>NC_090954.1:18462500-20862500 GCF_040807025.1 Struthio camelus | reverse complement strand
CCGTTACGAAGCCAAATGATGCTCTTCTAAAAGCAAGAACTCAGCTAAATGCAGTACTTAGAGGTTTCGGGGCCCTGAAGGCACTCTACAAATATGACTTTCCCTGTGCTACAGCTGCAGAGATGAGGGGCTTTGCACTGGCAGGCAGCTTCCCAAGGGAAGGTGGCGATCGCAGCCTGAGGCTGGCTTTCCTGGCTGCTCTGGCAGCAGTTTGGGTCTCGGTTGCTTCTCTCTGAGATCTGGTCCGGTCTTGCTTCCCAAAGGTTGCAAATGCAATCAGATGGATATGAAGGTGATGGTGGGGTGGGTGGCTCCACCCCAACAGTCTCCTGTGTAGAACAGATGTGTAAGGTGGTGCATGGCAATGCACCTCTGTGATACCCAAGCACCCGCTTGGCAGGACACTGCTGGCCTCCAGGTACTTGTGTCCCTGAACCACTGCGGGTCTGATGGGCTCTGCTCCAGGAATGGCACGGCAGGACCAAGCTGCCACAGCAGAGCTACGTGGGGGCAGCTTACCTGTGTGATGGCCCCCTGCAAAGCCCCACGGCTCAAGCACAGCAGCAGCTCTTCTGCAGAAACCCGCTCCCAGGTTGCAAGCGCTCACAGGCCAAGTTGCTCCGCTCGGGGGATTTGCTGGGCTCACTGGCTGTCCGCTGTGGCAGAGGACTCCTGCAAGCAGCAGGGGGGATGCTGATTTGCACCAGGCAAGGATCCGGCCCTGCTTGCACCGCTCACGTCCGGCCTCTGAAGGGCTTTGTGCTGCAGCTGGCTGGGGCACTGCGGTATGACAGGAGGCTGAGAGGAGCTTACATGTCTGTCTTCTAAATCATAACTCCATTGTACTCTAATTTCCCAGCTAGCTGCTCATCGCTGATTATTTCTCAAAGCTCCTGACTCCCACACACTGGCAGAAGGATTTGAGGCTCTGAGGGAAATCAGGCCTTGCTGCCTAAGCCTTTGTGCGTGCTGCAGGGAGAAAAGGTGTTTTGAAGCAGAAAAACCAGGGTACAGGTTTTTTCCTGTACCAGAGTTCCCTGTGACAGAGCCGGGACCAGCCAAATACCCACCCCTCACCAAGCGGCTCCTAGCAATTCCTAACTGTGCCTGTAGTGCAGGTTTTGGGGATACTCTGCCCATCTGATCTAAAGCTGACGTTAGGCTTTTCTGCTCTTTAGGTGAGACTAAGTTTTCCTCTCCGGAAGAATGGGGGCAGAGAGGGAGCCGGGAAGAGCTGGGCAGACCTGAGGGCAGCGAGGTGCTGGATGGTTCAGTCTAGCAGGCCGTGTCCTGCACAGAGGCTCCCCAGCCCTGTCCCCTGCGGTGGTGGCAGCTAGCCTGGCTTCCCAGGGCTCGTGTGGCTGAAGTTGGCAACAGGGCTACACTTGGGGCATCTGGCAGCCTGAAAGTGCAAGCAAACTACTCATGCCTCAGCCAGTGCTACCTGGGCCTGTGATTTATCTGGTTGCTGCTGGGCATCCCCTTCCTTGCACAGTATGGCCTGGAGCTCACAAACACTTTATACGGCTGTGTGGGGTGAGTGGACCTAATGGCCATGTCTCCACGCTGGTGAGACCAGCTCTGTCACAGCTTGGCGCTCTGCCCTGGTGCTTTCCACATTGCCTTGTTTTCTCGAACTTCTGGCTGACAAGCAAATTCATGGCTGGATGGTGATGTCTTCACGGAGTCCTTTAACAGTTGCCCTCCTCATCCCCTCTGCTAGGAAGCTGTGAGCAGCAGCTGCCTCCCCGTGCCCTATGCTAAAGCATGCACCATACCCTTAGTGAGCTGGTCATAGTTGGGCAGAGTCTTGTTGAGTTGAGGAGCGGTGTCTGGTGCCCAGGACTATTGCTGCTCCGGGCGGTTCACCCTGACCCTGGCATTTGATTGCTTTGGATGTGGTGGTTCTCTTCTCTGGATGGGCTGGCTCTCATTTCCTGCTGTTTTTGATAAGTTACCGGCAGGAGTGTTTGTACTTCTTTCTTTCAGTCTGTTGTCATGAAAGGACTTCTTTTTTTCTAGGTTCAGTGAGTAATTCATGATGAGCTGTAATTTCTAAAATTAAATCTTCTAGATTACAAACAAGAGAGGTCTGAATTAACACTCCTGCTGTTGGTCTCAGCAGTGTGGTGTGTTAACTCTTTCAGGGGCTTCGCACCTAATGACTCTGTGCAAGTCTGGCCCTTCCACTGAGCTCAGGGCTGCCTTGGCAGGTGGTAAGAGCAGGATGGGACCCTGCTTGGCTTCGGTCTGAGCCGAAGTCATGTTGCTCCTCCTTGCACGGGCTCTGGGTGGTTCTCTGGGCTGCAGCTGCTCTTCACACTAATGTCATCTCGGCAAAAAATAGGAAGAATGCTTTATTTAGGTCAGATTTTTTTGCGAGCAGATCTTCTGCCAGTCTTTGTTTAATCTGAGCTGTCTAATTGGGGGGCCTTAATTCAGCTGAACATGCTGCTAGTCTTATTGAAGCAGCTCCAGCCTTGCAGCTTGATTTTTTTTTTCTTTTCCCTTTTCGCAGTGAATTGATTTTCCTGCCAATGTGATCTTTCCCCACTGAAGTTCATATCACAGCTAAGTTCAGTCTCCTCTTTGTTCTAATTATTGCTGTCTCCCCACAAAGTGAATAAGGCAAATTCTCTAGTCTATTTTAAGGTGTAACTGAGATGATAATCCTGCACAGCTGGGAAGTCTGCAGGAAGCTTTTGCTCAGAGGATCATCTTTCCTTGCCCAGAATAAAAGCTGTAGCTGCTTTGTTGGAAACGCCCTGGGGAAAGGAGATGTGTACCTGGCCCAACCAGGGAGGGAAACTGCATGGGCAAAACTTAGCCAGGCTGTCACAGCACAGAGCAGCCTCATTTTTCCCCTGGCCTAGGCAGAAACTGATGATGGCTAGACTCAAATTCTGGTCTTTGCTACTGGTCCCCATATGACTGTCCCAACAGCCCCTTCCTGAACGTGGCATGACAGGTCCTTGCGTGATGCTTGGTGTGAGCTGGATGCCAGGGCATGGCTCAGTGGTGCGTGTGAGCCTGTGCTGTGTGTAGGCTTTGGGGTCTGGTGGGGAGCTGGGGGCTGCAGCCAAGGGGATGCTCCCTTCTCAGCTGGGATAGGGCAGAAGGACTGAACTAGTGATGGGAGCCCCTGCCAGGTGGTGAGAGGGACCAGACTTCTCCAGAGTCATGGCCCATTGGTGTTAGCCAGACCCAGGGTGGGCAAGGAGGCCTTCCCATGGCCTTGCTTAGGTAATTCTCCAGTGCTTGCTTAGGCAATTCTCCAGTGAAGTCCCCAGAGAGTTTGGTTCTTTGGTTCTTTCTAGCTCTTGCTAGATTGCTGATTTTTCACAGGGAACAATAAATGCTGGCAAATAACACGCCATAGCATAGGTGAGTTGTTTTTGCTAACTCCTGATGGGACACAGCAGGCTGCTTGCTGCCCTTCAAGCTGGCTGTGCCAAGCAAACACACCAGGCCAAGGGCGATGAGCAGCTCTCCCTCCATCCATGCTTCCTCCTGGCCTTGACCCCCAAAACTGTACAAGCTGCATCTCCCCATAAACAAAACATCTGTAAAGCAAATGGCCTTGGAGCTGTGTTGCCATGAGAGATTGAAGAGAGGCTCCTCTGAGCTGGTCCAGCTGGGTGGCAGGTGAGCTGCAGCACTGTGAGCTTGTCTTTGCCCACAAATAACCAGGATGATGTTCTGGGAAAGAAAAAAGGGGATGTTGACAAACTAACTATTGATCTGGTTGTGCATGTTGGGAGCCAGAAATAGAGCCTGAAAGGACAGCAGTGATTCATGTATCTATGTAGTAGACAAAAAAGTGATACTGTATGCTTCAGCTAGGACAGGCTTGGAGTTGGGGCCTTCAAAATGCCGCATGCATGCAGGAGATGCGGGGTGGGGAGATTTTTGATTCGGAGACTAACTTCTGTGGAGCTGAGTGCTGCTGTCTCAGCTCAGGCCACTTGCTAACAGGAGGCTGGGCAAGACACAAGTGCCAGATGGTGCAAATACCAGAGCAGCTAGGGCCTGTGGACTGGAGTGTGTATGCTGAAAAGCATGTCTGGAGAGCCAGCCAAGTCTTAAATCACCTTAGTGTGCTGCCATCCTCACTGTACTTGGGCTTTTTTCTATCCTGTGCTAGCCAAATTGCACATAAAACATACAGAAGTCTAAAATTCAGCCCCAAAAATTGAGCTGCCAAACTAGGGAGCAAGTTGCTGTTGAGTTTGACTTGAGCTGTGAGCATATAAAGTTGCAGAGCCTACTCTGAGCTGAATGGAGTTCAAGTGAAATGCTTTTTTATGGTTGAGATTCAACAGTTTACCAAAAAGCTCTTTCTGAGAAAGGTCTTAAATATTTGAAAATGCTTTTAAATAGTCTGCTTAGGAATGTGGAGTAACTTAGGCTGGAAGGATCTCTGGAGATCATCTGTCCAAATACCCACCACAGGGCCAGCCTCAGTTGGCTGCAACTTTGAATTTGCATGTTATTTTTACATTTTTGAATGCAAACTTTTTCATTTTGAAGGAACCATCAAAATCTGTGTTAATCTCTATTTTCAGCAGATATCTGGTTACAGGCTTTAATAGTTGAAAAGGCTGCTGTGAAAACAAGTATTTCAAAACAAATCATTTAACGACCTGGTATGGATTCTTTTTCAGAGAGCCCTCTATTTTGACTTTTCAGCCTGCTTTGAGCAGGAAAATATTTTAATCTTGAAGTCTGGAGCTGGGGAGGGGGAGGTTGGCCATCTGGGAATCATCCGTGGCTGAGTTGCTTTCGCCTGGCACCTCTGCTGTACGGAGCGGTCTCACTGCTGGCTGTTTTGGTAGCTGACTGGCCAGTGACAGTGGCACAGGTGGGCACTTGTAGCAAGGAGGAGTCTTGCCACCCGGGCAGCATTAGTTGGAAATGCAAATGCTTTGGCTTCATACTCTAAGCAAGGTGCTGTTCTGGTTGGAGGAAGATGCTGGTGGAAAGGTGTGAATTAGGCTCACCAGCAGTGTGTCCCAGCCTGCCTGGAGGTGTATTTGATTTGTAGATAATGCCTCAAAGGCACAGACAACCATATACTCTTTATTCCTTCCCAGTCACGAGTGTGTGGGATTCAGAAGCTGCTCTGTGAGGAGGTAACTTGCAAGGCTGCAGCAGGCACCAGGTGCTGGATCATGGTACGGAGTGCCCCGGAGGGCTGAGCTCGTCCCTGTCCACACCTCCATGACATGCCTTTGTGTTGAGACCCCTGTGTGAAATGGGTTACCTTGAATAGTGAGCTGGGGAATGCAAAGGGCGAGCACCCAGACCTGCCCAACTGTGCTGGGGGTTGCCTTGCCTGAGTCCCCTCTGCAGAGGGGGCTGCAGTAGGTGACCAGTCCTTTGCCGTGTGTCACTTACTGTTTTGCAGCTCTTGCAAGGTCCTTTACCTGTGACTGAGAATCTCCGCTTCTATTAAACTGAAAAAGAATGAGTCTAAACCTCTTCTCACTGTATAGCATAGCTGGAAAATGGGACTCTTAAAGGCCAAAAGAAAACCCAGCATATGCATGAATAGGATATGTATTATTACTCCAACTCTGTTTTTTTTGTTCCTAATCGCATTATGTTTAGGAGTGTAAATTTAGGTTGGCACAAATCTGTATTGCTAAAATATTTTACCTTAAGTTCTTAGAAGCTTTCCCCATCTGTGAGGATAATACTAAGTATTAATTAGCTAATCCTATGCAGTGCTTGGAAAACATAAAACACAATGTAGAAGCAAGTCCAAAGTATGATTCTGACTTAATAAAGAAAATCTGTCCTTTTTTCCAGAGGAGAATGCTTTGGGATTACTCTTTTCCATAGATAACAGTACTCGAATTGCTTCAAATACCTGCTTAGAGCTGTAAATCGCTATTTAAATCAGAAAGAGCGAGATGAACTGAGACAAAGGTGGCCAGTGAAACGTAAGCTGCTCACACCACTGGGCACTTCTGCCCAAGGGAGCTGAGACCTTCTCACAGCAGCACATCTCACGCAGGCAAAAGGGGTGTTGATCAGATCCGAGTGCTGGTACATTATGTCCTAGATTGGACACTAATTTTTTTGGTTTGTTGGGTCTGCTCCCCCTGCATGAATATCTGTTTTTGGCTCTCTGACTTATTGTGGCAACCTGCAATCATATAATAAGCTCATATTTAGTAACAAACCTATTGTCTGCGGGAGTTTGCATTGGCAGTGCAGTAAGCCCCCTCTAACGAAGGCTGTGTCCCTGGATGTGGCATTAAGATTCTCCCTGTGTCTGAGGAGGCTCCAGAGTGAGCACACATAAATAATGAGTTAGGCTCAGTATTGACAGGCTGGCAGGCTCCCTCCTTTATGTCACTGCCTTGATGTCCTCTGTGACATCCTAAGGTTTGCAGGCACATATTTTAATGTGTGGCAGAGTACAAATTATAAAGAAATAATAAGCTTCAGGGCAGTCTTGAAACACAAGTGGTGGTTAAATAGGGTAATGTTTGGGACAAAGCGTAGGGCTTGGCTCAAAGGAAGGCGCAGTCCCTGCTCAAGTGATGATCTGATGCAGTAAGTAGGAAGAGACTGAATTTTCATAGCTTTGCATGCTTGATTATTGCTAATGCACCTGCAAATGATGGGCTAGGGATTTGGAGAGCATGTAATCATTTCAGGGGGCAAGGAGCATCTTAAAATCATGGGAGGTTTGCTCCTATGTCACGGACACTTTTGCAAAGTCCTGCCTTCAGGGCTTATTTGCAGATTTTTCCAGAAGTTTGGCTCTGTTCTCCTCAGCAAACAATGCCAAGTGGAATTATTGTCTTCTAATACAATCTAGAAGTGCCAAGCTTGACATGATCAGGTTCATTGCATTCATGCTGCATATCCACAGCTGCTAATTTGCTCCATCCATTTTTCCTTTGCACTCGGGGCTGGGTGAGGTTGTGTGGGTGTAACCAAGGCCAACCTTGGTGCCCTCTTTCTCTTTAACCTTAGCTCCATTTGTCAGCCCTGCAAGGGGCATCTGTCTGAAATCTTATGCTAATTGGAGTGGGGTAATTGGACTCCTGGTCACTTACAACAAAATCTGTTTTTGTGCCAGTGAGCGTGTATAATCCCAGCTCTGAGCTGGCTGAGACAGTGGCTGCCAGTATGGGCCATGCTGGGATTTCCAGCCTTGTCACCTAGCTGTAGTGAGGCTGTTAACATGTTGGCACAGATGAGAGCACAGGCATGGAATAAGAATTTGCCTCTGCTTCCTGCTTTGTATTGTGCTTTCAAAGGCACTTATGCTGAGCCGTCCATTAGGGGATTACAAGATCTCTTGGCTGGCCTCTGCAGGGAGATGAAGTCGGAGGCGAAGGGCTGGCTTGTGCCTAGGGAGCTCCTCCACCAACAGCACGGGGTCCGTGTCCTGCAGCAGTGCAAAACAAAAATCAAAAAACCTTTTCCATTTGTCCAAATACTCCATCCTGTTCATTCCGGTGGCCAAATGATATTTGACACTTTTATAACAGAAATGTTATGATTCTTCTGTTCCTCTACCTCGGGGGAGGGCAATTGGGTGATGGGGAAAAGGACAGTGTGCAGAACAGCTCTGTCAGCACTGGTGCTATAGGCAGGGGTGGTAGGAGCCTGCCAGGTCAAATGTCCTTTCCCTTCCTGTGAGTAGAGGCCAGATCTGAGACTATTTTATTGTGGTGGGTTTTCTGCGCACATCCGATGTGGCTCCTCGGCTCTTGGGACAGAGTTTGCCTCTGTATACGGCATTAGAACTGAGTAGCAGAAATTCAGCTTTTGCTGTTGTGTTAAGTACTAGGATAAACAAACTCCAGGACTGAGTCACTGGTTAATAAAAGTTTGTTGCTAGTGTGTGTACTTCAGTTGCACAGATCCTTACCAAGTGCCTCCTCAAGGGCAAGCTCTGGTAGGAAGCTTTCCATGCCTTCAAAAACAAATCCCTGGTCCTGGCTGTCCCAATACCAGCCCTCAGAGCTGTGCTTGGATGTGGTGGCCAGGTTGCTCAGTTGTCAGAACTGATATGATGTGCTCCTTGGGCTACTGTTCTCCTGGCTGCTGCCAGGGCTTTAGTCCATCTGATGCAGATCTGAGCAATGTGGCTGCTGTTCCTGTGTGTGTTGGCTCTAAGTATCATGGGAGGTTTCTGAGGCCACAAGGGATCTTAGGACCCCAAGCCGTGCTGGTCATCTCAGGGTTGCTGTGGATGGTCCACAGAGGCCCTGAGTGGGCCAGGCCCCAAGGTGAGCCCTGGGAGGCTGTGACCAAGCAGCCCTGCAGGGATGGGGAGGTCAGTGAGGCGAGATGAAGGGAGCCAACAACCCTATCTCTGTGGAAGCTATTTAGCATCTGCCCCAAAATTGGGCTGGCACCTGAAGGTAGGCTAGCTCAGGAATGTATCTGGAGGGGAGACCCTGGCTGAGACCCCTGGCTCTTTGTTGCCTCCCAGCCAGAGCAGGAGCTGTTGGGGCTGGTGGCGTGGTTCCTCCACTGCTGACCACGGCCCCTCCAGGAAAGCTTTGCAAGCGATGTCTGGCCCTCACAGGAGTGCTGCTGAGGGGCTGGCTCTTTGCAGGTCACTTTATATGCGTCTATGTCCTGGGCTGTACGCAAAGTGTCTCAGAAAGGCTGGAGTCCCTTGCAGAGAAGCTCTTGGGGCTGGTAGTGGTCTGGTTTGACCTTGTATGCTAGCCATTTGTGCAAAGATGAGTGATTTGTCACTTGTTTGATGTCACTCAGGCCAGTGGACTGACTTTTTCTCCTTGGTTTGCTGTGGTGGTGCCAGCTGTTGGCACAATGTGTGCCCGTGTTAAGCTCTTGGCTTGTGGTGGGAGAGGCAGCTGGTCTGCTGCCAGCCCTTGCAGAGGGGGCCTGCGCCTGGGCATTGCTGCCCTCCCATGTGGCCTGTAAACATCTGTGTGATGCAGCAGAGACCTCCAGGCTCTGCAGCGGGGCTCACAAAACGCAGGAGCGCTTTTGGAGGCACGTGGCTAACGGGGGTCCAAACTCCACTGGTGTTTATTCTTCCAAGAGGCGATATTGTTCTGCTGCAATTATGGTGGAGTCATGAATCCTGACACCGCTCCGTTCCTGCCTTCACATCAAACTCCCACACTGTTTCCTACTTTAAATGCTCACTCTTTCTTCACTGTTTTCAACCCTATAAAATGCTCTGTGCTGAGTGTGAACTAGCACAGGCAAAGTGATAAACTGAGGTTCAAGATGGAGGTGTAAGGCAACTGTGTGATCTAGTGGTCAACACAACATATGGCAAGCCATTCAGTCCCAGGCTCTGTTCCCAACTCATCAAGGGACCTTTGTCCAGCTGTTTCACCTCTCTGCACCCCTGTTAAGCTGTCTGTGAAGTGGGGCTCACAACACCTAGCACAGAGGGGTGTTGCAATGAGTGTTTGGGAGGTGTGTTGAGCTCCTGTGTTGCAGGTGGCAAAGGGGTGTGAAATGTTGTCATTAGTCATTTGCCTTGTGGTAGCTCCAGGCACAGGTGCTCTCCTTGCCTCTAACCTGGACCTCTAAAACTTGCTCCTGATTGCTAGGTCCAGCACTGTTACTAAAAGCTGCTGAATTCCTTCAGGGAGGGAGGGTAGAGATGGAAAACAGCAATAAAAATTCAAGCTCCTTGACCAATTGCCCAGATCTAACAAGGTCCCCCTCTTTCTTGCAGAAACCCATCTCTAGGACAACCTACCTGCTACAAATACTACTTAGTCTTGAGTTTGTTAGTGTTTGAGAAATGTTATTACTCTTTGAAAAATGCAAATAAAAGGCAGTGTTTAAAAAATCCAAGCAGGTAAGGCAGAGAGTAAGGGTGGGGGAAGATGTTCCTTAGTAGCATAATGCAAAGGGGTATAATACATCAAATCAGTTTTGGTCCTGAACATGGAAAACAAAATTGAAGAGTGTGAAGAACATAAGAGAATCTGAGGCCAAGTGTTGGCTGTACACCAGGAGTTATAAAGCAAGGGATGTGTTTTCTACTGTGCTGTCTGTAGAGGCTTGCTATTGCAATGAAATGCCCCCGGGATATTTGAGCAGCTGGCTCCCTGTTTGGCTCTTTGGGCTCTAGTCAATGTGGCACTGCTGGCCCTGGGCATGGGGCAGACTCCAAGGCTCGTGGTATCCTCCTGCAAAGTGGTTGGTATGTCAGGACTGTTGAGAGGCTGGGGTCAGAGCTGCTGGGAAAGTCTGTGCCTGTCCCATCCCCTTGTGCGGGTAGCTTCTGTTGTGGCAGCAGTACCATCAGTCTTCTGCAGGAGCACCTGGGCAATTCCTGACTTTGCTTTGCCTGTCATCCTGGGAGCAGACAGCCCAAAGGCTGGGGCAGGCTCTCTATCCACACTGCTCCTATGCTGGGACTGGCTTTTCTCTCTGGCCTATGGGTGTTCAGACAAGCAAGTGGCAGCATCTGTTGGCAATTTCTCAGCAGAGCTCAGATTCTTCTCAAGCACTGAAGTTCAAAAGGATCTAGAAAAGCAGGGTATGAGCCCAGGATAGTCCTACGCTACCTTCCTGGTCCTATGGACAGCATCTCCAAGCAGAGTCACTCCTGCCCAACACCAGGGAACATGACTGCTTGCAACAAAGGTACTAGAAAAGGTGCTGCTTTTAACCTTCAAATCACTCTTAAACTGTTACTAAACTAAGTAAACAGAGGTATGCAAAGCCAGGAAGAACAGTATCCCCTGCTGGTGGCGCTTACTCAGAGGTGAGACACTGCTCCTCAAGGCCAGGGATGCTGTTACCTGATGAATGTACTCATTGCAGAAGACAGTTGTTAGCGGAGCTGGGTTTCAGGATCCCCAGGCTACTGCCATAGCTGCTGGACTGTGCTTTCTCCCATTCTGCACAGGATCTCTGCAGACTGCCATCTGGTCCAGCATTTTGGTACTGTGAGACTTTTTTCCTTTCATCTCAAATTTATTATTGATCTCAAACTGTAAATGTCTCTTTCCTGTTGCCTGGAGCTGAAGAGCCATGGAAAGACTATATCTCATTACTGTAACTCCTTTGGTACTGGAAAGTTTTGAGGAAGAAATATCAGTGCAGAAAGCCAAGATCTCAGTCCCTGGAAACTTTGTTGGAAAAAAGATTATTTTGGCTGAAGGGCTGGGTGATGCATCCGTAGCTCTGCCCACTGGGAAACAAGATGGAGCTCCAGGAAAGCAACAGCCCCTAGATACATGATTAAAAATCCAGTTGCATCCTGTTGCTCTGCTCTCCTTCAAGCAGGCGGCAGTGGGATCATTTCTATGGTAGTTTCCAGGCTCTAGAATCCTTCACAATCTTGTTGCAAGTCACCACTCAGGCAGGTCTGTATGAGTGTTTTGGCTTCATACTAATTTGATGTGACATGCCACATCTGTCCTACTCACAACAAAAGCATCATCCATGCTAGACAAGGTAGTGCTAGACCTGCAAGCCCTCCTGGCATAGATTCACCTTACACCAGCTGGAGGCATTTTTGTTCCATGGCTTATGCCAGTCCTCTCTGACATAAGCTGTACTAGAAGCACTTATTGCTGGTTTAAACGTGCAAGAATTTCTGCCAATATCATAATGACAGATAAAATTCTCCCTCTACTTCTGCACACATACCTGTTGTTACTACAGCAGCAAAAGATCCTAATGTAGACTCTGCCAAATCTCTCCAGTTTGGAGAATCAATGCAAAAATTTAAGTGCCCACTTCCGAGAAATCTTTCACCTACAATCTGGCTGTACTAGGAGAACACCTTTTCTCAGATTTTGAAATGCTATCTCCAAACTGGGTCCGGCAGCCTGTATGAGGCTGTGCTTTCTCACAGCAGCCTGTGTGTTTTCTCAGGGCCAAGTGGGGATTTTGCTGAGTACTTTGCAGTGCTGCCCACCTGTGGTCAGATCTGCAAGCATTCAGTGTTTCCCACCTCTGCTCTCGACCTTACTCAATCTCTTATCTCATAGCTGAGCAGGCATTTCAGTGCTACAAACCTAGCGCCAAGCGTCCCTGCCATGTCCCCATGACCAAGACTGGACTTGAAGGATGGCCCCTCTCTGCTGTGGGATGCTGCCCTCCAGCCTGTCACCTGTTTGCCAACTGCATGGTGTCCCCTGGACTGGGTGGCATAACACTGCTGAAGAGAGCTTCCTTGCTGATGAATGTAGCCAGAGAACCCACAACTTAAATGTGATCCTTAGTCATTGGAAAGTGCTGGAAGTAGCACAAATGTCACAGATGGTGATCATGCCTTGTGTTGCACCAGGGTATGTGCAGCAGTGGGAGCTGCTTTGGCTGGCTCAGGCATGGGTCCAGCTCCGTCTGCTGGCCTCATGAATGCCACTGCCCATTTCCTGGGAACTAAACCAGGATATAACATAACTATGTTGTCCATGTTTCCCCTTTTTTTAAGAGCTGCTTCAGATCTGTTTATAGACACCTGTGAAATCCTCACTTTGTTGAAGTCAAAGACCAAACTTCTGTCAACTTCAAAGACACAAGAATTTCATGCTGAGTCTGTATCTCCTGTCCTCTTGTTCTTCAGATCCCACTCCTGGACCTTTAGATATTCTTCTCCTTTAACTCTAGATTTGTACAGTCTGGGGCTATATTTAGGTTGGAAGAAGTTGTGTTTGCCCCTTAACATCTTTTGATGAGCAGTTCCAAACTGGGTTTTGCATCCCTTGTAAAGAAAGGGGCCATGTCATGCTCATGTGCCGTGTAGGATGTGTTTCCTGTAAGGAGCTACAGAGCTGCTCTGAGAGCAGATGTCTGTGAAGGCATCAGTCATGCCCTTTGAGATTTTTTTTTTCTGTTCTGGAATTTAGATTTGTTCTGACTTGTAAAAACACCATATTATTCCTTTCCATAGATAGGAGTGAAATTCAGTTCTAGCCCTGGCACTATGGGCCCTTGGAGGCCAGGGAATCTGTTTCAAAGACAACTGTCAAACCTGCCTGGTTTCTAGGTGGACTTAACCAATATCTCCACAGAACTTTCCAGTTTTGACAAATTCCTAATTGCCGCTAGGAGATGGGTTGGTTCTGAATTCTTCTGGATACCACTGATACTTGAACCTCAGCAAATGACAGAGAAATAGAACTTCCTCCCTTGCCCATTAAGACATCTGTGAACCAGCCAGGGCTGCTGAATTCAGGATGCTGGGATACCTTGGAAGAAATACAACTCATTGATCTGGAATTATTCTGAATTTTCACAGTGTCACTAAACACAGAATCTGAGCCACTCTAATTATAATTTTTTCTCTGGTACTTCATATTTTCCTCTCAGCTTCACAATATATTCCAATCATTGCAGTCTTTTCCCTATCCCTTTAGCTTTAATTTGCAGCCCATCACAATGTTGGTTAAGAGAATCAATCTTTAGGGTCATTACCACAAGCTTTTTCCCAATATGTTCTCCTGTAGCTTGAATAGATTGTAGTGTTCTTCCTTCAGATCTTTATTTTTCTCCTCCGTGTCTGATTGAGACAAATTACCCCTGGTGAGGAACAAGCCTGATGCAATGTCCTCGACACTGAACATCACCAGGGTTGGCTCTAGCAAGCACAAAAACATGCCCTCTGGAGTGTTACCAAAGATTTCTGGTAATAATATTGTGGTATCTCTCACTCCAGCTCCATAAGGGGATTCAGTATTTTGGTAACTGCAAGGAGGTATCCCTAAGCTGGAGCCCGGGAAGCGCCAAAAAATACTGAGCAACATGGTGGTCAGGACACCAAAGTCCTCCTGCCAGAAGTACTTACAAAGGTAGCAGTCACCCCTCCTCTACAATTGGGTTGACCACGTGGGATTTTGCATGTCTTTTCCTGTGAAAAACCGAGGAAACAGTATCTCCTGCTTCACTCTCCCTTTCTCTGTGCTGTGTCCTCAGCACCTCTCCTGGTCTGCCATCCTACTAGTTTGACCCCATCTTCCAGCATCTTGCAAGACCCAGGAGGATGGAAGGACCAAGTGACGCTGCACCTGTGTGCCCAGGCTGGAGGGAGCCGTGGCCACCATGCCTCCCCTGTAATGGCGGAGGGACGGATGCTGGCAGCCCAGCTCGGGTCCTGCTCCGCTTTGTTTTTCAGACAAGGTGCAGAATGTAAGAGCAGAGATCTCCGCAGGAGATGCGGTAAGGCAGCAAGGGGAGCCTGAGATCAGCTTTGGAAACTCTCGCCATCTAGTCTCTCCTCCATAAGGAGTTTTTGTTCTCCCTCTCTGCTTTATTTTGAAAGTAAAACCCATGGAGGGGAAAAGAGCACACGTCCTCTGCCCAGGGAACAAATACAGAAGGAACGATGCCATCCCATTGGGACTGTTCCCTGCCCACCACAGCCTTGCCTCTTTAAGGAAAAGGACTACAGCCATGCTCCTGGGAGAGCTGAATGACTCTAGTCCTCCCTTGTGCACATCTCTGCCCTCAGGGCTGTGCATCAACTCATTACACCCACTTGTGAAATCAGTGGGGCCAGCAGGGGGGATATGCTGCCATTGATTTTTTTTTTCCTTTTTTCTTTTTTTTTTTGTTTAGCCAGACAGATGTGTCTGTATCCCCAAGGAAATTCACTTTATCTTATCGGTGTGGTGTGATCCCAATGGCAAAGCAAACGAGGAGATGTTAGCTGTCGTGGGTCAATTTGATCTGTAAAAAGTGCTTGGGCTTCCCAGTGCCATGTGGACGTTGCAGCACGTGGTCCTGACGTGACACCAGCAGGATATAAGATGTGGGGAATGTCAGAAAAAATGTGATATGGCTTTTCATTTCCTCTGCCCTTCAATATGTAGCAAGGGCAGTTCAATGTAATATACAATTATAGCTGCACAGCAAAATAGTGCTGTATATGGAAAGAGTTTTCACTCCTGTGTGCTGACTATAAATCACTTCTCAATACTGAATGCTACCTGTGAAAGCTGAAGCTCTGAAGCTTTCCTCAGTATCTCAGCATCCCCAGTGGATAGTAATGCTGCACAAGGCTCTGTTCATATCGAGAGAAAACTCTTCAGAATTTCAAATATCACTTATCAATACTTTAATGTATAATGGCTCAGACAAACTGTTTTGGCCTAAAACATAGCTGTACCTTAACTGTTCCCATGAATCCCATAGGAGTCTTATTGCTCTTCCACCCTCTGGTAGCTTCAGCCCTGTGCAGAAGGATGCTATAGACCACGAGGCCACAGCTGGTATGGCTGCTATTTTTATTTCAGTGGCTGCAGAGACCTTGGGGTTAGCAGGACCCTGGCGTTATACAGCACGAGGAATGCCTGGGGCTTCATATCCTGCAGGTTGTTCAGAGCTTGATCTTTTCTGTTTTTTTTCAGTGGCACAACTTTATCCTACAGTCCTTCAGTTCACTATAGGGTGCTGGGAAGCCTTTTGTGTCCCCCAGACTGCAGTCACGGGTGGGGCAGCAAGTCTGTGGGCTTGTCCAAGTTCAGCATCTAGTGAAAGGCTGTCTGCAACTGCAGACAATTCTTTTCAAAAAATGTGTTGCGCTTTCATTAGCGACACAGGAAAAGGAGGAAAAATAGTTGAAAGACTTGAAGCATGAAATCTCAAGTGAAGTCTTTATTTTAACATTCCTTTTCCTTGCTTCTTTCAAACAAAGGGAGTTTTTGTAACCTGTTTGGCCATTGTTTAGATGGTGTTAAGGATGGTGATCGCTGTCTTTTCCGGGGAAAAAGAGGAAAAAATTACTCAATATATGCTGGAGAAATTGCTGCTCTTCTTCTGGGTGTCTGATCCTCATTCGCTGAGGACAAGCACAAGACACTCAGAACAGAGGAAGAGCAGCGGTGGGAGCGTCTCTGTCTGGCTCTGGCTCTTCCTTACAGGAGGACAAATTTCTGCTCTGCTGGACCTTGCCTTGGGCAAGGTCCAGCAGCAGCCACTCTCCCCCTGTGCCTTGGTCCGGCCAGGCAGGTGATAGGGTGTCACAGGGTCCCTGGGAGCAGCAAGGTGGCAGCTCTGCCGGGAAGGTCTTACTGCCAGCCCCTGCTCTCCTTCCTCAGGAGGAGCAGCCCAGCTTCCCTTCTTCTGTCCCCATGACTCTCACCAGCTCACTCTCAAAGCTGCTGGGCATCCCCAATTGGACATGCTGCTGACATGTCCAAATTTGGACAGACTAGTTTTTCTGCAGAGTGCAAAATCCCAGTGGATCAGAACCTGCGGTAGAGGACACGTCTTCCTAACCTTCTTATTTGCGTGCCAGCCCTTATCTTCACTGTCCCGAGCTCTCATTAATACAGATTTATTCATGTAGCTAGCCCTGTGGGTTAGCTGACCACGTTGTGAGATGCGTGTGGTCCTGTCCTACCCCCTCCTTTCCAGAACCGTGCGAGGAACGGTGGCAGTGTAGTGTCCGCGTGGGGAGCTGTGCCGTGGGACCACGCAGCTCTGCGGAGGGGACCCCACGGCACTCGAGTGCCTTCCACGATTCCGAGCAGCTTTTTGGCTCTGCCAGCTTGGGAAGAAAAGCCCTGTAAGAAATGAGCCTTGTTCAGAGCTCGTTGCCTGTTTCTTATTTGGATCCAGGAAAAGCAGGACTGTGAATTACACTTATTCAGTAGCTGTGTTTGAATGCAGCCTCTTGCGACCCCGGAGAGCTTGGCAACTCCTCGTGCCATGTAGCGGAGGTGTGCTGTGACAAGGAGGAGCTGTTTGCATGTCCTATTTTATTATTACACAGCACAAGGTGCAACTTGGTTGCTGCCCCAAAGCTGTTGCAAGAGCAGGTCCCATCCTGCGAACACATGCATATGTATGACTTTGTACACGTCAGCCCTGTCTGCAAATACACGGGCACAGGGTTATTGGTGTCTTGGAAGTGCATGCAACAACTGGGCTTGGATGAGATGATGAGGGAGCGCAGGGGATGGCGGAGGGAGGCCTGGCTGGGCCAGACGAGCTGTCGGAGCGGCCAGCGGCGCTTACACCCGCTCACGGCCTCGGCTCCGCGGGATTTGTTTGCTTTGTTTCCTTGCTCTTGTTGACTTTGCAGGAGCAATGTGTGTGCGCGGGGGACCTGAATACAGATGTCCCTGCGAGGCTGGGGACTGAATCACACTTTACACAATAAGCTGATTGGCTCCTTTTTCTTCAAACTGAAACCCTGCTGACAGTGAATTTAAGGGCTTTTATTATCACTTGTGCAGAGATTTTTCTTTTTCAGACTGTTCTCCGAAGAGCGCTGGCTATGCAAGCCCTTACAAGCGAGCCGCTGTCCTGACTGCCCTGGTATTAATAGCTGCGTTTCTCTTTCATGTGTGAGGCCCAGCACTTTTATTGCAGGCGAAAAGCCTGCAATACTCTTTAGATATACTTTAGTTGTTTCCAATTCTCCCAGCAAAGTCTTCTCCTATTTCAAATTCTTACTGCCTATTTTTATTTCCTTTTATCTCAAATCCTTTTTTCCCCACCCAGAAATGATCCCACCAGAGGGTGATTTCGTCGGTAATATCGCTTTTGCATTTCAGGCTTTTCAAGGACTAATGAACTTTATTAGATTATAATGAACTTATTACTCAGTGCTGCTGACCTGCTTTCTGAAGAACTTGAATTATTTGGAACAGGCCTGTTGAGGGACTATCTTTTTTGCAGAGCAGTGTGGGTGTATTAACTCCTCAGAGTCAGATTTCTGTTTTTTCTTTGCCCGACTTTGAATGCTGATCATCTGGAGGTGTATTTGAAATGAAGCTGCTCTGAACTTACGGAGAGCCAGACAGTGCAGACAGAAGCTGCTGCGTGTCAGGGGATGTATGCGGTCACGAGCCATTTATGTCCTCGGAGCAGGCTGGGGAAGCCGTACCACAGCAGTGGTGTTCGGTTCCTCTCCCTCTCTTTCCTCCCTGGGGACAGTTATCTGTCCTGTCTCTAAAGCTCACATCTTTGTCAGCCTGCTACAGCTTCTGGTCTCCAAGTCCAGTAGAACAGCTCCTATCCTATCCCTCATCAGCCTCCAGAGGCTTTTTGAAGAGTGTGTAAATCCTCAGCAGATTTCACACCTTTGCGTTGGCTTAGAGGGTGATTTGACTCTAGTTTCTTAGCTTCCTGCCCTGCTGGCTCCCAGCTCTCCAGCTATGCACCTGACCTCAACTGTTGCCCACTTGCCATTCCTGACATCTCCTCCACCTCTCCTTCACCAGGTGCCCTATGGCACTGTCCCAACCCCCTTATGCAGGTCTGCAATTCCCTCCTTGGCATATGCCCTCTACCCTCAGGCACCCTGAGACTGGTCTCGGGGATCCTTCTCACTTGCACCCATGTGTGTCTGATCTGGGCCATCTCTGGACCCATAATACTTTCAGCGTGTTCTGCGGGTGGAGGCTATGCAAAGTGAAGCGGTCCTCAGCCTTGAGCTGAGGAGGGGCAGGGAAGAGCAGAAACATGGAGCCAAGCACATTTGGATTGAGGTAGAGATGGGACTGAGTCTGGAAAGGCCCTTCTCCCCATTCAGATACCCGTACTGCATGTTCTGCTGGGCAGCACCCAAAAATGTCTGGGAGCATGTTGAAAAGCTTGGACAAGATTCATTTAAGCTTCATCCCAGACTGGTCTATGTAAAGGAGCTAATGACCTTTCTGTGTTTGAATGATGGGCAGAGAGGCACTGGGAACTTCCTTTGGGCCAGGATGAAGCCTGAAGGCTTTGAGGCTGGTGCCCTGGCCTGTGTTCTCCTTGCTGGAGAGCATTTCCCTGTCTACCTCTGGGAAAGCGATGCTGGCTCTGCAGCCTCGTTCCCCAAGACGTGAGGGAGAAGATCTGGGCAGGGGGTTCTCCCAGAAACAAGAGAACAAGAGCTTTCTCCTGCTCTTGCAGAAGTCCTGGGGCTGGTAGCTGGCAGGCGCTGAATCCAGCCCGTGCCATGGCTGTCGGAGCACTGGCAGCCGGGGGGCTCGCGGGGAGGGGAGGAGTCGGAGAGCGGGTTTTGGCCCGTGCGGTGGGCCTGGCCATGCGCCAAGGGGGAGACCTGCTGACAGAGGTTCAAGCGCAGGGACGCGGCTTTGCGAGTTCCAACCGTTCCCCATCAATCAACGGCAACAAAATTATGCCGTCAAATCCCTCGCCCAGGGAGCAGCGGGAAAGCCAGCCAGCGTCGGGAGAGACAATAACGAGCTGTTACAGCCAACGAGCAAGAGGAGCAAGGTCCAAAGGCTGGTGCCAATCAGCCGCAGAGACAGGGCCAGCGGCTGCGAGCGGCGGCGGCTCTAGCTCTAGCTGCTGTTCCTTGTCCTGGGTGACGAATCACCGTCGCCCTCGGGGGCTGCGCTGGGACTAGCCGGCGTGAGTTATGCTTGAACGTAAATGCCTTCGTGCCCCCGTTCCCAGCCCGCTGGCGTGTCCCCGCGCGCCCTGTGGCGTGCTGCTGGGGAAACGAGGAAACGCGGCTGGGCTCCGAGCTCTGCGGGAGCCCAGGCGCCTGTAACTTTTCTGTAATGTCCCGCGGCTCTAGGTCTGGGTCGGATCACGCCTTGCTTTCCCCAGTCGCGCCGTCTCATGCTATTCTCTTGCTTAGTGGGTTTCGGTTCCTAATTTTCACCTTTGTTTCTTGCCTTCTGCTGTGTAAATCCTTGATGTTCTCTGTTGCGCCTTGTGACTTCTCATCAGTCCGGCTTCGCGACTTGCTTTTGCATCAGGTTTTTTGTTCCCCTCCCTTTTGAAACCTCCGAGTTTCTGTGCTCTCTTGCTACGCTCACTCTCCGCTCGGTCGCTGCTGGTTTAGGAGCAGCGGGGGGGGGGTATATGCGGAGTGAATGGATGAGTCAGGCTTTGGCAGGGCACCAGTTCATTGCAAATCAATTTTCACCTGCCTGAAATCTGGTCTGCTGGATCAGAGGAGAAAAGGGAGCGTGTGGGGGAGAGAGGGAGCTGGGGAAAGAGCCTCCGACACAGCAGCCATCCGCCAGCGTTCAGCTGCAGCCCCTCAGGAGCGGCAGCAGAGAGGAACAGCCGGACGAAGGGGAGGAGGGAATGCAGCCAGGCCCCTGGCACGAATCCCCGACCACGGAGCAGCAAGAGAAAAGCAGGGACGAAAAAGAAACTCCGTTTCCCTTTTATATCGCTCCTTGCTGCTCCGCTTGCCTCCACGCGGGAGAGGCAGGGCTGGGAGGAGCGGTGCCCAAAACAGCCATGCCCTCGCAGGAGGTGGTTTGCGGGTGGGCAGGCAGGCTGGGGGCGCTGGCCGGCAGCCCACCGAGGGCCACGCGAACGCCGCCCGGAGCGGCAGCCGCGGGACGCCTCCCTTGCCCCTCCGGGTCTCCCGGGCGGCTTCTCTTACAGCGGCAGCACAGATACCTGCAGGGCCCTCAGCAACCGGGACAGCGAAAGCTTATGTGGCCGGGGCAGGACGAGCAAGGTTTGCAAGGCTCTGCCAGGGAGGGCTGAGAGAGACTCGCTCTGACCCCCAGGTGCGATACCCCACTTCTCAGCGTTGCTCCTCCTGGCACGGCTCAGCTGTGCAGGAATCCATCCTCTGCTGGAAGAGCTGTAAGCGCGGCTGTCGAGCAGCATCTTGCACAGGGCAGGGGCCAGCCGGAGCACGGGGACTCTGCAGGGAGCCGGCAACACGACGGCACGACGAGAGGCAGCTCTTAGCCCGGGCTTTGCCGGAGAGCCTCAGGCCCGGTTCGCCTGCCGGCGGAGGCGGCCGAGGTGCGGCGGCGCTGCAAGCTGGCTGCGCCGAGCCCGTTCGGGGCTCCCGCTGCCTCCGGCGCAAAGGGAGCGGCGAGCTGGCGGGTGTTGAGCTGCACCCCGGCCGCTCCGAAAGGGCGACCGTCGCTCAGCAGCACGGTGGCCGGCCGGCTGCTCCCCGCGCCAGGCTGCGGGCAGGGCCGGGAGACGGCCCGGCGGCCTCCCGGCGCCCCTCGTCCGGGGCCGCGCTCCTTCCCTTTGGATTTTGCCAGCTGGTAGCGCGCGGCCCGCGTCTGGAGGGGCTTTTCCTTGATAACGTCCCTGGGAGGTGGAGAGCTCTGACCACGGCGGGGTCTAAGCCGGGTTGGCGCACAAGGTCACGGCTGAGGTGTGGGATCGGGGCTGCCGAGGGCCCGGCGGTGTCGCAGCGTATCAGCTAGGCGCCGTGGCAGGCGACCAGGATAGCTGCCCTGCGTCTGGGACAGGGCACGGCCGTCCACAGGGGCTTCACCCTAGAGGCTGGGCACGAGCTGGGTGGCTGCTCCGGGTGGGAGCTCGTGCTGTTTCTTGGCCGCTTTGGACCTGCGCTAGCTCGGGCGCGCAGCAGCGTGCCCTCATCGGCGATATCCGTAACGCGACGAGGAGCTGAGCTGCTCTGCCCGAGTCCTGGGCTAGCCCGTTGTTCCTGCACTGCCCTTCCCCTTGACGAGCTTGGCTGGGAACCCTTTCAAATCCTGGGGTCATAAATCAGGGAGAAAGGAGCTGCTTTCCGGTTCAGGTTGCTAAGGTCAGAACAGCACGGCTGAAAAGCCGCCTGCCAGACTTCCGGCCACGCTCGCCAGGGCCCGGGCTGGAGAGGACCTTGCCTGGTAGCCTTTTAAAATGAAGCCTGTGGGGGGGGTCAGAGGGATAAAATATTTGTGAAATGTGTAAACTGAGTGGCAGACAGAGCCCGGGCAAGGAGAGCCCAAATGTTTTTGATACGCTCAAGGCATCTCTGAGCTTTTCTCCTAACTGCCTAGGTTTGGGTCAGCTAAGGCGAGATGCAATAAACAGCTGGGGTGACCCCTAATAATGGAGCAGAGATAACAGTGACCTTTTCTCCTGTAATTATCTTTTCTCATAAAAACCATATGCTGAGTTTAATAAAACACAGGAGAAAGGAAGCAAGGGTTTCATATGCACCGCCTAGATCAAATCAGCATAAGCCTAATCCGTCCCTCCAAACCCGCACGGATCGGGGACCCCGTTTGGTATTCAGGAGGAGAAGACGCTGCCTGCCAGCTGATAGCTCACGTTAGCTGTTCCCTGCCGGCTTCTGCTGCGGCAGCAGGGCGATGCTGGGCTCAGACGTGTTATAGCTCCTCTCAACATGCAGGGGAGACTTGGGAATGCACGAGGCGTTTTTCCTCTGTGCCTCAGCGTTTCTGGCCGTGGGCTGGGCGAGGGGCAGGGGTCTGGTTGGCACTGGGTGTGCCAGAGGCAGCCCAAACCGGGGAACTGAGCACAGGCATCCTGGAGCTGTGGGATGGGATGCAGCCCCTAGACCAAAGGCTGCTCTTCTTGGTGGAGGGTTACTCCTGGGGCACTTGCAGCCCTTCCTGCACAGGCTAAATCCGAGTCCGGTGACGCAGAGCCTCCACCACAGCCCGCACGGGCTCACATAGCTCTCCCTGCTGCCTTTCATGAGGGTGGCAGTGTTTGGATGAGCAGGACTTCTCTCCATGGTTATGAGCACTGGCTGCAGCCTCAGGTGAGCGCCACTTCTCTTGCATTTTTGAGCTTTTTTGGGATATGCAAGAGGCAAAGAAACGTTTTTCTTTTAAATGCAAGATACGAAGATATTGCAGGAGTGCGGGAGCTGAGGTTTTGTGTAGGGGTGTCCTAGAGCTCAGCATACTTCAGTAGTGTGGCCAGCAGGTCTGCTCAGCGAGGGCAAGAAAATGGGAAAGAATTGCCTGGGAAAGGCTCTGCTGTGCACTCATCCAACACGCAGGTCCAGCGCCGTCCAGACCGTTCCTGCGTTCTCACCCTCAGCAAGTTTGCTGATGATGCTAAACTGGGGGGAGTGGCTGACACACCAGAGGGCTGTGCTGCCATTCAGAGGGACCTGGACAGGCTGGAGAGCTGGGCCGAGAGGAACCTCCTGAAGCTCCACAAAGACAAGTGCAGGGTCCTGCACCTAGGGAGAAATAACCCCAGGCACCAGGACAGGCTGGGGGTTGACCTGCTGGAAAGCAGCTCTGCCAAGAAGGACCTGGGAGTCCTGGTGGCCAACAAGTTAAACACGAGCCAGCAGTGTGCCCTTGTGGCCAAGAAGGCCAATGGGATCCTGGGGTGCATTAGGCAGAGTGTTGCCAGCAGGTGGAGGGAGGTGATCCTGCCCCTCTCCTCAGCCCTGGTGAGGTCACACCTGGAGTATTGTGTCCACTTCTGGGCTCCTCAATGTAGGAGAAATATGGAGCTCCTGGAGCGAGTCCAGCGGAGGGCTATGAAGATGAGTAGGGGACTGGAGCATCTCTCCTATGAGGAAAGAGCTGGGCCTGTTGAGCCTGGAGAAGAGAAGACTGAGAGGGGATCTCATCAATGTGTACAAGTATCTGAAGGGAGGGTGTCGAGAGGATGCAGCCGGACTCTTCTCCGTGGTGCCCAGCGACTGGACAAGAGGCAACGGGCACAAACTGAAACACAGGCAGTTCCATCTCAACATGAGGAGAAACTTATTGACTGTGAAGGTGACAGAGCACTGGAGCAGGTTGCCCAGAGAGGCTGTGGAGTATCCTTCTCTGGAGGAGAGGACTCGCCTGTGCAGTGTGCATGATCCTGTGCAACGTGCTCTAGATGATCGTGCTTGAGCAGGGGGGTTGGACTAGATGATCTCCAGACATGCCTTCCAACCTTGGCCATTCTGTGATTCTGTGAAGGCCAGCATGGGAGGAGCGTGCCTACTCCTGCTGCTGCCCCTTCAGCAGCGGGCCGAACCCTCAGGAGGCTTCTTGAAGCTGTCAAGGAGGCCAGGTTCATCATGGCAACAGTTTCCAGCCTTCCCTCAGAAGTAGCACGAGGTCAGAGCCCAACCCCGCTCTGCTGGTGACTTGCTGTTTGACACAGCCTATCGCTGTGACAGGTGCCCGCCTGCAAAGCTTGCCACATAGGCAGTGAAACACAGGCAGGATGATAAATAATATAATAGAGATTTACATTATACTGTCGCTATAAAGCTAACAGGAAGAGTTAGCGCTGGGGGTACTAGAAAATTATGGGTCATCATAAAAATGGCCCGTTGCACGCTTCTGCTGCTGTGCTCCCTGCCTGGGGGGTGGTAGTTGGTTGAGCTCACGTCTTCTCTGAGACCTGCTGCTTCCCTGGCTCCGAGGCAGCTCAACAAGCTGCACCTTCAGGCCAGCTCTGCAGGAAGGGGAGATAAGCAAACCGGTGCCTGTTGGGGATCTCCGTGGAGAAACAGCCCTGGCACAAGGACAGAGAGCAGAAAGAGGGGAAGGCAATGGGGGAAGAGGAAGGGCTGTTCCAGCCAGGCAGGTGAATGGGGCTGCCAGGTTTTGCCGAGGAGGTGAATGTGTGTCCTCCTGTGTGTGTCTGTCCCCAGGTGTGGGACAGAGCTTGCGCGCTCCCGGGGGAGACGTTCTGCCCATGCTGAAACTGAGCTCAGCTCTTCCCCAAAGGACGCTCTCCTTGTCAATGGGGGTCGAGAGGGAGAGATTCTTCTTGAAAAACACAGTTTCTTTCAAATCCCCGAGGAAAGTCAGGCTGGCATGAAAACTGGCTAGCACAGTAGCGGGAAATCAGAAAAGCACTAGAAGAAGAGGGGTCAGAGAGAGCAGGAGTGTTTTCACACCTTGCACTTTGCAGCTTTTTCCATTGTCCCTTGAATTGCTCCCATTTCACCTTGAACTCAGCTGGAGGCAGGGGAGCAGGCACTGCCAGATACATGGAGGCTGCATTTTCTGCAGCAATCCCCAGCCGGAGCTGTGGGGCCTGCTCTGCCCTGGCCCTGGTTCCTACTCCCTGGAAGGAGCTTGCTGGCCAGGCCACTAGCTGCTCCTCACCTTGAAGACCTCTAGGCTCTCAGGGCCCCGTGTCCTCTCTCCTCAACTTTCTCCCCTCAATGTGCTGCCTGCTCCAGGCCGCAGCTCCCTGTCCCCGCTAACCAGCCAGGCCTTCAAGCAGCAGGTTCGGAAATGGAGAGCACCCGTTGTAGGCACCTAGCTCAGCCTTTCCCAGTAAGCTATCTCTGAAGCTGGCAGCCTTTGGGCTGCACACCCACCACCTGCCACACCATGGGTGGGGGGGACGCTCCCGGGTGGTTATTCTGCCCTGGCAGCACGAGCTGAATGCTGTCAGGGTGGCCAAGTTGCACGTTGATGTCCAAGATTGTAACAGATCTAGGAAGAGAGGCCAAGGATCCTGGCAACCCCCCACTTATCTCATGCAAGAAGCCACATGTAAGCTGTATTATTAATGGATAGGCTCTATTTGCACCTTGCAGTGCAAGTCAGCCAACACGCTCATTCCCAGCCTTTTTTCATGGTTTATTTAAATCTTGTATTTCTTCTTAGCACTGCTAGGGGAAGAAGGTGCCTGTGAATCTCCAAACGCTTGTGTCCTGATCCTGCCTTTCACATGCCATTAAAGCCCATGTAACAGTTACTCTAGAGTGGCAAGAGCATCCAAAGTTAGATAGAGCACAGGCTGTTGAGGCATGGAGAGGATAAGTGCTAGGTAGGACAGAGCTGCCAGGTTGTAGAGACTGCCAGTTTCCAATATCACAGCTATTTCACCCGAGGGGCTATCGAACCTTACTTTCGTCCTTCAGGCAAAATAGCTTTAATTTATTGCATGCCCTATTTATCACTGCATCTAAGATTTGTGTTGTATTGCTTAATCTAAGGCTCCTCCCAGGCCAACACTTTATAGATAGGGTTGGAGCATTCAGACATGCTGGCCAACAGCATCTGCAGAGCAGACTGGCCCCCATTATGGCTCTGTCTGCCAGGGCACTGGGAGCAGGGGTGCTGCTGTGTAGGTGTGTTGCAATGAGCACCCACTCACTGCACAGGGTGTTTCAGGGCCTTCCACGTGGCCAGGAGTACTTGTGCCTCAGGCCCCAGCCCACATGGAGGGTCTGGAGACAGCAATGATTTGGCTTGTCATAAATGAGCAGCTGATGGGTAGAGGCGATCAAAAACTAGCAATAAGAGAGATGATCAGCCAAGGTGAGATCGTGAGGAGGATGCACACATCCAGTAGCAGTTCACGCCTTGCCTGCCTGTCTGCCTGCTCTTCTGGCTTCCAGCTGGTGAGGTGCTGCTGTCATGGTAGGAACCACACGTCCTCTCTGCTCTGCATAGGAAGAGATGCCCCTCGTGCCAGAATGCCTCCTGGCAGCCAGATGCCCCTCGGATACACCCCTCACGTCATGGGGCTGGGCGACCGGCAGGCCTCCCTGGGAGCAGAGCTCTGCTGCTCCAGGGCTTTCTGAGGCAGCTGGGAGAGCTCAAAGCAGTGAGCTGCACTTTGTTCGAAGGCAAAGTAAACTCAGCGGGATTTGGGTGCTTAACTCTGGGAGGCTGCTTTGAAATCTCTGTGCTAGCTTCCTGCTTCAGCTCTGGGCATGGTAATTCCTCCTAGCACCAAGATTTTGGATTGTGTGATTTTATGATTAACCAGTAAACTTGACTGCTTCCTCTATGGGTTTTGAATACCTGGCTGGATTTGTCGCTAGTGTGACTTCCTAAAGGCAGTGGGAGTAACTCTGGCCTGCTGGTTTCTCTTTGCCAACGGGAATTAGGTGGAGCCAAGGGGTTGCGTGCTCCTCTGTGGAGGTGGAGGGCGTGATGGGTGCTGTGATTTCTGAGCACTGCAAGGGAAAGGGGAAAGGTGGGTAGAGCAAATCGCTTGGGCAGTGGCAACAGGAGACTAATGTTGCTGGATGTGCATTTATGGGTGACTATCGCTGGCAATTATGATAATGGCTGGGATATCCAAACTTGACATCTTCCTCATGGATGATGAATAAGCTGTCTGACTCTTGTTCATTTTTTATTCAAAACTTCAATGCTGGCTAATCCAGAGCTCCTAGTACTAAATGCTAATGAGGAATGTGTTGCCTGACTCCCATACTTAGCAGAAAAGCAACTCCTGGGATCAAGGGGGTTAAGTATTGAAATTGTCTCGTACATTAAATAATTAGTAGACAAACAGATTGACTTCTCAAGCCATCACCAGCCCCATCTGTTTTCTGTGCTTTTGCTCTCTCTGCTTGATCAGATAATTGGGTAGGGTTTTACAGAGTGGCACTTTTCTTTATTTGGGCAGTTGCAGCGTGTCAGAAGGGGAAATATAATGTTGTGGCTCTAATTGAGGCTGGCTGTAAAGCAGCCGTGAGATCAAACTGCAAATACGTGGTAGCAATAAAGCCATGGAAACCAGTGACAGGACGGCTGGCCTTGTGGCTTGCGCGTGGATCCCGTTTGGCGCTGTGATCTTATCTGAACCACTGGGCTCTTTCTTCACAAATTCCAGCCAGCTTCTTCTCAGCTGGACCTTTTTAGGCTGTTTCAGGCCTCCGGTTTTGTCCGAAGTCAGAGACCAGAGGTGATCAGACAGATGAAGCGAGGGAAGAGGAAAGGTGGACTCCTTTGGCTCTCAGGAGTGGCTGGGCTCAGGTTTAATCTTTGGGGAAAGAAAGCATGCACCCACACCTCTGCGCATGAGTACCTGCCTGTGCGTGTCCGCGCGTGTACGCAGCATGCCTCGCAATTGTGCACGCACATGTGCTCGCAGTGAGGAACAGAGGGAAGACACCCGGGAGAAATAGTCCTTATTTGATTCGGTGCAATTTGCAATGAAATAGCATGAAATACAAACTCCATGCAGCCCAACCAAAAGGGAATGCTTTAAAAAGCCATTTGCCGCACCGAAATGTTTTTGTAAGCGTTTCAAATGGGGTTTTGAAGGTTTTTATACTTTTATTTCTTTTTCGTTGCTAATGCTTGAAGGTTTCCTATAATTGCTTCCCTGTTTTTCCCTATCCTTGGCTTTTCTGAAATATTTTTGTTTTAATTACAATATTGATTTAGATACGGTGCTAAAAAGACCCCTGAAAAAGTTAATGAAAAGCAATTACTAAAGAGTGCTCTAATGGAAAGGAGCCTCACGTGGGGAATCAGCTCAGACCTCAGCAGTTATTATTATTTATAGAGCCCTGGAAACAAGCACTTGGCCATCCTGGCATGAAGAGTAATAGATGGGCAGGCTGTTTCTATCAATAAAACACTGAGAAGTTCGCATAGCGCATGCAGACGCAGACTCGCTGGTCTTCTCCTTCCCAGGCCTGATTCTGACCCTGGAGTTTGGTCTGCAGCTCCCAGAGGAGCTAGTGGCTGTAAGAAGTCGTCTTCCTGTGGTTCATACTGCTCCTCTTCAAGCATGGAGCAGAGTTTACACCTAGAAATAGCCGCAGACCACCGGGTAAGGCCAGATGCCAAAAACTTCCTGACGTCACCCTGATGCCCTTGGAAGCTGTGCAGGCAGCTCCAGTGCAGCCAGGAGATCAGCTCAGCCCTGGTCCTCTCTCCGCGTCCATCCTGGCGCTGGAGCTGCTGGGTGCTCCCTTGTCCCCCCAGACCTACCTGGGTGTTGCAAAGCACTTCACTGTATGTCCTGCCTCTCTTTCTAGTGCTCTCTCAACTCGCTTCCCCCTGTTGCCTCCGTTGTCCTCGCTCCATCCCTCCCCAGGGCTCCTTTGGTTGGGACACCTGACAACCCCTTGGCAGCTTGGAGAGAGCTGGGCCCAATTTCATCTCGCTGGAGGTGCTGTACTGTTGGACCTGGTGGGGAGGAACTTCATATCCCAGAAGAGCTGGGCGAGTGCAAAGGGAACCGGCACCGAGGTGTCTCGTGGCCCTGCGTTAGGCAGAAATCTGTGACTTGCAAAGTTTCAATATAAACAGGCACACAAGAAATGGGAGGGGAAGAGAAGCAGCATGAGCGCATTTTACAGCTGGGGCTCATGAGGTTCAGAGACGTTGGGACAAGCCCCAGGTGGCATCTTCGGCAGGGCCAGGAACGGGGCCTGAGCTTGCCTCATACAGCCCTGTCGCTGCCCCTGTGCCTTTGGAAAGCTCTTCTCTCTGCCGTGGCTGCAGGTAGGCTTCGTGCAGCTGGGCTCACTACCGCTGAGCAAATAGCAATGGAGAGATATATGAGCTGACCCAAAGCAGCAATAATACCGGCTAGAGGTAGGAGGAAAACACTGCCTTGCTTTGTGGTGGAAAGGAAGGGTGCCCATTCAAAAATGACAGTTTTAGCACAGCAAGGTGGATTCAAATATGGGAGAGGTCAGCAACGCACCCACTAACACCAATGCATCAAGGTTGATTGCAACAAAGGCAATTTGAGCACGAAACCACTTTGAATGTGTTACAGGGAAAACACAGGCTACCTTTTGTGTTGTGTTTTGTTTTGAGTTTTTAAAGACCCTCCCATAAGGCTGTTACCATGACAGATCACTATTCAGCTAGAATATAGTGTGAGGGTTATGTGGGCTGTGGAAAGAAAGGAACGCATTGAAAGAGGAGTTGAATGTTATCTTGTCAAGGTAATAAAAGAAATGAACCTTAGGCATGCCATAAAGAGGAAGTTGGCTTTTTCTAAAATATATAAGACATATTGCTGGGAAAACTCTATTAAGAATTTTAAAAGGTGAAAACCTTTCATCCAGTTGACTCTTGAGAAAGGTTGCTCGGCACAGAATAGATAGATAGAGGCTTTTGCCCTCAGCTATTCTAGCATGAAAGGAATGTCTTATGAATACTTACCAGATTAATGAGACAGAGGACTCATAAATATGTCAAAAAAACACAATAGTTGGAGATGAAATAGATGCCTCTTCGAGATGCCAATTAATATTCACGAGGGCGAGAAGTTTGCCAGGGGCTACCCCCAGGGGGTGGGCTGCGCCACCTGCTCGTGCCCGTGGCGGGCTGAGCGGGGGCATGCAGGGTCCCACCGGGCTGCGGCAGGGAGGTGTGCCCGGGTGCCGAACGCTCGGGGACCACGCTCGTCCTCTGGGGAAGAGCTTTGCTTCGCGAGGGCTTGGCTGGGCTGGGAGAGGAGGCGGCCTTCACTGTCCCTCCAGAGGAGCAAGGTTTGGCCACCCCACGTCAGTGGGGTGCAGGGCTACTGTAAAAACCTGCTTTTTGCAGTGTGTGAAAGTGTCAGGTTTGGATTCTTACAATTTTTCTAGGCAGAAGCCAGTGCAGGCTGCCAAAGGAAAAGCAGCATTTCCCTAGGTATGTTCAGAAAATTCACTGTAGCCTCCATCAGACAGAAAGCCAGAAGAAAAACCATATATAATAGATCACCAGGCAGCCATGCACGAGCAAAGGCTGGCAGAGATCCTGTCCAAGCCAATTTCTCCTTGAAAAGCAAGAAATCTCTCAAAGCAAAAGCAATTGCGGTCCCTAAGTCCTGGAGGAAGACTTACATTATTGCTACACCTAAGTGCCTGCTCTGCTCATGGACTGCCCTCCCATATGATGCTTTTACCTTTCAGGAATTGGAAGTGCAGCTCCGGATTGGAAACTCAGCTGGTGCCGCTCCTGTTTCGTGCTAAGGGAAGGAGGCAGCGTTGCTATTTCTCTCTGTCAGGTATTTATCACTCATTGCCGTCCCCTGCTCGTTTGATATTCTTAGCTGTGCGTTGGGTGCCTGTTTGCTTCGACGTAGGTTAGGTTAAAAACGCTCTGTCTTTCACAGCGTGTCCTGCTTGCTTTGAGCACAGCAGGTCTGTGTGCGTAAGGTACCTCCTGATAGGCCGTCAGCAGTCGAGACACTGAAATACCGGGAACATGGTGCCTGGGACTTGCTTTTTTCTTACCGCAAGCGAGGACCAATCCTACAGGCCCCTCGCACACACACAAGGCCCACTGTTTGGTCTACCTGCAGAGGCCGAGAAGATCAAAGTCTCAGCAGGAACGAATTTGGCCAAGCCCTTCCCATGTGTGTCCTTCCATGAAAATGGGAGCCTGTGCTCCTGCGTCTCCAGTACCACCAGGGAGAACGAAAGGTGTTGAAATGAACCATGCCAAAGGTGTGATGCAGGCCTGTGGGACGGGAGGATGGCCAGTGGTCCGAAATGGCTAATTACTCTGCTGACCTCATTTGACCAGCTTCAGGGAAGACCCGTTGCTGTGAGGACGATAAGCGAGCCGCGCTGGCGATACAAATGGTGTGTGGCACAACTGGGTGACAGCGGGTGACGGGGGCTGCTGAGAGCTGGGCCACCCACCCTGTCCATCAGTGCCAGGCTTTTCTGTCTGTGGTGAGACCCCAGATTTCACTAACACTGCGTGGCTGAGGGCTTCAGGGTTGGGGCGGAGGTTGGCTGCTGCTTCTGTCCCTTGCCATCTTTTGCCCTGTGTAGCCAACTTGCTGCATAATATGTCTTAAAGTAGCATCTCAAGGCAGGTTCAGTACCAAAGCTATTCGGTGTCGGAGTCCCACAGGACAAACGAGTGAGTCGTGTGCGGGGTGTGAACCTCTCACACCCGCTGCATGCTGCAGACTGGGGCAATCAGAGGCATTGCCAGCTGGATCAGAGTCAGGGCTCATCTGATCCGCCGCTGCCTTGATCTGGGACAGGATAGACAATATTTTCTTATGGCATATCATCCTGCAACAGCCATGTAGAGGTTTATAACAAACATTTCCAAGTTTGCAACTGGTGCCCTTCAAGCCTCGGAGGCCAAAGCTGCCCCTCTGAGAGATGCGACTGTTTTGAATCCTAGGCATGAGTACACCCAAAGTATCTACCTTCCTCCCCGGCTCTCCAGGTTCTTCCTATCCACCCCCATGCAAATGCTGAAGCAGTAAAATGCCATTTACAGGAACTCTGCTGCCTGCGCATCTTCCAGGCAGGGATTAACACCCGCAGTCCTGGTGGCAGTCCGCTTTGATTTACTATTGCCAGGTCAAAATACATGCCAGGTTGGTCCAGTCAAAGTAATATTCATGCAGAAGTAAAAAGGAGCTTGACAGTAGCAACTGAGCACTAAGGAAGCAGAAGGAGCATCGTCCTGTGGTGCTGCACAGCAGGGCTGGCGTGTTGTTCCTCGCACGAACGTGGGCGAGGGGGGAGCGAAGCCCGGGAGCTCAGCGGGCGATGGGGTGCACAGCTGCAGTCCCAAGCGAGGCAGCTGAGCGTACACATCCTGACACGAGCCTTGCCAGCAGCTGGCAACAAAATACGTGCTGCTGTTGCTCACTCGCGCTGGGCATCTCTTTAGAGCAGCGGCCGGGGGCTATGGGAACGCTCTGCTTGAAACAAGCGGTCTTTCAGTGGTGCGGGGCGAAGTGGGGAAAGGGAGAAAGACGCGCTCTTTGTTGGCTTTGTGGGTGTTCGGAGGGAGGCTCGTTTCTGCGAGGGCAGGAAAACAGAGATGGCTCTCTGTCCTCCCTCCGCCCAGATCTTCTCCTCTTTCAGTTTGTCCAAGGCATTAAAACCATGCTGTGTTTAGGTAAGTCCCTGTAACGACAGCTTCTGCAGGCTGCTGCTTTAGATCGCTGTGGTGCCCGCGACCCACGGGGGCTGGCAGCAGCGCTGCCTTCAGGCTGGGCCACGCTGTTCCTGGGGGAAAGGGAGAAGAGGAGCCGTCCTGGACTCTGTAGCTATTTCCCCTGTGAGTTGTACATTTGCACACAGAAACCACGTAATTACTTGTTGACAAACGCCCGCAGGCTTGTACCGGGGCGGTTGTGCCCAGGCAGCCCGGTGGCGTATGCAGTCCCCTCCCTCCCGCCATGCTGTCGTCTTTCTCTCCAGGAAACACCCAGAATCAGGCGCTGGGACAAATAGCAGTGTTTGCCTCATAAACACTGGCCCTAACAGAAAAGTGCAAAGACAAAAGTGCTCCTGAAAGATGATGCAAGTATCAAGTTAGAGCTGGAGATGACTCCAGGAGTCCAACGTTAAGAGAGGCAGACGTGCACGCACCGTCCCAGCTAGGTGCCTGCAGACAGCCTTCCTGGTGGCTCCCAGCTCCTCCCTCCTCTGCTCTCGGCTTTTTCTCAGGGTTGATGCACCCGAGGCAGAGAGGGCTGAGGAGAGGGGTTACGAGGCCAGGAGTCGGGCAGAGGTGCCGAGGCAGACGGGTGAAGCAACAGGGGAGCTTTGGGCAGGGGATTGCCCCGACACGCAATTTAAGGTGGACAAGCAGCGCTGCGGGGGAGCTGGCAGCACAGTCAGCTTCTGGCTCGGTGCAGAGAGCCAGCGGTCCACTGGACCGAGCAAAGGACAGAGAGGACCTGGTCGCGGGGACCAGCCTCGGCAGGGAACGGAGGCAGCGCACGGCTTTGCACACAGGTGTATTATGCTTTGCCATAGCTGACTATGCCAAGGTTAGAATTGTGTTTAATGCAATTTCAAGCCTAATTTTTAAGAGCAGTCTAAAGCTGTTGGCTGCCTGTTGACATAAGGCTTGTAGGCATCCTGCCTTCTTAGCCCGGCGGTGCAAGTGCATAGCCACCAGCACTGAGGCTAGCCCGCTGCCTTCGCCGCCGGAGCCCTGCTGGCCCACGGGGCCGGCTCCTGGCCTGCTGCTCCACCGCGGTTTCCTGCCGCTCTTCCCTTCGGCTCGTGCTGTTGGGCTGTGCCTCCCTCCCGCTGTCCTCGCCGTCCGTCGTAGGGAAGCGGAGTCTCGGCTCCCCTTTCCTCGCTGCAGACAGCAAGGGCTGGAAAGGGTGCTGGCAAGGAAAGCCCGCACCCCCCCGGCCCACGTGTGCCGTGGGAATGTCATGGTGAAGGATGCGCCGGGGAGCTCTGCTAAATTAGCTGCGAGCGGCGCAGGTCAAGCCCAGAGCAGCCGTGCTCGGCGCTCCGGAAAGCAGCCTCCCCTCCAGCCGGACTGCGTGTAAGACAGAGGTCGGGGAGCACGGGGGCACCAGCCTCCTGCCGCTGAGCGCTTGGGGAAGCAAGGGCTCGATCCTGCTGCCAGAGAGCACCAGAGAGAGGAGCAGCCTTTCGGGTCCCTTGCCTGCAGCCCCCGCGTGGGTCATAGGCACGAGAGGAGTTTGGCTTCCTGCTTCTGGCTAACAAGGACCTGCTTTTTGTAACCCTGCTGAGGACCATAATGAAAAGTGCTGCGGGGAAAGAGGATGATGCTCTGCTGGCTGCAGCAAGCAGGCGGTGGGTGGTAGTCACGGTCCTCCACGCTCCTGGTCCTGCGCCCTTGTGCGACGGTTCGCTCTCTGGAGGGCTCCCGCACGCAGGGATGCTCGCAGCCCTCTTCCCTTCGCGTGCCGGCTGCAGGTGAGCTCTGGCGACTGAAATGGAGGAAACAGCAGGCAGGCTGCAGCTCACGCGAGGTGTATTTGCCCTTAGGCCTGCCCAAGGGTCCGTTGTAACTGCTGGTGGAGGAGCAAGCAAGTCGTTCAGGTGCCTAAAGGGAGATTTCGGGAAACTCCCCGGGGAAGTCCAGTCACTCCATGTCAAAATTCAGGTTCACAGATCTTTCCAGCAGTTGCTGCTCCGGTCCCTTCTGAGGGGACGGGGGACGTGGCTGAGCAGGGCTGTGAGGTTCGGCTCCGCGCACATCTCGCTGCCCGTCCGCAGCCCGAGGGCGAGCGTGACGGTGGCAAAAGCTCCTCAAGGGCTGGGGAACTTGCTTCTTGATGAAAACCATTCCCGAGTGTAGGTGTTTAATAGGACTATCACATTGAGCGACACTGCATTAATCGTCATGGTAACGAGGCAGTGGTAAACAGTCGGAAATCATCCCAGCAAATATCATGCAAGTGTTCACATAGGCCCTAATATGAATTAGCAACCAAGTTGGCAATGACTCAGTGTAGCATAAAATGCGACAGTCGCATCCCAGAAGTTCCCCGAAGGGTAATTGCAGACTGTCCCCACCGAGCCGAGGAGCAACCGCCCGAGCAGGAGAGCGAGCCGGGGATCAGGCACGCGCCGGCTGTGCGGAGAGGCTGGAGTACTGTTTGCACTGCAGAGTCGTGCAGAAACGCCTCTCCCTCCGTCCTGAGGCCGGAAGGTGGACCAGCGGAAGGACTGCTCCTAGGTCATGCTGGCCGGAGGAGCAGAGGGAGACTGTGCCAGGATGCGGGAGCCCTTCCAGGGACTGCCAACACCCTCCTTGGTCAGAGCCTTAGCAGCATGCTGCTGTCATGCGTTTCGGTTTGGCTGCTGTGTCACGCTGCTGATCCCCCCGTGGGCTGCCGTTCTCCCGTCCAGGTCTGGCAGCCCCTTTCCGGGAGGTTTCTCCCTGCTTCAGGGGCAGCTGGCTCCAGACTCACGCTGCCGTCCCTGCTGCTATTTTTAGATGGAGGTGATGCCGATCCTGTGACAGTGCCACAGCAGCGGCATTCGTCATCCATGTGTAGGTAAAGTCGCTCCCGCAGGGCTGTGCCCTGCTCCTGGGAGGAAACGGCATGACAAAAGTCTGACTCAGGCAAGGAGGATCTGATGGGGGCGATTCTCCTCCCGTCTGCCACCTCCCCACTCCCCTCACTGCTGTGTCACCCGGGGGAGAGGATGCCTCCAGGATCCTGCTCCGGGGCTGTTGGGTATCCACAGGATGAGCATGTTCCTCAGCTGCTCGGACGCCCTGTCCCAACCACAACTGTTCCAGCAAACGCCCAGAAATCCCCAGCTCCTCCGATGAAATCTGTGGGAGCTTTTCTAGCTCTGACAGGGAGGATCACAGCTGGACGCTTCCTGCTCCCTTCGTGAAATTGGAGATCCCTCTCCCAGGGGCTCCGGGGTTTCTGAGGCGCTCAAGGAATTGTCGGCTCCTTCCTAACGCACCATTTGGATTTCCCCTTTGTCCCTGGCCGGAAGCCAGCCCGTCACACACCCTTCCCTCCTCCGCGGGACCCAGTGAGCCGGCGCCTCTCTGGCACGGCACGCTCTGATTCCCGTGTACGCTGCGTAGGGCAGGGAGCATCCTGCCTCTGAGCGGGACAGAGCCCACGCAGGGCAGAGCAGATCCAGGCAGCCCAGCCGCCCCAGCACCAACAGGTGAAAGCACGAGCCGAAATATGTCCTCAAACATGGTATGTGCTGCCGGTCCCCAGAATCCTCCTCCCCTGGAAATGTCCTTAAGCTCCACTAAGGTGTAAGCCTGGCTCAGGGGTTGGCAGAAAGCATCACGCAGGCTCTCAAGGTTTTGCAGGGCCTGCAGGAGGTAGTGCTGGAAAAGAACATCTCCTCTCCAAGGCCTTGTCGGAAGGACTCTCAGCTGATCACAGGTTCGCAAGATCAATGTCTGTTGTCTTTTGCCATCTTTAAAACGTCGCTGCCTAAGGCTGACACCTGTTCTGGCATGTGCGCTAAAAGCAGCTCAGGGGCTTCGTATCCTAAAAGTGCCTGGCAAGGGGGCGACTGGACAGCACGCCTATGGGAAGGCGCCTGCAGTCGGCGCGGTTGCAGAGAGAGCAGGATGTCAGAGTTCATCGTGCAGAGAGCGCCCAGACCAGACACACAAACCGCTGTGCCCTGCTCGGGAATCAGCGCAGGGTGGGAGATTGCAAGGACAGAGGGCTCACGCCTGGATGAGCAATTTCATCAAGTGCTGACAGCCAAATAGGGAGAAAGGAGGCTTGGAAATTTGTGATCGGAGTCTAAATGAAGCCCTTTGGGCCCCAAGCCTTCCCAGGCACCCCAGGCCTCTTAGTCATGCAGTGCTAAACCCAGTGCTCTGCTGTCTGCACTGGTGCTCGCTGGGTTGCTCTTTGCTCTTTACAGGACCCTCCAGACTTCCTAGGAGGCCACAGAGCACTGAGGATGCTCATGACACCTGCGATAGCCTCTGGTACTAGCTAGCTCCTTTCAGTCCAGATCATGCGCCTAAGTCAAGAGCCAAGCTCTGGTCTTGAATTTGGACTTTCAGGTCTCATTCCCGTGCAAAGGAAGGATACTAAAAGCACCTCCCTTCCTGGGCCTGTGCTGGACATTGGAGGACGCTGTGGGAGCACCCAAAGGGAGGTGTAAGAGTCTTACAGGAAAAGATGTGGGGTCCTACCACAGGTCCCATCCTAATTCCTCCCAGCTAGGCCAACTCAGAAGCGCACAGCAGGAAAGCTCAGCAAGCTGGGAGTTGCAGTCCTCCTGCTTTAGGGCTTCTCTTTCTCTCTGTTAATCCAGACTCTGTCTTTTAAGCCTGACTTGTTATTTGCCTCGCACCTGAAATCTGCTCTCAGACCCAAACTGGCTCTGTGGCGTTTACCAGGGGTCTCCCAAAGGCCCAGCGACTCGCTGGGGCTGCCTGGGCGCTGCCCAGAGCACAGATGGGCCTGGTGTGTACTGGAAGGGCTGCCCCACACCGGCTTTGCCTCAGGTTCAACGGAGAGCACTTGGCTTTTCCCGTGACATTTAATCTCTTCCGTTCTAATGGATGTGTTTGTTGATTTGTCTAGTTTCATCCCGCCCTGCTCTCTGCCCTCGCTTTGCAGTCTGGATACTTTGAAAGATGCCGAGTACGTGATTGCAAGGCGGTCATGATGACAGTGTAGCACTAACACCAGACCAATAGCAAAGGGCTGGGACCCTACCGATTAAACTCACTTTCAAACTCCAAGCAATGGTTAGAAAGGAATACTAGATACCTGTGCGGACTCCCTGACCTTTTTGGTCACAGAAAGGTCACACTCCGAAGCACATTTTTTGCATGCGAAGGCAGTCCCAGATGCTCGGCGCAGATCTGAACCCTTGTACCTGGTGCCCTGTGTCACACTGCGTCTCCAGGCCTGGCCCAGCCTGACTCTGCTCTCTGCTTTTCAGCATTTAGCTCCAGGCTTGTACCCTGCCAGGCTGCAGTCCCCATCCGCTTAGCACTGAGTCAAATACTCCCATCTCACAGGTCTGCTTTCCCATCCTGCAGCTCCTGCCAGAGCTGGGTCTAGGACGCCAGTTCTGGGCTGAATGGCATGAAGCCTACGAAGGTACCAAACTCGGGCAGTTTAGCATCTTCCTAAGATCAGCTCCTGCTTAAAAGCTTTTTTAGCAAACCTGGCCTCATCTTAATGCCATAAGAAGCCCATGGACCTTCCTGGCTTGCCACCAGGCTGTCCCTGGCCAAAGCCCTGCCGTGAGGGTGGGAACCAGCTCAAGTAGCATCACACTGCACAGGGCATTTCTGGAGACTGCGTCCAGGAGACTGGTGCTAAAACCTTAGTGCCCCATGGAGCCCATGCAGATCACGCACAATCCGGACTATCTCATCTCTGCAGAAGCAGCCTGGGAACAGAAGAAAGGGTTAAACATGATGTAGAGTAGAAACTGCTGCTAACCTTTCCTTGAGCTCCAGCTGGGAAAAATGGCAAAGAGGAGCAGGAGGAGAAAGCTCTGAGATGCCAGGCTATGTCCCGAGCCGGCGACAACATCTCCGACTGTGTGTGTCCCCCGCACCGCGTGCAGAGCTGTGCCCACTGGGGTTCCCCGGGAGCGCAGCCAGGCTGCACGGAGACGCGTGGTGCTCCCCAGCACCATCGACCCCCAGGACCTGCCTGGTCACAAATGCCTGGAGCTGCCCCTGCCCAGACAAGCGCTGGGAGAGGCGTGCACAGGAGCGGGGCAAGCTCCTGCCCTCTTGCTGGCCATAAAAGCACATTTAAATCTGCAGAAGAGGCAGGGAGCAGGGGCTGTCGCTGCCCGGCGCGCGGCCGCCAGCACGGGCACAGCGCGGGGTGCTCCAGTCTCGGCCAGCCCCCTCTGCTCCCAAACGCAGCCGTGCTTGGCTGGGCAGGGGGGTAGGTGGGTGACGCCGCCGAATCCCGCGTGGGGCTAGCCTTCGGCGAGGGGAAAAGTCTCTGAGCGCTTGTTAGCGCCGCGCGGATCCTTTTCACGTTTACGGATGCCGCGTTAGTCATTGCCATGGAAACAGCAAGCCCCTGCTAAACAACAGGAAACGATCCCCGAAAACTGTCCTGCCACTTTTCACGCAGGTCTCCAGAGCACGAATTAGCCACCAAGGTGGAAATGATTCAGTGTAAGATTAAACCTAACCAGAAAATGATTCAGCAGCTTCCCTCAAAGTAAATTACACACACGGTGGTGGGAAAAGTATGAGAGGGCAGTGAAGGAACGGGGTTCACGTGGCCCCAGCCCCGGCGGCGTCTTATCATGCAAAACCTCTCGGCAAGGGAGCCCCGGGCTCCGGCCAGCACGGTCAGTCGGGAGGGCTACGTCCTCCCTCCGGACCTGCTGCAGAAAGCAACGGTGGCTCTCTCTACATCTGCACATATAGTGGCATGAGTTCAAAGAGGCTTTCTCCTCTTCTCTCCGCCCCAGAGCGCAGCTTCCCCGAGCAGCAGCAGGAAAAGGACCCCGGTTTTGGCCAAGACTTGCACCAGCCGATGCCACGCATTGTAAGGAAATAGCAAATGATCTCCCCCCAGCGGCTGTACTGGGCACCGAGGGTCTCGCTCCCGGAGCCTCCGTACAGGGAGACGGCCGGGCATGCGTCCCCGCAGCCACCGGCCAGCCGCAGGAGCCTGCTGCTGCTGCCAGCGGCAGTGGCGCGCGTTGGGAACCTCTAAGCCTGAAGAGCGGTGCAAGGTGACACCTGCAGAAGCCATTCAAAATCAGGTGCCTTCCTGCCGTCTACCACACTTCTAATAACTACGTCTGCGATGGGCTCTTCTGGGCTAGGCATGAAGCAGAGAAAGACCTCGCTCCTCAGAGGCTTTCCCTTCCATTTCCTCCAACCAGTGCATCTGCTGTGACTGAAGGAGCGTCACAGGGGCAAAGGTGCGTGCAGGGGGCCGTCACCATCACCCTGGTCACAGCGGGTCCTGTGATTCTGCTTTCCGGCTGGTCCCTCTGGTAAAAAGCCTCGGGAAAGCCACAGTCTCTGGGTGGTGGAAGCCCCATCAAACATCCTTCCAGGGAGGCCCCAAGTTTAAAGGGACACTTTGTCCCACCACTTACCAGAGGCAGTAGGTAGAGAGTGGAGAGTGAAGGTGGTTGTGCTGGCTGCTGGAAAGGGTGCCAGCGGATTTCCTGTCCTGGGGCTCACTCGGGGCTGCAGGTCCCAGGTACGACCTGCCTCAGTGCAGGGTGGCCTGTGAGGGCTGTCACGCGGTTCTAGCGGGTCCTCCATTACTGTTGCATCACGGGCGGGATATGCCAAGTGCCTACGTCCACTGAAAACCGCAATGGTGGCCAAGCTGCCCATACCACGCACAGCCGAGGTTGCTTGCAGCGCTACGGGGCAGGTAACTCTGCTTCCTCCCCATGCCTCAGCTTCCTCTTGCACACCAACAGCCCTCGGGGGCAGGTTGTGCCTTGCGTTTTGTCCCCATCCAGTACCCAGGAGGATGAGGCCCCAAGCTCAGCTGGGGCCTGTGAGTAGCACCATGACACAGGCAAAATAAATCAGTGTCTAAGAATAGGCAGCATGTCCGGGAAAGTGTCACAGACAGGGTCATGCAGAGATGTGCAGTGTTGCCAACACCTAGCGAGCGTGCATTTGTAAAGGGGAAAGCAGGGCTTGGCAGGAGCTAATTTTTGGCTTTGAGCATGTTTTTGCTTGATCTTAACAAGCAACATGACGCAAGGGAAATGGCCTGCCTGTACAGAGCCTGACGGCTCTGCCTGAGCAGAGAGGGCTGAGGAGGAAAACCGCACGGAGGCAGAGGGGACGAGGAAGACGCCTCCTTGAGGCCGCCTGTTGTGAGGCTGAATGGGGCCGACATGGCAGCCGTGCCATGGGCTGCCTCCCTCACCGGGAAGGGCCGGGCACAGGGAAGCCCTGGCCACCACCTCCAGCTCTAGGCTTTGATACCTTGTCTCGCTTTCAAAATTTCAGAAATCTCTTTTACTAAAAGCCTTGATTCCCTGATGTCTTCCATACCGCTTCTGGTTTGAAGGGAAACACATCTGCATGCTACAGTAGAGAGCCTAGACCCACTTGCAACAGCTTCGTGCACCTCTTAGCCCAACACGCAGGTGCAAGGGAAGGTTTAGTGTGCCGTTTTCCATATTTGCTCATGAATCTGTCATTCAGTTAAGATCCCAGTTCTCCTTCCTACCCATCTTAACTTTCCTTAATGAGTTTCTTCACGCCAGAATTTCAGAGGCCATTTCAAGGTTAGAGCAAGCTCCTTAGGTTGCAGCGACTGGAGCTCTGCATCAGGCTCTCCAGGAGAAGGTTAAAGGATGCAAATTGTTGATAGAGAGCTTTTCAATTTAGCATGCAAAGATCTAATAGTTGAAAGGTGAAGCTAGACAAATTCAGAGTAACAGAAAGGGTTATTAGCAATTGGAACATTTTACCAGAGCCCAGGATGGATTCTCTTTCATTGGTGATTTTAAAATTAAGATTGGATGCTTTTCTAAAAGATGTGGTCTAGTCAATAGGCATTAATTCAGGGAAATGCTTTACAGGAGATCAGGCTGATGCCGTCTAGCGTTTTTCTGGTCTTCTTCGAATTCACGAGCCCTGCAGCCCTATTAGATTTTACTGTATCTCCTCGCTCTCAGCCTTTGTCATGTCCATGAAGGTCTGTAGGGCTCAGGAGCTGAAGGGTGCCCAGGGGACAGCCTCACTGTTGGTGCAGGGTGGCCTAAGGACACTCACAGGGGGCAGGCTTCCTCATAGCCCAGCTCAAGGACCAAATTCCACCTCCTCCCAGCCCTGAGGTGAAGCCCACCCACTGACGGAGGCCACCACCTCTTGGCTGGGGAGAAGAGTTCTCCCAGCTGTACGGTCTGCCTATTCCTCTGTGCAGCATAACATTGTTTCACCCAGGCCACCTGGCAGAAGCAAAGACTTCTGTTAAACCTACCGGCTTCCTACGAGTGAGGCAGAGGCCACTCACAGCAGGTCCTTCAGCCAGCCACCATCCCTTTCCCCTCATCCTTCCTTGGAAGCTGTTGACCCAGAAACACTGATTCAGGTCACAGCGGCGTATACCTCCAATGCAATTATTCACCCACCTCAGTGTCGCCTCTCTGGTGCCCTTGGTTGTCACACGCTGAAAGCCTGCTGTCCTCGCCAGGCTGAGAGCTCTGGGAACCCACGGTACTTATCGCTGGCTTATCACCTCTGCTCTGAGCCTTCCCCCAGACGTCTCTCCGACTTCAAATGACTGATGGGATCTCTGCCTTGCTCTCTCTCACATACTGATCCCTGACACTTTTTGTTAAGTACAATTGCCAGGAGCGAATGTCAACTTTTTTCCCCCATGAATATTAATATAGCAGAGCATGGTACAGAACATTTCAGTTCAGCAGCACCTGTACGCGTTTCTGGGTAGCCAGCCCCTCCCTGCTAGGTGATACTCAGTGCTACAAGGAAACTAGGGAGTTTTTATGTTATTTTTATTGCTTAATGTTTTCAGTACACGGTCTCCAGAATGACTGTCCTCTCCCCTGCTGTGTAACTCAGATGTGCCTCTTGGGTTCATTTAAACTGTTTGCCTTGCTCTTTCTTTTTTTAAATGGAATATAGTGCCAAGTTGATACATCTTGAAAACAGCATCCGATTCTCTGTCCTTCCAACGGTGCATATAGACCACTGCTGTCTGACCTCTGAGCGTAACGGCAAAGCCCTGAGAAGGGGCCACCCTTCAATGGGGTAAATTTGTTGCATCTGGTTCCTCACTCATATTTTTAGCTTTTCTAGCTACACAAGTGCCACTTAGCACCATAGTCCATATGATATCCCCCGGCTTTTAGCAGTGGTGAACATTGTTTTTCCATGCTTGAAAAATTGGTGGCACAATCAGTATCTAGTTACTATTAATGGTATTGTTGATATTTATTAGCAATAATGGCAATCACACGCATAATACTGTCATCTTTTTCATTGCTTTGATACAACATGGGCATCAGCTTCCAGCAAGTGTACTGAGACTGCCAACTCAGTTTATATTCTCTTGGGAACATACCCCAGTTCAGCTACTAACAAACTATATCACATTAAATTCAACAGCCAAAGAGTGAGACTCTCTGTCTTTTCATTATTCTCTTGCTTTTCATTTAATTTAAAGCTATGTTTGTCCTTCATAACTTTCAAACAAACCACTATGTAGCCTTCTTGGGCATTCAGATCTAAGCATCTTTGTTTTGTGCAATGTGTATTGAAAGCAGGTGATGAATGTCTCCAGCTTAATGGTCAAAAAGTCTTTCTTGCTTTACAAAAAAACCCAGCATCCTCAGATCCATTTTCATTTATAATATAATGAGCAATTCTACTAGCAGCAGTTTTTTGCTCATGTATATATTTATTTGAGGGAGAAATTCCCCATCCTAAAATAATGTTCTTGCCTGGATCAAATAGCCAAGATTCAGAATTTTCAAGCTCTGACTCTGTGTTTAACCATTTCACTGTGTCCCACTTTGTTATTTTATCACACATTTTGCAGGATGTCCTGTTATTCTCAGAATAGATGATACCTGCGAACGCAGAAAGCAAACTACTTAGAAGCAGAAAGAGGCAAGGCAGAGAGCATAAAATCATAGCAGCTGCAGTACAAGTTGTGCCATTTTTGTGAGAGCAGAAAGCCATGAGGCTTCGTACCCTGCTTACAGAGTTGTGCAGACCTGGGTTTGTTCTTGAATGTTAATTTGGAAGGGTCGATTCAGTGAAGCTTCAGTGTTTTATTACTTTTCACAGCAGAGCCCCCAGTCTGTAGCTAGCATAAAGTGGAGGAGCACTGGAGTAACCCAGTTTATATCAACTGAGGATCTGGCTCATAATCTTTTCACATCTCTCTCCTCAGTGCAGTGTTTTTGTCTCTGCTTTCATGTCATGTTGACATTAAAAGCATCCCTCCTTTCTCACCCGGGCAGTCCACTCGGTAGGAAGCACTGAGCTGAGCAGAGCTCTCCTCACCCAGAGCTCCTCAAAGGATGGAGATCTTCTGTCGGTGCTTTAGCCTACTGCTTAACTAACGACAAGACCACACTTGAGGCCCTGGTCTCACTGCAAAGCTATAACTAGGGTATTGCCTTAGAGCCTAGTGCCATCCATGCACAGACACCCTGAACTCAGGCTGGGCTGTCCAAGGGCACCAGCTGGTGCCACAGCGAACAGGGACTCTGCAGGGTGGGCTGAGGCTGGAGGTATATCTCTGCTTCTGTGGATCTCAGCGTGGCAGTAACTGCAGAATGGTTCGTTAGCTCCTGAGATAAGGAATATACATCCCTGTGGCCTGCTGCTGTGTCAGCCGTGGAGGGGCTACCTTCCAGCAAAGCTTGAAGGTGGGATCCTTGACAGGTGGGGACCTCCCCCATTTTCTGATAAAATATTCCTGTGGCATCCGTTTCTGGCAATGTGGGAAGGAGAGGGAGATAACTGGATAGGAGGAGGAGGAGGAGGATGGCACCATGACCTGGGCTACAGACCTCAGAAATCTTGGCCAGCTCAGACCATTTACTGGTGGTTGGGGGCACTGTCTTCTGATGAGCAGGGTATTTTTCATCATGTCGGTGATAAACAGCTCTCAGTTGAGTAGAAAAATGGTTTATTGATTAGATAGCAGATGTGTACGCAGGGACTGTGCAGCTAACAAACTGTGCCTGTTCTGCCAGCTGCTCCCCACCAGAACTGCTGAGGACAGGCAGAGGGACTTAGGCAAATTTGGCCTATTTCCCCTGTGGCCACAGGACCTGCAAAACAGAGAACTGAAGCTCTGGTGCCATCAGAGCTTAAGGGAGCCTCTTCTTGCTCCTTTCACTCTCTTTGGGGCTTACCGAACAGGGAAAGGTCACCATCCTCAAAGGCAAGGAACTGTCTGACTTCCAGGGATTATAAATCACAGTCATCCATATGCAGCAGGTTCTTTTTCGCATGTTACATCTTGGTCAGTCCCTCTGCTTTCCTTTGCCCCTTCTTTTTACAACCACCTACTCCAAATCCAACTCTAGCAAAGCTTTTAAATGCTTAATTTTAAGTAGGCGGTAGTCTCACTAGACTTGACCGATCTATTCACATGAAGTGTGTTTAGATGCTTTGGATGGGAACCCATGACAGTTACTTGAACTGGCCAGGAATACTGCAGTTCTGAGGGACTTCTCCCTCCTCACAGCTTGGTGACTGGGGTAAACAGCCCATTTACCTTGTTTTCTATTTTAGTCTTAGTGTTCATCTGTAGCCTATGTGGTTCTACTGACAGCACACCTTGAACAACTTGAGTATAATTAATCACAGTTTGCTTCCCTGTATTTGCATGGGATTCTTAATCCGCAGTAAATCCTTTGGGGAACAGATGCAATTATGAAAGAAATGCTTATTATAAAGAACTATACGTGCCATAAAAAAATGTCAGGACAATTGTCCTTTAGTTGTTTGCAATGTTGCCAGCTGTAATATATGATCCTAGTGCTGTGTCCCAGCTGTCTGTGTCCCCTGGTATAATGTGCTTCAGTGATAGCTCGTGCTGGATTTCATGTGCAGCTGCACAAAGCCTGCAGATTTCAGCTGTTCTTCCTTCTCTCTCTCCATCCTGTGAGCACCTATTCTTAACTTGTCAAGCAAAAGCCTGTCACAGCCACAAATCTCCTGTAGCACACACTATTTTTGATCTCTCCTGACTGAAATGGATGATGAGCTGCTTGGAATTAATATCTTCTGCACGTGTCAATGTGACCAGCCACCGCAAGAAGGTATATTTGACAGTGATTTGTTGGTTTGACCAGCTTGGCAGAATAAGGACTGGAGCAACTGAGCTGCAAATGTGTACTGCACTTTTCCATCTAGAGTGTTTTCTAGCCTTATACGCAGTGAAGAAGGAAGCTGCAAGCACCGTTACAACAAAAATCCATGTTTTGGGGCCTTGTTCTACACACCTGAAGTGGCATTAGAGGAGAGCAAGGCAAAGGAAATGAGGACTTTGGGTTCTGTTCTCGGACTTGATCAGCCAGTTCCTCTCCCTGTGGCTTAGTTTTTCACCTGTAAGACTGGAGAAGTAATGGCCATCTACTTTTGTAGAGCAGTCTGAAGGAGCAGCCAAAGAAAGAGAGACAAACTGAGATCTCCAGGACAGCTCTTTACTAGCAAAGAGTTGGGAAGTCTGTGACGGAGGCCAAATAATCCATGTGAATGGGATAGTATCAGGACAGGAAGCAATTTGTTTTAGAAGAATGCGCAGAGGAAAACGGAGATGGCTTTACTATGTATATTAAGGATGTGCATGCTTGCTGCAAGCAGTAGAGAATGAAGGGATATTGAACCTACTGCAAAACTATGGTTAATTAGTAAACACGGTCACATCATTGTGGGGCTATTGCTAGCTGCCACGCTCAAGGTGGAGCAGGACTTTTTGTGGGCAAGTAGCAGAATTGTCCAAAGCCCAGGATACAGCAGGACAGGAAATGTAGCCGGGGCTAACCTGGCGCAGCCAGAGCTCGCCTCTGACCGCAGGGAGAGGAGGAAGGCTTGCAGGGAGTGGAAGCCAAGATACGTTCCTGAAGACGAGTAGCCTGGCATGAACTGGTAGGGACAAAACAGAGAGGTCAGGGTGCAAAAGGCTACGTAGTCAGCAAGGACTGTCAGGGGTAAGAAGAATCTGTAGTAGATAAGCAAAGTATTTTCAAGTTGACCAAACTAGAACATCACCCTAGCTTTCCTACAGAACTGCAGGAAGCTATCTCAGGGCCATTATGTTGTTCCAAGAGAGTGGTAGAGGCAAAGGTAACGTCTATATTTACAAAAGGTTAAAAGGAGGAGGTGTGGAGAAAAATTGTATTAACATTATAATCTAACCAATTTAAAATCAGTTCCCAGAAAAGAACCATTTCTAAGTACCAGAAATAGAATCCTAAATAAAAGAAAAAGAAAAAATATGTCAAGCCAATCTTATTTGCCCATGTGGCAAGACATTAGGTGTTCTGGATAGGAGAGATGCAGCAGATGTCAGATGTCTTGGCTTTACTAAGACCTTGCTGTGATTCACATGATACTCTTTTTAGCAAGGTTGGTAAGCAGAACTCCATAAAACTACTGTGGGAGGGATGCAAAACATGTTTGGAAAACAGACAAGAGAAATAAAGGATTTGCTGTCAAATGAAAGGATGGATCGAGTGACTTTCTGCAGGACTCTGCCCTTGATCTAATAGGAGTCAGTATTTTCCCTAGCAATCTAAATGATGGAATAGTCTCTGTTAAATTTGCAGAGATTCAAGATGGGAATTAGTGCTGCAATTGCAGTGAGGGGGATGTCTACTCTTCTAACAGCAGGGACAGTTAAGCACTGGGATAGTCTGCCCAGGGAGGTTATGGAGTCTCTATCGTTAGAAGCGTCCGAGAAGAGTTTGGAAAAGTATCTCTCAGGAATAACATAGAGATAACCCCACCTTAAGGCAAGTGCATCTCTTAAGGCCCTTTCCAGCATTATTTTCTGTGATTCAGGGTCAGCCCCAAACTCAGTATCCCATCTCCTATTAACTTTAGGGAAAAGTGTGAAATATAATACAAAAAAACTGAAATTATATTATGACTTTATAAATAAAGTCTGATGCTTTTATTTACAAATATTTCAATATATATGCTAACCCAGTTCTCTAAAGAAGTGGCCCAAGAGTGGCCTGGCTTTTAAACCTCATTGTTTCCAGGTTGGTGAGAGCTCTTGCTGGCTTCCTCCACTCTCCCGGGCAATAACATCTTACCAATATGGAAAAACACTGGGTTTATGAAAATGAAATAAGAAGAAGGAGGAGAATATTTTTATGAAATGGGAATGAAGAAAATGCCATAGACTCCTCTGGCAAAGATAGCTGGGCATTTGGAGTGGTTGCATTTGAAATGCAAAATGCGCCTCACTGGAGAGTTGTTTCACACAATTCGTCTTTAGAGTACATTTTTTTTGCTTGTTTGCAGTGTGCAGCTATAAGCCATGTTTCCTGAAAGCGCTCCGACTGGCTCAATGGAAAGGAAGAGGGAAAGGATGCTAATATCAGACATTTCAACCCTCACATCAGCCTACATTGCTCAGAGCAAGATGACTTGCAAACATCCAACACAAACGAGGAAGATGAATCGTATGCAAGGTCAGGCGCAATGCCGGAAAAACTGATGGAGGCAAAAGCGGTTAATTGCTTTAGATTCCGCAACCCAAAAAACATGCCTTGTGCACAGACACCCATTCCTTGCACAGTGACGGACCTCACCATCCAATCCGGCAAATAAAGTAGGAAATGGAGGTGCTCGTCATGATTTTTAATGTCAAAATTAGCTTCACTGTTGCCTTATGGTCTCTCTAATTGCGAGGCAGCACTCATAATTTTTCCCAGCTCGAGGGATACTCTGTTATTGACCTCACTGGGAAGACATAAATACGTTAATGAGTGGAAATATCACCATTTACCATTGTGGAAAAGTCCGCACCGTAGCTCAAAGGACTCCGAAATCTGTATCTCGGTGTATCTACAGCAGAGGAGAATGCCTGATGCTGTTGATACCACGACAAACCGCCACTAATAAGATCTTAGAGGAAAAAAAGCTATTACAAATTGTTAAAGGAGAGCAACAACAGCAAAGCTGAAACTCAAAGGAACTTGCTCCAGCCGAACAGCTAAAAATAACATGCCCAGCGAGCACAGCTTTGCCAGAAGTGGAAGTGGCCTGAGGCCGGTGGGCCCAGCTGGCCTTACTGATCCCAGACTGGTAGGGCCACCAAATCTCTCCGGAGCGTGGCAGGCAGCAGAGAGCCACAGGAGGCAAAGGGGTGTCATTTGTGTGATGAGCGCTGAAAGCAGGGAGAGCCTGGCAAGCTGCTCTCGCGTTGCCCGCGAAGCCGCTCGTGGAGCACCGGGGTGGCAGCGCTGCGGCGCGGAGCCGAGCGGGTCAGCGCTCAGCCACGCGGGCCCCTGGCTCTCCCACCGGCCTCGCTCCTTCCCTCCAGGCCTGCCAGTCCCCGCGGGCCACCTTCAGCGGCTGGCTTGCTTCCCACCGCTTGCCAAGCCGATGAGATCCTTAAAAACGAGAAACCGTGGTTGCTTATGCTCAAGCCAACGCGAGTGCAGCTCCCCACCAAGGGCTTTGGGTTAGCCTCCCAGACCGGCATCCCCACCAGCCCTTTGGGGCTGGGTCTCGCTCTCCTGCCTCTCTCGCTCGGCCTTCCGCACCAGCGCGTTTTGGATGAAAAGGAGAGCTCCTCCGTGCCCCAGCAGTTTGTGCCGCTCCGCGCAAGCCGTCCTAGCGCATCGCGCCCTCCGGGCCGTCCTGCCAGGGGCTGGCGGCAGCCAGCTGGCTCCCGTCACGTGGCGGCTCGTGGCGTTAGCTGAGGTTCGCTTGGACGGGGCTCTTTCGTGCTTCGCGTTTTTATTTTTATTTTTAGAGCCCCCATGAAAGAGCCTCATCCATTTTGAAGGGAATCGGGCTCTTCACAGCCCCGGCACAGCGATGACACAGCAGGGATCAGATCCGCAGACCCCTCCGGACACTCAGCAGCCATCAGGTTACTGCTGCTTTTGTGGAGACGCAAAGATTTCCTCCAGGAGGGACCGTTAGCTCGCTCTGCCTCCCGTATGTCACCGGCTGCAGACTGTCGCCCCCTCGCTGGCGCCCCCGAGCTCGATACGTGCTTGGGCAAAGCAGGCCATCCGCAAGGACGCGGAGACTCGGCTGAAAACGGAGCAAGGAGGCGGCGAATCCGGCCACCCCCGGGGTGACTCCTTCCCACGGCTAGTCACCCTCACCGCTCAGACGCGGTCGTTGTTGTGAGTTTACTTTTCCGCCTGCCGCGCGCATCCTCTGGGCTCTGTTGGAAAACCGCGGCCCCTACCTCCACGACGCTTTCCTCTTTCGGGAGCCGTCTCGCCCCAGGGCTGGGAAGGAGCGGGAGCTAAGCGGCAGGTGGCCGAGAGCGCCGGGGCTGCGGCGGGGGCAGCGGAGCGTCCCGGCGCGGGGGGACCCCAGCTGCCGCGGGGAGAGGGCGGCGAGCAGGGGGAGCCCCCGCTCCGGGGGAGACTCCTCGCGCGGGGAGCCGCCGGGGGCCGAGGAGCCCCGGCCTTCGGGGCCACCTCTGCAGGCCAAAGGGACGTGGCAGAAGGTGGGGGAAGGAGAGCGGGACGTGGACACGTGGACTTGTGTCCGCTGGATTTGTTTCTTTTCCTGATGCGTAAAGGAAAGAACGGCTGAGACTGAGGCCTTTGCACGGGCTGCGTGTTACGCGCCCTAAAGGGGCAAGGGCCGCTAGAGCGGGAAGCTCTAAATTAAGAAGCATCCTCGGACGTGGCTTTGGGCAGGGGCACGCGCAGGCGGTGGAGACCTCCTGGGGAGGTGGGTTCAGCTCCCGCCTCCCACCACAGCCAGCTGCAGAGCCGCCTGGGCAGGAACCGGCCTGCCAGCACCAGCCTGGGCACGGGGGCTGAGGAGCAGGACAGCCCGAGGGTCCTGGCGGAGCCCTCTGGGGCTGGGGACCTGCTTTTCCCGTCCTTGATAAACTGCTACGACGGGAAGGCGGCTGGGAGCCCCGGCAGAGCCTGCGTCCAGCAGGGAGAGCTGGGCCTGCAAATTACAGTTTCTTTGCATATAAATGCTTATTATAGTTTATTGAGCTGGGAAGGTTTCTGTGCTTTCTATTTTAGGCTGAGCTCCCCTTGTATTTATTTACAATCACCAGAGCAGCTTGTAACTATTGGAGTTGAAGAAAATTGCTGTGAAAGTAAAGAAATTGGCTTCTCGCCTTACAAGAGCTAAGCAGTCTGTGCTCCCCGGAGCCACATCTCCAGCGGAGGGACCCAGCCCTCTGCCCGGCGCAGCAGGCGCACGCCACGTCCTGCACCCCAAACCCACGGCATCTGCATCTTGTTGCGGTCCGCACCGCTATAACTGCAGCTCTTGCAGGTATATCTGAGAGAGATAATCTCAAACGCTAGTTTGAGCCTGCGCAGCAGCCCAGGCTCAGCACTGGCCGCAAAACCTGCCTGAGAAGCAGAGCTGACCCCTCGGGCACTCGGTGCTGCGTGATAGCTACACCTAAGACGCAAGTCAGCAACCTTAGAGTTAGCTCATACGTGTCTTTGAAAGCTGCGGTCATCCATGAGGATACATCTTTGGAGGGTGAAGGAGCGGCAAAACCAACTCCAGAGATGTCTGGGGTCCAGAGCCCCATGTAGCCCCATACTTGCACAGTTCAGGGTCCCGGCATGTCAGCAACCTGGCCTCTGCTGGCAGCTCACAGTTTTACGTTTGCCCCAGGCATTGCAGCTCAAAACGTGGTTTCAGCTTTCCAAGTCTGGAGAAGGGAAAGCTGCCTTGTTCCAGGGTGATTATGCCCTGAAAACCCTGCAGTCCAGCTACTTTAGTAAATCTCTTACCTGTCCAGCTTTGCCTTGCCCTCAGGATACCGAGCACGCAGACCGCCAGTGAATTCCTGTCCCCCGCTTCCCGCAAGCCGAGGGGCTCTGACTTTCCCCAGCCAAATTGAGTTCCTCCAAAGAGCAAAAATGTGCGAGTGTCTGTGCAGCGTCTTGCTCTGGAACTACCGTAAATGTCATGCCGGTGTCTATAAGTGGCCTAACATATTAAAGATCAGGCAGCAAGGGGAGGGAAGATGACCTTTTGCTTTTTGCCCAGAGCAGGCAAGGGTAACGTAATTATAATTTCATGTAATTTATCTCATGATGCTGCGTAATAGCTGAACTCAATTCTGCCAGGCCAGGGATGGAGTGGAGAAACACAGGAGGGCAGGAGCCCTTCGGTCACAAGCACTGCTCCAAGTCCCCAGCGCCCAGCTCGGAGAGCGGCGCCGAGTGCGATGCCCTGCGGTCGGAGCCCCCTCCCACCCTCGCCCAGCTCATCTGCCACCAAAACAACCTCTGGTCTGGCCTGGGATGCAGATGGATCCTTTCCTCCTCGCAGCAGGTTGCCAGGGCCATTAGCTCAAAGCTGCCACGTTTCGACGCCAGCAGCTAGAACGCTTCCCAGGATGCAGGAGCATCTGGCGCGGCGAGCGGCGCATGAGAGCAGCCGGGCAGCTTGCTCCGCAAGAGTGTCAATCTGCTGCTCTAATTGGTTTAAGCTCTCCTCCTTCCCGCTGCAATATTGTTTTCTGAGCTGTGCTTTTTTAATTGCATAAAATATGAAACCTCTCTCTGGCAGTGAGAACAGGAAGCGAGGGACTGTCCCTGCTCCAAGCCCCAGATGTGGGGATGGAGCTGTGTGGTGGTCTCTACAAACCACCCACGCTGCGTTTGCCCTGTAAACAAGGCGTTTGCCCTGTAAAAGTGCCCTATGCCTAAACGCCACACAGTGCCAAACTAAACTGTTAGTTAGTTCATTGTAAATTTGCTCCTCTATCCCTGGGCAGGACCCCTTTGTTGGCTCAAAGCAAAAGAGGTCTCATCCGGGTTGTTCTTATGGTAAGTGGGACTGGATACCGTGCTCTGGGCATGAGCGCTCTTCTACAACTCCTTCAGGTTCGTAACTGGGGAAGCAGTGCCTGCTGGGCATGGTGCACGTTTGAAACAGGTAGTGTCTGCAGGACTTTCTGTTGGAAATGTGGATACTGCATTTTCAGAAAGAAAATTACAGATGCTTAAAAGCTGCTACTGCTTTAAATTTATTTTTCACCACTAACTGATTAAATTCTGCTAGTTAGAGAGCCTTATCCTGGAGAAATCCTCCAGGAACCTCTAATAGCAGAGTCAATCTTTATAAAATCTGGAACAATAAAACAAGAGACCTCATTTTGCTTCAGGTTTTCTCTGTGAGTACGTGGCTCTGATTTTCTACTAGCCCCATTATCTACCAACACCCAATAGGAATCACGAAATATTTATTTAAAAGGTTTTCGTTCCTGAAGAGCGAAATGGAAACCAGCAAAAATCAAATGATTTTGTTAATATAAACAGTTTGGAGGAGAGAGAGTTGTGTTACATACCTCAGAGGACTGAGGAGCAGGATATACAAACTCGTACAAATGTTTCAGGGTCTACTTGTTTCTCCTGATTTGGGCTGTGAGAGCCCAGGGACTGGAGGACATCAATGGTTACTACAACACCAAGGTGAGTCTTCTCCTCCCTTCTTGGTAACAGCAACGGACCTTCCATGGACATCTTGCCCAGCAGTGGGAAAGCCCCTGCACCGAGGGCTACTGTCCTCGCCTTGCAGATGGGAGCTTGGAGGCGCAGAGAGCAGGGGTGTGTCCAGCATCGGTGGTGGGGCTAGAAGGGTCCAGCATAGCTACAGACCCCCAGAAGTGCGCTCCAGCACCACTGCCAAGTTCAGGGAGGTTGTGCTCAGCATTTTAGAGGCTCATTTATGACAGCTACGAGCCACTGCATGGTGCTGGGGCCTGATGGACGATCCATTGATCCTCTGACTCATCCCTTGGTGCTGCAGTGCTGTACCCTCTCGTACAAAGGCTCAAGGAAGCTCACACCATGTAGCATGAGAATTAGCCCCGGCCTGCTTTTACCACCTGCATGGAGATCTCCTCAGCATAAAGATCCTGCAAAGCCAGTGGTGCCCACTTATCTCAAGGAAAGGGCCTGTACCAGGGACGTGGCACGACCTCCTCAGGTACCAGGGAGCCAGTTTTGGCAGGGTGGTATGGAGAGAGGACTCTCTGCTGAAACATGTTGCTACCATGCTCCTAGATCAGCATCCTGATCTAGCTGAGCTCAGCAAGCTGTGGAGAACTAGGGGTCTAGGAGGCTTTCCAGAAGACATAGGAACCGGTTTGTCCTGTCCAGGCCAAAAAGCCAGGTCACCTTCAGCATCCTCTGAGGGCATCTCTTGCAAATGCCGCTCGTCCTAAGTGGCTGTGTTCCTAGCACACATGAACCAAGAGGAATATCGGTGACTTAGAGCAATTTTTGCCTGGGATGTGTTCTCTTTCAAAGTGGTAGCAAGCCCAAAGACTCGAGAGTGTTTGGCATCCTGTTGGGCTTGAAATCTGGTGCCAGGTTCCTGGCTCCTGCATTGCTTTGAGGAATATTCTGAGGCAGATTCAGATAAATTCACAGTGGGATTTTGTTGCTAGATAGATATGGCATTGACTAACATGCTCAGTATGGCAGCCTCTGCTTTACTTCCCATTGGAGATTGCATCTATTGTGTTCCGTCTCCATGGCTGCAGTTCTCAAAGGACAGAAGCAGCACACATCACAGCAGCTGCCCGGGACCTGCATATTTTGGCCTGTTCTAGGAACTGCAGGGGTATTCCTAAAATTCTCAGCAATGGAAGTAGTCAGCCATGCCTGCTTGTGGCTTGTCACACACAAGTTTCAGAGCTAAAATCTCATGAGGGCAAATAAGACAAGGGTTTGCTCCAATCTTCTCCACTGTGGTAAATTTAGGGATCTCTGAAGCTAACAGCAGTGCCAGAACAGGTCTCCAAGGCTGGCTGAAGTGCAGCCCCAGAGCTCGCCCTTGGTGCACGTACATCTTCCATCGCATGGCTGGACGCAGAGCAGCTGCAAGATGGGGTGTTCACCTTCGGCTCGTGCCCTGGGAACGGGGTGGAGAGATGATGCGTACAGTCGCCTTGGGTCCCCAGGAGAGTGTTTCCTCCCAGCTCTTTCACTGGGGAAGAGGTGTGTGGTGTTTCCTCCTCCCTCTAAAGCTGGGCATCAACATCGTTAGAAGGCCCATGGTGGTTATTTGCCACAGAAAAAAGAACCTGTGAAACTGCATTTTATCATCCAGTCTGCTGTATTCCAGACTCAGAAACGCAGAAAAATGTCCCAGTCCAGATATCACAAAAGAAACTCCATCACCATTGGATTTTATGGGCAGCAGTGCTCTTAGCAAAGTCTCAATCAATGAAAACAATCTCATAAATATCAGCCTCTAATTCATCTCCTTCGTTTTGCCCTGCACGCTTTCCGTGGATCCTTCACAGCAGTCATTTTGAAGCCCTCAGTAAATGTATCTTTTCTTACTAAAAATTACCCAGACCTTGCCTAGATAAAATAGATTTGCTGACTTTTCCTGCGCAGGGAAACGGTGTCTGCAGTTGCTCTGATTTTGTCTTCCGAATGGCAGGGCAGGATGACTGTCTGCAGGTTCCCACCTTACAGGTTCTCTTTTACCTGCATTAAGAAATCTTTCGTGATTTCTCTAACTCTTAAAAAAAGACACTTACGTGCCCCCTCCTCCTCCAGCTCATCTGTAACAGCAACTCTGCAGGGCAGCTAATCTATGTGGATGAAAAGTGCTATATTTATAAATGCTATTCCCAGCTCTTCCTGGTATGGCCTTGTGTGACCCTTTCGTTACCGTAGTGATAAAAATGGGGAAAATTATACTACCTTCTTCTCAGAACAGGAGTTTGATGTTTTGTTCGGCAAAAGAGCTTGGAAATGCTCAGGATAGTTAGTATCCGTTAGCAAGAGAAGCAGCACATCGGCCGGCTCCAGAGCCAGGGCTCATCTTGACCCACTGATGTCCTGGCACCAGCTGGGCCCTCTGACCTGCTGGAGCTCCGGCTGGTACCCGGTGCCCAGCTCCTGCTGCCCGAGCCCCTCGCCAGCCCTCCTGCACACGTAGCCATCTCCACGTGCAGCTTTTGCACACACCAAAAGCCAGTGGGCTTTCTCCAGGATGGGCAGAAAGACCCCCCACCCTTGACACCGGCACATCTTCCCACAGCATTTCCACTCCCTGTAGGTGCCTCGGCATTAGAATTTGGTGCCTTTGGTGCCACTGAGGGAATTACTTTTCCATCAGCAGGTTGAAGAGAAGATACCGCGTCCTTTCCACAAGACGTATTTGGGATTTATATCATAGGCCATTTGAGCAATTAGAAAAGCAGCCTGGGCTCCCCTTGACCCCACACCTAAGCTTTTGCTGAAACTTAAGTCGTTCCCGTGGGGAAACCTATCACAGGGCATTTCCACCCAAAGAGGACTCGGCAAAGTGATACGGACACAAATATTCCAACAACGCATAACGTCAGTGGAGCGTCAGCATGTAGTATGGAAAGCTGGGCATCATCAGGGGCTGCCAGCAAAGCCCATGCTCCCCAAGGTGCCCAGTTCTGCAGCTGGACCTACCTTTGTGGACATTTTACAGGCCCACAGTGCAGGTGGGTCTCAACAGGAATGCGGGGTGCTGTCGTCGGGGATCTGGTTGAAACCTTAGGACCAAGGGCTGCAAGGTGGCGGTTTATGGTGTCAGAGGTGCAAAGTGGGCGTTTGTGAGTAGCAGAAACACGACTATGCTTTGCCTGTGCTTTGGGTGCAGATTTGGATTATTCCTGCAGCTTGTCCCTGTAATTCAATTCATTAGTCCTCACTGCAGAATTTGACATCTCAGCTTTGAGATTTTAGCCCCAAAGAGAAGTGTGATGTGTTTTAGAAAACCAGCATTTTATTTTCCCATCACAAAAGGAACTCAGGAGCTGCTGTCATGGGTCGGACCAGTGCTGCATTGCTCTGATGTTGGCCAGTGCCGTACGATCAGAAATTAGTAATGAATTATTCCTGCATGAGAACTTCAGCCTTTCCAATGACTGCTTAGGGTGGATAAGATCTTAGGAAAATGAAAGATTATAATGGAAAGTGTTTTGCAGCCTTAATTCTGGAGCTAGACACAGGCACGGCTGCTGTGATTTTCACTTAGCATTCCCTTTTGCTGCCTTGCTGCTGAGACCAGAACTGGTTTGCTTTTTAAGGCTTTTACCTGCACCTTTTTTTTTTTCTAGGGCAGGCTAAGGTATAGCAGTTAAAACAACACGGCACCTCCCAAATATGGATTGACTATCATACTTACCGTATTATTTTATAATATTAAAAAAGAAAGTGCCCTACTAATTTTTGAAACATAGATTTTTCCACATGATGAATGGGAAGGAGTTTCTCTGGTCGATGTGATTTAATTATGCTACAAAGTGTTAAAGACCGGAGCCGCCGTTCCCCGCTCGCCCCAGCCCTCAGCTCGCTCCTTTATTTGCTGCTCCTTTTGGGTGCACGCAGGCGGGCTTGGGGCTGAATGTCACTCCTCTGCTCCATCCTTTACTGGGGGAGAAGGTGGAACTGGTTTTGGCTTTTGGGGGGTACTGGTTATCCAGGCAAAAGCAAGCAAAGCTCAGAGTTGGACTCTGGAGTATCTACGGGTAACCAGAGCTGTCACCAGCCCAGAAGGGTGCTGGAGAAGAGTAGAGCTGCAGGTTTTGCTTGCCCTTGGCTCAAGACTTCTTCCCTAAATAACTTTGGAGCCTCTGAGTGTAGATATGTTTTATTGGTACTATCGGCTCCATTTATTGGTGGCAGGGCTTATCAGCACTGTTGTTTTAACTGCCATATCATGTAGGTCTGATCAAAGCTGAGTTCATTTGTTAGGTGAGTAATATCCCAGGAGCCACATGGGCATGAACGTTCCTGCGTGCCTAGGTGCTGGCAGTGGTGGCGAATTTCGTCAGAGGAAAAGACTCCTTTCCAAAGTGGAAACAAGCTGTTCTCCATCGCGGGGAGAAAAATTGCTGGTGTAACTCAAGTTAGGAAAGAGCAAATGTTTTTGGTGATAAATTTCATGAGTAATTCACTGAAAAGTCATTAGATCATGACTAGATTTAATTATGAGACAGCTGGGCAAAGTCCGTGTTCTTCAGGGGCACTTCAGTTAGGTTTTGGTGGACTGAACACCTTTTCCTCTGCCTGGCAAAACCTGTCTGGGGGAAGGGAGGGGATATGCATTTAGAGACTTGGAATGGGAAGATTTTCTTTGCAAAACCAGGTCTGGAGACTGATTTCAGCCTTCCTGTCTAGCGTGTCATCGTCCCAGAGACCGGGGGAACGACTCAGTCTGCAAGGAGGTTGCATTTGGCTGAAGGGCTGTGTGTGCTGCTGAGCGTGCCCTCGTTTTGGCTGGTATTCTTGGGAGCCAGGAGAGTTCAGTGTGGGGGAAAGCTCTTGGCCTGGCTTTCAGCATCAACATTTTCCTGAGCTCATGAAACATCCTAGTTAAGCACCTTTCACCTGCCCACTCACAGAAATGATCAGGCTTGCTCTGCTGCTGCAGACTTCTCTCCCACCGTGTGCCTGTGCTAACGGAGGCTCTGGTTGCTGGAGAACAGGGCTGGAATGACTCCTCTCCTTAATTGTAACTAGTGGTGCACCAGCTCTGTTTAGCCACGGAGCAATACTAGCATGGGAAAATCTGGTTCTTCCAATTTTCGTCATTGCTGCATTTTAGAAAATAGTTTGCAAAAAGCCTTTGCTATCTTACTGCCACAAATAGAGAGCATTTATGTCACTTTATGGAGCTAATCCTGTTCCATATGGGCGGTCAATCCCTGTTTCTGCCACTGCATCTGAGCAGAGGCCAGTCCTTCCTTGTCGCAAGCAGCCGAGGGTCTCATAGCTACCCCAGCAATTTGGAGGGCCAGTTCCCGTTCGGATAGGATGGGATCCCCCATCCAGGTTTGCATCTTGCAAGGCTATTCTGCCTTGTCTGTTCCCTTAAAACAAAGCGGATATGTAAGCTGTTGAGAGGAACGTCCCTGATGTTGCATCCCTGCTCGTGCTGATTACTGAACAACCCAGGGACCAAGGAGTGGAAAACCAGGCTCCAACCCTCCAACCTATCTATCTCCAGTGTTAGCATCCCTGTTGCTGCCCTGGAGCGGTCTCTGTACTTGGGGGATGAAGGACAGCAGAGCAGGCACCTTCAGGAAGGGGCACAGGTGAGCGTGCACTGGGAGGAGAGGCAGAACCGGGACATTTCCATGACAGCATGGTTGGACCCTGCAGGGACCAGGCAAGCCAGGCAGTAAATCCCCGCTCAGGCAGCTGGTGTGTCCACTGAAAGCAGCTGCGAGGCTTGGCAGCCCTCCCTGGAGGAACCTCGAGCTGATGCATGAAGGGCAGTCACTGAGAGGGAGATGCGCAGCAAGGAGACTGGGGAACTTGCACATCCCATAGCACTTAGCTTCTTCATAACACAGCAAGGGCTGCAGCTGCAATCCAGGATCCAGTATATGGCACGTGTGAGGGCAGATACCAGCCCTGCCTGTACCCCCCGACGCTGCTCCTGTAGGACACTGAGCTTCTCAGGGGCAGCTCAGGACCTCCCGGGGGAGCAAAGCGTCCGCTGCCTGCTTGCCTCCCTGGAAGCAGCAACGGCGAGGCAGGTGGGGTGCAAGCAGGCTGGAGGGGAAGGGTGGCATTGGCCCAGCAGAGCAGTCCCCATCCTGCTCAACAAAGTCCTCCCAAGGAGACTGAAACATTGATCAGATATAGCAGCCTTGGCCCTGTGTCCCAGCAAGGTGTCAGTCCCTAAGTGAAATCCGAAATCTCCAAGTGCTTCCAGAGCTGGTTAACCTCCTGCAGAGGCTGTGAGGGCTGGAGGTGCCGAGTCCACGCGCGGGTTACCAGCAATGTGGGCAGTAGAGGGGAGCTGAAAATGAAAGGGCGCTTTGAATGCTGCAGAGCCGTATTTACATTCAAAGCTCTTCTAAAGGTTGGGGATTTATTTCCGTCCTGGGAGGGAGCCTTGTCAGTGGCTTTTGGGTACACCACTCCTGAATAATGAGGACAATCCTGTCTCGGGAAGATAAATTCCAATATAATGATGCCATTGTCTTTCCTTATTGTAACATTCTGTTAGCACCTCATTTAACTGCTGTTTTACCCAAAGATTTTGACAGCATGTTTTAGCATAGGAAGGATAATACAATGCTTTTTAATTGCCACTAAATCTAAAATTAGCCCTTCTTCTGCGTCTAATGAGCTAATGCACGATCCTTTGGGGACAACTGTTCGAGTAGGGCCAGTGCGTGGGGCCGTTTAGGGTGGGAAGGAGGGGGGACGCAGCATCCCGTGCCTTGGGCTCAGCTTTGGCGCTCCCGCTCCTATGTCCCACGCGCCCTAGCCGGTGCTGCGTACCGGGAGGCCCTGTGCCTTCGGTGCCACGCTCGCCGTTCCTCGAACGCGCTGAGCTCCGCCGGGCAGCGCCCCGCGCGACCTGCGCCTGCCGCCTCCTGTGCCGCACGAGGCCGCCGCCAGCCGCGGGCGCGGGGCGGCCACCAGCGTGCAGGGCCGCAGATGCAGGCGCGTCCGCGCGGCCGGGAACCCGCCGGGTTGTCGTTTCCCGCGCGTACCTGCTTTGTGCTCGGCGAGCAATAACCGGTGAACGACTTTTGCAGATTTGCGGATTCCCTTACAATTATAACAAGCAAGAATACGGCTGAGAGAAACAACCTAGCTACAGAAATATTGTTTGGAAATAAATTTATCATCAGGCCCGTAAGTGTTTTGAACCCATTTGTAAGAACATATTTCCGCTGTGACAAGTACAGGGACTGCCTGAGCTGTACTAAGCAGGCAGGCAGCTCATAGGTCGTTACTAGTTTGAATCAGTTACCAAGGAAATGTGAAGGGAGCCGCGAGATGGATGTTTTGTAAGAACATTTTCTGGACAGGATCTGAGCAATTTAAACCGGCTGCCATGGTTGAGATGGGTTGAAAGTTTTCTAATGAATTTCTTTGTCAGGTGAAAATTGGGCTGTTGAGCAGTGAAACACACCTGCTTTGTGCAGAGTAGAAAAATAGGCTCTTTCAGCTGAAAACCCACCAGTAAAAGTCAAAACAAAGCTAGTACTCCTTAATCTTTCAGTGTAGATCCCCTGGGCATCACGTCCCAGAAGCTGCGCTTCGCCGTCCCGGTGTCTCTATTCTCCCCGGGGAGCTGGAGCCAGCAGCGGGGTATGGGGACACCCCTGCTCTGCAGGGGAAGCAAGAGGGTGACAGAGCAGAGACCTGCCCTAGCTCAGTGCAGCAGTGTGGAGGGCATCAGGTCCAGATACCCGCTAGCCACGTTTGCACAGCTCAGCGCTCGGCAGAAAGCTCAGCGGGATGTCTTGGCACTCCAGGTGGGCTGGCGAGACAGCAGCCAAGGGTTTCCTTTGCATGTCCTACATCTTCCATGCGGCATCCCAGAGCCCTTTGCCCTTCGTGGGCAATGTGGTTTGAAATCTGAAGCACAGTGCACCCTAGCACACTCCCGTGAGGCGCCGTGGCAGCATCACTGAGTCAAAGGCTCTCAGTTCGCAGCCGCAATGCTACTGCGTTCAGCCCGCTGCTGAAAAGCTCAGTGTCCCCAAGGCAATTTTGGAGAACAATTTCTTGGTATAAATTTTAGAGCATTTTACAATCAACTGGGGCCACAAGCCATGCCTTTCCCCTGCGGTCTGTCCTGCTGGGGTCTCCTTTCCAGCAGAGCACAGCTCCCATGGGGCAGGCAGAGAGGTGCACTCCCAAATGCAGGAGTTGGTGTCAGGGAGGGATATGACTACTGGGACACAAGACTTTGCATGGCTCTTTTTTTCTCCATTCTAGTTTTCTAAGTTTATTTCATTTTTATGCTTCTGCTTTGTGTTTCCCCAGAGAACTCTGCACCCTGGGAGGAAATTCAGAGAAGTCTTGCAGTGATTCACACCGTGCTCAGGAGCAGGTCTTCCAGCTCATCAGCGAGGTACAGCTCATAGAACTGAACTATACTAGCACGGCATTTATCCCTGTTCTGTATGTAAACCTCCTAGTCTTGCGTGAAGAAAATGTCCTCAGCCATTACATGGCTTCTTGATGTCATTTAAGGTCAGGGTGCAAAGCCTGCTGAATTTTTGGAAGGAGCCCCATCAGCTTTGCGTGGTTTGGCTCAAGACACTAGCTGATTAAAAGAAGATCCTTTTGGAGTCTGAGCAACTTCTCAGACTCATTTCAAAACTAATGCTTTCAAATTATTTCAAAGACTAACCAATGAGTTAGTCTTTGAATCTCAGCGCAGCACAAAAAAACCAAGTGAAGTGGCAAATCTGGACCTCTGTGTAGTACCTGGCCTGTTGATCACTAGGTACCCAGAGATGCCATTAGTGTGTAGGAGGTTTGCCTCTGCCTGCCCAAAGGCTGCGTTTGACCCAGCGGTCTTGTGTCTGACTGCTAGCGCCAATTTTACCCGGTCTGCACCGACAGCATTGCCCCAGGTTCTGCTCTCCTGTGCGCAGGCGTGAATACTGAGTTACACCATTGCAGCAGGCCTGGGTCCATGGCCAGTATGGGGATGTCAGATGCTGGCGTGTCATTTCAAAGTTAAAACAGAGTAAATGGGCTGGATTCGTTCTCGTCCTGAAGCTGTTACAGGTGGCGACATTACCTAGACCTGAATGTCGGTGGATAACTTGACCAACAAATCAAAGTCATCACAGCGCCCCCTCTCTCAATTAGCACAGCCGTTAAATCAAAAGGCCAGGCTGTGCAATGACATATAATCCCAAAGAGCAGTGGGACTCCTAGTAGGAAGCCTGGTGGCAGGAGAGAGGAGCTCGGCTCTTTCTGTGCCGTTCCTCGTCCTGGGAATGGCAGGGCCAGCAGTTGGCTCTCACGGAGGAGCTGGGCGACCCCGCTGCCCACCGCGGGGGCAGCTCAGGGCTTGCTCTTGCCCAGGGTGGGAAGTGCGAGCTGTGAGCTGCATTAGGTGCAAATCTGTTGGAAACCACTGCCTCGCTGAGCAGGAGCAGGTCTTGGTAGGCGGCAGGAGGGAGAAGAGCAGCTCAGAAGGGCAGAGAGAAACAACCCAGGCAGGCCAGCATGAGCCCCAGGAGGAACGTCAGAGGGAGCCAGTGGTAGAAAGAGGAGCTGGGAAGAGGCGAGATAGCACAAGGCCGAGAGGCAAAACAGGAAAGGTTTATCTGATCGGGGCCATGGCCAGCAAAGTGAGTCCTCAAGGACTCCCCGAGCATGCAGCCACTGCAGCTGTGCTGAGCCGTGGTGATGCTGTCAGGCCCAGGTTTTATCACCAAATGTTAGGTGGGGACCTAACATAGAGGACGCATTCTGTCAGTTCTTACAAATAACTGTGAATCTTGCTGCACGTGGCGGCCGCCCTGTCCCCGGAGGGGGGCAGGACGTTGGGATCCCTGGGGAGGTGATTATTGCATGAGAAGCCTGCGAGTCTCGCCGCAACGTCCGGCAGGAGCCAAAAGGAAAGCACAAGACGTAAAGGTGTGAAAACTAAGCAAGGCGATGACAGCTTAGCCGTGCCCTTGTCTCTTGTCATGCATCTGAGAGACATCAGCCTTGTCGCTTGGTGCGGACGTCGCGTGCCCGCGTGCCGAGCACGGGGCCCAGGCGCAGCGCGGGCTGGCTGAGCAGTGCGCGCGCCGTCACGCGGCGACTCGGCCGTCCCCCTGCTCAGGAGGCTGCAGATCAGCACTTGGCGTCTCTGCAGAAATTCCCGCCACCGGGATATCTTGGAGCGTGCTCAGCCCTTCAGCCAATTTGCCTGTATCGCCACAATCATATCGTATGCACTTGCAAGCAGCGAAAAGGGAGTCGCCTGCCCCAGGCAGGCTTAGAAGTCACTGAGACCAAAAGGATAAAATGAGGTATTGCTTCTCAGTGATCTACTGCAAGCACAAGCAGGGCGGTTTCACGTCAAGGTGCTTTCACCCTGGAGAAAAAGCTTTTCTTTAGGATGCAGTGGTGGCCTGGGAGCTTATCCCGAGTCCTTTCCCCTGTAATGCTATGCTGTATTAGCAGTGCAAGAATGAATGCAGTTATGCCCTGGAAAAAAAAAAGAAAACTCATTTATTTATGAGGATATTCAATTTCCTCTGAAATGCCTCATCTGCCAGCCCCCCTCCATGATAAACCCTCCAAAGCGATGGAATAGAAAGCCATATCTTATTATTTAAATTAATAAAATAGCTGCAAATCTTTGCTTCATTTTAAAATATTACCATAGAAAATATCCTTCCATGGACCATCTTTCCTGCGATTTTCTTCCTGAATATTCCTAATTATGGCCATAATTAATTTTAATGAGTCACCCACCATCAATTCCACATTAATTTGTATGTGTCCTGCAGCTCACTTAAAAAAAAAAAATCCGAAGCAATGCCCTCCTCCAGCTGCCTCTTTAATGAAACCTGGGATTACTTAAGGAATTGGCATTTGGCCTCAGTGATGCAAAATTGCCTGGTCCTCAGTCAAAGCAGATTCTGTCTGCCCATTGATGGATTGCATCATTCATAGCTTTTATAGTCACAGTGAGAGAGGCCAATCTGTCCGGACTGATAAATCTTAATATCTTACAATATTTCATAGTTCTATTAGACATACGTATGAAGCCAGTGTGTTGCTTCAGCTTCTTGGGGAGATGGCTCCTCCAAGGCCAATGGTCAACACCAAAGTCCTTGGACAAACTTTGGCCTTTGGGGAAGGAAGCTGGGGAAAGTCTGAATGAAGGAGATGGAGAGAGAAAGAAAGGACAGGAAGTGCTATAGAGGATCTTATCTGTCACCTTCACCAGAATAACATCCAAGACCTCTGCCTGAAGAGCTTCTAACTGCCCTTAGTCACCAAAGAGCATGGTAGCCCTACAGGGGCACCTAAGACTAAACTTAGCCATATTTTTATCGGAAGAGTTAGGAAATTAGGTGAAATATCAAAGTCAACAGAACTTAAGAGCAGGTTTGGCAGGCGGGACGAAAGGGGAGGGAGGCAAGGGTTAATCTGCAAAGCAATCCTGGGTCTTCATGAGGACATTTAAGGGGATGAGAAGCGGAGTCCTGTCCCTGCTTGTGATTGATTGGAGGGGTAGGATATGTCAAGGACAGAGAATGTCACACCAGCGCTGAAATGAGGCAGTGGAGCGCTGCCCGCCCTCTGACGATTGTCCGGAGATGTATAGTACACTTTGTCATATGGCAATTTGAGATTACTTGCAAGACAGTCGGAAATATTGCTCTTAAGCATGCTTTCAGGACCTAGGTCTGAACTGCTGCCCAGCCGCAGGCCGTACTAACTGAAATCACTCCCCAGCTGGACGGGAACCAAATCTGAGAGGGGAACTGAGGGTGCCAAGAAGAGCTCTGCCCTCCCGCCCAAGCCCACCAGCGTGGCTCCCACGGTTTCCCCCTCCGCCGTCCCCCTGCACATGCTGGATAAGCAAAGGCAGGAGGAGCAGCACTGGTTTGTCACATCTAGGCTCCACCTCCCCCTGAGCTGCACCAAAGATTAATTTGGTCCATGAACGTTTCCCCGGTAGATTCACTTCTTCCATCCTCCTTTAAGTGAGCAGCACAGCGCAGTCTGCAAACGGGGCTCCAGAAGCGCGGCCAAGGCCAAGGCTCAGCTGCAATGGGCTCCACCAAGCTCCAAGGCCTCGTTAATGCCCTCGCTGGCCTGGCTTCGCTCTTTGCTGTGACTTGGGATAACTGTATGCTCGCCAGTAAGGAGAGCACGAGCTAGGCAGGAGTACACTTCCTTGACTAATTTGTTTTAATAACGAACGTCTGCCTAAAGATGTCGGCCTCCTCATTAGGGTCTCGCGGCCCGGAAGCAAGGGCTTGGGGCCAGCAAGCAGTTACGTATTCACAGGCACTTACTGCCGACATTTCTGAGCTAATCAGGCCTGCCACAACTAGCCAAGTATTTGACATGGAAAATAAAAAAAACAGGTAACAGCAAGATCCTCTCTATTATGGCATGGCTGCTGGCCAGTCGTCTCCTTTAATTCTTGGATGGGAATATCAGTCACGTTCACCTCCTTTTATTTCTCTGGCTTCTTGCCTTGACGAGTAACGTGACCCCTGGTCCTCATGTTATTTTACTTCCAGGGCCATAGAGTCCGAATTTGGACTATCGCCACCATATGCCACTGCTGGGTGTAGACGTTTTTCCTGCTGTCCTCTTCCAGCAAGTCCCATTTGTTTGCCTCCTCCACTTACACCACCTGGCCGCGAGCCGAGGTACGCGTGCAGAAAGAGGAGCGTGTGGATGAAGCAGTGCTGTGCCGCAGAAAGGTGGAGTTCAGAGGCCCGTAGCAAAGCCCGACCTCTCATGGCAGCCGGGCCAACAATACGTGCTGCGACCCTGGGAAAATCACTTACCCTTGCTGGCTCTTAATCTGCAGTAGCTACAAAAAGGGCAATATGTCTGTCTGGGAAGAGTTGGGAGGATTATTAATGTTTATAAAGAGCAGTACTGAAAGGTCCCAGGTTCAGAAATTGTGAGTCAGTCCCCAGCATTCAAGGGACTGCCTTCAAAATTGTGAAAATATTTAAATAGAATTTATTTCTGAGGGGTTTATTTATCTTCTGGCCCTGTGCCGTTGACTGCATCGGTCATGTTTTCACATTGCTCTGCACAGCCAACGTGTTGCTGGCTGTTTCCGAGCGAGCGCTGAGATTTCTGTGCTCGCCCACTGCCTGCGGCACCGAGGAACTGCTCGAGCACGCGAGACCCAGAGCAGAAACAGCAAGAGCCGGCCGTCTTGTAGTAAGAGATCAGCCATCTGGTCATTTAAAATGCTTCAGAAATGCCCTGTGTTTTGAAGTCCCGCTGTCCGTGGTATGCGCGGTGTGCAGTGTTAATGGGGCTTGACTTTTCAGCCTCTGATGCTCATCGCTTGGTGAAAAGCTGTCTCTCCTATCACTCTAGGCAGCGGATACGGAGACCCTGGATGCTAACTGTCACTGGAAGAGAAATATCCAGGTTAACATTAGGATATCAGAAGTAAAAGGGGACCCAGATCCATAATTTCGCTTTAAATACGTAATTTCCATTGCATTGGATGGGAGTCGGAGGCCCAGACAGACATCTCTGTGGCAGCATGACGGACTCCGGAGCGCGGGGAAGCGTGCGCATTAGCATCAGGAGCAAGGAGAGAGGGGAAGGGAGCATATTAAACACATTCAGCTGAATGACTGAAAAGCCCATGAGGATTTAAAACACACTATCTCTTTATATATGCAAGGTCTAGCAACGCTAGCTTGAAACTGTGAAGAAAAAAAAAAATGTTTCCCCTTGGCTGCAACTTTGCATGTTGAAATATTTGCCGACTGGCAGATACAGCAGCCATTTTATCTCCCAATTTACTGCTCTCACTTCCAGCCTGGCCCTGCGAGCTGGCGTCCCTTTGTGCCATTTTTCTATTAGTGCTTTTATTTGTGGCCAGAAGTCCTATCCCGGCCGCTTGATAGTTACAGAACAAAAACCCGGGTCCTTGCTCCTAAATTATCCTGCATGGGCACCTTTACAGTCTCGCTGTGCAGAGCCCAAAGGGGATGCAGGTGAACAGAGAGGGCAGGGCGGAGGAGGCAACAGGCAGCCAAGCATCTCAGGACACGTTCCCATGTCCATGGCCCGTGTCCCGTTGCCACTCTGCACCCTGACTGCCACCAGAGCAGGTTCAGCCTCTGAGAAGCTTCCCATTTCACAGCCACGCACAGAGCAGGCCAAGGAGAAGCAACCAGGTGCAGTGGTGCCTCAGTTTCCCCGCCTGTCATCAGACACTGGCCTCAGGCCAGGAGCCTCCAGCAGGTATCAGTGCTTGTGGGTTCAGGCTGCTGCCTGAACTCGAGAGGAGTTTCAAGCCCATCTTGCTTTTACAGCTCATGGGTTCCTGCCATGAGAAGCCGACATGCAAGGGCACAGCATGAGGAGTGCTGGCCCCCGGCCCCAGGTCCCCAGGACCATGGGTGCTGCTACATTTGCCAGAGTTGGGACCGGTCTCTGTTTTCAGTGATGTAGCAGGTGCCGCTGGAGGAGGTTCAGCCAGGCCATCGCTGCAGTTCAGCCACCAGCCAAGGCATGGGTAGGGCAGAGGCTCCCGTGCTGCCGTTGATGGGCACACGATGGTTTCTTCATTTCCGGCTGGAAGCTGCGTTATGGAGACTGTGCGTCCGACAGCAGTTGCTGTGACGGTGCCGTTCACCCATGGGAGGATGGAGAATCCACACGTTCCCTCACCGGAGGAGACAGCCTCCGTCTTTAAACAGGCTCACCAGGAGGCCAAACCTACCACTGAAAATCATCTCCTTTGGCCTCCGAGTGGCAGGGGTCTTCCAGCCCCAGCTGCTTGGCTTTCTCTGCCCTTTCCCCCCTCCTGCCAGTCCCTGAAGAACAAACCAGCTGAAGTCGCGTTGTACTTGGCTCAAGAGATTTAATCACTGTCTCAGTGTGATGGAAATACGAGCTACTCCTGTGTCAGTCAGGACACGCTCTTCTTGCACAGGCGAAGATTAGCAAGGAGCCATCAGAGCATGAAATAGTTGTCAGGCTTCCAGAGGGTCACAAGATATATGGATTATGAAGTAAGGACTTCCATAGATCTCAGATTATCAAATGTAAAGACTGCAGGAGAAGATTGCTGCCAGGGGAACTTATTAGACCACAGTAGCACTGTCCTTTATTTAGAGCTGGGCTGAAGCACAAGGGTCTCATCCTCAGGCTGTCTGAGTCTGTGGGAGTCTGTCTCATAAGCTTTGGATTTACCCCAAGTTTAACCATAGACCAGGCCCTGTGCAAAGCTTGGTGCTCTCGGTCATCACGATTATCTTGTTTGTCTCACAGAAATGGGCAGATTTTATTCATGTATGTGTTGTGTGAAGCAAAAGCCATCTAAAGGTTAGAGCACTTGAAGAATTGAAGATCGGGATTAAACAGGACACTTAAAGCAGGTTGAACAGAAACTAATGGAATTAGCTGCATTAGATTTGACATCAGTAGAAGCTGTCTTGTGCACAGGGATCAAGTGCCTTTCAAATAACAGACAATTGCCAGTGGGAAAAGCCCAAGAAGCCTCATCACAACTCCCTTGGGAGGTAGTATCAGGGATGGAAAAGATCCTGCATGCCTGAGATCCAAGCAGCGGCTTTTTTTTGGCTGAAGGACACTGCCCTGCCTTTGGGCATCTTCCCTAAACCCCAGAGGTAATGAATGGCACTGTCAGTACAAATGTAAGTGCACAGAGACTGAGGAGGCCTTGCTAGTATTTTGCCCGAGGTGGATTTTATCACTGCTCTTGGCTCCAAGCTGTGAAGTGTATTGGCCTCTCACAGGTGATCACGGCACCCTTCCCCATTTTCCAGATGTTAGCATCTGAAATTGCTGGTCACCTCCCTGCTCACACGTGCCCAGCGAGCTCAGGCTGCATTTCACAGCATGCCAGGAGCATGTTCCTGGCCACTAAAGCAACCGCTTTCTGGATCTCCTTCTACCAGGGCAGAAGTCCAGAGCAGAGTCCCGAAAACAGATGCTGTCTCTACAGTGCTGGGCCTGCAGAAACAGGGGATGGACTTGGTGACCAGGAGGTCCCTTCTAGCCTCAAATTCCTGTGTGTCTGCTCACCAAACTGTGAGATCTCACTCTAGCAGTCCTTGTTCCACACATATGGGAAGCTCAGCTGAGAAAAGGCTGAGTATAAACCCAGGAGAAGACAAGGAGGAGAGAGGTTCAAGCATGCTTCCCTGCTGTTTCCGTTCCACCTGCATCCCTTCCTTTTATTTCTCCAGTCCCCTGACCAAGCAAATCTGGGAGATTCACCCCAATGTGCTTAGAGGTCCTGAACAAGATTGTTGAGTAAGTCCAGCCTGAACACAGACCACGTCTACATGCCACCCTCCAGCTTGGCAGGCGACTGCTTCTTCTGTGCTTTCACTACCGCCCACTAGTTATTCTTCCCAAAATCCCAGGCCCAGCCCAACCTGAATTAATTGCAAGAGTCAGACATCAGCTGCTTTTATGTAACACCAGTGTGTAACTCCATCTCCTTGTTTCTCCTCCTCCACCAATATATTCACTCCGGTTTTGTTTAAATCAGTTGAGCCTTTTGTGCAAGGGCTCTTTGTGAGCCACGTTCGTAATCCAAGGAGCTGACGCTCCCCAGGTAGTTGGGATGAACAGGAGCACCCCCTCATGAGGCTGTACGAGCTGTGCTGGTGCCTGAGCGGGGGTTTTGCAATGCTGAGTACTGTCTAGGGGCCTGCGCTCTCATGACTTCCCTCCTTCCCTAATTACTTTTATTTCAGTGTTCTCTTCTACTACTTTAGCAAAAAGATATATTAGACTTACAAAACAAACCTACTTGCCATGCCCTCATATTGTGAATTTCTGGAGAACAGCTATTCTTTATATTAAGATCAAGAACGATCTTATCCGTTTATTGATGTCCAATAAGGTCGGATAATTAGAAAAACAATCCTGCTAGAGGAGTGGGAATTGCCCTTTATAACCTCTCACTGACTGAATACAGTAATGCGTTGAGAGCTGCCCAGGATGCATCAGAGGTGCAGAGCCCGAGCTCTCAAGCCGACCAGCTTTCCAACACCGCTGTGTCTCCTTCCTCCGTGGCAGCAGAGCGTGCCAGCTGCATTAATTAGCTGCCCAGATATGCACGCGGAGAAGGGCGCACCTCTTCCCTCCTGCACTCCTTCAAATATAAAATGGCTCTTCACTTAGCTCTTGTGTTGGCAGGGCTCAAATTAAGAGGCATTTCAAGCAGCTCTTCAGAGCAAGAGATGCATGTGAAGAGGTAGCGTGGCTGTGAGTTTGTAGGGAAGCCAACATCCCAAATTTCCATGGAAGTTAGTGCCTAATCACCTTGGGCTTTATCTTCAACTCATGGTTAACCTCATCTCTTACTCAGGATTTTATCCAAACCTACCTACCAGTAAACGTCCTGACCAGCGTCTGGACATGTGCTATCCATCGTGATGCTGTAAAAAGTGTCAGAGTGGGTTTTGCAATACCTGGCACTGCCTTGGGGCCTCTACTAGAGAAAAGGAGGAAGAGCTATAGAGGCAATAGGATAAAAAAAATCATCTTACTTGCTTATTGATCTCCAGCAAAATCTGATAATTAGAAAAACAGTGCTGCTAGATTGTTTGTACTGTGCTTATAAAAGGAAGGAGGCAAAATCCTTTAGAGGATGACAGTGCTCCAATACTCTCCCTATAATTTCTCTGGGAAGATGGACAGGTCTCCCTGCAGCTGACATTATTCTAAGACTCAAGGGAAAGAGCTCTAAGGCGTCTCAGTGCCATAAGCCCTGGAGTGTCCTCCAGGCACACATGGGCAAGAGCAGGAATGGGAAAGGAGTCTTGCGAAGACGGATCTGCTTCTACGTTGGTCTCCCTGGCCAATGTCAGCACTCTGACAGGGGTACTAGCCCCTGGATTAGCTTTGTAGTGACATTATAACCCGGGTCTCCTGTGAGCAAGCCTACCAGAGACTGGACGTGCCGCGTGCTCTGCTCCGTAAGCCTCACGCAGCGGCACAGGGAAACTCTCCTGAGCGTGGTAAGTGGTGCCTTCGCCTTAGGCCATCTGTAAACACCACATTTAAATAGCAGTTTGGCAAAAGCAAATTTCTGGGAATTCTCTGAAATCAGCCCTTGCAATGAAAGGCAAGTGAGCCTGAAGACTGCGTCTTGCACAGGAGTCTAAGGGTTTTGCTTCTGTTTAAAGGACACCTGAAAAATGAAAACAATGCTGAAGTCAAAACGCATTTGCTGCACTTTGCTCTCTGTTTTGCTATCCAGGTTCTCTGTGAAACACCTCTGTACGCTTGCCGTTAGTGTGCCGGGCACCGCACGGCTGTGATGAAAGCTCTGCCCTCACGCTCAAATGACAAATTAATCAGGAGGCTTTTGCAAGGTATTCTACCTCTGGAAAATTAGACTTTGAAACATTCCCATCCTACACTGCCAGAACTTTTGCTTTCTTTCCACCTCCCCTTTTGTCTGCACCTCCCTGCTGAATGTCGCTGCCTTTCCTTGCTGCGGATTGGTTGTGGTTTCTCCCCATCTATCTGCTTGTTCCTTGCTGGCACTGCTTGCTCCTGTGATCTGAAGCCAACCCTGGAGCGCTGGGCTTTGGCTTGGGCAGGTCTGCAGACAGTTTTTGACTCCTGTAGGCTCCCAGCATGCTCTGCTTTGGCTACATCTAAGAGGAATAGCATTTTCAGAAGTGCTAAAGAAGCGTTACCTACTGGCGTGGATTGCACTTGCCTGAGATTTTGGGAATCTCAGCGGAGCTGGTACCCCTGTGGACACCCGCATCGCTACTTGCAGAAAGTGCAGCTCTTCACACATTGAAGAGGAACTGCCCAAAATCAGGCAACGCAATGTTAGGGGATGGTGCAGGAAACAAGGAAGCCACCAGACTTGGGTGCAAATTATTCCTTGCAGAGCACAAAGCGCTGAGTTACAGCATGGGATTAAGAGGCTCAGCAGAGCTGTGGCCATGCCCACATTTCATGTATATTTTGCAGCACGTGGGGGTGTTGCGGCCACGCTGCAGGCTGTGCACGAAGCTGAGCCTGCTGGAGCAGCTAGCTCCTCCTGAGCGCCGCTCCTGTGTTTGTGCAGGTAGGGCAGGTGTCACCCCCTTGAGCAACGGTGTCCACCAGCCTTCACACGGGCAGAGGAAACCAGCTGTCCCGTCTGGTAAACAGGGCAAAGAGATTAAGCGGGATCATGAAATAAAGGATAAGTTGGGTGTTTACTCTGCTGGCTGCTGACACTCTCCTGTGGTGTTTCACACATGTTATGTCGTCTGCCAGTGCTCAATCCCTCGCCCCAGAGCAGGTCTAAGCGTTTTCCCCGTGCGCCCGCGTTGCAAGGGCTGCAGGCCGAGGACTGCTCTCAGCGTGTGCGCCAGGCGCTGCCTCCCCCAGCGGGCCCTGCAGTTCCCAGGCTCGCTTTGCGGTCCCAAGATTTATCGGACAAGCAATAACTGGGAAAGCAATGTGGAGGCTGCTCTGCCCGGCGGCATGCTTTCCCGCTGCCGCGGGACCGAGGCGTCCTCTGGGGTGGGAGCAACAGTAATTTGTGACGAGACAGGCTTTGCGTCCGCGAAAGACAAATGCTGAGGAAGGCAGGCCTCTCCCCCTTCAGCTCGCATTAGCTCCTGTGCGGGTCAGGCACGATAACTTCATTTTGTGAAGTCTCACCTATTAGCATTCAGCTCCACTCGCAGCTTCATAAGCTGGTCTGACTTCGTAAGATAAAAAAGTAATAACACTGCCCTCTATTATTTATTAGCAGCCTTTATGTCTCCTAGCAAAAAAAAAAAGCCCTTCCTCCTCCCCGACTTCCTCCCCAGATCATTCAGGAACAAGACACGACTTTGTCATTCCAGAGCCCCGTCACCCTAGATTTCACAAGGCTCTGGTTTGCCGGGGAAGTAGGGCAGAAGAGGTGTCCCGTGGCTCCAGAGTTATGTTTAAGAGGTGAAATGCACCTGGTTGGCTGCTTTCTCTGCCTCTCTTGACGTCTGGCTGACTGGCTGGGTGGCAGGTGGCCCTCAGCCTCCGGCCACAGCATCTTCCTCGTCGACGGGCCCGTGGGGCAGCACCGACACCCAGGGTGCTGCTGCTCTGCGCAGTGGTCGAAGCAGCACCGGTGCCTCCCGAGCACCCGGCATGAGGGGCTCCGGGGTGGCCGGCTGGTCACACTCAAGCTGACAGCAACATCCGCCAGTAGGGCAGGATCCGTCCTCACCTCTGCAAAATGGCCCATCTGGGATTTCGGGTATGGCGGGGTGGAACTGCCATGCAAGCATTTGCCTTTTGCTTGCTCTGACATGGTTTCAGAGCTGTTAAGCTCTGGTATTTGGAATTATTTTGTCTCCAAACTCTGTTGAAGCTGCTGCTGCAAGCGAAACACACACTTGTCACTTGACCTAAGCTGCGTGGGTGCTTCAGCTGAAGCCGGTTGCTGGATCCCGGGCGATCTTTGAAGATCCCATGGGAATTTTGTCAGCAGATAGGAGTCATCTAGCATGTTAGCCAAATTTTACTGTGGATATTTGCATTGCGTTGGACTTGCTTTGTGTTCGCCGTTGTACGCACTGACTGTGGTGGGCCACGGAGTTGAATGGCTAATACCGTCGCCCTGGGGATGGTGGGAATTTGCTCGAGGGGGCTGAGCTACCTGAAACCACTCTGAGAATCTTGCATGCTTGCCTGTAGTTTATGTTGACTGTATTGACTGCATTAATTACAGCTGAGGTTCAATATTGAAATTACTCAGAACTCTGGATAGCCAAGCTGAATCAATTAGTTGATTAGCGGGAGCCAAAGGCAGCTTAACAAAGAGGGTATATTGCTTCTTGAGGAAGGAGGCAGAGCAGCTGCCTTTCATGGGAGATAGGCCCCATGGACCCATTTCAAGGCCTCTTTGTGCTCTCCCTCCACTTTTAACAGACAAATAGACACTTCCATATCTTTCCTACATGGGTGGAGCTGAGATTTTGACTGGCGCCGTATTTTTGTTTTAGCGCTAACACCCCAAATTTAGCGAGTACATAATATTACTTCTGCTCTTTCCTGAGACTAACCTGGCTTTTTGGCTATCTCTGTTGTATCACGCTGAAATCTAGCATAGCTCGCTATCTCCAGCCTAACCTCACATAAGGAAGTGTGCCGTGGGTTCCCCCAACTCAGAGGAAGGCCTTGATGTCTGTAGCTCATATATATGATATTTCTAAGTCTCTAATATGGATGTGAATATTAGCAATAAAAATGTATCACTAACTGATCTGAAGATGTAGGACTAAGGGTGACACACGGCTGTTGCACCATTGGCACACTTCATCCAGCATCCTGGGATTTCTGTCAAAGACATTCTCTAACATGTTAATATTCATCTTGCTTACTGCAGCACCTCCTGGGCGTGCACCGGTAATCAAACTCTTGCATAATCCAAATATCTTCAATTCTCTTCAACTCCAGGTATTTTTCTGCTAGATGACATCAGGTAGGAATTTAGCTCTGCTTTCAAATGTGCTGACCGGGAAACAGCAAAGTTCATTGGCACACCAAAAAAAACAGCAGGGATGCGATGGCCATAACCGCACATCAGCCCGGATCTATCTGCTTGCTTCCATCTGCAGGGCCTGTTTGCATGCTTGGTGCATAGACCCATAGATGTGCTAAAAATAAGGGCTTCAAAATGCAGCATCTTGTTATCATCACCCAGCTTTAGGAACAGTGGCATCTTTGTACACGCAAGTATCCAGTTGGAATCATTGGGGTTTTGCCAGAGAAACACCTGGCAGATTGGCTTTGCTGGTGGCATGACTGGCTTCTGGCAGACAGAAAGTGGTGGCATCACTATAGCAATAATCACCTGGGAAACAGAGACGTATGGAGTGACAGAGCCGTGGTGCTCTCCTGCATTTCTTAGGAAAGCAGGTTGGTGCAGTTTGGCCTCCTACCACAGCATACACATCCCATGACAAAGCCCAAAAGTTGACTCCTCTCCGTACTGCATGGTTGCTGGCGGCAGGGGAGCCTGGCCAGCACTAGCCACCCTCTGGCACGCTGGCAGCAGTGCTGGCCCTGCACGGGACCACGAGCAGCTCCTCAGGGCCACGGGGCAGAGGACAGCCAGGCTCTTGCAGGTGTAGAGCGGCATAGGACCATACAGGACATGCCAGGTCTGAGGGAAAGGACCCCAGGATGGCCCAGAATGCAGAAGGCTGAGGTCCACCAAGGACCTCCACCAAGGTGGAGACCTCGGCTCCTCGATCGAAAGGCCTCTTTCCTTCCCCTGCAAGCAGACATTTCAGAGTCCGCACTGGATCATCTCTTAGACTGTCAAGATGTGTCTCACTTAAATAAGATCTTCACGGGGATGCTTTTTGGATCCTTGCAGTTTTATTTATTTAGGTAGTTTAGTTTAAAATTAATCAGAAACGGAGAAAGAGCCAGACACACAAAAGAAACTCTAAATAATTCTGAATGATTGAGAACACCATGATTAATGGGATCTGCCAAAGCCATTTGGATGGAAGCAGCGTTCTGAAAAATGGATTTATGTTAAATGAAAAAATGCAGTAATGTCATCCACAACAGCAGAAAACATGCGGTAGAAAAACCTGCCTTAAACGATAGCCACATATAACTGGGGCTCACGATGAACAAAAACTTAACTTCTCTAAGCTCTGTGTGTCCTGATTCTAAATTCATTCATTACATTTGATTATCTTCAGTCCTCCCCAAGTGTAATATATTATTTCTTACAGAATTCACCGTGCTTCATATCAGGCATAGTTTAATATTTCATACAGTTCATTAAATAACATATTCAGTTCAGCTCACAATGCCTTATTCATAACCTCATATACATCCCTGTGAAGCCACAGAGAAACAACAACAACAAATATATATATGGAGAAGCAAAAGGATGAATCGAAACGTTTCTGTAAAAGGAAACTCTGCGACCCTGGCAGTTAAAGGAGCTTTGCAAAATGAGAGGAAGAGAAAATGGTTCTGGCTCCTTGTCTGCTGCTTTGCCGCATGCACAGGAGGCCTCTGGTTAGGAAAAGCAGGAATGTGAAGTTTTGCCTCGAGGCAGGACGGCTGAGCAGGCCCGGCTTGCGAGAAGACATCTGGGTTTTACTTCTGCTTTAGCTGCTGTGTCTAGGGTGCACTGAGTCCACCTACGCTCCTCTTCCTGCTTCTGCTGCTCCACGTGTAAAACGGTGAGAGCTGCCTCTTTTCTTGCACTGACCTCTCAGGTTCGATTCGAACAGCGTATTTCTATCACCAACTTTCTGTCCCTGCGAAAGAAAACTCGAAAGTCAGGAGAACTAATACACAAGCTTACTCTGGGGGTGTGGACTGTGAAGGCTTTTTATGGGATCTAGGTGGGTTTAGGTATCTGATTGAAATGACCCAGCTGAGCAGTATCTCACCACCAAATAGTCTATCTGCCTTCATTAACATGATATTTTTGAAAGCTGCTTTCATGAATTTTGTCTTGATGACAGTGTGTCTAATAATTCATACTGGCAGCGTGTTATTGGGCTTCACTCATTGCTTTCATGTGCTGGCATCATTCGTTTTGTTATAGGTTTTAGTGAATCATGGTCAGCCCAGAAACCAGATCTGATTCAGAAGCAATGTGTCTGTGCAAACCATTGGGCTGGTCTGGAGGGCCTTTCCCCGTGGGCTGACCTGTAAGCACTAAATCACTGCTCCTCCAACACAGGCTCTTTCTGACTCCACGCTCAGGGACACACCTGCCGCTAGTCAGAGGGAGGATTTTTTCCAGACTCCCCTGGAATGCTTCCAAGTTTGCTTTCTCCAGAAATGCTGGAAATAGTTCACTCTTAAGGAAAGCCCAAGCCCAAGAAACTTCATCTGCTAGGGTTTTTTTGGTAGAAAGTTACAAATATCCAACAGTGGGTGGAAATTCCTTCTCTACTCCAAATGCAGCGTGGCCTCCAGAAAGCGGCAAACTCCACCGAAATCTCCAACGAGAGTTAATCTAGTCATCGCCTCCGCAAGGACACTCGCTGTCTGATGGGCTAAGGCTACTGCATGGCAGAGTCTATTATTTCTTCGTGTGATTAAAATTAATAATTTGTACAGAGCTGCACTGACTTCCTCGTAATTTCTTGTGAGCAGCAATTCCTCCTTGGCAGCTCTGGGGATGCCGGTGGAGAATGCACCCGTGGAAGATATAGTGGGAATGAATGAAAATGCCCCTCTGAAGAGCAGAGTGAAGAGTCTGTGTCCTCCTGGTCCTCTGCGCCGTCTGGTGCCCTATAAATGCACGAGCTCCATACTAGGATCAGACAGCTGCCCCGGTAATAAATATCCTTAGCTAAATCATGCATACCAAATTAAGATATACGTTATACCCAGTCCTCAGGAGCTGCAAATATGATCCGCTCTGTTCAGTACCAGCTTTGTTCTGTCCTTCCCAGGAAAGCCCTGTGGAGTGCCCAGACTTAGTAACGAGGCCCTCAGGGGATGCATTAGTCAAAGGTTAGGAAACAGGAGATCAGTCTGGGCCTCTAATTGTGCCACTGATTGGTGTATGTCCTTGAGCACGTCTCTTAACTTCCGGGTCGCTTTTTTTCGCCAAGACTTGCTGTGTCTGTTTGTGCGCAAGCTGTCAAGGTGAGGACTGGCTCTCATTCTTTGCATAGTCCCCAGTGGAAGGGGAGCCTCTAATTCCTGCTCTGGCACACTTGTTCTTGATGGCAATAAACCAATCTGTAAGCAGTAGATAAGCTGACTCCTGCAAAGTGCTGTTTTAAGCTGTTTGCCGATATACATGTTCATGTTCGATGTTTTTCTCCCTTTGCAAAGGGAGATGGTATTCACTGATAATGCAAGGCTCTTTGGGAGCAGCTGTACTCAGCGGGGGTTTAGCCAGCGCGAGAGCCGTGCCACGCTCCCGTCTCCCAGCTCGGCGGCTGGCCCGCTCCAGCGGTGCCACCCAGACCCAAAGCCGCAGCTCTGCCGGTGCAGATGCACCCCATCTTGTAACAAACGGCTCCCGTGTTCACGCGTTTGCCCTGTCCTTTTCATTACTGCGGCTCTGCACAAGTGTTTCCTCAGGGCAGGTCTCATCCTTCTTTCTGCGGCTGTCACGCTCTTTTCGGCCATCCGTCGCCCTGATCCCGAGTGTCGGAAGGTGCTCGGTGCTAGGTCTTACTCCCTCCCTTCATAAAGACAAAAACTTCCCCCAGCGTCTGGCACACCCAAGAGTTAGGGCTGGGAGGCAGAAGTTGGCCTTGAACATTGCAAATGGTGGCGGATGGGTTTAGCTCCAAACTCTCTGGCTTTTTACTTTGCACTGTAATAATCCTGCCTCCGTCAGTGGGCTGGATTTGCTGCCTCTTTTCCTTTTCCTCCTCCCACCCGATTTGCCTTAGCACAGAAGAATTACAAGAACAGAAGGCGAAGATAGATTTTCCTCCTTTATTTTTATTTTATTTTTCTTGGCATCGATCCCTTGCTCTTTTGCCAACCCTCTTCGATTCTTCTTTCCCGGCGCCCACGCTGCCCGCGCAGCCTGCCTGGCGTGACCTGGCGAGTGGGTCCAGCGTGGGGGCCATGCAGTTTGCAGAAATACCGACCCGCTTGCTGAAACTCAGCAAAAGTGCCCAGGCACCCCGCTCATGGCGGGCATTACTTAGGAGTAAGTAACCTACTTACTCGTTTCCTGCACAGAAGCGATACTGTGTTTTTGATCATCCTTGTCACCTTGCCTTGAAGCTTTTCCAGCTCCCTTTTCACCTGTGCAGCGTTCAAAGTGTGAGTGCACCAGGGATTCATACAGCGGCGTAATGATTTTTTCTTTTTTGTTCTCTGCTCTCTTCTGAGTAATTCCTAGCATTCAAGTTGCCTTTTTTTTTTTTTTTGATCTCTGCTGAGCAATGAGCTGATGTTTTCAGAGAACTATTTATTATAACCCCAAGATCTTGTTCCTGAGAGGTAATAGTCAGCTCAGAGCCCGTCATTTTATCTCTGAAGTTGGGAATGTTTTTTCCCATGTGCATCACTATTTATCCACACCGAATTTCTCCTGTCATTTTCTTGGCCAGGCACGCATCGCAAGATCCTCCTGCCATTCCTCACAGTCAGTCCTTGTCCGTAATATCCTAAATAATTTGGGACCATCAACAAAAGCTGTCATTTCACTGTTCACTTCCTTCCTCTCCTGTGCCAGTCAGCCTCCACACAGGGTCCAAGAGAAATAAAGAGATACCTTAATCCCTCTTCACCCCGGGAGTCCAGGGAAGTTTAGCCACAAACTTCTATCAAGTCAAGATTTCACCCAAATGTGCTGGCCTCACCCACCGGGCAGGACAGCCTAATACCGGCTGAAATAATTTGCGGTTTTCCCGTTTCAGGCCTGAGCTCCCGCTGACACAATTTGGGGAAGCCGGTTTGGTAGGGGAGGCGGTGACCTGCGGAAGATGGGGATGGGGAGGAGAGCGGGGCCTTTGCGGCTCTGCCACGCTCTCTGCGGGTGTTGGAGGATCGGGGAGAAGCACGGACCAAGACGGTGGGAGAGACAGCTCCAACCTGCCCGGCACCTGGAGGAGGGCGAGACGCGGTGAGGATGCCTCTGTGGGATTTGCATTTCCCCTTGCAGAAGGGCCGCGCTGTGTCCCTGCAGTGGAGAGCCCCGGAGGCTCTTGTCTCCTCTATGTATGCAGCAGAAATCAAAGCGACTGATAACCGCAGGGACAACTTGCTTAAACACATCTCTGCGCTGCCGCCTAGTCACGGTCCGCTTGTTCTTCCAGGGAGACGAATGGATTTGCTCCAGAAAGGAGAGGATTTGGGTGAGGGAGCAGCTCTCCGCAGACAGGACAGCTACTGGAAAGGGCTCAGAGAAAGCCCGCTTTCTGCCTTGTGTGGAGCCAAATTACTGCTAGGGCATTGGAAGCCAATGCCTCTGCTGCAATCCTGGCTGTGATGCCATCTGGAATACAGATGGCCTTTACAAGGGGAGGGAGCGCGTGTTGTGCATGTGGTGTGTGCGGTGTGTGGTGTGTGCAGTGTGTGGTGCGTGCGGTGTGTGGTGCGTGTGTGTCCCCGTGCCCAGCATGGCTGGGGAGCTGCGGACCAAGGAGGTGGCAGGCGTCCGGGCTCTCTGCAGGCTCAAGCAATTCAGGAGGGGGATCGGGGCCACGCAGAGCTGTTTGCTTTCCTTTAACAAGACACCAGTCCTTCGGGAACTGACCGAAATGGGGAGGATGATTATGACTGACTTTAGTTGAGCAGACCTCTGAGAACAGCTAGCTATGATTAGATCACGTTTTATCAGATAGATAAATAGCTAAATCCTGGGGAGAGCATTTGCCGGCATAAAATCTAAAGATAGGTCGTCCAACCTTTTAAAATCTCCACCTTGGTGGAAAACCGTTGCCCTTCCTGACGTCCTTTTACATTGCACTTGTGGAACAAAAGCTGAAAAGAGTCCTTCAGTGCCGGGCTGGGGTTTTCTGACGCAGATCCAAATGGAAAGCCAGGGACAGCAAGAACATATCTACCCACACATGAACACGTGCCGCGAGCATGCCGGTGACTGTGGTCTGAATTCACCCAACAGGTTTTACACATCGGAGCCTGCAGGAGCCACCGTTTCTTTGAGACCCATCTTTGGAGCTTTGCGGGGGACTCGACAGTGGATCAAGGACATGGTATCATCTGCAGGACTGATGGCCCTCATCCATCTCTGAGATTGACAAAACACCAAGGGACTCGGCTTGCCTAGAAGGTTTGTCATGAAACAGGATTGAAGGGCCTTTAATGACCATAAAGACTGAAAACTTCCACCAAAGGAACTGCCATCATTTTCCTGTAGCGAGCAGATGCTCCACCGAATCGATACTCTCCAGGGAATTGTTCCAGAAGGTGGATGGAATAAAGTGATTCACAGTATTAAAAAAAATAAAATAAAAAGAGAGACATCAGAGCTCCTGGAAGCCGTTCAGTTGGCATCACAAGGTCTGCGAATAACAGACGCCCAAGGGAACTAATGTTTTAAGCCAACGCAATTTGGGTAACAGGACAGGCTTGGGGGAAAAAACCCACAGCGCCAGATTTTGGATTATGCTGCACATCAATGCTAAAAAAAAGACACACATGTTGTGAATGCACAGCCGAGGCATGCGTTTTATAACCGTGCTCCTAACGTGGCATGTGTTCTGCTTGTTCTTATTACTGATAATAACTAACTATAGCTTCTTCTGTAGTTCTTCCTCCTGTTCTTATCCTGTTTGACTCTGATATTCACCAGATCAGAGAAAACATGGAAATACATGATCTGGATTCTATTGCACAGCTTAAAAAATTTCCAGGTGAACATACTGGCTTTTCTGAGGCCTGATCCTTTGGCCGCTGAAAGCCTCGAATTCACAAGCTTTCAGTTGCAGAGTAGTTGTGTTCAAGGTGAGATGAACTCATTCATTTTGTATACCGGCATGCATAAGAGAGGGCTGAAGGAGTGTCTTTTGTCAAGATATCCTAATTGTGAGCTTTATTTGATCAATAAGGCTGTGCAGAAAGAACAGCAGGATTCGATCTGTCCAGAAGTATTTCTCTTAAAAATATCAGCTGATGGTTTGAGCCCCCACAGAGCTGAGAGTGTGTTTTCCTTCTGGGGAAAAAAAAAATTCAAACCTCTCTGCTCACCTTCGTCCCCAGGAATCAACGGGGAACCTGGAACTACAAATAACCTTTTTTCTCGGAGGGGAGAAAGAAAACATTTCTTCCATTTCCTTCCTCCCAGCTAATTCAGTATGTGGGCTCTCAGCATTTCTGTCTCTTTCTGGAAAGTGGAGGAGGAGGAGGGCAGCGACCGCCCGAGAGGGCCAGAGACACTGGCGGCCCGTGCCACTGAGGGCTAAATTCAGTCATGGAGAAACTCGTGCTGGGCAGATCGGGGGCATGGAGGAGAGACCTCCCGTCACCTATGGGAGGTGATGTGTCCCTTTAAGGCAAAGATGAGTACATTACCTTGTGACATCAGCTGCAGTGCCCTGTGACATCACTGCCAGTGCCCTATAACATCGCTCCGGTCTGGTGGGCACCCTGGGAAGCAGGGGCTGCTTCGCTGGCTGAGGACAGAAGCGTCCTCTGCTCCTCCCCACGCAGTGTGACTGCACTGCTGGGGAAGGACCGCAGCAGTGGGTCCTGCCTCCTCTCGCAGGTGTGTGGTCGTGGTCCCAGGGGAACCCACCCCCAGCGGAGCCCCCTTTAGACCTCCTCTCCACAAGGAGGTCCTCTTCATGTCCAGGACACAGCTTGCTGTCCTGGCCTGATGCACTGCTGAGGCAGTGGGCATCCCTGGAAAGGTCTTGCAGAGATCCCGTGCCTTTCCAGCAAGGACTCTTTGGATGTGCCAGCACAGCAGGACCGCTCACGAGCACCAGCCATGTGGGGCCGACACGGCAGGCGCTCGCAGAAGATAAGAGCAGCAGGGCAGGTATGGTGTGACCAGGCAACAGGGACGCTTGCCTGGCCCAAATGCAGTGGTCGTAGTGCGGCAGAGTGGCACTCCAGGGTGGCAAGGCCACCGCACACACAGAGGAAAAGGCCAAGGAGGGAGGAGAGACAGGACCAAGCACACGAACTTCAGGGCCAAGCACACCCGTTACTAGCCCTGGGGAGACCACTGGGTTTGAAAGCCCCAAGTCAATAGGGCAGGATAGTGTCTGGACACACTGTGTTGCCACTAGCTTCTCCTTATGCATGGCCACCAGCAGCCAGTTTGGTGGTTTAGCCCTTGGCCTTTACAGGGCTGCGTGACCACAGGGGACGCTGCGAGACGATCAGGTCTCAGTGGAGATGAGGCTGAGGTGAAGCACTGGTACAGAGGGGGGAAGGGGCTGGCTGGTTGCGAGCTGCCCCGCTGTACAGCCCACCACGGATGGGGGGATATCCGCGTGGCAGCCTGGTCTGGTAAAACACTGCCATTGCTCCCCTTGGCAGTTAATTTTGAGCTAATGTAACAAGGGCAGGAAACTGAGGGCCAGCCCCAGCTGCCAGTGGTGGAGATAAGCCCCAGGGATTTCCCCCCAGGCAGGGTAGAGGCTGATCTAGCATTTCAAATGCCACTGGCCGCCCATTCACAGAAAACCGGGGTTCGGCACAGCCGCTCTCCTGTTGGCAGGTGGGAGCTGACAATACCCCACTTTGGAAGTACCAGCAGAGCAGCACTCAGTCAAAAAGTAGGTAGTTCTGTATATCTGGCCAACATCTAACGTTGCATCTGTGAGGAATAAAGCTGTAACGTACAAAATGATTGACACCTGCCAGCCAGTCCCACAGTCCTTTATTACGACATTGGTCTCTCATTTGAGTGTAACGTTTTTTTTAACAGCAGAAGTAACATCCTGGGTGCCCTTTCTGTATCTGATCCCAGGTCTATCTGGAACTTTTAAAAATTTATTTTATTAAAGTTTTCAGGGAGGTTTATCAGGCTGAGCCTGTCAGCACTGCGCAGAACCGGGCCCCAGGGCTAAGTTATTGCTTTTAAGGAATGACCTCGAGGGTGAAAGCTTGTGTGCACTGAATATGCTCACGGAGCTTTTAGCCTGTGGAAGGCAGGGGTGGGGGGACACCAGTCGGTTAAAATGGCACCATCCAAGTGTGAAATTCATATCACAGCCCTCAGGGAACAGTCAAACAAGGAATGGGAGATTGCTGCCTGAAATGCAGACAGTCCATCACCTCCTGGGAGTGCCCAGGCAGCCCCATTCCCACAGAGGTCTGCACTTCCCCCTGAGACCCGGCATAGCACCTGAGTCCCCAGGGCGGTCAAGCACTGGAACAGGTTGCCCAGGGAGGTTATGGAGTCTCCGTCCTTGGAGATATTCAAAACTCATCTGGACACGGTCCTGAGCAACTGCTCTAGCTGACCGCGCTTGGAGCAGAGGATTGAACCTGGTGATCACCAGAGATCCCTTCCAACCCCAACTATGCTGTGATTCGGTTCCATTATTTTTATTGTATTTCACTTTCTAAGTTGATCCTACCTCTTTCTCTCTCATACTCGCGCACTCACTAACACCAAGGTGTGTGCACATGGGTAGTCTGTGCAGGGTCACTTCCACACAAGACCAAGGGATAACCCGCAGCTGAGCCCTCACTGCAGCTTCCGCGTTCTTCCTGACTGGCAACCAGAAGCTGGTTTTAGGACAGGCCTTTTATATTCTAAGGGAGTCAACAGTTATTATGAGTGATTTTTCCTTTTCAGAATATTACTGACTTCACTCTGCAAATCTGAGGCAAGGTTGTTGCCCATTGTCTTTTGCTTCCTCATTTTTTGAGCATCTTACAGCTACAGGCTGTCTCCCCGCTGGAAGAAAAAAGGCATACCCAATGTGCCATACCTTCCTTGCTGTCCTCCAGTTATCTGAGCACAGGTCTTTGCTGATGAATATTTGCACTGAGATCTTGGTGCAAGCCACGTGGTCCTCAGTGGCTACCAGTGCCATTGCTGTCAGTCACGTCTTTGTGTATCAGTACAGGCCATTCTTGTAACTCTTGTAACTCTGGTGTTTCTTCTAGAGCTTGTTGATGATGTAGATGATGATCTAGAGCTTTATGTTCACACATGAGCATCTCCATTCCTAGGCATTCATACCAGTCCTCATCTGTTACAGACCTCTACAGCATCCTGGGCCGAGTGCTCTACTAGTGTCAGCCTTGAAGGACAACATAAAATTATATATCTCTGCATCTGGTCCTTTCCATCCACTTGGAGCCCAGAGATGTGCTGGGTGCTTTACAGACTTAACTTTATGGAATTTGGTGGTCCTGGCCCCTAACAGCTGATACGCCAGTCATGTGCTAGTGAGAAAACAAACCCTGGGAAAGGTCCCTGGGGTTGTGAGGGACCCCTCTGAAGAGCAGGCTGTTCTGATTGTGGGCAAGATTCTGCATGCAGAAGGATGTAATTTCTGTGAAGAGGAACTAGGTTTGCCACAAGCAGCAGGCAGTGCTGGAGGGTGGGAGAAGGAAGCAGGGTTCCTGGATGGCAGGGAGAAAAGGTGCCTGGGGCTGCTATCACTGCCCCGGGGTAGAGATGGAGCAGAGCAACAGGGACAGAACAGCTCCAAGATGGTTGTGTCCAGCACTGGCCATTGTGGGAAGATGGCAAAGCACTGTCAGATTTCAGACTGCCCTAAATCTGCAGTTCCTGTGCAGGAACCTGCCCCCTCATTAGATGCCACAGGACAAGGTATCTCTGCTGGCAATAGCAAGTTAGGGCTGAACACCATGTTTGAGAAGCTGTGACTCCTCCTAAAGAAAGTCCACAGCCTATAGGAACATAGCCTGAGCAGCCAGCTCATCCCTCCTCTGCTTTACATCCTGGGAGGGGAAGGAAGAGAAGGGTCTGGAGGAAGCTGCAGTGAGTGCCAAGTAACGTGGGGGCAGTGCTAGGGGGACGGAAGCACGGATCACCCCCTTCCCCTGATTCATGTAGGTGCCCAATGTCATGCCAAGCAATGCGATGTATCAGAGCTCAGCGTGACAGCTTGGCATTCTGCGGTCGTCTATAGCAACTGAGCCACCTTGGAAGGCTGCACTGTGTGTGTGGGCTTGAAATTATGTGGTTGTTTTTGTTCCCTCTCGAAAAAAGACAATCTGATTTGTATGTAACTCTGAATAAATTCCTTGTTAACCTTTACAGCCATCTGGAGGGAGAGTCATTCCTCCTTCCAGAGCACGCCACGTCAGTAGGAGGGAGCGTTCCTTCTACAGCCAGATTTTACAGGAGTTGGCATCGAGATAGCTGGAGGAACAGCCGTGGGGTTATTCAGCAGGCAGCGAGCTGGGCGAACTTACCCGCTTGATGATCTCTCCAGAGTCAGCAAGACTGTGAGAGTTTGCCAGTGATGGCAGCGGTAGGGAAATGAGGACAGACGGTTAGTTCAGACAGAAGAGAGAAGCTCAGCCTTCGTCCAGACCCAGCCTGGGCAAAGTCTAGCCTCTGGAGAGACTGAAGATGTTTGCATTCATAGCGGCCAGTTGTTAGTTAGGCGACCATTCATGTTGATCTACCCCTTTAGCTTCCAGCGTGGACCACAGCCTGGAACAGGAAGTTTCTCTCTGGTTGTTTTTGGTAGAAACGGAGATGGAAAATACTGGAAAAAGAACCCTTTTTACGGACAAACTCATTCCTGTGCTCACAGGATGAAATCCAGAGAAGTACTGGGATGTGAGAGCCTGTTCGAATCAGAATAACCGTTTCTGAGAAGCTTCAGCCCAAGCAGGACACACGGGTGTTGCTCCCATACTCCCAAAAGCCTGAGAACATGCAGGTGCTGGGTCTGTCCCTCTGCCTTCTGGGTCATGTTGTCCCCAGCATCACAGTCAGTAGCTGTGATTAGCCTTTCTGAAGACCTGGGCTTTGAAGTTTGCCTTGGAAGTGTTTAGGGTTCTGGCTGGCTCCAGATGCTCTGAGAGTGTCTCAGGTCACGTGGGAACAGCTGGTGCAGACCCCATGGTCCAGCTGATCCATCCACATTCCCCAGTAGCATCAGTCAGCTTACCAAAGAAGTCTCTCTCCTGAGATTTGTCTGCTGCTGGGCAGCCCTCTGGTATGTCTGTTTTGAATCTGCAAGGCTTTAATTTGGCTCCAAGGACTTGTTTCAGAGTGACATCTCTAATGGCACTGCGTCTGGAAGTCAATATCTGCCATCTTTGCGATGCTGTTGACTTTCTGGGCTGAGATTGAAAAGTTCATCCCCCTTTCAGCTGGAACTGCCGCCCCCAGCTGGGCAGTCATTTTCCGAGCAAGCTGACGCATCCTTTGCTGAGTGCATTTTGTGCCATCTCCTCCTGCAATTGGCTCAGCTTTGCAGTTTTCACCCCACGTGGGCAATAGCTCCTAAAATCTTTCTTGGAGTTTCCTCCTGGCTAGGCTCGAATCCTGAATGCAGCATTGTCCCTGAAGACATGGAGTTAACCAGCACCTTCTTAGCCAGGATGCTACATCAGTAGTTCTGTATAACTCATCGTTGTATGGATGGAGATACTTTTTAGGCAGTTCTAAAGCCCTTGCAGATTTCTTGCTTTTGTTACTAAAACCTGAGATCATAGCAGACTGTCAGGCAGTGTGTGTGCTTGTAGAAAGGGATTGCTCCTACCTGGAGTTTATGGATAGTGACAGAAAGGATGCAGAGGATCCTAAGGAGGAAAAGCTGCCCATGTCATCTCTACCAGGTATTGTCGGGTAGGAGGATTTCCAGTAGCTCCTCTGGGAGGTGTGTGCGTTCATATCCAGAAAAGGAGTCGGCTGGAGTCAAGTCTGGCCACAGACCTCAAAGCATTTCCCACAGCTACGTGATTCCAATTAGCCCCCTCTGGAGAAGACCCCAAAGGCCCCTTGCCAGAGGCACAAGAGGAGTAGCGAAGAGGTCTCCAGTCCTCTGTGTGGTGCCCCTCACCCCTCAGACGGGCTCCCTTACCCCAGCGCAGCACCTTGGTGCTACAGCACCCTGATAGAGCACCTCAGCAGCCCAGCCCAGGAGCATCCGAGGGGGCTGAGCACTCCTGACGCTGAGCCACAGGTCCCACCACGTGCCCAGACGCAGCCTGGGCATGATGCTGGTGTCTCCAGGGCCGCACACGTGCTGGGGGCCAGCGCTGCGCCCGGTCCCGCTGGGCCAGCGGTGCTGGGCTGGCAGGGCAGAGCGGAGGGCGACAGGCGACGCTGGGTGTCAGCCGGCGAAAGGCTGAGCAGTGGCAGCCTGAACAATAGGACTAATTACAGTTCCCGCAGATGAGAAAGAGAAGGGGGGAGCACAAGCCAAATAAACATAGTATAACTTTATTTTCTTTCTTTCTCTGCTTCTTTTAAAATTTATAAATATTTTGAAAACTTTCCAAAGGGAGGGAAAAAACAGCAAGTTGCACATCAGTGACTCAATGCAGTGTCACTCTGTTCATTAAGAAAGAAGGAAATCAAACCATTACTGGAATTAATAAAGAAAAATCTCTTGGTTGACGAGGAAAGACAGGGAGGGGGGATATACTTTAAGCCGATCAGCTCGAACAACAGCGTGGCTGCTTTCCAGCCATGCTGAGATCTGTCTGAAGGTCTTAATTATAAGCAGCTCAAAAAAGCCAGGAGAAAAGGAATTTGCAACACAAAAGAAATAAATTAGATCTCGGATGCCTCCATACATATTTAAGTGCTGGAACGATGCTGAAGAGGAACCTTTCAGATCCCGCCGTGCCCGCAGCGCGCCCTGGGGCCGACCCAGTGCCCGGGCAGCCCTGGCTGGAGGCACCGGCTACGAGCTGGCAGCGGACCCCGGGGGGGCAGTGCCAGGCCTCACGGCAGCCGCGGGGCAGCCCGCGAGAGCGCTGGGGTGAAAGACACCTTTGGGTGAGGGACCTCAGCTGCGATGGCTTCAGGCACCTCTCTCCAGCCGTGTGGGGACTTCTACCCTGTCTTCGGATGAAGCGGGATGAGAGGAGAAGTGACGCACTTTCCAAAACTGTAATTTGGGTTTTGGAGACTGGTCAGTTAAAAAGATGCTTGCTAAGGCCAAGAGCAGCACGAGCCGGGCAAGCAGGGCACCAAAGACCTTAGGCGAGCTCTTGGCTGCAGCAAAGCCCAGCGAATTATTGCCACCCTCTTTCATTTTTAAGCCAGTCTCATGATGCTTCGGATCATTACTTGTACTCTCTGAACTCATTTAATTCATTTTGTCATCTTAGCTCTGATAACTGCAAAGATGATTCGTCTTTATCGAATAGAAAATTCTAACTCTCCTGAACCTTTTTTTTTTTTTATGTATTGATCTCCTGCAACCCCCAGGATAACTGCTTCCATTGAATCTTTTCAAGGCTTCATTTAGATATTATCTCTTCCTGCTTCTATTTGTGTTTGCATAGTGTGTCTTCATCAATTAGGATGTCTTGTTGGACAGAGTGTAGTCTTCAGGGAGTTCCTTTAGTGATTTGTTTACAGATGTCAGGTTAGCAATAAATTGGGAGAAATAATTGACCTTTCCTGTAAGACTTTGCTAATCCTGTTTCTTCTTAACTGTTTCCAATTTTTAGTGTACTGCGGTGTTTTTCTTAATCAGTTGTTCAGACCATGAGAACATTAAGGTAGATACAATAAGGAACATGTAGTGGTGATGCAATTCTAACGGTTCATTCTCTGTTTCTCATTAATTCATTGCATTTCATGTTTCTTAAAGTGCTTCAGAAATTATTATGATTTTAAGTGGTTTTTGTAAAAAATCAAAATACTCCTTTTTGTTAGTAGTTGTATTGCTGTAATGCCTAAGCCTGTGGACAGGATCCGCTCCGCTGGGCACTAGGCAGACGCGGCGCTGAAAGATTATGCCAGCCTCCAGGACCTTACAGTCCTAGCAAAATAGATTCCAACTTAGATGTAAAGAGAACAGTCAGCAGAACATTTCTATTAAAAACTGTTACTTTTAAACAAGTTAATTTCCCCAATGAATCAAGCCACTGTAAAGAGAAATCCCATATGGCAGGCTAAGTATAACTGTGATACTCTCATTAGAACTGCTCAAACTGATTTTTTTACTGAAGAGTTCAAACTTTTGCAAGTTGTCTACAGCTACTTGGAAGAGAACCAGCTTTTGTTTTGGAAGAAATTGTTCAGTTTTTAAATTGTACTTAAAAATTATTAAAACATTTCAGAGTTTGAAAACAGAAACTAAGGAGAAGGTACATTGCATTTCATGAAAAACAATAATATTGGATTTTTTTTTCCATGTCAATTCTTATCAGAGAGTGATTGCATCCTTGCTGTTAAACTGGCTGGACTCGCTCTCCTTCTGGGTACCTAATGCTGCTGCTGATACACACCGACTCCTGGGTCCCTGACAGTTAGCAAAACAACCGTTAGGTGTTGTGCAAGGGAACCTGCTATTTCAAGGAATCCTGTAATTAGCAATTCAGACATTTACTTACAGTTATGAAATACAGTCAATTCAGTTCAAAATTGTGTTTCATAATAACAGTAATCCACAGTCAAGCAATTTCCTTTCCCGCACGGGTCAAACATCAGCCCCAGCGTTCCCTCAGCTGTTCCCATTGCATCTAGCTCCTCTGGGAGTCACACGGTAGATGCAATGTGAGATCGGCCCCAGGTAATGTGTATCCCTGATAAGAGTTGACACAGACTCGTGTGTCACCTAGAGCTATGTTAAAAACAACGCTAGGCTCGTCAGTTTATAAATCACACATTCATTAGTACAAGCTTTTATCTTGTTTCACAAGCAGCTATCAATTTAAGGCAATGTTGCAAATTGCGTGTTATCTCCAGGCTGTAATTGCCTTAGGGATGCTCGCCGTTATCATTGCGCTGCGTGTAAGACACCGGCGGTGTCCTCTTGAAGGAGCCCTTCAAGGAAGAGGAAGTGCAATGAATTTTCCAGTCTCACCACTCAGATCACTCCCTACCTACAAGTGATTTCAGGCATCCTGGGTGAAACTTGTTCAGCAGCAGAAGGCACACATGCATCTAAAGCATTTACAGTCTTTTTAGCCCAAATGTGCCTTCCATGAGAAATATTTAAATTAAGCACCCAGCCAGTGGAGTAAGACTCGACATCTGTCATCTGTCAGGTGAAACGGGAGCCTGGATATACTCGAGCTCAGCCAAGGGCTCCTGATGCCTGCTTACCGCCGACCGGACGTTCAATGCATTTCGAGGTAGTCTTTCTCCACCAAAGGCGTAATCCCCGCCTCCGGTTTTTAAAGAAACACTCAGAAAGATGAGATGGTGGGCTGAGCTGTTGTAGCTGATAGGTTAGTCTAGTTCTCTTGCTCTCATTCACTAGTTTTGGGCTTATGGGGAGCAGTTTTTTGAGGCCCACCCTCCAGAGCAAGCAATACCACTCAATCCAGGACCAGCACCAGCTCAGCTGACCTGTCCGGCCATACAACCCCCCCTTAGAAACTCAGTTCCCAAAGCACGTCCTTCATTTGTTTGCACTGAACAGCAATGAATGTCTAAATGTCTGCTTGCAAGCTCTCAGTAAATAGAAAAGCATGTCTGAAAAGGGCTGAACCGTTCCCTCAGCCGTCTCCAGCCGTTGGCCTCCCTCATCGCCGGAGCCCAGGGAGCTGGGCAGATGCTGGTCTCTGCGCGTGCCTGGGGGCAGCAGGCACCCCAGCAATGGCTTTACTTAGGTATTAAGAGGTAGACAGGTAATAATCTGCTAATCTTGCTTCACTGGGGTGCTTTTTTTCTCCCCCCTCCCAGTCGGCAGGGGTTTTCCGTAAGGAAGACCTGCACAACCGAGGCTCTGATTGCAGCTCTTGGGTGGCTCTGCCCCATCTCTGAAGGGGCAAGACAGCCTCTTGGGAGGTCACAGTGCAGCCCACTGCCGGCCTTGCATGCCATGCTAATGAGTTATCTCACTCTGATCTCGGACAACCCCTTGGTCTGCAAATGTTCCTTGCCAGTTCGCTGCGTGCATTTGTAACAGTACTCTACTCCTCTGCCAAAAATCACTGCGGGGAGGGATGGACAAACAGACAGACATGTTGTTGCAAATGTACCCAGAGAGGTGGGTGGTATGATTACACAGACTTTCACTCCCCAGGACAAAAAAAAGCTAAACATTTTAAAAATGAGGCCATTTCCAGCAATCGGGATAATGGAGCATGCCAGGAGGTGGACTGCGAATGCCTCTGCCTTTCTTCAATTGCTCATCTGACTTTTTCATTTCAGTAGGAAGAGAAAGTCCTCCCTCATTGGTAAATAGCCTGAAAATGATTTCCTGCTCCTTCCCCTATAAAAACGTATCCTCTCACTCCCATCCGAAGAGAGAATTCTAATAATAAACTAAAAACAGACCCATCTGGTTGGGTGGACTTTTGGTTTTTTTTAACTAATGCTGGTTGGTAACTTTTTTCTCTCTTTTTGGGTTCCAAGACACAAAAGAAAACCAACTCTGACACCAGTGAAGCCTAGTGTGAATTGTACCACAGTGAGGTTATTTAGTGAGAGCGATTTCTGCTCTGCTTTAGAGGGATGGAGTGAAAGAAAACATGGGTCAGAGGAAGATCCACACCATGTGGGCCCCAAGTTTAAATCTTGCTTCTGAGCCTGTGCAGCCCCGGGGAGGAGTGTCTCTGCTCAGCCCACTCGGTCTCCAGGTATGCAGAAGGTGCACGGACTTCGGCGTAAGCCAGCGCCGCTGCTCGGATGTGCCTGTGTCTCCCATGCGTAACATGAGCTTATTAGCACGAGAGGGTAACATCACGATTAGGAAGCAGGCCCTGGGTATGGCAAATAAATCTTCTCTTCCTAAATCTCTTTCCTCCGGTTATATGCACAGTTTCATCACGGGCAAGCAAAAAAAAAAAGTATTCCTCGTTGGAGGATCCAACAATTAGAACGTACTGTGAATGTAACTAGCGCTTTAATATCTAAGTAAAACATAATAACCGCTTATCATTAGTGCAATTGCAACAATAACCACATCACCCAATTTCTATTAAGTGTTGCTACTAATCTAACCACAGTCACAGGTGTCTGTCCCTTTACTCTGACGCTCAGGTCTCACCCTTCCAACGCACCGTTACAGCGAGCTGTCAGATTCCCACCGTCTTTGCCGGGAGGAGCACAGTGCCCGTGGTGGGGGTTCCCCCTTCCGGTTTCGAGTTCAGTCAGGGTTATTTTTATATGTTTCCACCTCATACTTGTTAATTGGTTACGCTCTTGCCTTTCTTGTTGGCCCACAGGGTTAGCTGCACTGATTGTTTTTTAGTCGTAATGTTTATTTAGGTTTGTTTGACCTTCTGTCTGCGGTATGATTTCTGTTCTGGAAGGGAGAATCACGTGATTGCACAAAGCTAAGCTGAAAGAAGTTAAGTAATAGCGTAACTACACCAAGCTCGCAACAACAGACTAGTCAACAAACATCTGTCCACTGTTACAGCTCGGACAAGCAAGACAAAGTCTTCTGATCCTAGAGCAACTTGAAGGCGTAGCAGAAGTTTCTTAAATAATTTCTGCAGATACAGCTAAAATATATTCAAGACCAGGCAAGGCCTGCCAACTTCTGGGGCCTGCTAAGGCCAATTATTGCTCGAATGCTTAAGGCCTACGACTTGCGCTCAGCATCCCCAAACTGGCTGGGCCACCGGGTACCCTTTCTCAAGGATGTAGGGTGAGATATTTGCTATGACCACGCAAGACTGAACAAAAGGCTTGAAAGGGAGCATGGTAGAGATGCAAAGGAGGTTAGAGCCAGACGACGCAAACAGGAAAGCCACTAGCTAGAAATGACATCAATGGCAAAAGCCCTTATCTTTTCATACTGCCTGGGGGGCGGACAAACTTGTGGTTGATGGATGGACCGCTTTCAAAATGCTGGGTCAGGTACTTGCATTTTCATGACCTTTTCCCATAAGCAGAACAGGGCTGCACGCATGTCACCCATTTATGCACTGGTGTGTCTGAGGCCTCAGATCCTTCATGATCTCGCAGGGCCTATTTCCGGCGGATTATTCCTGCATACCGATTTTAGTGTCAATTTGCCAGTGAAGAAAAGAGATTTTTCTAGGACTCTTGAGGAAGAGGACTTTGACTAAAGAAGCCCATTGGGAGGCAGAACTGCTGGGCTATCTCCGTCCATCCCTGGCTCGCCGGCAGGATTGACTACGTCGTTACATAGCAGAGGCCCAGACTGTCTGCATAGATTTAACTGTCTGATAAATGAAGGACCCGAGTCAAGGTATATGAGTTTAGAGCTTATTTTATGAGACTGACCATACAATAAATCTGATAGTGCTGAGTTCAGCAGCCTTCCCCAAGCAACTGCAACTAATGACTAACTCTGAAATTGATACGAGTGCAGCACTGTGTGATGTCTCTGAAGCTGTAAAAACAGAAATCTGCAGATGTAAAAACTGCAGCAAACGGGCTGTGTGAGCCAGCTCTTTTGCCAAGAACTGTTAGCAGAGCTGGGAAAAGTGCCTGAAGCTTTGGAGCGCGCCTGGTCAAATACAGAGAGAGAAACCTTAGCCCTGCAGTCAATCATTACGCAGGAAAGGATCCAGCTTCCTGCAAAAACTGAATATGCCCCAAAGGAAAGCGCACCAGCAAACGGCAGTGCTGGAAAGCTCTATGCAGGAAAAGAGCCTTAAGACGGGCTGTACTGGGGGGTACAAGTCATCTTCTGCCACTCCACAGCAGGATCCCCCTGTGCCCGGGCTCAGGTAGCTCTGTGCTCTGCAGGGCGCCCCAGCACAGACAGTGCTGGAAACCCCAAAAGCTTTGGTAAAGGGTGCTGGACCCTTCATCAGGGCACCCACATTGGCAGCAGAGCTCCCAGCAAGCGCCCAGCACCTTGTGCAGTCCCAGGTGGTGGGGCCGGACGAGCGAGGAAGCAGGGCTTGCTTTGAGAGGGAGCAGGAAAGCTGCCTCCTTCGCCCCGGCTCGCTTAGGGCAGAGGGATCTGGCAGGGCTCTGCGGTGAGATGGAGACAGTCTCCATGCGGCATTTGAAAGTAGGCCACCCCCAGCACTGTGGTCTGAAACCTCCTGTTAGGATCACTGGAGCCTAAACGCTCAGAGCAGGGTCTCTTGGTTGAATCAACGTGGCTCGGCTACGGCAGACCGCCTCTGCGAAGCAGAAACACGTGGAGGGAAGGATGGCACCGCTGCATCGCCCTCGCCTCTGGAAGACAGCAGAGAAGCAACGGCCCCCGACCCACGGCTCCTCCGGTCTTCTTCAGCCCCCCAACACATGCTGAAGGCTGTGGGAGGGTGGAAAGGCTCGGGAGCTGAGCTTGACCAGGATGCTGATGTTTACCTAATAGGTGATAACTTTGGCTGCTATGGATGATGTTGGTGGGAAGTGTACTGAACCCCCTTGTCTCCAAACGACAACAGGGCTGCGGGTGGGATGAGTGTGGGGGCTGTCTGAGGAGCAGAGTGTCCTGATATGGGAGTCTTGTGGGCTGCGCTTCCCCGGGGAGGCTGGAGGTACACACCCATGGGCAGCATTTGCATCCTATAATTTGATTTTTCTATTATTTTTCTCTTCCCCTTTCACTATTAGTGTGTGTAGGATAACAGAGTCAGAAAAAATCCGGGAGATTTCAGTTCTAATCCTGTCTCTGCTGCTGACTGTGGGTGTGGGTTTTGGACACCTCTCCTTTGCTTCTGCTCCCGCAAGCTTACACTCCCTCCAGGCAACCCATAACATCTGTGGTTTCCCAGACTAACGACATTACAGAAGCAATCAAACACCATGCTCCAGGGCCCATGTTCATCTCCTCTGCTTCCTCCAAGTAGAGCATTGCACAGCTGCCACGCGCGTTGTTAGAGACCCTCCTTTTTCAGAAAACAAGTGTGGGCCGTTGCCCAAGACTGGACATTTGCTTGATAAACCAGCGCCCTAATCCAGCGTGGCAGCACCATCCTGAGCCGTAACATTACAGTGAATGAGTCCTGGCCAAAGAAACAAGAGAGAATCGCTAAGGCAGAAACAGGCTACTTAAAAGTAGATGCGCTCAATGCACAAGCAGAGGCAAGGCAGGGCTTCTCCCCACATCAGGCACAGCTTCCTCAGTAAGGAAAAGCAGCTGAAACTCACGTAACATTTAATGAGGACTTCAAGAACAGGTTTCCCCTTCCTTTTCCGGTCTGAATTTGCTCTTTTATTCAGCATCTGAGCAGCACGGACAAGTCCTTGTGCCGATTGCACGCATTGTGGCCGGAGGAGAACAAGTCCTCCAACGCTGCTAGTCCTCAACCAGAAACTCTGCCCCCGCAGAGATAAGAGAATTTGTACTTCTCTGATTTGCTCCATGCCTGGCTGGAAGATGCTGTAGCCATTCTCGTGTGTTACGAGCAGAAACGGTAATTGGACTGTTGGCAGACGATCATCACGCCTTTCACATTTTTAACAAGCACTTGCAAGAAAAATGCTCAGTTCCTCTCCTCAAGCTTTCCGTGAGGACACATAAAGCTGTAGGTAGCCTGCAAACCCGCTCAGCCAAATGCCTGAGCATGAAGGCTCCACGGAACAGATCTCCTTTTGACCAAAACTGCATGGGGATAAATGTCAACACAGCATCCAAAAGCAAATGCTGGGCTGAGCTCATCAGCTCTTGACTACATCGGTGTTATTAAAGGCATTTGGGCTAACGTGTCTTAAAAAGCAAGATAATACTGGGAGTGTTTTTGAGAGCACTCAGCAATAATTGTATAAACAGAATAAGTGCTGATGATTTCCTCGAAGATGTGATAATCCTCTAGTTATTTTTGTCATGGTATATTTGATCTACAGTGTTGAGAGAGTCTAGCTGCAGCGTATTTTCTTTTTCTATGAGCATGATGGGACAATTCCAGTAATGTTTTGATCTAGATATTAGAGAAGCACACTGATTTCAGAAGGTCATTGATTACATCCACCTCGAAGCCAAGTTTCTTGGCTTGTCTCTTGGCTCTTCCAGCTCCCCGTTCCTGTGTGCTTTGGTATCTTTGCAGGGCAGTCCTGGCTGAGGGATTACTGCAAAGCCAGCTCCGTATCCCGAGCTGAGCTCTAAACTATCATGAAAAAAAAAAAAAGAGTCATGTGTAGCCTTTGACCAGTGTCTTGGCTTTTGGACTCCATCTGTCCCTCCATTCTATGGTGTAAGCGTGCATGAAAATTAGAAGTTGAAGACATAACCTTACGTTCACAGCCAAAATGGTCTGACAAGGCATAACGCACCAAGCTGAGGTGAACTGGAATAATGGCCGGGGGTAGTAGTGTCTGGAGGGGTCTTCTGTACAGAAGCAAGCTGAAGTCCATGTCATGCAGATGAACATGCAGAGTCAAGCCTAGTTTTATTCGCTTACAAGTGCAGGCAGTCATGGCCACGCTGCATGAGACCCAGGAAACAAAAATCAGTTACGAGGGATTAGGGGCTCCCCAGCCACGGGGCTCAGCCCTGGCTCCCTGGGGAAGGGAAGGTGTCTTTCCCAAATCACCGTGTTGCAAGGAGGGCACATAGCGGTGTGCCTAAGCGATGCACACCCTATGCTGCACAGCTCGTACGGGATGGTGAATAAGGACATCCTTAGGCAGGAGTAATTGCATTTAAAGCTAGCACTGCTGTAACAGTGGACATCTCTATGCAGTTGCTCCAAGAGTAGGGGGGGGGCCAGAGTAGTACTTTGTGCTCAAGAAAATTAGCTTGCAGGGAAGCAACTGCAGCAAAGATGTGGCAACACAAACTTTCCAGGGCACTAACAAGGACAGCATGTCTCCAGGGCGATTAGAAGAGCTTCCCTCTGATGTGCTAACGCTCACGAAAGCCTCTACACCTCCTCTTTTCTGCCTTTGTTATTCTGCTAGCGAGGTTCAGCAAGGACAGGGACCTAGCGTGTCTTGTCATCATATCTCTATTTGCTGTGTAGGTACAATCAGGTACTCAGCAACACAGCTAAACTGGCACAAAATGCGGGGAGAGAGCGGAGGCAAGTAGCATGTCAAAGGTTAGGTTTGCTGGGAAATTTTGTTTGGCTGTGAAATCTCAGTATCTATTTGTCCCTTTTCACTGCAAACAATAGTTCTGCAACTGCAGGAGTAATACGTTGGCGCAAAGGGAACAGAAAGCAAATTTTTTTCATTGCACAAGTCAGGAGTGACATAAAAAACCGAGGAGACAAAACACTGTACAGTCCAGAAGATTTTGGGGCTGGTATTTTCAGAGGAGCCTTCTGGAGCTGGGCACCTCCGCTCCGTGGAGATGCCCTGGAGTACTGGCACATAACTCTCCCGGGCATGCTTAAAAATCCTGGCCTTAAAACTCAGCTTGTACAAAGTGCTGCTGTTAGTACTTTCAGTAATAGCAATAAAGATTTTTTATTGTTGTTTCATATAGGAATTTTACAGTGTTTCCCTCTCATTATTTTAAGGTCAGTCTTAAGTTCCAGCTGCTACAGCTGCAATAACTGAAGAGGCCAATGCAGAGCATGTACTGCACAGCCTTGGGCAGCCCTGTCGTCCTTTTGTGAGGAGCTCTGCTGGAGCAGAGATGATCTCGTGTTCCCTTTACATGGAAGCTGTGGGAGAGCCTGTGTCTGCTTCCTGAATGGGACCGAGCTCTTTGGAAAGGGCTCCAAGGCTTCGTGCAGTGATTTTGCTCTAGCCTGCTCTCCTGGAGGCCCAGGAGTATAGAGACACGCTGCAATACCAGCGCTCCCAGTCCTCAACGCTAGCTCCCAGCCCCGCCGCGTGCCCGGACCGCCCTGCTGCGGCACTGGGAGCTCACTGTGCTTTTGCAGTGTTAATCCCACCTCGGTGTTCGGTGACTCGGCTCCTTCGCCAGAGGGGTCGAGGCACCGCATGAACTGCTGTTTTAACATTCCTGAACATAAATCCTCCCTATAATATACTAACAATTGATGTGCACGCTGTTTCTCTTGTATATCTGCAACGATGCCCATCTGCTAGGGTGGCACCATGCCCACGAGTGTGTAACGCAGTTTTACCATGGCTTGGGTGCCAGCTAAACAAGCGTGGAGGGGAACAGCCTGCAGGACATGGGGAATGGTATCTCCGCTGCCAGAAGATCCTCCTGTTTGCAAACAGTGCCAACTTTGGGCAACTTGCTTCATTACATAGAGTGCATCTGTAGCGGCCTGTGGGCATGGTACCACTGACAAATGCCTTTGCGCCGCCGTTCCTCTGTCCAGTTGCCTCCATGCTTGCAATTCGGCGCGCAGGCAGGGCCTGGGGTGGGCAGAATATGTTGTTTGCTTTTCGGACCTAGGGCGGATGATAACTCAGTGGAGCAGAGCTTCTCAGACAGCTTTTTGCGGAGAGCTCACTAACCAGATGTTCCTGGTTCTTTTTGTCCCACGTTTCCAGCTGCTAAACTGCCCGTAAAGGTATTGGGCTTTCCTAGTAGTCATTTTCACCATGAGCTCTTCCAGAGCTTTTGTGTGCTTGTGGAGGGGGGAAGGTAGTCCCTGTGGTCACAGAAGTTGGATTCGTTGCCCATAGTGCAGCCTTTGCGGTAAAACATAGCCCTTACCAGGAAGCAAATACAGAAACTGCTACCATCACAATTGACGCCTTAATGGGAGAGCTGTTGAGAGCCTCACGCTGAGAGCAGCAACCTGCCAATGATTAGCGCAATCTCTAGATTAGAAAGGGTAGCAGAGATTGCTCGCTCTGTTTTGGGGGGCACTTGACTTTCACAGTGCGCAGCTACCCTTTGTCAGAAGTTTTATGTTCCACATAATTGGAGAGGATCATCTTGCTGACGGCGCTCATTCATGGCCCAGTACTCTTAACTGGCAACTGGAGATGGTAGGAGTCAGAGTGGAGATTTGTTTTGATATTAGGTATCTGTCCCAAATCATTATTTTCTGCATTTACGCCAATCATGACTTCTCAGAAAGAGGTGATGCTATGCAGGCATAATGGCGCTCAGATCATAGCTAGACTTAAGGAAATACCTGTCTTCACGAAATATATTTTATGATGGTACTAGTTAGCCTGGTCTGGTAGCTGAAAGGCATGAAGGATGAGTAGGAAAGCAACTGTGACTAATGGAAGCTTTTCTGCAATGTATGTAGTCATAAGAGTTAATGAAAAGAGGAAAAAGCGCTGGCTCTTGAACTCTCTGTCGGGAGAAGTGAAGTGTAACACTATGCAGAAAAATGAGCCATTATTTTCAGATTCTTTTCCAGCAATTATTTTGTATTTTCAAGACTGTCTGAGCTCCCAGGTCAGCTTAGGAAACTGTATTCTTTGAGCATTTCCTGGAAGGGCCCAACACTGGCACAGGAAAACCTGCTCTTCTCACGTTCTTACTCTTTCTTGCAGGAGCGGCAAATGCAGGGAAGGATTAGCTACGCTCCTGTCTGCTGGATGTTTATCCCGACTGAACCCCTCACACCTCTCCCTGTGGTATCTGGCTGCCACTTGTGCCATAAGCTGCACAGCTCTACCAAGTCGAGCAGCTACCTTATTCATCGCATTCAGGAGCACAAGCCCTAACAGGTCAAGTTTTTGCACTAGGAAAGTTTGCCGGACAGGCTCCTGTAGGCAAGCAAACAGCACTAAAGCACGGAAAGAACCTTAGTTTATGTGAAAAACTATATCTGGGTGAATTATTTCTGGCTCTTTGCAAGTGGTGACTAAATGTTACGCAATAGATTTTGGGAAATGCAATGTGAGCTGCTCTTTGCAAGACATCTTCCTGCCCTTCAGCCTGGGCAGAAAACTTTAATACCTTTCTTTTTCATGTCAGTGGATTCATCAACAGTTAATCGAGGCTCTATCCCCCATCGGTAGTTTGACACAGGGACCCAAGGCACAACTCACAGCCTGAGAGTCTCCCCATCGCTTCCCAAACACTCCAGAGCAAGCCCTTGCTGCTTGTGTCATGCTAATTATTTAGTTAGCCTCTTTTTCAGCTATTCAAACAGGAAGCGCCTCACATAACGCATTAATTTGTTTAATGCAAAATATTTTCTCCACATTCAGAATTCAAACATCCCCAATGAAGATTTGCAGCAAGATCCCTTGTGCCAATAAAAGCCTCAAGAGTTCGTGCTTCCCCAGGCTGGAGACAAAGCAAATGTTTCTCTTTTTTTTTTTTTCCTTTTTTTTTGTTGTTGGATTGGGGGGTTGGGAAGAAGAGCATTAAACCCTTCTTTTCTCACTGCGTGCACCCCCAACCCGCAATGACAGAGGCAGCCCTCAGCATCCAGTAAGCCCAAACCTGGAGGGCTGCTGCAGCCATCCCGCACGTGGGGAACCAGGGCACAGGCAGAGCACTCGGCACGTCCCAAACCTTTAAGCCTGCAGCAGAGCAAGGATGAAAGTAACTTTCTTGAATTCAGCCTTTATTCCAGTTACGCAAAGCTATTATCCAGCTTCTAGAGAGCTGGTCTATATGCTGCCAGCTTTGGCTCAAATATAGCCCTGAAAGCTAAGAGAAAAGAAGCCTGTTCCATCAAAAAGCAAACAATCTGACTACAGCAGGTGCTTAAAATATCTGCAGGGAAAAATAATCAATTAAAGAAATGAATGTCTGCTGGGAGAGGCCAGGTGGTTATAGACTAGAGGAGGGAGAGGACTATAGTCAAAAGGGCTTTTGCAGCAGGGGCCGTGGTGAGGAATGATCTGTGGTTGGGGTAAGAGGAGCAGGAGAGGTGCAATGCTTGGGTAAGCATGAGAAGATGCTAGGGTCCCTGCATCCCCGCTCCTTGTACGTGTTGGGCTCAGGGGGTCCCTGACCCTCCAGGGCTGGCAGAGGTCATCTCTCTGCATGTAAGCTGAGCCTGGGGCTCTCTCTGTCCTGCTTGTCTCCTTTCCTTTGAGCCTGGATCTGAAAGAGCCCTGTTGTTCCAGGAGCTAAGTCTGGGCTTCTGGAGCTCGATCCACATCTTGGCTCTATAGTGCAGCATGTTGGCAGTCTGCCTGCCTGGATCGCTGGGGTGGGAGGAGGGAGGACTACAATGACTCTTTACCTGCTTGCTTTAATTAAGCTGATCTTAACAGGGAATTTCCCTGGATAAAATCCTGACCCAATAATAGTTAATAGCCCCTCCATAGTCACCAAAATTTTGCTAGGATCATCCCTAATTAATCTTTGGTAAATCAGTTTTGTGAGCCCCCTCTCTTCTTTCTCCTGATTTTTTTTCATCTGGATTTGAGGGCTTTGACTTCAGCATGGAGCTCATTCTGCTGTCAGGCTCAAGAGCCCTTGCTCTTGCTTAGTTGTATGTGACTGATGCCAGGGCTGCCCAATTTGGCTGTGGGTGCCTTCCAGTCCAGGTTCCTGTGCCCCCACCTCCCCGTGCCGCAGCAAGCATGCGGGTGAGACCCCTGGAGAAGGGCTGGGCCTCCAGTGCTCTCCTCGCATTGCCCCACCTGCCTGGGAGCGGGCATCTCATTCATCCGAGGTGAAACCAGAGTGGTGGTGGGTCACTGGTGTGGTCAGAGGCTGGGAGCTGGTCGTTACTCTGCTGGCTTCTCTGTCCTTTCCTATCACCCCCGCGGTGGGGACGTCCGAACTGTATGGGCAGCAGCTCTTGCTTGACCACAATCTATAGCGCAGGCTATTAAAACAAACCAGTACTGACCTCCACTTGCTTTAACAGCTAAGACTGCAAGCATGGATGGTTCAGGAGCTGCTCTGTGCATGATTAAACTCTTGCTGTGGGGGTAGCAACCTCTGGGGTACGGCCGGACAGGCAGTAAATGGGGTAGCTGTTCAGTTTTAAGCCTCCCTTTAAGCAGGCATGATAGAGGCAGCCCACAAACCCGGGGCAGCGCGAGCAGGGCGTCAGCAAGGCCGGGGGCACCCGGCTGGGGCTCGGTGGGCAGGGGCTGCTCTCGCCTGAGCTCCTCCATGCAGGCGCCCAGACCTGGGTCTGCTGCCTGAGCTGGCTCCGCAGTGAAGGTGCAGCCAAGCTCAGTCTCTTTAATGAACCCATCCTTCATGTTTCCATCTTTCTTTGTCAATACAATTTTCATCATCTATTGGTATTAGCTTGTAGCCAGAGTCCACAGGCCAATTCATCTCCCCACCCTGTTGTTAACTTAGCTTAGCATGACTCTGCCAGACCTTCCCTTCTTAAATCTAGGCGTGCTTATAGCAATGCTGTCACCGCAGTCCCTGCCTGCTGTGAAACAGGTCTTCAGCAGCGCAGAGACCCTGTGGGCTACAGCAGGCTGGATTTCCTTCTTGCAGAGACACAAAGACCTAAAAGTGCACTGGAAGTCCCCTTTCTGACAACCACGGCGCTTTAACCTTCCTCGTTGTTGGGGGTTTCAGTCTTAAAGTAGTTGCTAGACCCCTGGCTCAGCAGAGCACGAAGAAATGTTCGAGCTAAGCATGCGCTTGGCTGAATCAAGGCCAAAGTTACATGCTTGCCCTGGGAGGACTTGATTGAGGAAAGCACAAGCATGTGCTCAGCTCCCTCTTCACGCAACACGTTTAAGCAGCTTTCAAATCCCATTGACTTGTGTGGGACTGTCTCACGCTCCAGCGCAAACACGTGCTGAAGCTGGGCCAGAGCTAGTAGAGCTAGCTGAAGTCTGGGCCCTTCCTAAACAATGTTTGTTAGCTAGAAAGCGATATCATCGTTTTCTTCTGTCTTCAAAGTGGGCTGCTGGGAAGCCTGACTTAGCCGCGCTGTTTGGCTCTCCGAGCTGTCGTCTCCGCAAAGAAGCGGGCTCTCTGGGGAAACGTCGTCAGCCAGCCTCCGCAGTCCTGCTCAGGCTGCTGTTTGACTTTGTGAGCTTTGATCGCGGGGCCCAAACTGTCTCAGTAACTAAACAGAACTTTTTTTTTTTTAAAAAAAACTCTCAAAACTGTTCCTTAAAATGTCTGTTTGTGACCTTGTGCTTGCTAATTACCACTTGCTCCCTTAGCATGCATGTGAACCGCTGTCTTGGAGGCAAGCGGCAGCGAAGGTAACTGCAAAGGAAAATGATGGGTGAGCCGCTCCTGGAGATAGGCAGCGTTCCAGCAATGCTCTTGCTTTATTTCACCTTCCTTTTTTGTTCCCCCCCTTTACGTTTTTAGTGCTGGTGAAAGAGCCAGACTGAAGAAGGCTGGAGTTTATGGTGGAGGATTTTTGTTTCTTTTAAGTGCTATACATACTTATACACATTGAACCAAGGGCACCAAGTTCCCTTACTGTCTACCTAGGGGCTTCTGAGCTCACCGTCAGATGTTTACGCAGCCCTACTTTTCGCACAGTTGAGTCTACATCCCAGTAATGTTTTGCTGTGGGTGATGTACTGGCTGCCTCCTGCTCTCTAATTTCCAGGCACTTCAGATGCAGCAACCAGTCTGATGGCCATCAAAGCCAACAGCGGCATTGACGACGTGTGGGGTTTTATGGTGGTTTTCAGTTTTTGGCGCTTCAGTGAAGCGGGCGGTGTATTTGTGGGCACCGTTCGCGAGGAGCGTCAGATGCTCGGCTACGCAGGACCAGGCGAGCGGCTCCTCCCGGGTGCAGGGGAGCCCCTCTGTGCCTCGGGTGCCTTCAAGTTGACAGCTTAAACCCCCAAAAGTACTGTGTGTTTGGTGTTTCTTGTGTTGTTCTCCGGTAAATTAAGGTCCAAAAAGCAGCAATGTATCCTTGTGGGTCTCAAATCTCAGCTGGTGTTGAGGAAAACGGCACATTGCCAAGCCTTCCCTCTTAATTTTTAAGGACCCAGCAACACAATGTGACCTCCCAAGGGTGCAAAAAGCTGGTAAACAAGACCCAGCATTTATTTTATGTTTTATGCCTTTTTTTTTTTTTTGAGATGCTTTTCTGGTTTGCTGGGAGCTGGATGCTCTGTTATTGAGTGCTTGGAGTCAAATGCCACAATCGAAAGTGTTCGTCTTCCAAGAGCGCTGGAAGGGGCCCAGAACGGGGCCAGTTACCCTGAGATATATTTCATGTCTGCCCTCTGTCACCGACGGTTATTTATATCAAGGCAAAGCGGCGTTAAATTCCCAGTGGTGCGATTGGGGCTGGTGTAAACGACTCGGCAAAGATGCAGAGTGACTCCCGGCCGACGGTGGGGCCTGTGGCGGCGGTTCCCACGCCGAACCACGCGTCCCTGGTTGTTCCAGCGCCGGTCTGGGGCGGGGGGTCTGCTGATGGCTCCGGAGCGGGAACCTTCCCGCGCGGCATCCAGCGCTGGGGTTTGGCTGCTGTAGGAATTGCCTCATGCTACTGAGTTCCTTCAGCCCTGAGATGGCCACCGAAGCGCTGTTCTTCCCAGCAACTCCTTTTTGTTTTTTAATATCAGATTCCTTCAAGGTCGCCACCTCTACCCTCACAAGCTGGAGCCCTGCGCCCGCCTGATCCAGGAGGTGGGAGAAGTGAAGCAGGCACGGAGGCTGAAGCGGTGGCCGAAGGAGGGTCATCCGTGGAGCACGGGGACCTGCAGCACCGGCAGGAGACACTGTGCCCCAGGCCACCATGGGTGCTGCGTATGGTTAGTTAGGTGTGTGGGCGTTTGGTTTTGGCTTGTTTGGGTTTTTTTTCCCCCCTCCCATCCCTGTCCAGATCAGATACCTCCTCGAGGTGGCTGGGACGCATCGTGGCTCATCCCCAAGCAGAGGGCTGTGACAGCTCACCGCTGCCTGGAGCTGCCGGCCGTTGGGACCATGCTGCCGATCTGCTGCAGACCGTGCAGCAGCACGCACAGGCCAGCTGCGCAAATGAAGCAGACTTATAATGACTGGTAATGAACGTTTCGGTAAAACGATGGGGCAAACCTTAAGGACATTTCAGACCTTTCCCCTCAGGAGACAGCAAACAAGTTGTTCGCTTGGGCAACAGTAGACACTGCGTTGGCCTGGCCAAACAAATGGCTGAAGCCTTTGCAGTCCTCCTCCACTCACCCCGTGCTCTGCGGTGAGGCTGGCACGTCTCAGGGCGGCCGACGTGCTCCCGGGTAGCAGATGGACCTTGGTGCACAGCAGCGTGGGCTTCACGGTGAGGTGGCTCTGCTGCAAGGCCCTGCCTGCCAGTGTCACCCCAAGTCCACATCCAGCCCTCGAGTGCCAGGTGGGATTTGTCACCTTCTTCTTGAGCTGCACTGCTTCTCCCACAACCTGAGCGCTACCACGACTTTGGGCTGGTGTCTGGCAGGGTTTTTTGCCCCTGAGTTGCAGTGAGGTGGTCTTGCCCGCCATGGAGGAGGACTCGCCACCGCCTGGCATGGCATTACCCGCGCTGCTGGGCCGTGCCCTCGCCCAGCCCCAGTGCTCCTGGCACGAGGCGGTGCACTCACCTGCAGCCCCTTTGTTTAGGTGATCCCTACACCTTCCTCCTCCCTGCCTGACAGGCCTTCAGCCTCTTCCTCCTCAGCTCTCCAGGGTCAACTAATGAATTCACTCTAGTAAATATTTCTCTCACTCCCACAGCTGTGTATTTCTGCCAAAATAACCTCTTTTTTTTAATAGTCTGGAATATTCTGCTGATGCCCAAGGCGGGGAGGCTGAGCCTGGCTGGTCCGAGCTCCCCACGCTTGGGGGCATTGATTGAGTCCTGTCACACTGCTCAAGGTGGACGTCTGGGTAGGCGCAAGCCTCCTTGGGGCACTCAGTGCAAAGGCACTCAGCTGTTTTGCTACTGATTACAAACTGATCTTGAGGTCAGAGACCCTCAGAGGGTCCGAATCTCTGCTTGCGGCATCAGCCAGACTAAAGGCAGCACCGGGGCTTCCTCTAAAGTCCTTGCTGGGATGGGGCTTGCTTAGGGCTTCCGCGCCAGGAGGGCAGCATGTCATCAGTGCAACATCCCTTGTGAGGTGGGCCATCCAAGCCACGTCTGGCTGCTCTCAGGACCTTTCAGGATAGGAGTAAGGCTGCCAAAATCTTCTGTTATCCCTCAGGTGCCTCCGAAGCCAGCGAGGAAGTGCCCTTCATTGCTGGACCTACAGCCAGCCAGCTGGGAGGTGAGAGCTGGGGTGTTGCCCTTGGACCTGGCCCCACACAGCCAGCTCAGCATGGATACTTGCTGAATGCTGTCTTTCTGCGCTTGGCTCAGGCTCCAAGTTGACTTTGCAGGTCACCTTTAAGAGTTCTCCCTCTGGCTTTTTCTCCTGACAGCCTCATCTGACATGTTGCACCTGGAAGCTTGATGTTTTTGCTATTGCCTGTGGCTGTGCAGGTTCCCGCTGTGAAGGAGAACTGTGCTCCTGTGTCACCTGCGCTCCTGTGTCACCTGACCGCCAATGAGGCGGCCAGTTTGCTTTGGAGGCTGATCCTCAGGGCTGTTGGTGAGTCTAGGCTGCAATGAGCTGCATTGTTTGCAGGCTTTAGGTGTAAACAAGGCAGACTGCAGCAATCATGGGAGCGATTTCAGTGTCCTAGAAAGTGAAGCAGGCTCCCAGGCCGGGGGAGGCTCCCCATGCCAAGGAACATCTCCTGCTCCTCCTGAACAAGGAGGATGAGAGCAGCCCAGGTGCCCCAGGTCTTACACCCTTTGTGAGTCATCTGTGCTGGATAGGGCCTCTGGCCCACTAGAGATGCTGGGTGCTGAGGTGGTGAAGAGCCCCAGGTGCCTCCTTTTCTCCTCCTGCTCCTCTTTCTCCAGTTGGCTGGACAGCCTGGGACCTCACAGGGCTCTTCATCTTGTTGGGCATAGCTCCCTGCCCCCCTGCATAAACTATGCACAAAGGTAAAGCTGCAAAGGGGATTTCTGGGGCTATCCTCGGCGTGCAAAGGAGGAGAAACCCCTAGGGATGCAGGCCTGGAAATGGGAGCAGGCAAAGAGGTTGCTTTCTTTGGAAGAGGCTATAGCTAAGTTATTGCAAAGGAAACCTTCATATCTTTTACTGGATTTTTAGAAGGGTTTGGTTAAGGATTTTCCTTGATGTGAGAGACTTGTGACATAGACATTTCTAAAAGGTAAAATGGATGTTACCTGCTGTTATGCCTAAGAGGAGAAAAACATGGATCCCAAAGATTCTCAATACTCACCCTGACCGCTTTAAAGTCTCCAAAATTACAATGCCATTAGATATACAGCAGGACGAACATTATCTCTGGTTTCCATCTTCCCCAATCCAGTCCTCCAAAACCACAGAAGCACCTGGAAATACAGCCCACGTGGGATCTCTCTGTTGCTGATATCCACAGCAAGAGGCAGTGGGCACAGCTGCCTGAGATGTGGCCTTCTTCTCTGCATCCCACTCTTAGCTTCATCCTAGAGTGTAAAGGACAGTAAAGTTCTAGTTTTTATTTCCTTTATTTTTCAAAAGGAACTCATGGTTTTGCAACTGCAAGTCGCAGTAATATTAAGGACTGATATTTTCATTCATACCTGCACACACTGTGTTTTAGACTTATGGCATCCTAAACCAATTGAATGCCTTGGAAAATGTACCCTGTAATTTTGTGATCTGATGTGCAGAAGTACAGTAAATATTTAAACCTATCAGACTGAGGTTTCCAAAGGGCTCTAAAGAGATTGATTCTCCAAACCCCTGTGACTGCAAACGGAAATTTCGTGTCAACTTCTTTTCAGTCAGTATTTTTCAAAGAGTCAAAATGTAGCCCTCAAATGTGCTTGACTAAGTTAGGACGCACAGTTCCCCTGTTATCCGCTGTTCTGAGATCCCTTTCCTTCCTAGCAATAGCTGAAGTACAAAGCTGTTAGCAATGACATGCTGTTCTGTTCAGATATATCACGCTGCAGTCTTTCTGAGATTCAGGATGTCTGATTATGTTGTTTTGTGTTGGCTCCCTCCATCCTTCCCTCCTCCTCCTTTGATTGAGGAAAATCTGGCGTCTCCAGCCGAGATCAGAAGTGCCAGAGATCTTGGTTATGACAAGTCTATCAGCTCGGTCTGGCAGACTTGCAGGAGGCTCTACGTTCAGACCTGGAAGATGAGCTTGGCAATGGAGATTCTCACGAGCCTCTAGGTGGCAAGAGCACAGTACTAAGGGTCACTCCACAGCTGGCTCCCACCTCGTGGGCATCCGGCTCCACAGTAAAGTCCAGCACAGGGATATGTGGCCACTGTCCTGGCAGACCAGCTGTGTCCACACAGCCTTCCCCCCCCGCCATAGCTTCGCAGGTGCAGTGACTGTGGAGGGTCTTGCTGGTGCAGCCCCTGCAAGAGGCTCTGAAGAGCTCTGTGGGTGGCAGCACCAGGAGTTTCTGCTCTTCTCATCTATGTTCACTTCTCCTCAACCTTGGAGCATTTCTAGGCCTTATGTGGTATCCCACAAGTCCTAGGCAATGTTCTGTCCCCTGTCCTACTTGCTTCTCCTCCTAGGAAGTTCTCTAACATGGGAATGGTCTGTGATAAGAGTTATCAACTGGGTCAGCAAGGTGCTGAGCAAGGACTTAGGAGACCTATGTGCTTTTCCCACTTGAGCGCAGACCCCCCTGCACTACCATTGGCATCTCATTCCCACTCCAGTTTTTTTCAGCTCCTTGCACATCCTGGGCAGTTTAGAAGCTCTGTGGTGAGAGATTGGCATTTTGCGGGGTGGAGAGCCGAGCTCTGCTACTACTGTTGTCCTGTGAGGGAGAAGTCACAGCACATCCCTGGGAGCAGGGCACCGAGTTGTGGGCACACACCGAGCCTCTCTTGTGCTTGGTCACCTAATGGGATTTCTCTCTGGAGATGTTACAAATGCCTAAATGATCTGAGCTCTGCATAACCATGGTGTTGTTCCAGTGCTACGTATTAATGTTACGGAGGAAGGAGTTGATGCCAGGGAAGTTCCCTCGCTCCCTAAGTGCGTGCGGCAGGTGGGGGTAAGAGCAATAGATGCCCCTGAGCTTTTGGCAGGAAATCAGGCCTGTCTGAAGGTGGTGCCTGGCCAGTCTGAGGGGTCTGCGTGCTGCGGAGCAGGGGCTGGGGCACGATGGCCCGGGAGCAGCCAGTCCAACGGCACGCTGCGGGTGAGCGCGGGCTGCGGCAACGCCGGCTGGGGAGGCAGATTCACCGGCAGCTCCCAAGCAGAGCGCCGAGCTCTGCTGCACCGCAAACTCACACTGGTCCTTCGTTCACAGCAGAGTAAATTGCACTACTAACAATAACGCTTTCCCTCCTCGATGCCAAGACGGACAAGCGCTTTGTTGGAAGGGAAGCAGAGAAGGTGCCGACTTGGTGGCAGATCATGCAAGCAGTTGCCAGGAGAGCTGCAAGCAGCCCCCGAGCCCGGGGACAGGAGCCAGCGGCCCCGGGGCCCTGGAGCGTTTGCACCGCCTCGAGCTGTTCTTCCCCTTGCGGCGAGGACGCAAGTCGGGCCACAGCTCCTGGAGGCAGCAGGCTTGTGTCGCAGAGCAGCTCCCAAATGTTTTTCCGGCTCAGCCCAGAAATGCTAAAATGAGCTCTGCCTCTGCTTGCCCGGAGCCGAAGGCGTGCTTGGGAAGAATCGCACAACATGAAAGGAAAACTCTATAGGATAAGGTCAAAGAGTACCGTGGCTGAACAATGTCACGGGAAATTGAAACAATACAAACTCCAAAGGGAAAAAGCAGGCAGGATGAGAAGAACAAACATAATGATGTCAATGCAAATTCAGGCCGAAATGATGTGAGTGAAATCCCCAAAGATCCGATGCCAAGAAAAATAAAACCCAGCGTAACATCAGAAAACCAAAATGTGACAAACAACACAGGGGGGATGGGGAGGAAAGAGGAAGAAGAAAAGGAATAATAACGTGGAGCAGGCAGGAGGAAATGTGGGCAGTTGTCAGAGACAAGTGGCCTCAAACCAGGTGGTGCAGATCCCAACTCCAGCCAGTCACCGGGGAAAAAAAAATAAATGAAAATGAAAAATTAAATGAAATGATAAGCGACGCAAAGCAGAGCTGGGTCAGAGCAGCCTCATACAAAGCGGAGATGAGGCGGTGCGAAGGCACAAGGGGCTGGAAGGGACTTGCAAACCACATAGTCATCCGAAAAAATTGTCGGAAGAGCAGACGGTAAACTCTAAAGCAGAACGATGTATCGCCAGGCGTAAGCGTGACGGGCTCTGGGACGTGCAGCCACGTGAGAGAGATCAAAACTCAACGGCAGAGAAGGCTGCACAGCTGGGACGAGCCCTGGGGACAGACGGCGGCTGGCTCTGCTGCACCTGGAGCAACGTGACCCCTCAGGATAGTGCTTTCAAAGTACTGTCCTACTGGCCAGGGCTCGCCCGTACCGCACAAACACTTGCTGCGGCCACCTGGGTGGGCACAGCAGCCCAAACCTCACTCTGCACATGGGGAAACTGAGTCACGGAGCTGGCAAGCAGCACGTGTCGCTGGTTTTAGCTGCCCTCCTTGATGTTCTCCGGACGCTGCTGACAGCCGGTGGCCGAGCGGGCAGTCGGGGCGCCAGGCTGGCGCAGCGAGCCATAACGTCACCGCGTTTCATCTCTGCCGCCCCACGCTCTGCTCCCTCAGGTCTTATCTGAACCTCCGTCTGCCTTTTGCTAGAAATGAAAAAACAAAGTATGAAGCAAACATTGATTCCTACATTGGCCCTACTAAAACTTTTAGTAAGTGACTGGCACAAGGTCACGCAGCAATTCGGAGGTGGGAAGAGAAGCGTGTTTCCCAACTCCAAGAGCCTGCTCCAACCACTCCTTCCCGTATTGTTAGTGCCAATTACCGTGCAGCCGCCCGCCGGAGCACAAAGGAATCCAATGTTAAATTCATGCTGCATGCTTTACAATAAATGGAGCTGGGGAGACAATAGCAACCCGGGTACATTTCGTACATAAATAACTTTAAAATATCAGTATTGTGCAAGGGAAATCTCTGTCATTGCACTGCAGTACTTTTCCATCAACTCCTCGCAGAGCCTGCCGTAACTCACGTCGCCGGGTCGGGCAGGGAGCGGGCAGGCGGCTGTGCGCGGCCGGGCCGTGCCGACCTGGGGACGTGGAGAGCAGCTTGTGTCTTCCAGCAACTTCATTCAGCCCTTTGGACCTTGCGTTCGTTTTGGCCACTCGCCCTACAATGGGACCCGGGGAGAAACCCACACCTTGTTGGAGGGTGGGAGTTTTGCCACGGGCTTCAGTAACTCCCTGGTTCGAAGCAGCAAATGCACCAAACAGTTTTCCGTTTAATTTCCTCAGCAAAGCTTGGCTCCTGAAAGCTGTCTGATTGACAGCACGGAGGATGAGGTTGAGAGCCAGAGAGCAGGCTTGCTGTGAGCTGCCGCCATGCCATGGTCCCGTGCCACCGTGGGGTGCTCCCAAGGGACACCCCCACAGGTAGAGGGGCCCTGAGCCCATCGCGTGCCAGGCGTCTCCTCTGCCGAGAGGGACAGGACGGGAGCCAGCCGCCAGGGTCAGATGAGGGCTGGACTGACACCCATGTAGCGCCCTTCGCATGATGGCCACTTCAGAAGTCACCCGATTTGAACCAATATGTTCAAAGTCAAAGAAAAAGCCTATCCTAGGAGCAGTTTTTGCCCAGTGCTGTCACTAGCCCATTGCTGTTGGCCTGGTGCTGGGGCCAAGGAGATAGGGACCCCCTGAGCGTCCCAGTCCTGCCTTTTGACCTCCTCACGGTGGTGACCGCCTCAAAATAGTGTCGCTGAAACCATTAGTCATGCGGGAAGCGTTACCCTGCAGGGGGATTCATCCCTCCTCTGTAAATAACTCGCTCCTGCAGCCTCAGTTAGAGGATCATTTATATCGAGGATAAATCACTCTCAGCAGGAAGAGCGACGGGTGGCCGTGCTCCTGAGTCCACCTCGGTGCAGGGACCCGGCTCCCACGCACGCCCCAGGGTGCCGGGCAGCTCGTCCACGCTCCTGTGTCCCACCTCCCGATTTTGCTCTGACCTGAGGGAGAGGGCTTGGCCACAGAGAAAAGCCAGTCCCCCAGGAACGATGGGCTCATCCTCCTGCCCAGCCCACCCAGCGTTGGAGACCCGCTGCTAAACTCGGTGAAACTCGTTGAAAGGAGACATGTGGAAGACAATGTTTCAGGGATGCAGAGATTTAGGAGGGGGCCAGGTTTAGAGTCAAAGTGCAGCCATGGCTCCAGTAGCTCAGGACCTTTGTGAGCCTGTATATAAATTACAGGGGTGCCCTGCACAATTTTGTGGGGAGAGCAGACTTTTCTGCAAGACTCCATGTTGTCAGGAGGCATCGCTGTGAAGGAGAACTTCACAGGAGCAGAAAATCAGAGTAGTCACTCTGCTAGTTTGGAGAAACAAGGCTGGAAGCGTCCTCCTTCCTTGCCCTGAAGCTCCTTGAACATCTTTGTGTCCAGGGCAGGTCCAAGACCACCCAGGATAGATGACCCTCTACTAATTGGGATGGATGTGCTAAAATAAAAGCCTCTTTCACTGCCAGATTTCCTGATGTCTGAAAAACACATTAAGTGTGGATTTGCGGACCGATAGCTCTCACACCAGCCCTGGCCCAGGGTGGCGTGCCCAGGGCTGCTGCTTGGGTCTCAGCCACCTTCCCACGCGAGCTCAGAGCAGGAAGTGATGCTGATGCTGGCAGAAGACTAAGAGCCCCTGCACTAGCTCCACTGTCATTTCGAGCCGGGGGAGTCTCAGTACCTGGAAATTTGTCTCCGTGGGCCCATTCAGGCCCAAGTGTGTTGCTCTTCAGGGTGCTATGGGCGACCTAGCTGTTACACTAGCCAGGGAGGGGGCCTGGCGAGGCAGAACTTAGCAGCTAGAAATTACTTTCCTTCCTTTCAAATGTTGTGCATGGAAGCTTTTATACATGGGTACATTTTGCAAATTAAAAAAAAGGAGAGAAAAGGAATAAATATTTAAACTGTAAGAAGCCCATTTAGCATCTCACAAACATCTATATCCTAAAGCAGTTTCTGTGTGAGCAATTTGCGTTTCATTACAATGAGAGTGGACATGTGCTAGCAAAATACATTTTTTGTTTATACCTCCAGTGACCAAGTCACTAAGCAGCATTTCTCTCTTTTTACAGCAGCCTTCTAGCAAACCAACCGGCGCCATGGCCCATTAAAGCCTTTAATCAGCCATCTCGGTGACTCACATCAGCCAAAGCACAAACACCGCCCAGGCATCGGGCGGACCCAGCGCTGGGCTCTCCGAGGCAAATGCCGTGACGGGCCGAGCTCCGTGCCCTTCCTGCCGCCGTACGGCGGCATGGGGATGCTAGCAACGCCCGCCGTTGCCTCCGCGTGGTGGGAGAAGGCCCCGCGCGCACACATGGGGAAGCAGGAGGCCACTCATGAGCCACTCCGAGCTGCCCCAGGCTGGTGCACGAAAAGCCTTGGATGATGACGGACACGTTTCTCCCTGGAGGATGAAGCCTGAGGTGCAGTGCTTCATTACGTCCCTCCGAGGCACCTAGAGGGGCTGGACAACTCGTACTGATGCTTTATTACACGAAATTTTCCTGAACCTGGGCCTTCTGCCCCAAACGAGAAGCCTAATTAGATCCTGTGATATTAGGGACTGTATACTTCCAGATGCAGACAGGAGGAGAGGACAGCTGGGTTTAATCAGCCCTCCACCTTGAAGGATTAACAGCAGCACTCTCATTTCCAGTCAACCTCCAGATGATACAACATAATAAGGCATATAACAGCCTCTTGGAAAGAAGGAAGTTATAGTTCCCACAGCAACCGTAACTCAGCCATATTACACATATATGTATATATTAAGGCATAAATTTAACAGCATATATTTTAATACAAAATACTAGTAATACACACAGGGACAAATAACAGTGGCTGAGGGAACCATAACATTTGGCTCTCCCAGCTTTCGCATGCTGAATGCTCACCCTGAACGCAGCACTAACACAGCAAAGAAAACGAGCCTTACCCATTAGTCTTTTGCATCCTCTTCCTCCTACTCACTCATTCCGGCACGCAGAGCTACGCTGATTCACAAGTATACATACAGATATGCACAGCCCAGGACCGGCCCCCAGGCACAGATATTTACTCGAGCCCTTGGATCTGTGCATGCACGGTCATCCGCATTCAGGTACAGGTGGAGATGTATGCACAGACCCTCGCTGTGCCTATGGAAATCCTACAGAGTGTAATAGCTGTACATCTCACAGGGCACTATACAAACGCATTTGGATGCAGCAAGAATTTCTCCAGTTACTCATAAGCCCGAACAAGGGATGAGATCCTTTCAACAGAGCTTTTTCAACTCTCTGGTAGAACAGTGCAACGAGACAATAATTTTCTGTTACATTTTATGAAGTGGTTCAAAATCATGTCATTTTAGCTCATTTTTCCAGCCTTCCTCTGGCTGCTGGAAGCAAAGATACACCAGAAGGCTGTGCTGCCATTCAGAGGGACCTGGAGAGGCTGGAGAGCTGGGCAAAGAGGAACCTCCTGAAGTTCAACAAAGGCAAGTGCAGGGTCCTGCACCTAGGGAGGAATAACCCCAGGCACCAGGACAGGCTGGGGGTTGACCTGCTGGAAAGCAGCTCTGCCGAGAAGGACCTGGGAGTCCTGGTGGACAACAAGTTAAACACGAGCCAGCAGTGTGCCCTTGTGGCCAAGAAGGCCAATGGTATCCCGGGGTGCGTGAGGAAGAGTGTTGCCAGCAGGTGGAGGGAGGTGATCCTGCCCCTCTCCTCAGCCCTGGTGAGGCCTCACCTGGAGTACTGTGTCCAGTTCTGGGCTCCCCAGGACAAGAGAGACATGGCGCTACTGGAGAGAGTCCAGCGGAGGACTACAAAGATGAGTAGGGGACTGGAGCATCTCTCCTATGAGGAAAGAGCTGGGCCTGTTGAGCCTGGAGAAGAGAAGACTGAGAGGGGATCTCATCAATGTGTACAAGTATCTGAAGGGAGGGTGTCAAGAGGATGCAGCCGGACTCTTCTCCGTGGTGCCCAGCGACAGGACAAGAGGCAACGGGCACAAACTGAAACACAGGAAGCTGCATCTGAATATGAGGAGAAACTTATTGACTGTGAGGGTGACAGAGCACTGGAAGAGGTTGCCCAGAAGAGGTTCTGGAGATATCCAAAACATGCCTGGACGCAATCCTGGGCAACGTGCTCTAGATGATTGTGCTTGAGCAGAGGGGTTGGACTAGATGATCTCCAGAGGTCCCTTCCAACCTTGGCCATTCTGTGTGCTTCTGTGTGAAAGCACTCATGTTGCTTCCCCCGCACAATGCCACACGGGTCACTGTTGATGACTTCCAGACAATAATTGCAGACACAGGAACAGAAAACATTACAGAGGCAATCGAAGACCACAGCTCCCTGCCTCTCCAGACACTTTCTCTCATTACTTCCGCGGAGAAGCGCACGTTTGGACGGCTTGTGGATGAGCATGCAGCTAGCAGGGGCCCCGAGCACGGCCACGGCTCCATCCACCATCCGGCTGCAGCCCTGGGGACCCGCCGGTACCGGGCCTCACCAGCAATAGCTCGCTCTCAGCCTGAAACCTATCTTGGAGGAAATGACTCCAGACAAGAGGAGAGCGTGGGATTAAGTCACACCACAAAAAAAGTGGCGGGGCCGGTGTGTGCTGATTGTCTATCGATCTTCCGGGCTTTGTCCAGAGCCGAGCCGGAGGAGCTGTGAAGTTGAACTGGGGAAGAAAGCAAGCCGGGGGACGGCTGTGCGCAGCGCACAAGTGCCGCAGTTACAAGGCCCTTTCCTCTGGGTGCTGCTGAAATTACCCCTGAGCAGCCGAGGGCCCTCAGGCATGACGGGCTCTGTGACGGGGGAAGTGAATATTCCCCCGACTCTAATAACCGGGAATTATTCAGATTGTGGCTTTGTCAATCAAAGTTCCTAACTCGTGCTTATGCACCAGCCTGCTGGAGCCGAACCTTTAGTCCATGGCTTGTGTTTTGAATAAACGCCGTCTGCGCTGACAAACAATATTAGCATCTCTAGGAAGCGCTGAACATTTCTTCAATATTGTTTTTTTCCTCCTTCTGCCGGAAAGTGCCCCATATTAGCAAGCCCTTCTGGCTCGCCTGCCGGGAAGCGACAAGCAGGGGGAGCTGCACAGGGCTGTGCACCAGAGGTGGCCTCCGCCAGCAGCGACCGGGCAGCCTGGAGCGAAAACCAGCGCCTTGCACCTCGCTCCTCACCAAGCACAGTGACACCGACACATGGCGGGCTGTCTCCTTGCCCTGCTGCAGCACATGCATGTCACACGGCACCAGCACAGGGGAGGACTTACCGAGACTGCACCTGGAAGGGAGGGAGACTTGGGTGGCGCATGCCTCGCGGGCTTTCCTACTCAACGGCACTGCTTGCCTAAGGAGACCGCGTGCAGGAAGGCATCAGCCCCTGGAAAGTCATCTCCCAACTACAGACCTGCCCATCTCCAAAGACCACCTCTCCAGAAGGCCTTCACTCATCCAAAGAGCTTCCAGCCACCATGCGCCCAGCCTGCAACAAGCATCTCCCACCGCCACCTCCTCCTCTTCCCACCGCCACCTCCTCCTCCTCCCACCACAAACACTGCTGGAGAGGAAAGCTCTCTCTTGGGAAAGGAAGCGCGGGGAAAGGAGGGAAAAGCATGCTTGGGACGCGTCTCAGAGCAAGGAGGAACGCTCCCTCGGGATCCTCACTGCAGACCTTGCCAAGAGCTGAGGAAACTCAAGGCCTCAGCCGCTGCGGACAGGGCTTGGACAGGGGCTTCCTCTGAACATCCGTCCACAGCCCTGGTCAGGGGCAGTCCCCACCTCAACGAAGCACACCAGCAGCGCGCCCACAGGGCCGCCTCTGGCCCGCTCGTGCCTCGCTCTTTCGCCTCCGCTCCCCTCCAGGTCACCCAAGGGGCCTCCCTACCGAGGGGCTCTTCGGGTCTCAATCTTGCATTGCCCGATTTTTGTTATTGTTGGTGGTGGTTTTTTTTTTTTTTAATGCACTGTTCACTAAGGAATTTTGGCTAATCTCTCTATCCAGCCGAGGTTTTAGGATGCCCTTTCAGCAGGGATTTGTAGAGAGTTTTCTCCAAGTTGTTTCCTAAGAATGCATTATGCAGTGTTTTGGATAAATAATGTAGGTCCTCGTTCAGCGAGTTACTTATGAATGTCAAACTTCACGCCGCTAATTCAAAGGATCTGCTTGCATGCTTAAAGTTAGGCACAGGCTTAAGTGCTCCAGTAAATCAGGGCCTTATAGCCTAATTTGGCATTGCTAATAAGGTCTGCTGATAAAAATAGCAAACTTTATTGACCCGAGGGTACGTTTGCCTTGGTGAACGTTACATCTTGCGAGACAAACGCTGATGGTCACCTCAACCAAACCTAAATGCCCATGTTGCTCCGTTCTGAATGTCACAATCGGAAACAGGGAGCAAGTCGCCAGCCTAATAAATGCAGCGTTACTCCAGGATGTTTTCCAAGGACAGAAATGAGCTCCCTCCCGCAGACATACTCCTTGCATGCCAAACTTAGCCACAAGCCTCATGCTGGCAGCGTCTCCATCTCCATTTCACAGGTGGGAAAACAAGGAGCTCCAGGACCTGGCCACAAACGTGTGTGACGCTGCCTGTGCGGCCCAGGGGGGGTCTTCGGCTTTAAACAGCCACTCAGGGGAGGCAGATGAAGCAGTTCAAAGCCATTTCCCAGCACGTCCCTCCCTCAGATCACGGATATGTGCTCTCAGACCGCCCTTTCAGGGGTAGCTGAGTTGATCTCAGTTTGCTGCTGCCAGGAAGGGGGCATCCAAGCCACCACCTCTGTGAACGCAACCACGTAAGCGCATGCCGACAGCTCTCCCCGCGGCACCGACGCAGGCCAGCTCCCGCCACCACCTCGTTATATGCCTGCGGCCCAGGTCCCGCCAAGCACGGAGCCAGCGCGCGCCCAGCTCCCCAGCTTTGGCTGTTCCCGGGCAAGCACGCTGAGGGGTTTGCCCTGATGCATCCAGCCCAACCTGCCTGGAGAAAGCGGGATGAAGTCTCAACGCTGAATAAGTGGGCAGGGTAATATATCTTGGTTAGATGTTCCTGGCTCGGTGCCCTCGCTGGAGAGCGCTGCCGCTCTGCTCAAGTCAGCAGGAGAGCTGCGTGGAGAACATCGGTTTTGTTGAGGTTGGCTTTGGCGTGTGTTTGTGTGCTCTGGTCCCACAGGATGGCACCAACCCCTCAAACCGGGCAGCCGGAGCCACTGAGGACATGAGCATATGTGGCACATCTTGGAGCTGGATAACCCACCCCAGGGCAAACCCCTGTGGGCACGGAGCAGAGGTAGTGTTTTGGCAGCGATCTAATTAGTGGGTCTAATTAGTCCTGATTTCTTTGTCACCTGCAGCTCTCAGCTACTGCTCTGGCTGCACTGCAGAGCCTACGACAGCAGGATTTTACCTGGGGATGGCTCACTTGCAGTAAAAGCAGCCCTGTTTGGCAGGGGTGGCACAGCTCTGCTCACCTCTCTGCTTCCCCACGCTCCTGCATCTCTCCAGCCCCTGCTCACCCTCTTCGCCAGGATCCCATGGATTTAGCGCCGCTCCCTCAGGGCAAGTGGCTTGCAAAGGGGTGAGCACAGAGGGGAGCTGCCTAGAAACCCATCCCTCAAAGAAATGAGATCAGCAGGAGCAGCCTGTGCGTTGGCAGATGTTATAGGACCGTCGTCAGGGTTGTACGGGCAGGGCGAACGGGGCTGCAGCAGGTGGGAGGGCTCTGGCAACAGTTTGCTCAAGTTGTCTTGAGTAAGCTTGGATGAAACGACTTTGAGCCTGGAGCAGCAGGGTGCCCTGAGACGTTGGGCCCTTTCAGATCAGGGAGAAGAGAGCCTGGCCTGCCAGCGTCCTCGGGCACTACAAGGAGTGCCTTTCACACCAGGGCCATCTGCCAGGGCTCCGGAGACAACGGGGAGGTGGAAGCTCTTCATCCAACCTCCTCCGCCAGCAGAGGCAGTCGGGACAGATGAGAGCAGGCAGCAAGGGAGAGGAGCTCTAATTAAACTCATTTCTAACCTCCGCAGCACTTTTGCTAGTCAGGATTTACTCTGGGGGGAATAAATGGTCACGGTAGAGTAGAAAAATAAGGGCACGGGGAAGAGAGGCAATAGAGCATAAAATCACAGCTTTGCAAAAGAGGACGGAAAACACCCACAAACCGTGAGCTTTGCTCTCCACTTTTTTTCTGCTGCAGCCCGGGAACGGGCGCTCCCAGGTCGCATCCAGCCCATGCCTGGAGGCCCACCTCGTACCATACAGCCAAGGGCAACCACAAACCAAAGTCATCTAACTTCTGTATCTTACCGAGCTCTGCCAGAAGGAGTAGCTGGGATAAACAGCATGGTAACTGGGTTGCCCTTTGAGTTGCATAACGCGAAGCCAAGGATAAGCGTGCTGACAAAAGGCCTCAGCCCCTTTGCACTTTCTCCCTCGCTATCCTGAGAGGTTAGTGTTTCCCGTGATTGTTTAGACAAATTCTTGCGAGTGAGCCAGTAACTCTCTCCTTCTCTCTTGCAATTACTGTCCTAGTGTTCTGCTTGAGAGGGACCATCTGTTCCTGCTCCATCACCAGGCACCTCCCCATCTCTTGTCACAGCTCTCCCCCCGGAGAGCAGCACTCAGCGAGCCGAGGGCAGATTTCCTAAGGCCTCCTGCACAGTTGCCCCTCACTCATTATGTCTGATCAGCTCAAAGGACGGATGCTCTCCAGGCAAAGGTGCCAGCCGCTCTCTCCGGAGACCCTTGCGTGCTGTGGCCTCAGGCAGGACATGCTGGCCGGCGGTTTCCGAGCAATCAAAAGCAAGTTCGCTGCTCCTTGCTAGGAGCAACTGGAGCTATAATGACCCTGGAAGCCCTCAACCCCCTCGCTCCAACCCTCCTCGACCTCGCCGAGCCGACGCGGGGTGGGAGAGCTGAACAGGCAGAGGTTTGGGGTCAGCAGCGAGCTGCGCTTCAGCGAACGGTGTGGCCCCCGGGACCGGTTTCGCAGCCGATGCATTGGCAGCGCTGCATGGGGGAAGCTGCATAGTGCGTGCCCGCACCAGCGGACCTGCTGCGATTAGTCTTTTGCTTTTAATCAACAGCAAATTAGTCTCCAGGGCCCAATTCTCTCACTGCAGGATACAAGTAACTTTCACTGAAGTCAATAGAAGTGACTTGTACCCTTAGGCACGGGAATGTAGTCCTGGAAACTTGCTAGAGGATTGTGATTTATGCTCTGTGTGGCAGATTCAACCAAAGCTAGTGCCTGCCTCTTGGAATAACTCAAAACAAAACATGCATTTATATAAAAGATCCAGCGAAAGCATCACATTTTATTGGGGGGGGGGGGGGGAATGTGCCATAGATTTCATGTCAAAGCTTCCAGCAGCCAAAGGTGAAAAGCGCCTTCAGGACAATCACTGGCCTGGAGATAGACTTTCGTTGCACAATATCAGGTGGCTCGTTCGTATTTTTAAGGAATCTCGTTCGAACATTTAAATGATCTGTAAAGGGTAAAACTCATTTTTTCAGCGTCTCCAGTGCCAACATCAAGGGCTGATCATCAGGCCGCTGCGGAGCAGGGGGTGCCCCTCACACGGTCCTGGGCACAAACCGCCCCTGTCCGCCCTCGTTCTGCCTCGTGGCCCCATTTCCATGCTGTCTTCAAAGCCACGCAAGGCGCTCTTTATTCATGTCGGTGACCATGCTTCGTAAAGCTCCTGTAAAACTGGCTTTCTGTCTGTTTATCAAAATCATTGTCCACAAAAATATATGTATGCCCTCTCCCAGAATTTATCACAAAGCTTTATATGCGTATCTATATCTCCATGCCCTGGGATGAGCAAGGTACCGCTCACAAACCGGGGCGTCTTCTGTGGCCACCCTCCCTTGTCCAAGGACTTGTGCCCGCACGGAGGCGATGCTGTGCGCCAAGGATGACATGCGACTCCCGCGGTCCCGCCGGCGGGAGACGGCAAGGCCGGCCGCGGGAACGCTCGCCCGCCGCCGCGCCGTGCCGGGGGAGACAGGCCGGAGCACGCCGCCAAGCTGGCGTCGCGTCTCCTGGCGCTCGCTGCTGCGCTCTCGCCCCAGCCCTGCTGCCCTTGCTCAGCTTTGTTTCATCCACGGGCTCATTTTGCAGTCCCCTTTGCAATGGCTTCTGGTTGCCCCTCTGTAAGGCTTTGATAAGAGCTTCGTGGGCTCCTGGCCGTCCTTCTGCTCGAGGTGCCGCTCTCCCGCCTCCCTCCTCCCCCAGCGCTCCCGCTCCCATTACTTTGCAAGAAGATTGGATTCCACAAATGAGTAATTTTTAAAGACATCCAAGCATAGAGTATCAGAAACTTTTAAACTGTTCCAAGGCTAGAGATAAAATCTACATCTGAAGTCACAGAAGTAATTTTAATGCAGCATTTAAGGTGGAAAACTGAGAGCCGGTGAGGAGGGTTTTAAGCACTGACAAGTTAAGAGGCTCACTGGATCGAAAGGAAGAAATAAAACGGTTGGGGCAGCTAGAGGTGAGCAGTTCTGCAGCCATTTGTCCCTCCTTCAGCAGCGTTTCAAGGTCACGTAGGAAGCCTGGCGCAACCTGGGCATCGGGACTTCAAGCAGCTTCTGAGTTCCCGAATGCCGGCAACAGGGCGGCAGCCGAGGGGCGCGAGCACGTCCCGCGCCGCTCAGCACGCGACGGCTGGAGCCACGGCCGGTCCTTTGCGAAGGACCTGAAGGCTGCCATCAGCCGCCGCCGGCCGCGGGGACGCCACGGAAAGCCACCCGCAGCTGGGCCGGGAAAGGCCTGGGGAGGCGGAGGCGGCCGGACCGCAAACCTGCGCCACGTCTGCGTTATGCTCACCGACCCACCTCCTAGAAACGCGATTAATTCCCGTGAAAGCTTCCAACTCATTATTTTAGAAGATTAGTTTCCACGAATGAGCGGTTTGTAAAAACGTCTGGGTATATATAAGCAGCTGCTTCTGAACTTTTATAGCCACGGCTGGATATAAAAGAAACTCGTGCGGTTGCTCTGCTTGCACCTATACGAGCCTGCCTGTTCAGGAACTGGAAGGCAAATGAGGAGGGATGTAGAGTTTGATTTTTATTTCCAGGGCTTTCAAGCCAGCCTGGTGCACGCACGCTTGTAAGGGAGCTGGGGCTGGTAGCGCTGCGAGGGTGCTCCCGGCGGGCAGCCGCGGCCGGCCGGCCGGGCGCGAGGCTGGCACCGGCTGAGCACCAGCGCCAGCGCTGCCCGACTCGCAGCCCGCCCTCCGTCAGCTCGCCTGCGTTTTAACGGAGGCGCGGGAGCTGTGCCGCAGGGTCCGGAGCTGCTGGGAGTTAAACCGCTGCTGACGGAGCCTGGGAGCACGTACCAAGGGCACGATCACTTTACACGTGTCCAATATCCTGTATTTTTCCCCAGCATTTTCTCACCGGCCTCGCGACACTTGGCCAAGCCATGAGCAGACCTGGTCTGGCAGCCTTTGCCCTCCGAACGTCATCCCGGGTTTCACGGCACGTGAGCACCAGCACCGCCCGTTGCAAAGCCCCTGCCCATTTAACACAAGATGTTTTAAAACGTACAGTTTTCTGATAATCCTGTCTGGGGTCTAAGGTGCAAGGTCCCACACACGGCCGGGGTGCTTTCCCATTCCTCTTCCCACCCTTTCCTCGCTTTGGCAATTGTATATTTTTATCGTTGCCCCCTCTTCCCAGCCCGCCCCTCAGCTCTTGCTGCTCCTGAGCTGCCAGGGGTTCATCCTGAGCAAGGTGACTCAGTGAGCAGCGGCCTTCTGCAGATCCAGTTTTCCCTTGTCCCCGCAGGTTATGACATGGATGAAGAATTGAAGGGCGGTTGCTGCAGGGTTTGAATTCCCACCTCTCCATCCTTAGGGAAATACAACCCCAGAAACCTCCTTTCCTCGAGGAACCAGGTGAGAATAGCTCCTTCAGGTAGTTCGGTATTTTCCCATTGCCAGATTCTGCTGAGCTCAAATTTTTTCTTGCCGGGTTTTAGCGAACAGCCGCTAACAGCCCGTCACTGAGCCTTGGTGCTCGCTCTGGCAGCCGGGCTCCCCGCGTTGCATCCAGGCCGCGGGAGCCGTTTCCCTGCGCAAAACAGCGTTGCGGCAGCTCTCGCCCATGAATTCGGAGTTCGCTGTCTCGGGCTGCTCTCCCAGCAGGCAACGGACTTTTTAATTTCTTTTTAGGGCACGGCGGCCGCTGCTGAGTTTCGCCAGCCGGGAGCACACCGGGGCTCCCCCATCGCCGTGCTCGCTCGCTGCAACGCAGAGCACGAGAACAGCACGGGCTCGCTGGCACCACGCGGCGGAAAGGACCTTGAAGAGCGGCAGGGACATCTAAAAGCCGGGTTTATCAGCCCTTGGGCCATAAACAATTTAGTGCGTTGCTTATAACCGCATGGCTACTGCCTAGCGCTGCCGTAGGACCGAGTTACGGCTGTTTGGGTCCCGTAGCTCTTGGAATTCAGTTAGGTTTTATCTTAGCTCCAAATTACTGTTAAGTGTCAGCTGCCGCTCTTATTAGGAAGATGTTTCTCTGAGGGGCAGCTCAGGAGTAGGAGGTGAAACCGTTACGAAGCATGGGGCGGGGAGCTGCTGAAACAAAGCACCGTGTTTTCCTTGTCGGTGTTTGCGCTCAGTTTTCATTAATATTCCAGTGAATCAGTTTATTGGCAGGGATGTTCATAAAAAGGAGAGGTTTTTACAGCTGTGATGTGATGCTGAGAACCACGACATCAGTGGAGCACCGTGAGGAATCGTACTGAAATCACAGCACTCTCAGCGCAGGTTGGGAGCCGAAACAAATGCTAGAGAGCGTTTGTGGCAAGCCAGTTTTTAAGTCCTGTTTTCCCTAGGAGCCTTTTCTAGGTGCCACGCTCATTAAATCAAGGTAAGGGCCCTCCGTATCCAATCACAACGAGCCTCTTGAGCTCAGTTTTCCAATTCTGGCTAGCACGTACTTACGATGAGGTGCTTAGGAACAAGACACAGCTAAGGAGCTATTAGCAAAAATTACTCAGTGAATAATTCTGAGTAAGGAATAAACCTGAGAAACTTCAGCACTTGTTGGCTGATCACAGGGAGAAAGAAGAGAGAGAGCTCGGTGCCTGAATTATTTGTGATGAGTTAATTATGCCAGCAAAGGATGATGGAAGACAGGAACAGCCGTCAAGATTTTCTACCTTTTCCCACCTACTCACTTTCCTTAGCTCCGCTCCAAATTAATGCAATTTCCACTAGCAGACCCTCTCCACTGCTGGGCGACTCTCAGCTTCAATATTTTTTAATTTACTACGCAGTCCAGTAGTGCCGTGCCTTGCTTTTCAGCTCTCACCGAGACTGACCCTGGTGGGAAGTGACAGGGTGTGAATTGCGGAGCGGCGCGGGGGGGCTTCGCCCACCCGGCGGCCTGTCTGCGTGGGCGACGAGGCAGCCCTCCCGAGGTGACCCTAAGCACTGTGAGATGAGGCAGAGCTATCTCACTTTGCAAGACCGTCCCAGCGACGAGGCAGGCCTACGCCGCCTCCTACCAAAAGAGGAAGGCAAATGCAAAGCCCAGGAGTCGGTCGGCGGGAGGGAAAGAGCGGGCGCAGAGCCCGTGGGCAGTGAGCGCCGGGCAGCGTTTGGGGTTGGGAGGGCGGGAGCACCGGCTCCCGTCGGTGAACCAAACCTCCCGCAGACCCAAGGAAGCTCGTCCGTTCTCAGCCCCTCGGGACTCTGGCAGCGGGGGAGTCTCTTCCCGAGCACCTGCAGGATTTACGCAGCTCTGATTGTCAGTCCCCGCTAAAAACTACAGCTCTCCCAGGAAAGCCCGTTTCCCAGGAGACTTCCCGCTGCAGCTTGCACCTCCCAGGGGCTCTGAGCAGCGCCCAGCAAGCAGCGGCGCGTGCGGGCAAAGGCAGCCTCCCGCACGGCGTTCCCCGTGGCGGCTTCATTACCTGCTCTCGTGCACACGGCGGTTACAGTTCAAGCGGAGATGAAACACCCTGCTGGGATCAGTGCACCTTTAATTAATGGCAATTTTGCGGAAAATAGTGTATGTCCAAAAGCAGCCTGTGAAGAATTGAGGCGCGCTCTCTCGCGCTCTCTCTCTTAATTACACGCGCCAGGATTTATTGAGACATCCAAGCTTTGTTTTTTGAGCGTTAGGAAGCCCTTTCTATTACAAATCTCCAGGTTTTTTTTTTTTCATGCGTTTGGTAATGCATTTCTGAAGGAATTCTGAGACTGGAAAGAAGCCACTAGCGGGGGTCTCTGTGGGGTGTAGCTGTTGGCACCTGAAGAAGAAGGGAAAAAAAAATGCAGAGAGGAAAAAACTTAATGAAAATATATATTTGTATAAACAATCAATGAGGATCGCGTTTGCGTGTTAAACAACCACCTTGAAATTGGTCTGTCTCAAAGGACTGAGCAATTGCAGGCTGCCTTAGCATGAATGATTTATGACATTCATGAACTTGGCAACTGCATCAGTTTTCCCAAACCTGGCAGCAAACACCACCTGCATATTAAGTGAAGATTTATGATTTATAAAATTCACCTCATTATGCAGAGGAACATGAATTGTCTTATGTGTGCAGTCTATAACTCCTGGGACAGATGAAAAGGCAGCTATGACACACAATTTATGTGTTCTTGCTGCTGAAGTTTTTGAGGGAAAAACAGACAGAATAACTAGGTCTTTGAGTAGGATATCTTCAAAATTGTCCACGTCCCTCCCCCTCCGCCAGGAAAGAGGCAGGGCCTGAAAGCGCCTGCTCTCTTGGAGGAGAAAAAACATTGCAAAGACTAATGGTGGAGGTCATTTTAATCAATACGCTAAATGATGCCCTCCCTCAGAAAAGGACAGGAACAGGAAGCATCCGAGATGACTCCAGGGAAATAACAAGCTTGATGTTGATCTCGCTGCTTGCATTTTTCCCCACCCTTTTTGGTGTCCTTTTTGATCCTTCCCACCAAGGAACTCCGGTTCCCAGCTTTGACGAGTGTCTCTGCCACATCCTCTCTAAGGACACCAAAATGCTGCGTGCAGCTGAAGCATGGGACTCACTTCCCCAAGAAAGGACTGAAGCCTAAAACACTGAAGCCAAGGTTACAGGTGGTTTCGTTCATTTTGGACAAGGAGAACGTATGAGAGGCTTGAAAACAGGCAGGGCTGATGGACTGGAAACAAGAGAATGACACGGTCCAAGGAAAATGCTCCAAGTCAGAATTTACCCCCAATTTACTACTATTTAAAAAAAAAAAAAAAAGATTTTACCACGCATGCCCCGCTGAGCCTGGATCCGGCCGGTGGGCCGCAGGCAGGACACGCTGCCAGCACAAGCTCCCGAGCGACAGGGAACACAACAGGGGCATGGGGCTCTCCGCCGTGCCTCCTGCACGCAGATACATTTGAGCCGGCTGTGCGGCACCTCCCCTATGACCTTGCTGGAGCTGTCTCCTGAATTAAGGGCTGCGATGTGAGCGAGGCAGTTGGGAGCACAGAGTCTTCTGTGTCAGCCTCTGAGCCATGCAGCGTGCTGCTAATGACACCCAGGGGTTTTGGCTTCTCCTGGAGGAGAAAAACATGTGCAAAGACTTTGGGTTTGTGATTGGCTGCAATGCTACTTAAATTAATTTAAGCTGCCTCTGTGGCTGCCTGACCTGTACTGCAACTTTCTGTGTGGCTGTGCAGGGAACTGGCTTGGGGAAGTGATCTGGGGAAAACCAACCTGGCAAAATGCAAAGGTACAGCAGATCCCTCTTGATCCAGGTCACTGCAGCCTGCTGGCATGGGGAAGAGGAGAGGCTGTTTCAACTGGCACTGATCCCTGTGTGATTGCGGCTTGCAAAGCCTGCAAGCAACAAGGCTGTGGATGAGGCTCAAGTGGTGGTAAGTTCCTGGCCCTGCTGCCAAGGTGGCTGTGGTGCTCCCCTGGCTTGCTGGCTCTTGGTCTCAGTGTCAGGCTGGCTGCAGCAAAGTGGATCCCTCCCTGGTCCCCTTCCCTGAAAGGGTTTCCCCCCTTTCAGTGGTCTCCTGTGAACTCTTGTTAAAGGAAGTGCCTCATGTCCCTGTTCTTAAAACACTTGCTCTAGGGAAGAGCCCAGGTTAAAGGATGAACCTGGCTGGCAGCAGGGCTGCCCTGGAGCCTCCTGGCAACTGAGGTGACAGCTTGGGGCTCTGCTACCCTGACAGTGGGTTGTGATGGGGCAGCCCCTGTCTTGGGAAAGAAAGGGGCAGGGAAAGGCAAAGGGGAGTAGGGCTAGGGGCTGAGCCCCCCATGCCTTTCCAGGTAAGTGGAGGCTGAGGGGGCTTGGATAAAGCCATGAGGTCTCAGGTGTGTCCTCCCTTGGAAAGGGGAAGCTTGGCTGCACTTGTGCCAAACGTTTCTGTACCCTGGGGAGATGGTGAGGCTTGGCTGAGCAAGGAAGGCACACCAGGGAGGTGACAAGGAGCCAAGGCTGGAGGGAATCCGGATATGTTTGTTCTCATTCTGCTGCTTTGGAGGAGGGGGAAGAAACACTTCACTGTTTCTGTTTATTTTGTGCAGTAAAAACCTGCACTGAAGCTCTTCAAAATATATGGTGGTGCTACTGGAAAGAAGAGAGCTGAGAATATGAATGACTCCCCCTCCCCCCTATTGTCATGTCACCCAGGTAGCAGAGAACAAGCGTTTCCTCTGTTTCAGCCTGAATCAGGAATTTCTTTCTCCTCCAAATGCTACCTTTTTGTTTCACGCAGGTCTCATGGGGCAGATTTCAAAATGAAATCGTTTTAACTGTATGCATTTATTGCAGGCTGTACCTGGGCCTGGTGTGTTGACACCAGCTGATTCAAAAGGACCTTCCTGGTGCATCCACTGCCAGGCAGGGAAGGGTCTTTCTCTCCCCACTTCATATTCAGACAGCCTACACAAATAAAACACATTTCCACGGAGGAGCTGCACATGGGTCACTGCATTGTAGCTTACAAAGAAAAGGATATGTAGTTAGGAAATAACAAAGGAAATAACATGTATGTATCAACAGCGATTTATATTGTTCTTAGAAAGAAAAAGTGTGCTCATTCTCAAGAGCCAAAGACACTGCCTCAGGACTTGTGCTTTGGCTGGGGAGTCTTGTGTCCTCAGAGTTATGTTAGGAACGGAAAGTGTATTTCTCCTGGGATGAGTCTTGGCTGGCGCATATAAATCTGGAGACCAGGTAAAACCAGCATGGATAAAAGTACTTGGACAGTGGGTAGTTGGCACTGCAAGGGAACCAGATTCAGAGGGAATAGCGCGGTCACAGGAACCTGCAAAGGGTTGGTGTCAATGGCTGGGAGAGCACCTCCCCAAGCGTCTGCGCACCTGAGGTAATGCGACCTCGGGCTGCCTTTATGTCCTTGTGTTGGCCTGGACGAGGGGGTACAGAGCACTCCAAGTTCCCAGGACTGGAAATTCAATTGCTTTGTAAATACCAAAATAGTGGAGAGGTTGGGAAAGTCAGGAAGGTGGAGAGAGGGAGATATTCAGGTGGTCAGAGGCAGCCTAGCATGTCTAGGGAGGTGATTCTTCAAAAGCCCTTTAATGCGAGAAACCTGGAAAGCAGGGATGTGGAGAAAGGGCTAGGGGAGGTGATATGCCTCTGGGCCTCATACTGGATGAGATGCTCAGCTGCCTAGCCAGAGGCACCAGGACAGAGCAGAGGACCCACAAGCCCCCTAAAAGGGCCTGCCTGGAGCCAAGGCAAGCGAACGAATCTGACCCTGCTCAGCAGAGGGAGACACGTGTCAGTTTAGGCACAACAGGAGCCCCTGACGCAGGTCCCCAGGGGGTTCTCCTGCCTGTGAGGTCAGGTGGCTGAGCCACATGGGCCTTCCCATGGTGGTGTGCCTTGGCTAAGGGTGACCTCCAAAACAGCCTGCCCTCTCAGCAGGGTTTCTTTGTGCTGAAACACTCCCTAGAGGCACACTTGTAGCTCAGCTGTTTCAGATCAAGGGGAAAAATCCTGCAGAACACATTACCTGGAAGTTTTCATTTGTTACATGTTAATTGCCCTCATTATTATGGTTCCTGGAGGCACCTCATCCTTATTACAAACAGCTGCAATCATGCCAATCATGTAGGGGTGAGATGTGGTTTGCTGCTCCCCACAGTTGCCTGCCTCTTTAGTTGGGAGCAGGTCTCTCCTCCTTGTGCTGCAAGAGCAAGGTCTGGTGAGCTGCTAGCAGGCTCTCAGGCAGTCTTCATATTTGTCTACTAAAGTTGTTGCTTCCATGTTACTTTCCAATTTATTTCATCTCCTTCTATGTTTTCTAATTATTTGCCCATCCTAGGGCTTGGTAAAACGCCCTGTGTTCGTGCTATTGCAGGTCTAAGCTCAGCTCTACAGGCTGGTGCCTGTTGTTAGTCCCACTGGCATCATGGGGGGAAACCAGGAAAGCCTGGAGGGACACTGGTGCTGACCAGCTTTGTGTGGAGTGCCCACCCCGAACCCTCATGCCCCTGTTTTGATCCCCCTGAAATGACTAGGTAATTAAGCATCTTGCTAGTGGTTCGTTACAATAGTGGTACATGTGAACTATTAAATACTCAAATCAAAGAGAAACTTCTGCATCCCTTCTACCCCTGCAATGGGGGGGGGGGGGGGGGGAAGGGGCTTTATTTATGCCCTGCTGTCCTCTCTTGCTCCTGTTCACTGTACAACGCCTTTCCCCCAGCCAGGTCTTTATTAAGCACATGAGGACACCCTTGAATTCAGATGTCTTTCTCCTGTTGTGCACCGAGTGTGATGGGACTTTGTTTGGCCTCCCTGTATTGCCCCTTGATTTAGGGTGCAAATCAACGTTGTGCTGTGTTTGATCAGTCAGTGCTTTTTCTATTAGGCTTTGTTTCAGTGAGTAGGAAAAAAATGAAATGCAGCTGTTTTGACAGCTGCCCCTCTGAGCCTTTTCATAATAGGGCACCCAAAGTCATGCCTTCATAACTTAGGATAACTCCAATGCACTTAGGAGACAGAAAGCAGGAGTAGCCCTCAAATCCCTGCTGAGAGGAAATAATGAATGTGGAGAAGCTAATGCAGAGCTCCCTGCAGGCCTTGTCATGCTGCCAGCAGTCCTGGCCTGCCTCTGCACTGACAGATGCCTCAGAAATGCTTCTTCCACTGAAAAGCGCATGTAACCTCCTTGCATTTTGCCAGTTACAGCGACATCCTTCTAAGACGGATGCCCAAAGACCTGAAAAACCACATCAGAATTGTTTGAAGCTTTATCGGAAACTAGTTATGACCCCAGGCTGCTCCTACGGGAGTCAAACATGTTTTGTGCCGCTGATCTCTGCGGGAGCAGGGCCAGCCCCGCTGACGGGGCACCTGCAGGGAGCCCTGTGTTTACAGCTGCAGAAGGGCTACCCCACTGAGAGACCAGCTTCTGCTGTGCTTCAAAGCATCCTCATGTGTGGCAGCAGTTAACATGAAGGAAGTTAATTGGGTCCCCACAGGGCAGCTCCTTCTCATGGTTTCTGTGTTGCTGTGCTGTAGGCAGCTGGTGCGTGGTCCTCGCTGCGGATCATCTGACAAGAATTGTATCACCAGAAATCACCCCTTGGTGCTTTCACTATGGCCCCTTCCCTGCCACCTCCTCAAAGTTTTTCCTCTTTCCCTAGGAAGGCTCAAGGCCAAGGAACTGCAGACACAGGGGACCAATCCTGCCTGCTGCACAGCGTCCTCCTGGTCGTTTGAAGTCAGCAGGAGCTGAAAGCACAGGGCATCTTAAAGGACATGAGAAGACGACAGAATTTCCTATTTCTCTAATGATTACAGCCTCTGCAGAGACCGTTGAAATGTACTTGCCTGTTGCTTTGTTAGCAGCTGCCGGAGCTGTTAGTGGCAGAGCTCAATGTGAAGGGCTTGTTTCCTTCAGGATCGGACAGCCTGCCTTTCTCACCTTGGAGATGAAAACAAAGCAGGGAGGAGTGGTGCAGGCAGAGCTCCCGGAGAGCTACTTCTAAGCGTGTTTGTGCTGTAATTGCAGCCTTGCCAATACTTGGGAGTCGCCAGCGGTGTGAATTAAGCCGTCTCCCTGCTCGGCTCCTGATTCAGGAGAAGGCTCTGGAAGGCGGCGGTAGCGCGGCTGCCTGCTGCCCCTTTCTGGTGATGGGAGAGGGCGACACCCGCGCGTTCCCTTTCGCTGCCGGACGCCAGGCGGCCCGCGGCAGGCACCGCGGGCGGGGTATTCACGCGAACCGAGGTGCCCGAGAGCTGAAGCCAGCCCGCTGCCATCCGCGCGGGGGCGATGTGACCGAGCCGCCGCCGTGGGCGAGCTCCGCGGCAGGCGACCTAGGCCGCGCTCCGGCCCACCACAAGCGGGTGTTTGCCGGTACCCGCGGGACAGCGGCGCGGGGCTCCGGCCGCCTTTTCGGAGGCGCCGGGCTGAGCGCGCCTGGGCAGCTGGCACCGCAGGGCCCGGCCCGGACGAGCCGCGAGGGCCGGGCGCCGCGCCGCGCCGGGCCCGGCCCCGCGCCTCGCCGCCATCCCGGCCCGGCCCCCCCCGGCCACGCGCCCTACGGCGCATGCGCGAGCACCGCGGCGCATGCGTGGGGCAGCCCGCGCGCCCTGTCTCCCCGCGCACGCGCCGGGCGGGCGGGCTGCCCCACGCATGCGGCCTCCCGCCTCGGGCGGCGCATGCGCGCCGCCGCCACCCTGACGCAAGGCCGCTGCAATCTCCCTGCGCTTTATCCTGTCCGACCTTGAGTGCGCGACTGCCCGCAGGACCCGGGCTGCCCACGGCCGCGCCGGTGCGCAGCCGGCCTCTTAGACGCCCGCGCTTCCCTCAGTGCGTGCTGGCCGCGCCGGGGGGGGCCTCCGTAGAGTGCTCGGGAGGGCGGGCCGCAGCCGCGTCCGGGCGTTTGCTGCCGAGCGGAGCCCCGAAGGAGGGCGCGGGGATCAGGCGACCGCCGCGGCAACCCGCGCCGGGGGTCCTGCGGCGTGGGCGCTCCCCCCCTCCCTCCGCCGCGGCCCACGTGGGTGGAGGCTTCCAGAAGAGCCGCGCGCACCCTCGTCTCCCGGCCGCCCGCTCCGCCGCCCGCCCGCCATGCTCAGCGCCAGCCGCGCCGCCGCGCGCCTCCCCCGCCTCCTGCCGCGCGGCGGGCCCGGCCCCGCCGCCCCCGGCCTCGCGCAGGTGCGGCGCCGCTGCGGGCCGGCCGCGCTGGGGGGGCGCTGAGGGCCGGGGATGGCGGCCGCGCTGGGGGGGGAGGGCCGGGGATGGCGGCCGCGCTGGGGGGGGAGGGCCGGGGATGGCGGCCGCTCTGGGGGGGGGGGGGGCGCTGAGGGCCGGGGGGGACGAAGCGGGTTGCGGGGGGCCGCGAAGGGAGGCCGCGGCCGCTCGGAGGCCCGGCCGGGCCTTGCCAGCGCTGCGGGGCCGCTGGGCCTGCGGCCGAGCGCCCCGCCGGGGGCCGCGGCCCAGCTGTCGGGGCCTGTGTGGGCTCCGCCAGCTGCCGATGCCGAGATTTCCATTAGGAAAAGGGCGTAACTGGTAGCGAGCGTGGGGCAGGGTACGGCGGCAGCCTGGTGGGTAAGCGGGGACAGGACGCTGGGAGCGCGGGGTCCCTGCGCCGGGTTTTATTGCCAAGGAAGAAAACAGCAAGGCTGCTCCGGGCTCTGTTTTGCAGAGGGTGTTTGGGGATTATTTTCCATTTTACTTTGGTTTGTTTTTGTTTTTTTCCTTTCACGTAAAAGCGATAGCTGATAGGCAAGTTGGCAAAGGCTGATGGGGGAACTTTGTAAACGAACGTGGATAGCAAAACCTACAGCTGTTCGTGCAGGTCCTGCTGCTGGCTGTCCTGTGCTGTATCTCGAGCTGGGACCGGCCTGCTCTAGCTGGGCTGTGTGAGTGGGCCTTGCCCACTCGCGGAGTAGGGATAGGCCAAGGGTGTAGAAGGATTAGCAAAATACTCGTGTTTTGAGGTGGTCTTGTCTGTATTAAGTTTTTTTCTTTTTTTTTGAAACTCACTTTGAGGACAGGAAAAAGGATAATATATTATTACAGTTAGTGGCCAGTGTAAAATTTTTGTGAGTTACTGCAAAAGACTGACTGTAGCTTCTTCAAGAGATGTAGTCGGTCATTTGTTGCTGACAGTGCGTAAAGCTTCAAGGAACGGAGTTAATGTTTATCTGCTGCTGTTCGTTGCATGTTGACGGTTCAGGTTAACTTACCGAAATAGCTTTTCCCAGCTAAATCGGTAGCATGTTCAGAGACTGTTTCGCATGAGCAAACTTACTCAGCTCTGGTGATGCAGATCAGTTGTATCCCCAACAAATAAGAGCAGTGATTGCTTTCTGACTATATGGCAAAATGAAATTTTATCAAATTCTTTCTTAGTTTTAAATTAAAATTTAAAAAATACAGTGCTGTAGTAGAACCATTTTACTTTGTAAGTTGTCTACCTCTAAAACTTATGGGTTGAAGATAATTTTGTGTTGAAAACTGGACTGTCATTAAAACATCTTTTATTTTATAGACATTCTGGAATGGCCTCAGTCAAAATGTTCTCAGAGCAGCATCAAGCAGAAAATACGCGTAAGTCTTCCCTTGTTTTTTTCATGTCTTGTGGTTTGACACCATCTTTACTGTCCCCCTAATGCCAAAGGTGATTATTGGGGTCAAAGATGAAGAAACAGAGCAAAACCAACAAGTTGGACTTGCTGTTTTCTACTCCATGAGCAATTAAGAAGTTTGGTAAAAACAGTTTCTGATTTAAAAAAAAAAAAAACAAAATACAAAACAAAAAACAAAAAAACTTGTTAAAGGCAAAATTCCAGTAAGTACAAAGTGCTTACAAAGTCTCAACGAGCCAATTAGTCACAACAATAAAATACACTCTTCCCCCTCCCCCCCAGCAGCTGCTGAAGTAGTGTAAAACCAGAACCCATGAATGTCAGTTTCTCAGGCTGCATCTTTATCTCTTTTTTTTTTTTTTTTTTTTTTTGTGTTTAGGGATTCTCTGTTTGCTTGACACACAAAATAGGTGCAGCAAATTGTAAGCTGACAGTTGTTTCTCTCCATCACCACATGTCATGAAATCAGGGTGCTCCTGCAGGTTAACATTTACCACATTAACACATTTAACCGCAGATAAACTCGTTTCAAACAGCTTGTGTGTCTTGCTTGCCTTTTTTTCTTGTTACAGGATACTGAAAAAAGTGTAGCAGTTAGTTGTGTAACAGGCATGTTTTATAACTGATGTTGTTGTAACTAGAGACGCAAAAACATGAGGAATCTGTGTATGTTAGGAAAACTAAGAAGCACAGAGAAAGGAAAACTCTGGAGAAGTGCAGAGAAACTGAGCAGCTGTTCGTTTTCAGGATCACTGCTTTATGGTATCTCAACCAGGATTCACTTTCTTACAAAGTGAGGGACTTAGTATCTTGGAGAGTGTGAGAAGATGATATCCTGGTGAGGAAGAGGGCCCTGCTCTGGCTTCAGTATGCTTTCTTCATCCCAGAGCCTGATTTTATTTATCAGGCAAAACTATGACTCAGGTTCTCTCTGGCCTTGAAAGGGTGAATATACACTTGGAAGAAAGGAAGGGCTCAAATTTGACTTATGTAAGAACCACTCCCACTTTACATAATTCATTTGTTGATCTGCAGGATCCAAAAAATGGTTAGCTTTGGCTCTACCTGAGAGAGGCTTGCATGGGTTTAGCCAGTTCTTACTGTCTTTGTATATTCTTCTCTTTATGTTAAGCATGGCTTAAGAAATGAACCAATGCAATCTTTTCGTAAAACTTTCATTCCAGGTAGTTGTTTTCAAACACAAGTTTGAGTACAAATATCAAAGCTAATGAAAAACAAGTCTCACGTGGGGAGGGGCAGAATTAACTGCTAGTTCAGTTCATGTGTGTGTCAAAATCTGAAGGGTTGTTGAGAATACGTGTAATAAAGGTTATTCTGGTGAAGGATAGTGTTTCACATGTTTAAACAAGTGGAGATTTAGCTATAAATGATCTGCTTGAATACAGAGACACTTAGCATGAGGTTGATTTCCAGTGTAAGGTGTCCTCTGGCTCTGACCCTTAGGCTCAGGATACAGTGTGGATTTGCTTCTGGTGAAAAAGGACTTTGTCCTTTCTTCAGGATAGGATGCTTTCTTGCCGTCTAATTAATTGCCATCTTCCTTTAATAGTAATGTTATTTTCTGTGTAATATGCTTTACAGCTCAGAAGCGATCAAAGGTGCCGTTATTGGAATTGATTTGGGTACAACAAACTCATGTGTGGCAGTTATGGAAGGAAAACAAGCTAAAGTAAGTCAAAAGTAAATACTAGTTTGCAGTAACTGTACTAAAGGTTGGACGTCTAAGTTGCTGTTTTCAAAGGCAATGTTTCTTGATGCCATCCTGTTATGGTTTTTATATAGGTGCTGGAAAACTCTGAAGGTGCCAGGACAACACCTTCAGTAGTTGCGTTTACAGCTGATGGTGAACGCTTGGTTGGAATGCCAGCGAAGCGGCAGGCAGTAACTAACCCACACAATACCTTCTATGCTACCAAACGCCTCATCGGGCGGCGCTTTGATGACCCTGAAGTGAAGAAGGATATGTAAGTGAGAGTGGAAGGCAACTTCCCCCTCCAGCAGAAAACATATGGAATATTATGCTGCATAGCATGACTTAAACTGTTCTTAAATGTAAGATGGGCAATGAAGTAGCACCTTCGCGACTGAAGGGCTCTTTGCTAATATACTAGAGGCTACTTTGTATTTTGCTACATTAGTTGCTCCTCTTTGTGAGGATTTTGGGGTCAAAGTCAGATAGTAGGCTTTTTAGTCTCTCTCCTCCACAGCCTTGCTGATGTTGCGCAGAACAGTCAGCATCTGACAAAAGAGACTTCTGTCATTCTTGAGGGTCTTGATTGTACACTCAGTGCTGCACAGTCATACCTAAGGTTTACGTAGCTGAATAAAGGGGCAAAGTAGTACGTTGGCACTTTTGGGGCTCCCAAGATCTGAGGCTGTCATTGGAAAGTTCAGGGTTTTTTTGTCAAAAACCTGTACGTGTTCTGTTGATATTAATTGTAAGGGCTTTGTGCTGTATGTGGTGCCGTTGATACAGAAATTAGGTGTGGAATTCTTTTCGTCTCTTAGTAAGAATGTTCCGTTTAAAATCGTCCGTGCCTCCAACGGTGACGCCTGGGTAGAAGCTCATGGGAAACTCTATTCTCCAAGCCAGATTGGTGCCTTTGTACTAATGAAGATGAAGGAAACCGCAGGTTGGTACAGCCTGACTTTTGCTATGTTGGAACACAGACGTGACCTTGGTACTGGGCATTGGTGAATAGATGGGCTGCAGCTGTAAAAAACACTTTTTGGTTCTGGAATGTTTGTATGGCAGGCCCTCCCGTGGGGCAGATCATGGAGGAATACAGAGATGGGCTGCTATAGAGCCTCAAGGAGAATCAGTCGTCTTGCCTCAAACTGGGGTCTTTGGCAAGAGGTTAGCACTTCATTTAAAGCATATTCTTACCGAAATTGAGTACTATTTTGAGGTAGCTGAATTACCTGCCTGGCCTACTTTTAATAATAAAGTCTCTATCATGAGTTACAAGAAGGAATGTTGTATTGAACTGGAGAATTTTTTTTCCCCATTTCAGTCCTTAGTACAGTTTTTGGGGGAACTGAGTACAACATGTAGGAAAAAACACACAGAGTAGTTAGTTGTCTTCTGCCGTCGGGTTTAGAAAGCACTTGCACGTTCATTATGAAGATCTGGAGGACAAGACTGAGTATTGTTACTGAAGGTTCTCTCCAAGGTATTTCCGTGTTAGATCCAGGGCACTTGCTGAAGTTCCACCCAAGAGTGAAATAAGAATATGTGGTGGGTAAGGCATCTAGATGTGATGATCCTGACTTATTTCAGAGCTGAGGATGGTGCTCCTTTGCCTTCACCAGAAGGCTACTTCCTCTAGGTCAGCTGGCTGTTGCCCTGGATGCTGCCTGAATTTGTCTGGAATGATCTGGTTTTCCAAGCAAAACAAAATAATGCAGCAAGTAAAGTTTGTGCAGAATTAATGCATAGACAAAAATTCTGTTGGTGTGTTGTCTCCGCATCATGCGCGTTCTTGTTTTTTAGCAGGTCTGAATCTGCATTTGATCACATCCTGCCCTTTTTCAGGAGAATAAGGTTCTGACGTTAAATTAGGCTGTAATATGTCTTTCTGATTGCAAGCTCTGCTTGCAAACATGTAGTGTGTGTGCACTCTTTGTACTGTATAAACGTTACCTACAGCAGACTTCATAAAGAGGACCAAAATGAGTAAGTTGTAAGTGGATCACATGTTGAACACTCCAAAGACAGACATAGAAAACTTCAGTCTATGCGCCCCAAAAAGGCAAGTTAAGCTCTCAGATAAATTCCTACTCACTAGGTTCCCTCTGGTTACTGATTAAGGGCCGAGGTGCTTTGCTGTGCTCTGTCAGGGATCTACAAACTATTCCAAGTTACGTGAATAAGAAAAGCTTCAATTTCTGTGCAGCTCCTTCTGCATGTTTCCAGAAAGCAGCAGGTTTTCAAGCAGCAAGCTTCTCTTCTGTCCTTAGTTCAGAAAAAAAGATATTAAACTAAGTGGTAATGTGGTTGACATTTTTAATTATGAAGATAAGCTGTTTTGTCTGGTTTTGTGTTTTATTTTGTTGTTGTTGCTTGCTTGTTTTCCCCTTCCAGAAAACTACCTGGGACATTCAGCAAAGAATGCTGTGATCACAGTCCCTGCTTACTTCAATGATTCTCAAAGACAGGTATTCATCCAGCTGTAAGGGGTTTTTTTGGTTTGGTTTTGGTTCTTTTTTTTTTTTGGTCTGGCTTTTTAAGCTGTGTTTAGTTTCTGTCAATTGTCAATGTTTTTTTTTCTTCTTCTTTTCAGGCTACAAAAGATGCTGGGCAGATTGCTGGCTTGAATGTTTTGAGGGTGATTAATGAACCAACAGCAGCTGCACTTGCCTATGGTCTGGACAAGTCTGAAGACAAAGTGTAAGTGCTTTTTCATAACATCTATCCTCTCTTCAATAAGCATGCTGTAATTTGTTTTGTAAATGCATCTTCTGGTGTTCGGGGTGGGGGGGGGTCTTTGTTTTTCTGTTTGTCTTGAGAAATCCTTAATTACCAAAGCTGGGTGTCAGTTTAATTATATTACCTTTTGGTAGTGACGACAAGTGTGGCTGAGGACAGCTGGCTGTCAGCACTGGTGCCTAAGGGTGGCTTAGGAGTTACGTTCAGGTTCGGTGCCCAGTGTCCATAGCTTGCATGTCTTCTCCAAACTGTATTCTACCTTCTATCACTTTCACAGGTGGTTATATAAATGCATGGAGTTTTTTTGACACCGACTTTGTATTTCCGATGTAGATTACGGGGCTGTGAAAGCCTCATGCTTTGCAAAGCATTTTTCATAATGGTTCCAGTGTCCCTGCACTTGTCATTAGATGTACCTGTCTCCTTTTTTTTGAAGAAGGAACTACCAAACCTTGCATGCAGGAGCCTTCTCGGATGAAATAATTAGCAAGGTTATATGCTATCATAGTGCAGCAGGCCTTGCAGAGAAGACTTCCACGTGGATTCAGTGTGCCCAAGGAGTGGGTACGCTATATAACCTGATTACTGTTGTCTTTAAATAAGGTTTTTAACTGACTCCATGGACAGCAACATGAGTTCTGCATACCTCATCTCCTGGGCTGAATGCTTTTGAGCCCCATAACTTTGTCTAGAAAGTGTTTTTCTGCCTCTGTTCTTGTAGTATTGCAGTCTATGACTTGGGTGGCGGCACTTTTGATATTTCCATTTTGGAAATCCAGAAGGGAGTCTTTGAGGTGAAGTCCACCAATGGTGACACCTTCTTAGGCGGAGAAGATTTTGACCAGGCTTTGCTACAGCATATTGTTAAAGAGTTCAGGAGAGAGGTAAGATGTCTCATCAGAATTTGGCCTGTGTTTAAACTTGGTTTAACTTCTATGGAAGGATGGGAATTTATTTAAATTATTAGGACTTAAGTTGTCATCTGTGGCACACCTGAGACTTAAAATAAGTAAGGTATTAAAGACACATGGTTACCCTGGCCTCCGGGTCTTATATTTATTTACTTGAGGCAGAATATTCCTCTCCTGGAAAACAGATGTAATAGCAGGACTTGTGCTTTTTCCCTTCAGTGGCAGGATTACCCTATATATAATCTACTTACTTTTACTATTATAAATCTGTGGACAAACCGAATATGTCAGTACGGATGCACGTAGTACAGTACAGAGTAGGCCATGGGCAACTGCAACGTAATTGCAACTCCGTTGCTAATCCAGTCTTGCTTTTGTATTCTGTAATGCAGCAGCTTCTCCAGGCTTTAGTCAGTAACTTAACTATGCAAGCACTTTCAGAGCAGTAAGGACTAACAGATTTTTGTTTTGAAATACTAAATACACTTGCCAGAGGTGAGAGGGATCTGCAGAAAAAGTGCAAGTATTGGGCTATATTTCTGCAAACGTACTTATAGTAAAGTATGATAGAAAGGTGAACTGCAATGAAGAAAAGCACTCCGTGGCCGCTGTGCGAACACAAACAGATATATTTTCTCTGTCACTTAGACGGGTGTTGACCTGACTAAAGACAACATGGCTCTTCAAAGGGTAAGAGAAGCATCAGAGAAAGCAAAGTGTGAGCTTTCTTCATCCGTGCAGGTAAGTGGCTGGGTTTAAAGCAGCGCAGTAAAACATTTTGCTGCACTGAGTTTTGCGTTATATTTGTTTCCAAAAACTATATAACGTTGCTGCTTTTCTCTTTTGGTGGCGGAAGAAGCTTCACTTTAACCAAATGGCATCAGTGTAACTGAAAATCTTTTAGCAGGATAGTCTGTCGGTGTCTGGGAGAGTCATTAGTTGTTTGAAGCTTAGAATGATAGGAGATGCTGGGTTTTTTTGCCTCTCTTCTGAGACCAGAAGATGTTTTCTTATCCTGCAGGGAACGTGACCTTGTTCACAACTTATTGTGTGTGTCAGAACTGTGATGGGCATTAGGGAATTTAGCTGCAGTTCGGTACTGCTGCATTTGTGGAAGACCTTGTGCTTTTGTTCCTGCACTTCCAAAATCTTGTGGTGCTATTTGTGCACCTAAACTTGTACCGCTGAAATAGAAATTAAGGTCAGTTATATAGTAACTGAAATGGGGACTCTGCCAATTTCTAGATTTTTGAATAAACTTTTTTTCTTCTGGACGGTGGTCTTTTTGTTGGCCGATGGGGAACTCATAGGAAGGAGTTTAGGCGAGTCACAATGGATGCATAGTTCTGCCAAAGACATAGCAGGCTCTGTTTTACTAGCTCAAGAGCTGGCAAATGCAGTCTGTTCATACCAGGAAAAGATGAATTCTTTAATTCTTTAGCAGTGAAGAAAAAGTACCTGCTTTTGGCCCAATTCTTCCTAATATTTTTGCCCATGCTATTTGCGAAGGGTCTGCATAGGTCTAGCCAGTAACGTGAGTTCAGGTTTTGTTTTGAAAACTTAATCTCTAGCGCTTAAAGTACTAATGTTTTGAATTGCTTTGATTTGTAATGTCTTTTGATGTCAGCATGACTCAGCATTTGAACAAGCTGGCTTTAATCTATGCTTTGCTTTAAACATCTAGCTTGTGAATTTGTGAGGTCTTGCACTAATAGCCAAGGAAAATGGGGATTATGGTCCCTGGTACTGATGAGTGTAGTTGTTTACAATTTGTAAACAACTTTGCATTTAAAGAAACAGTTGTGAGTCACTTCCTTGAAGTAGATTCTTGTATGAAATGTTAGACAGTCATTTGGCACTCTCTAAATTTTGATGGACTTTCTTCTGTGCTGTGCTAGAGGGAGGGAATGAAGGTTGTAACTTCTAGTATTTCAGCTCTTACCTCCTGGCTATGTTAAAAACTAAATACTAGTGCTTCCCAGCCCTCGTGCAAAGATAGTTTCATCTCAATTTGTTCGTGTATAGTAATATTGGCAAACGATATGCGTAAGCCAACATTGCCTCCTATCTGTTGTCTGAAATATAAGAATGTCCTCCTTACTGAGAGGAGGCGTAAGAGGAACTTACTGGGTTCTGGAGTAAACAGAGATGCAGAAATGTCAAGACAGGCAGAACAGAGCCTGTGACTTGATCTAAAACCCGCGTGTAGCTGCCTTGTTTTCCAGTTCCTGTTCTTGACACCTTGTCCACTTCTGTGCTGCAGACAGACATTAATTTGCCGTACCTGACTATGGATGCTTCTGGACCAAAGCATTTGAACATGAAGCTGAGTCGTTCGCAGTTTGAGGGCATTGTAGCTGATCTGATCAGGCGGACGGTGGCACCATGCCAGAAAGCCATGCAGGACGCTGAAGTCGGCAAGAGTGACATCGGTGAAGTCATCCTAGTCGGTGGTATGACCAGAATGCCAAAGGTATGACTTGTTTCCCTGTTAGGGACAAAGCTGGCACTGCTACCCTGTGCTTTCTTTTAAGGGTGATCTGTAAAGGAAAAGTTAGGAGTCTGGTAACTGCGGTTCCAGCAGGTAAAGGCTCCCAAGAGTAGATCACCTGTGTCAAGAAGAGACATGAGCCCAGGCGGGATGAGAGTCCCTTGCTACTGCTTTCAACTTGGACCTGGAGGCCACAGCTGAGTTACACCATACCAAGACAAGTGGGAGTTACCAGGAGTTAAAAGTCAAGTTGAATTTTTCCAGTGTGGAAGCAGCATAAGCAGCAAGCATTGTTGAGATGTACAAGATGGGGGGGTTTTGCGTGTGTGGGGTTTGTTTTTTTTTCCCTCCCTCTTTTCTCTTGTGGAATTAAGTGTGTTGTAGGAGGTATGCTTCCAGTGGTAATAACCTGTTGGGAATCTTTGCTTTCCTGTGGCTTGCTTTCTCTTTGTAGAGCACCTGTAGCTTCACTGTTGTAGTCAGCTGTGCTAGCTGTGAAGAGACTGCACAAGCAGAACAGTTCTGTTAACCTGCTGCTTTGCCTGTGTGTATTTGGCTACCTGTTTGTAGTTGTGTTGTCAAGCATATTTAACTAGCTGTTCTGGACACTCATTGCCTAAGTACTTGGCCCTTGTGTTCTGTGGTGATAAACACCGACAGGTGACTTAAAAGCTTGCTGTGCTGACACGCACAGTCTTGTGGATTAGGAGCTGTCTGCTGGTGATTTACCGTTCTTGTTCACAGCAATGAAAACTACTGTTCAGCTTCCCTGTAGTCAATGCTGAACATGTATGTGCGCTACCCTCTTCAAGGGAACAGCTTGGGTTTTTTTTTTTTTTTTTTTTTTAATGGAAAGATCCCTAAAATATTCTGTAGGCTCTGTCAGGCTTCAACTGTTTACTTGCTGTTACTGTTTGTGATTGACTGATCCTTTCTAGGACTGTGCATGCTTTGGGCAGGTCCTGCCTGGGTTTTGGGGAGGGGGGAAGGTTCTTCCTTCTTCCCCAGAAGTGTTGAATGACCCTAGTAGCTGGAGGTCATATTAGTGTGTACAGATGGTCATCCAGGCAGGGAAGCCAGGGCAGCAAGATAGACAGAAGTTGCTACTCTGGCCAAAACTCAAGTAGGGTAACTGCTGCACCTTCCGGAAGTCCCTGCTGTTCCAGCTGGATAAAAGAAAAATGGTGCCCTTCCTGAAGTACTACATGCCCTTTGGGGGCAGAAGACAGTACTAATAAATGGGAGGGGGTGGAAATCAGTGTTTAACCCCCAGCACCTGTGGCTTTGAGATTACATAATGCTTTCTTGAACGCTGCAGTTGGAGCTTTGGCTCACCTGGTCGCCAAGGTTGGTGTCAGTATGGAGCCCAGAGCCTCCTCTCGTGTACGTCGTCCTGTTGTGCTGCGCCCCGGCTAGGAGGGAGCTTGTGTTCTTTGGAATGTCACGTGGCCAGTGCTCCAGGAAGCATAAAGTTGGTGGTTAGAAGTAATGTTTCTTTTGTGCTTTGAAATATGCTTCCAGAGGGGAAGACTTGCACTTAATTATATGCTCGTATAGTGTCTTCCTCTGTAACGAACACTCCCGGCAGATGTCTCTTGGCTTAAGCGCGAAGGAGTTGGACGTTTCCTTTAGCGCATAGTTTCCCAGGCACGTCGTGCTCACCTGTGCAGATGTTTGCCTGAGTAGCTTGACTAGTGCAAGGAGGAGGGAGGCTGTGAGCAGGAGCTAAGTCTCTCACGCACCTCTCTGCTGAGAGGGAGGAGGGGACTAGAGAGCTGTGGCTGAATTGCAGATACCTAATTGCATTCCCATCTGGAAACTTCAGCAGTAAATCTGTTGCAATCATGAGCACATCATTCTGAAAGGGCAGAACAGTGAAAAAGCTAATAACAGAGCTCAAACTGTCTGCTGACATAGCAGATCTACCTCCCTAGTGAAATAGCCCATTAAGTAAAGAGTTTGTAAATGAAGAGTTTGCCCTTCATACAGCCTCATTTTCTTTTTATTACACCCAAACAAGATGAACTGTCCTTCTGCTCTGGCTTTTTTGACCTTCCCCTGTGCTCTGCCTCCACAGTTGCACTGTCCTTGGCAGCTGTGTTTTGCCCAGTGTTGGTTTGCGCAAATTCCAGGGAAGCAGTGCTTGACTCCTGCTTGATAAGCATGGAGTGATCCCACTTCAAAATGGCTGGGCTGCGTGAAAGGGCCTGTGTTGGTGGGTACTTGGGTTGACTTGCAGCTGGCAAACTTCATTGCAAGAAAGCCTACAGAGAAGGGGTTATCTATACTAAAATGAGTGTATTTAACAGGGCACGTGGAAGATGGGGATTTGGAACAATCATATGCCTGAAACTTAGCCTTTTGTCATACCACAGGGTTACATGGCAGCGGAAGTGTAAAGGACGGGCTTTGAAAGGGACTTAGCAGGGTGGGATACCTGAGTTGAGGGTTTCTCCCCTGGTACAAATCCCTAGCCAAGGCTGCCAGAGTGTTGCAGCTGCAGTGCTGGGCAGTAATGTTTTACTGTGCCTACAAGCTGTGCTTTCTCCCCATTCAGGTGCAGCAGACTGTACAGGATTTGTTTGGCCGTGCTCCTAGCAAAGCAGTTAATCCTGATGAAGCCGTTGCTATTGGTGCAGCTATTCAAGGTGGTGTGTTAGCTGGTGATGTTACTGATGTGCTGCTGCTGGATGTAACTCCCCTCTCCTTGGGGATTGAGACACTGGGAGGTGTCTTCACAAAGCTCATCAACAGGAATACTACCATTCCAACTAAGAAGAGCCAGGTACAAACTGACTCTGCCTGGATGGGTGGGTGTTCTGTGGTCTCTTCAAACAGCCCTTGCGTGCTACACAAAGCATCCTAATAAATTATCCTATCTCCTTTTCAGCTGGCAGAGCTGAAGTGGAAGGAGAAAAAGCTTAGATATCAAGATTTAGTCAGCCACTGAGTATCTCTGTTAATTATTAGCATACCCCCAAGAGGAGGAGTTGAGTTAACGTGTGCCAAGATATCCCAGGATGTCTTTGGTTTGGTCAGGAACGCAGTGTACGTGCTGTGATGTAACTGTCAACACATCATTCTGAAGAGGAATTGTGTGGAGACCTTCTGAAACTGAGCACAACACTTAGCTGAGACCGCCTTTCTTGGTCTGTGTCCCTAGGAAGGATTTTTTTTTTTTTTTCTTTCCAGATGTTTTCATGCTTTGTAGGGTCCTAGCAGGCTTGGGTGTGATTCTCTCTCACTTTCTGTTGGCTGGGTCCACTAGTGTGTGCTCTTACTGATAACACTTGTTTGCTCTGGGGTGTGAGGTTCAGGCAAGAGCTGTACTGTTTCAGGAGGAAATGCTCTGGTAATGTGGCTGCTTGCCACTGAAGCCCGCTGCTGGCGTAGCGTTACCAGTGTTAGTGCGCTCAAACGCGTATAGGACAAGATGCCAGTAAACTAGGCTGTTGCTAGTTTTGATGCCTTGGTGTTTTGTTAAAGCTTTCTAAAAATAGGGGCATGGTAAGTGTTTAGTGATTCTTCATGCCTTCAACTTAGCTTCTCTTTTTATGCCTTTCCTTGTTTAATCAGCTTGTAACTGCATCACTTCACGTGTTGCAATTTACTAGCTATTCAGTAAGTTTTTGTTTGTTTTCTACAGGTGTTTTCTACAGCTGCTGATGGGCAGACTCAAGTGGAGATTAAAGTATGCCAGGGAGAGAGAGAGATGGCTAGCGACAACAAACTTCTTGGCCAGTTCACATTGGTATGTTGGCTCTCGGCATTCGTGACCTTAGACTTGACCTTCTTTTCAGAAGTTCAAAGCCTTCTCTCTTTCAGTTGACCCCTTCCCTTTAAGGCAGTGGATGTGTTTTTTTGTTTATTTCACAGAGAACGATTGATCCTTTTTGTAGGAAAAAAGTAGCCTCTAAAGGTACGGTTCCATTCTGGGACAGCCTTCCGGTGACATGGGAAGAACAGCTGATCTATAAAATGGACCTTAAAGTTTTTGAGCAGGATTACATGGTGCAGCGGCTGCTATAGCCTTGGAACTAGATGCAGTCACCTAGAAAGGCCCTCTCCAGTTCTGGGCACAAAGGGTGAAAAGTGCTTTGTAGTACGAGGCCTGCGCAGTGGATGCTGACCTTTCCCCTGGTCATTGTCAGCGGAGGATGATCTTGTTGCAAAGACAAGAAATGAGTCAGCAGGTTCCATGTTACTTGCAGTGCTTAGGGTAGCCTGTTTCTAGCCTAGCACCACATTTCTACAAGCCCTTGTGGAACTGCCCTGCTTATTGGAGAATGGCTGTGATCCAGGGATGTATGAGTGCAGTATGTGGCATCTGCAGTTCACTGTGGCTGACTAGCCAGCTCCCTGCGCACAGTCAGTTTATTCAGATATTGGTAGCTGTAGTCTGCCTGAAAGTTGCTGATTTCACCCTATCTGTTTAGATAGAGATCTTTCTGGGGCAAATTACGTTGAAAATTGATTTCCTTTCTGCTTTAAATTTCACAAGCTGGGGCCAACAGAGTTTGGCAGTGCCACCTGTTTGTCCAACCTTCATATTGCTAGGAAGAGCCCTCCGTAAGGGAAGGAGTTTGCCTTCCTTTTGTAACTAAAGAAAGGCAGGTTACCTGTCACCGTCTTAATATGGTAGCCTCAGAGGTACTGTGCTGAAGTCCAGTTGTCTCCGGTGCAGAATTAAGAAAATGCAGCTTGCTGTCATGCCCCAAAGGGTACGTGAACAAGAGTGGCTTGTTCACTGTTAAAGCAGAAGCTGTGTCATCTCCAGAAGACACATGTGGCCACCTCCTGTGGTGTCTGTGCAGTTGTCCTTCCTTCTGGGTGGAAATCTGTATCCTGTTAAATCTGTAAAAGTAACGCTAATTCACCGCATGATGCTGACAGGCATTTAAATGGCTCAGCTCTGAGGCTTAGTTAACAGTTGAGTTAGCTGGCAGATCACCAAGATAATGCACCCAGCACTGGAGGCTCATACCCTGAGCTCACGTCTGCGTGGGAGCTAATGGCTAAGCACTTCTCCTTTTCAGGTTGGAATTCCTCCAGCGCCACGTGGAGTGCCTCAGATTGAGGTCACGTTTGACATTGACGCTAATGGTATCGTTCACGTTTCGGCAAAGGATAAAGGCACTGGGCGTGAACAGCAAAGTAAGTGCAAGTGCCCTGGGATGCTATAAAGGAAAAAGAGCGAAAGATATGGAGCAGCAAAGGTTGCTGCCATAGGCACTGGGGGTAGCACTAGGTGACCCGTTGCGGGTGCTGCAGCCCAGCAGTCAGGAACACAACATGTTGTTTGGGATAAAGGTGGGACAAGCAATGAGTTACCATGGGGGCTTAGACAGAAAAGGTAATTTCCACTTAAGTATGACCACTGGGAAGAAGGGCAAGAGAGGTATAAAGTGGGGTTACTGCAGAATGAAATGGGAAAGGGAAGAAGTGACAACTGGCCTGGTAACGTTACTTTCTTAAAAAGAAATTACCTGTTAAATACCCTCTTTGTTAGCATTCTGACAGAGATACCCATTGCTCTCAATGAGTGGTCTCGGCTGCAGCCCTGTCTAATGGGCAAGCAGTCATCTAAAGCCTCTACCTACACCATGGTCAAGGAAGTCCTCACTGGCAGGGTTTTTTTCAGGTTTCAAGTCAAATTTCTCTGTACAACAGTCCTTTCTTGGTCTCGCTGTCTGCTGTCGTCACTGTAGCCATATTTCAGCGGAGTGCAATTGTTCCCTTGGGCTTCCTGTATGTATCAGCTGTCCTCCAGTTCCCAGAGAGGCAGTTGAGTATACAGGTTGGCCCTTTCTGTTTGGACTCGCGGGTATACTCACGGAGCAGTGCTCCTGCTGCCTGCAGGAGTGTCGTGTGTTGCTGAAGAACTCAAGGCAGTGACACAGGACACCCCTGCTCGTCCTAGGGGCACGGAAATGGGGTTTGGGAGACTAGGAATCCTGCATCTTGTATGAGTTCCCTATGCTGGTTCCTGGGCGTACTCTTCCTCTGGGAAACTCTTCCTCTGGGAACGCCCAGGGCACTAACAAATTGCTATCTGAAAGCTGTCTGCATGGAGGTGCCAGCTGTTGGGGGTAGAACTGAATTAGGAACACTCCTGTTGAACCCAAGACATGTCTGATGCAGCTGATGGGACAAGCTTTATGCTAAGACTCTGTTTTATTTCCAACTAGTCTGTTGCAAAGATCTTGACGTTCAAGTGTCTGCTGCAGGTATTTTGCGTAACCATCTCATTCACTTTGATTCATTTAGCCTCAAAACATCTCTAGATATTGAAGTCCCCAAGCCTCCCAATCTGTCGGTAGGTTTTGCTCTGTAGTGCAATGAGATGTTAGGCCTGCTCTTCTGGGGTAATTAATGATGTGGTTGTGTTTTCAAAGCCCTGTTGTGGAGTCGGATACTGTGAACTAGTAGAAAATTAATTTGAAGCGTTTGTAGATTCCCCTCATACTTTCCAGTTAGAGGCACAAAAGAGATTATTTTGTGTCTGTACTGCCCCATACCTGTTTCTTGGAGGCAACCACGTGAGCAGTCAAAGGCATGCTTCAATTAATTTGCTACGTAGTGGCAACTTCAAGGTATATGTTGTTCTTCATCATGCAGCTTAGTCTTTGGCTTAAATTTGTTTCCAAGAACACACTGCTTGTAACCTTGGTTTCCCTGTAGAGCCAAAAAGGGATTTTCCACATGCGGTAAACTTCTAGCTCTGAATAAATATCTCCTGATAACAAGCAACCAGAATTTTTTTAGCTACCTGTTTGTATGCAAGCATGATCCTAATCATAAAACTGAACTCTTCACCCTGCATCTGCTTCCAAAGCACGCCTGTGCATGTTTAGGGTTTTGCACCATTTTGTACCAAATAGTGTACAGAAAACTTATTTTCGATAAGGATCTTTAGTATACCCTCCTTCTGGACTTTGCAATATCCAAGATGTCCTCTCTTTCCCAGTTCAGTTGCATTTTACTGTAGAACTTAGCTTATTTCTAGAGTATGCTTTTTGGCACAAAGGGAGCAAAAAGGGTGGTGGTGGGGTGCTGTAGAACTGTGCCATGCTTGCTTACTGAGAGGAGTGCGAGGAGCTGGGTGAGGAACGTCCTCTTAGCCTGCTTCCAGCCTGGGCTGCTTTCCAACAGTGAAAGGAAACCCCGTTCCCTAGTAAAATGATTCCTCCTATTGCTTTACCTGCCAGAATGCCCCGTTGGTTTAGGGACCCTGTGTTCACGCTCACTTTCCAGGAGGACTACCTGAAGAACAGACAAAGTGACTTGCAGACCAGTTGGCAGGAAGCGTCTGGGGAGTGAGCTGGGGAGTTCATAGATCTAAGGTGTCAGGCTTTTATCTTGCAAGCTGGTTCGTTACCTCTTCAAAGCTTGGCTGCCTTTGTACTGCCCACAGGGTCTTCACAGGGACAGAGTTCCTGAGCCAGGCTGCTGCTGTTGAGAGGGTTTGGGAAATAATCTCTCTTTTCTCCAAGATGACAGCATGTTCTTTATTAATGCTCCTCCTCTAATGCAGTTGTTATCCAGTCTTCTGGTGGCCTTAGCAAAGACGAAATTGAGAACATGGTGAAGAATGCAGAGAAATACGCAGAGGAAGACAGACGCAGAAAGGTAATGTGATTGTTGTGGTATTTGCCAGCTACTAGTGTGTCTGCTGGTAATCGCATTGCGTGTTGCTAACTGTGCCCAGCTTGAAGGAGCTGTTGGTCCTGGTCTGCACACTCTTGAGTTGTTGTGCAGTTACCTGCACACCTACTTTTTTTTTTATATCCAGTTTACACATGGAAATAGTCTCATGTGCAAGAAGGTGCACATGAAGTATAGTATATCCATGTATACTTTTGCATCTTGGGCTTGGGCTGGGTAACGGGCCTTCTGTGATGAGTACGTTAACTCCTTCCTGAGGAATTACTGGGGCATGGAGACAGTGGTAAGCAAACTCACCTGTCTGTTACACATAGCAAACAGCTTTCCAAATCTATTTATGCTTTTTGTCATCAGTGGCCTTCAGCCAGGATAGCAGGCAGGACAGTGTTTATCTGAAGCTAGCCTATGACAGCGAGGTTCTCACACTGATGTTGTTCCATTTAAATGCAGGCACCACAGGAGATATTTAAGCACCGTTCTCGGAGCTTATTTTAAAGCTTAATCTATAGGACCTACCAAGCAAAGCTGAACCTCAGCACGCTTCCTTTGTAAGTGGGTAGTTGCTTTCTGTCATCTTAAAAATATCACTCTGGCATCTTGAATGCTGTATCTCACTGAGCCTAGCATTTGCCTTCAGTGCAGGTGAAGCTGTCGGGAGATGCTTGAAAGCCTCACTGACTTTGTCAGAAAGGACTGACACTTCCCGCGGCTGAGTAACTGAGCCTGTGATATTCGTAGGGTTAATGGTTGGAACGAATTGGTTTAATGAGGGTAGTACTAATGAATTGCACCACTAAATATAGAGATTTTCAGCAGACAGAGTGAAGACCTGTTCTGGGATATGGCACCAGCGTGTGTTCAGTGATGGCTGAAACTGGTACATTGAGTTTATCTGCTTTGTGTTCTTTGAGTCTGTATAAACCTGTTCTGGGTATTCAGGAAGCACTGTGAATCTGACCCTCAGTGAAAGGATCAGAAAAGGGGAGAATGCATAGAATAAATAAAAATAAAGCAGGATCTCCGTGCCTCAAAAGCTGTAGAGCCACAAAGTGTTGGCTTATTAGCACTTGCAAGTTAGATGCAGAACATATAAAGACCTTGGTTTGAAAGTCCCACTGTTTAAGTAACTGCCCTGTTTCCAGGGAGTGTAGGGGGTGGCATAGTACTTGTGAAAAGGCTGCACTGAAAACTTCTTCCTGTTGCCTTACTTTAACTTTGTCCCTTTGATCACTGAACTAGTATTATTTCTTCCCTGCTATAATCCTGAAATGGGATTGCTCTCTGTCCAGTGAGCTATCACGTAAGATTAAGTTGCTTTCTTAATTAACGTTTCTCTGTCTTTTGGCTTGCATAACTGCACTTGTCCAAATCCCCTCATGGCACCTTTCTGATCGTGATTTTACCACTGTGGATGTATCATGAATGCATAAATGGAATTATCACTGTACTAGACTCATCATTCTGCTGCGAACTGTACATCCCTCAAACAGTGAAGGCATAGTATAGAAACAAAATTATTTCTCATCAATTTTCCTCCATAAGTGGTTGGGCTCCTGAGAATATTACTACACCCTTGCTCGCGTAGACCGTTCTTTCAGGTGGGGGGGGGCTGGGTGCCTCGGAGGCTGTTGCTGGTGAAATAGTTCCTGTTGACGCTTGGATTGAATTATCATGTCTCAGCAGAACTACCACTTTCTGCACTTAAAACATACTACCCTCCATCTCCTGTTGGTTCTTTGCAGTAGTAACTCAAATTTAGTAGCTAGCACTTTTTTTTCCCCACACTGTTGAGATGTTACAAAGGCTTGTAGTAAGAGGGTATCAGAAAAACAACCCAGCATTTTATTTGACTCTTAACACTCTTTTTGCAGGGGAAGCCTAATAGTGAATAGCGGTTTTGCTCTGCCCCTTGGAAAAGCCACACAGCTTTTCCAAGGAGCAGAGAGCTGTGCTGTCTCTGCAGCTGCTGGCTTTTCCCGTGTGCCAGTAGCTGCGCTGTATGCTGTGCTTCTGCTTCCAGGGAAAGTGAGTTTTGCTGGCAGTGAAGGTTTGTGAGGACCGACTTGCTTAGCCTGCCTGTTTGGCAGCAGAACGCGTCTAGAAATGGTTCGCTTGCATCTCCCCTCTTAATGGCAAGGGGGAGAGACCCTCGGTGGGAGCTATAATGGAGTTGGGCAGTTTTGGGAAAGAAGCGTCAGCTGTTGGTTTCTACATACACAACCTCGATGCCAGTGATGTACGAAGTAAGCCCTTATGATCCGTCTTCCCCAGGAACGTGTGGAAGCTGTAAACATGGCCGAAGGCATCATCCATGATACAGAATCTAAGATGGAGGAATTCAAGGATCAGCTGCCAGCAGATGAGGTAGGTAGTTCCAGATCACTTAACAATAAGGGAGGTAAAATTCCTTATGCATCTCTGCTTTAATGGTGGTTTTGTGCCAGAGTTCCTACTTAACTCGTAGCTGGCTCTTTCCGTTCTGCGTAAAGATGGCACAGCCATCGACTCCTCTGTTTTTTTGCACTTGAGCGGAATGAACGTGATTCGTGGGAGGCTATAAGGACGTACTTATGAGGACGTGGGCTTGGATAATAGCAAATATCCTGCTTCAAAGTATAAGTTCAGTGTCACTGAGGATCTAAGCGCCTGTGAAGTTGTTGATGAAGGGCTTCTGCGTGAATTACGTCCTTGACTTGGCCTTGCAGTGGTTTGATAAGAACTGTACTGCGGCCTGTATGAGAGGAGGATTTTGCTCAAAAACTAAGAGACGATAAACACTGACTGCCAGCGTATGAGCAGAGGAACAAAGGCATAGCTGCTGTGTAATCCTGGCAGACTCGGAACAGTGCAAGCGTAACACCCAAGAACTTGGAAGCAACCAAAGTTGTTGTACTCACTCAACTCCAGTTTTTCTTGTCTTTGGAGTGAAGTGGCTGTTTAGTGTCAAAGGAGTGCTTTTAATACTGCTCTGAGTGACACTTTAATTTCTGCGTTAGTGAATTGCAAAAGCCAAATTTAAAACAGATTTTGCAATTTTCACGTTAGCAACTCCTGGAAACAAGAATGAAAGGGCTCCTGGGGCTCTGTGAGGTGTTAGAGGGAACTAGATTGTAGTTTATTGTCAAGTAGCCTCTGATTAGTTTAAATACCGGGGCGGGGCAGGGGGGAATGTTTCAGCTCAGATCCTTTTTAGGATAAATGTTGGTTCACTGTGTGTTTGGAAGTGTGATCGGAAGTGTGATCACTGGAGTTTTCTCTCCCAGGAACACAGAGCAAAGCCTGCGTATCTGTTTCCCTGCAGGGACTGTTCCCTCTGTTTTTTGGGAATGCCAAGGGCAAGTGGGTAGCATGGCTTGGAAGAAACTCAGTGCAGTCTGGGTGGAGGTGGGAGCCTGACATACAAGGACTCAATCACCCTCCCCATCCTGTGGGTCTGAATGAGGAGAGCGCTGTGCCCACATTTGGACTGCAAGCACTGCCAGCACAGCTGTCCCCCAGTAACCTCACTCTTCCAGGCCTGCCTCTCCAGCAGTGTGCCGGTCTGACAGAGAAATGCCAGACTGTGTGGAGGGTTTGACAGATGGCTACAGGGGCTGGGATGAGACCGTATTGCTTTCGTTTGCCTTCCTGCTCCTCCCACGTGCAACAAAGGGATTAAACAGGGTGGTACTCCTTGGCTTTCTGACAGTGCCTTAAATGTAGATGAAAACCAGCTTTCTTTTTCCCCCTACCCTGGTTCCCGGGGTGACTGACTCACTGGTGAGGTGTGCCAGGGAGAGCAGCTCTCATCCTTGGCGAGCTGCTCTGTCTCCACAGTGTGTTCTATCCTTGGCGCCTCTGCTGAGACTGCAAACAAGGGGACCAATTAATGCCAACTGTGGTGCATTTAGTGAAGTGGACATGTGCCCACTGGGAGCTGGACATGATTCTAGTCCCTGCTGGCTTTATGGCTTAATTTGAGACTTAACTTCATTGCTTTTGGGAAAAAATGGTAGCTTTGCTGTGGCCAGGAGGTGGGTGAAATGACAGGAATGCTACTTTCAGTGAACCAAGTGCAGCATTGCATCATGCTTGTTTGTAACTTTTTTTGCAGTGCAACAAATTGAAGGAAGAAATTGCTAAAATGAGGGAACTTCTGGCTCGTAAAGACACTGAAACAGGAGAAAACATCAGGCAGGCAGCAACCAGCCTGCAGCAGGCTTCCCTGAAGCTCTTTGAAATGGCCTACAAGAAGGTAGGTTCAGCCCTTTGTGTTTTATAGTGCTTGGATGGAGGGGGGAGCCACCCCACCCCTCGGGCCACCAAATGTTTAGGCAAGAGCTGTGCTGGAGGTAGCACTCAATCTCAGTGCAGCTCCACTTAAGTAACACTTGCTGTAGCTGCAGCTGTAGAAGAGCATTGCTGATGGCCTGAAATTTTGGCCATCCTTCTGCAGGTAGTCTGCCTTACAGGCAGCATGTTGCATTCCTTTAGAGAGAGTTGTAGGGAAAGCCATTGATCAAGGAGCATCAAGAACTGTGGATAAGGGTTTCTTCTGTGTATATAAGGTGTCTAGAGAAGTAATGTAGTGTCTGAGCTATTCTAGGGGTGATTGTGTAACAGGCTGCTTATTCAGCTTGTGTAAAATTACAAGAAACAAGGCCATCGGGTGTTTCTTTTCCATCTTCCCAGTGAAAGGCCCACCCATCTACGCCCTTTTTGGTAGATGTGTGCTCTCTGGGGAAGTCTCCTGGGATAGAAGTGTCACGCTCTGCTCAGGTGACCTTGTTGGTGCTAAGCTCTCCTCACTGTCGAGGGCTTTTTTTCTTGATGCAGCACTGAACAGTTCAGTGCTGCAATGTAATCCTGTTATGTCCATTGGGAAAGGGTAAATCGGAAGATAATTTACTTCCTCTTAGTAGTGGTCACGCAGAGATGAAGATCACTTCCATTCTCCAGTGGACAAATACTCTTTTCGCTAAAGAAAGGTTTCTTCAGTCTAGAACTAAGCGGCTAGTTGGAAATAAATATGTCCAGGAGAAGCATGTTGTTATTGCAGCTAATAAGCGAACTCTTTCACAGATGGCCTCAGAACGAGAGGGTTCTGGAAGTCCAGGAGATCAGAAGGAGGAGAAGCAATAAGAAGTCTCTGTCTTGCCTAGACTGGAGTATGAAGAGGAGGATGTTCTTGACGCTTGGGAGAGAAGGGACCTTCCTGAGCAGAAATGGGCAGAAATCAGACTTACTGTGTTTTTGCAGTACTCTATATATAAAATCTCTTTAATGTATAAACTTAGTGATGTGTCTGCTAGATAAATTGTCACTTGATGAAAGTTAATTCATGCAAGACAAAGTTCCAAGTTCTTGGCCCTGTGGTATTCCACTGAGCCACCTGGGGGCTCGCTGATCACTTCTTTCTGATACATGACACAATGGCGTACGAAATTTGATGTCGGAGTTTGGAAACCATGTTATTGAATCTAAGGATGGAGATGGAAGTCCTGGAGAGCAGTAACACCAGTGTAGATCCTTTTTGCGGAGCTGAGTACTTGCAAGCAGGTAATAGGCCCCGTGTACAGCAATGACACGGCTGGCTATGTTGCTAGAGAACATTCAGATCTGCATCTAACTTGATACCTTTGTTCTGGAGGAGATGGGTTACTTCAAATTTAGCTGTAACATTATTTCTTACGACAGAGGCTATGTGGAAGTTGCATACTTCATTTGTCTGAGCCTTCTGCTCCATCCTGTGTCTGTTCTCTGCTTATGGCAAAACAATTTCCTTGATAATAAAACTGTTATTGGATCCATTCTGGATTTTTTTAAAATAAAAACAGAAAAGTGTCCAACATGGAGTTCTCGATGTCCTGGCATTTGGTGGAGAATGTGGGCATGCTAGCTGCCTGTGAAACCTCCTGTGAAGGAGCCAACTAGCTGTTAGTGGTAGTTGGTTTCTGGTATTTGTGCTTGTTTGATGTGAAAAAGAGGGTACCTGGTTTCACATTACGATCCATCCCCTCTGAGGGTATCGCTGCTGCACTCACAAGGAGAGAGGTATGGAAGTTGTGCTGTGATCTGCAGTAGCTTGTCTAGTGGAGCTTCACCTTCAGGTGCTTCGTGTTTGGGCTCAGCCTTCTGAAACAGACTGTAGACTGAGAGCGGCAGTTGCCCGCCTCTGTTTTTAACAACCAAGTTTTTCCTCCTTGAGGCGCCGTCTTCTTGCCACATGGCTATTCTAAGATGTTCCCTTTTCCTCTTCTCCTGCTGTGTGTGTCGTCATCTGGAAAGAAAAAGCAAACTTTAGAGCTGCTTTGCCCTGTGACAGCTCAGGTATTTGGGAGAGAGGAAGGGATTCATTTCCCCGGCACTCCAGGCAATTTTCTGAAACGCAGCTACTGGTGAGGGCTGCAAGTCCTGGTGCTGTGAACCTTCCTTCTCTTAAGTTGTGGCTGGGAAGGGACCAATGCCTTTTCGGCTTTGGATGCTGCAGTGTTGCCAGCAGTCCTAGCAAGAAAGCCTGGAAGCTGCTCCCGCTCCACGATAAAGAGAGTATAGGCCTAGCCCAATAAAGGCAACAGGGAAAAGAGGAGCCTTGCAAAGATTAGTGAGTCGACATTCAGAAATCTGTTGAAAGTTGAACCAAAAACTGGGGTGGGTCTAGAGAGAGGTGGCACCCAGTCTTTTACTGCAGTTTCTAGCTAGCACAGGGCAGCAAATAGCACCAGGTCCAACTGGCCCTGGGTGGCTTCATGTTAGAGGATGTTCAGGAACCAGGACACAGAGCAAGATAACGGATCTGAAGTGGGCACGCGCAGAGCCAAGGGAACAGATAACAAAGGGAGAAGGGGCTTGGAGCATCTTGGTCTGGGCAAGAAACAAGGTGAGGAAGGGGCTGAAGATGTGGCTGTAGGAAGAGACAAAAGGCAGCGCAGCGCATGCCCGCAGTCAGTGGCAACCTTGGCTGGCATTGTGTGAGGAAGGGCAGGCGGGAAGGGGAATTTTTCCTGCTGGCGATCACGTGTGTTACTCTGCCTGATTTCAGGTGAACCGAGGGGTTCCAGCCTGAAACTCAGCATTTGGCTTTCAGCAGGGGAGTTGGCAGGGACTAGGGGTAAGAAATCTGCTGTGCGCTGTGGCTGTTCACTGGGAAGACAGCAGAGTGCCCGGCAACGTGGCAGCCAGGGGGCTGAGGAGACTTCCATCCCTCGTGAGCACCACGCATCCCTGGAGAGACAAAAGTCGTGTCGACATAGAGCATCCACAAGTAGCGAGGTGGTTACAAATTCATTTTGGCTGGGTCCAGATCCTGCTTTTCAGTGGCAGGCTGAGGCATGCTCAAGATTTGTGCGAATGGCAATAAAATACCATGGTTTCTGGGAAGTTTGAGGGACCACATCTGGAGAAGGACATGCACGTTTATGACGACTGCTGCTCCTGAGGGGGGTTTGTGCAGTTGTGTGTGTGTCTTACGTGTGAAACTACAGGCTTCGTTCTGCTGCAGCGTGACCCTAATCCTGTCCTATCTGCCGGTTTTGGAAATGGCAGGGAGCACTTGGCCATCTATTGCTTGAGGAGAGTGACTTCCTTTATAAAACTGGATTGCAGATGACTCTTTATCCTTTTGAGTTTCCCTGTGCTGCTGGGCTTGTCCAAAGTGATTCCCTGTATAAAATTACGCAGTCTGAGAAAGGGGAGGGATTGTCCCCCGGCAGAGTGAGTTACTGGGTATTTCAGGTGTCAAAAGGAGACGTCTTTAAGTGAAACAGCTTGAAAACCACCCTCCACGGGGGTTTTCCTGCTGCCTCCCTGAAACTACAGGTAACTGTTGCTGTGCCTGCAGCAGAGCCAGGGGCAGCCCGGGCCGCCTCTCGCCTGCTCTTAGCGCCGTTCCCAGCTCGGAGCGCCGTCAGAGCCGAGGCAGCCGGCCACCCTGCCGCCTCCGGGGTCCTCAATCGTTGATCGAGGCTGGCCTTTACTTCTTGAATGAATTCTTCTTTTCGCTGCCCCAGAAGGTGCGAGTCCTGTCCGGAGGAGTTAACTGCTTCAGTCGCCTTGGTGGGAAGGTGTCCATCAGCCCCAGGAGAGAGGGTGTTGTGGGTTTGTTCCCTGCTCTCATTTTTAATGTAGGCAGATGCTCATCTCAGGAAGCCTGAAGGCCCAGCAGTGCTGCAGCTCTGGACCAAATTGCTGGCCTGTGCATGACAGTAATTAAGGGAAGTTTTGCACAGCCGTTCTGGGGAAAGAAGACAGGTCCCTGAGCAAAGTCTGGGCTGTGTGCTTCCACCCCGAATGCATAAACTGGCTCTTCGTTTAGCCCTCAGCAACAGGCGTTACGAGGTCATGGACAGTCTTTCTGGAGCACAGGCTTTTTCCCACGTGCCGCTCCGCTTCCGGCCGTCCTCCTCGCCAGCGGGAAGCTGCAGCGCCCGGCGAAGGTGAGAGCTGGGGGAAGCAGCCAGGAGAGGTGCCGGAGCCGCCCGCGCGGTGTCGGCAGGGGGGAGCGAGGCAGGGCCGGCGCAGCCCCCGCGGGCTCTCGCTTAAAATAACAGCAGTCAGTAACCCAGACAGGAGAACCGGGATACTAGGTTTCAGCTTCCCGGCTCCTGCCTAAATCTTCAAGAGCGGAGAGAAGGCTGAGATTTCCTCCAGGGGCAGGCTGTCTCCCGCTCGCCTGCAGTGGGAGACTTTCCACCTTTCCTTAAAAGCGTTTTCAGGTCAGCGGCGGCTGACCGGGATGCTCACCAGGCACTTTTTGGAGCAGAGCTCCTGTATGGAACTGGGATAACAGGACTCCCAGGCAAATGCAAGCGAAGCTGCGGTTCGCCGGCCCGCCTGCGCGCACGCACGCTCCTGCCTCCGCGAAGAAGCTCTTGCGGCTACGTGTAATCCCCCTTCTTACCCTTTCGAGGAGGATTATAAAGGGCTGTGCGTGACCGCATGCGCATGGAAAAAATATCTGCGAGGTCTGAATTTGCTACTTCACCCCTCCCCAGAAGAGCAACAGGACTGAGCCGGCTGCGACACCCAAGCCCGCCCTCAGCTCTTGCTTTGGCCCCAGGGGGGTGGAGGGGGGGGGCACTGTGACACAGTGAGGTGGAGTCACAAGCACGCCAGGCCTCAGCAAGGGCGCCAGGCCCACCTCAGCATGTCACGAGCGCGCCGGGCCTCGGCGAGCGTGCCAGGCCGGCGGCTCAGCAGCGGCAGCGCTTGCCTCTGCGGGGGCGGCGGGGAAGCGGCCCCGGGCAGAGCGGGGACTGTCCCGCGGGGCCCCCCGCCGCTCGCACCGCGCCTCTGACCCCCGCGGGGCCCCCCGCCGCTCGCACCGCGCCTCTGACCCAGAGCCTGCGGAGCTGGCCTGGTGTCATCCTGGTTAAGGCAAAGCAGCGGGCACGGGCGCGGGTGGCCGTCGCCGCCTCCCCGCGCCGGCCTTGGGCCCCTCGGCCCCGGCGCGGCAACCGCTGTGCCCGCTCCCCAAAGGGCCGCGGCCCGGGCCGGCGCGGGGCCCTCCTCGGCCGGGCCGGAAAGGGCAGCCGGACGGGACCGCGGCCCTCGGGGCGCCGCTCCGGACGGGCGGAGAGTCGGCGGCTCCGGAGACGGGCGAGGTAACCGCGGGGAGCTGCCGCCGCCACGGCCTCGCGCCCCCGTGGCCGTGCCGTGTCGCGGCGAGGGCCGGTTTCCCCGGGATGGTTTCCCCGTTTCGGGCAGGAACACGAGGTTTAGCAAAAACCGGCGAGCCGTGGCGGAAACCGGCTCCCGGCAGCCGCGAGCCGAGCGTTGCTCGAGCCGGGCTGGGCAGGGCGACCTGAGAAGTCAGTGAAACACCCCAGGCCGGACCCGCCGTCGCACCGGCCCCGCTCAGGTGGGCCTGGGGGTGACACAGGCGGCCGGGGGGGGCACAAGGGGCCCCGAGGGCGACATGGCGCCAGGGCAGCGAGCGCGGGGTGGCAGCGCGCAGGCGGCCCCCGCGGGCGGGCGGGCGGGCGGGCGGGGGGCGCAGCCCGGGGCCGGGCAGCCCGGCGGCGGCGGCGGCAGGACCCGGCGGGGGGCGCCAGGCCCAGCCCGGCCCGGCCCGGCCTGGCTCGGCGCGCGCGCGCGCGGCCCCTTTAAGAGCCCGCCGCGGCCTGACGCGGCGCCGCCCGGCCGCGCTGGCGAGATCTCGCGAGAGCTCGCGGCGCCTCCCGCCCCCGCCTCCCGCCCGCCGCCGCCGCCGCGGGCCGGGGACTACCCGCCCCAGGTTGCCCCGCGCGGGCGCCGGCCAATAGCGGCGGGCGCGGGGGGCGGCGGCCTGCGGGCGGGCGGCCTATGGCGCGGCGCGGCGCTCCCGCGCGGGCGGGGCGGGCGCACGGCCCCGCCGCCCCCGCCCCGGTCCCCCGGAAGTGATGTCACAGGCCCCATGTGAGCCCGATTGCAACACATGCAGCGCGGAGAGGGGGAGCGCGAGGAGCCGGTGTCCGACGTCAGCGCCGCCGCCGCCGCCGGGGGGACCGGGCCTGAGGTGAGGGCGCGGCGCGCGGCGGCGGCGGGGGCGGCGGCGGCGGCGGCGGCGCGGCCGGGTGACTAACCGCTGTGCTCTGTGCCGGCCGGCCGGCCCGCCGCAGGCAGCAGCAGCAGCCGCAGCAGCAGGAGGCGGAGGGAGAAGATGGCGGACGATCCCAGCGCTGCCGACCGCAACGTGGAGATCTGGAAGATCAAGAAGCTCATCAAGAGCCTGGAGGCGGCCCGCGGGTGAGCGGCGGCGGCGGGGCCGGCGGCGGGGCCGGCGGCGCGGAGCTCCCGGCGGGAGGGGAGGGGGGGCCCGGCCGGCGGCGCGGGGGCTGCCGCTGCGGCCGGGCCGGGCCGGGCCGGCCGGGGGAGGGCGGAGCGCGGGCCCGGTCTGGCCCCTTGCCGGGCCCCGGCGCCCTTTGTCCCCCCGGGGCGGTGGAGCGGGCAGGTCGCCGCGGCCCCTCGGGGTCCGGCTGGAGGGAAGAGCCTGCTTACAGCGGTTGGGGAGCGAGCGAGGCGGGCCGCGAGGGCCCCTGCGGGCCCTGGGGGGAGGCTCGGTTACAAAATGGAAACGTAATCCCCTTTTCCACGAGGGGCACGGGTAGGGCCCGCCCCTCCTCCCCCCCGTCCCCGGGGGGGCCCGGGTGCGTGTCGCCGTTGACCGGCGGGGACCCTTCCCGGTAAGCGGATGAGATGCCTCCGGCCGCTGCGCTCCGCGGGGATGTCACAGGTGTGTGTCCAGGCGCGGGGCCGGCCGCCCCGGGAGCTGCCGAGCGGCGTGGCGTGTCCGGCCTCGCTCCTGCTGGGTGCGGAGTTGCGAGCTCAGTGGCCTGGGACGTCCCGTGCCAGCTGGCATTTAAGAATGGTGGATTCCAGCCGGAGTAAAAAGCTCATCCGGCCCCCCCTGTGCTGGCTTGGGCTCCACCCAAGAGACCAACTGGCTAGAGGAACACAAGGAGGGATAAGGGCAGCGAGGCACAGTCTTATCTGGTAGTTACTTTATTACCTGTTTTACTCACAGTTGTTTGGTTCTTTCTCGCTCCTTCGCCTGCCAATGAAAGTGCTTAGCTCCATTTCCCCAAAAGTAAGCTCTTCCGAAATTTGAGTAGTGTTAAATTTACGGTCTCTGATCTCACATGTATTGTCCTTGTGCTTTTATGATCTCTTTTCACCAGAAGAAAAATTGTTGGTTGCTTTTAAAGCCTGCTCCTTGCCAAAGGTGACAAAGATGACGTTTTCTGTGGGTAACTAGGCAGTGTGTTGTTTCACGACTCAGGAAGCCACTCAGGTTTGAGTTGTTGCAAGCACTATAGGTCTTCGAGCTGTAAAATGGCAAAGCGTTTGTTTTGCAGTACAACAAAATAAAATAGAAATCAAGGGTGGCCCTCCAGTCGCCCTTGTGGCTACAGTTTGCATAGGTTCATCTGAACTAGTCTTCATCTAGCTAGCCAGAGTGCTTTTGGCCTCTTACCATGGCTGCCCACAAGACAGGTTGCGTTTGGATAGCTCACTTGAGCCAAACGGGCTGTTCTGTCCTTAGTACCGGCGTTTACTCTTATGTGGAGAGCAGGCCAGGGCTCAGCTGGAAATGAGCAGGGGGCAAGAGGGGGAGGAGAACCTGAGCCAGGTCTCTCAATTTTTTTTTTCTGATTTGTAATGTAGCTGTTAGTGCGAGGGATGGGGGTGTGTGAGAGGGATTGTGGGACTGGGGATTGTCCTGCCGCAGGGTGGACTTTGACTGCTTCCGCTGATCAGGCAGCTGTGCCTTCCCACAGTGTTGGCTGCTGGTAGTGGGGAGGTCCAGAGAAGCACAGGAGCGTGTGAATGACTTCAGCTATGAAGTTGAAAGGGGGGGGTGGCTTGGGGGGGCTACACACGTGTAGTGCAGCTTGCGAAAACAGCCGTTGCTCCCCACAGCAGTGTTGAGAAAGGCTGGGATGTGTTTGGGAAATGTATAGTTAGCGTTGCAGCTCTCCCTGATTCAAAATGCGGTAGCGTAAGCGTGTCTAGCTTTAATGGCAGCTCTTATTTTGTTCACTGTTTGGAATGGATGAATATTGCAGAGCACTAGATTGAAAGTGATATTCAGGAGTTCTTGGAAAGTCAGGCTGAAGAGCCAGGTTGGAGGGGGTGGCTGTTCGGGGTAGAACCCATAATTATCTTTTTTTGACAACCTACTGGGGCCACAGCTCAGGCATCTCCCCTCTTTTCCCAGTCCATGTCCCCTGGCACATTTCTAGTTCATGATAAAGGCACTGCAAGTGGAATAAAATGCACATAGGACATTTAGGTGAGCCCTCTGGATCCAGCATTTCTCCTAGATGTTCTCCTGCTGTTCCTGAAATTAATATTTATGTATTGGCTAATAAAACAATCACCTGACAAAGGTAGCTAGTGCTAACAAACTTTGCTGTAAACAAGGCTATACTGGTTATGTGTAAATGCATGTGGTGCTTGCAGGGAGACCGAGCCGAAATTATCCTTGTCTGTTTGGGCCCCATAAGAGGAAGAGATGCTGCAGCTCTTGCTACCAGCAGCATCAGGCTCCCTAGCACACAAGAGGTGTGAGCCAGTGAAACAGGCTTTTCCTGCCTTTGGGAGAGTCACTTCCCCTTCCTGTGGAGTAGGAAGACCTGCTCTGGGGTGGGTAAGGGGGCAAAGCGGTTAAGTAGGGCGATGCGGAGGGACAGGACTTCTTGGTGTCTCCACCTTCCCTTACTCATGTACTCCTAATAGTGACCCAGCAGCGATGTCCCAGTTTCATGTGCTGGTTGTTCCTGCAGTGGATCAAAGGGATGGGAAACAGAGGAAGCTGGAACTAGACATTCGGTTTGCATGTGACAGGTGGGGTGCCTTTGCTGTTATCTAGCCGTTTCTGTAAATCTGCAGAGTATATCAAACAAAACATTAAGTGAGCACAGGAGCAAGGAAATGCTTTTATCGTGTCTGGGATAGATGAGGTAAGTGGCAATGTTTGGCCAGAAAAGCAAGGGAAAAGATTAGACCTTGGATTTTCTGGAAGCTGATCAGCTAGAGGCCAGTGAGGCTAAGGCTTCTTCTTGAATTTTAAGGTAATGTCCTAGTGAGAGTATCTTATGTTATTTTTCAAGCCCTGCTTAGGAAGCCGGTCTCTAGTTAGCAACAACCTGGCAAATAAAAAAAATAATTAAAGAAAAACACCAAACCCACCCCACCTCCACTGGCAGGGAGCAGAAGGAGCTGCTGTCTGTGTCTTACTTCTTAACATAGAAGTATCTGTTCTCTTTTAGCTCTTCCAAAGTTGAGCTGAGAACTGCCTGGTACTGTGTGACGTTAATGAGCTGATCCTCTGATTTGGTGCTATGGGAAGGAGGGAGTAGCTGAGGCCGGTATCCACAGGATGTTGTGCGAGTGGGAGCAAGTGAGGCCTGAGCTCTGTGATGCAGGCAGTTAACCCTTCTAGCCAGAAGTAGATGAGAGTAAAAGGCTGGTGAGGAGAAACGTATGCCCTTGTGAGAGCTCTAGCCCTGTTATCTCTGGTAGCAAGGAAGGCTCAGCTCTTCATCAAGCACTGGCCCTTCTGCCCTACAAAGTGATCCTGCTTTCTGATCAATCCAAAGTTAGTTTGTGTAAAACTGAGTCTCTGTGAAAGAGACTGTGCACCCCAGTAGCTGCGGTCACGTCTCTGCAAGAGTAAAGTGGTGTTCGCCAGTGTGTTCTTCTTTATCGTCTGTCCCAGTGCTTTTCTGCTGTTGCTTCGTGCAGTTTTCCACTGTCGCTATTAAACTGACAATTACTCTTTGTTCCTTTGGTCTTTGCAGTCCTGAATAGTTAGCAGAGCTATGGTCAGTTTTTCTGCTAATCTAAGCTGTAAATGCTTGGCAAAATTGAGCAGCAGCAACAGCTAGCAGCCTCCTTCCTGGCTTAGGCCTAAGATGTTGCATCTGAATCACGTTTGAAACGTTTCTAAGAGTCTTAGAAGCAGGAGTTTTCTTCCTGCAGGCTGTTCTGCTCGGAAATTGTTTACTAACACCTCTGCTGGGGAGACTGGCTTTCTCACCCTGAGTAAGAATACAGCTAATGTAGAGTGTGTGACCGTATTATAATGGTAAAGCCTTCAGCAACCTGCTTCCTTGAGACACTTCTCCAGCCTTGAACTTAAAGGAGTAGTATTCTCTTCAGAGCGGTAACTTTTGTTAGCTATTTTATTTTGCCGCAACGGGGAAAGAGGGGACAGCTGAGAAAGGTGAAAAGTGTATTTGAAGACTCTCTGCAAGCACTGTTAAGCCTGATGAACAAGAAGGGTAGAAACTGAGCATCAGAATGATATGCTTCCCAGCTAAGTACATTAGAGGGAAGGTGGGGAGAAAGCGGTCATATGCACGCTTCTGAGCAAATTCAGAAACGAGTACAGGTAACTTACTCTGGTTGCGGCTGGAAGAAATGAATCAAGGCGGAAGAGTGGAGAAATGGCAGGAAAGGGGGAAGTCGTGATGCCTCCAGAGCCATAGGAAAGCAAAGCAATGCAGTGTCTTGCTTGGAAGTGGATTCTGTCAAGCAGGGACTTTATGAATTATATGGGAGAAACCAAACATGAGACACATGAAGAGTGACCAGGAAAGACAGAAGCCTGGAAGTGTGTGGAGACTCCTGTGAAATGAAACATACTGGTTGAGCTTGAGTGTAGTGAAGCTGACCTGTAGCTCATACACAAGTAACGGGCTCAGCATGTGTTGCAGAAAGCTACAGTTGCAGCTGGGGTTTGCTTCAGTCCATCTGGCATCTTGCTGGTTCCTGTGGAACAGCCCAGTTCTGGAATCAGCCTCAGACTGCTGCTGCTTCCCAGCCTTGTGCAACAGGGCTGGGAACCCGCTCAGGTAAAAGCGGGTGGCAGGTCTGACATCTCTGTACCTTGTTCTGGGGTATCCTGGGATGGTGCTGCTTTCATGAGCAGGCAGGCTGGCCAGGTCGAGACCTGTTATTTTGGACAACCTGGTGGCTCTGGAGAACAAGATAGACTGGTGTGTTGTGCTGTTAGCATGGTGGGCCTTTCTGGAAGTGACCTGTGAGCCCACCTACTTGTGAGTTATCGCTGGAGCTGTGACTGCTGCGGCAACCCTAGCTGCCAGCAATACTGCTGTGATCCGTTTGGGGAGTAACTGGGCTCAATTGCAAGTAATGTCCTGTGACATGTTTTGCCTTGTTCCCGATTTCGTTTGAACAAAGTGCTGGAATACTTTGGGGACGCTGGAGCTGCGTTGCTCTGCATCAGAGAGCTTTTTCTCTCCTAAATTAGGCAGTGCAAATATTCGTTTACTCATGGCAGCATCTGCTGCACTTGACTGTAGACAGCTTGTCCTGGCAATAGCAGGTATTGTACAGCTCCATTGCACTGAAGTTGGAACCGTGCTGGAATAGCTGCTGGATAGTTGAATATGTTAGAATGGTTGATTCTAACTGTGGTGTGCATTACTGCACAGTATGTGCTGGTGTAGAGTATTGTAAATGAGTGTAATGACCCTACCATGTCTAGGCAAGTACCAGTATGCCTGTCTTGTCTTTAAGTGGGGTCATGCATGAAGGGGGAGGATCTGGAGTGGTCTTTCATTGCTGTGACTGGTTTCTGGCTGCACTGCCAGAGACATGTCAGTTCAGAGGCTCCCTCACCTGCTCCCAGAGTTGCAGCAGACCTCTTTCTCTGCCTTCTCAGTCAGGATGCCTCTGTCTTTGTGGCTGTACCTCAGATCTGGGTTCTGGGAAAGTTTGACCCTTGCTACGGAATCTATTTCTGCAGGGCTGGAGCTTCCTTTATCTTAGGATGTGGAGTATGATGGAGACCTTGAGCCAGGTCTGGGTGAGCTGGTCCATCTGTGAAGGGCAGTGTTATGGCAAGGTACTTTTTGGGTCCCCACCTTTTGCTATGTTAATTAGGTTGCAGTGCTGATATGTCATGTTATTGCCCGTCATGGGATGGCCTTGAGGATCTCTACACAGCAGTTTGCTGCCTCGTGCAGGCCAGTCCCCAGTGGATCTACCTTTGCTGAAAGTCGTCTGGCTCTGCTGGCCTCTGGGCTGGGCCAATTCTGGGGCAGAAAGCTTGCATTCTTGTGGGGAACGTGAGACCAGATGAGTAGCATCCACGGGGTGGAACATAGAATTGCTTTTAATTGGCGGCGACTTTCTGGCCTTGCCTTATGATCCATTACTGAAGCGTGGAGTGTTTGGGGACAAAGTTATGATTTAAGTTCTTAGCCAAATTCCTTCCTCAAAGTAGTACTTTCCCAGTCCAGTCGTCTTTAGGAGAGCTTCTAAAGAAGGGCAGTGCTTCTGTTACACAGGTAAAGGCTATAACATTAGTACTGCCTTCTGCTTTTAATAATGGGAGAGGAAGGAAAAGGAGGCTGACTTTCGAAATTGCCCAGGGCAAAAGTCAAACCTGAGGGCTCTGTGGCAGGTGGTCAGGCAGGATGTACTCCAGCTGCTTACGCTCTGTTTTCCTGCTTTGACTGGTCAAGTTTCTTCAGGCTGCCAGTCTCCATAGTACTGGATTTAGAAGCTGAATATGCACATCGTGCGAGTGGGACTGATCAGACCTTGCAGAACTAATGCAACATCTCCAACAGCTTGCTTTTCTGTGGTGTCGTGGAGCTGAATGAGTTGAGGGTGGCCGGTCTGAGAAAGCTGCCCTTTCCCTGTGCCGGGGAGAAGGCAGCCGGAGCTGGGAAGGATGTTGAGAGGGTTGCTGACACCTTGCTGGTTGCCTATGTGATTGTTGTAAAACAAGTCCTCGGCTTTCTCATCTGCCTGCGCTACCTGTTCCTTTTGAATTACAGTAACAATTAAGAAGTGCTGTTTTGAAAGTACACGCTAGCAAGTGGTAGAAAATGACCTGATCTGGGAGAACTGTTACATATCGGAAAATAATTTTAGTAAGTGTTTATAGCCTTCGATAGTTCTGTAGCCTGATATCCTTTTACAACTGTGAATCATTACTGAACAGCATGATTCATACGCAGATCATCATTCACACAGAGCTAATGAATGAGACCCTGTTTGCCGAAGACAAGCAGCATGGCAGAAGATGGGAATGAGCACCTCAAAAGAGGATGGGCGTTTTTGGCTCTGTGGCAATTGGATTTTTTTCCCCCCATTAGCTCTCTTTTTCTATGCACCTCTGAGGCATTAACATCTTAACAAGCAAATCTGGATTTGTTGTTTCAGTCCCTCAGTGTACGTCTTGTACCCAACTGGCCTATTAGCATAATGCAACAAGTCTTTTTAAACTTGGAGCATTAATAATTGGGGAGGGAGGAGGGAGAGCAGGGGAGCTGTGTCAAAACCAAGCCTGCCAGTGAGTCACGAGTGTCTAAAGTGCAGAAATGTCTGTTCCACTTACCAGTAATTGGGCATCCGGGCTTTCTGCATTAGGTCAGATGCAGCCAATAAGGTCTATTCCAAACATGCCTATGCAGTTATGTTTTGTGATGTGTTGCCTTTGATCCAAGGATTTCAGAGTGGCATTGATTCACCTTCCCGGTGGGGCGTACAATACCCACTCGTGCTGATTCAGTGCTCTTCAGCACTCCAGGATGAAGTCAGGATCTCCTCCTGGAGCTGCGGAACAGATTTGGGATGTGGGCACTGACTGTTGTCTGAGGATCAGCCACAGTGTAGGAGCTGGCTGTGGCTGGGGAAGGGAGGAAGCTGGAGCTTGGAGTCCCCAGCCCCTGGCAGGGAAGCCAAGAGCAGCAGGAGACTGTGCTGCTTATGTTAAGCTCTGAAGGTAGCGCGTACCGGACCAGTGGGAAAGGGCTCACTGTTACTTGCTACCAGTGCAGCCTTGAGACCAGTGATACCTGGCCAAATTCCCCGCTATGTGGAGAAAGAGGTTTGTGACCTGATTCTCCTTTCACCTCCTCCCTGTCCCTGAGGAGCAGTGCATGCTGAGCTCTGGAGTCAGGTACTGGCAGCAGCCCAGCAGCTGCTTGGGGGGAAAGCACTACCTTGCCTGACCCTTGGTGAGCCGCTAGCCGGTCTTGCCTCTGCTGTTTGCTGAAGCAGCCATCTGCTGCCTCCCTGTGGGAGGCTTTTCCTCGCCGCCGAAGCGGGGAGTGCGCTTAGGAAGAACAGGGTCACTTTCTCTTTTTCCAGGGTAGGATCTGGCTTGGTGATTAGCTTCCTAGCTTGTGCTTGGTAAGCTTGCTTGGCATCTGGGGGCTCTTACTTGTTTCCTCTTTGAGAAGGTCAGTGGGTTTGGGTGAGACAGCAGGATATCTCTTCAGGATAGTCTTGATAGCGGTGTTCAGGCTGTTGCTGGCTACGCAGAGTGCTTTATGTATATCATCTTCCTGTAATGCTGTATCCTCTGGCAGATGAGAGAAGATTCCTATCTAGAGCCCTGGGAAAGAACTACGGCATGAGGGCTTGGCGTTGTGTGGGCCACAGCAGCGATAGCTGCATGGCCTTGTGCCGCGCAGCTATGTGATTTCCATTTCTCTAAGTAGAGGTGGCATTCAAAGATTGACTGGGCAATTAACCGTCTGGAGGGTTTCTCAGACTCAGGGGGCTCACTTTCTTCCAATTAATGCTTCCACTGGAAAGTACTCTTGAGGAAAGAATGACTTGGTCTCCTCTTGAAGGAGGAGTGTGGTGTGATGAAATGCAGAATGTCTCTGAGACAGTGGTTGTGAGGTTCTTGCTGAGTTGATGCAGTAAAAAGTACTACTAACAACATGGCTTGCCCCTCAACTTAACAAGAAACTTCAAAGGAGCTTCAATGGTAGGTCCTGTTGTCAGCTAACTGGTGTTATGGGCTCTGTCTAGGTATCCATCTAGCACTTGTCATCTGCTCAAGCTGTGATTTGAGACCATCATCTGAACAGGGAGTGGGATTTTGTCTGTTTTTGGTGGAGACACCACACAAAGCTGGCGTTTTTTTTTTTTTTTTTTTCAAGAGGCAATTTGGTTGAGGTGTGTTGGTTATATTAGTGGTGGCGCATGCAAACCACTTTCTCAAATACAGGCGTTGCAGTCTTTGGGTAAGCTTCCAGATGACGTTGAAGGGGTACTAGACTCTTATGTCTCTGCTCTTATTTAGCCAGCCTACAGGGTTTCCAGGAAATATACAGTTTTTGCATCTGCAGTAATCTCCAGACTTGGCATTAGTGAACTGGAGCCACTTCCTATTTGATGAAGACTGTCTTATTAATGATGTGAAGTCATTAGAGGGCATATTTATGACTGGTCTATGTACTTTTCAGCCAAAATTCATGAGCTGTAAGAGCATATGTATAGAAACTTCCTATGGCAACGTCAGTGCTGTCACATACAAGGCTTATACGAGTAGGGAATGTCTAGTGGTATATAGTTAGTAAGAGAGCCCAAACTGGCAATTTTAGGCTTGCCTGTACCAAAGGACATGGGTTTTCTTTTTTCTTTTTACAGCGCAGTTCTTCATCTCTGCTCAGATATCGGGATCAAAAAAGCTCGAATGCTTTTCCCTTACATCACTGCTTGTGTGGGGTCGTGCTCTCTCAACTTAGTCCGTCCCTGAAGTATCGCGTGCCTGCAGCACTGTGTGGTTATTTGTTCAGAAGTAGTGCTTTTCTCTTGGGTTCGCGGTGTGTGCCTGGTGAAGTTCTGCCTTGAATTGCATGGATATTGCAGGCATCCACCTTGCAGCTGGCCGTGGACATGTCAGTGATGAAACTGGTCTGTCTGTCGTGCAACTTTGGTAGCTGTGGCTGTCTAGCCAGCTTGGGCTCCTCAGTATGCGTGGTTACTGCCCAGTAAGCTGCAGTCCTCTTGGATGGAGACCAAAGCTGTTACCTTGGGAAGGTGACACCGCTTGAAGCAGTATGTGGCAACAGTTCTTTCGTAGAAAGCTTCCTAGCTGTGCTATGTAGTTAAGATCAGATTATCTGAAAGCTGTTTACTCCATGTTCCTGCCAGTCTCTTGCAGTCCGATACAGGCCTCGTCTTGCCCTTGGTTCCAGGCAGCCCTGGAAAGCAGGGAGCTTATGCTTATGAAGCTAGTGCCCTGTAAAGACAGGCTAGTTTTGAGTCGTAGAGAGTGACTGACCTTCCCTGCCTTCCTTGCCTTTTATATCTCCATATTACACAGTGTGCTATTAGAGTAAAATGTTTCACTGTAGAACTACTGCTCAGCTGCTGTTTGTCAAGCCTCCCCTGATACCACAGCGTAGGCCAGAAACTGCTATTTATATAGTATGTCTGTTGAATTAATGCTCTCCCTTGCCAGCACATATCCCGAATTCCACGAGGCAGGTTGAGTGACTGCTCCTCCCCGAACTTCTACTTGGGACTCCTCTCGTCTGCCAAGCCACTCTGCCAAGTTGAGGGTAGCTACAATTGGTTCTTGCTGTGTTTGGTACTTCACGTGGTGTGCGGTCTTTCGGGTAGCCGTTTTGGTGAGATAAATGCTGTGTAAGATTGGTGGGAGTCTTTTGGAAAACGTCTAGGCCAGTTTCCAGCTTCAGCTGAAGGTGCAAGAACCTGCTCAGCTGTTTCTTCTGACCAGCAAAAGCACAGAAACCAAATCCCTGTAGATCAAGACGGTCACCCAGAACAGGAGGCTCAACTGCCAGCCGTAATGAAAACCATCCATGGGGTGTAGTTGGCAGCTTATTTCAAATGTGATACGTCGTTTCCCTTGTGCGCTTGCCTTCTGCTGTGGTGGCCTCTCCGTGCTGAACCATAAAATGCAAGCACTGTAAGCGCCGTTCCTGGTGCCAAAAGTGGATTGGGACTCGGCACAGGAATCAAACTGATTTAAGTGCTTCTGAAGAGAACCCAAAAAGTACTTGGTGCTGGTCTTAAATACCACAGCTATTGTGAGACACAGTGAGACCTTGGAAGATGATACCTATGAGGAAGTGCAGCAAGATTTTACAGGAAAAACAAGCTGTTTGGATGCCCTAGTACCTGCTTATAAGGAATATTGGCAAGACTTGGTCAAATTTCACTTCAGCTTTTCCAGGCTTGATTACAAATGATTCAACCCTTCCCATACTGCCGCTCCCTGTGATAACTTGTTCACATTTGCCATTAGGCCTCTGCAATGTGGAACACTGTTTTGTGGTACAGTTGTCTGAAATTCAAAGTGTAGTAATGCTGATGTTTTAATAATAGAACAGAAGAGACTGTCCTACCCACAAACCTAAATTTTCGAAGGAGCTTGCTGTCTTGGGAGAGCAAGACATGCTTGCTTTTCTTTCCTCCTGCTTCTTCCAAACAGCTCTTTGTGGCAAGCTGTAGGAGTAGAGTTGAAGCCCCCTGTAGTGGTTTAGGAGAGGATTCAGAGCCCTGGTCTCCTCTGCTCTTCTGACCTGGAGCTCTAATGCTGGTATCTTCCTGGCCACACTAAATCTGAGCTAATTGCCAATTACTGCTGGGGCTGGTGCAGTGTGGTTAGTAACCACAGTATCCAGTAAGCTTAGTGTTTCTACCTTTCCAGTGATTGGCACGTAGTTGCCCCCTTGTGTGTGGGTTGTTTTTTTTTTTTTTTTTTTTTGCAGTATGTGGACAGGTGCCCTTAATGCTTTTAACTGCTTTGTCCTCTTCTTCAGCTCCTTGTGCAGTGGCACGTTTTGTGCGGTTCTGTGATCTGGGATGCCAATTTCTTACTAAGCAAACATGTCAGAGCATTTCGGGTCCTGATGCGTGTACTTACATTACAATGGCAGCTATTTGGCTGCCCTGTAGACACTCCCTCGCCCAGAATAGGGACAGCAACTGTCTCTAGCTGCTTAAAACTTCCTGGCTCAATTTAGTCTGAAAGCATTAGCTTCCAGCTGATCTAGTGTAATTTTTCTTGGGTGCATTAAAACTAGGGGGGAACCTCTTAGCTTTGCTGCTTCCTTAAAATAAGAAGCCTGCTGAGCAGGCTATAATCTGAACTGCTTCAGATCTGTCCTTCCTGGAGGAGCACTGGGGAAGATGGCTATCACCACCTATTTGATCCTGAGCTGCTAGCGTGAGCACTTTGAGCACTTCCCTTAATCTAGATTGATCACTTAATTGTGCACTCTAACAGTTTCATAAGGAAGCTTTATCTGGCAGTGTGCTTGCTGTGGGATTCATAGTTGGCAGGGGCTGGCCGGGCAGTGAATGTCCCATGTACTTCACGCGCAGTGGAGCTTGTTTGTAATAGAAGTCTGCCGTTTGGAAAGGCTCCTTTCTCGAGGTCGGCAGTCAGCGTGATTTCCTGTACATGATTCCCAGAGTAAATGTAATCTAGAACATAGCGCACAGCTGATCTAGCAGCTGCAGAGGAGGAGGAGGAGGCATGGGATTTGCAGAAATACCTGTCTCTTGTTGTTCGGGCACAGTGGCTGCACAGACGGATAGGAACCCTAGAGATTGTACGGATATACAGAGTATGCCAGTTTTTTTCTAGGCTTTTTTTTTTTTTTTTTTGAACTGCAGCTCTCTTAGAAACTGTCTTTGCACTTTGGCTCACTGAGGTGAGTCTAACACATGCAACCAGAGGTTTGTGGACCTTGTCATCCAGCGGTAAGGTCACGTACAGGTAGAAGCTTGCTTTGAGAGGGGAAGACCACCCTTCTGAGGTAGGCTAACGAGGTCTTAGCGTTGCATGACATCTGCAAGTTGTCTGCAGCCATCTTAATCGTTTGCATGCCCGTTTGCTTGAGCTGGTGTCATGTTGGTCTCGACCTGTCTGGGATGTGATCTAATTTAGTGATCGGATGCTGAAAGTGTGCTAATTTAAGGAAGGGAGAGATGAGCAGAGAGCAGTGGGTGCTGAATGTTACCTTCAATTAGCTGACTTCCTAATGAACTATTTTGGGTGAGTTAATCATACCCAGCAGGCGGCAGCAGCATGCTGGCAGGGCTGCCCCCCCTGCGCCCCCCCCCCCCCCCCCGACTGTGCTGGGTGCCCAGGGGCCTCGGGGTGAGCAGGCGAGCTGACTCCTTGTGTGCCAGGCTCCTGCGGCTTGCTACGCTGCGCCGTGCCCTGGCTGGCACCGCTCTCGTGACAAATTGCATGTCTGCTATTTTATTGCATTCTGCAGGAATCTGTTAGTGCCTGAAATAGCTGAGTAAATAGTAACAAAAGTGTGTCAAATCCAGCAAATGCACATGATGTCAGTAGTGGAAGGTGCTTCTGGATATATCGCCAGGCTGGAATTCGCTGAAGGGTTGGACCAAGTGCAATTTCATGCTGCGTTGCACTCTAGTTTGAGAATTATATAATACCTCTATTCTCTCCCACTTAGAGATCCGTTTTCATGTGTGTGTTGCGGCAGTAGATCACAAGGGTTTGTGAAGTCCACTGTGTTACTTTGGGTAGGGTGCTGACGTGTTGCTAGGGAACAGCGATTTGACTGACACACGTGACTGCCTTCTAGATAAGATGTTGTGTGTAATATAAATAATGGCAAGTTACAGTGCTCTCTTCAAGGTGTGGTTTGGCATAACCCAGCCAGCTCCCAGGAAACAACTGCGCTTTAGCCAGCAACTCTGCTAACGCCCTTCTCAGGCTGCCCAGTGGTTTTGGGGCAGTGCAACATAAAAAACGGGAGGTCATGAACAGAGGGTGACCCTAAGATTTTTAGGGGCAGCTTGCATGTAAAAAGAAAAGGCACTTTTCAGCAAGAAAGCATTTGTCCTAAGACTTGCTCTTGTTCTTGTGAGGGCACAACTGGATTTCCTCATTGCTGTCCCCCGGACTACTCTGCCTTGCTATCTGCTCTTTCACAATTTCGTTATCTTCATTAGGGGAAAAAGTTGTGTGACATCTCCTCTTAGCAGGAGGGCCGTGCAGTGCCCAAGGGGCATGGCTGTCCCATCTCCCACCTGCCAGATTGGGTAGGAATGCCCTTACTTCATGCGGCAACTTGTCTTCTACGAACGGCATGGTCTGCAGGGCTTTCTAATCTCTGGGAAACCTGAGAATCTCTCCTTTCAGAGAAAGGAATGAACTGCGTGAGCTTACTTCAAGAGTTGTACTTCCAGAAAAGTCGGGAAGAGCTGCTTTCGTTCTGATCAGCCTCTTACTCAAAGGAGCCTGCTGGGAATGATAGGCCATTATATCTCCCCTAAGGCTTGTGCCATTCACTGAGGTAGCAAAGTACTTTAATTGAGTGGTATATGGAGTATTCTTGGCTGGTGTGACCTGGAAGTCTGTGATAGCTGTCAGCATGGCTCAAAGCTCCTTCTGGGAATAACGCATGCAAGTGTCTCTTTGCGACTTTCTTGATTAGCGTGTGTGGGGCATCTTGGAAATTAAAACCAATTAGTTGTCTTTAAGGTCAGGGACTTATTTGACCTACCAGCATCCATTTCAACTTGGCCTGGATTGAAGATCTTTGGAAGAGGGCTGTACAACTTTTGTAAGGAGGCTAATGAAGTGATGCTTTTTAAAGCGCTTCCCTGCTGTCTCTGTAGCCCAAACACTTTAGGCAGGACGCTAGTGCACGACAGACTGAGACAGCAGCAGGCAGGTACTGTGTTAGCCACAATAAGAAATGTAAAAAAGCAAAACCCATTTTTTAATGGCTGAGAAAGCACCTTTTCATTGGTGATGCAAGCCAAAATCCTGAACAGAGCTTTCCCCCCCACCCCAGAGCTTAGCTGGTTTGCCCTTGAGAGAGCTGGAGGACATGATGAGGCATTTGTTTTATGCCGTCACCCTAATTGTGAAGCATGAGATCTGGGTCAAATTTGGGGCAGCACTGAAGACATCTGAGTATTTTTATGGCGAATGGGAAGCGCCTGGTGGAAGGCGGATGGGGACTTTCTTGACCTTTTTTGTTTTGGCTTTGGATAGAATTGAACCACCAGGCTTTTTTTTGTAGATTAAGACCTCTGTGGGGCCCACCCCAAAGCTGTAGGATAAAGGAATATCAGACTTATCTTTTGACTTAAGTGAGGTCTGTGGTTTGTGGGGTCTTATCTTCTGACTCTGTCTGGGGTTGGCGCTCCTGAACTTGCGGTTATGTACTTAAGCAAGGTTTATTTAAAGCATCTGCTAGAGTTGGTGAGCTTCTCTGTAAGGCAAAGTGCTATAGGAAAGTAGAAAAGGCCAACTGCTACAAAAAATCCTTCCAGTTCAGTTTTCTTTATTAATTTGAGGTGAACAAAGTGATAAAACTACACTTGGGCTGGCTACTACTGCTCCAGCTGTCCGAGAACAAATGGAACGGGCTTTAAAGTGGCCCTAAAGTATGGGGCTGCGTTGTTTTAAATTACTTCTGCTGGGGACTGCTTACTTGCCTTTTAGCTTGCAGCTCTTAGCCTGTAAAACTGTATTCTCTCTCCCTCTCGTTTTTTTTTTTCTCTTTAGTGTGGTATCCCAGATTAAATGAACAGCTTGGTAGCAGCTAACCTGAGCACTTGGTTATGGAGTCAGGGTCCTCTGAAGAGCTTGTTTTGTTTTCTTTTCTCACCCAGTTCTGCCCAGCAGAAAGGGAATTACATCGCTAACAATGAAGCGAAGCATCCTTTGGGGGTGGGGGGGGGAAGGGAGGAGAGAGAATTATTTATGTGGACTGTTCTATGAATATACTTGTTGCTTTGGCTGGTCGCTGCTCACAACCTGTCTTTTTTTTCCTTCCTCAGCAATGGTACCAGCATGATATCGTTGATCATTCCCCCCAAAGACCAGATTTCGCGAGTCGCAAAAATGTTAGCGGATGAGTTTGGCACCGCCTCCAACATTAAGTCCCGAGTGAATCGCCTTTCCGTACTGGGAGCCATTACATCTGTACAGCAAAGACTCAAACTCTATAACAAAGGTAACTTCTAGCTTGTATGGATGCTGGCAAATTTCCCTTACTTGGAGGCATCCTTAAGTTCCTGTCTTGCACAGTTTTCTGCTAATCAAATCTGTTGGCCTGTGCTGCTGTTTTGCACTGATGTTCCAGGTATGTTGCCCATGGATGACTACTTTAGGGATAGCCCTTGGGACTAGGATACTCTTGTCTTTGAACAGGCTCATGATTCTGTCCTTATCGGTCCCGACTCTTGTAAACTTGGTCAGCCTTGAGACCTGTTCCGTGAAAATTGATTGCATTAAACTGGTGGTTTCCCATTCAAATTGGCATAAGTCTAGAGGAGCCTTATGGGCAAATGTGATAGCATGCAACTACAATCATTCTGGGAGGGAATGGACCCAGGCCATTTAAGATGAGTACAGGGAAAGGGTTCACCGCTGCTTTCCTTACCCCAGCATGTGACCTTCACTGAGATGGTACGTCTGTAAACTGCTGTGTGAGAGCTGGGAAAGTGTCACGGGGATGTTGATGTTTAGCTCGTTTGCAGATTCTACAAGCCTGCAAGCTCATAAGCTTAACGGGTTTCACTTTCTATCAACGTTACATTGGGTTACCTTTGATTTCCTACTTTAAGCTGTTCAGTACAGGTGCACTGTCTCAGAGTTCAGGTTAGTTTGTTTTCCATTGTAGAGACTTGAGGAAAAAATAAGGGGGCAGATAGAAAGTGAAGAACACAGGCACTTCAATTTCAATCCTATCTTAAGTCTCAAATTCTGGTAGTTAGCTTTTGATGGATATGGCTTGCACTGTTTCTCGGTGATCTTAAATTGCATTGTGCCTTCTATAGTACCTCCAAATGGTCTGGTTGTTTACTGTGGAACAATTGTGACAGAAGAAGGAAAAGAGAAGAAAGTCAACATTGACTTTGAACCTTTCAAACCAATCAACACATCGTTGTATTTGTGTGACAACAAATTCCACACAGAGGTAAGAAGTCGTCTAGAGGTAAGAAGTTGTCTCCTTGTTGTCTACCGGTCTTGCGGTAGTCAAAGTCAGACTGCTTTGCTAGGCTCACTGAAACAATTCTTAGTTTGCTTGGGTCCACAGTCTCTAGAACAGCAAGCTTTAATTTAGGGATCCTGCTGGTGAAGCCACTGGATGGCTTGTGACTGGCCAGTATTCAGAAATGTGTGATATTTGCTGAAAGGCCTTGTGAGTCGAGATACTCTCCGATTCCTGCTATAGCTGATTTCATGGCACAGCCAGTAAGTGCTGAGTTTGAGTAACCCACAGACATGAGCTCGTCTCCATAATTGGCAGCAGGTTTTTTCTTAACCTTAGAGGCCCGTAGGTCTTATTCCAAGCTATGCCTTAAAGTAATGCCAAGAAAATATTGGCGTTACTAGTCTTGATACCAGCTGTGTTACCTGAGACTCTTGATGGAGAACTGGCGTATGCCTAATCTATCTGGAGTAAGGTAGGGTTATTTTTATCCAGCATCTAATTGCAGAATCTACTTATGAACAGTTTTGAGGCATTTGAAGTTGATGTGGATTACAGTAGTCCTTTTGTTTGCCAGAAGTCAGTTTGTTGCATTCAAGTCTGTTTTGGCTCTGTTGGCAGATGCAGAGGTCTCTTGTTTGTAGTGGATGTCTGACTGTATTTCACATCCATGACATTCACTACAGTAAACGTGTAGACTGAGGCTTAACTGCCTCATGCTTGAAGTGTGGGCTTGACACAGCCTTCAGCAATGTAGTTCTACTTTTTCGCTTGGATTTTTGCAGACCTAATCTGTGACTGGGTTTCAAAGGGCAGGAGTGCAGGCAGAAAGGGATGTTAGTCCCACAGGTGTGAGGTACCTTCCTATTATTCTGTCTCCTTGACCTACTGGGAGTGCCTGAAGCTGGGAGCAGCCTCCACCACCTAGAGGTACAGCTCTTGAAAGCTCTGCTGAGCCTGTATATGTGTAGGCAAGCAAAAGCAAGAGGCGTACACGGGAATTCAGGAGAGAGTCAGAGGTGCAACACCAGGGGAAATAATTTGTCCCTGCAGTTGCTGGTAGTGCGTGGATGGCAGTAGGGCAGTGGGTTGCTTTCTGTTGTACCGGGAAAGGGATTAATTTGGTCCTGGCTGCAGCTCCTGCTTCAAGGCACTGATTTTATACAAAAAAGCTACTGCCCTGTGGGCTCTTCCCAGGAGGCATCTGTAAGCACCCTCTTGTTGATAGGTAGCATTGCTCAGCAAGAGTTGCAGTAACTTGAGAGGAGTTTGTGGTAATTCTACTATTGATGATGTGACCTACCAATAGCACCTTTCTCTGTGAGCTGTCTGCTCTCCTGTCTCTTTTGGGTATGTTCTTAGTTTACTTGGTATTGCCTGCACTTCAGAATCAGATCTAGCTGTAAAAGCATACTATATATATATATATTATCTCAGGCAGTGAGAAAATGTTAGCAATGGAGTCCTCGTTTGTCTGTTACTATCTCGTTTGCTTGTAGAGCCATTCTTTTAACCTATTGGTTCCCAATATGCAACTAGGAGTCGAGATGGGGCCTCTCGCTTGGTAATAACAACAGATTTCATGTGAAAGTGAGGATGTGTAAAGGAGCAGAAAAAGGATGTGATCCTCTACTTTAGGCTGAAGCTGGAAGGAAAAAACTCAACCCAGGCTGATAGAACAGTATCAGAGGAGTAGGCCCTTGTATGCTTGACAGGTAGAACAGTAGAATTGCTGACATAGAACTAACGACGGGGAAGTTAGGGATCACTGATCATTGGGTACTTAATTAAAATGAGGGAATCGGGAACATGAGAGCTGTAGTCATTTGTTGCCTGGCAATGGACATCTGATAAGATTTCCTGTAGATATATTATTGCATGTGTGAAACCGAAGTAACTTCCCAAGAGGGATATGAACCCTGATGTGTGTCTGAAGGGTAGGATTTACAATGATTTATTTTGATACCTTGGCTTGAGCCATCATCCCAGTCACACGATTTGCTTGGCCCTCTCCCAGTTAAATAGATTGCAATGTAATATGCCACTTCCTTCTCATTCATCCCACTGCTGATGAATTAATACAAAATATTTGTTTTGGCCAGTAGATTCTATTAAACCTCAGAGTCTGTTCCTTTCAAGCTTGAAAGCCGTAGACTTGGTTGTGCGGATTTTGGATAAAGATGACTGTCTTATTCTTTCCATTCAGTTCAGTAATCGTGCAGGCAGGCATGGAGGCTAAAGTTAAAGGTCCTGTGGAGTAAACCAACACCATCGCTCTCTCAGTATCGAACCAGTGACTTAGAACTACCTGTAACTTCACAAATCTTCTATCCTGCTAATCAGTTTTTGCCACCCTGGATATAATATCAGAAAGGATTCTTGCTGTTACGTTTAATTAGGTGCATATAGGTGAACCAGTGAACGTGCCTCCCCGTTTGGCCTGCCACTCAGAGAACAGTAGCTGCCAGAGCTCCCTCTAAAGGACAAGTGTAGAGTTTGGGTACCAGGCAGTGCCCCATAACACCAGAACCGGTGCTGAGCAGGAAATTGTAATCAGTCTTCAGAGTGCCGTGCAGTAGCCCTTTAAGTAGAGCCTTCCATCTCTTCCCCAAACTCCTAAGCGAAAGCAGCAGTTGGACAAAAGGTATTTAGAGCCCTTGATAGTGAGCAGTCTTTTAATTTTTAGCCAGCGTGAACCACCTTGTGAAATGAGTTTAGCTTTCCTTAGAGAGAAGGAAGTTGAAGGATAACTGCTTAGCGATGATCACCTACCGCATTAAACTTCTGATTGAGTTTGATTGTCCTTCATAGTCTTTCGGAATGAGATAAACTTGTGAAAATAAATTTGGTCTTTCTGAACCATGATAAACTAATGCTTCTGCTGACAACATTGTTTCTGTTTCAGGCTCTTACAGCGCTGCTTTCTGACGACAGCAAGTTTGGCTTTATTGTAATAGATGGTAGCGGTGCACTCTTTGGAACCCTTCAAGGAAACACAAGAGAAGTCCTGCACAAATTCACTGTGGATCTTCCAAAGAAGCATGGTAACACATTAGTGACTCTCTAAACTGTTTGCAGTAGCAGATGATAGGATGGGATGTGGGGGGTAGAAGAGCAGGAAACTTCAGCTGTAGGTGTTTAACCATGCTCGGTTCCTTGCTCCCCGGAAGTCGGCCAGCAAAGCCTCATAGTTTGAGTCTTGTGACAAGATAAATGGATTAATATAATACACAGTTGATCTTAAAGTGGCATTTTTTTTTTCCTTTGGTGCACTTGACCCTTTATTTGGTTTTGGATCAGCCTTTAGAAGAGATCACTAGGGCAGGTAGTAATACCACTTTGGTAGTGTCCTTAAATTTTGTCTCTCGTGATGTTGCATGCGAACCATAGTGAAAAGCAGGAACCTGTTCCTTGCAAGAAACACAGAAGCTTAGTGGAACAAGCAAAACTCTAGTTCCGTTGTTACGATGTTGTATTGTATATTGAATTCAGAGAATTGCCTGTTAGCTACTCCTGTTTTACCATCCTTCTCTGATGTAGTTTGGGATGGGAGAAAATGAAATAGGAATGTCTCCCCAGTAAGCTTAAGCCTAGCAGTGTCTGTGTTGGAATACATTGCATCAGCAAGAAAGGTTTGTGAGGCAGTGTAATAAAGGAAATGGCATTTAATGAAGGTACAGGATATAAAAAAATTTTGAGCATCTGTGCACATTTTCTATAGAGAGGGCTACAGTGAGTCCTTGAAAAACATATTTCCCTCTGTGGAATGCATGGAGCAAAATCTCTTGCTGTGAACGAGCACTCTCTGTTCACTTGCTGTTGCAACTGAATGCCCCTGGCTCAGCTTGTGGCAAACTAATTCAGACTGCATCTGCCCTTGGCTTCAGTTACTCAAGGCCCGGTTGGGACCCTGTACTAAGAACCTCCTAGAAATGAAATGACTTCCAAATTGCTACCTCACATCTGTCCTCTCTTAAAGGTAGAGGAGGTCAATCTGCCTTGCGTTTTGCTCGTTTGAGAATGGAAAAACGACACAACTATGTAAGGAAGGTAGCAGAGACGGCTGTGCAACTGTTCATTTCCGGTGACAAGGTGAACGTGGCTGGTCTCGTTTTAGCTGGATCAGCTGACTTCAAAACTGAATTAAGTCAATCTGACATGTTTGATCAGGTGAGCGTCCTTTTCTGAGCAAAGCCCAAATTTAAAGTTGTCAGTAGTAACGTGGTGATATTAACAGTAGCTCTGATATTAGATGCATCTCAAGAGGGAGGTAAGCTTTGTGTCTGAAGTGATTTGTTCAAAATATAAAATCTGATGTATCCTAAAGAGGCCTCCCTTTCCCAGTACCTTCCTGCAAGGAGGTAAGATCTCATTTTCTTAGTAACACTGTTACTAAGAAATCTGTCCTCCCTGGCTTAGAATTGGCATTCATGTTCTTTGTGTTACTAAAGCCTCTACTTTAGATTTTGGAGAATTAAACTCCGCTAAACCTAATCTGTCTGGCCCTGTTGCCTGAACGTTGTGCTTCAGTATTAAGCGTTCAGAGGTCCCTCTGACTCAGAACCTGTGCTTGCAAGTGAAGCAAAGTAGATTAACGCTGTGACTCTTGCCAGGCACTTATTCTTGTGGGGTTATGAAGTGGTGTCGTGGCAGTGCTATGTAATAGACTGGCTAACGCTGTCTCTTTTCATGTTTAGCGGTTGCAATCCAAAGTGCTCAAACTAGTTGACATTTCGTATGGAGGAGAAAATGGATTTAATCAAGCAATTGAATTGTCAACTGAGGTCCTCTCCAATGTGAAGTTTATTCAAGAGAAGAAACTAATAGGTATATGGCTGCGTGTTTAGCTTTCTCCTGAATCAAGTACTCTTGATCGAACACAGTCTTCCTTTAGACCTTCTGGTAGCGCCTCTGTGCGCTAGCTCAGCCCTGTAACGATTCCAGAGTAGGACAGAATAGAAGTTCTAGTGACACTTTATGTTCTCCAGACACCTCAATTGCTGCAGGACTTAGTGGGACATTAAGGAGAATGTTTTCCACCAGGCTCCTCTGATCCCATTTGTCCTTTCATCAGATTGCCTTAGTTTCAGGCCATCTGGTGAAACTGGAGTGGGATGAGAGGAAATATCTCTCCTCAGATCCCTTGCATCTTCCGCAAGATATGAGTTAAGATTTTCTTTGTTTTAAGATGGCAATAGAAATGATCCCTTATCTGACTCTTAGCAGCCACGTGTTGCTAATATGAAAACACAGGCAGAAGGCAATACAAATGATAGCTACCTTACACTAAAGAAGGGAATAAAGCTAAACAGTGCCTGCTTGTGGATTAGTCCAATGATTGTTGCATAGCTAAGTTAAACCTTTAAGTGAAACGAGACCCCCTGACAGGCAGTGTTTGATTCAGAGGATTCACTACTAGAAAAATCAGCTGTATTACATGCTTTGATATGCTGTTAGATCTCTTGTTCCCTTCAGTGACATTGCAGTCTCCCTTTCCAGTGTTTTCTTGCATTCAAATTAGGCTTGTTAAAATCCACATGGCGTGATCTGTGTTCACAACAATCTGTTTCTCTGTATCCTGGCTGCAGGACGATACTTTGATGAAATCAGCCAGGACACGGGGAAGTACTGTTTTGGTGTTGAAGATACACTAAAAGCTTTGGAAATGGGGGCAGTAGAGATACTGATAGTCTATGAAAATCTGGATATCATGAGATACGTTCTGCACTGCCAAGGCACAGAGGGTAGGTATTGCTTCTGTGAGTCTAAAAGGTCCATTAGGACATTAACCTCTAAGCCATCTCATTTGGATAGATTACTCTGAGGGAACTGCCTAAGTAGAACTGTAAGGACTTCATCGGGGGGATGTTGTATAGGCAAGTCACTAACTTGCAGCTTCCCCCCTATTCTGGGGGGAAAACTGTGAAACTAGCAAGCTTCCTCTGTGGAGAAGACATTGCAGTGCTGGGGTGGCAGTTTGTCACCAAGCTCGCGTCAAACCTGCCTTTCAGTTATGTGACTATAAATGTGACGCTAGTGCAACTGAGAGGAGACTGACTTAACTGTACTGGCCAGAAGCAAAACTCTTACTAGCCCTGCATAGGCCTTATTTCACCCTTTGTTTGTTTTGGGGGTTTTGGTTTGTTTGTTTGAAGGGGGGAGGGTCATGTTGCGCAGTATGGTTACTCTTTTCCTGTGCGCCCGATTCAGTTTCCCATGTTCCCATAGAGCTTCAGGTATAAAGGAAGGCAATTTCAATGACTAAAGCCTCTATGTTGTAATTACTGGTTGTCCTCTGTCTCCTGCTGTTTTTAACCTACTTCTGGCAGCCTCGTCCAACCTAATACTGTTCTTTTTCCCCCTTCTCAGAGGAGAAGATCCTGTATTTGACACCAGAGCAAGAGAAAGATAAATCCCACTTCACAGATAAAGAGGTATTACAGCTTTGGGGTTTGTCGATTCATTCTCGGTGTGCTGGTGCAGTACTCTGAGCTTAGTTTGTTGCAAAGACGTGAGCATGACGACCTTTCTCTTGCTCAGATGGGACTTTGAGAGAGAGCAGTCTGTGGCTTCTGCTTGCCTTCAGTGTAACTCCTGGATTCTAGCCTTGCTTTTCCCTAATTTTTCTTGCTGCTTATTCTGAGGTCATGTAAATGAGTTGAGGTGACAGCGAGAGAGGGGTCTTTGAGCACTGTCAGACCACCCACTGGAAGAGTTTGATATCCGCTATGCATCCTGCAGGCTGAGGTCTCAAGCCGTTACTTCCGGCTTGTTTATGCATTGATTCTGTCAGTGCAAAAGAACTTTGAGGATCAAAACCTCTACACAAGTTTAAGTGGAAGGAAGTATTTGTTTCTAGATATTTGAAGTGCGGATCTGTCATCCGCTGCTTTTGGGTTCCTCGCTTGTACAGGTCAGAGAGCCCTGACAGGGCAATTCTGCATTACTCTTATTGCAGTGTAAGCTGAGCAAAAGTCTGGCCTGTTCCTTACAAAAAGGTGGGTGATCTCTGTCTAACATTATGACTGCTAGGGTAGCTGTTTCCAGCTGTTCTTCTTCCTGATGGGGTAATTGCCAATCCTTTCTGTGCACAGAAGGATCACAGTGTTCTGTACTGTGATGTAGTGTTTCTATACTAATAATCACTTGACTTCTAAATCTCTGCCTCTGGCCTCTGTGTTTGCTTAGATCAGTGTTTCCCCGAGTAAAGAGTGCCCAGTTAGATGAGTGTCAATGGAGTGCTTGTGGGGGATACAAAGTAATATCTAAAGAAACTGAAAACTAAGGGTGTGGCATGAAGTAACAGCTGAGCAGAAGAACAAATAAGGCTATTTTCTCTCCTACACTGAACTCCATGTTATGGGAGCCCAAAACAAGACCTGTCAACACCTTAGTTTCTTAGCGCCAGGAGTCCTGTGCTTGTGCCAGCACTTGTCCGATACGGATGTATTGGGAATGCCTACCACCTGGACCCTGGCAAGTGTGTCAGATTGCTCCAGCCTGCAAAGCATGAAGGGAGGTGTCTCTGTCTTGAGACAGAAAAGACGCTATTGGTGTCCATTAAGCCAAAGACAACTTTTGGTGTGAGTTTTCTCAATAGGTAACATGCAATGACAGTAACATCGTTTGTTTTTCAAATGTCTACGTAGACTGGCCAAGAACATGAACTGATAGAAAGTATGCCCCTTCTGGAGTGGTTTGCAAACAACTACAAGAAATTTGGAGCAACATTGGAAATTGTTACAGACAAATCACAGGAAGGATCCCAATTTGTGAAAGGATTTGGAGGAATCGGAGGTAAACCGCAAGAGAAAAATACACATTTTTCTAACAGTTGGTTTGATTAAACTAGTGCTAACACAAGCAGAGAACCAGACAAATCTGACTCCTGCTAGTCATGATACCTGTGTAAGAAATTAATGTTCAGCAGGGGTCTCCAGATGATTTATGGGGGAACCATGTTCAGCATGTTAGGCAGCTGTCACTCTGAGACTCTGCTTCCCAGATCCTGTTGCCCTTCAGAGGGCACAGAGGACAGACTGTCCATCTTTCCAGCTGCTGAATTTCAGAAGGGCCTTGAACTGCCTGCTCCATCTCTCCACGGTGGTTTTGTGGAATATTGTGCTTTGCTATGGAAGTGGTGTATAACAAACACTAGCCTAACTTCTGAGGCGACTGGATATGTTACTTGTCCCTCAAAGTCTCTCTCTACTTCTACCCTCGCAGCCTGTTTTCGGTTTCTTTTCAAAACAAAGTATTTTTAGCCCAACTTCATAGAGGAGTGAGGCCTCTGAAATCATTCAGTCCTTCTCTTGAACTTGCAAGGCACTTTCAACCAAGTCTGACAGTGGTGTAGATAATTATTTCCTCAGTTTGACAGAGCAGCAGGGTAAAGCAAAGACACTTGCCGCAAACCCTTTTCTCCCCAGACAAATGATCCTGTAACAACGTTGTTGCTTATTTGCTGATAAGCCAACTGCTGCCAGACAATCGGCTTGTCTAGCTCTGGATTAGCTTGAGCACTTACATCTATCAAACTAGACACAGTAAAATAGAGATGAATTTCTCATAGAAAGGGAGTTTTTGGGGGGGAAAGGACACCAGTCAGAAGGAAATGAGCTTGAACAGTTTGGCTACATGTAGAACAACTGGTTTCTATGTTTAGACTTCCAGGAGTCCTTCTCCATCTGCCAAGACTTGCCCCCTTTACCTAGGGGAATTGTTTGCTACCGTGCTCGAGTCCCTGTAGCCTTAAAAGGCTGTACTTCTTGAATACGCCTCACCTAAGCAAATGTTCCCAGGGATAAAGGCTTCCCAGAATCCTGGGTTGGGGTGGGGGGGAAAGAGTCCCCGAAGACAGCCACTAAGCGCTGCTTGTATTCCCTTGCGAAAATTTTATTTCGGTCAGATGCCCTCTGAATTTAGCGGTTTAGCCTTAAAGTGAAGCCACTGCCTCGTCCAAGCAGTTACATCAGGACAAATGATCTGTTCCTGGCATAACCTTTTTGGAGATACAGTTCTCCTAGAATAGGCTCAGCTTTGCTAGCAGAAAGCTACCATGTGCTGGACAGAGAGGTGTTTATTCCTCTTGGGAATAAATTATCAGGCTAACATGCAGGTGGGAATTTCATATAGCTGAGTGTGTGCTGTCAACCATCGGTAGTCTGAGCCCGTCTTGCAAACTCAGTGATAAGTCAGCTTCTGAAAACTTAATTGAGAAACGACTGACTTGCAGAGACTTCAGTGCATTTATGTGAGGGCCCAGTGAACTGCTTTAAGTGCCTTTCTAGCTCTTCTGAATTTTGAAGAAGCTAAAGTGTTTTGTTTTTACCAGGTATCTTGCGGTACCGAGTGGACTTCCAGGGAATGGAATACCAAGGAGGAGACGACGAATTTTTTGACCTTGATGACTACTAGGTAGTCGACCTGGGTCCGGCAAAACGTGCCTCGCCCCTCCAGCATCCAACCCAAGGAGCAAACTCATGGTGGAAAACACAACAGATCCCTGCCTTAGAATTGGAACATTTCCAGAACTTGATCCACAAGCATTGGATTTAAAAAAGCAAAACCCTACACTTTGATTTGTCATAGTGTCAGTACAGCAGCAAACTACTAAGTTCCTATCTGCCACTTTGGACTAATTTAAAAAGAATCCCGGTTTTTACTTTTACTCAATGGTGAAATTGGTTGCTCTTGTATTTTATGAAAATGATTTTTTTAACCTTCATGATACATTAACTGCTGTAAACCTCTTCCTTCAAAAATTAATAGAAGTAAGATCCTACTGGTTTGTTTCTTTTTACTTTGATTGGAGAAATCAATTGCTGCATTTTGCAGCGACATGACCCATTTACATGGCATTCTCAGCTTAGACTGCTGAAGAAGAAACATAATGAAATTGGAGCCATTCATTCTCTTTGAAAGAATGAGAAGGCACTTTATCTAGAGTGCTAGCTTACAAGGTGTGGCTTGCAAATTCAGATGGTTTGGGGAGGCTTACCAGCCAAACGTACTTTAATCTATTTGCAGAAGCACTGCTCTTACAAACTAGGAAATGCACTTCATTGATTGCAATGAAAATGCTGCTGAAGTCTTAGGCTTAATTTGGATTTGAGCGGTGCAGCCTTCAGTTTTTTTTTTTTTTTCAGTCTTGACAAAAATAAACATGCAATTTAAGTGAAGTAAGGTACACTTTGCTTTGTTTTGTTCCTCGGTAAGTTTTTCTTTTTTGCTTTAGGACTGCGTAAGGTTTCCTTGATTATGTGAATTTGATTGAACCTACAGTTCTTTAATGGAAGCGGGTATTTTACAGGAATAACTAACAAGTGGGGGTCCTTGACTGAAGCCTTAGTACTGGTGCATTTGGAGCATTTGATACTAAATATGTTGAACGTTAGCACAACCCACTGGGACGTCCATTTCCCAGCACTAAGGAAGTCTGTCGTACGGGCTCAACAAGTGTCCTGTCAATCTGATGCTGATCTCTAATGCACCCTAAATGGGTTAAAATTTCTGGTTGCATCAAGACTCGAGAAAGCTTTTTGTCATGCCTGCTATATAGAATGCATTGCAAACTACTAGAAATGGCGAAGGGTTTTTCAGATGGTCTTGCAGGCAGAGGGTAAAGTTAACATTGGCACAAAATAATGCACAGATCTTGCTTCTTTTTCTGGGTTTTTGGGTTCTCTGATGGACGCTTTGACATCTTGGTGTCTGATAGTTCTGTTCTTCACCGACTCTATCTCTCCTGGTGCATCAGTCAAAAGAAGCTTCTGTTCCCAAGTTGCATACCTGCCTATCTTTCCAGTAATCCTGTTTCACTTGAACGGAGGGGGAGCTTGTCTTAAAACTTCTGCCACACTGTACTTTGAGGTCCAAAATTACTGTCATTGTGAGCGATATAATTTGTAACCCTGGTTTATAACCTGGCAGATGGCTTTGCTGTCGTTTTCACATCAAAGCTGGAATCTCTCATAGAAGGTGACTGGGTCTGCCACAGACTTGCGCAAACCCAAGCTTGAGCAAGTTTGTGGTCTTCAAAGCGGTATGTTCTGGATTTTTGCCATTGTAAATGGGTCTATTGTGACATGACAAGACCAGAAAAATTGGATGTAAATTTACATTTTTGAATATACTGCTTGTTGTTTCACATGATACATTAGGGTATGCAGCTCCTTTTTGTAGTTTTTATTTTTACTATTTAAGTTTGGAAATGATGCCAAATTTTTGTATTTCTTTAATCAATGTGTTCTCTTCAGTGATATATATTGCATTATATATTGATGTGTATATCAATATATACTGATATGTATTACACTTACACATACAAACACATTAAACGGGGGTGAAAAATCCTAGCCTTCGCATACTATATAGCCTCTGCAGAGAGATCCCAAGCAGTGATATCTTGGTGTTGTGATGTACAGAAATGGAGAAGAGTATTAAACCATATTTAAGAATATAGTATGGACTCCTGATTTATTTTATCTTTTTCTAGTCCAGGAAACCCCTGCCTTACTCAGTTCTGTGCCAGCAAGGCTTCAGATCAGTACTTGCGTTTTACGTTGGCTGTTCCATAGCTGTTCTTGAGCATGCCTTGTTTCTTCATCACGCTGAGCTGCTCCTTTAAGGTGTAGCAGAAATCTAAGTTCAGAAGCTTAAAGGCGGGGAGGGGAGGAACCCCACAACCTGAAACAGCGTCATGCTGTGGGTGTTAGCTGAGGTGGTCTTCTGAACAACTGAGAAAGCTGGAGAACTATCTTGCAGATGCAGAAACCTGCCCGTAATATTCCAGGCACAGCTGGGCCTTTTCTAAAGGCCTCTGTCACCCTGTGTTTTAGTGCAAGACAAATCCAGATCAGAATCAGAGTAACTGTGTGGGCCCGCCTGCTCCAGCTTGTTTCTGGTATCCAAAATGCATGTATCGATGGCTTTCCCAGGGAGGACCTGCCTCCTTTGTTAGCCAGGAAGGCAATATGTGGAAGGTGTATGTGTAATAGGAGTTTTAACCCATGCTTTAACTTGCCTTTCAGCTGGTCTCGTCTACCCTCCCCTCTCCTGCCACAGCACCAGAACAGAGCCGGAAGTGATCCGTGCAGCCGTTCTGGCTGTTCTTGCCATTACATGTACAGGCTAATACTGCCATAGGCAGAGCTGCCATACGGGAGCTGGAGGTGGACTTTCAGCTTTTGTACTCGTTGCCCCGCTCTGTGTTCGAGCTACAGTGTAGCACTTGGGAGAAGGCGGCCCTTGGTTCCCAGGTGCCTGCATACTGGAGGCTGTGGAGGAACGGCATCTCTCTTGGGCCAGGAATAAAAAGGATGCACAAAAAATGCTTTGCTGGGTGCATCTCGGGATGCCTGCAAGCTCTGAGCACAGAAGTCTGAGCACCATTCAAATCACGGCGCAGATAAAAGTGTCAAGCTGAGATCAGCGCAAAACAAAAAGAAAGCCTGTCAGTCAGCGCACAGCGCAGGAGAAGCTATTGCTTGCAGAAAGCTGCCCACTCCTACTCACCAGTAGGTGTAACGGGCATGTGGCTGTACATCGTGCGCGTGCACGCACACACACAAAAGCTTAATCAACCCTTAACTGACAGTAACAGGAAAAGCTGCTTTGAGCTTTCCCGTTTTGCGCTCCAAGGAACGGAGGAGCAGCAAAGCTCGGCTGTTACGGAGGGATGCCCGGGAGCCGACGAGCACAGCGTCACAAGTGCTCCGCTCCAGACATGCCTGGAAGCTGCTGTTGCCTCCTGTGCTGATCGACTTGGCTGGGTCTCATCTTTCTCCCCTTCACGTTTCAGGGAAGGAAGCGTAACTGTGTGTAGCCTGCAGAGCAGCTGCGTGAACTGTGCGCTGGGGTCTCTTCCCTGCAGGCATCTGGTGCCTTCCGACTGGCTAACGGCAGAGCTACTTCTATCGTTAACTTTTCCCAGCGGTTCTTAACGGCAGAAAGACCAGGCCACGGGGGAGTAACGTGGTTGGAACCATTTTCTTTCTTGTAACTGCTGAAAAAGGTCACTGGGTCCCTTTAGCCCCGCAGAAAGCGGTTTCTGTAGCAGGTCTGCTCTTGTCCTGTTTGTAGGCGTCAGCGTTACCGCCGAGGTGGCCGCGCGTCTGAAGGCGCTGGTTTACGGTGCCCTTGTTTCATCTCAAGCGTTGCCAAGTGCCGCGGCGTCGGGTCGGCCGGCTGGTGCAGAGGTGGCGCTCGGCGCGCGACGGGAGCGTCGCCTTGGCGCCCTCCCCTCCGGCCGGCTTCGCAGCCTTGCTCGACTGCTGCGGCCTTTCATCTGTCGGACGGGCGGCAACGGGAAAAGGAGTTACGCGGGGCCGGCAGACCAAAACGATCAGAGAATTCAGGTTCATATTCAAAAGCCAGGCGGGATGGTTTGCATCGTGTCTGGCGCCCGGTCAGCCATTAGCTGATTATTTTCCCTCCGAGGGGTCCAGCCTTGATTTGATGGACTCGAGAGAAGGGTCAAGAGGAAGCGTCGTTCTGAGTGCGTCGCGCGGAGCTGCTCCCGCCCGTGCGTCTCTCGGAGAAGTTTCCGAGGCGCCCTCAGCACCTCCTGCGTCGAGGCCGGAGACGGAGAGTCCGCTCTGCCGTTTCAGCCGCGCCGTTTTGCAGCTGCGCTCGAAAGGAGCGTGCCTCTGGGCGCCTCGTCGGTCTGCCGGCGGTCTCGCGTGAGCCGTTGGCGCGGCGGGCCGCGGGCTGCTGCTCGCTGTCTGAGCGCGCCCCTGCGCGGGGCCCTCCGAGCGCTGGCCGGAGGTTCGTTTTACGCGCGGCGAGCCCGCGGCGCCCTCGCGCCTTCCGCCCCCTCCTTCGGTGTTACGTTGGCCCCGCGCGTTCGGGCGTTCGGACGATGCGTTTTTAAATGCTACTTTTTGTATAGCTGTAATTAAAGACAGAACTTGCCCTTTATGACTCGTTATTTAGGGAGCTGGAGCGCGGCCTGCGCCGTCGTCGCTAGCAGCCGGCAAATGCCGCTGCAGCGGAAAGCTAAGCATAGCCGGGATTGCTGAGCGGCAACTCTGGAATTTCGCTGGGCTATATTTAGTCAGTTGGTGAAAAATTGCACTTCCAACACTTTTGAGTCCTTGTCAGCGCCGGACTAGTCGAAGGGCAGGTCCTGACCGCGGGCTGACGACGGGGCCGCGGAGGCCACCTTAAGCCTCGAGCGCGGTCAAGCCGCCAGCCCCCTCCGGTTTTGCCGCCGCTGCGGCCGCTCCCGGCGACTCGGTCTTTTCCGCGTTGTCCCCTTCAGGGCCAGTCCTGGCTTCGGAGCGAGGTTTCCCCGTGCCGCCTCCGGGGCCGAAGCCGCGTAGCCTCTTGCCCCGCGTGGCAGCGGGGCGAAGACGTGCGGCAGCCGACGGCCCCGGAAGCGCGCGGCGTGCGGCTCCCCGGTGCTGGATACCCGTTGGTCCTGGGCTGCGCTGCCGCCCCTTCGACGCCGATCGCCTCCGCGGCTGCAGGGCCGAAACCGGCTGCTATCCCGCAGCTTCTCCTTTTCGATGCCAGGGCAGGAGGGCTCCCCGAAACGCTGCTTCGCCTGCTCGACGGCCCCGTTTCCCCACCAGCGCCGCAAGCCTCGTTGGCCGGCGGTGGGATCCGCGCGGCCGAGTCGCTTTGGCTCCGTGCTCCCTGGCTGCGTCCTTCCCCGGCGCTCTGGCTTCGGGACTGGCGCTTTGGAGAGGAAGGTCTTGCTCGAGGCTGGCTCGTGGCTCCCTCCGCTCCTGGGAGCTTTCTGTGCCCCGAGCGCGGCTCCGCGCATTGCCCGGGCTCCGATGGCTCCTTGAAGGTAAGACGATGTCGAAGACAGTAGCTCCCGGCGGCAAAAGGAGACGCGTAGCGCTGCTGGGCGCGCGGGGACGGGGCAGCTGACGATGAATTGCGCCGGAAGCGGTGTCGGGGAGAGGAAAAACGTGGCTGCGCGGCGGCCAGGCTGCAGCTGCGGGCTGAATCGTTGCAAGCGGCGGCGCTGAGCGTCCCTGGCGTCGCCGGGCCGGCCGGCCGGCAGCAGCGGGCAGCCGTGGCCAGCCCCTGCCCCGCGCGTGGCCTGGGTCGCTGATCCTCGAAAGCAGGAGGAGGAGGGTGGAGGCGAAGGCGCGAGCTGGGGACGTTGACCCCGCAGGGGTCCCCTGCGCCCGGCGGCCGGCCCTGCAGCCGTCGTCCCCGTCCCAAGCCGGCGCGGCAGCCTGCAGGGGACCGAACGCGCCCCGGACGTATCGGGGCTCAGCCGAGCGACGGGCTGGAGCGACGCTGAGCTTTTTGCCGGAAAGCGTACGAGGTTTACTCGGTGCTTGACTTGAAAAGAGGCGTTTTGGAGTGGGGCGCGCGGGCCGGCCCCCCGCAGGCCAGCTTTTTCAGTTTATCGCACCGGCATGGCTTTCGTTCGCGAACGGGTCTGAACCGCTTCGCTCGCCGGCGCTTGCCAGGCACGACTGCGCCCTGGGCAGGTTCCCTGCGCTCCTCGGAGGAACGCAAAACATCCGCTTCTGTAAGCAGACGTAAAGGGGTGTAAGGAGCTCTCCAGAGGGGAACATCGCTCCGGCACGATTTAGCGCCGCGTCGCGAGGACGGCGGGGCGCCGGGAGCACTCTGCTCCGTCTCCGCGCTGCTCCAGCGCCAGCCGCGGCTCATGGGAGGACGCGCTGGTGGGAAGGACGGGTCCCCCGGCGCTGGCCCTACCTCCGCCCGTTTCCTGCGCTCGTGCGCGCTGTAAAACTAGCGGCTTACTAGCTTTAAAGGGAGCGAGGTGCAAGGTAGGCGAGCGGGCAGGCCGGCCACCGGCCAGCTGACAGCGGGCCCGCGGCGGCCCCGGGGCGAGCTCCTTCGCTGCGAGTACGCGAGCCTTTACAGCTGAGGCTACGTCGCTAGGTAATTCAAGTGAAGCGCAAATTATTCTCCTGCCCTTTTGCACTGTCCAGCGCCCACCTCCACGCCAGGATACGAGCTCCAGCGCAAGCCAAAGAGCTGCTATAAGCACGTAAAAGTACAGCCAAGCCTCGGAAAGAAGTGCCGATCCTTTCCTCGTCCTTCATCTGAGAAAAATCTGATTCTCTTGGTTTCCGGCCCTAACGGGAGGGGTGCTGGCCTTCCACTGCTTTGCCCTTGTTTTGCTCGGCGGGGGTTCGAAAAAGGCTGCGTTTAGCCCAGGTTGTGTCACCCGGGACGGACAGCGAGTCCGCTGGACTGGAGCTCGGGCTGCAGGGGTGCGAGAGGAGCGCCAGAGCAGTAATCCTTTGCAAAGCCTGCAGGGCTTTAACAAGTGGGGGAAAAAAAACCACCCTGAAAATAGATTCAGATTAAGGCCCACAAAGGGGCTGGGGCTTTTTCTTTCACTGACAAAACCAATAGGTGGTTTAATCCAACGCTGCCCTGGTGCTACGAATAAAGACCTTGCGTGGGAATCGCTTTTGTTCTCGCGTTCCCGTTAGCCGGGAAGCTCTGAGCTGCTCAGAGCCTCGCGCTGCTCCGCTTCGGTGGGAGGCTGGCCCGAAGGACGCGGCGGCGCGATGCAAGTCCCGTCCTGTCTTTAGCGCCTTCTCCCGATCGGTTATTGGTGGTCTTACTAGTGGCAGGCCACCAGAAATGGCACTTCTCAGGGTATGGGATGGAGAGCAAAGGCTTTCAGACGCAGGAGCTGCTGCCTTGCACTTAGGTTTCAACCTTTATCGAGGATAAACAGGAGACGCGTCTTAAGACGCAGAGGCAAAAATTTCTTGCCAGTTCAACCAATGTTTCAACAGTCTACTCAAAATACAGCCCTGTCGCACGCAGACCCTCTGCCAGCCGCCCGCCTTCCCGGCGGCCCCCTCTTCTTTCTCGCTGATTGGCAATTGCAAACGCGGTCATCTTACGGCGACTTAGTTTTGCTAGACCTTCGCCCTATACGATCTGATTCTTCAGGGTAACGGCCGCCCAACTGCACAAAGCTAAACCAAAGCTAAAAGCAAGAAGTTAGAGGTCACTCAGGCGACGTGAGCCAGCTTTGCGACGAGCCAGCTAGGACGACTCAGACAATGGTCATTTGGCCACTGGACACGACGCTGTTACAGTAAAAACCAAGGTAAAACAAGCCGAAGCCAAGCCACGTCCTTAGGCCTTGGGTCAGCTAATGGCAACGGCATCGTTACCGTGCCCCGGGGCTACGTTATAACCTCTCCTGCTATCGATACCATCAGGCTGGTTTTGAGCGAAGAAGGTTTAGTTCTGTTTTCAAACGGTGACGCGAGAGCAAAAGGGAGGCCGGCAGACCGGGCGAGGGGAGGGCGAACCTACCTGGGGGCAGGCCGCACCTGAAACGTCGGTGAGACCTCGCGTGCCGGCGCCCAGCACCCGCCGTCTGGGCGCTCAAACCTGTGATGTTTTCTCTCCTGTTCGTGGTTTTCGTTCTCTCCATCCAGAACAAGACGAAAATACGTTTTAACTTCTTAAGTAGCCGAAACACGCCAAGGGACCCGACGCGCGGGGAGCCGGGGCGCCCCGCGTCCCTGCCGCCCTGGCGGAGAGCGGCCCGAGCCCCCGCGCGCCGGGCCCTCCTCCTTCGCCCAAAGGGTTTCGGGGCTTCGCGCCGATTTGTTTTTTCCCTCGTTGCTCACGAATAGTCCTCTGTGCCCCGTCCCCGGGCCGGATGCATCCCTGCCTCTGCGCTATGAACTGCCCCTTGGAGGAAGGCAGCTGCTTTGCGCGTCGAGAGGCGCGGCGGCTCTCCCCGCAGCCTCTGCTCTGCGGCACGTGTAAGAAGAGTCAGAAATCCGTTCATGGTTTTCCCGCTTCTTTAAGAAATCATCAAACCTGGTGCCATCGCTGTTTGGATACCAAGTGTTTCTTTGAAGTAGGAATAAACGTTTTCATATTTCAGGCGTACTTTCGTCCCTGCCCTAACAAGAGCGCTTGTTTCTAACCTGCTCTTTCCAGCTGTACGTTAAGTAATTATTTTTCCAACAGGAGCATTTGAAATGCATCTGCCCTTGCTCTCCTGCACTGTGACTTGTTCCTGGCCATTGAGTGATCTCTGATCCCTATCCGAGCGGCCAAATAAACAGTCACAAGATCACGAGACCGAGGTTTTAGTGAGTAGAATATGTTAGGCTGGGGGTTTCAAGCAGGCAATCCCAAGTTTAGGAAAGCTACACCCACCGAATTTCATGTGAGCATTTAGCGCCGAGCGGCTCCATAGAAAATCCCAGAGTTAGTATTTTTGCCACCATGTTTCTTACTTTTTTTTCATCTCCTCCCTGGTGTGAGGCAAACCTGCCTGCAGCCTTGCTGCGTCCTTCCAGTGGCTGCAGCGTGACCGGGGGCAGCTCGGCACCGGCAGGTCCCTCCTTCCTTCCCTTCGGGTCCCGGGAAACCTGTCTGGGAGGCACCTGTGTTAGACCTTCTGCCTTTTATCATGGCGCTGTGCGTGTTTATAATCAAGTGGGAGCCGTGAAAGACGGGCAAAGCGGAAAGGATGATTACCCTGCGACGGGGCTACTGGTGGCCAAAGAACGAGACCTTGCAGAAAACTGAGACAGGCTTGGAAGTAAATCACATTAGAGAAGATTTGGAGACTGAACAACTGGGTCACGTTCTAGCTATGTTTCTCTACTCTAGCTCCTAAAATTTGTTTCCCCTCTCCCAGAGAGCTCTGCTTCTCAGCACGCAAGCGCTAGCCGGCCTCTTGCTCCAGCGCTCAGGCGCTCGGCAGGGCCTCTGGGCCATCGTGGGGCTCCTGGCACAAGAGGGCATGTTAAAACCAGGGCGCCCGCCCGTGTGATGTCGGCCCGCGGCAGCGCGACCCGGTCTGGCGGTGCGCGAGGAGAGGCCGGGGCCGACCGGTGAGAAAACACCTCGCGCGAGCGCGGCCGGCCGGGGCTCGGCGGCGAGGCAGCCGCGGGTAGAGCGAATCAGTATGTAACGGAGTGAACGTCTGAGCTGCTGTAAAAAAATCATGGGCTTAAAAGAGGTCGCAGCGTGTTGTTTCAGCCCAGCTGAAACGCTGCAACGTGGGGCCGGGCCGGGGCCAGGCAGCCTGTCCCCCGCCTCGACGGGACGCGCGGTGGCTCAGGCGCCCAGGGCTTTCGGGGCAGCGCTGCTCCCTGCAATTCGCAGCTGCTCAGGTACACCCGTCTGCGGCTCCCAGGCAGAAAGGCCTTGGCACTTGGCGTGCTCGCTAAGGTTTCCTGGGTTTTTAACGCATGGTGACCTTTGCTTAGATATCTTTAGGATTACACCTACCTTAATTAACACATATAAGATGTATATGCTTATTTCTTTGCTTTGTCTTAGCACTCTGGGGAGAGGGAATGAGCCTGCAGCACAGTCCCCCGAGAAGTCTAGACACCTCTCCCTTGAGTTAATGACGTCCCTAATGAGGGAGGAAACCTTTCTTCCTCCTCCAAATCACCTTCCTTCAACCTTAGCTGATACCGGAGTTAAACAGGATCTTCCAAATGTAAAAGCACGCTCTGCTGACTCTCAGTCCTGTCCAAAACGTCTTGTCCTGTTGCACGACGTGAAGGTACCTTTGGTTGCCTCGCTCTGGGGCTGGGGCTTTCCCACTTCCACTTCCCCATCCTCGCTGAAAAACTGGCAGAACTGGTTCTCTTAGGCTGAAACTAACCCACCACCGTGTTGTGCTTCCACCTGAATAAGGTCATCATTAAAGTTTAATGACTAGCTTTGCTGCTGGTTTGCTGATCTGCAGATCCGTGACACAGATCTGTCAGCAAATAGCGAGTTACACATATACTGAGGATGTATTGATAGGGTGTCATGTGAACCAGAATTTAGAGCACACATGCATGCAGGCATGTTCCTCAGATTATTGTAGTGACAGAATTAATATATTATTAGAAACAAAGCACTTTGACTTTATCATAAGCAAGTGTTTCAATAGAATCTTTTTGTATCTCAGACTAAATTTATCAAAAATCTGGTTCTTCATCCATCTTATTACACAGTCCCTTGGACAAGTTTTTCAGTCTGGACCGGCTCCTGTTAATAATCACAAGTTGCTCAGAAACAATCTGGCTTTAGTTTGCAGAACACTGTATCATCTGGTCTTGCTTTTCTAGCTGTTTAATGCTTCCCTTAATTATTTTTCAACATTCTTCACAGTTTTCTTGTATATTATAGCAATTGTTTTTTTTCTGTCAGTATGACTAAAAAAATGTAGTTCTTTACTCAAGTTCCAACTGACATCTTATGCCACAGTTTCAAAGAACTGTCCATATTTCTGTAGTGTTTGCTGTGGTAATGCACTAACCACACTCACATGCAGATTGTCAGTATTAGACTAAAGCTTACTTTTGCTTCAAATAAACGGAGCAATTTTTGCCTCTTCTGTTTGTTTCTTTTCATATGACTTGGACAATACTGTAATTGTTCACGTTCAGGAAACTAGCCTGAATGTACAGCTGAACTTTGGAAAATGGCTATGTAAAATGGCATCGTCTTGCTCAGCAAATCTGTGCCCTGTGTATATTTAGGACTAGACATGCTGATTTTTTACTTTGGTGGCACAAACAAATATCTGTTGGCTTGTTTGCTCCCCAGAGTGAACAAATTAAGAGAGAGAGAGAGAGAGAGAGAGAGAGAGAGAGAGAGAGAGCGAGCGCGCGAGTGAGTGCGAGAGACCACGCACGCAAAAAGCAAGCTGGATTTTGTTCCACCATGTGCGTTGGAAGCAGATTCTCAGTGACACCTTTATAAACTTGCAGAGGTCAATGGAGTTATATAACACGCAACACTGCGAGTATAATTTGACCTGCAAGTCCTTAGTTATAGGTAGTGATGTAAAAGTGGAAAGAATTCAGCTCAGCTGTCAGTCTGAGCTTCCAGGTTTGATGGAGAAAGCCCTCATACCTTTTTCACGTGGAAAAGGAGCATGTCTGGATAAGGGTTAGCGGGTGCTTACGCTGCTTAAGCTGACATGAGCGATGGTGCACGAGCTGGGGCTTTGCAGTATCAATTGGAGGGACTTTTGGGCCAGTGTCCAGTGACGGCTGCAAGTTTGGCATTCACTTGGTCTAGAACGTAAATGTCGCAGCTTCTAGGGCATATCAAATTTTCACTTTCCTCCCCAAGATATTGAGCAGTGGCAGTTGTTTAGGGCGAGGGAGATCTACTGGTCTTGAATTACATTTTTCAATTCTGTGAAAGGAGTGACGACCTCATTAGTATGCTTCTAACATTTTTATGAATAAAATACATTTCTGTTGACACCAATGTACTGTCAAGCAGGATGCATTTCAGTAGGGAAGGACCTTGTGCCATTTCAATGTTCATGCTCCATCTCTTAATTAAATTTTGAAGTGGTTAAGCAGGCACCTCGGCTGGGGTGGAGGGAAAAGCTTGGGATGAAAGCTGCTGAGTCTATTTTCATCCCAGGTGTATAGTACTAGTGCTATGCTGTTATACCAGATTGCTGCTTATGACATTTTTGCCTCTAGTTTTCAATGCCTACAAATGCATTCGGTCGCTGATGCGTCATCAGTTTGCAGCCTGTGTGACCTTGGCAACCCAAAGCACCTGAGATCTCATTGTCGCTGTTCCCGTCCCGAGCCTCACCGCCACTCTGGCTGCCCCCCTGCAGCCCAGGCTGCATCTGCCAGCCCACCTCGCTGTGCCAGCGTCCACAGAGGATGTCTGCAAGCAGACAGCCTGCGAACAGGAGACAGACCCTAGAGGTTTGGCTGCTGAAAAAGCAGCTCGTTGCTAAGAGCGCAGGCTGCAATTAGTTAGACGGAAATGCACGTGCGACCACCTTATCCAAGCGTTTCCATGTTTCCTTACAAATACGGGGCATGTGTGCTTCTTCTCTTCAAACTTGTGCATTCAGCCCTTTCTGCCTACATCTAACCTAGACTGCGAGTTTTCTAATGGCAAGAGGGCTGTCTGTTTGTTTTTCCAACGCAGTGCAGGCTGTCCATCAGCATTCAGTAAATAATACCATTTAAGTATATCCATGACTGCTTTGATCTTCATACTGCACAGAGATAGCCACTGAGAAGCTGAAGTGGCAATAAAAACAGCACTAGGTCCTCCACTCGTAAAAGCTCTGACGCTATTGCCTGACTGAGAGTCGCCAGCAGTGCAAGCCCTGAGGTGCACGACGAGACGGACTTACTAAATAGCGTTGCAAGATTGACACGTGACTCTCTATAGCATCACACCTTCTCAGTTAAGCAGATTTTGTCTTCAGGAGCTGATGTTTTTCAAGGCTTCTAGTTTCATTTCCTAACGCTACTGGAAAAAATGCACACAGTTTCCTGTCTCAGAGGTTCTGTAAAACATCCCACAGATAACGTTCTGCAAATTTGTTGTTTTTATGGGGGAAAACGTAAAAACAATACTTGAGCACCAACAGCATTTTAAGCAAAGGAAGGCTCCTTCCCCAACCTTAGGTTCAAACACAAGTACCCTGAAACTCGCTACAGGCTTGATTTAGAGCACGCTGACGACTCTTGCTGTGGCAAGCAACGCCTCCTTACCTGTTACACCCGGGAAAGAGAGGTGGTCTCTTATATAACTATTTCTCACGGTACTGCTACATGCTCGAACCGCTTCTGATTTTTTTCCAGCTGTCAGCGCGGACTAAGCGGCTATTACCCAGCGCTAGCAGGGAGGGGAAACCCTCAAGTCACGTAAGGGCTTGTAACAGTTACCCAACGAGACGGCCGCCTTTGCGGAAACGTTACTACTAATAGTTATCCAGACGCGAACGCGACGCCGGGGCACTGCGCAACGCTGTGCCAGGCCTGGGCCTGGCGCTCCTCGGCCGCCCGAGCGCGCAGCCGCGGGCCGGGCCAGGCTCAGGGCTGAGGCGCGCTGCGGGCCGGGCCGGGCCGTCGCCGAGGTCCCCCCGGACGAGGCCCCCGGCGCCGCTCGCCGGCGGCAGCCCCACCGCGGCCTGCGGGCCCGGCCCGGCGGCCGCCGCCGGCGGAGAGGGGCAGTTCCCGGCGTGCCCTGCAGCCGCGGCGGCGCCGCGGGGGCCGCTGGGAGTTGTAGTTCTCCCGGCGCGGCCGTGATAAGGGGGGGCTGCGGCGGGCAGCGCCTTTCCACTTCCGGGCGCCGTGACGCTACGGGCGCCGTAGCGGTGCGTGCGTGCGTGCGTGCGTCGGGTAGGGGGAGGGCCGGACGGCGCGAGCGGCAGCGGCGGCGGCGGCCCGCGGCGGGGCCTGGCGGGGCGCGGGGGGGGGAGGGAGGCGGCGCCTCGGCGGAGCTGCCCGCCGCTATGGAGCCCGACTCGGTGATCGAGGACAAGACCATCGAGCTGATGGTGAGTGCCCCCCCGGCCCCGCGCCGCGCCGCCCCCGCCCCGCCGCAGGCCCGGCCCGGCCCGGCCCGGCGGCGCCCCGCGGGCTCCGCCGCCGGGCCCGGGTCCCCCCTCCCCCTCCCCCCCGCGCCGCGGAGGTGACACGGCGCGGCCGCGCCGCCCCAGCCCTGCCCGCCCCGCCGGCGGCGGCCCCGGCCGCTGCAGCCCGCTGCCCCAGGGCACTTCCACGGAGAGAGGCGGAAAAAAAGAGAAAAGAATAAAAAAAACCAAAATTAAAAATAAAACGGAGGCCGGTGCCGGGGGGAGACGCGGCCGCGCTCCCCACGCTGGAGCGGAAGCGCCGCGGCGGCGCCGGTGCGCCCGCTGCCGCTGCCCGGGCTGCGCGGCCCTGCGGCGCCCGGCCCGGCCCGGCCCGTCCTGCCGGCGAGGGTGCAGGGCGCGGGCGGCTGCCGCGGCCCTGCTGCTGCTGCTTCCCCCCCCCCCCCCCCGCCTTTATTTTTTAAAATAAAACTTCCAGCCGGAAGGTTTTAGGCTCTTCAGCAGGCGTTCTTGCTTAGGCGGCTGTTTGGGGGACAGCGGAGTGAGCCTGCGCTGGGCGAACGTATGTTTTCCAGCAGCAGCTCCGGTAGCGGAGCTTTCACGAAAGGCTCAATGCAGCAAACGCAGTATTATCTAACTAAACCTAATTGGTGTGTTTGTTATAGCCTGTAATTAGCGTTTATGCCGCTAAATTCAGGTTAGTGGAGAGGTGGCCAACTGGAAGCGGAAGAATGAGGAAGCTTTTTTTTTTTTTTTTTAAACGTAGGGAGAATTTATATTTCTAGCCAAATATTAAAGGAGAGTGTAGTTAGCTGTCTTCAAGGAAGAAGAGAATTAAGTTTGGAAACTAGTAAGGATAATCACAAAAACATCTTCTGCTGGTTTATTTGTCATAAGCATAATTTACTATTACATACGCAATTCCATGCAGTACTGCAGAACTGGACGGTAAAATTCTCGTATTGCTTTTAAGGCACTCCGAAGGTGTGCTGAGTTCAGGCAAGACGTGAGATGGGCTTTTCAGTCAGTATAGTTTTTGCTGAACTACCTTATCTGAAAAACTTGAACTTTCTTGGAAGGTTATGTTCTATCAAGAAGCAAAAATAGTAATAATAAAAAAGATTTAAAAAAAAAAAAAAAGATAGTCCTTTCATGTTTGTTTCCGATCACTGAGAGTTCTAGGTTAAAAGCTGCTCTTAATGAACCTGCTTTCTTGATCCCTATTGATTTAATGATCTTGCACTAAATGTTGGTGACATCAGAACTGTTCACATATTAGCGGACTGCAGCATTAAGAATAATGACTGGTGATATCTGTGAAGGTGTCTGTTACAGAACAAGTCATTTACAGAAAAGATGTCTGTAACATTTTTAATTGTGTAAAGTGAGTTCTAGTGGCTTTTTTCCTTCCTGTAATGGAGGGTTACTAATGCTCTTCGGCCGTGGGTTATAGGAGGTGCTAAAATAGAATTTGAAGGCTGGAGGGTACGTTTGCCTCCTACAACTTTCTTGCTTGTCTTTTTGTAACCACTCTCCGATTTTAGAAGTCCGTTCTATTTCTGACCATATTGCTAACAAACAGAAGCAAATATAACTTTTGACTACTGATAACTGTACCCTCTGTTTACAGCTAATCCTGGAGAATGTGTTAACATAAAGACAAATACTGGAGTTACTAAGATGGTGTGTGTTCTATAGAAGGAGGTTTAAGAAACATTTTTACCTCTCTCATGATAAATTCATAAATATAAAATTTTCATAGGATGAATAATGAATTTTGTAATTTTCCCGTAGGAAATGATACTCAGTAAAAATGTAGCTAGTAGTTGAATTTAATTTTCTTCTTAGTGAAGGCTTGCATAGAAACGCTTGAGTTTATTTTAAATGTTCCACTGAACTTCATAAATGAAGACGTGACCCGAGAAGGTTTTGCACTCTTACGTGTTGTAGAAGATGAGATTTTCTGGAAGATTTGTTTAAATAAACAAAGCAGAAAGCGAAGTAGTATCGATAGAGTGATTTCAATATCGTATACAAACTGTGATATCAGTTGTTAATGATAGTGACAAATCTCCCTAAACCAGGGATGAGCTTAACAGGCAAGACTTGAGTGCTGTTGTGTTTAAGAATCCTTTTGCAAGAAAGAAGGTACAAGTGTTTGTTTACTAAAAGCAGGATGTTTTTATGCCTCTTTGATACAGGAGATTGTATTTTATGCACTTTTGGTACTCGATCACTTCCTCCCAATGCCAAGGATGAATATCTAGCATATACAGGTGCAAATGAATGATGCAAAAGTTCTGAGGAGCAAATAGAATACAATTCTCAGTTACTGATAAACAAGAGATAATGTGTCAACATGTTAATTACACAAGAGTTTCAGAACGTGATCTTCTGGCTGTGAGCTGTTCCTTAACTGGATAGATCACTTGCATTTATTTAAAGAAGAATCAGTGATGGAAATAAAACTGTTCTATTTTTAGCTGGAATCTGAGTGAAATATTTTAAGGTTTCAAAGTGGCAACTTTCATTTGCCGTATGAAGTTTCAGCTTGTGCTCTGAAGTCGCTGTGTCTTTTAGGACAGCTTAAGATTTTGGATATCTTCTGGTTTTGTAAGTCATGTCATCTAGCCTTTTTAATGTTGTCAGGGTTTTAATCTTTGGTGATGAGCAATTGATCTAGTTATGACACTTCATGGCTTTCATTTGCTGATGATTTCTATCTCTATAGGCAAGATACCCTTTGCCTGTAAAAGTGATTTCAGGAAGTGCGAGGCCTAGAAGTTTAACGTGCATGTTGACTGCAGGAGGTATATGTTTACACTAACAGTTTCTCCGACAGGATTGTCATTAGTTTAGATATCTTAGTACTTACATAGTTTTGGTTAAATGCTTTGTATGAGTGGACAAATTATTAGAAAGCTAGTAGTAATGAAGTAATCCAGAACAGATGGAGGACCAGCTGAAATGATTGAAAAGGCTGTTTCTTTCCCTGATTTGGATTTTCTTTGTGAAATTGGGTAACTGCAACCTTTTTACTCTTTTAAAGAATCAAACTTTTTTTTTTTTTAAGGTGAAGCACCAACAAAAATGATTTGCGAAAAATGTTTTGTTTTGTTTTTTACCTACAAATTCTGGATTGTGGAGTAAATCTATAATATTCAGTTGCATCCAACCCATTATTCATATTTGTCTTGAATGCTTGGTAAAAACCTTGTGTTTTTCACTATTAGAAAGATTCACTGAACCGTACATTTGTTTTACCAGCAGGCTTTTAAAGTAGGGGACTATTAGCATCTTAGTTTGTGCTAATGTGGTTGTGAATGAATACGTAAGTAAGGAAAATGTAGTTCTTACAAACAGGATAAAAAGGTACGTGTTTATGGGATGAACTGTGCAGCATGAGATACGGATAGTATAAAAACAAGTCTTTTGCTCTCAGACTCTTGTGCCCACCAGACACCTATTAACGGACATGGTTACTGAAGCAGGAAGCCAAGTGTGTGTTAATATTCTCATTTACTGAGCTTATTATCATCTGTCTTTCTGCTGTGTCCTTGATGTGCATGCTGTTCTACAAACATAGATCCCTGTGCTGCAGAGCTGGCAGTTTGAATTGAATATAATACTGCTCAGTGGTAGTAGCATGAAAGGGTTATGGGAAGACCATGCCTCGGAATAAAACTGACAAGCGCTTGTTGATGTGGTATTGTAACTTATATTTTAAAGTTTTTTTACACACACACACACACACATGGAAAACATTCTTCCTAACATATTACATTTACTCTCTAGAACACCTGTCCCTTGTGAAAGTGTCAAGTGTTGCAGTGCCCCTTTGTAAACAATAAACAAAGAACTGTAACTGAGTATCTTACCAGAATTCTTTGCTTCTCTTGGTAGAACTTTGGTGTGAGCTGAGGGTCTTCAGATTCAAAAGGTAACAATCTCAGAATAAAGTGTTCCACATATAAATGCCTTACGAGCAGCAACTTCTTCAGTAAATCGTGCCAGTAGTACCTGAAGTTCCTTGGGTTACTGCAAGTGAAGATTGTTTTGTCCCCAAACTATTTAAAGCGTTATAGTGCAAAATAAGTCTTAGTGTTCTGCTTAGAAACTAAGACTATAACTGCTGTATATATCTCAGTAGCGCTAAAACATTTTGACTTTTTTCTTCTCTGTCTCAGTCGTTGCTAACCAAGCAGGCAGCTACTTTTTTTCCCCAAATGTTCTTAGAGTAATCCTTCAAAGAGTTTACTTTTCTAGTTATAGAGATACAGATGGACTTAAACAATGATCATATTGGCATCTGAAACAAGGGAGGTACTATTCTAGCTTAAATATGACTGTGTTTTGTCAATAGTTCTTAGAGCCCGAGAGTAGATGGAAAACTAGCAAGATGTTTGGAAACCTGTATGTTAGCTAGTTGTGCTTTCTCGCAGCAGGATAGCAAACTATTGGTTTTGCAGTTATCTTTTCTAACCTTCAGCTGCTAAAGTGGCAGAGCTGAGAGCTGCATGTCAGATGTGTAAATGTGCAGCCATTAGGATGCTGGATAGTTTCATGCAAAAGGGAAAAAGGCGAAATGACTAGAGTGGGTCTGTAAAGAGGTGAGGGTTAGATTGTCCGTTTGGAAGGTACGGGAGAGCCTGTGGGGCACGGGATGCAAGATCTGCGCAGCGACAGGGACTGTCAGGTTGACAGTCACGTTTCAAAGAGCGCCTGTAAGAGGAAGGATGAGGATATAAAGAGAATGGATTGCCATGACTTTGGCAGCGGTGCAGAAAACGGGAAGGAAGACCTTAAGAAAACGAATTCAACTAGACAACTCGGTTCTGAGCCAGCAGAATGATGATAAAATGAGGGAAGTGGACAAAGAATTGCGGAAAGCTGTCTTTTGGGGAAGGGTTAGATGAAATAATAGAAAGAGCATGAGTGAGAAAATGGGACTGAGAAGGGACATGGAGAATACAAAGATGTAGAACAGAGGTTACAAATTAAAAATGATCTCAAATGCTGACTTGTGATTATTATGGCAGCAGCCTTCAGTTTATACAGATGAAAGAAAACTGCAGACGTTCCATTTGGAGGGAAAATTCTGAAACCAAATTGCTTTTAGTTGCTTAATGTAGGAAACTTATGGTTTCTCCGGGAGATGAAAGATTGGTGTTTCACCCAAGGCTTTTTAAATCTTGTTTGAGATACTGAGATTTTTTTTGCCTCACAGTTCAGTTAAGTTTTCTCAAATTATTATTTTTTCCAGCCTTTGCAACGATGCTGAGCAAGTAAGATACAGCAAAGTCATCTTGTTCCCGGAAAGATACACATTAACTTCCTGAGTTTGTGAGCACTGCTGGATAGTTTTCAGGGCAATATGTTGCCTGTGAACTCTGGTTTGGGACTGTAAGGTCCTGAATTAAGTTTGTAAATCGAGTGTACAGGTGTCAGTGTGGAATGAAATCACATCTCTGCAGGCACACTGGTATGCACACCAGCTGACCTCTCTAAAATGCTACTGGGTTGCTCCTTTAAAAAGTTGTAAAATATGCATTTTACATATGCATATGCCATTTCTGCATTTCAGACCATGCTGATTGTTTATCCCTTAAGCAGAGCTGTTGAATGTTGCTGAAAATTTGGGTCACTGATAAGCATTGCACCAGCACCTTATCAGAGTAAACTAACCTGACTTATAATAAGCTGTACCCTTAGAGAGACCGGGGAATGTTATTTGAAGGATGGATGTACCTTTTCATTTCACGTGTGTTTTCTAAAACACCTTCACTGCTTGTCAAATCAACTTGATGTATGTCTTTTGATGCGTTACATTTTATTGCTGTAGAGTGTAGAGGTCATTGTTGCTTTGGCATTTTCAGTTTCATCTTAGATCTTGCTCTGCTGCTTTGAGTGCTTGTGCAGTAGTGCAAGCTTTATGGGTTCGAAATGAAATGGATGTTGCAGCAAATGTGCCAACGAGAAGAATGATGTGTGGGAGAGAATAAGAGACGATGGTTATAAGAGTGCTGCTCTGTGGCAAGTCTTATATTTATTTTATAAAGGAGAAAATAAATTGAAGAGAAATGGCAATATTTATGGAATGATTTAAACTAATGCTGATTAATAACACACTTACATTCCAGCTTTTTTCTTCGGTGATGTTTTCTTAAGCTCAATGCCACTGTTGTTATATAATCTGATTTTTTTTCAGTTCGATTTTCGTGGTATTGATAGCACTTCATTGTTCAAGGAAAATCCCCTTTTTCTGGAAAATCCCTTCCTTCCTTAGTTCAAAGGTATATTTCGGTCTCAACGGTGTGACGTTTGACAGTCTACTCCATTTTCCTGTACTACTTTCCACACGCTTCCCAGTACGAGTAGTGCGTGACGAAGATCAGATATTGCAAAAGTAACCCAGTGCCTTTTGTGTTTTACTAACAAAGAACACTGACTCTTTTTGGAAACTTAATTTGCTTCTAATGCAAGGCTAAATTAACAATGGGAGCGTTTGAAGGCTTATTGTTTCTTCCCTGCTCTGTTACTCTAGGGCCCCTCAGGAAGTTGCATCCCTGTTCTTCTACCTACCCTGAGATACTGAAGTTTTCACTGGGGCTCAAAGAGTAGTCCAGCTTCCCGGGTGCATTTTGTGCAAATAGAGATGTAAATCGTAAGACACAGGTAGGCACCTGTTGCTAGGAATAGAGACCAATGCGCTTTCTGTGTAAAATGGTAACAGCTGTGGGGGTCAATTTTTAGCTGTGGCATAGTTTTAAAATTTTGTTGATTCAGTGATTTAGAGAAGAAAGACAATTATATATTCAGTCTTACAAACTATGTGGCTGTTTTGAGTTTAGCTTTGTTGAAGAATTCTTGCATATTGAATTCTGGTGCAAAATAAGTTGCGACAACTTCTATTTGTCTCTTCTTGAGGCGCACGTTTGATGTCAAGATGGCTCGCCTGATGACGCTTTGTTCAAAGCTTTTAGCCTTTTAAGTCCTGCTGATTTAAAGTCTTCAAACAAAAACATTTACAGCTTCAGAAATCTTCAGAATCTATCCGGTGCAAAAATTACTAACTTACAATTACACCTTGTATTTGATAGAGATACTTTTAAGAAATTCTATCTGGGCAGCAAACGACTAATCAGGGAAACTTGATATTCAAGTAGCCTCCATCACTCCACTACTTCTCAAGAGAAAAATCAGATCTGTGTTGTAACAGTACCAAATAACTTTTAACGAATGCCTTCATGGTGAAGTGCATCTCCTGACATCCCGCTGGCTCTGTTGTTACTCAGCAAATCAGTACGTTTATGTAACTTTGATAGTGGTCTTGTTACTGAGCTGTATTGTGGTCTTATGCTTCTGAGTCATATGCCTTAACATCTTACCGCTTTACTTGGCAGCCTTATAAACCATAGATTGGACATATCATCGAACTCAAGTGCTGCTTTGTCCTTGAAATGTTGTTCTGTAATAGACTATTAATTTACCGTTGATAAGCAGAAAATTAGCACGTAACGTAGATATTCCTTTCTTGAGGTAGCTCTGGACAGTCACGGACGTATGTACTCATCGACACAATTACTTGGCCCAGCTGCGAATAGTGGCAGTTTCTTCCATCCTTCTCCAAGCTGCTTGCGTTTTGATACATGGGGCACTGCTGTGGAGGCTAAAGAAATGCTTGATTCATTTTCAGGAGAGGCTGGTGAGGAAAGGGAGCGTGTGAGAGAAGGAGGTAGCGTATTCTTCTATGGATATTGCAGCGTTATGTTTGAGAGAATGATGCTGTTTCTGGCTGTTGTTAGGGGAAGATATTTTTTAGGCTGAATGTCAAACTTTTTAACGGCTCACAGTCTAGCCTCTTTAGGGTATGCTTCCATAACTAGTTCTGTTAGATGCACAGTATGAGCTTTCTGCAGGCTCCATCTTCTCTTAGGTGTTACTTTTAAAGTTACTTTGAAAGCACTGCGTGAAGTCCTTTTTCATCTTGATCAGAGAGTAAGGGATGATTTTTCTCATCTCAGTCAAGAATAGCATGCCTTATCTTACTCTCTCCTATTTCCAGATTTTTTCAGAGGCACAACGATGCTGAAACTTTATTGAATTTTGCTATCATTCAGATCATAAGTGTCTTGAAGGTTCCATCTTTGTGCTGCTGGTAGTTAAGGGAAGTCAGAACATCCTGAGTCAGGAAAAAGGCAAATAATAATGGCAATAAAATGCTTTAGAGCGTGTACGTGGCAAAGGTAGCAGAACTGTATGCTTTGAAACTGTCTGTTCTGAAAACCTGCATATTAACATCCCAGCAGTTCGTGGAGCATGCTTGCTAAGTATAAGCTGGTGGTTGAAGCTTTAGCATACGCTTCATGATTTGCCCTGTAGTTTCTTCTCATCGTTCTTAATCTTTGCAAAGCGAGCTGTTGCCCAAGAGCGTTTGTTCTGGATTGGTTGATTCAGGGCCCGGGAAAGAGCAATCTCTTGTCTGTAAATCAGTTTCTTTGTCTTAGATCCACCAATCCGGTGTCCCCACTGATTTAGTTGTTGCTGAACTGGTAAAGGTATGTAGGTTGCCTTGTCTCTCTAACAGCATTAGGAATACATAATTGGGATTTCGTTCAAGAAAGAAGTAGATACACCAAGCTGAAGATGATTGGCTGCTCTCTTTTAACAGACAAGTCTGAGAAGGAAACCCCATTCGAATCCCCTTTCATTCTGGATTGGTGGATCTGAAGCCCAGAAACAAAGTTTCAGGTAAGAAGCCACCCTGTACTATATCTTGCTGCTTCTGCTTAGTTGAGTTTGTCCGCAAATTCAGTATCTTGCTTTAACTGCTTAATGTACCCCAAATACTAGAACACACCAAGTTAGCTGCTGATGTGAGTTTAGCGTAAGAAAGGGCAGAGTCAGTAATACACGAGTACTTTATTAGGAAATTGCAGATCTGCTCAGAAAAACGGATCTAGGAACATATGGTGAGCTTACCTCCTGTGGAGCTAGGAAGCCGTACCTGCAGGTACAGGGGCACTAAGCAAATGGCTTACAATCCTTGCTTCTGAAAGGAGAAAACAGCCTGATGAGCAACTTTGGTCTTCTCAGTTAGGTTTAGAAAAGTAACAGCTTTCTGCTCTGACTTCTAGCTGTGTTTTCTCATGACTTCATCAAAAATTTGGAGAACTTTTTCTAGTTGTTTGTATTACAAATTCCAGTGTTATCCTGTTGAAATGACATTTAAAATTCTATTGTGGGCAGCACTTGGAGTCAGCCTTTCAAATCCTTAGTGAGATTTCAACTTAAAGTTCTGGTTTTAGTTGTTTTCAAAGCGCAGGGGGAGCCAATTGTAAGGCATGGTTTTCAAGAAGTGCTTTGAAGTTATAACAGGTTTATTTCAGAGTAGGGGAGCATGACTATTTTGAGTAATCTACAGCATGTAACTCTGCGATTTTGAAATGGCTGAATAAGGCCACAATATGTTATCTTAAAAACAATTTTCTAAGGTATTTGTGTGCGTTAGGAAGGAAAGCCAGGTCACTGACTGTTACAAAAAGAATGACTTGCCTTACGTGTCAGGTGTGAACTTGAGACCTAGACCTCTCCTACCACCCACCTTTATTGCAAGTTAGTGCTTTAATGAACTTATCAACTTATTTCTAAAGTTCTCTTAGTCTAAAGCGGGTATGCCTGCACAACTCCTTTTGATATTAATAGCAATAACACTAAGCTGCTTGAGTCTTGCGTGTTCTCTTTTGTAGACAGCTATTAAATCTTAAGGCATCAATATTTAATATGCTGTAGAAGAAACTCTTGTAGGTGCTGTCGATAATATGTATTGTTTTAGCTGTGCATTTATTTTGCTGGTGTGGTATTTTTTGCAAAAAAATATACTTGAGTTTAATTAACGAATATATAAAATGAATTATTTATGCTCAGGCTGCTCTTATTTACTGTTTTGATTTCTTTTTGACTATTTGAATTTTATTTGGTTAGAGCGGAGAAGTCTTGGGCATATTTTTTCTTTTTTTAGTATAATTTAATGCTTTCAGTTGTAAAAGTCTGAGGGAAATGCTCATTAACCTTAGTCTGACACATTTCTTGCAATCTCTTCTAATATCAAATTGAATTTGTCCCAAATACCAGTCAGGCTGTCCCTTGCCTTGGAGTTACACTGTGAAATAACATCTTTTTATGGAATGTTTGCTCTTCAGCGTGTGCCTTTTTTTTAAAATGAGGGAATGGGGAGTCAGAAGTGAACCTGCAGTCTTTAATGATGAAAACTGAAATGAGGAAATAATTTAAAATACAGTCAAAGAAAGGGGAAGCTTAAATGTGTGCTTCCCTTTAAGACAGCCAATGTTATGATATTAAATATTATATTATAACTGCTCTTTCTGAAACATGAAAAGGTCCTATTGAAGGGAGTAGTAATATTAAGTTGAACTTGAGTGCGACTATATGCAGATTGGAGGCTTAGTTCTGGTTCAGGCTTTGAATCTTACTTTTTAGTAAAATGTAAGTCAACTTTCAAAGGCTATTTAAATATTCCTCTGTAGTGTTTGAAATGCAAACACTGAATGCGAATCTAATATTTCATTATGTACTAAGCGCAGACGTGAATCTGGTCAAGTTAAAGTTCATGCTGCCTTGCCTACACTAGATCTCTAGATCGTGATAATGTTTTTGTTAGATCGTTAGCTCTCAAACTTAATACAGAAAAGAGTTTAAATGAACTCTTAGTATCTTTAAACAGGTTTCAGCCACGTTTTTTCTAAGTGTTGAACTTCTTTGCTTTAAGTTTCTCCTATTTCAATTGACAGTTCTAGGTGTCTTTCCAATGCTTCTTACTGTTTGTCAGCTATAATTTACTATGAGCAGGTGTGCTGCTGTCTTCAGATGTGTATGTGACCCCTTTGTTTCTGCTGCATTAGAGGAGAGGAAAGACATTGCCCTCTGAAATGGCCATTGTTAATGTAACATAAGCTCTGTTAATGCAGAAAGGAATATCATGCTTGTGAAGTTTTGAAACTGTTGGGATTGGGATGTATGTACATGAAGAAAGTGAAGATTAATGTAAACACTATGTATTTGGGGAAATTTGACTCCCTAGTCTCTTTATCCTCCTGAAAACAAGACATTGCATCTCATGAGTCTTATCCTGATGAATAAATTATAATGGCGTAAGATTGTTGTTTTATTCAAGGAAAGCATTTATAATCTTTTCTCTACTGAACCCATGTTCTTTTTGCAGCATTGATTTTGCTGTAGCAAACATACTTTGATCTTCAGGAGCAGGATGGGACTGCATTATTGATCACCCTTCTATGAATTCATTGTCCTATGTAGAAGAACTGTGTGGTAATGAGGAGAGCTTGTCTGATCAAATTATTTCTCATTTGTCTTGCTTTAAATGTCCTGATTTCTCACTTAGTACTTTTCTCCAAATGCAAGCAGCTTATGTGCAGATCTTGAATGACACCTGGGAGGTGGTATCATTGAGCAGATTTTTGTTGAATGACATCATTTAACTAAATAGATTTGCTAATGGAAGTGAGACACAACTATCAGTTGCCTGTTTTTTTTGACTGATCTGGTAACAATAAAGAAACAATCAAAAGCATTTTACACGTTAAGATGTGTTTTGCTGCGTTGCTAGTACTTATCTTTGAGAAACTCGCTTTTAAGTTTGTAATTCATCACCAGTACTAAAATGGAAGGATAAATTAAATCTGTTCTGTAAAGACAACTTTTCTCGACTTGAATGTGTAGCCATTCTTAAATCAAACGGAAGAGTTGAACATGTATGTGAAAATTCATGCGTTTTGGAAATACTTTGTAAGAATGATAACTCAGACTGCCTTCCAAATTGAACACTCAAGTCTGGATATGAGATTGCATTTTGTATGTGGAAAAGGTAGTGATGTGATGCCACTGATCCAAACAAAATTGTATGGAGCATGTGAATACACTGCATTTCTCAAGAGACAACTTGGTTTTGAAATGAAAACGGGAAGACGATAAAGTACTACTCTTGGTCTGTCATAAATTGTGTTTCAGAGCATCTCAGTAGAGATGCTAAATGTTGTGCCAAAATGTGCAGCATAATGAATGTATTATCATGCCGTGCCAGGCTGTCACTTGTGGAACACGCTGATTTCTGTTACGTGCATGCCCCACACTTTATTCCTACTATTATGGACGTAGTTCAGTGACGTTTTTACTTTTCTGCTTCTTGCAAATATTCAGAGTACTCGTTCCAATTGCCTAGCTGGTGCAACGCTGTTCTGCTTATCAATATTTTGAATGAATCGCTTAAGATAGAAATGCCAGGTAAGATCTGGATGATATCCCATCTAGCAAAAGGGGACTGAATTTGAGTAGTTGGCAGTTATTCTCTGCTGAGCGTAAAATAATACTGAAGGCCTTTGAGCAGCGTTACTGCTTTACAGTCTCTGTCTCATTATGATTAAAGCTGATTTTTGAGAAAAGAAGACCTGAGATTAATATTAAATTTGCCTGGTGATCATATTTCTTTCATAAATGATCATACTGTCCTCAAGTCTAAGTTTGGTTTTCAGAGTGCCCTTTTTTTTTTTTTTTTTTTGCAGCATTAAATCTGAACTACCGATGGATGCCTCTGCCTTTCCCAGATACAGAGAGTGTTTTTAAGTAACAGCAGTTACTCCAAGGGGCTGAACTTTTCAGTATTAAGTGCTAATGGAAAAAAGGAAAGTATCAGTTCTGTGGGGCCAGGTCCAAAACAAAGTAAGCTAAATAGTAAGTTACAGGTGCCAAATAGCCTATTAGTTTCGTATAGCTAAAACCCTGAAGAGAATTCAGAATGAGGGTTTCAATGTTTTGATTATACCCGATTTTGCCAATATGAAACGCTCTTCCTCGTTCTCTGGAAACCTGGAACATGACAAAGCTTTCTGAGGAACTGCTTTGTTGTCACAAGAAAGTTGGGAAAAGCATTTCAGGCTCTGGGATTTATAAGCCTGAATGGTTATTTAGGTTCTTATGTTTAATTTATTTTTTTGTTATAAACAGCATAAGAAAAAAGTCTGTGAAAAGAGTGAAGTGGTTGAATTGCAATGGTTCTTGAACAATTAAGTAAATGAGATTCTTCACTGTTTTATTATATTTTTCTTTGATATTCAAAATCTTTCCCTCCGCCTCTGTCATTATTGGACTCCATCTAGAAACTCATTTACAAAAACAAGGGTAGCTCTTCTGCTTTAAGAGCAGCATTTCTCAAACTAAACATACGACTAAGTTTTGCTTCCTCAAATTTCTTGTGCGTGTAAAATGTGTGTAGCTTTGGTGGAAAAAATCTGACGTCAGAATTTTAATGCTTTATAAATCTTCAGGTAATAAGGCTTGGTAATGCAAAAGTTGATATTCTTAATTATAACATTGTAACATTTCCATCACTGGGTATGAAACGTGTATTAGTTCCATGAGGAACACAGGCTGTAATCTGTATGCCCTTCTGGAGCTAATGTAGTGGACTCTATAAAACTGAATAAATTGGTGGGTTTTTTTGGAGGGGGAAAAATTTTGTAAAAAGTTTCTGTGGAGGTAACTTTTAAAAGTACCAAAACCAAAAGTTTCTTGACCTTTTACACTGCTTAACAAAATAGCAGTGCTATACACCTATAAGAAGTCCAGAATGAATGAAAAATGTAGGTATTTTCAGGGGAATAGACGTTTTACCTCTATCCTAAAGGATATTACTGGCAGATCTGTTATTTATTACAGGTAGGAGTACTGCTGCATGTTTTATTATTCATTATAGAATTTATTAGCATCTGACATTGAAGCTTTTTTTTTTTTTTTAACTGATACTACTTGGAATTTATAGTGTTGGATCATGAAGCAGCAAATATTTGTATAGGTTTCATAGATTTACGATTCAAAATTGAAAGTTGAATCTTGAAATGCAGTTCCCGAGTTTGGAAGACCAAAGCAGTTCTTTGTATGTAGAGTAACAAATTACCACCTAATGGAATAAATGTATCCCCTCAAACATAAGGCATCTGTACGATAAGCAGCGTAGCTTCTGCATTTATTTTTCCTCTTTAGTCTTGCACTATCGCTCGCTCCTTGCTATGAAGCCGGAACGCCCCTTTGCCATCCTTTTGCTTGCCCCCTCCTCCCAGGTAACACGCTGGGATGAACTATCGCACAACTGCCTAACTGAACCAACTAAAACTCTGCAGCACTGTCTACTTTACTCCTTGAAATTTGAATTTTGCTTGGCCTTACCTTACCCTGGATGATTCCAGCGTCTAGTAGCGTGATTGAGAGCGGTTTCCCTTGCGCACTGAATATTTTGCCAGCGAGGCAGTGACTATGCCCCTGCTCTTTATACCCCGAAGTGAAAGTCAACTTTCCAAACTGTCACGCTGCAACTTGGGTCTAGCATCTCTCATTTTTGTAATCTTTTGTATAGGGTTTCCTGGCTTCTGAGCACTTCTCCTGATATCTGTGGAGGCTTGTGAGTTTAAAAAGTAGCTATTTTATGGGGTTGTCAGAGCTTGCTGTGACTTCCTCCGCGCAGGGTGGTCCGAATGGTCCTGTTCTTGACATGCAGCACCCGGCACTGATTTGTGATGCTCCTCAGGCAGACAGGTTTATTGCTGTTACCCGTTTTCAGCGGATTAAGCCACTGCTGTTAATGCTGTGCTAGCTGGGCGCAGAATGACCGAATGGTGTCAAGTGTCTAAGGGAAAGTCGCTTCTAACTGTGCAAGCGTTGACTTCTTAAAGCTTTTTTGTTTTTTTTTTTTTAAACATACTATGTGGCTTTCTCCTAGATGACGTAGATATTTGTCCACACAATGTATTTATATCTGCTCTACTGGCGACTTGAATCAAGATCTCTAGCCTGTGCAGTGTGTTAATGTAATACGCTTTGCTCTTCGTTTTCCCTTTCCCAGTCTTTGCTTTATAGTGTTACAGCTCCCTGAGATCCTGTTGAAAGGGAAACGGCAAGTGATAGCCTAGGTCAAGATTCCTGTTACTCAAAAATTAAAGGTGCTCGGTTATGCCTCCGTTTAGGACGAGCAGCTCCCTTGCAGGCAGCGTCAAGAATAACATGTCAGTGAAGCGCACAAATATTTGCCCGTTCCTGTTTTAGTGTGAAGTAGTATGCAGTATTTAATCTGTAGTATTGTGCAATATCGTTGCTACAGTGAAGTGTCCAGTGTTTTTAAAAATCCTTTTATTCAGAGTTTCGTAATACCATGGAAAAGTTTTTCATGTGTCTTAAACTTGGCATGGAAGTGACCTTTTTGCCTGATGTCTTTTGAACGAAATTAAAAAATTGTTCTCAAGTTACTGATATTTCTCTTCAGGTTCTTCATATTCAGCATATTTAGCTAAAGTAGTTCCTAAAACCAAACGCAGTCTGATGGCTTAAAACTCTGATTTTTAGCTTATGATTTGTGGACCCCTGAAGTCCAGTTGTAGTCTGAAAAAGTAGCTGGGAAGGCTGTAGATGTAGCTTCATTATACACACGGTTTTGTATGGCTTATTCAAAATTCTGAGGAGGTAAGATTGTGTTTCTTGATCAGTGATTTTTCAAACATTTTTACTTAGTGATGTGAGCGAAATTTGAATTTTTGCACTGTGCCTAATGTGTTTATGAATACAAAAACTTGGGCTTTAATAAGCGTCTGCAGTGATGCACTGAATTTTGATGGTTCGGTGCTGTGGAAACACCATTCAGATATTGCCCCAAATAGGTCAAATAATGAAATAGATTAGAAAGGAAGTTTCCTGAATTACATACCTTTTTTTCCCCTGAATATGAGCTCTAGATTGTCTATATACACATCTTTTATCACGATTGTTAGATTTGAAGAATACATTTAGTCTTTCCTTAGGAATATAAAAATTACTTTTGGTGTCCATTGAAATTAAGTGGTAGGTTCTCTAATGTCAATACAACGATTCTAAGAATTAAATTTCAAGTGTGTGGGGGGAGGGAGGAGGTGTCAAAATAAACTACTGCAGAGCAATTATAGATAAACTAGATTAATGACTTGGTACCTAAGTGAAAAATAATGTTTCTCCGAGCTTTAAACAAGAACCTTTTAATAATACAAGATTGTACAATTGATTTTGATATTGAAGGAAAAAATTAATGCGATTTCAGCATTAATATTTGTGTATCTGTACACAAGGTATATGCACCTACTCATTGCATTGCAGATACGTAATGCAAAACATCCATGTTTATTTGCAACCCTCCTACAGGATCAGTGGAGAGAATTTGAGTGTTTTGTGTGGTGCTCTTAAGATCATTCTTGTCCTCTTTTTGCTTTGTAATTTCTCTTTAGCACAGAGATGAAAATCTTAAGTTTTCTTTTGTTTTATTTGTAAGATACAAAGTAAAAAAGAGGTTTTAACCTCTGTGGTTCCCTCCTTCCCCTCGTTACTGGAGCAATAAACGCTTTCCCTGAGTCCTCCTCACCTGCCTATATTCTGCTTCTAACTTTGAGATGTGTGTGTGCTTTTGTTTTGTTTTTCTTTTAATGCTTTGGTATTTGTTATGACTAAATCGGAAGCCTGTGCGAAACATACTAAAAGCTAATCTGAGCCAAATTTTAGAGCTGGCTTTACTTGCTGCTTAACAGTGAGTAACTAAATCCTTTTCACTTACTTTATTTGATCATTGTGTAGTGTACTATTGTGTCCTTTAAAAGGAGCTGTGCAATAATATCACTGAACTATGAAAGGTTTTTGGAGTGTGTCTACATCAAATTTCTTTGCTTAAGAAAAGAGACAGCAGAAGATTTCCAAGCTTTTCCTAACTTCCTGTGTCAGCAATGTGGAATCTGCTAGTTAAACTTGGCTCTTGCTCGCTTGAGCGGTGTTACAAATATTAAATATAATTAAGGTGCAATTTGGCTTTTGGGATACGTGCAGCTGATAATATTTAGGGTGTTCCCCCCCCCACACACCCCGTAACTCATGTAGTCAGGTTACCATGCATCTTAACTAAGCACAGCTTGGTCCTGCCATCTGAGCTTAGCGAGGTGGTGTTCTTCTTTAAAAATGCATTTTTTTTTCTTTTTTTTCTTTCCTTTTTTTTTTTTTGAGGGGGTAGTATCAGTGGCCCAATACACAGGCTGTAACCTCAGGAGTCAATGCACATGACAAACAAGGAGGCTTTGCTGCCAGTCTAAATAAGCACAAATTGTTTGAGAAATTGGAGGCAGCGTGGGGTGCCAAGCCTTAATTAAAGCTCCTCCCGGTTCTCTTCTAAACCCGCCTTGATAACGAAAAGCTCCTGTACCTCAGGTCCCCAAGGCTGATGGCAAAAGTGAAAACCTAGCCAGCAATTAGGGCCAGGTCAGCTTGCTGAGAAAGGTCTCTCCCCCCCCCGACCCCGCGCCCCGTTGCCGAATGCCATCTTGTGTCAGCGCCAGCCTGGGGATGCATCGCTGGGCCCAAACCGCGGCAGCCGTGGCGCTACCTGTAGCGAGCTACGATGTTCAAGTAGGCGCTGGAGCCAAGCAGGAAAATCAGCTCGCTGCCCTTGGTGGGACAGAGGATCTTCGGTAGTTATTTTACCCTTGGCCGCTAACCTCGTGAATTAACGTAGAAATAACATAGCTAAGTACCCACGTGAACGTACTAATGAGTTGCCTGCTGTTGAGTGATTTGTTGTGGCATCTAACTGCTTCTTCTCTTCCTTCCTTTTTGTCACCCTGCAGTGTTCTGTGCCAAGGTCTTTGTGGCTAGGCTGCTCCAACCTGGTAGAGAGCATGTGCGCACTGAGATGCCTGCAGAGCATGCCCAGTGTCAGATGTCTCCAGGTGCCTTTCTTCTTTCTTGTTGTAAATGTTATGCGTATGCTGTTGAACATTGTTAAACGCTCAGGACTCTGTTTAATCAAATTGTTAAGTCTGCTAAATGTTTTCTTTTTCGTGCCTCCTTTTCTGACATCTTCTGCTTAACTATATTGCAGGAGTGAATCGTAAGAGGGCTTTCTGTCCAGTAGGTCCTTTTTCGGTGGGAGGGGTGCTGTGAGCTTTTGTGTTTGATTGCCTGTTTACTGAAGTTGGGGTATGAGTAGCATAGTAGTGCATGTTGCCTGCTACGTTTTGCTTTCTCATGTAATGTTAAAAAATACAGCGTAATGAGCTTTGCCATTTCTCTTAACAATTGCAATGAACTGAATAGCCTGTAATACTGTTGTGATTTTCACGTAGAAAGGATAAGCTTTTTATTTTTATTTTATTTTTTTTAAACTAAGTGTGGTCCTGGTTATAGCACTACCTCACAGTCATTGGGCATGTTTGAACGCAGAAGAGTTAGCATGGGGTCCTGGAGCGTTCTGAGTGATTCGGTCAACTTAGCTTCACTTTTCAAAAGTCAAGCTAGGCATGGGGGCTTGCTCTAAACAGAAGACCATTAAATCTCAAGTTCTTTGTTGTTGTTTTTTTCCAGTAAACTGTGTAAGCTGAGCCTGCGTAATTTATAGGTGGGGGGATAATTGCTATTTCTTTACTGGTGTGGGTGGGATTGAAAAAGCTAACTAAATACAAGGGAGATTTTTATAGCGGTTACCAGTTTTGAACTCCCAGGATATTTACTGTGGAAAATAAATGCAGAACATGTGTAGTAACTAATTTTGTGGCGCTTCCTGAAACTGTTTTTGAATTTAATGTTTTTAACAGAACATAATTTATTATTTAATATTATCTTTGCTAACACAGTAGCGTTATTCAGTGACTCGGTCTTTCATATGTGCAAAATGAATGCTTGGAACGTGCTTTTATGAATGAAAACTTCAGCAGACTGAGTTTTGTTTGAAGTCGGTCCATTTAAGTTCAGACACTGGAGATAACAGGAATGTCTTACCTCAGAAAGTGCCCTTTTATTGCAAGACCTTTCCTCTTGCCTGCAAAATGCTGCCACTGGAGTTGTGGCAGATTTGAGATTCAGTATTAACTTTCAAAGTTTCTTTTAAAAGAGAGACATGACTTTCTTTTTCTGCTTTGTCTGAATGCTTTACGTTTTCAATTTTGAAATACCGTTTAAAGACAAGGATTAATTAAAAAAAAAAAAAAAAGCCATGACCGAGATAAATGTGTGGATGGATGATACAATTTGTAGAAATCAACACTAAATCTTGACCAAATAATGATTATAATAGAAGGTTATCATCATGACAATTCAAGCCATTGGGGTTGGTGCCTATCTTGGGAATATTTATAATCTAGCACTAATATCAGACCTTCCTGCTCTCTTGCCTTGATCCTCACAATATACCTTCCCTTTGGAAAACTTTATTTATTTTTTTTTTTAAGTGGGAATTCTCACGTTTTTTCCTTGGGGACCTAATTTGTTGTCAGTGGCCAAAGAGCATCTCAGAACATTTCAGCAAGCAATTATAGTTGGCTTTGGATGGATAGTGATGTTGGAAATAACAGATTGGGCAGAGTCTGGTGAGGTGGGCTAGTAACCAGCTCAGGGCTGGTTAAGGAACCCTGGTGCGTGATGTGAGCGTTGGAAGCAGTATGCTTGAAAACGCTGCCATCTTATTGTCGTTAGACTAGTCTTTGGAGCAGGCCTGAGGCCGGAATCCTTGACTTCTTTGGTTAACTTTATTACCTCCTTTCTTCCTGACCTTTGAATGTGTCACTTATCCCTAACCACACTAAACAAATTGACTCTTTGAGAACAGTTTTGCTGTTAATAACTGTCTTTTTAAATGGTGGTTGTATATCTCGGTTTCATGGGCCGCAGGTCTAGAGGAGGGCTAGCTGCTGGACCCACGTGCAATGAACTTCAAAAAGAACGGGCAATCTAGATGACATCTTAATAAGCAGGCAAGGCTAGCGTCATTTCAAATACCTGACGTGGGACCTGCAAGGACTCTTTACTGGCGAATCTAAGAACTTTAGGGCTGCCCCAATTTCTTATAAATCAACTGTTTGGAAATTTCTCATCTGTCAGCACATAAGGACAAATGAACTATATTTTCTCCCCAAATTGCCTTTTTCCATTTATAATATTGATTTAATAAAATACAAATAAAATATTCATTGGAAACGAGTGATAGTAAATCTGTTTATAATAAACCATTTTTTCCTGTTTTTTCCTATTATAAACCATTTTTCTGCCACTGCATACACAGTGGTAGTACACTCCACATGGAACAGGTGAAAGCTCAGACCAGGTAGGGCAGCACCTGAATTTATGCAGAGTACATCATATTCCAAGCTGCTTTGATGGTATTGACTCCAGTATAAAGTACAAAACAATATGTTAGTAAGTGTACTGCTTCATACGCAAGAGTTTTGGAAACCTGTTATCACACAGATGTTGCATCATATATAATTAAAAAAGCATAGCTAATGAAGCTGTTATGTCTGGAGATGTGTCACTTTGAAAGATTTCTCAAACGTAGGGTGTATATTGTTTTCAGGAGTTATTACAGGTCTGTCGGCATTAATGGGAAATCAAATTTGCAGCGCCTTTCAATTTGGGTAGGCTTTTTCTTGCTGCATGTGCACGTAGAAATACCATTCTCGGGATATTTTTTTTTTACTATATATCAGTAACAGTTAAGAGTTAATAAATTTTAGTAATAAAGTATGCCACTGCAGGAATAACCACTTTGTGCAGGTTGGTGGAATTGTTTGGAAGTGGCCTAGTATTCTGTGCGTGGGCAAAGAAACAATTTTGTGTGTCCAGCCGGTTTGATGTCAGGAGTTTTCCTGGGTAGGAATTTCAGCCTGGCGTTTGGTGCCTCCGCGTGTTGCAAGTCTTGGGTGTTTCTGCTGACTCAGCTCTCCCGATTGATTGCTTAGAGAATGAGCTGGGATAACTGTCCTAAACGGGTACCTACGGAGCAGACCCCGTGGTAAGGTGTAGAGAGCGAGCGTTGCTGGTTTTTGATCTGGTTCTGAAATGAAGGGTTTTTGGAGAAGTCTGATTTTTGTAGAACTGCAACCAGGAGTATTTTTTTTTTTTTTTAAGTGGTTCTCCTTTTGGGCGTGTAACTCAAACACTGACCTAAGGGCAACCTGGAAATGAAAGTGGTGCCAGCTGTTCCCCTCCCCCCTTTTTTTTCTAATTTGGGATGTCATGACTGGCCCTTCATTGTTTTCTGAGTTATGAGCCTGCATGTGAAGACAGGTAGGGCAGATACACTAACGGATCTTTGTTCCGTAACACACGTTCAAACAGAGTAATGATGGTTAATAGCAGGTTTAAGAGGGGAAATAGAGGAGCCTAAGAGTTACCTGGGTGGTTCCTGGTTGCGTTGTATGTGTAGAGCAATTAGCGCATGGCCCAGAACGAGGAGGGGGAAAAGCAGTCTTAAATTTGAAGCAGAATTTCTGCAGGAAGCTTTTAATGAATCTTAGCCCTTTTCAGAACGTTTAGGCTTCAAGAATAACCTAAAATCAGCCTAAAAGAAGAAAGTGGACAGAAGGTTTGCTCCTACCTTTTCACAACACTACTGGCATTCATAAAACTTCACTGGGATCTTTTAAAACCGAGCCGTAACATTTGAGCAAATACCTTTTCATGCCAGGGGATTGGATCGTAGTATTCTAGTTCTCCCGAATTAGTCACGTCTGTGCTCTTCTCACGCAGTAAAATACTTGCTTAGTTTCTGGAGTTTCCTGGAGAAGTGTCTGCCTTCTACATCCTGTGAGTGAGCGGAGAGAAATGTGTAATTTAGTAAAATAGACTAATTCCCATTTGTAGTACTTAATCTGCTCACATCTGTTCCAGTTTTCAGCGTAATTACTATTATTTGGAAATAAAGTCCTTGACACTTAGTACCACTTAATATCTTAGTATTGAAAGGCATATTAAATGGGTTTATAATGCTTAGAAGTACTATAGATTTTGAGGTCTTATTTTTAACTGCTTAATTAACTTGAATGCTGTTTTGTCCCAGAGGACTTACCATTAGGATCACACTTAGATTCAAAGGAGTACTGTGTTCATCCTTTCTTTGATAAGCATTTGCCCGCAAGATTAAAAGCGTACTGATCTCTTACTTAGGTGTTTGCAACTTGTACTTTGAGGAACTGGTCCCATTACTGACTGTATAATGCAACAGTAGTAGCTCTTGCAATTTTACTTCCACGTTACGAAGCATTAAGGTGGTCTTGAAAATATTTTGTGATGATAACGTGGGAAATAGCTCCAACAGTCCTGTCGCACCGAGAAATGTCCAGTTTTCCTAGGTCTGTAAATAAACCCCTCCAATTTAAATTTAAGAATATAATCAGTAAGCAATGCAAGTTAAGTACTCAAATGTCTCTGTTTGAATGATCTCATAATGTAGGATGTGATGAAATAATGCTTGGGGAATACATTATTAGACAGACATAATGAAATTAATCTAGTAACCCAGTACTACTCAAACAACTTGTATTCAGTTACACCTTCTTGTTGACTGTTTTAGGAAATCATAATACATCTCTTCTAAAACTATTCAGTTTTCCTTGCCTTTTTTTTTTTTATTTCTCCCCCCCCCCCCCCGCTATGTTGTTGTCTTTCTCTATGCCTTTCAGTTATTGCCCTTAAAATTCTCAGCTTCATTGTATTTAATATTCTGGTCTTCCTTTTATACTCCTGCAGGCTGTGTGTGGCTTGAAAGCTTTACTAGAGCACTGATTTGTTAAATGAATGCTTAACGTTTTACTGCCAGGGTGTCCCGTATAAGAAGTCCACTTGTTCCACCAGTGGCTAGATCTTGCAATGCATTTTCAAGGGCTTTCTCAAACTCGGGAATTGCCTCAACTCCTCCCTGGCTCCCCAGCCCTTTCCTCCAGCAGTCAGCAGGCTTGAAATCATGTTCCTCACCTGTCGTTTATCTTCGACTTTTGCACAGCAGGGTCTCCAGTTGTATGCGTTTTCCTTGTTCTGCGTTTTCATCCTGAAGTTAGGTGTCCTGATGTCGAGCAGGCCATAGGAAAGTGACATTGACTTGGGTCTTGCCAGTATCGTTCCTGCTCAGAGGTTAAGACAGGAGTGTATTGATTTACTCTCTCTAGCTGGAAGCTGTCTTCACAAAAACATGGTCTTAAAAGCCTTTTAAATTGACTAATGCATAATTTATTACTGTTCAGAAGAACTTACTATTTGCCAGTGGCAAGTGGAGCTATGAAGCATTAGTGTTTTAGTATTTATTTCTTACAATAACATTCCCTGCAAAGGAAATTTTTTCTTAGCAGTAAGGAATTTCAGCACTATTACTGCTGAACTAGGGCACAAAGGAGAAGGAGTTTAACCTTCTATTTATCAATAAGGTGCAACCTAGCATTAACTTGCTTAAGTTCCCATGTGTTATTCTTTACTAATTTGGAGCTTCTGCTGCTTGAAGTTACTATTGAGATATCTGATGGAAGTATGAAACGGAAACTATCACTGGAAGAAATTCTAATTGAAAACTAGGAAATTATGATTTACTGACATGAGAACTTCTGCACCCTTGTTTTTATAGCGGTGCTATCATGCTCATAGCACAAACTCAGATACAGACTTTAAACAGTATTCTTAAAATTACAGTGCAGTAGATGCATTCTGCTAAAACCTTTTCCTACAGTGCATGAAATCACAAATCAGAAAATGATAAATAGCCTGTCGCTGTATAGTCTGCATCCTTTTGAAAAATGCTATTCTTCTGTGCAGCTGTTGAAAAGAATTGTAATAGCCCAGACAACTGCTTTTCTTCTTCTATTAGGTTTGAAATAATTTACAAATACTTCTTTGACATGTTTTCTGGTATTTTGCCTCAAAACAGTGGGACTGCTACCATTCCCTTTTGGAGAGTGTCCAGCAGGTCCATTAAAAAGAAATGCATACTGGATTCCTTTTTTTAAAAGGAACATAATGTTCTGTCCAATAACTGACATATTTTTGCCTGTCCCTCTATTTTAAACAGACTTCTTTCTGACGTGGGAAGCTTTAAAACAAAGCATGGTATTATAAAAGCAGTTAAACATATCTATGCAAGTAGGCCTGTTCTTGTTTTGTGCGATGAGGTGGCTTCAGGTCTGAATTACTGAGGCTGTAGTTCTCATATTAAAATGTTCATTTTTCTCCCAGTTCAGCAGCGGTAGTACTTCCCAGGATTGGTCTTTCTCCTAGCTGAAGCTTGAGTCGTCTTCTCTAAAAATTAATAGCAGTTTGGACTTTATTAACGTCTTCAGCAGTTTTTTTGTAATTTTATCTTTTTCCAGTTCTTTGTTTGGTACAGACACTGAGGACTGGTGCAACAGCTCAATTTGGTATTAGGTGCATTTTTTGCAGTTACCTTGTCCTCCATGTTCTGAATTGTCAAAAGTATTCCAATGTTAAAACATCTTACTGCTTTCACTTAAAAGATTAATTATATAGACAATTCTGACTGCACTTTCCCATAGTAGGATAGTTTATGGTTACCAAAGTTTTTTTGCAGAGGGTGTCATGAAAGTACAAGTGACTAATTATCGCACTTCAATTACATGAAGCAAACATAGGTATACTGAAATTTTGTGCTTATTATGTCAGTGTTTGTTAAAGACTGAAGTGATCTTAAAGTGATATAGAGACATAAAGTAATCTGAGACCTCTGGAGGTCAAGTAGTTCCACTCCCTTCTCAAAGCGGGTCTAATTAGACCGGGTTGCTCGGGGGCTTGTCCAGTTGAGTCCCGAACACTTCCCGAAAGGATGGAGATGCCATGACCTTTCTGGGAAACCTCTTCCGGTATTTGACCACCCGCAAGGTAAACATTTTATTCCCTTATGTCTAATGAGAACTTTCCCCGTTCCACGTTTTCTCTTGCCTCTCGTCTTGTCGTTGCGCGCCTCCGAGAAGAGTCTGACGTCTTCTCTGTAGCCTCCGCTCAGGTAGTTGCAGACAGTGGTAAGATCTCCCCTGAGCCTTCTTTTCTTAAGGCTGAACAAACCCAGTTCCCTTGGCCTCTCCCACCTGGTGCTGCAGCCCCTGACCCTCCTGGTGGCCTCTGCTGTATCATGCTTCAGTGCGTCAGTGTATTTCTTGCAACGGAGAGCCCAAAACTGGACACAGTACTCCAGATGCGGTCTCACAAGCGCCAAATATAGCTCTTGCTGTAGTCTCTTGTTGGGGCAGCAGCTTGTTGCAGTGCTTCCTGATACTATAAACGTGGTTTGGTGGTAGGTTTTGACCCCAGTTTGCTAAGTAGATGTAAAATGCAGGGATTGATGTATTCTAAGCATGATATATTATTTGAAGGAAAGTGTTATGATAAGCACTTTTTTCGGTCATCGTTTGTGTATCTGAGTGCTTTCATTTTTACAACTTTAATTATTAACTAAGCCTGTTTATTCCTGGGGGCAAGAAGAGGTCTAGTCTCTTTACTGGATCAATTCATATTGTTTATTTTTAAGCAGAAGAGAGTGGTTACTTACTAGATTGCTTTAAACTTTAGCTGGTGAGCTACCATTGAGCTTGTTTCGCATACGGGCTAAATATCTGTAAGTGTTAGTTCCCCTGCCACTGGAATGCTTCTGCAGCGTTCAAGTTCACAAATGTTTTCATGGGACGCTAGCCATATAGTTCGACTAGGCGCGACTTGCGTAAGTAAGTTGTTAGCTGAAGATCGCTTCCGTCAAATGGATCAGGTTGTATTTGTTCTTGCCTGTGGTAAGATATGCAGCAAATGGTTCTGCAGGCTGGGAGGCGGGACGGGGCTGGTGAAACCACTTTGCAGATCAGGGACATTTGCAGTGGGTTCTCCAAGGTGGTGCTATTTTGAGTGTTGGCCAACCACTGAGTTTTTAGCTTGTGGGTAATTATTTTTTTTTCCTGTCCTTGCTGGTATAAACAACTTACACATATGGGTACTTTTTTTGGACTTTGTTTTCAGCAGTTTGTAGGGAGAGCTAAGGATCACGCTTTGCCTCTAAGCGGCAAGCTTGCTTGGACAGAATGGATGCTTGGAATGAAATCCTTTCAGGGGCCTGTTTTTCTTTCTTACCTGCTCTTCAAGTTTTCACCTGTAAACGTTAGTGGGCAGTTCTCTAACCTTTGCCCTTTCTTCAGAAGTTGCCAGTATTCAAAAGTTAGTCAGCTATTTCAGTGTAATACTTATTTGGTTATCTTTATGAGGGAGACTATATGATAGAGATCAGGAGGAGGTAGTGATAGTTCTTTGATTTCCTGCTGAGATATGCCCCTAAACTACTGCCTTCTGCAGAAAGACTGCTAAATGTAGAAAAAGTAAACCAAGAGATCCAGTCCTTATTCCTTTGGGTCACTTCGTAGCATAACTTTTGCTAGCTCTTTAGTAGCGTACTTTTTAGAGATCAAGATCTGTCGTCCTTCAGATTGGGAAGGGTTTGTTCCTAAGGAGGCAAGTGCTTTTCTCAATTGTGGATTAACGTATCAACACAGGATACTAGACCTTGCCTCAGCAAGTCGAGAGCCATTGATTATAGCTGTGAAAGAGAAACATCATTTTGAACATAAATTTGTGCTCCTCAAAAAAGATAACACAATCAAACTAAGCCTAATAGATTTCATAGGAAGTAGGCAGGAGCCCTTGTTCCCGATATCTGGTTCGATGCATCTGCAAAAGACTGATCTTTGAGTGAAGACGTCTTCTCAGTAGCCACACCTTCGTACTTGTGCTTTCTCAACCTCTTACAGGAAAGAAGAGATGTTTGCTATCTGATCCTGTTATGGCGCAAAGAAATTTGTGGGATAAACTGCGTTGCTCTTAAAAGCCTGCCTTCCAATAATGCCATGCTTGCGTTGGGAGGGAGCGGAATCTCTCCTGGGAGGAGAAAGTGCAAGACAGTCTACTCCAGGCATGTTTGATATAGTCTTCTCCCTTGGAGATGTTTTTTGGTCTGTCTTTTTCAGGAAAAAAAAATCAAGGAAATGGGAAAAAGTGCCATCAAGTATTTCCCTCCAAGATTGAGATTGAACTTGTGCAGTATCTTCACACGGCATTAGCAGCCTTCTTATCAAAAAAGTCACAGGCGGGAAGATAAGATCTCTTGCTTGTGGGAAATGAAGCAGCAGTCTTGATGTCAGTATTGATATAACTTTTGCAGGTATTAATAGCCCAATTTCTGTAAGGGACATCATCATAAGAACATTCATTCTTTCTATTCAGTGCAAAGACTGCCGCAGGGGAGTTAGCAGGCAGCCCACTCCTGGGTTTCTCTGGGCCTCCTCTGTTCTCATCTGATGAATTGTTCTGTGGGCCTTCAAGGCTGTGGCATATGACAGCCTTCACATATGTGCTTTGGTTTTTTTTTTTTTTAATAAGTGTCCAGGTGTTTGATTCTTTGAAACGTTGGTAGAATCTGAATAAACAGAAGGAAACTTCCAAGTTGAGTCTAGGACAGCTACCTACAAACCCAGGACTGAGCAAACCTCACAAATATCCCATCTGTTAAGTCTGAACGAACTGGTACAGTAGAGAAGGAAGGAACTATAACCAAAGCCTTTTACTGCTTTGGACAATATTGCTGTTGCAAAATAGCCGCATTTGCGAAGCCCTCGCTATGAAAAGACATTACTTTGGTGCAGGATGCAGATCTCAAGTGCTTCAGACAAGTGGGCCTTACGGATAACTGAGGGCAGCAGAGAGAACTCCAAAACTTTAAAAGCCCTAGGGGAATAATTTTGTAGTAGTCTTCTTCATGGCAGCCTTTTCACTTCCCCTGTAAGTATTAAATTATCTTAGACAGCATTGCATTGGCCTTTTTAGAGATTCTGAGCTTGCCGAATCCGAACGCTTTCCTTTCAAATTCTTAAATGTTTCTCATTCTTCAAGTTTACACACAGCTTTTTCGATACAATTGTTATACAGACTTCTCTCTAGGGATGATCCGAACTACGCTTTTTGAATAAACCTGTTTTTTCCCCACCTGTTCCGCTTTTTGTTTTTGAATAAAACTAAATTCTACTACTATTATACTGAAAATTTTATATAAGATGTGAACATCTTTTGACATGTCTGTGGAAACTTCAGCTGTTTCTCTTGATTAAAGACTCAGAACTGAAAAATTCACTTCTAGGATGTTGCACTTTAACTGAAAAATGTTGAACATCATGGTACCAAATGTATTAGGGCCCTGCATTCAAAGAGGAATTTTAATTTGACAGAGAAAATGCGGGGGGGGGGGGCCTGAAGTATTTAAAAAAAAAAAAAAAAAAAGACTTTCAAAGTATATCATGGAACTATTGGGCAATTATTTACTAATGCATAACAATGAGCTTTGAAGTTCTCTAGCTGTATACAATATTTGGCAGCTAATAATTAAATGACCTACTTGAAAAATCAGTCAAGGATGAAATGAAGGTATCTTTAAAGTTGCGTATATGATTACAGAGTTTGTATGCGCGTTTGAATTTCCTTGGGAAAAATCACAGTATTTTTCTCTTTAACTTTTTATTGAAGATAACTGAAGTAGGGCATTTATTCAAGGCATATAATACTGGAAGACTATTTACTGTTACAGGTATCCAAATACAGAGCTGAACACTTAAGCTCAGGTTGTTAGAGCAAATCTGATCTGAAAGTCGCAAGCACATATGCAAGTGTATGTCTTGAAAAATGGTAAAAATTAGGCTAAATACCTTTGAGTTCAGTCCCTGAAGAGTAAAAATACAGGCTGTCAGGTGCTCCTAAGTGCAGCTGGTTGGAAGCAAGGTACCCTTTCAGAAACCAGCTCAGGACGTAGAAAGCACATAGTTAGCGCTTTGTTTAGTGACATCGCTTTGTTCAGACATAAAAGAAATATGCAGTAGCTTTCCTATTGAAGTAATATCAAACCCAAAAGTAAGGAGATAAATGTTGGCACCGTGCGGTGGGTCACAGTTTTGATCTCAAGACTTAGTTGCACAGTATGTCATATATATTTTTTAAGCTTATTATTTTTATATATATATATATATTATATATATAAGCTTATATGTTTTTAAGCTTACTATTTTTCATTTATGCCAGCCAGTACAATGATATGGTGTGCTGTAATGTCAACTGAATTACTGATGTGATACAGATTAAAAATAATCTTCCAGAAAGAGGAACTCAAGATATTGTGCAAGTCTTCCTCCTGTTCTCAAATCCTTTTCTCTTCTAATGTTATGCTTTTCTTGATTAATCAACTGTAACGTAAAGCTGTAGGGAGAAGTGGTGCTGGCCTTGTAAGCCAGGAGCGTGTAGACACCCGTTACATAAATCAGATGAAATCTAAATTATGTAATTGCTCATTTCTTTTAATACCTAGATAAAATCAGCACTTGAATGAAGAGTATCTGGCTAAATCTAGGCAACATTAAATGGATATTTGAAAAATGCCATGGGGATTTTTGACATCTTCTGTTATTGAAGGCTTCTTTCTTTAGCTGAAGTTAGTACACAGGGTGGGGTTTTTTTTTTTTGAGCCTGCCAGAAGATTGTGTTTCAAACAATTAGGAAACGATTAAGAGGCTTAAAGACTCGTATTCTGTAACTTGTTGATTTCTCTCAGGCTACTCAGTTTTTTGAATAACCTTTTTTCTCTCTCTCAGAGAAAAACACTGTGTAGAAACTCTTCAAAGCTTAGTGAAAGTTCTGCTGCTCCTCCTCGGGGAAGAGCAAAAACCAAAGAACAAGAATAAATTCTGATGTAGTTCTGGTGTACAGGGAAAGGGAGAAGGGATGTGAAGGAAGAAGTGCCAAAATCTGGTCTTAGAAAAATCTGAGAAAATACATGGCATATTTAAAAAGAAGAGTACTGTGTATTTAGTTGAAGCTTATAGCTTCTTCTGCCTCTTGAACCCTAGTGAATTGGTCTTTAACGTTAGTGAGTGTGATGCTGCAGGCAGGAGTTATTTGTGTGTTAACAAATTATTCTTTAGTTGCGTGTACTTCACGTGTCATGTATACCTGCGTTTGCTACTCGGGCAGTTTTCTTAATTTTGAAGTATCTATACACTGCTTCCTTCTGTTCTTTTTTTATTGTTTTGCTGTAGAGTTAGAGGTGCAAAGAACTTTTCCTAGATCTTAGAGGAAGAAAATGAATATAAACACTAATGCAAACGGCTATGGAAAAAGAATTTATCAACTTTTTTTTTTAAATGCTGTGATCTGGATCTTTTTAGCTGGTTGAAGTTGATATCTCCAATTCTGATACCCATTAACGTCCTGTTCTTTGTACAACTTCTCAATCACTCTCACGTTGAGTTGTGCTCGCCTTACGTTCGGCATGCTGTGGGAGCAATTTGATTAGCGCTCATCTTACGTGGTACCAAAAGCAAAACTTTGAATCTAGGGGCAACTCTTGAAAAATTTTAACTTTGCCCAAGGCAGCAAAGTTGCAAAAATACTTAGTTTTAACATAGGCTAATACATGTTTAAATGGATTTAAAGCCATCATATGATGACTTGATTACAAGCATCTCCTAAAATTGGCTTGTGAGATGCTGCTGGTCTTGCCTTTAAACAGCAAAACTTTAAACAGGGTTTCTAATTGTGTAGGAGAGTGGTGCTTTTTCAGGAAAAAATTAAGGTTTATGGCCTTTATAGCCATGTTGTACAGCATGAAGTATGATTTGAATTTTGCCTTACACCTGACTCACGATGCCTGCACATGCCGGCGTTTTTGGTAATGGTACTCGAGTTGAGCTGGTTTGCCTGCAGGAGGTGTATGCGAGATGGTTCAGAGCTTTGGAAAGTGCTAATTCATTGCGATGTAGAGATGCAGCAGCCGAAGCATCTTGGCCACTTAGGAAATCCTTGAAGCCAGATGTTTGAGGGCTTAAATTCCTCAGGCAGCGTGGTTCTGATGGGCGTGCTAATCTGGGACCCGTGGCGTGAAATGCAACTTTCAAATTAGGTCTTTTGTTTTAAAAGAAGTCCTGTAAATGATCTGTGACTAGATGAGTAAATCTTAAAAGGCTTCTCCTCATCTACTCAGGAAGGAAGAAAAGTTGTGAAGAAAAGTTGTTACAATTGTAAATCAGTATCTTCCCCTCAAGTTTTCATTTGTTCATGATTTTATTTTTCCCCAGAAAATAAAAACTAAGGGACTTTTTATTTGCAAGCAGCGGAACCATCTATCGAATAAGAAATGCTAGTTACTTTTCTATTATTAAACAAAAACAAAAGTTCAAACACCTAAACCTCCCAGATGCCTAACAAAATCTGTTTGTTTTAGTGAATTCTTCGTATAGATAGCAATGAAGTTTGCCTTGAATGTTAAGTGTACAGAAGAACAACTGTTTTATTTCATGATGCATTAGAAGCGTGAATAGGCTCTAATTCTAGAGTATATTGGTAGGTGTATGGAGGAAAAAAAACCTAGATGAACCATTAGCAAGTAAGTTTTTGTGCAAAATCAATAATAGTACTTCTTGCTCAGAACTGGAAGTAACTTCTCTTAAGAAAAGGGCAAACCAGTATCTTGCTGTTAGTGTCTGCGAACCTTTCTAGAGCCACTTTTTCATAGCTGTATTTCTAATGTTTCTGAAGTTAGAGAAGCAGTGAACTTGGTTTTACTGTTGAAGTTGTTATTTACAGATTAAAAGGGCTTCTCTTTTGGGGTTTTCATTACTGTAGAATCTGATAGTTGTGTAAGTTAATTCAGAAATTAGTGGAATATTTAGTTTTAGGAAAACGATCTCAACCATTTGCAGCGGTATCAACGATAAACCTGACGACTGCTCCGATATACTATTTATAAAGTATATTAAAGTATTGAGATTGAGGTGGTATTTAAGTATTTGAGTATTGAGATTTGTCTGCTCTGAGCAAGGATGGGGACTGCTTATGTATTGCACGTAAGTATTATCTGCCTAGAAAAGCTTCTGTAAATGTCGAGTGACCGGAGAGCTAAACGTCTGAACTGCAATAGCTGAAACATTTTCATAAGCTGAAGGTATAATTAAGCCTCTTGTTAGGACAGAAAGGCGCTCTAGAGTCTTGGGAGGGGGTAGAAGATGAAGCCAATTTTTATCCGAAGGAAACACGATTGGTCTATGACAAATTTAAGTTAATGAACGCGGGGGACAAAGCGTGTATGGAGAGCGCTGAGTTAACGCTTCTGTTTGGGAAGCAGAGAAAGTGCTGGGTAGCTGCTGACGAACAGCAAAAGCGGCCTGCCGGCCTGCCGCGAGCTGGGGGAGGCCTCTCCGCGAGCGTCCCTGCTGGGCCGCTCGCTGCCAGCCGCTCTCTTAGCACATACCTTTTTTTTTTTTTTTTTTTTTTTAAACTCACTTATTGACTCGGATCTTTTTAGCTACCGCTTGAGCTGAGCAAGTCGATACTGCGAAAACCGTTACAGAGAAGCTCAACCTCTCCCCCAAGCTTTGCCTCTCTGGATTTAAAACCCATGTGTCTTCCGTTCTTTTAGCGAGCTGATTCTGCCTGAAGCTCTTCACCCCTCTGTTTTGAGGGGCAGGTGCAGGGAAGGTGATGCACGCGTGTCTGCGTTCAGGGCTCGGCCCGTTCCTACCGTGAGAGCTGCTGTGAGCCGCTAGCGCAGCCGCGTGGTGCGGCGCTCCCAGTGGCGCAGGGCTGAGTCGTCATCCCGTTGCTACGATTACCCAGTTCAGTACTCCTTGTCCTCCTGAATACACCCTACTCGTACGTGACGAGTATAAACAGCTTTTGCTTCCTGGCTCTTTCCTACAGTCGCTCGGGAAATTAGATGGGAATCAGGGTGGGTTTGAAACAGTTACGCAAGGAGTATTTTAGACACGATCCCACCGTGCCCTTAGGCAAGCCCTCCCCTAAGTGGTCGGAAGGTATTGCCCGCTTGAAAAGGCATGGAAGACTTGGATTGGCTTATAGGTGAAAAACATCCTCCCTTCTGATTTTAGAAGCTATACCTGCTGCTGAAGGCACCGGATGGCTCTCCGAATTGTAGTAATTGTGGTTTTTTAGTGAGGGCTATTTGCTGAGTGAAAAATGGTCAACAGTTGATAATTTGGAAAACAGTTGATAATTTGGGCAAAAGCAGCAGAGTAAATTTGTTTCTTATTACATCTAAGTCAATTAAGTCAATTAACTCGTGTTTTTTATTTTAATTTTCGTGAGAGCGCGTTCTACTGTTTCTGCAGTTCTGAAAGCGTCCTAAAGGGTTTTGTAAGGTTCTTCATTGGCACTTGGTGGTTGGAGTGCGAATTACCAAATTAACTGCGCTGATGGGCTAAATATCAAGGGCTTTTTGATATTTTGTCCAAGAGTTTGCATCCAGAATTTTTGGGCGCTTGCGCAATTTGTATTTGAAGTGGCTGAGGGTACTGAATTTATGCTACCTTCCAGTAAACTTTTTGGTGGCTAGTCAGAGACTAAATAAAAACTATGTCTTATTTTCAGTATGAGATTCTTTTTTCTAATTTTGCCTTCAGCTGTTGGATCTTGATAGACTCCTGGTATTTCAAGTATATTTTTGTTTGAGCTTCTAGCAATAACCACACTAAAATAAAATGTGACAACTGGGAGTATTGCTAGCTAGATGAGAGCTCGATTTGTGCCGACACCAAATGCTTATGTTAAAATTTAAGCTGACATAAGCAGTTAATACAGATATATAATATAGACGTGTCCATGGTCAGCAGAGTTAACTTTGAAGTTAACAGAATCCCTTCCAGTTGAACTTGATGAACCTCAGGGCTTTATTTTCGAATTGCTTCATCATGATGATGGGCAGTGGATTCAGAGTTATGGTTGCCATCACGTGTTTTCAGAAACTCTTTATTTGGAAAGTTACTTGGCCACCGGCCCCGCATCTTCTGCTTCTCGAGGGCTATTTTTTGCATAAGGCTATGACTTGATTGTCTCCATATATTTAAAAAGAAAGGATAACAGATTTTCTCTTGATACGGAGTTGGTGGGGAGATGGTGCATGGGACCATTTACTCTAGGCAACGGGCGGGAGGTTAAACCTGCAGTTTGGAGGTATTATGTTGCTAGTGCCGTCTTCTCTGTGGAGTCAAACATCTTTATCACCCCTTTTTGAATAGCTGTCCGTAGCTTTCTAGGCTTACTTTGTTGATGTCGAGTTTCTTTATACCCTTCCTCCCTATATTGGCTACGCCTGTGCTTTCGAAACGGAACTTTTTGAGGTGATGGATATTTGCAACTGTTAAGATAAGCAAATTTTGTCAGCGGCCACCTATTTCTAACCTTGAATTTGGAACCACTGCAGCGTTTTTCACGTTTCTCTGCAGAATGGTGTATGCAGGTTTTGAGGGATGTGATAGGTAAGGGATTTTTGTCCTGGCAGTGAGGAAAAGTTGACTTGGCATCTTGCGCAGTTTAGATTAGTGCTTCTCCAATTTTGTTTAGTGTTTGTGCTGCAATATATTTTATTGATAGTCTTTCAGTAGTTAATTCTCCTCCCATCCCTGATCGGGCATCAAGGTTGGTGTTTATTTACTCTGTTAAGCAGGTTCCTGGGTTAGAAAAAAGTGACAATTACTTCCTAAGGAGAGACCCGCATTCCTCTTGAAGTGGTTTAAACCATTCAGGGTTTTCTGGCTGTTAAAAGCAGGAAGGCGTTTTCATCACCTTTAGCCGGTAAGGCCGGTTACGCCGTTCTCTATGGAACCCTCTTCCTGCTTTGATCCTGTTGTCGCCTAGGAAGGTGGACTCTTCTCCTTGTCTGGGTGCATATGTAATTAGTACCTTCAGTAATCTTTGCGCTGGCAAAGCTTAGCGTTTAGGGAGGCAATCTGAGCGTACAGAGCATCAACTTAATCTGCTGTGTTTGACTTCCAAGTAGCCAACTACGTATTAGTTTTTTTTTTTTTTTTAAACCATTTCCTCAACTTCTCTGAAGAAAGATAAGACACGATTTGCTAAAAGGAGTCAAAGCCTATTTATCTGGACTGTTTTGGTTAGTTTGGCTTGTTTTGTTACTTTAACTGAAATGCGATCTCCTGAAACCTTTTTTTCAATGGGTGGGAATTTTGTCAAAATTTAGAGCTTTAAAGACAAGCTTAGCCTTAAACTCAGATCAGAGTTACTAGTGTCGTGTCAAGGGGAGGAAAATATAAGTTCATTTTACCTGCCGCTTTCCCTTTCGTTATGGCTGAAAATAAAATAATCAAAGTCTGCTACTCCTTATTTCAAAGGTAGCACAGCTGCTTTCTAGTTCTGTCCAAGGCTGTGAATCCATCCTTTGGTAGCAAAAAGTTTCTCATTAGAGAAACTTAGTGATGTTCTCTACCTTGCTAGGTACTTCTCCTGGCACTTGTGTCTTATCCCAGTTCCCAGGGTTGCTGCTGTCACTTTTATAATTGCTCTGTTGATGCTGGAACTCGACCTGGGTGAAGGAGCATAGCTGCACTGGGCTCTCCCTGTTCCATTGAGTGTCTAAATGGCACTCCCAATTCCAGCAGCGCGGTGCAAACCGAAGCGTGGCCTGCTTATGGCTTAAACGGATCTGATAGCAATCTGGTTAGCCAGCACAGGTTTGGTAGATTTCTGCCAGAAAAAGTAAAGCTTATTTTTCATGTGCCTCATCAGTGAGACCCACCATGCTTTTCACCTAACATCCTACATATGTGGGACTGATATACTGGAAATGTTCCAGAGTTTTAGTTGCTCCCGTGTATCTAAGGATCTTAATTAAAACTCTGATTTATGAAGTTTTGTAATACCTGCACAAAATTTTCCCTTTGGGGAATATCCGTGATTGTTTTTATTTTGGAAACTTCGCAGTCTGGCCTGCTAAGGAAATGAGCTCTATGGAATTACGCAGCTTGTCAGTACCTCCCCCTCCCCCCAAAACTTTTGGACCTGTTAGCCATGTTCAGCCGCATCTCATAGGTGGGTGGAAATCCCAAAAACATGAGGTATTGTGGAGCAGAGAGGTTAATGAAAGCTCAAAGTTACTGCAGAAGGGAAGAGGACGGTAGGATGCAAGTCTGCAGGAAACCAGGCCATTAAAATTCTACAGCCTGGAGAACGATTTGTAACTTTTACTGCCGTTACTGGTTTTACCGTTAGTGAGAACAGAGACAAAGGCTTTTCTCGGTGTAACTTTATTCGGTAGGGTATAACTGTAAGGTAATGGCAAAACATCTATGCTTAGACCCATTGTTATTACTTCACTGTTGCTGCCGTTCCTGGTAGGGGAGTGAGAGTGCTTATTTGAGGCTGACTAATTAAAGAATGACAGCTGGCTTGAAATATCTCTCTACTTTTGCAAGAGCTATGAGTAAGTTACAGGAATTTTTGGAAAAATGCACTTATCAACAGGATTAATTGACAATACTCAGAAGTTAGGCTTTCACTGGGGGAAGCTGTTAGGCTCTTGCGGCCTTGGGATAACAAATCAAATGTGTTGCTGCTGAGTCTGCAAGCGCCGGTCAGCCCTATTATAGCTGCTCATGGCCTTGACAGTGAATGAGAACTCAACGGTCTTCATGGTGTTTAGCAGCAGAGCTGCAGGGAAAAGGAGTAGCGTCAATGTTAATTCCACTTTAACAATACTGGGGAACCCTGTGGAGGAGAGGAGCATGGTATCTCTTTGTAGAGGGTGGGTGAGATAAACAACACAGTACAGGTTGAGAGAAGAGACCAGCGTAATGAAGGGGAAGAGTTTAACTTGTAGATGTGTATCTTCTTTCTTGCATAATAGCTGGAAGCCTTCCCAAGCAAGGATGAGTGATGCAAGCTGTTAGGGATTTTGAAGTTCTTCGTTTGCCAGGTCCTTTGGATGTATAGGACAGATCAGAGTCGCCTAATTGCTTCTTCCAGACAACAGGACGGTATCTACCCGAGTCATCTCTTACTCTTTGGTTAGTAGGCTTAAGTACTTTAGAGAAGCGTTAGAGCCGGTGTACAGTGTGTGAATTCCTTATGAGTTAACATGTATGTGATCTGGGGAATGACAGAACGAGTTAAATATTGTATAAGACAGAAATGGAACTTATTAGGAAGAGGAGACAAAATAGGGAAAACAAGCCATATGTTTGGGAGTGGAAAGGGAAAGAAGGCTTAAAACCTTCAAGATCTGAAATACAATATGTAAAGTGAATTTAGGATGGGAAAAGAGAAAAACACAATAAGCACTGTAATATATCCCATATAAAAATTAACACAGCTGTCTGTTTCCCAGTTAAACATGATCACAGTAAATGCAAAGTTAAACGTCCATCCTAAATATCAATCTGTATAGTCTGCCCTCACATATGTGGCCCGGGTGTTGAGAGGACGTAGAAATATCTTTCAGCAGCACTATTGCATCTGCCAGATAGCCTTTGTGTGGACTTTTCTTGTCCCAAGCAACAACAGAGGTGCAACAGAATTTAGCAGATGCAGACTGAAGACAAACTTGCTCTGTAATCCGTGCCGTAGTGTAGATGCTGGATGACATTAGTGACATTTGCTACATTGCACACTTTGTATTGCAGTGCCGCTTGTGATATGGCTGTATTATAGGTTCCTAGAATGAAAAGATAGAGCATCTTGGACAAAGTTCTTAGCTGACGGCCTAGAAAAAATGAACAATGATCTCGGACATTTCTCAATTAAGCAGCAAGAGAAAGCAGTGCAGTCTCACCATAACCTAGCAAAGGAAGGTTGGGTTGGGACTAAAATGATATGATGTGGGGTTTCCTGGGAGAAGTGACAGATCACAGAATCTCAGAGTAGTTGGGGTTGAAAGGGATCTCTGGGGATATAGTCCAACCCCCGTGCTCAAGCAGAAGTCAGGTAGAGCAGGTTGCCCAGGACTACGTCCAGTCCTGTTTTGAATGTCTCCAAGGATGAAGACTTCACAACCTCTCTGGGCGGCTTGCTCTAGTGCTCAGTCACCCTTATAGGGAAGATACAGATATGTATTTCTTTGGGGCTGGTACACATTGTCATTGGGTAAACCTTTCCTCTAGTCTCTGCTGAGTACACTGACCCAAGCCGTGAGTATTAATGGGAAATGTTTAAGGTTTGGTGTTCTCAGTGAGTGCCCCTGTTCCTTGCTCTTATGCAATATTAGCTCAGTTGATGGGTTTTTTTGTCCTTCAACTATGAAACGGGGTGGGATGTTCCATGCTTATTTAAATGGGTACTAATGGAAACCATTTTTATCAATGTATTAGGGACTTTCATGTAGTATTTCTACACATTTAATTTTTAAATTTGGAGGGGAGGGGAAAAAAAAAAAAAGCATCCTAGATAGTTCCTGGAGCCCTGTTTGCTTGCCAGGGTAGCCTGATGTAGGCCAGGAGCGTGCCAGCAAGTCCACAGTTAATTTGTGCTCCCTCTTGTGGCACCAGGCGGAGGGAGAACTTGTTCGCAAGTCAGCGATAGTGCTGCTGCCTTATGAAAAACTGGAAGGGTTCCCAAGAGATTATAATTTTGAAAGTGTGGAAAGTGCGTTTTACTTTTGCAGGCATTATTGTTGTGTATATGCCCAGAAATACTGGAGAAAAAAAAAGTATCTGAGAAGTAACAAACATACCTTTCCTCCCATGTCTCTTTTTGGATTCCCTACTACCCAACAGGGTAATACTGATAACTTTTCTTTTCAAGTTTTATTTTTTTAATGTGATACCTTCCTAATGCACGAAAGAGGAGGAGACGAAGTGGCTAATGTTTTTGAGGTAGAATAATGTTTTGGACGGGGCGTGTAGCTGTTAAGGGGCTAATCTATAATCTGATGGCGAGAGTAAAGGAATAGCTATGAGATGCTTCATCGTGTTTTTTGGTTGAATATATTGTTCCTCTTTCTACTGAGACAGCTGTTAGAGAGGGGAAGAAGGATAAAATAAATATAGATTATGTTTTAAGACATTGTTTTTCATGGAAGCGCTCTACCGGTTAGCTAGCGTTTCCTAGATGTGAAAGACGAGGAGGGCAGAGTTGGTAGGAAGCTAAATGAGCAGGAATCGCAGAAGCGTTGGAGTCCCAGTGAGTATCTGGAGATGGATGGTAGCTGAGCTAGTGACAGCGAAGGTGAGCAGGTGATAGAGAAAGGAGGAAACTAACGAAAGATTTTGAAAAACTGAAGTGACCTCTAAAAGAAACACTTGTGGATTAATGCCTTGGCATCCTTATGTCTCTAGTCCTTGAACAGAAGAGAAGGAAACAAGGAATAGGGAGGAACAGTTATGATGGAGGGAGAACGCTGTAATTAAGTCAGGGTGAAAGAAGGTGGTAAATGCCAAGGAATTAAAAACACCAACGAGCCCTGAGTTACAGAACTATTGTGCAGCAAACAGTCCCTCCTCCTCCTTGTGGTGAGCTCGAGTTCACCACAAGGAAAAAGAGTTCGTGTTTTGTCTCGTGTAAGCAGGGCGTAGTGATTTTATTTATTTTATTTTCAACTAGACGAACGCAATTTAACTTTGGCAGAATGTGCGGGTTGCTTACTTTGACAGGTTTAATTACTTTGACCCGAGTAGGTTGAAAGTGAATTTATTTCCCAATGAGAAAAGCGTTGAAAGGCGACGTGAAAACCTGTCAAAGGGAATTGAAGAGAGGTCAGGAAGTCATCTTTACAGTACGTAGGATTGATAAGCATGTCAGTTAAAAGGGGGACTTTCGTCAATACCCAGAGTTTGTGGCCAGAAATCTCTGATAATTCTGTTCACTAGGAAAATGGGTTTTACCTGTTTGATTTGCTTCTCATAAAGCACAGGCAAAGAATTGCCATAGAATAAAAAATAAAGGTTTGAATCATCCTTCCTTTTCTCCTAGAACACGTCAGTAATGGAGGATCAGAATGAAGATGAGTCTCCAAAGAAAAATACCCTATGGCAGGTAAGACTCGCGTTCTCATGGAAAGATAGTTGGCGTAATTTTCCATGTTCCTCCTTTTGAAAAACTTCTAAATAGCTTTCTTCTGCAAATGCATAATCACCCTTTTATGTAGTTGACTTTGTCATTCTAAAATTAGCTCAGTCTTCAAGAGAAGGATGACAGTGAATAATACTTGATGAATGACTAGGTCTTGTCAGGTTTTGTATGTTTTCGCTGACTTTGAAATGACGCACGCAATCCCAGTTCAAAGGGTATTTCAGAGTGCAGCTCAACGTTTCTGAGCGTACAATCATCATTTAAAAGAAAAAAATCAGCACCTTCCTGTGGCGAAGAATTACCACCGATTTCTTTTGGAGAAATTTGGGAATATTTCAAAAGAGAGTGAGAGTTGTTCCGTAGGAGCCTTCTTGGTCTCTTGAAGGACTCAGATGAACCTGACATGGATCTCTGATTCTCTTTACCCGTTACTAATAAGGCCTGGGATGTTCTCTCCAGTTCTTATTTGTAGCTCTTATTCCTGGCATTGAGCGAGGGCTGCTGTACAGCTATGTAATAATAATTACACGTGTATTCCAATTATATTTTTTATATGGATGCCCCAAGCATAAGCATGAACTGCTTTTCAAAAACTAAACAAACCCTTGACATCATGTAATTCTCAGTGTTTGTTTATGGGGCAAGCAATTCAGCAGCTGTATGAGGGTCTTGAATTTGTTGTGTCGATGAGAGATTTAATATCCAGCTTTCCTGTAGGGGTATAACTTTAACTGCAGGAGCCTGTAAATCATTTGTGGATGCCAACTGCCATATGCAGCACAAACCACTAATTTAATCTGGAAATTTTTGTCCTAAAAAGAGTGAGTACTTTGCTGTTTACATAGTGAGAGGTGAGAGAAGTCTTTCAGTGTAACATGTAACTCAAAATTATGAGCAAGGGGCTTTCACTTTCACATCCTTATCTGCCATAAATGAAACTTATATGGTGTGGTGACTTTAACAGTGTATTTCAAAATGTACTGATTACGTCTCTGTATCTTCTCACATTTTCTTCCTCAAGAGAGTTCTGATAAAGCTGTTCATATTGTCCATATTGAAGTACTGACTTTTGTTTTCTAAAAATAGATAAGTAATGGAACTTCATCTGTGATTGTCTCAAGAAAAAGACCATCAGAAGGAAATTACGAAAAGGAAAAAGACTTGTGCATTAAATACTTTGACCAGTGGTCTGAATCAGATCAAGTTGAATTTGTGGAACACCTTATTTCACGAATGTGTCACTATCAGCATGGACATATTAACTCTTACTTGAAGCCCATGTTACAACGGGACTTCATCACTGCGTTACCAGGTAACTAATGCTCGTTTTACAGGAAGTGGGTGTATAAATAGAGGCTTTTTTTTATACTTTGGGGTGTATGCAAACTTTACCTTCGTATTCTTCAGGTTTAGGTTGTGTCCTGTAAATAATGTGATGCTTCCTAGTCAAAGAAGTGTAGGAGGATGCCTTCAGTCATTCACTTCTGTGATTAATTGAATTGGCCACTGGATGCCAGTGTTGTTCCACGTAACAGTAGTTTGAACAGCGTATTCTGAAGAATAGTTTATCTGAATTGGGTCTGAGTTGCAAAAATTGCATTCCTCTAAGCTCTGGTCCAGCTTTTATTTTCGTGCCAAACTCATAGGTGTAGAAAATATTATAATGGGTGATTTGCATTTGTGAAATCTTTATTACGTTTTTATTTCTGTCCTAAATTTCCCAAGCCTGTAAAAGAAAAAAAAAAAAAACCCAGCAATGAACAGCTGCTCACTCAGATAAGTGAGTTTGGTCATTTGTGTGGTCTTGTTACTGACTCAAGAATAAGTGGTAGTTTTGTTTTGTTTTGTTTTTGGTATAGTCCAGTTCCTTTTCTCAAATGCTCAGAATCTCTTCTGCCCCAGATGAGTGTAAATCTGTGTCTATAATTTTAATATGAAATCTGTTCTTATGCTTACTGTATGTATTTCTTTAAAAAGTGGAGCAGTAATAACTATACACATATATAACCTTTATATAACCATATATAACACACACACATAACCTGTAGTATATCTTTCTAAGAAGTATCATTTTTTCCGTTAAGATCCGAAAGGAATTGTATCCCTCCATTTTTTTCTGGTAGGCAGGTTGGTTCATTTGATCCTTTGAAAGGTAAATGTATGGACATTGTTTCCAAAATTTGGAAATTAGAGTAAAACTGGTCAAAATGTTCCATTTCCACTGGCAGTGTAATATCACAGATTCATATCTGAGGTGAGTGGGTGCTCTGTGGATATTATCCCCCAAAAGGCCAAGACATGACAGGAAGCACTAAGGGCAGGTGTGGAGGTGATATAAGTCTGAGTGAAAAAGGTAAACATCCTCCTCTGTTTCCCCCAGCAGGGAAGCCAAAATCCATTCCAGCAATAAAGCCTTCCTATAGGATTAGCAACTGATACGTTAGTGAGTACAGGAACTACTGAAATATGCTTCCCTTTACAGGTTGGTTCTGTGGCAAGCTCTGAAGCTTTTCTAGGCCTTGCTGTCCCAAGGTGGTCTCTCGTGTATGGACTGTTCTGGTGTCTAGTGACAGAATATTGCAGTTGTCTTAGCTTTAAAGCTATGGGCTTCTGTTTTCTATAGTGCTGCTTTATTTTCACAAAACCTGGAGGAATTTAACTTGGAGGTGGTGAGAAGTTTCTGCTCATCTGTCAAGGGTGGTTGCAATGAGCTAAATGAGTAGAGAGGTGGAGTGAGGAAATGAAGAGCATGGTATGGGGCACAGGAAGTGGTACAGGATCTCATTTGTGCTCTATTTTCTTAAGAAAACGGGCTTAGTAATGCAAAAGTGAGGGAGGAAACTATGCAAAGAGGGGAACAGCCTTTTCCCCAAACCTCCGATTCAGGGAATTTATTTTGTAGATGATTTAGCTCATCTAGCCATGTACATGCAAAATGGGTTCCTAGTTCTGACTGGAGAGCTGTTTTCTCTAGGTAGGCTAGATATTTTCTTCTGGTGGTGTTTTTTTTTTCCTTGTTTAAACTGAATATTGAATTTGAATTTCCATAGGGAATATCTGAGTTTTGACTGAAAATAAATAGCTAAAGTGAAATAGATCTTTGGTCGTCATATGCAAACATGATCTGCAGCTATAATTCTATTTGCCTTGATTTTAAACCTCAGGTATCATGGAGATATGTAGTTCTTTTATGTTATATATTTGTTGCTAAGAAGTTACTGGGAGCTGCATACAATGACATTTATTAACACCATATATGTATATTTATGAATATATATATTTTTTCTTTCCAACTTTTATTATTTTTGGAAGATCCAAATACTGGGAACTGTTCTCGTTTCCTTTTCTGAGCCATTCTAAAAAGTGAATCTTTCTTGTCACTGAAAAGTTTACCTGGCTGTAGGACAGTCTGCTACCTTTGTTCTTTTAAGGTGAAATAACAGTAGTTTCCCTTTTGGGGTAAGACCAACCAGGAACGTCTTTGTTTGTAAGTGTTACGTTATTTTGACAGTTGGTTTCCTTACATATAGATGCTGGACTGTAAATGGGAAGAACGATATGAGAATTTGATGGGAAATCTTGTAATGGATTTTAATAGGTATCAAAGCATAAAAAGGAAGCTAGTAGTTTACAGCAAGCAATATGAAACCTTCCTCTCCTACCTAAGCAGCCAAGTGCTTTAAAAGGTTGTAATGAAAAGAGAAACCTATTCCTTCTGGAGTAGGTTCAGAATTTTCCTTCTGGATTTCTGCATTTTTTGCTCTGTTGCCTTTCAGCCACGTATAGGTATACGCTGGGTCTTTTTGGAGAAACAAATGACTTGAGTTTAATAATTGGCTTTTAATTAAAAATATGTTGAAGTGAATTTAGTTACTGTGGTTCTGAACACAGTTCTTGACTAAAGATTCCTTTTTCCTGAAAGGAATATTTTGATAATCTTTGAACCTCACCTTTGTCCTGAGACTGCTCTTCGGTACTTTTAAAGGGAGACATTTTTCTCCTTTATCCTGGAGAAGGACCTATTTCTCTGAAGAAAATTTGCTGCTTGCAAAGTTTTGACTTTCTTCTGAAGTTCTTAATTTTGCTTATGGTTAATATTACCTGTGACTGCCGCTTCTCGCGCTGTCATTCAACTTCATGAAGAAATCTTTGGAGATTTGTGATCGTGCTCAAATACAAAAGGAATTATTTTTCTGAAGATAGAAGTCATTTAAAAAAAAAAATCAATTTCCCAGACTGCCTGATGGAAGCAAAGATTTCATAACTTAATGTGCTGCAATTGCTGCTGATCATGCTGCTGAGCAGAGGCACGGGCTTTCATGCATCTGAAATGTGTTTTTAAGAAAATAATTATAAATTGCATTTTGTCTCACCGCATTTCAAGACTCCCGTATGTAAATGTAAACTTTATATTGCTGGTGCATGTTCATTACTACTTAAGTTTCAGGAAGGTGTGTAAGTTGCTGTGAAAACTAATTGAAGTAGGGAGACTAAGTGGTAATAATTCTTCTTCACTGAACAGCAGGCGCAAAGAAAACTGCATTGGAACCTGTAGTGCTGGAATAACTCCTGTATAAATTGTTCCCCAGAATTTAGTCTGAGCTGAATTGAAATCAGTCCCGTTTTGGGCTAGTATTGCATGGAAAGTTAATGGCCTCTTTAAAGATAGCTGAAACTGTCTGAAGAAGTGAAGTCCCTTTGTTTTTTAAACAGAAATAGTCTTTGCTTGCTCTCTCTGAGTTGTACACCTGTGAGAATGCAGGAGAAACGGAAAATGCTTGTGGTATCTGGCTTGCCTTTGTTGCAGTGGAAAAAGTGATAATTGTGGAATGCTTTTCGGCAAGCAGTGGTAGAACGTTTAGTCTGCAAGGTCTGTTCTTACAAATTGGTTTGTGGCTGGGCTTTTTCCTTGACTTGTAATCCATATTTTGGCATGTGCCTAATGCTGTATCGGTTATTGCAAATATCATTGATCTGCCTCTCTAGACTTCAGAGTGACTCAGAAGGGCTCATTGTTTTCTCCAGAAACGCTGACTGCATTTCCTCCCTCATGCCAAAAAACTCTGAAAAGGTAGCAGTGCATAATGGACAACATAATTGCAAGAATAACTTATGTCAACTCTGTGCTTTTGATTCCCTTAATTATCTTTAAGGTGTTCATCGTACTGTTCCTTGCGTGGTCTCATCCAAATTGTGCCCTTTCCTTAAATGAATTACAACTTTGACCCTTGAGTCGCCTTTGATTAGGGGGAAAAAAAAAGTCCGTTTTGTATCTATTTTGTGTGTTAAAACTAAGAGAACCGTACCCTGTGTCAGGCAAGGAAAACCCTGCCAGAGTTCTTTAGAAATTTATTTCTTAAATAATAAAAGCCTGTGCAGTGGCATGATCTAAATGACTGTTTCGAATCTAATGTTAGCCAGTTTTATAGAGTTGACATCCCACATTTGGGTTTCATTTTCATACAAAGTGATATTTACACATGGAGCTTTGAAATCTCTGTGGATTTTAATTGTTTTAATTTATTATTGAAATTCCACCAAACCTTCATCTGGTACCTATAATCAACCACAGCTGTAACTTTTTACCATTTTCCTATAAAACTGCAAAAGCTGCTGTTGAGGCATAAGAGTTAGGAGTAATGTTTATCTTTGTTTCTTTGAAAAGTGTACTAATAAATGATAGAAGCATTTTATTAAGGAAAATGCATAATTTTGGGTAGCTCTTTCAGAAAATGTTTTTAAAACTAACTGTTCACTGACTTGAAATGTAAAATGGGTATTTGGAACCACTTCAAGGCTTCATGTACCTTGAACTTCCATAAATTAAACGAGAGAGAATCCTGCATGGTCTCTGAATTAATTATGATGGGTCCATCTAAGAATCGGTGCTGCGCCCCAGTTCCTACTACCTTAATTAGAATCACCATTTTACACGGCATATTTTTATTGTGAACAATGTAAATCTGTACATCTTTGCTAGTAGTAAAAATCTTAAGACTAGGCTAAACAGTGGACAAAGCAAAGCACTTGTATGTTCTCTGTATGTGTCTTTCAGGACTGGGTGTATTCATAGAAGACAAGATTATTGTAATAACTTCAGAAAACATTGATGTTTCTGATTCTTAAATCTGTCTTTAACTGTGACCTGTGGCACACAGGACTGTAAAAACCATGTGTCTGCTAATTCACAACTGGTCCTTAAAACCCAGTGAAATAATATTGGCTCCATAATAAACGGTCACAGCCTGAGAGGTGTGTTCGTGCATTGGTAGGCATAAATATATTAATGCTGTTGTGACGATGAGGTGAGGTAGCTGATTGCTGTTAGCTTTTATTTAAAAACCTTGGTTTAGTTCATTTTGAAAATATCGAGCGCTTGGCACTGGGATTGCACCACAAGGAGAAGGGCCTGAAAAAGGTTCAGGTTTGTGATGTGAAAATAAAAAAAAAAAAAAAAAAAAAGCCGAGCACTTACCACTTGGGTTGTGTCTCTGCTAGCTGTGTATTGTGTATTTTGGCATGTGCCTAATGCTGTATCGGTTATTGCAAATATCATTGATCTGCCTTTCTAGACTTCAGAGTGACTCAGAAGGGCTCATTGTTTTCTCCAGAAACGCTGACTGCATTTCCTCCATGTGCATGTGCAATAGAAAGCCACTAAACACATCTTTATACTCAGTCCTGTTTGCACTCTGTAACATGGTCTCTGTCGCATGGTTTTCTGAAGAGGAGTAGAGGCTCTGGTTGGGGATGCTGAAGACAGCTGTTTGGTGGCATGATGAATTTTGTGCCTTGTTTTTTCCTGAGGAAATAGGATTAGTGACTGCCCGTGCCTCAGCAGCAGCGTGCAAGCTCTTCACCTATGCTTGAAATAATCGGTGGGCAGCCATACGTGGCAACATTTGATCTCTCCAAGAATGTCTTTGTGTTTTGGAGAAATTGTTGGTACCACCTTGGTCATTAGCATTCCAGTTGCAATGAGAGACCCAAAGAGCTGGCTAGCTTCTCCTTTTAACTTACCAGCTTCTTGACTTATTTTGTTGAGTGCTAGAAAATGCATCGAAGCTCTTTTGAATGGAGTGTAGTGACTGCTGTTTTTTTCCTAGTGAATGAGGTTGCGTTTCAGCTCCGGAGCTGAAACGTTAGGAGGGTTTGGACCCAGATTTCCACAGCTGTCTTCGAGAGGGTTGTTACTGCTCTTTCAAATGCAGCTATTTGAAGACTGAACAATTCAGGTGTCGTTTCTCCTTAATGAGTTCTGCACAACCGCATTTGATCTGGAGAACTGTCTCTTACAAAAAGTGTTTCACAAGGAAAAGCAAAACTAAAATCAGTAAACCTCATAAGTTGATGACTATACGCGACATCCCATTTCTGAAGAGGGAAGCCATAAAATCATGGGCTTCAACAGTCTGACGTTTGCCTAGTGCTAGAAGGTGCTAGGATACAAAGAAACTCTGGTACATGCTGTCTGCTCTCCTAAATGTAATCCAAGTGCCTTTTTGTTGTCTCAAAATAGAAATCTAAATCAAACTCTTCTGCAACTGTTTAAATGACGTGTGCCTTGTTATTCATTCCGAGCGTTTCAAATACAGCATGTGAATTGCTAATCATAATGGAATATGCTGCATATATGATAGCTTAACAGTGTATTGCATCTGATAGTGTAGCGACATAATGACTTTTTTAACTCATTGCTGTTAAGTGATACAGGAAATCAGCTCTCATTTTGCCATCTCTATCATTTTTGTAGGATGACTTTTTTTCTTGAATGAATCTCCTAAAGTGTTTGTTTGCCTTTTAAACGTTTGTCTGCCGTTGGAAGGCAAGTGATACTCTCCGCTTAACTTTAAAAGGTATTTGAAGTTCATTCATGAGCAGATCTGTTCAGTATTTTCTGAAAGATGATATAGGTATGTTGAAATAGGGAAGGCACATGCCTTTGAGTTCAAGGGGTGCTTTGCAGTGCAGGTTTTCAATTGGGTTAGTAGTTATTGGCAAGTTTACAGCTCATCAAAGCTCTCATCTTTTTGGGGCGGAGGGAGAGGATAATTGTTTAATTTGCTGCCAGGAGATGGCAGTAACAGATAAATGTTTAGATACGTGGGTGAACAGGAAGTTTGTGCAGGAACATCATTTGAACATCCTATAATAATTGTTGTTTTTTCCGCCTGGGGAATTGCCGCTTTACATCTGACACGTTCATGACCTTTACATTTCAAAGTTTGCTCAGAACTGCTAACAAGGTATTTGCGACATATTCAAATGCCCGTGTGGCTGCTTTGTCCTATAACCTTTCTTTTTAGGAATATAGTTGAAATATGTACTGAGATACGATTCGCTTCGATGCTTTTAGGCGAATACAATGTGAACAGGTCCCTGATCTAAAAACGATACTGTAGATGTGTGATGATTGTTTTGCTAGGTTGGGTCAATAAGGCCGGATTATACTTCCCAAGTTTTCAGTGAGAAAAGGATTCAGTAGGTGTCTGTCCCAGCATGGATCCTGCCATCCCATCTTGAAGACCGCTAGGGATAAATAGTGATCTTTTGACCAGAAAGGTACCTGCTATGGACAGTTCATTTACTGTTGTACGGCTAGTTTATTTGACAGGATTTCCATGATTATCTTGATCATTGGCCATCTGTTAGATGTATGTGTTAGCCTGATGCGTACAGCTCTTTCTGGTGAACCTGCGTACCAGCTCTGTGCCTCTGCTCTTGGGCCTTTCTGCGGTTGATCCCCAGTATCTTTCCCGTGGAAGGGACAAGATAGCGTTCCTGTAGCTAGACCTGGGAGAGCTGGAAGCCAAAATCCGGTGCGGTTGTCTTTCTGCACAAGTCTTACAGAAATATTTTTCAGATCACAATGTTTACCTTTTTTAAAAATAATTTATGGATCTGCTGATTTAGCTGTAACCTGCTTCTTTATTAACGTGTAATTTCTTCTAGCTTCTTCCAAACTCTGTAATCATTCATTTTTATATTTAATTTCTGAGCTTGAAACATAGTCGCTTGATAGTGATTAAACTAAATTATCAATCAGTTCTGTTGCTTCTTAGTACAATATTCAGTTTCTTTATTAGCTGATAATTTGGCTGAATGCCTCTATTTGAGGGGGGTGTGTGTGTATACATATGATATATAATATATAAATATATACACATACCTTTAGCCCTGAACTACAGTAGACATGCTGGGAGGATACTACAAGCACTAACATAGCCTGCAGAGGGAGAGGAGGGTGTTGTAAGCACAGATGTGGTATAATGGCTTTTGGAAGAAAAATGGTGCAGCGAAATGGGAGCCTTAAACGCTTTTTAATTTATATGGGAACCTTGGTGTACTGCTTTATTAATATACCATTTGCAATAATGGTGGTTAATTGCCATAATCTGTGCACTGCTTGCTTTGGGAACCGTAATGCTTTATGTAGAAAATTTCCCTCTTCCTTTTCAAAACAGAACGGGCTGGGGAAACGCGCAGAGACCTGTGTTGCATGATTGCAGCATTATGGGCGTTCTAGATGTACTCGCTTGTTCTGCATGGACTGATCCTATGCTTGAAGCTTTGCCTATGCAGAGAAACAGCTATTTTGAACTAAAATAACTGTTAGGTCTGTTTCTCTTGAAATATGGTGTGTCCTTCATCACACCTGTAGCTTCAAAATCAGAGAAATGCTCAGTCAGGAGACCTGTTCTGTTTTTTATCTAGATGCGTCCTTCACTTGGCACAATGACTTAGCTTGTCTTCTTGATACCAAATGACTCATGATTTTAAACGAATTCTTTAGAATGACTCTGTAATTATGTTTTCCTAGAAGACCTTGAAAACTCTTTCAAATTATGCAACATCATAATAACATAGCAAAGTGGGATTTTTTTGGATAAATATATCTTAAATAAAGTGTTTAGAATCTTATAGTTGCTATCCACTGGAAAGAGTGGGAAGATGCAGATTAGAAGACCACTTTTACAATGTATTTAAAACCCTGGTATTTTCTTCAAACTGCTAATAGAGGCGCCAGAACCTCCAGTTACTTGAACCTTACTATATATATCAGTTATTTAAATTTGTTATGAGGACTGCTATTCAAAAATTTGGGTAAACCTGACTGACTTTGTAGGAGCTTTCATCCTTCTTAAAACCTTTTTATAGTTCTCTGAATTCTGTAGAAGTGGACAAATGCTCTTCAGATGCATATTTTAATGTCTTCTTTCTGTTGCTGTTCATTTTCACAAAGACCGTGCGTAATTTAATATATACCTCACTGGAGGACTGTATGAACACAGTCTTTATTTTTTCCAAAAGGAATGGTGGTAGTTTTGGTTGTTTTTTTTTTTTTTTTTCAGTTCTATCTGAAGTCTAAAGCAGGTTGGAAAATTAAATTAAAAAGCTCATCGTCTCCTAATTAGAAAAGTGGTTTTGGGTTTTTTTTTGTGTTTTGGAGGGTGGGTTTTTTTTTTTCTCTCCCATGCTTGGTCAGTTGGCCTACATTATTCACTAAAATGAAGTTTTTCTGGATTTCTGATTCAGTGGAGTTTTTGGGAAGGCAAAATTACAGGCCTTTTGAAATAAGTAGTAAACCTACTTGTAATGTCTCATCTGACCAGAGACGTTTCGGGAGGAATATGAACGGGAAAAGTCTGATTGCTATTTTAAATCTAATGCAAGTGTACTACCTAAGTTGTTTCTACCTGTATGCCTTTACTCAGCTTCCACCACGTTTCTTTGTCTAGCACTCTCAGCAGGAGAGAAAAATCTAACAAAGCCCTGAAGTGAGTGCATGCGGCAAAGTAGTTTAATGCCCTGGTACATGTGCGGCGGTAATTTATTGGATTCATCGGCTTCGTTGATGTACTACTACTGTCCACCAACTTAAGTTCCTAGTGCTTTTGGATAAGTGTTAACTGATGATTATGAGATAATATGTTGCAGCACATTGCCTTACATAAACCTGGATCCACGGGCTAGATCCTGAACTCTGATATATTTGAACTGCTGTTGGAGTTGAGTGCACCTAATGTGTAAATCTTAACCATACCAAGGTGGGAAGAAGTTACCAGGGTTAATAAACTCCTTCTGGTAGTCAGGAGCCTTGAGATAAAAAGTCAGTGTTTCCCCAGTCCACTAATAACTATTGCTTGTTGGCCGTATGCTGCAGGTGCAGTTAGAGCATGAGTTGTCCACGTAGATGTTGCTTTTTACATATGCAAGTAACTGAACTAAAGAGTTTGGACCCCAGGGTAGAAGAGAGCTGAGAGATTTTCTTGGTAACGGCTTCTGACAGCTTTTCCTGCCAAAGGGCTTTCATTTGGAGTAATGTTGCTTTAGTTGGAAGTTTTGTTTTGATACATTGCTAAGCTCATTCTTTGACCCAGGAAACATAACATTATCAAATCAACAGTAAGTAATCTCGCACCTCACTACTTTCCACTAGAAGATAGCGTGCCCTCAGGGTGGAAAAACAGCAGATGAAGAAAAGATCCTAAGCCAATATCTAATTAGTATGGATGTATTAAATATGTTGGGCAATCCTTATGAAGCTAAACTAAATTTACTTGGCGCTAGAATTTATGGTGCAGAAGCTGAGTTGTCGCCTCTCATTGAGAATTATCTGAATCCTGGTGGTTTCTTAGCTGATTTTCATACTAGACACAATCACATTGACAGGACCAAAAATAAAAGCTGTAGCAAATGTTTTAAAGTAAAGTGATCGTTTTGTGTTATTTCAGGTATTTGTCCCTCTTGAATTTTTTTTAGCTGAAGAGACGCCTCAAAGCCTGCTTCCATCCTTAGGGGTCTAGTGACAGCAAACTGTGAATCAGCATAATTGTCTTGGGTATTGAAGCACTATTTAGAGTTAATGACTTAATTTCACACTCTTTCCCATTGATTTGCCTAGCCCACATCCGTTTACAGTGTGTGGTCTCTCCACCAAGTACCCCACCACCCCAGTTCCGAACCAAATTCGGGAATGGCCTAGGCCCGTGTAGATTATAGAAAAAGTTTGACTAGGGAGGATGTCCTTAACGTTTGATGGAAGAAAGTTTTTGCAGAATCTCTGCTAATGCTCCTTCTGGTGAGCTCATAAGGACGTATGTGTATTTGTGAGGACTCCTGTCTTCTACTGAGTTGACTTAATCTACGTTCTTAAATTGTTCAATGCAAAGGAGCAGTAAAATAATCAGTGTTTTAGCTTCATATAAATGCTGCATAGTAAAGCATGTATTTGAGAAATTTTTCTTTTTGAGCTGTGTAGCTCAGGGCATTGTATGCTCAAAAAGTCCAGCGTTTTGTGCCCAGAAGTGGCAAAACGTTTTCTGGTTATGCACTGTGTTGAAATTTGTTTTACACTCACTGTGCCTGTCCAGCAGGCAGACTCTGCTGTAGGAAAGAAATGGAGTTAGATATTTCAGGGTAGCTTTTTGGATTAATTTGTAACTGGTACTTCTGTGTATGATAATGTAACTATCACGTTGCTCCAACGCCTTAAATAAAGCTGTGTTGTCTTTCCCTGAGCGTACTGCAAAGCTTGGAGAAGGTTGGTAGTTTACTGTGAAGCGACTGACGTTTTGATGGCCTTTATTTCTTTGTAGAGCAAGGCTTAGATCACATAGCAGAGAACATCCTTTCCTATCTTGATGCCAGATCGCTCTGTGCAGCAGAGCTGGTATGTAAGGAATGGCAGAGAGTCATCTCTGAGGGAATGCTATGGAAGAAGCTGATTGAAAGGATGGTACGCACAGATCCGCTGTGGAAAGGACTGTCGGAACGAAGGGGTTGGTAAGTACCTTGACAGGATCTAAATTCACCTTTTACTGTTACAGCATTCTCCAAGCAGATTCCCGTAAGAGCGTGTTCTGCCAAACAGTAATTTTACAGCGCGTTAGCATCAGCGAGAGCTTTCTCTTCTGCCGCCGGGTGGGGGTAGCCAGCTACCGCTAAAGCTACTGACGCCCCTTTCGTCTTTTGCTTTGTCCCCTTTCCTTTCACGCACTGGTGTCTTTTCTTTCAACGCTTGGTCTCTTGTGGTAAGTCTGTCTGCAAAGTTAGGATTTCTGTTTTGCTCGGAGAACTAATCTGTGATATTAGCTAGCAAAAACTAGCTGCCGAGTGTTTGCAGGGCTTTTTCTTGAGCGAAGTGTTTCTGCTTGATCGTTTTTGCCTAATTTGTAAAACGCCTGATCGGGGCTTCAGAAACGTCTCTTACAGAGAAACCTTTTATGTTTGTGGTAGCTGGGTTTTTCCATTCTTTGCAAGTATCTGAAGATATGAGGTGTTCTGCTTTAGAGGCTTGTTTTTCTGTGCTCTCTAGTGGTGCACCTAAGAAAATGCAAGACACGTAAAGAGCTGTGCAAGAGGAGGACACCCTACTGACAAAAAGCCTTATGAAGCAGTAAACCTGAATTCAGAAAACCATAAGGAAAATACCTGTTTTCTTTTCAGTCTTGGACATTTTAAATGCCTCTGTCAAACTCTGTAAAATCAAAAGGGTTATCATTTTATCCTAAGTATTATTACGAGTGTTTTGTGAAAATGTGTCGTAAGTTTTAGTTCATTGCAGCTTTTAAATCCCTTTAGACTTTTTGGATACTCTGTACTAAACTGAAAAATGTATTTCTCATTCTTTCTAGGGATCAGTACCTGTTTAAAAACAGACCAACAGATGGCCCCCCAAATTCATTTTACAGGTCCTTATACCCAAAGATAATACAGGATATAGAGGTATGTTTTCTCATATATGATATCTGCAGCAGAAATAATGTTTCACACTCTTAATATTTCAAAGACATCGATGCTAGGGCCATGAGGCATATTATACATATTTATATCGCTTCTTCTGTTGTGAGTTCTGGCTCTCCAGAAACTGTTTAAAAAAAACAAACAAACAAACAAAGAAAAAACCCCTTAGGAACTTAGTGCCACAGTAAGTGCGTTAACGGACTACTTCCAAGTTATAAGTGATAATACCATCTTTCACTTAAAGATTTTTGGAGTTCTCCTGGCACTGTGGATTTTAATGAAATAGTTGTTTTGGGAAACTTATAATTACTCCAAGACTATTGCACATATGATGTGAAACTGGGAGCTGGTTACACTCATTTAGTGTGAGGGTTAACTCCAGAGTATTAATCATTTAAACATTACTGATTAAGTAACTTCACTTGTTACTTCTGAAGCTGCCATAGTCTGAAATATAGAATTCCATGCACTGAAGAAAGCTTTTTTCCCCTCCAGTGACTTTGGTAACAAAAACAGTCTGTCCTATAATAATAAACCCAGTAAGGCTGGCTCTCAATAGTAAAGGCTAGAGAAATGATTATTCTTTTTTCTGAGGTAATACTTTTCTTATCTTGCTTAAGAATTAGGCTCACTTACTCTTTCAACCTATTTCTGATAGATCAGGATCACCTTAGTATTCTGCCTACAGGCAGAACGATTAAGCCTTGCTCAGTTTGCTCTGTACCCACCACAGAACTCTAAAATAATTGCCGTGGATTGTAGTACATTTATTTCGTCCATGTGATGGACGTGAAATTACTGGCCTGAAATTCATTAGTGGGGAAACGCATGTTTTGTTGTTTAAGGCAGATGTGAACTGAATGGAATCATTCTGCTATGGCCGACGTGAGTTTGTATTGCTTGGCGCTCGGTAAACCAAATTATTCAGAATTCTAACCTATCTGTAAAGTGTAGCTGCTGCAAAAAATAGTCCATTTTTCAAATATTATTAAACCCTGCTACACAATTTATAAACATTTAAAGTTATAGAACTAAATGTAAAGTGTGGCCTGGGCAAAATACGGCCAAACTGGATATTTACTTGTGAGCCGAATGTGACCTGTTTTATTACTTGAAAGGAGATACCTCCTCTGTATGAGGAATGACCGAGTGGCCTTAGATGCCCACTGGACTATTGGGAACTCTTAATGTGATATCTTCTTGCTTTGCCCACAGTTTCAGCCTTGTGTAGTAAAGAAAATGGGCAAAAGGCAGTGTGAAAAGATGATGTTTGAGAAGCTGTAAAACTGTGGAGGAGTTCAGCATTATTATATTCCAGATTTTTATATGTATTCTTCTGAAACTCATTCATTTAGGTGCAAGTGGAACAATTCTATAGGAATTCTCATTATGGGAGGTGGCGTATTGCTCAGAGATATTACGAGGGCTTTTAGCCTTTGAACTTTTGCAATCTTCTATTTAATACTTCAGTTGTTGTAGGCATACTAATAATACGATATACAGACATGAAACTCTTGAAACAGATAGTTCATACTAGTAAGAAATAAGTAGGAAAAAAGAAAAAAACTCATGTTTCAGTCACTACCACCACTAATATTGATACTAAAAGAAAAAATACTCAGTCTTTTTAGACATCTGGAAGTAAGAAAAGGGTGCCACTGAAAATACATCCTGGTAATGAACTTGTTTCTTGAAAACCTGAACTTCATTAAAATAACAGTAAATACTGTAAACCCTCACATTAAGAGAAAACTTTTTCATTGCACTGCATGAAAATTAAACGCTCACATATTCAAAACACAGAAAACGTGTCAGTGTTTAGAAGTCAAGAAATCAGATTTATAGTACTCTTTTGAACCTAACTTTCTTTCAGAGTTTCTACTCATGAATTTTCATTTTGCATTGTATAATGCCCGGGTGGGTGATACGGTAAAATACACAGAGTAAGGGGTTGTTTCATGTCAAGCTTTGAAATGACATGGGAATGGTAGAGAATGTTGTGCGTAAGACAGGACGTATTACTCTGACTTAAAAATCTCGAATAATTAGCATGGGAAAGAGCTGTCTTTTCTGGGTGTACGAAGAGTAAACTGTAAGCTGTTACTGTAGTTCCAGCTCATTCCAAGCTGCCTGAAAATCCAGCCAGTTGTGTATCATTTCTGTAGTTACTAACCTGTGCTTGTATCCATAAGTTAAATATTACTGGAATATACAGGAGACTCCAGTATGTTTCAAACTGGAGGGAGGGAGGGAGGTATGGAGAAGCTGAATTAGAGCTGCTCGGGGATAATCTCCGGTACTTCTGTTTTTTCCAGTCTATGCTTGTGTCCATAAATGTATGAAAAACCTTTGGTGTTTACTGGCTGTCAGTCATTTTGGGTAAAATTTAAGGTATTGGCCGCTAACCTCAAAGCTATACATGGCCTATGGATAGCTTTCAAAAGAGCCCGGAGCTGTCAGCTGTAAGCTCTTGCCTCTGAAATTCACTTTACCAAAAATAAGTGTAAGCCTCTGTTTGCCCATGTTCAGGAAACAACTGCGTCTTTGTGCGGTCTTCTGGAGCGACAGAGTCTCCGTTTGAAAACGAATGGCTATTTCCAGAGTCATCAGTGTTCAGTTTATACAGGCGGCGCGTTGCCTGCTCCCGGATCTTTGAAACTGCTAAGCTGGAGGGAGAGGGCAGAAGGGCTGGGCTATTGTGCCACATAACTTTCCTCTCCTTTATTTCCTTCAAGCCTTCTGAAATACTGCCGTATTCTGTGTTTCCAGCCTGGAGTGGGGTTAGTGTTTTTGGTGTTTTTGCAAGCAGTTAAGGGTCCAATAATTCTTCCGCTTCCAAAAGTCTATTACGATTTTTCTAAAAAAAAAAAAAAAAAAAAAAAAAAAAAAAAAAACCTTACCCTTTAAGGCATTTTTCATGAATTGCTTCCTTAAAGGACTGCCAAAGGAAGTTTTTAACCCTTTGTGAAAATGCAGATAGTGGGGAACGATAACAAAACTCAACTATGAGATTTGGCACACTTAAAAACAAAATAAGAGGAGGAAAATGTTACGCCTAAAGTTATGGTCTCCTTCAGTTTCATGCTTTTTTCTGTTTCTTAGTTTTTCAGAGCAATGTGCAGAAGCTCTTGTGCAAGACTTTCATCTTAGCAGTGATGAAGAATTTCTGTCTCTGAATTGCAGAGTGCTTTTTCTTCAAATATTTGGCTGTACGTTTAATGAGATCTTCCTCTTTCTGTCCCTGGGTCAGAATTTAGGGAGCTAGTGATGAGCCGAAGATAGTGGCTCACCCCCAACCACAGCTACCCTGTTAGCCCTTAAATAAAAATAATTTTACGAGACGGTTATCTTGTGTGTGTGTGAGAGGAGGACGTGATTATCTTAACAGAGCAGAATATATTTAATGTAGCTGAAGATCTTGTAGTGCCGCGTCTTGTAATACCTGTGGAAGACAAAGATGAACCAAATTCTGCTAGACTGTTTCTAGCACCAGAAATAGAGTCGATGATTTACCACAGTTGGTACTTAATTGGATTGTGAATAGAGATAAGCTCAGAGGAGAATGTGAAGCTCAAAGAGAATGTGCTTTCTCTTCTGGATTGACTGACAGAATTTGAAAAGTAATCCAAAACCCAAGTTAACAAGTGCAAGAAAAAATGAGGAATGATAAATAGCTAATTTGAATTCTTTCCCTTGGGTTCTATATGCATTTTGGGTCAGAAGTCTGTGCAGCCACAAAACGGTGTTAGCTGCAAGGTAACGCAGACTGTGACTTGGCAATGTGGGGTTCCCTTGCCTCTCTGAGAATTTATTAGCGCCAATATCTGTTTGTTTCATGCCCAAGACATCCAGGAACATAATATCCCTTCAGAAAGCGTTGGATTTGAAAATAAGAGGACATTTAGAGATCTCAAACCAATTCTTGGAAAGAGGTAGTTACTCTCCACCTCTACTGTGAGGCCAAATATTTAATTAGGTTTCATTTCACAAGAGGTGGTCCAGTAATTTTAAATGTCTCCAAGTCAGATGTTGAATTGCCAAGCTTCTGTAGGAGCCCTTTTCAAGGGAAAACCTTGTTTGGGGCTTATCCTAGAAAACCGAATCTGGGTTCGCAAGGCTTGTTTATGGAGATAATGTGGTTGGTCCAGGGTATCCTGTGCCTGGATGCAGTCCCAAAGCATTGTGGTGAAGGTCAACTGTCTTAAGTGGATTGTGTTAATCAGCAGATTGCCAAATTGGAAGTTTAATAGTGTTGATTCCAGAACCCCAAGTGCCTGGATTTTTTCCGTATTATTTGTGACACTTCAGTTTTCCCTTCAGAATTAGCACAAGTATCTATTTCTTGTGATGAGTTGAGAAGATATAAATGTTCCCCTTATCTTTAGGCACATGGGGAGTGCCCTCGTCTTGTTTCCGTGGAGATTAAGGTCCACTTGATTTAAGATGAGAATTGAAATGTAAAATGTAATTTTGCTAGAGACTTTAGGAAAGAACGGTGCCAGACCATTGAGTAGACACCATGCGTTCTTCTGAATGTTGAGAATGTTCAGATTTTAGAGCTAGAGCTGGACTTTAAAATCCTGGATGTAAAAGAAAAACCTGAAAAGGGAAGAAGTCATCCCTTACCCCAAGATCTTTGTTTATTAAAGTTCTAACGTATAATTTCCAAGTAATTGTATTTGTTTAGTAGTGTCTTAATTATGAAGCTTGAAAAATTTTGTGTGTAAGGCTGTGGGGAAATCTGGTCAGTGGTATATGCTCAGAGGTGGGTGGGCGGTATGTGTGTGTGTGTTTGATTTTTTTGGTGTGTATTTTTTTCTGGCAGCCATTGAAGTCTGTACTCCATTGGCATGCATTTTCCAAAAGCCATTTCTTAAAAATGAAAATGGCCAGTGAAACAAAGGCTTTTGAGTGTCGGAGACAGAGTTGTAGAGACGAAGCAGTGCACGACTCGGGTTTTGGCCCTCATGTCTGAAGGGGGTGGACAGTGACTTTCAGAGCCCTAGTGCGTGACAGGTCCTTGGCTTGGCTTTTTCCACTTTGCATACATCACACACATTTTTTTCACAAACGGGCAAACTAAACCTGTCCTTTTGCTTCTGCACGTTTGAGAGAAGCATTTATTGTTCCTGTTTAAGTGCTTGAAATGCCCCTATGCTATGATAGGGTTATGGCTTATAAGTGCCTGTTTAAATAGAGCTTTAACTTTATATATTTATGGTATTGTGCGTAAAGTTGTTTTCTCAAATGGAAACTAAAATGTACAATAATTTTAGTTTTTGATAGCGTTGTTCTTTGTCAGATGTTCTGTTTGTTACAGGTACACATATCATTAAAGCACCTCAGAGGACTTCTCTCTGCTTTCATTGCTTTTGGCTTGTTGTGCGTGGTGTTTTTATTTCCTCTGTAAATCCAGAAGGGACTGAATTGTTGCTCAGTTAACAGCAGTACCTTTCCACTATCGTTTCTGGCATCAGCAAGAGTCTATTTAAAGTCATTTTGATGTTGCAGCTGTAACCAGAAAGCCTGAAACTTTTCTATGTCTGTTAAGTGTGTTATACCTACCTGACAGAAGTTGATGGAAATGGATTACTCGAAGAGACTACCAGCAAGACCTGTCCGTGGGCGTCACCTTGATCGTGGCCACTTGCAACTGCAGGGATGAGGAGGGAATGTTTATGAGATGCTGTCCTTGGATCGCTTTGGGGATTTCATGCTTCACGGCCTCATTTGTGGCGGTGCTTGCTAGAGAAGACAGACCTTTCTGGGAGGAGTGACCACTGTGGTCGTCTGTGTCCTCCTGTTACAGGTCCTATGGAATAGGAATTGAGAGGATTTTTGGTCTTTGCTCCCTCTCTGGGAAAAGAGAAAAATTGTATGGGTCAGATCAAAGACCCAGCTAGCGCAACATCCTGTCTTCTGACAGCATCCAGTAACAGAAGGATGCATGGGGCAAAGCGCTGGGACATGATGCAGCTACACTTTGTTCATTTTACTTGGGAATAATCAGTCTCTTATTTCCTGCCTTTATGGTCTCTTTAGTCTCCCTCAACAAATCTGTCACTGACCACAACTGTTTTTCTAAGCTTGAAACTTCAGCTTATAGGGATTTGTGTTTTGGGGAAGTGCTCCTTTTTTTGTTGTTTGCCTATTTGTTGTGGTGGTTTTTAATCTGATTAGCTTAAGCTGTCTCCAGTGTATAGCACCGTTTTGCCACTTAGAGAACATGCTGTCTTGTAGTAGATAAAATGGTCAGTATTATATTTTCAGCTTTCTCCCAAGGTGGCTTCCTGGATTCTTATTATGTCAGTGTTCTTTAATACAGTTTTTGCAAATCTTCTATTCTTCCCCTGTAAGAAACTAGCATATTCTACTGTCTAGATTTTTCTCACTGAGCATGATAGTAGTGTTTTTTTGTTTTGAGGTTTTGTTTGTTTGTTACTTTTTCTCCTTTGTTTTAATGTGTCTTTAAAAAAGGTTCTGTAAAGCTGCAGTGAGACTCAGAAATAGTTTTACTTGGTGGACCTTTGAGCAGCTTCATACATATTGGATCAGTCGCATGCAGAAAAAGACAGCACTTCATCAGTTTATATTGTTCGCATTTGGATCTTATCTAAGCAGCTGTAAACATTAGGAACTTAATTTTTAGGTCTTGAATTCTGCCAAAATTCATGATTTAATTGTAATGCTTTTTAGGAAAAGCTTCCCATCCCTTTTTCTCTAGAGTTGTTCAGGATTTTTGGACTTTGCGATCTAAGGCTTTTATTCTAGTCTTGGAATTCCTAGTAGAAGTGGTATTTTACCCCAAACGTAACGCAAAAACCCATTTAATACTTGAGACTTGGAGTGGCTCTCAGTAGTACACTCCTAGATGTTTGGCCTTGCTTTAACTTCAGACCGTTCTTCAAAACATAGCCTGGTTATCCTATGACTCTTATAAATCAAGCCAGAAGCCCATTTTTCAGTTACTGGAAGTTTTTCCAATGTTTTTGTGAAAGCGGCTCTTTCTGCTTGTAGTAAAACAAATGCATCTGAACCAAAACCAAGCAAACAAAAAAAGCTTTAGTGTGTGTTATACGCTAAAAGCGATATAATGAATCCCTGTTTCTCCATTTGTTAGTTTTGTTTCTATGTTTCTTAATGAATGTGTTTTTTATTCTTACTTGGGTCTTCAGTTTGCATGAAATGAACTAAATACAAAAAATTGGTTTATCACTGTTTCTTTAATTAGTCTTTGTTTAGGTTTATTTTCCTGCATTCGTTTACTATTTCACTGCTTATTACATCTCTCTACATCTCTCACGGCAACAATTTCTTCCGTGTGATCTTGTGCGTTCTTCTGGGCTTTCACTTGGCTTTAGTTATGGATAATCCACAATACGAAGAATCCTTGCTAGTGAAAAGCAGCAATTCTTCTGGTGAGCAGCAGTGCCTAAATTAGGAGCATGAGTAGAGTATAAATTTTAACTTAAACACTAAACAGAGTCCTCAGGAGTGACCGGATGCCATGCATTTAATAATAAGCCTGCAGGCATGCAGCTCTCAGTTGTATAACTTGTGCATTATGAAAGTAGAATCCAAATCTAGTCACTTCTGTTCTTCAGAATCCTGTAGCGTAACATGAATCGCATCCTTTCAGCTTTTTCATGGCAAAGGGTAAGAGAATGCGTAGGGAAAGGCAATATGCTTCCTGGTTAAAGTAGGATAGTAAGTGGTAAGATGCAAGAGCGGAAGGACTTCCATCACCTGGATGTTCTGTCTTCTAGCAGTAGTACCAATTTATGTTCAAGCAGCAGGTATGTATATATTGCTCCCTTCTGAAGGAGTGTTCACGAACACCTCGAGGGAGGTGATCCTGCCCCTCTCCTCAGCCCTGGGGAGGCCTCACCTGGAGTACTGTGTCCAGCTCTGGGCTCCCCAGGACAAGAGAGACATGGCACTACTGGAGAGAGTCCAGCGGAGGGCTACAAAGATGATTAGAGGGCTGGAGCACCTCTCCTATGAAGAAAGACTGCAAGAGCTGGGCCTGTTCAGCCTGGAGAAGAGAAGATTGAGAGGGGATCTCATCAACGTGTACAAGTATCTGAAGGGGGAGTGTCAAGAGGATGAGGCCAGCCTCTTCTCCGTGGTGCCCAGCAACGGGACAAGAGACAACGGGCAGAAACTGAACCACAGGAAGTTCCATCTGAACCTGAGAAAGAACTTCTTCCCTGTGAGGGTGACAGAGCATTGGAACAGGTTGCCCAGAGAGGTAGTGGAGTCTCCTTCGCTGGAGATACTCAAAACCTGTCTGGATGTGACCCTAGGCAATATGCTCTAGAGGCCCCTGCTTGAGCAGGGAGGTTGGACTAGATGTTCTCCGGAGGTCCCTTCCAACCTAAACGATTCTGTGATTCTGTGAACTTGGGTGAGAATATGCTCTTGTTTTAGTACACGTGTAAAGTGTAGTGCGCCTGAAGCAAAATCTCCTCGGCTACTCAGCTGAGCAGCAAGTTCTGCAGAGCTTACTGGGCTACATCATTTTCTTGTCCATCGTTTTCATTGTGCAGCTGTTCTGAGGAGGAGATGCTTCTCTAGGAGGCTATTGGGTACAGTACAAGTACTTTGCCATATTCTTTGGTGCAGGGATTTCATTGCTGTCTGTGTACAGTACTGTCCCTCATACTGATCCATCTCCTCTGGTGCTTGAGCTCTTTCGCTGCCTTTGCTGCTACATGCCTACCACTGGCACTGGTCCATAGCTCCCTAACACTGTTTTTGGAAGTGACTGTCCTCGCAGGAAAGGTGGTGATAGTCTTTGCTTGCAGGATTTTCTGTCCCTTTGCAGACTGCTTTGGAAGGAGCCTTTGCTGTAGGCATGTTTTTTTCATCTGTTACTGCAAGGAGGTCATCCCCAGTGTGTCCAGGAATCTTATTTATACTGTTGTGGTAACGATCAGAGGACAGCTAGCTCAGAGCAAATGCCTGTTGAGGACCAATTCAAGCCTTCTAGGCAGTGTGTGTGTCACCGCCTTTCTTCTTAAGGATCAGAATCCTTCTTCAAGAGCTCAATGTTTTCTGGCATTTTGAATGTTTGCTTTTTCTAAATGTTGTAGCAGGTACAGAGAAGCTGGGACAGGAAGGGTCTCAAAGATCCAAAAAGCCTGGTGCTGTGGGCCAGCTGACCCTTCTTCTTCGCTTTACGAGCTCTATTAACTTTATAATGAATGAAATGCTAAGCGTTCTTCACCCCAATGACGTAAGTTCATTTGCTTCTACCTTTTCTCTGCCAAGTCAGGAGGATTTTCTGACTAGGGCAGTTGTGGCTCTTTGGGGCCTCTTTGGCCCTTTTTCACTCAAGACAAAGGAAAGCCCTAACTTCAACCATATTGAAGTTTATCTGGAACTTGTCTGAAAGCCTGACGTTAACGGTGTCCCATTCTTAGCCTCTCTTTACACAGCTTCAGTGTCATAAGAAATACCTGCTATTCTCCAGGCCCAGGTCCATACTTCAGACGTTTTCTCCTAGATGCATCTCCAGCATTTGTGGCTGGAGTTGCTAGCATTCTCTGCCAGATCAATGTCTCTTCATTTACTCTTCGCTTTGCTCATTCGTGGAAAGGCAAACTTGCTTCAAAGTTCACAAGTCCATAACTGTATAGGTACTGGCCATTTTAATCAAGTTCACCGTAGTGTGAGCGACCATTACACGTGGACTACCGCTTAACTAGTGCCCCTGTTTTCTGTTTACGCCTGTAGTTAGAGCTCTGTGCTTGATGTTGTACGTAGACATTGCCTTAATCCTCTTTCCGGAATTGCTCAGATTTCTTTATGAAATTAAGCTGTGCTGGAGTTTGGTGACTAGATTTGAGATGGCGCTAAGCATACTTGTCTTATGTGTCTTATGTGCTTAGCACAAAGGAAGATGAGGCATGAAGATAAACAAAACATGAGCAATACAAGCCCATGTATATCCCTGGTACAAATGGCCAAATAAAACTGAGTTGATACTGCTCAGCAACTTCATTTTAACTGGCCTCTAAGTCTAGAGATTTAACGTAGGAGTGATTATGCCGATTCCGGTTACCTGTGGGAGGTGCCTGGTGTAAAGGAGGTGTCTCCAGAAGCGCCAAGAAACAGCCTGGTGATTGCTTCTGTCAAGAAATGCTGTATTGTCTCCTCAAAAACTTGAGGACATAATAAATTTACTGTGGATTGAGAAACTACTGACAAGAGGTAGGCATGGGAGGAGAATGTTCTGGAGGAACTGCCAGGGCACCATGCCCATGCGAATGTCAGACACAGAAGTGTCAACACACTTGAGGAATCGGAGGGAAGGAAGACTGTTTAGATCTTCAAATTTCTCGAGCAGACAAATTTACATTAATGCTCTAGGTATTAGAAGAAAGCACGTGAACAAGGGTTTGTTCTCAGTGTTTGTCCCATGTACGTCCAGATTTGTTGGTTATACAGTATTTGCTGACTACTTGCCAATACTGCTCTGGTGAGCGTTTAGAAGTATGTGAGAAACTTTATTTTGTATGCCTGTGAACTAAGGAGGTAGCATTCTGCAACATCTTGTTTTCAGTTGTGAAACCAAGTTTCGAGGCTGGTAACCTGGAGGCTTTGGGGGACTCTATAGAAACCGCTGTGTGGGTAGTGCAGGTAGTAGTAGTTGGTTTGGTATCATAAGTATGCAAATAAACTGTGGGGCTCTTCAGCACTGACTCCGTGATGCTTGTAACAGTCCATAAAATATAGCACTTTCTTCCTCTCCCCTTATATATGTATGTCTACCTCCTCAGCATATACATAGTTTATTAAGATATCTCCTGGAAGGAGGGTGCAGATGAAAATTTTTCCTAACTGCACTATTGAGTAACAACCAGAAATTTCCTATACCAAGAAGCTTTTATGTGGTTGCTGGTATTGTATTAAACATGTTCCTTTTTAGAGGGTCCTCCAGGTTGCCCACCCACTCAGCTGTATTTAGTCATCTAAAATAATGTTATTTCTCTATATGTACACATCTGTTTTCACTCTATTGCCAATTTCAGTGCTGCTGTGTATTCTCTGTGTATTGTGGCTACTTTCCCAGCATATTGAAAATTTACGCAGTGTAAGGGGATTTTACAAGTTCTCAAAAAACACGAAGTATTTTCCCACAGTAGCCACACCATATAATGTCTAAATGAAATGACATCTACTCACAGAATTAAAATGTGCACCTGCATATGACTTACTGCTTTATAGTGCCTTTGCATAGGTATAAATACTACTTTAGTCTCTTTTATTTGAAGCCAGCGTTTTCTTATGGTAAGCTTATTCAGTAGCTTCCTACAGTGCACTTCTAAGAATTAAACCAGCTAGTGTCCCAAATGTTTGGTCAGCATGCTTTTATTGACGTCTGATTTGTTTAGGAAATTGACTGTTACGAACAACATTTCTGATTTGTGATGGTCTGAATATATTCTGTTGCTATGGGTAATCACTGTTGCAGGGACCTGAAAGCGTGAAAGCGCTGGAATGGTGTTTGAGCACTCACCAGCTAGAATAATCCAATACGTGTGATGTAAAACTGTGTATTTCAGAACTTTCCAAAAAAGTTGCTTTAGAGGAAACTCTCCCTTTGAATTCTTCTCAGAATTAAACTTCTGAGCGTATATGGTTACTAGAACGGTTTAAATTGGTTAACTCAAATCTGTGATATTTAATCTCATATGTCTTTAGTTAGTGTTGCATTTCTAAACGTCTTGCCTTGGGATCTTTAATAACACTGGTTCATGCTATAAATGTCTAAAACTGCCTCCTCCTGTTTTCAAGCATAGTCTGTCACCTCTCTGTGACAGCAAAGGAGTTAATGAATTGCGGTTCTAACCTCCAAGCTCAGGTGATAAATCATCAGGTAAAGCTTGAGAATTGCACCCTGTTGCCTGTCCTTCCTCGTCAAAACCTCCTTCCCATCCCGAACAGTCTGCCACCTTCAAGACAGGAATCCAGGGCTGAGCTGGTGTCAAATTTGAACTTTTTAAGCATGCTTTGAATGATCTGAAAATCAGCAGCGCACTAGAGACTGACAAATGACTTGCTGTCTTAATTTCGTTAGCTCCCCCGCTAAATTGGAAGAGAATGACGGTAGGGTGAATAACTTGTCTGCATGCTCCTCTGGAAGCATCTCTTAGTACTTATTTTAGACACATCCCTGTGACACGTCAGGTTTGTGGTATAACTGTGTATGATTCTCTCTAAATTGCATAGTGGGAGACAAGTGAAGGAGCAAATGCATGGAAAACAAAGCAGTAGGCTAGTTTTTCCCTTACAGTAGATATCTTTTCTTAGAATTGGGAAGTCATGCATGCACTGCATTTTTGTCCTTAACTAGTGCTTCGGTTGTTTTCTGGTCTTGGGGAGAGGAGGAAGAACCGCATGGAACTACAGAGCTGCTTGCCATTGTTTTAAAATTAGGATTCTGATATAAATACGCTTTTTCCAGTCAAAGTCACAGTTGATCAGCTCCCCAGACTTCTGTGCAGCGTTTTCAGAGGGGGAGGGGGAACTGAGGGAAATAGGCAAATACACAGTGTTCGGATGCATGTATTGGAAAATGGAAAGCATCCCAGCTCATCTAGGCGCTGCAGATGTTGGCCTGGAGTTCCGTGCCCTCATTCTCTGAATGTTGTTGCAAACTTTCTAACTAAAATCTCTTATTTCTTTGAAATCAGCACGGGCCTTCTCACAAGTAATAAAGCGGATTAAGATATAGAAATGACTTTTGGTTCTGTTGGAAAACAGTTTGTGGCCTGCTTAGGTTTGTCAGGTCTCTTGCCTTAAAAAAATATCTCAGAATGAGAATGCTGAGGACTAAACTTCTGCGCATTTTAAGATGAGTAGAGGAGGTTGTTAAAAAGTTTTGATAGCTGTTCTTAAGATGGTTTGAAATCCGACAGTCTCTGTTTTGTTATTTCTAGATTTTTGTCAGGCTTTAAGATGCTTAGAGGAAGCTTTCATATCTCAAAGTCACTTCGAGATGCGTAAAAGCAGCTAATAGGTCAAATGACTGAATGGAGAAAGGAAAGCTCCAGAGCTCCAGTGACCTCTGTTTTGGGCTCAGCAGTTCTGTAGTGTTCATTACTCATGTGATGTTGAGTATGGTTTCATACGAGTTTCTGATTTAAGCTTTACTGCTGATGCCAGAGTAAATACAGGGGGAGACTGAATTTTCATGAATAGTAACTCTCTAATGGCTCCTTTGAAGATGCTCATCAGGGCTGGTCGCATATGACCTTCTGTCACTAGTCGGTTCTTTGTCGTGACAAAATACAAAGGTACCAACTCTAATACAGTGTATTTTTATTAGGAAAAAATGTAGATACATTTCAGTTTTACATACTTAAATGTTAAGAATGAGATATGTAACAGTGGGAAAGATAGAGGTAAAGTTGTTGCCAATAATCATGATGAAGCATGCAGCCTTACGAACAACTTCTAATTGTTTTACCCTCTTGTTAGACTATAGAATCTAACTGGCGATGTGGGCGACACAATTTGCAGAGGATTCAGTGCCGCTCTGAAAATAGCAAAGGTGTCTACTGTTTACAGTATGATGATGAAAAGATTATCAGTGGCCTACGAGATAACTCCATTAAGGTAAACACTATTTTTCAGTCTTTTCTGTGAAGATAAATGGGCAGTTTTGCCTCAGAAGGATAGCCATTTGTGTTTCCTTGATGATTTCACTCATCTCTTCACAGGACAGTATTTATTTTTGCAGGGTCTATGAGGATGAGTTGTCTTCCATAGCCCTGCAAAGTTCTCATCTGTGTTTTGCTCTAGGAACTCTGGAAACTGCCAGCCAGGAGACCTGTACTATGTTTTTTTTTTATATGACCAGAAACAAATGCTTGTGAAATTCAAAGTTGATATAAACTAATGGAGATGCTGTGTGCCACTGTCCTTAGCTTTGTCTTTTGGCTTGGCTAACGGTTTGCTTTCATGCTAACAGTTTGCTTTCATGTGCGCTGTCCTTAAGCTGCATAGCGTTTCCTTTTGGAAAACTGACTTTTATCTTTTTATGATCATTGGTTATTCATTGTTCTGTCAAGAGCCTGCTGCAAGGAGTCTTGACGGGCTAAAAGAGAGGAAACTTTAGACAAGATAACTACCCATGGATTCTTCTTGCTATCCCTAATTTTTGTTCTTCCTTCTCTCTTGCTGCAATGTGAAGGTCTTGGATCCCTGTTTTTGATCTTGGTAAGCCATTTATACTTCTCTTTTAATTTTTGTTACAGATTTGGGACAAAACAAGCTTGGAATGTTTGAAAGTATTAACAGGACATACTGGCTCAGTTCTTTGTCTGCAGTACGACGAAAGAGTCATTGTAACTGGATCTTCAGATTCTACAGTGAGGTGAGTGTTAAGTTTTCATGCAAAAAGGATCAAGTGTCAGGGCTTGGGGATGCTTATAATAGTCTCCAAATAGCCAATATACATGCTCTATTATGCCTATGATGCTGCTTTTCTAATACCAAAATACTCACATTTGGCAAAGCATCACGCTCAATTTGTTTTCCCAAATTTGTCTCATTTTTTAGGGTGTTAAGAACTTTGTTAATCTGTGTGATTCAAGGCATAACCTGAACTTGTAGAATGGCTGAGGAGCCAACTATACTGTGATCTTCTCATTTGGGGTTCCTTGTATTTTCTTCTGACATTTTTTAATTATGACTATCGATGCAGGAATACTTGGGATATGTACTTGTCTAACAGCAATTTTGATGACATTGAGTTCAAATTCTTGCACGAATTCAGTGCTCAGTAGAAGTCCAATGCAAACATGCTTGGCTACAGTTCAGTGGAAGGCCTGTGTCTCCCATCTGTTGTCTTGCATCAATGGTGGCAATGTCTGTCTCTACAACTTTTAAAAAGTTAAGAATTTATCCTAGCACCCCTTGGGTAGTATGCATTCAGTAGCGATTTTCATTTTTTTCTTAGCTAGTAGGTAGCACTGGAGGGCGTTAGATTCCAGTTGCCGCTGGCCTGTGCTGGATTGAACTGGTAGCAGCGGACCTGTGTGTGTTTGCAGTTTATACTGTGCATAGGCATCTTCATTCATCCGAGCTAAAATTGTTTTGGTTTTTTGCAGAGTTTGGGATGTAAACACAGGTGAAGTTCTGAACACATTGATTCACCACAATGAGGCAGTGCTTCATTTGAGGTTCAGTAATGGATTAATGGTGACATGCTCAAAGGACAGATCCATTGCTGTTTGGGATATGGCGTCACCTACTGACATCACCCTGCGCCGTGTGTTGGTTGGCCATCGTGCTGCTGTTAATGTTGTAGACTTTGATGACAAGTACATTGTGTCAGCATCAGGTGACAGGACTATTAAAGTAAGTTGGCAGAGCTCTGATCTAGATCTGCAGGCTTAACTGAGGAAATGACAACTCAAATGACAAGTTTTGTGCCTGGAAGAATGAAATAACTGGAAAGCTTCCGAATGTTGTTATTCAAATCCGAATAGCAGAAGGGTTCGTGAGCAGCTCTGTGTCTGTCTTTACCTTTCAGCTGGTTGCTTCCTTTTACTAGCTGTTAATATCTTAATGCAAATAACTAGGCTTGTAACATTTTGGTAGCTTCTGTCATACAATTACAAAAAGGTAAAGCCTATTCACCGTTTAAACTCTAGTCTCAAGACTGGTTGGTTTGTTAAATGTGGCACGTTTTGTGCCTTTTCCCAAATGGTGTTCTTTAATTTCAACTGGCAGGCCCATCCCGGACATGAAATTTATGAGCAGTTGCCTTTCCTCACCCTGTCTTCCCAACAGCTAAACCAGGCTTTGCCTTGTTTGAAGAGCTAAAGTGCTGTATTTGAAGATTTTTATATATATACATATACATACTAGAAGATTTGAGTTACCGACAGTGTATTAATATAACAGAGGCATTTCCACCCTTCCGCCTCTAGAATTAGAGCTACCTTAGGCCATGCCAGAAAGCTCTTGGCAGTTTTATGTCCAAATATCTGCCAAAGGTACTGTTGCACGCTGCAAAATAAGCCACTGGATTCTTTTCAGCTTCAATTACAGTTTATTAAAAATGGGTGAAGTTGATCAATTGATGTTAAGAAAGAGGTAGTCACCAAACTTAAAGATTACAGTTTTGGTCTTGGTAGAGTGCTGGCAATTTCACTGGTAAAAATTAACTGGCTTGTGTATGTGGTAATTTCCACTTTTTAGAAAGAGTAACTCACCAAGATTCAAGTGTAATGAAGTTTTTTGACTCATTTGGAGTAGTCTCTACCACTTAAATATTTTCATATACCAAAAAAACTTCCCTGAACTTTTCTCATTGACTTTGTGTGCAATAGCAGTGCCTGTGGCTCTTGTCACTGCTAGGTCCCCATAGTCCTAGTCTTCTGTTAATGCAGTGTACCTATTCTTGCCCGTAAAATAAATAAGTAAATAAATAAATTTTTTATGCAAGCTTTTATTCCACTGGCTAGCAAAGGTCAACCTCAGACCTCTTTTGTTACCAATTTTTAACAGTTTCTGTTGAATTCACAGATCTTGGTTGTGCATAGTTCTGAGAGGAGCATTTATCTAATTTTTCACAGGTCTGGAGTACAAGTACATGCGAGTTTGTTCGTACTCTAAATGGGCACAAGCGTGGTATTGCATGCCTCCAGTACAGGGATCGACTAGTGGTCAGCGGATCCTCAGACAATACTATTAGGTGGGTGCCAAAAAGGTGCTATCAGTGGGTAATGATGTACATCTACACACGTGAAGAAAATTTCTCCTGACTTTTGATACTGTCCCACATTACTTAAAGTCCAAAAAAAAAAAAAACCAAAAAAACTTTGTTATATCTTGTTATTGAAGCAGATAATGTAAGGCTGGGAAGTTTATTCAGCTTGAGAATAAACATATTATATTTATATAATTATGTTTATATTATATAACACAAATATATGTATGTTTATATATATTATATAATATATTTTATATATTATATATTATGTTTATATTATATGTAAACATATTATATGTATAAACATATTATACAGCCCTGTTGAAACAGTGAGATTGCAAGGTTTATGTCAAAGGTAAGCAAAAAAATTTTGATTGATCCTGCTACTTTATTACCATGTCTCTGGTTAGAGAAATGAGAAAGACTTTGGTCACCATTTGTTTTAATTACTTTCTGAACCTCTATTAGAGACTGGTATGTGCAGAACGAAACTCCCCTCCCCCCCCCCCCCCCCCCCCAAAAAAAAAAAAACAGGCACACAAATCAGCGTAAAAAAATCCACTGAAATAATTTAACAAGTATCCAACCTTTACTTGTTTGTAATTTTGAATGGACCAGATTATGTTGCAGCAGCAGCATATCAGAGTTAATCTCTTCTGTAAACTGAATGCAAGGAACTTCTCATGGTTCTACAGTTGCCTTTTGTATGGTATTTTCCCCAGAAAAAACATAAGTAGCATGACTGAATTGCTGCATGTAGGGCTGAGGGACAGGTGCTGAACCTGAAGTATTCAGAGGTGGTTGTTTTCTTCTGTTTTCTTAAGGCTATGGGACATTGAATGTGGTGCCTGCTTAAGAGTATTAGAAGGCCATGAAGAACTTGTTCGATGCATCAGGTTTGACAACAAGAGAATTGTTAGTGGAGCCTATGATGGGTATGTTTTTAAGTGCAATTTTGAAAACTTTTGCCTTTCTTTAACAAAGCATCCTCTGGAAACCGGCTAGGCCTTATGTACAGATTCTCTTCTGATTTGACTGATGGATCAATATGTAACTGAGTGGTTACAGCCAAGAAACTGTGTTCGGAATAGATTCGTATTATAACTTAATGCTTTCCTGGTGCTCTTTAACAAGAGTCCTCAATTGTTTTATCACTCCAGTTTGACTTTTGGTAGAAAATGCACTTTTGTTTGACTTAAGTGGCAAGCGATCTGAAAAAGTGCATTCCTTTGTTTCTTCCCTCAGGAATTGCTCCTTGCCAAATCCCATGCTTTCAGAGTAGTTTCGGCTTTCTCTTTTTGTTAGATAGCACCACCGAAAATGTATTTGTGAGTGTAATGTGTGTTGTAGTTCTGAAGTGACCGTTTTTGGTAGGTTGAAGGTAAGTCCCCTGCAGTTAGTCCTTTGGGTTTGCTCTGCCTTATAAGAAGTAGTATTTTAACAGTTTAGTAACTTCAGGAAAACGTACGTCCGTGTCCAAATTCTCCACTTCTTTCTCTGTCTGATCTGTAGTTCAAGTGAACAGTAGAGCTATTAAAAACAATTTTTGAACTGTGTTTGTCTCTAGCCTTTTATTTTGGTTTATTGTGTCACTGGGTTGGCAGTCCCAGCTTGTTTCCCACTCGATCTTTGTGCTCCTCAGTAGGCTTTTGAGATCTGCAGCTCCAAAATCACTTGTGTACAGAAGCACAGTTAACTTGTGTCTTCATAATATCCACCAATCCATTTGGTCCACCTCAAGGACATCACTGTATTTGGTGATGAAAAGAAATATAAAACTGTGTGCTTCAAGAGGCTTAACTAGTATGTCAGTGAAGTTAAATTATAATGTTTTGCTTGATTCTGATAAATTAACTATAGGGAAAACCCGGCATTCTTGCCATTGATTCAGATGTTTATTCTATGCTTACGTTTGAAACAACATTTTTATTATAATCTCCTTATTTTACTTTATAGCAAAATTAAAGTTTGGGACTTGCAAGCTGCTCTTGACCCTCGTGCCCCAGCAAGTACATTATGCTTGCGTACGTTAGTGGTATGTAAAATTAATTCATTTGGGGTTATCTGAAGTCTTTTATTTGAAAGGGAAAGGCATTTCATTGCATTTTAGTGGGATAGGTGAGAAACTCAGGATGTGTCTTGTAAAATCTAGTCTGCTTCTCATGCTAAGAATGAAGAAAAAAATATAAATATTGCTATGTCCTGAATAATTTGAATGTGACCGTAAAAGAAAGATTAAGTTTTCCTAGCTCAAGATTCTTAGATGCTGTAAAAACGTAATCATTGCTATACTGTGTCTCGTCATTCTAGTTACTAGTATGGTACCCTGATATCATTATAGATACCGTAGTGCTGGCTTTAAATAAATCTCCTCTCATTAAAAGGGTGGTTTGGGGGTGAGGGGAATTCTCTGAGCCTTTCTCAAACCTTCCCCCTTCAGTTTGGGAGGAAGAGATGTGGCAAGGAAAGGACGTTGAGTTGCTACAGGCGCTCTAATTGCTTCAGAGGGCTGTCGTGTTTAAGTTGGTTACTTAACTTGTGTTTTTCTTTGTAATAGGGTTTTGATGTAGGACAGTAGACTTAATTTAAAAAAAAGTTAGTAGGGAAAGTGATTCATTGTTCTTTTCACCGAAACATGCATAAAATGTTACTTCAGGAGTCAGTTTGACATTTGTCTGAGCTAGTAGCAACCCAAAGGTATTGTCCGTATGTAATGGTAACTGGTTTATTCTGCATGCGCCTGGCCTATCCAACTCCTGCCAGAAGTGCTTGTACTGCACGAAATATTTCTAATTTTTAGTCTTTTCAGTAGTCTTGGCATGGAGATGAGATTTAACTATCCTTTTATTCCATATGACAAGTTGATTCTTACCCTTCTGTGAGTATACTCTAGTTCAGGCTGTAGTTTGCAGATCAGTTTGACAGCTTTGGTTACTTCTCTAATAAAGGTAGTGTACTCCTTTTTAAATTTACTTAGAGTGAACAAAGTGGAGAACGTTTTGTGGTCCTCTTAATGCTACTCTGAGATATCCTTAAAGGAGCTTATGGAGCATGTACTCCTATGGCTCCTTTTCTTTAAGGCAGCATTTGAACACTGTCTTTATTAGGAAGTGAACCGTAATGATGCTTCCAGAAGCCAGACCTAGGTGAGCCTATGATGTGGTTTATTAGGATTATATAAAAATTGATTAAGCAGTAGTGTTGAACACAAAATGTTATGTGATAGAAGGAACCCTGCCAGTTTGTCAGTGCCACCTGATTTTTCTAAATTGTTTATTCTTGATTGATAGGCTGTTTCTGTCTTTGATAATCTCTACTTCGTCCTCTGTGGCTCTCCCTTCCAGAGAAGGTTCAAGACTTAGGAGCACCTTATTTGGAAGCCATGTTTTTTGCTGTAAAAGTTTACATACAAAAGGAGCTTTTTCTTAAACTCCGTTTAACTATAACTAAGGACTTCTTAATCAGCACACTGGAATTTTAATTCACCGTTCTGTGTCCAGATACGTGTGTGAGTACAAATGTAATGAGATGTTTCCCTCTCCTTGCTCCACTAACGGAATTTTTGTTATTCACAGGAACATTCAGGACGTGTCTTTAGACTCCAGTTTGATGAATTTCAGATCATTAGTAGCTCCCATGATGACACAATTCTGATTTGGGATTTCTTAAATGTGCCATCCAGTGCCCAGAATGAGACCCGCTCTCCATCTAGAACATACACTTACATCTCCAGATAACAGTCTGCACTTTACTACCCTCAGAAGGTAAGGCTTCCTCTTTTTATTGGCTTTATTGTAAATATGTGAAATTATCACTCTGCTTGCAGGTAGGCATGGTCAAAAACAGCAAGCTACAGTTCTTCTTAAGAAAATAAAATCTCTTTATGCTACTTTTTGTGTTATGTAGTCTTTGTGTGATGTCATGCTTCAGGTTATAAAATTTGTAAGATTGTGATATCTTACCCTCGTGCCCTCTGTGCTCCCTCCTGTTTGTAAGTGGGGGCTTCAGGTTTTAACATGTGAAAAGTTACCTGCTCACAACAGTCTCAGAAATTCTTGCGCGTATATTCTAAATACACCTTTTAGAGTTCTTGAGACATTTACTTTCTGCAATGCTCATTACAAAGATTCAAATGCAATGCATTTCTAGTAAAGTGAACGTGCATGTGATCTTTGAACGAATGCTCATCATAAGTGAGCAATTCTGTGATAACCATGAGTAATAGGGAAAGCTTTCAGAACTAAAAAAATCCATTGGGCTAGGCCACATGAGAACTGAAAGCTGTCAAAAACAGAGCACATAAATTTTGGCTATTTTGTTAACGTTTTTCTGCAAGTCAGCTTTATTTGGTTCTCTGAGCATGTTGGGTAAAAACTCTGCTGTAGATCTGTTTGTGTAGATTCTTTTCCTCATGTCATCTATATCGCTGCCAACAATTGCACTTCAAACTATAAATAGCTGTGAATAATGCTGGGATTTGGAAACATAGTAATTGCCTTACCAAAGCAGAACACAGTCACCCGTTTCTCCAGTGCCCTGTCTTTGCCAGTGCTGATACTAGATGCTTCCAAGGAAGTGGAGACACCGCAGCAAGAGGAATTAATATTAAAGTTGCCCCGACAGGAAAGATTTATTTGAGTAGATAATTAGTAGTTGCTTATATCTTGGGGAGAAAGTTTTCACTGTCTCCATGTAACCACAGATTTTTTCATTATCTCTCTGTGTATGTTTGTAAATGCTGTAGCAATGAGTTCCTCAAGTTATTCGATTCTTTGTGCAGAAGCTCTTCTGGCCAGGGAAATGCCCTTTTCCTTGCCTTGTGAAATTACGTTTTGCTTTTTTGAAATACAGGTTCGTAAAAATTAGTTTTTTCACTTGTGAGCATTCCTCAGGAAAATAGTGTCAGCATTTCCTACTAACTGAACTCATCCTCATTTTAAAGAAAGCCAGGATAGTGTCCTCTCTGGATATGACGCTTTGGTCCAGGGGCTTGTGAGGTTCCACGGAGAGTCTGGGCAGAAAGCTGCCTAGGGAAGAAGTCTTCTGCTAGGATGAGGCGTTAGTGTACAGAATCTGCTGGACAGTTATTATTGCTGTTAATGGCATTCACTAATTCCCCTTAAAAACCAAAGGAAATGCATGCACTTCTAGCTATCTTAACTGCACTTCTTCATCCAAGATTTAAGTCAGTTGTGGTTGCTCACACAAATTTAAATTCTGCTCCGATTGAATGTTAGGGAATTGCTTATATTCCGTATATTTTCCTGCATGTATTGTTCTGCTTCCTTTCTAAAATGAAGAATAAGAATCTAAGTGTTGTTTTAATGTAGAAAGAGCTACCACAAGTACTGACTAAATAAATTGAACGTTCATTTAAAAACTCGAAAGAAATTGCAACATTAAGAACAATACTGCCAGGGTAATTTAGAAGTGATGTGTTAAAACTCACTAATTTTTTATTTGATCTGCAGTAAGAGGAGATGAGAAATCTGAAAATGACTGTCTGTTAAACTTTATGTTAATAGTGAGTGGGTAAGTGGTTAAAAGACACAGCTTGCTAGGAGGTGGGCCCAGACAGCTAGGTCCTCCAGTACGGCCAACCTTTCGCTTCCACTTGAAAGTGTAGAGGTGTTTTTATTTTTTTCTCTCTGGGGTGACAAAGCCATATTCTTATTGTGGAAAGCTTGTTGCTGTCACTGATGGTGAAGTGTCTAGGGACTTTGCTGTCACTGGCTTCTCTGCAAATCTGTACCTAGATGAATTTCTGCTGTGGACACTTTAAGCCCTATTGAAGTTGAATGTTTTGTCCTCCCTGTAGAATCCTTTGTGTTTTGTTTTGTGTTTTTTTTCCCCCTTTCTGGATAATTTATTTTTTCCTGCCTTTTCAGGCATTTAGAATAGGCTGCATGGGAAGAAGACAATAGTTTTAGGAACAAACTCCATATATTTTTCCAGTTTATACATCAGTACTTCCTTCTCTGAAGTTACACGTTAATTTGAAGTTAACAAATTCTTCGTTTTGCTTAAAAAAAAAGAAAAAATTACAGAAGTATATTTGGCAAGCTGCTTTATTTAATTTTTGGTTCATGGAAAAGCTATGCACGCATGCGTTAAGTGCAAAAGTAATTAGGAGTTGAATAAAATTTATTTCAGTTCGGTTGACCAGCAATATGCTGGTGCCTTATTTTCTCTCTTGCCACACGTGGCCCACCAGACCGACTGTCACTGGGATTTGTTGATGAAATATGAAATGCCTTTGGCACTCTCTTCTTCCTTTCAAATTCTGCACACTGGACAATTTTGAACGGCTTATGTCTGACTTGTCCCGTGGTGCAGAACTGCAAACATGCAGATCTCCATATCCTGGGAGTTTTTGGTATTGGTAATGACACTCTTTTAATAATTCTTTCTTAGGAGAGCTGTTGTGATGTCACTTTTTGACAGGTTTGTCTAACTTCAGAATCCAAAAAACATAAATCTTACATAAATTTATGGTCAAACAGCTAATATTTCATTATGACATTTAATGAAACAGTTTTATATGCTTTTAAACGTTATAGTTTGCTGAATTTTGACGCAGCCCTCTACCCTTTTTTACAAGGCTTGCAATGTTCTGCCTCTTCAAAGCGGATCACTTTTGACAGTCCTGGCAGTTGGCTGCGAGAGTTTTATTGCTTTCTGTTGAATTCCTGTTGTTTATTGTAACATGATAAAAATTGTAACCATATGATAGTCTAATATTCTTATATTAAGCACTAGACCTGGGGCTAGGGGGAAGGGAAGTTGAAGGGAAGTGCCCAGAGATGTTTTAACGTTTCATGGGAGTTTCATATCAGAATAGGGTAGTTCACCATAGTCCATAATAGAAATGACTTTGGGAAGTGTCAGGTAAAATCAAAGTTCAGATTTAATTACGCTAAGAGTTTGCATCTTCTCCAAGCAGATAATGTAATCATGGGACTGGAAAAGGTGACTGAAATATAAAACTACTTGATTTTTAGTCTGTTCTTGTTTTAAAAAAACCCATGTTTTGAAACAACTGAACTTTGCATCCCATGCAAAACTATGCAGCATGGAGGAGGAGAAAGAAGGAGGTTCTCGTAGTTTTATGTAGGTCACTGTTTCAGTCGATAGCCTTCACCGTTTAGCAAGGCTAGCTAGCGGTTCATTTGTCACTCCCCAAGAGGGCTTTTGTTTCTTACTTCGTGTAAGAAAAATGCCAGCTGTGACTGATTGCCACCCACCCCGCGAAGAGCTAGCACCATTAAGCATCATGCTCTTATTTAAGCTTAATTCAGGCATGTTCTCCTAGCGAAGGTAATGGCCTGTGGAGGTGTATTGGTCCTTGAAGGAAGAACTTCTAGTACTGAGTGAATTATTTTCAAGCGGAGAGTCCCCTTGAGGAGTCGCGGAGGAGCGGTGTACTCCTCAAGGTGTTTTGCCATTTGGTTTCGGCTTGGAGTGTGAAAAATGGTGTGCGCTTAGCTTCTTCCAGATGTCTCCAAATGTTGCTTTTCGATTTGTGTGTCCTGTCAGTTCAGCTTGTCTTTTGTCTTTTTCAGGGTTTCACAGTCTTGAACTACTGGATTTTTGGCTACTACATGCCTGAAGATGTTGATTGACAGCTAAAGTCAGAATTGGTTCTAGATGCTGTGTAGATGCAAAGCAGCAGCACAATTCTATATCTAAATTTCTTAATCTTTCCTGCTCTCCGTGGTCGTCTCTGAATTTACTACAAATTCACTGACTTCGAGTAGATGAGTTTCAGAAGCCTGTCCTTCCCTGCAACGAAAAATCCAAAGCTTCACCTGTAAATTGTCCGTAGAAACTGAACTCTGATGGCTTGTTTTTCAGAAATAAATCAGAAGTCAAGAAAGGACTTGGCCTAATTTATATTGCTTTGCACTTTTGTCTGACTTTAAAGAAAAAAACATTCTCCAGTGAAGTTTGGGTGCCAAACACATACCCAGAATGTACAGAGCTTTGCTTTCAAAGTCACCATTGTCCTTTAGACTTTACTCTCATGACAGATTCAGAGCCTGTTTTGTTTGATAGGAGTGTACGTTGGACTATTAGAAATATTTCTGAATTGATCAGTAATATTTTTGCATTACAGTTTACTTGTTTCTGCACCGATAATTTCTTTTAAATTAAAGATTACCTGTAATTCAGGCTAGGTTATCTAAACTAGTTGTATAGCACTGTCTTTTCCTTTTAACTGTGCTCTGTACTACAGCCGTCCTACGCTTCCTAATGTTTGGTATAGTAAAACCTTTCCATGTGTGCTTGCCTCATTTCAAATACTGTATAAGCATGTAGATATAATGTACATAACAGTGTAACCTCCAGGTGCTAGGAGTCAGGATTTCCTGACACTACACACTAATGCAAAATGTGTTAGCACTTGGCAGCAGGATGTTCTAACTACTGGCACTATAGGGGTGGTTAATACGAATTACCTAGAAATTTTCTTTGCAAAAGGAGGTTTTCAGTATTCATTAGGATTTTTTTAATGGGAACTACATATTTTAAAATGTAATTTCTAAACTTTTTAAAAATTAAAAAAAAGTTTAATTTATGTTCTGTATCTTATATTTTGTGCCGCAGTATTTACCGATGTCTTTCTTTTAGCACCAGTAGGTTGTCACAAATGCCTGCTGATGTCCTTCTTTAGCATTAGTTTGGCTGTTCAATGGAGAAGATGCCATGGGCCAAAGTAAAATTTATTTATGTATGATTTGTAACACTTCCTTAAGGTGGAGTGGAGGTCCCTTCAAGTCAATGAGTGCTCTGAGAACCATGCTAGATTTCTTACCCATCGCTATCAGCTGTGACCATGTTGCGATGTCCCGGTCATGGTTTATCTTTGTTAGCATGCTTTTACTAACCAGTCTCAGTAGTTTCTTCTTATGTTGACATAGTCTCCCCTCTAATTTATGTGGTCATATTAATGCTACTGCATTTTTCTTCTGTCGGAATAAGACATTGATAAATGCAAACTTGAATATTTTATCTTTGTTCGTCATGTATGACTATGCCTAGCAGTGGCTTTTCTTTAATCCTTCAGTTGAACTCGGTGTGAAATACGCCTGTTTCCTTGGGCCAGAAGTGTGCTGGCACAGAAATGTACTGTCCTTCCTTTATCATTGTATGTCATGTTCGTTTGTCCTCTGGCAGCGCTTTCATGGTTTTGAATTTTTCCCTTTTATGATCAGAAAGGTTAAGGAAAGTCAGACTGCCAAGGGTTGAATCCTGGGTTACCAGTGGAACAGCTATGGTTAGATGCGTCGTATCTGTGTCAAGCAAATTCAGAGAGAGCGCACATCGGACCTTACTGAAACATTACAGAAGTGCGACTTAAGGTTTTCTCCTCTTCACCCTTCACGTTGAGAGAGGTGTCGGGATCAGTGCTGAAGTTAATAAACTCCCTTTTACGTGTTACTACAACGATATTTATTTCATCAAGATGACAGAATGCAGTGAAGTGCAGAAGATTAAAAACACGCTCCTGAGCGTCCATTAAGATCACTTTTTGGTAAGCTTGACGGTAGTCTATGAAAGTGTCTTACTTTACCCTTCTCATCTACTAGCTTTAATATTAAACTGTTTAAAAAGAATCTGTTGCAGCCCTGAAGAAAAAGGTATTTGTTTATGAAGAATGGAGTCTCCCTCCCTTTTTTTTTTTTTAATTTTTTTTTAATGCATGTGTAAGATTTAAATTCATGTTTTTCCTTGGGAGATAACGGTATTTGAACATGCAGTCTAAACTTCTTTGTGCTTTGTGTAACATAGCAGTGGACTTTTGTGCTTGGCACCCAAGGAACTTGACTCCTGGGATTAATGGTAGTGATCCTGGCTGCACTCTGGACTTTGTTTTGCTAACCATATTTGAGCAACTGTACATTACTGCTATATTAATGTTTCAAAGCACTGGGATAGTCTAATTCTAACTTGTAATTATGTTTGCCAATTATCTGTTTGGAAAGTTGGTGTATGAACAGCTTATTGAAACTGTTAAATTGTACAGATATCGTTCATGATCTAAAGCTTTGTACTGTGGAATGTGCTTAATAAAAAAAAAAAGTTTGAACTTAATTTGTCGAATACATGGTCAAGTAATGTCATCTAACCACATGTCGGTATCATGCATCTGTTAATCCAAGTTCAGTGCGCAGTTATACTAATTCAAAGTTCATGTTTGCAAGCGCTCCTGTACTGGCCCGTGTTAGGTGACGGCGCTGGCGGTACTTCAGCAGCGGCGGCGCCGCGGGCTGCTCGCGGCGTAAGGCCCGAGGCCGACGGGCCAAAGCCGTTTGTCTGAGACGTCTGCCGTGGCCCAGCTGCGTGCCGTGGCACGGACCCCGGCAGCTCTGGCAGGTTTTCTTACCCTTGCGTTTATTACAGCGCCCGCTGGGAAGGCCCAGTGAAAAACCGAGCTGTGAGCTGGTTTGATCTTAAAGTAACTGAACGTCTCTGCTTTACTGCAATGTCTCCGTCTCGCGCGTCAGCAGAACTGTCACGGGCAGGATTTTCATGTTTTTACTTCGTCAAGAATACGGCTGGAGTTTTTAAATATTACCCATTTCCTTGGTTGTTGAAGCAATTCCTGTTCTTGCCCTGGGCACCGTTCAGGTCAAGGGCCTTCTGGCGTTAGCTCTGTCTTAAGAGAAACTGTTTTCTTGGGTTTTCTTCAACTCTCACACGGTGATTGCTGTGAGAATAAGTGACTCAAAAGTTTTCGTGTTACCCAATCACAGTAAAAAACCAATCACTAGTATGTTCTTTGACATCAGTCACGGTAGTAACATAAAAAGGAAGTGACATGCTGCGTTTCGGCGGTTAGTTTTCGCAGGTTTACCAAAGCGTCGTTTTCCTAGTAGAAGCTTGTCCGCAGGTTCTTGCGGAAGGATTTAAGGTTTTAAAATAAAAATATAAACTGGGATTCCCCGATGTTGTTAGTAGTGTCATTTGTGAGGGAACTTTGCTTTTAAATAACTGCAGAAGCCTTTGCTGCTGCTGCCCGGGGATTGGTAAATGAGTTGCAACGGTTCATTCCTGAACAGTCGGAGCAGGCTGTGATTTGTCCTGCAGACCCGCTGGTGGCGGGTTGTGCCGTGGGAACCGGCTCGGATCCAGCCGGCTCATCGAGCTTGGGCCGCGATGCCAGTGCCGTGCGCGGTCCCTGTTCAGTCACCGTGGCTCAAGCCCTCTCCGGGGCGGCTGAGCCGAATTTGTAGGCTTAGCGTTGGGCTCACCGGCAATCTTCTCGTGAAAAGTGTTATTTTTGGTAAGGTGTACGTTGGAAGTACTGACCTTAAGTGTTTTTAAAGGTACTATAAACGCTGTGCTAAGAATATGAACAGAGTTCTGGCGAAGTATTAGAAGAGTTCAGTCTTCAACATTTCTCTCTAACATGGATTATTTTTTATTCTTCTTGGCCCACTCTGACAATTACTGGATAATAATTTTCAAAGTAACTTTATGGCCGCTCAGAACGTAGCTGCCCTTCAGCGCAAGGAAAGCAATTTTTACAAGTAAACTCTCCTATGTATTTTCTGCTAGGAGTGCATTGTAAAAAGTGCAGCCTTATTGAACTAACTTTTTAAAGCCATTGTGAACATCTTGCCGAGTACCGTTGTCCAAATAACTCATAAAAGCTGTGTGATATATCTCCTAAAATCTGAAGTATAAACTTTGAGGTCAAACTTCCAAAAAAAAAAAAAATTTTTTTTTTTTTTCCTCCTTACCTGGGTGGCCTTTGGGTTTTCCTTGCGGCTGGGCTTTGTTTAATAGTCATTCCTGTTAATTCCCGCTGGAGAGCTTCATGCCAAAGTTGAGGCACCTCTCCGTTGGCTGGTCCCGCTCATCCTCGTACGGTTTTGGATCTCCTCTTGACTCTTTCCTCTTACCAAAGCCGGGAGCGATGTCCTGGGCTGGGCGTGACGTCGCTGCACCGCTGTGAACCGTCCTACGGAGAGCTCGCGACGGCGGCGCTGGGGAACGTCCGGCTGCGGTGAAGGACAAGGGTATCGGGTATTCCCTGATCTCAAGGTACGAGTAGCCTTGGCTGTAAACGTTCGGCAGAACTGGTTTTTACCCTGCTTGTTGCCCTATCGCGTTAGACGACTGCACGGTGTTGCTGTGTGTTGTTACTCGCTGCTCTCGGAGGATGGGGGGATGCAGAGGCGACCTGGGGGGGCTCCAGGCTGTTGATGCCTTTTGGCACCGCTGGGTGATGAGAAAGGGCTTACGCTTAAAAACGAGGTAACGGGCGTGTGTGTTCGGTCTGTTGGTGCCCTGTGTTGGTGGGGGAGGAGGTGTGTTTTTATCCGGATGAGCAGGCCAGTGGCATCGCCATCCTAACTTGTGCGATGCGCTGGTTTGTCGTCTGAGCGGCGGTGGGTTTGCTTGATGCAGCAGCGCAGCTGTGCACCGTTGTCTGCAAAGAGCCCGGCGGCGAAAAGCGCTCGACACATAGGAAGGACAAGCGGTCGCTGTCAGCCTCTTAAAGCTTGCCTGCTTAAACCACTTGCAAACCGCAAACTTGGCAGAGCTTGCCCATATGCTTTAGCGGGAACGCGCTGCCGTACCTGAGCTGCGCTCTTCTGGCAGGATGAGCCGGCGTGGCTGCTCGCCGCGGAGGTCCGAGCCGTGTCGATGAGCTTAGCGGGTGCAAACGTGCTTTAGACAAACGGAGGAGGAGGGAAGCAAGGCCCGGCACAAGGAGGCAGCGAAGCGAGCGTTCGGGGGCCGAGGGAGGGTCTGCGATCACGGAGCGCCCGGCCCCAGCTTTCGCCCTGGCAGGTGCCACAGCCCGCGCTCCAGGCCCGAGTTTTCGCTCGACTTTGCCGGATCTCCCCTCTGCTGCGGCGGAGGCAGGAGGGAGGTGGTCTTCACCCACGTCTGCTCTTCACCCCGGCTTCTCGCCGCTTCCAGACCTGTGCTTGGTGTGGGCGATCCGACCCGGGGCTGAGCGCCCAGCGTGGCCTGGGCTCGGGGCGGGAGGGCGGGAAAGCGTGCCCGGACGGACCCGGCAGCGGCGTGCACGAGGGCTGGGCGGCGTGCGCTGGGCGACCGCGTTTCTGCAGAGCCACGTCTCCTGCCCGGGGCCGGCACCCGCCAGGGCTAACAGCGATTAGCGCTAACGAGTCTCCGCAGTCGGTTCTTTCCTGAAACGGCCGCGGAGGTTACCCAGCGCCGTCCTGCGACGCGCGCCGGATGGATCCCAAACCTGCTATTAAAAGACCTGGGGCCTTTTAATACCCCTAAGGGGAGGAGAAAGGGGATGGTGCAAAGATGGTGCCTGGAGCCAGCCTGTCCGGAAGCCTTTCCGGCCCCTCGCGCGTAGGCTGGAGGGCGAGCAGCGCGCGCCTCTGCAGGGGATCCTGCTGGCGGCCGGGCGGCTCGCTCGCCGGCTGCTCGCCGCCTCGTCCGCGGGAGGGTGGGCGCCGCGGCAGTCCTGAGGACGCTCTGCCAACCGAGTTTGGTTTTAACGAGACTGTCACAGCTAATCAGTCTTCCCAAGTCTTGGCCAAGCTCTGCTCTCCTGCCCCCCGGCCCCGTTTACTCCCGGGGACGGTTCGGCCCGGCCCGGCCAGGCGGCGCGATGCTGGCGCCGTTCGGCTTCGGCCAGCGCGGCGGGGCTGGCCCAGCAGCTGCCGGGGGCCGTCTTGGTCTCACGAGTTGTTATACTCCAGGTTGCTTCAGCGCCGTTTCCTTAGGTAGCTTTTGTGCCACAGCGGAGTAGCAAACCCGTCAGCGGGGGCTTTACCCCCGCGGGGCTGAGCCCTGTCCCGGGGGCTTTAAGGTTTCCTGCTGTCCCGTTGATGGCGACAGAGCCCGCAGGGGCTCCAAAATGCTCCGTTTTGCCCCCAGAACGCGTCCCGTCCCGGCGGAGCAGGGGCCCCTTCCCCTTCCGCAGCAAACGCTGCCGTGCGCGAAGCGGCCGGCGCGGCGGCGGCTTAGCCGGGACCTGCTGGCGACGCGGTCGGCGGCGCGCTGTTGCCCGCGCCGTCCCTTCCCGGCACCTCCGGCTTCGGAGGCAGGGGTTCGCATGGGGAGGTTTCCCGCCTCTTTTCCTGGCGAGCAGCCCCCTGGCGTGCATGGAAACGTCCCCGTGCGCGACAGGCCGGGCCGATCTCCGGGGAGGGACCGGAGCCGTGGGCACGCCGGCCGGGCAGCCGGCGCTTTCCTGCTCGGCCGCAGCCCTTCCCTCGGGTTTGCGGGTCCCCGGGGCCGGCGCGCCGCCAGCCTCTCCGGCCGTAACGCGGAGCCGCTGCCCGAGCGAGGCCAGCACGCGGCAGCTTTGCCTTTGGAGAAGGGCGAGGGGTGTGCATCTTCGGAGGTTTATCCTTGGTACTTCCTGGAAAGGCGCCATTAATAGCAGTGGCGGCGTTTGCCAGCAGCAGGGAGAAGATGGAGGCGCGCGAGCGTCTGGGAGGACGTTTCCCCTTCCGGATGCGGGGAGCAAGCTGCGAAACCTTCCCGCTTCTCGTTTATGGATTCTCCGGGCAGGCGGCGTTGCTCGGCTCCGGCACGTCCGCGCGAAACGCATCCGTCGAGGAACGACTTCCCTTTCATCCTGCAGCGCAAACAGGGCGGCCAGGCTGCCAAGCGCCGTAAACTGCGCGCGAGCCCTCCCGGCAGCCAACGCGGCTAGTCCCCCCGCTGACTGGGTGGCCCCCCCCCCCCCCTTTTTTTTTTTTTTGAATCTGCAGACAGGTCTCGGACTGAAGTAGAAACAGCTTTTCTTGTCTGAGCGATTTAAAGAATCGCAGTTTCATCTTTTCCTTGGCAAAGCCCAGCGCAAATAAAGCGAGATGCGTTTGTATCTCTTGACTACTTTTTTTCCCACAGTCTTAAATTTTGTGTTTTCTTTTCCTCTCTTTTTCTTTTGAAGGAGGCCTTTGAAGGTTTTTTTTTTTCCTTTTTAATTTCCGAGCATATTATGCTCAGAAGAAAAGTTCACTCCTTTTTCTTCGGGTCTTCGGCTGAGATGGGCTGGTCTGTCCCTGTTGGAGGAGCAGAAGATTCGGCTCTGCTGGAGGCACGTCTCACCCAGAAGGATGATGGGCAAAGGAGCCCATCATCCAGTGGCCGCTGGAGCTGGACCAGCCAGGCTTTTTAGCCGGAGCAGATCATGGGGCACCACGTAGCCACCGGTACAAAGGCTGTGGCTGTTTGTGGACTGCAGCTTCTTTTCAGTAAAGCCTCCATCCCGGCGCAGAGTCTCCGCCGCGGCTGCTGGCTCCTCTCCCAATGGCAGCGAGTGAGCTGCGCGGCTCACCTGCACCTCTGCTTTGCCGCTCAGCCCCAGGAGAGCCGCAGGGTGCAGCCAGGTGGTCATTCAATGCCCGTTACGGCCTTGCAGGTGAGCTCAGTGCCCCTGAGCAGCAGAGCTGGTGACGTCCATCCATGCGACTCGGTAGGGCGGGCCAGTGCCAACGGGCTCCGCGTTTCCAAGCACGGAGGTGGCATGGATGGAACAGTGGCCACCGGAGAGACCAGGTTATGAAATGGCCTCAAGCAGTGTCCGAGCCCGTTTTCCCTGGAGGGCAGGTGGCTATTCCACAACCAAATCTCTGCCTCAAGGAAAAGAGACCAAAGGTAACCCGAGGCACCAGGATTTTGCATTGGAAAGTGGCAATGCTTGTGAGCGAGCGTGGCCGGGGACTGCTGCCTCTTGGCTCACCGTTGGCACTGTGCGGTCAAGGCTTGCCCAGCGTCAAGTCCTGCAGAGCCTTTGAGTGACCCTTGAGTAATTAAGCTGATCTGTGTCCCGAGCTGGTCTGGGGGAAACGATGAGGTCTTTCTAGGACCAAAAGTCACAAGCAAACAAGAAAGGAGAAGCTTTCTGCTCAGCCACGGCATGCCCTGGGCCCCTGCCCCGTCCGGTGCATTGCCCCGGGCCAGGAGGGAGGGCAGCAGCACCTGGCACACTTGGGCTGCTGCAGGGCTCGAGCCGTGGTGCAGCCTCGTCCCGGCGGGAGCTGTTAGCAGGAACAGGCTTAGTTCCCCAAAGGTTTAACCTACACCGATGATAGTATCATAGACTCGTTAGGAGAGCAAGATTGATAAAAATTCAAGCCCTGGAAGTATTTTCTTTGTCTTTGCTGTGCAGGATTGTGTTCCCTTGTCTACTATATGAATTCTGCATTAAATGTTTTTTGGGGTAGTGTCTCCTGCTGCCCTGACATTTACCTTTTTCATGTTTAATTAAGCATACTCTTTCTCTTCAAATCCTGGGGTTTATTTTTAGAGATGTGAGCTTCTCTAGAGCATCTCTAGAAAGCAACTGTGGGAGATGAGGTGCTGCAGTTTACAATATAGTCCTCATCGAAGCGGCCTTGATTTTTCTCAGCTACAGGCACAATGCGGTGGTCAGTCCCAGGCCGAGGTCTCCAACAGGGAGTTTCCAGCTTCAAGGGTTTGGGAGGCGCTGAAGGGCAGCATGCTACCACGTTAAACAGGAGTGGGGGCTCCGCAGGTCTCCAATGCAGCTGGCTGCTTCTGAGTGCTCCCAGGGGCAAGGTGTCTGCTCTAACTTGGGAGTCCTTGAACGGTCCTTTGTGCCAGTTTATTAACGCTTACAAACAAGATCATTTTTGAAGGATGGGCGTGTCAATTTTTTTTTTTAAAAAAGGAAAGTTAGAATAATTCAGTCTCTTAGGGTTTCACAAGCATGTGTACTTGTTTATTTTTTGAATAAGCTGGTATTCAAAAGAGGTGGGAAAGAAGCTACTGTGAATACTTACGCTTTTTTTTTTTAAGTGGCTGAACAGTCTGTTTAAGAAGTCCCACGTGGTTGTTAGTTTTGTGATGCAATGTCTTTGGGGGGGGCTGTGGCAAGCAGCCGGAGGCTTGTTCTCTGCCTTCAGCTCTCTTAACAGAGTCAATCCTTGCAACAGTTGCTCCCTGGCAAGCAGGCACTGGCTTCGGGACTAAGATCTCTAATGGGATTTGCCTCCGTGCTGTTTGGTGCCTTCTCTGGGTCAGGGCTGTCATCTGCAGTGCGAGTAACCTGGTGCTCTCAGCTGGGAGAAGCTGCCTTCGTTGGTCTTGGGCCATCTGCTACCTCTCCTCAACGGGAAGACGCTCCAGTTGTTCCTGCCTGACCCGTCCTGTGCTCCCAGCCATGCTCACTTGTGTCCTGCAGATGAAGAGTAATAGGGGAAAAAAGGTCATAGAAGGATCAAAATTAGGTCCCCTGTTTTTTTCCCCTCATTATTTTTAACAACTTCAGTGAAATTCATCTGTTGCCAAAGAAATTAACCTATGGGAAATATAGTTTCTCTAATACAGTCAATGGCATCTTCCTGTATCTTGTAAAAAATGCCGGAAAGGGATTTCAGAATTCAGATCTTTGAGCTGGAAAGAAACACTGGGATCAATGAAACCAGTGCCTTCACGCACCTCTGAGCCTGCTCCTGTGAGATGCTGAATTTCCCAAGGGAGCCGTCTGGTTAATGTGGAAAGCACGTCGCAGGACAGAGTTCTCAGCACTTTTCCAAGCGAGCAAGTCCAGACTCATGCCCTCAGCATCTGTATTTTTACAGCACCGACCACAACATCCCATTGGATTAAGATCAAGGCCTTAGTCCTTATTTTCAAGGTGTGTAATGGTCTGGGCTATGGATTTCTGACAGCCAAAGCTTCCAGCCGGAATTAAACAACACGGCACCGCTGGCAGCTCTCGACAGCATGGGTAGAGTATGTCTATGCAGGACATGGACTTTCTTCAGTGATGCCCCCAAGGGCCTGCAGGATGCTCACCCCCAGGAGCAGAATGCGTCATGGGCGCTGCTCCATCCTCCCTGAGCACCAGAGAGAGTTTCTTGAAGAGCGAGCATAGTTGCAAAGCAAAAAAATAAATCCAGCAAAAGATCCTCTCCTCTCCCTCCCACCTCCCAAAACAGATCTTCCCCCAAAACCCAAACCAGATCCAACCTACGGGAACGCAGCCCTCCCTCGAACGTGCTGCTCCTTCGGGAGAGCTGGAGAGATAAGACAGCACATGCCAGCGCTTAGAGCATTGCTGAAACAGGTTGTGCTCCATCAGCGCTGTATAAAACCCACACGGACTTAGCCTTTGGGTATGCTAAAATTGTGTTTTGGTAGCTCTGTCCTACCATGATCGAATTTTCTTGTGATCCAGGCCCAGCCTGCCGAGCAAATTGCCGTGCTCTGTGTCAACGGCAGGTTTTATTGCTGCACTGGGCAGCGTTGGACCTCGTGTTCCCGCGGCCTCATCACGCCACGGCTCTGCGGTGGGGTGGCTGCTCGCTGGCTTTTCCCAGCTCAAGCTTTTCCCTGGATACTTTAAAAACATTTGTGCTATGCTCTGCATTACTGAACCAGGGGAACATCATTTGTTAATGTCTTCTATACCAGGTGAAAATACTCCTACTATGAGCAGCAGCGTCTTCATGGTAGTTCTGTGAGCTTTCTATAGAAATACTTTTTCTCCAGTAAAGGTTTCTATTGACCAGAGACTGGAATTCAGGACATCATTTCTGGAATTTAGGAGTACAAAAATCAGCATTAATTACCAAAACCTATGGCTAAACATCATCTCTGGAGACCTAGTCAGGGCTGAGTGCAGGTATTGCAGCTCACTGAAGTATTATTTGATGAATCTAGGCCTCTCTTGATTTAGATGTTTGAGCTTTCTCCTTTTCCGTAGGTGTTTCCACTACCAGGAGATATTCAGCTTGTGCTCACTAAGAGCTATGAACGTTGGTTGAAATACTTAAGTTTTATCCTTAGAATAATTTGCTTTCATTTTATCACTTTGACTTCTGTTGAATAGTCGAAGCAATAATTTAATAAGTCAAAATTAGAACTGAAATAAAGAGATTCTGGAGAATTTTCAACAGGTTTTATACATCTCTGCAACATATATGGCGGTATTCAACTATGAATTTTCCAAGAGAAGAGTGCTGCTTTTAAAAACTGCTTGAGAAACATCCCGTTGCAGAAGGTCTGTCCGTATGACCCATCCGCAGAGGGACAAGACACGGATTGCAAAAATGGAGTTACGCTCCTCTCATGCATGCAGTGGCTTGCCTTAGACACCGCTGCTTTCTGTCTGCTCTTTGATAATTAGCTAATACTGCTCCGCTGCTTTCCCCCCCCGAGTACCTCATCACTGTGGGAACAGTATCTAGTTACGTCTGCAGCTGGAAAGTTTTGGAGGTCGACCACCCTCTCTCTCCTGGTATCGTTTTTCCTACTGTCTGATCGCTGCTATAAAACCGAAGCAGGGCTCGTGGTGGGGGAATCCAGTTGTCTCAGAGGAATGTAGGATCCCGTTGTCTGCGGGATTTCTGGTATCAGCACAGCGAAGCTACTCGCCCGCAGATGAACGCTGTGATCTCGCAGGTCTTTCCTGTCTAAGCACGATGCCTCTGATTAGTTTTGCATGTGTCTGCACTCTTCACCCTGCAGGGTGTTTGTCTGCGTGCGGCGGCTCTTTAGAGGTGGCGCGGGGGAACTGCCTGAGAAAAGGCGCTGGGAGTCCTGGAGTCAACGATGCGTGTGTCTAAATCTCCCGGACTGGTTTGGCAAGCTCCACGCAAAGACATGTGGCCTGCTCCTCCCCGGCGCTCGTAGGCATCCGTTTATCTCGGCACATGCTCCTGGCCAGCACGCAAACCCTTGTCACAGTTTACAGCGAATGCCACGAGACTCACGCTGTGAAAGGAAAAGTCCAAACCACCAGCATTTGGCTTGAAACACAGACGTTTCTCTCTTGAACGGGAGTGCGCTGAGTGAGGAAGAGAGATGCAGGGAAGTGGCCGGGATGGTGTTGCCCCAAACCTCTGCTTCCCGTCGGGCTGGATAGAAAATCGCTTACTGTTTTTGCACGTGGACCCTAGGTTTTACGGAGGGACACAAGCTTTGTCGGGTAGACGGGCCTCTGCACATGGTGGGGCTGGGACCTGAGGAGGCCCCTTTGTGCTCCCTAATCCCATCCCTGGTGCCCCAGCATGGCACCCCCCCAAGCAGGGTCCCGTCCCGTTGTGCAGCCCCTCTGTGTTTGACTCCGGGAAATCCAGGCTTAGACCTGGGTTGGCTGCAGGAGAAAAGGGGCACAAAGGGGCATGGGGTGGGAAGACCAGCACAGCAGCAGGGTGAGGAGTAGACGGGTGCTCTTCCACGAGCGATGGCAGCAGGGAAGGTTTGCTTTGCAGCGATGCCGCCTCTGCCCCAGTTGCACCCGTTTCTGCCTGGTCAGAGATACCAGTGTGACTCTTGCTCAGCACCTCCTGGAAGAAGGTGACAATAGGCAACCACAGAGATTGTGCGGGTGGCAACTCTTTGCCTTTCATGCTAAAGCTCCTCTGTGGACCTTGGCACTAGCTACGTCAACAGTGAGGTATCAGGATCTGCTTACACCGTGCTAGCGGGTGCTATTTTCTCCTCGCAAGGCAGTGCGCTGTTGTCCTTAGCAAGCGAAGGGTGGAAAAAGCTACTGCCTCCCTGCTAGCGTTAGCAGGAGCGATGGCACTGAGGAGGTGGTGACAGACGTAAAAATGAAGAGGTAGAAGATGTCATCCCTGAACTTCTCATTAGCTGCTCGGAGGTGCGTTTTAACAGCAGATGGCTGTTGGGATGGATAAAGCACCTATGAAGCTCTGGAGGGCAGTGAAGGGAGTGCCTTGGGCGCAATGAAGGCTCCTCGCCTCCGGGTCTGCTCCGTGGAGGGGTTTAAGAAGCAAAGTCCAGCCGAGGGCTGCATGTCCGGGGAGCTGCCTGAACGCGGCCATCTCCATCTCGTTGGTCCAGGGAGATCTTGTCAGGGACAGACAATGCTTTGCTCCCTAATCGCGTTTCAGGATATATAATCCTTACTTCACACTTTTTCCCAGACAATATCTTTCCATATAATCTTAATGATTCCTGCTGCAATAACAAATAGGCAGCCCTGAGAATAACTTCACACTTAACTGCTCGTGCCAAGAATCTCACCACTTGGCCCTTCTTTGGGTGTTTTCCCTCCAATCCATCTGCACAAACAGAAGTGGGCCAGTTCTGTGCCTCAGGAATGAGGAGATAAAAAGGCAATAATTTATTTTTCCACCAAAGCTAGAAGTATTTTATAGAATTTGCTAAAGTTTTTGTTTCAGGAAATTTCATCATGTCTCCAGGAAAAAAAAAAAGAGCCTAATTGGCCTCAGATTTTCTAACTCCCTTTTCATTTTTGTAATATGAGGAGGTCTAGGTCATCTCAAGGTCACTGCAGTTAGTGTTGCTTTAGTGCACCTCTGTGGATACCTAGTTTCTGCAACAATTTTTCCTTTAAAAACAGCTCTAGCCTGCTGCTGTAACAGCCACTTTCTTTGGCAACCATTTGCATTCCTTTAGCATATGGAAATATTTTTTAAAACACATACCAGCGTGTGCTGCTTATAGGTAAAACTCCCCATCAGAAACAGAGCAAATGCTTCCAAACTATTTTAAAGTTGTATGTTAAAAAAAAAAAAAAATCTTTCAGCTTTTTACAGAAACCTGCCATTTCCCATTATCTAGATTGGAATCTTAGTTAACGTCAAAATAAAATGCTGGTGGTTATCAAATTAATAAAAATGTTTTGCTTGGGAAAAATTTAATTTTACCACCGTTCCAAGATTTCCTGCTGTCTTGACGTGTTGGTTTACATAGCTTTGGATGATGAATTCCTCCCAGCCTGTATTTAGCTTGATTTTTCTGATCTGAGCAAAGCTGTGGACTCCAAATCTTTTACCTTAGAACGAATTGTTATATAGTATCTTGAAAATGGAACAAATGCTGAGTCTGTATATGCTGTAGAAACATAGTTAAAAAAAAAAAAAAAAGTACGTGTATCAGAATGACCAGGTTTTTCCCAGCAGGTAAGGCCAAGAGAGGACAGGAGAAAGGAGGTACTGTTCCCGCTCACAGCTAAGGAGCTGCGGTACAGAGGAAAAGAGCAGCTTGCATCCTGCAGAAAGTCTGGGGTGAGATCAGTCTGTTGCGTTAACCTCTGTGCCAACCCTAATCTACAGCAAGGCTTTCCTTGGGTGTGATCATTTTAGGTTGGAGTTGCTGGCTGTTTCAGTCGCCTCTCGAATGTGGGTATCTTTAAATGAAAGTGCTTGAAGGGATTCATGGCAGAGAGAGAAGTGTTCAGCTTTCCCCGCCTTGTTCGTGAAGGTACCTCGCTCTCGATGCGGTAACAAGCCCGTGAGCCTGCTCCAGCCAGGGCTGGAGATAAATTTCTCTGAAATTGTGTGTGCATTTGGGGCAAAGCTGATGCAGTGCACGTGCATCCTCACATTGTCTCCATCTGGTTTTGTCGGTTCACGCTGCGGGTGTCAAAAACGGACACACTTTTGCAAGTTCACAAATGAGAGGCCCAAGCACAAGCCAAAGCTGGAGAGGAGAGCCCGGGCAGTTGAAGCGAGAGCGGAGACGCTGCTCCATAGATATGCTTCCTGAGCCTGTTCTCAAAACATGGCAAAGACCCTCAGAAATCTTATACGTTTCCTAGCAGTGCTGAGGAAGAACTAACTGCCTGGGTCTGGGGGAGAAGAGAGAAACAGAAAGGACCTGGTAGTGCGCTGCTTAAGCGGTCTGCTCCAAGAGCAGGAATGGTCCATCTTCTCAAGTATGGGAAGGCTCAGTAGAAATATAGACCAACTCGACGAGCCAGGGACAGCAGCAGGCCACTGCCAAGTAGATGGTTTAGCTTCATCATTACATGCATTTGCAAAATTCAAGGGGACAGCTGCTGTGCTAAGAGGCTGAAAAAGAACCTTAGAAGATGGTGATCATGTGCCAGAGACTTTAGTTGCAAGCAGGGCCTGCAAAGGAAAAAGACCGGTGTGGAAGTGGTTGCGTTCCTGGGAGAGTTTTTTTTTAGGCAAACATATGGATAAGCAGATTCAAGCCAGGCTCGATCCTGCTCCTGAAGTATCTGTGTATTTATCTGTAAAAAAGGACGTTTAGGGGAACCTGAGTTGCAGTTTGAATCGGTCTTGCTTCCTGGGCTGGCGATGCAATGGTCCTCACTTCCTCCCATATCTGACTTCAGGTCCCACCTAGCAGTCTCTGGATATGATGGAGACGCAGGTTTGGTCTGTATTAATTTGCATAGTTCACCTTGCAAAAAGGTTGTCTTTTCAGTCAGCGCCATCCTTACGGCGCTGTAAAATAGCATATGTGTGGCCCAGTACAACTATGCAGCGTGCCTACTGCCAATGGTGCCTTAAGAAAGAGCTGTACTGGCCTGAAAGCCAAGAGAGGTCAAACTTTGCTTTACTGAAGATCTCATTTCAGAGACCGGGAAGGCTGTAAATGCTTGCGATGGTTCTCTTGACAAGGGTTGGAAAGAAAATTGGAACAGAGGGAGAAAAATCCTATATTCAGGGCAAGGGCGGCAATGGCAATGAAAGCAATACCGAAATTAGCCGTGCATGACTAGTCAGGCAAATAGTGGTGCTGAAGAATGGATTAACTTTTCCTTCAAAACCACATTACTGGTCTGCTTTGCTACAGAAACAGACCACAGCAAGCGTGGGGTTAGCAGGTGCCAAAGGTAATTTGCACACTGCGACTAGCATGGTGGTGCTGTCTCATGCAAGCAAGCAAGTGCTTGCTCATATTCCCTCCTCACAACACCATACGCTTGGTCCATTTTTCCGTATTTTTACACTAAGTCACTTTGGAACATCTCGGAGAGGGGACTGTAGGCCTTCCAGAATGGAGCGAGCACAGGAAATCCGCATCCTGTTTTATTTCTGGAGTAGAAATACTGTTGATCCTGTTTCTGGGCAAGAAAATAGACCAGATGCTCTCTTGAGAGTCGCGCTTGCTCTGTTTGCTAGGATGTGAGCAGTCCCAAAATGTGGATGCTTGCAGTTTTGAGTCCTTGTGCACAAACTGGTTTCTTGCCTGTACTGTATTTACCTCTTCTGTGTTTGCCTCTTCTGAATATTCACATGTTGGAGTCTGTTTACGTTGTCTAATCCTTGGGGTAAATATTAAATTTACAGTTATTTTGCACTAGAAATGCTACATTTTAGACATGCTGAAATCCTGTTTAACAGAACCTCAAGTTGCAAAGGTGTAGACAAAGTGCCCTAAATTGCTTGGTGACATTTTGTTGCAATGACAAGCGATGCTATCAAACAAGTCCAACCAAACCTGTCCATGCTTTTTTTTATTTTTTCTTCTTATTCTTCTGCGGTTCTTTTGGTGTGCCCAGGTATTTTGCACAGATGCAGCAAGAGGAAAGGCCAGTGTAGATATTGTATTCGGCTAATAAACATCAGAGCAGCCTAATTTCATGGGGAACAATGCCTCAGAGCAGCAGCTGAGCAGACTTGGAGCAGAGCTTCCTTATACTTTTCTCATTTCTTTTCCATGTCTTTTTTGCTTACTCGCTGGCTGCTGTTAATCTCAAATCTAACTGTGTCAGTAGTAGTTGTTCTGGGGTTCTCTGTGTGCATTGGTAGCTCCCTGCAGGTGGAGGCCTTCCACTAAGTCTGCCTTTGTCAGATCATTTCCTTGATATCAACTCAGCCATGGCACAGTTTCAACCATCACTCAAAGTGGCAGGGTAAGTAAGCTGATCGTGAGGAAGAACTGAAGTGGAGGGTACAGTTTCTGAGCTGGGAGAGCGCGGGCCGGTGGGCAGCCTCCCCTCTCCTGGAAATGTGAGCTCTGTTCAGCTGCTCATCTGCTTGCTCACGACCTTACATGAATCATTTCCCTGAGACACAACGAGACCTTGATCTTGCTTAGGGGCCCTTATTCCACAACCGTATACAAAGGAAAATTTTGTAGCTATTATTCCAGGGCTTAAGTTCTCTCTCTCACGACCAGACACATGGCCTAATATCTGTTGGCAAGCTGGGAATACAAAATGAAACACCATTATATATGATCTATTTACAGCTGTATATGTGCTGGTGCTGATCCATCTGCGTTTCAGGCCATGTGCCACTTGGGGTAGACTGGGAGGGAAGCCCATTTAGCAAACAACTTATTTCTACTGCTGAGCTTGGATAAGATCTTTCGCCCTCAAGGTTTCATTTTTCTCCTGCATCTCACGACCACTGTGAGACAATAGTAAATCTGAAGCCAGGTTATTAGTTTCTGAATAGTTAGTTCCAGCAAAGTTCAGTCCTCATTTGGGGACCAAGTTAGACGGTTGGATTTTCAAGCAGACTCCGTATGCCTGCTAGGACATGTTTTTGAAAAACGGAGCGGTGCACAAAAAAGCAAAGCTTTTGAAGACTCTTGCCCCACCTGTCGGTACCGAGGGAGCTGAAACCTGCACGGCAGTACAGCTTTCAGCAACCTCAACTGTGTCTCCAGGTGGCATGTGGTCCCTCATAGCTAACTGGTTTTCTTGTGAGCAGATAGTGGTTTGTTTGTACTTCCTGCTCCATCTTTACCATGTTTTGCCGTATTAGGCAAATAATAGCACTAGCAAAGACACCAGTAATAGCTACTTTAATTTTTTTTTGTTGGTGGTGAACTTCCTGCAAATACCAATTTCTAAGAGTTTGCTAGTCAGAACTGGCTGGACACGCCATACAAATGCATTTCAGCTTGCAGATTGTTGGTGAATTATTTGCCAAGAGTAGCCTTTGGCTATTTCCTGTGAGTTATGCAGCGTGAGTGATTAATTGTGCGTGTTGGGTGCTTTTGTTTTGTTTTGCTTTTTTGCTCCATGACCGGATAACTGAAACAAGAGGAGTGAAATGAGGAAATTCAAGTTGCCACATAAAGACTTCCAGCATGAATGCTACAGCCAACACACATTCACATGAGAGCTGGCGAGACTTATACTTCTTCCACTACTCTGTGACAGTTTGGCAATTCCTGAGCCCACTGCTGAGCTTTTAACTTGTCCCATGTGAGACAATCCAAATATGCTGGGCCACGCTCCTTCTCAGTTATTGTAGTGATAGAAACAGGTTTCCAGATGATATTCCTCTTTAAGGAAAATCAATTTTTTTGTGTGGAAGAACTACATGGATAGGGTTATGTGTCCTTTTTACTCAGCCAATGCTGCGGTGCAGCATGAGAAGAGCATCAGCACTCATGTGATCAACAAGGCCATCAGTGGTCGAGGTAAATGGGGACATGACCCTAAGGCAAGGTGTATTTTAACTTGTTTTCCTGAGCTAGTTCAAGGTCTGTCACAATTGTCACCTGTGCCAAGTCAGTGTTTTTTATTCACCATATTCAAAGAGAGTTCAACACAAATTAAGCTCAATTCCCAATAGTAAAACCCTCAGCGGGAGCAGAATCATGTTGATTAGGAGGTGTGCATATATTTCATATGGGCTGAGGACATGAGACCTGTTCTCAGTTGAAACCCTCTGCTTGCCCAGATACCAGAATATTGCCCAGATATTACTCTGCTTGCCCAGAATATTACTTGTGCATATTATATGCAAATTAGTGATTTAAACCATGTGGTGCAGTAACCTCAAGCTCAAGGTTGGGTAAAAATTGGTAAAGACATACACAACTGAAGCTGTTGTTGTCTTTGGACTTATATTCCCTACATAAACAATCAGTTTTTACTAACTACGTGTGTACCTGTTTGTTGCCCAGCTCTCTCTTAGCTGTATCCCAAAAGCTATTGCTTGTAAATAGTTTGTGAGCGTCTTTGAACTGAAGTTCTTCCAAATATATACCTTCTAACTTTGCTTTTGGATAAAGACACCCCCCCCCTCTACTTCCTGGAACAGATAAGCTTTTCTTTCCCCTACTTTGAAATTCATAGGCTAAAATTTTCAAAAAAGTCATGTAACTATGGAAATCTCATTGCTTGTAGGTGTTTTTAGAGGCACTGCTGAACTACTGTGCAATCCGGGTACTGAATTTCAAGTAGCTCAGCTTATACACCAGCATAAAGTTGTTTAACGTGATTAGCATTTTAAAATACTCACATAGTATTTGTTCTTGAAATTTTTACTTATAATAGCCTCTATCACCTTCCTACATTGTCATTCACAGAATAAAAAAACACATTTGAGTGCAGCAACGATCCAATGCAGCCAGTACAGTATAGGAGAGAGTAAGAGACAGTCTGTGCTTTGGGGAGCCTGGAACCCACATGCAAGGTAGAGCGTGAGGAAGAAAAGACGCAGAAGGCTGGTGCATCCAAGTTCATTTCATTGCCCTGACTCTTTTTCAGGTGCGTTCCAGTCATTTTATACCTAGATCTTTGGCCACATATTTAATGTGTCAAGTTGAACTGTGCAATGAAAATGTGCAACAAACGTAATTGTCTGGGGGTTTGTTTTATGCTTTCTTCTTTCTACCACTTGTAATGCACTGTCTTGACTTTTGAGCGGTCAGAAACATTTAGACTCCTTGCCTGGGTTGTTTCCTTGATGGAGAAGAACAGTGTAGTCTGTTTTCAAAATCTCTCTTGTTCATAAGCTATTTACACCCTTGGATGGGATTTTGATGGCAAAGCTGATGCTAATAACAGGTGCAAATCTATTTTCAGAGCTCCAGCAAGATCAGCACTGTCTCTCAGCATCTCCAGCCAACAGCAGTTGCTTCTCTGTCCAAAGCATCCCCTGACACTGCGATTCAGAGTCCTAACTCTTCCCCAGCACACAACGGGGCCCCACTGCAGAGAACACGAGCTTGGCGTGCAACTTGGAAACCATTTCTCTCCCATATATTTAGCCACCTGGCTCAGCTGTTGATTAAATAGGTTGGTCCCCTCACTTACTTTTGGTGTCAATCCAACTGCGGTTGTCTTCCTGACAGAGTTAAAGAGTCCCTATTCCCTTATTTGAAAGGAATAGCTAGCATTTGCACAGGCATGTCTCCCCTCTCCCCAGTTAAGTCATTTACACACTTGCAAAGAGCATGTGACTGCAGGTGCGTAACACAAGTGTCCTGTCCCTGCAGCACACTCAGCTGGGAACTTTCAAATAATGTTGCTTTCAAACTTTCACATGGAAATGAAAAGTTGTGTAAAATTCCAAAGGAAGCAGAAAACGTTATTTTTTGCTTCAAAGGGAAATAAGACTTCATAACTCACCGGTACCTTTTTGACTAGTTCTGCTTCAGTCCTTTATCATGTTGGCTAATGAGCATTCATGGCTGCTGTTACCTCTGATGTTATCAAGAACGCAAGTCTTTTTTTTTTGGGAAATGGGCTTTCTTTGTTAACTTGTGTTGTCCCTCTTGGCTTGGCTGTGAAATCATAAAACAAAATCATATGCAAAAAATAAGATGTTTAAAGTTTCCTTTGTTGGACAAAATAAGGACATCAGTGATCTGGATGAAATGGAAGGAGAAGATAGTTGTGAAAACTTAATGCAAATATTTTAAGCAGCTAATGAAATGCGAATGTTTACCTGGATAAACCATTTTACAGTGCTTTGCCTTCTCCAGCATAGCCCCAAAGACAACCGGAACTAGAGTAAAATATTAAATTATGAATGCATTGTTAAAGTAAGTATAAAAAAACAGAACTGGCAAGATGAAATCTGGCGCCTCCAGGGAGCATATCCTATCCCTTGTCTAATTCCAGTGATTTGTATGAAGCAAAGTTCCTTATGTTGGGGATTGCACAACTTCTGTGGTGTTACATGCAATTACCTTTTACTGCCTAGATAAACTGTCAGAGCATTAACCTGAGGTTTTCCATGTAATGTTCCAGATGCATGTTCCCCTTGAAAAGGCCCATAATTCAGCTTATTTATAGCCGAATAAAAAACAATGCCTCCAAATAGAAGTCAAAGTTCACAAGGCTTGGCTAGTACAGCATTTTAAAGCCTGGTTCTCAGCAGGTTATAGGACTGGGGAGAGGCCATAATAGGATATTGAAATGTTTTTCTTTTTCAGACTTGGCAATAAATTCCTTGACATCCCGTTATAACTTTATGAGCTGGTTCAGATTGTCGTATTGCATTAGCTTCTGACAAGCCTCTACGCAGGGAGCAGTGCAAGCCTGTGTTTTGCTGTCCACCTACTTGCAATGCCACAGATAAACAGGTAGGTCTTGGACTCATTTACCTGTATGAAAGGGGAAGTTCGAGGTAAGCTACGCGAAATGCCCGACTGTTGTGGCATTTTAATGCCACAGGGGCCTATCTCGGACCCTTTGAAAATCTCAGTCTGAATCTTTAAAGTCAGTGCTAGCTTGCCATATCCACGCATGGAAACATTGGTGTAGAAGCCAAAACCAAAGGAATGGATATGTGAGCAGGAGCTCACTGTCTAGGCTAGGTTAGGAGTTGTCCCGTATGTGGACTGATAGCACATGATATTGCACTCTATGGTGACCTGTAAGCAGACTAACTGCAACATCTCACCTGTATGAACCAACTGATTTTGCATCTATCTGTTAAAGAAGCATCTACAGTCCACCTGTCATACCTTCTCTGAGTGTTTTATGTGCTGTTTCCTTTCATGCAAAGTAAACAAGTAAGTGGACTGAAGGGAATTTTCTATGTGGTAGTTATATACATAACAAAAATGCACATATGACCTGTCATCTGTTTCTTTTTCCCAATGAACTGCAAAATCAACACACACAAATATGTTTATATGAACGGGCCAGAAAAACAGCTGGTTCATCAAATAAAAAGGGGCATGCTTGGCTCTGTTAGGCCAAGTGTTCAACTGGACCCCATGTATTTATAAAGTGAGAAAGTAGAGCATATTTGAAAATGCAGGTGTATAAATATTTCTGCCAGACCTGCTGGAGTATTTGAAGTCTCCCCCAAGCCGCTGCTCTGACTCACCACTTTCCAGCATGTGGGGAATGCCGCCTCGTGGGCAGGAGCTGGCCGATTCCTGGAGACAACATTGGCCGTGGCCCCAGGGCTGGGGTAGTGTTGCCCCGAGGAGGTTAGTCTCAGGATTGCCGGAGAGCACCCCCTAGGTCTGAGCTCATCCTGCCTGGAGGAGCGCGATGGACGTGGGGCCAAGCAGGGTCATATCTCGGGTGTAAGCTTTGCCCAAGGTGGAAGCATGAAGTTCACCGTGGAGGTGCTTTAGGCAGATGTGGAGCTGACCGTTTGTTTCCTTGGCCTGGCATCTGTGGAAGAAGGCTGCAACTTAACTGCCAACATGGAAAAACCATCTCAGTTCTTAAGTCTAAACTTCAAAGAAGGTCATTATGTTTAATGTTACAAACCCCCTAAATAATCCCAAGGACGGAGAGCAGAGGAACAACGCTGGCACTCTGACGCAAACTGCAGACTCAATGCAAATATTATATTAGATACTTCCCAGCTATGACTTCCTCTGGAGTGCTGTCACTACTGCACATGGAAAAGTAAATCCCTTCATAATAAAACACATGCACACACACCCAGCTGCGCACCTGCAGAGCCATAACCCAACAGTTGCATAACACGGGCTTTCTCAGCAAAGCTAACGCAAGATCTCTGTCGATTATAGAATAATCTTGTGGTTTATTTAAGCTACAGGTAATGTGCTTACGCAAAACAAGATTTCTAATATTTCCTCTCTTTTTTTAAATGTAGCTAGAGTAAGTTCACAGGCAAGCAACGATTATTAATTCCTTTTTCTCACTTGTAATTTTTTTGTTGAATTGGGTTGGCTACATGGAAAATTTGACCAAATGACAAAGCATTTTTGGAGCCAAAGAGACAAAAAGAAGCACCCAATACACGATGGAATTTGAAATCAGAGTAATTTTAATGATTTGAAGCTCCAGTGCCACTTGACCATTGTTCTTCCGACTTCGCAAACATAATCTACTCTGACTTCAAAGAAAATCTGGCAATTTTTGTGCCAAACTAACTTTCAAAGGCAAGCTCACTGACAGAAGATCCAAGACTGGGGCTTTACAATGGAAACTGATTGTAATATTAATGTTACTCCACACTTAGCAAAAATATCTTAAGCTACAAAGCTGATGATTGATAAACAACTTTCATGCCAGCATGCGAAGTATCACATTGCTACCAAACTCTTGCGCCAACACTGCTGCAGGAACCCTTGAGCAGTCCCTGCCTCTGCCAGCTGGGTAATTGCACTACCTCAATTCTGTGTTACTAAAAGGCCAGATCTTGACCTTTTGGGGTATTTCTGAGTGTAAAATTAAGCCTGCATGCAGATGTATGCTGGCTGAAGGCCTGAGAAGGAGCTTCAGCTTTGAAAAAATAGTATTTAAGACATGGTCTTGCTTTATGGCAAAACTTCTGCTTCTTTCAAAAGGAGCTGGGCTATGCTCACAGAATTTAGGCTACACAGTTCATAAATGGCCTTGGATTGAACATTGAATTTGAAAATCGAGACCACTGTTTCTTTCGTTCACGGTGAAAGAGCTTTCTAGTGTGAGCAAAGAGATATTTCAGCTTGGTTAGGGAAAGGCACAGCAAAAAGAGCTGATCTGAGAGAACTTGGAGAACTGGCCGGGGGAAGGGCAGAGCAAGGAAGTACCCATCAGAAAAACTTCAGTACACCTCAGAACTGCATACATTTATTCATTGGGTCACGAATTTTACCTTACGAGTCACTGATGTGAACTGGAGTCACTTACGGACCTTATACTGTTAGAATTTTCTATGTTAGGGTAAGTTGTCATGATATTATTAGACTTTCCTAATTCTAATAAACTCTAGAGATCTTAGAAGAGCTGTTGCAACCTGCATTGTCTTTCAAAAGCAACATAATAAAGAATCTGAACTGGATCTGTCCCCATGAGTCCTTCCAGTCGTCTCTCTCCCTCACTGGTCATGATGCTAATGAAAGCCACTAGATGTCACTACTATATTGCACTAATAAAGCTAAAATAATATTTTTCTGGCAATAAATGTCCTGACTCATAAGGAAGTTGGGTTATAAAAGCTGTGGATAGTTTGGATTCCTTCCAGTTAAAAAACAAAACAAAACATTTTTTTTCTTTTTTTACTAAAAATATTGGATCCAAGTTCAAAACAGTCATTTAACAAATAACATTGACTTGTATTTTAAAGGGAAAAATACTTTGAAGTTAATACCGAGTAAAGAAACATAGTCTGTGGCTCTGTGAACTGAGATGATGGGAAAAAATTATATCTGAAGGTCTGCAGTGCTAAAGACGAGGCTTGACTAACTGTAGGGTTGGGGACATTCAGGAATACTCATATTCTCTTGCTCAACCAGAAAGTGAGGCAAAAGGCCAGTGAAATAATAATAATAGCAGTAATAATATTGTATATTTATATGGTGCCTTTCATCTCACAGGTTTCCACACTGCAGCGTCTAGCTAACTGCAGATACAATAATCACTTCACTCACCACCGACACGGAACCACCCTTGGCAAAGCCCATGGCAGCTGTCAAACAGCACATTGGGAACTGCTGCTCCGATTCAAAAGATCAGGAGGGCATTTTTGAAGCAGGTAAAGAGTATTTTAATGGGCCAGCTCTGCATTTGTCCCTATTGTTGGGGCTAATTCAAGTTCTCTGGCATGTTCCTGTGTTCTGGAGGAGGAGGGTGTTTTGTTTTAAGACTTAGTTTAATTGGAAAACTGGCGGGCAAGCTAAACTTTTTAACCCATACTGGGGAGAAATTTAATGTGCCTCAAGTGGCCATCTGAAGATCTCTTACTGTGGTCCTGGTGAATCCTTAGGTTTCCTGTCGATGCTGCCTGGGTGAGACTCAGCCAGATTCAACTTATGCTGCTGCAGGTAATCAATGTGTGGCAATCCCAGTGGCAGAAGGTGCAGAGAATGCAAATTTTGTTTGTATGGTAAGATTTAAATAAATAATAAGAATGTACTCAGCTAAGGTAGGAATGAGATGCACTGGGATATAAACTTTTATCCCTGTAAGCAGTTTGGGAGCTCTTCACAGAGATTTTTTTTGACCATGAAGCGTGCAAGCTTGCTTTGAGATGAGAGGGGGTGGTAGGGATATTTTTCCCCCAGGGAAATCTGCTGCCTTTTGTGATCTGCGTAAGTGAACTGGACATCTTCAGGCAAGTTGGTAATTGCGTACAGTCTCACAGCATTTTAGTACAGATGTGACTATTTGCTTCTGCAAATGGTAGTGGGAGGGCAGCCATTTTGGCAGTGCAGGATCTTGTCTTCAGTCAGTCTCATTTCCGGCATCACAGTGGAATTAACTCCAGTTACTGGTATTTTTCCATAGGAGCGTTTTACACAGGAACATTTGGATTGGCCTCGCTCCAGTCTGAGGAACCTCAGTGAAGCCGCAACCTGAAGCAGAGCCCCACACCCATGTCCAGGTTGATCGTACCGCATGGGGTGAGAGGCCTTTGGCTTGCAGTAGATGAAACTGCTCTGAGTCCTTGCCCAGCAAGATGGAGAAGAACTGCTCTGTGCTACTGGGTGCAGGCGGTAACTGAGGGACGGCAGTTAGGATCCCTGTCAGCACCTGAGTGGTTTAAGTCTGTGTCTTCTATGCAAAGTGAGTGGGCTACGGTATAAACCATGTTCTGGTGTTCACCTGTGTGGAATGATCTAATTAGCTGATCTGGAGCTAGCATCAAAGGTGGGTGAGATGCTTTGGGAAGTGCCTGGAGCTGGGCTGGACACAATACCTGAGAAAAACTCATGGCACGTTAACTCTGTAGAGAAGACAGTGCCTCCTGTTGTGCTCTTCTCCAATGAGCCCTCTGTTGTAATGCTAGTTAGAATGACTTCGACGGATAAATCCATGGTTTGGAAAGCGCTTTGGGATTAAAGGTGCTATATCACTATAGGCTACTATTAAATACCTGCTATCTAGCAAAAACCTCATCCACGGACACTCACAGTCACACACTGTAACTAAAACTGGAGAGAAAGCTAATTGGCCCCTGTCCTCTCAGGTAGTGCTCTCAGTTTGTATGTTCTAGGTCTAGGTAACCTCCCAGCCAGAGAAGGAATGAGACAGAGAAACATGGCACAGGCAAGAATAACTCACTTCCCCGGCTCAAGTTACCGACAAAGGCATGAAAGCCTCAGCCCGTAGTATAAATTATGACCTATCAACTCGACCAGAGTCATAATAAGAAGGGAGGAATCAGATGAGTAAGGCAATAGAGGAAAAGCAAACACTGTGAGTAATGGCAACAAGAGGTTAGTTCCCTAGAAGTTGTCTAACCACATTAGATAGCACAGCTTAGTGACTGAGTCTGGGCCCAGTGTCTAGAGGATAAATCAAATGGGCTTTTTGTTGTTGATAAAACATTTTCTCCACAGCAGATGGATTTAATATTTCCTGGATCCATACTATTCAAGACTTTGAGTGGGGATTCTTTTCCAGGATTGCATTATTGATGGCTTTGTTTCCAAGGGATGCAAACTCAGAGCTCTCCTAGGACTTGTTGCTATAAACTGTTAAGTGAGGATTTTTGTCCCCTCTTCTTGGTTTCCTCCCTCCATTTATTGACTTATGTGTTTGCTCCTGATCCTCTTAACTTCTCATTCCTCCCATTCTTCCTTCTACTTTCCTCTCTCCCCTGCTCCTCCTTCACTTTGTCATTTCCATACCTCTCAGCTGCTCTCGGTTGTGAGGACTAGCCTGGATTTTGCCGGGCTAACAGTGGTAGCAGGCAGTGCTGGTGTTAGCATGGCCCTGAGGTCCCTCTCGCTCAGTAGCCAGCTGCCCTCTTCTCCCCTTTCAGGTCCCAGGTTACTTGTTACAGAGCAGTATGGGTGGCGGAGCATCTCCAAAGTGCAATCAAAGAACAAGAATTACTCTAAAGTGTGATGTTCTCTCAGCTGAACAGCAAGGCTGAGGTGCATACCATCTCCTCCTACATAGGTAACTATTCTTTTAAAGTGAGATAACTGTCATGGGTTCTATAAAGCAGGTTCGGTGCATCAATACATCCTGCTGCCACAAGATGGTGTAAATTCATAGGCATCAACACGCAAAGTGGTATAAAGTGGCACATTGTCAGTGTTTTCAGTTGAGTGGTGTTAGTTTTATATCAGTCAAGGATCTGAACAGATGTCTTGAATGAAATATATGTAAAGCTTCTCAGCTAACTCACCACCGAAACGCTTTTTCACATGTGAATTGCCATTCAGTCATATTTTATCTTTCAGCTTTGTCGGATGGTACTAGATTTGAAAGGTCAGTCTGGGGCAAACTGGGGCAGCATAAGCTTCACACCTTCCAGCCCTGTAAATATGTCCTGGGGAGCTGTCCTCCTTTCTGTACTGTGAGCTAGGCAATTTGGACTTTTTGCTGCCCAGCTTATATTCTAACCAGACCCAAAATTCAGACTGTCTAGGTCAAAGAAGGTTGTTTGGCAGGTCTAAATGGAGATGTATAGTAGACCAGCTACTACAGAAACCTAGCAGTGTTACAGGAAGGTGGTCAAAGCTAATATACTAGTATATATATATTTATCTCCAGATAGACAAAATTTTAATTTAGGCCACCAGATGCTAGCTGTGTGCACGAGAGCTGCTCTGCCCTCCCAAAGAGAAGAGCGCCATTCCCATTACCTCCGGCTCTGATCTGGCCAGCAGATATTGGAAGTGGGAGGAGGACTGAGCAACTTGGAAGAAAAGGCACCTTTGAATGTGAAGAAAACACAAAATGGTCCACAATGAGCTGTAAATCCTTCAAAGCACACCTTTACATAAAAAATGTCCTGACTACAATTGAACCAAGAGGAGAGCAGCTTCTTTGTACACCAAGCACCCCAACAGCTGTTGTAGGACAAACATTACCCTCCCACTGAGACAAACCTTGGATTATATTTTTAATCATAAATATGTGGGCATTTAAGAATCATGTTTTTCCTACCATGTCTTTGCTGTCTTTTAGGTATATGAAGGGAGGAGACTTCATATATGATTTCTTGATTAAGAGAGCATTTTAGCTGTGATTTGTTTTGTTTTGTTTTTTTTTAAACTAACCCATAAAAAGTAACTGAATTTAATTTCTTACTCAGCCCCTAAATACTCACTCTGTGTCTACCTCTAGCCCACTTCCTCTTACTTCAGCACTTCCTGCTAGGTGTATGTGGTGTCCTCAGGACGGTGTTATTCCACAATGACTAAGTTGTCCTGAAGTGTGTTATGGTTTAATAACAACAGGAATTAGGTTTGCTGCAAGCAAAACCATTTTATTATGACATTCAAAGACATAAAACCCTCTTGTGCAATAATAAGGGGAAAAAACTCTTTCCATCCATTTGTACAAAAGAAGCCTCAAGAGATTAGTACCATAATAAGAAGAAAACAAACATGATTCAGTTTAGAAAAATGTAGCTAATATGTCTAAAGGAAACTGCAAGCACTTAATCAGACAGACAGAGATTTGGGAAGCACTATTATTAGAAGTGACCTGAGAGTAACGGGGAGACAGCAATTTAGATATTAATTGCATAATTACGTTTCTTGCTGAGGTGACACTGACATCATGTGATTTGGGGTATTGTGTTCAGTTGTGTGTGTCCCAGTTGGATGAGTGAACTGATGTGATTAAGTAGCCAACGCAAATAATCAGGTGAGGGAGATGATAAAAATTTTTGAGAACTAATTTAAAAGAAACTAAGTATCGAAAGTTTGATAAGGTGATGGCACAAGGAAGTGCAAAGGAATGCAAATGTATGAGAGCCCTAAGAGGGGAGAGGAACCACAGAATGAAGCACATGGGACGGGATCTGAGGGGCAGGAGAAGGATTTAGGTAGTCTGGCAAGAGAGGATTGAGGAACCTCTAAAGAATCACAATGGCTACCCCATCCTTTCATTTGATTTGAAGTAAACACACAGGAATATTAAGAAACATTAGAATAAACACCTTGAGTAACTCTTGGAAGTGGGGAAGAAGGGACAAGAAAGGAAAAATAAAGTCAGTCTTTTCCACTTCCAATTTCAGGACTGATTCACTCTCATCTCACCAATGTACTTCAAGGTTATCTTGTCTGAACTTCAGGGGATCAAAAGGCTGGAGGAAGTTTAGCGAAGCTTATCCAAGTTCTCCCACAGAAGTGCAATGGACTTTTTAACGGGGGCAGATAACGAGTGATTGCTTCTGGAAATTTTCCTAGCTACTCAGAAGTTTGAGGCAGAGGGTGCAATCTTCACTCCCCATCAGTCCTTTCAGTTTCAGGCAACTAACAGGAAATCCCTAGGGGCTATTGCAGATACTGAGCTAATGTATTTAGTTAACCGAGGTAAAACTGGAATGTACGAAAAGTGAGCATAGTCTTCTCCTGCTCTGGCAATGCACACTTCCATTCTGGCTACCTATGAGGGATGCAAAGACAATCTAAATTCATTTATTATTGATAATAAAAAGCTAATGGAGCCTTTTCAGACCTTACAGTGAAAGGGCCATTTTGGTTCAGTTCTTATTTTCTCCAGCCTGTTTGCACAGCTTTCCTTATTAGCTGGGTATCAGATAAAAAAAATGCTAATACTTCAGAAGTTCTCTGGTTGGTTGTGAACTCTGTTTCACCTGAGTAGGAGGCACGGAGACACACAAATGAAAGTTTTCAAGAGCCTACAGCGCATGGGAACCACGCCACACGACCTGCAAGTCTCCTGTTCAATGGCTTTCGTACAGGCTGATGCTGAAGCAGACGGGAAGTGAGAGTTCACCGAGAAATAACACATCTTCACCAGCGCCCAGAGATGCAAGATGCCAACCTGAATTCCTGACATATTAGCATTTGAGCCATAGTCAACTGCCAATGGCTCTCTGGCCAAGCCAGGCCAAACAAAAAGTTCCTCTTGAATGTTAAAATTAGAAATAAGATATTGCTCAGTTGGACATCACAACAGTAGCAGTTGCTCACACTTGCTCGGAATTGTTCTGACGGGTTTTGCCCTCCTTTTTGAAGAGTGCAGGTACATGACCCTATTTTTGTGTGTCACAACTCTCCAAATGGGGTGGCTGTAGTATTGCATAGTGCAGAGTGCATAACTATGAAACAGCAATGCCTTGTTTTCTTGGACTTTTTAAGGAACAGGGGATAATTTTGTTTATACTTAAAAGCCTTTTAACATCGCTTTGACAACATATTGCAGCTCTCAGGTCATTGGGTCTGTTTTGCTTATATCTGTTTCAGGATAGAGATGTAAAGAAAAGGCACAAGGAGCCTGGGGGAAGCCAGTCTACAGAGCTTGGTGTCCTCCGTGGCTATGTACTATAACAGTCCAAATGGCATGGAGATGAGTAAGTCCTAAAGTTCAATACTGTTTGTAGCATGGAGAAGACTCTGTTTCATGGCTCTTACCAGTAAGGTGAAAAAGTTCTTTGTGGGAATGAAAATTACCTCTGTCCTCATGTGTGGGACTTAGTTGCTGGATTTGTCGTGGGCATTCTCCAACAGAAGAGGCAGACAGACGGACAGGCACACACCTTCAGAGCACCTCGTTCCTGGCTTGGATTTCTGACTCTACCTTGGTTTCAGAGTTCCCTGTTTCTCTAGCGTTGGTCACCACCTAGCTAATACCACAGATCTTTGACGTAGAAGGCATGGGGCCCAGATAGCTTAAACAAAAAAGCCAGCCTTGAAGCTGAGACTATAATGAATTTGTGTTGTGTATAGGCTATTCCCAGTGGGAGAACTGTGACATGCACCGAAAGCAAAAATTGCTCTTCCAGAATTCAAGTCTTTTAGCTTAGAGTAATGAAAGAAAGGCAGTGCATCCCAGCATAGTGTGGTTCTCTGTCGCTTTGCAACAATGAGCAGCTAAGGCTGCATTATCATCTGAACCTGGCTTGGCTGGAGTTCTCTGCAGCTGCAGATTTGAGAGCAATGTCCAAACTGGCTCTCCTGGATATGACTGCAGTGGGAGTTTACGGAGTGGGGAGGGGTGGCTGTTAACTTGAGTTGCATACTTCTGGGTTATTTTTTCTTTCATTATCGGTAAAGAAATATTCTTTTCTTGCTAAAACTTAGGACTGCTCCAGTCAGCAGCAGGGATGTGTAGTGGGGACTGCACTGCTTGCCCACCATGATAATAGCTCTCTCGTGTCATGGCTGGCATGCTTCTATGCATGCATGATCATCAGTTTCTTGCCACTGGGTGAGACTTCTAGATCAAAGAGGTTTATGAGCAGAACCTCCAATGTGTTTGAGGTTTGCCCATCACTGCATGATACTTCCCAAGAGCATATTTCCTCATTAAAAAGTAGCCAGACTTGTTCCTGACTGCATTATGGTTAGTTTTGATTCAAGGCTGCCTCCAGAATCAATGGGAGTGTGCTCTTGGAAAATACTATATAGAGATGGGGAAACCTCAAACATTTTGGAGGTTCAGTTTGAAAACCTCTTTGGTTTGGAAGTCCACCAAAAGCATGTCATGAGATGGTTAGAAGGCTGGGTGGGGTTTACATCTGAGAATAGAGTGCAAAAGTGAGAATTGTTTAGCTTGGAAGAAGAAAGGGTTGGAGTAGTATGTAAGAGGTGTTTAAGAAAGACACCATGAAAGCTAATCCATTCTTCAAATTAACGTTGTTCCTTAATATGAGAGCAAGGAGTCAGTTAGTGAAAATGAAACAAGGAAAATATTTCAGCAGGGACCACTTAACTAGACTATTTAGAATTTCTGACCTCCAAAGTGTGCAGATGGGCAACGGGTATGAACAGTGCAATTTAGCCAAAATGGCACTGAATAAGAGACTTGACTTCTCTTTGCAGCCCATCTCTGACTTGTTGTGTGCCTTGAAGTAAAATTATTTCTCCTCTTTATGTCTCTCTGTCTTCTCTATAGATAAATTAGAGTGGGGAATGAGTCCTAACTGTAGGCTTTTAAAGCAGTTAGCTCAATGGGGTGGTGCACTTCAGGCTTTTCCTTAGTACCTGATCTAGCACAGATTTTTTTTGTGTAGCTTTGCCAGAAAAAGTAGGGGCAGACTTTGGACTCTCTTTAGGTACTTAATGATGACATTGAATGTCTGATTGGGTGTCTGTGGGATTTTTGAAAGTACCTGCACGACAAAATCCTCTTAGGAATCAGGTAGCTAGCTACTTTTGTAAATTCCACCAGGTAGCTATTTCCATCTCAAGGGTTTATATAAATTAAAAGTTCTGGTCTTCCACTGTGCCTTCCAGTAATATAACCGGTATACCAGTGCTTCCATCTCTTGATGGTATGTTGTGGGAGATAGAGAGGTCGATCTGTAAGATGCCTAGATAGTACAAAGGAAATGGAGTTTAGATAGACTGGAGTCTGTACAGACTAAGGAAAGAAATCCTCTCAGTTCTAAAGAGTGTGGCTCTTCATCCAAACCCTCTCAGTCTAGTGGTGTGACAGTTTATCCCAGGAACATTTCTGGACCTTGCTCTGTGCGTTCGTTACCTGTTAATTTAACCAAGTGCCACTTTTGTTCTCTTCAGAAAACTCATGATGCACTTCAAATTATAGACATGTATGATCAATTAACTGTAAAACAAAGATAACAGCACATGGCAGATTCAAAAAGGGTCTGAAAATACAAATCAAACCCATTAGACTAGGGTTGAGGTACTCAGCAGTTTCATGGTATCTAGATATGAGAGGAAATGTCTCCCATGTAACAGTGTTATCAATCGCACATATAAGTTGACAGTATCATCTTGACAATTGACATGAGGAAAGAATGTTGGCCAATATACAGAGTGTAGCGGAGACAGACTATCTAGGACCTGAGAAGGTCCTGAAATGGTGTTCCTATACTAAATGAGATCTTCAGTCCCTGACACAGTACTGAGAGACAAGCTGAATCAGAATAAAAGCAACTAACCAAAGGTCATCTGCCTCTGCAGGGGTAGTGGACCGAAGCAGAACTGTGCAAACAGGCAGTCTTCTGGGGCCTAAAACCTGGGACTATGACTGAGCTACGGTCCTGAGGTCAGAGGAACTGAACAGAGAAGTATGCTGCCTAGTAGGTGGTCACGGTGCTGATCTGTACTGGCCTCTTGCTGGGGAGGGGAGAGGGGGAATTGTGTGCAAATAGTGGCTTATTCTAAGCAGTAGTGGTTTATGAGAGGCAGTTTGTGAGAGCCACAGAGTGGTGTTTTATTCTTAATCACCTTTTCCCTCTATCTTCCCAGCTTGGATCTCTTGGCAGAACATGATTTAGGTGAGGCAAGGCATAGGTGCTCATCACTAGCAGGGGAAGCACAGTGCCAGGCAATAGGCTGCTCTGCTGCCACTGCAGACATGAACTTTGCCTACACTGCTGAGAGGCTTTCAGTTGGTCATGAAGATAACATTCCCCAAACTTGAAGATGTCTCTCACAAAATATTAAGCCCATATTAGACTTCGAGGACACAGAGTAGGGCTTCAGAACAGCACTGACAGAAAAATGCAGAGGCAGTTGACTTAGCAGAAAAGAAAGCAGTAAGAACAGCTTAAGAAAAATCTCCAAAGGTTAGCCTAGCATTGCAGATGCGTAATAGGGATACAGCAAATGATCCCTTTCCAGGAACAGGTATGAGCTGTGATTTCTTGAATGGTGTTAATGTAAGGCCCTCCTGTGATTAATGTAACTCACCACTGGATGTCATTGTTTCTCTATAGGAAAGCATCAGGGACACTTTTATTTGGCAGTAAAATTGTTTTTGTTTTTTGTTTTTAGGTTTTTTTTTTAAGTAAAGAGCCTCATACATGGGATATTCAGGTGCTTGGCACCTTTTCCACCTGGTAGAGCAAGCTCAGGAGCCAGATTATGCTTCTTGTTTTCTTAGGGTGGGGAAGGTTTACAGCCTTGAGATGAATAGTCTATGCTCTAACTTGCAGCTATCAGGCCAGATCATCAGCTGGTGTAAATTGTACTGCTCCGTTAAGGCAAAAAAGCCATACCCATTTAAATAGGCTGAGAATCTAGCCCATCGTGCCTGCCTCTTTCCAGTCCCATTCAAATACAGAGAATCTTTTCTGCTTCCTCACGCACAATCTTTGTGCCCCCATGATCCATCTTTTTCTTACAATGTTCTCTTACACTACTCTACACTACGCTACACTCCTGAGCCTGGCCTCAGTCCACCGTTTAAAAGCATCATCCAAATGTTTATATGAGTTATTTTTCTGTAATCTTTCTGCTTTAATTTGTATTTTCTTCAAGATGCTCCTTACAGATGGAAATTTGGAGGGACAGCCTTAGGGAGACATGGCTGACTGGAAAAGGAAGCAAGTTATTTAAACTTAGCCCAGAATGAATGGCATCACTGACAGAGCATTACAGGAGAGGTTCAATACTCCTCCTGCCAACAGTTTCCTTAGCGTCCTTCTGCCAAAGTTTAGTATCACCAGGAGGGACTTGGGCTTAACGGCTGACAGTGCCATTGTATTTGTACAAATCAATTGTATTTCCTTTCCTAGAACGAAAAGCTAATTCAGCCAGTTAATTAATGATTCAGATAGCAAGAAACATGCAAAAAGTTCTCAGAATCACCACAATAAATAGACTAATTCTTCTTGCAAGGTATGTTTAGGGTTGCATTTGTTTAGGTTAGTGATGAATCTGAATGTGCCCTTCTTTCTACTCCTGCTATGCTGGTGAGGCAGCACAGCTGTGGGGATTCTGTGGCATGGTGAAAAATGCTTTTGAATGAGATCTGGAAACAGATGGAACATGAGATATCAGCAGGCAAAGTAGCATGTCCACAGTGACAGGTTCACACGGATAGTTCTGCTAGTAACAGCACTGAACAGGGGGCTGGAGAAAGTAATTTAACCATCGTGTTTTACTCAGGTTTTGGAAGAGAAGAAGAAGAGACCATTGCTACTTGCAAAGAAGATACAAGAAACAGCAACATAGTTCCATGAGATGGTCTTCATCCAATTCAGGATGGATTTTGGTATAAGTAAAGATAATTTGTAACTAAGTAGGGAGGTGATGGAATTGTTTGTAAGTTACATGGATTTAGGGGGTCTGTTACTTAGTGAAACCATGAAATGTCAGAGTAAGGATAGATCTTGTTCTGATGGAATACAATTAAATTCTTAGTTTCCCTGTCAGAGAAGAGGAGAGGAGAGAGAAGAGGAGAGGAGAGGGAAGAGGAGAGGAGAGGGAAGAGGAGAGGAGAGGAGAGAGGAGAGGAGAGGGGAGAGGAGAGAGGAGAGAGGAGAGAGGAGAGGAGAGGAGAGAGGAGAGGAGAGGAGAGGAGAGGAGAGGAGAGGAGAGGAGAGGAGAGGAGAGGAGAGGAGAGGAGAGGGAAGAGGAGAGGAGAGGGAAGAGGAGAGGAGAGGGAAGAGGAGAGGAGAGGAGAGGAGAGGAGAGGAGAGGAGAGGAGAGGAGAGGAGAGGAGAGGAGAGGAGATTTGGTGTCTTCCACAGAGTGTCTTTTGGGATTACACAAATTAAATTTTATAGCATTTTAGAGTCAAAGTGCATTATAATCTCAAATGCAGCTGAGAGAACACCTTTTTACCAATTAAATGCATGGGTTTGGGATCCTTCTTACTGGGGTTAAAAAGGAATAAAACAAAACTATGTTTCTAGCTTATACTCTTGTCACCTTACCCAGTCATCAGGGCTGTAGCAAAGTGAGCTGTATTCTGCACAGATTTCCCACTGGTTATTAATTTTATAGCCATTTTCTGTTTTTCATGTTTTATCACAATAGAAGGTTTCTGTGGCAATGGGATCACGAGTGAACAAAAACACTATATATCCGGGGCTATTTGGTGTATGTGATGGAGTACTAACTTATGAATGCTTGACAGCAGTCAGCGTGCCTCTCAAAGATCACCCTGTTCAACAAACAAGCACTGGGAGCATGTGATGCTCTTGATGTGATTAATGTTAGAGACAGAGCCATCTGTATGGGGCATCTGAATAAAACTCATGGTCAGAACCTCCAGGATGTCTGACTTTTGAGTGCATTAGTGTTGGGTTTATTGCTTACTTATAAACAAATCACAGGAAATACTTGAAATAGCTTTGCAGATCTGAAATCACTGGTGAAACACATTTTAAAATGAATACAGGAGGAACTGGACAAGATGAATTACAGTTTCAGAAATAATCTAAACACATTCAACAACATGAAGCCATCTAACTGAGGCTGTTCAACAAGCAAATAATTTAACTGCAACAAGGGCTTGTATTATAAAGGTTTTTCTGACATGTTGTGATTTTCAATTAGTTATTTTACATTGAGAGAGTTCATTTCCTTATCTATTTTGACAGCTGTTATCTTTTCTCATATGCATATATTCTTTGGTTATTTGGTCAGTATCTTTTGAAGTAATGCATTCAGCTCCTTGCTCGTTAGGTTGTTTAGGGACCATCACTGAATAAATAATTCATAAAAGTGCTGAAAAGGAAAGAGAAAATTTGAAAAATACAGTTGGAGATAATCTGGTCGTCAGAACGGAATACAGTTTGTGTCTTGACTATACCACTGCTTGTGTACATACTCAGAGATATTCATATGAATATCACAATTGAAATCAATATGATAGCTTGCATGGCTATCGTTGAAAGTAGAGATTTCTTGCTGGACTTTTCGTTTGAAAAACAAACAAACAAACAACCCCACCTCCATGTAAAGTTTAGTAAGTTCTGTCCCAGATGATTGATTTATGGAGCTGACTAGTCAAAAAAGTTTAAATATTGAGATAAGCTGTGGAGGAAGCAATTTTTAAGGACAGTAATATGAAAATAATGAAACTTTTATTTCTTCACATTTGGTCTGAACATTGCCCTTGTTTGTTATGGGATTAATCCAAAATTTTGTATCTACAGTGAGTCTTCCCCTGTTCTTTAACACTTTGGCATTGCAGATTATGTGGCAGGCAGTATAATGACTCAATAATTGATATGTTGTGAAGCTGAAGTTTCTGGTGTCTTTAACATATAGGCGCAGGTACTTCCTAAAGTTTATCATAGGTGATAGGCATATTGTTGAGGGGTTTTAGTAGAATGTAAATGGTTCAGATACTTAACTCCAGTCAAATAAAAAAGGCTTAGGCTTCTTGGTAAATCTTAGCCGTTATTCCCGTACATTCAATTTGACGACTCACCACCGAAACGCATCTGCCCAGGTTGGAACGTGGCAGCCATTCTGTGCTAACAACTCAACACAGCGGTTTATTTTTCTGAGGAGGAGCTGTAAGGAATAATTCGTCCAGCTGAAACTGCAAGCTGAGTCGCAAAGGTGATGACAAGAATTAACTTCCTGCAGCCTGGTCTCATGACTGGAGAAACATTTTAGCAGGTCTTGCAAGGGACAACTTCACAAAGAGCTCGAACGCTTCTGGATAACTGTCCATCAGGAATGCCCCTTGAGTAAAGCTAGCAGTGTGAGCTCTCCCTGCCATAAAGATGAGACTTAAAAGACTTTTGCCTGTGACTGCAGATATTTTCAAATGAACGTCCAGCATGAAAAACCTCTCACTGATGACTTTGAAAGTACACTGGTATGCCTTTAATGTAACTATTGTTTTCAGCTAAATGCCTTACTAGGGGAGTTTACCAGTCCTTTCTACTCCTCCAAAGCACAAAGAAGAAGTTCATTACTTAAATACTTGTAGTCTTTCAATAGGAGCATGATACCCAACTCCTTTTGGGTATCTTGAAAAATGTCCCTTTACAGTCTTGTTGAAACTTGCTATGCTAGTTGAAAGCAATTTGTCTCATTTCACATCCTGAACTATCATACAGCATAGCTAGCTTTGCACTAGTGACCAGCTCCAGAAGCGACACTACTGCATGCTTTAAGATAAGCCTATAGCCTGAATATGCTGACAAAGGGAAGAGCATCTCAGCGTTTCAGGTTGTGTGGACAGCAAATCAAACTTCTGCTTGCTTCTCCAAATTGTAGCCGTGATCTGGCCACTTTGCAGCTGTTAGACCGTTAACTGAAAGTTCATAATATTGACTTATCTTGTTTTATGGCCTTTAAAGAGAATTTCAGTCATGTTCAGTCACATTCTTGTCAAACTCAGCTGTCCAAATTAAGCTTGTTCCCAACTGCCTAAAGCTCTTTTTGTGTAACTAGGTCTATGTAACACTTCTCAGAACTCTAACTTGGCAAATCTCGCTCTCTTTAAGCTGCTCTTCTGACTTCTTCCAATACCTAAAAATCTAACTCCCTGTACCAAGTAGGCAGCAGAAGACTCAGAAACACCCCTCTACTGCATAGTACGTATTCCGGTACGAGAGCTCAGAATAAACCAACTACTTCAAGACGTTAACTTAGATAAAACCAGCCTCAGAGTTTAATTGTAGACTTTGATAGTGACCATAAAGGGCAGTAATGCCTTTCTCTTAGAGAAGACAGAAACAGACACACAGTGTGCTCTCTGGTTTCTTTGCGAAACCATTTAAGACTCTCATGTTATATGAAGAAATAGGAGAGAGGCAGCTAGCACTGAAGCCAAAGTGCAACTTGTAATCTGAATAGCACTTCACTCAAGCAGACCTCCTGAACCCCATGATTTTAGCCAAGCAAGGAAGTGTTGCTCAGCGTGACTAAGAATTGCCAATATTGGACCCTGAGGCATCATAACGGCTTTCATCATGAAGGACTGCAAAGCACGATGCAGGCTATGAATCAAATCCTCTGCACTCTCTTCCTTCGAAATGAAATCGGACGTGTTTTCTGCTCTTCTAGGCCCAGTCTCTCATTTAGCAAATGTACTTTTTTGTGGAGCCAAGCAGCAAACTGCTTTACTGACAGTATTTATTATCATAACACTAAGGAGGGTACTTTCAACAGTTTGTATCATCATCTCAGCTTATTCATAGCTTCAGTAAAGGTTATCCTGCTCACCGTGTCTGTGAAGACCTTCTTCTCCTGGCCTCTGACAGGCTGGAATCTGGTTAGCAGGGCTTATTGACAGCGTGAAAAATATAACTATGACGATAAATGTTAAGACTGGCAATGAAGAACTTTATTTCTTCACGGATGAGGTCTATTTTTCTTACCACTTCTACGATGCTATCCTGATTTGTCATTTTGGACCTCCTAGGTTACCTTGATGACAAACAAACTGCAGGTGCACTGAAGGGCCACCTGACATGTCAGATGGGATTGACGTAAATCTCTAAATTACTTGCAAGTTGTATCCTTTCATTAAATCTAATGTGACATAACACGGCAGAATCTGCTACTGCACACCAAGGAGCACTCTGGGTGTTGAAAAGTAGCAGACCTGAAGAGTATATATGAGAAATGATGCACAAAGCTTGTGAGTTTATATACTCCTTTTTGGGCCAGATACTTTACTGAGAGCGTTATTGTGAGTTTTAACTTCTGCGGCTGTTTCTTTGCATTCATGAACATTCAAAGTTCAGTCTAGTGTTACACAATGGTAAACAAGATGTACTTCTTGCTTCAGGTACTGCCCATTTAAAATTACTCTTAGTTCACAGCAGTAAAAGCATTGTGCAACTGGGACAGATTTGTCTTCCCCATGAGGCTCCTTGTCCTTATCACAGAATCACAGAATCACAGAATCGTTTAGGTTGGAAGGGACCTCTGGAGATCATCTAGTCCAACCTCCCTGCTCAAGCAGGGGCCTCTAGAGCATATTGCCCAGGGTCACATCCAGACGGCTTTTGAATATCTCCGGCGAAGGAGACTCCACCACCTCTCTGGGCAACCTGTTCCAATGCTCTGTCACCCTCACAGTGAAGAAGTTTTTTCTCAGGTTCAGATTATCGTCCTGAGTAACTTTTCCAAAACTTCTCTAAGATCTACAAGATCTTTCATGACAATAATTCCTTCCAGGACTGCCAGGTCTTGCACTTTAATCATAAATCTGCTGGAGCTGGACTTGCACTAAGACAAAAAAAAGTCGCTTGTCACACTCCGTTTTCGCCTGTTCAGGGGGAAAAAACCTGTTGGCGTAGGATGCCTTTCCTGCTTCCAGCAGGATAGATGGGTGCTGTGAGGACAGAAAAAGCTCTCTTCTTCCCCTGGGGAGCTAAGAGGAGTCGTGAGATGGAAGAGGGGGACAACGGGAATAGAAAGCAGTCTTATGCATGACAAAGTATCTTTGTCTCTCTCTGAACAACAGGTTGTTCTGCTTTATGTCCTTACCACTGCGGAACCAGGGAGGAGGGCGTGAAGGAAAAGGAACCGTCTCTGGAGCTGCAGAGGGAGAGCGGCTTGTGGCGCACAGACGTGCAAGGGCCAAATATAGGCAAAGCGGGAAGGTGGATTATGTAACCAGGAGTTTTGGAAGAAGCTAGCAGTTTTATATCACCAGATAGCAGTTTATGCCAAACGCGGATTTTTTACTGATTTCCTGTGACAGTTTCTATAGCAGCGGCCAGAACCTTGTGAATCTGGGAGAGCTGGTGGTAACACGGCCGGCCCGATACCCCTAACAGGGAGGAAACCAGATGCTAGACGGGAAGTTTAAATGCCAAAAGATGGGACAGAATCTGTTTTTCTTCTAGACATCTGTTGCAACGTGAGCTTTGGTGGCTGGCCGGGGGACGGACCACCTGGCGGGCGCGCGTCCCCCCGCGGCGGGGGCTCCAGGGCCGCCGGGCCTCCGCTGCCGCCGGAGCGGAGGCACCCGCGCGCCCCTGGGTGGGCGGCAGGCAGCACCGCAGCCCCAGACGGGAGGCCTTTGCCAGGCCTTTTTCGCGCTGTGCTGCGGCACCGCGTGGCCCGTACGAGGCGCGTTACTCCCGCGTAGATATTTTGCCTTCTGGGGCACAGCCCCCTCGGCGAGGCCCACCAGCCAGGCCGCTGCTGAGGGGACCCCCGGGGACCCCCCCCCCCCCCCGCCGCGTCTGCTTTGTTATCAGCTTGATTTGAGGAAGGGGCGGACAAACCCCTCCCGAGGTTACACGGGATCCTCCGGCAGCCCGCGGCGCCCCCCCCCCCACCGCCCCGCGCCGTGGGGCCGGGGCGCCCCCCCACTGCCCCGCGGGTGGGAGGAACCGTCGCGCTGAGGGAAAGGGAGGGCCGCTGGCTGCGGCCGAGCAGGTGGCCTCAGTGCTTGCAGGGGCCAGTCCCGCGGGCTCGGCCTCTGTGTGTCAGCGGGAACAGGGAGGGCGTTTCTGTGACCCCCCCCCCCGGCGGAATGGTACCTACCGGCGCCGCCAGGAACGTTCTGGAAGGGCCGCGGGGAGGCGGCGCCGCCGTCGCTGGCCTCGCTGGGTGCCGGGGCTGGGGCGCCGAGGCGAGGCGAGGCGAGGCGAGGCGAGGCGAGGCGAGGCGAGGCGAGGCGAGGCGAGGCGAGGCGAGGCGAGGCGAGGCGAGGCGAGGCGAGGCGAGGCTCCGGGCGGGAGGGCAGCCCGCAGGCGGTGAGTACGCGCCCTCGCCCCGTGCGTGGTCTCTCCCTGCAGCCTTGCGGTCCTCCCCCGAGGGCGCCTTCACCCCGCATGCGGCGCGGTGGTGCTGGGCGACAGGGGTTACCCTCCTCCTCCTCCTCCTCCTCTCCTGGTCTGTGGTCAAAACAAAGGCCCCCCCTCCCCCCCCCCCCAAACCAGCTTTCCCAAATCACACCAGGGAACCAAAGCAGCTGATGGAAGCATGTTCTGCGTTTGCTCGTCCGCCTGTGAAAGGGCTCAGTCGTAAGGAGCGTGCTTTCGTCCGTTGTGAGGATAGCCGAGGTAGCTGCAGCGGGTGCCCGTGGTGTGCTTTGCTCCCTCCTGGGATCCGGAGACGCAGCGGGGTGGAGGCTGCGGGGCGCCTGGGGAGGTCCCGGGCTCTAATCACCCTGCTCCAAGCAGGTTGCTCAGGGCCTTGCAGTCAGATCTGGAGTATCTCCAAGGGTCGGGCACCCTGTTCCACTGTTCAACCATCCTCACAGTGAAGAAGCGTTTTCTTGTGTGCAGATGAGCTTTACTGTGTTTCGTCTTTGTGGACCTTTACTGGTCTCGCTCCGGTGTGTCCTGATCTCCCTGTTCCAGGACCCAGCGCTCCAGATGTGTCTCACCAGGGCTGAGCAGAGGGGAAGGATCCCCTCCTTCTACCTGCTGGTGATGCTCCTCCTTATGCAGCTCAGGATACTGTTGCCACGAGGGCATATTGTTGTCTTGTGGTCATCGTGTTGACCCGCGGGACCTGTAGGTCTCTTTTTGCAAAGCTGCTTTCTAGCCTGTTGAGCCCCAGCCTGTACTGGTGGTGTGTAAGGTTATTCCTCCCTGCTCTTCCATTTACTGAACTTTGTGGGGCCCATCTCTCCTCCAGCCTGTCGAGGTCCCTCTGCGTGGCAGCACAGCCCTCTGGTGTATCAGCCACTCCTCCAAGTTTTCTATCATCAGCAAACTTGCTGAGGGTGCACTCTGTCCTGTCAGCCAGGTCATTAACAAAGATATTAAACAGTGTTGGCCCCAGTATTGACGCCTGTGGTACGCCATTAGTTACTGACCTGTAGCTGGATTTTGTGCTGCTGATCGCAACCCTTTGAGCCTGACAAAATAGCTAATAGTGCTCAAGAAGAGGAGTGTGGCCAGAGTAGATCAATCTGCTGGCCTTCAGAAGGAAAAAGGACATATCTGCTGATCAACATTAATATTCAGGCCATATAGCCGAGCAGTGAGGAACAGAGAGCAGAGACTAAAACTCTTTTGCGCTGTAGAATCTGTCTGGGACTGTCCCAAAACTGAAATACGGGCCTTGGTGAGCTGGATCTTACAGTACAGGTCATGTAAACTCTGATGTTCTTGTTATGTTCTACGCTACCAGTCAGTTTATGGAAGGAAATGGAACTTTTTGATCTTCCATAAAGCTTCCTGCATGGAAGGCCTCCATCTAGGTTAACTCTCCTTCAGTCCATTCTCCCAGGTTAGGGTTGATGATAATACCTCAAACGCTGTCTCTCTCTGCTTCTGAAAAGTAACTCTGCCTTAGTCCTTTTCTAGGCAATCTCTTGGCTTCCCTCTGTTTCTATGCACTTGATAAGGGAAATATCCTTTGAAACTGACCTTTCCAGGCTGCAGGAATATATTCGAGAGCATTTACCCTGGGCGTCCCCAGCAGCCATAGTTAACTTTTCTTTAAATCCCTTAATTAGGGATTAGCAAAAGAGGAAACCCTAGGAGAAGCTCTCCACATTCATATCCTCTTTGTTATACTCATTCTTTAAGCAACTATTATTGGTCACTGTCAGGATACTGGTTGAGATGGACCTTTGGTCTAAAGTAGTATGCCTGTTACAATTAGCTGCACCTGAAGTATATTGCTGCCTTAATTTTTTTAGGTTTAGACTCAAAAAAGCCCGAAACAACTTTGACATCAGAGTATGGCCAGGATAGCTCTGGGTGACTACACTTTCATCCTGAAGCTGTGAAAAAGTACAGAGAAGAATATAGGATTTTTGGAGGCTGAGAACACAAGAATCTTTTTTTGTGCTAATATGCAGTGGTTGTTAAGGCTATTTTTTGTATTATTGTCCAGAGGCTAGAAAAGTTGCTGCAAAATGTGGGAGCATCTGTCTAGGAGATAGGAGGAAGCATAGGATTAAACCACGTTCCTGTAAGTGGATGAGGTTGCTGAACCCAGGTCTTCCGTTTGCCTTGAAGACTCATACTGTTTCAGGAGAAGGAAAATGGCTTAGCATAAACCATCCCTGAAAGTGTAGTAACAGATAGCGTGAGACTCTAAGTTTCTGTCACGTCAGCCTATGGCTTTTACTTACACTGAAAGCCTGACCTAACTAGTGTAAGTATAATTTCAGAGGATCCATGTTGATTGCCAACTGACAGTATTGTTGTTTGGCTCTGGTTTTCCCAAGGTAAATTTGCTTGGGAGAAGAGAAGCTTTACATTGGGTTGTTTGCAGCCAGAATTTGTCTGGAGTTAGGCAGATACTCAGAGACAATCATACTCAGTAAGTTTAATTATAATTTAGTAATTTGTAATTGCTTGTAATTGTCTTTGTGTTTAATCATATACACTTGAATATATTGTTTATAATATGTGAAGTAATAATGAGGTTATAAAAATGACATTTGTGATAATGCTGACTGGGATTGGACACTAAGGAGAATTGATCTGAGTTGATTTTAAGTAGATTAATTGGATTGTTCAGCTGTTGTTTAGAATTAAAACTTAATTTTGTATTGCTTATTTTGTGATCACAGTCTTTTGTTAGTGTGTGGTTTTGTGTGTGGGTGTCTTTTTTTTTTTTTTTTTTAAGACCTTCATTGAAAGTTCAGTCTCTCAAGAGCTGCTTGCACAAAGTAGATGAACTCATGAATGTTTCTTCTGGGATCTGTGAAAATGTTTCTGTTAAGACCTCAACTGTGTGTTAGAGCAGCAAATATTATCTCAAGTGATGCCGTAAAGATTGATTCTTGAAAAACCTTTTTCAATTTTTAGATTGGATTGGAGTCATTGTTCATGAAAGGTAGAATATTGTAGGACTTAAGCTAGGGTCAAATGTTGGCTTTGCAAAGAAGTTGTAGAACATACAACCTCAAACTTGGTAAAAATGCACATTGCAAGACAGCACTAACTTGCACCTGAATTTCTGCTGTAGCTATCCCTAAGTCCAGCTTCTTTCTCATGCAGACTTTTTTCCCCTCGGCATAAGTAAAGTTCACTCCAGGCAACACAGCCGTTTGGAGGAAGCGGGTTGTTAGTGTAGTATAGGCTTTGTGGTGCTGAAACGTTGTACTCTTTTGTGCAGGGTTGCATTTTACTTAATTATTTCCTATAGGAGATTTATAGGGACTATTACTAGCCTTTAGAGCATAAAGATATTAACCTGTGAATCACTCTTACTTTTACTCATGAACAAGCAGCTTTGTCTTTTGAACTACTTTTTCCCTTCCTGACCTCCTCTTCCCTTTTCTTTTTTTTTGGATAGTGTAAACGAGTCCCAACAGAGTTGCTGACATTACCTCTGAGTGACATATTCAAGTACCAGAATGGTAAGATCTAATTTATAAACAGCAGTTAATGGCTTTGTGCTATCAGCCACGTGCATTACCAATTATCAATTTACACATGCTCTTGACAACACCAGGAATGGTGTGGGGTGGCAATTTTTGATACTTGTTTATATTATCAACTGTCAAATAGGGAATAGTGTCTTTTAAAAAGCCGATATGCTGATGAACTGCTCTCATGTCTTATGCCACAAGAATATTTTCTGTGGCTTCTGGTATGACGTTTATAGGATGTGAAGTGTGTGATACAATAGCTGTTCTAGGTACCTTCTTGGACTAGAAACTGTCTTTATGGTTGACTGGAATAGATGACTTGGATGAGCCCTGCCTTTCATATATTTCAGTACTGAGTGAAGTACTGAGTCAGGGGCATTTGGACATACAGTAAAAATGCCTTGTTTAAAAGGGAAGGAATGCTGTTTAAATGCTTAGAAAAGATCACTGAAAGACGGAGTTCTTTGGTTATATGCAGGCTACTGATGCAAGCCACATCCTGCAATGACCTATGGACTGAATTTTATTCTGATATGGAAGTGAGTTGTCTTTCAGCTGGTGAAGAGGTCTTTCCTGGGCTTTGATTTTTTTTTTTTTTTTTTTTTTTAAAGCGTCCTTGACTCTCCATGTGTTAGCCTGCAGGGGCTCATTTATGAGAAATGTAAATGCTCTCTGAGAGCTATCCTTGGGTAAGGAATATCATTTCTAGGTCACAGAAAGTGTTCTCCAGTTTGTCTCCCTTGTGAGTTAAAGGTGCTGAAGAGGGTGATGACAGTGTAGTTTTCATGACTGTTGCCAGGATTTGGAGTTCCCAGATGCAATGTAGACCAGGTCAAAAGGCAGCTGCCTACAACATTAAAGAAATGATGTATGTGTGGGGGAAGTGAGGGACTTGTGATTGTTTACCCTTTTTTTTTTTTTTTGAATTAAATACTATGGAAAAAGCAACAAGATTTTGAGATTTCTTCCCTATTCATTTGTTTACTATTTGTGTTTTCCCTAACACCCTCCACCCTGATTTTATTTATTTAAATTTTGGGGAAAAAATGGTCAGGCACTAATAAGCTCTAATTCCTTTTGTTTGATTATACATAAAAATCAAATAAATGTCAATAAAGGGTCTGATTAGAAATTCCTTCCCATCTTACTTGCTCATGCTTTACACTTCAAGTTTTTGCGATTTCACCTTTGCGTTAGCTCTTCAGTGAGGCAGCTTCTTGAGATCTGGATTTCTGAAAGCGACTGTATTCATCTCCCCATGCTTTTGAAACAATGGTTTAGCATACGTTCTACTTAAAAGCTCCTTTTGTTAAGTAAGTGAAGTGTTTTATAGGGAAAGGTAGAAAAACCAATGAAGAACTCTCAGCATGAGAGATGATGTCAGTGAAGCGTATTGGCAGAATGATTTGCCAGTCTGGTCTAGTTAGTGAGAAACCAATGTTGATGGGAGACCAGATTTCAACTGTGATACTTCTAGCTGAAGACCCATAAAATGCACAGGGAAGTAATTTAACAAGGACATTTTATGATAAAGTGATATAGCATGACAACAAAGCAGTGTATGAGCTTGCCATACAGTAGTTTAAAAAAAAAAAAAAAACAAAAAAAACGGGTTTGAACTGTTACGATTTGTTCCAGGTCTAAAGGTATGTGACAAAGTATTTTCTGCAGGAAAAAACACAGAGAAAATCTCCCATAGTGGATAAAGTAAGAGAAGAGATCATTTTCATAGCGGAAGACTGTTTGAGGCAAGAAATAGTCTTTGTGGGGCATTAAAGGAGGAAGTGAAGTCATAAACCCCAGCCCGATGAATATGGCTCCTACAGAAGGGGAAGTGTAACATGAATGAATAAACCTCACTATATTTGATCCAAATTCTTTTCCTGTTTCAAGCATGTCTGAAAGTTCAGAGTTGCTGATGCCTTGGAATTTTCATTGAAACTATTTAAGGGGGTATGTTTTTAGGAAACAAATGATTGCGAATAAGTACTTGAGGAAGAGAGACATGATGTGATTGTATGGATTTAGTGGTTTTTTTTTTTTTTTTTAAGCCCGTTTCTCTGGAGTGTAAAATTTGCAACTCAGGTCTTTGTAAGCACGTAACTCTTTTGTCCCTCTCTTACAGAAGAAATTGATTAACTTTTTGTTGTAGCTGTATTAAATTCAGGGTGTAAATTTTTACGTGCATGTGACTTCTCTAGACTAGGTCTTAGTCAGAAAGAACTTGCACTATATGTTATTTAACCTTGTACAACACCAGAAGTTACAATTGTCCAACTACACTGAAAGTTTTAGAGCTGTGTTAATCTTATACCTGTTGATAGGAAACTAGTATTTTTGTATGCAAACTTAGTAACATTAGCCAATTTATCGGTAATAACATATGCCTGGATAGACCTGACATAGCTACTATTTTAGTTAAATATACTGTCGATTCTGTTCACTGAAATTTTTGGCTGTAACGCTACTATTTACTGTGAGAGTGGTTGGCAAGGTGTTTCTGTCTTTGTGGGATTACACAAAGTAGTGGAAGTCCCATTAGGAGGGGGATTGTGAACGCATATGAGGACAAAGTGGTTCTGAATAAGGATGGGGAAAGGAAGCAGAAGAAAAGACAGGAATCTTGTGAGAATTGTGGGAGCAGAGCCTTCAATGAGGGAGTTATTTACTAGAGTTTAATGCGTCTTGTCATGACCTTATATCAAATTCTATTTGGATAAAAGCTAGAATTAAAAAAAAAAAAAAGCACAGAAGTAATTTTTTTCAAAACATATTGATTACCTAATAAGCTTGAGTATGCCAGAAACGGAAGGAAAAGTGTTCATCTGAATATGCTGCATTAATCCATTTTAGTTTTTGCAGAAAAAGGGAGTCTTATCTGTTGAATAAATTTTATGGATTACTTTGTTTATAACGATGCAAAAACTAGGACATGCCAATATTTAGCTAGATATTGGAGGTTAGAGTATTGCTGAATATGGAAGGTATCTTTAAAATAACTTTTTTGGAGAAGGCTCAGGAAACTGAGTTTTTTTTTGTTTGTTTTTTATTAAAATGCCCCTTCAGAGTCTTGGTTCAGCTCCCCTGATCCTCTGCCATAACTGATACTACTTTTCTGGTAACTGATATTGCTTTTCTCTCTGCACGGAAGTACTAATGTTTGGTGAATTTGCCTTTCTAACCACAAATTCATCTGCTAGAGAAACAATGAGAATAGAGATTTTTGGGATGTGATCCTGAGGTTCCTGAATTAGTATTTTATTTTTATTTTGACTTTTTTAGGTCTTTTCAAGCTGATTGTTTGATCTCAAAAGTGTTTTCATTTTAATTACTTTTTTTGATCCCCCTAAAGAGATGATAGTATTTTAGTTTGAATTACAGTAGCACGTGAAGGATAAGAATCCTGTTTTGTTTCCTCTGAAGTGTTCACTTTTGAAGGAGAAGCTGCCAAACTAGAATGAAAACTGTATGTGATATCCAAGTTCAGTCAAAAGATTGGTAGACAGATCAGTGTCCAGTCAAATGGAGAAGGAGCTATTTGCTAGTTCAGGAGTGGGTCAGTAGCAAAATGTGCAAAGCTTGACTGTTAGTCCTGGAAAGTATGGTGGTAGATGTTCTGGTAGCATCCTAGCTATGGAAAGGGCATACACCTTACTACTTTATGCCTGTTCCCTCTCAGATAGAAGTGCTTTTCTGCACACCCCCCCCTCCCCCCCTTTTTTTTTTTAAATATATCAGGTGCTATTTCATTGCCACTGATTGGTCTTACAGAAAGCCTTTGTGTTTACCCTGTTGCCTGCTGTTCATATATTGTTTTCAGAAACAAAGCCCAGAATGATCTCTAGGCCTCAATATGAGGAAGAGCAGATATAAGGCCTTCCTTGGTTGTGTGTCCTTGGCAACTACCAGTTCCTTGTTTTTTTTCCCCTTCTTTATGAAATCCAAGTAGCTTTGGGGGGGGGGGGTCTCAACAAAACCTGGCATTTGGCTTAATCTTCTCTGATGTAATGTTTCTCTTCCCCATCTTGCCAACTATTCCTGCTTTCTTGCCTTCATCTCTTCTCCAAATTTGACACCCTTGTAATTTAATCTCTCAGTCAATATCTTGCTTGAATCACGTCTCAAACATGCCAGTTACGTTACACTCCTTTAGCACATGTGCTTCTAATTCACTGTATTGTCACATACCAACTCCAAGAGTTGCTATGGATCATGTTTATGGTTCAGTCCTTCTTTGTCCGCTGCAAGAAGAGGAAATAATAAGGTACTCTTCATTCATTGCCAGGCTCTTGCTAGCTGGTGTGGGGTTCTTCCAGGTGAATGGAGGGGATTCATATGCTAAATGTTTGTTTGTTTGTTTTGCTAGTGACCTCACTTGGGGAAAACGCTCTTCCAGCTAGGACTTAGTAATAGTGGGATCATAAAGGCTACCTTGTTTGGGTGTGAAAACATGTAATCTGAAGTTGAAGATTGTACTCTTAGTACTGCTAAGTTCCACCATTGCTTTCAATATCATGCTCTGCTGTTGGCACCAGTCAGCTTCTTTCCTGCTTTTGTACAAAACAGCTAGCCATGCTGTAACTGCTGTAACTGACAGGTTGCTTCTGTACAGTCCCTTTGGCTGAGGTGAAAGAGAATGCAAAAGATGATGCTGTCTGTCCTGCTCTTGTTTTTAAGGCAGGTTGTTTCGTGTGTAGCAGAATTGGCAAAGCCAGGTTCTTGAGGATTTTCTTCCAGTAGCTGGGATCTTTGGTATATAAGAATGAGCTGTGATTGGCATATAATAAAGTGTGCAGTGTGAGTTCATGCTTCTCATCGTGAAGTTAATCTTTCTATTCTGTCTGACCATGTATTTTCATGAGTTTTGCAGGACAGCCAGTTCCAGATAAATTTGGTAGAGATGTAGTAATGAGTGACAAAGGTTCTTGGGTGGTGCAAACATGCTTTGTAGTTGCATTAAGCCTTGTTTCTCTATGAACATAAGCCTAAAATTGAATGCCTCCCGGTGTGGGAGGACATAGGAAAAATATTTGCATAAGGCACCTACATTCCCTGTAATTGTGGCATTTTCCATGTCTTTCAAAACTAACAACTCTCTAGCTGTGGAATACTGGACAGTATTTCTGGACAGCGCTGCTTCTCTGGCTGACATGAGGGTCAAGTTTCATTCTTTCAGTAGCGTTTCCAGTCCTTGATAGCATATGAGATGATCCAGGCTGTGGAAGTTGGAGGAAGTCTCTCCATTGACTTTGTGGGTTTTCGACAATAACCCCTGGGGAGCAAAGGCCAAATCTGTATCACAGGTCAATCAGTGTGACCGTTACTGACTTGAGCACCAGCTTGCGTTCCCCTGGAGCTAGGAATTGAGGACAGTAATTCTGAAGCGATGTAGGACCCAGCCATGAAGGCCGCAAAGCATATTGGGTATACTACTAGACAGTAAATAGTAATGGACATTACTTATTAATAGGCATTCCTGTAGCTGGCAATATTGATGAACATAAATACACACTAATCTTTTCTTCTGTCATAGAGGTTTAATAACTGGTAATTTATTTACCAAAACAAATAGTTGCTCGTCAGATCAAATCTCTAGTACCTGCTAGGTTGCTGACATTCAAGAACTTTGCTTCATCTTGGCTCGCTTTCATTGAGAGACATGTTTTACACGTACAGTCACTTTGAAGGTAGAATTGAAGCGTATTCTAAGGGAGTTAGAGGAACATACGTGACTGTGGTCTGCTGCTAAAATAAATGTAACTACAACTGATTCCATGTAAAATACCACTGCAGTGATATGCCATGCATCCGTTTACGCAGGTGATCTATTTGTCCTGGCAACAACCTCACCTTTCTTCAAAATTACAAAGTGTTAAGAGTCTTTGAAACGCTGTCCCATTTAAGCTGATGGGTGTCAGATGTACCTTATGTCAAGTATGTATTTTCTTGTATAGTTTGTTCCCTATCCCTTTGTCCTTTAACAGTTGATCGTTTTGAAGCTGGGGACTATGCTTGTTAGGCTTGGAGGAATTCCCAGGTGTTGCAGTACATGTATATGAATATGACGATAACAAGGCCTATTAGTTTTTGTGAGTGGATTTTTTTTCTCTTGAACTAACAAATATTAAGAGATAGCAAAAAATGCTGGTTTATGTGCAAGCGGATTAAAGTTTGGAAGTGAAAACTTAATTGCTGGCATGTCCATCTTTTTGATTACGTGCAGTGTGCAACTTAAGTAACGACAGGCTTATCTTTGCATTTGAAAGCCAATGCCCTGTTGCATTTACAGTCTAATACAAATAACCAGAGTTCTTTTGTGCTTTAGTGAGCAAGTGTAATTGCTGGCAGATGTGAATTTTAGGTTAGCATTCCCAGATTACTCGCCATTCACAGGGTTCCCCTGAAACCACGTTACACCACAAGCCTCTGTAGTTAAGGGACAGGAGCGCAAAGGCTGCGTTGTCCTAAAGGATTGGGCAACTGAGGCAGGAATTCTCTTGAGAAAGGCCGACACTGTACTACTACTCCTAGTGCCTCACAGCACTGGCAAACAGCCTAGATGTTCCTTATGCAAAGATGCAGCTTTGATGGTTTCTCCTATGGCTTGATATTCCAGATGTGAGTTGGATTTACTCTAGATACTATGCTAGTTGTTTTTAGTAGCTTAGGATTACTGTTAAGCTTACAGCTTGCTGTTCTGCTGTTCCAAAACCCCTTTTTCTGTCATGTGATGTTGTGTCTTATGTTAAAATGTGACTGCAAAAAAACCCCCTCAGTTCTCACTAAAATCCTACACTGAAAGGGATCTGATTTATTGACTTGAAAAAAGGTTTTAGAAGTGCTCCTCCCTGGCCCCCCCCCATGTATTTCAAAAACAAGAGACAGCTGAAGAAATCTGTATGGTTTTATACATCTGAGATATAGAATAAGTACTGCAGAAATGCCTCACTTGGGTTGACTGCTATCAGACTAATCTGAACGTTTTTCACAAAATTGAGTGCTACAGTTATTGCATGTCTAAAACTGCTCAAATATCTTTTTCACCTTTCTTCGTTCCTCCTGGGCCCTCTAGCTCTCGGCAGGAGCAGAATTGGGAGTGCCAGAGTACTAACACCAAAAAGATGCGCCGAGTCTGTGTGGCTATGATAATTTAACCCTTTCCTGAACTGCCCTGAACTGTATATCCCTGTGCAAAAATCTCATTTAATACTTGAGGACCTCCATTTGAACCTGAGCTCTGGGGGAGCACAGGCAATGTGGAGGCAAAGCTGTATTGGTCTAGTTTTGAGAGCCAAGGCATTCTCATCAGGCTGGGTTTATGTGGAGTCAATACGTAACTGTTACTCATCTGTTTCTAAGAGTTGGTGAAAGTACCCTAAGATTTCACAAGGAGATTTTAAGGAGGATTTCACGAGTGAAACAGCATTCTGTAACGAAGCTGTAGAATCTTAACTTCTTAAATGGTTTGTCCTCACACAGTTTGTATTTACTTAGTGTCTTCTGCTACCGAGAAGATTTGCCAGGTACTTACTATGTAGCTAGAATAAGGAAGATAAATCAGTTTTGTTACTAGAGCATCAGCGTGAATGGTTGGAACGCACAGCTGACTGTAGGCTTTGCAAACAGTTATGGTGCTTCATTCTACAAGACTGCACTTAGCTGCATCAGTGTGCACGTAGTTTTGCCTTAAACTTTCAGGGAAACTGTTCTGGTTCTGGTGCCCTGACCATTATGTGTGATTGTATTCTTAAGTGTGCAGTTCATTTTTGCAGCCTCCTATGTGCAGCTTCCTCTCTTCTACTTACTTTACAGCTCCACCAGATGCGGTCTTGTTAAACCTGGATTGAGTCTTATGCCGTTAAAAACCTTCCCTGGTGCATAGTTGGAGAAAAAAGATCAGCATTTGAATTTTCAGAGCAATGACTTGCGCAAAAAATGTGCTGGGGTTCTTCAATAAAAACAAGATTAGTTGGATTTATGACCTACTATTTCAGGAGAGATGGTAATGGATACATGTGTCAAATGAAGAAAGATCAACATATATATGTGTGTGAGTGTGTATTCGTGTGTATATGTATGTGTAGATAACTTATAAATATGCAAACTAGAAAAATACCAAGAAGAACTTGTTTGACATATACATATTGGAGATGAGAAGAAACGAAATGAACTGAACTTGGAGATAAATTGGATGTAGCTCTTATCAGCCTAGCAATACATCAGGCTGGCTCTGGAAGTCCAGGTTTTCTGTGAGGACTCGCTTGTATTTTTGTAATATTAGCCGATGGTGATGCAAGTAAAGAATACTTCTCCTGTATTTTTGAATTAACTTTCTGAAGTAAAGGATTTTCTGTACTATGAAAACCAGTGCACCTTCTTTTCCCCAAACGTGCGCTGCTGAAGCTGAGCCCCTGAATGTCAAGTACCAACCTGAAACAAATTTCTGTGGTTGAATTACAAACGCCAGGAAATGCTGACCGGCTTCTAATCGCAGTGGCTCTCTCCAGTGGATGCAGCTATGTTTAGGCGGACACAATATGAAATTTGTGGCTATAAATAAAGTTCTTCCTCCACGCTTGCTTTTACAAGGATGTTGCACTCCAAGGCTTAAAACCTCAGCATAAGTTTAAAAAAAAATAATTACGATGCTTAGCTCCTGAGAGGGTAACCTTAGCTTTTCTACAGTTGATAGTTGTTTCACAGCTTTATTACATCACCTACATTTGTGCAGCAAGATTGATGTAGGAAACTTTGTGTAAATACTTTAAATCAAGAAGCCACTGTGTCACTGTGAGCTCTTAAAGATGTTCATTGCAAGGTAGCATAATTGGCAAAGCCATCATGGAACAAACTTCAGTGATTTATAAGTTACAAACGTGAAGTCCTTAGGAAAGTTGGTGAAGTATTTTATGGGTCACCTTTATTTTTCCTACCGTAGATGCCTTGCCTCACAGGTTTCCTTTATGTCACTCTGTCCATATCCTATGTATTACTGAAGTGAAATAAAAAAGTCACTGTACACTTAGCTGAGGAGCAATATTGGATGTATTTTGAGGCTTTGCCTCAAAAGAGGCCAATTGAAGCGCTGGCCTAAGTAAAATCGGGATATTTCATAAGAGTGAATGGTCCTACGAAGTGTACTGGAAATAATGCATTTAATCAACTGAACTTAAGAATTAAACATGAAGGACCACATCCTCACATATTTATTCATTTAGAATTCCTTTGGGGCTAACCAGAGTTCACTAAGAGTTTGTCTATGCAAGTATCTTGGGATTTGATCCTAAACTGACAGCATAAAGAGCTGGGATTTATTTGTATTGTAGCAGTATCTTGAAATCCCACCAGAGATCAGTGTCTGTTGTGCTAGTGACAGTATAAAACATGCAGAACGAACACAGTGCTTGCTTGGAAGAGCTTACTGTCTAACTAGAAAAGAGTAGGAGAAAGGAGGTATTATTAATCCTCCTTTAAAAATAGGAGGCTGAAGCCTAGAAGAGATACATGAATTAGTGAAAGCTGAACAGAAGCTCTGTAGTGACTGAGAGAACTGAAAGCAGATCTCCTGCATCTCAGGCAGTACTTTAACTGAAAGCTCGTTCTTCCTCTTGATAAATGCATTTTGAGTTCTAGTAGAACAGAATATAATTTGAAAATATTTCTTACGTAAATGTCATACTTTTTAGCAATAGAGCAAACCAGCTCTATTAATACTATTTAATACTATTCTATTATAGAATAGTACGATCTATTTACGATCCATTTAATACGGAGAGCACAGAAGTTCATTCTGTGCGCTTGCAGAATTTTGCTTCAGTTCCCTTGCCACCATGTTCTATTTCAGGGTTCCTACAGGTCACTCTTTTAATTGGCAGTTAGTAGAAATAGGGTGGAAAGACTCCTTTTGGGATTGTTCTACATTCACAATGGAAACAGTAAAACTCTAAATCAGTAACTGTGATGAGTAATGCAGTTTTAGACTGGAAGCTAGTTGTAAATCATTTAAAAAATAAATAAATAAAAAAAAGCGTGTTGAAGTTTGGTGTTGTCTCTGACTTTCATCTGTAATCGTGACTATATTGCTAGGATCTTAAGAATTCATTAAGGTACCTACATGCTATTTCATAACCATGCAAATACTGAAGATTGTAATTTATTATCTAGTAGGGAATTAATCAAGTGTGGCAAAATAATGTAGAGATTTATGGATTCCATTAATAATAGGAGATTAATGGTGTATACGTGCTGCAGAAGCCTGTGAAAGTGTGCATATTAAAACCTGTGGAAACTTTAAACTTAAATGAGTGGTGAGATTTGTTTGATATCTTTTGACTTCTTCCGCTTGATATCATGCAGGTGAGATTTTTTTCAAGTAATGACCTCTGTTTTTGATGGCAAACGTAAACAACAGTGTTATAGTTTTGGCCAAGTTTGTCAAAGACCCCAGGCTTACACACACAGTCTGAAATTTAGACATATGTAAGAAACTTCAATCTTTTGATACAGCATTCCTTTTTTAAAAAAAAAAAAAAAAAAAAAAAGGACCTAGTAAAGCTAGGACGAAATTTTAGTTATAAGCGATGTTGGTAGTGCTGCCTATAATTAAGCTTGCCTCACATTTCCAATTATAAGACCCTGCTTTCAGTAGCATATAACTTGGCCAAATTTTAACTGTTTGGGCTGAAACTTTCCATGCTGAATGTCTACCTCAGATGAATTGTTTGGAAAGCTTCAACAAAAAATGGTTTCACCATTTCTGGGAATGAAATTAGGAGAAAAATATTTTCTTTTGCCCATGCAAACTTAATTCTGGCATCTCCTAAGTTTTGAATGCTTGAGTCTGTAGCCTTGATATTTTTGTAAATGTATATTTACATTTATTTCAGAAAAGGAAAGTTTATAAAATAATGCCTACGTGTGTATGTTTGGATAATTATAGAACTTTTAACTTGACATGAAAATTGTAAATAATTTACTTATGTTAGAAACAATCTAATTACATTGATTGTTTATCCTTGGGCAAATCACTTGAGGCCTGATTTCAGCTGGCCCATCTTTCACAAGTTATTGGGCTATGGATTAGATTTAAAATCGGTCCCTTAATCTTTGTTACTTGAGTTTCTCACACGTGAAGTTTCACTAGAGTTTTCCTGCTGTGGAGTTTTCTGATAGGCTAAAGTTAAGTTCACAGGGTATTTTGATTTGACTTTTTGAAATATGCCTCGATATGGCCCAAATCCAGTTAAGTGACAGGCTTGAGCCTTAGCTGCTTGAGGTGATTTTTTTTTCTTTTTTCTTTTTAAACTGCCCAGTGTGCCTCCAGACTCTGAGAACCATCCAGAAACCTAATTTCAGTTGGAGCCGTGCTGATTTGTACTAGCCAAAATTTGACTTGCCGTTCACCACGTCTTTCACTTCTCCAGGGGAAGAAGTTAAAGGAATATCCCAAAGTTTAAATTTAAAGAAGGGAAAAGAAAAGAGGAACTGCAATAGGCGCTCAAGAAGCGTAGAAAGAGATTGTTTAGAACTAGAGGTAAGATACCCACCACCAATATTGCATGTAGAAGAGGTGCTGCTAGAGAGTGCAGCTGCATGAGGACTTTTTTTCTTCTTAGCCACAAACTCCTTAAACAAGAAAGGCTGAGCTCTCCTGCTTGGAAAATAGCTCAACTGTGGCTTCTGCTTATCATGTGGCTGGAATTACTTCATTTGCTTGTGATGCGCCTGCATTGATCTGTTCTCTTTGCTTTTCAGCCTTAGCGAGATAGCCCCTGCTCAGGAAGTAAAACTGCTGAGAATTGGCCTCCAAGAGAGTTCGATATACAGGGCTTCTAGCAGGGTAACCAGAAGCTCTGATGTCTAGGGGACTGGTGTGAGTGAGAACCAGGGGGAAAGAGAAGAGTAGATGGGAGCACAGAACTATCTTCTGTTCCCGTCAAAGCATTAGGCCTGCCCTGGACAAGTCACAGCGATTCTTTGATCCCATTTTCTGCTCACCTTCATCTGTGTGTTTAGACAGTAGTGTCCGTGGAGTAGTGAACATGCTGTATTCCCGGTTTGTGTGAATACTGACACCGTACAGCTGGAATCTTCACTGGAAACTTTGGGACCCTGTGGTGTGCGCATACTCACTAACAAGAGGGAGGCATATTTGCTTCTCAGAGGGAAGATGGGGAAACTGAACAGCCCTGTATGAAAGGCAGTCCTGTGGCATGCCATATTGCAATACAGCTGGGAGAAGGGAAGTATCTGAAGGTTTCTGGCTTCTAAGGAAGAAGCAATAGTATATTTTGTGGTAGGTGAAATCATCCTACTGCATTTTTTAATTTTCTTTCTTTCTAAGTTAAGTCTCCATTACCCTTTCTCAGTTTCTTTTCTTCTACTTCATGCTGCCCTTTCACACGCTCACGTGAATGCTCTTCCATCCCAGCTTTTTCCTCCCTGTCACCTCTGTCCCTGTTTGTGACTCCTGATTGTAGCTGATATTTGTTGTAATCCTGCAACCGAAGCTTTTTCTCCTGTGCTCTCTGTTCCTGCGTCATCTTAACTAGTTGGCAGAAATGAAGCTTAGGCAAGAGAAGCGATCAATGGCAACCCCTTCTCTAAATGTAGGCCATTCTGGGGGAGAGATCCAAACTGATATACGGGATCTGGCTTAATGAGCAGTGACACTGATATCTGTCCTGAAAGAAGGATGCTGTCAACAGCCACTGCCTGTGTGGCAAGCAGACTTGTGCTTCAGAAATTGCCACGTGGTGTCAGATTTGTCAAACTACTCTCCCATATCAGAGTTATTTAGAGATACTGTTCCTAGTGGTGGGAACTTGAGGCCATCTGTATGTTTCCTGACTTGTAACATAGATGCTTATTGTGTGTTCGTCCCTGTTTGGCTATCCAAAATATGTCAGAATAACGTACCAATTCACCAAGTTTACACTCCCAACTAGACTCCTTGATGTTTTAAATCAAGAAGTTTGCTGTGTTACTTTCTGGAAATGGAAAAAATCCCAGGAGTATTTTGTATGGTACCTCCTAGAAACCACAGCAGACTTTGGGAACCCTTTGTGTTAGCATGGACTATGGAAGAAGAGTCCTTGAAGTTCTTACGGTCTAACTAGGGAAGGAGACCCAGGGTGAAGGTCCAGTGAAGCACAGGGAAGGCAGAAGCCTTGTTCAGTGTCACATAAACTGGTCGTAGCAGGAACGGGAGTCTCCTCCCCAGCTTTTGATGAGGAGTAAAGAGACTTTGCTGATAGGAGGTTGTTTGTACAAAAAAACCATTCAGGTTATTCAGGTTATTTATTGAATAAATTTGCGCCAAATCACTATCAGTTGTGGATGTTTCACCAGCAAGAGGGGAAAAGAAAAAAATAGGTTGGAAAACGCAGGTGTACGTGAACTCATGGCACAGGGCTTCATGCAGCTGAATGAAGAGTTGCTATAGCTCCTGTTACTGTGGAAACTCTATTCACAGAGTCACAGAGTGGTTGAGGTTGGAAGGGACCTTTGGAGATCATCTAGTTCAACCCCCCTGCTCAAGCATGATCATCTAGAGCACATTGCACAGGATCGTGTCCAGGCAGGTTTTGGGTATCTCCAGTGAAGGAGACTCCACAGCCTCTCCGGGCAACCTCTTCCAGTGCTCTGTCACCCCTCACAGGAAAGAAGTTTTTTCCTCAGGTTCAGATGGAACTGCCTGTGGTTCAGTTTGTGCCCGTTGCCTCTTGTCCTGTCGCTGGGCACCACGGAGAAGAGACTGGCCCCATCCTCTTGACATTCTCCAGATATTTATACACCTTGATGAGATTCCCCTCTCAGTCTTCTCTTCTCCAGGCTAAACAGAGCCAGCTCTCTCAGCCTTTCCTCATAGGAGAGATGCTCCAGTCCCCTCATCATCTTTGTAGCCCTCCGCTGGACTCTCTCCAGGAGTGCCATGTCTCTCTTGTCCTGGGGAGCCCAGAACTGGACCCAGTACTCCAGGTGAGGCCTCCCCAGGGCTGAGCAGAGGGGCAGGATCACCTCCCTCGGCCTGCTGGCAACGCTCTTCCTCACGCACCCCGGGATCCCATTGGCCTTCTTGGCCGCAAGGGTGCGTTGCTGCCTCGTGGTTAACTTGTTGTCCCCCAGGACGCTCCGGTCCTTTCCAGCAGGTCAACCCCCAGCCTGCACTGGTACAAGTACTGTTCAGATATTGAAAATGTAGCACGACAGATCAGATGGTGTAGTTTGGTGTGATCGTGGTTATTTTAGTGGTTTGAGTGGTACCCGCAAGGTAACCTCTATTTTTGTTGCATAGTCGACTTTAATTATTGGGTAGATTTGATTTATTTTATTTATTTTTTTGAAGAGGAGGATTGTAGGGGAATGAGCCAGGTGTGTAAATTATATCATTTGTTGTGTTAACTTTATTATTGCCAGTGGTTTTTTAGTTGCACTGCCCAGGAAATTCTTTTGCACAAAATGGTGCCAGCTTGATACATTTTCTCTATTACTGGCAAGAGCTATGACAACAATGAAATCATTTTCTTTCTCTGTGTTGCAGGCGCAAGGCAAGACTTTCTTCCTTTCACAGCTTCTTGTATACTTAACTCTAAATAAAATTAACTCTAAATAAATGTAGTTTGATCAAAAGAACATGCATCTCTATAAATTACCTTAACTCTCTCTTGAGGCTAGTAATGACTGCACTCAGACAGTCCTCCTGGTGCAGTCCTCCCTCTTCTGATGGTGGTGATTTTCCATTTAAAAAAAAAAAAAAATTGCCCCAGCCTATCAAGGAAGGAATTACTAGAGGACTATAAACTGCATTCCCACTTCAAAGGCTTTGAACTAGCTTGGATTAGACTCCTGTCTTGAACATTCTCCTGTTGAAGAGCTGTATCCAGCAGCTAACAAGCTTGGCCCCGTTCTGTCTCTGAAGTCAGTCCCTCAAAAATGGGAGTGGTGGTATATACTGAAGGGGAAGTTGTTTGCATAGCATTTCTCCTAAAATGTTGTCTCCGTCTCACTCTTTTCCTAAACCACGTGTGCATTCTTTCAAATTACATTTCAATGGATGTGGTATTTTCCTTTACTTCCTCTCCTGAACCGGTGTTGACGTGCTATTAAACAGCTGCTTTGTTCCACTTCAGAGATAGGTGCCCTTTCCATGTGGCTGGAATAACTCCTGCATCTATGCCGCTTGTATAAAGATCCCTGTTGGGATCTCTCAGGACAAAGTTTGTAAAGGAACGTTATGTGTATGTGGCAAACAATCTGGAAAGGTACCTTATTATGTCCATTGAATTCCACTTTCAACCTATGTCTGTTATAATCATCAGAATTCATTGCACAGCTTTTGCTCTCAGTTCAGCAAAGTATTTAAGCAATTCTTTGATTTTATTTATTAAAGTTCAAATATATAACTAAAAATCCATTGTAGTGAATGGATGTGTTAAATTAATCTTTTTTCAAGGATATTTCTTGGATTAAGTATGCCAGGAAGGTCATATTCGTACTAATTATATTCAGCCAAGGTCTGTAAACCTTACTTTCCTTTGCCAAGCTGCTCAGTGGACTTGCCTGTACGCGGTTTATAGGTTCTTCAGCACAAGAATGATCTTTTACTTTGTCTCTACAGTATTTTTATGCTCACCTGAGTGTGTTTGGTGTGGAATACTGCAGTAATGTAAATGATATCTATAATCTAGGTGGGCTTCTAATGAACTTCCTGCTTCTGCAATCGAATCTTTGTGGAAATATCTGTTATTCATTTTCTTCCAGAAAACTGGCTACTGAGAGTTTTTTTTACAGGAGAGTTTACAATATTCTGTCTATGCAGTGATTTAACACTGAAATAAAGTGTCTTCTTTCATGAAAATATACAACGATGCAGTGTTTTAAGAGTTTTGCAGTGCACTCAAGTGCCGTTTTGTTCTCTTTTTATTAACATCGTATCAAAAGTTACACAAGAAAAAAGGCATTGCAGAAGTTGAGGATGAGTCAGTCAGGCCCCCTTTCTCTGGATTCTCGAGTACTGTCCTTCAGTCGTATGGAGAATTAATTTCAACGTTCTGTTCTTGTTGTGGCATAATTTCTCAGTATTTTAGTAGCGTTTTGTCATCCAGCTCATAATTTGTTGAACGTTTTTGGATTTTGCTTGCAGAAGGAGGGGAAGGAAAAAATGAATTAGAGCATGAGAGAAGAAAGTATTGGCATTTGAAAAAATCGTAATCAAGAAGTAAGAGTATACTTTTTTTTTTTAACACAAGATACAGGCCGGTACTCTTTGAGAGGAAAATGCTATCTTTCTAAAGGTTTTGAGGAGGCTTTTCTTATCTTCACTGTGATCCAGTCTTATTGTGAACTTCAGAGACTGTTCTTACGTGAGGATATCGACAATGATTTTATAAGTCTCCTGTGGTGAAATCCAGGGCCCTTTGGCAGAAGTCCTACTGACTTACTGAGGTCAGGATCTTTGTTTTCTGGTGCTTTCAGATTCTCTGGGTAAGCCAGAACATGCACCAGTCAGTTTCAAAAAACGGTGTTTCTGAGGCAGCCATACTCTGCTTCCTGAAACCACCTGCTTACAAACACTGCCAAAATTCCCCTGAGATTTACAAGGTTGGTCAAGCATTTACTGATGTTTAAAAGTCCATCTGACACTCAGTGATACTTGTAATGCCCATTAAGTACTTCACAAGGCTTGTAATGCGTGCCAGACACTTGACAGCATTCATACCTTCTACCAAGCGGTTCACAATGTTTGGTAAGATCTGCTAAATGCTTTGTGATGTTAATGATGCATTTCCCCGAGGACCTGAGAGTTTTTTGCACTATGTGCCAGCTGGCTGGCTACATTTGTGGGATTCACCACGTGGTGCACAGAGCACATGCAGAGACGCTCTCATCTCTGATGCAACTCTGGACTCTCATGGGGTTACACCAATGATGACTCTGGTGCAAAATGTCTGTAAAGATTATGATGTCTTCAGGCAGTTCCTCTCTAGGTAGGGGATTTTCCTCTTTCTGTGAAGCTAAATAGCTATTAGGAAGTCCCTGAACTGGTGTACCATTTGGTTTTGGAAAGGAATGACTGCCCTTTTAGTTACGGTATTGATCTCATGCTTGGGACCTGTAAAGTTAACTCTGTTTTCTGTTTGAGCATGGTTAAATGGCTCAGTCTCTTTGTGCCTCACTTCTTCTCTAAATGCCTTAAAGACTCATAAGGTCTTCAGAGCACAGTTTCTGTTATTATTATGTGGCTGTATAATGCCAAGTGTAATAGCATCCTGACTGAAGTTATATTTTCCGGAAGGTCTAGTTAGCCTCCAACGCATGCTTCCTTACTGCCGTTTCAAGTGGACCTTGGGCTATTCATCTAAGTTGTTGTATAGAAACAGTGTGCACTGTTAACTTTGTAAGGGACAGAAATAATTTGCAAGCAGTTTATACAGCAACTTAAGATGCTCTTGAGCAGGAGGTTATATATAAACATAGACAGTTATCACAATGTATAATGATATTAATGGTGAGAAATAACGTGTAGTCGTATGGAGCAAAGAGGTGGAAGTAGTCCTGCCAGGAAGCAGGAAAGGGATGTGAAACCTGAGTCAATCAGAAGAACAAAACTGTTACTTTATAGCTATTGTGTACAATCCTTTGTTGCCAGGACGCCCAGCTACACATACTGTAGCTGCAGTCAGAAATATAATCTTTGTCCATATCTCACAGCTAAGGTGATACTCCAAGTGGCACAAAACAGTTGGAGATCATTATCCTGATGGATGTGCTGATAGGGATGGGTGTAAAACGTTCATCGGATTTCAAGGTATGCTGATGTACAGCAGAAAGTGCTTCTGCGGAATAAGCTTTCTGTTAAATATGTGGAGGAATATTTAGCTTGTGGGATGGCCACGTTGTTCTGAATTCTAGCATTGTAGTTCAGGTCTGCTTTGAGAAACGGAGATACCACATCAAGATGAATGAGAATTGCACGTGTGTATCTGACAACGGATACCTGTTTTTAAAGCTTTCATGAAGTGTCTACTGAGCATGTGTTGTGACCTTGAACTGTTCTTTTCCCCATAAGTGGGAAACATTTCATTATTGAATGTTTTCCTTGTAGTAAGCAAACTGTATATTCAATATCATAACTTCCTTTCTTCCATACTATCTCCCAGAACAGGAACAAAACCCGTGAATAGCAGCATTTGGAGTCACTTCTCTCCCCCCCCCCCCCACCCTTTTTCCTGAACGCTTTTTTTGACTGAAACACTTCTGAAACTGTTGTTTTGTCGGCAACATTGGGGCCTGAATTTGCAGTTCTCCTTTTTAATAGTCATATTTTTATGCTAGTGAGTTCTCAGGTACAAATCATTGCAAGTGTATTTTATGTATTTCATTAGATACCTGAGGAACTGCTTGCAGCTACAAGTCATGTGCCTTAGTCATGCAGAAGATGAAAATGTGTCCAAAAGCTGGCCTACTATGCTATCATTCAGTAGCTGACCAGAAGCCCAACTGCCTCTTAATTGAGCAGCAGTTCCTAGTAGGAAACCACAAGTGTCATACTTTTGATCCTTAATTTCTTTTGCAACTGGGAAGTAGAGCTTTAAACGTAAAATAAATGTATTACTTGAAAAATGACACGGAATGCCTTGCGCCACTAAATGATTTGTTGTGTGAGGGAAAAGTGAGAACAGAGATTGTTGTAGTGATAACTCTTCCTGTACTTAATTTTTTTAAGTCTTGGACTTGCTGTTCCTGACAGCCTCTAATACTCTAGTTTGTGTGAAGGAAAAATGTATCGGTTATGCCGAGCACACGAGATCTGTAATTAGGTTTAAAAATGCAGTATCCTCCTTCTCCGTAAAGTTGCTTCTGATGTGAAGTCACAGTTTCTTGGATCGCAGCTCCATAGAGTACATTACAAGGTGAGTCTTTATAGCGCTCGTCTTACTCTGACACGCCGATTTACTTTACTTCCAAGAACTGCTTTATTGGGTTTATAAACTATTTTTCTTAACTCCATAAAACTAAGGTTTCACTTACGAAGTGCTGGCTTTATAGCTTTAAAGCTTGTGCAACATAAAAAAAAAAAAAAAAATGACATTTTTACCATGACATCCTCATTACACATGAGCTGCAATGCCTTACATAATACAACTCCAGGGTACCTTTTGAAAGTAACAGTCCCCAGCACGTACCTGTGAAGGAACTAAAGCAAACATTTAGACATTGCTAGGATCCATTACATAATAAGAAAAACTTTCAACTTTGGTGACAGCAGTCGTTTTATTTAGCTATTAAAATTCAGGAGATAAAGAGGTAAGGACTGATCACACTGGCCTTTTCCTTCTGCTCCCATGAGAACCCCATAAAACTGCACAGCTCTGAAATGGCAGGGGCACGTTCCAACCTAGCGGCACTGCTGCTTCAGGTGATGTGCTCTGAATGATGATACCTGCATCTTGTCTGGCTACACGTGGTAGATCTGTCTTTTGCAGAGCTGTTCCTCTGACAACTCTGGCACTCAGGAGATCACAGAATGAAAACCTGAGTCCATAGCCCATGTCTCTCTTATCCAACATATATTCTCTGTAAGCCGCTATGTTTTATGGTTACTTTTGTTCTCCATCTCTTGCTACTGTAGAATGAGGTATGGGATGCAGTAGTCAGCTCTTTGAAGCATGTGCATTATATATGAAAATCTTCATACATGCCAGCATTTTGTCATCTTGGAAGTTGTTGCAAGCATTCCTCCAAATAGTGTTTGTTAGGCATATGATGTCTTATAAAGAATATATAGAATCTTGTGACTGAGTAGGCAGTGCCTTAAGACAGAAATTGGAAATTGTTCTGTAGATGTTTTGGGGGTTTACCCAGATAGTATAAGATGAACCTTATTACATACGAGTAAATACAGTGTATGGGGAGGGGAATAAGCTTCTCAGATATTCAGTGTCTGGGTATCCTAGTGCAGAGTTAACCTGACATTTTATGTGTGAAGATGTCTGCCCCGGACCTTTCAGTAGCAATTAACTAGAAGTCTTACAGGCTGAACATTGGGCATTTTTAGTAGCGTAATAAGCACTATCGCAAGTAGTGCCTGTTTCAGAGCATTGCAAATGTAGCATTGCAGATGACCTATCCTGAGGATCGATATCTGGAGTAGGTTAATCTGAAGGAATAAAAGGTGGTAACAGTCTTGTGGGAAGAACAGTCCTTCTGAACAGTTGCTACAACTACTACCCATGCTGATTTAATTCAGATGGAAGAAAGCGAATGGTGATGCTCCTGGTAAAGAGCCTCGCTTTACCAGAAAGGCAACGAACACAGTGAACAGGGAAGGTAAAACTAGTTGGAGCCTTTAAAGTAAAGGTAGAAAAGTCAATTGTTGAGAAAATGTGGTAAGTTTAAGCTTATCTGGATCTTTCCAAATATACTAACTGGGCATGTGGTCATCGAGCAGTAGTGCTCTATCAGGTGGTCTAATAAAAGACATTTCTCTCTCCATACAAACTTTGCTTGCGTCATTTCTTAGAAAGCTGCTGCGGCACTGCTAATACAATGTGTCAGACTTGACTTATTCCTTTTACTGTGCCAGCTGGGTGCAAAATGGCAACTGTGTTCCCCACAGACCCTTATGGTGCCTAGGTGGTTGAAACATAGTTTCTAAAAAGAGTGAAATAGTAGTTGAGATTGCTTCTTGAAGACACTCCCACTCATCTTTAGAAGATTTCTGGGGCTGCTAACGTGAGGAAGGGGCTTAAAAACTTTTTTTTTTAAAAAAACTAGCAAAGATTTCTAGAAAGACTCTGAGAAATATAAAATATTGACTTACATTGTTGACATAAGGAGATAATCAGTATTTGAATTTCTGACTGGAACTGCAATTAACCTAGCACCATGTTTCATACCCTCAGTCTTGCCTCCAAAAATACACTAATGTACATGCTGTGTGACTTTTAATGGGTTATGCGATTTGTCACCATCATCAAGGGCATGGGTCAGGAAGCTTCTATACCTGACTGCTGTTTGTAGTCTTCTGATCTCAATTAGTTCTTTAGAAGAACATATTTCACAAATCATATGCTGATGCTAGATTGGTATGATATATGTCTTACTCTGACAAGTTTTGATTTTTATCTTTGCTAGCAGTTTCTAACGTACTCTAACTTATTTATTGGGGAAACTATCTATAGCCTTAATTTCTGATAACTATTCCTCCCTGCGGAGCGTAACTGTGTTTTCTGTTACCTGTACAGAAAGCATCATAACATTTTCACTTGCTAAATAAGACCCTTCAGTTTTCTTCCTTGAGGCGATTATTTGCCTCATCACCTTACAAAATTGTATGAATTCTGTTTTAAATTCCAAAATACAGATTCACTTCAGCATCAACTAAATTGTGGCCAAGACCCAAACTGAGTACCCCTGTGATTCTCGTGATCTCCCCCAAACAAATCTGTGTGTATCACACCCAGATACTGTGAAGGGTGTGTAATCCCTGGCCTTAGTAGAGAACATCTTCAGCGTCTTCCAGTAGTCTACTGTATTCATGTGTTTCTTCATCTTCTGATCCTTCTGAAGGGTAGTTTTTCCCTTAATAAATAAATAAATAGTTTCTTTAAAAGGAACTTATCTGCTTCTTTCCTTCCCTCCGTGTATTGTTTGGATTGTTTTCAGTAAAGCTTTTTGTGTTTTGATGCTCTCATCTACAGGTTGACCTGCTGAGGGTCCTATTTATATTTGCGAGGAGGAATTTTTTGTCTGTATATGAGTGTTTTTGTTTGATTTTTTTTTTTTTTAAGAAGTGAGCTATAGATTGCACATTGTTTCATGATCAAATGTCTGCGTTCCTCAGTCACGGTATAGACTTCATCACCCGATACGTTCAACTGGCAGCTTGCTGAGAGGAAAGACACAGGTATCTTTGGCAGCTTTTCTGATTTAGTAACCCCAGATCTGATATCCGGGGAAAGTAAGTCTATTTGTTCCTCCCCCCCGCCCCTCAGTTATTGATCCTGTGTTCTTCTGTATAGCTGAGAGGTAGAGATGCAAGCTGTTTGGACAGATCCTGAAGTCCTCGTTACTTCTTCACCACTATATTTGTCCTTACAACATTTTCCTGTGCTTGAGTGATGTGGAAAACCAGTTCCTTTTACAACCCCCCAGAAAATTTAAGTATAGAGTTTATACATAGAAGCTTTATGATTGATTTTGAAATCATCTGTTGCATGATCATAAAGTATGTGATCAGCGATGATAAACTTTAGAGTAATTTCATCTTTCTAGAGTTTGAAATGTGTAGGAGCTGTGTGCTTGAGAAGTACCATACCCAGTGAGATTTGTGACTCTCTCTCTCCTGCCTAACACCTGCGAGTTATTCAAGAACATACTGAACAGAACCATAGCTAGGACAGAACCGAGCGGAACGTCTCTGTGTAGGAATCACTGATATTAACTTGGTTAGTATGGTTTTCCACCCAGCTTTGCACATACATCTAGACTAATAAATGTCCTGAAAGATAAAATAAAAATGTTGCTAATTCAAGTTACCTGACCTCAATGCTTTGTCTATTGCTTTTGATAAATCGGGGCCTAAACTGCATGTACTGCCAAGACCAGTCACTGCTATTGAAGGAAAGAGACTGACTTGACAGGATATGCTCTTGAGAAACCCATGTTAGCTGTTTCTTGTCTGGAATGTTTGTGTGATGATTTGTTCCAGTTTTTTTCAAGAATTGAAGTTAGATGAAAAGGTAATTGCTACAATTTCTGTTTCTTCCTCCCCCCTTCCCCCCCCCCCCCCATACTGTAGGAAGAAACACATCTGGGGCATTTCATTTATAACACTTGATCCATTCATGTGCCCTATAATTCTTCTTTCCCAGTTCTCATAGAAACTTTACCTCTTTGTCTCTGATACAGGATTATCCTACTCTCCTATTTCTACTTTCTCAAACCTGTGACCTGAGTTTTGTTGGTAATATAGCTAATTAGCTAAAGCAGGTTCTGGACAACAAAATCTCCAGGTAAATGCTAGGACAAATAGTAAACAATTAGTATTTAGTATGAAGCAGGCAATATCTAATTGTAATTTTAGTTAGTGCAGCTTTAGACATTTGTATCAGTACATATTAGCATGGTTTTGCATTGGAAAAACAAAAGCACAAACAGCAAACAAATTTGATTTGATTAAAAAATAATTAAACTTTTCTTTCAAGGCCCCAGCAGTTCCTGAAGCCAGTCAATGTTGTGTTTCTCTGCAGTGGTTGAAATATGTCAAGCAGGTGTTTCGAAAGTCCTAATGCTGCAGGGAAATATACTCTGATGTAATCTGCCTAATTTGACTCTTTGAATCACTTTCAAGAACACTTGCTGTTTGTAATGGAAATAGCTCACCAACCACTTCAGAGAGGACTTTGCAATGTGAGCTGGTAAAACTCTGCAGGTGTAGTGGTTTTTTTAATTTTATTTAACATTTTAGGTTTGTTTACTTTCATGTGTTACTGAAAAAAGTGACATAGAAGTGGTTTAACAAGTCATTTTTCATTTGAAGAATGTTTTCTTATTAACAAAGTTAACATCCAGTATTCTGCAATAGAACTACTGACTCCAGGAAACCACATTTTGCCCAGGAGAGTGTATTTCCTGAGGCTTAAATTCCCCGGAGACTTTTGTTTGGGATTGTACATACCTGAGGCATTCTGGCGTAAGCATCAATTAAAAAATGGGAAATAGTGTTTTCCTTGCTAATTCTTGGCTACTGAATGGAAGTTACTCAAAGCTCTCTGTTTTACCAAAGCTATTTAGTTTAGTTTTGTTTTTCTAATGTAAGTTTGTGAATTAAACTAGGTTTGCCACAGGAAGGAGATCCCAAGGTGCCAGAGTTCATCATGCAAAGTATGGAGTTGTTTAAACAATTTTACTTATTTCTGAGCAAACAGTCGTTTTAAAAAAGTACAAAAACCTGTCTGAACGCTCAACTTCCAGTTATCATCGCAACACGCTATGCGATTGCACTAACAACACTTGAACCCATTTAAGCCAGAACTCGAACGAAACCTGATGGTGTCTGACCACTGCAGCCATCGGTTTGCAGGTACTTGCTTCATGGTGCCGGTGGGAATGTGTTCAGTTTGATTAATGTGTTAGTTAACTTCGTTGTCGTGTACGCTACTAACAGTACACTTCACTAATGACAGAAAGATTAACAAACTAGTAAGTGTTCTCTTGTAAGGAAATGCTGTTTTGTGTGATATTCAGTGATGGGACTTAGCAGGGATATAAGCTTCCAGAAGAATTTTTTTTTTTTAATTGGCCCTTATTGTCCTTCATCACTCATTGCTTTGCATAGCTCTAAGTTCAAATATACAAACGCTAATGCAGTCTTTCAAAGACCTGACTTTGCACCTGCCAAGGTTCAGAGTACTTCTTGTTGGTATTGTCAGGTTCAGTAGTCCATTTTTAAACATCTATAAGTTCGTTATTTTAGAACTTCAAGCAGAGCACTCATTCTTCAGTCAAGGCTGCCATCTGCCCTTGCCAAGTCTGGAGTTTTAAATCAAAGCCATTTGTGAATTATCCAAGCACAGAAAAAAGCATCTGAAAAATAAAGTTGACAGCTGTGAGGGTTTTTTTTCCACATTCATCTACCTCAGAAACAGCTGAATGGATTTTGTAAGACTTTCCAAAAATATGCCCCTCTACGCGAAGGGCAGAGTTGGTTAAACACCAGACAGACTTAGCAAATCGAGTACAACCCACTTTCTGTTTTGACAACTCTTGTCTCCTCCTTATTTACCAATTGAGATAATTTACACAGGCATGTTTTGTTTGTACTAATACCTGAGGGATGGCTGATTTTCACATGAGTATCTGTGTTTACAAAAAAAGTTAGTTGCAATTCATTATTTTCCAGTGTAAGGAGTGTGGTATTAGTCAGAGGTCAGACCAGCGACTGGAGCAGTCATGACTTGGGAACGTTTTCTAGCTCAGTTAAAAGTTGAGAGAGTTTATGGACTGAAAAGTGTTAAACATTGTATTTTTCTGTTAAGCAGAAACATAAAGTGCATAACGACAGGTGAAGAAAACTTTTGGTAAAACTCGGAATTCATTTGTGACCATATTGTGAAGAGAAGGAGAAGTGGCTAATTTTTCCTGAAGAGTTCTGTCAACTCCCGATGGGCCCAAGTGAAAGACATTTCAGTCCCAGTAGTTAGTTTTAATGGAGAGGTTACAGACAAGTCAGAACGAGGATGCATGCTTGCTTTGCATTTCAATGACATTGCGAAACATGTAACAGTAACTGTTTTCCTTTGTCTGCCCTCCCTGTAAACTGTGTGTGTGTATGCGTGGCCCAGTATCGCTACTGTCGTTCTAATTAGAATAAAGAGTTAACAGCAAACGCCGCCTCCGTAGCGTTCCCTTGGAATGAGCTGCAGTGATTTTATATTCTATAATATGATCACATAAGTGGGCAGCCATAATGAATTAGTTGGTTTTTATTCCTGCAAGTGTGCGTTTTATTACAACGGGCACATCTGGGGAGCACCTAGCATTCTGTAACATCTACGGAAAAGGACCTGCATTCCATATCGTAGCTGATTTTGACTTGTAAATCTGTTTTTATGAGGTGTGTGTGTGTGTGTGTGTCTGCCTCAGGAGATCGAACACTGTTTCCAAATGGGCATTTGGATACCATATGCTTAGAAAATGCTGACTATCACTCAGTAAAAGGGAAATACTTTCTTTTGGTGAATGCTACAGCCCTTCTTAATGAAAGGTTTATCTCTAGAACACATTTTGAGAAATGATGAGCAATAGATGAAAAACTTGCATTGCTATCTGTGATCTGGTCTAAAATTTAAGCTGTACAATAGGTTTTGAAACTTAGGTTCAGAGCTATCTGAAGTATTACCTTTCTGTGGGTTTAATCAAAACCACTCGTGTCAATGAAAATATTCCTGCTTTCTTCAGGTGACGTTGAGTTTGGCCTCATGGGTTTTCAGTGAATGCATGGCAGCCTTAACATTACATTTATAAAACAGAACTAATACTGGTATGTAGTTTAGATTCAGTTTAATTAGGGGCTACACTGCATCAGTGGCAAAAGTCAAAGTGCTGTTCCTTGGCACGTGTAGAACTAGGGAGAATGAAATGCTGGGCATTATTCTGTGGTAGGCAAGTCTGTCTTGGCAAAGTACACATTAGATGATTTAACAGATCCTGCCAGCTCCTTCTTCTAAGAGTCAGCTATTTTAAAAGGCATAAAGACTATCACAGAATTCATTGCATGAAAGAACCTAATTCCGTGGATTTAAAACAGGGATTGCTAGGCCCCTAAGTCTATGGTTCTGATATGTTCCACGTGGCTGAGCTAACATACGCAGCCAAGCAGTGAGGAGGTGTGTCGTGGGACAAAAAAGGAGTCTGCCTTAATGCTCAAAGCAGGAAGCATTTCTATGGGAGCTGATACTGATATGCTGAATTTGGAGCATGGAAAGAGTTATAAAAACCTTAGCCTCATTCTTCTCTCTGTTCTCTGTGTCCCCATTCATTCCCCAAATAATTTTGTACAGGCAACTCCCAAAATTCAGTCTTTTCATTAGGCAGTAGTATAGCAAAATGCTTTCTTCAGTGGTGATACGAAGGGTGGCAAAACCCCACGGTGGAGGCAGAAAAGTCCACTGGGACACATTGCTTCTGCCTAAAATCTGAGCCAATCACTAGTCTCAGGCATGACACTTAGGATGGAGGAGGAATCAGGTGGCAGCAGCTGCCTCTTGAGAGGTCTGACTGCTGGGAGGGTGTTGGACCTGCTCCTTGGCCTCTACAGAAAGCACTGGCTAATTCAAGTGCTTTTTCTCAGGTAGGAGCCCTAGGTACATTTTCTTTTTGTTCTTAGATATGCAGGTGACTCGTTTGTTGCCACTTACTGCATTGAGCTACTTGTATCAGTGATGCCAGCTCTCTAAATTGCAAGTCTTCCACTCCTTATTTTCTCTGTTGGCAAAGCAGGAAATTCAAGCATACTCTTAACTTTCATTAAGGAAGAAGGTGTCTTGTTCTTCCATTTGCTGGCAGAAACGTGAAAACATGGCATGAGGATACCTGTAAGGTTCAGAAAGCAAAAAGCAAGGGAAAAGAGTCCTAAACACATTCTGAGGAAAAACCTGCTGCTGTCTGAAGGGGCCTGATCCATGAGGTCTGAACATTTGGGATTGGCAATGGTGTAGCTGACGCGTGGATGGAGTAACTTTCTTGTGGTTACCAAACTATAGTAAGGGGGCACAGAAGCTCAAGTGAGGTTGTATAACAGCACTACTGGTTTTTTGTAGGCATTTTAACAACAGTAGAAAACTGTGTTGTATAAAGAAACAGTAAATCACGTGGGCAAATGCAAACATTATTTAAATGTGTAAATATATTTTTGTCAGCCACAAGGCAAGGAAAAAATCCCTGCTATACTCCTGCTAGCTGACATAAGCTCCAGGGCTTTTGTTAGTTCCACCCAGTGGGAAGATCTCCTCTCCGAATCCGGCGTGGTAGCCCGATTGAGTTCAGGATGCATAAATCTTTCACGTACTTCATGCCCATATCTGGAGCGTGGTGCAGAATGTTAGCAATTCCCAGTATTAACATATACACTGAGAAGTTCCAAGCAGGAAGTTGGGGGGAAAGCAGTTTTTTTTCTTATAAACAAAAAAAATTAAGACTTTGAGCATTACAGCATTTCATTTCTGGGTCATGATCAAGAATCTATGTATGCGCCATACATAGATTTCTGACCAAATTGCTAATCAGAGCAACTTTCTATGCGCTTGGCCTCAAAACCATCCCCGGCAAGTTGTTCTAAAACTATTTGACTTTTTATTGAATTTTTGCTATTTTGTGACTTGAAGGCATGTTGTCACCAAATGATTCTTCATTCCGATTATGAAAATATTGTTTTTCATAATCTGAACAGTGAGGCAATTTTTACCATCACCGCAGGTCTAATTCCTTTGTCGTTTTTGTTGCTCTCAGCGCAAGGTTGAGGACCTGCTCGGGTATTTAAGATAATTCCATAGGGTATTGTAGAAAAAGACTCTTCAGCTCTTTTGCTCCCAGAGGCAGCCTCCTTAAGCATTTCTCGTGTCCTAGTAGGTTTATAGAGAATGCTGCTGCATCTTTACAGGTCGAGATCCCATACAGCAGAGCATATGTTGACCACCTGCTCAATTCAGAACTCTTCAAGTGGGTCTCATGCAGAAAGCAGATCTGCACTTGATATTCTAAAAACCTTGCTTAGGATGGCTCACTCAGGGTTGATTGGGAGAAACTTGTTCAGCTTTCTCTTACTCGTGTCCAGATATTTGAAATAAGCCTAGCCTATGAAACTCCTCTTGGTTGGACCACAAGTTTATGACTGTGTGACTGTATTGTGCTACCTAGTGATTGTATGGCTTCTGGGTAGCGTCCTGGTGTTTGCACTGTACTTGCATCCATAATCCCATTTTCAAAGCATTTTTCATTTTCAGAATCTAGTTCTGGAAGGAATACTCCTAAAAGGTAGTTGCATAGTTCTTTTATGAAACCCTCAAAGAAAGTGTAAAGACTGAAAAGCTTCTCTCCTCAAGATGTCTTGTCTCAGGGGTGGCTCGAGGCTCAACTGTGGACAAAACAGAGTTTTGCTGCCCCAAGAATGAGGGGGTGGATTGAGGCTAGCATTTTACCAGGCCTTTCATTGCAGAAAGGGGAGGGTCACGCTTACCATACCTGCTGCCCTCAGAGTGGTAGGACCTCAACTGTTGTTAGTGACAGGCTCTGAGCCTTGTCTTTCTCCATCAAGCAGTAGCAGTTGCTCAGTCCACTGTGACTCCTTCCTTCACTGCCAAAGCAGTAACCAGCCTAGTTTTCTGGGGACCTGGTATAGACGAAATGGACCCAGGCCGAGGCACCTTGCTGTCTTCAGTACTCCGTCCTCGGCAGCTGCTTACTTTGCCTGTTCCTCGGGCCTTCTACCTAGCTGAAACACAGGAGACTTTGGAGCCTGCCTCACCTGGTTTTGTGCAGTTCTCTAGGTCTTGCAAAAACAAGTGTTCTTGTGAGAATCAAGCTGTAGATTTTTTTTTTTTTTTAAATCTGTGCAAAGCAGACTGAATAAATCCTTTTCCATTTTTCATGCCTACCGTATGCATCTTGGTCATCAAATCCTGTGTTTCGTTTCATTTTCATGCTTCTATGTGCAGGATTAGTAAACTAGAGAGATTGTCATTCCTCCAACTCTAGTCTCATGACTCAAATCATGATACGTAGCAATTGTGGCACAGCAGAAGGCTTGCTAATTTTTCGGAATGTGTGCCTCTTATCTGAAGGTCCTGTCATTGGAAATCCCGTGCCTCTGGGGACCTATTTTGTTTAAAAGAAATTTTTAGCCCTCAGAGGTGCATGAGAATGAAAGCCAGGAGCATCTTTAGGTTCAGCAAACGAAAGTACAGCAAGTACATTTACTGATTTTATGAAAAGTCATGCCTGTAAAGGCAATCTTTTGATGTTTTGAAACCTGGTGTTAATTAAGCATTTCTGATGCCATTCTGCCGTTGCTGGGTGAGTTGCTTTCTTCTAATTCCCCATCTGCAAAATGAGGATAAATATTTTCCTACACTAGTAGAAAATCATGTTAAAAATGTGCAAAGTCCAGATACGAAGGTAGTGGAGACCATATAGATAACTAAGATAAACACAGTTGCACCAGGATTGAAAAATACATTTTAATTCTAGCAATACCCTTTTTAACAGACTCAGTAATTTGGAATATTTCTGTGTTGAGAAAGCCCTCAAGGCAAATTAATAACGCTGTAGATATTTTATTTTTATACGTGGGCAAGATAATATCATTAATATCTGTCTTCCTCTGGCTGGCTGCATGTGGATTTTGCACAGAGTACTACATTAAAAAGAGATTACCCTGCTCTGACCCACTGAGTTTCCCTTTCCACCCAAAAAAATGCAGGAGAAAGCCAATATACTTTAGTTCAGATGTAAACAGATGTGCTTCACCAGTGCTCTGGTATGCTTTGTAGTCTTTTAAATAAAATTAGAATTCAATGCAAAATGTCTTTTTTGCTGTGACATCAAGGATCTGATAGCCTTGATTCAGGAAAGCACTGAGGCTTGTTCTTAATTCTACTGAGCAAGCGTGTGCTTAAGTAAGGGCTTCATAGTCCTTTCTGAGTAGGATTTATTCCCCACATCGTGTTCTTATTTTCTAAGAACTTGATTCAAAGCCAGTAGAAGATCATGGCAGCCTTCTCTAGAGTTCTAGGGGCTCTGGATCAGGTCCTTTGTGTACAGAGGTCAGAACATTAGGAAAGAAAAAAGAAAAAGAAAAGAGGAAAAAAAAGAGAAAAGGTTTCTGTGGCAACGTAAAAAATACAGCAGCATAAACTGTGTCATATTATCCTTAAAACCCAGGGAGAGATGTCAGAATTGCACTGTATGCGTTTGAATTCTGAACCACTGGGGTACAGAGGAATTTGTTTTGAGCTGAGCTTCAGTTCCGTTTCTTAAATACATATGCATGGACTTCCATGGGCGTACCTCCCAAAAATGCTCCCCTGCAGTAGATGATACATTGCAGTGAAGAGGCAGAGGAAAACAAAACTTGTCCTAGCTGCAGAAGCCTCTTAATAGCTCCCCTTTTCTCTTCTGTCAGTAGTGGGTCAGCTTGCTTTTTTACCTCTGCCTCAGGGCTAGGTTATTCGTCCTGAGGAGGAGTCAAGGGCTGCCTGAGCTGCCTTGTCTGCTTCTTCCCTGAGCCTAGAATGGCAGAGGGACATCTCATGCACGAGGGAGGGTGGCTCACGCATTGAGCTGTGGAGGGGGGCGGGATGGGCAGCAGGAAGCTGTAAAGTCTTCTGTAGCTGTGGCCAAAGCAGCCCAAGCTCATCTGTAAAAATTCGAAATTAAGCACTGGAGTTTTACTGAGTGTGGAAGATTGTTACGTTGCATTGGAGGCTAATTATGTGGTCTTCTGCTCTCTTAATAGAGTGGGTCTTCGAGTGGGCTGGGTCTGCATTTTCAGCTGTTGGCCTGTCTCAGAATTTCCTTTTCAGGTATCTTTTCAAATATCTTATTGTTCAAGCTGGGAACTTTTCAAAAAGTGTTCTTGGTCAAAAACGCCGGGTTATGATTTTGGGAAAACATTTGATTTCAATTAAATTTGACTTTATAAACACTTTAGTCATACCATTGATACTCTCACAATCATACATTTTGACAATTTCAGAATAAAACTGTTTTTTAAATAATAAGGTTTTCAAATTGTGTGCAGAGTGGAGTCTATGACACAAGAGTCAGAGATGACTGAGAGCGCATGCTAGTCCATAGCATAAGAAAAATGAGATGGATGAAAACAAAAAAAAACCCTTTGCTTTCTAGAAACGAGGGCAGCTGGCCTTAGGTTTGGTAGGTGATTAAGACTTGTGTGTTTTAGGGTTTTTTGTTTGTTTTAAACCTGTTCTCTGGCAGTCTGCGGCCTGGAGAAAATACTTAATGCACTTTGAGGTATTTATACAATGCAGTCACGGAAGAAAAATGCAACCTTTTCAGGTTAGGGGAACCTTTTTAGCTTTTAGGGAAAAGAAGACAAACCTAAGAGAGGGAAAAGGACACGAGAGGGAAATGAATAAGGAACAGGTAATTAATAGCTGGAAAAGTGCCCTACGTAATGGGAAGAGAAAGGCACAGGCATCCAGAGTGGGATGTTGTGTTGAGAGTGAAAAGGGCCTTGGCAGCAAGGGAAAGAAAGAGGATACCGTAGAAATAACAAGCGGAAAAATGGAGATCTGCAGGGGGGGACGGGGACACAAAATGATAGAAGGAAGAGCCTGATAAGGAAGGAATGAAGAAAATCAGAATCAGCAGAAGAAAGATGAAAGACAGGACAGAAGAACAAAGGACCAGTCATGAGAATTTATACATGTCAGAGTGCTTACGCTATGCTCAGTGGACAGGTGAGGAATAGATTGTAGTAATATGCTGTCAGTACAACGTGCTGCTAAGCACTGCTGGCATTCAGTTCTTAGGTACAGTTCAGAGTTCCTCTACGTCCAGCTTTTCCTTAAGTGTTCCCTCCTTGTTCGCCCACAGCCATTTCTTCATGTCAACAACAATGTTTTCACAGTCAGTTCTCTGTGGCTTTTATGTATGTGTCTTGGATTCCCCTTTGGACTTAAGTTCTTTTGTGTACATACCATGCAGATACCGGTTGTATTTTTCCGAAGGTAGTTCCTGAGCGCATCTCCTGAGCTACTTACTATGGTTGTTAGGTGCCTCATCAAGAATTTTTCTAAGACGCTTACTTGATTCTCCAACGTCCTGATCTGAATCTTAGCGTATTCAACCAGGATCTTGTGTGTCAGCTCATCACACCCTTCCAGCAGAGTTGGGACATCCTCCTCCTGCCACTTGTGCAGCGTTCTGCTGCTGTCCTTCAGTCACAGGGCTGTGCTTGTGATGTGATCTTCTTGGCGCTCCTCTGCGGCAGCGGTACTCCCAACTGTATTGTTATTAGAAGCCTTAATGTGATCCTCATACCACATGTAGAGGACCCCAGCGTATTTGCCAAGCCACTTGTCAAGGCCTCTAAAGTGTTCATCTGGCCTCCCAAGCAGGTCTTCTGTGTGCTCATCTACCCGTTTTCTGGTGCGTCTATACCCACATCCACTACTTGAGTCTTTGGATTTGCTTGTTCACCCCTGTACCTAACGTATCAGTATGTTTGTCCACGTGCTTCTCTGTGGTCTGGATATGTTCATCCAGCATTTCTCCCGCTTTCTCGTGAACACAATGCAGGAAAAATTAAACCTATTACTGAGGGTAGCACTTGGGGTCTGAAGAGGTGGAAAGGACAAATTCCACCTATTTCTCAAAAGTTTGGTGACCCTTCTTGTGCATCAGAAACATAAAAGAGGGGGGTTTCATTGGGTGATTTAATAGTGAAATCTCATGAGTAGCTGTGGGAGTGCTGTGTATGGAAGGAGGAAGGAGAGGCAGCGAGGGTGGAGTCAGTGGCGTTTTTCTGCGATAGTGATACCGGTGAAATTCAAACAGAAATCTTAGCGCAGTCAGCAGGATGTATGCCAAAACTCAAATTATAATTTTCAGATTTTAAAAACTTTTTCTTTCCTATCTAGATCTACCCCTGTTACTTCTGGCTTTAAAAGGTAGTCCTTCCTTCCACAGGAAGGTTGCGTCTGTCAGCTCCCTCCTCTGTTCTGCACCTCAGCCCTCCTCTTTAGCAGTGGAGTTCATCTCCAGTTTGATCTCTAGCTTTTGATGTCCCCATCTGACAAAAAGGGTTTGGACCCAGTCATCCACAGCGTCTTGCTTTGGATTAGTCACTGAGTTGCTGCACACATCTTGGGTAACTTCTCATCAGACCTTGACTTTCCCACCATCTCCCTTCTACTTATTGTCTCCTATATTTGTTTTTTTAGCAGAACGCGTGTTGAAAGCTGCCTTTTTCCATTCATCATCTCTAGCTTTTAAAATAATATTTTACTCTCTTTGTAGTTCTCCAGTTTTAAAGGAGGTGTTACCCTTTTCTGGTCCAGAATATGTAGTTAGTTCTAAAGGGAAGATCATCAAATGGAGAAATGCTGGTGCCTCACGAGGATTGTTCTCCAGGAGACCTGGTACAATTTTCTCCTGTTTTAGTAGAGCTACCGAGATGCTATTTTGTTGTTGGATAATCCAGTAAGGCTGGAGAAATAGCATGATCTTTTTTTGTGTGTGAAATGAATGAGATTTTTGTGATCTTTGGTCATGTAATGTGATGGATTTGATTTTTCTGCTTTCAGTTGTTCTTTACGGAGTTGAAACTGCTAATTCCACCTTGCTCCCTTGCTGTTTCGGCCATATTTCCGGCATCTTTGACCTCACTCCAGCTGCCTTGCTTGCCATTGCCCTCTTTGATCTCCTTAGGGGTATCAGGCCTTCTTCCATGGCTCACCCATGCCTTCATGTTATTTATTTTCTGTAGTTGCAGCTCAGAATTAGAGGCTGCTGATCAAGTGGCCATCTTTGAAGGCCTCAGTTTAGTAGGAAGCCTTCACAGGCTGGTTTTACTCCACTTGTTACAGAGTTCTTCCTTTATTTTTCATAGCAGAAGTGACTTACCTTTTGTCATGGATGCTCTCTTTTTCTTACTGCAGTATCTCCCCCCGCCTCGCCTTAGCCCTCACCCTCTCAGATAAGCACTTCCTGTGCTCTTTGTAACCAACATTCCAGACTGGAGAGTTTATTATGCCATAATAAGGAAACTAGTATTCTTTATTTCACATTTTTCTGTCAAGAAAGACTTGTAATTGGCCAGTTGTGTGCTGTGCAATTTAGTGACTGCCAATGAAGCCTGAATAATAGGAAAAGGGATCTATGTATTATTATCACTATGCACACAGCTCTTGCTGGAAGCTAGTTTCATAACGCAGGATCACAGAATAGTTGAGGTTGGCAGGAACCTCCAGAGATCACCTGCTCTAACCTCTTTGCTCACGCGGGGTCAGCTAGAGCAGGTTGCCCAGAGCTGTTTCTAGTTGGGTTTTGAGGTCTCCGAGGATGGAGACTCCACAACCTCTCTGGGCAGCCTGTTCTGGCGTTCAGCCACCCTCACAGTGAAGAAGTGTTTTCTCACGTGAAGATGCAAGTTCCTGTGTTTTAGGTTGTGCCCATTGCCTTTTGTCCTGTTGCTGGGCACCACTGAAAAGAGTCTGACTCTGCCTACTTTACACCCTCCCATCAGATATTTCTAAATATTTCTAAGATCCCCCTGAGCCTTCTCTTCTCAAGGCTAAAGAATCCCACATGGGGAACACTAGTGCAGTAATCATCTCTGTTTACCGTCTTAAACACTTAGTTCGACTGCGTATACTCTCGTGTCTTCTAAGAGGTGAAAGATATCTCACAGATACATGTGAAGTGCTGTGAAATGAACTGCATTCATGTATTTTGCTCTACCTTGGAAGAATAATACCAAGATGATGTTTCGTTGTTAGCGTTTTTGCTTGTCTAAAAAGTCCAGCTTTTCCCTGACTCAAAGAAAGTTGTTTGGTAACTAAACCTGTAGCTTATTGCTGCCTTCCCCTCCGTTCCTTAGTTTCTGAGGTGGGTGTCGGTGGGTAGGAACAGAATAATGTAGTTAAAGCACAGCGCAACAGGCAGCTGCGTGAGACAGCCAAAGCCTGGTATGGCCTGCTGAAGTGTGGGCTGATGAGTGTAAGTGGTAATCTGACTTCTGACACTTAAAACTGGGCAACAGTTGTTTCAAATGTGTGGGTTTTGCCTTTGCTGTATTAAATGAAAAGTGTATCTTCTAGGTTAGATAGTTTCATTTCCACCTTCTGTCCTGCTATCAACCATGTATGTAAACTTATGGACTTGAAATGTAAATGAATGAAGGTTCCGTTATTATGGTTTATGCATTCATATGGAAAATGGTAGTCTCTTTCAGTATCCTCTGAATGTTAAGAATGATTTGCCATTGTTTTCAAGCATTCTTTTCATCTTTCTTGGTACCTAAATTCCTCTTAACATAACCAAGTCGTCCCTTGCCTCTGGGGAAAGCCACTAATAGTGTTCTGTTGAAGGCTGGTTGTTTCTGGCAGCGAAGGAGGGAGTAAGGGTATGAGTATGCCGTATTGAATTTTGATAGCACATAAGACTCAAAGTTCTTTTTAAAAAAAAAAAAAAATTGTCAAGGACAATAAATAAAAACATTCTGCTTTCATTTGTGCATATCTGCTACTAGTTCTTCCCTCTGAGGCTTTCAGAATGTGGTCAGGTCCTTGTAATGGTTATGGTGGCAACACCACTTTAATTAGGAATGTACATCCCCAATTGCAACACCAAGATCAGCAGCAACACGATGGATGGAATTCCCTCTGAATGTTTTGGGGGGGGGGGGGGGGAAGGGGAAGAATGAAATGCATAAATTAGTCACATTAACTCTTGCATCGAATCAGTTCTTGAATAAACTTGTGTTGAAACCACTATATAGTTTCATCTTAATACCTTCTCAGAGCACAGCTTCCGCTGCCTACGGGGAGATGCGATGCCGTTCACCAGGGTAGGATTTGCCAGCTTCTCTTGCTGTTCCCTGTGTTAGTGTTTTATCGTTCAGCCGCGGGGCCTGGGGTTTTCCATGTTTGGATGTTTTCTGGGTGTTTCTGTGTTTGGATATTTTGTGTTGCTCCTTGATTTATTTGACAGGGAGGGTGTAAAGATTTCCTGAATTGCCACCAGAGTTGATTCTTTTTTGGTATTTTGATAAAAAAGCTACAGGTTGAAAATGTCAAATCCCAAACTCCATTACAAAGGCTAAGAGCCAAAAGATGGGGTGGGTGGAAAGTTTTTACATTGTTTCTTGTTAGGACAAAGGAGATTCTTTCTCTAGGGCCACCTGTCTGGTGCCTTTCAGAACTACTAAATTCACTTAAGAATGAAAGAGCAAGAGAACCCTGTTTAATATAGGGATAGGGAAGAGATAGGAACTGTAACTGCTCCGTGAAAACTAACGTTTAAAAAGCATTTTTTGTGTTCTGGGCACAAAAAAACGTCATTAGAACTAAAGCTACTCATTGAAAATAAAAACAATCGTTATACCCATATTAGGCAATTTTTACAGATAATAATCAGTTTCCCTCAATATCTGTATCACAGTGCTGCAGTAGCAGATGGCTTTTTCCAAAGGACACAAATCTCTAGCTAATATATCTCCATTACCTTTAGGAGGGTGAAGCTAATTTATACTGCCTCTGGATCTAGCTCACAGCTCCTTGTCTGCCCATCCTAAAAATATTTTACTGTGATTTAGCAGCTGTGTGCATAACCTCTGAGGGACCAGGGCTGGCATATTGCAGGAGAGGATCTCTTTCTTCAACATCTTGCTTCAGCCTGGGTGTGCACAAATGGTCTGTCAGTATGAAGACAAGGGCCTGTGGTGTTACTGGCCCTCTACAGATATGGAAATGAGATAAATGTGGTCATCCTTTTTTCTCTTTTTCCTCTTTTTCTAGTTTTTACCATATGCAGTTAGCAAGCCTTCATGTGCCTGTCTGCTGTAGTCTCTGAGCGGTTCTTGTGCGTCGAGCAGCGCAGGTTGCCAGGCACGGAGCAGGGGATGTGGTAGCCTGCTTCTCTCTGGGCTTTCTGCACAGTGAAAGTGCTTATGACTGTCAGGGAGACTTTTAACCAACTGTGGCTGGCTTCAGCTTTGGCACAATCCCTCTCTATTCCTGAAATATGCCTGAGAGCACTCAAAGGTTAGGATCTAGTCATATTAGAAAGACAAAGCATAACTTTCGGGAGGCTAGGGCTACTTAGCTGGGGGAACTGAACATGAGCAGCACTGAGGTTAAATATCAGGAAGTAAAGATAAACTTGTTTCTAATGAAAAGGCACAACGTGGTCCCTACTTTAGAAGGGATTGAACCTTGGAGTTGTAATGCTTTGTTCCCTTTGGGAGGGAGGTAAAGGCCTGTGACCCCTGGGTTTCATCCCAAATTCTGTGGCTTCGCTAGCGTGTGGGTCTGTTACAAAGACTGTTAGAAGGAGCAGCGTGGAGCTTGTGTTTTTAGTCATTCAGTTTTTCGTGGCAGCAGAACACTCCCTTTTCATCCTAGGATCCATTCCCCAGTGTGTACTGAGCAATGTGATGGCACAAGCCTGTCCTTTTTCTTTTCCAAACACATACTGTTTACGCATTGCTAAAAAAAGTTACTAGTCTCTTTGGCCAAATGCGAAAGGCACAGTGGTAGCAACCTTCTAGTACATATTTGTGACCCGCTTTCCTCTGATTGAGAACCCCGAATCCTAAGTCCCTTACCTGACTTTTTCTCATCAGGTAAGTGGCATAGGGATGTGGCTTGGTAGGCACACATCCCCTTGCCCCCTGCCCTGTCTCTCCTGGCTGTGTGCATTGTGCCTCCCTCTTTAACTTGTGTGTAATCGTGTGATTTTGTGACCTCACAAGTAACTGCCACCTCCATGGCAACAGATGCTGTCAAAAGCCTCAGGTTCGCTTGGAGGATGAGGAGTGAATTGCCAGGAACCAGCAAGCGAGGCTGAAGAACAGAAATCTGAAGACGGCAGGCAGCTTCAATAAGTGGGAAAAACAGTGAAAAAGCCTAGCGCCACCAGGATGGAGTAGGCCGTTAACGTAGATTTGAAAGGGTAGTTCCCAGGTAATGGAGAGAAGGGGCGATGGAGAGAGAAGGCTCATCTTACTCTGAGGCATCGAGGGACCTGAACCACCTCTTGCGTGGACGAATGCTCTCCCTGTAGGAGAAAAAGGCAATTAACGTGTGTGGCGAAGAGCGAGAAGAAACAGCAACCGTGACAGGAATCGTTAGCTCTGGCTTCTTTTGTGTGGGTACCGCAAGGTCAGAGCTTGAACAAGGGGAAAACCGGCATATGTCTTCGCTAACAAGCATGACAACCAAGTAGCTGAGTCGATTCATGTTGCGATCCAGAGAAACCCTAGTCTTTGACAGGATCTGGGAAGTGAGGTAAGAATACTTTTTTTTTCCCCCTGAAAGACAGTAAATCTTTTTTAGGGTCACGTGGTTACGTACAAGTGAAATTTGTGATTGAGGTACAGCTACTTCTAAGGTGGAATGCAGCAGTTGTTCAAACACTGATATCTCAGCAGAGCTAGTGAGGAGAGAAAGAGAAGGCTGCTTTGTCCGGTGTACTGTAAATACTCAGCAGATGGAGTCTCATATGCTGAGCTCCAAGTGGAAACGGTCCATCAATAGAAACTGGCAGAAGCCCAAGCCTGAGGTACAAATGCATCGAATTATGGGGTGTTCGGTATTCAGATCCAGACGTGAATTTAGACTTGAGCCTATATCTGGAAACATTAACTGATAGAAATACATCCATGCAAGGATGGATTCATGGATTCAGGATTCTTTAAGCTGTAAGTGCCGACAATGAATAGATCCTAATATTGCAGTCAGATTTGAATTCCTTATTCCAGTACCACAAATTACCAAGCAATAAATAAAGGGCAGCTTATTGCAGTATAAGATTGTCACAGTTCTATGATAATGGAAGAAAAGCAGTGTTTTTCAGTCAATGACACACGTGTGCATGCGTATACTTTGCTATGCTATGAATCTCACAGCCTTGATCAGGTTCCTCTGATAGAGGACCAGTGTGATGATTAAATAACTCAGTATAGTTTGACACTGTGCTGACGTTTTGCATCACTCGCACCTTTTATTATCACTTTCTCTCTATATCCCATTTCAGAAGAGGATGCTAAGAAAAGCCAAGCCAGATTTTTTTTGCACATGGATGATGTGAATTGTCTAGTTTTCACAGGAAGCGTGTTTATCCTTGTTACCATTGCATTTATATGGATTCTGTCAGGAACATCTCTCAGCATTCAGCAGAAATTCTTGTTTTAGGTGAAGGAAGACAAACAAATACCAAAAATTTCCTTTAAGTGTTCTCTGTGCTTCAGTGTTAATAGAGACCTTCCTGCTTGTTTCCTGCAGATGGAAAGTTACTGGAAGACTTGTCACAAATGGAGTCCGTTGTTCATAGAAAGCTTGTATTTTCTATTGGTTGTAGTATGTTACTTTCCCTGGAGCCATCCCTTAAGCTCCATTTTTACATGTGGCCAAGTGCACAGCCTAATTTTCAGACTGGGTGAACACCTGATTTCAGGCAGATTTCAAATGTACTTTTGGGTTCTGTGCTCTGAGTTGCTTGTCTGTCTGTTTGAGATCATGTAGTAGCAAATCTATAGCAGAGGTGGGAATACACTCCAGAAGTTGTTTCACACCTTGTCTGACCCGTTCCCAAGTCTCATTTGCCATCCTGGAGGCATAGCATGGACCATTCATTTTCAGGGAAATGTTTGAAATGTCTCTGTGAACTAGTTTCTTAGTTACTGTAGCTATGGAAATTACAACTTATCAATTGAAATAAATGACATAGTTGTGGAAAGAGGCTACCTTTATTTTTCTTTGGAACCAAATAGATTCCTCCAGGAAATACAATGCATAGAAGTCACAGCTCACAAGAGTGATTTTGATTGCTGAACTCTCTGGTCTAGCAGAATTATTTGGTAAGAAACATTTGAAAAATGAACACATTGGCATTAGAAGCGTAGAGTGCTGCCAAATTCAGCATTGGGTACACAGCTGTTAGTAACAGTATGGGAAGATAGATATCTACCTGGAGATGAAGATTTTGCAGGGAAAAGACTTGTTCTTTTTTCGTATGACTACGGATAGCCAAATGGGTTTTAATGATAATAATAGATGTTCCACCTGATGGAGCGAGTACCTTATGGACCTCCCAAACACATTGTCAGTTGCCTTTTTTCAGGCAGTTAGTTACCTTTCCTAAAATAATTTGAGGGGATTGTGAAAAATGGCAAAGTCTGTAGGTATGATATAAGGCTATGAATCAACTGATAGGGGCAGATCAGAAAAACGTCGTATGTTCAAACAGTTTGGGCAGAAAAGTACCTGATTCTGCAGAGTGCTGAGGGTCTCCTATGGAGTGTTTGTGAGGCTTACTGCATCTAGGAGGAGTTGAATTTACAATACCAGGATATATCAGAAAAAGATGGATTAGTATCTGTTTTTGAAAATCGTTCCCTCAAAGTAAATTTTTATGTGCGTTTGGTGCAGATTTTTTGTATGTGACTTTGTCCTACACTTCTGTCTTTATGGAGGCTGTCACATAGCCTGCACCTTTTTGGGAAGCTGGATTAAACTTCAGACGTGCAGTACTGAGTTCCAGTTCGGAAAGAATCTACTTCATAGTTCTCAAGAGTTGGTGTGTATGAAAACCCAGAAGACTTGGTGAATTTCGGAAGAACCCACCAAATCCTGTTCTCTGGTACACCACTCCAGTTCCATTGATTTAAACTGATTTATATTGGCAAGTAAGTGAGGAGAATGAGAAGGCAGCAAGTTGCAAGATCATGTGAAAAGCCTATGATTTCACTTTAGCAGATAGGTTCTCCTTGTTTGATTTTTTTTCTATTATATTGCAATAAATTAGTCAATAGTCTGGTTGCTGTATTCAGGGATTAATGTCACTGACAGTTCATGACAAATAGAACATATGTTCTCTTGGATGTACCATATTGCTCTGCTTATGATTGCCTTTCATTGTGCACACTAGTCGGAGAAGAAAAACTCTTCCTCATTAATATTTGTTTGAACATACTTCTACCAGATGTAGATTACAGTGGATTTTTTTTTTCCCATCTGGGATATATCAGTATAGATACCAACAAGACAATGGACAGATTATATGGGGCTATTTGTACCTGTTAAGATTGCGTATGTCCCTGGTGTTATTAACTCATGTAATCTCATGTAATCTTATTGGTTTTCTCTAGGCAAATGGCTTTTCTGTCAGGTACAGTATCTTTGTAGGGGATGTGAAGGAACTCATTTTTAAATAACAAGGAAATTGCAACTCTGATCTGAAAGATACAGCCCTGGAGATTGAAGGGCACAGATCTGCAACCAAAGTGAAATTGCATTTTCAGCATACAGCACTCTCTCGGAGCCTCCAGCCCTTACTATGACATATATGCCCTTACTATGACACGTTTGTCAACATACAGAACCTTGACGTTTTTTGAATACCTGTTTTTTAACTCTAAGCCCATGATACTTTAATTAGGGCTATCAACTCTTTAGAACTTCTCCTAGCCTGATATTTAGCTCTTTTGGGGGATTTATTCATTTTGAAGAAGAACATATGTGCAGTATGTCCAAGCTTCTTTATATAACTCGCATTAGAAATCAAGCTGTGCACTGGGCTGACTTTTTCAAGAGTTTAGTCCAGCTTCCTAGGAACTGAATTTTGGTTAGTTCTCTGGAAGCTAATGGAAACTGCATGCCTTCATTAATATGTTTAATAACAATGCTATTTGAATTGATACCCTTTGAAATTGAAATAGTCTAGTGGATTGTGTTCTCATGGCGTACAGATCTATTTCAGGCAGCTGAATCTAATGTTATAGCGAGCTGTGTGGATCATGGGCTGAGTTTCTCTTATAATTTAACTTAAAGTTTATCTTTATTTAAACAATGCCTGGCATTCTTTGGAGTAAGAGCAACCAGGCCCTATAACCGCCAATGTAATATCCGTTTAATGACGCTTGTCTCGTACATAAACTGTATTTTAAAAAAAATGCTAAGGTTTACCTTCACCAAAACACACTTGCAGGTTGAAAAACAAGCCATCTGTGTAAATTTAGGGATTCGGTGAAGACAAGAAAGAAGTCCTCCCCAGCTCACCGGACTTTTTTCAAATGAGTTACAAGGCCCTCAAGGCACAGACGGGCAGAGAAGGTCCCTGCATGAGGAACATTTGATTCCTACCATAGCTGCCTTCAGCACAGCTCCTGGAGGATTCGGTGCATATTAGCTCTGTGACAAGTCACAGTGACACCTGTGGAAACATTTCACTTGAAATGTGGAATCACACTCTCTCTTATGTGGTAGTTTTGTTGGATAGTATAGTAATGCCCAGCAGATGGGTTTCCTTCGAAAGGAAGGAAAGGAAGCAGCCTTACCTTATCTCTTTCGTCAAGATCATCTTCCTATCAGTAATTTTATGTAACACGCAGAGGCATCTGATGGAATAATAATGTGCTGCAAGAACACATGATGTTTAAATGAGTGGGCTATTGGAGCTTGTTGGAAAATGGATTTATTTTTCCTGGAATATTAAGTTAAAAAATTTTAGGTTATTGCATACTTGACATTTAACTTGAAAGTTGAATATGCCTCAGAAAAGTTTCCACACTTCTTCAGTTGAAATCCTCTGTTTTTTGTGGAAATCCTTTTGATGATGGGTGACCTTTCTCGCAGAGTAATGAGCTTTGAAACGTGCAGCATATTTCACAATGAATGCAGATTCTCTCAAATGTTTTAGCCCCGCTACCAAATCCACATAAACTCCTGCCATTCCCATATAAAATGTACACTTCTTGTTTGATGTAAATTATTATCATTTCAGTAAGAATCTAGCTTGAGGTGTAGGTGCAGAATTTGATAGTGAGGTCAACAGAATGGGCTTCCTAGTGTGATAAAGCTGTAAATAGTGTTTTAGTGAGAGCTGATTTTTATTGAGCTGCATATGGGGAATGAGAGGAAATGGAAACGTTGTTCTCTGTCCTGATTTTGATTTCATCTGTGACTGAGAAACGTAGCTTACAAACCAGCTACTTCAGAGATGGGGTGAGGGAAGTGCCAGAAGTAAAGGGACGCATGTTTCCATGTTTGAGTTCAGTGAGGCAAAGCCGAGCTCAGTAAGCTGACAGGTACTGAGGGCTGGAGACGCGTACTCTGTACCTAGAGCAAAGTAGAAATAAGAGAGGAAAATGAGACTTAGGATCGTCTTGCTTTCTGATCTGCTTCTGGAGTGAAGCAGCATGCTGCTTCTTGCTTAGGTTGTCACTACAGTGTTACTCTACTCTGTGTTAGTTCTTTTATTGCACACACCACCTTAATATCTAGATCAGGGAAGGGTCATAGGGTAGCAGGTACTTAAGAGTCACAGGATTTCAACTACAAAAGTTTGAAGATGGATCAGTGAGCTGGCGTGGCCTTTGAAAAAACGGAAACCTCAATTATGAGTAGACATTAAACACATGGAACTTTTTGTTGCAAACCTAAAAAAAAAAAAAAAAAGATTTTTCCAAGGTTAACAGCAAATAGTTATAGTAGAGCTGTGAATACTGGACTGAGTAACAGTGTTTTGTAGATTATATAAAAGCTCTCAGAATAAGACAATTCTGTGCCAGTGTCAGGAGGATTTGCAGTAAATTGTGCTTGGGAACCTCCCATAATCATCACTCAGGGTTGACTCATACTTGACTAAGTCATAAAACTGTGGAAAAGCTGGAGTCTTTATTCCTTTTTTTGTGAAGATCCCTTTGTTCTGATGGCCTTTTAATTCAGTTTGTAAGATAAATCTTAGTTTCAGAAAGATAAGCAGTTAGAAGTGTCAAAGCCGGTTCAGTTTGCTTACGCAAATGCTGTCATTCACTTCAGCAGTACTACCTGTGGGGAATAAACTCTGCGATGTGATTTATTGCAATTATCTTTGAAATTAGTTGAGACTCTGTGTATATAGAGGATCTGGAGTGAGGAAGAAAGTGTGATAGAGAAACATGATGCCAAGGAGAAGGTTAGGGAGACTCTAAGCCGGAAGTTAAACACATGGCCTTGTTTTAGTATTTCATGAGTAGTCCTGTTGCTTTAGGTATAAACGATTCTAGTGACCTCAGTGGAACCACCTGGGCTCTTAAGGCAAGAGACATTTGTAAGCATCTGGTAAGGTGGGGCTGGGTAGGAGTCCTGTCCCATGAAAAAAAGCCAAAGCACTGTGCACAATACTGTGGCCACAGGGAGCAAGGCCCAGGTTCACTAGCGTAAAACCAAAGTATGTGAATATGACTTTCCTTGTAGTTATTGTGGCCTTAATTTACAGTAACTTAGATTGGAATCTACCATTCTACCACTGATTTTCATGTCAGTTGCCAGCAGTCTGCATGGGTTTTTAGTTAGGTGTGTTAGTTGCCATGGTCATACATGGAAAAATGTGAATCTTATTATTTTTTTTTTTTCCCTGAAAGTCTGAACTCATATTCAGGCACTCAGAAGCAGTTTTCAAAGGTCAAAGATCTAATTAAAGTCTGTATCGTGCTTTTCGGAAACAGATACAGACCTTTGCTGAATCAAGACCCTAATACTGCATTGCTGGAAACCCAGCTGTGTGCAAGGGACAAAGCAATCCAAACCGATGCGTGGGGGGAGGCAGGAGATTGGACGCCCCAGACAAAATTCGGTAACTGTTTATTGTAATGAGTTACAGAAGAAGATATAAAACATTCTCCTTTGGTTTACTTCGTGCCTGATTTATGCTTTTTGTCTGTTTTCATTCTCTCTCCTAAATGAGCAGTGCTCTAAAGTCATCAGTTGGGTGGCCTAGCATGATTTATTGTTCCCCAAAATTTGAAAAATTGTGCATTGCTCGGTGTGTAAAAATAATGAATTGTCTAATAAGGATGAATGTAGTAATAGCTCTCTTTATACCCATAAAATTTCAAATGGTACTGATCTATTTTAGACTATCATTTTTTTGTTTATGCTTCATATTGTAATGATATAGAAGACAGTGAACGACTGATGGTAGCAGAGACCGCTCTCTCGACCTGACTCTTCGGAGGTCGAGTATGATTCGGACCACGGTTGTAGGCAGTCTCTGCTTTGCCCGTGTGCCTCAGCACTGTAATGGAGTGCCCGTTCCCGGGGTGCCAGGCTCTTAAGTCTACTCAGTACTGGTCTTTTCTGCAGAAAACCCTGTGAAGATCCATCCCTCATTTCAGCTTGCCATGTGACAGCTATCAAATGTTAATGTTTCAAATCACTGCTGACCAGAAGTGGGATTGAAAGGGAGTTTTTTGAAAACATGAAGGATGGTGGTAACCTTGAACGTCATTGGTAGCTGATGCCCAAATCATGCCTTAATTCTTCAACAGCACCAGCTATGATCGTAGTGGCTTGGAATAGGATTTCCTGAGTAGGCTATAGGAGCTTTGTATACAGCATCAGTTGAATCTATATGGGGGCTTAGTATCTAGTTCTGGTAAAATCCTTAAAAAGTCACAGTGTATGCTTTTAATAGTGGGGGAATATCCAAGTTCATAAAAAAAATTAGTAGCGTGAAAGACATATCCTCAACCTAAGTGAACTGGCATAACTTTTCTTTATTTCAGTAGTCCTGGGATGATTCTTATTAGGATTTGACCTCAGCGTTAAGAACAAACAAGCAAGCAATTCTCTTGTGGTTGAGAAGGTCATTAGGATCCAGCAATAAGGATCACGTTTAGAGGCCAGCACATCTCAGCCAAGTCCATGGGTGTAGTCACTGAGAGAGCAAAGATCCCTCTGCAAGGCTCTGGGAAGTGATTGAGGAGGTTTCCGGAAAGTACCGAGAGGGATCCAACTAAAGGCAGTTAGTAGGAAGCGATAAGCCCACTAGCTGGGGTAGGATTTCTCTTATCTGAATCTGAGACCACAGTTAGGCTCCTAAATCCCTACAGCACTGATATAATGAGCCTCACTTCCAAAAATCCTGAGTATGTGGCCCCTTCTTGCCAGTACTCAAAAGTGATGGTAACTTAGGTTGGTAGCTATTGGACTTACGAGGCTGGCCTTGGAAGTTCATTGAAAACTAAAACAGGTGAGTGAGTTTTTCTGGAATGTTGGAACTAACTTCCTCTGAATATAGCTGAGGTTTGGGTACCACATTATCTTTGTGGGTTTTTTTGATGAAACAAGCTCCTATTTCGTTTAAAAAAGAAGTACAGTTTCCTGTTTCTCTGGCAACGTGGAGGCACTTTAGAGAGCTAATTGTCAGTCAAGTGATCTAATGTTTCCTCAATATGAGCTGAGGAGGTGCAGGTCTGACAGGAATGGGAGAACTTGGAGAGAACAAAGGGGAGAAAGGAGCAAAGATGCATTCTCAATGCTGATGAGATTCAAGCTCATGGAAGTTAATGGACAGGCTCTACCTGCCTGCATTCGGATTTGTACTGTGTCTTTGTGCGTTTTGGGCCTAGTTGCGGTGCCACTGTGGAAATTGGTTATAATTACATTCACTTTTAATCATTTGATCTCAGAAGGGGATGCAGCTGAAATAAAAAGCCAAAGGAAGGAAACAAATTGATTTGATGTATTTTGGGGACAGGAAGAGTGTTCTACGAGTGGCACTTGGAAAGAGAGTGATAGAGAACTGACTTAGCGCAAGGAAGTTGAAATAACAGACAGTGCGATGGAAGCTGGGTGATCGTCTCTATTTTGGCCCTAGCGGATGAGCTGGAAAACTGAGCGCTGGCATGCTGCCCGTCGAAGCTGTGCCAGTTGTAGTGAAGTCCGAGAATTCCTTTCATTCAGCTGTAGATAGGCCTCTTCCTTTCATTCGCAATCTCCTCTTTCAGTTGTACAAATGAATGGTCAGTAGCAAGCATGAACAAAGCAGAATTCGTAACAATAATTTTGCTCATTATGTTTTCCCTTCATTCGTTTAAAACAAAAAGACTTCAACATTTTTACCCTTCCAGACTACACCTGTGGGTTTCATTTTATGTACTCACTCTTAATTTGCTTTGATACCTGTTCTTGTGTCTGTAAACCCGGTGTTCTGCAAATCCAATTGACCGAAGCAAGCTAAACTGTTTTCAGAGCTGAGCACTTCTCTGGGGCCTTTGTCAGAGAAGCATGATCCCTGTGCTGCAGCTCAGATCTGATCAAACATCCAAACATATGGATTGCACTGCAAAGGTGCTTAGGACTTTGGTTCAACCTGGAACTTTCTCAGTTTACCCAGTTTATCTTGGGTCAGATCCTCAGCAAGTGTGAACTGGCACAGCTTCATCTGTGTATAAGGCTACTATGCCAGATTACATGAAGTTTTCTTTAAAAAAAAAAAAAAAGTAAAATCCCTACCAAACTCAGTATTAATAGGAATATTTGTATTCTGATAGTGCATAGTAGTGCACAGTCCCAGACAGGGATCTCCTCTAAACATAACAGGCCCAAACTTTCATCCCTTGTGGGAGTCTGATTCTGAGATATATGGGGACTTATCCCACATTAAAAGAATTTTGCTACTGACTGAATGGAAGCCAGGTTTGGACCAGATTGAGGGGAAGCTGTGCAAGCATTTAGTGAGTTCGTCGATAGAAATTGTCTCTACAGAAAATCAGATAGCGTTTTCTTTTAATGTTTTTAGGGTAACATTTTGTAACTTAAAATGACATAATACTTATCATTAATTTGCTCTTGAGCCCATTGGGTTCACTCACTTCATTTTGCCTTGCCTTGCCAACATCAGGAGGGGCTTTGAATTCTTATCACTGAGCTCTCCCAGCGAGCTTCTCTTGAACAGCTCAGGGTTTACTCATGCTCTGCATTTCACTGTATTTGTCTGCAGTGAAAAAAGGCTAGTGCTGAGCACTAGAAGTAGCGATCTCTGCAGCTTGCCTGGGAAGCGCTAGAGAATGTTTTTATTCCCATTTTTTTAGAGAATCTGGGCTTCTGGTTTCAGTCATAAAACTAGGAGAGGAGTTTGCTGAGGTTAAGGGAAGCTGCTTTTCTCTGTTCTGCCCGACAGGGACCGCGTGTCTCTTCTGCCTGACTCCGGGAGGATTTGGGAACTGCGTTCTTGCCCTCCCCTGTGGCTCGTTTTGATGCTGGGTAGAGTCCAGCCTGCCGGCCAGGCTGCCACAAGTGGTCTGCCTGTGAGGGAAGTGCTGAGAGGTGTCTCATTCATGGCAGAACTCATCTCATTCATGCGGCTGATATTTCTGACTAGTGAACTGTGAAAGAAGAGAGATAGCGCATGATTAACCAGGCGCTTTGCTGCGTGGCATGCAGTTCTGGTGGGGCTGCCTTATAACACGCTCCTAGACGTACCTAGACATCCAAATCTCCTCTTTTTAAGAAGGCCAAATGGCCTTTCAGTTATTGTTCTGGGAAACTCGTGTCACTGGGTGGATAACTTGTTTCGTTTGGAATTTCAGGGTCAGACATAAGTGTCGTTATCCACTTCAGAGGAAAACTTTTAGAAGAAGGCGGGGGGAAACTGAACCGATATTTGGAAAAATGAAAAAATGTTTAAAATATTTTTGCAAAAAAAGCCCTCAGCGAATAGTCGTTCCACTTTGCTTCTGGCCAGTCTCAAATGCTTCTTTTCCAGAATGTCTGAGTATGAATGAATCATGACATGATCCTGGGAACTCTGCAACCACATTAGTTATGCTATACATGGCATCAGACAGCACCTGCAGATGAAGGGACTGGAAAACTTTGCAGTTCCTAAAACTCACCTCATCATACCACGGTGTACAATTAGCTGTGTGTGTATGCATTTAATAGCTCCCAGGAGAGGGGGGAGGGAGAAAAACAGCAATGTTGTAGAATTCACAACATTGCTTGCTGTTGATACTGAAGCTGTCTTGGAAAATTAATGCACTGACTGGTTTTTGTAAGAGGTCAAGGCCAAAAAAAAATGGCTTATAAGGAAAAAAAAGAGATGGAGACTAGTGGGTTCCGATGGTTTTTGAGAATAATCAGCAGAGCAAAACAGCAGCAGTGTGAAACTGGAGTCAGTTTTGCCATTTCCGACATCAACTTATCTTCCTGCAGACAAAACATCTGAATCTCCTTTTTCTAGCATTGAATGTTAAATTCTTAGGGTAAAGCTCCCTAAACACAACCAAAAACCTTTCAGAGGTGGTGTTCTTTTCCCAAGAAAGCTTGAATAAAAATCCTTTCATAAGCAGAATTTGGCCTTGAGCAGGTAGGAAATATGCTTTATTGGTGACAGCATGAGAATACTCAGGATTCCAGGGTTCTTACCCTTACTTTCTTCTAATTTATGTGTTTTCCTGAAAAGAAGGTTCATGCATCTATTATACCAGTCGTCTTGCTCTGAATTTGAGTGGATGTAAATAAAACGTCAGTAATAAGACTGCTCCCGAATTCATTATCTGTTTAAGTAGAGATGAGCTATTAGGCTGTAGAGTGATCAAATACATAGTTCAGAGAATTGCCATATATATGGGTACAAGACTTACGATAGCTTTTTTTCTTGCGGGTCAGTCGGGCCTGGCGTCTTACTGATGGGCATCGCTGATAAAGGAACATCTAGAAGAAAGTGAAAACTTTAAGAAAATTTAAGTTCAGGACCGTTCTTCCTCTTCCCCAGTTCATCTAGAAATTCTAAGTAAAGTCTAGGCGATGATCTTCTGCATCTGGGTGGCAGAAGGTCTTACTGCTTTAATATATAACCAGAAATGTTATTAAAGGTCATAAAAACAGTCCACTCTCATTACAGAATTCAGCCGTGTGATTGCCTGCTGCATTAAATTTGGTAGATTGAATGTATGCTGTTTGAGATGTAATGTTTTCTTATTTTTTTTTTTTAAAAGATACCAGCTGTTCACCTCACTGATCTATGTTAATATATCAATCAGTATAAACTTGATAGGGTTTGGAATAGTAGTATTGTCTAGTAAAACCTCATAATCATTCTGGAATTGGACATAAGAGGATCTATGTCTTCTGGTTTGTACCTATGGTATACAAAGTCCTTCCTCATCCTTATCCTCCTAGTCAGCATGCTCGCTGGTGAAGGTCTCGCTGTAAAATTTCTGCTATACACAGCAGTTTCTGTGTGAGCACAGCCTCAGTTACACCTCTGTTCCTCTGAGGTACCTCCCTACTGGGTCAGTCATCCCCTTACTGGTGAGGTACCTGCTCCAGTCCTCGCTTTGCCCCAGGATGCCTTCCCTGCTGCCTTATGGACTGTCCCCCTTACTGATTAGGTGCATCCTAAAGTTATCTGCAGAAGTAACCATTTTAGACCTCTCCCTACAGTTGCCCTTTTCTTCACTTAGGTTTCTGTTTTGTTGATCTGTATAATGATTAATCCATTTAAGGACCCTTGTTTTCTAGTATGCCAAGCCCAGGATCAGTATGTGTCCTTCATCCTGTCTGCTCTGCTGTCACGTGTCAACTGATTTGAGTTTTCCTTCAGTCTGCTTTCCTTTCAACATGCTAAGAATCAAAAGAAATTTTTTGCTGTGCTGCATTATTCACCTTCCTTATCATCCTTTTCTTGATGTATAGCAGACATTAGTGACAGCAGAGCCCCTGTAAGTTTAATCTGGGGGTGACACAAGATGCTTTTCCAGAGTTTATTAAACTCTGCGGGCTTCTGAAAAACTGATCTGGAAATCTGGTGACAAAAGACTTAGGAAAAATTTATAGTGTTTCAGTCCCAGTTGGAGCGCAGCTTCCATTTTTGGTCCTGAGACTGCATAACTGAACTTTGCATACCTTCGTGGAAAGGAGCAGTTTGAATACAACTTTTTTAAAAGAGTCAAAGGTCTGAGAAGGTTATCTGAATCCATTCACTGTTGTTACTTGCTGCCTCATATATCTCTGGGAAGTACACATTAATGATACCCACTAACCTAGTCATCTTTGCTCTTAACGTTCACATTTACTACACACCCTGTGAAGGGTGGCCTGCAGTGCTGTATTGATGATAGATTAAACTCTGTAGAATAGCCCACCTCCTCCTTAGTCTAACTCCCTTTCTCTTTAAGTAGATAATGAATTTGGCTTGTATGAATGAAAAAGCATTTCACAGGGAAAAGAACATTATTTTGAAATTGTTGGGAGGTTTCTTTATGTTTCTATTTGAATCTTCTTCCCTAGTTGACACCTCTGCAGGTATTCTGGAACTCAACATCAGTGTGACTATCTCAGAGATTCAGTAATCTGCCAAAATAACCTTTGTGTTCACCATCCCCAGTTGTTGTTCTGTGCTCTTGCTTGTTTGCTTATAGTAGGAATTTATACTGTCTTTCAAGCAAACCTGCCCAAACTCTTGTCAGAAGCCGAAATTCGGATGGAACTCGAACACATTCTTTTTTTTTTTTTTTTTTTTTTTTGCCTGAGAGAGATGGGGAAGAAAGGGGAGTTCAAAGAAGCTTGATGCATGTCTCTAAAATTGAATTTGGATTGCTGGTAATTTAGTCCTGCTGGGCAAAGATAGAAAAAGCAGAGATGTAATATTGAAAAAAAAATTGATATTTGATAGTTTGGATGATCTTAGAAAATATATTAGGAACCACCAGAATTTGCAGAAGGAATCTTGTCAGTGTGATTGTATCGCGTAGATCCGATTTCAGGATGAGACTCTAAAAACATGGTCCTTTTTCTAGGATTAAGGGTCTAGTCCCTCAAAACTTTGGGTGGCATAATTTCTAGGTGACCTTAAGGTTTATAGGCTAAGGTTTTTCTGAAGTAGTCAGGGAAAAGTTACCCCTGATTATGTGTACAGCATATAGCACCAAGACCTGCCTCTGAGTCTGACCAAATAGGTACTACATATGTAAATATGGGTTAAGGCATTAACTCTTTCCTTCAAAACATAATGAAAGCGGTCAGGGAAGAGAGAGATGATGAGTTTGAATCATGGGGTGGAGCCTTAATTCAGCAAAGCGTTCCTGCTGAGCAGAGCCCGCGGGCACATGCGTTAAGTGTCACCGATTCCAGAGGGACTGAAACATCTGTTTGCTGCTTTGCAGCGTAGAGGCCCAAGAGACATACTTTTGCCCTGCACAAAAGGGTATGCCTGTGTATCTTGTGTGCTCACCAGCAAAGCTGTATTAAAAATCGGTCCTGAATGTTCAGTGGGGGGGGCAGGAGTGTGAGAAGCAAGCCCGTTTAGTGGTGGGAATCCTGAGCCAATAGGTTTCTGTGCCTCTGTCTAGACCGAAGAGGTTTGGAAGTTTTCAGATTAGGTTTGGAAAAGCCTCTGAACTTCTGGATGCTTCTCCTAACCAGATCAAACCTCTGAAGAGCTTGAGGTTTGTCCGTCACTAATTTTCATATGAATTACATTAAAAACTCTTAACTTGAGGTATTTCTTATTTTAAAAATAGAAGAATAAAACAATAAATCAGAAGGAAAAGCATGCTGAAAAAAATGTAGAAAACAGATGAAAAGCAAAAGGGAAGAGCGAACTCCGTAAAAATACCATACATGCCAGACCCTTCAAATATGATTTCCTGCATATTGCACTTTAAAAACCATGCTATTACAACATACTCTCACATTCAAGGGCCAAAAATATGAAAGAATAGAGCCTTGTTTGATCTTGAGTGTTGAATGGATGTCATTTGACCCATCCATGATCTGATCCTAAACCTAGGACATGTCAGATGATTTTCCACTCCATGAGTGTCTGCACCACTCCCTTGTCTCTTCTCCACCCTCTGTTTGAGCAGATAGTGCTGACACACTTCCTGTTATGGCCTGCTGGGTACAGCTCCTGAGCATCCTGGCACCAAAAGGCATGTGGGTTGGGCAGAGGACTTCAAAAGCAGCTTCTGGCACATGGAAAAAATATTTGGAAGTGAGTTTGGGTGCTTCCCAAAGCAACCTGCTCCAAGCAAGTAGGAAGAAAGCTTACATTATCTCATGTAAAAGACCCAGATCCTTTCAGGAGCCTGCCAGAGATTTATGAAATATTGTGTTGTTGCTGAGAAACCTTGACAAATGCAGTGACTGCTGACGAAAATAAAAGAGCATAAACATGATGTGAAGATACCAGCTCAGAATTGTGAGTCTGCTTTTAATTGCTCAGAAGCTGGAATATCCTTGATGCGTATTTTGCAAATGGTAAAACATATTTGTTTTGTATTAGATTAGTCAAAACCACTAGAGTATGTAGTAGAAGCCACAGAAGACAAAAGCAGGGAAACTTGAAAAATAACACTTGATTAATATGAATAAACAAACAGTTTTAGCCATGACTAATACATCTTTGGAAATCATCTATTCCCTACCATTTTTCTCTACTTAGTGAAAGCTCACTGTATAATTAGAGAAACATTGGGAGCTTTGAAGAAAAAAATAAAGGGTATAATAAGGTTACATATATTTCGGTACAGCAAGAGTCCCTGCACCATAATTTTGAAAAAAAAAAAAAATAGCAACAGCAATACTGTTCTTTGGTAGAAGAATATCCAGATACATAGTTTGCATTTGAACGCTTAACAGTTTTCTGGAGGTTTCTGTTCAACTGTTCTGCGCCCATAGTAAATAAAGTGCAATGTGTCTGTTAGTGACTCTGAAGTTTAGTAAAGTTATACGGTGCCTTTTACCAGAAAACATGAGTTGAAAGCTTAGATAGAAGCAACTCAGCTTCTTTCTCATCTTCTGGAAGTGTCCAGTAGTCTGGGTGAACTGTGTGCAGGGTGCCTGGCTTGCAGGACCTGATGTAGCTTCTGCACCTGGAGGTGGTGGATGGGGAAGGCGGTGTGGCACCTCAGCTGCAGCTGTAAGCGGGTGGGAGGAGAGTTTACGCCTGAAGGGCTGTTGACCCAGGAATTTTTCATCTCTAAACCCACTTGTTTTGTGTGCTGTAAATTAATCTGGATAAATCATTTGGGGACAGTTGCCATGTTTGTACAATTGTATAAAAAACACCATACTTTCCTCCATGTTTCTGGTTTGAGTACAAGATTGGGAGATCAGGTGGCTACGCGAGGGGGCTGCGTGAGCTCAAGTAGTAGATGAAAATGGTTCTCAAATGACGTGCAATATGCAGAAGGCCAGTAGCAGCACTTGTGCTTCAGGGGAGCAGAGTTTTATGATGGTGAGAGTTTGCATGCCAGACTATTGCACCAGGTGCATCCACTAGTCCTATCCTATTTTTACCATGCAGCATTAGTAAATACAGAACAGCTGACAATTAGATTGATGGGAAAACAGCTTACTGTTCTTCATCTGCCAAGGAAGAACATTAAAGAAAAAAAGAGAAAGCTAATCAGCCGTGCTCTGTTATATGCTGGTTGCTGGTTTGCATTCTTCCAGGAATGGTAACAGTAGAAAGAACAATTTTAGATGTTTAAAAATATTTTGTAGTTGGAAATGAGTCCTGGGAAGGCGCTCTCTTCTCTTATGATAACAAAGTTCAGCATATCAGTGACCTAACTGCAAAAGTTCTTTACTGCCATGTATGTAGGTTTGTTTGTGCTCCTGCCCTGGCTTACTGACTTGTACAATAGTCAGGTTCTCTCTATAGCACTGAACTCTAGCCCTTCTGTTGCTTACATTTCAGCTAGGCCCTACAGCAGGATGTCTTTTGGGATGCTGAGCCTTCCCTAGCCCTTGGAGCGTTTCTGGTTCTTCCCCATCTCATCCTTGTGCGTCTGTACAACAGTTACCAATAAAAGAACTGCTATGTAATGCTTTTGCTGTTAGCAGGTGTCAGGCATTAAGAGAGGCACAAAAGAATTTCACACTGTTTAAAAAAAAAAAATCAGTGACTTCAGACTCATTTTGAGGAAAGTATTCAGCCCATATTGCTCAGAGGTGCTACCTCTCCCATGTTTCAGCGGAACACAGACTATAGAGGTGCATCGTTGTCTATCTGTCTAGTTTATTTTTTATCCTCAGAGTGAGAATATGCTGTATGTTAGCAGCTATAGGAAATTAGTGACAGGAGTTAGAGCTGGGAAGGTAGTTGCTCCGGGTATATCCAGGGTTGTACTTTATCGCTTTCTGGGATGCGGTGTTTTGTTCTTGCTTCGTAGCTAGTGCGTTATGAATGTAACCAGGTCATTGGCTTATCTGGTTTTATCCTTCTAAATATCTCCCCTCCCCCATGAGTATTTTTCTCATATTTGGATCATAAACTTAGCAGTCAGTGAGGTCTCTACTTGGAGTATTTAGCTCTATTGTGGTTTAAATAATAACTGCTAGATCACATGGCTGGTCAAGTAATTGGTCACTATTTAAGAAAAATAATACCTGTGGGAAATTTAACACCTTATTCCCTTTTTAACCAATTAGCAGATGATCTTGTAAAAAATTATTTGTAACTAGAGGGGCTGAACTGAATTTTTTTTTTTTTTTTTGCCACTGAACTTCAGCATATGCGTTACTCCAAGTGTATTCGTATCTGCTATTTGTTATTTAATCATCTGACAGATCTCACAGGGCTCTGTTTCCTTAAGTGGATGACCAGAACCATTCAAAGCATATAATCAACAAAAAAAGTAACGCTTTCGGAGTACACTTTCAAGATTCAAGGCTATTTTTGTAAACTGTAGTTGTCGGAATATTCATGAAAAATTGCTACTCATAGGAGTAGATGAAGTTTGGTACTTCATTTTTGAACAGATTGGTGGTTCTTTCAATTTTTCAGCCAACTAAAGCATTAAGTAGTTTCCTGTGCAACCCTTTTCTGACCTTGCTTGTCAACACCTTTAATTTGTGTCTCTGCTAGGAATCCTCTTTCGGTACCTATTATATTAAATCCACCCTCTTAGGCTTATGGCAGTTTTGAGCAATACAGCTTTGCCAACTTTGGGGGAGAATTTTACCCTCCTTTAAGTTAAATGTCCCCTCTGGTATTTACACAAAGTTATATTCCTACTGCTCCATTCATTGAATAAAAGTCCTTTAATCATTCTTCATATGTCAGACCTTCCAACGCTTTCTGCTTTTCTTTCTAGCCTTTCTCTTTTAACATGGGGTGAGCAATAGTGGACTCAAATAGAAACCGGAGTAGAAATGTGTCCAGAAGAAATTGATATTTTAGAATCTTTATTTACAGTAGATGAAAATGAAATTATTATCTTTTCTGAGGATAATTGAGATTTTGAATTTCTTGCGCTGTCTGCTTTATCAAGATTCACTAAAAAGGTGGGCAGTTACTTACTTAATCTTGGTGTCACCTTGGGCTATGAATGAACCGAATGCTGCATGGTGTTCCTGCTGGTGCAGCAAGTGAAAGTGAATTTGACCCTAGCTGTGCGTTATTGAAATTCTTGAGACTCGAATGTCCGTTACCTGAAGCGGTGAGTAGAAAAGTGAATCACATTCAAGAGATCACTTTCTGATGAACTCATCCAGGACATATTATTTCAAAGAAGTTTTTAGTAAGATTAATATGATTAATGCTTCACTTTCCTGCTTCACGGAGCCAGTTTATTAGCTAGAAGGGACTGCTACTGCTTAGGCAAGACCAAAAATGCCAGTCTTCCTCTATGTTAAATATCATTCTATCTGATTTGGTCTTTTAGACTGGACATTGTATGAAATTACTCATATGACTTGGGATAGCAGATGTGCTAGGTTCTCCAAATATAACTCAACAAAAGAAATGAAACGTTATTTTTAAGTGCCCTTCTAGACTAAGGGTTCCTGTAAAACTCACGCCTCATAGTAAGGTTCACTGCTGACTGACTGCTTTTCAGTAACTTTAGGTCAGATTTGTTCATGTTGCAAGTAAAACAGTGCTTCGTTTCATTGCAAGTCCCACAGATGCTGCCGACGTGTCTTTGTTAGGAAAAGTCAGCAAGACAAACGTAGGCTTTTCTGACGGATACTACTTAAAAAGGAGAAGAAACAAAGAAGTTATCCTGAGAAACCCAGGCCAGATGCTAGAGAGGGATGCATTGGCCAACACCTTGCCAACAAAAGGAGTAGGTTCCATGAATTTTGTTGTAAATAGTAGCTTCTGTGATGGCTTTCACAATGAGTGGCACATAATGCTGTGATTATGGTTCCTGTATTTCTACAGGATGAAGATTGTATCAGTTGTTTGCAGATCTGTCTCAGGAATTCAGGCCTGTCACTGTTGATCCAAGTGCAAAGAGACCCGTGCAAGCACTTAGTGGTCATGAGAGAGATTACAGAGGCTGCGGGTGTTAATTTGGCAGAGAGGCTTTCACGGCTGAGACATTGGGATGATATTTACAGTGTCAGAGGTCCTCCTGCAGGCTCCTTTGGGATTTAGCAACCCTCACAAGCGGTGCTTTGAAGCGTGCCAGGCTCTCTGCTGCAGAGGCTTCCCAAGTCACTGTTGTATTAACTCTTTTAGCTTGCTCTGGCAGAAACAGCTTTCGCAAAGTCTGATGCTACTATAAAGGGGCTCAGCACCAAGGTTCATCTTTGTGGGTAATTTGTTTCAGGCACAGGAGGATTAATTTTCATCTTGAAAAAACACCTGTTCACCGTTTTGTTTGTATAGCACTTGGATAAAACACTCTTCTGGCAAGCTTGTACAGTTCTGGCTGTGATGGCCACAACAAACAGCAACCTTTGCCTTAGCCAAAAAGCAGACGTTAGCAGTGGTGCTTGTGAAGACAGGCAAGGCAGCGTGTCTTGCAAAAGGAGAGTGAGGGTTATTTGTTTTGAACCGATTCCCTTCTCCTGCCACTGCATAGCCAGAGAGCGTCGCAAGCAAAGAGGGGCAGGCATGGAGCAAGGCAAATCCTCGACACGCCGTGTGTGGCCAGGAGCTCTTCGCACAGAGAGGCTTTGTAGGAGGCTGGGAAGTATTGTATTTTCCTCACGAGTCTTCATGGGATTTTGCTATTGAAATACTTCCAGTCCTTCTCCCAGTCTTTAGCAGTAACCCAAAAGAGTGAGAGAGCAAAAAGTTACCCAGAATTATTTCCCAGCTGGACCTTGATCCCTGATGTGCAGAGTAAACAGCGGTGGGTATCATTAACCACTCTGCTTCAGTGCTGGCCACGGGCAAAATCTTGGCGTCCCATCTCTCTAATCCCCACCTTGCGGACTTAAGTCAGTGAGAAGTTACCAAAATGTTCTCCTGGCGTAAGCCAGCTGCCCTCATCCGCTGAAGAAAAGAGCAGCAGAGGTACCGTGACCAAGACACGCAATGGTTCTCACGTTTTATGGTCGGTCCCTTCTTTTCGGCTGGGAGTAAAGGTACAAACTAGCCCCAGTTGTGCGCTACCCATTGCTTTTCCATTTAGTCATCTTTTCTATGTTTTGGAAAACATCTGATGCATTTGAATAGTTGTTTTCTTGTGACTTTTAAAAGAGGCATGGGGGCAACATTAGAAAAGCAATACTGAAATGGCTTGGAAATTGTATTTTTCAGGGGATAGAGGAGGAAAGTATGATTTTACTTGAAAAATCACAGAGACTTGGTTCCAAGGTCATGAAGGCACTTTAGAAATTTTTTTTTCTCATTTATACTATGATGTAAAGCAAAACAGACTTTTTCAAAAGATGGATTTTCCAAGTCAAAGGCAGATGTCAAAGTACCTCATCCTGGTGCCCACCTTGTGTAATAGAAAAATTAAAGGACTGCGAGATGAGCCGCTATTAAATATGAGGAAACTACCTACCAGAGCCGACTGTATTACTGCCCATCCCACAAGGAATTGGTGGACTGGGAAAATATTAACCAGAACACTAGTCTGCTCTGGTAATACTCGTGTGATGACATATGTTAATACTACCGCAGTTACCCAAAGATAACGCAGCCCTACTAACACATTTTACCATGGCCCACTGCCGCTATTTTCAGTGACAATTCTTATAGTTCATACTTTCTCTTCAAAACATACGTGTCTATCTTTTCTGCACTAGCTATGACTTTTTCTCATTCGTCAGAAATTCGGCATGTCCTAGAAAATGCCAAGAAAATGATCCTTCTGTCCCCCAGAACTCAGGCAGACATCGCTTAGAATGAAGCCTGTGGCCCAGATTCACTGGTCTGGCCAAGCTGTGTTTGAACCAAGACCACGGAGGGGAAACAAATGTTACTTTGAGCTATTTTTATGATTGCTTGATCTTGGGACTAGTCCAGCTTCTGAAGCAAGTTCGAAATGTTCTAGCTTTGTGCAAGCTGTGCTTGAACTTAGGGCTTCTTGGCATGCAAATACGCATCCTTTTTGATTAGAAACCATCTCCCCGCATTGTGGGCTAGTGGAGCTGGTACATTCAGAGTGCGCTAGAGGGTACGTAGGTAGTACAACTGTCACACAGTTGCACTTGTAATCCCTCACTGTCTGCAGACCACGAGACCATGCTCAACACCATGAGATCACCATTCCACATGGAATGGTTTTCTCTGCTTAATGTAGCAATTTAATATATTTCCATTTAAAATGGCATACCATTTAAAGGGTTGAGGCCATTTAAACGGTTGAGGGAAGCTCATCCCTGCACATGGTTACAGCATGAGGGCAGGCAATGTATCCAGGGCATCTAAGTGATGACTTGCAGTAAAAAAAGTGAGCTTTTTTCCTGTTTTTCTAGGCTATTCACTTCAGGCAGCAGCACTCTGCAGGGAGGTAAGTGAGAAAGACAATAAATTCTCTGAACTGTTCTTAAAAATGCAGTTAAAATGGTTATTTTTTATTTCATCAATTACCTCTGACTTAAATGGTGATACTTATGAAATCCAAAAACTGTTGCCTACCTGATAGCAAAATGCAACTCCATTCCATTTAGCTTCTATCATAAATCTTACCCTTTAGTGATTGTTTGAGTTCAGTGGAGAAGGCCCTGACCTGAATAATTCATCTATGGAAATGAGCTAGCTAAGGAGGCAGGTTGGGGGAATAGATCTACTTCTGCTTTTAGAGCCAACTGAGTATCCAGCTACATGTTTTGTGTTATTCTGCAGTCCTTTCTAGGAAAAACTCATGTCTACTCTGCCATGGCATGGCCAATGTTCTGAGAAAAGCTCATTCTGACATTTAAGGTGTCTTTTTTCTTTTTCTTTTTCTTTTTTTTTGTTCTTTTTTTTTCTGCTCTGAGAGAGCTCTGAAATGAGTGTTTGAAGGACATAGCAATGGTTGGGAAAACCTTTTTAGATAGGGGCAATATCTTTCCTTCGCTAACCTGAAAAGCCTCAGGTACGGCTGAAAGCCCTGCCTTGATGTGAATGTTAATTGGACAGGAATTTCCTTAATCTCTCAGTCTGTTTTAAAAATTTTAAATCCAAAAGCGATAGTTGGCTGAGAGAAAATGAGACCAAATTAAAGCCTGCATCTTCTCTGTAATGCCAGGTACAGTGAAAAATACTTATGAATACAAAACTTAACCACTTAGATTGTATTTGAGCTATCTGATTTTTTTTATCTACTGTCTGTGCAGTAGAACACTCAAGCACATACATCAACTCTAAATGGATGTGTAATCCCATAACTGTTCCCTGTTCAGCAAAGCTCTTAAGCATGTGCTCCGGTCCCAAAGAAATCAGTGGGTTTGAAACACATGTTCAAAGTTAAAGGCACATGTTGAAGTGCTCGCTAAATAGCTGTCCTGGGCATCTGTAACAGCATGCGTTTTATTCCTGCGTAACCTTTTTGCCTTCTAGTCAAAGTCAGACAGCAAGAAGAAATAAAATGTATGAAAATGTGATGTCAGATGTTCAGTCCCTTTCTGTATCTAGCTATCTAGAGAGAGATGGGACTACACCCTAGAATAAGTAGGTGTGCTTTTGGTTGTGCTGCTTTAGTCCTTTATTCAGTTTGTATCATTTTTATTATCACTTCATGAAGTATGCCTTTGCAGAACATATGAAGTCCAAATTGGAAAGTTAAAAGACACCTCTTGGGGTCAGTTTGGAAACCTGAGAAATATGAAGAGCTGTTCTTGGGACTTGCCAAGTTCCCCAGATTTGAAAAATATGGAAAAGGAATTTGAAAAACTCCTTATCACCTCTGTAATACCAGTCCCTAATGATGGTAGTTATTCTTTAACAAGTTTTCATATGCTACTGAAGTCGGTAAGAGAAGGAAACACATGCTCTGTTGTTTTTGTTAGGGAAAGAATGCCTTTGCTCCAGCGTTCTAAGAATAAATGTAAATACAATGAGATCACCTTGCAGATTGCCAACATCAGCGAATGGCAGATGATGATTGCTGCTGCCTGCAAAAGTAAAAATAAAACATGAAAAAGGGACAAAAACAGTACATTAGTCTATTGGATAAACACACAGTTTGTGACACTTTGTTGGGGAGAAACTCTTGAATCAGAATTTGGAAAATCCCCACCCAGATGAACAAGGAAAACCAAACTGTGGTGTGCACAGGGTGAGGCTAACATACTGGGAAAGTGGAGAAACTGGGAATACGGGAGAAACCTACTGGGATTTCTTTTTTGCCCTCCTTTCGGTGAAACGCTTCAGGCGTTACTGGACCAGTAATAGAGACCTGCTGCCTCTCACAGAAAACCCAGAATCTGATTCTCCTGTGCCGCACACTCTGTGTGGTCGAACGTGTATTAGCTGTAAAGTATTGAAGTTAAACTTTCACATGTACTCTGCACTGATTTTGCTTTCGTAGTTATTAAAATCTGAGGCAGTTGGGCTCTTTTGTTAGTGAGGATTCAAACTAGTTAAGCGTTAGCCTGTGCTCAGGGTCCTCGCTTGGAGCCATTGTATTAGAAGCAGGAGAATATGGATTGCAGTGACTGCCAATGTAGTTACTCCGATAAAAATGAAATGATGGGAAGTTGCAAAATGTAGTTTTTTCAGCAAAATGCAGCACATCAGTTAGCTGTAGAACAATTCTTTCTATTTGTGTGTTGGTTGAAATATATAGGACCTTCCTAGTAGTACCGTAACAGTGCTGTGTGACACCACCAGATGTGACAGATGTTCAGCTGTAAGCTTCACAGCTCTGGAGCTCTGCTTCTGGGCAAAGGAAGACTGGGGGTGAGTGCTTATTTCTACCAGCAGCTCAGTTTGCTGTGGCTTTAGCTGCAATGCTATTAGCAGCACTTGATATCACATTTTAAAACTTGGGTGTCTTGAGTTGATGCCCAAATCAAGAAGTACGCACCTCATTAAAGTGAATTCAGTACCATCAGAGGTTTGTTGATGCCTGTATTAAATTCTCTAGCTTCTGGGTAAAATCTGTTGAATTCTGTGTAATTCCTGCAGAACATTTATTAACTGTATCTGGGGTGTTGTAGTGGGACTTTTCCACAAGGGAAGAAAAGGGGGAAAATAAGGTCCTTCATAAATAAAAAATGGCGGTTCTGTTGTTTGTAAAAGACCTTAATAAAGGGAATATTAGAAATATATAGCCGCATAATTTAGTTCTTTGGATTTGGTAGTTACAAAATAGGAGTCGTTGTGAGAGAGGGTAGTCTAGCTGTTCTCTGTAGTGACCAAACCTTTAAGCCAGCGTATACAAGAAAATCCAGACTACTGTGTGATCAAGCAATGTTTCATATTTTGTCTTTTCTGCGTGCTTCGGCACACCCTAGCTTGAGGTGGGACTGGAAGCAAAACTTATGGAATACCTCAAGGAAGACCATTCTTGTGGTATTTTCATCCCAGCCAAAAACAGGAAGCATGGGAAAACTTGCCAAAGGGGGGAAAAAAAAAATCAGACTGTTCTGGAGAGTTTGCCAGCCCCGTTTCCAAGCCAAGGGGATTTGGAAAAGCATCTGAATGTTTTATAGGTTATCCAAACCAAACCAATAGACTTTCACTCACTACTCAGTGTATGATCAGACTACAGCCATCTGAGCCTGCGCTGTCATTGAAGAGGTTCCTACATTTGATTGCCTATTAACAGCCCAGACCTACCAACCATAATAAGTTATTTCCCCATAACTGAGGAAGTCTGCTGTCCTGCTGTCCAGCCAAGCTCAAACAGCAAGTAAAAAACCCCTTATTCTTGAAAAGACGGAATGGAGAAAAAACGGAAAAACCAGTCCAGAAGTTGTTCTAGCAGCGTTTTTATCAATCACTGGGTTTGGCCCCATTCAGATTTTCTTGACTTATTAATGAGTTATGCTGTTGATTGCCTTATGTCTGCTGCAGCTTTTACTCAGAGTACTTTGTCTAAAGTATCACTGCCCAGGGGACATCCTGGTGAAAATCAAAGGCTCATGTCATTAGCAGCAAGCTCTGGAGACAGCGAGTTCACTGGTGGCAGAAACAAGGCTGTGTACATATACAGCTCTTTCCTCAGCTGACTGTTAAATGCAGAAGGATTTTGCAAGGTGCTTGGTTTGAAAGTGTAAGACTCCTTGAACGTCTGTGTAGACCAGAAGTCAGCTACCAGGAGTGCTTGGTTAGACAAACTTCTTTAGTGCCTTGTCTTTGCTTGACAGCCTTGCAAACCCGGTGAATGGAAGGAATTAATCGCAGCTGAGATTTTAAGCTCTAGCTCTCTCACAAGATGGGACCGGGGTTAAATCTGTAGTAAGCTGATATGGTACTGATATGGTACCGAACATGATCTGACCTTGATAAGCCCAATTCCAAAGTTGAGGTCAGAACTGCATGCCATTAAAGCTGTTTTTCTGGAGTTTCGGATTTGAAGACGCTAATGTTTTGTAACGGACAGGGTAATAGAGGGTTAAGTGTAGCTTTACTTGAGAAGCTGACACAAAGCTCACAGAGGGATGCAGGCTGCCCTTCCCTTCCCAAGGCAAGCTAAGAGCATGTGTATTCGCTGTTGTTTTTGCCAGAAGGAAACGATGGAGAAATATCAGACTCATCAGACTGTAGAGTATAAACCAGCCATGTGAAAACATAAAATACAATCTTACGCTGTTACGGTTCACATATATGTTGGCACCTGTACGTACAGAAAGAATAATCCAGATGTTTTAGTGATTCGGTTACCTGCATACGTATTCTTAAGAAATATTAACCCGATATTTGGGCACTACAGGAAGTCTTATCAGTTCCTGGAGCTCTGGTGACCGTGAGGCTTTTTCCAGACATGCTTACTCATTAAGTTGCACGTTCCACTCTACCACTCAGCTAGAAGGAAAAAAAGAAAGGTTTCTCCTCTGCTGATGAAGAGGATAAGCAGCCGCCTTAATGTAGACCCCGTCACTGTAATGCAGAGACGGGTCTGAAGCAGTGCTTTTTATTCCAAGTTCAGAAACAAGCACTGCAAGGTAGAGGGAAAGGAAAGCAAGTACTGTGGCACCTATTCTATACTTTTTCTTGTTGCTTTTAGGGATCCAATCTTATATTGGATTCAATGAGTGTTACTTAGTCCTTGAAAAAGGCACACATGTTTTTACTGTGATTTTACCACTTGCTGAAAGTATTTCGTTTAGACCACTGTCACTCCAAATGACCTGACACATGGCCTTTATGTCTGTTGTACTTCAGCCTCAGCTCCGTCCACCACCGACTAGGGGAAGAATAATTTGATCCTGCTTCTCACATGGCAATCCTATTACCTCTTTAGCAATCCTTTTGTACATGGAGATTTTTCACAGCCCGGTATTTACTTTTGGTTCATATGTTTATCTGTAATTATCTTCAATAGGTAGACAAATAACGAAGTACTTCTGAGCTCTGGACTGAAAATCTGGTCCTTTGTAACCTGTCTCTGTTTTCCAGAGATTCCCTTTCTGGCCTTTCTCTTCTTTCCATTCCGAGAAAGAGCATAGTATCATGCACCTTCTGTTGAAACGTTCCTGAGGTTTTTTCCTCCACATGTGCAATGAACAAGACTTACTGTTTTTGTCTCCCTAATTCATGTTTCTAATTGTCCAAGCGCGTTCCCCATATCTGAGTTTTCTGATGTCGGAACATGTGGTGTTTCTTTGCCACATCTATGTGCTGCTGCGAGGACCTGGAGGAATTCTTGGTGTATTTATGAAGCGAAAACATACGTGTGCCCATGGCAGGTCTGGAGGTGATTGCGGCAGGTACAAATATCTCTGTTCCCGGTGACACTAGCCAGCGTGGAGCAGCGGGAGGTGCACTGGCACCTGCTGACGAGCAGCGTCAGGATCCAGGGTATCTGATGACTTGGTTCTCTGGTTGCTAGCACATCCTGAACTCTTTTCTTGCTATTTACATTAAGGTAGCAGACATAGGCAAGAATGGTTTACAGTCATGACTTCCATTTGCTCCATAGCTATGCTTTCTTGCTCGTGTTGGATTTGCAAAGTCTTGTTTTTCTGAGGTCATTGCATCCAAAGAGAAGATGTGCGCTTATAAGCCACTATTGTTTGTGGCGTATGATTGAGAAGACGGTTAGTGAAAACTGTGCTGAAGTGTGCCTTTATACAGTAGTTTGAATTTTGACTTAACTATTCCATAGAGCTGAGTTTAGCCAAATTGCTTATGTCAGTTTTACAGACCTTGGGTGGTCATAAAGGCAAGAATGTTAATGGTTTCTTCCTGTCAAATTAGTTTATGGCCCAAGTTTTTTTTTTTTTAGGTTTTTTTTTTTTTTAAACAACCAGTAATGATAGCATTAATCTAAACAAATGTGTCCACCCTGAAGGGCTCCTGACTAAGTAAAACATGGTTGCATAAAGACAGAAGACCTGCATGTTTTCTTCAGGACAGATTCCATGTCCCTAGAATTAGAAGAGGTGTCTTATAAATTACCCAGACTGTAGTGTTTCTGTATCTTCTCACACCTTGCAAAGATAGGAGCTAAATAATTCAAGACATAAAGTGCAGCTGGGATTGAGGAGTGGAAAAGGCTGTAAAAACAAAGCATCAAATAGTTATTGCAAACACACTTTCCCTGATGAGTCCATAAGACAAAGAAAACAACCAGCGTGATCCAGGAATGCTTGATAGACACCTAGATTTATTGCTTGCAATCCCAACATCTGGTTGTTAGTCAAAGGACATGACCTGTGATGTTTTAAGAGTTTCAGTGCTTACGATGTTCGATATGAAAAACCAGTGGTAGAAAAATCGTGCTTTCTTTCTAGGAAGTTTTTTGTGTATTATGCTATCATATATTTTGTGAGCTGAATAAAGCGATATTTAAACAAGTAAATAATACCACTGTATTTAGCACATTCTGATTACTTAGCAAAAGGTATAATCCAGTTGCAACCACATACGGGAGAGTTTTGTGTTAGGAAGTCTGACAAGAACCTATCCAAGAGGATAACGTGTTGCTCTGGGTGCTCGTGGGAGAAAGTCTGCTTCCATAAAGGAACTATTTTCAAGTTAAAAATGCTGGGAAAGTTGAACCAGTAGAATTTCTGATTAACTATCGCATATTTGCTAGGATCAAATCTTGAGAAGATTTTCTAGGTATTTGTTTAATCTTTTTTGAGACTGGTGTCATAAGAGATGTGGAGCTTTCTCAAGAGAGAGAGCTGAAGGCCATTTCATATTACAGAATGTACAGAATGCGCCTCACTGCTTCCCCTGTGGCTTTTTTTTCTTTTTACTTTTTTTTCTTTCTTTTTTTTTTTTTTTTTTTTGGCAAAAGGACCTGTAATTTAGTTCTTCATGCTTAGCTTGTTTCTTCTACTCCCCGGATCTTATTTTCTGGAAAGTCAATCTGAAAAATGTGAACAACAGAAATATTCACTTTTGATGTGAATAAAATATTTACTACATTTTAGGTACATTTCTGTATTTTAAAATTTTTTCTAGGAAGTACAAGGAAAAGAATACTTTTTTATAGCTCTGTCTTCTCTAGCTTGAATGTGAAAGGCAAAGGAGTACTTTTTTAAAAAGGTTATCTTTATTACATACAGAAACCTAGGCAGTTCCTGTCAGTACTAGAGGTGAATTTGGAAAATGTAGCCTTCAGTAGTTTTGCAACAGGGTACTTCCCCTGATCTGATGGAGTAGGAATTATCCCTGCTTTTCTCCTCTCCAGGGACCTGTATCCTCTGCTGAGAGATGTGAATTTTCTAGCTCTGAAACAAGTTTCCTAGCAAGGGACTTTATCATCTCTTTTTCCATTTTTATAGCAGCTCTGCTAGGAATAATAAAAGTATCCAGCTCTTATGCTGAAAGACTTTTGCCTTCGCTCTAGAAACCATCTATTAGGGAGCGTTTTACACCTTTTGGTAGACCCAACTGAGGGATAAAAAAAAAACTCTGCAAGAAGGCTTTACAGAAGGACCATTCATACTGTTTTTGATGTATTCCTGTTTTCAGCTTGAATATGATAGGAAAAACCTATTTGTTTGCAACAGGTTTTTGGAATGACCTGTGAAACACTTTCTCAACAAGAAATATTAGGATAAGAGTAGCTGAAGATTTTTCTTTGTCTTGAGTTTTAGTAAAAAGACTGCAACTGGGAAAAGGCAATTCTTAATGAAACTGGTCAGAGATGTAAAAGGATTGGGAAAAGTGAAAGTTATATTAACAAAAAAATGCAGTAATTGATAAGCACTTAAAACATGAAGTGTGATTTTGACATCGGTTACATCAGTGTACGTCCAGCGTAACTTCCCTGAGGTCAAAAGCATTGCGCCAAACAAAAAACTGGGCTGGAGTCAATTTAGACCAGTACAGTTGGTTTTTTCAATGTATTTGTTGCAACGTTAGACTAGTAATGGCTTAAAAAACATTCTGATATGGCAGTCACTTAATGCATGTGCTGCACACGTTAATTACTTCTCTGAGGTCCATGTGATTAAATTAAGAGCAAGATAATTTTTTTTTGTAGGACTGGAGCTTGAAAAAAACACCTCAAGGCATTCTTTGGGCTTGAAATCCCAGGCTTAAGAAAATCTTAAAATTGGGCAATTATTTTTTTTTTCTCTGATGTTAATTTTATACACACCCTTGGCGGTTCATGACTCTAAGCAGGGTGGGAAGCTGAACTGTTAAATGAGTTTATTGGATTCTCACTGACTATGACAAGAAAGGAGGAGGATGAATCCCACTGTACAGAAAGCTTTTCTCTCTGGGCTACAGAGGGTGCTGCAATTCAGGAACTACCGAAGAAAACGTGCTATGTAGCTGTGAATTTTCCAGCATTCTTGCCCAAGAAATTAGGTATGTTGCTGAATTTTTAGCTTTTGTGAGAATCAGACAATGAAAAATTCTCAAATTTGCATAAAGACTGTTTGTGGAGCTGTCCGCAGATGAATTTCTGGATACAAATTATTTCAATTTAAATTTTTAAAAATTACATGAACAAACCTCTGTCAGGTTACAGATACAGACCATTCAGAAAATTTCTTCGGTACAACATTCAACTGCCTGTTTCCCAAGTCAGACAAGGCACAAAAAACATTTCCTGAGAGTTATTTGAGCACTATGCAGCCTGCTAGCGTTTGTTCATGTGTGGAATTCATTGCTGATGGTCTTCAGAAGCAACAGTCGCCTAAGATCCACCCATCCAAAATATGCATTTTTATACATTCTGTCAGGAGGCAAGACAAGATTGTTTTCTGCATGCTTATAAAAAGCATAGGAGGAGTGGCTGAATATTCAGGCCTGGTAACCTTCCTAAGTCAATGTCCTGTTAATACGTTTAGTCAGAAATGCATGTTACTTATGCCGTTAGTTCCTATCACCGTGCACACCAGGGAGTGATGGTTTTCCTACTCAGAAGAAAACTTAGTTTGTTTAGATCTCAGCGGCAACTGAATTATCTTTTAGCAGAAGTCTAGTCAGTGGAGGTTTTGCAGCAGAAGATGTGACCCTTTATGATTTTGTTGATTGTATTGCAAAGTGCCCAGAGACTACTGGATAGCCTAATAACTTCTTGAAACAGTTTAAAAAAAAAAAAAAAAGTGTAGTTTTAATGGGACGCTCAAAAATCCAACACAAGAAAGGATTTGGAAGGAGATGCTAACAGTGCAGGTGATTTTCCAAAAAGATTTATGGTCTGAAAGCACAAATGTCATTGCATTTTAAGAACCCATAAGAATTTTTGAAAATCTCTCATAATTTTAAAGCAGAGGGAATAGATGTACTTGTGTCTCCTTTAACAGTTCCATACTGGATTATTCTTTGGTACCCCCAAAGCAGGCTAACGAGATTTTTCTGCAGTATGTGTTTGGGGCTTTCCTGCCAAGCAGTATAAAGAGACACTGAGTAGTTGTTTGGCTTGGTATCCTGCCGCACAGTGGAGTAAAACAGCTGCAATGCCGTCAGCAGGAGTAGTTTAAAACCTATTGAAATTTAATAGGATTATCAAGTACCTACTTTTATCCATGTTTAGTAATATGAAGTCAAATCTTTTCCTCGTTATTTGAACTAAAATCCAGGAGAATGATGCTGTTACTGGAACAAAAATATTCAACATACGTGCACAGAGCACAGCAGAAAACTCTTCACCGTTTGGATTATCATCTGCGCTATTCTTGAGGGTACCTTGGGAACAAGTAAGCAAGTAATCAAACTCAATTATACTGGCGCATGGGGCTACCATCATAATAATATAGGGGAAAAAAAGTATATGACACTTATTTCTATGGACCTGATCTTCTTCTAAACCTGGAAGGATATAGGAGTGCTCTAAGAGAGGGCTGAGTGGTGTAATCCTTTCTCATGCTGGTGAATTCTAGTGACGTTGGTAGTTTCTAGGCAATCTCAATGAATGCCTTATTACTGTAGCGTTTGCTTGTAATGCCATAGCTGTGCCTGTATCTTTGGGATGGGACTTCATTCTCAGTGCTGACCTCACTTTGCTCTTCAGGCACGTTACGTGAGTTCAGTGAGAGCATGGCTTGAATCGTGTTGAATACATCTGGAAACCGTGCCTGCAGTTACGGAATCACAGAATTAGCACGGTAAGTGTGAAAACTTAGTTTGGGTAGGATCACAGAAATATTTAGATTTGCTCCGTCTGCTAGGTGACACTAACAGAACATAGAACAGTACTCAAGTTTGTTAAGGCCCTGGTTGTCTGAGGCAAATACTCGTTTCCTGTTTGTTAATAGAAGCTGCATTTTGGGACCTTTGAAAGCCTCAGAGAGAGTGTCCCTGTTTTTTAGGGGAATTTGGACCCGCCGGTTAGGTTCCAGGAAGCTCAGTGGAGTTTTGATTGAGTTCAGTATGGGAGGTGGAGCTAGTCTGCAGACTTGAGTTGAAGTTGTCTGTCTGTGATGGAGAGGAGAGAAAGCGTTATGGCTTTATTTCCAGCTCATTTTCCGTTACAGCCCGTGCATGCTCTATGGGCCTTGGGTTTGGAATAGAACATGTATGGATTTTTCAGAAGATGACTCTGTTACCCAGAGAAAAATGTACATTTCAGAAGCAAAACACATCTGCATTGCAACGCGGCAAGTTCAAAGCCGCTCAAAGAAGTTTATGGGAAGCAGCTGTAGGTTGTCTTCGCTAATTAGGAACAGAACATACTTGAGAATTTGACACAACAGGTTTACACCGTGTTATTAGGTAAAGAAAGTTAACGTCTGCTTTTAATAACAAGAGCAAGTAGCAGAGGTGGCAGAGTATTTTTAATGACATCATTCACCCAGCTGTTTTACACATCTGTAATATGGAATGTCGTTCCAATTCTGTAACACTTCATCCTTGCTCTTCCGCACGTTTGACGGTAAGGGATAATGTTGCCTGTCTGGAGGAGAGCGGTCTGAGAAATGGCTGTAGTTGTGGTTCATTATCAGTGTTGGTCACGTTAAAACATGGACTAAACTTTAAGTGTACCACATTAGGTGTATTCTTTTCAAAGTGCTAATTACTTCACTGTGATTTTGGCACTTACGCTCTCAGCCAAGTTTACATCTAGGAATGAAACATTTGCAGCAGCTGCAAAAACGTTTTTACTTATTTAGAGCATTATAGTGTTTTATAGCCATGAATAATGACAAGTATATAAATCACTCATTAATTTGTAATGTTAGATGCTTCCCTCAGGATGTCTGGTGAGACAGCAATGGCACAGAAAGGATATGTTATGTGGCCATACTTCATATATGTATAGACGTGTGTGTTGTCTACCTATATAGGATCTGTTTCAACTCCTGTTAAATTCAGTGGAGTTCCCACTTGAGTGGGCTTTGATTCAGGCCTCGTGTGTTGCTCTGTGGAATTACCATTAAATTTGTGCCTGGGCTCCTATTCTCAAAACACAGCCTTGTTTTGGGAAGATTTCATGGCTAAGTAAGGATGGGGTCGTAACTGCGTCCAAAACATTACTGAATCTTGGCATAAAAAAAATAATTTATTTGATGTGTGTGCTAACAAAGAGAAAAAAAAAACCAAGACTCTTAGGTTGCATATTTCTTTTTTCATAAACCTCAGCAGTCTGTTAGCTCAGATGGGGGGAACAAGGGGAATTTTTTTCAAAATATTTTTGGGGATTTGCTCTCTCTTTGAATCAATGGCTCTTGTGCTCCTAAGCCCCGTAAGTACTTTGGAGAGGCTCCATCTGACTGGTTTGTTCTGTTTATCGTTTGGGTTCACAATCAAATAGCTGTAACGCTTTTGAAAGTTTTCTTTTTCATTGCTGGTGTTCCTTATGATGTATGGATTTTTTCTAGAGTCTTAGCACATTGATAAATTGTATATGGCAGGCTTAGTCAAGGTGCTTGAAGGGTAGAATTTCATTACATTATGAAATAACTTTCAATCTGGAAGAAATATTGAAAACACTGAACTTTGATACAAAACTGTACCGTATTTGGGAAGAAAAACAGTACTGACTGATATTTCAATACAAAATAAAACAGGTTAATGGAAGATTACCTAATGGGTCTGACAAAGAAATTCCATTTATTCTAATACAATAATAAAAATATTGTTGTTTTTCCATATTACCAGTGTAGGATTAAGGTCGATGGTCTAAAACTTGGGAGCCAAAAAGTTTGCAAGGATGTCTTCACTCTCTTAAGTTTATACTTAATTTAGAGTTTACTAACAGTTTTGGCATTGGTAAGTGCGCAGATAAAGTCTAGCTGCACCTCCTTCAGCCAGCAGCTCCATTTCAGCACAACTTGGTGTGATTCATCGTGTTAGAATGTTTTAACATATATAATTTTAAAATATGTGCAATAATAGTTGAGCTTTAATCTGCTTCATTGCAAAAACACATGGATATTTGTCAAAACAGGTTTTTCAGAACTGTTCAAATGAACTATGAAATTCCTACAGAGCTGGAAAGTCTGAAAATAACATTTGCTTCTGAAACCTTAAATTTCACTTTATGCTGTGGAAAAAAAAAAAGAGAAAAGCTTCAGTTAGAGAGCCCAAGTATAGGGAAATAAGCAAAGACAAAATATACTTCAATTTCAGAGCAGGAGTATCGATTCCAAGAGAACAGGAGAACCTGTTTTTTCATGGTGACAGAGGAACTTTGCAGACCTGCTGAGTTTTATGTTAACTGAGTACAAAATCTATTTACATTTTTTCCTTTCAAGTTTCCTTAGGAGATATGTAAGAGTGATATAATAACGAAAGAATGAGGGCGATGCCAGGTTGGATCTATGGGCGACCTACCAAGCGAAACTGGTGCAGTATTGCACAGTTTGATTTCTGAGTGCTGTTGAATTGTAATATGACCCTGAGATCAAGATCTGAGACCACAAGCCAAGTATTTGGGTCACATTTCAACACTGAAATTCTTATTATTTAACGACTCTATAGGAAAGGTATGGTGGGGGATTCCGGGTACCCTGTCTTGCCTGTCCCCTGACCACACCGCCGCACCTGTGAGTACAGCTGTGTGTAGAAGCTTCTTAGTATGAGCATCTCAAATCGTTTTCCCTTTCTAAACAAAATTAGTCCCAAGATCAGCACCATCCCCTATTCCTGGAAGGGATGGGGACTTTGCATTTAATTTCTCTGTTAGATTAAATTCACCTGAAAAATTGCTCTGCTTAGTCATTTCTCAGTAAGTTGGATGCTTCAAATCAAGACTGAACGTCTCTCTAAGGATGTATCTTACCCTGAACCAAAAGGATTTGTCTCGACACAAGGATCATATGTGAAATTCTGTGTGCTGTGTTACGCAGGAGGCAACGCAGATGATTGAAGGGGTCCTTTTTGGCTTTAAAATCTATGAAGGTTTCCTATATCTTCAAAGTGTTGCAAAACTTAATGAATCCGAGTAAGAAAAAGGAGGTGAAAATTCAGCTATGTAAAGCTGAAGTATATTTGTGTTGATGCTGCAATGCAGCAGCAGCAAAGGGGTAAATGTGAGCCAGCTGATTTTGCCCATGGCCTCCTGAAGCCCATGCCCGGATCCGTCCAAGGAGATGCAGACAGATCAGGCCGGCATGGAATGCAGCGCAGTGCAGCTTGCAGGCCCGGCTGGCTGCCAAGCCATTTAACAGTCGGCTGTTTTTGTTGAAAAGACAGCTTGAAAAGTTAAAACTTTGTGATTTTTTTAAAATCAGCTGGAGAACATTATAGTCACGCAGAACTGAAGGTAGACAACTCGTTAAAATTAGCATTGGCCATAATTAAAAACATGCTGGGGGAAAAAGACCATGAGAAGAAACAGACTTCTGGAAAGCTCTTGACATGGCTGAATGTCTAAATGGAAATGTAGCTTGCTAATTGATTTAAATAATTGCTAGGTTACTGCATGCTTCACCCCCTGCAGTAGTTACCCAAACTGTGTCTTCCTGTGCATTGTGGAGCTCTAGTAATGGGGTCTTGAAAGTCCAGGAGCAAATCAAGGACTTTTACAGATGTGTGGAGAGAAACTGGCTGCTGCTTTGCCAGGCTCCCCTGTGCAGCACGGAGGAGAGACCCATTCCTCCTTTCCCAAATCTGCTACTTGTCTTTCATTTTCCTGTGCTGTATGACAGCCCTACTCTTTGTGCCAGCTAGGAGTCGGTGTAGTTCAGGATGTTTGCTCTGCAGTTTTTGTCCACCTCTGGGAGAATCCTAGAGATTCAGGGCTGCCTCCGAACGTGGGCTTGGTCCGTGCCACCATGCATGTTCGTATCCGGTCTGCATTTAAGAATGCAAGCTTACACTCAGTTAAGAAGATATTCAAGGGTAGAAAACTGAGGATTGTGTTACCCCTTTGCTGTAAGCCCAAATTATGACCATTGATGGTGTTGACAGGGTTGCGGTCGACATTGGTTATCCTGAGCCCTGCTAGATCTGCATCAGCTCGTCTTGTGTTGGGTTGAGCACGGTATGCCCATCCCACAGCCTGCTTTCCCGTTGTTGCATTGCCTTCTGCAAAACTGGAGTCGTTTGTCAACAAAATGTCGCAAGTTTCCACTCTACCTGTTGCTCTCATCCCTTCCTCTGCCATAAATATGAGTGTAGCAGCTGTGTTTAAGGGTTAGGTGTATGGAGCATCTTGCAATGCATGTGCTTGCAAGGGCCCTGGGATCTAAAGAATGACAGTAAAGTTGCAGAATACAGGTTGCGATCATAGGTCTCTTACAGATAGCAATACAGATGCATGATGCCAAGCCAAGGAGTACATCTGGCTTTTATCTGCTCCCTACCCCAGGTTCCTGCGGACGAGGTAGTTGTCAGCACAGTGAGTACAGTCAAATTAGCATTGTTAGCAGGTGCTTGTGGCGTAACACTGCTAAAATAATGAAACTACCGGAATTCATATCTGCGCAAGGAATGAGCGCGTTTCTCTGCTGGTTGACGTAGCATTTCTTTACCTTTGATTCAGGACAGTGCACCTAGTTCTTACAAAAATTATCTTCAGCTGCTCCTCTGGTCACCTTTCCTCAGAATAAACGTTCTTATGGTTTTAATGCTATATCACGCTGCATTGCTTGCTGGCTTCAGATGAAAAAATGGCCCAAGTGAATCCCCCTTCTTATAGTGCTGTTAGGCCTGGTTGTGTAGTGCTGCTAATTTTATGTCCATTCTGTCCCATTTAAAAGGCGTTTTTATTTCATTGCTATTGCATAAGGTTAGGAAGTTCCCCTCTCAACACATCATAATTCACTTTTCTCTTGGCTTCTATTGTGTAACATAACAGGAACATGAAGAATCCTCTTCTCATCTTAGTTTCAAGAAGTCCTACTTCATATCATGTGCAGCCTCGCGGTTTGTACATGTTATGAAGAAAACAAATCCCCCTTCATATACTTGCATAAGACCTACTGGCTTCAATTATGCGTTGTAACTCAATGACTACCCTGTTAAAATCATAATGCAATTTATATTGGCTTTTATTGCACATTGTAACACGATGATAGGCCCCTTTCATGTGATGCCTTTTGGCTTTTTTAACAAATCAAAATGTAACAGCCCACCTTTTTATATTCTAATGTAATGAACTCTTTCCATAGCTCTGTCTAATGCCTCTTGGCTTCTATGAGAGATCCGATTTCTAATTTAACGAGTCCCTCTTCACATCGTAATGTAATTCGTATTGGCTTTTATGGCCTATCCTCACACACGAGTGCCAAATCATATTGTGTCATAAAGCTAAGTGGCTTCTAATGGACATCACACCTCGGTAACCGTGTCACACATTGTAACATTTCTGTCTGCTTCTCTCACACATTGCAATAATCCAACGGTTCCCCAGAAAGTCTGCTTCAGAGGTAAGCCATGTCGGGATTTACCCGGTGGACTATTACAGCAGGTGCTGAGCCACTGCAGCCTGTTCTGCAGAAGAAATAGGTGTCATAGGGATATTTTAAAGAAATGTTATTTACCTTCCAGACTTTAATGCCCCCCTATGGACCTATTATGGGTTATCACGCAAATACAGGGGTTTAGGTCCTTTTCTCTGTGTATGTATTTTAAGCACATTTAGTGTTTATCTCATTTAAACTCTTAACAAGGCATTTCTTTGCTTCCTTGGCAAACTGTAATTTTTAGGGTTTAAGATTGTTTCTCTCATCCCCAGTTGCACTATGGACTTTCATATTTGTCTGGGGGAAAGGTTTTGCCCAGTGAAAAATCAGAAAGTTAACTTTTTCAGTTTATATCATTGACAGCTAGAGCACTGCAGTCTGAAGGCAGAAGAGAGTGTCACAATATTCACGTCTCCTGGTATTCAGCTCTGTTGATATAAATCTCTACTATTCTAAAGGGAGGTAGGTGAGTAAATGCAGTATTTCGCTGACATCACGAGACGTCTTTAAATGTTGCTCAGAATGAAAAGATACACATCGATTTATTGCTGTAAGCTGGAAAATAAACAGCATCTGTTTCAAGGTACAGGGGTACATCTAGTGACTCAAGACCTGATACTGGTTCCTTTTATGGTGTGTAGGAAAGACTTCCATTGACTGTGGCAGAAGTTGGATTGAATCTCACAAGAAAAAGTGGCATAAATTATTCCAGCGTGAGAGATTTCTAGTTCTGAAGTTAGGAGGAGGAGACCTCCCTCCTCTGAAGAGCTGATTTCTGAATGAAGTCAAGGGAAAGTCTCTTGGTGGCCTTTGCAGCACAATGAGTGGTAAGGATGACAGCAACGCACGCGCTCTCACTCTCTTTCTCTCTTTCAGTAAAACATATCGATAATTATGTATATGCTTGGGTGTCACTCAGTGTCTGCATCTTGTCTAGTCACCTTAGGTTTATTTATAGGTGGTAAGGAGAAATGACGCTTTCAGTACATGATTCATCTAATTAATTTTAGAAACCTGCTTGTGGTTGAGTTGAATTGCTCCCAAAACATACTGACTTCTTTTCGCTGACCTAAAAGGGGGTCTCATGACTAGTCAGATGGACAGTCTCGTATTTGGTAAGATGAATATTAATAAAAGTATCATGGCCAGGTACTGTAAATTACACATTCCAGTTTTCTTAAACTTCCCGTCATATCCTCTGTCTTTCTAAAATTTTCATCATCTTTGTAATGTCTCTGATTTTCTCCTAGTCTTTTCTTATTCTGTTCCTTTGCAGCCTCCTCTGCCCGACCGTTTTTTCTGTGACAGAGATCTTGCATGATGCTGTCTATTATAGGATGCTGTGCTGCCTTTTAGTAGGATCTTCCTTCTCCAGCTCCCTGACAAGAGCTGATGAAATGCAGTGCAGCAGCCTAAACGTGTTACATGTGCGATGTTGAGAAAGCAGGTGCACTGGGAGGTCACTGAAGGATTACTTGTTTTGACACGCTCCAATCATCTCCGAATCCTCTGAATGAGCTGTGCGCTCTTTCTGATTCTCACTGGTACTATAAAGGAATAATCCTTGACCAGAGTTTCAAACTGACATAAAATGTGTTCCTTATTTTTCTAAATGAGTTATCATTGTATCACTTTATAAATCATTCGTTTCATTTATTGCGTTACAGATTAAAGATGTGATAGCAATAATTTTATAACTGAGCTCCTTTCAACAGTGAAATGTGATTTAATTCCCTGTAGAAAGACCAAGTGATGAACTTTTGCTTCATACAGAAAAGCAAATTCTGACTGCTCCTCAAAGTTTGGTAGAAGAAAAAAGGAAGTCAAAACTTTTTAACAGAAAATTGCTTCTAATAATATGGCCGCTGTTCTCCAAATTTGCAGCTTTCATACCTCAAGTCCCCTTCTCTTCTGAGGGCTAGGTTCTTCAGCCAGATTATATTCCCACTGGCTCATGGTGACCTGATGTCCCATGAGATATATTATGCTTAAGGGAGAGGAAGGATCACGGTGCGTGATGGAATATGTAGGTGGTTAGGAATTGCGGTCCACAGGAGAGGGAGGAGTCAGAAGACTCCAATTCCCGTAAAGCCAGCTTTTGCTATTTCACCGACCCATAGTCACAGAGTAGCTAAAGTGGGAAGGGACTGCTCTCCTGCTGAATGTGAGTAGGAGAGCACATGAAAAGGCATGCTTCCCTCAAAGACTGTGCGTGCTGCCCAAGGAACTTCCACATGGAAATGAAAGGAGGTGATATGACAGAAAACACTGCAAGCCACTGATGTGCTCAAGCGAGAGCCACTGCAATAGCATCGTGATAAACAGAGCAGAGAGAAGGGCTGTTAAGCCTGTGCCCATAGACAGCTTAGTCATACCATATATTCTGAAAACTGCCGTCCGGTATCCTTCCCCCAGGTTGCACTAGAAATCTCCTGCCTCCTGTTACCTGTGCCCAGAGGAGAAAACCTGGCCAATGGATATATTGTTCCATTGCTGTTACTTTGAAGAAAAGACCAGTCCCTCTGGAAAAGACTCCTCGGTGTCTGGACTCATCCTGTGCCAATGTTCATTATGATATTGGAGCAAATGAGATTCTGTGAGGCTGATAAAAGATATGTGCTGCTGCTTCAGAGGGGAATAGGGAATATGCTTTCATAGTTGTTAAACGCCTTTGTGGTGATGTAGATCTTTGTGGGCAGAATATGGAGAGAATGATGTGAAACAGCTGAAAGGAGAGCAAAGCATATGATCCTGTAGCTAATCCAAGAAAAAAAGGGATTTAGTTCACTGAATGAAACGACACTATCAATGAATTACCAGTAAATTAGCTACGATGACCCTAAGCAGACATATATGGAAATATATTCAGGATGAAAATTACAAGTTGGAGCCTCACCAAGTAGAACGTTAACGTGAGCCGAGATGTATTAGATGGTAGAAGTTCGCTATACGGTCACTTACGTGCCATTCGTGGCTTGTCTTGGTCTCCAGGATTCTGTTTTCCACGACTGCAAACTACCCTTCTTGTTCCCTACCTCTTCTCGATGTGTGTGCTGCACTGACGTTGATCTTGGACTGGCGTCCTCTTTGCATACGTACGCGGTAGGAGGGTAATCTTTCACTTTTCTGAATCTTTTTGAACCTTTTCGTAAGCTCTTTTGCTTAATCCTCGTTTTTCTTCACAATGCTAAATAGCTTCCTATTGCCACAGAAAGCGTAAGCAGGATAGGAACCTGCATGAGCTTGGTTGTGCAAGGGAGAGGTGAAGTAAGGAGGGAGACTTGTCTTCCCTCTTTATTCCATGACCTGGGGGAAAAAACTCCTCTTGGCGCTCAAAGACTGCCCCATGGCAGAACTGGATTAAGGGCAGAGGGAAAGGAGTATGATGATTCCCTGACCCTGAGAATCACCATCTAGAGAAGCTGCCATCAGTCTTCGATGTTCCCCATAGCATGCTTGGAAATATCAGCTTCTGTGTACCTACTTAGCTGAAGGGTGCTCTGTAACTCACTGATCTCATGCCTACTATTGCTAAGTCAATGCTCTGCAGCATTATGGAAGTTCAGCAGAGCCCTTAGTAGCCGAGAGGAAGAAGCCGGATGTAATGGTGCTACTGGATCTGAGGGAGTAATGCATAATGTATCATTTATTTGATGTATTTCCTCTCTTTGTTTCTGAATTGTCTGCATGTGGATCACAGTTTTCCAATGTATTGTTGGTTGTTATTCAGTGAGTAATGGCTTTAAATAATTTTCAGCCTGGAGATTGTCTGCAAAATCTTCGCTGCAGTATTTGGTACAGAAATTGCTTTCATTAGAAGTTTAAAGCATTTTCTTTTCTCTCTCTGATCATAAAAATGTAAATGTTCAGGTGAATGTTTTTAAATTTGACGTTTTGTGAGTCGCTTCATATTCTCACATAAAATTCACTGTTTCTAGAACACTCATTTGTTCTAGAGCATTTACAGAGGAGAAACAGTCATGTAGTAGAATTGCTTTTTCTCCCTGGTCACAGCAAAAGTGTTTCCCGATTTTGAAAGTTGTGCTCCGGTGCTGAGTTCTGTATTTAGGGGCAGTTCCTCAGTGAGTGTCAATTAATATAATGGGATTTGGGCCTTTGGAAATTGATTGATTTCAAAATAGAAGTCAGAAGTAACTGATACTTTTAGGTAAGGAGCAGAAAGTAGGTTTCCCTTGGAAAGAAACTTTGTTAATGCAGTAGAGACACAAACCTGTAACTGTGGAAAACCTCCCCAAGTTGCTGAGCATGCTCATCCCCATTAACACCAGTGGGGGCTGTCTCCCAGTTGCTTTTGAAACTTGGTGTGTGCTTAAAACAGGCACCACATTTTGGGTAGTCTGCGTGATCGTCATACAGTGCTGCAGTTAGACACCAGTCTTACTTCACCTTTCCGTTAATGGTACACATTTTTGTCTAAAGTAATAATATTTAATATTTTATAGCTATTTTTGAGTCATGCATTAGATGGTCCTCAACTTTTTGGGCGAGCGCGCAAAAACATGACATGTCTTTACCTGGATTAAACTAGTCACTTGGTCAGTTTGTGAGGTTATGGTCTTAAAAGCAGGCGGTGCGCACAGTGCACAGTTTGACCTTTTTTTTTTTTTCTTTTTTTTCTTTTTTTTTTTTTAAAGTCCCAATCTACCAGTTACTTCATTTTACAAGTTGGAGAACTCTGCATTTCATTGGGAAGTCTGGATAATTTATTTACTAAACTCTTCTGGCTGCTTAGATACTGAGCTGGTTCGTGTATTTAGTTCTGTTATGAAACTGTTTTGGCTGGGAGTAGATCCCTTAGGTACAATAAGAAGAAAGAGTAAATATCAGCCTGCCTGTCAGCGTGGGTCCTGCTTTTGGAGAGTCTTTCATGGGTCCCTCTATAAAGCGGAGTTACCATTTCAAAACAGATTGGAAGCGTTCCCCGCAGAGAGAAGACAGTTTGTAGCTATGGTGATAGAGGAACCCAAAGATCTCAGTCTGGCACAGGCCGACTGAGATACTCATGCACTGAGTGATAAAAAGAGTGAGATATTTTGTTGGTTTACAGGAGCTCAGTCCAGACGCAGGCATTAAGTTTTACTTACACTGGAGAACGCTGCTGTATGTTTGTGTATATGCGTTCATATATATGCACCCAAAGGTAAGATTAGTAGTGGCACCTCACATAGAGACACGAAGGTCTTTTCTGAGACGAGGTCTCCTCCCTGTTGGAGGAGTCGGACTTCAGTATTAATTGGCAGATTTGCCAGAGAAGCAGCACAGTTGCTGCCTGGCATAAACATGGGAAGTATTGTGCTGAGGTGTGCTGTGTGGGCCCTGCTCACAGTGCCACAGTCATCACGAATTGCCCCAAAGGGGGGTTGCTGTCCTCTCTTGTCCCCCTCTGCCTTGCTGGTGCAGGACAGGATGGCGGAGGAAAGGCCCGCCTCGCTGCTGTATTAGAAAAGAGGATGGGGCTCCACAAGTCTTGCCTGAACCTCCTTCTTCACCTATCCATAGGGTGCATAGTGGCAGAAGTTAGAATTAACTGATGGTGGCACGTTACCTTCTAGGATTTTTATCACCAAAATAGAGATCTGTTGGGCATTTAGAGATCATGTGAGACAGTGGTGGAAAGGAGAACTTTATTGTGGGATGTGATTGGCATTTTCCCTAGTGCTGTTAAATTATAAGTAAATAGAAAGGCAGCTATAAATTTGCCATCTTTAGACACTTTGCTCTCCGTTTACGTGTAACTTCATAGCATATGAGGCTTTAACGTTACTTAGTGCGTCAGGATTTGCTAGAATAGTGACCCTGGAAGCAATAGGTAACGATAGGCAAGATAATGTTTAGATTTGCTACCTTCGAAGGGTGTTACGCAACTATCCAAGGTAGTGAGAAAGAGTTTAATGTTTCAGCTATGGTAGGGGGGTTGATATAAAAACAGGTTAATTAAACTTCAAAAGTTTCCAATTAGATAAAATGAGGAACATATTAAGTGAAGCAGACTGGCAATGTTTATTAGCAAATGGCCTATGAAGGAAAATTGGCTAAACTTGAAAGAGGTGTTGGAGTTGGCTCGGGGGAATGAATATATCTTTACATAAAACTAAACATAAAACTTTAAAACCAATGTGGATGAGTGATAAGTTGTTAAAGTTAATTGTGAGTGAAAATAGAGCTCTAAAAACCGTACAGGGAGCCGTGGACTATGGGGTTGTCAGAGGGATTTATAAGGAGAAAGCTGTGATACAAATGGAGGATTTGAACAGCAGAGCAGGAAAATGGAGAACAAGTAGTTAAGGCTGTTGGAGCTAAAGAGTACTTCGGTGAATAAAAACTTCAAGTGAACCAGAGGGACTACTCTTAGGATACTTATTCTTTGCTAAAACAAACAAACAACCCTCCCCCAGCCTCCCCCTCCAAAAAAACCCACTTTAGTTCCATTTAACGCCATACCTACCGCTGAGTGCTGTAGCTCTTATGAGGAATAGTAAAAAGCCTATGTTCAATTACTTATTGTGCTTATTGTTATTACTGTCAATCATTACATCATTATAATATTTGTATAACTAATGAAATGTATATAGTTATATATGTGCTATAATTACATAGTAATGTATATCGAGATATACCTTGATATAATACACATACAGCGTATTATGTAGTAGGATGATATATGTGATATTTATGTATCATATAAACATACTTACGATGTTACATATTGAATATATTAGAAATTCATCATATATACTAGCATACATTATGTAATGTACCATAATGTTAGGATAATATTTATTATTTGCACATAATGACAACAGTAACAGCTACTGACCACTCATGCCTGCGAGCTGTATGTGAATACATATTGGGGGGCGGTTTCAGTCACGCAAGCATTACACTTTTACAACTTAACTTTGATAGGAGCTTAACTTTTATTCTCTCTCTCGCGTCTTCAGTTAATACGATGCTGTGCAGCGTGGGGCTTAGGTGGGCTATGGTTAGGTAACAGAGGTAATATTCATCTTATCGTAGATGCTGGGGATTTAGACAACACCGTTCGGTGTCAGGTCCTGCAAAGTACTGAGCAAGTTTGCAGCACTCTGGAAGAGAAACACGGGCTTGCACTGTCCCTTGGCTTACCCCTTCCGGGCTTCATAGCCTGGGAACGCTGTGCCTTGCTTGAGCGCTCGTTACAGCTCTCGCGGTGACCTGGCTGCGGCGTTTGCTCCAGAAAGATCTCCACTGGGTTTGTTTCAAAAGCAGGACTGGGTGCATAGGTAGCTGGTAGCCCAGCTGCACAGCTGGGTTCTCTGTGCAACGCTGGGGGGGCCTGGCTCGTTTTGCTGAGCGAGGGAACGTGCTGGCCTTTCCAGGCTCTCTCGAGGGCAGCACAGGTGTAATTCAGGTGTGTTACAGTAGAATCCTATCTGCAGTTGCAACCTCCAATAGTGGTCCTGCTTATTTTAACAAAAATGAAATATTATCCTTCACGGAATAGATGAAACATCTAATTATCTGTCTAATGACAGCAGAGAAGATCAGTTACCAAGAAAAAAGTCCTACCTAAAATAAATAAGCAGCAGGTACAAACTCAGACATCAGGAGCATTTGGAGCGTGCAGATGCAGGGTTAGCAGGAGCTTCCTGGGTCGTGTCCACACCTTTGCTTTTCCAGGCACCACGTAATATAGTCCTGTTGTTGTAAATATTACTGACTTTCTTCTTGAAGGAAAGTAAGCTTTTTTCCAGCCATCGCTGATTGGAGGGATTTCTAGAAAGTCACAGTTTTAGTGACTGGGATATTTTCCCTAATTTCCATCTCAGATTTTTTCCTGGCTAGTTTATGTTTATTTGCGCTGTATCAGCATTTACTGGTGTCACCTTCCTGGTATTTAGGTGCAAGAAGTGTTTATAGGAAGCAGTTGTATGTCTTTGCAGCCTTTCACTTTGGGAGCCTAAGCAACGTAAGTTCTTCTGTTCTTCCCATCAGAGAGGGTTCCTCTCGGAGGCCTTTCTTGAATTACATGCTATTTTAGGTAAGGTCTCCCTGCCGTGTTTTATGATGGCATTAATATATCTGCCTCTGTGGAACATAGCTCTTCTGGTGCCTCACTGGGTAGCATCTACCTTCTCACATCCGCACTGCTTTGGCTGTTCACAGCCATCTCAAACAGTAATATCTTAATCCGTCCCAAGCCTTGTCTTCATTAGAGGTAAAAGTATTTATGTGCTCATCTATTAGTAGGATTGTCAGGAATGTTGCTGTGGATAGGAAGTAGCTGTTTTCCCCATTTGTTGATGGGGAAAATAGCTACTTTTACTCAGCAGAATTTATTATTAAAGAACTGAGGTTATACTTGAGATAAGTGAATCTATTAAGACTCAAGGTATTAAAACCTTAGGAGTGATGTCTGTTCACAGACATGTCTGCGTATTGCTTTGATCACTCCTCCGCCATTTTCTGATCTCTTGGATAGAGACCATTGTGATAATTGAAAAAACACTAAAATAAGTGTTTCTAATTAAAAAAAAAAAAAAAGTCAGAGGACCCCATGTCAGAAAAGGAGTATTTACTGATTGTACTTACGAAATATAGCTGAAGTTTAGATTATTTATTCTTCTCTACTATTGACGTGTGTTGCTAATTTTGGCAGTTTGCAAAATGCATAAATAAAATGACACTAAAAAACCCAGTATGTATGGTAAGGAATTGGCAGTGATTTCCCTCTGGAAGAGATCTGTTCTGAATGTTGGTTTATAGCAATAATCGCTGAAATTATTGGTCCACTGTGTTGTTTCAAGTCATAGGGCTTTGTACGTTTATTTTATGGGGATTTTTCTCACCCCTAAATGCTTTTCTTTCTTATACTAGAAAAACCCCTTGATAATGATTCCAATTCAGTATTCAGTATTTTCCTTTCCTCCTAGCTACCCCATTTAAGACTCACTTTGTTGCACTCTTATTTTGTACTTAGAGCAGTATGGGGGTTTTGATTTTCGGTGGCAGTACTGCTAGTGACTAGAATACGTATTGAGCTCTCTTTTCCTTTCCCACTGGTATAGGCCCCAAAATTCACTGAAATATTAATGGCAGTTTGAGTACCTAGCTCTCACAGTTCTTTTGAAAGTCATGACCACAGAGCAGTCCCTGTGCCTTGGAGGGATGCGATACCAGCCTTCCTTTGTAACCCAGATCCAAGTGGTTTTGCGTGTTTCTCTTTAATGCTGTTGCCACCGTATTTCCTTGTGATCGTTGCTGCTAGTGCTCTCTCCCACCTTGGTCCTGTTCTGCTCTAACAGCTGCACCTCCGTGTCCTCCTTACCAAAGAGTTGATAAACACCTGTGTTTGAAGGTCTGGGCCTAACTAATTTATCTCCTTTTTCCTCCAGAAACTTTTTTCTGCTAGTGCGTTCCTTTCGTATAACGTATGACACGTGCCCTTTGTTGGCTATGCTGGATCAGCAGAGTTGGCTTGGCAACCAGCACGACAGATCTCGCCTGTGGGATGCTCCTGCCAAGCCGAGTGGGAATGCCTTTTTGGGCAATAAGCGCCGCCCTCGTGGCTGAAGCCCTCCTCGCCGTGTCCACACATGGCCCCCGTGCAGTGGTGGGTGTGGGTGCGGGCAGGAGCACTTCCTACGATGCCTGTGTATGGCCCGGCAGGGCGGCTTTGCCCCTGCGGCGCGTCAGTGCCACCGGGAGCAGGACCCAGCATTGGGCTCCGGGTCCCCTTGCTGTAGGGACTGGGCTGTCCTGACAGACTGTGTGATATTCTTAGAGCTGGCGCTATGTTTTTCCCTCATGCTTCTCTATAACTTAACAGATGTCTACTTCCAACTATTTATTTAAGGAATGCCGTAGCATTTGTTTGTAGGACAAGTGCAGAATAAGTAACTGATTTGATCATTAGCTCTTTGCATTACAAAATGTCTTTTCCATAAAAAGCCTTGCACGCAGTCTAGCACGACAAGCTAAATAACAGAAATAATAACAACTTCATATAAAAACACTGGTGCCAGAAATCCAAGAAAAGATCACAATTGACTTCCATTTTGGCATTAAAAAAAAAATCTTACTGTGTATTTTCTGTATAAAATTCTGAAAAGTATTGCAAGCTCCTAATCTTTGAAATTTGGGCTATGTGGATTAGTCTGGATTGGATAAACAGGTCATGTGGTGTTACTATCAAATGGATTATTGTGGATGTCAGAGTTGAGTCTTCACGATACAATCCTACTGTAATTTGGGCGTAAATGGAGGAATGTTAAAGAGAAACAGGTTTATGAGATCCATAAGTCTCCCAGGACAATTTTGCAAAATACTGCCGAGATGAAGGTCTTAAAATGAACCATCGTCACATCAAAACTCACAGCTTCTTTCTTCTTAGAGTAATTAGAATATGGAATGATTAACTTTGCGTAGCTGTTAATAATTTCCAAAGCTGTTGCCACGGGATACGACACCTCGGTTGTCTGTATGCTGCAAATATACAGATCTGCAAAATGCAATTCAGCTGGCAGAAATTAAATTATGCTTTGGCTAAATTTCTACAGCTTTGCAAAGATTAAAAAAAAATTAAACAGACTTCTGAAGTGAGGTTCTAGGAGGAGGAAAGGGTGGTAAATCAACAGGAAGAAAATATGTCTTCAGTAGCACATTTTTCAATAAATATAGGTAGAAATGAACTATAATATCAGTGTATTATTTGACACCATTTTTCCTATCGTTAAATAATACTTTAAGTTCAATTTTTTTTGCTACTTCTGCTATATATATTTTATAATTATTCCCAAATCAGAAAGAAATCCTTTCTCATGTGTCTCCATTACGATAAATATTGTACAACTAAACTGTGAGAGAGAGTCCCAGCACTGGCCAGTCCTAGGGTGACAGAGGTTTTGTACTCTGAAAAGCGCAGGAGTGCTTTAAAAAATCCCGTCCCTGAGATCAGAGGGATAAAACAGAGGCACAAAAAGATAAGGGGACTTGTCCCAAGTCTTCATTAGAGCTAGAACCTAAATGCAGGTTTTCTGCTACCTGCTGGGAAAGGGTGTGCCGGTTCATTGCACCACGGGCGGCGAAGCCGTTTGCGGGGTACGGTGCTCCTCAGGAGTGACCATTTGTGAGCACCCCTGTATAAATTACCAAAGAAGCAAATAGTTTTCCTGTTTTATTGAACGTGTTGTAGGATTTGTCTTTGCGACTTCTGTGACATCCAGTTACTTCTCTGTTGAATGTGTGCAGCTTTTTGTGGGAAGAAAAGTGCCTTCACTGAAGCCGCACGGATGAGAGTAAGAGCAGAATTGAGCCCGTCGTTTGGGTAATCTGCCCAGGTATTTAGGCACTTGGTTAATCTTGCAGCAGAGATGAGACATATCCTGTACTCGCATACTGTAGGATCAGGATGTAAATTCAGTCTCTTGCTATGATAACCTGATGTTTCATAAGCTTTCTGCTACTGGCGCTATGTCGTTTTCAGTAGCCCCGGTTCCAAGGCAACACACAGGGTATAAACTTAACGGTATAAGGTATAAACCTTTGTTATAGGGTCTAGTCCCAGTAAAATGAGTGAGTTTTTCTCTTACTCAGTTTGCATTGATCTGATGTGAGCCAGTTATCACATATGCCTGTGTTCTCCCCTGGTGATTAAGTATTACATGTATACATATATGTATATGTGTGTGTGTGTATATGCACATGCATATGCAAGTATATATATATGAGATAAATAAAAAAACATGATTAAAATTAGGAAATTTAATTTTAAAAGTGTCTCAGGAAATAATGTAGACACTGCAGAAGTGCAAGGCAGAGTAAGTAAACTAAGTAAACACTTCAGAAGTGTGACAGAGATGGACAGAATGGGTGTTTTCTCTGGATTACTATGCAGTAGACTGTGAGATCTGGCGTGCCCTTATCCAAGCCCAAGCACACAAATAGGCTGATGGATCATGGTAATTATGAGACAAAAATCAATAAGAAAAAGAATTAAGTCAGAGCCATTGGCACTTCGCTCTCTGTGCCTTCATCAGATATCTACGAATCCTTGTGCCAAGAAGGTAGACAAAAAGAAATACTGAAAAGGCTAAATTTGTAGTTTGTAAAGTATAATCTGTTGTATACGATAACGAAGATCTCTCTTACCTGGTTAGAAGAGTAACAGTAAGAAAGATGGGCTAATTTATTAGAACCAACTTTGAAAAAGCAGACAGACTTCAAGTACATAGTCCTTTTTTCCTTCAATAACAGCATTTAAAGTAGCATTTCCCTGGAAATGTCGGGTTTTTTTGTGTGTCTTGTTTTGATGATAATTTCTGAGAGTTTCTCCTTCATTTTCAGTTGAGCATGACTGATATATAGCTTAAAACTGTCTCGGTTCACAGTCACTGTATGAAACGGTCAAGATTTCCTCTTGTGTTCTTTGGTTTCTTGTGTTTTGTTTTGAAACTAATGGAAACCTTGAATGCAAAATTCCATTAAAAAAATTTGGGATTATCTCATATGCTCCTGCCTTTCACAACAATATCTAAACACTATGGAAACCTTTATATAATTGAGTAGGATACATACTCAGTAGCAAGTAAGAAGTAAGAAATAGCGCATAACAAGATAATGTGTTTTGCAGGATATATCCCAGACCAAAATATATTGTAGGAGCCTTTGTTTAACTGAAATAATGGCGTTTCATTCTTTTTTCTTTTAAAACTGGAAATAGAACTGATGCTGAAAATAGTGCCAAATGTTAGGTTATACGAAGCCAAAGGATATCAAACAGACTTTAAGTGCTGTCAAGCAGCTAAGTTTGGATTTAAATTTTAGTATATAGGTAATTTTCTGGAAATTCAATGGAACTGTTCAGTTTTAAAGTGAAGCATCCCACCTCTTGCTGAGTGGGAATGGAGATTCTCCAATGCTTACAATAAAGTTTGGGCTCACTGAAGCAGAGCCTAATTTTCTTCTTGCTGAAAGGAAACATTATAATGCCTTGCTTAAGACTCACGGGTTTTGAAAAGTAAAATTTAAGCCCGACTTCCTGCCCACATACACCCTTCTGTGATAAAAGTGGCCAAAGCATTCCCTTTCAGTGATCAGGAGGGACTAATCATAGTCTAAAATCTGGAGAGGGGACTACTGTTTTCATGGCAATTCTAGCATTTGCACAGTCTGTGACAACCTTTCTGGTCAACATTTTTTCTTTTGAAAAATTATAGACATGGTGGATACCACTTGCATATTTTGCCCGAATACTCTGATTTCCTTTAATTGCAATTTTTCTTGTTGCTTTCCGTGGGGAGCACAAAAGTAAATATGCTGCTATGTGCAATTGTATCCATTTATTCATTACAAACGCAAATTAAAAAATGATTACGCTATATGTTAATTCATAACTAGGGGAACCTCTGAATTGCTTCAAATAGTAGGATTGGCACAACGAAGAACGTTGTTCACTGCATACTGAAACTCATTTGGAATAAAGCTAAGTAGATAATAACCATGAGAAGAAGACGTGAAATTAATTTTTGCCATTAATAATTGTCCATGTTGCCCTAGTGAAGTTATTTTCCTGCGACAGATATGAGATTTCGAAACACCAATTTTCAGTTTAGTGAAAAGTGAGAATAAGAGATGTTTCTTGTTAGTACTTGAAAATGTGTTTGAAGGTGAAAGTTCAGGTGCAAATTTAGTTTGAATATACACACTGGCTCACTGGTGGAGGGGACTACTCCTTTCAGAGAGTTGATGGGAGACCCTTCCTCCCTCAGCAGTTAACAACGAGTAGAAAGTAGAGCTGAACTCCGAAATTCTGCAGTAAATTTCAGCCTAATCCAAACATACTGCAGTACTTCATAGAAGAACCATCCTTTTCCTAAAGCCTGAGCCATGAAAAATCTGGAAATACAAAAGCCAACAATATCTGAGTAACTTCTGTGCTGATTTGGAGTTGTGAGATACGGGGGGCTGCATAGTGTCTGTAGTTAAAAAGCTGGGGTGTGCCAAAAAATGCACGACGTCTGCCTTGCTAAGGCCCTGTAGCATAGAGGCGAGGGTGGTATAGCAGTGGGATTTTTTGCATTTTTTCCTGATTACATGCTAACTTCTCTAATAAGGAATGCGAAAGATAAGAAACAGAAGGCTGTCTTCCAGCGGGTGCAAGATGGAGGGCAGTGAGGTCTCTAGCAATGCTTTTCCTTAGACTCTGTAGGGGTTTATGCATTTACAGCAGGCCCCAAAATTTTCGATGTGATTAGAGGGGCCAGTATATATTCGTTCACCCACCAGCTTTGTACTGTAACAGCAGCTTTGGCCGAACTCTTTCCTTCAACTGCGCCGTAGCTCTCTGAGCTCCTTAAAAGCAGGACTGGTCCTTCTCTGCTTGCGAGCGTGTGTTACGGTATCAGCATGTATGTCCGGTTTGCTTCCTCCCACGGGGAAGATGTTGATAAGTGGCAGAGTAGCTACCCTTTGAAGAAGAGTATATAGGGAATGGTGGTCGTCATTTGCCTGCTTAGATGGTGCTGAAAGCTTTCGTGGTATACGGTTCTGTGTGCTGGCATTTGGCACTGCATCCTGTTTCTTGTAGTTACGGCAGTAGCAAGAAGTGACATTTTTCATTTTACCCATAATCATGTTTTTTGGGCTTCTAGTCTTTTAATGTCCTTTACATACTGTCATTATGTCTTTTAGTCTAGAAGGAAGCTGAAACGTATTTCTGAGAGCTCAAACCTGCTTTAAATCATAGGAATAATAATGCCTGGGCAAATACGATTACAGTTAGCTAAACAATAATGAGAGAAGTTTTTTCTCCCCCCCCCCCCCCTTTTTTACACCTTTTTAACATGGTGGTAAATCTGGAATAAATTCACCAGCAGTTACTCTGGTTTACACCAGTTTAACAGAGCAGAATCTGACACGTGATTCATCGTAGTTTAACAGCCTCTTGGGTTTTAAGGGTAGGACTTCTCTAAGGTGCTAATCCCATTTTCTGTAGAAACTAAGCCAGGATCTTTTAGATGTTGATACAGCAATCCCACAAAGATACATACAGTGAAGTACATTGCAATCTCACTTTGCGTTTTAATGTGCAGTAACTATGTCCTGGATTCTTACAGCTCACTGTAAAGAAACTCCAGAACATGTGGTATTTGCAGATAGCAGCGTCTGATGTAGCAAATATTATTGGTCCTACTGAAAGACTCCATGCTAGGTTTTGCCTAAGTGTTTATTAGTAAAGATAGTGGGGCAAAGGGCCTGTAAATCTGGTTAGCATTGGTGGGAGGTATTACTCACGTAGATCTGTGTGAGCCCTCAGTAAAGTTCAGCACAGTTGTTAAACTGCGATTTTGGCCAGGTCTCCCTTTTTCTCTGTCAGTTGATTTCTTCTTTATTTGGACCATGATTGATTTAAGCATTATTTTTGCGTGGATCCATTGACTGGGATTTTTTTTTTTTCCCTTGATCCCTTAGTTAGAAATACTTTTGAGAGAGGTGATTTAAATAAGGACTGATGTGTCCTGGCGGGGCTGCCTGTGGCTAAGAAACACATTCTTCGCCACTGAACTACAGGCTTTCTGTCTGCTCGTTCTCCGTGGCTGGCCGGGGCATTGAACATTTTGAAATGCATAAAACATTTGCTTCTCTCCTCAGGGACACAAAGTGTATTTTATGATAAAGGCTTTATACCAGTTATTGCTGCCTGAGTTGACAGACTCTGTTCCTTCAAAATATTTCAGGAATTTGGGATCAGGAAGGGAACTCCAATGTGCCCTTAAGACAAAGCAAGAGTGGATTTAAGTGCGAGAGTACACAGCCTTATTTACTTCGTTCCATGCCCTTTTGTTGCTGCACATACTCTCTTCTCTTTTGTGAAAGGAATAGAAACCACGTGACTGAAAGAAAAAATTCTAGCAGACTTTTAGCAAAATGCAGTACCATATAGGAAATGAAAGTAGCATTTTCTGATAAATAAATGCATCTAGTGTAGCAAGTGTTCTTGTGACTGCAGAAGGGGACTTAAAATGAGGATCCCAGATTTGTGGTGTTCTTTTTACCCCTGCTTGCACGTGTTACTTTGGAGCAGTTTCTTGACCTGAGACTGAGGCAGAATTTGATACTCTGCCCTAGGAACTGCTTTTCTCCCTAAACAACACATGTTGCAACTTATTCATTGAGGATACAGATACAGCAAACCTTATTTATGTTTCGAAAGTTTAACCCTGTTTCAGACCCTGCAAGGGCTTCATAAGTAAGCATTTGAAAGCTGTTTGAAGTCTTCAGTGCTTGTGTCATGCTAAGTCCTCAAAATGTAGCTAACTGCTGGTCAATAATTTTTTGGAGTATCGGAGCAGGGAGTGGAAGCTCGGTTACATAATCTAGACAGAGCAGAAAAGACACGATCTGTGCAGTAAGCTGTAAGAATCTATTTAGTATGTTCACCGGGAAAAACGTGCAAACGTTTCATTGCAGAGCAGGTCAGCTTTAAATACCTGCAGCCAGCGCAGGTACACGGTGACAAGCATTTCTCAGAGCTGTGTTGAACCTGGTGGGGGAAGACAGGGCCTGATCCACCCGAACATGGGGAGCCATGAGCTGATCCTGATGACATCTCACCAGGGAAAATTTTTGTGAGCACAGAGTAGAAATGAAAAATGAGCCAAGAAGAAAACCCTCTATTTTAAGAAACTTTTACTACCTTTAACAAAAGTAACAAGAGATATTGAAATGGAAAGGGCAATTACTTTTTCCCCCCCCCAAAGCACGTGCCACCCCTTAACCCCTTTTCCCCTGCTTTTAGCAGCATAAGGTAGAGAGAGGGACAACCGTTCTCTCCACACATACAGCCCTGTGTTGGTACCAGTGGTGGTTGGTCTGATGCATCTTTCTGACAAACTTGTCAGATGTATAGTGAAAGAGTCAATATATGCATTCAAGGGAGCAGAGCTGCTTGGCAAGGAATGAGCTGTTAAAAAATTAGCTTGTGCTGAACAAATGTAATAGCTGTTTTCAGTGTAATTAATAACTTATTTAGCACATAAAGGAAGTTCAATAGATACTGTATTCTTGTGTCTTAGTGTACAGTTGATTTCATGCCATATGAAAATCTATTAAACTGGATACATAGCAAGCAGATAAAAACACCATGGCATGGATTGTATATTGGCTGACATGCAGGGAAGAGAGTACTCGTTAGTGCTGAGACCTCCAAGTATGAAATTCAGTAAAGCAGTTTATTGCAGGCATTAGTACTGGGGTCCAGTTTGTGGCATCTTTTATAAAAGAATATTTTTCCCGTTCTGGTTTTGACCCTGAACTAAGCTTTGTATAATCAACCTTGCAGAACATGTGAAGAAGCGTTCCCATGTTGAAAAATCCCAGCGGGAAACACTGATTAACCATGACAGGGCTGTCTCCTACAGTATTTGCAAACCAAACATTTCAGCACTGAGCTTGCTTATTAAACTATAGAAGCGACATTCAAATGGAAAAAATAATGAATGTGGCCGTAGTGTCACTGACAGGCATAGAGGATTACAAAACGGCAGCCCAGCATTAGCGGAAATAAAGTGACTATCCTTTCTTTCTTTTCAAAACCGCAAGGATTGTTGATAAACAATAAAGTAAATAATGTAGAGATAAATAAAGGTAACAATTTTAATCAGAGTAACAGTTCAAAAAATAGACAAATGTAGAAGCATAAAAGTTTTCCTTCGGACCAAAAAAGCTTCAAAACTGTATGTACGTTGTGAACAGGCGCTCGAAGTTTCTTTTCACTGAGTAGATTAAGGTATCCAAGAGAACCTGTGGTTAGTGATTGTGGAACCCAGGGCAGGTGTGGGCAGGGAAGAGGAAACAAAGTAGTTCTAAAGTACAAGAAGAGACAGAAATGAGTAAATTATGGTTTAAGTTAGTTGTGTTTCATCTTATTCCCATTCTTGTTTCGCTAGAACCCAGCTGATCCTTGGGCACCTGTTAGTACCCACTGCCTGACATGTGAAAAAGCAAACGGGAACGCTGTCAGTGGGAATTTGGTGGAATGAGTACTTGAAATTTTTCGAGTGAAGCATGTTGAATGCCTCTGGATGAAAATCAAAATACATGTGAAGAGTATTATGGCAGTCTTGTAATTTCTACTTCACAGATGCTTTCAGAATCATTTACATCCAAAGTAGTTGTATACAAGAAATGAAATGCAATTTTAGAGAAGTGAACAGTGCAAAATAGGAATGGACATATACAGAGATTGAAAAGAGGGCAAATGCCTGTAAACCACTCCAATATTTTCAGCATGTTAGGTCGTTGTAACCCACACAGCACAGTAGCTTTCTCTGAGAAAGCATTCTGGTGATGACTCTGTGATACAATGCTAAATCCCAAAGCATATCCAACTTCATCTGCACTTGGCTAGCTGGTTTGGCTCAGTTATGCAGAGTCAGGTGGGCTTGATCTGTTTGCTCCCTTCGTTGAAGAGCTTCAGCCAGCTACTTTTGCAGCTGCTGAATCTGTGGTTCATAATTTACGCTAGCTTCAGAAAGAAAGGATAAATACAGAAAATAAGGCTGAGTTCTGCCGCATTGAACCCTCTTGAATATGAGGGGTTTAGTAGCACGATCCTGATTAAGGTAAAGTCTCTTACAGGGTGCCAGTCATCATCAACCCTGTCTACTTCATGGGACTCCAACTTAGCCCCTTGAAGAGAGGGGCTCCCAAAGTGGGGCTAAAATTATGTGCAAGATTCTCCTCCTTTTGGTAGTAGGTTTTAATTTGGCAGTTGTTACTAGTGTCTGGGTTAAAGCTTGTTTGGGTATCGGTGAGGGAGCTACAGATGCCCTCCATGGAGCATTAACCTAGCCATCAGCAGACGGGTACTGTGAGCAGGGAGGGAGGGAGGGAAAAGGTGGAAAGCTGATTGCACTAGTTGCTATTACTTACTGCTTCAGAGGGTAGAGGGTAATACTATTTATAAAATTTAGCTTTTAATTACTGTAGAATTTAGAGCGTTCACTTGATTCTCCCATCCCACCTCCGAGAAATCTACCGTTATCTTTGATAGCCTCTGTTGCGGGTAGAGATTGTCCTAGATTTCTCATCATCATCATCGTTATTATTACTGTCCCAAAGAATGGTTGGGAATTCACAGAAGGAAAGAATCTGGAGGTAAGGGAATCGCCACGCTGTAGATGAGATGTCTCGAGCTTTGTGCAAGTTGCAAGGATGGACAAAGATCTAAATACAATTTCTGTAATCACTAACGTGAATAAGGGAGCTCTACCTCTGTCTACTAGATACTTGGCTGAACAATAGTACTAGAGAACTGAAAATACATTGGAATTAACAGTAATAATAAAAATTAAACGAGTTAATATAATAATGTATGCTAATAAAGTGTATTTGTCTTTTATTTTTCTGCTCTGCAGTATCTGCTGAGTTTAACAAGACCTTAGATTAACACGTGAGATCAGGCTGACTCAGAGTAGGGATGGAATGGGAATTTCTTTTTTCTAAAAAAAACATTTAAAACAAGATGCCCTCAAGGAATTAGCTGATACGATGTGTAGTGCTTCCTCCTCGCCTCATTTTCTGAGACACCTGTGCCCAGCACCCAGGATGCTATAGTGCAGCAAACTTTGCTGGAGTTTGAGGATTACAGCAGCGAAATTCTTCCAACTCCTCGTTGCCCTGCTGCTTATTTTGTCAGCTGTGAACTGGCTTTGATGTGCATGGAAACAACTCTCTCTAACATACCGATTCTTAAAGTCTGGGGTTATTCCATTACAATTGCATTGATGTATGCACTTGAGGAAGTTATATAAGGAAGTGTTATGTAAAGCCACAACTGTGGCTCTTCTTCTGTCTTTATCCTGCCTTTGAGCTTGATTAGAGTGCAGTTTGTTGGCTGTACTGGCAGACTCCCCAAGTTGTCTTTGTAGCGTATGATGTAGGCAAATGTTCTAAGCCGAGAACATCTTTAGGATTTTCTCCCCCTTCTGTTCTGTCCAGCCCACAGTCTTCTAACCTGGAACGAGTACAATGACAGAACAAAAATGATCACCGTCACATTATTTACATTGGCTGTATAGCTCTGGTAGGAAAGTACAGTATTCTTGTAAATAAAGCGTGAATAATTCAGCTGATATATACTTAAATCTATTTTTATTTCTTTTTCTCTGACTTGGAAGAGTGGAGACCTTTCTGAGTATATTCAGTGTTGACATATTTTCAATGAATAACCTTGATGGGAAACTGGTTTGCAAACAGCCTATTGTGCTTATACTTGCAAGGCAGGTGAATGCAAAGAGTAGCGTTTTGTCCCGGGCTACAAGTTGAACGACTTTAGAAGTTTTGAATGTGCTTTTGTTTCTAAGTGATTGAGGTCCTGTCTTTTAATTCAAGCAACAGCCGCTTAGGATTTTTAGTTCCAGAAATCCCCTGTTTGATTTGAACGATTAACACTGTAGATGTAGCTTTGATTGCATTCAGGTAGCTGACCAGGCTCAGACTTCCAGTAGTGTCTGGACTAGTCTGGATTTGTCTTGATGCTCTTTGTATGTCTGTATTTCTTTCCCAGCTCTCTGAATCACTCAGTCCTCTGCTATTTATTCTTTCTGGTTGCTAAAGACAAGGGATGCTACATAAGATCCTGTAGCTCCCCTGATTTTTAAGGTCAGGCCTGGTGATTTTCAGTAATTCAGAATCTTCTTGCTTTTATTTAAATTAAATTGAAAGGGATAACCTATCATTCTGTGGTATTTGTTTTCCTTTTTCTTTGCATAAAGCCAAGGGATAAAGTCTGAGGTGCCTGCTGGTTCATGTGGCATCCCAGAGCTTCCCGCACAGCTTAAGTTTCTTGTTATGTAACAGGAAATTCTGAAATATGGTAAAAATTCAATTTCTAACATTTTGGCATATAAATTAAAATCAGCGTGCTTCCAATTCAGGCAGTATGTTCTCACATATGTTTTTTGTCTCATAGTGAAAGAATTTGTGCTAATTTGCCTACATACGTACTCTACCCATAGTTTACGTTTTGCCTTTGTCTTTATGGTAGGGTTTGTCTGTTAAGTGGAAAGACAAAATAAAGTTAAATTATGGAAGCAGAAGCAAAGGCGGAGACTTGATACAGCCATAGGTCACCTAGAGTTTTATTTTGGGGTTACAGTATCCTGGGTCTAGTGGAGTGAGAAGTGAGTGGGTATGTCACAGACAAGGTCTTTTCCTGGACCCTTTGCTTCCCTGCTTTTGGGCAAGTCACCTTTCTTTACTCTGCCTCTCTTTTTACTGTTCAGATAGATTTGTATCACAAAATCTCTAGAATGATGTATTTATTGTACATCTAGAACAGGTGGGGTCTGTTTCTTGCTCAGAGCATAGAAATCCCACGGAAAGGGAGGATTTGAGGGCTTGGGTCAAGCATTTCCTGGGGCCGACTGCCTCTGCTTTTTGTAATTTTCTCTGCTGCCTTTCAGGTGATATGCAGCATAGATCACAGGACCGAGTGACATCCCCAAGTTCATCGAGTCTGGTCCCTTGCTATGAGAGGCAAGCACGCAAATAGCATGCTCTTCCTAAATTCATCAGTCTTCTGCCTTAAAGGCCAGTCAGATTTTTGTCCCCATTGTTTCTAGCAGAACACCTTGAGCACAACAGCTTGGTGCGTACAGAGAACACATACCAATTAGGCTTGAGCTTGGCATAGTTTTGTTTGTTTTAGCCAGATATCTGTGATTCAAGACAGCATTACCACATATGATGTGGTACTGTGTGAGTGAACCTGCTACAATCATGGTAGTGTGCAAGATACAAGATAATGATGTTTTAACATCCACAGTATGACTGCTGTGGACAGTAAACTTTAATTGACTGTGAAACACTAAGTCATCTCTGCAGGATTTTTTCATCTTATTTCATCTTATTGACCTCTGGTAGCTTTGGCGATTGTCATATGAACATTTGATCCATTGCGAGTCTTGTAGACGGGCGTATCCGTGCGAGACATTTCTATAGGATGAATAAATCTGTGAGATTCTCCTTATGTGTCTCCCTCTTTAAAGGGACGCGTTTTCCCTCTCTCTTCTAAGAAGGACAAGGGAAATCCATCTCCTGCGTTTCCAGGGTTGAATTCCTCTCCTTTTGTGAGGAAGAGGAGTTACCAGTAGGATAATATATTGAGAGAGAGAGAAGAACTTTCTCTTTAGCTGCTGGGATGGAAAACAGCAGTGCTCTGACCTCTTTGGTCCGTTCTGAATCTCCTTGCTCTGCACAGAGAAAGACAGAAGATGCTCAGCCCCAGAGTCCATAGGCACTTATGTGGAATGATGGTATTCCCCTGTCTCCTACCCAGGCCTGACACCTTAAACCCCAGCTCCACTGCTTTTCCTCCTACCTTCATTCCTTATTGAATCTTGCAGTTCTGCTCCTTTCCTCCAAAAAGGAAGGAGGAAGGATCTTCCGAAGATCCTCTGATCTGATCTTCCCAGCCGTGAGGTCCCTGGAGGCCCTTTTCTCTGCCTACCTTCTTTCAACCTTAGCTGTCCCATTGCTCTGCCACCTCATCCTGTCCAAGACATCCTTACTGCTCTCTGCTATACTTTCTCTCAAACCGTGCCGTTCCTTCTTGTTCCCTGCTCGTTCACGTTGTGCTCTTTCCTTCCAGTTTGGCCCTCTGTTGCTCATAAATGATAGCTGGTGGATCACAACGAGCGGGTCTGAAAGGGTCCAACATATGCCCTGAGTGTGGTGCCTTCTGCAGCAGCATCACTAGAGTGTAGCCAAAATTTGTGATGCGTTATATAGGAGTCCAGCTACGAAAAGTTAGCTTATGCTTGGCTGGCTGCCAGGACACAAACATCAGCGATGGAAGTAGGTGTCAGGGAAGGTTTTTGAAGTGCCCTGGGCCTGGTGAGCAGGTTGCATTTCTGCACAAGGATTAGGCATGGCTAAAATTAATCTGGGAGCATGTGCTCAAGTTCAGAGCCATATGCAGTTTTTACCAGTGGCATCGTATCTCCCGTCATACTCCTGTAAGAAGAAAGACGAAAACAAAGTGCTCTGGCCAGTGAAACACGTTTTGGATTCTGTCCTGTACTACTTTACCAGGAAAAAAGGGCTTACGCCAGCTCTGGTGGATGCAGATATTGCATTGCGGAAGAGGTGCTTAATTTATTGTATGGTTTATATAAATCACCTGCATCTCACTCAAAACAAAACAAACAATTTTAGTAAATTCAACTAATAAAAATACTAGCTTTCCTTCATGAAAGCTGTCCTCTCTCCGCATTGGCTTTGAAGTTGACTTGATGGGGCTAAGACTGTTGCTACCACTGCAAAGTATTCTGCTAGGTACCTGCCCAGATGGTGTTCTGGTGGCATGTAGTATGAATATAGTGGTCTTCCTGAGGCACCTTCTCTCCCGTGCTTAGCTATTTGAGTGGTGTTAGCCCTTTAGAAGCCGTAGGAAGTGCCCGGTTGTGCCAGGTGCTGTGTTAGCGTAACACAAAGCTGCCAAGAAGCTTGCAAATTAAGCATTCTGGTAATTTTTACATTTATTCCTTCCAAGAAACCCTTGTTTCAGCTAACTAGGACAAAGCATTTTTTCTTAAAAGAGTCTCACAACACAGTCAAAGTGTAAGTGTGCTTTTTTAAGACTTTTTTTTTATTTTGGCAGGATGTGCAATGAGGTTATCTATTTTTCAAAAAGGTATTTAGCTCAGAACCGTAAACGAAATTACTGGGTCTGATTTTGCCTCCATTGACATAAGTTCATCCATTTTTCTCCAGAAGATCCACATCCTTGGCTAAACCATGATTTTAACTTATAAATGAAATTCTTGGCTCAGGACTGAAGCTGTCTGACTGACCTCTGAAAGGCACCTGTGAGTGTGAGCAGCTTATTTGCTTTCTGAAAGTGACACTTGCTCGGAGTTTCTATCATTAAGCTGTCCAGAGTGCAAATGAGGCCTTCCTTAAGCTGAATTTATCCATAGTGTACATGAAGCTTTTTCCTTGTTAGAAGCATCTTTGACTTACCAAAAAAAAAAAAAAAAAAAAATCAATAGCAGAGATTTCCATCTAACCTGGTTTTGCTCAGTGCAATGTATAATTTTATTACAAACTTGGTTCCTAGGCATTGCAAATAACACAAGTGTTAATGAAGTAGTGGAGGAAACAAGTCTTTTGCTTTTAAAATTGCGTCAACCCTGTCTTAAATTCTTTGACGTGCTCTATGGGAGGAAGGTTTAGGTGAGGGTGGGTGTTGTGGAGCAAGAGTTCTTCACCAGAACTAAACAGAAGTCTGCATTACTTAATTTCAACATTTTAATGTATACATATATTTTTGGTAACCTTGTGCACTTGGAGGAGACAGCTGAATTGTAAAGCTCCTTTTGAGAAATATATTTCAGTATCTGATGAAAGAATCATGGGGTTAGTACTGTATTGCTCTAAACAGCTAATTACATAATCTTCTAAATACAAAAAAAAAAGTTGTGCCTTTCCTGAGTGGAAAGGAGCTCATCGTTATATCACAGACTGTTGATTCAAGCTCAGCATCTCACAGGTTAATGCATTAAATGACTTCTCACTGCAGCTGATGTGATGCATTTCTTCTAAGGACACTCTTCTTCCCCCTTGTATGAAATGCAGCCTACTTCTGCAGAGGATTTTGACTTTCTTCCAATGTTTTCTTATCTCCTTATATATACTCCTGCAATTAACCCTCTTTTATTGGCCTTGTTGTCATGGGACTGTTCACTTGCTTGAAATAATTCTTACCTCCCCTGTTCCTCAGAGAGAGATTTATCTCAGGCCTGAGGGAGAAGAAAAGTTTTGACAACATATCCCTACAGCTGTCTCTGTACAGGAGTGATGGAGTTACCTAATCCCACCTTGGTATCTCACTGTAGTTTGTAGATAATATACCCTGTAGGAAGTTTTAATATTTCATCCCTAGTTAGATGGAAATGTCTGCTCAATAAAAGACATTTTTCCCCAGTTCTGGGGGGTTATGAAGCTACTCACTCTAAGCTCAGGCCCCATCTAAGCCTCGTCAAGTAACTAAAGCATCCGCCTCATCCCTGCAGGACTAGATACCTCTAGAACTACCTTTATGCAGGTAAATGAGGCTTCGTCTTCCCCAACATAAAACCTTATTTTGGCCAAGGTGCACTGGACTCCTACAGGCTGAAAAAATCTGTTCTCCTGGCACAGACTAAATTCTCCGGTGTGCGAAACAATGCTGACCTCGTTTCATGACACTATTTTGTCTGCTTCTTGAAAGAGATTATCCCTTCTCCTTGCTCTCATTTGAATTAATTTTTGCCGTCACACTGGATCTTGCTCATGGCCGGTGTACTCTCCCTACCCAAGCTGATGTTGCTGCTGTATTCTTGATGTAAAGGAACAATCTGATCTCCTTAAAGACAGATATAATGAGTCTTTGCGTTTTCTCAGATAAGTCTTTATTTCACTTTCAGGAGTGCTTGTACCTGTCCAACCTTGAAACTTTATCTAAGAAAACAGCGTTTTCCAGGGCTTGAAACGGAAAGAACCTTTAGCCTTCTAACGATGATTATATTGTCCGTTTCTTGAGACAACCTTGCTTGAATTGGAGGGTGACAAATGAGCTTATTCTATGAGCTAACAACCAGCATGACCTTCAGGAAACGTTTTAGTCCACAGTGAAGAACATAGTCCCAAAGGAATGATTTTCTTGAGAGCAGTGAGAAGGACTTTATCCATTCTTTCCAATATTTTACTAAAAGAATTTTGTTTTTCAAAAAAAAAAAAAAGAATTCCTTTCCAAAAATTATTTTTATGTTTTCCTTGAGACCCTTGTGTTTGACTGTTGTTCAGTTTGCTTAAATGTTCTCTTACTCAGCTCAGAAATGACCTTTATATGGAAAGATTCTTCTTTCCAGTCTCACCTAATAGAAGTAGGAGCCCTCTTGGAGAAACTTGGACCATACCAGCCGCTACAACTCCTTGCTACTGTTGTTTTCGTTCTCTAAGACCTCAGTCTAAGTCACGCTGTCACAGTGTCTTTCGGAGCTACATTGTGAAATGAGTAGGCAGTTCTATTCCAGATAGTGATTGTATAGCCTTGCTCTAACTTAGATTTTCCCACTATGATAATTGACCTGCCGTTCTCTACTACGTTGTGTTTGATGATGTTTTCAGTTCCCTCAAAGCTTCTTCCAGCAAAGCATAGTTAGTGCTGCACAGATAAACCTCGAAGACCCCAGCGGGATCAAACTTTGTTTCGTCTTCAGCAAGGGCTACTGGGAACTCCTCTGTCCTTGCCGTGGTTGTAATGCTCTGTATACTGAAGAAGAGCCGAGCAGTAATGAATCTATCTTTGACATATCTGGATTCAACCCAGGCCCAGTTGGCTGAGCGGTTTTCTGGCAGTCTCCTTTCCCATCCGTATCCATTCTTATAAAGTGAGATTTCCTTATTCAAATGTTTTGATCTCATTCAAATGTTTCAGTTCAATATTTATTTCGCAATGCTGTTTTCTGACGATCAGTACGTTCCCGTGAAAAGTTTGGATTGTGTCTAAACTACGCTTTCAACTGGAAAATATAGTTAGAAAAATGTCAACCAGCTCTTCCTCAGAGAGATCCGTTCGTTGATCCCCAGGTCTGCAAAGCCTCGTTCTTTCGTGAATACATTTACTACTTTTTCTGTGTTTTGACACTGCGTAGGAACTCACAGGAGAAGTTGGATATTGCTGTGCTATGCAACTTGCTTTTAATCCCTAGCCAGCCAGCTGCATGGATGCGAGTAGGATCTGGGCATTCTCCAGCCATTGTTACCTTCTTTTGGGAATGAGAAGGAAGAGCTGTGGGCCCAAGCCTCTGGCTCCGCTGTCTCATCTGATCCGCCCCCAAGGTTTGGAGGCTCCTCTGTCCTTCTTAGAATAGATGGGTAAAAGCTCAGCAATCTGTAAAAATAAATAAGTGCAATATTAACATACATATACATATTATCCATGAGATAGTTGTAGTTTGAAAGCTAAACCTCTCTGCAATCGGTAGCTTACCATACGGGCTGGGAACTGCTAAGGTACTGCTGAAAGGGAAGAGGTGCCATCTCTTTTTGAAGAGATATAGTTTGTCAAGATGGAAGCAGTGTGGAGAGAAGAGGGGAAAGACTGTTTGCACCTGGCCACATAGAAGAAGGTATAACGCTGGGAAAAGAAGAAAGAAGCGGTGCTAGGACAGAGGGCTGGGGAGGAGAGGGGGAGGAGAAGGATCATTGTAGATTTGTTGCACTTAGCATTAGGAATTGCTACAGAGCAAGCAGGTTGTAGTGATTTTCTAATACTGAATAATATGTCAGAAAGGCTATTCTGGATTTAGACCAATATATACAGTTTCTTGTCTAAGCAGAACCATATGCTCAAATGAGAGATCATTTTATTTTACTAGGATGGACAGTAAGTAGAAACACATTCCAGATTTCATGAGGTTTCTTCCCCCCCCTTGGCAGCCACAGTTCTCCTTGTGCTTAGTCTATGGGTTTTCAACTGTTTGATAACTGTCCATTACTTTACAGAACCCTTAGAATCCCACTGTGTCATAACGTCTCTCGAACTGTGACTGATGACTGCATCAGAAAGCTAGTTCGGCAGGTCACCCCCGCTGTAGCTAGTAATTGTTCGTAATAAAACAAGCCAGACTGATACGCGCAATATGCCATCATGCTGTACAGTAGAAGACTTTAACTTTCAGGTCCTTCCTGGAGTTAAGCTTTAATGTTCTGTGTTCAGAGACTGACCTCATCCAAATCCTTTCTGACAGCCTGGAAAGGAAAAGAAAAAAAACCCTTTGTGGAATGTGCAAGCTGGTGTTTAATGCATGAGCCCTTCACAGCAGGTTGAGTAATCAAAAGTACATAGATACTAACACAATTTGACATTGGTAAATAGTCAGACCCTCTTCCTTTCTTGCAGGCACAGATCATTCTCATTCCATTTCTCTGTGTATTTTTTTTTTTTTTGTCTGTGGTTTGATGTCTACCACCAGTTGTGCCTTTGTGCTGAACTGTTCCTGGGTTTGACCTGTCCCAGCCATATAACAGGCCCTCCAGCTGTTCACCTGGGGACCTCCCCAAGTAGACCTGGGACTTGGCACTTGCCAAACTTCCGCAGCTTTCAGGTGGCGGAAGTCCCCGGGCTGATGGCACGGGAACACCCTATTCCTGCCCTCTGTCCTTCCCGAGCGGGGCCAGTGGAGCCTGTGGAGCGATGCCCGGCTATTTAATGGTGATCTCCGGCGACTCCATTTAGCATGTTCAGGGAGTCTCCTGGCGTTACTTTATGAGGGATGGTCTACCATAATTGACTAGCAGCAGAGCAGCTTCGGTTGTAAGAGAGAAGTCTGGGTTACGTTACAGGACCTTAGAAGCAAAGACCTCATCTATTGCATGTGTTGTAAAGCCCTCTATTACCCGCGCTTACAGCAGTCTGTCAGTACCAAAAATGATGATATCAGAATGGCTATTGAAGGGATTTTTTTTAAATAAGCAGAGTTAAATCAAGGACGTATTGGCATCAGTCAGGACGACAAGTAGAATCATCTGGGTAATCTGCACAGATCACACACTGGAACGTTGCGCAGAATAAAGTCCAGAGGCCGACTGCTGAATACAAAGTGCTTTAGCTTTAGGAGCCTTTTAATCTTTGAATTTATCAGAGATGCTGTGTGGGATCACCGGAGAGACAGACGTCTTGTCTTCCACCGAGAATGGTCCCCTCCTACCTGAATGGTGGTACGAGTGGGACACAGAAGCCTGGTATTTGCTGATATCTAAAGGTCTCTCTTCTTATTCAGCCAGTAAGAGCCTATATTTTTTTGTCTAAATGTAATGATGGCTGATTGCTGGTGTCTGACAACAACCATAATCCAGAACAACTGCAAACAATTTTTCAATTTGGTAGCTCCAAAAGAGACTGTAAATAAAGAGCTCAAAGAGAGATAAAAATGTACATGGTGAAACAATGACAGACTAGGATGATGCAGCTGCTCAGGCTTATGGTACATGAAATCTCCTAAGGCTGTTTTGCAGTCTAGCTATACTCTGCCTTGGAGTCGAGAACCAAAAGCGCTTCAGAATCTAACTCTTAAATGACATTACTCCTGGTAAGTCCGAGTAGTGCCTCAGGTGCATGGAGCAACGAGAAGAAGCTTCATCAGCTGCAGTTAACCCCAAAGCATTTTCAGTGTGGATCTGCAGGGAATACAGTTTATTTGAGGAGTGGGATTGCCCAGGGCTATTGCCTGTCTTAGCCCTACGTTCTAGTATCTGCAAAGACAAATGGAAGTTTCCAAGCTCCTTGCTGGGCTGGGCCAGCTAGCAGGGTGTTTCCCTGGTGTTACAACTCCCTTCCCAGGCACTGTAGCTTCCCTACGCATCCTGTGAGGCCAAACCTCTCAGGTATTCATGGATTTACAAACATGATTTTATCTGCATTCAGGGTTTTTTCTGCTCTTTGTTATGCAAGTGCCAGATCACTTCTTGGGAAAAGGGTCATCGCGCGTGGGATTTCTTTCCCCTCCCCTTACTGGCCAGCATATCCATCCTGGAAGGTCATTTGTCAGTACCCAGAATGATGTTTCTCCTTTCTTAGCAAACTGAACCCAGCAGAATACAGTTTATCTACTCCCCATCTATCCCAGCCAAGCACTGAGAATTCTTTGATCCCAGATGTATTTAGTTGCCTTTAGTTGGATTTTTTTTTTTTTTAAAGTAACTCTCCCTTCTGGGGAAATAATAGAATTAAAATATGGCAAGAAAAGGTTTGCAGACTCACCTTTCCTTGGCAGACTCTGCAAAGCAGAGGGTAATTTATCCTCTGGGTAATGGACCTTTGTTGAAGCATTAGGTAGGTGAGAAGCCCCTGGACTGGCTAAGTGGATCTGGATGTGCAAGAACAAGCAGGTGCTAATTCCCCCCTCCAGCGGACACAGCCAGGGACTGGGTGGATCCTTGGCTTCCCCCTTCCCCAGTGCCGCTGCAGCCAGCACAGCTGAGCTAGCACGTCTGGGGAGAGCAGGATGCACAGCTTGTAGAGCAGAGCGAGCGCCGCCACTCTCGCAGGATTTATTTCTTCCCTGTGCTACTCCAGAGATGTTTACATAGGGCCTTTTTCGGCGGCCCTGTGGCACAAATATGTGTGATTTGGCTTTGCTGATGTGGCCCAGTGTCACAGATGCTTGGAACATTGCCCTTGGAAGGAAGCTGCAACTAGGAACAGAACATTCTTCCTTGAAAATGTTTGCAAAATTGTTGTTTTCCAAGGAGCCTTTTTCATGAGTTTTAAAAAATCTTTTCTTTCATGCACTGCTATAGTGTTTATTGGGGGAGGTATTTAATGTTAAGATACTGTGAACAATATCTGAGCATCAGGAGTTCTGCCAGTCCATGGCTGTTCCTAGAAATCTCTTTGCTACGTTGTCCCGCTCTGTTAACCAAGTGCGTACCCAGGAGATGAACTTATTTTTCTAGTACTGTTTTCCGTTTAGATTCATATACTTCATTTCCATTCTGTGACAAGACTTATTTTAGCCTTGCCGTTAAAAGTCCCTTGGACTGGTAAGTCTTCCCCAAAGAGACTTTCAGGCAAGCTGCTGAGGAAGGGTATGCCTCGGAAAACTTTGTCCATAGAAATACTGGGAAGCTCTCCTAGCCACATGGACACTTTAACAAGCAGACATCTTTAACAAGCCTTGCTGAGCACCCAGACTCCCACAGGGGCAAGATTCTTTGCAGGACTTTTTCCTTGAGCAGGTGAGATTTTGAATGGACAGGAATTTTAGCAAAAAGAGAAGGAGTTCCAAAAAGAGGCACCTATATGAGTTTTTACAGATGATGGATCATTTTAGGAACTTCAGAAGGTCTGAAAGAAAATCAGGAAGCTGCCATGTCTTTGGCAGCATGATCTTGTTGAATGGGGCTGCTACTATTTACTGTAATACTTATATCGCTGATGGAGAAAACATTTCCCTATTCTAAACATTTGTCATCAAAAACATTTGTGCATGTGTGAGCTGAAAGAATCAGCTCACTGATTATACTAAGGGATGTGTATATAGGGATGTGTATATATAGTACGTGCACTGTATATACATACACACATACATATATATATATATAAAAATCAATTGCAAACATACTTGCCCATATTCATGGAACAATTTTATGTGGATTGAAATAAGAACTCCTTTAAGGCAAGTCTGGTCTAATTTGCTTCATATATATTTTCAGAATACTAACTTCATACTGGCAGAGTGTTCATAGTAGCTTCGTAACAAATGCATAACACCCACTTGAAAAAAAGAAGTTTGACATTTTTGGAAAATATGTATGTTCTTTGGCTGACATGGGTAATTGTGGCAAATACTAGTAGTGGCTGCTCATGAGTTTACTGCTTTTCGTTTGCTAAGTTTATGCATCAGTTGGGTAACAAGGTCTCTAGTTTTTAACTTTGTTCATGTAGTGATCTTATACGTGAGAGGGAATGCTATACCGATCAGCAGCAACAGTCCGCTCCAAGACAGATCTGAATCTGTGGAAAAAACATACACAATGACACATGTTCCGTTGGGCCAAAGAATTCCATTTATTCAAACATGATATTTTGTCTTTTGTTGTGGCAAGGACCTGCCTTTTATTGTGCTATTGAAACATCTTCAAAGCCTGGAAATCAGAGTGATGTTCCAGTGAAAACCTTTGTAATGTTGCAGTTGAGAAGCTTAAATTCAAAGCAGGTCTGTGGACTTGGCATCTTTGGTAATGACAATACAGTATGTGCAGAAAGCCTGTCTTGAAGCAGACTGGAAAAGGGATTGTGCTTCTGTGGTAAGGAATGAGGCCTGCTCTAATGATTTATTATATTCTAAATAGAGGTAAATTGTATTAAAAGTTGTAGGGTGCTCCAGAAAGCAACTGTATAAGATTTCAGCAAAACTCTCCAATTAGTTAGGACTATTTGAAAAGATTTCAAGGAAGGTAAATGTTTGTGTGTATTATCTCTAAGTGTAGAGATAAACAGAGTTGTTTTGTATAAATATTGGTTTGACCTCGGGTTATTTCATTAGTAGTAGCATGTAAGGCTGATTACATGTCTTGGAAAGCAGCTGCCAGCTCTTCTGAACATCGGAAGTTTTCTCTCACGCGGGCTGCTGTTGATAGTTTAACTCGCTTTTCGGTTTGGGAGGTGCGAGCTCGAATCTTGCTGTCTCTTCTCAGTGATGGCTTCCTGTGCAGGGAATAACATCCCGTCTGCTCGAGAGGAAACCTGGTTGTGATTCAGCATAGTCAAGGAAACAAGATTTTGAAATGTAAATGTTCTTTGCTTATGCACCTGCTCTTGGAGGCCTCAGTCAAATTTGGTGCTCCATTGTACTAATTACCAATATGTGCCTGTAGTGAAGGGTACTACCTACCCCAGTCTGCTTATGGTCTGCATGGCCAAGGCCAAGAGTGGAGAAACAGGCACTGAGACCTACCCGCAGTCATGCAGCGGAGCAGTAGCAAAATGCAGATTACAGAAGTGCATAGCTTCTACTCTGTCCTAAATATAATCAGGTAGATTAAACGTAATCTGGTAGACCATCCAGATCTCTCCTAAGAGGTATACGAAATAGTGTTTTTGAGCACGTGCATGTGAAAGATTAATCTGGATGCACGAAGAGGAGAATTTAGATGCGTCGAGTTGTGCTGGACAGTGGAAACTGTGAAGCCCCTTGTGTCACCGCTGTGAAGCCCTAAAACAGGGCTCAGGTACAGGACATAGCGCAGGCAGATCACGGTAAATGCCGTCCTTAAGCTGATGAAGTGCCTGCGTATAAGATCCGATTTTGGCCTTTCCTTTGCCACTGCTTGACCAGTGAGCGAGTGTGTTTGCAAGCAAGTGGCACAGTTAGGTCGTACCAGATGTCACGCGTTTTTCAGCAGTGATCATGCTTGCAGCAGAAACAGCTGAGCAGCCAAGAAAGGTAACACAAAGAAGCCAGAATAGCTCAATGCTCCAGAGTAACTTCTGGGATCTTTCCACTGAGCTAAGTACATCTTTCTTCACACCCTTTTACCTAGAAAATAACCAATTTTTTTGCAGGGGATTCAGTTTTTAATAAAAAGTTCTGTACTGTGATCATTAACTTTATAAAACAGTAAGAGCAGTGTTTCACAATAATGATGACACTGATCAGGAAATGTGGGTCACGTTTCTGGGTTTCAAGCTTATTTCTAAACAGTCAGCTTCTTATGAGAAATGATTGGAGAAACGATAGTTAAGAAGGTAAGCTATACGTTTTTACAATACTGCTCGCTTTGCTGTGGTAAAAGGGCAGATGCTCTTCACAGTATCTGTCAAACGTGAACTTTATAATTCTGTGTTCCATAATTACAGTTTTTTATAAAGAGAGGGATGGGGAAGACAGGAAAAGTGCATGTGCCATTTCAAATGATGGTGATAGAGTAGCCTATAACTTAGTAAGTGCAGTACTTTATGGAATAAGCAGTATTTGACTTAGGCATACACATGAGTCTGCCTTGTAGGGATGGAGAGAGCTGCAGCAACTCGGACTGTGTTGATAGAACCCACTTGTCACGATAGGTTACGTAGGTATTTCTTGTGCAGTATCTGCAGCCTTACGATTTGACACAGTGTTGCACAAAGGAAATATATTTATAATGCAATATGAAGTCAAGTATTACTGGTCTTGTAATCACCTGGCTCTTCGTGAGTGCCATCTGTTGGCACAGTGTCTCTAGACTATTTGTAGCTGTTGTGTATCAACACAGATCGTCTGTATTTTAAGGGAAGGCACTGTTGTTTTCACCTGGGCAGCCTAGTTTTTTACATCGGTTCCAAGAGTTTATGCTTTTAGCTTGCAGAGTCAAACGCAGAACAACCCCCCCAGGCCTGACAGTAGTAACGTACGATGAGTTCCACGGCCCGGGTCCTGTGCGCTTGGTGGAGCCGAGGGCTGCGAGTGTGCTTTGCTGGAACACGTGTGAATTTTGGCAGCTGACCACAGTTCCTAGTGAGTGATGCAGCCGTGGTTCATTGCAAGAGGTGGTTTTTTAGGGATTAGAAAGGAGGAAAAAAAGAGACGCGCAGTCCTGGTGAAGCACAAATAAACAGTTACAGAAAATATCAGGGGGAAGCCTTTACTGCATTATTGAAGTAGCGTGCACGTGAACCTGTGAATGCCCAGCCTGGAAGAGGACTGAGGTGGGTGAGGATGAAGTGCTTCAATTATTTTATAAAAGCTGATAAAAATGCCGTTTGCAAAGCCCTGTCAAGCTGATATGGTGAGAGAAAAAGGATATTGAGCCTCATTCCCTCACTGGTTTTATACCAGGGTAACTGCAGTGATTTTAATGGATGGTACTTCTGATTGACTACAGCTGAATAGCCAACCTAGTGGTGGACGGTGACCATAGCAGTCACTGTGTATTGTCCTTTGCAGCATTTGAATCCTTTCCTATATAATGTAATTCCATTTCTGTTTAGTGAATCTTAAACGCACTGGTGGGAACACCTCTGGGAGCTGAGCGGTATAACAGAAAAGGTGTAAGATGAGGATGCAGAGTTCTCACATACATGAGGAATTGGATGCGTCTTCACAGGTGCGTTGGTAATTTGGAGCAAAATGCATTGTGTTTTGATGTTTTCTAAGCAGACTGTTCCCAGTTTCCACCAGTATCTTACAGTAGTGACCCCTGAAAAAGTTGACTACCAAGCAGAGCATCTCTATAGTTCTATATAACGTTCTTCAGTAAGGGAAGATACGATGACGGATAATCTTAAGCCTGAGAATTGGCCTTGAAAATGTTTTTGGTCACCATTTTTTGTTGAAAATAAAGTGGAACTTTCGGCTACTAGAGGTTCCCTGAAACTTGTGGAATTGTGTAGAGTTCATAGGAAAGTGATGTCCTGTGTTGTGGTCCCTCCAACCCTATCTTTTCTAAGTAGAGGCTTCTGTGCAATGGAAAAAATTGTTTAATGACCTGACCTAGAAACACTTAACACTATTTTGAAGCACTTGACATTATAACTGTATATTTTTATTGACTTTTTAAAGTAAACTTTCCTGCCATTCTCTGGGGGGGGGGGAAATTAAATACGAAGTGGGTAGGAACTGTCAGAGTGAATATTGGTGGTTAACCTGAGAGAGTGCACATGGCAGAGTTGTTAAATGTAAAAGAGTACGTCTTGATTTGCCATTGTGGGCATCACATGGCATCAAGGCTATTTTTATTGGATTATTTCATAAAACAGAAAGATGCGATATTGTTCAAAGCAATTAATAATTTTCAGACCCAGAATTGAAATTTGTTTTGTGGCAGTATTTTTACTATAAGGCTTTAAAGCAGACGAGGAATGGGAAAGCTAAAAAAACAAACTTAATGCCTTCTGCGGTTTCCGAAGAGAAGCACATTTTAGTAAGTCTTCCTCCCAGCTCTATCAAGTCTTATCTTCTGAATTCTGCTGTATCCTTTGGGACCCCTGTCCCAGCTCAGGTGGCGCATACAAGCACGTTCCCCAAATTCTTCGCAGTTCCTCACAGTTGCTTCTTTCTGGCTTTTTGGCCTGCAGAAACGATTAGAATTTCCTATGCCTTTTTGTGTTTCTAAATTCTGATCTAGAGGGCGTACTGTGAAAAGGGCCGTGTGAAAAGAGGCTTTCTGTCTGTGTTTTACCTCCTTACCGAAACTGGACAGTGCAAACACTCATGATAAGCTAAATTCACCTTTCTTATTTTGAATTCCCTCACCTAGAGATTGCCATGGACTAGGAATGAGAGTGGACAAGTACCCTACAGTATCAGTTACGTGATAGAAGTTGACGGCGCATGTTCTACTCTTTGCTTGATTTTGTTTTTCTAGCTGTAGCTTCATACTTTGATTTTATCAAGCTTACTGGTCAGTGCAGGGCTATCCTGCGCTGCTTGGGTTCTGCTTGCAGGATTTGGAGATGAAAAGGACCATTGTCATAATGGGAGAACAGAGCACCTCAGCTGAGCTTTTCCCTTAGCTCTATTTTGGCTCCTTTGTTTGGCTTGCCGTATTCCTCCTAGCCTCTAGGACCTGAAAATTACCCTTCAATTAGTACAGACTCAGTACTTGGATCAGAAAAATAATATAATGGAATATAGGAGAGCATGTTTTAGAAGATGATTGATTTACGGTCTTACTACCTAAAAAGACAACCCTCGTTAGTTTATAGTAGAAAACAAGAAAAAAGACTATGTGCATGCACAATCGTTTCCATTATTCACATTGATATTACTGTCTGTCCAACCATGAGCTGTCCTTCCTTTGTTACTGTTTTTTCAAAGTAAAAGAGTCCAAATTAGTATTAAATATAGCAAGGTTTAGGGTCTGACAACAAGTAAATGACAGTGTTAATAGTAGTTTACAGTTCTTGAGGTTGAGAAGACTTTTCCCATTCACGCCTTCGTCCAGCCTGCTGATGCTATCACGTAGCAGTAGCTCTTACTGTAGAAGTTGTACCAGACAGTCCTATATTTGTATAAAAAAAAAAAAGTTTAATCAGAAGAACAGTCCAAAAGAATAATCAGACAGCCAGTTGTCAAATACAAAACTACTCATAACAGATTTGGAGTGGTAAGAGCAGACTTTCTGGTTCATTTCATGTGCTATTACAGAAAGGCAAATAATCAGTATTTTATAGTTGAGGAACTGAATATCTCAAAGGACTGGCAATGGATTATGGCTATTTTCTACTCTTAAGACTTGTTTTAATTGCAGTTTGTGTGTGCACTTTTATATGTGGCTTTATGGAAAGACAAAATTGGTAAGGAGCAAAAGTAGTAGGGGAAAGTATTCCCTTACCTTTTGTAGGGAGTATACATTTCAGTTGCATCCTTTACTCTGATCAGAAGAATGCGCAGCCTCGTTCCTTTCTGAATAAAAAGACTTCTGTACCAGAGCACCCTCTCTTGTGGTGGCCTCTGGGAAGCATAGCTTCGATAATTGATTAGGACTACAGGAACATCGTTTCTCTTAAATTCAAAAGACACATACTCTTTTTCCACTGGTGGAGGCAGATCCCAGCTGGTGACTTATGCCTTCCCTGGACTCTGTATTTTTTCTCTATAAAGGAATTAATGCTTGCGTAGTTGGGAGAGAATATTCTTCATTCCTAGTTATTTCCTCTTATCCTTGTTTGGTTCTTCCTGATTTTTCCTCATAGATTGGGTTATCTACCCTGCTGGTTGTGATTCTTTGCTCTTCTTATAGTAGGGATCAATATATGGTAGCCTGCCATTTCTAAGTCCAAGTCTCTTGACAACTAGCGTAATTTCCTTCTAGTTCAGTCTTAAAATCAGCCATTTGCTAGCAGTTCCTTTCAAATTTTTGTAGTCTTTTCCTACTAAATTAAAACTTGAGGGTAGTTGTGTTAGATCGCCAGTGTGTTATTTCAGTTTGCCATATCCGTGTATTTGGAAAGTGTGCTTCATCACTTTATTTCTACCTATTCGTCTTTAGGTACTAGTCTAACTGTTTTGTCTCTTTCTATAAAATTCTTCAATGCCGTTACCTTTGTCTTACTGTCTGTTTTAACAGTGCTTAGTATATATGGTAGTTAGACTCCTTAGAAGTTTGAAAGCTGTGAAGTTGAAACATAAGATTTAACCTTCCATATAGTATATAAACCTAGATACGTATCTCCCCTTCTTTCAGAGCTGATTTTTTGAGTATTGTGCTAATGTGACTTTCATCTGGAATCTCCGGAGTTTGGTGGAGAAGCAGTGCCTCAGCAAAGCGCAGAATAGTCCCAAACTCACCTCCGAATGTGGCAGAAAACTCTCGATCTGTTTCTTTTCACCGTTAGCAATGTTCAACTGTGTGTTTAAGAGCAGATGGCCCAAAGTTGCTAGTTAGACGTGCGTATCCTTTTTTCCAGTTGAGATAGGTTTTAGGATTCAGTTGTCCCAGCAAACATCTTTTTGTCCTGTTTGAATTGCTAGTTTTACCGTTAACTTTTATGTGCTCTGATTCCCTTAGTTTTCAGAGAGCAATGGTGTGTAACCTACAAGGTTAGCTTGCCTGTGATAATACTTTATATAAAGCTTCAGAAACAGCTCTGAGAATGCCTAGAAATAGCCACTTCTTATTCCTTGAAATTTCTGGTCTCTTCTAGCTTAGTTTCCTTTTCAATATCTGCTGAGACAGCATATATTGACTCGTATCTACATCAGCTTTCACGTGTTTTTATTCTGGTTTTTAGGATGAGCAATGTCAAATGCTACGCATAGTGCATGAGAACTACACAAGGCGCTCTGCAGACATAAAAAGAAAATGCTTTGGTGTGGATCATAAGGTTTGCAATCTAAGCAATGAGCAAGTGCCTAGATAAGAGAGTAAGAGTAGGGGAGAGAGCTGCCAAAGCATACAGCATACAGGTGGTATCTGCTCAGTCGGAAGGAGCAATTGCAGCTCACTTCCCACATAGCCCTTATAGATCAGACTACGGTTTTAATTAAATTTCCATTCAGGTTCCATTCCTAAGCTGGTGTGTGCGAAAGTAGGAAGGTTTTCAAACCCATGACATTATAGTCTGTATATGAAATATGTTGCAATCTGGTGTGGCTTTTCCTGACGAGACTATTTTTTGCCCACCACCAAGCATTCTTTGTTTTTGCAGTCAATAATGTATTGCAGAGCTGATTCAACGTGTGTCTTTCCCAAGCGTGTTGAATACCTAGTAATTTTCAAAACTGGAGAGTTTCAAAACCAGAGAGTTAACCCAAGACAAAACATCTACTTGTATAGTACCCTGAAAGAGATTATACCATAGTACTTGAAAATGTAGCTCTAACCCAATGTTTGCAGGCAGAAACGGCCAGACTTGGTAGAGTCAACACCAGGAATCAAGTTAACCCATGGAGAATCACAATCTGCCTGGAATTAATCCAACTGAAGTTTCTTTCTCTGAATTTTTCTAGTAATACCAATGGAATGTTGCAGTGTTTGGACAGTCATAAAACAAAAATACTAAGCATCTTGAAGACTTTTTTAGCCTGCTACTGAGATTAAAGCAAGCCCTAGATAGCTATATAACTGTCAGATGAAGCAAAGTGTGGCACAGTGTGTTGTAAGGGAAGATACGCTGTGGCTGCTTAAGCAGTTCCAAATACTACATCAAAGTTTCCAGCTTGGTTGCAAAGGACACTTCACAAGGGAAGGCAGATATCAACCAGATATATGAGCGCGATGAAGATGTACTGTTTGGTGAACTTCTTTCTGACACAGATTGTGACTCTTTGCAGTGATCTGCAGGCACGTATCTTCACTTCAGCTAAGCACAGGAAAAACATTGAAGTGCAAGTGAGAAATATAAACTGAGACCATTATAGATCGGTAAAGTGCAGTCCCCGCACTGTATGAGTCATGTAATCCATAGTGCTTTTAAGGCTTAGTAAGAGAGAAGCAGAGGTGCATGGAGGATGGTTTCAATTTCCAAGCAGTGCTTTTTGACCACTCATGCTTTTGAAAAGTAAAAATGATATTTTGGCTCAGAAACGACTGCAAAGCAGAGGTATTCTACTTCTGGCCCGTTGCCTGCTCACCATCATGAAACCGAGCTTATATATTGTGATGGAAACATAACAGCTTATTTTGCCAAAGAACAGGTCATTCATACTGTAGCCTGTGAACTGAAAAATTATTACTGCAAGAAGAAAAGTTGAACCAAGTGGAATCAAAGAGGGTGGGGCTTTCTTGATAAACTTGCGATTTAGGATTACACCTGAATTTTTTTAATAGGAAAAAAGCTTTTGGATTCCTTTGGGGTTCCTGTTCAGATGAAGGCATCCTGAAAATGCTAAGTAAAAAAGAGATCAAGTCTGATTTTGAGGCCAAATACACTATTTCAGAGGATCGTTGCTAGTATTTTAACCATGAACCTTTATACCCAGATATGTGTTCTGACACAAGACTTCCACAGATGTAAAAGTTTTCACTTACTCCCAATTAATTCTGAAGTCAGTAAGGTTGCATTGAAGTTCACATGCCAGATTTAATCTCAGGTATGATCCCAGAATACTGAATGAACAATAGTTTAGAAAATTGCCGCAGTTACAGTAGTTCACTCATATCACGGTCAAATTCCGTATCGGGCAATTTTCTTTCTTCATTATATCTTTCTTCATTTTCAGAGGAATAGAATATGTCTATCAGAGAGTCACCGCAGGATCCATGTTCTCTTGGTACATATTGGCAGGTTGGAAATCACGTGCTTGAACTTCATGCATCAGAAAAAGGTTAGCGAACCTAGTTTTGGAGATTTTGCACCAACCTCCTGGTGTCTTAAGGGTCTGTTAGCGTTCCTTTTAGAAGGAGACAGTCCTGACCAAAGTCATTGAGTGCTGGTGAATCTTCTGTATCAGAAAGGAAGTTGATCGAGGGCAATGATGATAACGATAATTCTTGCCTATTAGTGTTTATTTCTAAAGCAAGGATCAAATTGGCTGCTGATGGAAGTCAATCGACTTTTTTAGGGATATAGCTACGTATTAGACGTCTGATACTGTGTACTGTGATTCACAGATCCAAAAGAGTACATGAACTTCCTGGATCCTTAGTGCCAGTATATGAACAACACTGGAAATTAGGACTGTAGGTGTCTCTTCTGGGACTGTGTAAATATCAAAACGGGCAGTTGCGTACCAGAGAAAATGAATTAAACCTGCTGATGTTGGATTAGTTTTGCATTTGTAAAACACAAATCTGTATCAGAGCTACAATTTTAATGAGTTCCCATATACTCCTGAAACAAAATTAGTTTCAAAGTTTATAATGATTATTTCTGATAGTAGCATGTTTTCACCAAGGAAAATGAGTTACAGTTACTAGTTTTAGGCTCAGTACAGAAGATAGGCGTCTTTCAACTTGAATCGAAAAGTTTAAGGTTTGGATTAGCCAGGACTGAAGAGTCCTGGTGAGGAAGGTAAAGGTGTAAATATGTAGAAAAGCATAAGAAGTGTGGAAAAGGGGATATATGAGCTAGTAATCCAGTGCATGAGTTAGTAATGGTACAAAGATTAACAAAAGAAATACAGAAGAGGCAATAAAGAAAGAGATTTATACATAAAAAAGTTGGAGGTATAAGAAAGGCTAAGAATAACTGCAAAAATACTCAGCAAGGGAATTTTGTTGGAGAAAATGAGAACGTTTACGTAACGGGAAGATTATTTCTCTTAAGGGAACAAAGATCAAGCAGAAAAAACAAGCCTGCTGACTAATACTCTCTTTTCCATGCTGTGGTTTTAGAAGGTTCTAATCAGACCCCCAGTATTTTCTGTGTATTTACAGGGGCAGAATAGCTGTAAAATCACCAGTGAGCTACAGCATCTAATATAAATGGGAAGAGGAGACAAGGCTAGAAAGCAAAGACAATATTTTCATTTGCTTCTTGTCAGCCCAGTGTAGGGGGTGCAGCAGGCTTTGAAAAACTGATAGTGCTGGCTTCGGCCAGTTAAGCTGGAGTCCTAAGGCACCGCGTCCTCTCTGGTATTTGGGTTTCCGTTCAAGTACACTTGTGAATTAGAGCCTGAGCCTCCTAAGAGCAGGTAGTAGCAAAAAGCTACCCTCTGTGGAGTGCAGGGAGGTACAGACCCTGGTAAATAGGGGTTGCACAATCCAGGCTTACGCTTTTCCAGCGCTAGTACTGGCTGCGGTGTCATCTTCACTGGTGATGAATGACTTCGTTGAACCAAGAGCCCTTTGCATATTGAACTAGGCATTTGGCTAGAACTACACCAGCTTGATGGTTACGCTGTTGTAAGCCCTCTTTCTCTACGACCAGCTCTTCTTACCTTAAAAGCCCTTCAGTGTCCTCCATTGACCTTCATGGAATTGGGATTTACTTGGAAGAACCCAGTCTATAGAGTAATCCTGAATGAGCGTGCAGGAGCAGAGGGCTGACGGGGTACTGGGCAAGGGCCAAGCCCAGTGGCGATCTGCGGAGACCCCCTGCGTGCCAGCATTCAGTAACTGGGTGTGCCCCTATAGCATGGTGAAGTGCCATATGCAGATAGCTGAGCTAGCTCTGCATGAGCTAGTACTGTAAGTACTAGAAATAGTTCAGCCACTTCAGTTAACACAGTAATGCGAGTGTAGTTCTATGTTAGTACAGTTATACTGAAATCAAAGCAGCTGTAGTATATCCTGGGCAAAGATGCCCAGGATACCTTCGTGCACTGTGTGGTGCTGTAGAGACATACTTAGCATCAGCTGTGGAGTTACGTACCCTAGCCTATAAAGCAGAGAATAGTGATATTGTCAGAGAAAGAATAACTGCAAAATGGACTATTGATTTCATATGGTGCAGCAATCCGCATGATTTTGAACACGTTTTGATCTTTTTAAAGAACTGATGTAACGTGCTGACTTGGAAATATCCAGTGTGAGCCTATGAGAGCTGCTGTTCTTACATGCCTGAATGGTAATGCCCTTCCGCATGCAGTAGTCTGTCTGTACCTAAAATACATACGCTTGTTTCAGTCTTCTTTATTGAGAGCTCTGGGCGTTGCTGTGGAAGGAAGACCCTTCACATGAGGACCCCAAAAACTGTCCTCAGCCGAACTAGCGGTACGGTGCTGGATGATGCTAGCTATTGAATGATTTCAGTAGCAGAGGGGAGGGCTGAACTGATAACGAAGCTGGACCATATTTGAATTACCTCTACTGAAATCCAGGGAATTATTCTGCAATTGATGGTGGGATTTAAAACCAATTAAAGTGAGTTGGTTGTTTAGCTGTGGAAACTTGGTGAGAGCAAAGGGTGACCTACGGGATTGATAACTATGCAGGAATCCTTTGAAGCATTAAGGTGAGAGTGCAACAAAACTTCTGGGGAAAGTAATGGAAAAAATGTGAGCCTTGCAACAACATACAGGACAAGTTCTGACTCTGTATATGTGCAATGAGAAACCATGCAAATTTATTCCGGAGTAAGAAGTATAGAATTCAGACCTATGGAGGAATGAAACACTTTAAGAAATGCCCTGAACTTCACAGAAAAGACAGTGATTGGGGAAATCTACTTACCAGTGCTATAAAGCTAACTTGATTTCACAAGTAAGTCATCTAAAACTGTGGACTGGAGTGCAGAACTGTAGACTGCTCTGTGGAACTCCACAGCAAGAACGCAGTATCTGGTTAATTATTCTCTAAATTAGCTTAAACATTGCAGAGAAAGGATGTAATTCTCTATTAGATAAAGGAGACAATCTCCTTCCCCCAGTCTTTCTGCTTTCCAGGGACTGGAAGAGAAACAGTAATATCAAGTCAACCTTTTTTTCCCTTAGTAGTGGAGTCCGTGCTGATAGTGACTGAAACATGTTCCCGTCGGAGGAGTTTTGCAGGAGGTACCTGAAATGGCTGGTTGATGCCCCTGGAGTTTGTGCTGCCTGGGTCTGTACTGAGCGTCCAGCCCAAACCCACAGGTTGTTCACAGTCGTAACAGGGATGTGAATTTAAGTTGACACTGTGGTTCTCAGGTAGGTGGCAAATTGTTCACCTCCTTCTGAGGCCAAACTCAGGTGCTGCCGGGGTACGTTCTACTTACAAAGAAGTAGAGATGCATTGCTACGCTGTGCAGGTCTTACTAGTTTATTAAGCTCCCTTCTTTCAAATCTTAGTCTTTGATTTAGGCTCCGGAGCTTTTGCATTGTATATTTATATGTTGGTAGAGCGAAAAACTTTCCCTGATAATGAGAGAAGTTAGCAGAAAAAGCTGAGGCTGTATAGCCAGTTACCAAAAATGCCTGTGTATTTTCTGTGATGTCTGAGCGTTTTGAAGAACTTGTCAAAAAGATCATCATTGAAGCCTTTTTCTTCAATGCCTATTTTGTGGCTCTCTGGAAAAAGTGGCAGATAGATGTAAAACGTTCCTGTCAGGGGACAGGGTGCATCCGTGCCCCGGAGCAGGCCTTGTGGAAGTTCCCTGTTCTGGCTGTACCTCACAGACCTACTACTTTAAAACAAACAAACAAAACCCCAAACCAGTTTAGTTTTTACAAAAGCAAAGCGGGCAGTGTATGTGTGAAGTCTGAGAGTTATATCCAGGCGTGCACCTTCTTCTCTGAAGCAAGGTAGTGGTGTTCCAGGGCGTTACGGATTTTGTGTGTCCCTTTCAGGATCAGTCAGCTCCCTAAATAATTCAATAAAGATGTCATAGCATGTGACTAATCACGGCCCAGGTGGTACACGCTGCATAGCAGAGCACCATTTTCATGCACATCTCACAAGACCTTGGACAAATTTATTCCATGTTTCTGCAGCTCTGTTTAGCAACCTACTTGTGGGGAGGAGCACATACTTTTTCTTACGGCATACTGCCAGGCTTAATTAGATTTTGGCAAGATTTTCGTTTGTTTTGACCGAGTGTCTCTTCGAGGACAAATAAAGTAGAAAAACGGACTGTATCTACAGTAAAGTGAAGTGACAAATGCATAGGAAAGTAGGAAGAAGAAATTCTATGGGAGTCGTCAATTTAGTCAGATGAACTCTAAAACCTCTCCAGTGTACCTGTCCTCACGTTCTGCCTCTTAGATGGTCAGCGGTGCCATCTTGTGTTAAGGAAGTAGTATTTTTTGGAAAAGATGGACACAGTGGCTTAAAACACTTGGGAAAAGGTAGTTGGAAGAGCCAGTCAGAACTGCTGGTGTGAAGTGAGAACAGCAGTAAAGCTGGTTGGTCTCTGGGACAGAAAGGCGGAGGATGAGGACCAGTTTTCAGAATGAAAAAAAACCCATGCAGTTCAGACGCTACTTGTGCACAAGAAAGTATATTCAGCAGTAGCCTTTTCACTTAAAAGCATGATTTTTTCCCCCATCTTGTTACAGATAGCAACAGTACATGTGAGGGCTGCGCGTGGGCTTATCTGAAAATAATCATATAGCAATACTTCATCTGATGCATCTTCTTCCAGACAGAAAAACAGGAAAAAAACTGCTAAAAGCAGATGTAGTCTTTCTACCTCTACACCACGTCACACTAAGGAAACTTTTAGGAAGTAACAAAGTGCTTACTGTTTGGAATAGTAAAATGTTGATACGGTTGAGTACCTACACTAATGGTCTTAAAAGGTTCCCAGAACTGAAGGTATTAATTCATTCAAAGAGAGAATTAAGAAACATACGGGATCCAGAAAGAGAAAACTCTCTGCCGAGCCACACTCCGGCCGGGAGGCTGGAGGTGGACTTCCATGATATCTAGGCCTCGTCTTGGCCCTCTTTATGAGAGCAAGCCTTGCTCAAACTTAAGCACGCGAAAGGTATACTCAAAGGAAGTCAATGTTTTTGTTCCATGTGAAGGTTATGGATGAGTCCTAGTGTATTCTGGGAGAGAGGAGGACTTTGCAAATGATGAGACGTAACCCCACCCAAGAATGATAAAGATCATTTCTTCTTTCTTTTTCTCTTAGCTTTGTTTATTTGTTTTAAATGAGGTTTCAGCCGTGAGTCTAATGCTTCAAGTGTGAGATTTATGACTTTTAACCCCATTACATGAGGACCGGCATCTTTGTTAGTATGCTTATCCTTTACGAGGTCAAAGCACACTGGCCAGCGGGAAGGATCCAAGTCATTCGGTGACCTTAATTTTCAGGTTTCCGTGGCCTTTTTTCCATGTTCTTGGTAGAGCTGTAACTCACATTGCCTTCATTCTCAATGAATTTTTGTAAACTCAGGAAAAGGATCAGTGCTTCTAGAGATCAGACTACTAATTTGCAGCCATACTGTACTCAGACCAGCCCATTCTATTGCAGCTTCTGTGTTTTCTTGGAGAAGCAGCGATTCTCGTTGTCAGTGTGGCATTTCCCTGCTTTGCATGCATACATTGCGCTACTTTAAAATTCTGTTTTGCATGCCCTCTATATCAAAATATTTCTATTTTGCATATTTCTCCTCTGCATGAGCTTACGCAGTCATTTTGCATTTGAAAGGTTATCTGAAGTGCTATTTCTCCATGCCTTGCAGCCACCCTCTCTGAACTCACCCGTACTTGGAATATCCTAGTCAGATTGTCTTAATGTGAATGATTCATGACATGATCCCCATGAACTTGGCAAATCTGTCAGCGATTCTGTAATTGCCTCATCCGCCACCTGCAGAGGCAGGGAAGGGAATGTTTCGTGATTCCAGGAGGAGGCCATTAGGAGGTGGTGCGCAAGGAGCCACATGCTTGCTCCTCACACCGCCCTGTAAACAGATGGAGAACCAGAAATTATGTCATCAAATCTATGCAGTATTTGCTGTGGAAGCTCGTTTTGTAGCTGAAAGCTGTTAGAAGGTCTCTGTATCCTCAAAAGAGTCATTTCCCATGACCAGTGTGATAGCAAATTGCTAGACCTTTATCTGGGTGCTGCCTGTGCACAAAGTAGAGCAACATAATGTGGAAATTAACTGGCGAGCTCTAGTCACAAAGGCATGCTTAGTTTCAGCACAATATTTTTCCCACTGCTGCTTTAATCGCCCTTTCTGTGAGAAAAGTAGTAGGTACTGTAATTTGTAGGTGCTGAAAATAGTCCTCTACCAACTTTCTACATAACTTTTTGTAGTACCAAAGTAATGTCTAGAGGTCCAAGCTGGGGTTGAAAGCTCTGTCATGGTAAGGGAATGAAAAATGGTCCCCCACTGTAAGTGTTTAACTAGATAGATAATGTGCGAAGGTACTGTCCATCACTGTTTCAGAGGAGGTGAGTGGAGGTGCAAAGACAGGGCTGAGATCTTTGGAACCAGCAGCTGATCTTCTCATATAGCTCTCTCAGAAATGCCTCTAAAGGATCTCAGGTGAGTCATCCAAAGTTTTTAGGTTTTTGATTTTCCAGCACAAAAGAATGATTTTCAAGGAATGTTAACACATAGGAAAAAATTTAAAGTAGAATTCCATTTTCTATTACGGCAAAAGCTCTTCAGTGGAAGTGGTTTGCATAAGTAGAATCTTATTTATGAATATCTCTGCAGTTGTAGTAGTTGAGGACGCAAAAATGTAATGTCCTTTGTTGTTTAACTGCTTACTGTAGCTATATGTGATGTAAATTGTATTTCTGGATAGATATCATCCCTTTTGTGAGGTATCTGGAACTGTGTAGCTCATACAACTAGTTCTGAGCCTGAGATCAAGTGTTTGTGACCTTACAAATCAAGTTAATAAATGTCTCTTACTTAAGTTTCCTTATGCAATTATTTGTCCCAATTGAAGGACTGAAAGGAAGTGATTCAAACCACATTTCTGCTCATTCATATGTGCAGAAAAAGAGCTTAGACTCTTCTGAATATTTACCCTTGAAAGCCAGTTTGAGTGAGACTATGGGATCTTCTAAGAAAGGATGTTGGAACACAGTAATTTTCTGGATTTGCTTCTTGGGAAAGAGGATTAGTACAGTTTAATAATTTCAGAACAGCTGATGAGGAATTTTTTTTTCTCAGCTGTTACATTTTGATTTAAAAAGTTACGATTTTTTATCACGATTAAGGATTTTATTTTTATCATGATTAAGGATGACGTACGCAGTTGAGGAAAGTCTGAGAACTTGAAAATAATCTTGTAATGTTTTTTTGTAATCAACCCCTGCCTCTGATTTTTGAAAATAGGAAAAGATTTGATTTGAGTCATTTCGATTTTTTAATAATAACCAAGACAATTTTCAGCAGAACCAGACTATTTGTGTTGTTGTAGCCATTGACTATGTTAAAAATACTTAGCTGGATAATTTTTAACTAGTTCTACTTGCAATTGGTATTCTGGATCTTTTGACCTCAGATGGAGACTTCAAAGCTCAGTGGCTGGTTCCCATAATAACATTCAGCCTGTCAGCTTCCCTAAGGCAGACCAACTCAGCAAGACTTCAGCGCATGAGTTTTTTGCACTGAGGTCTGACTTCAGGCATATAGATTCATGCATAAATCTCTGTGCACCGAAGCCTGACTTCAGCACATAAAGAACTGTGTGAAGTAAAACCTTGGGGAACACATCTGACCTTCATATAACCAAGTCCCTGGGAAATCTGGAAAACGCAGGGCCCTGCAGATGACTGGGCGTTTTGGTTAAGTGGTGTTCAGGCAATGAAAGTTTACAACTGTACAGGGAGGACAGCTTAGGCCATAGAAGAAGTGGCAAAATCCCTGAAAGATGCTGGAGGATCTGTGGAATTAACATTTCTGAATGTGAAAGGTTGTACTGTATGCAGAAGTCTCTGTAGATACAAATCCCAAGTCTAAAAATAAGTATCTTGATAGAACTAGCCTTTTCAGGAAACCAGCAGAATAGAACGTGGACAATGAGTAAAAAGGAGTAAAATGGTAATTAAACCAAATAGTGTTGTAATAATGGATTACTTTAGCTGCTACCGTAGAAGTTCTGAGGGTCTGTGAATTAACTGTTTTTAGAAAAGCAGAGGATGTTACTGCCGAGCCAAGCAACTGTATCCATTTGTTCTCCCCCAGACAGGGACATGAAGAGTTACTATGACACATTTAATGTCATTCAAAACAAGAAGTTGTCTTTTGGGTACACAAAGGTAAATGTATACAGTGTAAGGCATCAACTGCGATGCATAGTCATATTACAGAGAAGCAGACTTCTGTTTTCTTTGCATAAAATAGCATAGCATCTTCATCCAGGCACCTTCACAGAAGTTGGAGGCGCACCCGTTAGGAAGGTGATTTGCAATTGGTTTTTGCCCACGTACCTGGTGAGAGTAAACCAAACTCTTAGTAGAATTAAAATACTAAATTTCCAGTTTATACATTGTTCAGTTTCTACCTCATGCCCCTGATGAGCTCTTCAAGGAAGAGTGTTTCCAGTTCAGTGTTATTTATCCCTCCCATTAGGAGCAGCGTGGCAAAACTCCAGCTTTCCTCTGCCATCCCCTGGAGAGATCTGATCTCCCCTGTGCTGGGCTCCAGCTACGTGGGCTGAGTGCCAGGGCTTGGCTTGGGGCCCGACTGTGATTATGGTATCGCTGCAGCAGCATCTCTTCCAAAACACAAACACACCTCTGGGGAATGCCCAGTTCAGCTGCAATAGCCGCAGCGGAGATGGTATTTGAGTAACGTCACTTTGGCTGCTGGCCATTTAAGCAGATGATTTATTATTTTCTATATGAATCTGCCTTTAAAGCTTCTCATATAGTGTTACGGATGATATCATTCTGTGTTAAGCACTTACAAGATCCTTTTCAACCTTTGAATGTATGCAGAGATATGGTCTTGGCAATAGTAATACTCAGCTCCTCTTTGTTTGTTGGTAAGGACACATAACCTGCACTTTTCCTTTAGGTTTCAAGAGTAAATAATTTTCTTTAGCATTTGAAGTTATAATTGTGTAGCCTCCTTTTCTTTTTCTGAATATATCCGGGAAAGGAGATCTAGCTCATTTTGTTTTATAATGTTCTGTACACAATTGTATATACTGTGGAGGTATAAACAGTTTGTGTTGGAGGCCTGTGCCTGAATGTGGTTTTGAATGCATATGTGAAGCCACCCTTCCCTGGGGCAGGTGGGTAAAGGTAGGCAGAGGCTGGAGCGGCCAAAGAAGCTACGGTAAGTGGTGGGCGAGGGAGAGAGACGATTTTCTGCTGCTAATGTTAGAAGCAAATTGCTAACCTGAAGAACAAGGACGAGAAATTGTCTCTCAGAAAGGAGTCTTAGAGCCACACGCTTTTTGGAGTGGCTCCAAGGCGATACAGTTTAGGTATCTTCCCTTCCTTAGGGTTGTGCCAGGTTAAGCGAGCCCTTGCTGATTATTAGTAATGCAGTACAAATCAAATGCGCAGAGCTGAGAGTGGAAGTTTTTCCCATATCCTTAGGTCACCTTCTCCGTTAATAACTTGGGATCTGAAAGCAGTTTTTATTTGCAGTTGCATTTAGCACTTGCAGCAATTGGAGGTTGCTCAGAACTGAAGAGCTGTTGGTGTTTATTAGCTCTAACTTCCTCAGAAGGCACATGGATGTGGTTGGCTTCAGTGGACCTGACGACTCGCTGCCGTGCCTGCTGATGTGCCAAGCACAAGACCCATAGGATGCCCTGGGAGCAGGGGTCCTGGAGAACAGGCAACCAGTGCTTCCTGGCCGTCTTTAGTATTTCTATATTTAAAAAAAAAAAAAAAAAAAAAAAAAAGATTGACCCGGTCTGTTGCTGCAGGATGCAAGCAAGGACTGAGGGACTCAAACAGTTTGGAAGATAGATTGACTAAGTTGAGATCTCCTTTTTGAGGAAAGGGAATAGAGTGATCTTTTGGGGATGGAGCGACTGAGGCACAGAGAGGTCTGTTGTTCTTCCAGAAACTGTTCAAGAAACGAGTGCTAGAACTAAGAATATCACTTAGCTTCATTTTGTTACCTCCTGCGCTTTGCCCTCTGGTTCACTGTGTCTCTAACAGACATTCGTCTTCAAAGTGGAAGTTTTAAGGTCTGCTTCCTCCAAGGTATTTAAGTAGCTGACTCCTCTGAAAGAGTGGTGTGTTGTGTCTTCTGGATCGGTTTATGACTATATAGAACATTACCTGATCAGAGTTCTTCACTGCCTTACGCTTGTGGAAGGAGTTTGCAACTCTTTTGCTGAGAACTGAGGGTTACGTCGGCAATGATTAAAAAAAATAGGAAGGACACGTGCTCGCTGAGTTCTTGCACTTGTTGTGAGCTTGTGCAAGAACGTGATGGTCAACACAGGAACAGAACCAGATGTACAGTCCGTGGTGTGTGCACTGAAAATAGTTTGTTTTTTCTTTTTACTAGAGAACAAGGAGTTGTCTTGCAGATACATGTCTGGAGAAAATCTTGAGCACCAGTATTCTTTTGGTGATCCAGTTATGCATTCCTCCTGCAGTTAGTTAAACAAAAAAGAAGAAACTGAAGCACTGGGCTGAGCCTTTCCATGTATCTTAAATTAGGTCGCATGTTATAGATTTGCCAGTGAAGGGAATTTACAATGATCATTAGTTATACAGTATCCCAGGAAAGATAAATGGTTATATATCCAACTCTTCTCTTAGCTCATTAATCTTCAGTACAGTTAACGAGTCTCTATTGATTCTGTCAGGGTAATTTCCATTTCTTTCATTGAGGCGTGTTAAATCCATGCTTATCTTCATCTTTTCCAGTTATATTTTCACATGTCTGACCAGCTCTGGAAAAAAGAAAATGGGCCAGAGCCATAATTAATGGAATCATTGATTGGACCCTGGGCTGTGCGGTTTTGCCGCGTTTAGCTGGCAGGAAAAAACTAATCAAACAGAAGGAAATGTGCCTGTTTTTTTTTCCCCCTACATTGTCATCCTGCAGTGACTCAGCACAGGTTCCACTGAGTGCTGGCACTGACGCCAGGATGGGGACACAAATACAAGGCTGGGGTTGGGACTGGAGAAGTAGGATATGGCAACAAGCTTTTAATGTGGCTCAGACTGCCATCGGGCAGCAATCTAACAAGTTGCAAGGGGGCAGATTAGCTGTCTCGTTGCAAAGATGCAGCTTTTGGCTGCATCTTTTTGTGAAGTCATAGGTGCAGGCTACTTTCCAGGAGAAAGTGGTATCCAACTGATAATAGTAGTCCAACTGATAATTGGAAAATGCCACTCTTTCAAACATGCACGTCCATCATCATGTTTAAAACAAGTCTAGCAAGCATCAGGCAAAGTGAAAGTCGATAGCAGTTGCTCTTGACTAACCTGTGTGTACTAATCGAATGAACAATTTAAGGGAGAAAGGTAAAAAGCCCCAGTTGAGCAGAACTGTGTATTAGCTGGAGAAGAGGTGGCAGGTTCATTAACTCCGGCTGAATACAGCTGGAAATAGGTGGCTAGCAAGTGTAGCGTAGTGAGTTGCTGGTGAGGGAGGGTTGCATCACACCTGTGAGAGTCACCTATCTGCAAAAAAACCTCCCAGAACAGCAACAAAAAAACCCAAGTGGTATGGAAGATCATAAATGGACACAATATTGAAAAAACGTTTCTTCTCTGAAATTCTTTCATAGAGCCAGATCATCTCCTAGCCTGTGACTAAGTCTGCAAGTCCATCACGTTTATGAACATGTACAGATTTCCCGTCGACTGGAACTAGGCCACATCAGAGCAATGAATGTAAAAGCTGTCAGTAAATCTCTACAGCTACTGCAGTAATTGCCTGTTACAATTCAGCTGTCAAAATGCAAGAGTCTTGCATGCAAATCTCCTATTGGACTGTGCTTCATCTTGTGTACCAGATGCCCTCGTGGCAAATATTTTTGTGAAAGCAAATGATCACCACGTACCAGGGTGAATTAACATGATCAGTGAAGAAAACAAGCAGCAGTTACTGGGGGAAGCATTTCCCCTTCCAGCTCTAATATGTCAGTCTTAACCCGCAAAAGAAGACATCAACCAACAATTTCAAAGAATCTAGTAATTAAAATTCGTAATTCTTGTGTATACTAAAAATCAGTTAGTGTAGTAAAAGTTATTTTATTTCAAGGTGTCGCTGTCACTTATCTCCATGTATCGTCTCAGGTCCGGTTTTCCTATGGCAGTGTAGTCATAACACACAGGTTATTGCTGACTCCAGCTCCATTTCTTTGGGTTTCCAAGAAGGCCCCAGAGCAGACCAGCGTTTGTAAACGTAACTTTTGCCACGGCCACCTCCCCGAGCACGTTGTCTATATATTCTCTTTTTCCTTCCAGTTCTCTTCTGCGTCACATCTCTCAAAAGGAGGCTCTGCACCATCTCTGTTTCGAACGGAGGCTGTTAGGGAAAAGAGGAAGTCTTTTGGGTCATCGAAACGAGAGTGGAGTGGGGAAAGCTGGTAAGGTAACACAGCTCTATTGAAATCAGTGAAGTTATGCAATTCTCAACCACGTGAAGAACTAAGAAATCTATAATAAGAAACAGCCTGGTTTCGTTAGAGACGTTGGATGATCTAATCACTTATTCCCATTTCTGAGCCCAGAGTTTCTGGAAAGTTGCCCATTAATCAATCAGAAATTGCAAGTTGAAGATCTCTTGAGTCGCAAGAAGAGGGGAAGATGTATTGACAGTAGAAGTAAAAATGGCTGACAGTCGTCTAATAAACGCGCTCAGCATTTGACAGGCATGGCTGAAACGCCAAACTGCAAGTTTTGCATCTTTTACATGGGCTGACTTTGAGAAAGCCTTGTTCAAAATAGCTGGCAAAAAATCTGGCAAAAAATCTGCCTAGAAGTTACTGCTTATTCTCATCTTCTGGAGGAGATGAGGAAGAGCCTTACATTTTTTGTTTGGTAAACTGATAACTATGCTAACAAATAATATTATCTTTGAAACAGCATGACGAGCTTGTGTCATCCCTTTGGAGGACACGTGTTGAAATGAAAGGCAATTGATTCCAGATACTCTTGCACGTTAGTTCATGTCAGTATCTTCAGTTAGTCACCGAAACTTGCTGAGAGGGGAACTCTGAGATAAAAAAACAGAAACGGAAGAAGCTCAACATATTGTTCTGATGAAATTAGGACCGTCTCCCCAGCGTTTATACGCTTAGTTTGATTGCTCATGGAAGGAAGCCTTGGAATTTAACAGTGTCTTGAGTCTAGTTCAACTGCAAAACTACACTAGGCAACGGCAGATGAAAGCAGACTCATACAGGGAAATAGTGCTACAATTTCCCATAAATATAATATAAGGATAGAGTCCCAAGAATTTTTTCCATTCAAGATTCAATTGAATGTTCTCACTAGGTAGTAGCTATTTAAAGTCATATCTGAAAAACCATCAGTGATCCCAGCTTTTCCTATATAAAGACTCAGTTTTTATAGCGAGATTTTCCCTCAAGTCTCCCCCACCCCCCCCCCGCCAAACCGCCCGCCTTGTTACTCAGAATCTAGCCGGAGCACCTACTCTACTTTGCAGCAGCAAAATTTAAGGTGGTTGTTATCTCCTAGGCAAGCCTTATATCAACTGAACTAATAAGAATAAAATGCTTGCAGCCCAACAGACTCTTGATTGTGCCAGTTATAGGGGCAATATCTAATTATGGTAATGTAATTCAGACTTAAATAGAAGTGCTTCGTTGAAAAAATACAGTTAGACTATAGGAAGAAAGCATTGTGTTAATTAGCTTCCATGCCCAAGATTGTATTACCTTGTTTGATGACTAGGTAGTAAAAGTTTCCTATGTATTTCTGTAAGAACAGCCAATGAATCTTCAGTGCCCCATACTGATGATAATATTCCCAGTTGAAAGAGTTATATGCTGGAGCAAACAGCAGAAACCAGACTTGACTTCCAAGCTATTGTTTGCCCTAATAGACGCTGCTGTCAGGAAAACTCAACAAAGGTTACTAAGGCACACTCAAACAGGACTGTAGAACATTATATTTTATGGGACCATATCTGGTCATGCAGTCAGTTCCCCAGTACAAACAAGTCCTAGTACCTTAACCAAAATTTCTGCATCAAGCCTCTAACTATTAGTTGTTCTCTACTTCGGACAAGAAACTAAGTAGAAGAAACGTGCTTTCCGTTATTCTGCATTTTCCAGATTTTAGTAAGTTAGTCTGTACACTTTGCATAGTTTGCACTTGTTGCTGGTATTTGTGGTATATCAGGTTATTTTTTTAACAGTAACTATTCAAAACAAATCACAAACCTGTGACTTTAAATATTCTTTGAACATTGCTTCTGATGTGGTGCACAATGCACATAATAATTTCACGTTTAGACGGATATGCACGTAACACCAGCAACAATACAGAAGGACCCTTCCGAGCCACAAAGAGGATCGTATGGGAATAGATGAATTCCAGGATTGCTGGAATTCCTGATCTTACTGAAATCCTGAACTCCTATGTAGATTCAACTTGTAAATGTCCTCCTGGTCAAAAAGAGCTTACGTGAAAGCAAATTTGCATGTTGCATTCACTTGTCACAGAAAATCATTGTAGGTTTCATTGAGGGATTAGCAAAAAATATTTGTACGCACCCACGAGTCTAGGAGCATCACAAGAACGAGAATTTTGTGGTATTTCTTTTCTGGATCCTTTTCCCCCCCGAGAAACTAGTAAAATTGTCTAAAGTGAAGGTCTTGGTAGTGAGTGAAGTTTTTAACTATCCAAATACCTCTTGGAAAAGGAGTACAGAGAGCATGAGGATGACTGATAAATTTTGGGGGGTAATCTCTCTCTTTCAGTAAATGGTGCGATCAGCTAAATGGGCTATGGAACCAGAGATAATCTTTGGGGTAAGTGTCCATGGAACAGCGTAATTCTTGGTCCTTAGGAAAAGGAGAGAAGGAGGGCAGAAAGGGAACAGTGGAATTCAAGAAAACATTTCACCAAATGCAAAGAATTCCATGGGAAGCTGGTCTAAGGGAAGGAGGAGTACGAACGAGTTGGCAGTTCCTTAAAGCAGCTGTTTTAAGGGCTTTAAGTGAGAATTGTTGGAGACCAGAGGAAGGCTAGGAGGCATGATTAAAAACTCTCTCTTTCTAAATCATTAATTCTTCAATGACTTCCAGAAACAAGGAGGAGGGAAAAGCAGGCAGAGTTATGCTTCCGTCCAATCGCAAAGAACAAGTCCAGGTGCATAAACAACAAGCATAAACAGAGCGAGACAAAATTGTGAAAAGCCACAGCATGTCTGGGATAGAATTAGCAAGCAATGTAAACATAATCAGGAATCATTTTGTGAATGCTTAATTATTAAGAGAAAGACTAATGGAAGAATGAGTCAATGACTCAACAGAGAGGGAAAAATGCTAGCAAATGCTACTGAGTGTGTGTTCCTAGCTCTGTAAAAAGGATCAGCTGTGATCGGACTATTAATGTAGCTAGCAAGAGGGGGGACAGAACGAGGGGGGAAAAAGGCAAGGCAGAGAATAAGTTGCGTGTTTTCAGATCTGCTGAGCCTGCTGAAATTCACCCTAGGATGTAGAGAGAGGTGGCTGAAGCTGTTTCAGACCCTTTAAGGGTTTGTGGAGGACAGAGGAATCTCCAAAAGGAGAAAAAATGCGTGGTGCTCTATCTGAAAGGAAAAAGAGAGCAGTGGGATAATTATAGGCTAATCAGTTTTACTGTGGCGTAATAAACAACTTGCCAGTTATTGCAAGGCAACAAGAAACGAGTAACAGTCGACGCTGGTTTGTCGAGAGAGAACGATGTCAGCACAGTCTAACGCCCTGCCCTGTAGGGGTAGTGTTTCTACTGTGCAGTGGCAGTAGAAGTCATCTTCAGTGTAGCTAGGCGTTTAATACTGTTTTGTAATACATCTTTATACGGCTGCTAAGCAAACAAAATCAAACAGCTGTTGGGGGGACACAGTTGTTTGGGAAATTTAGGTTTAAATCCTTCAAATAGTTGCGGGTGACGTGAATCTCATACCTTCTGTACAGTCCCATTAAATGTATGGGATGGCTCACAGGGAAGACAATTTTCTCAGTTTCTAAATTTCTGCAGGATGAAAGTGCCAAATTGTGAGCGGGTCATATCATCCTTATAGTGACCACGTGATATTGTATCATAGTGAGCTTATTCATTACATTCATTAGGGATTGTTAAACAGTGATGTAGTAAGTCTTTTTGTGCCGCTCTGGCTGATCTCTAGGGATGTAAGGTGAATGAACAAATGGGCGCTTGTCCGTCTAATGAGGATGGAGGTATTTGCAGCGCAGCAATGTTAGGTTTTTGCAAAAATGACTACTAGGGCATTGCTTCGAAATCCTACAAAGACTTACTTAAAATTTTCGTTGTCTTGTTCTCAGTAATTTCGCAGTTTCAGTGCGTTATTTTTCACAGACTCAGTTTGGATCTTGTACTACTAGTCTTATTTCCAATTATAAATATCGCATATTCCCCCCATTTTTGAGAGACTGGAGAATTCGTTCACATTTGAAGCCGTACGTCAAATCTGTCTACTTAGAGTTTTTCAGTTTTCCTTCTGTTGCCATCTATTTATGAAGTTTGTGAATTATCTTCTGGAAGTGGTCGTCGTCTTTTTTTTTTTTTTTTTTGGCATGAGACAGATCTGAATGGACTACTGTCGTGCACTGTGAGTCTGCTAATAGCTTGGTGGATGACCTTGGGCAAATCGCTTATCTCTCTGCATGGCAGTCAAGCTATCAATTAAATGAGGGTAATTATGAATAGTTAGACTCTTTGAGATATGTGGATGAAAAGCGTATTGATAATAATGAGCAATTTTCATACAGTGCTCTATTCTGCTGAAATAATTCATCCGATAGATATACCGTGTCTTTTTATTTGCAGTACCATTTTTTTTGTTTGCAACTTGTTGGGTATATTTCAATGCAAGAAATGAAATGAATCAGACTTCGTATGTAAGTTGCTTAGCATCTCAGTCATGCTCCCGCTCATCGCATGCTTTCACATCGATAGTATCCATATATAATGGCTTTCTGTTTACTGAGACATTTAGTAATTGAGAAATACCTGCTGGCATCCGACTGGGTCAGGTGGGCTTTGCATTGCACGGAGAAGATTGTGGCTGACTAAGGTTAGGTCCCTCCAACTTCCCTGACTGTCTTCAGCTTCTCTATTTTGCCTGATTATATTTCCCTTTGGTAACACTAGGAGCCTGTTTTTATTAGGCAAAGAAAGTGTGTGTTGCACTTTGTTATATAAAGTAACTCACATCTCTCTTTTTTTAGAGAAAAAGGATTAAAAAGTTTAGGAGGCTGTTTGGTAGACCAAAACATCTGTAATTCAGTCCTAAACTTTTCTGTGTGTGTACACCAGGTGATAAAAGTGATACTATAGTCTATGACAATTTCTATAGGGTGATATAGCTGAGGAAAGCAGCCACAGCAATTTCAGTGCAGTAGCACAGGCTTTTGCATGTGTTAACAGGGTTTTTGGAAGGCTGGATTGCTAGTGACTGTTACAAATCTGATTTTGCATCTGCCTTCCAATTGTTATTCATACTCGTTACATCAATCATGCTCTTATTTGCCAATACATAATGTCATATCCTTATTTTGCTGTGCGGACTTGGCTATATCTTCATCTATGGCGTTATATCTGTTAGAAATCCTGGATCGATAATAGCAGTTGTAGCCTTTTTAAATTACACTGCCACTAGATTGGTAGGAGCCTCTCTAACACTCCCTTCCCTCCATCCCGCGGACTACTATAAAAACGAGCATAGAAATCTCCCTTGTCTACTGACTTGCGGCACTACTGTAGAGTAGCAGAATATTTCTTCTCCTGCCTTTACAGTATAGGAAATTAATCTCTCTTCCTCTGTTCATCTGACATTATTAGATCTGGATCATTCAAAGAAACGTCAGAGTGAAACTTTTGTGAATCGGCCACTCTTGGGCACTGTTGAAAGTGGCGCATGCTTCAAGGCAGGCAACCTCAGATGTGACACGGAGGGAATGGTGCCTGGTGGAAGCCTTTCTGCCCTGCAGCTCCCTGCAGCGCGCAGAGGTTTGCCCCGGATTTCCATGTATACATGGAGGGGGGGACAGGAGGGAGGTGAGCTGGAGGCAGCACAGGGGGTTAGGAAGAAATCTCGCATTCTAGAGCCAGTTTTTCTTGTAGAGCAAAGGCTGCGTAGCTGCTCAGAAGAGTATTAGGGCAGTGCAGACTTCAGTCAGTAGGTTGTTAACTGCTTGTCACGCATTCCTCGCGCTGGTCCGTTTATGCTGCTTATCCTTCAAAGTGGAGGTGGGCATTTTTCTCGATGAGCTACCTCTGCCCTCATCAGAGCAGAGGAACAGGAGTAGCTATGGATGCCAGGAGCCTCTGCTTCATGTTCCAAATAGCAACGGGTTGCAAAGGTTAACTTGGAGAGGGGAAAAAAAAAAGCATCCTAGAAACATGTACACATCTGGACTAGTAGTTACGAAGATTAATGTAATGCGCGGGGTCAGAATTCCCACTGACATGTGCTCAGTTTGTCCAAACAAGTTAGTGGAATCCTCCTGCGAATATGAACTGCACTCTGCGGTGCTGTACAGACGTTTAACATCGCGGATGCCAGTTTCCTTACGGGCACATGTGTAAGTCTTAGTTAATTGCTTTCAAAAATAATACCGTGAGCAAAGAAATCATACAGACTGTGTGCAAGTTTTGAGACTAAGTGCAGAAAAGCAAACAGAAGTGAGGTTATTCCCGCCTTGTGACAATATTTGGGCCTAAAATTAGTCCTAATAAAGGCAGGTTTTCAAGGAAAATGGGGGATACATGTCAATCATGTATGAGCAAAACATTTGTTTTGCATTAGTAATCTCCTGAAATAATGCTAGGATGTAAAGGTAGCTACGTAAAATTCACAGAAAGAATAGAGTTTCTTAAACAAAGCACAGGGTTTTTTTTGTTAACCTGTCATAAAGGATCGCTGTCTGATGCTCAGAGGGTGACTGTTCCATCGTTCAGTTCAGACACTTGGTAAGATATTCTTCGATCCTTTGGGATAAGGAACATTATATAGAAACAAACCATTTCAATGCTTTCATGAGCAAGTAACATATGCATTGATCTCAACATGAAGATTTGGACTCAGCTGCCATGAGGATATTATGTATTGAATTTGGAAATAACATAATGCTAGCTGTACTATAAATCAAGAAATATGCCTGCCTTTAAGTATCTTAAGTCCCTCCCAGTCCTCCGCAGCTCTGAGTATGCTGGTGTCATTACAACAGTACAAGCTGCCTAATGCAGGCTTTTAAATCAGTGTAAAAGTGCTAGAGACTAATATGGTTATTCCCGTATGAGAAGAAATTCTACTGTCAGAAGATGCATTCATGCTGGTGTAATTCCAGGCACATTGCAGTTTTTAGTAGTATAAACTTCTGGTAAAGGGAACACTTAGAAACACGTTCACTACTAATATCTCTAAGGATAGACCAACTTTCTGTTTTTCCTCCTCCTCACCCTCACACATCGATTCTCCTAGCTTTCCTTGGACAGCTTAAGTAGCTAGAAAGGCACTGGTATTTGATATTTAAAAACGGGCTAGCTCACTCTTCACTAACTGCTACATCTATGTGGTAGTCAGCTCAGCAATACGAAAAATTAACCCTAAATAAGGCAAAAATACACTTCCTGACTCTGGACGTGACTACAGAATGGGTCCATTATTCAAATACGGTGCTGCTTAGTCAGCTCCTTTGTCACAGTATTTCTTAATTATGTTCCCCAGCCAGGTGTGCCAAGGAGCAGGGTAAAAGAGGGTCAGAGTTGAATTGCGTAGCCAAATTGTAAAATTCTCAAATGGCAGATTCTGCTGTGATGAGTTAGTCGTACAATTTGTTACTATTATTATTCCAACTTTTTATTTATTTGTATGTGTGCAGCAGGTTCGCCGCATGAAGGCAAGATGATTCTTTAGTGTATATTAATGTCTGTAAGACTTGTAGGTCCCAGTTGTCCAGTTGCTCTGCCAGTGTTCAGCGTTTGTCAGGAATCTTAGAGGTAGGTACTTTGCAAGAATGTTTAGGGAGCTTTTCCTCGGCAGGGTGCAAAGCCTGGAGCTAAGAAAAGAGCCGAGGGGGGATAATCTACCCCTTTTACCATGTTCAGCATTTCCCATTCTGTGTGAGCCTAAATCATACAGATGGAACTACTGGCTCTGCCACGTTAAAAGGAAGATAAGACGATAACAACTGATTAGTATCCCAGAATGACAAAAACCAGAAGCAGATCCTAACGTTTGTAAGTGGTTACCTATCAGAGGTGGATTAGAGGTGAGGATATCTCTATAGTTTTATTCTAGCAAGCACAACAATGGTTAATAATAGTAAATCCTCCCAACCATACAAAGATGGCATTGAGTATAGTCGTATGTATGAAGTGGATGCATTTCATTTACAGTGTTTCTAATACATCTCTAAAATTAAATTCTGTCTAGTTCTGTGTCCAAGAAATAAACATATGCTTGTATATGCTTTGCATTTATATGGTTAGGAGGGAGAAGTGAGTACCCTCCCCCTATGAGTAGAGATTCCTTCATCCACAGCATTTGAACTTGTAAAAATATATTTATTCTTTGTGTATCTGTTTGATTCTGTGCTAAAGTCACGGAGGCAAATGCGGCAGCCCAGTTGCGTTTAGCTTAGGATCGTGTTCTGAATGATGATGGAAGAGGAGAAGAAATACGTTACACTGCACTAAATAAAAGGTGGGGAGATAAGTGGATTGAACACTGAGTTTGTTCATTTTGATTTGTAAGCGTATGAAATAGGCCGCCAGTTTCTTTGACTAAGTGCATAAATTAAATCTCGGATATGTGTTCTCTATTTGCTGTTATCATTGGAACCAGTTTTATCAGACTTCAGTCCCCATGGTACTTCAGAAGGTTGTAAGAAGGCAAAGCTGTCTGAAGGTTGCTTGCAGCCTTAACTTCAGAAATTACTTGCTGCTGTCAGCTATTATTGTAGTGTTGATGTCTGTCATAATAGTTTCACTGTGAAATAGGAGGTCAATTAAAGGTAATCTGATAGAGAAGTAAAAAGTGTAGTTTTCATATATAGGCAGAAAGACGTTTTACTGTCAGCTCTGAACACACGTGCCTGTATTATGGTGAGACGCAAGTGGAGGCGGGTAAAGGAGGATAGGTGCTGGAAATTCGTCTGCACCAAGGGCTCCTTAGGCATCTGGCACGTTTCCAGATATGTTCTGCCAGGGCCACACAGAGGAGGCAGCCTTAGTTTTATGCCAGTTCAGTACATTCATGCAGTGGAACAGATTCCCTAGAGAGGCTATGCAGTCTCCATCCTTGGAGATTTTCAAGACCAGACTGGATAAAGCCCCGAGCAACCCGGTCTGATCTCAGAGCTGACTTTACTTTGAGCAGGAGGTTGGACTAGAGGACCTTCTGAGGTCTTTTCCAGCCTGTGGTTATCTCCTGAGTGGACTTGATTCTTGAGGAGGATGGGTTTTTCGGAAGAGGAGTTAACAGACTGAATTTCTGTTGTTTGTGGAACTGCTGTTGTTTAGGAAGAGGGCTGTGGGAAGCCAACTGTTTCCTTTAAGTCAACAGGATGTTAACATGCACTGACATAATCGGAGGAGTTCACCCTGGGTATTCATCCATGTTGTGGGTGTTTTAGAGTTATATCCGAGGGAACCCTGATTTACCTTGCATTTGAAGCGGTGAAGTCTCATCTTGGGATTCTCAGCTCTTTTAGGGACACTGGGTTCCCATGCTACGGCAATTGTATAGTCCCAGTGGCAGAGAGAGATAGCTTAGGTCTGCTTGCTTCAGGCCACTCTGCTTTCTAAGCTGTGACTGCTGTTAATTTGCTCTTTCACTGTAAAATCTTTGCGCTTTTACACTGGGACAGGCCACAGTCCTCCACCTCAGCAGCACGTAACTGCCATTTCACAAGTTCTCAAATGACTGTGCGTGCACTGAACGAAAATGTTTCTAGAGTTTTACTTGTAAGAGGTAGCAGGTAGCTGGAAATTAGCAGTAAAATGCTGGTGCCTATACAGATGTTGGTAAGTGTTAGAGCAGTACTCATTACTGACAGGGCTAATGCAGATGCTGAGTGATTGCCCATTTTATCCCTTCTCCTCTGCAATCACAGACCCTTTGAACATCTTCAGTGTGTATTAACGGTAAATAGTGGAAGAGCAGAGAGCAATACCAATGAAGTTGTATTTATAGGGTATTTCTAAAGTTACTCATATCTACAATGGTTTTTGCCGCATAACTGTCTTTTTCATGACATAAAAAGCCAGTATCACTTCTGACCTGGTCCCACAATTGGCTTCATATTAGCTTGAAGGTACTTGACAGGCAGTAGACCCTTAGTTACTAGTGGTAGAACCCTCACTTTGCAGATGGTGGCTGCAGCCCTGCCTTCTATGAACATCCGCAGGAGAAACTGCGCCTCCACCTTCCCTTCTTCCTTCCATGTGGCTGTGATTGTACTAGCTTTGTTTCAAAGTGCTGTTCAGCTGCTAAAACTGCACATGCTATCTGTAAGAAAGGCAGCAGACCTGCTGAAAAACCACCGGTGGGACCATAATTTTGGTATCAATTTAATTTTTAAGAACGCAGAAAAAAACTGAGAAATTTATCTAAAAAAAATAGTTAGTTTAAAAAGATTTTTAAAGTGAGTTGACATCACAATCAGTATTTCACTGTCTTTAAAAAAATCTCCTTTCTCTTAAATGGAGGAAAATCAGTTTCTGAGTAATGAACGTAGTCGGCTTGCTTCCACTTACATTTTTGGTGTAGCTTGACAGAAAACTTTCTTCTTGGTTCCAGCAGTATCTTGGACAATAATCTGAAGATCTCAGATCGGTTCCTAGTTGCTCAAGGAATACAATGAATTCTGGAAATGGTGGCTAAAAGCTGCTATTCCACCATACTCATGCGCTGCTCATGTTCGGTATAGTTGGGCCTAATGCATAATGGCCAGAGAGTCTTATGGAGAATGTCTAAGCTCATTTCTGATGGGTCGGGCCATACTTAGAATGTAAGCCACAACTTACATCCTTTGGTCCAAAGTGCAGGTACTTTGTCAGAGATGTTTTGGTGGGCTTGGATCAGATCCTGCAGTTTGTTCTTCTAAAATGTTGTGTTGTTTCTCCTGTCAGTTCTTATGCAACGTCCTAGAAATATCTTACTGCAAAAAATTTGAAAGCAAGATTGATGATTGGTACTGTTAAGGATGTTTCATGCTCTGAGGTACTGTGTTATACTCATCCCTGTATACACTACATTATCTGCAAGTGGTGGTGAAAGGAAGGACTCAAAGCTACTATTAGTGCTGCAGAAACAGCTGGACCTCATAAGATCTGCAAAAGAAGATTCCTCTTAACTGAAATATATCCTTGGAGAACCATATGTGCATAACTGTTAGAATTTTGGAAACGATTTGGTAGAATGACAAGGAGATGACTGGTAGATATTAATTGGGACAGTGGCGCATGCCAAGAAATTCTTTGTGATCATGTTACCTTCTCTTCATGCAAAATATTTACTGAGTTAGAGTAAAATACCACAGTTTAATTTACCATAACTATGCGGTCATTATACAATAACTTCAATCGAGGATATAATTGCACGGCAACCTCCTGGAATGTTGTTGCGTTGCCTAAGTGACAGTGAGGCCGTTAACACATGTCACCGCTGTCTGTGGATCTGCTTTCCGTCTTACACGGAGCGCTGCTTGGCCTGGGCTGTGGCAGAGCTGAGTGACGTGACAGGCTGGCGCCCCTCGTACCATCCAGCGTTGAACTAGGATGTGGAAAAAGAGCTCATCTACCAGAGCTCCACTTCCGTACTGAAAAGCTTACAGAATTAGAGCAGGTGATGCATAACATCCATATTTCTGTTTCAGAAATGAGAACTGGGCATAGCGTCTAATGCACAGGTATAAGGGTACTGTCAGGGAAAATGCCGAAAAGGAGTAGGGGAAACAAGAGAACAGATTCACTGTTATAAATATCTCTACATTTCACTTGAAAGTTTACAGTTCTGAAATGTCACAATTCTGAGTTCAGTTGAAAATACCAGTACTTGAAAATCTGTTAAACAGGTCTAAATGAAGCTCCTCCCACATCATCTAACCCTTACAAAGGCTCTCTTTTGATCAGTGCCATCGTTACTAGCAACTGTTCTGAATTTCTAGTCACTTTCTTTAAAATTACTTGAAATTCATGGTAATGAAAATGTTTGAATAGAGGTACATCATAGTCCCTATAAGTTTTAAATTTGAGATGTTTGCTGTACCTAGGAAATATTTGCCATTGTTAACCGCCCCAGAAGTTTCCTCTGTGAACAGGAAAAAAAGTGGCCATATCATTGCAAAATCCATGATTTTTTTCCGAGGTTTAACAGCTAATCTGTGGTTAAAGCCCAGGAGTTGAACTCTGCCATTACCGAAATCCGTGGTAAGTGGGGGTTTCAGTGGAGCGAGGAATTCAACCCAGGGAGCCAGGGAGTGGAGATCCAGCAGTGAGCGGTGCAGTACCATGAGGTGGTCTGGAGTTTCTTCAAGTTCTCCTGGACAGCAACAATGAAGATGGTAGCCAGATATCCTAGATAATGGTTTATCTAGTAGTTTATCTAACTGTATGGCCATACAGTCATAGCCAAGGAGCACCCCGAGCCAGGATATGAAACTATCAGCAGTAATAATAATAGCCAGAGTTTTCCTCTGTTATCCCAGAAAAGAGGAGCTCGATATTGAGAAGGGGCTTCCGCAAAGAGACTGGTTTAGAAGGCAGGAATAGTCAGCCTTACCCTCCAAAAGCAAATGAGGAACTGCAGCAGCGGCCAGCACTGCTTCTGTAGCTCCGCACCCTTCAGGGGACGCGGTCATCCAGGTTCGGGAGTACTCAGTTGCTTGAATACTAGCTAAAAAAAAAATGCCAAAATGGCTTGCAGACCTTAATGGTAATTCTGTACAGCTAGCTTCTCTGGATTGATTTCTAAATTACCAGAATGTTATCCTTTTTGGTAATGGAATGATGAATAGTTACCAAATTTGAAAATTATACATGACACTGTTTGCATAACTTCTCCGTGTTTCTGAGCCTTTAGCCTTGATAATAGTGCATGCTTGGCTGGGCATGTAATTTTACCATCAGTCTTACAACATCTGCTATTTAAAAAAAAAAAAAAAAAAACTCATCTCCTAAAGTCAGATAATTGCAAAATCACAAATTTGATTTTTTAAAAAGTTGTCAAAGAATTGCTTGAAAATAAAAATTCCCAGGCCCCAAAGCTCTTTTAAATGTCCAGGTATTCATATCAACCTCTTAACTTCAGAATCTATTGGGGGATTTTTTTTTTCCTTCTTAGCTGCCGGGGTGCGGGTGGGGGGGGGGGGATGCTGACCGTGTAAGCCTGATCTGGGAGTTCACTGGGATTTTTCTCCCATTTCTGATTTCAATAGATTTCTGTCGCAGGGAGGCTAAGGCAATAACAGTGTAAAAATAATACTTCTGTTTGAATTTAATTAGAACAAATTATTTTAAAGGTGCAGGTGAAACTTGTGATTTAAAAGAAGCATTAGGAGAAGGAAGACCCTAGAAAAATACCAGTCCTCTGCTCTTCTGTTAGTGCTCCACATCCACAGATTTATGGGAAAAATTTACCCCCCTGCTGAAAGCATAGGCTATGTATATGTATTGAGTAATCACAAACTTGCACATCAGTATTACTTAACCTCTAGGCAAGGCGCGGTCAGTTTTCATTTTCACTCTAAAAATTGTTTCCATTTAACGCCCCTTAGCAGCTCTATGAATTATAGTGAAATCTAAAATGACCCCCAAATTGGCCGACTTGATTATTCGGTCCAGTCTTTCTGAGCTCTGTGTGGCAATGCGCTTTTAATGTGGCTGCCCATATGCCCCGCATATGACTATGATCTGGCTTCCAAAAGGGTATGTTGTGATCTGCTCGTGTGTGCCAATTCACATATCTAAACGTTTTCATAAGGGGAACCCCTTTGTGTTAGTCATCTGGTTGTCAAACAAGACCTGGCTGTGATCCTGGACCTGGCACTAGATGAAATATGTGCACTTTAAACATTTCATACTTAAACTGATGGGAATGGGCAATTCCTCCGTACATTTTCTCAAGGTTTTTAAACAATAAATGTCAACCTAAGGGCAAAGCAAGACAGATTTCAGATTAAAGGGACGGGGTTTGCTTAGCATTTATAAATCCCTTAGTCCCAACCTCCTTCATGTTTTTTAAAACAACGAACATGGAAAGGCTATGTCAGACGCAATGGGCACTTTTGTCAACACGACTTTTTCCTTTAGTAGCTTGATAGAAAGATTTCAAAAATAGATTTTCCTGATGGATTCATGGCTTGGCATCCCATAGAGAATCTAGTATTCTTCCAAGCAAAGCTAAAGGTTTGTGTTAGAAGACTAATAAAGCCAGTCAAAAGAACCTTTCATCCCCGAGATAACTAAAATATTCCTTTGTTTATTTTTCTCCCTCAATTACTTTTCCTGTCTTGGTTTAAGCTCCAGTGCTGAAGCTTGTCAACACCTATAGCCTTTAGTTTAGGATAGAAGTCCTGGGAGCATGAATAAAAGCAATTTTCATGTGGTGTCTCCCTGTCACAGCTGCTGCTTGAAGCCCGCTGACTTTTCTTTCCAAAGACCCAATTCTGTGCAGATATAAATGGAACAAAACTTAATTAGCAGTAGTTTTATTTCCTTAATACCAGTGATGAATCCACATTCTTTAAGCCTGATGTTCTCTCGCTTGCAATAAAAGCTTCTAATTTCTGTGTTTTCTCCCACTTATCTAAAGGAAAAGGGGAAAAGAAAAAATTTGTCTTGATTTTGACTTAACATTTTGAAACATTTAAAATGGTAAATTAACTAATTTAGGTGAGAAGTGGTTCAGAGTAAGAAAATGAACCTTCTCTTTAAAAAATCACTTCTCAGAAACCAAAATTCCCAGTATTTTTTTCAAGGGAAGAGATTTCTTGAAGCTTCCTCCATATGCTTTCCATTTGTGTAAGCTGGCACTTCCACAAACCAAAAAAATTTTTCAGATGGCTTCCAATAATTTCCACCTGTAAGTAATAAAATACTAAAAATTTCTGTACCATCTCTTGGACAGGGCATTTGAACCAGATTCACTCAACCAGAGTATGACCCTAGGCTTTTGTTTCTGCATGCTTTGGTTTCCTAGCCTGTCCTTTGCTCGTATTGTCAACCCAAGACTGTAAACTCACTGGAACGCAAACTCTTTTTTATCATCTAGTTATACCTATACGCCAGCCAGCACCGTGATTTTTCACCTTTGTGCTGTACACGTTTTCTAAAATGACTCTGTACACATTTCAGTTACGGAGAGCTCAGCCTGCTTTTTCATTTTCGCGTAATGAAAGGCTTGACAGAATCTGGACCGATGTCAGTAACTGATGAAGTAAATCACTAGTTTTCCGGGGTTTGTATCCACGTCTTTTCCTTACTTCTTCTTTTTTTCACATTGACAGTAAGTCATTCCAGTTTGTTGACGTTGATCACAATCACAGAAAGATTTTTGCCTGTTTTCAGGCTGTTTTAGCCAGTGTACAAGTCAGTACCAGCAAGCAAACAGTACCGTAGCAGCTTGCAGGATTTGCCAATGTTGCTCATGTACGCAGACTGTAAAATTTAAATGAATTATTCACATCACCAATAATGCAGAAGTTGTATTGCACAGCATGAATATAAGCCAGTCCTGACTTAGAAGGTGCAGCAATAAATCTGGAAGTGCCTTTTACTTTCCCCAGTACCTCTAGTCGATGGCATCCGTAGAGGTAATTTGATTGTATCAACATCCAACCGCAGTGAGCAGTCCAAGACCAGTTGCTAATTCATATATGCTGTTGAATTGCTCCTGAATTTGAATTTTGGATTAGAAGACATTAAAGCTCTAAGTCAAGCTTAGTCACAGCCACTGAATCTCACCTGGTTTTTTCAGCTCTCTGAATCATGGGCAACAGTAAGCCTCCTGCCCTGGTTTTGATATAGATCTGTAAATCATGGCCTCAGTGCATTTGAAGCTAGGCCCAGAACCTCTTTGTCCGGTGTCACTGGAAGTTCGTGTCTTTTTAACAAATTTACCTGTAAGTAGAGTTTCAATGAAACATGTAACAGGGCAGATTTCTGGGTTGACTGCAAGCATATCACCCAACTTTAGTCATAAGGGATTTTCCTAGCATAAAGCTGACATGAGTTGAGAGTCACTTCATATTATATAGACTTTATGACAATAGATCCACAGTGCTTGTTCCTTTGGAGTAGAATTAATAACCTCTAGGCAGCCCATCTGGGGCAGTAGAGAGAATTGCTTCCCTTCCCTCCAAGGTACCAAAGGAAAGTCCTTGTTCAGCCATCATGGACAAGTACATTAACATCTCCATCTTAGCCACACAGATTGAGAGGAAGAAAGCGCTCTGAACTGAGCATCTGCTTTCCACCCCAACCACACGGGTCAGAAGTGCAGTCGATGACCCAGCGCTTTTTCCTTTACACGTTCCTTTATAGTTTGAGCGGTCTTCTGCTGAATGTGTGCTCCAGCAAAGATGGACTACTGAGATACTGAAGCCCAAATCTTTCTTATTCGCCCATTGTTTGTAGAGTTACGTGCACTCGGCAGTGTTTGTGCATGCATTTGAACGTGCACCGTAGTTTCACCTGACAAATTCAGCTTTGGTGTAGGTGAATTCTGATTCATGCAAAGTTGACCGATGGCTACAACCGTCTTAAATGTTAAAGCTCAACCTAATAGTATACCCAAAGTACTAGACTCACACTTGTTTGAAAAAACAAAGAGGTTTGACCACTAGTTTATGGAATTTGTGCCCAGTCAGTGGTACATTCATTAGCTTGTATATTCAGGTTCCCATCCTCAGTTTTTTTTTTATATTTTTAAATTATGGACCTTCTGGAGCAGCTGTGCTGCTTTTCTGTGTTGATACAGACTCCACAATAATGTGACTTAAGACTTGATATAGCAGCATGTAAAGGGAGAGGTACAAGTAATCTGGCTGACAAATCGTGAGTGCCCAGCCCTCTTTGAATGTCAGGTCTATTTAAGATTTCTGAGACCTAGCCCACAAAATTGAGACTTTCAAAATCACTAGTAGCTTGGGAAATGTTGGCCAAAATTATTACATTCCTCTTCCTTACATGCTCAGAGACCTGTTCATTCGTACAGACTGCCTCTTGCCTGATCAAAGCAAGTTACAGTATTTTTAGGGAAAAAACAATCAATTCCTTCCATCCTGCTCTGATGTGCCAGGGCAGCATGGCAAGGCCTCTCCTTCTTCCCCACCCTGTTCCTCTGTAGCAGAAACGTGGCTACCCATGGGGTTTTCCCGGAATTCCCGCCTTTGACTGTGTGGTTTCTTAACCAGTCTTGCAAAAATGTATTTTTATTGAATGTTATTCTAACCATAAAACTTTTAAGCTGTTCAAATACTTTCCTTTGTACCATAGACATCTGAGACTATTAGACATTAACAAGTAAATGTACTTTTTTTTCCAGCCGTTTCAATCTGCTAAGTAGTTTTCTTTGGACTGATTTTCCCCTAATCTTGTACCAGAGGAAACATTACTGTGATCTGATACCGCACCTCTTCGTTATCTCTCTCCTCAGATTGTAGATGTATGTGTGTTCTATTTTAAATTAAAAAGGGTCTTTATTTCATGGTAACCTGTTGAATTGAAAAAGTCACCCAAGATGCAGAAATGTTTAAAGCCATGAGGTACCAATATGATTCACTTGGAGTCCTGTATCAAGCCTGTAGTTCGTTGTGGAGCTAGAACATATCCTTCAGTAAGATTCAACTGAAAGATTTCAGGAGATGAAGTCTACCGTTCCTCAAAGTTATTGTAGTAATTAATGTAACGCGTTGCTTAACTCCTTCCGACTAAATTCCTTTGTGCACGTCGCTGGAGTTGGGTTGACTTTATATGGAAATTTTCAGCATTATTTGTGTAATGGCCTCAGCTGAAATTGGCACGCTGAATCATGTCCTACAGTTAAAACTGGAGAATATTCCTTCCCCGAGTTGTTTACGGTCTATAGATCTGTGAGTCACAAAAGCCATTGCAAGAAGTAAATAGCAGTATTGTGGTTTTGCGTATGAGGCAATGAGACACCTGGAGTTTGGTTGGCTTGTTCTGGATGTCATGGAAAGCCTTTGACTGACCTGGTAAATTATACAGACGAATCTATTTGTAGGCTCCTGAATAAGTGACCTGATTTTCTGGTGTGCTGAGTCTCTCTAAAATAGGCTCCTTGCATGCCTGGGATTTCTGGAAAGCCATCTTTTTATTGGGTTATAAGTTGATCGGTTTTTCAGTGGCCGCTCACAGCCCAGACAGCTCCACTGTCGTGTAGAATTCCTTCTGTGTTAGTTTTAAGGGGCTAGCTCACGTCAGGTTATAGAAGAAAGTTGTGTAACGCTTCTTAAGCTGTGTTGAGTAATTTTTGAGATTGAATAAGAAACTAGCAATCTCAAAACCTTGGCCTGATGATGTTTATGATTTGCGAACACGAGTGAGCAATATTTCCAACTATTCCCTATCATGCAAGAAAACTGCATAAAAAGGAGGTAATTAGCCAGAAAGCTCCCCCCGCAAATGAAAATGAGACATGTAGAGAGCAAGAAGCTTGCAGGCAACCTAGAAGCCAACGAAAATACTTCATTAGAAGCCCAAGTAAATACATATGCCATAATGCCGAAAGAAAAATAAGTGGTCCAGAAAGCCACTGCATGGCTCAATACGAAAGTTAAGCAGACTCTCATGGGGAACAGGTCAGCACTTAGAAAATGGAAAGCTTGCCTAAATGAGAACAGGAAAGCCTATAAGACAGGTCAAAAGGAGATGAGCAGGGGCTAGAGAGAGTTTGAGGAGCACCGTGCAAAGGATAAAATCTTTATTAGCCTTTGCATGTCCACAGCTTATGTTCTGAATGCATTTCTAATTTCTGTATCTCAAGAGGATATTCTAGAGTTAGAAAGGGAAAAAAATGTTCAAGGCATGAAGCAGCTGCCTTAGCAGGGGAGACTAAAAAATTTGGGGCAGTGAGTTTCTGGAGCTTACTGCCAAAGGAGATTGTAGTGGCAGATGATATCAGCAGGTTAGGAAAGGATTAGATAAATTAATGAACAAGAGATTAATAAACTGATACTGAAAAGGCTAGTGAGTGATGTACCCTCTAACATCCCTAACCCAGCAATTCCGGATGCCGGCAGAATGGATGGGAGAGAGCTGCCAGGCTTGTCTTGGGGCATGTTGCTGTTGCCGAAGAGGGAATCTGGGGCCAGACCGACCCCGGATCTCGTCCGGGAGGGCACCGGTTACGTTTTTAACCCACAGCAAAGTAGCTAAAGAGGTTCCCCCTCGGTTCTGCTGGGCAGCATGAGTAAAGGTGAAATCATGGGCCCTGTGTTCATCATTTATATACTTGTCTATAGAAATATTGTAGTGATGCATCACCCTGGAAGGCCCCCCCGTATGCTGCATAGCCAAGGATACGTGATGTTGAATGCTTTTATCCATATGAGCTGTACTGTTTCACTTTTCTGTAGACTTCATTGTAGTAGTTTCGCTGAATTCTGGTCTCTGTTGTACGTAGACAGCAAAATACATAATACCTGTGGCAATACAAATAGAATATGTGTGTGTTTAACGCCTAAGAAAACTTAAATCATGTCATACAGGTGAGCTATAGTAAGTGACCAAATCCAAGTGTGTATTTCGGTTACACGGACTGCACAGAACTTAAGACCCAGTCTTCCTTTGAAAATATGTTACAAATTATGCGTCACATTTCTTCAGTGCATCATTGTAGCCTCTTCCAAAAGAGATTCTCCACTCTTTTCAGAAAAAAAATTGGAGCTGGAACTGGAGCTTGTGTTTTCTACGCCCTGCCCTGTCTTTGAATCCATCTTTGCAAAGAAACTAACGGTTCCTGCAAGGAAATGATACTCATGAGGCATCTCTAAATCAATCATTTTCAGAATACTGGGAGTGAAAGCACACATTTCAAAAGTAACCTTTATGAATTGCAGGTTTCGAACATGCAAACTCATGTATCCCTATGCACGTATTAACTGGGGAATTTTGTTTTAATGGCTCTGCTTGTTCATATGAATGACAGAACAAGAATTCAAAGCTGAGCTTAAGCAAAGTTGGAAAGCAAAGCTGCTTACGGCTGTTCATAGAGTTGGCTCAAGTTATTGAAGCAGGAGGTCTTGAGCTGTGCGCTGAAGCTGGGGTTTACCTCAGAAATCATGGAAGATCATGAAGTCAACAGCACTTCAGCATATACTTTAGGCAAAGTTGATTGATGGCTATTTCTTTTTTTTTTTTTTTTTAAAGCACAACTCTAAGCATGAAGGCCAATTTTTTAAAAAGAACTTAAAATAGAGCTCTAAAATTATACCTCACTATTCTTTGTAGGTCGAATTTTTCATTCCTAACTTACTATTCAGTGAAAAGCTTCATATGTTGTATTTGGGAAATTCAGTGCGTTGGTAGCTTATTACCTGATTTGCATATAAAAATACAAATAACTCCTGATAACTTACATATGACATTTTTGCAACCTCTCCAGTAGGAAGCGTTTGACTTTTTTACCAGCCGTGTGCTTATGTAACCTACCATAATGCATAAAAATGATTGCTTCCTTTTCAAACATGGGTGGTATTTCCTGAAGATTGATTGCAGCAAGGTATATAATTTCAAGCCTGTGAGCAGTCCACAGCCTGTTACCATATAACAGATTCTTTGCACAGGTCTTGATGCATAACCCTCGTAATTATTTTTCATCCCACAAGTGCTAATACTTACTAGACAGAGTCCATCTCCAAACCACAGAAAGTAATTTGTATTATTGGTGATACTCATTATACATTAGCTAAATAAAAATGTTACCCTTCCGCAAATGTATGAACAGAGCTCACACTTGATCACGGGTCGGATTTTTTTGGTTAAAGCAAAAATGTTTTCCATACTTTCTCTTACAAGGCTGCAGTTCCTGGGGCTGTCAGTATCAGTGCTGGGGGGAAGGATGGCGTGTAAACCCTCATGTTGCCGAACTTGTGTGCTGTCTCTCGCAAACAAGATAATTTACAGACACATAGGTCTCAGTAAGCTAAAGTTGTCTAAATTCTCTGGGGCTGGAGAGCCACCAACCAGTAATCCTCTATGCACAAGCTCCCCCTTATGGAAATGAAAAATACTAAACAATACTTTTTTTTTTCTCAGTAGTCCGAAAGGACTAATGTCTTATTAGTACAGAGAAATTTCTCAAGCCTACAGGACTGTTTTTAGACTTTACGTTGTGAATTCATATGATTTAACTAAGTGGCATACGCTCCCCATGACATATGTGCATGGTGATGCCCTACATGTGTGTTTATATGATTGGACCTGCCTTTGGGGATGGAATTTCTTGTGATGCCCCGCCAAGGAGGGGAGGGAGACCAGCTCTGAGGATAGTAAGAGAGACGGAGATGTAGCAGGGCAAGTTTGTAGCTGTAGCCTTCTCTATGTGGTGAGGGAAAAAATGCTAATCATGTGGAATGAATAATGCAGTTTTGGAATCCTTATTTTACTTGTTTCTGAGGTTACCGTACGATGTGTATCTTGAGTTGGATCCTGATGCTCACCTGGCACTCCTTAAGAAGTGCGGTACTGCTCACTGTGCATGAGGATGCTGGAGTTTCACCCTTAGCTGATGAGCAGTGAGAAGTTGTTCAGATGAGACCTGCTCTCTGTGAGCAAGAAGGTTAAATAGATACAATTGGTAACCTTATATTCTTACATAGTCATTTTAATGCGGAAAGAGTGGTTACCAGACTGAAGAGTGAGACCTGCAGGAGGATAATTATAACTCTGTGCTAACCCCATTCTTATGCTCCCCATTAATATGAGGGAATCACAACAGGCTGTAGGGTCCTTTGCACTGATTCCCTCTTACTGTTCTTGCGATTTCTGCACCTTCCCTGGTGACAGAGCGCCACAGTTTTGGGTGACACATACCAGTTTAATTCTGCCACTAAGTGCTTCGTTCTAATACGACGATGACTTGTGTGAATCGTTCTGGCGCAAGAACCTGACCGGAAGAGACTAGAATGGTTCTCATTCTGGCAAAGCCAATTTCCAGTTGGTTTCAGCGATGTAAACGGATCCTGCTCGAGGAACAGTGGAATGGTCCCCTTGGCCCACTAGCATCAGTGGAAATGGCCTATGCTCAGCACCTCTCAAGATTTAACACTGGACCCAAAGATCTGGCTCCAGTCAGTCACCTTTTCTTTCAGGGGATGTTTGAGTAGAGAGACTCTTCAAATTCATTTAAAAAAGTTTTAACAGTATAGTGTGAGTAGTGTTGAATAGCATTATTAGTATTAATAGAATTAAAGATGTTTAGAATGTATTAAAGATAAGGAGGGGGAAAACTGTATTGGAGAAGTCTTGAGAAGAGATGATTTCTTTGTGGTAGTTTGAGACAGCTGAAGATAGCCTGTTGCGCTCCTCATTCCCCAGCTCATGGACTTTTTGGACAGCTTGAGGGTTATGGGGAGGTGGGACCAAAGGTAATAGGAAATACACGTGACCAGGGTATAGGAGCTGTTTGGCTCTTTTTACTGCTGTATTCTCTGGCTCTTGTCCATGTCCTGGTAATCTAGATGGCCGAAACGCTATGCAATGGCATGAATGACAGTCAGTAATTTTGACTGACTGGAAGAGCTTGACTAGTTCTTTTTAAGGGTGTAAGTAAAGTGCATCAGCACAAGGAGAAACTCAAGGACATCGTAATAAGCACTACCAATGTATGACGGGCATTGCTGAGACTGTAACATTGAAGAGCAGCTGATACACCTGACCTTTTCTTCAGTGACCTGAATATGTAATATATAAAATAGTTCAACCTAAAAATTAGATTTAAAAGTTTGTTTTTCGCTTTTCCTGTGGCTCCAGCTGCATGTACAGTGAAAACAAATTGAGTGCTTTTATTAAAGCAATGAAGCAGCCACATTCATGCTAGGTGGCTGCATTGTATTCGAGCTTTCTCACCCGTTGCCTGAGCTGTGTTTTGCTTGCCAAGCATCAAAAGAGGTAGTAATGCCAAGCATCAAAAGAGGTACGAATACCAACCATAAAAAATATCCACCAAAATATATGCTTCCCATTCCTTTATAGTCATGGTGATTTTCCTCCTAATGAGCACCAGCTCCGTTCAGATCTGATCCCACTGCTATGTCTTCCAATGCAGACTTGTCTGTCCCGGAAAAAAGAGACTATTCACACTGTGAATGTCTTCCCATTGCTAAGCGATCAGCTGGTATACTCTACAGAAAATACCTTGGACTAGGGAGTGAAAACAGTGCCATTGCAGTGGCAAAGTGGTTTTATTAAACCACAGTTAGGGTTCAGTCAGCAGCAAATGTTGAAGCTCGGCCTGTTCAGAGATCATACGAGTAAGAACTCAACAAGTCCACGATGTTCACCTGAGCCTAATCAAAGCCATCGAAAGCATTTTGGCTTGCAGTATTAAGTATTAAAGTTAGTACAATACAATTTTGATCCTTTCCGCGATATTAAGGACAAGAGTAGGATCTGTCTTAGCTATCTGGAAGATATGCGTGGATTTATGTACTATCTGGTTATTTGGAGGTTCAGCAAAAGGACAGCTAAGCCTTCAAGCGCTTGAATATCTGCAGTTAAAGGTAGGAAGAGAGTAAGAGGAGGACAAAGCATTTGTAAATGGTTTCTGAAACTAAGACCCAGTCTAATCTATGTGATTTTTAATTATTTTTTTAATTAAAAAATTGAGGGTTTTATGACACTGACCCGTTTACAAACTTGCTTAAGGTTTGCCACTTGTTTTCCATGCCGGGGAGATGGGAAAATCCCTGACATTCAGAACACTGTATGGTTTCGGGAGCGTACTTTTCCCATTTTAATTCATTTAGTGGCATTAATATAAATACATTTATAAAACTTTTTATTGGTTTTGAGAATGGGGTTTTTTGCTGTCAATGTGGTATGCTTTTTACTTTTGTGTTTTCTGAAGGTTTAAAGTGTGTCTGTTTGTATTGGGCCAACTTAAATGAAACTTACTTTTTTAGATTATTTTTGTCAGAAGCACAAAAAAATCCCCAACTTGTACAGCTATACCAGGTAACACCCTGAAGCGCCCTTTTTCCTGGAGGAGGGGAAGATAATGGATATAGCTAGAGCCAAAATAAGTCTAATAAAAGAATGTCTGGGATTTGATTCAGGTTTTGGCAGATAAAAACTCTTCTCTAATTTTACAGTAGTTTGATCCTTTTTTTTTTTTTTTTTTTCACTTTTCCCTTTGACCTATCATTTATTTAAGTGGTTGTAGGCTTCCCAACTGTCTGTTGAGAGCATGTGCCATGAAGGGAAGGCACATAAGAAGCTTGCACAGTCTCTAATAAAACCCTATCAGGAACTGGAGGGCTGCAAGTCAAAGACAGCTTTCAGGATTGGGCCTGACTAGTCGTTTCATTTCCCCAAGTGTCATCCCAAGCCAGCCGACGTGGCTTGGGAAAAAGTTCCGCTCGTGGAAAAAATTAAAAATTGCAATAAACAGGAGCTGATACAAAGTTAAAGCCATAAATGACTCAAATCGGATGACTTTTGGTATCGCAGTCCAGGGGTGACGTAAAGAGGAGGGTCCTGTCACATAATAAGCCTTCACTTTTCTGAGCAGAGGTTGAAGTGCACCTTTAGTGCTGTAAATGCATACGCGGCCCTGTTATCCCGATACGCAGAAGGTTTTTAAGCGTTGGGACCTCTGCACAAGGGAGAGTCGTGTGCCGCTGGGAGCCTTAGATGGCACCTAGGGCACCGGGTGCGACTCGGCGGTGCCAGCTAGGGCCCGGGCTTCAGCTCCAGCAGCATTCAAGTGAGATTCATTACGCCTGACATCCTTCCCTCAGCTCTAATCATTTTTCCATTTCAACAACGGCTGTTTACAGCAGCTGCTGCCTTATGTTTGGTTTGATCCGGTTCCAAATTTTCTAAGTGATTAAAATGCTGCTAATAAAGATATTTTAACTAGGATTTACATGTTGACTTGCCTTTTCCAGCTACAAAGTACCTTCCTGCCACTTCTTTTTCTAGTCTACAGCAGTGTGGCCGGCTTGCTTTGCCTTTCTGGAGCTGTCTGGTAGTCCATCGTCCCCATCAGTGAAGCTTCAGCTGGCCTTCAGCTGTCCTCCCGCTAGAGCACCAGCGAGGTGTGGGGAACATTTTGATTCTGGACAAAATCCCGGTGTCCTTGCACGTGCGCGATAGAGAGATTATCTGACACATATTCCCTTATATGTTCCTTTGGTTTACCGCATACTTGAATGATTTCTATTGGAATATTATAATTGCATTCATATGGCCTAATAGCAATGGCAAAAATTTCCGCAGAAACGCTGCACCGCCACTGATGGCTTGGATGCAGTCTGTATCCTCAGCTACACTTGCACAGTGTGCCGCAATAAAAATAGCCTGACACAAGAATTAAGGGTTTTTTTTTTTTTTTTCCTTCGGTCATTCGGCTTAGAGACTGGCAGCTTCGCAGGTTTAACCACGCAGGTGTGAACAATTCCCAGGCCACGTTCCCTGCAACCCCTAAAACTGGGCCTGCGCGTTTGTTGAAAAGGGGATGCGGGATGAAATGGAGCCTAAGCAGAGGGAGGACGCTGAGGTACCAGGAGTATCCTGCTCTGCATGCGTGGATAGGGCCGTGCGAGAGCTGCCGGGGCCTTGTGCGGGCTTTTTGGCAGGAGGGACTGAAGCAGCAGAGGGTGCTCTCACCGCGCGGGCCACGGCGGCTGGGGAGCTTGGCGAGAGGGTATTGTGCAAAGCAACTGCGGGGAGGCAGCTCCTCCGCCGCAAGCTGAGCCGCCTGCCCTTTCTCGCTGCGTTCGCCTCGCCCCTCCCTCCGCCCGTGTAAACTCTGCCTTCTGTACCGACAAAATTACCTTGGGCCTGTGCCAGCACGCCCGCAACGTTAGTGGGGCTTGGCATCTGGCCGGGACACTGGAGCAAACCAGTTCCCTTGGAGGAGGCTGTGTAGGAGTGCGGGAAGTGCACAATGTGACTCAGTCATTTTTAATTACCGATACAGGATAAAGCCAAGCTCATGGTGTGTTTTGTTCGGTTCTTCATTCATTTCTTGTAACTGCAGGGTCATTCCATTGACTTGGCTTGAATGACCCTGAATGTATAGCCACTGCTATAGAAATAAGAAGTGTGCTTATGTTTGCTAAAGGCAAGGTAAAATTAATGAAAATTTAAGAAGAGAGAAAATTCTTTACAGATAAAGATCTAAAATACTGTTTAATGAACGCGTCGTTGATCTAACGTTTATTGAAAATTCCCATTGGAGGCTACGTGATTTGATGGACAGACAGACAAAGCACAGGATTAAGATTAGGTTTCTGTCCCAGATTATCGGCTTTTTTTTATATCATTTCACACCTCCTTCCGCTTTTCTTTTTGTCTGTCACAGCTTTTTAGATTGTAAATCCTTTAATTCAGCTATGCATATATACACAGCCTGGCTTAATGGGGACCTGACTTGAATTAAGTCTTGAACTGCTTATACAGTACTAATTACATTAATAATAATTGACTTCAGTGGGCTTTGGATCAACCTCTGAAAGAATACATTTCCATCTCATTACTTATCCTGCTGGAATTCTGTAACGTGCGTGTTCGTTCTCCGCAGATCGCGAGGAATCGGGGCAGGGGCCCGGCCAGGGACCTCAGGAATACCCGTCTGTCACGCGGCCGTGGTCCCTCGCTGCCGACCGCCTTACAGCCGTGAGTGGTGCCGTTCCGATGCATATTAACAAGTAGCTCCATAAAACGGGAGTTCAGAGAGCCCAGTTTCCAGTGGGTTTGTGCCTCGGGGGTTGATTGCTGTTGCTGTCTAGAAGGCACAGTTCGAGCTTCTGTGGCAGATATGACTGTATGAGGGAATCTGTGCAGGTTGACAAGGAGGTTGTTTTTCCCTTTCCCGCAGTGGAGGCCTCTCACCACTTGAATTCTTCGAATCAAAACTAAAAATACATACTCGCTCAAATATAGTTTAGGCTTGCTGTAAAATTATTTGATAAACTACTGTGCGTCTGTGTTGAGTTAATCTGGATGTTCTCCCCTTCTTTCTAAACGAGGGCTCTTGTGGATCCAGGTGAGGGGACTAGCTGATTCAATGAGTGTTTTGTCCACAGAGAGTTGTTGCTGGGCCGAGTACTCAGGCTTGCACGTCTTCTACTTCAGTGAAATCCCTAAGTATCTGTATCGTCTTGTAGTGTTGCGTAAGCTCCCTCTGTTATCCGTGGAGAAAAAGTAGACCTCTCGAAAGAGAGTTTTGGTCTTGGAACCTTGGTATCCCTTGGAATCAAGGTATTGCTGAGTAGATATGCCATAGGGAGTCTTGCAGTAATTGATGTCACCTAACGGGGTCGTAAAAAGCCTGGCCGTCTTTTGTGTTTGGTTTGTAGTGTGTATACAAACAGTGCTCTTTGATATCCATGTTGGTCCAAAGGGAAAACATTCTGAAAAGCAACCTTTGATTGCAGCGTTTTTAATGAAAATATGCATGTCTCTAGTTCCCAGGACAGAGTGAAAGCAGCAAAGTCAGGGGATATTAGGGGCAAGAGACAAACAGATATTAAAGAGAGAAGAAAGGCATATGAAGATAGAAATATTTGAATATTTTCAATTTTTCTTTCCTTCAGTTACACCTAGAAACTACATCAAAATCAAAGGAGTGACCTGGGAGTAAATAAAAGAGATATTTAGCCAGTAGCTGGAGGGAATAATGAAAGAGTTCCTGGTAACCGCTGGGGAGGGTTAGGCTGCAGAGATAACGAGTGTGAAAAACAGAACACAAACATACGGAAAACAGCAGTAAGAAGCAGGTAGCTAGTACCAAGATAGAAAGTAAATGAGAGTTTGAACTACAGCAAATGATTCAAGATTAAGAGACCTTTATTTACTTTTAGCATTAAAGATCTGAATTTTTGTGTAGTTCTCTTTCTCATTCAAGGGAAGACACAATAGGGTCTGTTCTGGAAGCATGGGTCAAAACCTCTGTTGCAGGCCTTTTCTGATCTTTCCTTGGGTCCTTTATGGGGTAGGGGTAGTCTAATCAGGGCTTCATGTGCCCAGAGGAGCAGAAAATAGGCGTACTCTGATGCCTATAGTACTTCCAGTAGACATTTACCTTCCACACTACCTAAAAATTTGCGTGTATTTGTAGTTACTACTAATTAATAGAAAGGTGACTAAGTGTGTGAAGGCTGTCCTAGCATGGTTATGTCAGTGTCTGGAACTGTGATGTTAAATGCACAGATTATCCCTCTTAGATTAGTAAAAAAAAACCAATGGAGTTGCTTTGTCTGCCCATCAGCTCTTAAAAGTCTTAGATTTTCAAATTAGCATCATTCTAATAAAACGTGCTGATGTTCGGCCTGTCCTATATCCAAGAGAGGATATATTAAGTTTGCATTTTATTAGCTGATAATTTACGGACCTTATCATATGACGACTGGTGTGTAATAGCGTTTTGCAATTTCTCTCTCTAGTACGTTCTCTTGAGGATCCCCGTGTACTGTCAAATACAATGAATTTAATCTTGCAGCCTTTTTGTGTGCTAGAATTGTATTACCATCCTTGATACACACGTCAGAGAACAGTAAATAGGTAGCTTTCCTGTAGCTCACAAAATTTGTTGCAAGCCACATTAAAGAACGCACTCGCTGCTGGAGTACAGATGGTGGTGTGGATTAGCAACTTTTAGGACTGGTTGAAACGTCGGCGGTGGCGATGACCGCTAAGGTGACCGAACTAGCATACGTGTAATATTCTAGTGCAGTAGAAGACTTGTAACTGTGCAAGTTTTCTGTGCCAGACTTAAGGCATTTTGATTCAGGGAATGAGTACCAGATTGTATTTCTAGATTGCTGCTGTCTTCTGGAACAGTTTTGAGTGCTTCCTCCTCTACCCTTTTGCATCTTGTTCATGTAGACCAGAAGTCTTGCTGGGTAGTGATTCTCTCTTGTTCAGTGTGTCTTTAGGACTTTATGTGGTATCTTCTCGTGTTTGATCTAGGCAAGAAATTTGTTTCGTTGACACTTTTGCACTTTTACCATTTATTTACTGATTATATGATTATAGTGAGCAAAAAAAAAAAAAAAAAAGAATGAGCTTTTATGCTTGAAAAGTCTGAAAGAGAACAAAGTGATTTAATGGTATAAAGCTTTTTAAAGGGATGAAATTTGTGCTACCCAACGTTTTCCAGACAAAAGTTTTGGTTTCAAAGTTTTGGTTCAAGAAAAAAATTACTGGCCAACTATGATTAATGTGACGGCTACTGCCTTGGGCTATTCAGGCATTGTACTGCTACATCTTGCTTGGAAGAGCCCAAACTCTCAAGCTGGCATTGCTGTAAACCAGATCTGCAGGAGATTGTTCCCAGAATGAGACCTGTAACACACACGGCCTATTTGGGCTTCGTTGTCACAGTCTAAATAATAACTTGTCCGCACTGATGCGGTTCTAATAGAGGCAGAGATTCAGCTTCCAGACAACAATCCTGGTGCTAATTATGACAAGCCATGGAAACCATTGACTTGATGCCACTGCGTTATTTGCTGACGATTGCAGAACAACACATGCAGTCCTCCTCCTATTGCTGGATGTGTTTGCAGTTTCCTCTTTATCCCAAACTACTTACGAGCCAGGAAGAGGATTACTGTATTCTGGCTCCTGCTTCGGCTTCAGTTCACGACCTCTTGTTTTCAAATTTCAGAAAGTATGGCATCGTGACAGCAAGACATAGGAAGTGTATGTTGCAAGCCAGTCTCATTCTGAGCTTGCGTTGTGAGCCTGTTTCAGCCAAGTGTGTTACCAGTAGAGTGCCTGTAATCTACGGTGTACGTCTTGGGTTTGATTAGGAAACGTAATTCTATAGCCTCTGTGTGCTGATAGGAATTCTCCTGCTTGTGTGGTATGATATGAGAGCACAGCCAATATTTTATGATGTAGTCCACAGACAGCATGCTAGTAAGTGAGTCATTTCCTACAGTCCTTTAAAGTTATGCTCTGTGCATTATGGGAAACTCCTTACGTATAGTTACTAAGATATAAAGGCATGATTGCCTAGCAATTGCAGAAAGACTTGAAAACCTCCCCTCTCCAAGCAGCTTTGGAAGGTAATATTTTGACAGCATATGTTATCTGCTGCTTATGAATCAGACTTTATGGCTTCATTCGCCTTGTCTGTGGGCATGCCTTTGAGGCCAAATTTGTCAATTGTTTGCAGTGTCTAGCTGCAGGAGTGCCCCAGAGAGCGTCACGATAGCCCTCCATCTGTTACGTCCTCGGGGGAAATATGAGTGCATCCTGCCCTTAACGTGACCTCTGGAGCACCTCGGCGTGTGATATGCAAGACCTGCTCTTGGGGGCACTCCAGGCAAGGATATCAGTACCTGTCCTAATGGGCCAACTAGCAGCACCTGAGCCTCGCGTATGCCTCAGCGCAGGCACGCTCTTGTGTGACACTCTTGTCAAAATGTTCCCAGCAGATTTAGCGGCCGCTGCAATGGGTCTCTCGCATGCTTTGCTGAAGTGGCACGAGAGCTCCAACCGTGTGTGCCACTGTGGGTATAATCTGAAGAAGGGTGGAGAAAGTTGGACCTGTCTTCATCTGGAGGCGGTATAGACACTATCGAAACTTTGGGAGAGCATAATGTGATCGTTGTGAGAAGACAGCTGCGGAGATATATGAGCAGGGTAGGCATGCGAACGGAAGCAAAGCTGAGTGACAGGGAAGAAATTTAAGGTACGCAGCTGAGGAGGAACATGCCTTGCATTAGGACAGAAACACTTCTGTTTAGCATAGACGAGGAAGCCAAAAGCCAACAAGGAAGCCGCCTCCAGCTAGCCTGTTGTGATGCAGAGTCATGTTCTTATTGCAGAGCAGGGATATGCATCTCCTCATCTGTTTGACGGAAAATGCAGGGATCTTCAGCCTCAAGAACACCCTTGATAAGCCCACTCATTCAGTAGAGCAGCAGGCTGCCTAGCTGAGACCACTGCCTAGCAGTGGGGCAATTCCTTGTGAGAGCCCAACACCAGCTCTCTTCTGGATCCCCTGTTCACCAGCTGTCCTCCCAGCCAGCTCTGGAGTCCCAGTTAACAAAAATGACACACGTTTTCCAGACCAACAGATACCTTCCACCTGGCAGCAAGCCACCAAATGCCTGCTTTTGCTTGCTGCTCATCCTGACACAGGGCCGTAAGCTGCAGGAGATGATGCTCGACCCCTCTGAAGGAGTGTCCTGGTATGACTGGCTGAGTTGCAAGGGGACACCAGTGGATCCATTTTGGGGAACGGCCTACGTCAAGGTCTGTGCGGGCAGGTAGAGCCTCTCAAGTGATGTGGAGTGGGACTGCGAGTGACACAGCACGAGTGCTATTACCAGTTGTGCAGTACGGGCCTGTGGGATAGGAAGCATCCCCAAGGGCATTCCGCTGCACATGTAGTTTGAAGAGTTCTGGTGCGGTAAGATGCAGTAAGGTCCTGCAGAAGGAGCACATGGGGCTGCTCCGCTGTGGCACTGTTGCCGCAGTAATCCTGAGCTGAGGATCGCTCTAGCAGGCCCCCATTGACAAAACACGTCTCAGTGCAATTTACCCTCACCAGCAATCTGTGTTATAGTTCATCGTGCATTGTGGAAACGTGTGGCGTTAGGGTACAGAACAATGAAAAATTTGTTCTTACAGTGTAAGTCAATTCCCATGTACAAAACCTTAGCTACTAGCGCTACAATATATAAGCCTGTAGCTAGTAGAAATCATATGCTGTTATGAGACTATGATAGATTTATGCCCTTTGAACAATGGAAGTCTGTTGTTTCGATGATTTGATATATGCTCAAAGTTTTTGAACTATGTATTTAAATAGAAAACGTTTCGAAGCTCTGATATTTGCAATGGGAGACTCGTACTGTGCTGTATAGATTTGTACCCTCAATAGTCTGATATGATTGCACCTCTACATCATCCACTGCTGTCTGTCAGTGCCTACTATAGTACACGGAGCTTGTAACTAATACAGCATAGGAAGGATAACATCTAGTAGGGGAGTATGGGAATTTATGTTGATTGATTGGAATGCAGCAGGAGGCTACATGTGCTAAAGTGAGGGGACAGATTTGTAAAAGGCCTTTAACTGAGCCCATGACTTGTGACAGATTTTTATATCCCAGCTTTCATACGTGTAGATGTTTACTTTTAATAGAAGGCATGCAACTTTTCACAGTTTTATTGTACATACTTTTCATAGTACATCCATCCTCTTCTGTATGTCTTGCAATGCGTTGCAGCGTTGCACCCTAAACAACAAACTTACTGAACGAAGAGCCTTAACTCTTTGCTCCCAAATCCCGCTTGGACTGCTCTCCCACTAAGGTAGATCAGAAGTGAGGACCTTGCAAAAAAGCTGGCTCTCACTTTTCAGTTGATACTTGAAGGTCAAGAAACTTGGTCCTTGCATGACTGGAATGAATTCTGGATAAGCAAACCCCAGAGCGGAAAACTCACTGATGGGAAGACTTGGCATTGGTCCAGTACGTGCACGTATCCAGGATCTGATCCTAGATTATCTCGGCCTTTCAGTAAAAACATGGACGTGAAGCTGCTAATAACCATTAGAGTTTATTAAGCAAGCAGTGTTTTCCATCCAAAAATGGATGTAATGGAGGATCTCAAAACTTTTTTTTTTTTTCATCCGAAGAAAGATGTTAATGAGGCGGTTGTGCATCTGTCCATTCTGTGCGGGCACAAATGCCGTTGTGTGCACACATGCAAACTTCTGCCTGGGAGAGGGAGAAATCGTATAGGAAAAAGAGCAAAAGAGAAAGAGGAGAAATTGCCTGAGAATTTGGGGGGAGGTCATCTTTGTATTGTGGGTGATTTTGGTGTGGCAAAAAATCTGCAGTTCCAGATCCTCCTTTTAATATTCTTACATAGCAAAGAAAAGAAGTATTTCAAAATAACGATGAAGTATTGTAATTTTTTAAATCACTGCCAGACACATTACAATATTTGGTAACCTCACTTTAGCTCAGGAACAAATCTCCATGTTCTGAAATTTATTTGCTTTCTAAAGACTTCATAATTTTTGTATATTTAATTTACTTTACAGCTTGCTGTCTGAAATTCAAAACTTTCAAGCTATGCAGCTTAGCTTTGGTTAGTCAAGTGGCATTTTTTCTGTTCTGGATCTGTAGTGGAATAACTTTGATAATTGACTTTCCATGATATATTTGCTCCCTTTCGTGTTTGATTATGTGAGTTTATTCGTCTTGGTGCTTATACTGCCTATAGGTTGCATAAACTGAATTAGAAAAAAAATCAGCGTATCTGATCCAAATGTTTATATACCGAAAGGCAATCTAGTAAGTTGATGATAGTTTTAAAAGTGTCACACTTTAGCCATTCTGTACCTCAGTTTACCCACCCGTAAAAGAAGTATACTACCAATTAACTACTTCAGGAGCTTGTCATGAGGTTTAACAAACTGATGGCCATAAAGCATTGCGGGATCCTTGCGGAGACGCTGCTGTACTGTTCTGTAAATAAGAGTTCTAGAGAGACTTGATAATCTCCCAGATCTAGAAGAAATTCTTGGCAAGTCTTTTCCCTATGGCAGCTCAGTGCAGAACTGTTTTCCTTCTACTGATCGGCCTTAATGAGAGTATAGATCAGCACTGCAGATAGTTCAAAAGCTGATCTATTGCCATGATGTCATGCTCCAGCTGGGACATATTTTACGGAGGATTGTACATGTCACTTCCTTCATGTAATTCAGGGTTCCTGTAATTATGCATGAGGTTAGTAACGAGCACGTTTAAGCAGCAGTGAGCTAAATTGGGAACATTCAGGCAGCCGCTCTCTCATACATTTGATACCATGCTGACAGTGTTGTCTGGCACAAGGCAGAGCAGGGGCTGTGGGTCTAGCAGCGTTTAGCTGTACAGGCCGCCGTGTCACAGTTTGTTCAGTATCTCTCCTTTTCGTGGTAGGTAATGCTAAGTGGAAAGCTGCTCTGTTACGATTTTGTTTTAGGGACGCAAACAACTTGTTCACAAGCAGTTAAGCAAGGCCTGTCCCAGTAGCAACTCCTCTGGGGAATCGTAAGATACCATGGGAATATGTGGTGGAGAGACCACTGAGCAGTGCTCGGGTACTCTAAAAAGTAGCATTGCTTATAAGTTTCACTGGAGAATGCTCATCATATTTTGAACATCATTTTTCAAAAAGTCATTTTCCGTTTTTGATGAAACTTTCAGTTAAACGTTTCCTCATTGGATTGAAAAGAAACCCTAAATTTAAAAATGTCTTATTTTGCTGTGAGCAGAACTCAAGTATTTACAGTGACCAAAATTGCTGACCTGAAAGCTCCCTGATTCCAAAATTGTAAGTCAAGCTCCCATAAATTCCTATAAGAAAAAAAGCAAGAAAACTAATTGAGAGTTTGGGATAGTAAGCTGGTGTACAGGAGACCCTCTTTTGATGGATAAGTAGTAGAGACTTCAGCCAGAATCAGCCGCAGCCTGGGTGAGGGCCATAAGCACTGAGCCTTTGGATGTTTATGGGTGTAGCAGTGAGGTTTGCTCCAAGAATGATTCTGTAGAGCAGAATGGAAGAGAGAGGCTTAATCCTTGCTCCCGCAAGAGTTTCCTCTGAGTGCAGCAGCCACGAAAAGAGCGCACAAACTGCAACTTTTCATTTCCTTCCCCTGAAGAGGGTGGTCTGTTGTCCTGGGTCGTCACATTTCCTGCCATGGGTGAGCAGCCTACCGCTGGCCTGGGGATACACGTTTGGGTGGCTCCCGCAGTGAAAAACTTCTCAAAGTCCTGGTGTTATTCCAGTGCAAAACAGGGGACTCACAAGCCACGGGTTTTTGCATGGAAAAAAAACAGTTTTGTCTTGGCACTGCTTTAGAGCTTGCAGAGGCAGAGCAGGACTGAGAGGGTTTGCTTGCGTTCTGGATTCAGGAAATAGTTCTCTGAGCAGGTGAAAGGCTGGAATTTGCTTATTGACCAGTGGAAGGTTGGGAAATATTTAAAAGGGGCAGCATTGGAAAGCGGTTTAGGTATTTTGCGGACACTGGGATTTCAGTTTAGATACTTTTTAAAAGGTGGTACCTGGTACTTGAATTTCTGTTAAGGTGTTTGCCGAAGCAGTTCTGCAACGCTCTGGTTTTATGGTCCTATGCTCCTCTTAAAATACCGTGTTTGAAACAGTATGACTCTGTTAGCGCAGTCCTTGCTTGCTCTAATGTAAGTGAGAAGGGAATCAAACTGAAAATGAACATCTTGGATCTGGATCAGAAGTGTGGAGCTGGGATGGATAGTTCAGGTCCATGTCTAGTTCCCGCTGAGCAAACAGAGCAGACAGGCACTTACGCGAGGAGTTGTGTTTTCATCAGTGAAATAATATGTGCTCTATCTAATGAGCTCAGGTACAATCTGACTGGGACAGCTGCCAGTGTGGATTGCCTATTTCAATGCATGACACTGTCTAATTTCATTTTATTTATTACCCTGTAGAGCACCTATAACAACAATGTCTGGGTGATGACAGAACGATCATTCTAACAGAATACACTGTATAGTTTTTATGGCCTTAGAGACTCGTACTGGCAACTTCATGAGACGCAGTACTGAGCGAGGTAGACCACTGGTCTGATGCAGTCTGACAATTCGCTGTTCCTTGATGCATGAGCTGTTCGGATTGGGCAGGAGCTCCGCTCTGTCCATCTTTCTTGCGTTAGTCTTAGTCTCACTCTATGTCTGTCTCAAACATGAAGGGATCCTTCTGACACAGGGTATTCCCCTAGTAGCTTTTTGAACTGAAATAGTTCAAAGAGCTGACCAGTTGTCCCTCCTCTCTGTGCTATAGCAAAAGTCCAAGGGGAACGCATAGGAACTGTCTGGAATAATTTTCCTTCATATGTTGTAACTTATTACAATTCTTGCTGCTTTCTGCTGAGCCATTTTTATAAAATACAGTGCCTAAAATTGAATTCTCCAGTGAAGTACTCTGCAGAGCCTCAGTAAATGAGAAATTCCATCTTTTTCTCCACCTAATGCCTTTTACTAACCAAAGTTAATATGGCAATTGTTCCTGTGAACTGAAGCGTGACCCTTCTCTACTGTTTGAGGTCATGCTTTGCTTCCCCTCCTGAAGCCTGGCTGCTGTGCAGCGTTGCTGAGATCACCTCAGCAGCTGCATCTGCCAGGAAGAAGCTTGCATGGTCGTGTTGCACGTCTACCTCATGGACAGAGGGGGGAAGTCTGTGTGTTCAGCAACGGGAAGAATACCCCACACCCTCTTACCTTGGGCTTTCAAAGTATTTCGCAGACCCAAATTAAGTCTCGTCACTCAGCGATAACTAATGTCAAACTGACATTATTGTCTCCATTTTCATGGGTATCTCCTGGTGATAAGGTCCAACTTTCCTAGTGTCTTCTTGAGACATTTTGTGGGTCTTAGATTCACTCAGTATGATTTTAGCTTGCTTGCACATCTCTAGGTCTTACGGGCAAGCAGTGTTTCTTTCTTTTGACTATTATAGTGCTCGTATTTGTTGTTTTGCTACACGTTTGGTGGTTGCCCTGATAACCTACCCTTCAGACCATCCATTTTTATCAAAATGCACCTGCCCTCTGTTCTTAAGTATGGGTTTGATTCATCTCCCATGGCAAGCTTCAAAAATTAAGGCCATAAAATTTTTCAGAACCAAGAATGTATTTCTTAGTTCCTGTCCATTTTCAGTACTTCTGTTTTTTCCTTCTCAAAAGCCTGCTTGGAACAGACAGTATTAGGATCAGGCAGAGAAATTTTAGACTAGAAAAATTCAGCCTGAATGCATGTAAATGTTGTTCCACAAACTATTCAAAAGTCAGACTAGATCTGAGGACTTTTAGATTAAACTATTTTTGCAATAGTCTGAAATAGTTTACTGTACGGTTGCAAAAAAGGACCTCCCTGATTGTTCCTACCCTGTCACTTGAAAGTCTGCTGCGGCTTTTCTCTCTCAATAGTTTAAAAAATTTTAAATTAAATTGCCTTGTCTTAGCAGCCAACATGTGAAAAGATAGCAAAGACTGTGCCTTGGTGAAATAGGAAGTGTAAGAGAAACTAGACTGGTGACTTTGTTTTCATCTTTGAACTACGATTTAAATGTCTTGAGTTCTTTACAGTCGTTGCTTTCCCAAGCAATGTATTGCTATCCTTATTGTACCAAAAGGAAAGCTCGATTTTTAAAGCAGTTCATCTTTCGTTTAGGGACATAAGAAAGGGGCTAGGTTCCCAAGAAAGGTTCAGCAGCCTTACTTCACTGAGGTTCTCCAACCTGTGTGTAACTGTGAGCGTGTGACCGCTCTTGCTGACTTCATACGCGTGTATCCCGCTGAATCAGGAGAAATCTGAGCTGAGCTGTGTTGAAAATCTGCCCAAGTCAAGCATTTTAAAGCTGTTTGGACCTTGTTCCACTCAGTATTGCAAGGCTTAAGTTAGACAGGTGATGATTAAATTCCCTTGAAAGCAGTGGCAGTGAGGCACTGAGGCATGTTGTGAAATATCCCACTTGATACTTACTGTTCTATGTCTTCAGTACCTACATATCTTGAAAAATCAGGCTGTAGGTAATTTACCCAACATCACATAGGATCTGTAGGCCCAGGCTCATATTTGAACTGCAAGACTCTTCTATTTTCCTATAGATGGCCCTAAAACAAAATAATGAGATCAGAAGAAAAAACAGTGAGATAATTCTTTCTACAAATTCTAATATGCGAATAAGGCAGAGCGCACTTCTGTTCAGGCCGGAGTGCTGCCTGCTCTGCTGTGTTCCTGTAGGATAAGCTATTCTGACATCTTGCATTTGGGTTTTTCACGGAAAGCCTAGCTTTCTCTATTGGAAAGATAATATCCTAAACATATGTCTAGTGATTGATTCCTTCATATGTATGCTCAGTGCATGTAATGCTCTCTTAAGGGAACAAATGCTGATGTAGTTGAGTCAGCGGGACTGGAACACTAATTTAATTAGTGTTTTTAGTCAATATTTACTGTTAAGACAAAACAGCTTTTGTTCTACGGGGAATATAACATTGCATACCCTAATACAATAGCTTATGGGTAAAATGTTTAGTTAAGCCATTAGAATTTTTTCTAATGCGTCACTAATAAAAACAAAGTTCAGTTTCCCTAAAGTATATTTTAGATTTGGTCTAATATCAGTAATATTTCTCCAGAAGTTTTCCGGCTATCTCTAAGTGCTTTATCAATAGTAAGCAAACTCTATAATAGGCCTCTCAGGTAGACAAATAACGGAACTTTTTTTGCAAACTGAGAAATGAGACTTAAATTAGGTAGGGCCAATTTGTCAAAGATATTATTGACTTTAATCATCTCAGTACCGCAGTCTATCCTCAGCTTTTTCTACTCTAAAGAAAAATTTCTTCATCTTTGTCCCGGCAAAATATGATCACAGGTAGAGACTTTGTAGTTCACATTTCACATCTTGTTAAAAAGAAGATTTGGAAGGTGGGACGGTGGTATGGGAAATGCTAGATGTTGGGCGGTGCCACTGTTTTGCTAAAGCCAATTGGACACCTGTGGTTTTGGGTACTGCAGTAAATGGATATTTAAACATGCAGTCCAAAATAATTTGCTGAAGCTGGTCAAAACAAGCAAACACAGTTCCTGCAAATACAAGCAATTGAGAGAAGTATTTTTCACAAATTTCTATTTTCAGAGAACTCTTCAGATAAACATACAAACTGAGCTGATGCAATGCTCATGTCTTTGGAGGACTGATCCATAAAAGGTAAAATTGAGGACTTCTAATAATAGCGTTACTGCCAGCTCAGTGACTTCCGTTTTAGATTCTTTGTTGTTATGACACATTGCTATATTCACTGTTGAACTGAGAAAACCTCTCCTTGTTTCTGGGCCTCAACACTGTCTTTTTAAAATCACTTTATATGCCAGTTGCTATTCTTTGTCAAGCAGTTCTCCAAGGAAGCACGAGATGTCTGGAATTCCATCGTTGCACTTTTGCAAAGGGAACTTGAACAAGTTTGGCTAAAAGGCTCTTTCTTGTTCTCGTTACGTGGGTTATCTAGGATTCAGAGATACTGCGACTAAATCATCTGATCTGGCCACCTCAATAACACGTGATAGATCGTCACTCGTGCGGCCAAACAAATTCTAGTCAGAGCATGGACTAGTTGTAGAACTGTAGCATGGATTTTTCAAATACATTTAGGCTTGCGGAGAAGTTGTCAACACCAAGCCTCTACTCTTGAATGTGCAGGCAATCTCTAATCCCTTTTTGACCTGGTTAGTAATTTCATCTAGTGATTGCTACAAAAAACTGCTCTGTTGATAGCAAATGAAAATACGTTGTCCGTGCTTCAGAATATTAGAGACACTGGTTATCCGTAGCTCCTTCTCGCTTTCATGAGACTTGGACGTTTTAAGCGTCTCAGCGTGTATTGGAGTGCGCCGCAGTTCTGCTGCAGCAAAGCAGCTGTAATAAGGAGGAGCTGGGGAGAAAGATGCATTTTATCCAGAGACATGGGCCATTTCATATTCATTTCAATAGTGTCTCTCTCATTAAAGCATATGTACTTAACGCCCCACAGAGACCTGCACACCATGTGAATGTGAGACAGGTACTTCTTTTCCTTTTCTCTAATTGCCTTCGTTCTAATATGACAGACATCCTCATGGACCCCGAAAAGCTCTTTGTCTATGGAAAAAGGAAGCTGCTTATCCTTTCTATAAAAAAAAAAAAAAAAGAAAGAAAAGAAATTGGGAGATCAAGATTATCCCTGGGAATTGTACTGAATGTGAAAACATATTTGGGTAGCTAGCTATTCGGTTGATCCTTCAGTCTAGTCTTGGCATTTATACTGCTGGAATTATATTCTAAAAGACATCTCTGTAGCGTTTTGTGTACAACTCCGGTATACGAAAATAGATATTTTCAGAATAGCCTTACGTATGCTGAAATGAATCTCCGTACGAAGAAATGAGCCCGCTCAAAGCGATGGGGTTATACTGAGTTTGTGCGTCATCCAGGTTTGCTGTTGTCTTTTGGATCTCCAGAAACCTCACTGGAGTGCTGCACAGTCATAGGTAATTGGGCAAAACAATGGCAAGGCCACAGCAACAAGCAACTTGTGCTCTTGGGGAGCACAAGTCAAGTCATTCTTGTCATCAGACATTCCAGTCACCTGCTGGGATACCTGGGGGAAAAATTAGGGTAGCAAAACACATATTGTTTCTTTTGTTAAAAGTGCCAAGTTCGGTGGAGATGAATTGGCCATCTGTTCCACTCCCAGCAACATTCTGGCAAGCCGTAAAGCTCATTTTTATACGTTGCCACTTTCCATCAGTGCTAACAAAAGTCAGAGGGAATTGTTCGGTTTTTTCCTAGAACATTCTTCCTTTTGACAACATGCAACTGAGAGCTTTTTGCTGCTAAGTTTTGTTCTCCCTCTGGCCTCTACTTGTTTGCACAAGACATTCAGGTACCTTATCTCCAAGCGAGAGAGTAATCAGACACCTATTTAAGTTTGAAACTAAAACCTCTCAGTGGATTTCACAACAAAGAACTCTTGTCCAAGCAAACATTGTTCATCCTGGTATCAGTTCTTTCACTGATACAGTCCCAAGGTTTGTGCACACTTCATCTTGTAGGACAGTCCACGTCTCTCTATTATGGTTAGGGTCACGGCCTTCTCCCCACTGTTTTCCTTTTATAGCCCAAATGACACAGTACCGCCATTAATTACAACCTAATTGACTGTCATAGCCTGTGGTGGTATTCTGTAACACAGTTCTGAAGCTACAGAAGCCATCCCTAGTCTGGGCGTTTGGACTCTTCTTGCATATGATAAAAGTCCGTCTTTCAGAGGGCCAGCCGCCATCACCCGTGGGGTGGTTTTATCAATACAGCAACGTGGAATTCAGGCTGTGTGTGATGTATCTTATGTGTTGTAGAAAATTCATAGTATATTATGAAATGTACATACATCATCTATCTTAAGAAGTACCTTACTCGGCTGAGCTGCTGAGCTCAGGTTTATGGTTTTCAAGACAGTCAGTAATATGTAGGAGCTCTGGCACTAAGAAACACCTCTCTGAAGCACCGCGTCTGCCCTGGCTGCTTACGGATAGTGATGGGGCTGTTGGGCAGGGAGAGGGGAGAGAAGCTACTGTAGTCTCTGAAGAGATGTAGCTTCTGCCTGGAGAAATGACTTTGTGTGTGTTCAGATTGTCCGAATTCCTGTAAATACTTTAAATTATTGTTTTACAGCATTTTTCCCTTCCTGAATGACTGTTACTTAAATGTCAGCCAGTTCAGCGTTGTCTTATGTTAGGTTTCTATGCATACATATTTTTGAAATTGCATTTTGCTAAATGAAATTACCCATTTAAAATACGTTTCTGAACTTTTAGGACTTCTTAATGAAGTCTCCGTTCATTCTGAGATCATTCTTTAGCTATAGCAAACAGTGATCAAAATCAAACACCACTTTGTTTATGGTGATACGTCCATACTTATTACTTATGAAAAAGAGAGAGAAATTTGCATTTCCTCCTCCAAATGTTTATCTTGGAGAGATATAAGGAAAAGCTCCAGCAATTCTCTCGTTTTTCAGGGATCCTTCAACGTTAGCACGTTTGTGCTGTGTTGAAAATGCGGTTTTCCAGCAGCAGATAGATAGGCTGACTGGCCATTTCAGCTAGCTTTCCTCAGTGCAGTCACCCTGAGCCCTGGCCGCTTGCCCCTGCGGGCCTGCGCAGAGAAAGACTGAATCGAATGGTTCGGGGAGCTTTGGAAACCTGGTTTCCAGAGCGGAAACTCTCACTCTTCCCTGGCGTGTGCGGTGCAGAGGCTGCACGGTGTAGAAAAGCGTACCTGCCTTCTTGGGACTCCTGAGATAGGCCAGTAATGACAGCAGCAGCAGAGAGCGGTTTGCGGTCAAAAGACCGTAAAATGAAATAAACGGTGTCAAACAAATGTCCTGTGACAACTGTCAGGCCATTAAATTGTAGAATAAATAATCCCAGCCTCTTTAGATATCTAATCAGCTTCTGTATGATTACTAGAGTATGAAATAATGCTTCAGTGCTGGAAAGGAGCCAGGGAATATTTACTTACCCCTCCCACTGCTACGTGGATTGCTGCTGGCAGGTAACTAAATCCAATAATTGCTACCAGGGAAAAAAAGGCATGTCTGCCGTTCGCTCTCCAAATTGATTACAACGCAACAAAACAAGGCTCTCTGAAGGGAAGTGAAAGAAAGATTTGGAAGCTGGAGGAATTTGAAACGCTCCGTTTTGGGCACGTAACCTAATCTGGTGAGATGAGGGAGGCAAGCAGTGTGGAAGGGGACAAGGCACCCTGCGGCGCAGAGGGGATGGAGCTGCACGTGCTTCAGGGCGATTTCTTCTAAAGAGAGTCTTTATCTGTTTGAAAATGAGCTGCATGCTCCAGTGGCTTAGCCTTTCCCCTCACACACGTGTGGCTCCATGGTCTTTCTTGAAGCTATTTGCAGTTTATATCAGGGAAGGAAAGTAGATAATCGAGCCCCTTAAGCTTAGCTTTGTGATCTAGGTTTGTGCATATGTAAGAAACAAAGGAACCAGACTGCGATTCTTGTTCCCTAACTCTCCGGCAGGATAAACTTGCTCTGGGACACTTGAAACTGGCCGGACGTTAACGAACAGAAAAGAGCCATGCCAGAGTATTGCTGGTAATACACCAAAACTACACAGTTTTGTGTTTCATTCCGAAAGCTTCCTGGAGCTCCAGCTGAATATAAGGAGCTAAACCAGGCCAGCAGTTGCAGTGCAGATCTCTGAGATGAAATCCAACCCTGACAGCAAGTACAGCCCAATGGGCGGCAGAAAAAATCAACAGTAGAGAAGAAGGATTCCACTAGAAAGTGTGCTGGTATGTAATATGGACCTGTCTCGTAGGATTATTTACATCTAGGGTTTTGGCGGAGACGCCGGTTAAAGCCAGGAACATGCAAAACTCTGTGTGCTTCAGTCAATCCCATCCTTTGTGCCTATTGTGGGAGGGAATTTCCTTTTCTTGAGTTTCGCTAAGCTGCTGTAGCCAGGAGAGGATTCATATTTATTCCGCCTTTGACTGAGATAGTTTTTAGTGCATGATATGGTATGCCACGCTTCCCGCAGCTGGTCCGGCTTAACACGTTATCATCGCAGGCTCTCTGTCTTCCTGAACCTTTGCTACAGGTTGTCGGTGTCTCCACTCTCCTGGCGTTACCGCGTACGTATTTTCCGAACACGCTTTTGTCAGAATTATTTGTTTGACTGCCCCTGTAGGCTGCTTTAGGAGACGCTGGGCGGGAGCGGGCTGGGGAAGGGGCTTCAGAGGGGGCTGGCCGGCTCATGGATGGCCCTGCAGTCTGCCAGCGGCGCGGGGAAGGGCTGCTGGAGCTCAGCTGGCCCTCCAGGGCCGTCCGTTCCTGTAGGGGCTTTGTTGCCTCTGCCCTGACCCATCCCTCCCTTTGAGAGGGGCAACAGCACGATTTCACCCTACAGATTGGTCTCGCCACCTTCTGATAAGCGAATGCAGCCCTTGGAGTGACAAAGTGGAGACAGCTCTTACCAAGGATGGGGGGGATTGGGGAGTGCAAAGCAGTTACTGTCCTGTTCTTCGCTCTGCAGTGTGGTGGTTATAGACATATGCACGTGTCCATACTTCACAAGGAAGCAAGCCCCACGCATTAATTCTCCCCCCGAATCTGTCCAAGGCAGACTCCAACTGTGGCTGTAAATTACATACAGACACATGACACAGATATATTGTCGGGCTAGGATTTTTCCACTCTGTGCATTTAATTTGACTCAACAGTGTCGCCCCAGTTTCTGCAGATTACAGAGTCCACACTCTCAATCATTTCTATTGCTCCCATAAGGAGAGCATTTTGCTTTATTTCTTTCTCGTGTGCTTGCACCTGCTGTGTTTTATTGTCCTCTTTAACCCTTTTGTGGCATGGGCATACTCTCTCTCAAACTCGTGTGCAGCCGCCAGCCGTCTTGCTTTGCTGCAGTACTAAGGGGTGTTTGATGGCTTGCATGGGAAGGCGCAGCGGGAGGAAAAGGTGGGGAGGCGGAGGCATCTGCAGCGTTGTGTACGCTGGTGCCCTTCCGCTAGTCGGAGTCTGTGCTCTAGAATGTGGTTTCAATTTTTGCCTTCGAAATATGTAATGAGAAGTATTGCCAATACATACTGTATTCTTCCTTCATCAAGTACTCAAGTCATTCTCATGTATGCTGACAACGTTAAAAGTTACATCTTTTGACAGTGGTGTTTGACACTTAGTTTACAAATTGTACTCTTATTTCAAAAACAAGAAGGAAGTAGAACGGGAGTTGATGGCCACATCAACTTTTTATTATTCTTTTTGTTATTCTGCCTGCTTCACCATACTATTGGAAAATCATATCAATAGCCCAAGTTTGGTATTTTCTGTTTTGATGAACCCATAATTTTGTGCCGGAGTTGGTCAGAGTTCAGACATGTGCGAATAGCTTGCTTTCTAGGACCTCCTTTGGGTGTTTACCTGGTCACTCCAACAAGAAGAGACTGTTCTTCTATGTTTTTCTACTTTTTTTTTTGGAAATGGACTTTTGAGATTCATGACTTTGGCTGGTTTTAATGGCAACGGAAGCTGGAACTCTCCGTGTTCTGGCTCCACGTTCTGTACTTCACTGAAAGCATCCACTCTGCACTGGCTTTGAATTTCTTGCAGATCACTAACTCCAGAGCTCATGGTTTAAAACTTAGAATTCCCGCCTTTTGTGTGTTTACTCGAAAGATTTAAAGGCATTTTGCAAATTTAGTTCATGCTCACCCATCTCAACATGTAACAAATTTCATCCAAGGTCGTAGAAACTGTAACCTAGAACAGAATTCAGAGCACGGGAGGTTCAGCGTTCCTATTTTCTCCTTTTTACTAATGGATCCTGCTTACTGCCAGTTTTCTGTGAACGTCTTTGGTTTGTCCTTTCTTTCCCCCTATTTATATTGCTTTTCAATGAAAGAAAAAGTTTTCCAAAAGTAAAGTTCATACTTGGGTTTCTAGCCAGTTGCATGAATGCTCAGTGTTTTTGAAACAGGAAGAAATTTAAAAAGGGAAATGGTTTTCAAGAACTGTCATTCACAAGCCTCCCTGATTTTCGGTGGGTATTGTGCTGTTTAAGACCGTCTAAAAAACTATCCCTGCTGCTCCAGTGTGGATTTTCAGAGCAATATTTTCAGCCTCCAGTTTTTACAAATCTTGGCTGAATGTGCTTACATATTTGACATACACTGGAGTGTAGTTTGATAACAGCTGGATATGTGTGTCACCATGTGCTGGCTCCCTGGGACTGACAGACTGGAAGGAGCTAGAGCAATCTGCCCTGGACATGCAGAGCTTTGTATATTGAACATGGACTTTTGAGGCTGTTGTGAAATGGGATCCGTGTTCAGAAAGATTTATGCAGACAACAAGTGGGAAACTGCCCATTTCCCAGTCATGCGGAGAGGAGGAGAATTACTGGTAAATAGAGGAGAGGAGATCTGTAATGGATTCAGACTGGGGAGATGGGCAGGTCACAGTCCAAATCCAAGATCTGCACACAGAACAAGCACTACCCACATAAGACACTGTGAGGAGATGGTGTAGAAATTCATGCTATGGCTGTGACCTCCCGGTGTTTCTAGGGTATTGCTCAAGTCTTTTTGGGAAGCAGAGCCTGGGCAGTTCCTTGGGCTTGGCCTCCCGTATCTGTATGCCCCACTGGGAGTCGTGACTTCAGCCTCCTGCTCAGCTTCTTCCAGCTCATGGGGTGCACGTGCGAAAGGGAGCGGCAGAAGTGACTGCTGGCCGCTTGCTTCAGCTGTTTTCAGTATATTACGCAGGTCTTCCCAGCACAGTCATCCTCCTTCTTGCTAGCATGCTTTAGTGAGCGGTGGTATGGTTAACACTGTGAATGTCCATCTACAAGAAGTTCTCCTATAGGTCCCGAAGGTCTCCTGAAGGTCTACTTGTCGGTCTCCAAGCCCTTCTCCCATTCTTATGGCTGCTGCAGTTCACATGTCAGAGTTACCATTTCATGTGCGGTAAACATATCACGCATCTGTTAAATGAGTTTGTGATTTTCTTGAAACTAGCTCAGGACTGTATCTAGAAAAATACTAGACTACAAACACAACGTGAAAGCAGGAGCTGAACCTGTATCCTGCATGTGAAAGAAAGATGGAAATTGTATGATACTGACTGTTCAGGAGAAAACTTGTCCCCTCCTCACTGCAGATACCGCTTCCCCAAAGGGAAGGTGCAGCAGGGTAGACACAAGAAAACGTGGCCTTATGTCTGGGTTTGCTGGGATGTGTATATCTATAATCCCTCACGACATACCCCTGTTTAACTTACTGTCTTACTCAGGCCTCTCCCCAGTACGTATTTTGATGAAAATGCCTCAGCCCCAGTCTCATGCAACCTTTCCTGCTGCTGCTGACTTCAGTGTTGTTCCTGTAGCTCATCCCAAACCTACTCAAATATTTCCAGAGAAGGGTTTAATTATAGAGCATTCTTCCCATGTTTTATGACATTAGCTAAGAGTGAGTTCCCATCCAAGAATTGAAGAACCCACATTTGTTTGATTATCCACTGTAATGTTTGTTTTTCTTCCCATCAAACAGAAATGGGCTTGTCACAGGACATGTCGCTCTAGGGGAGAGGAGGTGTGGGTGAGAGGAGCGTGTTAGCACATAACTCTTTGAATGAGTTGAAGCAGTGTTAATAATCTGATGTCCAATCCTGAAGACCTTCCTGGAATCTCTCTCCAAGACACAGTTTCCTTCTGAGTATCCAATATTCCATCAGTGGGGAAGGAAAATGATGTCTGCTAAGGTGCTAATTGCTCATGTTTATCAAAAGTCCAAGAGTCTGCAAGAGGGTGGGGGGACGTTTACAGCTAGGAAACTTCTCTTTGCCCAGCCACTTCTGAGAACTCGGCCGAGGTGATTTATGGCTCTCTTCGCCAGTGAATGCTTCACACGGGGTTGGATTTTTCTTTTAAGCCGCTGAATGTTTAGTATAGAAATGATTAGAAGTGACTGGACAAGTATATGACTCAGGAACTTTAATAAACAACAAAACATGCAAATAGCTGTTTCTAAATGGCTGCTGCACAGTTTGGCATGCAGGGGAAAGATTAAGCACAATTCTAAAAAAAATCAGAAAAGAGCAGATCGCTTAGGTAGAGGAGGTTAGCACATAGGCCTAATCCAGATAAAGTTTGCATGGCAGGACTTGTACTGTTTCAAGATGTGAGAGAGGAATTATCCATCTTCAAGCCTTATTAGAAGTCAGCAGCAGGAGCCAGGTAGTTTAAAGCACTTAATGATTCACCCCTGGCCTTTAGAATATCATCCAAATGCAGTATGATCCAAGTCGTCTTCCTGCCCACCAGTTATCTGGCCTGTAGCGCTTAAAGGTGACAGCACCCTCGAGTGCAAGGCAGCATCCTTGAGTGTAAGGAATACGAAACAAGCAAGAAGGACAAAACATAAATTTCCGATTCTAAGGCATCAGCTTGGCTCAAGGAATTCCGGTGGGACTAACCTCTCAGTTGAGGGAATGGTCCAGGACACAAGTTAGACTATTGCAAACGTAAAAGCATCCCCTATGCAGTTACACAGCAAGAAGCAGTCAGTGACTTCTTGCAGGAAACCTCAGGAAAACTTCCAGTTTTAAGAAAATGCTTGGCTATAGAGTGCTCCTGCAAAGGGAGTGCAGCAGAAATATGTTTGCAGGTCACCCAACCAAGTTCCTTATTAACTGGGGTAAAAATCCAAAGGTCTTTTTGTTTACTTGTTATCATTTCCCCAAACAGATATGTGGGAAGCATGGCTAAGAGGAAGATGTTCATAGCTGGTATGGCTGAACCAGCTTGCAAACTGATAGATCAGGCAAGTCCTATCTGTAGGAAGAAGCTTTTTTTCCCCCTAAGAAAGAGGTTTTTAAAGTCTAGTTCCTTCGTGTCGATACTTAGTTGAATCGAGTTGGTACAACATACTGAGCAATGGGATGGCACGCGTTATGTCTCCTTTATATTGCCGGCTCTGCTATTTAATTTCTGTGTGAGCCGGACGAGTCATTTTACTCCCCCTGCTTGAGCTGTAAATTGTTTGGAGGCCTGAGTGCTACTGTAACGTTAGGAAAGTTTTAACAAAAAAGCACAAAAGCGTATTTTTCAGCTCCTTAAGACTGAAACGAAGACCTGGGCTGTTACTAGAGTAAACTGAGTGGGAGAGGATACTTCCGTGCTTGCTGCACCTGCTTGCAGATACGTAGTGCTGTAACTCAGCAAGGCCTGTGGAGCTGCAAGGACAGTGTCTCCTGGGCTTTGGAGATTGTGCGTTGTTGTTTTTTCCTCCCGTTCTGTGCCATTATGAAAAATTGCCAAGGGAGTGGCAGTTCTTTGCTTGGCTCTTACAGTTCTACTCGGTTTTGGTATTAGACTTTTTAGGTGCCTATTTAAAGCACAGCAGCCCCAAAGGAAGGAGGCTGTTGTGCTTCTCCTGGAGAGGTTGCCCTCTCAGGTGCGGAAGGGAAGCCTGTGCGCTGCTACGCAGCCTGTGGTGAGAACGATTGCAGGTGATAAACGGCAGAATTCAGGCTGGCCACTGATCTCAGCTCTTGGATCTGCTGTAGGTTGTTATCGTTCCACCTGATAGCAGCTAGACCTATTTGTAAAAATGAAGTGTGAGGAAGAAGCCATTCTGTTGCTCTTCCCTACAGTATGGCGAATAGTCATGATGGCAGTGACCCAGCAAAGGGAGCAAAGACAAAAACAGCAACGTTGCCAATACTAATGAAATTTAGTGTAAAGTCGACTTAGCAGCAGTCATAGCACAGCACTTGCAGTCCTCCTTTGAACACTGCTGGGGACGGCTGAGTTGCAATTCCTGTGCTGGGACTAACTCTGCAAGCACCTTCTGCAGGAGCGGGAAGAAGGCTCCTGCTTAGCTATTGCCTCTGGAAAGACTCATCTGAATTCTGAATTACAGCCGCTTTGGTTGCACCTGGGCTTTAGACCTGACACTGTCCGTTTCTGCAGCGCTAAGGGTGCATGGAGATCTTAAAACTAGGTTAAAAAGGCTTCCCCCGCAGGGAGGGCGCTCAGCTCCTGCAGAGCCAGCTGTGCCCTGCAGCAGCCCTGCCCAGCATATAGACATACAGCTGTCATATACACAGCTAATTTGGACCCCAGCAGGATCAAGAGGATGGTAAAATACTGAAAAGCCACTGTTAGCATAGCACTGTTGTGTGGTGTTTGGGGGAGTCCCGTCCTCAGATACTACACTTTTGGGGCATGGCCTCTGTTTTCTTCTGTGGCTGTACTGTAGTTTTGATAATGGAACCGTGGACTGTGACCAGAGGCCTTGGATACTAATAGAAAAGAGAATAATACCAATTACATGGAATAAGATTTGTAGCAATATCTGAATCACTGGAGAGCTCTGTGAACTGACATTTGATCAGTTCAAATGGTGGCAGTTACATAATATCATCTTTGAAGAAACCATGAAGTTCAGTGTGAAGTGGTGCAAGGTCCCGGTCCCGCTGTGTTGTTTTCTACGTAGCCAGAACTTTCTAGAAAGTATGCTTGCTAAAGAAGTTATTTAGTTAAAGGAAGCCGAGGGCTCACCTGGAAACTACAAAAGAGATCAAGTGTCCAAAAGATTATTTCATAACTTATTCTAAAAACAGAAAAGAAAGAGGAAAGATAATCATCCTTGATTCTGGTGCTGGAGAACACAGGCCAATTAAGGGCTTTATAGCTTTCTTTGGGTATTTTGGGGAAACCGCCTCTTTCTGCTTGAAACACGTTATTCCCTCTTTGTGTTCTCGTAGATTACGTTAGTAGAAGAAAAGTCCCCGAAGGAGTCTAATCGGAAGTTTTCCAGTGTTTTCTGGTAAACTTCAAGCAAGGATTTGCATTAGTCAGCAAATTATTGTGTTAGCGGCTTTGAATGCAGCAGTCGTGTTCTGGCGCTGCCACTCTCTTTTTCTCTTCTAATGGCAATAAAAATGTAATTGTGAACGCCTTAGAATTGCAGAAGTAAATGCAAACCTATCAGAGTCATTGAGGTGGGCGATAACATATTTGTTTTCAATGAAAGATACAGAGCCAGGTGGCTGGTGTATTTAGTTTTCAAGCATAAAAGACATGGACGCTTTATGTTAATCTACAAATTGAGACTTAAAAGATTCCACTCATACTTTCAGAGCATAGTGGATAGCAATGTTAAGTATTGACACAAGAAATATTTTTTGAAGTTATGCAGAAGAGATGGCAAAAATGACACACAGTGAGAAAGAGTGAAATGATATTTTGGTTGTTCTTCTCTAAGTTTTGTGGTAAGATCTCCATTTCATGCTGTACTGCCAGCAGTGTTAGATGATATGACAGTAAAAGCATTGACAGATCAGCCTGCCCGGTATCTGTCCTCTTCGTGCAAGCCTCTTGCTCGGATTAAATAGCCACATCTGGGAAGGGAAAACAGTCAGGTTAAATTATTAGCACTACATTTGGAGGCCTTATATGAGCCAAACCACGCAAACTGCTAAGTGCAAGTCGGATGTCAAGAAGACGACGACTCCACATTTCTTTATATAGTAAGTAAACAAGAACATCTGATTCAGTAGACTCACCTAAGGGAGAAGTGGATCCTCCGTCCTGTCAGGTTGTCAGATCAAGACCAGATGCTCTTCTGGAAGGCGTGCTTTGGCTAACCACAAAGCCGTAGTCTCTGTCCGGGGTTAACTGAGTACCATTTAAAGGCCTCTGAGACACAGAAGGTCGATTGGATGGCCAGCCAGGGTTAGCTCCATCATGGGACTTGAGCGCCCAAGTCCAAAGCCCTAGTCAGCCCAGGTCTCTGATTCTCTTCCAGCGCTTGCCTTGAGTCACCTGATTCCACTAGGTGTCAGGATGCCCCAGAGGTAGGGACTGCAATACTGAGATTTAGGACTCATCACTTCTTCTGGCCTTAAATTCTATGAACTTGCATCAGTACTGGTTGTACCCTACTGGTGCAGGCTACCAGTGATACAGTCAGGTTTCTCAGCCTTACTGAAATGAGTGGCAAAGTTCCTAGGCTAGGACTTCACCCTTGATAGCCATCCTCAGAGATACTGAGCTTTGGAAAGGAGAGATGGCCATGTGGCTATGGCCCTGCTACATGTGAAGAGTTCCCAGTTTTTCTGTGGGCTTAGAAGAGTTAGTTTGTCCTAGAGCCTATGGAAATCGGTGGAAGAACTCATATTGGCTGTAGTGGGCTTTGAATCCGACTCAGTTCTTCCCCTTTGTGAGCGGGAAGTCAGTGCTGCTTTTGTCTGTGTTGTCTGCTTAGTCTGCAAGGTGTCTGTGGCAGGAACTCGTCGCTACTGTGTGGGTGCATGCGGCCAAGTACGTGATTCTCCCTGATATCACGATGCACCTTGGACTCTGCTGGAGCACAGATAATGGCCAATAATAGAACCAAGCAATGGCAGCATAGTGTTTTCTATTGTATAATGGTACAATGTATTCATTGTAGTCAGATATAATCATACTGATGACATGAAGGGGCTACAAAGCAGCACAGTCATAGGACATAGAATACGCATCTCACAAAAACAGTGCTACCCAGAGAGGTTGCATCCTGTATAACTCTTCCAGAAAGTCTTGTTCTGATTGTATTTAAAATAATATAATGCTGAAAACCTAGTCCCAGGTTTTAAAGCTCATGGATCTCTCTGAAAGATAAACACGCGGGAGATGCAGTGTGGTATGAGCAACTCTTAGCGTAGCTCCTCTTCGAAACATTGACTTCATCACTGCTAAGGTACAGAACGTCTGTTTTTTTCAACCCTGTATATGAGCTGCACGTAATGTGCTGACCGAGGTTTGCCTTTTGGCCTGGCCTTATCTCTTTTTTATATAAAGCTCTGGCAAGTTGTTCCATGCGTATGCATGAGTACCTCCTCCATTTAACTTTGTACAGAATCCTTCTAATTTCCCAGATTCCTCCCTGGCCTGTAGTGTGGTTTCTGGACTTTCTGATAGGGCCTGTCAAGGGGTTAAAGTCCACTCTGCTGACATGGGTGAGAGCTTCAGATAGGGTTATGAGGAGGCTGGGTAGATGCCATATAAAGGGCAAACGAGTTTATGTTTCAGATCAGTTGGGGCCAGATTTAGATCTCTGCACCCTCATTGTATACACTTAGCTCCTGGTGGCCTCCCTGTAATTTCTCTTCTCTCAAGGTAACTCCTTGCCCTAAGTGTGGGTATATGAACGTGAATCACTGCAAGTTGTGACAATTTAGATTCTGGATTGCGGTATTTCTGTCTATATAGAGAGATTTCATTGAAAACTGAGAAGCATTAGTATTAGACATGCCCCTAATTCATTTCCAAAATTATTGCATTAAGAAAGATTTCACTGGAGGCTAGTTGTGCTAAGCGTCAGTCTGACGTTTCAACAAGGATGCAGAGGTCAACACTAAAAAAATAAAATTTCAGAATTTTATTTTCTTTGACATACAGCTAAGTTCGTCTTTGGTCTAAATGAAGAAGACTCACTGAATTGAGAGATGGAAAAATACCTGTTAGGTCATCGTGCCCACCTCCCTGCCAGTGAAGGACTTTTCCTAAAGTAGCTTCTTTAAAATATTAATGAGTCTAGTTATAATACGATTCAAGTAATAGGACTTCTGCTGCTTTCCGAGGGGAGGCTCTTCTAGAGTCTAATGACTTTCACCCTTGGGTAACTTTCCTTGTCTCAAAGCTTTTTCTGTCACTTTTTGGTACTATGCTACTTTTCTCATTTTCCCCGATTCACACATTCTAGGCCCCAGAAGGGCCCACTGGCCTTGTAGTGTGACCCTTTCCTGACGTTTCACTTTGTGATTCTTGAACCAAGGATTAACTGATTTGATGCCTATTTCTTAGATTTTGTGTGAGAAGAAACTACGGTGCTTGCAGCTAAGGCAAAACATCTCTTGGTTTGCCTGAATAGTGATTGGGAAAAGACTGCAGTAGATGACCTCAGGGCAGCACTAGCTCTTGGTCCTGGTACCCAGCCTTTAACTCTTGTCTCCCTGTCCGTCCTGCCAGCAAGGCTATATTGTTTGGGCATGTAATCTGCGTCACACTTGCCTGGAAATTTCTCTTTCAGTTAGACTTTTTTACTTTCCCCCCCCCCCCCCGACATTTGAGCACAGGGATTTCACGTGTACCTGGTCTCCGCCAAAGTGGTCAATGTCTTTGCGTTACAGGTCTGTAGCGTGGAGGAAGGTAGCACAATCCTCCTTGCTGTTGCTGCTGTGGCTTGCAAACTGGGACTTCCTCCATTCCCACTAAAATCACTTGCCGAGCTGAGTGGAAGTAAGATCAGCATCAGTGTAGGTCCAGGCTCAAACGTCCAATTCCCAGCCAGCGCCGCAGATGACGTGAGGCACAGTATGGAGTGGGGCCCAAGTGCAGCAGCAGAGTGAGGTCAAGGTTTGAACTGCTGCGCCCATGTGCCGTGGAGACTTGAGCTCTTAGGTCTGTACTGCTGGCCGAACAATAGTGAGAAAAACAATCCCCAAGCGGTAAATACGGGCAAAGCTCTTGATAAAGTGGAAAAATACAGATGCATCTGCATTAGCGTCTAAGACTTCTACAAGAGGTGTTATTTCTAACCCCCCATCTGCACGTTTCCTATTAGTGTGGGTTTCCTAGAAATTGATATTGAATCCTCGTTAAAGAAGTCAATGGGGGCTATACTGTTTTTCTCTCACCTGCTTGGGTGCCCATTTATTCCTGGAATTTACAGCATCAGGAAAATACAATTTTAAAGAGCTCTCACTACATTTTGTCGTTGGGAAGCCATGCAAAGCTAACTATAGAAGTAACTGTGTGGAGATGCTCACTGCTTTTAGAGTACCTTTACTAAATGCAGTCCTTTGGGACTGAGCTTTGCAGAGTGGCCTACTGTTACTTTTCATATAAAAAAGCCAGATAGCAGACATGTTTTCTTGTTGTAGAGCAGAGCTGGTAGGAATGTTTCTAACACAGCTTTTCTGAAAAATGCTGATCTTCAAGTACTTATGAAATCTCCCTGTTGTAAATTTTCCTCTTTTAGCAAAACATGTGTGAGTTTTTGAACTTTTCTTTTAACTAGTAATAGGGTTAAAGTGCTTTCCTTTTAATAGAATTTCCTTTCAGCTGAATTTCAGCTGAATTTTTTGATAAATGAAAACTGGTGACTTGCCAGAGCACTCTTGTTTTTGAAAATTATCAACCATTTCAAAGTATCTTCAGTCATTTTACCCTACTTGCACTAATGTTTGAACTGTTTGGCTGATTCCAGCCAAACTGGACAGAAAAGTAGAAGTCGTAGAGATAACTGCCGGGTTCACCAAAACAGGTCGTAGCTGGAGACTGGGCAGAAGCCTTCTGAGGTTGGGTATTTTGGCCAAAAATGCAAGCTGCAGCTAAAAGGACAAATTCAGTTAGGCACCAAAGAGCCTGCGGAGAGAGGGAAGGAGCAGAAGGAGCAGGAGGGAGGGCATGGCTGTGAGAGCTGTGGGAGGCAGAAGACTGGGCTGTGTAATGGCCAGGCACAGCACTAGGCTTAAGAAAGAAACAGTCTCTATTCTTCATATTGCCACTGACTTTCCGAGCAACCTGGTTTATATCACTTCACCCCCATGTCCTTTCTCAAGTTGTTTCTCAATGCATATTGAAATGGAGAGTAAGTTTTTCTGGACAGAGACATCTTTTTACATTACGCCTCTACAGAGCCTGGTTGAACATCTAATTTCAGATGACTGCTGTCATAAAATAATGGTTATATTGACCAGTGGCCTGATCCATTGTCACAGAGCAGGAATTGTTCTAGTTTGTTTTTAGTTTTTGCTTTACACATTTAAAAACATGCTTCCCTAGCATTGCTCTAATCACTGAAAATGACTGATCTGTCCTAGTCAGTATTTCTTTCCCTACTTCTTTCCGAACACTGCTCTCTGTTGTACTGGTAACACTTGCCTATATGCAACTTTCCTTACGTTTTGGCAGACCTTGGGAATTTCAGCAGCAATAAATTTAAATGGATAGAATTAAGAAGGAAGACAGATTTTTGGAACTGAGAGCAAGGCTTTTTTGGTTTTTTGGGGTTTTTTTTTTTTTTCTAGATATATCATCTATGAACTCTCACCTGGGACTGCGTTTATACAGAAAAACGTATAATGTGCCTAAGTGTCTATAGACTGCACCTGGAATTGAAAATAGAATTTCTGCTCCAGTCGTATTTCTCAGTTGTCTGTCTCTGAAAGGAGCTCTCAAGATCAAGCTTTGACTTGACGTATTTTTAATTCTGGGCTTCGATTAACAAATAGCACAACATTCAGAATTTTGTTTATAGTAAGCACTTGGAATACACAAGAAATACCGATTTCTCCCTTTTTTTGTAACAATCAGGAATACTTTGTCTGTGGATACCAATCAGCAAAGGTCTGCGTTCTTGGGGTTATGCGGTTTTATGCTAGCTGAATTTGTGACCCGACAGATTTTCCTTGCACCCCAAGTGAAGACCTGGTTCTGAAGTTCAGAACATGTCTTTTTGTTTCCTGAACTTCTTTCAAATCATCCTTCTTAGTGGGGTAACTGTACACGTCCCTGTGTACTTTGTAAGAAAAATGCTGTGGGCAGCTCTCTAATCCCCGAGCATAGCTGGAGACAGCACCTAGTATATCAAATCGCTCATGCCTCTGCCATGGCTACATGGTTCCCTAGATTCCCTCCAGGGTTTGGCCTTGTCCAGTCTAAAATGACTCCAACTGTGGGTCATCTCTCATTCCCCTGGGGAACCCCCTTCCGTATGCACGCAGACCTTACCGTTAGGAATATTTTCCAGATGTGCAGCCTAAGATATCCGGTGCTAAATTTCTTCTCTTTACTCCTAGCTGTATGCAGTTGCTTTGACTGTCGTTTATTTCAAGTAGAACGAATTTAGGCAAAAGCTTTACAAACTGGTGGGGCCAAAGCAAACATTTTCACCAGTTCTGAAAGCGTTAATGCCTGAAGGAGATCAAAAAAAAGCCTCAGGAGGTATTGCTGTCCCTAAGACTTGAAAGCACTTAAGTGTTTCCTCTCAGAGTAGAACGGAAAGGCAGCTACCAAGGTGGTGGTATCTCCCTGATGGAGGAGCTTTTCTTCCTCTACTAGAACTCTACTTGTCTGGGCTCTTAATCCAGTGAGAAAGCAGGAATCTCCTATCTGCATTGGAGTCATTCACTGCTTCTCCTGGTTTATGTCCTTGTCTCCAGTTCTGCAGGGACCTAGATCCTCAGGATGTAAAGCATTGTAAGTCCACCAAGGTCGGCTGAGCTGCACCGAGTTGTACTAAGGTCCTCTCATATATGTCAAGAATCTGTTACTGATCCTTCCATGCATACAGGTAGTTCAATTCTGCTTGGAAGGACCCTGGCGATTTCTTGAGACTAACAGGCCACTGCATTTTTGAATCTAATGCTAATCTAATGCTAATCTAGCGCTCAGATATTTATAGCATGCTTGTCGTGATAGTATTCAAATATGGTCCAGAGGTGCGTCAGCCAGCATGCTCGTTGTTGCCTGCTATGTGTGAAGTCTTTCACGGTGAATTATTTTTCCTGGAGTTTAATGTGCTATGAGCTGTCCTTCAGGTGGGCTGTTGTGGTGGTGAAGGCAGCAGACAGTGATGAGATTTGGGTTCCTTCCTTAGGTTTCCTCAAGCTCTTTTAGGTGACCTTAGGAAATCACTTAGTGTCTCTCTCTGTCTCTCTCTTTGGATACTGGTTCCTCTTGTGGTTCCCTTCAAGTGGAAATAAGAATGTCACCCTCTGCGTTCTCACATGCTTTGCCAGGTGGATCTCAACTGTAAGCCTGTTAGTGCTAGGTGTATCTATTGCCATGCGTTTAAGGAGTCAAGTGTAAAACATAATGACGTTTGGATTTTGATTGGGAGATCTTCTGACCAGTTTCATTCCTCTAGCAGAGGTTATATTGTGCCAGTGGTGACACTGGAAGTTCGTAGGCAACGAGAGCCATGACAGTGAAGATTATGACCTTGCATTAAACGTAGAATAGCAAATGCGGGACCAGCAGATGAACAAGCTTGTCGCTATTGCCATTAGTACCAAAAGGGTGGCCTGAGGAGTGCTATGCTCCGTGTCTCTCAAGGAAGCATTATTTTTGTCCACTCTTGTTTTCCCCTAAGCCGTCTTTTCTCACATCAGTATATTTAATTAAGCACTATCTTAAAAATAGTATATGTTAATCAACTTTTTCACTTCGAGATATGGAATCTGTAACTTTGTATATGAGAAGAAAAGTTTTTTTACTTTTTTGGTATTAAGCCACATAAAAACTACCCTCTGAAGAAGAGCGATAGACATGTGCTGGAATTCAAGGGAAAGAAGTTGGGCTGCAGGAGCTCTGCTTCGGATCTTCTAGCTGCATCTACAAACAGCAGCAGCAAAAACAACAACAGAATAGCTCTTTTTGTGATATGTGAAGTGCAATTATGAGGTAAAATATGAGGCTGGTATCTTAATATCTTAACGTTCCAGAATTTATTTTCAAAGTTAAGCTGTGCAGAATGAATCATTTATCAGTGAGCCATATGGAAAGGCACTTACCTAAACCCCCTTCTTAGTCCCAGGTGTGCTACTCTGGCAAGAACAAATCACACACAGCATTTGGAAGAGAACTTAAATTCCAGATGCGCAATTTTAAAAGATGCATTTGCAAAAATAAAATAAGACCAAATTCTGCAATTCGTTATTTTTCTGCAGCTTCAGTGAAGTTAATGAGGTTCCATGGGGGTAACTGACACTGAATACAACTCAAGGGATCCCCTTCTTTGCTGTGTTACTCTAGTTTCATGGCAGCATTAATTTCTGAGGAGCTAGTCCGTCCTAGGGGGGAGAACCCAGCCGAAAGTGTCTACTGTCTAAGTTCTTTCTGTATGCCCTGTTTGTGAATGTATGCAGTGAGACTGCAGTCTCAGAAGAGAGACTACAGAAGGAAATAGTCATAGTAGCATTGCTGATTGAGTAAAAATAATATTCCACCTTTCAAGTGGAATTGAAGTGTGCATCTTCTTGAGGTCCCTGACATGACAAAATGTAGCTACTTCTAGCTAGCTGTGGACTCCAGTGTTTGCAGCAAAGCAAGCTTTACTAATGAGACTTGCTCTCCTAGTGAAAGACAGGATTTTCAAGTCAAGAGGTTCAGTCTTTTTTCAACTCCATCATTATCTTGTTATCCAGGAAATGAGAAAGCAGTTTGGTCTGCCTTTTGTCTGTCAATAAAATGGAGATGAGGTTTATGAAGTCTGGTCAAAAAATTCCTCAAAATGACTTTAAAAATATTAAAAAGTTATTCAGAAAAAAATTTCTCCCCCACCAGAAGCTGTGGTTTTGGTGGAGACTGAAGTTTTACCCTGGGGCAGATCCACTGTAATCCTGCTTTCCAGTGAGCAGCTTGTTAAAAGTCAACAAATTGTTTTGGTTTTATCAGAAAACTTGAGTTAAACAGTTGAGCATTTCCAAAGTAAAATTCTTTACCACCACCATTTGGAAGAACCAGAGAGAAGGTCTGCTCCCGGCTGCTCTGCTGCTCCTGATCAGCTGGATGTTCAGTCTTTTGGGATGAGAGGTTTCCTCCGTCACAAGGACCTGTTGAGATATTCCTGGTGAGAGGTGCAGTGTGGAATCTAGGTGTGGAGTGAATGGTTATTCACAGAAACTGAACTCCCAAGTGTATTCCATAGTGACTGCCGTCAGTGAGAACCGATTTTAAATCGCAGATCTCGGCAGGAGAAGGCATCAACCCCAAATGAAAGAAGCAGTGGCTACATCTGCAGGTTATCTGGTGGAATAGAAGTTTATCAGTAGATCAAAGCAGTTGATTTTGAGGCTCCTACATCTACACTAAATGCATTTGGGGGTTAATGTCAGACTAGATTTAGTCTGCCTTCCTGGTCTGCATATCTCCATCTTGTGTGCGACTTGAAGCTGTCTGCAGGACCAGGCATTGAGTTGGTCTCTTATGTCCTGTAGCAGGTTGGAGCACATTTGGTGCGCATCTGGAATGGAGCTCCCAGCTTCATGTTCTGCGAAAAGCACCGTAGTTGCACTCACAACTGATCAAATGCACAGTAAGTGGAAATGATTGGAAGATTTGCTTCAAAGCCATCCTGCCGCTCAGAAGTGAAGTGCTGTAGATGCTATAAATGCAATAGAGTCAGGCTGTGTGGTCCAGTAGAGGAATTTCTGGAGTGGAAATCAATAGATGCAGATTTTCCCTCTTATTCTAATGCTGAATTGCTTTGTGACTTCAGGGCAGTTAAATAATTCAAAGTCTTTTTAACTTTGCTTTTCCCAAGCATTTACTTTCACTACTGCACGATGAGAATGATGGTTACGTGGATACAGGTATGTGGCGTTGAAAACGCTTTTGGTTTATTCACTTCCATTTTCAAGACCAGCTAGAAAAAACTCAAGCAGTAATTCTTACCTTTGTGGACTGAGTTTTAATTAAAAGGCATCCAAAGCAGTGCACATCAGGGTAAAATCTTTTATAATAATAAATCAAGGTTCATGGTAGTGTTCTGGAAATGGTACTGTGAGGAGTTCTTTTTTAATATAGGTGTCTGACCTTCGGATGCCACTGACTTTGTGGAGTGACTTACACCAACAGGAGAGGACTCCGGAGGAGGAGCACGATATTACTAGCTCACGGAGAACGGCTGCTAGCTCGTGTGTGCAGCTGTAAATGATCTGGGATACGCTCCTGTTTCCTGTTTTAGGGACTCAAAGCTGCTTTGGTTCCCATTAGAAACCATGCACAAGGGCAAGCTGCGTTTATTTTGCTGCTTGATTCATCTTCATTCCTGTGCTAGTTTAATCACCATTGAACAATGCAGATTACTCTGTAGTTTTAAAAACATGAAAACATGAAAAATTGAGTCGGTTTAAGTAGCATGAGTAAATTCCTGCAGAAGGACTGAGGAGCAGCTTGCATCTTGAGATGCTCTGAAACATCTGCCAATTGCTTCAGAAGATCGGGTGCCCTCCAAAAGCCAAATACTAAGTTAGGTGTTTCAGAGCAGCCGGTGGGGCCGCATGTCCTAATAACACCAAAATATAATGGAATGTGAGCGTCTGACTCCCTTTAAGTCATTTGAAAATCACAGTCCTACTCTCTTTATGAATATGTCTACACCATGGTTATAGAGACACCAAGCAGGCTCCTCATGAGTTCACTGCCATACCAGAGTGGTCTGGCAGTATTCGCGTAGGATCATACACGAGCGAACAAGCTTTGCTGGTGGCAGAGCTTGTTAGTTTGGACACTATGCAAAAGAGGTGTTTTGCTGTGAAGCCAAGGTGTTAACATCTGTGTGAAGATGCGTGGTGTTACGGACTCAAAGGCACTGGTCTCTGCTAGCTCGGAGGGCTCTGCAGCAAACTGCAAGGCATGGACGTGGCCTGCCTGAAGCAGAGGCAATGCTTTCAGGCCTGGAGGTGCTCTCCTTCACAGCGAAGTGGTTACATCAGTATCAAGAGAGGAACAGTTTGAGGAGAGGAGGAGAGTTAGCTGGGTTACAGTTACAGGGCTAAGCTCTACCAAAGCAGTAGAAGTGGAAGGAGGATCCCCGCTGCGTCCACACCAAGGCCATTGTCGTTTTCCTTGCCGTATCTCAGTCCTGCGATTGTCCTGAATGCTGTTGGTCTTTCACTTGCGTTTCACGTTTCCTTCCCCTGATTCTGAGAAAATTGCTTTCCTGCGCCAGCCTAAAAGTCCTCCACTTTTTCTCCTTGTTTGGTTTTTTTGTTTCTTACGCATCGTGTAGCCTGGAGACCGTGAGTGACTGATTCCCAGAGAAAAATATCTCTGTTGCCCGGGCCCATAATTTATGGAATGGCTTTTCTGACCAGTTGTGTTTTCCATTTAATATATTTTCTGTTATTTAAATCTGCCTCTTAAAAGCGGAAATGCAATGTTCCTTAGAGCTGTGATGGTGGAATGCTGCTGAGAGCTCAATTTAAAGGTCAGGGGCCTGGGGGATGGAATGTTTCTTTGCATTGCACTTTAAAATATGCTGAAAACAAAGGTGGAGAAAGAAAGGAGAGGTAAATGCCGTAAGATCATAAACAGCACTGCGTGTACAATCAAGGGTCTGCATCTCACGTTGTACATCACCACGGTGGACTCATTAACGTTTGCTCAAAACATTTCTGAACTGCCATTTCCCAAAAATCATCTGTTCTCGTGTGGAAAAACAAATGAAGTCAGCCTTCCCATTTCCCTGCAATGCTTTCCCCTAGAAGAAGCCAGCAGTGGGGCAGGAGGCCAGCTGACATCCAGTGGGAAGGGTACTTTGGGCACGCTTGGTTATATATTATATGAATCATGCGTGACTCTGTGAGTCAAGCGTTGCACCGTATCATGCCGCTCAAAGGAAACTAGAACTGATTTGGAAAGAAACGTCATAGAAAGTTTGCAAATTCACATGCAACCTGCAGCGGTGCTTTACATAAGTGATAATAACTCACGTTCCTAATTACAGCAGTTCGCCCATCTCATCTCCACTACATGAGGCATGGTGCATATATTGGGGGGGGAAAAAATACTGTTGCTGTTCCAGAACTTGCTGTCATGGGCGTCTCAGTTTATGAATGCCCAAGTTGAGCTACTGGAGATATGGTTTTCTAATAAGGTCAGACAAACCCAACAGCGGATCTAAAACTCAATGAATGTGCTTCATTTTAATGGCTTGTTTTTCATTCGTACCTCTTTTACATGCGTTACTGTAACTAGATATTGCACAACTTTATGTTAAGTAAAGCTAAGTTGGGCACCTGGTCCTATGCCCTTTGATAGGACATCTGAGCGGGTTTGAATCCACGTTGCAGGAGAAGGCCCTTAGCACCAGGCTTGAGTGTACTCTCAGGCAAATGATACTCCTCCATGCAGAGGTTTACATGCATTCAGAAATGCAGGAATCGCAGAGCCAGGAGGAAAGCAGGCATCTGGAACCGTAGACGCAAGGATCAACGTATACTTTTGAGACCAGGAGACTCCAAGTTCTGGTTCTTGCACCTCAGCCCATTTCTGTTTCTCTGTCTGGTGATGGTGTAATATCCTCTTGCCAGGCAAGTAGGCCATTTCTTCTAGGAGTGAAAGCTAATTTTAGGCTCCCCCAGAAGGCTAGGGCTCAGTAGAAGCCATGTGGGAAGTCCCAGAAGGAGGAGGCTTACCAGCTGGCTAAGAGACGGAAAACTGGGCTAGGAAACAAAGTATTTCTGAAATACTGAGTCAGCCTGCCGGAATTCACCATCAGTATGGAAGCTGTTAATCCCATTCTTTGCTGAATGTTTCCAGCTAATAAACCCTGTTTTATAATCAGTACATAGAATTGATAAGGAAATGATTTTTGTCTCTATGAAAAATTTAGATGGGGACAATATTTTTTCAGTCATTAACGTCACGGCTTTTTTTAATAAAGGAAATCATCCCATTTTAATTTAGTTGACGTTTTCAAATGAAAAAAATAACAAATTAAAATAACTCATAAGCCAGAATAATTTGGAAGAAATTGTTTTCACATAAAAAAAATAAAATAACACTGGATTGTCAAGGTTGCATCTGCATATTTAAGATAAGGTTGGATATGGCAGCCGGGAGGTATTTTTCAGTGAAATATTCTTTTTTTCTATTTGCAACAACCACTGTCCCTTGAATAGCCTAGCCTAATAGTGTATAGCACAAGAGCACAGTTCTCTAGTTCCTTTGTGAAAGTATTCATATACAGCTGCATTTTCTGCCTTGCTGTATTTCAGCTGTGGTCTGATACAGTCCTGCCGTATACAAGTGCAAAGTATTTGCGGATGGTCTGTTCGTGTTTGTGACACCAGAAAGCAAAATGTAGTATCAGGCAGCAATATAGAACATTTGGAACGCGCACCTTAAACCAGAAGTTTCATGGTGCAAGTGGTATTCATACAATTGAATTTTAAATATGCAGACTACATAGCACAGAATATATTGTCCTGTAACTACATATATATTAATTTCTGATTTTGGGAAAAAACAAAGCAAAACAAAACAAGCCACCAAACCCCAGCACAGAAACAGAGAAAAGAAACCCAGAGATTGATAGACAAATAGGCATAGAGTAGCAAATGAACTAATTCTGTTTTCTCAGTTATTGTTACCAAAATGCTCTCCAACTGAAAGATTTCATTTATATAAATCTTTATTAGTAGAAAAATGCCAAAAGAAGGGAGTACAATTAGTCACAGAGATTTCTCCTGACTCCAGCCATTTTTAGATCACGTCCCTAGTGTACAGAAAAAAAAGGGTATTGCACAGAATATAGACTGGAGGGCTTGAGCTAAGTCTTTAAGGCATCAGGCATTCAGTGATGCGGAAGGTGTAGCAGTTATGCGTTTATAATAATTTTACGACAACAAAATATGTTTAAAGCGTTCTCACCGTGAAAAACGGTAATTTGTTCTGATTAAAGCCTTATGCTATGTGTCTTCCATTATACTGGCATCAAGGGCAAAGCTATTATTCAAACTGCAATATCCTAATGAGTCTTTAATCCTGACCTCAGTCGTGCTATTTCAGACTTTAGACTGCAAGCAGCCACCCTACTGTTTGCTGAGTGTCGTATGATCCCAACAATAGAAATCACATGTTCTTGCTATAAAACACAGATGCCGAGCCCCGAAGCAAAAAGACAATTGCCGTTAGCAGCATGAGCACCAAATTCACCGAGGTGTATATCTGTCGGTCTGGTAGGTCACACGCACCTCAGACTATACACTAATGCTCCACGCTGCCTCTGCTAGAAAAAAATGACTTTGGTGCACAGCAAGAAATTGTTGTCTACCTAGTTCCTTAATCTGTCTGCTTTCCCAGGAAATACTTGTAGGGTCAAGATTTCCTCGGTCACTTTGAATCGTTCAACTGGTATTTGATACACCTTTCACAGGGCCTGCGGTCATTTTCTGTTCCATCTGGTGGGAGCTTCTTGCAAGGGGTGGGGCCAGACTGAGTCACTGACTGGACAACCTTTCTGCAGCATGATGGAGAAGCTACTTCTTTTTCTGTGCTCGAGCAGTTTAGTTTTCTGTACTTCAGGGTTTCTTCTATTTTGGATGTTTAAGCTGTAATTTTATTATGACAAGTACTATCTCTCTCTTACTTGTTTGTCTGGCTGCTGATGGTCCAGTTCCCGTCCTTGTATCCTCTATGCTGCAACAGCATCGCAGCCCTATGGCTTGCCCTTCACAAAGTTTCTTCCAGAAAAGCACTTAAGTTCCAGTAATGTGGTCTCATCTTCCATTTGTTCTTCCTAGGACATGAACAGCTCCATGGGGATATATACTTTTCCTGACCCCATACTCTCTTTCAGTCTTCTCTTTCTGAGAGAGGAAAAGTGATTCTGGCATTGGCTGAGCTGAAAAGAGAAACTGAAGTCTATTGATTTAGTAGGAGTCAGAACCACAGATGAAGCTAACTCCCTGTCCCTTCTTTTCTCCCTTGAAGTTGCCACTAATATTGTACTATATTCTTTTTTAATTTAATTTATGAAATGCCATTGAAATTTGGACGGGCTTGCAGCGACTGGAACTCAGCAAGGAGCAGAACTTTATGGCCCCTAACAAGAACAAACAGGACCAGAAAATCCTTCATGTTCTCCCAGCTAACCATGGAGACAGCCATTTTTTTCTTTTAAATAATCTCAGGGAAAAGTTAGTGAAACATAAATTAGAATGACTGCTGCTGATTTATTTTTCTGAATAAAAAGGACATTCAGTAGCAGGTCATTTGTTTTTGTTTTCTTTCAGAGAGTAAATGGAAACATATTCTTACCTCACTTTTCTCACAAGTACAGTAGATTTCCTAAGCTTGTGTCAAGGTTTTATTGCCAGGAAAAAGTGGTTGAATATTCAGCATTTGTAACGAGGGCATCGTCAGACATGGAATACAGCTGTCCAGGCTGGGTACAGTAATTTTCAAGGTGTGGGGTTGATTTGGTTAAGGATCTTTGAGTGTCGCTTTGCTGGACTGATAATTAGGAACCATTTTGCCATTGTAACCTTCTTCTGCAGATAATTTTGGAGAAGGTGTATGTCTAAATAAGAGATTGCCAAGACTTGATGAACATATTAAGAAGCCGTGTTAGTTTAAAAGAGAGTATACTGAATGAGATTTACTCTACCAGATGAGATTCACGGGTCTGCTGAGCCTGGTATCTGATCTATCATAGTATCAGCTGTCTCAAAGGGAATACATGTCAGAAGGTTTTTTCTTAGTACTAACGGAAGTACAGAACATTAATCTCTCTGACAAATGAAGAAGTCCGTATGACCAAGTGGATTAAAAATAGGACTGTAAACTCCTGAGTTCTTACTCTGGCTTAGTCCTGGACTTTCTTCTGTGACCGTAAGCAAATCAGTTGAACTTCTCTCAGCCAGATTCGCTGTTCCTGTAATTCCCATTTGATACAGCAAATGAGGAAGTGTATGGTCCTACGTATCTTCATTTTCATATCTGTAAACGTGGGTGAATGCTTTTGGTATGTAGTTATTACGCACAGGTTCTGAGATGTTTAAAATCTTTACAGTGCTTTGATGTTGATTGCCTATGTGTTGACACGTGGAATATTTATGTGGTAAGAAGTTTTAGAAAAGTTTTAGCTTTCGTCCGAGAGTGGGTGGAAAAAACATTGCATGCGTCTTATGTATGTTTAATCTTGTTTTCACTTTTCTTTTAAGTGTAAGAATTTACCTATCTTTTTTTGTCCAACAGATATCCGTGTTCTGCTGAAAGACCCACCAACCCTGTCTTCCTCATTAAAAATCCAAAAGGTTGGTCTGAATATTGATAAGCCTTTTAAGAACGTCTATCTGGCTGCAATAGCCTGGTTGTCTACATGACTCTGATCAAAGAGCGGTGATGATGGTAATGGGGATGTCCATGAGGCACTCCAAATGCACTAAAGGCTTCCCAGAATTGATGAATTCTTACAGCAGACTTATTGCACAGCTCGTTTTAAGTAGTCACAACTCTCTTTTCAGATAGGGAGGCTGTTGAGGTTGATTTGTAGCTAGAAACATCTTACTACCGTTTGCCGCTTCGGATTTAGTTGGGCGTGCGTTTACTGATAGATGAGATTTCATGGCAGTTGCCGTGGTGGGCGCTGGCCGGGCGCTGTGATGGTAGCCAGATTCAAGAAGGAGTCCAGGTCCTCAGGCAAGTCCATGGGGATAAGGCGGCTCCGAAGCCTTGCCAGGAACGTGCATCAGGGTCGGTCAGGTCTGATGATGGTAACTCATGTCAGATGAAGCCTAACGATCTTTGGGCAAGTCTCAGGTCGTGCGGGCAGTCGGTCTGTGGGGTCAGGGACGGGATCCATGGAGTTGGATCCACAGCTGCGGTGGAGCTGGAAACGGGCATTCCTGCTGCGGCGTAGTTCAGGCAGGGTCTGATGGCCCCACGCTGAGCCAAGATGGGGTCCTGGGCCCATGGGCAGGGGTGGGGGAGGCCCCAGGCATCACGCTAGGGAACTGAAACTGGGAACTGTCCGAGCACGTGCATGAGGTGCTGTCAGGCTAAAAATGAACTCCGTCTTGCTGCGACTATGTATCTCCTATGCAGTCAGTTTTCTTACGGGAACATATAAAATGCAGCATGTTGAATTATCGTTGCTTATATGCCTGTATGTGGAAGAAAGGCCCACTGGAAAACGGTTGAGAAATGTCCTGATGACCACATTTCAGAAGAAAACGCTTTTGAAAATATTTTATAATTTAAAAAGGCCAATATTTATAGTGAGCATACTTGAACTTACGTGTAGATGTGAATACTTAAAGCTTGTGGCGCTGAGAGTTGCTGGGGACTCTAGAGAGCTTGGCCCAGATCGCTTCCTAGTGCTAATGTAGAGAGGGGTGAGAGTCAGCTTGGTGGGGTGTTGGGATTGAGGAGAAGGACAGGATCTCACGAGACTTGAGCTCTCTCTCAAGCTCCACAATTAATATGTCACAGGAGAAGTCATTTTCTTTCTTTTATCTCTGCCAGTTGCCTGGGGCAGGAAGTATCTCAATATGCACTTGCATGGTGCTTATTACAATGCAGCTTTGATCTCAATTAAACAATCTAGACAAAGAAATAATAATAACCCACAATTATGCAGTTCGCTGTAGCATTGCTGCAGTGATGGGGACCATTACTAAACAATGCTTATATTGTAAAATAGGCTCACGGTGGTCTCTTTTGAGTCTTAGGACACATGTTCGCATTGCTATGAGATGCCAAAGCCGTGGTACTGCATTTCATGTGCTAAAAATCAGAAATGGAAAAGAGACCTATTAGGTCATTCATTTTGTTGGCTCTTGACAGAATTATTCCCTGTGCCATGCTCTCACCCGAGCCTGATCCTGTCTGGTTTTAAATAATTCGAGCCGTGGTGCTTCTCCTACCTTTTCACATAGAAAACTATGTCAGAGTCTAATGGACCTCCTGGATAGGAAATTCAGACTCAGTTGAAACCCGTAGCTGCTAATTTTAATTCCTTGAACCGTCTTAAACAATTCCACCTCTATCCTTGGTGGCTGCACAACTGAAGTCGCTCTAGCTTGTTGAACTGAGCTCTTTAGTCACCATTTTGGCCCAACTGCTTTTTTGTTTAAACTTTTCTTGTGAATCTGTCCCTCTAGACCCAGAGATTCCCCCTTTGTTGTTAGGAGCAATCAGTCAAAAAAGTACGGAATGGGGCTGGTCTTTGTTTGCACTGAGTCTTTTGCATTGCGCTGCTTCTCTAATTCCAGTGGAGCCAGGGCACATAAAATACTTCAGAAGTTCTGCAGTGGAACCGAACTAGGTTGGATAAATATCTTGGTCTGCGTGTGTGCGTGTTTTTCCTCCTTAGTAAAAACATACATGCATTGAGTGTGCACATGCATTTGGTGGAGCCTAACTGCAGCAAAATCTTCCCAGTTGTTCGTTCAGGACAGGGACAAAGTGATCGACAGAGGTTAATCTTCTGTGGAAGATGGAGCAAAATGGTATTTAAAATTTCAAGGGTAATGTGAGAGTTTCCTAATGAGGGTAGCCTTTATGAAGCCTTCACAGTACCATTATCTGTGTAATTTTAGGTATAATATAGTGAGGTTTAATTAGGCAGAAAGCAGGGGATGATGTTTTAAATACTGTGTTGGACCTTAGGATACAGGAGTTCAGTTCTCGGCCTTTTGAACGTCTCTCCGGGGACACTTGAAAAACTATTTCACTTCCCTCGTGTTCATTTTCTTTCTCAGACTAGGTTTCTGCTGGACTATGTGACTTGTTGCGGTTTCAGTGTAGGCACTTTCTCATTGTGTATGTTTGTACAGCGCACAGCGTATTTTGAACTCTAGGCATCCCTGTGGTATTTGGTGAATGCTGTAGTGAAGCCTTACCCTGGAGCCCCCCCCACCACAAGGATTTATAAGACCAAAACATACTTTGGGAGATTCACAGTCAATGTATGTATATGAAAGCAAAGCAAATCTTTAAAAATGCGATGTATTCTCGTGTACTGAATCCTGTGCCTCAAAAACCCATTAGGGAATTCAATTGTTGTACGTTCTCAGCAGCAGCGCCGTTGCACTCTGCAGCTCTTCTAGTACATTGCTGTACTAGCAAGAAGGTTCTCTGGGAAAATGTCGGAAGAGAATATTCACTAGGAAAAATGTTGACCGTAAGCATGGTCACAAGCGTTAGAAGCTCAATTATATGAGAGCCCCTCATCCCATGAGAACCAAAAAGCAAAGCAGCTAATATGAGCAATTATAAGTAGGTAATTAAATCCGCCAGGGTCATCTGATATTTCAGTCTTGAATATCTTGAATCATTTTTTCATGAATAATATCTGCAGCAAGCCTTAAAATATTCAGTAAAGTGTTTCTGATGTGAAATAATGAAAAAAAAGCAGCCTAATTCTAGGTCGTCTGTGATGGTAGAGAAGATTAAATCCAATCATTCGATTAGTCGTCTGTAATGGCATAAGGATTACGTTGCTGTGGAGCAGCCAATGCAATTTTGTAACTGAAACTTTCTGGATGTAGTTGTGAGTTTTATTGTTTAATAAATGAAGCTCGTTTCTAGCTCTGCCCACTATCTTTTAAAGCCCATCCAATGATCTGAAACGAAGAGAACTGGAAAAATAAAATCGTCAAGTGCCAATAACTTGAGAACGAATCCATCTGGACTGATCAAACCAGGTTCTGCCAGGCAGCAAGCTTAAGTCCATTTTCCCCAGTAATATCTGCGGACAAACCACCTCCTTTCCAAGGGCCATACCTAGACCTTTGCACCAGTTAAGGCTTCTAGGGCCAAATCTTGAATTTCAGCTAAGTCAAGGAAAGCTACGTGTTTGATTTCAGCAGGATATGGATGTTGCCTGCAGAAGGTCTCAAGTCGGCACTTTACGTTCTGACCCTTAAAAAAATCACCTGTTTGGCTACAGCAGTTAAAATACCAAGCTTTACAGGCTCCTGAGCACACTGAAACCATTTGTTTAGTGTGGGAGCAAAGGCGAAGGCACTCTTAACTGGTCGCAGAACATGTCAGTGGAGGTCGGCAGTCAGACGGCTGAACCTGGGACCCTAACGTGCGCATGAATACGTGGAAAATGACGACTTGCTGATTTTAGTTCAAAACTATGTGGACTTGGAAGCAATCTGATTTTCTTTCATGCATCTTTTATCTGAGGGTTGGCACGTATGTTGTGCATAGAAATGAAGAAGATGACTTGGGGCTCTCTTCTGTCGTCGCTTACGCCGTGTGTAACTCAATATTTTGTTTATTTATGGGAAAATTCTTTTCTACAGCTCCGCAAAGATTGTGCGAGAGCAAAGGAAGCACGAGGAAGGAGAGGGCCAGCCCTCTCCACCCCAAGTGAGAGCACTGAGAAAATAAAACCTGGCACACAGGCTGCGGCTGACTGAAGGCATCTTTCAGTTGTGCGTTAAAGCCAATGAATCCCTGGCCTCGTCTATCCCAGCTTCCCCTCAGCATCAGCCAGTTCACCAGAAAAGTATGGGCCATAGGAAAATAAACTATGTGTATATGAATGACTCAAATCTATCAAAAGCCAATAGCAATTAAAATGTCTCGCTCCTATCTGATTATCACAACGCATTTCTTCCCTGTCCCTTGTTGGCTTAAACTGGCCTCTTGAAAAACAGGAAAAGTTGTCAACTATTTGAGTGGGTACAAGAGATAAAACCCATCAAACCCATTTCTCCGAAATGGGTCCGAAAACCCATCAAACCCCTGAGCTCCGCGACTCCAGTATTTCAGTGAAGTTCAGATTATCCTGCTACAACGTGTCCTTTCCCGTTTGTAGCCGAGAGCAGACATCTCCTCTGTCGTGTACATTCCCTTTGTAGGGACAAGTTCTGCACTAAACATTTTATAACAGAAAAGTATGCGTAAGGTTGCCAAATTATTCCAGATGGTTAGATTATATGTCTAAGCGCAGGGCTGGGCTGGTTAAGGATCTCTGAGTGTCACTTTGCCACACTAGTAATGACGAAGGCACTCTGCAATTCCTGCCTTCTTTACGTCATTACATATAATGTTGTTTGAGGATTCAGATTCAAACTTAAGGATACAGAATGCTTTGGCTCAGTAATAAAGCTAATAGAGACAAGTCACAGATTCTCAAGTCGAGAAAGGAACATCGACTTTACAAAGGAAGAGAAATATTTGTTTAACAAAAACGCTGCCTGGAGTTTGCTTGCCTGAAAGAAGCTTAGGGAATTTGATGCGATGTGCTCAAGACCATCGAGAAAATCATGACATGGCCAGAACAAGGACAAATGAGTCCCTAGGGTCAGTCCCAATCTACTTGCGTGTGCTGCTGCCTTCACTCGGAGGAGGACTATCACAAGCCACCAGCAGTCAGAAAAACATTGTTGAGCCGTTTCAGTGTTTTATGAGAAACAGGTTTTCATTTCTAACTAGCCCAATCGTATAAACCTTGGGGGGAGGGGTTGTGTTTTTTTTTTTTTTTAAATGAAATGGCTAGATCAACCAGGTGTCAGAACTCCCCTGACACACGTGCTAAGTGCAAACAACAGCCAACAATAAGTTCAGGCCAACTGGACCGTCCAAACTACCTATACGTTTTCACCCATAAATCTATGCACTGCTGGCTTGCCAGCCCGATTGCAGTGACCATTTCTCCATTAGAATAATACTTGGATCATTTCACTTGTTGAGATCATGAATATGTGTTACTCTAATGCTGGCAACATATCTGTGGTGCTGGGATTCTGGATGCCGAAGTATCTAATTCCATGAGAAGAGTCTGCTGTTATTCTCTGCACCAATTATTTTGTGCTTGGACACCTTAACACTAAATAGTCTCAAAGTCCTAAAAACCGAATCCCCCTAAATATTTATGCACAAACTTCCACTTAGACAGAGTCTGACCACTGAATTTTCTTACATACCGTTCCATCACCACCTCCAACTCACCGAACAACAGAAACATCAGAAAAGTCTAATCTAGCTGTTTGCAGTGGCACAATGCTGTGGCAGAATAAATTGAGATATACACCAGTCTTTACTTCTTTAGTGTCCTGTCCTAAGAGTCACCCACCATCCTTACTGTTGCAATTGTTCCTCCAGATATTTAACAGAGATCAGTCAAAATCTCCAGGAGGCTTGAAGAAGCAATAGCAAAGTTGAAAGTACATTGAGAGCATGGATATTTATACGCTTCTGTGTTTCATTTGACGTTGATTGCGGTGACAATCCGACTGCTGTCTCCAGCAGCAAAGACAAGGTATTTAAGGTACTGGACGCTGCGTGTATCATTCTGAGAAGGTGAAAAACCTCCATCCCCTCTCTCTGGGTGAGGGGTGTAAACAAATGTTGGTACATAGCTGAAATGGACACAATGATTTAATTGAAGACAAAACCCCAACTTTATTACTCCACAGGATGGAGTGGTTTCTCAGACATCATCATGCCAGGGGCTCATAGCTCTCATTCTAAGTCTCTTTGATTCCCAAGTATTTCAGTGGGTACAAGAGACGTAGGAGATGAGACACAGGAAAAGTTATTCACAATATCTCTGTTTGACTTTTCCCACCTGTGGACTGAGCATACTGCTACTTATCCAGCCCCCCAGTAATAGTCAATCATCAGCAAAAGACTTTGAGCATGTAATATAAAGATTAGGGAATCTAGGCAAGAATCTTTAAAAACATATGACCAAGCTCAGGAATTTTAAAAAAAAAAAAAAAAAGTTGTTAGCAAGTTACCATTTAACCTTCCTAAAAATGTTTTATCAGCTTTCGTATTACGGTGTTTCTGCTGAACGTACCTGATTCTAAATGTTGTTGTATAGAAAGTTCATCAGAATTGCCTCTGTTCTAGTGCTTAGCTAGATCTGCAAGCCCAAAAGAGACATACATTTGGCTAATGACTGCTCTAAGCGGATGAGCCACTCTCGGTTTTCAATTCTTTCTCTTTTTGGGGTATGAATATGTCACTGTGATGAAAAACAAAAGTGAAAACAATCAGCGCACTTTACAGTGCAGGCTGGAGTGGCACGGGGCAACTGTTCGTTGACTTGGAAAATGTGCAGTGAGTAATCTGACTGCCTCTACTTTGGGGACAAAGAGTAGAGCAGCTGAAAATCCGTTAGGTGCTGCCCGGAAGTTCTGATTATCTCAAAGGTGACACTAGATCAACCAAAGAGTTTTAAAGCTGCCAAAGGTACCTAGGAAGCATTTTTGTAAGGGGGTTGAAAGGAGAGGAAAAAAGTAGGTGAGATGGTGGATTGTTGTTTCGGGGAAACCAGAGGTGCCTGACATGCGGAAGATACAGAGATGCAGGTAACTTGCTGAAACTGCAAGAAGAAGTAAAGGAGACGTTTTCCAAATGCTCTCGAGTATTTTAGTCTCCATAACGATTTAGTGTTGATTTCTTGGGATCCTGCATTTCCCCAGTAAATAATCCCGATCGTCAACGCTAAGCCGCTTCCTGCGCTTGTAAAAGGTATCACTCTGTTGAGGTGAGTCAGTCTGACCATTGGGAGCACAGTTATTTGCAGAAGAAGAGTTTCTTCGGCTTCTAACTTAAAGAGAGTTTTCAGACTATCAGAGTATCCTTGCTCAGTGTTTTTTAATGATTTAGTCCTTTGAAATCTACTTTTTCAATGAGGAAAGATTTATAAAGTAGATTGGAATAAGATCCAAATGTTCCAGGATTGTCTAAACAAATTGGTATGACCAGCCCCACCTTTGTTTGGCTTGTCAGTTTGTGCTCATTTTTTGAGATCAGAACCTTGAATGCTGGTTTGGGGCAAGAGAAGTTTCTCGGAATTGCAGGTATTCTCCAGGGGATAGGAGCGTACTTTTGTTGTAGATTCAAATACTTGTTTCAAAGGATCTGTGCTGATTCACTAAAGTCAAAGATCCGAGATGGGAGGCAGGAGAGAGCAGTGTTGTATCTGTTTTTTCCCCCGGCATGCCTTGCAATCACTTTTGTTTCTTTCCTAAACAAAGCCCATTTGGATCACACAGGTGAGCTTGTCTTACTGACATATGACCTGGGATGGTGGGTGGTGGGCTCTGCTGCAGCCGGGCAGAACGGGCCCGTCTTGGGAGCACAAAGTTTGAGTACACAGCTCACACTTTCACTTTGTGAAGAAATGGTTTGTGTCTCCACCTTGTGCTTTTCAAACACTCTTGGCTGATGGTTATATTTCCTGTGTTCTCAGTGTGTGTGTGTGTGTGTGCAAAAAGCTTTCAGGAGTCTAAATACACAGTGGATGTGCAGAGCTTTGCTTTTGATAGCTTCCTCTTCATGTGATCATGCTCTGCTTTTGCAACCTGTGTGACTGCGCAGAGGATCTGTGTACCTTGGCAGACACGGAGAGCTTGGTTGTAGTGTGTAGTCACCACTTTGCTGACAACCAGCTGCCTAGAATTCACTTTTTCCTCCTATTCAGCCCAGAAAAGTATCAACAAAAAACAATTTCTGCCGGGATATTGGAAAAGTTAATAAGGGAGCTGGAGTCATACCAAGCTTGTATAGTCATACCAAGCTTGTATTAAAATCCCCAAGCAGTCCTCTCATTTATTTATTTTTTTATTTCTTCAGTGTTCCTGAAATATGAAAACACCATTAAAGAAGTGAAAGTTGGAATATAAATCCTTCTCTCCTTTCCTTTATACTTTAAATCCGTATGTCTGATAAAGTAGGATCTCAGTTTGCGTGCTCCCTCTCCAAGCAGTGATGTGATATACAGTGATGCTGCGTGCATATGTGGCTGAAGTGGCATAGTCCTTCACGATAACAGGATAAGGCCCCCCTGCGAGGGCTCACCAGGCGAAACACGTGCGACTGGCTGTGAAAAGGCACAAAGCCTACGTGGATCTGTAAGTTGGGTAGAGCTGCCCGGACTCCCACCGCCAAAGGCTCTGGCTCCATCGCTACGAACTTGACCCCTGGGAGGGCAGAAAAGGGCTGACGTTCTAATCAGAGGTAGACAGTGTTGGACTGTGAGGAGCAAAGGCTGGAGAACATATCTGTGTCTTTGCTTCGTCCAGGTTAATGCAAAACATATGTAAATTAGGCTGTAAGAACAGGGGAAAGACAGTGGGAGACTTGTCTGTGGACCATAACAGTCCCAGAGTTCGGTGCCAGCCAGAACCGGTGAGTCAATGAAGCAGTGCGCTGTGTGGATACGGCAGCTCAGATATAAATGTATCCACAGTACAACGTGCGTAATCAGGAGTTGATTCTGAGCACATTTTAGTGCCGTGAGCAATAGCCATGTCTGGCTCCTTGTCTGAGCTGTTAGCTAGCAGCATCATGGAGTTTTTAAGAGTTTTTTTAATCCACATGACCAGTCTCTCCTTGAGGCAAATGACAAAAACAGATTCTTGGTTTTGCTAGGAGGTTATTTTGAGTTATTGCTGCAAAGGGGGAAAAGTGGTAATAATTTACCTGAATGCGCATATCTCTTATTTCTTTACTACCATTCAAAGCCGAAAAAGATTTGTTGGGAAGATGTGTCATTTATCAAAGATCTTTTAAAAATACAGCTGATCCGAGCGTGCAGATAGCTCAGACTGCAAAATGCTGTCGGGGACTGAAGATTAAATCGTGGCCTGTCTCTTCTGCTAACTTGGGAACAGTCTGATTGCATCAGTACACACAACAGAGTATGACTGGGTCCTACTGTACCCTGGCTCCTCCAAGCTCAAGCGGGTTGTGATAACTGGGACCTAAGAAATTTTGTCTCCAAGCTCATGTATCTTAGGTACTGACTTAGGTGCTGACTAAGTTTCTGCCTAATGGAAATCCATCGGAGGGCTGGATCCTTATATCTTTTTTTTATCTAGAACTTATATCTGTTTTTTTCTCATACTAGCTGAAGTTAGTATTGCAGGTCTGTGCTGCTGTCAGTCAAGTGACCTGAAGTGTTTGTTGTTGATTGTAAAAGCATCTTGAAAACTGTGAAGAATACAGGAGGAAAGATACTTTTTACCTTTGTTTTTCAGACATAGAGGCCAAGGGCCACAGGTCTTCAGTGCACCGTGAGCAGAACTGCTCCACTGTGCTGGACGTCTTGGGGAGAAAAACACTGCGTACGGTGGATGTTGGATAGCATATGAGCTGCTAGCAGGTGAACAGATTGATTCCTCCATGTGCTTTGTGGTTTTAGGCAGGATACTACCACCCTCGTTCTTCACTCTCTCCGCTCTCATGTCTGTTTTATCCACTCAGCTAGTGTCTGTCTTGAGCAGCAGTGGTGTCTTACAACACACTTCTCCAGTATTGGTCAGGGATCAAATTTTAGTGAGGTCCTTTGCGCTCCTGCCTGCAGTACCACTGCTAAAGGGCTTGAATGAATATCCCCTGCCAAAAGCGTAAGCGTATGACCTCAGAACCCATATACGTCGTCTGTGATCTTCATTCCCCTTGTTGCTCAAATATTTCTGGAAAGCGTGTCTTTCTCCCTGTTTTGTTTCCCCATGGATATGGCTTGTGCAGTAGAGCCAGAGGAGACCCTCTTTCCAGAGCCTTTGCCCTCCTCTGAGCCCTCAGTCCTTGGGTGACTGATGGAGAGGTAGCCGCTTGCATGCAGAGGAAGAGGGTCAACCCAAGAGCAGAAATGTTTGCTTTTCCAAGAAAAGTGCTGATTCTGCATTTTTTTATTTTATTTTTCCTAGGGAAATAAATTATCAGAGCAGAACACACGTTCCTTAAAACTCTGCGGGAAACCTTGGTGACACGGCTGTACCAGCTCATGGTGCCTTTTCTTCAGAGAGCTTGTTTCTGAGACATCATTTCACTGTTTTCTGATACAGAGGGTGAAACCCTGGCAAAACTGAAGGCAATGGCAAAACTTCTGTTTTCAGGAAGTCACCCATAGCCTTCCCGGCTACCACAAGGACTGGATTCCACCCCTGTCTGTGGCAGGGAATGCTGATGGCCACAGCCCCTGTCCCAGAGTATAGGCAGACATCTGCTGCTTTGAGTTCATGGCACCATCTGAGGTCATATTTTCCCCTCTAGCAGTCTTTAAATGTCCAAGCAAGACTTTCTGAAGCAAATCTTGCTCTTTTTCAAGAGAACATGACATTGCACCAGATCTTTTACGCAATCATCTCTGCTCTTTGAAAAGCTCATCTGCTTTTTAGGTGCTGCTGTCATCTCCATGGACCAAAAAGCCATGTGGCATCATTGTAAAGGGGAGAGGGGAGTGGAAGCACTGCGTTTCTTAAAATCAGCTAGTGCATACACATATGCAATAAACCAAGCGAGGATGTGGCTCTATCCAGGTTGGTTATATTGGCCCAATTCTCTTTTGTGCTACGTTGTGTAAACTCGTTCATCAGTGGGGATGGCGGCTGCTTAGGTTTTCACATCCTGCTTATTGAATGCACCAAATAAAAGACAGATTTTTTTTTTTTTTTGCTCTCCTTAGAATTTAGTGATTTGCCCTTTGCACATAGTTCTGCAAAGTTTTGAGGACAAAGAAGTATTTTGGTGGACAGTGTGAGTCAGAATGTGAGGATAAAGGAGTAGCTTTAGTACACTAGTAATACTAGTACTAGTAGCCCTACTAGTGTACTACTACTAGTAGTACACTAAAGGTGTAGTTCATTCTGTGATTGTATTCCAGATTTTTTTATATTGGAGAATTCTATTAGGGACTGGAACCTCTGTATTTTGGAAAATAAGGTGTTTCAGCATCCCTTGGATGATCGGTAGTATATCCTTAGCATTACTTTCAATGGTCTAGCACTGCAAGTAAAAGAGCCCTGTAGGTTTATCAGCCACTTCAGTTTATGGCACGTATTTTAGAGCCCAGTCTTGCTCTTCACAAGGAAATAAAAAGGAAGAGCTGCGATTTCCAAAGTTAACACCGCTACAGGTCGAGGTATCAGGACGTAACCACATGTGCCTCGTTGTGCTGTAGCATGTAGCTAAATTTCTCCCTGTCTGCTGGGAGGAGGTAAACTTGATTCCTCAAATGATTTTATTGCATGTGAACTCAAATTACAAGCAGTCTGCTGAAGAAGGTGTTGGGTCAAATTCTGGAAAACCTACTCCTGCAATTAATTCCCTTGTCTGCAAAAAGAGTAGGGAGCGCAGCTACGCTTAGCATCCTTTCTGCTTAAAAAGCCTATGTACATGTACATGGAGCTGCCACGCACTTGACAGGCTGCTAGTGCGTCCTTCCAGGATGAGGTTGTACACCAGATGTCACTGGGAGTTGGGCCTGGATTTGTACAATTATGACCCACTGGAGTCCAGTGCTTTCCTAACGACAATGATGTTATCTGCAAAAAAGAAGAAAAATATGCCCCCGTCTGCCCCCCGCAAAATCTCTACCTAAAAAACTCTCAGCAGATTCCAACAAGGTCCTGAAGCAGTTCCCCAGAAAGCACAGAATGAAATAGCACCCACCAAGTCCCAATGTGGGGAAGAGGCAAATGGCTCAGTATGGCACAAGGTGCTCTCACAGTGTTGCAGTGCCTGAAGGATGTGTTTGCAATGCCCTCTGTCAACCGTTCACGCCCTGTGCCCCAAAGGAGTACAACTTGGGTGTGCCAGTTTGCCTGGCTTCAGCTTACAGGTCTGATTACAAAGAAGATATCCTGAGCAAAAACTGTGGCCCTATACCTCTACCAAAAGCTTTACAAGAAGTAGCAGCTCCAGGTAGATGTTCATTAGTAAATTTGGGGGGAAGGGTTGATAGAGGATGGAATAATATGGTGAGCAACTTCTTAGAGTTTGCTTTTTTTTTTTTTTTTAAAACAAACATCCATGAACTTCTCATTTTTTCAGTTGCATTTCAGTGCAAGCCGTGAACCCTTTGATTTGTAATTGCTGCTGGTACGTCGTGTGGGAGCTCTAGGTTAGCTGCCTCATGCTTGCCTCCTTCTCTATGGACTAGACTTGGGAGTGCAAGCTTCATGTCCCATGAGGCACCCTTGATCTAGATGGGATGCTGTAGTGCATCATAGGAGATGTAGCCTACTGGCTTAACCCCAAAATGATGTGGGAGCTCAAAGCTTAAAGGTGATGCATTAGCACATGCGGAGGTGCCCAGCTGTGAAAAGTCATCTTTGTTCCTAGGCCTAACGGTAAACCACAGTAGCTTGACAGCACTTACTTCATCTGCGATCCTCGTCTTGCCTGCTACTTCTGACTTGTTCAGGCAGGCAGCCCTGGCTCTACCCAGAACAAGCCTTCACAGGTCATGTCCTAATTGTGGTGCAGATAAATGTCTTCAAACAAAGTGAATTACAATGAGATCATTTGTCCTTCTGAGAAAGTTCATTTGCCAGGAAGTTCACAAAGGCCGGCAAGGAGCATTCGCAGTGCAGAAACCTGGATTCAAGGGAAAGGGTGAGAGCCACAGCCCATTTTCAGGCTTCTCTCGGACAGGAGAGGTCCTTTGGCCCTACTGTGGGCGTGGAACTTGATGTGAAAGTTCAAGCCCTCGTGCCCAGGTCCTTCAAAGCAGACATTTGTAAGCACTGGCAGTTGTGTGTGTCCCTTTTCCTGCACACCCCAAGTTTCATAACAATAAAAACATCGTAGTCTTACTTATTTTTGGGTTTGTGCAGCTGGGAATTCATAAGCCGTTTGGGAATACTTGCAAAAAATCCTAACTGGGCTCTGTGCACGCAAAGTATTTGTAACTCTTAAGGGCTTGAGCACACTAGTAAAAAACACAGTAATTATCTGATAGAGGCTGGTGGGAAATCAAAATACTCATCAAACTTTTGTGATAAATAACATTACTTGTTTTTTTTAAACTAATTTGTTGACTGTTAACTGTTTACTCAGGAATCTGATTTAAAACGCTGTGCGGTAATGCATAATTGACTGAAGAACCATAATGGAACCAGAAAATGAATCAGAAGGAATTACTTTACAAACCCACTGCTTAACTATGAGCCAGTGGCAGTCCACAGTAGCCCTTTTCAAGTGCTTATCTTCGTTATGACATTAGAGATGCTATCCGCCTCTGCCAGACTTTTCTTAACGCCACATTCACAAACATCCTCTCTCTTTTTCCTGTTCTCTGGAGAGAGGCGTAACTTTCTACTGGTATTGTAACATCTTTAGTAGAAAAAATGAATAATACATTGGTGCCAGTGAATAAAGTCTTGATAATCCTGTTACTGCATTTACTGTTAGCACATAGTCATGAGCACACTTAACCTTTTTTTATTGAATACCGAGACTGATTGATAGTCTGTCCTGAGTGCCTAGGCTTGGGCATCTAGCACCACTTTAGATGTTTAGGATACCACGCTGTCCCCATGGGGCTGACAGCTAGGGCAGAGAACATCGGGCAGACCTGCGCTTCTGGAGTAGCAGCCGGAGGATATTCCAGGGCATCTGAAATGCCACTTGATGTTTGGTTCTAGACACCTGAACGGGTCCTTAAGTGCTCCCACTGCAAAATTGTTTTGAAAATTTCTAAAACGTTGTCTGGGAAGTAGGAAGCAGATCCTCATTGCTCTACCCTTTTGGTAGAGTGGACTCCAGTAATGAACTGTGTGTAACTGTTCAATATGAAGTTTTTGCAGTTCTGAAGCTGTCAGTATTTTAGTTCATGGTTTGAAATGAACTTCAGGAAAGGAAAGGGCAAGGTAGGATAACGGAGCAATTTTGGCTGGCTCTGTTCTCTGCTTAATTCAACATAGCACCATTTGTGTAAATGAAGCTACCCTGATCTCTTCTATCCGAAACTCTCTTCCTTGGGCATGCAGTTCTGAGTGGCAGCAACCTTCTCGCCAGTGAAAACCAGTGGGAGCTGCAGATGCCAACGTTTCTCATAATTCTCAAATACTGAAGCTTCCGTAAAAGACTATGTTTGGGAAATCAGGATGCTACTGGAAAGAGACAAGACGTTCATGTTCTAGAAATAATTTTTCCAGCTCTTGATATTATTTGTAGAAGCCAAAAGAAAATATTGGGAAAGAATCTTTAGACTAGGCAAAGGTATTCAAAGTCGAGACCATATTTTTTCTCTTGAACAGGAACTGTGCACAGAATGTACATTTTGAATCACAAATTATTGTGAAAATGGATATGTTGACGTAATTCAGTGTAATACAGACAGATTCAACTTAACTCTGTATCTGAGTTGACAGAGTTCTAAATTATCTTTCCGTGCTGCCTACTATCATCTGATGACGTCTTGGCTGTAGTATTTTGGATGGCTCACCAAGAACACAAACAGAACTAGGGTAAAGCTTCTTCTTAAATCACTGTTGCGTTTTCTTCATCATTAATGGCCTCAGCATTCTCCTATTTGTTGTTCTTTTGGCCTCCTCCCTAAGTGTGTAAGGGGCTAGTTGCATGGCTGTGTCTCTCTTCCGTCTTATGCATCCATCTTTATAAGAAATCAGATCTGAATTTGTTCCCTATTCCCACTATCACTCTAATTCTGTTGTGACTCCGTTGCAAACAGTTGTAGCTAAATCCATGCAAACAATGTGAAAATTTGGGGTTTTGGAATCCAAAAGTAATGTAAAACGTCCGACTGCACAGTCAGTAGCATATTAAAAACAACCGTAAATGTGCCCAGAAACAACAAACAGTTAATCCCAGCTCAGTTAGGTGTGGTTTAGTGCAGCTTATCAGTTTCAGTCAATTCACGGTCTGGCAGAGACTTTTTGACAAAATGTCAAAGTAGGCATTGCACTACTAATGTACCTGATCCCCAGCAATACAATTTTTTTGTCGTCAGAGTGAATGAAAGGAGAAAATGAAGTGAAACTGAAAAAATGTTGGGTTTTCTGGAGTTGGTCAGAGAAGTATATACCATTTGCTAAGTAGTAAAAAACCGTTTGCTAATCTGTCGCCATCTGTCTTCATTACTTTACCCCACTCCTCTAGACACAGCAAAAGCCACTTTATTGTATGTATTATTTTAAATTTAAGGCAAGTATTGAGCAACTGCGTGCTTTATTTTTAATAGAGACTAAGGACATCCAGCTCTGCCGTGCTGGAAAGGTTATGGATCCTGTGGATTTAGCATGTTTCTGCAGTTCTTGCTGTATTTTCCAGATTCTAAACTTTTTTTTTTTTTTCCCTTCAAGTTCCATAGCTCATTTGGTTGCCAACATTACTGTAGGCTTCTTAATGTAAATCAATCCACTGCTGTCTTACTGAGTCTGGAGACCAACTAAAACAATAGCACCAAGAGGTGTGAATTTTCCCCATTCATCTTAATAGACTGTTAACTTCAAAGTCTGCTTGTGACCACTTAAAGGCTTAGTGTTAACCTCTGCTGCTACAGTATGTCCAACAAATGCACTTGTTGTCCAACCCCATATGGACATACCAGATGTTCCTTGCGCTCGAGTGGGCATTCCAGAGGAAATTGCTGTTAGCTGCATGGTCCAGCAACGGGACAGAGGTAAGACACCGGGCCAGTACAGCTGAGTCCGGTAGTGCTATTCTTTTTGAACTGCAGATGCCGGCTTTATAATCTGTCTCCAGCAATTCCTTGAGTGAACTACCACTTCTAACCGCTTTTCCAGATTCCATAGGGATGTTGCTAAAATTGCTGAGCAATTTTGCTCATCTGCATCCAATACTGAGAACTTCAGCAAGTCGTGGAATTTTTTTTTTTCCCTCAGGCGGAAAGAGGAGATGATTTTCAGACTTATTTTCCTCTCTTTTTCTCTAGAAATAAAGAAAAATATTGACTTAGATTTCTGCAGGGCCACCTATATAAAGCAGATCTAAAAGGGCTCTGCGAAGTGTAGGTAAGAATAAACTTTCCTAAGCTATGCCGCAAATACAGATCGCGTACCCTTTTTTCTCGTATATTCCCATTCAGCACTGTCTTATTATGTAAAATGCACTTGTTTTGCTTGCTGCACAGGTGCCAAATCAGAGCAAGTTACTGTACCACCTATATATGCGTTATAATTAACTGACATTTATCAAGAAAAATTCTAATTGCCATACTGAGAATGTAGAATCAACATTTAACTCCACCTGTCCTCTCAATCATTGCAGATTTTTCCCCAAAGCGTGCTATTCCACGTCTTCCATCTCTATCATCCCAGCCACTTTTTAGGTCTTTCCTATTTGCTCCTTTTACCCTCCCGTTCTTATCCGTGAACTTACTGATTTATTCCAAGAAGACTGGAACATTGCGATATGATCTCTCCCTCTCTTTGGTGTATCTTTCGTTCCTATACAGAAAGTCTCTTCTGCTTCTTTCCCCTCTCAGACACAGAAGTTCCCATTTATTGCCTTTCCCCAAGTCTTCCTTTCTGGAAGGAAGGAAGAGTATCCGTCTGTAATACTCTTATTTCTTCGTCTCCTTTGGATAACGCGAGAGATCACTGTCTTCTGTGCTTTTTTTCTCTACCTCTCATTTTTTTTCTGAGTCTTTATTCAGTGGAAGACTAAGAAATGCAAGCAATGGCCCTTCCATCTCAAAATGATTTGATTATGCTCCTTACATTTGTTGAGTTCCTTTCCAACCTGGGCGTTGTGCAGTCGTTTCCAGCTCCTTGCTGTACAGTCTTACCATCCTTAGGGGTCACTTTCTAGCCAAAAGTCAGACTCAGAGATCCGTCATTATCTTTTGTGATCTACCATTAGATTTCGTCCTTGCTCTCTTTTTCTATAATTTCACTCTAGGTTTCTGTATTTACATTTGTTTAAATCATGCGATTTCTTGGTGTGGATGTTCCCATCGTCTACACAACTGGAGCTTTCATCCCCTCCATACTGTGATTACTGTAAAGTTTTCTCTTTGTCTCTAGACAAAGACACTTCAAGCTCTCCTGCCTGCTCCAACTGCAGCTGCAGAGACTGTTTGCAGCACGCCACTCTGAAAGGAGCAGTCCTCCTTGTTTTTCCCTCAGCTATTGCATCAAACAAGCACTAAAGCCCCTTATGGCTTGCATGTCTTCTTCTGTTCACTGCTGAGATTTCCCTTTCAGTCTCCAAGCATGTGACAGCTCCATTGTCCACTTGTTAACTTTGCAGATGGTGAAGTTCTCTCTTCCTGCGCAGTCCTTAGTGTATTAGCCTTCTCTGTGACCCTCTGAGAAGGGGCTTTTACTTATGATGCTTACAGATGTTTGCTCTATTACTGCACCATAAGCAAGCCTGTTGTGGTAACTGGTGTCACTCATCGCTTCACTGGTGTCCTGAACTGAAATTTCTGGTCCCCTACATGAACAAATCCCATATAAGCACAATCTGACCGTAATTCTCATAGTGCATCTTGTTATCATCAGTGACAGTTAAAGAGCAGAAGGATCACAGCTTGATTCTTGTAAACCTGACAGTATCTGCCAGGCTGGCAATGAAGAAATCATCTCTCGATCATTATCAGAGAATGCAGAAAGCCCACAAGGTCGTTTTCGCAGCTTCTTTTCTGGCTTCTCAGTTCAGAGAAAGGTGGCAGAGAGAGCCAGGAGTACTGTAAAACCAGCGGTGCCGGCTGCGACAACGGCATATCCAGCTGGAACTACCTTGTATTCCTGGAACCATTTTCTTCAGAGCTGGTTAGTTGTATAATTTCTTCCTCCTTTTTTCTTGATGGTTATTGTGATCTCTGTTTTGTGTTTATAATAACGTGTGTTTACTAATAGTGTGGTGGCATGCCACTGCCAAGCTTCTTCTGCTAACAATAAAAAAGGGAAAATTGATATTTATGGAGACGTGGGGGCTGGCCGGGCTCTAGCTCATGATTTTTATTGTAGCTGACTGCAGACTTTTCAGACACGAGAATCTGTATCTCATTGTGGAGAGCTGGTTTCCATTTCGGTCTGGGTCCCATTATTCGGGTTTGGTTTACATTCTATAGGGTTAGCCATGTGCAGATTCACACAAACAAATATGTAATTTATGCCTGTAGCTTTCACTCGTGGTATTTAAACCTCCACCTATTTGAAATGTGTCTGGAAGGGGATAAGAGGAGCTACAGTGTTCCTGTTTCCAATGGATGAGCGTACTGTATGGCAACAAGCAGTCTAATAAAAAGTTTGAATTAATTTCCACCCTCTACCAAGCCCACCAGGACAAGAACGAGCCATGTTAGGAAAGCGTATTGCGGAAGACTTGAATTGCCACTGCTCATGTTGCATCTCTTTTGTGGCAGCGTGAAGGACTCTATGTCCAAGATCGTAAATAACCCAGCACGCTTCCTGAACAACTGTTGTTACGTGGAGATACCTTAACGCCTTACAGTGTGGTTTTCAGGTGCATGGTACTTCATGTTTCGAGAGCCTATGCAGTCATTCCCAGTCAATGTAAGGGAAAAGAATACTTCCCAGGAAAGCTCTTGGTCTCCAAGAACAAACTGGTTCCCTTGAAGCAAGGATTTTGTCCTGGGTGGTCAAAGCTATTTTGGCAGCAATTGGATATGAGATATGTAACTATGTGTGAGAATATCGGGGGGGGGGTGAGGTGGGGTGGGGAGAGAGGCTTCTGACTCTAGACTAAGGCATGCGTCTGTGGCCTCTTGACTTCTTGTGGAAGACTGTATTATGCCAAGAAGGTGACGTGGCAGAGAACAGACATTTCTAGTGAGGATGCCTAGAGACAAGCAGTTGGCACTGTCTGGCTCTGAGCTAGGGATTCTCTTGACAGTGCAGTCAAGGACAAGAAGTTGTCTTCTAGTAAGGCTTGAAAGAGTCAGTTCCTTTCCTGTGAATAGGACGTATCAATCTGTTGGAAGATGCTTAGTGCTGTTTTCCATAGTGCTAAAATAAGAGGGCAGGGCTGTGTCTTTGCCTTCTGGGAGCTGGTTCCTTTTATCCTTAGGAGGCGCCAGAGTGGCTTTCTGCAGAGTGGCTGGAGCTCTTTGCTCAGCAACCTTTTCAAGGGGAAAAAAGAAGATATTTCCTGTAGAGGAGCCGTGACCTGTTTCTTAGGCTAAGCTAGAGAGCTTGGTTCATTGCCGAACTGAATCCTACAGCTCCCATTCACCTTTTAGCTATTATTAGTAATGTCTTGTTTTCTGATTTTTTTTTCAAATTGTGCAAAAGCAAGAGTCATGTAGCTCCTATCTTTAGCTTTTTCTTTTTCCCCCGTGGCTGCTAAACCAAAGTACTCATAGAAGAAATGATGTCTTTAGCTTTTTACTCACTGCAGTGGGTTTGTGGCAACATCTGAGTGAGGGGGAACCATCTAGGAAAATATTTTTTTCTCTGAAGGAAAAGGTCATTTCTTTAGCTCTGCAGTAGCAGAGGGATTTGATTCCTTTCCCCTGACTTTCATACTAGTACCAGCCCAACATTACAGCCATTGACTCCAGTGCGAGAAGAAACAGGTTCAACGAGAGCAGATATTTAAAACATATAAGCTGTCCTGCCTCAATACATCTTGTCCCACATGAGACACGATACATCCGTATCTTCCGCTACCAGTTGTATCTGTAGCTAGTAAAATTCTTGCACAATTCAAGTGACAGAAACTGGTTCTTTTGATGCTGAAAGTTATGCCATTTACATATTATTCAATTATCATGCGTTTGTTACTTGAGTCTCACAGTTGTCTCTCTCACAGTTGTCGGGAAGAGGAGGATGGTATTTTAGATAATACAGCCTGTGTTATAACGCATCTTATACCCAGGAAAGTTTTAATGAGCTTAATGAATTTAAGCTGCCTTCTTGAGAACTCAACTGTGCAACTCTATAGTCTCTGTGCAAAGTTATATTAAGAGAACATGTAAACATCCTTGGTCTGATTTTGTTTGTCCGATCCTACATATACTCGATTGCATCAGTGAAAAATATGTGTTCCCATTTCTGCTCCCATATAGTTTCCACTGAATCCCACTTTATAACCACACTGAATAAATTAAATACGTTTGGGAAGTTTTCTGGTCTTCTTACCTGACTTCCTAGTTTATAAACATGGAAGGTAAGAAGCATATTAGAACACTAAAATTGAATATGAAAACTGTATGTATTATCAATGAGTGACCCCTTTCTAGTTACGCAAAAAAATCATGACTCAGCCCCAGAGCAAATGAAACTTATAGTTTATGAGAGGCAGAAAAATGAGACTCGGGAAGAGTTCAAAGATGGCAGTAATCTTGAATTTTGAACATCCTCTGTTCTTTCTGCAGTCATTCTAAAATAAACAATATTAGCTTCCGTTTTCATCTTGTGCTAAGACTTTGCTCTTTGCGGTGGGAACTTTGCTGGAGAAGTATGGATGCTCTTGCAGTGATGTACACATAGCTATTTATGCCCTGGATTGCTTTTCAAACAAGATCTTCATACACGTATTGATTGCAGAATATTTTGAATACTAACGCTGGTTTTGAAATGCTATCTAGATCCCCAGTGAATATAAACTGGGGTAACGTCTTTGGTGACAGTGAAGAGATGCTGATTTGTGTTGGCACTTACTGATCCAGGCACTTGACTTGTTCGTATTATATAAACTGATGATGGGAAGTACAAGCCGCTTTTATGAGGCCTGATTTCTTCAGCTGTTAGACTAGCCATGCCCACCAAAATCTGCTCCATAGCTATGTTTATAACCTTTGAATTTTGCCTGTATGTCACATTCAGAAATGTATTGAGCCATCGTATGAGAAAGTTTTTCCAAGCAAGGATGCTATCTCTCCTCCTTCCCACTGCCTGCTGCTCTATGACACCTCAGGCTATGAAGTAGTTTTCCTAATATTCTTACAAGAGGTTCTCCCCTGAGGATGTGACTCATCTATTCATGGCTGTTGGCATCTTCAGCTGGCAGCCAGAGGAAGCTGATGAAATCAAATGCTCCTGCCGACGGCCCTCTCTGACAAAGCTGTAGAGGCAAGGGAGTTAATAGGAGGGAGTGAAGTCTCTATTTGGAAAAAAAAAAAAAAAACATTAGCTTGCTGCTAGTAGTTTATTGCACCAGGACTATGTTTTTACTACAGAACCTCATAAATAGTATTTCATATAAGATTTCCAAAGACAAAATGGGGAATTTTGAGGACTAGACGGAAGGAAGCAAATTTATATTATCCCTGTCTTTGATTCAGTTCTCATTGTACATTAGTAGGAGAAGATTGTGGGTTCTGGGACTTCTAATAAATATAGCATATCAGACGGGTATATGTTTAAAGACCCACATTTTATATATTACTGTAGCTGTAAACTTACCTCTAACACCTTGGGACACTGAAGGTTCAATTTTTAGTAATGTATGTAACACTTACGGATAGGAGAGGCAAAGAGAGGTTCCTCTGCCCTTAGAAATTATTGTAGTGCAAGACTGGTTTACACCAACTGACTGTCTGGCTTCCTGAGTGTAAATGACAGCAGCTTAGGCTGCTGTACTTTCCTGAACTGAAGGGAGTAGCTCTTCAGCTGGAAAAAGGGGGGTAATTCAAATGAAATCAGGAGAGTCATGATCTTTCACACAAGCTGAGGATTTGACCCAAGCTCATTTTCCCTGCTTAATTTAAACCACATTAGCATAACTCCAGTTCCGATTGGTAAAAAACTTTGTTATTGCATCTTTCATCCCATAAGAACGTGACTTCATCTTGTGGTACGGTGGTGTCACCTACTCTGAGATCTGCCACAGGCCAGAGAGAAGCCGTGGTACAAGACTGTGAATGTGTAAGATTGAGGTACCTTGGTGAATGAGACATGGAAAGTCAACAGGACTTATGCATTCCAATTAAATAATTCTCTTCAGCACGTTTGAGAAGCTCAGACAACATTCTGATGAGAATAAAGAAAACATGACTAGTTTGGAGAGAGCCCAACTTGATATTCGAGTGACTTTGAGGTTCTTGGCCCAGGAAGGAAATTAGAGTTGTGGGACTGTCCCCAGGGCACCGCCAAGGGGGCCGGGGACTTAACTCTGCAATTAGATTTCTGCAGTGCTTGTGGGTCATGTGGGGAGAATCTCGGGCCTATTTGCTAGCTCACTAGGACCCACTCTACATAAACTAGTATCGTAATGTAAAAACTTGATTAGCAGTGTCTGTGGAGAGACCAGTCTCGCTCTTGGAGCTGGTTCTTTGAGCAGGGTTGAGGCCCATTAGATAAGAGGGAGTTTACATTATCCTTCCTTCCGTGGTTTCTCTTCTCTTTCTAGAGGGAGCACCACCATTAACTCACTCAATTTACCTCCCCCCAAAAGGCGCTTTTCTTACTTTATTTTTTCCCCTTGAGCCTTTTACAAGTATCTTCATCTCAGTCGTAGTGCTTTAATAATGGGTATTTGTACATACCAGTGGGCAGTAGTGAGTGTCAAGCTACATTATTTTTTTAAACACAGTGCCCACAACAGGACGGTGTTGTCTCAGTTTAAAAATAGGAAAATCAATTGCTCGAGTGTTCAGGTTTCTAAAGATTGTTTCTGGCTTGTCGTGACTGAACTTTAAAGTGTTGACCATGTAGCCGTGCGCACTGTTGGCACCAAGCTGTCTGGTGTGAAGCATATGGTAAACTGAGGCACATGTAAGTTCAGTGTCTCAATTCTAACCTCCTTGCAGCAGCGGTCAAGAAGTTAAACAAATACGAAGGGAAGGGGGTCTGAACGGAAGTACAAGGCAGGGGGAGTATTTTCTGTTTCCTTTTATTATCTAGCGTGAATATAGCTTTTATATAATATATATAATATAATCTAGCTTTTATTAAAGCGAAACCTTTCAACCTAAAGCGAATCCAAGTACACTGGGAACGACTGTCTGTCTCAAGATTATTCTTCATTTGAGGGCATTTCTATGCAAAAGAGGAGTTGCAGCATTACAGGTGCCGTTGAGCTGTGTGTAGTAAAATTATCTTGAGTACTGCTGGGAGCATGCCCCGCAGCACAGCATTCAGCCACCAGTTCCTGCTCAGGATTTGTGTGTCTTGCACTGAAGCCTGTATCATATCCCCTATATTGCGACTGGTCTCCAGCTAGTTAAAGTAGAAGCAGTTCAACTGCATGCCTACCTGAACTACAGGTCACGTTAGCTTGTAAAAATATGAAAGTAGGAGCACCACCTTTTAGCAGGACACAAAAGTGGTTCCCACCAGTTTGGGCTGGGAAGAATTACAGCTGGAACAGGACTCACCGTGAAGGTACAGCTAAACCTTGTACAGTTTCCCGAGGTACTGAAGATAGAACTTCAGCCAAGATAACTCAGCAAGACGCTTAAGGTTTTGTTGTTACAGGTGTTTTTAATTACCACAATTGATCAGGTTCTGATTTATTTTCCCCTAGTCGCCATCAGGCTCATGGGCTCCCCTTGCCAGGCTGGGAATAGTTGTTCAGTGCGTATTGAGAAGGAAAGGCTCACCTATTGAGTCAGCAATAAGCAATCAATCAGTAATCAACAGTAAGCAATACTTATGGCCTCATCTGCACAGCCCAGCGCAGGCTCTGCCCCAGCGTTCAAGTGATTGGATCCTATAACCTGAATATTCTGCTAAGGCTATACAAGCACATACTGACCACTGGTCTTTCCTTGAAAAAAACTTTTTATTTATCTCATTGGGAAATATTTATCTGAGATAATAGCTGCTTGGATTCGTATTACGTGTTTGAAATTTTGAATATGTTGGTTGGTTGTGGTGATGGGTCATTGCTCCCAGACTGGATAAGCGGGTGAACTGGAAGAAGACACTAGGTAAAAGGTAAGCTATCTTCCCCAGAGGGATCCAACCCAGAAAAAGTAGGCTGATAATAAAAAGGGTGTTGGCTGGGGCAAGCATTAAAAGAAACGTTGTCTTTTTTTGCTTTCACGCAGTGTAATTACATGTGTGTACATGGTTCTTGTTGAGAAAAGGCTGCCCGAATCCCTCTCTGGATTGTCTCTTTGTCAGAGGTCTGGCAATACGTTTTGTGAAACGTGATGTTGCGTCTCATGTGACATTTTTCATGTGAATATTAGCACATGAAGCTAAAATATGCTTTTAATGAGCATTTGCGTGGATATAAACGTAAGCCCAATAGAAGCATAAGCACGGTCAAAATGATTCTGTAAATCAGGAAAGGGGAGGAGGAGGGGGAAGAACTAATAGCTGCAGTTCTTGCCATGACTGTCAGATGTTCATTTTGATGACATATGTGAAACGTAGTGGCAACCTGTATCTAAACGCATCAAAATGAGTTGGCGAGACATGGCTAAGTGCCATGCACTGCTTGATGACAAAAACACCAGTCTGCACATCTGTCTTGAAGCGTGCTCTGAGCAGAACTGAGGAGAGGCTGCCAACTCCACAGATGGACAGCTGACCTTCATTTCCAAGGTTGTGACATACCTGGGCCATTGTCATTGGAGCGCTACATTTTATTCCTAATAATCTACCTGCCTGTGCATCACTTACTTTGGTATGTGGCAGCCCATACGATGGTTTACTTGACTCTAAGCGAGCTGTCATTTTAAAGTGTATTATCCGTTTTCAGCAGCGATTTAAAAAATGAAATAATTTTACTGTGAGTTTTATATGCATTTCATAACTGCTTCTGTTTCCAAAAGGCCAGCTCAAACCTCTAGGTAAAGCATCTCTGCAATTGCTGGAATTTGTTATTATTCCATAGTGTAGTCTCATTGCTGTGGAAAGGATAAAAGTTTGGCAGCACCATCAGTGACCTACTGGAGGCAGGTCACACTGGCTCTGCAGACAATTCCCAGCTCAGCTAGTATAACCCAGGGTCCCTTTTGCCAACCTCCGTTATCCCTGATAACGCTGTTCCTCTCCATCAGTGTAAGTTTGTGTCATGGAAACTGTAACTCTTAGTATTTGTATTTATAGCAGAGCCTCTCACCCAAATTAAGGTGAGGATTCCCTTCTGCTGGGTACTGTAGACGTCTGATACGTAAACTAAGGAGACCACTTCTCGGGTGGGCTCTGTTGTGGAGGAGCAGCGTTCCTGGCACCCATCACTGACCTTTCTCGCATACTGCTGCAAAGAAGTTGCAGGCGTAGAGAGTCACTGCCCCCAGCTCAATCGTTATCGTTTATGGATTTCTCTCAAATTAAATTTCCACTGCTATTTTCACAGTGAAGCTCTACCGTGATAGACACAAATATGGAAGAAGGTGATATTCTTTTGTCTTGAAAAATCCTAACTTGTGTGTTCATGGAAGAAAGCTGAGTCAGTCTAGAAGCATGCTTCCTGTTGTGGGAAGCAATGTTCTTATTGGGGGTGAGTGCCTTTTTATTGGGGGTGAGTGCCTAGTAATTGGATCGTAGGTGATGTGTTTTTATGATGATGTAGGGTCTGATCAGCCATATTTTTGGAGAGTCAGGAAGGAATTAGCAGGAGAAAGGATAAAGGAGATGGAGGGAACACCATTTTGCCTTTCTCCTAAAACTGGCTAGGAACAATTAATATACCTAGGAAGCAGAAACGTTAGTTGTTAGTACTTTCCTGAAACTTAATCACAGCTTGCAGCTAAGACAGATAAAGTCCAAAAGGCTGGCAGCACAAGTAAAAAGATCAAGAAAAGCTTGACTTCAAAGGATTTTCTGTAACCTTTGGCAAAGGGAAAAACCTCAGCTGAGTTTTATGGTGATTTAAGTGAAACCTGCTCCATGTTATGGGGTTCTTAGATAGGACTGTTGTTACCCGTCTAAACGATCCACGCTAAGTATGTAAGAAAGCTGGAGCTGGTCACTTTGTACCCATCTCTTATCTGTCTTTAGACATCCATGTCTGAATCATCGCCAAACAACAAATAATATGAAAAAGGATTGCACTTAATGCAAGTGCTCCCTGAAACTCATGGAGGAGGGGCATTGATTTGTAGCAAGCATAAGAACCCAGAAACAGCAGAACACTATCCGGGATCAGTCCAGAGGTCTGTCTAGCACTAGTCCCTCTCTCTAACAGAGGGGGAATCTTTGAAGAGGAAGAACATTGACACCTCTTTTCTTTTCAAAAACAGGACATTCAGCCAACTTACTGTTGTTTTAATTCGTGAGGAATCTTTCTACACTGTTGCCCAATCCTAAAAAAACACAGCAGTGTTTTCCGTCCCTCTCCGAGTGGTAGCGTCTACCTGTCCAAATTTGTAGGCATAACCATTTCCAGAACTGGAGCCTCCAGAAGAGCTCATGCTCTGCAACTACAGAGATCATGGCTGAAAGGGAATTTTGCCTTCTCTATTTTCACTATTTCAGAAGTACGTGGAGAATAGATTTAGTAAACATGGAATGTCCCAGAGCTTGCCTCTTCCCAGAGACAAAGAGAACTGCAATCTCCAAGTTTCTAGCCCAGTTCTAAATCTACAAACTCTGCTATCAGATGAAGTTACTGTTAACAGGAATATGTCCTCTTCTAGACATGTGGTCTTAGCAAGGCGCAGTGATGGGCTTATTTCTCTCTGTGCCGTTTTACTGTAGAAACATGTTTTGTATTTCATCACACTGTCCATGTGGACTCATTTTCTTCCATTTTTCTTCCATAAAGAAGAAAAGTTAATTCTGCAAGCAAAGAGCCTTGCGCAGAAGCAGGATTTTGTTCCTCTGGTAGCTTTGAGTTAGCCATTTCAAAATAGATGTGGAGGAGTCTAAAGGAGGCTAAGCTATTGTAACTAATGTCCTGCAGGGCCTGGAAGGAAGTGCAAGGTAAAGAATGTGTTTAGAGCTTACTTAATATCTTTTTTTGGCTTTCTGTAGTTGCTTTTCCTATTATTTCTCTCTTTTGGCCTCTCATTTTATGAGCTTACAGACATACAGACATGCTGCCACAAGCTGTAACTTTGCAGTAACTACCTAAGTGCAAGATATTACTGCTCAGTATATGTCTACATCCTAAATTAATGTCAATTAAAATATTTTAAGTTCCTTTCTCTCCTTGGAGGTGTGACTGAAACCTCAAATCTTGATTACATTTAAACTAACTTCACACCCACCTGCAGTCATCCCTTCCAGCTAGTATGGGATGGGCAACATGAAACCAAGCAATTGACGGTGATTCTAGACTGGCTACTGACTCCTCTAACTCCTCCTGTGTGAGCTAGAGGAGCAGTGAATGGGAGTAAAAGCATGGGGAGGGAGTCAGGCTCGTTGTAAAATGAATCGTAATTCTGGTGCCCTCATTTTCCCATTCCTCCTGGGGAAGTGAACACAGTTGCTAGAAACATATAACAAGCACAAAATTTCTATGCAAAGAAACTCTTCTGTCATTCCGTTTGCTGGACATGAAATCAGGTCATTGTATTTGTTTAGTACCACAGAATTGCAGAATAGTTGAGATTGAAAGGGACCTCTGGAGATTGTCTGGTCTAACCCCCCCTGCTGAAGCAGGGTCATCTGGAGCACGTTGCCCAGGACCTTCTGCAGGCAACGCAACGTTTGAATATCTCCAAGGATGGAGACTGTTCAACCTCTCAGGGCAACGTGTTCCAGTGCTTGACCACCCTCACCATAAAGAAGGTTTTTCTCATAATTAAATGGAATTTCTTGTATTTCGGTTGGTGCCTGTTGCCTCTTGTCCATTTACTGGATACCACCGAGAAGGGTCTGGCTCCATCTTCTTTACATCCTTCCCTCGGGTATCTGTACATATTGATAAGATTCCCCCTGAGCGTCCTCTTCTCCAGGCTGAACAATCGCAGCTCTCTCAGCCATTCCTTGTATGTGAGACACTGCAATCCTTTAATCATCTTCATGGCCCTTCACTGGACTCGCTCCAGTATGTCCGTGTCTGTCTTGTGCTGGCAAGCCCAGAGCTGGACCCAGTACTTCAGAAGTGGCCTCACCAGTGCCGAGTAGATAGGGAGGATCAACCAAAGAGATTGTTTTATAATGCCATATTAGCCTAAGACATAAAAATACGCTTTCCCCATTAATACAAAAGGTGGAGGGCTGAGTGTGCATCTGTTGTAAGAGGGGAGGCATTCCAACAAACTTGGTGCCCAGCAACAGCAGTGTGGGACGTTGCAAAATAAGTTTGCAGTGAGAGACGTGGAGCTAGCAAATGCCAGGATGATGAAAATCCGAGTAATTTGTCAAAGCCTCTGAGTGAAGGAACCTGGATGACCGTAATGCTTCAGCTTGTGTTTCACATGCTAACAGATTCCTCCGTAGACTCAAGCTCCGCATGGACCTCCCTGGCAGTTGCACTGCGCCTAAAGGCCTGGCTGCACTGGCACTGAGTCTACAGTGGTGCCGTAAATGTACTTGGGCCTGTTTCTGGGTGGCCAAAGCAGGATTCTTCTTTGCATTACATATAGAATAACTTCATAGGCTTAATCTGGATTACAGTCATGGGAACAAGAACTAGACTACTTTCAAGGTCAACTTCTCTGATCCTCCAGCTGTTGCAACTTACCTTTAAATCATATGGCTCCGGGCATTCTGAAATAGCATCAAACATATCTAGAGAGGCTTTTTGGCCCTTCCTGCCTCCTAGACATCTCTGTGAGGGACAGCAAAGGTTATACTTTTTAGAGGCATGAGTCATATGCTTGCCACGGGCAGGAAATCAACTATTCCACGGACTAAAATCTCCTGCAAGCTGGCCAAGCAGAAAAATTGGCTTTAGCTATAAAGGTAGCTGGTAGCCTGTCCTTCATTTGGAGGTAAGAGGAGTTGGAAAGCTGCCACTGTGGGAGTATACTTGAAAAATAGGGACAGAAATTAGGAAAATGTTAAAATGGAGAGAAAGTGCCAGTTAAAGAGCCTGTTATAAACACCTCTGAAGGCTCGCTAATGTAAATCTCAAGTGCTAAGACTGCGCAGCACATCTCATGGCTAGCTAACAAAAGGAGGGAGGCTTCTCAGCCAGGTCTAGGTAAAAGTTTATTAAGAAATGTGCTTTTTAACATTCATTTACACCATATTGTTTCCAAAACAGAGAAATTTAGCTCTAGGTTTAACAAGCAATAACATGGACATCTCAGTAGGGTTGCTTCTGTGGGAATTGGGAATTCCTTCCTCAGTTTCATCTCAAGGTTTCCTTCTTTTTGTACAGCTGCTGAAATCACTGCAAGTAAGCCTCCGATTGCCTTATGAGTAGATCTGCTTCTGAGAGAAAACTTTCATCAGTAGACCCCAAAACACCAGTGTGTCTTTTGCTGAGCTGGACCGGTGGAAGAACTGAGGCAGAGAGCAGGGATAGGGAAGGACAGGCCGTGTGGTTGGAAGCTAGTCTTTGGTATCAGCTCCTTACAAATGGGGGATTTTGTCAGCTCTCTAGCATAATTTAGTAATTTCAGTTTCTGGGGCTAGTTCTGTTCTGCCACCTTACCTTGGAGCACAGATTCGTAGAAACTCGTATTCTCTGGGCATTCACAGTACCTACACTTCGCCTTAGCTTCCCCGCTCCCAGCGTTAGGCGCATATGGAGGCCATACCCTTAATGACTCACCCCGACCTCAGCACACTCTGTCCCGCAGGCCTCACTTTTCCTCGGGGCGTTTAGGGACAATGCGACCGTAGCACAAAGCACAACTGCTAATTTCGACACAATAGCTGTGGCTACAAGCGACCCTCCTGGCAGAGGAACCCGGACACAGGGCGGGACTTGCTCCCACCCGTGCTCTGCCCCCGCGAGCAACACAGGCACGGATAGCCTGAGCCAGCTGGCTCCAGCATCTTAAGCCTGATACTGCTCTATTCGAGTTCGATGAATTCTGAAGAGCAGGGGATTTCAGCCCTGATTTAATAGGAAATGTTTAAAAAAAAAAAAAAAAAAAGGAAACTGGTAGGATTCTCCTGAGCTGCACCATGGCCTAGAAGTGTATGTGTGATGTGATGTGGGACTTGGGTGAGACCAGAGGTGCTCCATGTGCTGCTGGCAAAATCCATGCCAGCAGCTGACACGGGCAAACTGGCTTTTGAAAGAGCACGCAACCCCTCATTTAGCCTAATGTTTTGAAGTTATTTCCATCGTAATTACTTTTCAGAACCAAATATCTTATAAAACCTCTTTTTTAAGGTCATCATAACTTTTCTGCCTTTTCTCGTGTGTCCGTTTGGGTTTTTTTTCAGCTTTTAATAATTCTGGTAACTTTAACCTTCCACCTGCCTGGTTTACTTCAAGGCATGCTTAAAATGTCCCAGACATAATGACTTTAACAGTGTGTATGTCCCTCATGTAAGTAGCAGTTAGCAGTGGTAAGACACCCAGAGACCAGGTTTTAATCAGCCTTGACTGAAGACTAAAAATGATTCACTCCTGTCAGCACTGGGCAACACAACAAACAGCTCTCCAGCAAATCACTTAAGCAGAAATATGTTGGCATGTTTCTATAGCAACTAAGGAAAAATATTTCACACAAAAGTCCATCTGCTGCAACATAGAGGGAGATCTGGCCAAGGATCCCATTAAAAATTAATCTTAATTTGCAAATTGTGTTTTTGCAGACCTCGCACAGACACTTGCACAAAAAGGGGGAGCCTAATCAGGGAAAGAACAATTGATTTTAGGTACAGTCTGTCAATTAATCACCAAACTGGTCGTTAATTTGGGAAACAGCGATTGTCTGAAGATGAAAAATTGCAGTGCATTTGAGAGGTATTCATTTTCTTTGCTGTTTACCAATCAAACTGCATCACACCATCTTGTACGCAGTGTATTTGGAAACATACTTTATTTTTTCAAAGGAGCCTAGTAGCAAGCGTCCAATATTTTCTTAAAAGCATTTTGGTTTGATTTACTTGTAAAGAGTTACTCAAATTTATTCAACCATATAAAATGCTTTGTAGAAGCCATCAAAGTGAGGAGAGGGGGGAAAAACCAATGCGATAATTTGGACTGTGATGCATTTTATTTTATGTGATGTCAACACTTCAAAGCCTATTGGAGCTGTGCTCGGGAGATCTGAAACATTTTACGGGGTGCTTGGTGTCTGTGTTACAAACCCTCTCCAACTATAGATTCTCTCGCACAATGTTCACGTCTTGGCTGCCAGTGTTTCTTTCTTTCTCAATAGCTGCTTTCTATGTCTCCTCTGGCAGTTTTGCATAGCACCCCCAAAAAAAAATGTAAAAACCAAATCAAGGAAAAAAAAAACCCCAAGAACTTATTTTTCATTCAGCTAGGAAACATTTAGGCTAATATCCTGGAACATATGCCGGATCTCCGTGGGTTGTGTCAAGGGGAGCAGAAGTAGGTTCTGTGACCTGAAGCTTTTTATGTAACGTTAGACCTTAAAATATTTCAGGAAGAGGTGAGATTTTTGTGTCTTATGTCATATACCCTTGCTAACATCTGATGATATTGAAAAATATATTGACACGAGGAGTTGGCAAGCATTGTGGAGATAGAAGCACGTGGTTTCCGGCACAATAGCCATAGTTTGCTCCATCTCACCACTTTCCCTGCCCAGTAGAGTCCTTGACGAGGAGGAATGACAGCCTGTTTTATTTCTGGTGAATAAATACATGATCTGGCTGGTGGCATGTTAAGTAAACAAGTAAACATGGGAATAGAGCTGCTTGTGTAGAGGGAAGGGAACATGAGAGAATGAAATAAGAGAAGTGGAGCACCTCAGAAGTCTTGGAAAGATTCCTTTTTTTCCATTTAGTTTCTTCTTTGCCTTCACTCCCCCTTTCTCTTCAGCTATTACTTTCCTTATTAAATCCCATCTTCTCAATGGAGTAGGAATAGAGGGAGAAAAAAACTTTTCCAGATAAGTTGAGAATACACTTTGACTTTTAAGCGTCAAACAAATATTTATTTTTAAACAAAAAATGCATAGGAACAAAAGTTTTTTTTTTTTCCTTAAAGGACAGAAGTAAACAAGTGTCACATCTCATTTTCAGTCTATTTTGAGATGCATCACACCAGTCAGTTGGAAAACAAGAAAGTATCTTGCTCGCAGCAAGAAACGTCCAGCCCCAAACTGGAAAGCAGTTCGGATAGTAACGCTTTTCACTGTCTGTTACAACAAGTTGTTTTTTGAGATGTTTCTGTTGCACAGTGGCTGTTATTAGTGTCTATTCTGGGGGCAGAGGAAGAAAAACTGGGTTCTTTGGCCAAGAAAATGGTACCTCTCCCCCCCCTTCATTGCTATCTCCTGTTCTGATCTAAGAAGCTGGTAGAATATTTGGCGCTCTCTGCTGCATTGAGTTCATTTGAATTTTTGATCCACAGAAGTCAGACCTGTTGAGTTTTACCACTGGAGTAAAAGTTTTGCAGCTGCTGAGGAAGAAGCATGAGTCTGCTAAGCACATTTGCTTACAAAAATGCTGTAGTCTACTTAGCTATGGGGGCCATCAGAATAATTAGGGATGAGTGGGTCGGGAAATTGGACTCAACACGCTGGTCCCAGCTCTGGCCAGTTTTGAGCTCTAGAAGAAGGAAAATGTCTTTCAAATGCAAACGCATTACAGCATTTCGTATGGGTGAAGTTCCAGAGTTGCAGGCATTATTTAAGAGTCTTTGTAAATTGGTGTGTAGCCCATGAATGAAAGTATTTGAATTTGACTTGACACTGTAATAGCTAGCCTGAAACTCAGTTAAATCCACAGCGTTACACAGCCACGTACAGTAGTTTAAACGCAATGAAGCACTTGGTGCATCTAGGTTAGCATTGCTAAGCAAATAACCATTTTGCAAAATTTTGTACTGGGAAGGACATGAAGAAACTGATTTAGATTTAGATTTAAAAATTTTAACTGATTTAGGTTTAAAAAACAATCCTCCATCCTCCTCAACTTAGTTTAAGCCTGAAAAATCTGAACTGGGCTTGCAGATAGCTTTGGAAAAGTTTTAATAACTTCCTCCATCGTCGACTGTAGAAGCTCATTCAGCCAAGCTTTATTCAATAATTAGTGTGATGCTCTGATCCTAAATACTTTCTACATTGTTATTATTAATCTATTATTTTAATCTATTATTTATGATTGTTACTGAGGAATATGTGCTGGCCACACTAACGGCACCGTGGGCCTTAAATACAAGGTGGTTCTTGGTTGAAACTGCTTTGAATCAGGGCTCACAGGGTGAACTTCTCAGCTGATACAATTCAGTGTATCTCCACTGGGGTGAGTAAGCCATATCCTTAGCTGAAATAAGAAAGTACAACTAAGATGGAGTTGTACTGATTTGTAGAACCTGATGATTTGTTCTTCTCCCTGCACTAGCCTGTGATTACACAGTGGTGGTCGTATTATTTCAGTCTGTATTATTTCGGCAGTGATCAGAGTTTTGCCCTGGAAGTGTTTGCAATACCAAATCCAGTCTGCTCTGAAACCCACCCAAGTTCTCTCCTCATTAAATGCTCAAAACAATGTCTCTCCAGATTATTGTTTACGTAGTGATTGGAGTTGTACTTTGATAGTAAGACTTAGATTTGGTGATGGAAATATTACAGTTGCTTGCTTCTGATTTCACCTCCTTTACATTTTGTCAGATCTCCCTGATTTGTTTAAACTATTCAGTAGGTGGTTTCCAGTAGGCTATTCTTGTGGCTTCCCAGTGGGGTTCACCCTGTCCCATAGCATTCCCATCAGGCTTTCGTTGTCAGCCGGAAAGGTGCAATTACAGAAACACACATTCAAGATCCCTTTTTCACCACCATTCACGAAACTGAGAATAGAAATCCTAGAGTGCCATAGAAAAGGCTGTTCCCTACCAGAAGCAGGAAGTACCGGAAGTCTCATGAATCTGACACTCCTGTGGTTTTAGCCCGATTCCTGGAGTAAAAAGCATCACATAACTTCAGATCTCCAGCAGTTCATCACTAGCTCAAGTATCCAGCGTACAATGTATTGTAATGAGATGCTTCAAGTAAAGTTTAAGCCAGATTTTCTCCCAGCATAAAATAATATTATAAGACTGTTACAGGTGAATGGGACATTTTACAGCATGATATTATGTGAGCTTTTTTAAGCTATTTTCTGAAAATTAGCAGTTTAAAAAGAAAATATAAGTCCTGGAGCAGAGGCAGTATAATCTGACACGCTTTATTGCGGCAGCGGCTTGCTTTGTTTATAGCGGTATTTGACAATTTTTTTCTTTCTATTTTGGTTTACCATTCTATTTTTACATTATCGCCCCTTCCCTTCAGCTGAATGCGTCTTGCCAGCCAAGGCTGTGCCGATAGCCTGGCTAGCACCCAGGCCCAGCTCTAAGCAAGGTGGGCTCGCGTACCGGCACTGCCTGCTAGCCAGCAGCCAGTTGGCTTTCAAGGGCTGAAGTAGCTCCAGTGCCAGTCACTCGTTGTTCTTCTACCTAGGTGTTTCCTTCCTCTCCCAACAGCTCCCCTGTTGTCCTCTCTGGGAAGCCTGTTGGTACCGTTTCTTGATGACTTGATGGCTCCTTTACCAGATGAGATGGCTGGTAGGTGAACGACTACTGTCTGTGCATAGCCATGGTGTCTTAAGTAACACAGGAAGAAGCCTAGCTATACACATAATGCAAGCTTTAACCCAAGAACGTATTTTTTCAGCCCATTCTGCATCAGACCAAGGTCCTCGTGCCTTGTATCCCTTCTCCAACAGTGGCCATAAGGAAGGCTCGAAGAGGAGTATCGAAACAGGGTGAGCAGACCCATTACTTCCTCCTAGTGGTCTTCAGTCCTCGACTGCAGCCGCTTCCTGAACAGCATGTGATTTCTACATATTCGCTGGCCCTCCATGGATTTCTCTTCTGTATGCTTAGTGTCTCCTGTCACAGTAGATGCATGTAGATTTCTGAAAGTAAAGATATTGAAGATGCAGCTGATGCTATAGAGATCTCAAGATCAATGAGCGTGAAGTAGACAGGATGAATACAGGTACAAGAAGACTTTGGTTGTGGAATCTGTGTAGGAGGAAGCTAAGCTTCCAAAGAAACTAGAAAGTTGCTTAAACAAAACAAGGCCTAGTTGGTGTCACTTACGGGAACCAAGTTCTACTAGATTTGATAACCCCTGTAGCGAACCTGTGTCATTTAGCCTGCTGAAGGTAGCACTTCCAGCTCACCCAGAGTTGGCATCGCTGGGCATGTCCAGCTGACAAAAAAATCTACATTTTGATGCTTGCCTGTTACACAGCTTTCATGGGATCTTGTTTCTGTTCTCTGATGATTTTTGAAAATCAAGGCATCAGTGGGATAGCTTCACCCTCGCACTCAGAGTGAGTCAGTGATGGCAAGGTGCAGAACTCAAGATTTCTGGCTTCCAGTTTTCTGCCCTGTCTTCTAAGGATGTTTCCTTCTTTCAGATTTGGTGCCAAAGATTAAAAAACTGCTGGTCAATTATAGTTTTGATTCCTTTGCCTTTTAGTTATTATTTACTGGTTTATCCTTGTTATTCACAGCTCTTCTTCCCTCATGCAGTTTTTCAAAATAGATTTACCTCAGATTTCCTATTACCGTTTTCTCTGACCGTGGTCATATGTCGTCTTTGCAGTGCTCGAAGTGCTGGGTAGAAAGCTCTGATGGGATATTGCTCCAAAGCCTTTCCTGCCCCAGGGGACTTTGTCAAAGCGTAACTTAGTTTGGAAGACAGATCATGCCGTGGGATTAATATTTGTGACATATTTATTTATTTATGACATATTTGCGATTTCAGCTTCTTGTAAGTCATGATTTTGGCTTGTCTAATACAATTTTTGTTGGGTGGATACCAGAGCTGCTGTTGAATGATGGTTCTGGTTCTTTGGTTTAACTATTGGGAGCAGCCAGTGTAAGACTGAAATACAATCATCTCAGTTAGAATTTCTTCATTACAGCTATGCATAGCTTTCTCAAACAAACCTTTTCCACAGTCGGTCTGTAAGTTCAGTACTAGAATAAGCAAACAAGCAAACAAACAAATAGTGTAGCTGTAGCTGTCATTTTGGAGTTGTCTGGGCTAAATCCTCAGGGGGTAAAAATTGGCATTTTTCCTTCTAAGCAAGTGGAAAAACAGCAGTAAAGGATGTACATAAGAAACCAAAAGTTGCAATAATCTGTTCTATGAGTTCCCAATGGAAGGATATAACATATGCCTAGCTCAGAAGTTACAGAATTGGCTTCAAACCTGTTCAGTATTGTAGCTCTTGGTAGAAACTAGAAAACAGGCAAGGATGAAAAATAATTTTTTCGCTAGCTCAAAGTTATGGGCCCTCAAATACCTTCTGGCATGCATATCGGGTTTTTTCTCTTTGCTTCATCAGTGTCTAAGAATGCTGGAGAAACACAGTGGATTTGGTAGCTGGTTTATCACATCATTGTAAATTGGCTTTGAGTACAGAGATACTTAAATATAATCCTCACACAGGGGACTGGACTGGAAAAGACTGGAAAATTTTCCAAATATTTTTGTAAATCTAACACATTTGTGCCAATTTGTGTGCCCCAAGCGTGTCATGACACAGAAGTACTTCAGCTATTTCTGACTGCCCTTAATATTTTGTGCTTCATGAACCCTTATTAATTAGGATATTAATTTCCATATGTAGTTTTGGAACCATGCCATGGTATGAGGAAGATTTTTCTCATGTGCCACTATTCTGTTTTTGTTCGTTCACCCACATTTCGATGTTATTTATTACAATACACGTCAGCTAAGGCTTGGGAATTTGAAATTTTGTGGTGAGAATAGGGGCTTTTAGAGGTTTTACGTAGTGTCAGATGATTTCTGAAAACTCCATAGATGCAAATTTCCCATCTCTTGTTTCTGTGTCGTGAATCATTTGTGAACAGATTTTCATTTTTACTGCTCCAGTCTCATTTAACAGGAGAGTGTATGCAAATGAACTTCATGCAATGAGTAGTTCATTAAGCGTGCACTCTGACATTTGTTATTTCTTGTCTTCTGCGTGTGACTGATTTCTTAAACCGTGCAGGATTCATTTCTGCTACCTGGCTAGATAAATGAACTCCGTCAATACCAGAATAACAAAAGAGGAATTAACATAAAACCACCTTGTTTGTGCAGAAAAATAACCCGATTCATATACAAATTTCCCCTAGATGATCACTGTACTCACCAGTATCTGGATGAAAAACGAACCTTCCCCAAAATGTACCTGAACAACACATGTTTTTCTTTGGGGCACATCTTACGTTATGAAAATCACTGCTGTTATGTGTCTGCACATTGTTAGGTGCTGATTGTAAATGAAGGCACCAATTAAAAGCAAAGCTCTCTTCTATATTGCAAATTTACACTCTGGAGTGAATTGCCATCCAAAGACAAGGGATGCTGTAGGGATGTTAAACAATTTCAGGATCTAAAGTTGTTCCATTTCTGCTGCCTTGCACAGTAAACGTGATGTCCTTTGCAGTCAGTGCGTCCTTAGCCCACTTAGTCTAGGTGTAACGTGGTGGTCATGACTGAGCAGCTCCAACCAGCGCTTCAGGAGGATATAAATTTGAGACCTTGTTGAATTTTAATCTCAGTTTGGCATGTCGGAATGGGAATTAGGTACCTCTTTGACTTCTAAATGATCTGAAGAGAAACGTATTTGATACAGGTGGCAGGAATTATTCTTGGACTCCTCGGATATTCTGGGCACACACGTATTTTCATTCCTCCTAAACGTATCCCTGGTGAGAGGGGTGGGGACATCAATTAACAAGAAAGCCATTTTCCACAGTAGCAAAGGATCTGAAACGAGCGTTCTGCAGATTAAGCAGAACAATCTCCAGAGGTTTTGCCAAACAAATTTTTCAGATTTCTTTATGATTCTAGTCATGGCCTGTGATCTGAAACATTTGCCAAGAATTCAGCAGAAAGAGGAAAAATACCCCAACCCTGAAGTTTTGAATAGGGAGGTGGTTTGTGGGTTTCATGGGATTGCATCAGAAGTCTGATCTTCCCGGCAAAAGATATTCTCTTTGCAAACAATGAATCCCCTAAAACCACAAGTGCCATGAAGTCAAGCAGCATGTGGTTTGGATATGAGCAGCCCAATTTGTCAACTTTGTTTCATTCAAAGAGAATGAAATAAAGAGTGGAAAAAAGTTGAGATTAAAAAAAATCAGGATACTCGTTACAGATTGATCCTCCCTAGCAGAATATAACCTTATTTTTCCTTAATGGAAATCCCTGTGTTTGTGCTTAGACTGTGCTGCTAGGTGATTTGAATAATACATATTTATAGCGTAGGATTATTTTTTGACTGGCCCGGGGAGTGTTATTCTAAGTAATACAGTATTTTGTGAGAATTTCTATTGTGTTTGAGATTCCAGTCTAAATATTGTGATGAATTTCTAGCAGATAGTTTAAATAGACAAATGCCATCTACTAGGTGAAACTATGATTGTTCGGCTAGGAGTTACCAAACTCCCCTGCTAACATTCAGATCACACTGAGACAGCTTATGATTTTGGCGCATCTGTCCTGCTTTTGCCATGATGTTCAATTAGTCACAGTATATAAAATTACTCTTTGAAGCAAAGTTTTGTTTCTGTTCTTATTACTGCCAAACATGTACGATACTCTCCCTTTCTCCCCAGTGGCATTAAAAGCATTGATACAGGTATTTACCAGTTTAACTGATTTAAACTTTGACTTTTTTGTCCTTCAAAAGATTTAAAAAAAAAAAAAAAAGCACGTTTTTAAAAATTCCACTCTACAGAAAAGTGTATTGTCCTAAATAGACAGTATTTCTGGAGAATTAGTGAGTGAAATCTTGGCTGCGCTAAGTTAGGGAGATAACAAGAAGATTCAGATTTACCGTAAGGATTTTGTAACAGGTAGAAGTACCTTTCATTAGGAGTACTTGAACCAGGAAGTAGCCTCTTACTACAATAATAAACTGAGCAATGCAAGTCAGATTATTTTGCATGTGAGTAGATGATGATTTCAGTCAGAAAGTTCATTTTGCTGGCGGTGAAACTGCTGGTATCTGGAAAGTCCTTCCTGCTGAAGACCTTTTATTAGAACGACACAAAGCCATTGCACAGGTGAGCTTTACCCTGCAGTTCTGCTCGCAGTTTCTTGAACTCAGGGAATTCCTCTTTCTTGTGTTTTTAATCTCTTCTAGTAGGTGCTGGTCTGTTTTCAAAATGTTTTAGTCTTGGTGTAAGCAGCGGGCAATCTCGTCAGCCCCGTATCTTTAAGAAATTCCACAAAACTTGCAGCAAAAGCTACCACAACTGCCAGGAGCTTGATCAGCAAAGAGGAGAAAACGAAAACAGATTTTAAGCAGTGATTTTTTGTGAAGGGTTTGCTCACACTGACTCTCTTTTAGACACACGATATATATCCACTTGACCACTAGTACTTCATGGATCCCACCAGGTCCCAGCTCACAGATAAACAGCATGGGCTCTTGCGTGCCCATTGCCAAGCACATGTCCTTGTACTGTTTAGTTTACTAGTAGAGGCATCACCTTTGAAAGATACAGCTTTTGATAAAGGCAGTGATTTTGACTCCGTATTTGCTAGAGAGAAGTCAAAATGGAAACACCCTCCCCAATAAGCCTATACTTTGGCGATATCACAGATAAAGTCCCTGGATCATAATTAATAATTTTCCTGAAAAGAGTCAAACTGTGATGCCACCTTATGCATCAAGATGCATCTGTTGTTACAAACCATTCTCCTTCACTGCTGTAGAATAGCAACAGCATGGAAAATGGGGTGAGTTACAAGACAATAGTGACCATCACTGAATAACACAAAATTGCACTCAAAACCTTTTTCCATTTTCAGTAAATCAGTAAAATAACTAAGGAAATCAAATAACGTAGTTCATTAAGTAGCAGGCTAGATGGCAGCTTTCAGGCCAGCATAAGGTTGTTCCCATTGGGTTAGTCCAAACGTCTGAGGCCTCTAGCGTGTTGAATTTTGTGGCAGTTCCCACATAGGCTGGCTTTTTAACTGACTCAGTGAAGATCAAACCTGGGAATTTGGAGCTGAAAGGTTAGGCTCTCTAGTGATGGGCTGTAACAGACCATTGTGCTCTGTCAGCTGCACAGAAAGAGAGTACGTGCAACCGTTGGTCCATGGGTTATGGAAACCCAGGGCAGAATTCATGCTAGCTATAAAAATTAACCGTTATAAATCCATTTGAGCTCCTGTGAAAGTCCACTTAGAGAAGTAGAAATGAATACAGCCCAATTTCTCTGTATGTAATGGTGTGTTATTTAGTTTCGACTCAAACAATGTCCTATCTGGTTTCTGAGCAGCATAGAGACCATGGTGATGACTCAGTGGAGGGCAACCAGAGGTCATCTGACATGAATTCAGTAGCAGAGAGTGCAGATCAAGGCAAGCAACGTGTGAAAAGTACAGTGGTATACCAATATGGGTGTAGGCCTGAGGTACAGGAGAAAAGTGGAAAGTTGAATTATCTTTGGGTTGTCCCTACTAAATGTTTGCTTGAAGTACGGCTGCAGTCAGCAGAATGACAGTGGAGAACAATTTCCTCGATATGTGCTGTGTTTTTATATAATTTAGTTCCTATCCACGAGCCTATTGACAAAAATGAGCGTTGACTGATTTTCCTTTTATCCCGTCAAACTCAATAAAACCGCAAAATTGAAATGCTTCTCATTTGTGCGGTGAGAGCTGAGAGGGCATAGTTAAACATGAGGCAGCCTTAGGTTTTGGTTGCGTGAGAGTAGGGGAGAATAACGAACAAACAAAAAGCCTGGCCTTGAGATCCCGGGCTGTATTAGGAACACAAGTAATTAGACAAAACTGTATACACCATTATCAGTTGGACAATTTACGCTGCAGCAGCTGGGACAATAACAAAGAAGAAAGCCGTGGGTGCTCCTAGTCGTCTCAGAAGAGTCGCCCTAGCAGGCAACACAACTCTTCTGATCGATGTCGAAAAAAGGCTTGTGTTTTCAGAATGTGGAAAATTTGTTTGGGAAGCATTGATCCTAATAAAATTGCAAAATATTACTAGGTTACTCGAATCTTGGGATATCTTGCCACATCAACAGATTCCTTTTAGGGCATGCGTGCATCTTCCCTGGCTAACTTTCTGGGGTCTGTGATTCACGGAGGTTGACCTTCTGCCTTGGATCCTCCTCTCTTTCCACATTTCCAGTCTCTTTTTTCACTCCTAGTCCTTGCTTCCCCACACCTCTTCCTGTACCAGACCGTAACCCAGCATAAGCAGAGGCATCCGGTTGACTAAAGTTATAATTATGAGCAAGCTTAAATGGAACAGACAGGTTCCTTTCTTTTTTCCACAGGGTGTAAGTCGTGTCTGGTAAGGAATGAAACTCTGAGTTAAGAGTTTGTTTAGAAGATAAAAGGGATGGGCTCAACCCAGTTAAACTTGAGATGGTTCAAGAAGTGTCTGAGCCACATCCCTGTAATTCATGCGGTATGATAAGTCAGCACAGTGCATAATATCCTTCACTCAGGCACCTGCAAGTGCTTTGTTTTTGGTCCAGTAATCCCAAACCATGCTCTCAGATAGCTGGGTTTCATCCCTTTCCTTTTGCTGAAGGAGAAATTTGGATTGGCTCGCTTTCTAATTTAAACCATTTGCCCATTACAACAGCTTTTGCAAGCAAAAAAACCTCTCGTTTCACAAGACCTTTTAAATCCCGGTTACCTGGTGGAAGTACTGGTGTAGCACAGACACGTGGTCCGTCGCTGCCTGTAGTGCGCGTGCAGGTCAGGCGATCGTCTCGGTTCTTCCCAGGTGCCGAGTATCTCGTTTCTACCCTTCTCACACGTACTCGCCCCACTTCTTTTTTGCTCGTAGTGCCTTGTCAGAAGTGGAGTGGTGAAGTCAAAGGCAACAGGGGTCTTAATTAAAAAGAAATTATTAGCCTCAAATGAGATTGTGGACCTTAAAGAAACAGCTGAGTGTTACTGTACAGCTAGCAAATGTTGGGCTGTGTACCAAGCTTACGTGGGTGAAGGGTGGAATAGTTACTGGTTTCATGTCTTTCCCTTTGGCCAGCTGCTTGTAAACTGCCGATTTAGGACAAGACCTTGACTGTCGTTTTTCTTTAAGCACCTTTTGTTCCAGACACGTTCTAGCCCTGTGATTCCCCCAGGCACGAAACCATTTTCTGCCATTTGCTTTTTTTGTCTTATGGTCCGACTCGAGACCCCCCCAAGGTGTTGCACATCCAAAAAGATCCTTGCAGGGAAGACCTTATAATCCAAATAGACAAGACAATTCTGAGAAACAGCTCTTTATGCCTTGTACCTAATGGTTAGACACGACGGGAGTGCGGTTTGTTGAAAGGAGGCTGCGGCAGAGCCAGAAGCAAGTGCCAGGTGCTGTGCCTTGCACGCCACTCCTGCACTCACCCCCGTCCCTCCCCGGGCACGTTTTGTTGTTTGTATGCGTTACTAGTCTCAGTGCAGAGCGAGAAAAGGGGTGGGATTCGCCTCCCCTAGCTTTAGAAATGTGGAAGATAAGAAGCTAGTCTGAACTAGCTGTTTGGCTTCGCACCAGAGCTGGCACCTTGAGGTGGTGATTCAGCCTCTCTGAAGATAGGTGGGATAGATCACCTTCTGCAGGGGACTCGCTGGTCTCCTTGCCTACTGAAAGGCCTACCTAAAACTGAACTTTTGTCTCCTAGGTCACCTGTCTGGCCGTAAAACCTTCCCAGAGGGAAAAGGCAAGTGGAAATTTTCCGCTCTCGTAATATCTGCTGTATTGTGAGTGTGTTTTAGATAACTGTCTAGGGGGTTTCCTATACAAGCTGATTTGCCTTTGCTTGCCAAGCACTGCCCAAGACTTTGCACCAATTGGCATTTCTTCAGAGGTTATGCTGTACTTTGGCCTCACCTGTGTTCCAAGTGAAGGGAGCTTTAGTTGAAAACAAATATATGTCCCTAATCTACATACGCAAAGCCCCAGAATTCTTAGATTGGCCATTTCCGTGTACATTAAAATGTAGGTGGTAGGTTCATAGTGTGTGAGAGGAGAGCAAAAATAGACATGAAAACTTACCTACAGGCATTGCTATTTTATGATGAAGAAGTAGTTGCCACCTTATTTGTTTTCTCTCCTTTGTATTTTGTAAAAAAGATGTGCTAATTGTTGAAAAGTGCATTTTCCAACATAAAAGCTCTCTGTAATTTACCCTTTTTCACAATAGTTTTTTTAGTCTTTAGTACAGTTGGAATTCACATTTTCTATTTTGTGAATTTTTCTGAATGAATACCCCTGTGGGATTGCTGTCACCAAAACCTGGTACCTAGACAAACTGGAAGAACTTAATTTGGGGAAAAAAATGCTACTCGTAATTAATCATTGTAGAAAACATGGGTAAAATATCCTTTTTATTGTGTACTGACAAGAACAGTGATATTGAGATCTATTTATCTTACACTGGAAGACTGATGTGGATGTTCTGACAGCAATGTCAGTTTTGAGGAACTAATCCTCTTTCAATCATCAGTGCAGTTATCTACTTAGCAGATAGGAGGATGGGGGACATAAGCTCCAAATTATGTAAAGACGTGCAATACTTCTGATGTGACTTCCTATGCTTTTGCAAGTAGGGACATGCTGGGTCTCAACTTGATTTCATTCACCTAGTTCTGCACAAGTTAAAAGTGTCAGATTTCAGCATAGGTACTCCTGCTGAAAGAGAGATCCAGTCCAGCCCTGGCAATTCCACCTGACCCACCTCACAGTGAAGATAGGTCGTGTCATTTTCTCATTTAGGTGATCATTTATTTTAGTGTACTGTTTGCTGCAAGGACATTCATTACATGTGCACCCAATAATTCTGTGGATGGAGGTCCCATGAGCAGCTGTCTGGCATCCAAACTACACCACGGACAGTAAAAGCTGTTGGGAAAAGCGTTCATTTCGGCAACGGAGTCATGATGTAGGTCCAAGGGGAAAGCACAGCAATAACCGTCTGGTAGATGGTCAGATGGATGGACCGTCTGATGCCGTGGACGAGCCTGGCTTTAATCTTCACAGTGTTTTTTCTATGGACTAAAGAGGAAAGGATATAGGGAGACCAAAGAGAAGTAATTGGCAGGAATAAAGAAGAAATATGTAAAGGACTTTGAGAGTAATGACGGAGAAGAGAGGATGGGCTTACTCATAAGAGATGTCGCTGAAGATGTAACCGGGTGACAAGAGGAGGGAGGAAAGGAGCTAAAGACAGCGGAGAGAAAGTAACTTAAGATTATATACCCTGTGAGGAGAGATTATAAAGGCTAAAGAAAAAACTGATCTTACCAAAATCAAAGGCATAATTCCCCTGAAGCCAAGATTTTATGCTTTGTGTATTGAGACTAGAAAGAAGAGATAATTTAATTGCAGTATTTAATGTTAAGAAGATCCTATTAAAATAATCCAACCCCCTACCTTTTTTTACTCTAAAAATAGAACAGAAAAGGAACACACATTTTAAAGAATTCTGCCAATCAGCTTTATAAGGGTTTGGCTTAAGCATTAAAACTACCAAGGACAATACATCCATTTCTGTTAAGACCTCTTCTGGCACCTTCTTGCTGAAATTCTTTTGCCATATCAAATTACAGTCCATGCTGGATTGCAACCCCTGCTCCGGAATCATTTCGTATCTAAAACCCCTCTCCAGCCTGAGTGGGAGGCAAGAAGAAGGGGGGTAGAGTTTATGCAGCGTCACGAGCAGCCTTCCAGCAGCAAAGCTACAGAAATACCTCTATTTTTATTGAAACAGCTGCTGAATAAATAAGTTGAGAGCTTTAGGCTTTACCTTGCTGTTAGCTCAGATATTGCAGTCATGTCCCACAATGACTTAAAAGAAGGACGTAGACCAAAGATTTGCAAATGAATCACTAGAAACGCCTTTCGTGTTCATCTGTTGGAAGAAGAAGTTTGTGTCATGAGAACCTTGGAGGTCTGGGTGCAGCTGAATTTTTGGTGACCGGACTAAAAATGTATGTCAGCAAAAACCAGCTGGCATGTGTTCGTCCAGTTGGTTCAGTAATGGGCAAGAAAAGTCACATAAGCAGTCAAAAGCCTGTATTTTACCTTGATATATTCTGGCAGTGTTTATGTTACCTCCTAAGGAGATTCAGCAGTACTTTATCTCCTAAAGACATATCTGCATCTCCTATCAGTTAAGAATTTCAGTGGATCAGTTAACAGTTGCAGTAAGGAGATCAGTTAACAATTGCTAAATATTTGCTATCGTCTCTTTCCCCAGAACATTCTGCTTTATTTTCATGTCCAGAGCTCTTGAGATGCTTTGCCAACCCTGAGCTCAGTAGTAAAATAAAAAAAGATACCTGATCCCTTGGATACTCTCATATTCAAGGTCTTTTACATTCTCTATTTTCTACTCAGAAGATGAAGAAATGATTGTTTTCAAATTTTTAAATTTGTCTATTAGAAAATATGGTTGGTGTTGTTTTCTTCTAAGTTTTCTGTCCTGGAGTACAAAAAACAGCCCTGTATGAGAGCTATTCAGCCGAAAGATGACTATAAACGGAAAATTAAGCAAACTATTCTTGTCCAACTAACGATGCGAGCTCATTTGGTAAAAAGAAATAAAGACCTTTCTCCTCATAGAGTTGGAAGCTCAATTTTGCATTCAGTAGGAGCTACAGATGCTGAGCATCATTCAGATTGTTGTCTAAAGACAGGGTTTTTTTTTGAATTGCCTAAGATTTTGGATCATCAACTGAGCTGACATCATTTGATACCTCATATAGTCTTCCTTGTTCATAGCAGTATGGATCACTGATCAGAGGCTGAGATATTTGCTACCAAATTTCAGCCCAGAAAAGATGTTACAGGTTGAATTGCATTGTGATCCCTTGAAAAAGATTGTGCATTTTTGTAATTCTGCAGTATTGATATTTCTAGGGTTTTGGTCAGAGGAAGATACTAGGAATGCACAGCTATGATCAGTGAGCATCCTTAAATATTTCTCAGTAAATGCTGGAAGATGTTTCAGGCCAGAGATTCTGTTAGACACTGTTAAGTTTCTTTTTTTTTTTTTTTAAACTCACAATTGAATCTGTGATCATTTCCTTTTCCCAAAAGAAAAAGGGTCAACGTAAAGAAGGCAGAAATTCATATTAAAACGTTAGAATACAGCAATAATAATATTTCATTGTTGCCATGGTTTTGTGTGTGTGGATGATGATAAAACAGCCACGTACGTTGAAAAAAGCAGTTAATCACTAGCAAGCACCACGAAAAAAAAGTTTCCCTCATGTAGGTAGCATTTCTTACTTAAAAGGAAATTGTATTTGCTTGTGTGCAGAGCTCTTGTCTTGCTAAACTTTTAATCTCAAAGCTGTCAAGCCTCCTTAGACCTAGACTTTCACAGTAAATTCAGAAAAAAATGAGTAAGATGCTCTTCCTCCATAGAAAAGCATGGCACAGCAGTATAAAGCTCATCACACAGGTGAGCAGCGTAGGTCACGTTCAACACACAACAATGCTTCAAACCAGTTGATTCCGTTTTTTTTTTTTTTTTTTTAACCTCATACGTTGCACATTACAGTAATTTAAGGAGAGTTGCTGTAGTGTGAGGAGGCAGTGAAACAGGTCTGGACTGGTCTTCCATCCTTGTCCCGTCACTGTATTTCCCACACTATGTCTATATCTACATGGACTTGCTGTGCTACTCCCACACTCACTCACGGTTCTCAAGCACCCCAAGTTTCCATTCCTACCGTGCATTCATTAAGCGTTAGTGTTGATTACAAATCAGGTGATTTTTCCAGTGTTAACAGCAACTTTGCATGTGTTTAACATGCGTATAGCTGTATTAAGCCCTGCTTACCACTGTCATCTCTGCTAAGCAGCAGGAAAAAGCTCTCTGGTTACTATGCTCCATCTGTCAGCAAACCTCCTCAAGCACTCAGCTCCAAACTTGTCTAAATGCACATAAATGCCACTCTATAATAAAAACGTTAATTATTTCCTATATGGCTTCTTTGCAGATGGCTGGAGGAATACAGATGTCAGGGTATGCACTGAAGGCATTAGCAGAGAGAGTATTAGGTAAGGTTCTGAGGGTACTTAATATTTTATTATAATGAGAATGAGAAGCAATGTGCTGTTAGTCCTCAGAGATCTTCCGAGTCTCTCTCTGGTTTGGGAGATGACTAGCCTTTGCATTTTGAAGTTGTATTGTGAATAAGTGGGTGAGGGGAAAATAATTATCAGTGGATGTTACGCAGCAACAGACAGAAATTGCCAACGGTGTGAAATGAATTGTAGGACTGCGGTCTCAAGTGTTGTCCCAGTATTCATGGAGGACAAGATTCAAGGTGTAAAGGGTGGGAAATCTTTTACGTGACAATGCAAGGTAGCTTAAAGCACTTTTAATTCAACGGGTTGACTTAGATATGTTAGCCATGCTCCTTATGACTAGTAGTGGCCAAAGCCTTATCCTTTGGGTACCCTCAGACAGCTGAGACCTGAGCAGCCACGGATCTCTGCATGCTTTTGAGGGGCCTCCTAGCGAGATCCTTGACATGTTGGTAAGTGTGGCATGGAAGCTGCCAAGAAGCAGAGCCATGTGCCCCATCTGCTTTCACTGACCTCACAAAACATATACATATATAAATATATATATAAACATATGTGTGTGTGTGCGTGTTTGGGTGTCTGTGGATGTGTGTGCGAGTTCAAGAGTTCTTCTAGCCCAGGACACTGTCTCAGACACTGGCCGCTAACACGTGCTTAAAGGCATACTCCAAGGACCAGACAAGTGCAGTGATCTTTCCTTATCGTAGCCTGCTGGGGCGGGGATTCATCTCGGCTAACTTTGGATGTCCGTTGCGTAGCTCTCTGCTTTTGAGCTACTTGTTTGGACCCTATGGTCGATGGCAAAAAATAGGCACTGTTCAATTCATTCACCCAATTCATCTGACCTGTTTCAGAGGCCTAATTTTGAGATGAAGTGTACTCTGGAAACACCTATTGCACTGCCTAAACTGTGAAGAGGGTCTCATCTGCTAGCTTACGTGTGGCTAACTGCAATGTAAAAGTCCAAAGTTAAGTATAGCTGTGACATCCTAGCTGTTTATAGATTCCTTAAGTGAGAGACTGCCTATGGACCATTATATTTATTTAATAGCCATCAGTAGATATGTCAATGTTACTTTTTAAATCTATTTATATTTTTTGGCCTTCATACAGTTTTCTGGTAAGGCCACAGTTTAATTATGTTTGCAAACAAATAAACCCTCTTTTGTTTCTTTTGAAAGTGCCAGCTAGTGCACTTGTCTCCTAGGTATAGATAAAGTCCCTGCAAATACCAGGGGTTGGTTGCTGATGAGACATATTAGCAGAACCCATTGCAAAACAAAAACAAAAACAAAAAACAAAACCAACCCCATCATTTGTTTATTCTAATTTCTAAGAGTCAGAGGTTAGATTTTTGCTCAGGGAACCGTTTAAGTGATACTACCCTTGCCTCAGCTTACCATTTTGCTAACTGCCACAGAGCAGGTGGTAAAACATCTTACCAGGAAAGTTGCGGAAGCAGGGAACAACGCTTTGAACTTCCTGGAGCAGTAATCAGTGGACTTCTGGCACGTGTAACACAGGGAGACACCACCAGCTCTCAGAAGAGAGGGGGTAACATGCAAAAGTAGTCTATTTGGAGAGTGTGGTCTCTTTTATTGTTGTTGTTCACGAAATGTCTGCAAATATCTTTTGATTTCCATAAGCTATTTGGCAGATACCCTCTCGAATTAGTCCAGGTGGATTATTCATTAATATCTTTGCTCTGTTGTTTTGAGGTGATTGGCCAAGTTAGTCACAAGATGTCCTTTCTTTGGCATAGTTAGCGTGTACGGGTACTTATCACATGAATCTTGTGTATGCAATTTAAAATTCATTTTCCACGAATACTCCTGTGTATGATTTTGAAATAAACTTTTTGCATGTATTTTTGCCAGTAAAAATCAAATCGCTTTAATGTTGGCAGAAAACAAATGCAAAAAGGGTTTAAATAAATTGATCTATCGTGTAAAATGACTATTTGTGGATATGTACTTTGACATTACTAGACCAGCTTTACTTCATCCTGGATTGTGAATCTTGTCTGAGCAATGAACAACGTTCAGACATTTAGTTTTGATCAGACTTTTCAGTATTTCATTCTATCATAAATGAAACGCGGATGAGATCTAGAGTCTTCATGAGTCCCTTAGGCGCTTTACTAGTGCTGTTAATCTTGTATGGAGGATACTATCCCTGTGTTCAATAGCAGCCTTGGCTAGATAGATTGACAGGCTGATAATGAGCTTGTGTTTGCTTGGTACAAAAGAGCAGGGAAGAGATCATTTCACTGGAGATACTCTGCAGAAGGTCTGGAAGGAAGACAGATTTTTATGAGGGCAGCACCACCTAGATGTTACTGAAAGTGCGCTCTGCCACGTCTTACTTTGGACGTTACAACTTGTACCTTCAGTACTTCCCAGACTGAATCAAGTTATTTTAGATAAAACATTAAGATGCAGAAAATCCATCTGTGAAACAAAAAAAAAAAGCAGATTAAGAAACTGATGAAACTATGACTGTTCTTTCTAGATAGAATCCCATGCCATCGTGTCACAGCTACAGGTTCTTCTTTGCCTAATGGGCTTCTGGATTTATATTCACTAATTCGGAGCCAGACTCCCTTTTATCTTTGTCCACTCTGATACAGTGTTCAGCAGGTATCTAGGCCTCTATTATCCCCATGCCAGTTCTCTATGATGTTTCCTTTAAAAACTGATTCAAGGGTTACAAAAGCTTGGATATTTCAGTCAGTACGGAAAGCAGAATAAGCAAATAAAACGTACGTCATCTGTGTATTCTACACTGATTCTCAGTTTCCCCTGAAGATAAGAGAAAGTTCTGAACGACCTGAATGTGGGGTCACGTCTAACCTCTTGGCCTTGCCGACTGTTGCATGCTAAAGGAAAGGGTCCCGGTCTTTTGGGTTGCTGTGAAAAATACTTTCAGTGCACTCTTACCAGCTCTGCCAGGTCCCAAGTCTGGCAGTGTAGAATATTCAGATCAAGGTATATTTATTAATTCTGGTTTTATATATGTGTGCATATATATATGTAAACGTATATATATTTCAGTCTTGAATAAATGAGCATATCTAGCAGATAGAAAGAAGACAAGGATATAAAGGTGGGTAGAGGGAAGAGCAGACTTGGTTGCAAGAACTCTTTCATCTGCTTTCCATCAGGAAACACAGGATCACAACATCCACATTTTTGGAGCAGACGGGAACACAGATAATCAACGTTTGAACAGTTTTGAAAATTCACTCCAAGTTATTTCAGGGCTAGGTGATGGCCAAAGCCTGTAAAGCTAACAAAAGGTGGCAGGAAGAGACAAAAGGGCAAGAGGATTTAGACAAAGCACTGCTTGGTATCAGGTCTCCTATCTAGATGAGTAATGTGTTGTGTGCGGTCCCTGGGAAGTGCTAAAGGCAAATTAGAGATTCTGGCTTAGATAAGGTGTATACAGAGGGATTGTCTGTTAGGACATCTGATTTATAAAGTCTTTAAAATGTTGCAATGAAAAAGAAGGCTATTTAGGCTAGGAGGAATGTGCTAAGAAACAAAAACTCACAGGAACCCTCCTTGGAGAGGAGGAAGGAGAAAGCCCATGAGTGCCTGCGTTGAGTCGAGTTAAGTATCAAAAGAGGAGAGGGAAGAGGAACTGTGTTGAACAAGGGGAGCAACAAGGAGCTCAAGAAAGCTCAGAGAGGGCTCTCCATGAGGAGAAAAGATGGGCAGGGGAGCGTGTCTGCGGACTAAGCTTTGAGGTACAGCCTGAAATGTCAGGATGTGACGAGATGCTGAGTGTACCCTTGGCTCCTCTAACTGAGTGGTATCTACAAGATCCCAGACGTAGCTAGAAAAGAAGTCCCGTGTGGCCATTAAGACTGTGTTATTTAGCTATTCGCTGCTTTTGTTGGGGTATTTTCAAGTTTTCACCCAAGAGTGCAATTTTTGCCCTTGCTAGGATAAACTCTCGTTGTTTCTCACCCTCAGCATTTTTAGCATTTCAAAGGACACTTGGGCGAAGCTAACTCAGTAATACTCAAATATCCATGTGCCTCGTGTTTCCCTGAAAGCACTGGAGAAGGTGAGGGCTGGAAATCTCAGGCAGGAGCTGTGCTGTTCCCTGCAGAGCTGGAGCAGTCTGTTTGAGAGCTGATGTCCCAAGCGCTGGCTCCCAGCCAGCTTCCGTCTGTCACGGAGGAAGGACCAGAGACTAGCTGTACTTACAGGTATCCCAAATTGTTCTAGGCTAGAGCTTGAATTACTGGCAACGTCTGGAAACTTGGCTGCAGATGACTTTTTTGAGCCACAGTAGAAATCTCTGCTACATCCGTGGTCCGCTTCAGACCAAGGAGGCGCGTGTTCCCTCAGCTGCTTTTCACAGTAGATGTTGCGTGCCTGGCACCACGTTAACATTATAAATTTGAAGTAGTTGGCTCCACAGGCTTCGTGAGGGCAGAGATATTACCCAGAAGTGTGATTTGAAGCACCACTAGAGAAGAAGAGTTCACAGTTTAGGGAGTAAAACTGGGGAGGTCTACATTAAACCCCAGCCTTTACCACAGCTCTGCTTTCCGGGAAAGCTGCTGATTGTTTTCTGTATAGGAAGCCTTAGACAAACACAGCGTCCCACTGAAACCTATCCTGATGTCCTGACATTTTGCAGACCCCCAAAACAAGAAAGCAATGCTGCTCATTTACTGCTGGAGAAATCACTTGAGGTGTGATGCCACAGGGATCTAGATCCATCACCTCCTTCCATCTACCAGGTCCCTCTCTGCGTCGCTCCCATTCTGTGAAAAGCAAACTACTACTGTGCATTCATTCACTTTATCCAGAGCTAATATTAAGCGTGCCATCCTTTTTCCAGTCTAGAGGAGACAGTGAGAGGTGCCAATCCTCGTCAGTTTAACTGATTCCCAGTTTCCTTCTCCACAGTCACTGCCAGACCTATGTGACCAAACTAAAAAGAAAAAGAAAAAAAAAAAGTCGCACCCCTCGGACTGGATATCTGCCTGCCGCTGTTTGCACTGGAGCAGGAGCCAGATTCCAGAGGGGTGATAGAGGGTAAAGCTGACTTCCAAGCTGACTTCCCAGGGGAGCACAAGCTGGGCCTGATTTAGTAAGAATAAAATACATAGGGCGATACCTACGTATAAAATATCTAGGGAGCTCAAACTCGCTTTGAATGTCAGAAGAGGACCTCCTATGCCTTTTAACAGAGGAGGGCTGGAACATCAGCGATTTTCTGTATCGTTTTTAAAAACAGAGCTTTTGACAAGCCAGCAGCAGATTTCCAGTTTCCGACTCGGGATAAATTGAGGCCACTGCTTTTTAGTGTGCCATATTTCCAGTTAACAAAATCTGTGTGATTTATACCAGTCACATAGATTCATCACCGCTGCAGAGCCTCTAGCTTCAATAGAGAACTGACTGTGGCATATTTGACCTGGGGAATCTGTAATAAAGTGTCGCTTGCCAGGGAGCTGGTCCGGAAGCCTTTGATAGGGCCGAGTGCAATCCTCAAAGGGTCTGTGAACCCCCCAGTTTGGTTCACAGGGACTAGGAATGAACGGGGTTGGCTTGGAAGTTCAAGCTCAATGAACTGAGACTTTGAAGAACAATTCCTACCGCTGCCGCCTCTTTCCTAAGAAGCCTCCCGAAGCCCTTCTTCCTAGGAAACCCCCCACTTTCTCCTCTGCCTCCCTCTCTTAATACGTTCACCAATTTTACTGACAAAAGAGCAATTACAACCTTAGGGAGACCACTTACAAAGAGAGTGGAGATGACCCCCAAAGAGAGATTTATACCACTCAACACATGGCCAGTCACCAACAAAGCCAGCCCCGTTCACATTTGATCACAGAAGAGACTCCCAGACTGGCATGCTTGACCAAAAACTGGCTGGGTGACTCATTCGTCTGGCGGCTCTGTGATTCATGAGCCTCCAGGAGGAAGGGAGGAGGGAGGAGAATTCTTTTCAAATCTCAAGTTAAATGTGAGAGAAACACATTCCCAAAAAAGCAGACACTTGAGTGTGTCCAATTGGTATATGAATACCAAAACAAAGCCAGGGCAGCAATCCTGGTGCGATACACTGCTAGCTCCCAAAGGCTAGCCACACTGCAGAGAGGACCTTTCCGAAATTAGTAGTTTGGAAGAAGTTAAGTGCGTGCATAGATGCAGTGTGTTACATATTGTCACAGTATGCAGTGTCCGCTGTGGCCCCGGGACTTCCCCCGTAACTTGCTGGTCAGTCTGTGCTGTAGATCTGATCCTGAGGGGGTTTGACCTACAAAACTCAACTAACTTGGACCAGCTAAAATTTAGACTTGTGATCTGAGCTAATAATTTTGGCTCCGTCGCTCATCTGTGGAGAAAGTGGGCTAACGTGCATCCTTGGACAGGTGTTTACAGGAGAGAGCATGAGCTGGTCCCTGGAGGTACCTGCCTCTCTCCATGCGCTTTAAAGAGAGCCTAAACGACTGGCTCGACCAAATGCCAGCTCTGAGATGATAGAGGTTAGGTGAGACAAATCCAGCTCTGGGTTTACAGGAGCAGCCTTTCCCTTCGCCCGTGGAGCCCGGCGTGGCTACAGCGTGCTCACCGAAGTGCTGGCAACACCTCCATACCTCTCAGAAGTCAGCTCTTGCGGTGGATTATGTTAGTTATTGCTTCAGACATATGGGTCAAAATGCAAAATTATTTAGCAGCCGTTGCCAGATGGATTTTAAAACAATTAACAAGTGCTAAAAATAGGCAGCTCGCTCTCTCTCGTGGATTTTGCCAAAAAATGTCTGTTTGCTGTTCGCATGCCAGCGATTTATGCTGAGGGTGCAGCAGAGGCCTCCTGCTCGCTTCAGTCGTCGGAGGTTTTTGCGTTATCTGGGCCTCAGGCTATGTTTCTCTCTTATTGTACTTATGTTGCAGTGCATCAGGATGAAAGTATCATAAGCAAGGGATTTTCCATGCACAACAAAGCACTGTTCGGAAAGGGATGAAACTTGCTGATAGTATTTTTGCGTTGCTGATATTATTACTGTAATTTGGGATGATAGGTGTATGCTTCACGCTGCTTTCTCACCCTGCCTTTGGTTGCTGGATTTGACTGTCCCGCATTCACACTGTATAATCAAAGCAGCAACCACTGAGGCCCAGTCGCCAAAGAGGTTTAGTTGCTTAGTTCTGTGAGAGTACCAAAAACTAAAGGACTCGGATTCTAGCCCTTTGCTTCTTTGCTGTGGCAGTCCAAAGGATACCAATTGGTAGTTATATCGGTTATAAATATTGGTCTGCGTTAGTTTGGAGAGAGGAAAGTGTATGTATGACAGTGTCACACAGAAATCATGGACTCTCAGAAATCAGCTGCAAGCACAAAGGCTGGGGTCAAAAATAGTTGAAGCCACTTTGTTGGCGCATTGCATTGGTTTTGAAGCGTTTTGTTGGCGAGGCCTTTCCATCTAATGGATTTTGCTGATTGTTTCAACCTTTCGTATGTGTAGTAAGAGGTTTCGCGATACACGGTTCAGCGCTTCCCAAGACTCGCAGCTCCATGTGGAGAGGGCAGGAGCATCCCCACTGGCTGCATTTCAGGACTCCACAGTCAGAGTCTGGCTCACAGGTGAGACTTTGGCCACTGCTGGTTTATTTATATTTGTGGCACAGGATGTGCTTTGTCCAGAGTCAAAGGGAGCATTTGTTTCTTTTTTGGGTTTGTAATCATCCATAAAAGCAGATACTTTACATTTAGCCACAGGTTTATGAGTCCTCCCCTGCCAGCCTAGCTCTCCTGCTTAGTTTGGTGCAACTTACAGCACTCAGCAAACACCAGGGAATAGCACAGACGATGGAGCGCATTTCACTGAGTTTCTGTTTCTGAAAAATATTACACTAGGCAAAGGAGTTGGACCTGAATGAAAGTGGTGGATCTAATTTTAGACGGTACCTATGAATGAAACTTGAAACAAGCTGCTCAGGAAATACCTTCCTCTACACCAGTGCCAGGGAGAGTATGTGATTTAATGCTAAATTAACCGGTGCCTATGAACAGGTTACTGCGAGAATATTTTTTTCCTACTTTCAACTAAATTATTTGGAAAAAAAAAAAGAGAAATCTTCATTTCTACATCTGTGTCCATGTCCCTTTGCAAAAGCTGCAGATCTTTTTCACCCCCAGGGAGTGAGTTCCTGTAGTGCTTCAGTGCCATATGGTCCCTTTTGATGCAGGTTTGCCACTGTGGTACCACACTGAAGAGCTGCTTGTTTCGATCTGGTATCTGGGGATGGCCAAAAGCGGATGGCAAATACAGGAGGATTGTGACCAAACTGAAAGGAGAGCTGACATCAGCTCTCAAACAGACTGCTCCAGCTCTTGCTCAGATGAGCAGCACGTTGGCTTTCGAGAGGCCACATCTCTTTCAGATATGCATTGCCATATATTGGCCAAATATGCCTCCTTTCTTAAGGAAGACTTTGGAGAATATTGCCCTCCCAAATACTGGAGCCGGCATCCCATCCCTGTCTCTAGCATGCCTCGTATCAGACAGCTTTTCTTGTCTGTAATTTGGAGGTCTGGAGACTTAAAGGTTTACCTGAGAGGTAAATCAGCAAAATGGCTCTGTATCTTCCTCTGCAGTGTTTGAAGGCAAGCACCAAGTTATTGTCCCCTTTCTGGATAAATAGACTATGCACAGCAATAGGTGCAGGAAAAAAGTAATTGCTAAGAACAGTGTATTAGGAGGCCCAAAGCACGTCATTTTATCAAAGAATAATTTGAAGGTATTACTAGCCAGTTGCTCCTGTCTTGCCCTTAGCAAGGTTCTCAGCCACTAGCAATGGAAGCTTTAGTTAGTAAAACTACAGAAACACTTTGTAATGCTTTTTGTTTTTTATCCAAATCATCTGGGTCTTGAGTCAAATCATGAACTAACCAAATCTCCCCCAATCCTGTATTTAATGAAGATTTCAAATTTCAGCATGGCAAGGTTTTAATGAGTTCCTGTTCCAGCCAGATACAGCCACGTACCTCATGCCAGCACTGAGGTTAGCTTAGGCTATTGCTCTTAGACCTAATCACCCAGAGCAGAGCTGTGTAGATAGTGGCTCGTCATAATGACTTCCAGTACAGATTCCCGAGAGAATAATTGAAGATGCATTACCTGAAACTGGACCAACCTTGACTGGGCAGAATATTGGAGAATAGTGAGGAATAACTAAAGTGCCATAAAGGATTCATAGCCAGGGGCTTTGTGACTAAATGCATGGCTTTTCTATAAGGTCTTTGACTAAACGTGTGACTTGTCTATAAGATGCTATGGACTAACTCAGCCCTTTGTAGTAAACATAGAACTCCAGACCTCACACCTCTAAAGATGTCTTTGTAATGTAGCATGGAGATATACCAGCTTGTACAAGAGCTGCCCAGATGCCATGCTTGATCTTTTAACTAAAGCATCTCCGCTCTGCAGTCTGAGTGTACATTAATCTCAGCAGTCACTTCTAGTGACACTCCAGAGCCAAAGAAGAGGAAGGCACTGTAAAACACTAAAATACAAAACAGAGAAACTACGTTTGCGGGTAAGCTGGGAAACAAGGACTTCTGTGAAGCACTTGTACATGGTCTCCATTGCTAGGAGGACAAACTGTTTACGTATGTATGTGTAAAGTGGCTCCGTCATTCAGAGCCTGGTGGCCACAGAGCCTGACTCTTCTAATGACATTAGGGAGAGGCCAGAGAAAACACCAGGGAACTATTTGACTCAGGTTGTGCTGCTGCCCAGCTGAAAGCACAGCTACCCTCCATTTAGGATCACTTGTCCATATCACCCATATGTATAGCTACAACTGCAGCATATTTGCGTATCCCATGAAAATCTGCTGCACCAAATGTAGCAGTGATTCCTTCACATTTTGGCCTTCATTCTCTAGTCAATCAGCGAAGTCAGTTAATCACTGAATCGGTTTCAGGCTTTCATAATACTGCAGAACTCCCAAGAAGTTGTCCCAGTCTCTGCTAGAGAACGAGATCCATTAATCAAAGACAAATAAAAGTGGTGTGATTTTGTTGGCATTTATTGACATCCAGCATTTTTTACCCGTATGCAGATTTGTTCACACACCCTATCTTGACTCTCCAATTCTTGTGAGCCATACGTGCTTTTTATCGCACTTGCTGTCTACAGCACTGATTTTACCACTAAATGCTTCTAAGTGAGCCAGATTCATGCAGACTGGCAATTTCCTCACTGCTCCAGATCAGGACTGAACTCTCTTATTTCTACCCAGAGACGCCTCGTCGGGTGACTCTGCACACGTTACCCACACTCTTGCCTCTCCAGCCACATACAACACTGTGGACATAAGCTCATTGCTTGTAGCCTGCTCAGGTGTGTGAGTCGATGGGGACTACTTAACGTGATAGACAAATGTACTGCTCTGGTTCTCTTGATCTTTCTTGGTTAGATGATGTCAGCTTTGATTGGCAGGTGATTCACCTCAGATAAACTTTAATTACAAAAGGAGGTTAGATTCGTGCTTAAAGCAGTCACAGCTGAGATGTTCATAGCCTATAACATAGCTGGTGAAGAAGACTTTCGTTGTAACTGAGTCTCTGAACTTCCAAATTATCCTCTGTGGAAACTACCGGGACAGTCCAGTTGTAGTAATGCCTGTAGGAACTATTGATTTCCAAGGGTTTCAAGACAGGCTGCCCAGGTTAGGAAGGGAAAGCAGTGTGAGGTGGATGGGAACATAGAGTTTAGGGTTGGCCTTTTAGAGGTATCTCTCGCCTCATATCTCAGGAGGGAGTGGAGCTTGAGAGTCAACAGGCCATGCCCTGGGCAAGAGACGTCAAAACTCCTGTTAACTGACTGCTCTTATCAATCACAGGTCTCTCGCTGTGACCAGAGACTTTATTTTAAGACCATTGTTTTGATACTGTCTGGCTGAAGCAAGCTAGCTGCGCTTTGGGGCAGCTCACTGTTTTCTGCAAAGCTAATGAAAAGTCTGCTCCAAACTCTCTGTCCACAGGATGCACACAAAAGCATGCGAGAGAGGTACTAATTGGTTTCACACGTTGCCTGCCCTCGAATGCCCTCACCCAAGCTTTGTTTCTTGAAAGCATTCCTCCAAACCCAGGGTCACATGGGGATGTTTGTGAATATCTAATAATAGCAAGACGTGTCCAAATCCAATCAGATACATGTTCTGGTTAAGCACACTGTTTGCAAAGAGACATTTACGCCGTTGGAACAACTCCGGAGAGAACAGGTCAGAACATACAAACATTTTAAACAGGGCTTCTTGTTGTAGCCAGAAAATAATGAACCAAAAAGGCAAAACGGGTGCTCACAAAGAAGGTTCACGTATCATGCCACCTTCTTGCCAGGAAAGCCCAATGAAAGGCTGGAACTCAGACAGCCCAAGACGTAATCCCAGACTACACACCAAGTAAGGGGGAAAAGCCATTACCTTAGCAAAGAGAAGTAAGAGAAAAAGTTCCTGACATGGACAGGTAGGTGGGACCTCCAGGAGCAACGTTTCTTTTATAATCTGTGATGTGAGAGCAAAGATGAGTAGAGATAACTGGTCTGTTCGAAACAGGAGTGTGAGAAGATCTTCCATTTCATATATTCCTGTGAACAGAATTTATTCTTCTTTGCAGTTGAACTTGTAGAGACTGAGACTAGTTCACCCTTAGCTGTAGTTTGACTGAGGGGTGTGGAGTTGTATCAGACATTACTTGGTTGTGTTATACTGTCGTGCGAAATCAAAGGCCGTTATGGAACGCCAGGACATCAGAAATAGTCATTCCCAATATTAACTCTGACCAGTATATTAATTCTATGACATGCATCCGTTTGTACACATCATTTTTGTTTGCATTCCTGGCACGGGTGGGATTTCTAGCAAAAACTGGGAGCAAAGCACTTTTCTCTTCCTCCTGTTGCTCTTTCTGAAGCTGCAAGGTGCAGTCAGCCTGTATGTGAGGCCAGGCTGGCTCTTGTGGCCAGTGCTGATGTTGCTGGGAGAGGGTCAGGAGGGGGGGTATCTCAGCCACCCTCCACTCTGCTGTTGCGACAGCTGTAGCTGTGCCAGGGCTTAGGAGAGATGTTCAGCCAGAGAAGTGTTTTCAGATGTGGTGACAGTCTTGGATACTTCTATCTCTGGGGAGAGGACAGAGCTAAAAATGAGGAATGGTGAAAAAGAGAAAAGAAAAATGGAAAGGGTCAGGTCCCGGAGGTGGATCAATAAGGATTCCATGAAGCTATATTGATTTATACTGTGGAAAGATCTAATCACTCAGGGATCATCAAATGAAAACAGCAGTATAAAAAATGTACATGATGATGGTGATGACATTTCCAAAGGGCTCTGTTTTGTCTGCTTCAGAGCATGCTGTGCCCTTCTGCTTTTCCAGGATCCTTTTCGTTTTGTATCTCATCCGTCGGTCATGGACTAATTTTCTATCTCAGTAAGTTCCCATGGCAAAGCTCTAATACCACCTGACTACAGTCCAGATAGGAAAGAGAGAGATCATTTACATTGCCTGTACTTAGGTAGTAAATGCCTGGTGTACTCTATGTTCATGCTCGATTTATTTCTCTGAGCCTTTTCTGACCATGCATCTGGAAAGCTGCATTGTCAGAGCAGCTCAGGTCCACTTTAAAAGACAATAGGATTCTTAGAAAAGGATCCAGAAAAACTTTTTCTACTGAATACATGTGGAAGCAAAGGTTTGCTAATCATTTTCATCAATTCAATTTGCAAGGAGCATATGTAACCAACTCTGGTAATAAGGCCCTTATCAGACTCGGCGGCGAAGAGAGTGCAGCAAGGACACTGGTAAGAGTAGGTGACCCCAAGGCCTGACCAAATAGGAATGAGTGAACCTGGCAGGCTAATTAAGAAAATATCAACCTCGAAACTGTGCCAATTGCTTGAAATGAACTCAGGCAATTTCTGAGGTTATGAAATACATTGATACTCGTACAAAATCTTGGTCCTATTGAAGGCATGGGAGTTTGTTGATTAGTGTCAGTGGAGTGAGGATTTCAGTTGGGCTCTTTCCCCTTCCACTGTCTAGATCAGACCCGTATTGCAAAAGCTGTGGGAATCCGGTGCCTGAACACCTGATCGTGCAAGTTGGTAAGCAACTCTGGAGGGGGTGCTGGCCTTGCTTTACGCCCACATGAAAACAAGACAGTTGGAAGCGTTCAGCACTTTATACCTCTTAGCAAGTTGATCAGACTGGACCCAGTTACTTTACTGAACACATCTGAAATGTAGACATTTAAACTGGGATTTTCAAAAGATGTTAGGAGCGGCAGTTATCAGCAATGTCCGGGCTCGATGAGAGTGACAGGCTTCAAGTGCATTGGTTCCTTTCCGAATCTTATCTCTGTACTTTCCTATTATTAAGTAAGAACAAACTGAAACTCCTGGGATTTCCCTGCATCTACTCAGCATCCATAACATACGCATCTGCCATCAACCATTACTTCCCTATGCCTTCCATAATAAAATTCTGGGAAATGTCACGTTATAACCACAAGCAAACCTGCCTTACTTAATAAGACAAAATCTCGTTGCTGGAAGTCCAGCCTTCCACTGGTAGCACATCTGGTTAATACTGGCTGTTCTAAATATCTGATTAAACATTTCCAGAATTTATGGAAATACATTGAGATGCTGCATAGGGAAGATCTTCATAATATTTTCAACAGAATAGGTTGTGTTAGGGCTTAAAGGAGCCCCTTCAAATACTCAGTTTCCCTAAATTGTTCGTGTTGTTCCTTACGTTCCCTAACCTAGCTCTTTAAATGACTTATTTTCTCCTTTGCAAAATGCATAAACAGAAGCAAGCATCACATATGTGAGGAAGAAGTGATCCTCTGTCCCACAAGACAACAAATTGAACACATTGGTCCGAAATCATCTCCCTGGGGTAACTGCTGTGAATTCAGAAGAAACGCATGAATTGGGTTTATTAATGCAGTATTTCTGATATGAATTGAAAGTAAGCCACTGAAGTAAGCAAAGTAAGCAGCTGAATGAGGTTTTGCAATGGTAAAATGACTGTGAATCACAAAATGTCTGGCATGAATGTTCATCTTAGAAAAAGAACTGAGAAGGTTTGAAACCTGATCAGATCCCTTAGAATCCATGTGTCAGCAAAACTGCCTGGAAGTAAGTCTGAGTCAGGATTCTCCCTCAGATTTACTTCTTAAATATTCAGATTTATAAGGCTGGATATAGTGGTGCCTCGGTAAGTGGTAAAGAAATTAGGGGTGGTGAATTAAATTAGTGAATAAACAAGAACAAACTTGTTCCTCAGTTTCAGTTGAATGTGATCTTTCTGAGATAGTCACGCAAATCCCACAATCATGCCAAAGCTACAGAAGGAATAGGAAAGTAGGGGAAACAAAATTAGTTCCCATTTCAGACTTAAGAAATAGCTATGTCTGATGTTGCTAAATCCAGTCAGAAAAATAAATCTTTGAGATACCCCACAAGGATATCTGCGGTTATAATCCTGCGTACAACTAAGCCTCAGCTTAATGAGTTTCCTATCAGGATCAGTTTTATCCTGGCTTAGGAGAACAGGCTACTTGATTTCCAGAAGTCTTTGGTCACCCCTGACACCAACGGTTCTGTGGTTCTTGGGTGGCTGTTACTCTGAGTGTCGCCATGTACAGTTGGATCCATTTTTTATGCTACTTCCAGCAAGTTCCTAAAAGGATCTTGATTCAAATTTGTTGCGGCTATAAAATCCTAAAATGCTAGCTCGTCTTTAATCTGCGTTTTCTCATGCAGATGCCCGGGTGATACACTGTGGTGCTTGCAGAACCCTGTTGTTGGGAAGAAGCCATCAGACTTGGCAGTTGAAGCAGGAGAGGAGGCTAAATCCTCACCAGGCAGGTGTCCTGGGTGCCGTGAGCACATGCAAACAGGGTGGCTTAGGGATGAAGGCCCCCATTTAGGAACCAGAGGACCTAGAACGTGTCTTTTTGCTGTCATGGATACCCTGGGAAACCTGAGTCAAGTACGTTGCCATTTTACAAATCTGCCACTTGTAAAATGAGGATGAGAGCCATTTTGTACCTCCCCAGGATGTTGTGAGGGTAGACACAGGGAAGAGCTCTTTGGATATGCTTGGATATTCCATGATTCTGGCCCTTAATCCTCAAGGCAGCTAGAGGGTTCAAGTTTGATAGGTATAACTGAGGGCTGTACACAACTTTTGTGATGCACTCCTTTACTGGGAGAATTTCAGAGGGACCCCTGGCTCTCAGAAATGCTGCTTTCAACATAAAGCCAAGTTTCTCTTGGCTACATTAAAGATTCATGAGAATTTTCTAGAGATTGCAGGTGGTAGCTTGGATATCTTGGAGAAATAACATTATCAAGGTAAAATGTCTAAACTACAGCTTCCAGTTGCATTTCAACAGCATACAGCACTCTTCACGTCCTATCCAAACAGCCTTCTGTTGTACCATTGAGTGGTGTTACTCCTCAACGCTGAGGGTAGGTTTCGCCCCAGATTTACTAGGTCGTTGTTGCTGCTTGCTTATCCGCTTGGCTTAGCCTTGTTCAAGAGCTGGCGTAATAAACTGCGTGCATTATTATTTTTGCATGTTTATGTAAAATGTGACTTGTCGGTTTATATCTTTGGATGGACTGCAGTATTCAGGAAATGAAAAGCGATGCGCTGGCGTCTGCATTCCCCCTCCCCCCGCAATTTCCAGTTCATCGCGACCTTCCAGTTGCAAAGTCTCCTTACTTTCTGACCGTGAGAGGGTCTTACCTTGGCATACCCAAAAGACATCTCTCATTCTAGAGCTAAGCAAGGAGAGCGAGCCATCAGGGTTAAAATGTACTATCTCAACAAAGTCTTTTGAATCACAGCAGTCTGTTGGGGAAGATTTTGAGTCGATGTGAAACCTCAGGAAGAAAAATACATATGTAAAGATACATGTCTCTTCCGATAGTGATTCCCGTCAGTGGGAAGAGGCGAGTAAAAGCTTGCACTGAATCACAGCCAGGAGAGCTGTACAAGCACCCTAGTGGGTTTTTCAGTGGAAGAAGCGGAGACAGAAATTCCTTGAGCTAAACTAGGGAATATGTAACTAAGCATAGTTTTCTTTTTTTCTATGCATCTACCTCCCGAACCGGAGACTATATATTTACATCGCAGCAAATAAATCCATTCTTTCCTTCTGTCTTCATTGAGGCTGGCACTAAGGGAAATGCTGCTCGGAGTTATTCCCTTGGCGATCTGTAAAGCAGGAGCAGCAGATCCCTCCTGGTCTGCCCTCACCACAATACATAATTTAAGGTACTCAAGAGGCAGGAGGGGGCTTCTCCGTGGAGCCAGATGAGTCAGTTTGCGAGCTGGAGCTCGAGCCGCTCGTGACGAGCATTAGTCAGAGTGTTCCTGGCATGGGGCAGGGCAGGGGAGAGAGCGCCTGACCCTCGAGGGTCTCCTGCGAGTTGGATGGCCCCCACATCCGTTCTCGCGGTGGCCGCGTTTCAGCGGTATGCAAAACGATCCCTCCATAGCGTCCGCAAAACGGCTTCAGCCTGCGGAGCGGTGGCAGGGGTCTGCCGGGACGAAAAGTGCTCCGCAAACATCCGTTATTATTCTGGATGAAGGAGACTATATATAGACCTTCCAGGATCTCCGGCGTTGCGTTAGCAGGCACACAACACAAAGTACAAATTTATCAAAATGAAATGGAAGTCAGGAGAACATAGTGTCTAAGGCAACAACGCAGTTCAGACAGCTCTACAGCAGCCTAAACACATGACAGGCTCAAGCAGCTCCCCGTGCTGCCAACACAACTGCTCGCACCGGCTGCCAAGAAGCCAGATGCTGCTGCTGGAAAAAATATCTTTCCAGAGTTTGGCATCAAGATCCTGTGATTACCATCCAAATGGGAGGAGATGGAGTGGTAGAATGTGAATTTAGTATTTAGCACCCCAGAACTGCGCAGCAGCCTTTGAAGGCAGAGGAAAAAAGTTCAAGCAAAATATTTTTGCTAAAAATACGTTCAGAGAAATGGACTTCTTTTTTTTTTTTTTTTAAATAGCAGAAAACCAAACTATTATTAAAACAACGCAAAATATTTTATGTCCCTATCAGTTAAATGAGCAAAACCAAAGAGGACTGTGGATTCTTTACTTTAGTAAATTTTGTTAAGGAACAGTTTTGCAAAGCTCAGAGTCTCTCGTTCTTTGTCTCTGGTGGTGTTTTCTAATGGAAAGTTCCATTGCAGATAGCATCCCGGTGAGCTCCCCTACCCAAGACAAATAGAGATGGGTCCGAGCATTCCCAAGTACGTTTGGAAAAGGTTGAATTTCGATCCAAAGGGTGCAGCTAGCCCTTGTCTCCTTGACAAACTGACCCTGCAAATCCCTGCATTCGAACTGACCGCAGGATTTGGGGGAAAGTTTGAGCTGAGCCTGACTGCTGACTTTGCAGTTTAAACCCATATTTAAAGGGAAAGGAATAGAGGTACGGGCCATTTATTAAAGCGTGAAATTGTTCCTGAACTTCCTCCTTTCTAACAACTGTGCCTGATATTTTCCCTATCTATCAATATAAAAGGCTATGGAGACCCTTACCCTTAGGTGAGGCCTCTTAACAGCTTGCCTCTTGCCATCTGCTTAAGGGATGTGCGGCGCCGCTGCTGCGAGGTTGGGCTTTCTCCGGATTTGTGCGGTGAGAGCACCCGGCACCTGTGTGCTGCATCTCAGAGCTGCTAGACGACACTAAGCTCTAACTGTTCCAAATCATTTAGTAATTTTAAATATCTGTGGTTTGGGGTGACGACTGGGATTAACAAGGACCTGATTTTTAGTGATGCTGAGACTCCCCAGTGGAGATGCTGCATGTGAATGCTCGGCACGTCGAAAAAAACAGGCCGAGCAAAGTCTGCTCCCCTGGCTGTCTGTACTCACCTCTTGTCCCCGTTCTTACATTTTTATATATTTTCTGGTTCCATTCCATGACTGGGAATGCTATTCTTACGATAATAGTAGTAGTAGTAGTAGTAGTAGTAGTAGTAGTAGTCGTAGTCGTAGTCATAGTCGTAGTCATAGTCGTCGTAGTAATAATAATAATAATAATAATAATAATAATAATAATAATAATAATAATAATAATAAGCCAGGTGGGAACTCAGAAACTTATATCTGGAAAATTAAGACTTAAAGACTGTTTTGTTTTACTTGTATTTTTGGTTGCTTATTTTTTTGACAGATCTGTTTTCAACAAACGTATCAGGAAAAAAGTAAACGAAGCCATTAATCATCTTCTCCCATACTCTCATTTTCTGGGCACAGCGGATGATTTTGGAAGGAAGGTGGGCAGGGAAGCAGAGAGTATCTGTTTCCCTCACTCAGAAACTCCCCTGTGGATACCACAGATCATAACCTTTTCTTTTGCGGAGGTTAGCAAAAGGAAGAAGGGCAGAGTGACAAAATCCGAGGTATCTCGGAGGGCTCGAACCACTTTGGTCCTGGCCGGTGACATACATGATCTGAACTCAGCCATCAAATCTGGCTTGCCTCGTTACCCGTTACCTCTTGGAAAACAACAAAGATCCCATGTAACTGCTTATCTAGTACAATTTTTCAGTAGCTTTTGACATGGATGACAGCGTGAGTTTATAAAGTCAGCTGTTAACTTGTAGAGTAACTGGATGATGGGACACTGTGACACACGGCTCTGCTGTCATTCCGTCCATCCTGAAGACCAGTCTGGGCCTGCTTCCCCCATCCTTGGCTAGGCTGGGGGCTTTGGTGAGAAGGGGCTGGGAGAATTTCAGGCAATGTGAGGCAGTGAAGGTCACAGTTTTTAAAAAAACTAGAGAACGTGAATGGCATCTTACCTCACGGTTGCATAGACTCACCTCTGCTTGTCAACGCACGCTGTAGCTCAGGGTGTTGCGTTACCCCTGGCTGTGCCAACAGTCCCAAGCAGGCAGGGTACCTGCACAGCCCTTTTTGCTTCACGCGGGAAGGATGATCTCCCTTTTCCAATGATAGTCTGGAACTTTTTTTACTGACGTACAGTATTTCAAAGTATAATTTATTACCTGTCTCTTTCTGCATTATCTGATTTCTAGTCTCCGCTCTCATTCACATGCTTGCGTTCTGGGGCACTTTGTGTTCTCCCAAGCTCAATCTCAGATTTCCAGCTTTTGCTCACATTTTCTGTAACTCCTACCCTCCATACATGTTATTTCAATGTCCTCAGCAGTAGCTTTGATTCTCCTATTTCAGAATCCATAATGAATTTAGATAATGTGTTCTTCAGATCATCTTCAAGTCCTTGCGGATGATGTTATTAAATTGATTAGCTTAACAAAGACTCCCTAAATTATAATGCCTCTCTTCAGTCACTGATTTTGATCTGGGGTTCAGGAGAACACTATGTATGACTGTTCTGGTGTAAAGCTTGTATACCAGCCACTGGAAATGTAATTTGGTCATACTTCACAAGGAAGGCTTAAACTGTTAAGATTCTTTATAGAAATGGCCAGGTTTTCTTATAGTCTGAATAGATTTTCAGTGGAACTTCAGAAAAGAAAAGATGGGGGAGTGAGCTGTCCCAAAGATTAACTCGCCACCTGCCTCTGTAAGGAGTGCCCTCTGTGATGGCTTCTGTAGGATCCTGTGGTCTTGATGCCTTTTCCAGCCGTACAGGACATCTGGATACCGTATGTTGCACTTTCTGTTGGTGCCTGCAGGTGCTGGAGGATCTTAGCTGTAAATGTACTTGTCTGCAGACTCTTGCATTGAGGAACAAGATGCCTCTTGAAATAGCTTGTGAAACTAAGATGCAGTACAATTTGGGTAGTTTAAGTGTTAGTGTATTCTAGCCCCTGTTAAGAGGTCCTATAGCCAACTTCTTTCCTGCCGTGTGTTTTAACATCAGTTCATAGATGCAGATTATCTTAGAGACCTAGGTTTTGGGCTGTCTTTGCACACTTGCATCTTTATCCGTTGTCTTCTAGCAGAGGCCGTGAATCTGTGGACGTGACTGAATTACGGTGAGGTTACCTCCAGTGTTAACCATCAGCATCTCACTACTCCTCAGTATTTGCCCCATGCATGCTTTTGTCCTGGGGAAAATATACATCACTTTTGTTCATACAGAAACAGGCAGTTACGAGATGGTGTAAATTCAATTTACACAGTTCTGTAGATTGCATTTATCTCGCAGTAACTTCTTATGTGCCCACGTGCCCTGCAAGATTGCATTCATGGATGGATCCACTGGATTAGACAGGGGAGAAGAAGGGGAAAGCCATGTAGGATTCATGATACAGGACTTGCATGCTAATTGGCAATTTTAATGGATAGCAATTGTTGCTTACCCACATTGGGGATACTTGTGGACTGTGGTAAGAAAACTCATTGTTCTGCCTCCCTATTATTCCGCACTTAAAGCATCCCTTTTTCGTCAATAGAAGGGGAAAACTGCTGAGACTGTTAAGTTGAGGACCAGCAGTGATTTTTGTGGTGTAAATTCAAAGTAAAAACAAAGGTTACACTAAAGAAAAACAGTTGGATTAGTAAAGAATGACTTGCAAATGTGCTTTAAAATAAAATCTAGCTCTTCTGTGAATAGTGAGGAAAAAATTTTCCTCCCATGAGCTGCACAAGGCTAGAGAGGCAGTCTTGTCTGTAGAGTTTGTGGTATGAGGGCAACTGAAAGCACACAGGGTTTCACCCTGCAAACTACCACTACTAGCATGGCAGCCCGCTTTCATGCTCTGGAGGACATACGCAGAAAGAAACCTCCAGATAGCCTAGGTTAGAGAATAACTGTGGAAGGGTGCAGTTACCACGCGATACAAATCGATCTGTGGGCACTGGTCTGAACTCACGCTGCTCCACCCCTTCCACGAGTCCTTTCCCCACAGCCGCCACTCTCTCCCCAGTTAAGCCATACACGTGGCTCTGGCCTCAGACCCCAGGTGACCACAGTTAGTGGCCCCTTCTCCTGCTCTGAGTGTTGACCTAGGTGCCACCTGCATTTGCAGGATCACTGGTGGCATCCACAGCTTTCCTGTGTGACAAGAGAGGGGGGGTGACGCAAAGAACGCACTCATTCAATGGGTTCTGCGCTGCCAGCGTCCTTCCAACCCTCCAGCAGGTGTGTGCTGGAGACTAGGAAACAAGGGACACGCAGGCTTAGCAGTGTCATCGTTCGGCCCAAAACTGCTGCTTGTGACCAAACAGATCACAAGAAATGGGCCTAAACAGGGTTTTCTGATGTAACTTCTCCCTGACACGTTACTCGGAGCCGCTCTTTGCAGCTAGCCTGTTGCCTAATGAGCCAAGCTGGCACTAGTTTCAAAACACATCTGAGATCGGAGATAATTTCAGCCAGGAACCACAGGTTTGAATAATCTGTCTTGACTTTAGATGTGCAGCAAATCAAAATTTGCCCTTCTGAATAGGAAGGTACTAAAACACACACCTGGAAAAATGTGCAAAAAATAAATGAGTGACGGTTACAGCTAAACATAGACGCTCCCTTCGCTATCTGAGAAAAATGGCTTTTCTGGGTAGCACTGCTAAAATGTAGGGTTACCTGCTCTTTGTCTTCAGAAGGTAAAGTATTTTTTAATAGCCTAGAAGGTCACAGAGCACCAAGTGTTTTCTGCTGATGATTTACAGCTTAACTGCTGGAAGTATAGCATTTTCTTCTTTGTCGTATGACTGGGCCACGGAAACACGCTCTCTTGATATTGCTGTATTCTCTTAGGAGAAAACCTCCTTCTCCTTTATCCGCACATCTCAAGCTCCTTTCTCCTTTTGTTCTCCTAAGAGACCAGAATACGTAACTTGAGATATGTGGTTAACTTGGTCAAAGGAAGAAGATCTTTGATATTTGCCTCTCTCATCGGCTGGGGGAAGGAAGGGACCTCCATCGGGGAGGTGGCCACTCACCTCAAGAGCACCTCTCTCTCTCCTCCAGTGATGGCTCAGGGAGAATACTCTCCCTAGGTCAAAGCTAGCCTTTGAAAAAAACTTCAGTGGTCTCATTTTTAAACTCTTAAGTAGTTTAATTCGTCCTGGATTATTTTTGGCAACTCATTGCAACCATATTTTGCAGTGTGCAAAGCATCAGCACGCTGCTATGAACAGGAACTGATTTCAGGAACTCTCGGTTAGCTCCGTAGGTTATAATTTTGGTATTTAGTTTTCTAGAGAAAAGTTTGAAGCTTGCCTTCATTGGGCTGATACGTTTTTCTTATTTCTGACTGAAGAAAGTTCATTTATCTCATCTGTATCTGGAACTGGCTTAGTTGGGTGTCTGAATATCACACGGACACGTGATTTGCTTGACCTGCGAAACATAAATCTTTAAAGTGCATACATCAAGGACTTAAGGCAGTTATAGTGTCCTCTTTTTGTGGGAAAGCATGACTCTACTCATTAGATACAAGTCATCTAGACTCAAAAGCCACTGATCATTGCCTCAGGTCATCAGCTTCGCTCAAGCAGCTCCAATTACCTTAGCAGAATAGTATCACTCATAACAACCTAAGTAAATCAGGAAGTCACAGAACAAGGGAAGTAATTATAGCTTCTTTCAGTACTGAAAAAGCAACCTGTTCTTTTACGACCCATCAAAACCATGTGTTTGCCTTTAGTGGTTAAAATAAAGGGTGTGCAATTTGGGAATAATCCAGCTATGAAGTTTCCTTAGTAATTGGCAAGTCCTAAAAGGTTTTAATTTCTGCAATTTAAAGGTGGTGAGCATGAGATTAATTCAGTTTTCTTTCAGATTAGCCTTTAAGGGACAATACAAAACCGAAGAATGACGTTTTCAAGTGGTAAACCCACATTTCATCCTTTGACATAAAGATTATTTTGTTGACTAGCTTTAAATTTCATTTATGGTCTGATTTAGTCATGCTGTGAACCCGAATGTCATTCACTGTAGCCGTATTGAACATTCAGAACTCAAAAAATATTTACCGCTTTCATAAAAAGGTCTAGTGCGTTACTCATTCCTAATAGTAGTATTATCAGTTTACGCAACTCACTCTTGTTTTTCAGTGTTCATTTCAACACACCCATTCATTTGATTCAGATTCAGCAGATTCTAGGTGAAAAAAATATTTGTTTTCAATGAGTCTAAAAGCAATTTTTATTAACTGGTTTTCAGATGCTGAGGGTACGGGCACATGCTGTTGTCTTACTGGAGAGAACTTTTGTAAATCTGAACGCGAACAATCTATTCTTTTTTCTTGGAAATAGAAAGCCTTATCCCACGTGGTGCTTAGGGTTGTGCTTACACTGAGCATATGAGTAATCTGGCTGAAATCGAGGGGATGACTCAAAATGCTTAAAATGATGTGCCTCCCTGCCCCAGGGCCAAGATAAAGGACATTTAAAGCTGGAGGAACGTTTTTTGCCTCAGTTGTACTTCATTCACTCTTCTCTCTAGAAGGCTCTTTAGAAAGAATAACGAATGGAACACTCCTTTTGCTCTCTTGGAGGCAGGGTGTTGTAAAATTGCATCTCAATTTTGAAATAAAGTAATTCAGTGCTTAGATCACCATGTTAGACCCTTCTGCATTTACTCTATATCTTTGTGTCAGATTTTCAGTGTCATTTGTGCCAAGTGGCCTATTTTTCTGTTAATGAACTATCTAAAAATTGCTGCCTGTTTCTCAGATGTGTTTATTGCTAATTAACCAAATGATAATATCACCAGTAGGCTGTGAACAAGCAGCAGCAAACTGTGGAGGTATGGTCCTGAGATGAGATAGTTGGTGGTTTTTCCAGAGGCTGCATTAAAACCTGAGTAAGAGTCTCCGTGCGTAGCTGTCTATCAGGAGGAGATCTGTGCCTTCCCAACAAGCAATCCTTCGGTTTCAGGCATGTCGAAACCTACATTCCACGGGAAAATTTGCGGAACAGTGCATCTTTGTCAGTTGCCGCTAAAATGGTTTGAGTTTTGTCTTCTAAATCTGACCCAAGCAAAGAGTAACTGCAGTGTAAGCCAAAAGCAGCAATGCCAGCATAGGAATGGGAGTGCACCCTTACTTGCAGAGCTGTTTCCAAAGGCTCCGTGCTCCTCACTGCTCCCCACACGGTGTGGAAGTTCCCATCTCCTGGGGAATTCCCAGGTCCCTTCACTGATTCATCCTCTCTGTTCCTGAAACAGCCAACGGCTTCCAGAGGAAGGAAAGCAACCAGGGCAGCAGTGTGGCAGTAACCACAAAATAACCCGCATATTTTTGTACTGGGAGAAAAATCTGAGAAAAAGAATACAGAGAAGTTTTGGAGTTAAAAAAAGAAAGAAAACAAAGGAAAAAATCCACGGTGTGGATTATTTCATAACTGGTATCTGATGGCTGTATTCAGTGTCAAGCATCCCAGTGGCTTCAGGGAGAAAAGCAAGACTAATGCTAAGGGCTTTGAAAAGCCCATGTCCAAGGTGTTTGCAATTTACTCAACAGAACTACTAAAATATAGTTGTCCTCTACTTGTTCATCGTTGTCACTTGAATTATGGAGGGAACAGTCTCATTTGAGACCCAGGCTAAGGTGCTGGGAAAAGGATATCAGGATATTCTCCGGCAGAAGGAAATTGAGTTCCCTTTCTTTTGTCTGCTTTTCCCTCAAGAGCCTGAAAGGAAGCTGCCGCCCCAGACCTACCTACCCAGACTAGTCTACGGGAATGTCAAAGGAATGATCAAAAATCTACTGAAGAGATGAGGGAAAATTTCCTTTTTGTTTCTGGCAGTTCTGGCAAGGTCAGGCCCCAGATGTCCAGGGTTTGGAGCAGGCCAGCTACATAAGCGTTTCTTCTCTGTCTCAGGGCGGTTTTGCAGTCTGCGCAGAGTTCCCCGCTGAACACAGCTAGGCTACTACCCGATTCAAATCTGCAAAACTCATGCAATCTCAGCCATGGCAAACAAACTGCACGCAGATTGATTTTACTCTGATTTTTTCAACTCAGGCCAACTGGGAATGTAAACCGCACTGACCAAGCAAAGTTGGGGAAATTGCCAGCGAATGCAGAAATAAGAATAGGAAGGAAGATGTGGAAAGCACAAGGTACAAAAATGAACGCTGTTTTATAATATTCAACGTGTTGATTTAGGTCAGGCTTTGCAAAGCTGTCAAAGGTCTGCGGAAGCGATCTGTGCTTTTTTTGGTAAGATCTCTAATTTCAGTGACTCCTAAGTCCTGTGCAGCCCATTAGTATATGGGTGGGGGGGGATTAGCTGAAATAGTTGTTTGGTAGAAACACCAGATGGGTCCAAAACTTAAAACTGCCATCTTGGGGGTTTGATTCAACCCGCTGCGGGATATAGTGCCAATGAGGAAATTATAATTCACGTCTAGATTCAGATGTGGAAGGAAAATACAAACATCCCAAGTGCCTTTCCCCAAAATTTTAATGTTCAGACCCAGGGACTATTTTTGACTCTATGAAGGTAAACTTAGTCCTCTAGAGGGCATGGTTACACTGATTATATATTTAATAATTAACTAGTATTACCTTGACTATCTGTTCACTTTTACTAGTGTAAATCAAGGGTAAAAGCACTGACAGCAGTAGACTCTCCTTACCTTTAAACCTTATTGTAAGGTTTTCCATATAATCTGTCTTCTTGAGGAGACTGATCATGGATGGGCCAGAAGGCTTGGGTTTGATCATTGACAAAGCTTTCCAAGAGGTAGCTGTAATTCTTTCCTTGCTACTGAAATCCAGTGAGAAAATCAGTGGGTCTGTTCTTCATAGGTATTTATGTTCTTTTTTTTTGGTTAATCCCAGCTACCTCGGTAGCAACCTGGGCTGTATAATCTGAATGGTGGCACAGTATTGGGATTCCAGAGTTAAGAGTCCATCCTTATGGGACTATATGGCAGCTCCAGGCACTAGATGGCAATTATTCCAGTTTGGGGGAATCTGGTGGTTGAACTCATTCAGCCAAATTTCAAGGTTAATAAAATTGTGCAGATGCGAAAACGGCCGTCATCTCTCCTCCTATGCGCGTTTCCCTGGCGTGCAAACATAGCAGCGATTTGGATCAGGGACCTTGTAATCCAAAGGAAGATGCTGTACTAGCCGATGCAAAAATCCACCTCCTCTCATTGAGGCAGCAGAAGCTGCGCAAAGCCATTTTAATCTGGAAGCCACGTCTTTGTATAGCTTACACAAGGTTCACTTGTCTGTAACGCAAGCACCTGTATTTTATTCCATTTTACAATATTTAAATCCCCTTATAAAATAAACGGCTACTTGCTGGAACGTTACCCACGCTGCATGTCCAAGATCAGATGAATTGAAAAGCTGAGATGCATTGGAGAGTGAGAAAGACTGGAAACACTCATCAGCCAATGTTACAAAAGTGCAATATCAGTCTATTTTTCATCCTCTCGGTGCACTGCATGTGCCTGACATGTTAAGACTTCTTTCTTGGGTCGTTCATAATGCCAAACCAACACCTAGGATCCCGAAAGCGTGTTAATCTGCACTAACTTGTTGCCATCACAGAGCTGTGCCACGCAGTATACCTTTACTTCTCCTCTTTTGTAGTTACATTTGGAAGTCCCTGCTGGCCATCTCGTCTCCTTGTGCTAGACTGTGATATTTATGGTCTTGCATTTACTCAGTTTGCTCGCCCCCCCCCCCCTTTTTTGCCGGTCTTTTTCTCTCATGATTGAGAAAGTGATGTCTTTAACTGGTTTAAAAGATATCCAGTGGTATATGGGTGAAGCAGATATTTTTTGGATGCATCTAAGCTTCCAGTTTCAACATGGAGCTCATTTTGGGCTGGACTGCCTTTGCCTAAGGCTGACCTTGCTCACAAACATGAGCCAAATCCAATGCAATTTGTTGCCTCACACAACTTTGTCATTAATAGATTTTCAGGAAGAATAAAATCCAGCAGAGTCTAGTCCCAGAAATCTTGTACTGACCTGGTGATCTGACCTTTGTCTGAAAATGGAAAGCAGTGCCTTTGAAATCTGCCCGAAAGATGTCTGTAAATGTCAGTACTAGAACTGGGCGGGGGGGGGGGGGTGCCTTAGATATTACTGAATGGCCCTAACAATTTGGGGAATTAATTAAGAAATGTACTTTAATATAGGAGAAGCACAAAGACCATGGCCACTTACTCTAATAGAATTGAAGCAAGGCAACGCGGAGCCTCACCATGGTGTGCCTCTATGGCCTGTCCCTTTAGGAAGTTCTGAGCCGTATCCTAGATCTCTCTCTGGCTGCCAAGCAGTTCATATGCTGGATGCCTCTAGTAAAACTCTCATTCTCAGTTTTAGGAAGAGAGCCAGGCAAAGCTCTCCCTCAAAAGAAAAGAGAAAAAATGATCTGATTTTATCTTCTCCCTTTTGTCTTCATCTTGAGCTAATATTTGAATTTATTAGCAGCAAGGATTTCCTGAGAGAGCTAGCCTTGTGCAGGTCTTCAGCAGGTTTCTTTGTGCTCAGCCTGTTTGTCTCTGCGTATCTACTGGGTGTATTCCGTCTTACTTCGGAAGATCTTGGGGCAAACGTGTACAGGGCTTAAATCAACAGGTCCCTGGCCTTAGACAGCTGGACTCCACTGCAATACTAATGCTGTCATTAGAATTAATAATAGCAACAGTAATGCAAAGCAAATTCTGAGACTGCAGGAATCCCAGTTCTAGTGGTTACATTCATGCAGCCAGGAAGCAGGATATCCCATTCACCCATTCTGGAGGCCAAATAGCAGATTCTCTAGATGCCATCTCCTTCACCATCAGATGACTTGATGGTAGCTTAGACCAATAATTGTTGGCAGAAATTATCAGTAAATCACTATAAAGGTATTAATTTGTGAGAAGCGTTAATTGCTGGCAGAAAATTTGCTAGCAGAAAACGAACCCGGCTAAGTCGGTTGATTTAAATAATCCCATCAGTTGCTGTCGGGATCCCATTCTTCTTTACGAGAAGATTCCAAGTGGGACTGCAACTTAAGTGCCACAAATCCCCAATTCCTTCATTTCTGTAAGATTCAGGGATGATGATCAGGAAATATGTGTAGAGAAGACTGCAGCGCAGTCTGGAGACAGCCTAGCTAACTTGGAGGAGCTAAGCTAGGTACCAGACATCACAGACCACTTGCAGCTGCACAGCGCTTCGCGCTGTGCTCGTCCCCTCTGCCTCAGCCAGATAAAGCAGGCAGCATTGAGACTTGTATGGCTGGAGTTACATGGCCAGAGGTACTCAAAATTAGCTCATTGTCAGCTAATCCAGATACCTCTGCGTTATGCTGTAGTTTGCGGTGTAGACATCCCTTGACACCACTGTGGGCTGGATGCACTTGCGTAATTTTTTGCAGCCTACATGAAAATGCAGCAAGTAGGCTGTTAGGAAGGAGGGGATTGGAACTGGGTTGTGTTGGCTTCGATACTGGACACGCTGTCTCATATCATTATTGCTACAGCCATTTCATTCTAATTCATCCATATCAACCCTTTTTAGGTCGTTTCAGCATTTCACTCTTGCCATCATGCTGAAGAAGGCTTTGGCCAGGCTTCATTGTGCTTGGCCGGTGTCAGCAAAGAAGTGAGTGACACTGTTATCCAAGTCTATCTCTCCACCACAATGCAGACAGCCAAGCACTGTTGGCCCCAATGGATATTGCTCAGCAGATCTTTGTCAGCCTTGTTCAAACAAGATTTGTTACCATTGACCTACCAGCTAAAGTTCATGCCTCTTACTCCAGGATACTTCTTGTTTTGGTGTCATTTATTCACTGAAATAATCGGTTATTGTAAGATTATCACATTAAGAGGGATTTTTTTTTTGTTTGTTTTAAGAATGGCATTCTTCTTTCTATCAGATGGTGGGTAGGTAGTTTATTCTGTTGTTTTCTATTCCAGCGTGGATTTAGATTAATGAAAATGAGAGAATATAAGCCTTGGACCGAGCCAACTGCTATACAAATCTCCCCAAAGCCTTTGCCAATTTAATTCATTGCTGGCTAATGCAGCTCAGGCTTCTTTTAAGTGAAAGGTGCCAATCATGCAGAATTATACGGTGGTTTTGAACAAAGCCAACTCACCTGTTTGCTGGAGACTTGAATCAGACCACCAAACGCATTTTCACTTATGCCTAGAAATGAGCCAAACCCACAGAGTCCAGATCCAAATCTGGCTTTGAGCTCTCAAGGTCTGATTCTGATGGTCTCTATGACTTCTTCACTTAAAATACTGTAAGGAGATGAAAGAATAAGTTCAAATTAGACCTCTGAGGCATGACAGAACATCAAGTCCTGGTTCAGAGCCACCATGGAATATGACCTAACCAACTTTTCACTCTAGACAGAAGAGTTTATAGGGGTTTTTTTTTTTTTTCTGATTTGAGCTACTTGCAATGACTTAGGTGGTTTTACTTTTCATTTCCGCGGTTCCCAAATCCATACAAGGTCCTAGATCAATTCAGGCATTGCACACCAAAACTGATGTTGGCCCACCTCAATGGTTTCTTACATGTAGAGCAGATTGCATTTTGGGTCTGACATCTGAAATAGCTGTTTTTCCTCATATCTGTTGACTGCATTCAGAGGAGCTGGCTGTCCTGGGAATGCAAGGAAGAAGATTGAATTTCATCAAGCCTTTTTTATTAAGATAAAATTTAAGAAACAAGTACTCACTCTGGGGGCTGATAAGCGGGCCTGTGCACCTCATTTGCACCCGCTGAATCTCAGATTCAAATCCTAACAGAGAGAACAAAACTCTTTGTCTTTCCAAAACAGAGCCACTACGTACTGGGCAGTTTACTACATTAAATTATTTTGGAGGGCGTCTTAAGAGACAAGGTCCTGTCTCCTTTGTAGAGCTATACTCTAAGAGAACATAGTGCTTTTCATGAAGGGGTTTGTCTTAGAGTCTGCAGTCTTAACGTTTCTGGGATCCATCAGAACGTATTGGCAACCAAACAGCATAGCATTGGAGGGTGGTAGCCATCCTGTAAAAATGTAATTTCCTAAGTGAAGTGTGACTTCATCAAGCCAAGAAGCTCTGTGGAAGGGTGAATGTGGAGGTTCCCTTTGAACACAGGTCAGGCATGTGGCTATAGGTCTATGGAATTTTAGCATTTCCTAGTTGAAATTATTCTTACTACGTTTTCAAATTTCCTTTCAAGTTCCTAATTACCAACAGCCAAACCAAACTAGTTTGAAGCCCTAAGTCTCTCTGTCCATCCACAGCCTGACAGCATTGCCAAGTGATATTCTGTTACACTACTTAGCGCAAATTATTTTCTATCCCTTCAATGTATTTCTCATTTTAAATATATTTTCTTTAGATTCTGTTTTTTATGTATTTCTCCTTTAGTGGCTTTACCTTTGTTGCATTCCTTGCCGTCGCAGGTCAAGGGATAATTTCTTAGGTCAGTTTGTGGGCATTTGGGTGAGTAAGTGGCCATTCCCCAAAAAACATGTATTTTTAGAGATCAGTAGAAGTGCATATATCTCCATTTCCTCTGGAGAGATTTTTAGGCTTAGCTTATTGATAAATCGATTGCGTTTCCTTTTGCTGACAAAAGCGAGAGTAGCACTATTGACCAGCTCATTGCGTGCACATTTTGCATAGGACTTTGAAAATGCGTCTGCCTTAATCACGCTCCCCGAGGAGTCTGTCCCGACTACCTTGACTTGAGCAAATTCTCACCGACCCCAGTGGCAGCTTGAGTCGCATAAGGAAAGCAAGAGCGAACACCATGCATGAAAAAAGTTTCCAGGTGGGGTGCACTCACCACTGCAGCAGATCCCATTTTACATCCCATTTGACTCTCTGCTGCTCTAGTTCCCCACTTTTTCCATAGCCGAATCTGTGCAGTCTCCTTCAGCGGTAATGCGTGCACACAAACACCGTTCCCCTCTCGGATTCTCCCCACTTAGAAACACAACTAACTTTCATGAGAGGCGAAACTATTTTTGCATGATATGGAAAGGACCTGAGTGCAGAATGAGGACAGAGAGTGTGAAGCAAGGCTTGCTGTCTCCAAACTGAGGAAAAAAATACAGATGTAGAAACAGGTGTTCAGGATATGTCTTTCCCACCTTACATCCCTGTCCAAGCTAATCCACATTTGAGGACACAAAATACTGTAAGCATTCCTCCTTCTCCCAATACAACTGCATTCATTCTTCCATCCCACAGCTTTCAGCACCAGGCATACTCCATCCCCACAGAACATAACTTGCATACCTCTCGAACCACAAACACACATCCTACTCATAGTCTTCCATGCTTACGAGCACAGACCAAGAAGAGAACATTACACTTCACTTAGATGTTGGCTGTTGTATTGAGAGGGAGATCCTCTTTGTCTTTGCCTATTCTGCTTGGTTACAGAAGTCCAGCCTATACGGAATTGCTTCTTCTTTCTTAAAAAGAAAGTAATTTGTGAAATAAAGGGAGAAGCGGTGATGAGGTGCCTGTTGCAAGTACAAAAAATGAGAAGTATTATTACTTTCACGTGGAAAAGACCTGCTAGATCACCTATAGATCTAACCCCAAAGTGAATGTGCTCACATTTCACTGAATTAGGAGTTCCTCGGTATTTGCTACAGATCATCTAACATGTCTGATGAAGTTGAGAATGTATCAGTGCCTCTAAAACTTGTCGGGGAGAATCTATACCTCTCTCTGCCCAGAACAGTGGGCTCCAAATCCTGGTCAGAGTGATTTGAACGAACATACTCAACAATTCAGACTAATGCTAGTGAGGCACGACTCAGTTCCTCAGGTTTTGATTACAGCATTCATTTATATGGTTAACTCTTCTGGGTCTCGAGGATACCGCAAAGCAGTTATCACTAGGGCATGCCAGCTAAGGAATTGTACCATTCACAGCGTTGAGAGAGGTAGAAGGCTAACTGGAGCCCTAGGACTGTCCCTTTCTTGTCATCTTACCATAGGGATCTATATGAAAGTCTCCAGGGAGAGGCTATGAGAGGGAGAATGCCTCTTCTCACAGGAGATGGACAACACTCTTGGCCGCAGCTCCGCACTGCAATGGCAGGTTTTCCTCTGACCTTCAGAATGTCTGAGGTTCTTCATTCATACCTCCTCCTAGCACCAGCAGGATTGTGTAGCATTTACAGCTACAGTGAATCACAGAGACGCCATTTCAGGGCACAGCCCACAGCGGGAACGCTACCTACTGGTTTTGCTAGGACCCCGTGCTTGTTTACAGGATACAAGCCCCTCATCAGCCTCCTCCTGTTCCTACCTAATCCAGCAAGTGAGGAGGAAAGCCAACACTTTGCCTGTTGCCCCAGGCCTTTTTATCCTTCTTTGCCCATCCGTACTCTGGGTAGCCTTTCTTTAGCTCACGTCTGAGGATCTACAGAGGTTATTTCAAGTAACGGTGCCGATGTGTTGATTAAAGAAAAATTCAAGAAATCTGGATTTAAAGATCACAATATAATAGAAAGTCAGAAAATAAGAAAATTGCACCGACCGTAGGAAGCCCTAAATGTCTGAAAGTCTGGAACTACTCAAATTTAGCCTCAAGTCTGTCCACTTCTGCATTTAGAGGTGAGGCATTTGTATGCTTATAGATGGGATAGCGAAGAAAATGAAGTTTCTCTTCTAAGAGTCCCAGTTCTACAATTCAGTGCTAAATGACAGAAGCCCTTTGTCACAGGGCTGGGAAGCTCTGCTACGATCCCACACCTCCATCGTGCTCCCACTCCGAGGGTTGTATTTGCAGCTCTTGTTTCAGTCTTTACTGGGTCTGAGGGGACACAAAGCGAAAAGGAGGAAAAAAAGCATTTATGGCGTTTCTATGGCAATACTATCCTTGTATTTTCCCTTGTCTGCCAGAACTGACCTGGCAGTGGATGGCAGTGGGAGAAGGGCTGCAAGCTTTGAACTGAAGCAGTTTTTTAATTCTCACTGACTGACACTTTGAAGGAAGTACTGAAGCAGTTCACACGTCGTCCAGACCTCTTTGCCCATTCTGCCGGCATCCAGCACAGCTGCTTAGGGGTCTAAAACTGTTCTGGAAATCAGCAGCCAATGAGTCTCATCATTAATTCTACCATTTCGTCCTGCAGATCTGACCTCTTTAAGAGTGATTTGATGTTTCTTTAAGCAACACCCCGTCTCTATGAAGAAATGCCAACAGAGGAGAAGTTTCAAGCTTGCTATTTTTATTTAAGCTGCTGGAACAGTATGGACATAATGTAAGTAACTGGACCAGCCAACAGGGTGTCTGTCAGTCAGTGACTCAGTCTTCAGATCAGACAGATGCAAGCCCATATAAATAGGTTCAGCCCAAAAGTCATGATAATAAATAATTTATTTTTGTACATTTCAAAACACCAGATACAGTAAAGTTAATGTTTTGCTTGGACGCAGGCATTACTGGTCGGCTGTGTTTGCTTCCCACACCAGCAATAACATGTTCTGAATGAGTGTAGGAAGACTCCGACCACCATTCTGCCAGAGCTTACTTGATGCGTGGTTGAAGGCTGCTGAGTCTGAGTAAATCACTCTGAAATAAATTAATGTGCAGTTTCGAGGCACGTGGCATTGTCAAGTTTGTGCTCTGTCACTCGGAGCACGAGGGAGAGAAGATGAGTCAGCCAGGTGGTCATCTGAACAATGCTGACTCTAGATTGTTTGTTTTTCTCACCAGATTCTTTGTGATATTACTGAGTCACACACTCTAATGGAAAAAGTCAGAGGAGACGGAAAGACGATTTCGTGTCACGTGGATTGCCGCTTAAAACTGGGAAAGGAAATACATAGCAAAGCAGGTCTCTCTTCCGCTCAGATGGGATGTAGAAACATGGAGGCCTGATAGGGAACGTTCTTACGGACGCTGTCCTTCATCCAAACTCTTCTTTTGGATCAAGGTACCCCTCTTCTTGTAAAAGAAAGGAGGGGGACTAACCAGAGATCACCCTAAAATATGTTTCCCAGGAATTAGGAAGCTTGCTGCTTTGAGATCTTTTCTGTGCTATCAGAGGATACTTAGAGGTACCTTAATAGGTCAGACAGTGATACTAAAAACGCCTTCCCCACCTTTGCTTTCCAGCAAATTAATGGCCCAAGCTCTCTGCTCACTAGGATTCTGCTTTCTAATCTAGCATGAAAGTTGAAGGCTGCTGAATTCAAGACTTGGAAGAACCTCAAGGAATGTGTCAGAAGGAATGTCCTTGAGCAAAGACGAGCCTCTGGTCCCTGGTCATCTTGTAAAGCAAGGCTACGCTGGGTGGGAGCACTGATCATGATACCTTCAAGATGAGGAAGGCAGCAGCTTGCTCCAAGGAGTCTGTACAGCTCAAAGTCCGATCAGTCGTGCCACAGGGCCAAACAGGCCCAGAGAAGCCTGTCTAAATCTACAAATTGATGAGTTAGATGTGAATGGGGCAGTCTGCTCTGTGATGGTTTAGGGTTTACCTCATGTGGTCATGGAGTGTTGGAGACCCCTTTTGGTCTGGCTCCAACATTTGAATGTCTTAGCTGTTCATGCTCTCACTGCCTGCATGCTAGGTAAAATTCAACAGAGGAGCAAAAATGCATGCACAAAAAAGCCAGATGCAGTTTCCAAGTGCTCTGTAGCGATTGTATTAAGAACAGAATTTATCAAGAAGCTGGATATGACCTTGCTAGGAGAAAGGAAAAATAAAGCATTAAATATTATTAGCAGCGTATTCCTAAACATGTGGTCTCTCAGTGTCACAAAGGAAGTCTTACCCATGGGTCTACCTTTGAGGACAAATAATATGAACCGTCGTGCCAATCTTTAGCCCCGATCTCAGTTCAGTACGGTCATTTACGAAGGTCTGCAAATAGGTTTCTTATTTTGAATAGCCCCTGGCTGTGCATGTATTGTATTTGCCTGATCAAGGCGAAAATGCAAACTCTGTTTCTCCCCCAACTCCCAGTATAACTTTGCATACGTCTGCAGCATCTTCGGACATAAATTTGGAGTCGTGCACACCCTTACTTGCAGCAGCCCTGCGTTGTGTTTATAAAGCAATGTGATGTCATGGTTGATGTTATTGTAGTACCTTCAAGTCCATTTATGCTAGGTGTTGCATACACGTAGATGAAAAGAGGGATCCTGCCCTGAGAAGTTTACATTCTCTGGGTTGCATGTCTCAATTTACAAATCAATTGCATTAAGTTTTACTAGTAAAAAGCTTTTCCTAGCTGCCAACTCTGCAAACTCCAAGTGGGTCTCTGCAAGCTTCTTGTGTATTTATTCGTACTGGCAATCAAGGCCCATCAGGCTGATAAACATAGCAACTTCTTGTCTTCCATGTAGAGTCTACAATTAGTCATGAAAGTAATATCACAGATCTAATGGGTAAGAAGAAGCATTTTTTAATAGTCATCACTCCCTTGGGCACAGCTACACTTCTAACACCTGCAATAGCCAATGAGCACTTCTGCCAGCTAAAACACCTCTCTTTAGAAGAATAACTAATACGGTAGAATAACTTTTAGAATAACTAATACTTCCTGGAAAAGTTGGCAGTTAGGCTCCTATGTCCTAGAGTAAAGCACCCAAAGGGTCAAACCCATCCACAGCAGGTTTTGTTTGGGGCCTTCGGGAGAGGTGGAAGGGAAGAAACCATGAGGCAGATGATTACTTTCATTTTTAATCTTTTTTCAGTGGAATATGAGGACACTTGCAGCTTGGGGAGCTAAGAAATAAGTAGCAAAGCAGATAGAGTCACTACTGAACACGCTCACAAGCAAGGCTCTCAGGCTGGAGGCTCCGAGCTATCAAATACTTTGTCAGTCTCAGCGAGCTGGTAAATAAAGAAAAGATTCTTCCACATAAATCTCTGGATCTGATCCTCACAAAGAGTGCTTTCAGTCCGAGCTCCTACTTTAATACACTACGGCTGTGGAATAGAACAGTGAGTCTTATTTACGCATCCAGCAGCAGTTTATGACGGGCACCATCTCATCTCAGGGGTCTGACATATACATGCATCGTTGTCCAATTTGCAAATTCTTGCATCTAAAAGTTTAATGAGCTCTTCATTTGATTTCTTAATGTTTTTCACAGAAAGTGAAAGTTTTTCCTGGCAGAGTAGGGACTGTAAGCTCTTTTATCTGCACCCCATAAAGGCCTAGGATGTCTCTTTGAGTTTGGCCAATAACTTGAAAGTAATCCAGATTTTGTTTTTCCTGCAGGTTTAAATGAAAAGTGAATGTTTTAAGTGGAGGAGTAAGAGGTACATTGAATTTGGAAATATTACAACAGCAGCAGCAGAGCGCTGGAAAAAGTCGAGGAGTTATTGAAATCTTTCTTTAAAACTCAATTGTTGAGAAATTAGGCACGTAGCTTAAAAATGACGTTTTGGCAAAGCTGGGTAACTTGCCCTTCCCATCATATGTTACATTAAACCTCTGCCGTATGTCCAGTCTCATCTGGCCAGTGTCCAAGAGTGTCCCATGATTGCCTCAGAATCCACCGAATTGATCACACAATAGCATTTCCGGTGATTGCTCATCGTCAACACGTGAGAAGGACTTGGGACTTGGTTCTAGGTTATGGGAAGCAAAGATTAATTTCTGCCATGTAAATCACTTGGGAGTCCTTGGAAAGGGAGACCACTAAGGCAGATGATCTTTCTCTTCCATGATACTGCAAGTGTCCTAAGCTGGGCGACTTTGGGTTCCTTAAGGCTGAGCAGCTTCTCTCACGCTGAAGGAATAGAAGAACATCTGGTCCTAGCTACTGTTTTTCAACTGGATCATCCTGTGCCTCACTAAAATGAATGAGAAACACATGCAGGCTGTATTTTCAAAAAGTTGTATTTCATTGATGCAACTAAAGTAGTGATTTTCACATGCAATTAGATACACAGATGTAGACAAGCAACAATTTACACACACACTACATTTCCAACGAGGGCCTACGTACATTCCCATATGCTTTACACATGCGGAATATGCGCATGGTGAAGAGGCATGGGAAAGTATTTACATGTGCAATTGTATCTTCCCACAGCAATGCCTGGGAATTAGAAAGCACTAACTTAGACAATATTTTGGATGTAAAATCTGATGACACTTTCAATTCTATTCTGCAGGCCCCACTATAAATAATGCTAATTATTAATTATGATCTGCCTACAACAGCACTTCACCAAGCACTTTGCAGATATGCCAGAGGCTAGGGAGCTCAAATTAGCCTTGTGTTATTCCATTTGCTAGAAGTGTTTTTGGAATGGACATCAGTGTCCGGTGTCCTTTAGAAGCATGCTATATGCAGCTGTCTCCAAAAGACTGAGGAAGAATGGGAAAGGAAGAGCAGCATAGTACAGCCAAACTAAAACATTCAAGAGGTGCGGGTCAAGATCATAAAAACTGTAAGATTTTTTTTTAATGATCTTTTCTAACTGTATCACATCTTGACATGAGCGAACTCTGACATCTCACATCTGAACTTGACTCAGTTGAGGCTTTTTAAGTTCGTCCACATCCAGAAGAGCTAGAAATGTAACCTTTTTTCTGTAGCAGAACTTAAGAATCTGGTGCAACCAACCATTGTAAAATCCATGACGTAACTGAGCTCTGTCGAACAAAATGCTCTACGTTGCGTTTGTACCATGAAAAAAAAAAAAAAACGGAAAATACACATGAACATTTTTGAAAAGCTATGGAAATGTTCTTTTCTATCAAAAAAAGACAAAAACCAAAGTACCGTTTTCCAAAACGCTGTCCTTCCTAAGAAGTGGAATTAGACTTTCAGAGAAGCTGAGTGGCTAAGGGGCTCGCTTGGCCCTAAGCAGTGATGTGCGTTCCCACAAGACCCCTCTGAGGCTCTGGGTATTTCTTAGTTCCCGAGGTTATTAGAGTGGGGCGTACTGGCACTTTTGTCCCTTACACCTGAGCATGTGTGAAGATAAAGGCAGGCTGTGGTGATGTGAAGATTGTGGAATGGTTGATACTGTGGTAACGGGAGCCGTTGACAGAAAAAGGCACTCCTAAGAAAATTCCTAGAAAATATCCTAAGAAATTCCTAGGAAAATCTTTAATGCATGCAAACAATTTGTTCATTTCAAGAAAAAATTTATATGTGATGATTGATCTCTGATCTAGAACAGTCCTTTAAAAACCGTGAGGAAAAAAACCCCAAACCCTATGCATATTTGTTTTTTTTTTAAAGAAAGAGCATTGAGTATGCTGATATTGGAAGTTTAGCTACTATGGATGCAGTACGGTCAACTTGTTCTGCCCTAAGTCTTCCATGTTATGTTTGGGGTGGTGGCAGCTTAGTATGATGGTGCTGCGTGGTGTCTCAGTGTAGCAGCCTACAGTAGCTGTGGGTCTTTGGCGGTCATCACAACATGCTGCCAGTCTTGGAGGCAGAAGGATGCACAGGCATTAGCACTGCCAGACCTGTGCAGCTCTGAGTAGGGACTACCAGCCCCAGAGCCAGTGAGTCCAGCCCTGATTATTTAAGTGGGGCATCGTACTGTCGCAGCAGTAGGTTCTTTTAAGTTTGGAGTGGAGAAGGGAGATAGCAGCAAGGGTCTGGAAGATAAAATTGGGGCTGATAAGAAGAGCAAATGGCTGTCTTAAAGCTGGGAGAAGGAAATGGCATGGGAGGGCCATGGAGAAGGCCCTTGGACAGGAGGCAGCAAAAAGGCGTAGGTGAGAGAAGAGAAAAGGGCGTGTTGTGGGTGGCTGGGATAGGGAGGCAGGGGCTGTGGGGACAAGCAGGACCCAGAGGCGGCAGCAGCTAGACGGCAGTGCGGAGACTTACGAGTGGCTGCCACGCTGCATCCAGACCCCATGAATTTCCAGTGGCTGAATGCTTCGATGCACAAGCCCTTGCACTAGCAATTACCTGCTTGGATCCTGACAGGGAGCTTGCAACAGACTGCCGCATGTTTTTCAAAACAAACTATTGACGTGACCTCTTCAGTCCTCGTTTCTGTTAGCAGGCCAAACAAACTCCAAGTGCCAACATACTGAAGAAGTTTATAGAAGGGAAAAAAGGGGAAGGAAAAGAAAAACAAAACCCAAGCTCTTTCCGCAATGTTTGCATTCCCATGTCTTAACCACAGTATTCCCAGCACATGGTATTTTATGGTGCATCTGAAAAGCAACCATAATGCAAAAGAAACTTCAGAATTTTTAATGAAAGCAAAGCTGAGAGCAGTAAGTGTGGAGGGAAGACAGAAAGCAAGAAGCAGAGCATGGGGAGCAGGGCATGGGTTTAGTGCATGCCTTCACCCCAGTCTCCTGCAAGCCACAGCCAGGACCTTGCTGCGAAGGTGACCCAGTGAGATAGCATGCATTCAAAGGCTGGGGGGAAGTCTTTTAACCATGTTATTGTAGTTTCTTAGTTCCCTTATATCAGCTTGGAACAGCAGGGCATGACCCAGACGTGTGTAAGTGTAGCTCCGTTGCCCTTCTGGTCGCTGGAGGCAAGAAGGCAATTTTCATCCTCTAGGGTGTTCAGTGTAGCCTAGAAGATGATAGTATTGTGGATGAGATGTAATCAGCTGCCAGAGGGCCTCCCTTAAATCTTTGTATTGCTTTAAGCCATGTAGAAGATGGATTTATTGTTTTTCCTTGTTACATCTGCATTACCCTTTCAGTGAAATATCAAGCCTACCAGTAGTGGTGCTGCCTGTTGCCTGTCTGGAGAACCAGCAAAACTCTTCCGGATCGAGTGAGTTCTCGTGTTGTGGGTGTTGCAAGGCGATCAGTGGGAAGAGGTGGGCTCCAGGGACTAGAAGATGCCAGCTTTTGCTGTACCTGGTGGGCTGTGTTGTTGCTGGAGAAAGCTGAATGGAGGGGCCTTCAGTATTGTCTGGGCTATGTAGAATATAGCCTGGGATTACTGGTGATAGGACATCTATCTAAGCTAAAAAGTGGAACACTGATGGTGCATTGACTGGTCCCTGCCTAAGAGGCTGAAGGGGTTGTTTAGCTGCCCTAAAGCAGTATAGCTACAAGCAGGAAAGACTGCAACAGCACCTGCATAATAGTCACCCACGTGAGATACTTCATTGCCAATAAACTCCATCCATTGCATGGCCTGGTTTATTTGCAATAAATTGCAATTAAATAAATAGCATTATGGCATCGCCATGGGCTGCAAATCCAATGACTCCAGGGACTGGATTTCAGCATTACCTCAACTGCTAGTTTATAATTTATTCTATGATGCTGTAAGATCTGAAGTCAGATTTCAGTTAGTGACAAAATTTGCACTACACACTGTTAGATGAACAACAGTAGGGTTGCGATGAGATGTGTTTAGGTTGTAATGGTTGTGTGTGTAGCATTTCTTGTTTGGATCAGACCAGTGCTGTCTTTTAAGTACCTTTTATCCCATGTTCAAAGAGCACGAAGACCAGAAAATGCGTAGGAATTAAGAAACTTAATACTAATTAGCAGCTACCTGCAAAAGACCTCTAGCCAGTTGAGCTCCTTGTAGTCTTAACTTTTGACTGGCTGTGAGTAAATGCAGAAAAGTGTCCTCAGCATCAATAAACCAGGCCAGTCTGTCCAGAAGGAGTTACTCGTTTAATTCAGTGTTGTGCCAAAAGGTAGCCGAGTGTGATGAAATATTTTCTAAGCAACCCTATTCGTGTTCAAGAGTCAAGACTTTCTGGGAAAATTTCCCAAATCAAATGGAAAAATAATTCCTTCAAGCCACCGAAGCATGACTGACATGACAAATCATGAAGTGGCTACCTGGAACCATTAATGACTGTCTCCTCTGCTCCATGTGTTGAGCTCAGCAGCTCTTCTTTTTAAAATGACTGGTGTTAGTGTGTTTTTCTTATGCCTTTGCCTAACCACAGATTTGAGTGAGATTCTTGGCTCACTGGAAATGGCATAATTGTATCAAAAGCAATCAAGAGGTGGCAGGGTACCTCATCGGACGATCTGGGCCACTACAGTCCTCCTAGTTTCTCTGTACCTTTTTTTTCATTGGATTACATAATTTTTCACTTAAGGAATCTAACGTCTCTAGCTTGAGGTTTTACATCTAACAGCATGCACTGTTGTAGAGAACAGATTACCGATGCAAGCGCTCTGTGCCGTAGCCTAACACAGAATCAATATAATTTTTGTTACGGTACTATCAGTTTGGCTTCAGTGAAGATTACAGATCTGCTGCCTGAGACATTGTAGGTATTCAGTATAGAAGACAGTCCTTCCCCAAAAAGCAGTCTAAACTATTATCCCAATTTGAGGGAAGACAACAGAGCCCTAGAAATGTCTGAGGTGAGATTTTTCGATAGCTCCCGCGTTTGTGGCCAGCACAGATGCCCTGTAGGCGTTGAGTTAACCTAACAAGGCTTTCAGAAGAGCCCCCAGAACCTCTCAGATTTGAATTTTTCTGCTGGAACCAGGGTTTTTTTGTACGTCCGTCCTTTTCACTAACATCTCTCGGTCCTTATTAGCACTGCCGCTGCGTCTGTATAAAATGTCTGGATGTCAGGTGGCTCTGCCAAAACACAGCGGGAGACTTTAGGTGCATTTTGGGATACGTGGTTTGGCCAAGAGCCTGGCTTACACAGTTCCAGAGTAAATGGTCGCTGCATGCATGCATTTAACAGCACATTGCATGTGCAGCAGTGCATCTGGGATATTACAGACTCAAAGTACATGCGCTAGACAGCAGATTTGCAGTTTGCAATCGAGTTTACGTCTCGGGCATGGGCGGCTAACTGCACACGTGCCTGCTGGGATGCCCTGTTCAGAAATACGGCAGCTCTAAATTCCCCTTGGGCGTCACACGGTGCTGGGGAGCAACGTGGCTCTGCTGCTTCCCCGTTGGCTATGGGCTGTTGCTACTTCTGCCTGCCATTGCTCTTAACTGGGGAGCAACATTTGAAGATTGTCATCGTGAAAGGCAGTATCAGCTTATATAATTCTGTAATCTATTTTCCACCATGTTTTCCACATATCCAGACACATCAAAATAGCAATGATCACTGAAGCAACAAAACGTTTGCCCAGACAAAGCCATGTGCAGATGCCAGTAGCCGCTCTCATGTATTAATTCCATCCCGTGGTGACTAAGCTCCTGTGCTTTCTGAGATTTTTGTCAACACCTTAGTATTATTAAAATGTTGCTTTTAAAGTCAATTTCCTTTTCTTTTCTTTGTAGTTTATAGAGTGTGGCTGAAGAACTTCTCACAGGCTAAAATTAGGATCAGTTCCAGGTTTCCAATCATATCAACAGTAGGATCATGATTTATTTCTGAGGTGACTGGGTAATTACCCATACCCCACACACACCTTCCGTTCACACTGAGTTTCCCTGTAGCTAATGAGTCTTCCCAGAAAGTAGGAGGACCCGTCATTTAACCAAGCCTCCGTGCAAACGGATGAGCTCCTGAAACGAATCTGTCCTCTTTGAAGGCAGTGTGTCCCCAAAGCAGCCAGACCTTCCTGCGAATGGAAATGACTCAGCTTTGTTAAACTGAGTAATTGTTAGACATCAGCAGCACGGCAACCTTGATCCCAGCACAGATGTCCGGGGGAAAGTCAGCGCTGGAAAATTTTGCCAACAACATCCTGTTGGCGTTCTTTTTTCCCCACTATTTCTATTTTGGTAAAGTGTGGATGGATTTGTTTTGCCATTATAGCTTCTCTCATCTACATCAGTACGTCTCCTACACAAGGCAGAGTGCGCCAGTGGATCAGAACTTAGAGCTCCAAGACATGCTGTTAAATATTTGGAAGTCTGAATCCGACAAGTGCTTCTCAATACTGGGGAACGCTTAGAATGGTGGTTATGTTTCAAAATCACACAGTGCTGCCTTTGGCACCGAGTGAAGCTAGCATCTTTGCTGCACAGCGATTTGATGAGCTCCATCAACCTGAAAACACAGGCACACAGCTTTGTCCCTTTACGTTTTTGCACAACCTCTGCGAATCAGGCAGTATTTGTACCTTCTGGATAAGGGAAGCCAAGCAGGACATTTCAGGAGCGGGGAAGCTCCGAGGACCATTTGGCACCGGTTGGAGTAGCCAAGTAGGTTGTGCCAGGCAGCCAGGCCTGAGGTTCGAGGCCGAATGCAGTGGGAGCTCAGCTCAGGTCCGGGAGCGGCGGCGCACGCAGCAGCTCAGGGGCTGCCTCTGGCACGGCCGGCTTTGAACTCTGTCTGAAGTGAGCTGTGCTTTGGCCCCCGACATAAATTAGAGCAACCTGGAGACTGTTATAAATTACAAAAGTGCTCTAGCCCCAGAGGCAGGCACACATCTGGCCACACTCCCATCAGGGGAGCGGTGTTGGAGGTATTAGTTTGACTCTGTCTCACAGTTGGACTTCCCTTTACTGGGGTGATCTTCTCAGGGCTGCTTATTCCAGGATTAGGGCTGTTCTGCTATCCGAGCTGTGAAGTCATTTCCATCGTTGCTTTTCTGGGAATTTTTTAGAGTAACAAGCTGAAGTGTCTTTAGCCCGTGTGCCTGCCTTCGTCCCCGGCACTGTGCCACCACCCTGGCTGAGGGAGGATCAGCCCGCGCATCCGGAGCCCTGGAGGAGAACCTGCCACAACACTGCTTCCTTTTCTGACGTGCAGTGTGGATCAAACACGACCAAACCGCGTTGGGTTACGGTCCAGGTAACAGTCCGAGTTCAGGTGCCCTGTGCTGCTGCTGTAAAACCTTGGTGCTGGATTGCTGGGCTTTTAGTATGGTGACTTGGGGGTGGGTGCAAACCCCCGGGGGAATGTCGGTTTGCATTTCCCTCGTGCCTTCCCTACGTGGCAGTGAGAAGAGGAGATCAAGGCCCCTAATATTTAAACTACTCCAGGCCTGAGATGCTTTCCTACAACTACTACTGTTTTTTAAGTTAAAAGATTTTAAGCTTTTCATTTTTCTTTCTGGTCACTTGAAAATGATTTTCTGAAAAGGCGAAAAAAAAAAAAAAAAAAAAACAAGTGCACACTGGGCAGAGGCCATTATAATGCCACTTTTTTTCTGAAACGGGGCATAAGCAGAGCGGGTGGTTGCTCTGGAATGTAATGGTTGAATTTTTGTGTTGGTATGAACCACTTAATTCACTTACCTGCAGGTAATGGAGCCACCCTGAACTCCTGAGCATTAAAACCCTTTTTAGTACACTTCCCCACACGCAATTTAGGTGGAGAAAGAAGAACATGAGTGAATCTGATTGGCAAAAGATGGTCTTTAGCAGCCTGGGTACTTACCTTTCACTAATGACGAAGGAAGCCGTCGGCCAGAGCGCTGGGTGTGCGCAGCTCTACTTTATGGATTAAGCTTTTATGCTGGCTTTCTGCTGAGGGGGAAAGTTCACCCTCTCACTTCAGTGCCCCCTTATCTCCAGAAACTCTTAAATGGGCAGAAAAAGACGTGGGGAAAAAGAAAAAATAGACAGAATGTTTTTGCTCTGTATTCAGATACATTAGTATAGTTTCATATTATTTGAGCTAGCATGTCTCCTTTTTTAAGCATACTTCTTAGCATAAGAGGTGAGTTTTGGAGGATTGAGAAAGTATGGGGGATCTGGAAAAAAAAAAAAAAAAGCCACTACTCGGGGAGTCCTGTCAGTCTGAGAGCCAGGCTCGCCTCCCAGTTCAGTGCCCCGTCCCCAGCGCCGTAGAGAAACTGTTCTAAAAGTCTTCTGTGCCAGAAAACTGTGGCCGTTTCCAAGAAAAGAAAGCACATTCGATTTTTACCTCTCAGCTGCATCAGCTAGGAAATATGGTTGATTGTTCACACGAAGCCTGAACCGTTGCCCACTAGACTCCACTATCCGTGGTCTTTTGGAAGGCAGAAGATATTAATTATAAAAGGACTCCTACAGACACACTTAAGTATTTGCAAGGTCACTGTTTAAATATTACACAGAGGAAGAATTTTCAGTAACAGAACATACTAAATGGACAACAACCATAATGATGAAGAAATAACAGTTTCAGACCAACTTTGCTGGAGTTGACAGAAAATTCAGAAAGCCTCAGAGTTTCAAGGACAGCTTAAGAAAAACAGGTTTTCCAGATGAAAGCCTGTTTTTCTTCTGTCGCTCCACAGGGTGCCTGGTGGGAGTTGGGTACGAGATGCTCCTGTTCCTCTCCGTGGGCTGCGTTCGGGGGTGAGCCACGTCTCCGGTGCTGCAACGTCTGCTCTCGTCGCTAGGAGGGAAGGCAGCGCACCCTGGCAGTCCCATGCCGGCAAGGTGGCTGGGAAGATGAATTTTCTGTCTGCAGAGAAGCACAGGGCCTGGAGGCATCTTCCTGCCTGGGCAGACACTCCATGTTTTGCTGGCCGACCGATCCTCTCCATCCCCCACTTTTTTCATTTTCCGGAATTGAGGTTTTTGGATTAAAAGGAGCCACTTTGAGGAATTCAGGTATCACAAAATATTTCACTGAAAAACCAATTACAGAATATTTTCAACTCATAAGCCCCATTGCAGATGCAGATGCCTATGGAAGATATATATCAGCGGTGTGCTGCACCTGTGTCGCACGTGTGACTGTGCAGTAAAACACATGGCCGTGTAGGATACTCTCTGCGATAGAAGACAGCGTTAGGAGTTGCCAGCTCATGCTTATTTTGTCATTTGCAGACTTGCTTGTATGAGCTTAACAATATCTCTTCAATTCTTTTCCGTTTGATTGCGTATCTAGGGCTAAATTTAACGCGCAGTAAATCTTGTACAGTTCTGTTGACTTCAGCAGAACTGCCCGGGAGAGCAAAGTGGGGCTCCTTGCATTTGTTGTTCAGTGCTTTGGAGTCCCTGGGGAGGAAGGGTACTAAAAAGATACGAAAAAATTCTATTTCTTTTAAAGTGCTGGGAGGGGAGGAAAAGAGGAGGAGGAGTGTGCATGGCTATGTCAGTCTGGGGAGTACAAAGTGGGTTCCCATATGGTCAGTTTTTAGGATTTCTCCTGTTTCAAATCTGCATAAATGGCCCACTCAAGGAGGCCCAACTATTAAAAACAGCTGACAACAAAAAAGGGGGAGGTGAACACCAAGCAAGCAGCAAGTAAACTATGTAACTGAGCTGACAGATGGCAAATTAATGTTGTCAAATAGAAAGAAGTACATAAAGCTAAGGAGCACTATGACCAGATTGCTTTCTTGCACATGAAGTCTTTAATCATATGGATATCCTTGCTATTTTTACTCTAATGAGATTGGGAAAGAAAAATAAGACGGAGGCATCAAATTAAAGATGAATTTGCTTTGAGTCCACAAGAAAGTGAAGCCCTCGCAGAAACAAGGAGAATTATTTGCCAGGCAAAATTAGTGTCACGGATGAACTTGTTGGTGCTTCTGAATTTTGACATCTTTTTTGATTGTTAATATTGCTATGGCAAAAGAGCGTAAGAGCCAGTGTAGGTAAGCAGTCAAAAGAAGTCAAGTGAAAACTGATGTTCATGGAGCTTTTTGCCCAAAGGCAAGAGAGAAAGCCCTTCCAGCTAGTCTTTGTGAAAAAGGAAAAAAAAAAAAGAAGAAAAACAGAAAAGGCATTTTTGTTTTAAGATGTATCTTGATGAAATGCCAGTGGGCCAAGCAGACCTCACTCACATAAAACAAGAGAAGTATTTGGCCCCTCGTGGCTTTTACACCCAGAATATGAATTGCTTTGTTCCGTGTATTTCTTTAATGGTAACTGTGCGGATGTCTTTTAATCAAGAGGTTAACGTGGGCTCTGACAACAATTAAGGTATTCACACCTCTGATTAAAGAGAGAATCGGCCTGTATCTGAGCAAGGAGCTCAGTAAACAAATACATCAATCATGGGAAAATATCCCCCAGTATGTGTGTGGTCAGAGAAAGCCAGCCAAGGCAGTTAAAAGGAAGCAATTTTCCACAGTGCTTGGAGGTGGGTAATATAAAATAATCCATAATTAAGTTTAATCGTGGCTTATCAGACCTTTCTAGGACTGTGAGCGTTGTGGTTAATGTTTAACATACTACATTCGCTATAAGCTTTCTGTGATGCCATTTCATTGATACGAGGAACCCATTTTATTTGAAAGTGGCAGATGTGACAGCTACGTCTGGAGGCCAAATTCATAGCTGATAGGCATCAAGATAGATGCACTGAGGTCTGTTACCATGTGGAGTGGATTCCTCTGCTAATAAAAAATGGAATTGCTCTGTTGAAGTCAATGAAGCCAGTAGAGCAGTCCAGCTTGCTCCTACAGGCCTGGTCCAGATATTATTCTGTTGCTGTATAATGGCCAGGTCCAAGTCAATAAGAGTCTTTCGATTGACTTTAGCTGGAAACGAGTCAAGTCCCTTCTGTCTAAGGACAGTAGGTGTTTTGCTAGAAGGAGAAAGTAGTATCTGCTACCTGTAAAGAAATACGTATCCTTCTCTTCTCGCCTGAGACCAGCAAGGAGCAGCCTCCTGCGTAGTCTGACCTGAAGGAGAGCGTAGTTTTTCAGCTCAAGAGGAGGTGCCAGATCGTAGAAAAGGTGAAACAGTCGTTGGAGACAGGGGCTCTTGGCTGGACCTCAGGGAGGCTGCTGCTCCCGTTGCGTGTGGTGTGGCCCATGCACCAGCAGGGTGGGAAGTAGCTTTCCATTAACCAAGTGTCTGGGCAGCCTTGGGACATCTCATTACTGCAAACTGCGTTCCCAGCATTATATTTTTATGAAGTCTCATGGAAACTGGGCAGTGCCTTATTTCAGGCTCTCCAGTAGCAGGCAAGTTGTCCTTTCTTGAAACCAGTGCCAATAGCAAGAAGTCCCAAGCTAAACACAGGGATAACTTCAAAAAAAAAAAAAAAAAAAAAGGTGGATGAGTCTAGAAGCAGAAATTCCAGCTCCAGGCAAGGTGTGTACCATAAATGAGATAAACGGTGAGGGAGACACAACTGGGAGGGTAAGGGCCTGCACCGGCAGTGGCAGCTTTGCACACTTCACCAAGAACGTTGTCAAAGATCTTTTTCTACGGGGAGCAAATGACCAAACTTTGTGGACCAAGAATCTGATCCAGCACGGGCAATTCGTTCAAGTGCCAAAGAGGTATTTTTGGCGCACGCAGCCCACCCAACAGGAACAAGCCGTAAAATCAACCTTAGCTGTTCTGTCAGCTTAACAGAAACTGTGCAAGACTGGAGGCTGATTTGGGAGGAGGCTTGTAAGCTCTTCTAAATTGATCAGTACAATCAAATCATAGTAAAACTGGGAGAAAGTTGTTCTCCTTCCCTTTTTAACCAGCAATGTTTAACAGTTCTCAGCCGATAACAAAGGATCTCAAAGGCTTTTCGTAAACCAGGCCCTTCAGGAGTGATACGTGAGGGTGACTCCATTCAGGATTATCAGAGTTATGTACAGAAATACATGCAGAATGCAGAAATTAATACACAGTCCAGTAAGCTGTGCAAGTGGGCTAAATACTAGAGTCTCATTCTGGCCCTGACAGAGATCGTCTTCGTGGCCTCTGACCGCCAGGACTTCTGAGGAATGTAACTTCATTCTCCCCAAAATGTCAAACCGCTGGCATACCTCTTACAGAGGAAATTTTCATATGGACGATCCCAGGGTTGTGCGTGCTTTAAGAACTGCTGCTATGTATTAAGTATATAATGTTTACTTCGGTATAATGCTGCAGATCTTTTTCTTAGTGTCTCATAGCATTTAACTGTAGTCGAACAAAGCTTTGCGGGCGGAGGGTTTTTTTTTTTTCCTTCTTTTCAGAAAGCCAGCTTGGAGCTGAGTATCTGGGAACTCTTTAGTCGAAACATTTCATTTTAATACTGTCAAAATGAATGCTTTTATGTATTGAGATGACACTTACATAATTTAATTTATAATCTTTAACAATGAAAAAGACCATCCTGAAAAAAAAATATATTTCACTAAAATAAGAAATATCGGATCGTAGTTTTGATGAGAAAACTTGAAGAAAATATGCTGCTTGGCGGGGGGACCTGGTTTGCAACAATCATTGTCTGCTTTGGTGGTTCTTTGGTGAACTGAAAAGTCAGCTATTCACAGAGCTCCTCTTTTTTTAACTAGCTGGGAAAATATCTGTTGACTGTTTTTCAAATCTGTCCTCATGTCTTTATGTTTAAACGGTGTTGTCCAGTTTTTTGTTCAGGCCATCATATTTGCCAAGTCCCTCTAAATTCAGACACATCTGGACTTAGGCAGGGCTCTCCTTCATTTATTTTCACTGTGGCCTCGCCAAGCCATTCCCGCGCTTTTTTGTGAGGGTGTGCGTGCTCTGCGGGGCCTGAGTCTGCAAGCGCTGAGGGTCTCCACCTGCCCCAGAAGACTGGTGGTTCCCCACAGCACCTCCTGATCTTGCATCACAGGCTTTCCACGAAAACGGTCCTACCTAGGACTGTGATGAAACCCGAGGATAGAGCCAGACGTGCTGAGACAGGGAAATGCAACACAGAGAATTAGACCTCCAGGCAAACTCATTTTAGGCATGGGCTGAAGTAGTTTTCTGAACTGAGGCTTCAGGCTGGAAGCTGCTCAGGGCAAGGACTGTCGCTCCCCATGCTGTGAAAGCCTACCAAGAGTCTTAGCACTGTGGGAGATTGGTTTTAATCTGGGCTTCAAAGTCTGATCATGATACAAATAACAATAAACAATTTGTAAGCAGCAGAAAAATAATTTCAGCCTTTGTGGTGTCCCCAAAGGAGTAACAATTTGCAAGCACGACAGCATATGCAGCATGACAAGCGCTGCCGAAGGGCTTAGAGGGAGGTCTGCCCCATCCCCGCCGTGCCTTTGGGCCAGCCCCGAGCTGATGGGTGCCCACCTGGCAGCCCGCTTTGCCAGCTCCCCGGTAGCCTGCAGCTTTGCCATCGGTTCCAGAAGAGTTCAGCAATTCCAGAACTGGGTGTATAAAAACAACAGCTAATAAATAAAGTGTTGGCTGTTTCTTTGGCAAAAGGAAGAAAAGCTACAAAGAAAACACCTACAATAGGGTTGTTTCTTTATTTTTTTATTTTTTAAAGTAACTGGATGGGAACTGAAAGTCTATCACTAAGACGCTTCTTTGGCTTTGATTTGACACTAGATTTCAGTCGGTCCAATGGAATCTTAATGCTATGGCCAAATATAACATCAAATAATGAAAAACTTCAATGGTAAACATTAACACAAACAGGCATCGAGTATATTAAACATCTTTTAGAATGCAACAGGCCAAATCTGCAAATTGGGAACAGGTCCCTGAGTTGGCACACTATAAAAGCAGGCTTCAGTTTGCCATCTCCAGGACCTGTAGATGGAATACAGTGCATATCTGAGTTAGACTTCATTATGTGTTTAGATTAAACTCTGTGTAGCATTGATTCAGCTATTTATTTTGGCTACAGGAGGCCAGTTTTGAAACATAGGTGCCTTAATGGGATGTCCGTGGCCCAAATCTGCATTAAGGGGACTAAGTCCTTATTTTGTAAGTACATCTGGCTACTGAGGTCAGCAACTGAGCTCGAGCCGTGCGAAACCAATGTTGAAACCCATTGTCAGTTCTTTTCAAAAATAGGTGCCTGCAATGCATGCTTTGGCACCTGAAGAAGTCTTCTGGTTTTTCAAAAGCGCACAATATGCTTTAGCTTCCACTGAAAGCCACGTCACAGCAGCAGCACGGTACAGGTGTGAAAGGCCGCGAGCAGTCTAGCCCAGTGTACCCAAACCGCAAGCAGAGAGTCCCCTCTGGGATAACAGCACATTTCCTTCCCCGTGACGCATTCGGACCTTGATGGTTGTCCAGAGACTGCCTACAGGGGAGCCAGTTTGCACCAGCTGTGGTTATCTCATGTGGTCACCCTCACCTCGTATACTAGGAACCGGCCACATCACCGACATGTTAAAACTGGGCACACACCAAAAAAAAAAATCATGAAACAAAACCAAAAACCTAGCACATCTCAAGTTCTGTGCTGCGTAAATGGAGTAATTCATTCCGGCCGGAGTGCTTAGGCTTTCAGTGATTACTACCACACATTAAGGTTACAGTACGCAAAAGCCTCAAATGAAGGTTTGTCTGCACTGGCTTGGGGGACGCCTGCTGGTGATACCCAACCACAGTTAAAAGTGTTTGGTGCCTGGGGAGTTGGATTTTGGAGGAATGTAGCGTGTTGTGGCACGATGCTTCTGCTCTTCTGGGAGGCTTCTATAAACGAACAATAAATTATGTTATAAAGGTAAGCCCATGAGTAGGTCTTGGATATTAAAACAATTCCTTCTCTCCAGAACCAGTTCCCACGTGACCCCGTACCCCGCATGCGAAGATCCATCCGTGGCGCCCGAGTGTTGCACCCTTTCGTAGGAAACTGGGCTATATCCCGAATGCCAGCTTCCCGCTGGATTGTTTTCCCTACTTTGATTTGTAATTACTGATCGCATGGGAGGATGGAGAGGAAAGGCCTGCGTTTTGGGGTTTTTTTTTCTTTTTGTTGTCCCTCATTTAATAATTTAATTTGTATTCTGATCTTCAAATCCCAAATGCACCATGTGAAGCAGAGAAGCTCGGCAGGGGAAGGGGAGGGAGGAGGAGGAGGGGAGGAGGGCTTTCTCTTTCCATATGGTGAGACTCTCCTCCTCATGATCACAGCTTGTCATCTGTCTTCTTTTAAACTTCAGATCCAGCATAAAAATCTTCCCAGCAAAGAACGGGCAATAAATGTGACACAAAGACAGTCTTAAGTGGAGAGATTACCATGAAGAGTGTAAATGGGAGGCCCGATTGCATTAGAGGCTTGCTTTGCGTATAAGCATGGACATAAAACTAAACAGAGCCATAGGAAGCGTGTGTTTCTGAAGAGTAGCATAGCGGGCAGGAACCAGGCATGCAGCCGAGTATTCATATTTTGGGGAGATATGCCTGTCTCTTGCCCTTCCGTTTACCAGGCAGACAAAATAATACATGCCTTTCCTTTATTCCACATTACGGAAAGTGGCAATTGAGGGTGTTATTCCAAATTACGGAAGGTGGCAGTTGGTGGTGAGCTTGAACGACCACTGATTTACCTGGTCTTAAAATGGATCAGGCAGTACAGCCCAACAGAGCCAACCCCGCCGCGCCAACCCAACGGTCCGGACCTGGGATGGTTTATTGCTACTATGCCACAAGCAGAAGGAGAGCTGCCGTTCTAGTTTGGGCCCGAGACTTCCTGCCAAATAACACCCTTGTGGGCGCCTGGTTTACAAGCATGCGAGAAGAGAGCTACACCTTGCACCCAGTTTTTTGGTAATCCGAACGCTGCTCACATGTGACGTTTCTGAGTGTCTGAGTTACTTAATGCAAACTGTACTTCTTGAGAAGTTACTGGATTGTAGTTTGATGCTGTTGCGGATCACTTGTGTATTTGCCCAGGAGTTACATAGTACATCGTTCACTAAGGGGAGAACAAAGCATTCAGGAGAACTCCTGGTTGTCACGACAGTTCAGGATCTCATCGAAACAGAACAATTTCTGTGGAAAATCCTTTTTTTTTTTAAATATGGCTGTAAAGCTGAGATGGGTGTGATCTTACAGAAGATGGTTTGGGGTGCGTGATTTGCTTGGCATGTGCCATGACGTGGGATGGGGCCTGTGTCACAGCCACCGTGCAGGGCCCAGGGCTGGGGGGCACCTGGGGGTGCAGGACAGTGTGGTCCGGGGCAGAGGCTGACCCAGGCGAGCGAAGGAGGACGCGACGTACCTTAGCTGCAATCCTATGGGCGCTTTTTCTGTCGGTCCGTCCCCGGAGAGGTTCTGCAGAATTCTGCACCCGCCTCTAGTGATGACTCCCTTTACGTAACTATAGCCATAGGTTAGTTGGAATTACATAAGGGAATTCCTGACTTAGGTCGAGGCACGTGTCTGATTTTAGCAACGCAACCGGAGCCTGGAGGCCTTTGTATCATCACGCAGGAGAAACATGCTTTTTGCGAGCAACAAAAAAAACAGTCTAAAGCAAACTAGATGCATCATTGCTTTTTCTCTCTTTGCCTCGTAGAAGCGCTTCAGAGAAGAGCTAGAGAACAGGAAAAGAAGTGTAGGTGCCGTGCCGTGGCGTAGCCACAGCCCCGGGCGCCCGTCTCGGCGAGGAAGCGGCTGGAGATGGCTTGGTCCGGTCAGGTAAGCATGGAAATAACAGCTGTTTCCCGAGCCTTCTGTTTTGGGCTCCCCCTTGCTGGGAGCAGACGGCAGATTTGGCAGGTGGCTCCCGGCTTCCCGCCTCCCCGCGCGCCAGGGCTCGAAGTCCAACCACCCCGTTCCCGGCGCGTCTCCTGCTTTCGGTCCAGAGGTCCCCGTTTGTCCACGTCCCCTGGCCGAAGGTGCCTTGCCCTCGCGCGGGGCTGGGGATGGGCAGGCGTCGGAGCCGCGGGGGGCCGCGGGGGCGAGGCGTCCACCCGGGTCCGTGCCACGACAGGAGCTCCAGCTCAAAGGGACCGACTGGCCGAAGCGGGGCGGGCTGCGGAGGTGCCGTCTCTGCCAAGGTTTCCGATGTTCCTGCTATACTCCGATGAAACATTATACAGAAAGATATAGGCAAAGCATTATGCTCACAGCCTTTGCCAACAAGTTATGTTTTAATGTAATTTAACTGTAATCTCAGAGTGTTTTTGTTAGCTATAATTAGTAAAATATGTCTGTTTTCTGTGTTCCTTGAAGACGTCTGAACTCCTGCCAGTTCCCTATAGTTTTCCTGACATGCAGCGTAACAAGCAGACCACCAAAATGTATTTACCAATAACTGTTTATTTACATTCCGTGAAATCTAATAACATTTGCTGCCTTCATTCGGGATAAATGCTGGCCAAAGTGTAAAGCATAAAAAAAATAAACATTGACTTAATTTCTAACCCAGTCCACAGAATATTTTATTTTTGCTCAATTTGCCCTGCCTGTTAGCATCTTGGCATTCTGCAGTTTGGAAGTTGAAAAAAAAGTCGAAAAAGTTCTATAATGTATCTTCCTGTTCAGTCCAAAACCTTGCAGGGATTTCCTGGACATTTCATTTTTCGTTTCGAAAGTCCGCCCAAGTCTGGTATTTCATTTCTTTTGTCTTCATCTCTCCCAAACATGTGAAACCATATTGCATAGAAAATGTCCAGGGCACTAAGCACTCACTGTGGTTGATGTTGCGCTGGTGCCAGTGTAAAACCTTCCTCATTCTCACGGAGCCACTGGCTTTGCTGGTGTACAAAACAGTCAGAACCACGTCTGTATTTTGTTGCTAAGCAAATCTGCTCTTGTTCAGGAAGGTGTAACCGAGGGCAGAATTGTCATCTCGCATCTTAAGCAGGTCCTTTGCCTTCTGAGTCTGGTTTTGTTTATAGCAGTACTTGCTTTCTTGAAGCCCGGAAAACTCAGACGGTGTAAAACAGCAGACGAGAGGTCACACGCAACAGCTGTGGGCGATACCCTCGGCTGGCAAAATCTGATGCAACTCCACTAATGTCAGTGAGCTCCGCGGTCCTAAACCAGCCGAGGAGGTGGTCTGGTGTTTCTACAGCGTTGTGTAATGCCAGGGCGCTTGCCCTGGAGCGTGTTAGAAAGCACTCATCTGCAGAAAGCGTTACAGGGAAGAAACGCCGACGGCGCAGCTGTGACAGCCTGCCTCTGCCGCCCGGGCGCCAGAGTTTCACGGTCTCACTCTTACGTTGGGAGGAAACACTGTCCAGAAAGCGCTAGGCAGAGCAACACGCTCGCAGAACTGAGCAGCGAGATGGGCTTTAGAGGGACTCGAGAGTCAGGAGTTGCCTGCGCAGAGCCGACCGACGGGCAGCCGGCAGAGACGCTGAGCGCAACCACATCCCCTCCCAAGACAGGAAGAGCAGGCAGAGCCTGGACGCTTGCAGCTGCAGTGCGGCTGAAGACCTCATACATTTGGCCGCGGTTCCTACTCGTCGGCTGCTGTGCCAGCGCCTCGTGCGTTTGCCATCCCCGAGCTGCAGGCTCGCTCGCAGCTTCGGGCTGTGCTTAGTGCGCGGAGCACCCGGGAGCTGCCGCGCCACCCTGCAGCTGACGCTGCGCTTGCTCCCACCTTCCCGAGAGGACCAGGCTTTGCAAACTCACCCGGCCTGGCCGCCCCTGCCCGGCACGCGAGCTGGGGTGCCCGTCCCACCAGCTCACGACGGACGTTGCCCCGCTCTGCTCACTCCCACCAGGCGTCTGGTAACATGGTGGGTCAAGGCTCATCCCTGGCCCCCAGGTTAGCTGAGCGGGCGGTGAGCTGAGAGGGGACAAGGGGTTACGCAGACCCTCCCCCACCAGAGACCTTCCCCACGCGTAACTAAGTGCACACCTCCAGAGGAGACCAAATCCTCCGAGGCAGAGGAAGGCGATGTGAACTGTGAAGCCTGCAAAGGGAAGAGGGAGGCCAATACAAGCCAGCCAAGCAAAAACCGGAGCCCTTAAGGGTCCTCTTTCAGAGTGAAGCCCTTGAGCTTACAGGACAGCCATCTCTGAGCAGCTACGTAGTCTGTTTATGTAAGAGTCTGAGGAGACAACATTTCTTATTTGCTTAAGGCACCCAGTGCAGGCTGAGGAAATCTGAGTTCACATCTAAGGGCTGGGACGTCGCAGCAGTGATGCGGAACAGCAGCGCTCGGCCTCCGCGCTTCGCGGGGCTAATAGTCCCCTTTTTGGGGGTGTAGGGAAATACCGTCACTCCTGTGTGTCTGAAGGCACCGCATCCTAGAGGAGCCCCAAGCCAGAAATGAGACCCCCTTGCTTCTGCTGGTGTGCAGAGCTCAAGCAGCGCCCCAGAAAGCAGTCTCCACCTTGCTTTAGTTCTGATTTAACTGCTCTTTTCTTGAGACAGAGTCCATCTGCACTTCTGTAGATGCTTTCAGTTAAGGAGCACAGTTAATACATGTAAATGAATTAAGCCTCAGATTCACAGAGTTGTCAGGAAAATGTTAAGCAGCCCTGGCCTGTGATGGAGATCATAGGAGGCCGGCTCACCTACCCGAATCCAAACTGCCTTGGGCTGTTTTGTCTCGGTAATCACTTAAATTGAGGGTACAACTTTCCCTGACTTCAAATGAGAGAAAAATTTGAAAGATTTTCAACACTTTAGAAAAATCTCAGGCTCAAAGGCAATAAAAGTCAAATTCAAGAGCCATTCCCAGTGAAACCTAGCAGGCGTTAGTGTGGAATGAGGGGCCCGTGCTCGTCGCCTCTCCCTTTGAACGCTCTGCTGGCAGCACGTTGCTTTTTTCCCTGCCAAATTGCCCATCTACCCAGACTTCTTACCGAGCTCAAACATAGGCCCTTTGGGATAAGTAAATTAAGAAAAAAAATGAAAATTATAGGTTGCCCGTTTTGGGCTCCTCTTTGATTGCTTCTCTGGGTTCCTGTCATTTTCTTCATTCAATTTTCCTTCTGTGTATATAGATTTGCATCATAACTGGTTAAATGATGATGGAGTGGAAAAAAAAAGAGTTCAAAATGCATTAAAAATGTCAGAAAGTATTTCTCCCCTACTAACAGTTCTTGATAGACAAAGTAGACTGCCACATTTCTTTATTGTTACGGTAGGATGCTTGGTAAATTGAGCTGTAAATAACTCGGTAGGTCGTTTAGTGGTAAAATGATGTTTCCAAAAGCAAAGAGCTTTCGAAAATAAATGTATGCGGCCACTGGAAGAAATTTAGTTTTTTCTGCTCGCTGTGCTATATTTCAACGTTATTAGGAGAGAAGAATGCAACATATCACCGGTGGCCTTCTCTGCTCATCGCCATGGCCCGAGATCCCTTCCGGCAAAACCAAAGGAAAAACAAGTAGTGGCAGATGTGGTGACCTGGCCCATATTGCTGGGAAGTGGATTTTAGCTTAGTGAAGATGCAAGCGTGCAGTTGCTGTGCTTCGTGAAGACCTGTCTTGGGAATGGGAGGGGAAATCACCTGAGCACTTTTGGACCGCATTAAAATTTCGGGAGACAGAGGCTAAAAACAGCAATCCCAACCCGCCAAGTAATTAATTTCCCTGGTGAAAGGACTGTCTCTGAATGCGGCCCCGAAGCTGCTTGTCATCAGCTGCCTCATTTCAAATTGTGGTTCTTTCGCATTTCGACTGCAAACTTTTCAATTTGCTGGCTGCAAAAACAACAACAACGAACAGTGGTGAATATCTGGCCCCACTGAAATCAGTGGGAGTTTTGCCATAAAGTTCAACAGGCCGAAGATTTTGCCCATGACTCCGCTTTGCACCAGGGTTTTCACACGGGTGAAAGGCGTCGTCGCGCTCCGCGGCGCCCACCCTGGGGCTGCGTGGGGATCTTTCTGCCCCAGCAGGACTACTACGGCTTTATTTTTTTTTCATTTGGGATTTTTGTTTGAGGAAAAAGTACACTCTTCCTGTAAGTACGAGCCAGCAGGCTGGGATGCTGCTTCTCAGCTTCCTCCTATGTATTTTTTTGTAAATGGTGTCCCTATTCTAAGGCATTTCCAGCGTCTTATGATACCATTCATAGAAGTATGTCAGTTCGTGGAAACATTGTGCAAAGAGCAACTTTTGCACTGTTTTAGCTGAAATGACAACGCAGCAAAAATAAATAAAGTAGCCAACAAACATCGTAGAGTTATTTCAGCTTATTGGAATTCTTTAAAGTAGACTGGCCTCCTTTTCTGCTTGAAATTGAGGTTCTCCGCTGTGGAGTAGGAAGAGCACACAACTGGGAGAGCCCGAATGATGGCTCCTGCTGCCACCCGCAGAACCTCCTATAAAGCTCTTCATAAAATGCTCGGCAGAGGGGATGGAAAAAGTAGGTCAAACTCTGCTCACAGATAGATACACCGCTTACACGTCGCCAGTTCTAATGAAATTAAAGGAATGAATCAGTAGAAAAGCCTGCGTAAAGGAGATCAAAATTTGGTCAAACTCTCATATGGAATTAAGTGTGGGTGGGTGGGTGGGTGGGTGTGTACACAGGCACACAACACGCACACACAACACACGCACACATACACACAGTCTTTTCTGTCCCTGCAGCCATACTTCTTGCTGCCTCTTTCTAGCAGTCTGGCCATTTTCGGTGATCTATTTCATAACCAAAAGCTACTTTTCAAAAAAAAAAAAAAACCAGAAAGAAAGAAAAGTCTGACTCATGCAAGCAGGACCCAGTCTCGTTTGGATACAAACACTGGGAAAACAGAGCAGGAGCAGGGAGTAGCTTTTGGATGCTCGTTTCTGAGATGTCATTTCAGCTCTGACCAAAGTAGCTCTTTTTTTTTTTTTTTAAGTACCCCGACAATTAGTGGTAAAAAGGTCACTAGTAAAAATGAGTTTTGTGGTTTTGCAACTTTGCATTAAAAAAACCACCACACTTCTGGCACCGTGTCTCCCAGTTGGCAGCCTTTCCTCAGAACGAATTGAATAAGCATGCAGGCTCAAAAGCCCGTTCAGATTGGTCCCTCTAGGTCAGGGTTTAGTTATGTTAGTAGGGTATTTGGGAGTTTGTGTTGCACCTGCCTGCAATACATCTGGCTTGAGAATTAAAAAAAGCCGGGGTTTAGTTTTCCCTTGGTCCCAGCCTCTCACCCTCCATGAGCCCTGGAATATATCATTTACAATTAAAATATAATGAAATCAAATTGTGAGATCATTTCAAAGTTAGTGACCCTAGCGTTTAACAGGTTGTGAATGTTTTTACAAAGGCTGAGGTGGTAGAAATGTTTTATTCCATATTCTTTATCCTTCAGAGACCTCAGAGTAATAAACAATTAAGCTGAATTCAAACTCACTGTGGATAGCACAAATTCTCTTTTATTGGGTGTCCAATACATAGCTTTTTTCTTTGCACTTTTAACTCAAAAGAACTCAAACCTAGGCTTGAGACAGTATCAGAGATGATGAAAGCAACTAAAACTTGTAGTTCCGCGTAGAGTTTTGTGATGAGAAACAATATCAAATCCAGCGCGGAAAGAGCCTGACGCTGCCCGGTGATCCAGCAGCTCGGGACGTGCAGAAGTCACATTCAATTCAGACAAGCACGTCAGGCGGGCAGGAGCCCCATTACTGCTTTTCAAGCTATCTGAAGCTTCAGGGAGCTTTGTGGAAAAAAGCACACGCCTGGTCATCGTTGCAGGATAGTCGCCTCAGCAGCTGCCACTGCCTCTTGTCCGTCTAATCATTCTTCTTGAACTGGAGAGGATGTAGTTCAAGGTAGAAATTTTAAGAAAGAACAAGTTGTTTTACGAGGTGTTGAGCTATGAAGCCTAGTTTCTTATGGTTTGGGGGTTTCTTTTGGTCTCTCTCTCTCTCCACACTTTATCAGCCCGTTGGCTTCCTCCCTGTGCTGACATTAAGTGCCTGTATGAGGCTTCTTAGTGGGGTGTTTTCTACCTAAAAATGACCATGCCAATGACAAATCCAAACCATCTTTGCACTGGAGCTGGTCTAAAAGTGAAATTATGTTTCCTAAAACATTCTTATAGAAACATCATCTCTTTTCTTTTCCTTCCCCCCCCCAAAAAAGGCAGGATGACTTCAGCAGTGTTTTGTGGAATTGTGGACACCATTGAAATCAACAGCAACTTTTTTTTTTCCTTCCTTTTATGAGCAGGAATTTCATTTTTACACTTTTAAAGAAGGTTGTTCTGGGATCTGTAGCAGGACAATTAAGTAGCATAGGGAAAATCCTACCCAGTGCTGGATCTGGATTTCCCCAGATGGAAAGCCACTGGTGAGCAGTATTAGTCAGGTTTGAGGACACAGCTGCTCTTTCTCATGGTCTCACTTGGTGGCCTGAGGTGCCTTAATTGAGCTCGAGAGGAAAAATGATTCATCTGGAGAGTGCTGCAAAAGTTCAGCATATCCTTAGTTTAGTGTATTTAATCTTAGATTTAAGAGCTGTCTCATAAGGGCATCCACAGGGCCTGGTCACACGCTTAAATGGGAGCTGGTACTTACTGCACAAGTGATTAAGAGCTTTCTTAAATCAGCTTATTAATCACACAGAGACCCAACCTCATCCCTGGCCGCCGGACCTCTCTCTTCCTTACCCCTCAGCTGCTTTCCGGCGGTGGCAGGGCTCCCACCGGATCCCCGTCGGCAGCCGCGAGCCTCGGCCGTGCCCCGTCCCCCCCGCGGAGGCGGGACGGGGGCCCTCTGCCCTTCCCACGCTGCTGCACCCCGCTGCTGGCGACGGCTGACTCTGAGCCACAGGAGGAAAATATCGGGGCACTATGGTTTGATGTATTTGCTTACCGTTAGGTAAACCGTTAGGCATAGATTTGCAGTAAGTACTAACTAGCTACGGGGACATGAGTGATTCTCATTCCCATCGTATGTATCTTTGCTGGGTCAAAACTCCTCCTTCTTCCTGCAGAGAAACGAGTAAACCCCTTCAAACCCCACTAACCTGTGAATAATCTAGTCAAGTGAAACTCCAAAAGCGCCTTTATCTGCTGGTGCATGTAAAGTACTGGAGCCTGTTTTGCAAGTGTATTGAAAAGCAAATGCAATGAATGCATAAAATGTGTATCACGTTCCACTTGACTTCATGGTGAAGTTTTTAAATGAAGGGTTATGGGTCTGGATAAAACGGCAGGTGTGTAATTCCACTTCCCGAGTCGGCTTTCTTGAAGAACTAAGCTCAGACAGCAGTCATAATGATAAATGAAAGCTAACAAGAATGTACTTTACACAAACAGCTTGACTTTTCAGTTATTTTGAATTGCATTTTATTCACTGGTTAAACAAATAAAACAATACAATGACACAGCTATTTAATGCCGATGAAGTATTCAGCAAAGAGCTCTTGGTAACGTCCTTTGGCTCTGTAAGAGCTGGGATCTCATTTTCAGAAAATACCAAGAGCAAAACGCTGGGATAAAGGGGATGTGCAAACGAAAGGTCATTCCCTATAACCAGGATCCTCAGTTTATTTGGCTTGTTTGTATGAGATGGGTAGCAGGATTTAAGAACTCTCTCAAAATAACTAAAGCCTACTTTGCCTCCAAACTCTTGGTTGAAATGAGTCCAAATTTTGAATATAGTTTTTATAATTTATTTATATCCTTTTAAAACACGGCAATGCAAAGTGAATAAACAGCGATGTGTTCATCATGTAACCAAAGCATAACACAGATGAAATATCTCAAATACATGCAGCCAGCCCTGGAGTGCACCACACACATGCCAGTGCAGGCCTGACTCACCTGAAGCAGGCTAGGGCAGAAACGATGTGAAACACGAGTTTAAGGTCCGTGGAGGTAATGGGAATCTAAATTCACGCTGGTCGCTGAGCCCAGGTGGAACCACGTCTCTCCGTGTCAGCCTCAGGCAGCAAGTTGAAGATGAGCTGCCGCTTGGTGGATGCACACCAGTCACGGTAATGACCCTGCTGGGATCCCTCCAGGGAAAGCAGAATTTGGCTGGAGGACACAAGCTAATGCTGAGATGCCAACTCAAGCAGTTTGACTGAAGCTTATCAAAGGAGACGGTTGGACGGGGGGAGCTGTGGCAGTCGCTTAAGGGATGACTCTTGGCTCGAACATTTACGTGTCTCTCAGGGGAAGTGTTCGTAGTTTAGAGTTCAGGGCTCAGCACACAAAAGAGGGGGAAAAAAATCTTTTTTTATCATCTTCTGGGTGCAATTCCCCAAGGACAACCAGCTTCCTTTCCCGCAGCCCCACCCAAGTATACTATGGAGCGGCAAATACACTGGGGACTCGGGGAAGTAAGGAACTCATTAAAACCTTGTAACTTGCCCTTGCTACCGTAATTGTAATCACAAGCTATAAGCATTTATAGCGGTGTTTTGTGTATGGATTTGTGGTGTTGTGGTCAGTCTGCCTGTAACTGCATCGGGGCAGGCTGCTGCTGCTGGTGTCTGCCGAGGAAGGGGGGTGCGGTGGCTCAGATCAGGCGGGCTTTTTCTGCTCCCAGCCTCATTCGGTTTCAAGATGCACACTGCTCTTCTTTCATCTCTTGGATTCAAATCCACCATAATAAATAAAATTCTTCCTGTCTGAAAGATACATTAATTTTGGTGGTCTCAAAAGTAATGAAAATAAATACTTGACTTGGCATGCAGAGCCCTGACTGGAGTGAAGAGCAGAATGTGTGTACTTGGAGCTGTTTTTACAAGAACATAAGCTGTGGAAAAAGCTTGGCTTTTAGCTAACGGTCTCTGTATGTCTAAAGAGAAATGGAGAGATTTGAGAAGTTCAATCAAACATACAGAAACATTGTCAAATACGAATTTTCTATCTCAGTTTAAATGCTTTCAAAAACACACATCAAAGCTTCACAGGGGAAAGCACCATCTGAATTCAGACAGGATACATGGGCCAACCCTGGCACGGGCTTGGTTTTGCCAATCAAAAGTCAGCAGGTCTGGCCTATATTGTTTCAGGCCTTTTTATAACACATATGGGGAAATTACAACAAAAACAAGATTAACTCAGTAAAAGAGAACCTCAAACCACCATTCATTTCAAGCGTAGTCCTAAGAGCCTGGTTCTGCTGCTCTGTCCGAGAGGTGCATCGGACCTAAAGAAACCCCATTTAGGAGCCGAACCGCTTGGCTGGATGAAAGGCGTGACCTCGTTATTTCAATTCGTTTTTATATTAAATTATCTTTGTGAAGGTAATGTGTACCTGCTAGCTAACAACTTCATACTAAATGAAGCTGAGAGCTATCACAGTTTAAGAGCAACCTATTTGGTTTCCAGACAGTTCCTCTGTTCACAGGTAACGGGGACCCAGCAACACCTCTTCAGGTCGCAGCAGTAGGAAAGGCTGGGAAAATGCAGATATTTCCCTAGGTAGAATGAAGCTTGCTCAGTACCTTGAGTCCATCACTTTTTTCTGAGCATGCAGGAGGCACGAGCAAGCCAGTATGCTGGCTTCATGCTGGCTGTCGGCACAGGACGAGGACCAGGGTTCCCGTGTGAACGACGGAGCATTCACAGCAGCTTCGTGTGCTCCAGTTACCTGCTCTCCGCTAGCGTTTGCTGGCACAGGGGATTTTGGTGACCCACAGCCAGGCGTGCTGTGACCTCTGGGTAATTTGAAGGACAGGGCCTCAGTTTTATCTGCTAGAAGCAAAACAGCCCTCAGCTTTCTGCTCACCCTCAGACACACACACGCACACGCACACGCACACCTCTCACTTTTCCTCACTCTTTCTTTTCCCCACAGGGTCTTTCCATCAGCAAGTTCCTTTGCGGTGATTCAGCGTTCCTCCCCTTGGCTGCTGAGCCGCGTGCAAGCCTCCGAGCGCTCCTGCCTGTAACGTGACCCCTGAGAAGTGTCGAGCAAGCTCCCTGCCCGCCAGGACTGCTGTGGCACGGCTGGAGATAACCAGTGTGGCATGAGAGCTGAGCGAAATCTGCAGAGCAGCGGGAGCAAGCAGGAGACAGCTAAGAAACGGAGGCCTTTACTGAAGGCTCAGTGGGGCAAAAAGCTTCTTGAGTTCAGCAGGGCCAAATGCAGCTCGTGGTCCATCCTCCCTAACATCATCTGCTGAGCTGTTTCTCCCACCAAGGAGACCTTACCTACCTCTGTGGTGCGGGACAGCAATATCCCTATGCTACTCTTTCTACACCAATAGCAGCAGCTGGGGGAGCCTCACCCCCCCAAGTCACGCTAGCACCGAGCACATCTGGCTGCACGGGAAGCGCCTGATCACTGACACTTTTCCTCTTCTGCAACTGCCAAGAGTTTGGATCGTGATATCGGGCATTCGCATGTGACTCACACGTCAGGAAATGAAGGAGGAGGAGCAGACGGCGACAGCATTTCTGAAGCAAGCAAGCACTGAAGGCGTGCTCAGTAGTAGCTCAGTCCCTTGCCAGTGCCACTGTTGTGACATCTACAGCTTGTGGTGTCACCTGGTCAGCGTGGACAGAGGCGCAGTTCACATGGCAGCACATTGAACAACAGTCCCATCTCAAAGTGCTGTTGTCGCCTAGTGGTCCTGTGCTGGTCCGGAGATGTGTCGGCCTTACGGACTGCAGAAACTTCATTCAGTTATAGTCTTGATCTGCACAGATGCAAAAGCTGCTGCTGGACCTCATTTCTTTAGGGCACCTTTTGTAGCTAAGTACCATGCGCACCCCGTGGATGTTCTTGCAGGAAGGCTGGCACCGCAGAGTTTGGCAGCAGCACATGCCCCTTCAGTCCTGCCATGCCTAGCCACAGCAGGATTGCTCCTGCCCACGGCCTCCTTCTCCTCCTCTGTACTAAAGGGCTTCTCCGTGCTCGGCTACGGCAGAGGTGGCCAAGTCACTGCCCCACTTTACTGCTCCTGGGCCCTGGAGGACACCAGCTTTGCAAGAGGTGGTCCAAAGGTGCCGACAAGGTGCAGCAGGAGAGGGCGGGAGCACAAATGTCCAGACAATACTATCAAGACTGCTAAAGCTGTCAGTACAACCACAAACATGGCTGACCCTGGCGAGAGGTGTCACTAGCAGGGGGGAATCTCGACTCTGTCCTTGCTGAAGACTTAGAAGCCCATGCCACTAGAAAGATGAGCCCATGCCATGAACAGCCTTTGCTGCTATTCAGCATGAAAATGGTTTTAGTGGTTGTGCATCTAGAATGACACTTTTACTGCTCAAGAAGAGCTGGCCTGTTCGATGTTATCCGTGTGTGTGTGTGTGTGTGTGTGTGTGTGTGTGTGTGTGTGTGTGTGTGTATGTATATATATATATATATATATATGTATATATATATGCTATTACAAATTGTATTTGTATTATTCAGAATATGGCCAGAAGCGGCTATTAATTTTGCAACACCTCTGATAGTCAACAATTATTTTTTCCGTTGTCTAAAAAGTTGTGCCCCTTGTAGTTAATTTTTCTTACTCTGCAACCTGAATAAGACCTTTTCCAGTGAACTATATAAGCAACGGGATGCATTGGTGTGACTATTTAGTAGTGCTGTGAACAGTGAAGTACAAAACTGAGTCTTGATCAGCTTGATACAAAATGTCCGGCATCTAAATGTCACCGAATGAGAAAAATGCTTCAGTCTTGAGTTAATGAATTGCTTCACATAAAGCCAACTAACTATAAGGCAGACTTAGATGTCCATATGAAACAGTACCTGTGTCCAGTGATGAACCAAACATTCTATAAAATGCTACCATATAAAGATGTTAATAAAAGCATAGCTTCTTTACAGACTAAGTTAATAGCGAGTCTCAGGAATACATGCAGAATTTCTTTTCCTCTTGACAGCCAGACTCATTAAATATGCTCGGGGGAGAGTCTTGACAAGTGTCACCTAATATTAAAAATTATGTCTTGAAACACTGTTAAGATAAATGAGGATGAAGGCCCCACTATTGCAGTGAGCTCCATGCATCTGTGCTCTGTTCAAGGCCTGCTGATATTTATGGTGCAGCAATCATTGCAGGTTAGAGAGCGCTAAAATTAGATGAGATCTGTATGTGGGGTTCATTCTTTGAGCCCACTGATTTCCCTCGTCTGGAAAAACCAGTAGAGACCATGGTACACTGGAAACAACAGTGGTTCATTCAATATTTCTGGCAATACTTTCAGCTGTATTTCAATGACTTGTTATTTTGATAAACAGCATATATGCCAAGAGCTTTTAAAGGTGCAGAAGCGCACACTCAGCATTTCCCAGAAGCTGCAGCATCACATTTAGATGCACAGCTCATGTGATTTAATCTTCAGGAGCTGCTGAGTTTCATTATACTGTTGCTTTGTGCTGGCTGTGTTTTGAAAAGTTGGCTACTGTGGTGGACCCAGCCCATGACAAGGTTGAGAAAGGGTCAGATTAGCAGCACATCCTGTGAAACCCTCCCCATAAGCCTAATATAAAACATCCAGAAGGAACCAGCTGCAGGGCTCAGAGCTGACTGTGTCAGGACTTTTTAGCACTAATGGTGCAGTAGTGATGACCCAGCACACTTAGCTAGAGGGAAATGCTTTCGTCAGCAGTCCAGGATAAAGCAGTGGTGTTGCATGAGTAACCATATCCCTGACAGCTGGAAGTTGCTAGTGGCCACCATCTTCAAATCATGGGTTTCATGCCTCTATCTAGCACCACCAAGTGGTGGCCATGCAATGTGGCCGAGGACATTGGTGAGGACATCACTCACTGGTAGATGATTTGCTTGGGTTGGGGTGGATTTTGTCTCTTCTTTACCAAGTCTTCCCATGGTTAACAGATAGTCTGTTGCCTCCAAATAGTCAAAAACTGTAAGCTAGCATAACCAAAACCAGGCGAAAAGAGGAAAGCAAGGAAACAGAAAATATACGTGGTGCTTGAGAGCTGTCTAGTCATCAAACGCAACACAGAGGGCAAGCAATTTAAATGTCTGAAGGTACTGGCCCTAGCTCCTTACCACAATAGTGGTACCTGCCATGACCTCAGCCAGCAAAACGTGGAAGTTATACACTGAACACTGAGCACGCAGGGAACAGTATTGATCAGAATGGAGACTTCTTCTGCAGATACAGAGAGCCAAGCTTGGAGTCAATCGGAATCACCAAGCTAAGTACAGCAGCTACCCACCGTTCTTGTAGGATAGCCAGGATAGTGAGGGTGATGCTAACCTCCCCGTTTTCTCTATCGGACTGCCTCCCAACCTGCATGTGGCTAAATCGGAGAGGAGAGGAGCTTTGGAAGGATCACAGAATCGCAGAACGGTTGAGGTTGGATGGGACCTCTGGAGATCATCAGCAAGTGACTGTTGTGAGTGATTCCCTGCTGCAGGGGACAGAGGCACCTATGTGCCGACCTGACCTCTCGTCTGTGCCTGCCAGGGGCTTGCATATGAGATGTCATGGAAAGACTGCCAAGGCTTGTCCATGCATCGGACTATTACTCTCTGCTGCTCTTCCATGTGGGCACTAATGGGCAAAGGGCAAACTGGATACCATCAAACAGGATTTCAGAGCTCTGAGGATGGTGGTCAAGGGTCTGGGAGCCCAGGTCATTTTCTCCTCGATCCTGCCAGTGAGGGGGAAGGACAGGAGGAGGAGTAGATGGATTTTCCAGGTTAACGACTGGCTGCGCCACTGATGATGTTGGCAACAGGCTTTTGGTTTCTATGACCATGGGACCCTGTGTGAAGATCAACAGCTGGTGGCGCGAGATGGGATCCACCTCACTAAGCCGGGCACACATGTCTTTGCCAACAGGTTGGCCAGCCTGGTAAGGAGGGCTTTAAACTAGGAAAGATGGGGGAAGGGGAGAGTTATAGTGACAAGGTAGTCAGTAAAACGCCACTCAAGTCGGGATGCCTCCAGCGGGTGCATGCAGCCAGGGGAGTGCGCATGGGACATGGCTATGGAGGATCCTCTTGCATCCCTCCTGAGAAACCTGCATGCTCGATTGGCTCTCTGAAATGCCTGTACACCAATGCACACAGCATGGGGAATAAGCAGGAAGAATTAGAAGTCTGTGTGCAGTTGCAGGACCATGATCTCCTGCAGTTACCGAGACATGGTGGGCTAGCTCTCATGACTGGGATGCTGTCATGGATGGCTATGTGGAAAGAGAGGCCAGGAAGGTGAGGTGGTGGTGGTGGTCTTTATGTGAGGGAGCAACTAGAATGTATGGAGCTCTGCCTAGGGGTGGATGCAGAGCAACTTGAGAGCTTATGGGTAAGGATTAAAGGGCAGGCTAACACGGGTGACACTGTTGTGGGGGTTTACTGCAGGCCACCTGATCAGGAAGAGGAAGTCAATGAGGCCTTCTACAGACAGCTGGAAGTAGCCTCACGATCACAGGCCCTGGTTCTCTTGGGGGACTTCAACCACCCTGACATCTGCTAGCAAGAGAGCACAGCTAGGCACAACCAGTCCAGGAGGTTCCTGCAGAGCACTGAGGATAACTGTTTGACACAGGTGGTGGAGAAGCCAACAAGGAGAGGTGGTGTGCTGCTGGACCTTGTACTAAAAAAAACAAAGAAGGTCTGGCTGAAGATCTGAAGGTTGGGGGCAGCTTTGGCTGCAGTGACCATGAGATGGTAGAGTTCAGGATCCTGCAAGGAGGGAGCAGGGCAAGGAGTAGGATTGCAACCCTGGACTTTAGGAGAGCAAACTTTGGCCTCTTCAGGGACCTACTTGGAGGAATCCCATGGGTTAGGGCCCTAGAAAGAACGGGGGTCCAAGAGAGCTGGTTAATATTCAAGCATCACTTCCTCCAAGCTCAAGATCAGTGCATCCCTCTGAGGAAGAAGTCCAGCAAAATGGGCAGGAGATCTGCATGGACGAGCAAGGAACTCCTGGCCAAACTCCAACAGAAGAAGGAAGTCTACAGAATGTGGAAAAGGGGACAGGCCACTTGGGAGGAAGTATGCAGGGATGTGACGAGGAAGGCTGAGGCCCATTTGGAATTAAATCTGGCAAGGGATGTCAAGGACAACAAGAAGGCCTTCTTCAAATACATCACTAGCAAAAGGAAGACTAGGGAAAACGTGGGTCCGCTGCTGAATGGGGCGGGTGACCTGCTGACAAAGGATACAGAGAAGGCAGAGTTGCTGAGTGCCTCCTTTGCTTCAGTTTTTACTGCTAAGGCCAACCCTCAGGAATTCCAGACCCTGGGGACAAGAGAGGAAGTCTGGAGAAAGGAAGACTTTCCCTTGGTTGAGGAGGATCGGAGGAGATCATTTGGGCAAACCTGACATCCACAAATCCATGGGTCCTGATGGGATGCACCTACGAGTGCTGAGGGAGCTGGCGGATGTTATCGCTAGGCCACTCTCCATCATCTTGGAAAGGTCCTGGAGAACAGGAGAGGTGCCTGAGGACTGGAAGAAAGCCAGTGTCACGCCAGTCTTCCCAAAGGGCAAGAAGGAGGAGCCAGGAAACTGCAGGCCTGTCAGCCTCCCCTCCATCCCTGGAAAGGTGATGGAACAGCTCCTCCTGGAGGTCCTCACTAAGCATCTGGAGGACAAGAAGGTGATCAGGAGTAGTCAGCATGGATTCACCAAAGGGAAATCATGCTTGACCATCTGATGATAGCCTTCTCTGTTGGAATGACTGCCTGGGTAGATGAGGGGAGAGCAGTGGGTGTTGACTGTTGACTTCAGCAAGGCTTTTGACACTGTCTCCCATCACATCCTCCTAGGTAAGCTCAGGAAGTGTGGGCTAGATGAGTGGACGGTGAGGTGGATTGAGTGAGAACTGGCTGGATGGCTGAGCTCAGAGGGTTGTGGTCAGTGGCACAGAGTCTAGTTGGAGGCCTGTGGCTAGTGGTGTCCCCCAGGGGTCAGCCCTGGGTCCAGTCTTGTTCAGCATCTTCATCAATGACCTCGGTGAAGGGAGAGTGCCCCCTCAGCAAGTTTGCTGATGATACTAAACTGGGGGGAGTGGCTGACACACCAGGAGGCTGTGCTGCCATTCAGAGGGGCCTGGACAGGCTGGAGAGATGGGCACAGAGGAATCTCCTGAAGTTCAGCAAAGGCAAGTGCAAGGTCCTGCACCTAGGGAGGAATAATCCCATGCCCCAGTACAGGCTGGGGGTTGACCTGCTGGAAAGCAGCTCTGCAGAGAAGGACCTGGGAGTGCTGGTGGACAACAAGTTAAGCATGAACCAGCAGTGTGCCCTTGCGGCCAAGAAGGCCCATGGTCTCCTGGGGTGCATTAGGCAGAGTGTGGCCAGCAGGTGGAGGGAGGTGATCCTGCCCCTCTGCTCAGCCCTGGGGAGGCCACACCTGGAGTACTGGGTCCAATTCTGGGCTCCCCAGGACAAGAGAGACATGGCGCTACTGGAGAGAGTCCAGCGGAGGGCTACAAAGATGATGAGGGGACTGGAGCACCTCTCCTATGAAGAAAGGCTGCGAGAGCTGGGCCTGTTTAGCCTGGAGAAAACTGAGAGGGGAATCTCATCAAGGTGTATGAATATCTGAAGGGAAGCTGTCAAGAGGATGGGGCCAGTCTCTTCTCCGTGGTGCCCAGTGACAGGACGAGGCAACAGGCACAAACTGAAACACAGGAGGTTCCATCTGAATATGTGGAAAAACTTATTTTCTGTGAGGGTGATAGAGCACTGGAACAGGTTGCCCAGAGAGGTTGTGGGGCCTCCTTCTCCGGAGATATTCAAAATCTGCCTGGACGCGCTCCTGGGCAATATGTGCTCTAGAGGACCCTGCTTGGGGGGTGGGGGCGGGGGAGGGGGAGGGGGTTGAACTAGAAGATCTCCAGAGGTCCCTTTCAACCTTGGCCGTTCTGTGATTCTGGGATTCTGGGATCATCTAATCCAACCCCCTGCACCCCGCTCAGCCAAGGTCACCTAGAGCACGTTGCACAGGATTGTGTCCAGATGGCTTTTGAATATCTCCAGAGAAGGAGACACCACAACCTCTCTGGGCAACCAGATAATTTCAAGCAGGTTACTGTGAGATTTCAACAAAGAATTTAGCCTCAATATTCTGGGTCAGATATTCACTTTTTTGTGTTTAGCTTTGGGAAGTAGAAGAATTAATCAGGCTATAAGTACACTGATGCAAAAAAGATGAAAAAATTTAATAAAAACTACAGTGTTAACAAATACTGAACTAATGACCTTTGATATATGAAGCAAATGCTTCATCCACTAGCCTATACAATGTTTCATTACCAGCCATGGGAATTTACAGGTGTTAAATTAGCTGCAAGATAGCTCCCATATTGTTGCCTGACTGTAATAGAACATATTGAAAAAGTTAATAAAGCATTGAACATAGGGGCTGCAGAGTTCAAACAAAACCTACTTGCCGGTTCATTCTGAGGTCTTCATCAATCTAAATTCCAGTATAAGTCAGGATTTTATGTAGAATTTTGTTTATTCCCTTTTTTAATCTGGAAGGACAGCATCCACCAGAGAAGCACCTACCGCCGAAGAAATAAAAGTCACGAAAGAGCAGCAACACAGAAATGATTGTGCACTAATGTGGTCAGCTGTAATATTTCCATGCCTTCTCTGATTTTTTTTCTTTACCATTTTTTACTGCAATCAGCTGAAATGAAAAATCATTTTAAACAGGAAACCTGGATTCCCTTTTTTTTTTTTTTTTAATTTTGACAAATAATAGTTGGACATTTATAGAGAAGGAAAATTCACCAAGACTTTCCAGTTAGACGGCTATAATAAAAAAAAAAGCTAATCATCTATAGCCATACATTTCAGAACTGCATTTTGAAATCACACAGAAGATGTATTTCTTCTTGTTCACCAATCCTAATAAAGGCTGCATACTCACATCACTGCTTGAAATCTTCCAGCTCGTTTAGCTCCTCCCATATATGCTCTCATATCTTACACTTCTATTGAAGTCATTAGTCATTACAGGTGCACAGTATTTCTTGCCCCATGTCCTACATATTATGTAGGTTTTTCTGGTAGGAACGGGACCTGGCCCATAGCTAAGAGTAATTATTGCTTCCTCTCTTGAAGAAAAAATTATATTTGAAAAGTAAAATATATCGCAACTTTGGGCAGGAGGTGAGAGGAAGGGGCAGGGGATTTTACATAAATAGGACTCTAAAACTTTTCTCTCTATTTTTCTCTTAAAAGAGGATTTTATGCATTCAGAAATCCATTGCCATCAGCAAAACGCCAGAGTAAATACTAAATTTCAATACTCAATAATCTGAATAGTTTAAGAGCACCAAGTCTTTAATATACATCTATCTCATACAGATTTAAAAAAAAAAAATCTTCATTTGGAGAACTACAGCCTTGGATTTTTTATTGCCCTCCTAGAAACAAAGGAAAGAGGTAACTGGTGTTCATCTGGAGACACAAGACTACTTTTGTTACCTTTTCTCCAAAAGCCCCTCTCCTGTTCCTGGAGAAAAGGTTCCCCCCCCCCCCATATTAAGGTCTAATAATGTTTTCCTCTCAGCAGATAAAGAAATCTGCTCTCCAGGAGCCCATTCATTTCAGTGAGGTCCAAGCATTACTAGCCTTGACCATTTCCATTTTTCCTGCACCCTTGGGCCACTGGTGCCATCAGCAGTACAGACTGGAGAACCATCTCCTTTTTGAGAGCAAAGCAATGACGTGCAAAAATAAAAAAATACAAAAATAAATAAAAGAGGAAGACCTTCAGAAATCCTTGTTAAAGTCCCAGTACAGGCTCAGAGCTTCCCTGGGCCGTCTCTCTATCTAGACTGTTGCATTGGCTCAGCTTTCGTGGTGGGAGCAGGGTAGCAGGTGACCGCTCACTCTTAATAGAGACACATCATATGAGCAAGACTAGCCAAACCGGGAGGGAAATAACGAACAGAAGAAGCAAAGAAAATTGAAAGTAGAAAGAAAGCAAGGCAGGAAGAGAAGATCCACCTGGTTGTTCCTCAATCCACTTTTTTTTTTTTTTTTTTTTTTTTTGTGGAACTGATTCTTGTAAGACCTGCTTTGCAGACAAAGCTTGAATGGCATCAGTGCTAGTGAAAGCAGCGCACCTCTTTCGCAGAGACAGGTATTGAACTGGGCAATGGGAACAACTGTTTCCGAACATAGAGTGATAACTAAGCAGTGAGCAATTATAACTCTAATTAGACAAGACTGCAACTCAAAGAAAAGGAGCTGGGGTAGGAGAGGAGGGGGCAGCCATGTCCGTCTGCTGTCATTTGTGTTTGCTGACTTCATATGTTCTTTTCGGCGCTTCAGAAAAGCCACATGTTATTCCACAAATACACTACTCATTTTCCACAAACAACAGTCATACAACAATGTTAAATCTAAATTAGCCTATGATGTGCATCGTGCAATGTCCCCCTGTAAAGAGGCAAAAATGTAACAGATGGGAAAATATAATAAAGTAATTTTATGACAGTTGTAGCAAGCCAAGAAACTATAAAAAGGCAGCAGATAGAAAATAAAATTGTAAAAAAATGTGTGCATTGTTAGCTCTTTTCACTGGCACAGAGCTGATCAGTGAAATCAGAAGACAATAAAAAATCCAAAACCCAGCAGCCTCTGGTTCCCCCCCCCCCCCCATTCACCACTTGCATCCCTGGAGAGACAGCAGGATACCACAAATTTGTGAAGGGTGCAGCAAAGTTAGATGATAATGAGCATCCAAGCGCTATTTGCCCTCAGAGAGCTTCCAAATATGGAGGAACTGTTCTGTATTTTCTATTTCCTGTTGCTCATGGCTGCCTTGCTGACCCCTCTCATGGTAAATGAAACACCTCTGGCAGTGCAGTGAGTTTGATTAAAAACCAGGAAATATAGGAGGTAAGACGTTTTCAATAATGCCTTCAAAACTGGGGCCTGATCCAATGGCCCGTAACTCACCGAAGTCAAAGAAACTCTCCTATAAGTAAGAGATGTGCACTCAGGTCCTTTATTTGCAGTGAAATCAGCTTTGGAAAGAATCTCAATTGTTATTCTTAATCTTTTTTTTTTTTTTTTTTTTAAAACAAAGGCTCTATATGGTTTTCTCTTACAGCGTGTCTCCTGGGGCTTTGCATTCTCTCTGCTCTTTAGCACTGAATCACAGTATCTTACATTTATATGGTACCCAAAGGATCCCAAAGCATGCAGAAATCGTAAGCCAAATTTTGCTCTTGGAAGCGTGAGCTCAGCTCATACCAAAGTTAATGGGAGGTGAGCACAAACATCTAAAGGGAAGAATTTGCCATTTAAGACAAACAGGACTCATTTCACCCACTGAAATGCAGCTGCCTGTGGGGCAAAACATGGCAAACGGTAAAGGTTCAGCCCTACGTGCTGCTGATCTCTATCAGGTCTTCCCAAAGACAATGAGACCTCAGGATAGTCAACACCAGCAACAAGGTGCTGAGCAGCAGCTTTCATTTGTCTTGAGGCAGTGTCCCATCAATACTCAGCTTTCTTGGCTTCTACTTTCAAAAAATTAAAGGGATCTTGAAATTAACTTTCTTTGTTTCTATTTTGAATTGACTTGGACTTTTCAACTTAAAACATTTCATTTAGGGGCTTTTCAAGGCCAACATCTTCAGACTAGGAAGCCTAAATAAAGACCTTTGGCTCGTGCGCAGAAACCGTTGTGTCAGAGAGCTGGGATTGTTCCACCTGCATGCCTGATGAGAGGTTTCGTTGCACATTTAGAAATTTTATCTCATTTTTTTTCTTTTCTTCCCCTAAGACCTTCAGGTGGCAAAAGCAGGTGATTAGAGCGTGAGTCTCAAGTTTCCTTTCCTGGCACTAAAGAGGATATCAGATTACATGGCCATCTAAAATAAAGGGCCTTCAAAAATCTCTGGGGCTTATCTGGGGTTTGGCAGCACAAATTTCACATGCATCTTCACCTCCGTTCAGCTGCAGAGCCAGTGAGTGGTGTCTGTCGCAGGACAGGGCAAATCCTATCGTCATTTGGGACACCGAGCATTAATGCTCTTAGCAAGCAGTTCTGTGCGTATCTCCACAGAGCTCGTCATCCTGGTAGAATAAAAGCTGTCCTCTCCATGCTGGTCACACCGCGTAACGCGGCATTGCTGAACCTAAAGCCTCCGCAGCAATCGTATAAACATATATATGAGCATATGTATGTAAACTTATGTATGAGCTATTCTGTGCACGGAGCATACTTGGGGCCCCAGTCTGGTGGGCAAGTGGCCAGTCACGCAGGTAGCACCAGTGGCCCGAAGTTCTGCCTTGCCTTTGGCTTACGGCACATCAGGCCAGTGCTCCCTGCATCTCCCTCTGCCACCTGACAGCTGAGAGAGGTGCAGAAACAGAGCACAGGTTTCAACTGAGAGTCCAGAACACCAACTAACCAAGCAGAAACTCCCTTCCCATATTCGTTTTTTGGCCTTCATTTTTTCCTAGCAATGGATGAATTTCAAACTGTGCTGTCTGAGGTCTTTTTTGGATAAACCGCCCCAAAGATGCAATCCAGATGCATAGCCAAGTGCCTTAAATCTCTGAACTAACTAAACCAAATTATATAAAATCTTCTGAGTTTGCAAAATTGAGCTGGGAATCTCAAGAAAACAGGCATGCTTAGGGGATTTCCAGCATTTCCTTCTTCTTCTCAGGTTGGCAGTATCACAGAGCAGTCTCTTCCCATGATGTTCTGGCACTCCTGGTTTCAATCCCGGCCAGGAGAGTGATTTGCAAAGGTGCCCAAAGTTGAAATATTATGGGGGAAAACGTTATTTGGCCTGTTCAAACCACAGAAAGCTTCTTTTGAGCATGGGACAAAATGATGGCTTATCCTTATGGGTCCTCTTTCCCCTGACTCTCTGCGAGGTGGTTAAATAAGGAGGCTAGTACTGGAAAGGTAAGCACCGCAGGGACCTGACGGGAACACCAGAAGACGCTCTTTTTCTGCCCATTTCACTAGTGGATGGACTTGAACCAAAAGCTCAGAGCCGTATTGAAGGAAAATTCTAATGACAAGCCAGGACCAACTCTCACAAAAGGCCTCTCACTCTTTATTAGCATAGTCAAAACCCAGAGGCCAAACGTAAGCTTTGGGAGCACCTGAAACCAGCTCTGAGATCCCAGCTCATAGGCTTAGCTACACTACGGCATTTTCTAGGACAGCTTGGCACTTCAGTAAAGGCAAATGTAACATCACTCATATTTCCACCAAAACTCTCTCTCCTAACTCATTACTTTTCCAAAACTCAGAATAAGGCAGGGGCTGCGTAGCTGACATGTGTAAGAGCTGCACCCACCGCATATGCTCCAGACCTGACTTCTGCTCTGCTCTTGGGAGCACAGCCCATCACAACGTGCTTTGAAAGGGGCTGTTCAAACTTACGCGCTCTTAATTCCACTGGTTAAGACTTATCAGCAGCGCCTGGTAACTGGCCTCAGGAGTGTTGCCAAACCAGTGCAATCCACAGGAACTATTTTAGTTTAAATCCTGCAGCTTAGATGAATAGGAGTGCGCGTGCATGCACACACACACACACACACACACACACACACACACAGAGTTACTGTGGCTTGGCAGATGAGCAGTAACTCATTAAGTTGCAATAACTCAATCACTCACTATCATCCCAATCTCTATTCTCTGCCTCAGCGGTTTGATTTTTTTAAAAGGCTCTGAGTACTTGCAGGTCCCATTGGCACTAATGGGGCTTGCAGGTGCCTCAGCTTTCTGAAGATCGAGGCACTTTGTGCAGTTGTCTAAATACAGCTCTGTGCCCAATTTGGGGTATCCAGGTTTCAAAACTCGGGCACTAACCTCTGTGAGACAAGCGCCAGGAGTACCCGTGTTTGAAGGCCACCATACCCATGTCAGGAGGACTCACAGGACGAGCGCTTGTAAATCACTAAGAAACATGGGGGTTATTGAATTAGGAAATGCAATACTGTGAGCAAATCACTCACAAATTGTGAGGTGAGGTGCAGGGGGTGGGGGAGCACCTGACCTCCGGGTGACTTTACAATCCATAATGTCTGCTTACTGTTGTCATTCTGAGCTCTCTCTTTAGGCTCACAAATGCAATGAACCAGTTTCCCTGAGATCATGTTTTAAATATACTGCCCTAGGGCTACTCTTTAAAATGCAAAACATTGGAGGACACACATAGAGGGTGTTTTGAATCATTTTCGACAGGCAAAAATTCTCCTTGACAACCTGAAAGGTCAGCAGCACAAGGAAGCCCTGAACCACACATCAGGCTCAGCGCAGAATCAGAACAAGACCACAAAAATGCAGTTTTCTTGTAAGAAAGACACAGACTTTTCTCCTACGCACTTTGCCCACCAGTCAGAACCACATTGCTCAAAGGTTTAGGTGTGGATAGCCCTTATAAAGCAGTGGAGCCGACAGAGAAGCCTCTATTTGGCACAGTCCACTTCACCAAGCTGAAGTGATGGAGCTGAGGTTCAGAAAGACCCAGAGAAAGCTAGGAAAAGTGCTTGGACAGTGGGCTTCCGATCTTGGGCACCAGCCATTTAAGCCAGCAAGAATCAAGGGACAATAAAGGCAGGTAATGATCTACGCCTTCCCGTCAGAGAAGCAGGCCTCCCTTTCTGTCCGTGCAGGGCTAAGTCAAACTGGCACAGTTAAAAGCAATGATTTCAGAGTTCAATCAAAGCTCTGCATTTCTGCCAGCGGCCATCCCCACGGACAGGCTGTATACCTTTAAGTGCTGCTCACTTGCCCCCTAAAAGGGAGACAAAATTTTAAAAAAAAGCTGTTAGGAGTTATATTACCTGCAACAGCTGAATTTAATTAGTACCACAATCACAACAAATATTTAAAAGGTCTAAAAAGCCATGAAGGGAAATTTGCTTTCCTCAGAGAGCGACCCGTGCCTCGCACACTCCGTGTACAACAGAGGTTCTGCCATAAATGACTCACTTTGGAGAAACTTCACACAACTGCCTATTTTTGTAATCATGCAGTGAGCTGGAGTATGGAGGTAAGAGATTCTGGTAGCAATCAGCGTTTCCTTGGCCTGTATCTGTGCCCTTTCCAACCACCGGCCCATTTCTAGACGCGCTGTCTGTTGGTGCTCACTGTAATCTTGCCCTTCGCTCTGCCTCCAAATGGAAGAAGAATTTTTTTCCCAGTAAGATGAAACCTTAAAAAATAGCAACAACAAGCAGAGGATAGAAGGGTTGCTACCACCCAGGCCCGTGCTCTTTGCCACAGACACAAAGCCATGAAAGCTACGAAGTCTAGGTGAAGGCGATGATGGACTGCTGTGTGCAGGAGCTCAAAGCTGCTGAGCACAGCAATCCTTCCTCGAGTTAACATGGTGACTACGACCCCATTTCTGGATAGCTTCTTTATTTTGACTTGCCAGAACAAAGAACCTCAAGCAGCAGAATAGGATATGCAAGGATTATTACATAGCCTTAATTAACAGTATTTTCATAGCTGTTTTGGTGAAATCTTTCTGTTAGACGAGGATAATGAGGACAATCCCTACCTCAAATCTCTCCCCACGAGAGACAACAGCGAGAAGGGGAGAGAGGTCCGTGGTATTTGCTTACATGCATAGCACGTTAGCAGTAGACCTGGCTTTAGCTCTCCAGCCACATTCACTGAGCACGGCCTTGTTTCACCAGCAGCCGAAATCGGAGACCGAGAGCAGCCCTGCCACCCGCTCGGTCACACCGACGCAAGGGGCTCCTGAGAAGACATCAGCAAATACCATGTGGTCAAGCAAGCTCTGCACCCAGACTTTGGACAAGCCAGGAGGGGAAGCCCTCTGCAGCTCACTGTCCCCCAGGCAAGCCGGATCAGACAGAGGACAAAGATTCTTAGCCAGTGAAACAATTCCATTTATTCTTATCAGATTTCCATGGGGGTGGTGTGCATATATGTGTGTGTGTGTGTGCGCGCGCGCACGTGTGTGCAGCATTTATGTATGTTCATCTTGCTGTAAAACAGTCAGAATAACTGATTCTCCTAGGGACAGGCACGACAGACAACAGCCTCAGGATCCTTAAAAGCCTCAGTCCAGGGAAGGTATCTCTGGAGGGAAGAAGGCTCCCAGGGGGTTTATGAGGACTCAGGTGATATGGGTTATGGCACTGCCCCAGCACATGAACTGAGAGCACCCCAAATGAGTGATGCCAGAGAGGTTCTGTACCAAGATTCCCAAAGACTTGAACTCGTCTTTGTCACCTTTCCCATTGGTTACACATCTTCATGCTAGCTTGCTCTCAGATATTATTCACAGCCACGCCACTGCTTCCCAATGTATCATTCTCCTTTGCAAAGGGCTAGCAACCAACATTACTGTACTGGCTGGATGCCAAGGCCCATGCTGGCTTGGTTACTGCGTTCAAGGGTACTTTTTTCTTCGTCGGAGAGCCACAGGCCACGTTCTGCCAAATCCTACCTAGGTTCATGAGTTAGCAGAGAGTAGGGAGAGGTGCCCTTGCGTGGGGAACATCAGGCAATGAACCTGAGTCATCCTGATTCGTTGCTTGATTTCTGCATCCTCCCGTCCATCCCACTTCCGTGGAAAGCAGCCTGGGAAGGCCCGTTGGAACAGAGATGTTTCCAGCGCGATGTGACGTCAGAGCAGGCAACAGAGCAGCAAGGACTGAGCTCTAGTAACAGCCGCTCTTTGAACTGCTTGAACTCAGCAGTAAAAGGATTGCTTTCCAATCTCCTACCCAAAGCAGACATGGAAACACTTAGCAAACAATTGAAAGTCCAAGTAGAAAGCCAGGCTGCCTTGGCAAGGAGAAGTGATGTTTACTAGCCTGGGATGATACAAATTAAAATAGCTCCATATCTGAGCAAACAGAACTAAGAAATAAGTAGTGTGAGCCATGAGGTCAGTGTAGTCAGTCAGGGAATATCCAGTGTCTCATTGCAGGCCTCTTCCAGTGACCACTGCGTCCACAGGAAGATCCTTGTGGGGGCCCTCTGTGGGACAGAAGAAAAGCCAGGCCTCTGGAAAGGAGTGAGTGGGCTCCTGTACGGTGTATCGTCCCGGGGCAAATTCCTCCCCTCGGTTACACTCACGCGACCTCACTGAACTCAGCAGATGAGAAGGGTACTTAGATTACGTGTCTGTGCAAGCATACCGAATTACCACACACACACTCAAAGCCCTGTACAAGCTATTTGGACTTTAGGTCTAGGCGAGAAGCAACTGCATGTTACGTCCTGATTTACTTCTTCTTCAAGTCAGATGGGTGAGTAGGAGTGGGGAATTTGGGGAGGTTTTAGTTTATCTCCTGCTTCCATTTCCTGCTGCGGCTGAGCTGTCATGAGCAAGCATGTCATACTTTGCTGTTGATCTAACCCAGCTAGTCTCACCTCAGGGCAAGGAGGAGAAGGAAGGACTGAAGGTTTACACTGGAGCAGCGCCCCTAGGAGCTGTGCTGGGGTGCTGCATTTCAGTGCTGCTCCCTCAGGGCTGTGTGCCGCAGCTCGCAGACACAGCGTAGTTGATCCTAACCCAAGCCAGGAAAAAAAGGATGTTCATCCTTTCCTTGATCAGAGAGTCTTTGGATGTTTTCACGCCCACAAGTTAGAGCTAACTTTTTAAACATGTTTAGGCACCTATGCTGCAAGTCACTTCATTTTGCTTAGTAAAGTATTTCCTTTTGGCTGGCTCTGAACTTTCGGAGAACCTTACCCAACATGACACACGAGATCTCAGGTGGAATCTAAGCCATGCAACTCTGGGCCCCAGCTCTCACTGAAATGAGGAGGACTTCAATTCCTGATTACTTTAAAAAACTAGCAAAGTAGCCCTTATCTTCTTCAACTCTCAGCTTTGTGAAGTAACTGGAATAATCCTTTGGCATGACAGGAACAGCGGGCTCATGGCAAGGCATGCACCTGTGCAGACACTGCAAGGTGTTCGGGTATTAAAACATGGCAAAGACCTTTTGCCTTTGAGAAAAGTCCTCCCATTTAGACAGCTGGGCAAAGAACAACTTGGACTTTGTCAATAACGTTTTCTAGGATCATCCAGGAAGATGTTAATCCACCATCTTGGTTTGTAGCAGCACTCCAGTCCTGCTGCATGGAAGGGCCGCTGCTTCCAGGGAAGGGATGTGGACACTGCATGTGGTGTGCACACAAGCATTAGTCTCATCAGCAGCTCAGTTCAGTAACCGTTTGTTTCGATGGAAAGCACTTCACAGACAGTGTGGTGCTCCATAGTAGGCTCAGGTGCATAGAGAGGCAGATCAAGTCCTGTTCCCTCTTCCCAAAGGACTCTCTACTTCCTGTCACTTAGGTCAACAGGAACGTTTCTTTTTATTTCAGTGGGACTATGTTAGGCTTCACAGCAGGAAACAGAGATTTCCAGGAAAAAGGGGTGTAATGTGGTGAGGGTCACCTACCTCTCCTTCCAGTGAGTAACTAGGAAGCCACCAAATCCTGTCATAGAACAAAATTTCTCTGCTTAATGCTAGTTTCTAGATTGCTCTCGTGGAAGGTCTTGAGGCCAGGGAAGAACATAAGAGTCACACACTTGGCCGCCTCTGCCCAAACCTCCTACAGCCTGAGTCGACACACAGAGCAGGCAGAAAGCTAAACACAGCCGCAGGTTCTGCAGCAGCAACACTTTGATCATTTCTGTCAGTCCCATCATCTAGCAGTCAATCCAAATTCATTGCCTGGGTTCTGCCAATACATTTCTGAGGTGGAAAGGAAAAAAACCATCTGGAGCCAAATACAATATCTGTAGCGCTTGGTCTCCTGTGGGAGTAGGAACAGGCCCTCTGCCAGGCAGGACTAGCCAGGGCCATAGGCTTCGTCAGAAGATCCCAAGGAGGCAGAGAGCTCTTAACATTCCCTTCTGGGTACCCACCTGCAGATGTGCTGACAGGTCCAACATTTGCCAGCTGTGCTTCCTCAGTGCCTTACCCCTTGTGGACTTGAGTTTGGGTGCAAAGCACGGTCTACACGGACTGAGTTCAGCCGGCTGGCCTCGTTCATGCCTAATCTGTCACTTGAGAGAAAAAGCAAACGTAGTAATAGGCTTTGAGCTCTGAGACCGAAGAGTATCGCTGCTCGGGCAGGGTAAGCATGGGAAACGCTCACATGAGAAATGGTCACATGAGAGTTGGAGGGCTCTGTCTGGTGTCCCATCGCGCATGTAGGAAAATGGGAAGTTTCCTCTGCCAAGTGGTTGAAGAGATGCCAGTGCCTGCCTGATGGACAACTAAGCCATGGAGCCTGGCAGTTCAGATCCTGCCTGAGACTAGAGTTAGGTAGTCGTCTGCAGAAATGGAGGAGAAAGGGGACTGTTTCCTGCACTCTTATTCTACTTTAAGGAAAGGATAAGACACAGCATCTAATTTACTTGTTTTACATACTGAAAAAAGCAGTGAGTACAAAAGAATCGTCTGTTTGGGGAAGTAACCTGCTAAAAAGAAACCAGTCTGGGGCAAGAGAGACCCACGTAAATAGTTAACTTGAACAAGACACGCTTTGGTGTAGCTTGGCTCCGTTCATAACCAACACATGGGAACTCTGGGCAAAACCATATTGCACTAGTTATAGACTCATCTCACAGACTTAGAGATGGAAAAGACTTATTAGGTCATTGAGTCCATCCCACCTGCCAGTGAAGGATTGTTCCCCGCAGAATTTTTTCTATTACTTTGTACAGTCCAATTTTAAATGATCCAAGCGATGTGGTCTCAGCCACTTCCTTGGGGAGGCTCTTGCACAGATATGTTTTGTTTAACTCAACCACTTAAACGGTTAACCCTTTTCTTTCCCAGTTCTCTTTGCATTTTCATTTTATGTTTCAACCGCCTGAGTTTTCCCAGGTACTGCACTTTATACTGTAATGGCCATAGAGCTATCACTGCTGTCCACTCTGAAACAGAGCAGCATATCCAACAGGCACACCATTAATAACTTACCATGGAAAATAAAACAGATTTGCTGCAAGCAGGTAGGCAAATAAACGCCTCAAACTCATGAAAGAGAGGGACGTTACGGACGTGGCTGCCAACATAGCTGGGATGCTCAGGTATGTTTCTGTTTGGTGTAAAATGATTAATTGATTTCTAGATTTCATCTGAGGGAAGCTTCAGAGCAAGGAAGTAAACCCAATATCGTTCAGACCTTTATTGGACACTGGCAAACTAGTCTGAGATTATTTAAGTCTCACAGGCAAAATTCAGCCCAGAGACTCACAACTAGGGACCAGCCTGGCCTGTATTTTCCCCATCTCAACGTAAGTGACTTTACTTATTTATTAAAAGGCTTTTCTAGCTAAGGGCAAGACTATGCTAGGTATGAGGAACAAAAACCCCCTGACCTGGCTCCTCATCATTCCTATATCTTTCTCTAATTCCTTTCTTTTGGCATTCCACTGTGAAAGTGCACCATAAATAATTGTTGCCAGTAACTACTGGAGCGTAGAGTTACTTCAGTTGCTGACAGAATTCAGCTCCTGTGAGAGTGTGTAAAAAACAGATCTCTGAAGCACAAGTGGAGGGCGAGGACTGAAGCAGGATTATGGAACGGAGTCCTTTTTCTTTTTTTAACTCTACTAAATGCAAAGAAATCCAAGATCTGCAGCTTCGGGAATTCAGGAGCTATAAAGAAGGAATAAATATAATGAGGATGCTAGGCAGTTTATATAGCAGCGTCCATCTGTGGAACTTGAAGCACGTGACAAAAGATGCTGCAAATTTGTGCTCGTTTCCCACACATCAAAGGTTAGCGATTGTTTCATTAATCTCATAATCCCTGGGAATTGTGGGAATTTTGCAGCATACCTTTCTGGAAAGGAAGGCTTGAAGAGAGAGAGGTAGGATATTTTATCAGACAAACTGACGTAAATGAAAAAAAAGCCTGAGACGCCTTTAGGCCTACAAGATGAACACGTAAGACACTACTTCTCTCCGAAAACTTTCTCTTTTACTCCCTCAGACCATTGTGATGATAACACAGCTACCAACGCTAATGCTTTAGGACAAGATTTTTTTTTCTTCTCCCTTTCCCTCACACAAGAAGCAAACAGGTATTTCCAGGTCAAATGTTTTTTCTTGTAAAATAATAACAAAATAATAAGCAAAGCATAGTCTGCAAGGGAGGCAGCCCAAAGCATGTATTTTCTCTAAGGACCTGTAGTCCGGTTTATGCCTGAAATCTTTCTAATCCAGGTGGAAATGTTGCACCATGAGCAATGCTGGGCTAGCTACAGTGGTGGAATAGCGTGGACTCAGTTTTATTGCTACAGATATGCTCCCAGGTTGGGGAAGGGAACACACAGCGCTGGAAGGCGGCACAAGAACACCGGTCTAACTGAAGCCACACGGAGTGTTGCACCGGAATAACTATTTCTGTACACAGACACAACCCTCTTAATACTGATCTAATTTTCTAGCACACACAGGGCCTCAGATTCCTAGCTGAAAGCATTCGAACTAGCATAAAATGGCTTCGCATTTCAGGCAGAAATGCCTGTGGAGATTTAAGGACCTGACCAAGGAAACTCAGCAATAACCATTACCTAGCTGAATCCATCCCTGCCAGACACTGACCTATAGTGAAAGACTAAAAGAAGGAGGAAATTAAAGTGCTCTAGAACTTGTAACAAAAAAAAAAAAAAAGAAAAAAAAAAAGAAAGAAAGAAAGAAAGGAAAAAATAAAGCAAGAAATGGCAGAAGCAACCTAATAACTGGGGCAGCCAGGCAGTGAATCATAATTGGACAGTAACTTCAAAGTAATATATTGAGCCAAAGTTTTCTTGACTCAAGACTAGTGTGGATAAGGCGAGCAGTATTTGATCTGTCCTGTAAGGCCATCACTGCCTGCTTCTACCGCGAAACCCACAGCAGTAGCACTCACGTACCTTGTCGTGTCAACAGAGTCACTGCGACTCAAACAGATGCCCACCTCTGGAAGCAGGGAGCAAGACAAGTGCCAGGAGCCAGACTATGGGATTTTGCTAATCCAACTAATCAAACAAATTGTATTCCTGAGATATAAAATAGTTGAGATTTTTTCATTGCGCGTGAGACCTTCCCCCCGTTATACAGCTGTTGATCAAACAGCGTAGATATATCTAAAGATAGTTTTGGTTCCTGGGCATTGCAGGGAACGTTTTATCTGCTTCACAACAGCAAATACACCAGCGTTGTCATCTCACATTGCCTTACTTAGTGGAGAACCTCATATGATGAGCAAGCTGTTTCAATGACCACCTCCGTGTCTTCTTTTCTTTGCAGCAAAACGGGGCTCACATATCACTGTAGCTCAGAAGAGCCTCTCGTGGGGATGGAGAGAGGCATTAAGGGGTCGGGATTCCCTTGTCCGTGAGGACCATCTCCCAGGGCACATGCCCATGGGCATGGAGAGGTTGCAAGGCCACATGCACAAATACTTTCCTGCCAAGATGCTTCGGCTGAAGCCAACTTCATAAGGCCGAATTCTGTGTGGTGTGTGGTGATGCCTTTGTATGAAAGGTGATTTATCTCTGTAGGTAAGCGGAAACCACAACCTCCCGCTGGGTTTTGTTTGTTTGTTTCAAAACTACCAAACCACAGAGCCTATTTTTAGAGGGAGGATCAGGAAGCTGTCTAGGGGGAAATCAGAAAGGCAGGTTTAAGGTGAGAGCCGGCACGGGGAGGTGACTCCCAAGCTTAGCTGAAAAACCAAGCAAGAGGAAAAGCAAGATCAGCAGCCCAGTGAGCATGCGGCCCCCAGCTGCGAGGAGCTGCCTGCAGGGGACAACGAGGAGGCCAAAACTGCAGGAACAAGTCTCCGGGTGGAGAAGGGAGAGGGGAGATGAGGTCAGAGAGGTAGTGGTGGGTGGAGTGAGTCCCAGGAGGGAGTCCAAATCCAAGAGTGCAGTTTTTAAATAAGTCAGAGAGAGTTATGAATTATTCTGTTTAGCATTACACAGATAACAGCTAAGGAGGCTGAGGCTGTCTCTGACTCAGGTTTCCTTGTTTTTAGCAGTTTAAAAGATCACCTTTTATTGCCTGGTCTACAGCCAAACAAATGGATAAATAACCCTAAGCCTCTCCCCCAAGCCTTCTATCATAAGGGTGTGAGTGAGCCTTGGCGCTTGGATCCAAATGTCACACGCCCAGCCTCCTGGGATGTCTATCACGCTATCCCATACAGAGCTACATCCATCTTCAGGACCTGAATGCACCACGCACTTGGTTGTTCCAGAAGTCCCATGCCATTTTCCAAAGGAGACCTTCTAGGTGCTCTTCAGTGAGTCTTCCTGCAGAGCCAGTGGTAATCCAGTGGGCTTCAGTGAACTGCGTAGTCAGAGAAGTCATCTGTCAGGTGAAACATGAGTTTCAAGGGTAGTAGGATCCTTCCAAACTTCAGATGCAGTTAATGGTTCATTATTAATTGTATCGCCACGAGGCAGAAGTGGCCCAGCCGCTCACCAGCGTCTCTGTTGGCTAGGCACTGGGCAGAACAAACCTGCTGCAAAGAACCATAGGCTGAAGGATATGTGGCTTGAGCTCCTCGCAATTTCACCTGTGAAGACAATCGTCTCTCTCCCTGTCTCCCCAGACCCTCTTTGAAGGCTTTACTTAAAGCAGAGCGTATGTTAAAGCACTCTTTATTCCTGTATGAAGGTTGAAGCACCTTTGCAGTCGGTAACAAGGTCCCAGTATCAATGCTTTAGATAAAGCATTTTGAGGCTTGCAAAAGAGTTATGTACGTTAATAATAACAGTAAAGATTAGACAACCAGGACTGTGTGAACACACTGCTGCCACTAGCTCACAGCTCTGAGTAGGTGATCCACTGGGCCAGCAGGTCTCCCTAGCTCTAGGATGTGGAAGCCTCAAGGCCCACTGCCAATTCAATGAATTCAGTCTACGGGGCTTCATTAACATCCAGTGAAGCCAACATTAATCTTTCCTCTACAATCAGGTTTCAAATACTGAGGCCCAGGCCTTTGAAGGTATTTAGCGCAATCGACAGGAGTCAGAGAGGTAAATATCCTTGAAGACAGTGGCCTAAGGCCATAGTGTTCAGAAAAACATTTCAATGCGCCTCACTGTCAGCATGTTGGTGTTTTCCTGCATAGAGGGACTTACCCAGACAGTTAAGTGCTTTTCCGCACTGCTTCTGGCTGTGCTGTTGGACCAAACCCTTGGGAGCTCAGACACGATCTTGTTACCACAGCTAACAAGTTCATTGCACCGCAGTAAGTGCCTGCACTTACCCTCTTCGCCTCTCACAAAGGCAAACCCAAACTCATCAGCTCTAATCGCTTCCCCTGAGGTCTAAGCTGACGCACTGTACTTCATACTTGCCACGGGCTCCAGGCGCAAGTACAAGACTAGCATGGCTCAGCCAGCATGTCGTAACCTGCTGCACCCCGCTAACTCGGTGGTGCATCTCTGCTCCGAAGGCGAGTGAGCGTGCTTGCTAACTGCGTGCACGCTCCTGGGCCACCGCGATGCAGATCATAAGCCACCTCCCCAGGCTGGCGTGATTCATCTGAGTGGACAGTCACAAGTGCTGGTAGGAGGGTCACTTCCCAAACCACAGGTACATGGCTGAGCAGCCACGGGAGCACAACCACGTGCCATTGCTCACCCTGCACACCTGGCTGAGGTAAGGCACTCCTGAAAGACGTTACTATCTGACAATTTCTCTTTGGCAAAGCGCAATCAGCCAGTCCCTCCTCATCAACTCTGAGATGTCTGCTCCCCATGGTGGTCTCAGCCACCTCAGCAGAGTACTGGAATGACCCACTCCTCTGGACAAGCATGAAACACCTCTCCTCTTGTGGAGTGTGACCTCAGGTGAAGGGAACGCCCACAGGGCACATTTCCCGGGCATTAAATCTTCTCTTTGAAAGGGCAGGAAGGGATGAGTTTGAAGAGTGTGTTTCCTTGCTCCATTGAACGCATGATTTTAACACAAGTCCTTAGATTTAAAGTGTACAGAAGCCAATGCGTTCATTTATACATATAATACAATGCAACAAATAGTCAGAACCTATGGAGAAAGGGGAGGGAGGCAAAGTACGTTCTTCCTACACTGCAAGCTATGATGTTAGCAAAGCATACTAAAAATTTACCACCTTTCAGCTAGAAGGCACCAACCCGCATCTGAGACACATTAACTGCAATTTGCATGCTCCTATCAGGTACAAATGCAAAGCAAAATAGGATAACCACCATAGATCAGGGTGCACATCGCCAATTGCCGTACTTCAGCCAAGAAGCAAGAAGTCAGGAGCCCCTGACCTGATGCAGAAAAGTGCCAAATGCTCTCAATTCCTTCCAAAGGAAACGGCAGAGTCAGCACAATCCTACCTACACCGGGACTCAATCGAGTCAGCTCAGGATTGGAAAATCCCATTACCACCCATTGAGACACAGTTAAACAATTTCACAGCCATGCTACGTGATCATGTGATAGGCTACACAGGAGCCCAGGCAACAGCAGAACTTTAACACTTTCAAACTGCATCTGCCTGGGTCATGTGGAGGCTTTCCAAACCTGTTAAATTCAGTAGATTAAGTAACGCACCTTTTTGGCCCAACCAGGCAGAACCGCTGGGAAGGGAGAAGGCTCAGCACCACTTACTATCACATTTGTTCCTAACTTGAGATTTTTTGGCCTGCTACAAATTGGACCATGAAAATACAGAACATACCATGCAAATTGCTATATATCTCAGCGCTAGCTTGGCTTGTGGTAGAACTCTTCCCAAAGCAAGTATTCCAGGATTGCATATAAATTAAGGCTCATAAATCAGTTGAGAAAAAATCTTCTCTATAGAAATGGCCAGCTTGTTAGAAGGGAGTTGAATGCTACAAATGCTTTTCAGTGAAGCCTTGCTAGCTGTCAAGAATGCACGAGGCAATAGAGTTGTTTGGATTGGGAGCACGAGTAGAATTTTTCTCCCCTCTTTTGAGGACAATGAAATGTAACAGCTTTTCTTCCCCTCAGTGCTGCACAGAGTGACCCTAGCTAGGAGACAACAGCACAGATATAATCTCTGGAAATCATGAAGTGACTGAAGAATGGCTGAGGAGTTCTGAATAACTAAATAAAGTCCTCTGTGTTTTCTTTAGCAAGTAAAGAAAATACTTTTAGAGTTTTACTGTGACTTTTGGGGTCAAGGGGGAATCTTGAGTCCAAATACAACAAACCCATGTGGAAATTACTGCCAAGAGTCTGATAGACTGGGAGCTTGCCTTGAGGCTCAGATGTGCGAATAAAGCTCTCTGAAGGCGGATTGAGTTTGAGTTTTGCTCGGATAATGGGAACCTGGGACTTGGTGCATGTCCTTCCTTCGCTTAAAAAGCTCCGACTGTACTGAGTGTTCCCCCCAACCCATGTTAACAGCAGGTGATAACGCTCCAGAGCTTCCAGGGGATGGTGGGATCAGAGAAAATTAGGTCTTCATTTTTCCACAGGGCCACTCTTAAGCTGGCTGCCGAGAAGGTAGCACTGTAGAAAATGCAGATGCTCGGAGGACGCGGAGCACAGAGTTACTGCTGTGCAGCTTGCTAACACACAGGGCTTCACTACTGAAAAACAGCTCTCGCCGTGTGATTTTTAATTCTATTTCAGTACACCTAAAAATGATGTGTTCCCAAATTGTTAGCCACCAGTCTGCGGGTCACAGCAGAGCTGTTCTTTCCAGTACCCAACGTACAGTACAGACGATCGCCTCATTAGCCAGCTCATTACAATATCATTGGTTTGTTGAATGTTTTTAGGAAATAAATAATCCATGACACAAACAGCACTAAGTGATCTGATCAGGGTCACAAAATATGTTAATGGAAGAGTTAGGAACCAAACTCAGGCATGGGGCCTGCCAAGATCCCAGGCCTGTGCAAGCTAAGTCTGAATATTTTTTAACCACAGTTTCTCACTCTCGTTGTGTTGTTTTCTGCGAAATTAAAGAGCCTTCTGCTTTCAGCAATCTCTTCCCCAAACAAGTTCTTTTAGGTTTTCTTCCTTTGCTCTGTGTCTGCCATCACGAAAGCAGCAACAGCTGTGCCAGAGGAGTTGTGTTCAGAGGAACACACTAGCACGATACAATATTGAGTTGAGCAGAGAGGATCTAAAGGGCTCAAAAATAACTAGCAGAGAGAAAAATTCCCTTGTGTTTATTTTTCAGCTTCATGAATTTTGGTGCATTTTAATATGTGGAATTGGCATCTCTACCCATCAGCCTTAAAGACGTAAACTTTTTTTGCCTCGCATTATTAAAGCGGAGCCAACCTTCTGGAACCGTATTCAGAATAAAATAAAAATGAATAACTCTGGCTCCAAATAAACATTCAAGAGATTTTCAAAGGGTTTTATTTTTAAAGTTTGCTTAGATACTAATATAAAACTTTTATTAGCACATCCATCACAGCCACATCAGGCCCGATTCCAGTTTCATTTACCCCAGCCTGGCTTCACTGACACAGGTGGAACAACTCTTCCTCTGCTCTGATACCCTTACCAACAGAATACTTGCTTCAGAAGCACACACCAGCTATTTCTTATTCTAGGAAGCAGTATGGCTGAGGCCACAACAGGCAACAGATACAAGTGAGGTAAGGTTTGCAGAGAGGTAATATCTTTTATTAGACCAATGTAGCTGGAAAAAACAGATCAGCTTTCAGGCGCACAAGGCCTTCCTCTTCACATGCCTAAAAGCTTGTCTGTATTTTTGAAATTATAACAGTCTAAGAAAAGAGATTACCTCTCTCTCCAAAATGGCCTTTCATACTCATGACCTTCAGCCAAATGAAATCTGGATTACGAGACACAGCAAGTGTATATTTTATCTTATTTTCTTCTGTTAAATTACCATGTATACAAACTCAGTGCCTCTGGGGTTCTCACAGCGTTGCTTGTGCCTCTTACAGGGTTATATTGTACAGTTTCGTCCCAAAGCCACCTACTGCTCACGGAAGAGAAAGTCAATAGCTGACATGCCATGTACCACGCACTATGAAGCGGCCTCAAAAGGACAACAGTGAGCAAATGATACCCTGCATCTGTTCAGATCACATTCATTTCTAGCCACCTAAGGTTTGGCTGAAACAGCTCTTCTAAACCCAAATACACATGTTGGCTTAGAGGCACCATAAGTAAAGTAGCCTAACAAACCAAAGCAATTGGTTTTAATAAGAATCTTGGCTTGTTTTGACAATGCACTGAATCTTCATGTTGGCACCAAGAATGTTTTTTTAGGAAAATGTATGCATCTTTGCAGCACTCAGCAACTAAATCCTCACTGCACTTCATGGAAAGGGTTTCCTGGCTATCCACTTTCTAATGTATTCCAAGTCCCTTGCAACTGATTGTTGTCTGGGCTGGAAATACTTTCATATTAAGCTCAACAATTTGCTGCCATTGCATACAGTGCGAGGGCCCACGAGCGGGGTGCGCAAGGTCACAAATTGTGTCCTTCGTGTTTCCTGATGCACTTAAGAAAGTGGCCAAGGCTATAGGGGCATTTAGATGCTTCCTGAATCGCATCGTGCAGATGTGTTTGTAATAGCTACGGAAGCGGCTGTCTACTGCTACCCAGCCTTATTACAGGCAGTAGCAATACTCCCAGAGTTCAAAGGCATTTCATGCTCACTGAGCGTTTTTCAGCAAGAAATCTGAGATTAAATAAACTTGAATCCTCTCTGAGGAGAAAGCAGAAGATGGAGGGAGAGGAGCTGACTCTCTGCTGCACAGCGTGCATGTTGGTGTACCTTGGAAAACACCCAGGCGAGGTGCACCTCTAACCCACGTCTGGCCAGAACATTTCACCGCTGAGGCCAGATTTATGCCTGGTGCCGTGCTGTTGATTTTAATGGGTTTGTGCCAAGGATGCCAACCTGCTCAAAATCTGAAAATGACCCAAGATATTCTCCAGCCTTTGTCCTAACATCTCTGCACTGAATCCCGAAGGGCTTGCTTAGGGTTTACGTTGGATTTACAGCTTTTTTTCCCCTGTTTTTTTTCCGACAAAAGGTGATAAGTTAGTCTGTCACTAACAGAAATATTTATCTTTTAGCAAGCAAGGATGGGCACAAGATCCCTCTCCCTGGAAAGAGGAACTGCTGACCTGCTCCTTAACAGAAGACTATATTCTGCTCTCGCGGTAAAGAGATAGTGCCCAGGACACCTCAGTGGCCACGTACAAAAAGGTGACTCTGCGTGTTCAGAGGACACAAAGCATCAAATTGTTTGATGTTTTCCTTCTCCCTAACAACCCCGGCTCTGTGGGAAAAAGAAAATACTTGAGTCATGGAACCGACCAAAGTGTCATTCCTGCTGACGGGAGATGTTTACAGAGTCTCAGCTGGTAGAGCACTACCCTTAGCAGGCTGGAAATTTTATTCTTTTGCACCCTCCACACCCTTTGCAAGTGCTGTGGCTTAGGGGTGGGCATGGACTCCATACAGAGCAGCCAAATTCCCACAGGCTGAAAAAATTTCACTTCAGCGTGTCTACAAGATAGAGGTCCAGAGGGGAGGCCGTTCCCCAAGGAGTCTGAAGAAGTCGTGCACTCAGCTGCCTGGTTTTGGCTAGCTGTCACCAGGCTTATAAAGGTATTTACGCTCCTAAACATGCCGCTAGCCGTCCAGACAAATTCCAAGAGACGTGGGCCTTGAGACCTCCACCCTCAGCATGTTTAAGTGCTTAACTTCCATTGACTTCACTGAGACGAAGACATATAAATATAACGCCGCTGCAGATCCGGGCCCAATATGGTTTGGAAAATCCCATTAGATACCATTCCTCATCTTTAGGTGACTAAATACTTCCGAAATCCAGTCCCGAACGCCCTCAGAGACTTTGGACGATCCCCACGTAAGTCTTTTCTGGGCTGCCCAGTTAAAGGTCACTGTTATGATGTTGGAAAATCTTTTCAGGTTAGGCCTGGCCTTGAAAAAGTCACCCAGCTTAGAGGTCAAGAATAATGCAGAGGCAATTAGCAACATCTTCTCAGCTGCAGACAATACACTGTGAGTCCAGGACAGATCTGAAAGCCTGAGAGGCAGACATACAAGAGTGTTATGTCCTCTGTCTGAGAGCTGAATCCCAGGGAGGGTGGAAATAGCAATGTAGGACAGCTGTGAGTATGCTTAGTATTAATATCAAATATAATGGTAATTCAAAACAGAATCTTTTGGTACAGATCTGAACTGCACAAGCCAAGTTATGAAATGATATTAGCATCTGGATCTAAGCAGCAGCTGAGAGTAAGCTAGCCAGCATTTGCCATATGTCTCATCTGCAGAGAATATTTAAATAAGTAAACACAATGAGTTAATAAATACATGAAATAACTTTGCAAGATAAGCACCTCTCTTTGCTCGTGGCATGGCAGATTGTCAGAACAATCACATCCAATGGAAATTCTGAAAGGGGAACATTTTGATGGCACAATACTGGAAATTTTTTTTTTTTTTTTTTGAGTTTTCAATTGGCTGAATAGCACAGCCCAGAATAATGAACATTTACAATGATCCTTATCTGCTGGCAGGTGAGAGGATCCAGTTGCAGTTGCCAAAGCCTTAACTCATCAGAAAAATCAGTGGTTCTTCTCGGAAATATAAGCTGAAACCTTCCACAGAGCTTCTAGCTACATCCCTGTGCAGGCAAAAAGGACTATTATTTTAACGGCATCAAAGGTAGAGAAAGTCATGCTGCTTTCCAGTAATTCGCTGATAACACCTAGAGGGTGAAAGAAGCCTGCTGGTGGTCTAATCTGAACATGAAGGAAGAAAATTCCTGAACGCTAATTCTGGGAAAGAAACTATTCTGTAAAAACAAGCTCGATCCAATATCCTCATTTCATTTTCACCTGTGCACGTCTAAAAGTCTGCGAACTTAACCTAACGAGGATTTCAGGATTTAGCCCAAGAGAAACTCTTCAGGGACCACCAGTTTCTACTTTTCATTAAGAAATTAAGAAAATTCACCCCTTTGAACAGCAGATTTAGGGCTTGAGTACAAGGTCAACAACATTCAGTTGCTTGGCCACATCCACAGGCTTCTAAACACATCCAACCCCCTGAACAGTTTGCCCTGGCTTTAAATGACATTGCTTTGTTGGTGGAGAAGGGAGAAAACTTTTAATTGCATATCAAGGCCTTTATTACTCAGAAATTTTTAATAAGCTCAACGTCTCCCTAGAAAATGGCAATGGCTTGATTTTAATAGCCTCTGGCAATGAATCTCGCTATCAGATTATCAGTCTCCGCTTTCATTTGCTTTGGGTAGGACAAAACGTTCCCTAAAATTGACACTGCTATTAACAATAGGTGCCCAAAGCAATCACTTGCAGCAAATTTCAGAAAAGTTCAGACACTGAGTTTGTTTTAGCTCTCCAGACTAGAACATGTAACACTCCCTTAATTTAGAAAAGGACCTTGCTTCAGTTCCTGAATGGATTGAGGCGAACAGCATTGAACATCTTAGAGACGCACAAACTGAGACCGGTCGACTTCAGTCATTCAGTGCACTCCAGTTTTAGAGAGGATACGGCTAAACGGGGCCGTTCAACAGGGCCAAACCACATCTATTCAGGTTTCGTGGTTTTTATTTCAAACAGGTGTAAAATCTCCACGACGCTTGAAGCAGTGGTGCCTCTCTCCACTACGTCGTCCATCGCTGAGAAATGTTTACCGCACAACAGAAAAGGCAGGAAGGCAGACAGATAGGTAAAGTTCTGATACACAGAAAATTAGGTTGTATCTGCACAAACTATAAATGTAACTTTTTTCTTGCCTCTTTCATATCATTCATGAACAAAGTTGATTTTTAAATGGACTCATTATGATGCTCATGGACTAACGTAAATGCTTTAGGATTCAGTCGGAGCGGCAGATACTGCACAAATAAATCCAATTGCAGTTCCCACGTTCTCTTTCCCTTCTGTACACGGCTCTGTCACAGGAGTCTGTATATTCCTAGCCCACCAGATGGGTAAAGCAGAAGCTTTCTGCACAATATGAGTGTAATTCAGTTCACTATACCTTAGCGTTTCTGCTAGCTCTTGTGCAATTACATTAAGGGTCCAAAACCGTAACAACCGACCTCAAAAGTAATTTGTGCCTCCACCATACAGTTGGAAGTTGCAAAGGACATTGAGGGATATTTTGCCAGTGCTGTAGAGACGTATAAACTATATTCTAGTGCCTGACACAGAAGGGCAAAATGGCTTTAACCAACTAGACAGAGCAATCAGCCCAAGAGCACAAACATACGCAGAAATATGATGGGTATGAAATCATTCAGAGCCAATCAGTAAGCTCCCAACTTCTAAAGCAATTTCATAATTGAGTAATGGGACACAGCAGGGTCTGAACTATTGTGTATTATAATCCGAATGGAATGCTGTGAGAAGACTCGAGCAATCTGATCGTGCAGAGCCCTCGCTCACCAGACATGCCTTTGACATATTTCTTTAAAGTGCAGCAACAAGAGCAAAGGAACTGCTTGTTAATGACACCCTGATGGGTTGTCTGCAGCACTGAAACTGAGATAGCATAGATTGGAAAGCATGTGCCTCTCCTTGGCTTGAGTTAACACACCAGCCCCCACAGACTGCCCACCCACTTCAACCTTAATCGCCGGCGTGCCTGTGCAATCACCAGTTTCACTTCACTACATATTTCCTCCCCCAGAATTTAGCTTATAAAAGAGGAGACACTAATAATCTGAGATGACACCGCTCCAGTTGCCTGTCATTGCTTCGTTCTCTCGTTGCCCGGCCGGGAATACACGGGCTAAGCCGCGGCTATCCACGCAGTGGTGCAGGAAGGGCTCTTTCCCCATCTGACTCTTTCTCAGTCCCTCCTTGGGTATGCATATGCTAATTCCACCAAAAAATTATCACCTCTTTCTGTTTTTAGAGACATTACTCATTCTGCCTCCTTTGCATACTTCTTCTTTCCTCTGCTTACGGACAAGCCTGGACAGAGACAAAAGCCCGAGTGCTAGAAGTGCTTCAGCTAAGTGATACAGTGTGGATGGGCTTGGGCCTAAGCTCTCAGATGTGCTGCAGGAGGGGGCGCAAACCCTCAGTCCACTTCAAGGCAAAGGCTGGATACCTTTCTCCTGCATGTTCCCATCTAATTCATAGGTACAGTCCACTGTCCTTTACATTTAAAAGGCTGTGACTGGGTAGCAGGCCTTGTCCTGCCTCCCTTGCTGTAGGCCAGCTGGAACCATTTTGAACAAAGGGAGATTGCAGCTTTCCGGGTTCATCTAGGAGAAGGTTGTGGTGAGAAGCCCCTGCAGAGTTTGCAACATGAAGAGCAAACTGGGAGACTCCTGCAAGAAGCAGGCAGTCTGCTTGTAGTATCAGACGCAACCAAGCCTCAGAGGCGATGGAAAGATAGAGGCTTTCTCAGGAACCTGAGGGGACTGTATGGCATTTGTGCAACAGGAAGCCCCTGGAAGTTCTTGGATTGCAAAGGCAGACTGGCAGGAAGGAGCTCCTCTCCTCCCCCAGAGATAAGTTTGTTTTTTCAGTGCTTACAGTGTTTCAAGAAGCAGTTTTGAGCATTCTCCTTTTAAAGGAACTGCCTCACCCTAGTTCAGTATTTCAATGCTCTAAGAACACATTGGTTTGGAAATCCGGAGTCTCTTGGTGGCCTCACTTTAACAAGGGTAGGCCAAGGCCCTGGAAGACTCAGGCTGGATGAGAGCAATCTCGAGGCTGGCTCTCAACATCCACGTACAGCTACTCTCAAAAATACACTGCTCTTGTTTTGTCCAAACATGATCTACTCTCCAGAAGGGTAGTGTATGCTATATGGCACGTGAGCTCAAGGCAACCCTCTCCCCTCTGTGATTTACCACATACATGAGCCTATGGTGCATTAACACGGAGTATATCTGTATTCCTTGTGCAGTCATGCTCTCCTCTCAGTAGGAGCTGGTATAAGATGTTTAGATATAAGATGCCGATACTTTTAAAGATTTGGAATCGAGAATAAAGCCAACAGCTACTATAACAAAGGCTGAAATTATCTTACGGGCAGAACTGACTTAGGATGGTGAAAAGAAAGTGGAAATTGGGCTCCAAAAGCGCTTTCAAACACTTTATCCCACATAATTTTAAACCTGTACGTGCGAGATTGTCTTCTCTGCCCAAAAAGAGGTTGCTTTTGCAAAACCTGGTAGAAAGTCCCTTGTTAAATTCTGAGTTTACAAGGATGCTCCCCAAAGCTCACTTGTGTTTATTATCAGAGGATTCTGGTGACTGAGTTCATGAGCAGATTTGTTCCCTCAATTGAAAATTTTGAGCCAAAATTGAAGATTCTCAGCAAAGACAATGGGCTCTCACATCCAAGTGCAAGCCTGGGAGAAACCTGTTTCTGAGAACTGCTTACACCCTTCAGATCAATAGACACACTGTATGGGCCATGGCAGGGCCTGGTGATGCCAACTGGAAGCCTCCCTCTGACTTTAGATGGGCTTTAATCAAGCCCGTGTGAGCTGTGTGCGTGCATGCAAGACAGTCTGGATTTGGATTATCAAACACTTGCAACAACTCACTAGTAAGCTGCAGACCAAGACTTTCTTTTTTCAGAGATTATTCAATAAACACTTCCAAAAAGCAAGTTTCTCAGGGAAAAATCCAGCCTTTTCGTACAGACAACTCCCATATCGGAAAAAAAGGCAACACTACTCACATAAATTATTCATTACAAATTACTCACCCGGTTCTTGTAGCCAGTTGAGCTTTTCCTCTACCTGGAACTGTGAAAAAACAAACTCAGAGTCACTTCAGATAGAGAAGAAAGATCACTCCAGCCAAATGAATGACTTTCAATGAGACTAAGTTCAGAGGCCCCCATCTGCAGGGGGCACAGTGGGATCTAATTTGCTGTCAGGATGCTAATCTGCCCTCTCTTGCCCTCACCCACCTGGAAGCACACCTGAGTAAGCAGGGCTGGCTATGGTGGAGAGGCATCTTGCCTTTTCAGCTAAGCCAGGCCGGGCAGTTTGTTGGGGATCACTGAGAAATGTGATAACATTGGCAGGAGAAGGCACGGCTCTCACACTTGTGTTGTGCTGCCAAGTGAAGTGTTTGACAAGTGAGAGCACCTGTGGCTGGGAAAGGGGCTAGATCCACTCCCTGCTGATGGCAGAAGGTAGCTATTTTGCAACATTAATAAAACCATCAAGTCCATCTTTTGCTATTCAAATTCTAATTTTTCCACCAAACCCAGCAGCAAATGTCTACACTGACAACTTGGGCATCATTAAAGCTTCTCTAGAGCTTTTCTTCTGCAGGGGGGCAAACAGGTATAACTGAAATTAAACAATAAAAACAAAAATGGCACAAATTGCACGGAGGTCTTTGGTGAGTAACTAAAAGTGTTGTCACACGTTCATGGAGAAGTGTCTCACCAACAGCGCACCATTTCTGTGTGATTAGGAAGGCCGCAGAGCGGCAACAGATGGGGTCTATGTAGACCTGGAAACGAAGGTGCCTTCATGGGTCGGGGGCATCATCTCTGCCCAGTCGGTGAATCTCACTTGTATAGCAGCTTCCACTGAGAGAACTGTGAGATAACGGTACTGATCTGCAGCCTCTGGAGGGCCTTATGGGGAATGTATAGAGTGTTCCTGAAGCCACAGCAGAAACTGGAAGATGTCCAGTGTTAAATGATGCGTTTGTATGCCTGCATGTTTATACATAGATGAGTAGGGAGAAAATGAGTAAATTCAGGCTCTCTTCAAGGAGCTGAGGGTTTAGGCAATGAATGTTTGTGACTCATTATTTCAGAAATGGCAGAGGGAACCCACCATGCTGTGCAACGTACATAACAGACATTGCCTGCTCCAAGGAGCTTACTTCCTGGGTAGTTTTGTTTTTCCTCTTTCAGTTTGTATCACTGTCCCAGGGTATCCCTGAGCACATTTTACAGTCTTACGGTGACTTTTTTTTTTTTTTTGGCAGGCCTACAACACATTGTTGTGCATCAAAAATAACTGTTTTACCCAAGAGAGTGATTTACCTGACCACCTCTAACCTTCAATCCACACCAAGAGGCAATTATAAGAAGCCATTCAACAAGCGCCCATCACTGTGCCATAAACAGAAAGAAAGAGTAGATAGTGTCAAAACAGGAGATAAAACTTCTATTTTTTGAGAGATGCCAGAAGATCAATCAGTGGAAGCAAAGCACTAGAACTTTACTGCAAAACAGAGCGATGCTTTATAGGGTTTCCCCCTTGAAATGTAGGTTATTTGCAAGCAGTGTCTGCCACATTTACTAGCATCCTGTTGTTCCCTGTCAATGCCAGAGTCATAACAGAAAACAAACACAGCCCTCACAGTGAACTCTAGGAAGTCTCCCTCGTCTTAGCACTGTGAAAGCAGCAGCCATGCTGCATATTGGCACGAAGCAACTTCCGTCTCCTAGTCTCGATCTGCAGAGCTCCTGTGTACTATCAACAAAATGAGGCATGTCAAAACTCCAGTTTAAACACACACCTTCCTTGGGGTGACAGCATTACCGATCATTTGGATTTTACAAAACAACATGGCTTGTGTAATTTCAGATCGCTACATCTTCCCCTTTTTAACGCATCCAAAAAAGGTCTTATCTACTACCACAAATTTATCAGTCACATCTTCCAACTATAAAACTCCTAAGACAAATCCTCCTGTCATGGAACAGTCCTAATGTACAACAGTTGAGGAAACCATAGCATTATGCATTATTCTGCATCTGTTGCCTTGGCACATTTCTTCAGCCCGGCCCTGGTCCGATTTTACAGTGTATCTGGCAACTTCAGCCCCTCAGGTTGAGCTCAGCTGAGTTTTGCACATAAAACAAAGCAGCGTATTATTATGTTTTCAAAAACAGGGCATGCATTTTTCTAACTGACAGCTCTTCTGAAGTTTTAAATGACAATTTTTTTTTAGCACTTCAAATAAATACTTTAACTTGTTTAAAAGGAATTACTTTAAGTGAGGCAATTGTGGACTTCAGCGTTTCTGTTTTGCCTTACCCGAAGCTCACAATAGAACAATGTGGACTTTCAGACTTACCAGGCAGTTAAGAACTGTGTGCTGTGTTTATACATGAACACTCTTTTGGAGGGATTAATGGCAATTGGAACCAACAACTCTTCAGAACTGAGGTTCTCCTTTGGCAAAGGCCCATCCAGCAGAAGACGGCGAGAGAACACTCTAGTGCATTTATTCCAGTGGAACAGCTCTTCCTGCATTCTTCCACCTACTTTCATCTTCCTTGTGCTTGAAATTTAGAGGATGATTTAGCAGACCTGACTTTGGCTCCTAATGAAGGCTTTCTGACTTGTCAGTCTCTCCAATGGCTGCTGCGGGTAGCCTTGACACTAATTTGGGAGGTATCCACTGGTAGAAGCCAGTGCCTAATGTTAGACCATCTGGACACCCACAAAGTGCCAAATGCTGTAGTTCTTATTAGGCCAGTTTCTTGCTCAAGTCAAATGATATTTTGATTGACTGACTGCTAAAACGCTCAGGATTTGACACCCCCCCCCCAACATGTTTGTGTCACTGTCTCCAGGCCCTCTGTAGCAGTGATGATGGACTGCTCATCAGCTCTTTACTCAGTTCGCAACAGAGCCAGCTGAAAATTTTTCAACAGAGCAATTTCTCATCCAGTACAGTGTATTCAAAATCAAAATATTTCTCAGCAGTTTGTCAATTTCAATGAAATTTTACAACAGGAAAATGTCAAAACATGTTGTTTCATCACCACCACAATGGTTCTTTTCAATGATATTGACGTGTTCCCTTTCACTAGATTCATTTCACTTCCACTTCTGGACATACATGAATATTGACTTAAACATTACACATATTTTATATTTTGCACTGCTTAATGCCTTAGTTTTTCCATTTTTTACATAACGGGAAAGTAGAAACAAAAAATATCATGTAAATTAAACTTGCTTTCTGAATATTTTCTACATTTACATTTTATGGGAAATTCCAAAATTTCACCTTTTCATCTTGATTCATCACAAAAAGAAACGGGGAGTGTCAGAACTTCTCCTAGAACGGAAATTCCACTTTCTGACCGACTCTACTGCTCAGTGCTCACCCAGACATGGCTGCAACTGAAAGCCTTGGCTCTGTGGGAATGTCTAAGGTAAATCTGATTCACAAGCCTAGCAACAGTCTGAGAGAACACAACTGGCAAATCACCCATTTGCGAAACTCAGTGAATCATCACAGCTTTGATGCAGTCTGCCCTTCTTGTGAGGAAAATGTACCTCAGCAACAGAAATAATATCTTAAATCAGATGCAGCTTGAAATATTTATCTACTGTTCTGGGAAGACGAATTGTAGTGGAACAAATCCTCGGAGTTATTTTACTCCTAAGACAGGCAAAACTTTTTTCTGAATGTACCTTCACTGAAAATGAGAGCGAGACAGGAATGCGAGGCTCTAAGTTCAGGCCATTGAAGTAATAACACCATGTGATGTTGGACATCCCTCCTCCCCACAGGCTTTGGCTGAGGAGCTTTTGGAATCCACGCCAGATCCCACCACAAGCGGAGGAATCCCTTCCCCGAGTGAGTTATGGTATGAGTGTTTGTGGCACGGGAGACCACTCTGAGTGCAGAGTGGCACATCCCAGTTGAAATTCAGCCAATCCCTCCTCTTTTGTCTGAAACGCCTTCAGACAGAGATACATTCCTCTGGACAGAGTTACTCCTTTCTTTCTGAACCTACTTCCTTGATTGCTGGAACTCGTCCATCACTTGCTAGAGTTTACTGGTTTCAGGTGATATAGCTCCCTCCTATTTATTTGGGGATCAAGTGGCAAGGCAAGGAAGGAGAGGGGAAGTGGCCACACAGGCTGGTGCAACACTGAGGGGGACTCATCTGCAGAAGGAGAGGAAGCGTCAGTTTGCCAGGATGAGATCTGATCCCTTCAGTGCTTCCACTTTGTTTCCGAGTTGCAAAACGATATTGGCACATCAACCACCTTTTTCCCCTTTACTTTCCTTTATTTCCTTGTCGTCCTTGTCCTTCTACATTTCGTTAGAGCAATCGTCTCAGAATTCCAGTAGTACCCAAAGGCCATTTGCTTTTGAAAAAAATGTTGGACCTGTTTTCAGGGTTGTTGCTGTTTCTAAGATGACCTACAAAATGACTTCACCTCTGCAAGGCAAACCACGGATGGTCTTGTAATCCTAGCAGTTGAAGAACCTTGCTCACCACTGGTAAGAGAACTTAGAAGATTAGGTAAATGCAGGTTTATCTTGGCCAAATTGTTTCAATTTCTTCAACCTTTGTTCCTATACCCACTAATATTTAGTTGCGGCTAGGCTACAACCTCTGGATCAGATCCAAGAATAATTTATTGACTCTGTGACCTGCTCCTCTGTCCACTCTTCTGGGGGGGCCCTTTGGCCCTTTCCACTTGTCATCCAACTAGAGACAAATTCAGCATAGAAACAAAATGAGCTCCCATCGCAAGACCAAGGGCACTCAGCTACTCAGACCACATGTGCCCACCCCCAGCCAAAAGGTTACGAACCACGAGGTTAGATCATAAGTATAACAGGGTGGGAACTTCCTAGCCGAGCCTCAGTTGAAGCCTCTTAAGGCAATTTCAGTGCAAATAAACAAATAATAATATTCTTCGAATTTGACTGATCTGGCGCCCCTAATCTTTCAGGCTGGCTACCCTCAGACAGAGCTCAGAGGACTAGAGGCTACCTCACAAGCTGTCTGGTTAGAACTGTGCTGACCATGTCCTGGTAGGGAGCAAACAGGGCCGAGTCCAGAACATGATTTCACAGCTGCACAGCTCTGCACAGCTCTAGCCTTGGGTGATGAAATAAGGCCCAGACAGGAAGCAGTTTTCCTGAACAGTAAGCTGCTATTTTTACACATTTCGTTTTTCTAACCGAAGAGACACTTTAAAGTCAGTGGGATCTGCTCTGAATCAGTCCAGCACCAAAATCCAGAGGTGCCCCTTTCTGTGGAGCTACGCAAGGAGCTCTCCCCACCGAGTAGAGGACAGGGCCTCGCTTTCTTCTTTATCGACAGCACAGCGCTCTCATCGACCAGTATTGACTCAACGTAGCGGTAAACCCAAGCCAAAAATCCCAGTGGACAAATCTGCCCTGCGTAGCTCTTCGAGGAGCGAGATGGGTCGTGAAGGAGCTCCCACCGGGGTCGTGAAGGAGCTCCCACCGCTCTCCCTGTGGGTCAAGGACGCCACTCGCCAGAACAAGCGCGCGCAACGGGGCAGCGAGGTGTGGGACGGAGCCTGCTGCGTTGCCTCGCCAGCAGCTGACCCGCTGGCTGGCGTCCGCTACCTGCTCCTAACACGCGTGACCCAGCGCACGTTGGGGATGAAGGCACTGGGTGCAAGAAACTGCAGGGAAGGGCTGCAGCCCGTGGACGTAGCCACTGGTTCCCTACCGCAGCCGCTGCGCGGGTCTCTCATGTGTACGCCGGGGCGACGGTTTCCTAGAGCCCCTCTGGGCCCCGCAGGCCCTGGGCGCAGGCAGGGGAAGGACGGCAGGGCCCAGGGACGGCAGCCGGGCGGGACGGCAGAGGCAGGCTCCGTCCCCGTCTCGGCACAAGGCGACGGCCCTGTGCACTCGGCGTGGCCCCGGGCCCGGCCGCTCCGCGCCCCCACCGCGGCGCTGCGGGCCGAGGGAGTGGCGGCGCTTCCCCAGTCCCAGAGCAATAGAGCTGGAATGAAGTCACAAATAGCTGCAGCTTCGCGGGAAGGAGCTGGAAGGCAGAGTTACGAGGGGGGAACATGCTGTTTACGCCAGAATCGCTTGACATACAGTAACACCCAGGAGCAAGAGCGGGGAATATTATTATAGTCCCGTCTTTGAACGGTTTCTTTCCCCCCCTCCGCGCGCCCGGGCGTGAAAAGTCTGAGCTCAGCTGGACTAGGACGGAGCGAGATGGGCAGGAAGGAGCACACGGCTTCGCCGGAACGGAGCCCCTCGCCGAGAGCCCTGCTGCGGGACGATCTGCGAGGAGCCGGGGGAGGCTGCTGCGCAAGTCGCGCCGGCGCACCGAGGAGCCGTGCCATCGCCTTCCCCTGTTGCTTCACACCAGGACGTTTACTTCAGCTGGCGGGAGCCTCATTTGCCGCAGCGGCGCATGCAGTGACCACAGCGTCTCGCCACCCTGCCGTAACACGCGCAACCTCTGTCCGTTTTAAGCAGGAAACGCTTAACGAAAGAAGACGCTCGGGGCTGAAATGCTCACCAGACAAACCTTGCCAAAGCTTCAGCATCACCTTTGTCTCCTCCGCTTCCCGAGGACTCCGTCTTGCCTGCAACGCTGCACGCTACACAGACAAATCAAGAGTCTGAAGACAGGACTTAATGAAAACATATAAATTAACATATGCCTCCTAGGGGGGTTGTTAGGCTTAGCTCATTAGTGGTTTAAAGCATATCCAGTGCTCTAAGTTATTTGTTTGTTTGTATTTTTGCAGCTGTCCTTAGTTCTATTAGGTCAAGAAGAGGTGTGAGGTCCAAAATAGCATCAGGATGGCTGAGCTTATGTTTCCAGCCCTGAAAAAACAATGAAGTGCTAATAAAAAAAAAAAAAAAAAAAAAAAGGCCTAGTGAGAAAGATTTCACTCCAAAGCCCTTCACAAACAACACATACAACAGCATGGAAATGCAGGAGCCTTTGCACTCTGGGGAGGGGAGCTCCTGCCAGCTACTTTGGGAGGAGAAGTGGAATCTCGGTGGCTTGGGGAGGAAACTTTGGCCACAGATACCAGAGCAAGAAAAGTCATTGGATCTTTACTCCTTATCCGCAGGCCTCACAGCAGCGTCTCAGTTTGGCTGAGCGGCTGACGTGGGGTCTGAGGAAGCACTCGGTCCGCTCCGGCTAGTCAGTACTACTGAAAACCAGTTCTGTCTGCGCCGGTTTCCAAAAACTCCGTAGGGGTGTAATCAGGCCTGGGAGCATGCGTGCCTCTCTCTAGCTGAGGCACTGCAGCCCAGGCCCCTTCTCCGCACGCAACCCAGAGAGAGGGGGAGCATGCTCTTCCAAGATGGGGAGTAGGCCCAGGGTAAGGGGAGCGGTGCCGCTCCTCCCCATCACCCTGTCCTTTAAAGCAGGGCTGGGTCTGCTTCTAGCACTTCTTTGTTTGTAAGTGCTACTCCTTTTGCCAGCTAAGCGCAGCAGTACAGGCCTGGAAGTGGGTGTAAAGCCATAAGTAAAGATTGGAAGCCTCCAAAAATCACGTAAAAGAGCTGTTGCCCGTATCTGGAGTGCAATTGGAGGGCTCAAAGCAATTCGCATGCATGGCCCAGTGTTCAGTCTCCCAGAGTACAAAGCTCTGGTTTCTACTCCAACTGGCTAGGCTGGAGCGGACTTGAACGTCCATCTCTGCATTCTGAGACTTAAACAAACATTAAGCTGGAGGAGAAGGTCTACATTTCTGGAGGGAGCAGGGCCAGTTCTCCAGTGGACCTGGGCTTGTTTGGAACGGTGACTGCTTGTCACCAGTCCAAGATCTGCTGGATAAGAAGCAGCATTGAATGGAAGTGATGACTCAGAGCAGGCCAAGGCAGCACTGAAGTGATGTGCTAGCTGGAGGGTAGCACACGGCTCTAGCATGCCATACAGGCTGCATATGCATGGCATATTTACCGTTAAATGACACAAAATCAGACTGACTGTTCAGGCAAAGTCCAAAGACAAACAGAAAGGTTACCTCAGGACCTCTCCTCTCCCTTTGGTTAACTCCATCAGGGATGTGCCATCGTTTTTTAAACAACGAAATTCCACTAAAAATAAGTGACCTCTTGGCTCACCATGGACTCTCAGTTCCTGGGTATAAACATTGCTGAGAAGTGATGGAAGAACAAACCATCAAGCAACACTCCAATGGAAACTTTATCCCTGAAAATTACCCTGAGCACAGCAGGAGTACTGCTCAGTATCCTGCCTTTGAGAAGGGGTCAGGGAGAGTCTTCCCACAAGATCCTTTTCTTTCTATAGCTGTCGTTAAGTGCGACCTTCTTTGCTGAAAAGAGAAAAAGGTGCCTCTTCAGAGCCGCTGAGGTAAAAGCTATCCTTCCCAGAGAGGATTTGCTCCAGTATCTGGAGGTGGGGTGGCTTTTTGAGATGCAGAGAGGCACCCAACCTCTCCCTTCAGCTCAGTGACAGACTCTCAGCAAGGAATTCCCCTTCCACAGGCGTGCCTGCCCCCTGTTCCACATCACAGGATTAATCTTAAGTCACTAATGGTGGACTCGCAGCCCAGGTAAAGTCACCAGCACGTTCATTTCTTCGGTGGGGCCAGAATCCCACCAGAAAGACTTCGGATGGGGCAAGAAGCTGTTCAGTGCTAAGTAAAAGAGATGCAATACTGGCTATAGGAGGAGTTAAACGACAGAATGAAAACGTAAAAACAAGCATGCAGAAAACCAGCGCTTGCAGGCTGCACATCCAGCAAAGGGGAGCTGCATCTGACATGCATCTGGCTGTTAAGTCTTGTTCCAGCATCCAGCACAGAAGTTGGAGGCAGGCTTATCTTATGCCTGTCAAACTCAAGCTCATTGCAGGAGAGTTTTGTTGTTTGGTTCTTTCTTAGAAGGGAATGAGCTCAGATGAAACTGAAGCAGGTGCTAATTAAAAACAGGACTGTTCTTCAAACTGGGCTTTTAATTACTGTAAAAATATGTCAAGGAAAGTTGCAAAGGGGAAGAAAAATAGTAATTTCTTGTGCTACCTGCCATTTTCACTTGATTACCATCGCACTTTTCTGTAGAGGAAAAACATCGGTCCTTCATAACAAACTCCTCTCTTGGGGGCTAGTGTGAATTGAGAGCTGTGAGGCCCTGCCATGGGTTCCAAAACTAGCAGCATAATGTCTGTAACAGACATGCTACCTAATTAAATTGTTAGGGAACAGGCTTTTATATCTTTAACACCTAATTTACTATTGTTTCTTTGAAAGTGTTTGGCTTCCCTGTGGTTTCTTGGGCCTCCCTTCTCAGTTTTACGATGGCTTTTAAGTTTTTCGTGTGTGTTTCAACTAAATAACCATTTTGGAGGTTTTGTTAGGGTCCCTGCTAGAGTCAGACCGAGGGAAGCAGGGGCCAGTTTTACTGTTGTTCATGCTGGGTGAGTTACCACTACCGTGCTAATTATGTAATTACCCCATTTTAATAGCTATTGTATACTGCTTTATTGCTAACAAATCTTATTTCCTTTTTCTTTTCTCACTGATTGAATGCTAAAAGTATAAGGACACACGCAAATATTATACTGCACTATAAACTACGATACGAGCCTTGCAAGAGTTAGCAGGGCTCTAATCATAAACAAACATCTTCAAGACTGCAGCCGGTTTATCCAAATCTATATGTCAGTAGCAGTGATGTAATTTTTGCTCACCAGGAAATGCAAAACTGGAATTGGGTTCATTTCTCAACTACCAAGTGCTACACTGAAAAGGCAGTTACAGTCTCCTAATGTAAGTAGGTTTGTACTGTGCTTACCACCAAGAGCATGGTTAGCACATCTAGATTCTGCTGTACCAGAAATGAGTAATGAACATATTAATCAATTGCTTCCTCCGTGACATTTAAAATAAAATGAAAGATTTGGCTCTGGAGAGGTGGGGCGATGTTTTTTTCAAAAATATTCCTGAATGCAGCGTAGTTATTTGGAGTCCATGGCTGAAAGGACACGATAGGATACACTTCAGCACACTGACAATATCAAAATGCAGTGGCGCAGGGAGAAAACGTGAAATGTCACCAAATTCCTAGGAACTACCCAAGTGCCAGGGAGATCAGAACACGCAAAGAATTGTGCTTGATTATGCAGAAAGAGATGAAAAAGCATTGGCCCAGGCTATAGCGGTGGGGAGAGAAAAGGATGCAGAATTCATCATTCATAGCAGCATTTGTATTTAGGACCTCAAATCAGCCTGCAGCTTAGAACTGGCTGACTCATGGCTGGCTGCCCTATGATGAGAAAAATTATACCAGAAACCAGTGCAGCACAGGGAAAGAGTCTAAAATCCTCAAGTTGAGAGAGGCAGGCATTTAAGGTAATGAGCTGCAGGATGGTGGAAGGGAACATGGAGAGCTCCCTGGCAGCTTTCCCCTCAGAGAGAGATTTTCATGCTAATATCCAGCTCGAGCAGGAACACATATCCTGAGCTTGTTTCCCGCCGCAGAGAGTAAGAGTGGGGAAACACACCTGTGAAGAGCCAAAAAGTCTCAAGGGCTGAAAACTGAGGTAAAGGATGGTATCAGCTTCATGGGATAACACCAAGGTGGAGTGAGAAGCGTGAGGCACCTGGCACACAGAGATGAAGGGGAACCTCCTGGAGCTTGGTAGAAGACCTCCTGGAGGAGGTACTCTAGGATGTAGCATCCAGGTCAAGAAGGGGGCGACTGATAGGCCAAGGGTAGAGAGGCTACACTGAACATCTAAGCTCCTTGCATGCAGGGCTGAAGAGCAGAACCAAGTGGTTCCCCCATGACGCCTTACCACGACTCTACTGTTTTTCCTGTGGAGGGAAAGATAGGTTGTTCTCCACTCTTCCCAAAGGAGGTCTCTCATTACTGCCCTTCTTTGCTTTCCACCTTGTTTCCTGGTTCTCTCATCTCTCAGATGGAGGGATCCCATCTCCCTGCTTACCCACCCTGGAATCAGCTCTTCAGAGGAGGGGAGATCCTTGCCTCTCTGTCCTGGCTGTGGGTACAATGTCCTTTTCCTGGAGAGCTGGGCTTCCTTCCATGGTCATCTTCAGCCTTCTGACGCATTACAGTCTTTCCTTGCCCTCGTGTACAGGGGGAAGCACTGCACAGAGATGACATTGCCAGGGAGGAAGTTCACTTGTGTCCTGCTTTCTGAATGCTAAACTATGTCATGAAATAATATATTTATAATGGTAAATATATGTATATGTATTGATGCCATGATCATACCCTCTCAAGACTAAAATAAGCCTATCACCTCACACAAAATTCCCTCATTAAAAAGAAACATTGATTGTCTGCTACTTTTCCCTCTCTTCTTGCTTTCCCTCAGTCTCAACTCCAGGTCTCATCCCTCAGTTTATCAGAAGGACATCAAATCCCTGGGCAGGTAAAATCCACACTGAATTCAGTCGGAGCTTCACCCGCGCCATCGTAGTATCGACCAGCACAAAATGTCACGCCTGCTCATTTTCACACCTTTCACCTTGGCTGCATGTTTGCGTCTCTTTGCAGAGGCCAGCCAGAAATGTGGGGACACACAGCCAGATGCCACACAGGCTGCTTCCCTCACCCGCGTCGGCTGCCCCGCAGGCCCGCTGGGCACTTCCCGCAGGCTGCCCATCTCTGCAAAACCCTGCAGAGGCCTGCCGCTGATCTCCTACGCATTCCTCCTTAAATCTGTCCTTTGCCAGCATATCTACCAAAAAATGACAGCAGAAAATTGAATTAGGCTGCTGGTGTGCTAAGACCACTGTCTATCATGCTGAGCAATATTGGCTCATTGTCTTCCCGTGCTCTCTTTCTGTCTGCATCCATCTGCTGTCTTTCGTCTTATGCCTAGGTTCAAAGCTTTGGTACTGCATAGAACACAGGTCAATGACAAAAGCTTCTGGATGCTGTGATGATAGCTATAAAGACAGAGGCGCATACATACACACATATATATTTCCTTACATTCAGTGGAGTCCAGCTTTTGGCAATCAGTGCCTTGTTTCTCCTGGCTAGGTGGAAAAAAAGAATCCCATTAGAAAACGGGACTTCGCCGATATCTAAATGTCTGCAGAATGAGATCTATTTGAGCAGATTCTTCCAGCAGGAGAATTGAAGTGTTTCATTTCACGCCAGACCAATAAAAAATTCCATATCTGCCTGAGCCGTCATGGTGTGCCATGGCCAGACATTACCGCAGCGTATGGGGCAGCTCAGCAGCAGGATTATAGCGAATATTAGGAGAAAAAGGACAGCTGGAAGAGTAGGGCTCTTAAATGAGACCGGGGGCAGGAGGGAACCTGCAGCTACAACTCTTACAAGACCCTGGGACAGCTGAAGAGATGCACTGAGTAACGGCAGCGTGACCTGACGTAACACAAGATAATGTTTCCACACCAGAAGTTGTCTAAGCAGTTTGTGTGGTTAGAAGATTCAATATTCTGAATTTTCACTGTGAAAAAAACTACCAAAATCTCTTTCAGCATGAAGCTAGCAGCCTGCGTTCCTAGTGCTGAGGACAAGGTGGGCCAGAAAGAACAGGAGCGACTACACTGTCCTGTGCTGACTGTTCCTCTTGCCGCGAGCAGCGGCAGGGAAGCAGGCCAGTTGTGTGTTAAGTGCTGGACTTTGTACACAGTTCTATATTGCAGTTTTGAGACTCTGCGCAGGGAGGACAAAGAGCTTACTCACAAGAGCTAAGTATCATTTAGCTGTTAAAATAAGTTGCCATCATGGTGAGTCCTGAGCAGGCCAAAAAAACCTGACCCCAGGGCCTTGAGAAAGTCAGTCCTGAAATCCTCGAACGGGCAAAAGTATTTTAACGTGGGTTTTGCCCAAGTTGAGACTACACGACTGGACCTGTAAGAGCAGCTGACTCTCCCTGGACCCTGCTCCATTTGCTTTGGCAGACCAATGTGGATGAAGCTGGCTCTGGGTGGGGTTCTCCGATCCAGCCTGCTGGCACATCCAGTCAGTGTTTCACCCAAACTCACACTCCTGCAGAGATCTGTATTGACACTTGTTTTTTTTCAATTAGAGACATTTCGTATTATGACTTTTCAGCCCAGAGTGACTTTTTACTGACTTCTTAGCTGTGTTTGCTAACAACTATCCTGGTATGCCCCTCTGTCCAACCCCAGAGCATATCGGTCCACTATCTTTCAAAGTCTGTATGAGCCAAAAACACCCCACGGTTATCACCTACTGATACGTGATCATTAATGAGCAGAGCTCCTTTACTCTGGTATAAATTCAGAAGGACTACAGTAATTTTTTGAAATGCCGGGCTAGGAGAGCAGAAAGCAGGAGCTCTTCCTCTTCCTCCCCATGTCCAGTACCCAGCTCATACCTCGACCGCGCTCACTGATTGTAGGAGGCACTGGCTAGTTCAGGAGAAGGTCTGAGACCATGGAGTCTTTTACTTGTGGGCTGCCCATTTCATCCAGGCCAACCTAGATTAGTAATTCCTGGAAGCTGCCTTTTGGAAGGCCCAAAAGGCAAGAGTTGGTGCACAGAACCCAGCATCAAAATGTTTTGAGGCTTTTGCTAGAAGTCCTACCTCCCTCTACTCAGAGTGCTTCTATCCTTAGTGCTAACGCAGCTCAGGAATCTCGTACAACTGTCTTGTCACCCCTTTTTTGGTCTTCAAGATGGCATTGCTGTCACTTCGCTGACAACTACGCTTTAATGAAATACCCCAGCAGGTATCTGCAACCTATGTTGCAGTTATTCACCCAGGAACACTTATCACGCACCACATCGTCATGACCACATATTAATGGCTAATCACTTTTTTGAAGCTGCTGGCTCAAATCCTGGATGATTCATCCAGGTGTGAGTCCAGGGACTAGAGCAGAAAAGCATCTTTCTTTTCCTTGCAGTTGAGCTTTCCCCAGATATAGCTTTGAAGATATTGATTGAGGTCTACTAGTGACCTCTGTATTTCAGACCTCTCTTTCTTTTCACTGTCAGACTTGCAGGATGCCCCTCGGAAGGGTCAAAACCTGATCAATTCATCACAACTTGTATTCTCAAGAGTTGCATGAATGTTAGGTAGGTGAGTGGAGATACAAACTGCAAAGTGTTCATTCCCCCTCCCCCAGTTTGCAAGTGATTTCCACTGGCTTTTACTTTCCTCCTGCACATACTACCCTGAAAGAGTTAAGAAAAATTTACAATATTTTTAACTTATATTACTCACTTGTATTGAATTATTCTTGGATCGCATATTAAATGGAGATTTTCCATATACTATCTGTCACAGATGGAAAAAAACCCATCATCTATGGATGAGTGTAATCCATTCATTGGTTTACGGATACAGACCTCTCCAGGGATTGTCAGAAATAAACATGATGTCCCTGTTTGCAGGATTTTGCATTTGGATTGCTGAGCTAGCTGAAAAAATGTGTGAAATCACATGTGAGCCGACAGCTCCCTATTGACTAGGCATACGAACAAGCTCGCATGTGTTATTTATTCCAGCAAATCCGTGGACTGTATTGCACACATGAAATGGTATCCTACTTTGAAATTAGAGGTAATAATAATCAATAACGCTTTGTTCGTAACACATCTTTCATGTACAAATACTGAAGTAACGTCAGGGGAGATGGAGCACTGATGCCCTCAGCTTGCAGGGGAGGCAGCCCTGGGGAAAAGCAGAGAAGTCATTCGGGGAAGGTGACACCAGATATTACTCAAAAAGATGGACCGGAAACCGGTCCCTTCAGCCCAGCAAACGCCAGCGATAAACTGCCTGCTGACAGAACACCTCACTTTGGGATGTCTCAACCATGCTGCATACGTAGATATTTTTTTTTCTGCTTGTTTTTGAAGGAAACAGTCTCTGCCGGAGCCACTTACCTGGCATAACGGGCCTCAGCAGTTAAAAACTGCTCCTTGTTTTGGGAATTCCTATGAGGACTACAGACGTGGGCAGACCCAAAGCAAGGGCAGACCGAAAGGGGAAAGGCAGGACGCACATTTCTATTCCAGCCCACCTAGGACGACCTTTCTTTTATACCTAAATGCTAATAGCACAGATGACATCTGCTCCCCAAGACAGAAGTCACCCCAAGCCACCACAGCCCTAGATTGGTCCAAAATGTCCCTCTTCACTGGGGACACTGAGATATTTCTGCCCTGGCTCACCCATTACCAGACAGACTCATGCTTCCTCGGACATTTCTTTCCAGTTCCTCCTCACGGGCCCCGAGGCCCGTCATGACCTTCGTGCTGGGGGGAGTCTGGGGCAGGAGGAGGAGGCTAGACGTCCTGCCCAGAGACGGCACTGTCCCTCTCGCTCCACCAGCGGGAGGCCGGCCAGCCCCAAGATGAGACTGGCCGGAGCAGGGCGGCCCCGCGTCAGCAGCATCCTCCGACTACCGCTTTAAATCTAGCGCTTACATTTCGGAGACAAGGGAGGATGCTAACAACTGCAGACCAAATGCAGACACAGGATTAATATTGCTCTCAGCAGCAGACTTCTTTCCTGCATTAAAGTCAACACATCACCCAACACTTACTTCACACTCTCCCTGGGGTGGCCAGCAAGTTCCCTTTGTAAGGTTAATACCTTCTCCACCCCCACCACCCCCCAAGAAACAGGATATTTCCTAGCTAATTTATATGTGTCTAATTTTCATATCAACAAAACTGAAGTCATCATTAGGGTCTTTTTCGGGCTTGGTTTATTTCTCTTCACATTTCCTTCCTTGCTAAGTTCATTTCAATTCTTGCTCGCCTTTCCCAGATTCCAATAACCACAGGTTTCTGGGTTAACAACAAAATAACACACGCTGGAACCTGTTCAGACGATTTTTTTTTTTTTTTCCTTTCCTTGCTTGGGAAACCTTTTCCCCTCTCTTTCACCCTCCCCACCTGGGAGTTCAAAGGGACATGCTCGCAAACACGCACCGCCGCGTGTGCCGTACCCACACTTGCCACCTTGAGGGAGGGAGCGACCAGAAAAAGCGCACTGGTGAACATTTGTGCAGATATTCAGTTGGCATCCCCTGATGTCAAATCTGGCTCGTCTTGGTCTAGTAACTGCAGAAAAGCATAAACGAGTCAGGTAGACAGCAAGAGCCACACTGCTGCTCGGCGCAAGCAGGAGCCTCTCGGAGCAGTGCTGTGCCTCGCACAGGGAGCGGACTTGTCCTCGAACTCATTTTCTTCGTGCTTTGTCCTCCTCTTTCATTCTGATGACTTTTCTCACGCTGGCATACTAAATGCTGCACAAATCTACTACCGCGCCCCGAAAAGCTTAGTCTCGATAAACCCCCAGATCAAAGCCCAAAGACGAGATCTGTGCACCAGCGCACAAGCAGCAGCGAGACCTGATCTTGGGCTGTTCTTGCCTGTGCCTTTGTCTCTTACCATGACTATTTTATTGCTGTTATTGCCAATTAATTCTATGAAACACTATGCAAAATGAGCGTTTGGTCCTGCCAGCTCCTCCTTTATAGCAAACGGCGCACGCAGACGTTTCTGTGCTGTGTTTGTAGAGCACGTAGCTAGCTGAGGAGTCTGAAGGAACCTGCTTGCTGCTAGAATGGTCTAAATGCTAAAACAGCAGCAAATAATTCAACTGCCTAAAGGCCCTGGCATTAATGGGGCAACCCCAACTGGTTTGCATGTCACATTAGTAAAGTGTCCTCAAGCAGCATACAGCGAGTCTAACCACAGGGCGCAACCTGAACAGCTGGGGGTCAACTCCCAGCCACTCACTCATTGGCAAACCTTCCCTTGACATTGGGGGGACCAGGATCTCAGCTCGGGCTTGGAAGCGAGCGGGCCAAGGGCAGCTCGGCCGATCCTCCGAGACCACAGAAGATTTTAATCTGGGGGGAATGTACTGCTGGCTTTTGCCTTAGAAACTTTACCCCTTCCACCTAAGCAGCAACACCAACCCCAAACACCAACAGCACTGGCACAGTGGCTAATGGACCGCACCGTCTGTAATATGATGTTAGTAAATTAAATATGGATGGGAAGGGAAACACCCCAAGGAAGTATGCTGCTGGGCAGTGCAGCAGCTGGGCAGGCTCCTGGGGAAGAGGAGCACGGTGCACCCTGCTCTCTAGGTTGGAACAGGCAGAAGTCAACAGTTGGTGTGATCAAGTCAGCACAGTCCTGGTTTCATTCAAAAGCTTAACCTGCCACTTACACCCTGCTAGGGATGCATCTGCATTAAGCTGACAGGAGCATATCTCCTCACAGGTTTCATCATATTCGCAGAGGAGGATGGCCTTAGGGCTGGTGGTGCTGCCGGATCCTCGGCTCACGCGTATCTGCATTCCTCTTGGACACAGGTGAAGCAACACCGGCTGGTGGAAAGAGGGGTTTTGCCCCACAAGATGCAATGTCTCTTTTTCTCTCCATCAGCAGTTGCTTCAATAGCGTTTGACTCTGGGGAAATTCTGCCTTTTTACTTCTAAATTTACAAACTAAGTGCAGAATCTATCCTAGAGCTGGCCGAAAATTTCTGCACATCTACGGATAAGCAAAAATTTTACATTTAAAAAAAAAACAAAACAAAACCCAAACCTTCATTGTCGTCAAAAGTAGGGGGAAAAATAGGAACTGAAACGCGTTGTTTTCTCACTTAAGTATTTCCAGGCTTTGTTTCTAGGTTGAAAAAACTTCCCAAGAAAAAATGCAATTTAAAAAAAAAATGCAAAGTTAACCTTTTTCCTGTACTTTTTAATCCAAAGAGGAAAAGATTCCCAGTCACATTTCATTGGATGCCTCCCTAATTCCTTACTTAAGGTTTAGTCTGTGTTCATTCTAATTTGGGGGAAAGGGGGGTGTCAGAGTTTAATCGTCTTCAGTCAAATCCCCGATTCAACTCCTGGCCTTGATAAAGGCATCTTCTGAGGCCATTGGCAATGTCAAACATCAAGCAAGGATTTTAAAACAGACCCCCATGCCCATGTGGAGCAGAACTGTTAAGCTCGCCTGGAGGCCGTGCGGTAATTGGGTACACCGCGGGGCAAGAGGCCGGGCTGGGGGAGCGGACCGCGGGCTCCCATATTCCTTGTCCCAGGTCACACAATGAACAACGGCAGCAAAGGATACAGAAGGCAGCGACTCTTACGGAAAGCCCCCGGTAACTCTTGTTCTCTCCCCATTCCTTTCTCTCCGCGCAAAATCCCACCTGCTTGCTCATTCACTCCTGCGGTTCTCCTTAATTGCCCAATTATTTTACTCTGGGCTAGCAGGAAAAAAAAAAAAGAAAGAAAGAAAAAAGCTTAGGTTTACAAATCTCAAGTCAAAGAGAGCTTAGGGCCAGATTCTCGTCTCAGTTGCAACATGTGCTCGCACCAAGAAAACCCCCAAAACACACATGCACAAAAATCACCAGCAAAAATCAGTAGCCTTGCCTTTGAGTTTGACGTCAACGGTGTTAACCGTGCTGGTCGATGGAATTACTCCAGATTTACACCACCCTGCGCCAAGGTCCAAATGCCGCTGCTAATAAACACTTTCAAATCAAGAGTATGTTGCCTTGGTTTTTACTTTTAAACCACCATTCAGCGGAAGCGTGTGAATGACTGCTATTACGTAATAAAGAAGATGCCTGTGAATGAACCGATTCATCTCTATACAGTGGGGGTAGCACAATCTTTACCATAGGACACGTTAAAAAAAGAAGTGTTGACACTCTCCCTGCAGGCCCCTTGCCAAGCCGGCTCGCCACAAGCGCCGCGTCTTCCCTTTCTCGGCTCTCCAGGTATTTGCTCCTGGAAGAGGGCTCAGCAGAGCCGGGGGCCGGGGTGGGACGGCCGTGGCAAGGGCGGGCGCCCGAGCGGGAGGGCTACGCTCGGTGCGTGCCGGGCCCTCGCTCCCCGCTCGGCAGCCAAGCCTCAGCGAGGCCGGCAGAGCGCTTTGGCGGAGCGCGGTGTGTGCACAGGCGGGGAGGGTTGCCAGCCCTCCCCTGCCACAAGCACACCAGGTGTGTTTGGGGAAGGCCGGGATGTCTCGACGGCCGGAAGGATCTCCGGGCTGTTTTCGGCACATAGGCGAGCTGTGGTGGACACCTTGGGAGGTGGCAGAGAGCTGCCTCGGGCACATAAAGCGTTAATATAGAGACTTCGCCACGGGTTTTCAAGCTTTGCAGGGTGAGGAAGCTGAGGAATTGATGCCACTAATACTATTCAACCCATCACATGGGTCCCCCATCCAAGGGGCCACCTCGCGCAGGGCTGGCAGCCCACGGTGCCCAACTGCAATGCCACAGGGAAGACCTCACTTAGCGCCGATCTCCGCATTTGACCCCAAATTCCTCAGCGCAGACCACAGGACAGCCACCCTGGAGCACCAGCCATGTGCCAGGAGGGTCCCGCGCCAAGGACAGAAGCATCAGGATACAGCCTGCATGGAGGCACCCTGGACACCCGGATGCTCCTGGAGGTTGCCCCCTGGCAGATGCTCAGCCGGGTGCGGGGCTGAGCAAGCCGTGAGCCATGGCCGCTCAGGACCTGGCAGAACCAGGCACACCCATTAATTTCTACAAAGCAGAAAAAAAAGCTCCAAGAAGGGTTCTCCAAGGCTGCGGTGCCCAACGAGCGCGTTTGCTCCAGCAGGAGTGCACGCTGGGGCAGACCTCTGCTGAGGGACAGGCCCCTCTTCGTGCCTCGTTTGCTTAACGGTGCAAATTATTAGCTGCAAATAGCTGAGTCCAGAGGAGCAGGACAGGGCACCGAGCTCCCCTGTCACGCTCACCTGCTAGACATCCCTGCAGGTCCCGATGATACTCGTCCCACGAGCTCCCCGGCGGCCGCTCCCTCCACAGCAAATGCTTCTGCATGAAACTGCAGGGTCTTGAATTCATGCTTTTGACAGAAGATATCAGAGAGAGAAATCCATATTCCTTCTCCTCACCCTAAACACTATCATTTATGACTGGGAACGATTCCCCCCCAGAAACATGTAACTGGTTATAGTTTAAATGTTTCTTCTGACTCGGGACGTTTCCAGGAAGGTCCTGTTTAATTCGTTTTCTCAGAAAAATAATTAATGCAAAGCTGACGGTGCTTTTTGTTTGTTCCCTAAAACAATGTTATCAATACATGCCCTCAGTGCATTTTACTGCAATTATAAAGGTTTTTCCAGCTGGAGAGAGTCAGCTTAACTTTTTTTTTTTTTTTCCCCTTTTAAACTAATGACCATTTAATATCAGATAAAAGGTTTAGAGGAAAGGATTAAGTACCGCTTTCAACAGAGATGGTGGAAGATAATTGACTGAATTTACCCCAAGTGTAACTCTTGACATTGGTGCAAGGCACCAGGGTGGTTAAATGACGGAAATATAGCACAGCGACTTACACTGACAGAAAGTCGGAGATCTCCCACGTAGCAGCGCAGACCTGGCCAGCAGCAACATGCAAACGAGAGCTCATAAGCGCTGTCTGGGAGCCGAATTTGGCCCCCTCTCCCCACGATCGGATCACAGGGCTCACCTGCCTCAGCAGGCGTCTCTTCGCCCTCCAGGAACGTGCGGCTATTTCTGGTTGGGAACCCAACGGCAATGCTCTTCAACCAACTGAGGAGAAATTGCAGGACAGATGTGAAGTCAATATCAAAACAAAAAGTATATGATGAAATAAAATACTCAGATTAGGCCTTTGGCCAGAAGACATGGGCTCAGCCCTCCCTTGCTTCTCTAACCACCAAACACAGCCAGAGCCACGTTTCGCTCTCTCACCTACGATTGCTTCTGTGGAAACTTCCAGAGCAAATAACTCTTGCTAATCTCTCTCTTCTGTGTGCTCCTTTGATCCATTTTTCATGCTCCTGTTGCTGCCATTTGCAATGGGTTGTGGTAATTTCTACCGGAGCAACATTTTTGTTGTCTGCCAGAACAGGTAATCTCTTTGTGCAGGAGCGCCTCTTCCACCAGGGTTGTTCCAGGTGCTCCGAGCTGAGCCGACGCTCCCTTCCCCTTGTTGCCAGCTGTTTTCCAGAGCTTTTTCTCTGTGTATCAGAGGACAGCGTGGCCCTTTTTCGTCTGGTTGTGAAGCAGCCAAAAAAGGCTTTGATTTCCGTTCTGGTGTGCAAACCACTTGGCTTTGGTGGAAAGGTGTTTAATGAAGCACATACCGTAAAGGTATGCACCCAGTCACAAAGTCCTACTGCTGGCTCCCGCACAATACATGGCTGCGCAGGAGCCACCTATAAATTTAAAAGGGGAGGTTACGGAATAGCTGGAATACACAATCTGCTTTCAAGGCAACCTGCAAAGGAATGAAACCAAAACAAAGCAAACCAAGGTCATATTCTTGAAAAGGCCCAGATCCTACAGCCTTTAATTGTGTTTGGTCTTTACTGATGCAGAATCCCTTATTTATTCCAATATATGTTATGAGAATTCCACCCTCACAGCTAAGTGATCCCCGCAGCCCAGGGCTGTTGTGAGCTGCCATCTGACTTGCACTGTACCTTAAGAGAGGGGTGCCCCTGGGCAAGAGGAAGGCTTCTCCAAGGCTTGTTTCTGAGCAGGACACTCGAGGAGCAGCACTCTTGGAGCACATCTCCCACCCACCACAGCAGGGCTGCCTGGAAAGCTGGGGCAGAAGGGTGAGGGGCTGTTTGTTTTTTTTTTTTTTTGCCTTGTTCCTAGAGCATTACATGATCCCAGTTCACACCTTGAACCAGTACGAAGCAAACATTCAGCCCTGAATCACTTGGCTCCCATAGCAGATCATAGATCCCATAGCAGATTAGAGCACTTTAGGTCGGGTTCAGACCACCTACTACGACGTCTGAAGGCAGCAACGTGTAGTGCAGATGCCCAGGCCAAACCCTGCTCCCTGTACAACCAGGGCAGAGGACATTCAGAAAACCCATTTTCCATTTACACTGGAGTGCCCTGGAGGTTTCAGAGTCAGATTCACCTCCCACCCAGCAGGTATTTTGGGTGCTTCCCAGAGAGGGGGGGAAAAAAAAAAAAAAATCACGCCATGTGGCTGTTTGGATTTCCTTAGCGAGTGCCTGCTGTGCACATGGAAGCCCTCCTGAAATGGGTGAGAACTCCGGCTGCAACATGCTAAATGAATGGGATTTGAACTCCGAAATCCTCCAGGCGATGAAAGATCTCAGCCCATACGTATTGCAGGGAGCTTGTAGAATCAGGCTCCAAAACACCAAAATCAAAACTTTCCATGCTCAAGATCAAACGGGTAGAATAATCTCAACTTCTCCACTCCCAGAATGGGACCCTTTACACTTACTTGCCTGGCATGGCTTTTGTGAAACTAAGCAAAAGCTGGAGAACTGGGAGGCTCTGCAAATGCAAAGGCTGATTGTTCTTCCCTCCAACTCTAAACGGCTGGCAAGGACTACAGTATACAGCTGCCATGCTCCTGAGCTGGCTGGTTCTCAAAGGCGAGCAAAGGGGCTTGTGCCTGGACTACGTAGAAAGCACTTTGGGATCCTTTGTTACAAGAGGCACCAAGAAAAAACACGGCATGTTTGTAAGCAGCGTGGCTGCAGCCTGGGCAAAGCTTTCTTTGGAGGAGAGATGCCCTGGGAGCTTCTTGTAGGGCTGAAAAGGCAAGAGAGAGAGAGAGAGAGAGAGAGAGAGAGGACTTGAGGCATGGGTCAGGGCTCCAAGAGACTACAGCACTGCTGGCTCCAGGGTCCACAACCTCGATGTCAAGTGACAACGCACGCGCCACATCGGCCAGTGTGAGTAGGATAGCGGCTCTCACTCATCCCGGCTCCTGAGGAAAACCATACTGTGCTCCTCACACATTCCCTGTCACACGGAAAGGAAACCCTCCCTACTCGTGCAGCATGTCATTTCTTTGCTGCTCCTTCGGCCAGCGCGAGAGGTGAGAAGTGACAGGCCTGTGTGTTATAAATGGAAAAGAAACCAAAGTAGAACTGGAGATATCTTGCACTTTCTTCAGTGCAGTTTAACCCAAGGACATGCAAAACAAGGACAGACCCCCCACACACCTTTGTTACTGCAATGGGAGAAGCACCTGTCCTTACGGAGCGGCACTGCTTGAATGCTCCTCTCCTCCAAGGCTAGTCTCCAGCTCCCGACGTCTTCTGGCTCTCGCAGCATGAACTCTTCATTGCCAAAGAGCAGTTCTTGAATTCACTTCATAGTCTCTTCCCCAATAACCATTCCCTAACTACGCCCCTCCTTTCTTAGCCTTTCAGCAAACTAGCTAAGAGCTGAATACTGAGAACCGGTTTCACTTTCCAGACCAGCACTATCAACAGTATGAGAACGCTCACACAGCCAGGGCCCAAAGGGAGAAGGGCTGATAAATATCCCATCCCATTTATGTCCTAACCTCTTTTTGCAGCGAGTGCCCAAGGTTAACCGCCACTCCGTATGTTAATTTTCATCAAGTCAAGAACTAATCCCTTTTATCAGTTTTGATGTTTCCTGCCTTTCATTGAACTTCCCCCATCTATGTGCTAGGAGGGCAGGTGAGTAGGAGACCCCCCATTTACTTTCTCTCCAGTCTAGACTATTCATTACTTTCCTGTCTCCAAACGAAGCAGGCCCAGTCCTTTCAATACCTCTTCATAAAGCATCCCTTTGCAAGGCCTCTAATCATTGTCATTGTCAGCTTCTGAACACTTATTATTTCCACTATATCCTCTTTTGAGATCAGACATCCAGAGGGGAACTCAGCATTTGAGCAAGGGTCTCCTCTTGATTTCCAATTTTAGCAGGCAGGTTTTCAGTAACATTTTACATCCCTCTCTTTAACCCGCCTCATATTTCGTTTTGCTTTTCTGACAGCAAAAAGGAAAAAAGAGACCCAGGGATCAATGCGGACGGCTCAATGAAAGCACAAATGATTACAATTCATTTGGAGCCCGGCAGCATGCATGCATAGCTCAAATGATTCGTTCCAGTGTGCTGTGCCTTGCCTTGCAATTGTCAGCGGAGAATTTCATCTGCCATTGTGCTGCCCATTCACCTAGCTTTGTGTGGTCTGACAATATCGCAACCCAAGGTGGTATATGGTTGCAGGCACTGCCGCTCTCATTATTTACAATGGCTAATTAAGATCCTGCTACAACCTTCATCCCACCCTTAATTCTTATGAAGCAGCCAACAAAAGGTTTTGATTTCCTTTTTGGCTGGAAGACCTTTTGGCTTCTGCAAAAAGGGGATTAAGAATGAAAGCACATAAAGGTATGTGCACAATCACAAAGTCATAACAGCTCTCCGAGTGCAGTCTCCCAGGAATGAAACACAGCATTAGCAAGAAGGGCTAATTGGGACTGGTTTAAAGAGTGCACATTGTGTAGCAGAGCCCGGTAACACTTTTGATCAGGCAGACAACACAGCCACAAATTGCTTTCTTCCCTCTCCAAAATATCTGACCCCAGAGGAAACGCTATTTTACCTTTCCCAAGCAACTCAGACCCAGACAGACAGCCGGCGGGCCGGTACGCACGGGCTGGGTAAGCCCCGTCAGCCACGTGCTCGCTCACCCAGCAGAAGTGCCAGCGTTTTCGGGGGCGCTGCTCAGCGTCCATGAGGACAAGGAGCCCTGGAGGCTCCTGATGGCTCCGATGGGAATGACCAGCATAGCTATTAGCGCGCTGCCAGGATCCCACCGGAAAACCCAGGGGCTGGCGGATCCGCTGGCTGGAGCTCCCCTTGCACAACTCAGCCAAACTTTCTGCCTAAAGCTCTGGGGGTTGTCCGGGGCACTGCAGGCTCCCGAACTGCGCCAGGGCAATCTCAATCCATCATTTCTTCAGTTTTAATGGAAGGTGGGTTGCAGATCCCCGTCCAAGCGCACTCCTCGTGTCGCAGGGTCCATGCTCAGCTCCCGTGGAGCTCCGTGAGGAGCCCTCCCCAGCTGGCCAGCCACCCGACTGCCTCTGCCTTCCCAAGGGAAGCAGTGATGTCCTGGACACCCAAATGGCACCCAGCAAGGGCTCTCCCCAGGGCCTGCGCATCCCCACAGCCCAACAGCCTCCCTACTTCACCCCGGTGTCACCAAGCCAGTTGGGCAAGCCATACTCTGGAATCTGGCTCATTAGTTCTTGGCAATGCCATCCTCCAGAATGTCATGACATGTAGAAATCATGAAAACCAGAGACCCGAGACATGTGTTTTTGTTTGTTTGCATGTGCCAACATTTCCAATGGCTCAGAAATGTGTGCCTGCGAAAGCGGCATGTGTGTTATTCATTTAGGATCATTTTCAACCCCTATAATAGGGGGCTCATTTTATCCTTTTGAAAACTCTCGAGCAAAGATGATCACAGCCCTAAAGCCTGCCATTGCTGTAAACAACGTTTAAGCTCCACATAGCTGTCTCTCCTTCGAAAATAGCACCATGCAGGAGTGGAAGGGTTTTCACTCTTCGCTTGTGTCAGATACATAGATAGATAGGCAGCTAATTCCTTCAGGCTCCTTTGTAAATCCCAGCCAAGATTTTTACATTCTGATTCATGCAAATATGGTCATATGATCAAAGTAACATGTGCTACCTCCCAGAAACTAATGCACTAATCAGCTCTGCGCCGCAGGCCACGGCCTATCTTACACCATCGCTTTGCTCCATTGTTACTGACACTGCTTCCTCCTGTCTCTGCACACAACATCCCTCAAGTAGACAGCTGGCTCTAAAGCGGCCGAGGCCTGCTTCGAGCTGACTTACCGTGAGGCATAAAACACTTACCCCCACTTTTCTTTCTTTCCTCTCGACCCATGCCAAAGTTTCTGATGGCCAATTTCCTCGGCCCACTGACAGCGGGGCAGGAGGATGGCGGTGAGCAGGTCCCTCATGGAGGGCTCCCAAACAGGTCTGTTTCTCCAGAGCCCTTAGCTGGAAAGTTTAGGTTGGAAGTCTCCGAATTAAATATTTCTCTCCAGAGTTCCACAGCTCCTATTTTATTCAGGGTGGAAGCAAGGTGGATTTTATTTTATTCAGGGTGGAATTGCCTGTTCTGATATAAAAATGGCACCTCCAAGCCTGGGACCGCACACACAGGTGAAAATGAAAAACAGCTCCTTGGCTCCAGTTTGGGAAGAGGTAATTTCTCGCTTTACCTGCAGCGTTTTGCCCAGCCTGTCCGCATTGTCCTTTTAACAGCGACATCCCTCAGAACGCACAGGGAACCTCATGACACTTCTGCTGTTTAACCTTGGAAGAAACTATCATTAAAGGCTTCAATGTGGTTACATCTGCTGTTATTTCTGGCCCCTAGGGTTGTTTTTTTCAAAACAAAGGCGGCGTTTTCTATACTTTAGGCCTGAGCAGACCAATTCATCTCTCTTCAGATTGGTTTGATGTGGCTTGGGAAACTCAACTGATAGTTTCCCAAACCCAGTGTAATTCGGTTAAGCTTCCTGTGGCTCAGCCATGGGTCTCCTAGCCTGGCAAACAGAAGGGATGTTCAGACACTTACGCTTTTGTCTGGTCTGAAATTTTAAATCTCTTGCCCAAGGAGGTGTCAGCCACCTTTGGGCTGCCCTGGTCAGACTACAACTTCCCATAACTTTCCAACTAGAAAGAGGTCCCACCCACAACAAACACGGCCAGGCATTGCTGAAGTCTCCGTCAGTCCAGAGCTCAGCAGTTGGCTTGTCTCGGTGGGTAACCACTAAACCTAGGAGTCTTTACTCCTGTTGAGACAATGATCTTTGTCAAACCCTGTTGCAGGACAGCAACTCCCACTCAGACTGTCCCTGCAGGTGAAACACCAAAACGGCTACCGAAAGCCAGCACTCACTAGAGTCACACACCTTGACACGGGTATTGCGTACAACTGTTGGCTGCTGCAAGAGTCAGACTACTTAAAATGCCACAGGTACTTCGGTACCCATCGGTGCAGTTGGGATCCATCCCCCAGAAAGAAAGGGACAGCAACAGAGGAAGAGCAGGAGAAACAGGTGAGATACGGATAACCTGGGTACGGTTTGGGCTCTGGACCCCTTTCAGCAGGCTCCAGTAAAAGGCTGTGGCAGTCCTCACCCAGGGCCTGATCAGACACACTTGCAGGTAGAGTGAGGTGGCATTTTCTAAACTAACGGTACATTGCCTCAAAAGCAGAGTTTGAGAGAGGGAAATCAAAGCTATTTGAACATTTAGAAAGCAGCTTCAATGGAGAAATAGGTGGGGCGATTTTTTATACATCGCATACTTCTTTTTATTTTCAAAGTGAGGCTTTGAATTTCTCATTTTTCCTTTAAAATTACCTAAATTTAAAGAAAATAAATAAATTGTTAAGTAGGTTGAATTCAAAGTTTTGGGTAAACCCAAACCTCTCCACCCTGTACTCTGCCTCACTTAAAAAAAGAAAAGTTTCAGTTTGACCTGATTTTTTCCTCCCCGATTTTTCGGCTCACACTGTTGGAAATAACAGAGTCTACGCGAGTTACATCATTCGTGAGGAATCTCCTCTCATCCGTCTCCAAATGAATAACAACAAACATTCAAAAAAATAATTGAAGTTTTATATATATCCTTTGGCCATTCAGGTGGTATGGCTGGCACGAGACATAGGCACTTTAAACAGCTGTTGTGAATCTTAAGTATGAACTTCCACCCTTTGGCAATAAATCAGGAAATTATGCATAGGAATATACCTGCTTTCCCTTGCAGTAGACAAAAACCAAAAGGTTTAATACCTTGAGAGTGACTGGGAGAGTGATGCTTTTTCCTTGGGGGTTACCCAGCCTTAGTCCTTCCCTTTCTGCTACATCCAAGGGGCAGTCAAGCGAGAGCAAGCAGGGGTCTCGGCCACGACGAGGCGGATAAAGGGCTTTGCGGGGTGTATTTACGCACAGCTACATGACCATACACACACACCTGCTGGTTCTTCAGAGTCAGATAGCTGGATTGCAGATCAACTCTGCTACCCTAAAAAAGAACAACCACTCCTGCTCCATGCACACAAATGCTTTTTCACATATTACAACCTTATTTTTCAAGGGTAAGTATGATAACATAGCATACTCACAATGCATACGTGAATTAGGCTTTGAATTATCCAGGCTATCCTTCCTATAGCTGACTCTGCTTAGAGTCAGATCTTCACTGGTGGACAAACTCTCCTGGGTAAGAGAAGTTACTTGACTGTCTTCTAAAGCTGAAGTTTTAATTCCCAGCTGAAGATCTAGCTCCAGCAGTTTTGTGAAAGTACATGTGCCAGAAGAGACACCAAAACAGCTCTGTGAATCTGGGAAACCTCATGGACATCCATGGAATGAAACATTGCTTGTAGCTTGCCACAATCCTCCAGGTGTGTGCCTGTCAAGCCTTAGTCAAAGAGCTCATGTAGGCTGGGTAAACCAAAGCTAAGCTTACATCTAGCAGTGTTTTTGTGAGCCAAAGTAAATAAGCCACTGCAAAGACCACAATGATTCCGGCAGGAGAGGCGGCAGGGCTGAGCTGAGCTCAGGCCTTTCCAGGTTGTGTCCAAAGTCCTGCTCCGCTGCTACGTGGCTCCCTGCAGCCATCCAGGTTCACTGGCATGAGAAGATCCAGCTAATCTGTGCTACGGCCTCAACTCTATAAGTCACGAATGCGAAAAATGTGATCTGATCAGGCTCTCACTAAAGCATTAAGGCAGCATTTCACCGTGTGTATAACCTATGTCACTGAGGTGCCATTTGTTGGAGGAGTGCATCAGTTACGCTCCCAGAAACTAACATTAATTCTGGGCAAATATCACACACACTGGCTTATAAGAGGTGATTCAGTGGAAGGGACTGATTGCTCTGCATGGGTAGGTTACAGGATAATCCTGTGCTTGTAGAATGGCACAGCTAAAATTGTGAGTTCTTGGAAGAAACTTTCTCATTGCTTCAAATCTGCAAAAAGTTCATCATTAAAGGTTAGTCTGCAGGCCAGCATCACGTGAATGATACTGAGCTAAACAAGACGGCAAGTACAGCAGAAGAACACAAGCACAAAATTTAGTATCATCAAGCCCTAGTGTAGGCAGGGACATCTTTTATTCTCAAGGGGAAGGGTGCTAAAAGCCAACTGTTAACAGTAGTGGCAAATTAGACTCAAACAGCCAGAGCACAGCCCAGGTGCAGCAGCCCGGGTGATTCGGAGAGATAAGTCTGCAAGACAGCTGCATTTGCATCAACACTACAGAAGCAGAACAAAAATACTCTGTTGTTGAACAGGAAACACTGCACATGCTTTTGTCTGGGTAACTGAGAATTCCAGCTTTGGGAATGTGAACTTACCTGGCAGGCTGATCACCGTGGGCTGACAGGTTTTTTTGGTTTTTTTCCCTCTCTCTCAAATCTAAGAAAGGCCTCAGGTGAGCTGGAATGCACACCACACACCAGCCAGATGCTCGTTGTCTTTGCAGTGAGAGATGCATCTAAGCCAGGAGGTGATAAGATGTGAATGGCTTCCCTCGCTTAATTCTGCCAATAGCTCCATGGACAGTGACGATGCTGAAATGGAAGAAGCTGACCCTAGTGCTACGTATACATCCAGTTCACCACAGCCTTCAGATTAGGTTGTATCTGCCTAGCCAGCAGCCCAAGACTGCCAGGCATATTTTTATCCACATGCTTTCTTCTTTCATTGCATCTCTGACGGATTATTTTATGTACTACTACATGTCTAAGTGCAAAATGCAGATCTAGACTAGGATCCATATTTTTGCAAAGCTACTTCAGGGTTTCAGCTGGAGGGTCTGGCCTGGCTCAGCATGAAGACATGGGTCAGTGGCAAGGATTAGATGCAGAGCCTGGCTGTGAGCTTTTACTGCTGCCCCTTCACTGCCACGGAGAGAGTAATACCCATCTGCTGAAAGGTCTCGCTGAACAGCGGCCCTGTTTGTTCAAGACGCTCAAGGCATCGAGTGGGAATTTCTCCAAGCCTACAAAGGCTGCCCACAGAGGCAGGCTCACAGATCGAGAACGCCCTAGGGTCCTCAAGCACCAGTGCCCAGATTCATGACAAAACCAACCGCAGCATTATCAGAGCATGCCGCTATCTGATCTCAGCTATAAAAACCTTGCTACAAACCTAGCCGTATTTCTGAAGCAGTAGCTACAACGTGCTATTATTAAATTCAATTAAGTAGTATACTTGCTAAAGTGTGCCCACCCAGAGCTCTGCACACATTAATAACATCAGTTGCTTCAAGCAATTACTTAGTGTTACACCCCTCACTATTGAGGTTATTTCCACAATAGTAATTAAATCCTCATCAACAATTTTCAATTATAAAGTAAATCAAATGTAATAGCCTACACAAGGCTTACCTAATCTTACCTAAACATAGACAACCTAATTCTCTACAATCCTGAGATCAACAGAGAGAAGGGGTCAATCAGACTGCTGAAGACTGCTTGCAAACCTCTGGTTTAACCACTGACTGTAGCCCATGAGCAGAAATACCAATTGCCCAGCAGGCAGAAGCATAAGGCTGAGTCGGTCATTGGGCACACAATTAATTTTCCCTGTTAATTACCTGCTAATTTCTTGAATGTCTCCTCCCCAGAGTGCCCTCTGGCCCTACATGAAGGTACTCTGCACAGGGAACCTGATGACTGAAGTCTTCTGAACTTTTCTGCCATTTTCGTTTCGTTCAACAAAGCTTGAGGAGCAGTTGTTCACACACAACTGCTCAGCACACACCATCTTCAGCCAGCAAATCTCTCTGAAGAAACCTAGCACAGGTGAGCACTGTATCTTCTCACTGCACTGACTTTTTACAGCCTGAGACATCTACCATCCAACACCAGCTGAGAGCCTTGCCTGCAAATTGCACCTCCTGTAACTCTCACCTGAAGGACACCAAGCCCCTTTGCCCAAGGGCCCTTCAGGATGGGGAGGAATTTGCCCCCAGTTGCGCTCACCCCTGGGGAGATCCCTTCTGCCCAGCCCTTCTGCAGTGTTAACGCCTCCACCCGCTCTGATTTCCCTTACTGCAAACCAGTCCCATCGGTCTGACAATGAAACCACCAGTGCCATGGGCCATGGCTATATTTCAAGGTGGGGGGGGGGGGGGAAGGCATTCATAAATCCTTTCTTACTCTGGAAATCAACTGGGTTTCTCCTCTTGGAGCTACTAACACAGGCAGAACTACTGCCACTCCCAACTCCCCAGCCCCAGCGCTCCTCTGAACTTCCCCCAACTCTCTACCACACGAATCAACGCAAAGGCAGACCTGGCAAGCCTCTCCAGCCCCCACCAGCCAAGTCCTCTGCTGCGCCATCAGGCCGTGAGATCCTCATCTCAAGGGCTGGCCCAAGAGCAGCTGCCTGTATGTTCCCAGTGAGATGGGCTTCTCAAGTGACCACTCGTGCTTAGCTGCAGGGTGAGAGATATCTCCTGTATGGCTGTGAAGCATTTCTACGAGCAACATGGAGTGACCTTGCTTTGTGTTGCTCATTTTTCTCTAGGCTTGCGAGGTTTGGCGATACTGTTCAGATAAGCATCCTCAAGTTTGCATGCTTATCTCAACCATCTCCCAAACGGCTTTGATCTGCAGGATTTGGCTGGAGCTCTCAAAATTATCTTGAGAAAGCTTGTTCTTGGGAGACTCTTTCTTCTGATGAACAAGAAAAAGCTTTCTTAGCGGCTTTGAGCAATTTTAGCCCTGGCTGGAATCAGGGAGCATAGCAATGTGTGCAAACAGCAAAAATAAAAAAGTTAGAACTTCTTCTTAAAGCTTCTCTTGGGATCAGTTGTCATTTCAGCCAAAATTTGAGGTCAATTATCATTTCAACTGACTTCTAACGTGGCATCTTTCTTCTTTTTTCCCACTCTCCGTTCAAGTGTGTCTCACGCAGCCTACCACCGAGTAGGTCAATATATGCGCTGTTTGTAAATAAGGATTTACACTCGGTGTTTACATGTGGCTTTACATGCTCCCAATTCTATGCAAAACACGTGCAAGGAAAATGGGCTGTACTGATGAGGAAACCGAATCAGAGAACAGCCAGGAGAATTACTGAGGGCAAGGAGGGAAGGAATTTTGTTTGGGGAGTTCTTTCAGTCCAGGGTGAGTTTTAAAAGATACCATATTAAATCACGTTGCCTTCACTGAAACAAATAGCCCCTCCCAAAAACTCCAGTGAAGGAAACACAAGCCATGTATAAGTACACGTTAATCGAGTCATATGCTAATTTTCCAGTTTACCTTCTCCTCGGCCAAAGCTTTAGGAAATATTTGTTGGACTGAGAAGCGTCAAATTTAACTCCTGCTCTTGAAACATTTCAGCCTGTATTTCCCCACTCTCAGCCCATCACCCCACATAAAAAGATTCGTTTCTTTTGGGAACAATTAGGGAGCAGAAAGAAGATGGCATTGTGGAAAAGGAGGAATTACAGAGTTAGCAATGAAATTTGCCGTAGGGAAACTACTCCAAACATAGCCTGCTGCCCTCACCTAAAAGAGAAACGGTCGTTAAAAAATACTATTCAGCGAGGGGAAAGAAGTGTGAACAGCAAAAATATGTACATATGTTTTAAATAATTTTTTTAATTGTTGAGGCAGTAATACTTGGTTCATGGAACTGCAATATACAGAGAGGTGAAATAAATAGCTTATATATATATAATATATATAATATAGCTGGTTTTAAAATATTCCCTTATCATTGGTGTACTAGGTCATTTCGTAGTCACTTGAATGTATTTAGCAGCATTCTCCAGAACTGAGCATAATGCAGGATCACAGAGCCGTGACACCTTATGTCGTCAAAAAGGTTACAGAAGATCGATGCGTTGAGAACTCCACGGAAACTCAATCACTGCGGCACACACCATCTTGTCTCGGTCCAGCTTGCAGCAGACAATAAATAGATTACTGCAAAACTGGCAATTTTCAGGGCAGGGTCTCAGTAACTTTGGGAAAGAACTTTGGTTTTCTTTGGTTTTATTTATTTATTTTTAATAATTACTTTTTCCTCTGGGGATATGCTTGAAAAGTTGTCCTTTCCAAAAAGAGAAATAAGCACCTGTGTGTCATCAACAACAAGAAGTCAATTTAAATAGAGCAGTTCATTTTGTTTTTCAAGTCACAATAAATCCCTAACAGCTTTTCCCCAGCGTTTGCCATCTAGTCTTTTATTAATTTTTTTTATTTTTATTTTTTTTTAAACACAATGTACAAAAATAGAACTTCTTCCTTATTTTTAATGTAAAAATATTCCTCTGGTGCAGTTTTTTTTTTTGTGGTTTATTATTGTGACACTGTTTTTGTCTATTTTTAACTGGGGTTGGTGGGTCGTATTCTCTTAGTCCTCTTGGTGACTGTTGTGTACTTGAAAGGTTTCTGTATCTCCACTTGACCCTTTGGGTACCTCTTCATAAAATGTACATCTTGCTGGTTTTCCCGGGTCTTGGGCCCTTTTCGTGGCCTTCCTTTTTTGGTGAATCCAACATACCAGCCTGAATATTTTGCTGACATCAGTGCCGTATAGTTGTTTTCTAGGACTTTTTCAATGAAGACACACTCCTTACTGGTGCCATCAGGCTGAAAAAGGGAAAAGAAAATCCATTATCCAAATGTAAACCCAACGACCAACACCCAACTTGGCATAAATACAATCATCCCATCTGGACCTGGCTTTTGGCTCAAACATCTTAATAGGAGCAGAAGGAAACATCAACTGAAATAGAAATGATAAGTGTGAGAGCATCATTCAACTTTTTTCATACGCTCCTATCGAAGGAAGACAGAAAGATTTTTCCAAGGCAAACGCCGGTAGGTGTCCAGCTCCTTCAGTTGCAAGAAAAGTAAGATGTTTAGCTTTGCATTTTCCATTAGAAAGGAGGACGAAGTGAATTTGTTCCAAGGAAGCATCATATTTACAACGGAAGAAAATCAGAATCCCAAATGGGCCAGACAACAGCACTTCCACTTTACTGCTCACTTTTGAGATATTTTCCAAAATACCTTTTGGCCTTCTGTGCATATCTCCAAATCCCACCAAAATCACTATAAGCCTTAGTCTAAGCCTTTGGGGTGCTTTGGAAACACTCTCCCTCAGTTTCCAAGGTGCCACGTAGGGGCCAGGCAAGTTAACACTGCACGAGGAGCCGGGACAAGCAGACTCGTCCAAGCGATGGATGAGTGCTCGAAGCATCCACGGGTGCTAAGGACCTCAAATTTCCTGGTGAGTTCCTGGGACCGTGGAGGGTCCCCAAACACAGCCAGCTCTTTAGGAGTGGTGGCCGTGCAGCCAGAGGTGCTAACGCAAGCACGGAAGATCCTGACTTTAAGCCTCTGCTTTTTCAGGGCTGCTTTTTGTTTGGAGGGGGTTTCGTTCCTGGTGGCAGAGGAGAAATAATCCTTCCCCTTTCCCCACCTTTCAGTCCTGGCCTACAAGCAGACACCCAGAGGAACTGGCTTAGGAAAACACGTCTCTACATGACTTTCCTCCTCACAGAGGGAGCAGTCTCATGTAAACCCATCTCCTCTGCTAGTACCAACGCCACGGACCGCTGAAGCGGCAGCGCTCAGCTCGCCAAGCACTCCCTGCTCGGAGATTTCAGCAAAAAGGCTTCAGCTGAAAGATGTAGACTTTTAATCAGACACAGAAGGGGATTTTGAACATAGCTCTCACTTAATACACTGGGCTCTCATTTATGCAGCACAGGCAGCACTGGAGGGAGTCGCAGCATCACACAATAGCACATTTAGGTTGCTCGGCACAGGGGAAATTCTTCTCGCCTACAATCTTCTGCCAGAAAATATGTTTTGTACTTTAACTGCTGACTTACTGGTCCCGTACCTAGAACGTATCGCTTGCTGAGTGCCTCCTGTGCACCAGGCCTCGGCTGTGCAAGTCAAGAGACATTAAGGAGGAGGCACGTGCTCATTTCAGCCCCCGGATACTGTCGCAGCTCTGGGCGCTTTACAGATTCTGGACAGCGATAAACACAAGGTGGAACATTATACAGCATTTAATCTAACGCTTAGCAAAGCCAAAGGAAGGATTTCCACTGTAGTATCAGTCCAATCCAACTCTCACTGAAGACAAACACGAGGTTTTTAATGTACTGCAGGCCTATATTTACTTTTGCTATTAAACGCACGCCCTCCCTGTGTGAACAAAACGGCGTCAGACCCTTTCAATCCTCAGCTTTTGCACCCATCCTATGTCTGAGGGGAACAGAAAAAGAACAGACAATTAAGCAGCAGCGTATTCGCAGCAAACTGTAGCGGTGGTTAGCAGCAAGCTTCAGCGGCTCCCGCAGGGCCCGCTCCGGGCACGGCTGATGGGGGCTGCGGGAGCCCACTGCCCGGCTTTACCGCCCTTTCTGCCACGAGCGACAGCGCTCTGAGCCAGGCTAGGCCAGCCACAGCAAAGCTAGCACTCTTGCTCTTTTCTAAAAACCTTTTTAGAAAGTCCTGCAAAATCACAGCAGAGCTTGGTACGGCTCAAGAGCCCGAGCGTGGGAACAGCGGGACATTGCCGGTCAGGAACACCACCGAGCCATCTGAGCTGGCTCCGGCCTCATGGCACCTGCAGTCCTCAAGTAACCACGGATGAGCTATAAAAGCGGCCGCGAGACAGGAACCATCAGGCACAATAACCCAGGCCGGATTCCCCTCATCCTCAACCTCCAAAACCAGCCACCCCTGCCTGGTTTAATACTTTAGCAGACCTCCAACTCAATCAATGCAATAACGTGTGACATTAAGCCTACAATCATTAGCGTACTACCCTGTCAGAAGGGGTTGTTATTACACATAGGTCTCATTAAGAAGGCGGCAGCAAACAAGACAGAGTGGTAGCACCAGGCAAGAGAGTTGAAAGAAGGTGCAGGGTTGCATCCTTTCTCAACCAACATGCCGAATCCACCGTCCGCACAACCTCCATCCCTGCTTAGGCACAAAGGTCCTAGTTTTGTCATCCACAATCTGAAGCTCACAAATGCTTTAATGAATGGCAGGACTGGGCAAAGCTGAGTGGTCTCGGTTCCTGGGGGGGTCATTCTCCGAGTCCTGGGTTTGATCAAAGCCACATGAGCGGAGAAGGGGGAAATCAGTTGACACCACAGGGTTCCACCAGGTTTCAATGCGAGGCCATAAAAACCGCCCCAGGTTTCTCAGGCCTCAGCCCGCTACAAACCTTTCACCAATAAATGGAGAATTTTTAAACAATACCATGGCTGGGTTTCAAATCCACCCAAAACCAGGTGCTGATGAACCGACCAAATTTGTACTGCAGGGGTAGCAGGTAATTGGAACGGTCATTTCCCTTGTACTTGCAGAAAGGTCCTGGATTTGAGCCACAACTTTGTTGCTAGGAGAATTTAGGCATTTTCACGCAGTTTGGGAGGTTTCCGCTTGCACTGCAATGTCAGTTTCTCATGGAAAACGAAGACTGGAATTAAAAGAAAATGTGTGTGTAGGAGGGGGAAGTTATTCTATTAATAACAAAAAAGTATTTACTTATACCTTCAAATTTGCCGACAGAGCCTAAGACGGAGACAGGAGGTGTAGGAATAACAAGGTGCAACTCCAGGCCAACCTCAGGGCTAATTTGAAGTAAACAAGGCGCATGAGATAAAATAACATCGTTCTGGAAGAGGAAGAGCTAAACAACTTGATAACATGAAATTACAGTAACATTCACAAGTACTTCAAGATAAATCAGGATAAGGACCTTGCTCTTCCCCAAACAGAGCATTCCTGCATGTGCTAAGACACGTCAGAGACAGTCAAATGGTTTTCAAATACTTACAATATGATTTTAGAGCATCTGTTATAAAACCCAGTAGAACATAAATCGTTCACAGACACTACCTCCACCACGGAGAGCTGGACTCCAGACAGTCTATTAGGGGAAAAATGCAATTTATATCAGTAATTTCTAAGTGTCACCTTGTTTCCACTGGGTGCCAATCATTTAAGGTCTAATCATGTTCCTATTTAAAAGCAACAGCAAAAAAAAAACTCCTTGGGCCTGTCTCCTCACCCTCTTTGCCCTCAAAGAGAGGGCAGGATGGATGAGAAAAGGGACATGACCCTCCCCAGGTCCAGGGCAGAGCTGGCTTTCCTAACGTAAAGAAAATACCTATACTCCCTGCTCCAGCCGCCTGCTCACCTTTTCCCAAGAGTTTTTAGTGCTAACATTTGCCGCCGATACAGGTACCCTCTCACGCGGACATCAGCAGTGGGACCTTGTCAAGTTACATTTCATATACGCTTAGCTGTCAGGATGCACCTCGCAGAGTACGCTCCCTTCCAAACGTAGACTTTTACAGTTTGAAACGATGCTTTAAAATAAGCAAGAATACTTGAAAACACAGGAGGCAGTGGGAACCGCCTGACCCCAGCGTGGTGGCACTGCCGAGCAAAGCAGGAGCACTGTCCATAGCTCCAATTCCCAACTAGCTCCACAGGACAGGATTGCGGCATGGGCTTTGCGACACAAGGGCATCAAACTGTGCTAGGACTCAGAACAGGTAAAAATCAGGGAGAGAAACTCAGCCTGCAAAGTTGCAGCTGAAATCTTGCCCCAAGTCAAGCTGAATTAGAAATAGTCAGCTTTTTGCAAGTGCTGTACCCCATAACGTGTCCTCCCATCAGACGGCTCCAGGGCTACTTCAATCCTCCCTGTCCAAATGTGGGCAGGGCAGTAGCACTGCTGTCGCCTCCATGCACGTGCTAGGCAAGGAGAGCTGGAGGACAATGTGGTCGCCGTGGCACTCAGGAAGCAAGACCCCCGCCGTGCTCCAAGCTCTCTTCAATTCATCAACTCCTATAACTCCAGCAAGAGCTGAAAGTCACTGCCGGCTGCAAGCAAGATCCCACTGGTGGGACAACCTGCGTCACACTGCTCTTGGAGAAGCACCTACTCGTGCCAAACAAAGTCCCTCCCCTACATAGTATTTTTTGCCCATTTTGAGCACAGCTCAGAGTAATTCTTCACAGATGCATCATGGCTATCATTCCTTCCAGGCTTCCTTCACGTATACATCTCAAAAGCTACTGTCCATAACCTTCCCGGGCTACCGCCAAGCTCCCAGGATTTGCAAAAATAAATTTCCAAGAGCTTTTCGATCTCCCCTCCCTCCTAGTCAAAAATCTTGCTTGCTCTCTCCCGGTCTAGCCCAGATTTGCCTGCAAGCCCTCCACCTTGCTGGAGGCAGAGCAGCAGCTGGTGTGAGCCAGCCCAGCTCTATCGCCATCACACTGGAAAGAGCAAAGAGAGCAATGAGGTATCTGCATTGCTCCGTTGCTCCAAGAACTGCCCCTCACCTCCCCACCTCATCGTTAAGCACAGCAGGTAACAGCACCTACACACCACCGACTAGCACCAGCTGAGCAAAACAGATGCAGGCTGTAAACGCACCCTGAGCTGGCCCGGCCCGTGGCATGTCACACACTGGGGGACTGTCAGGTCTTGGTATCACACGTAAAAGTTTCACCTTCAGGAGGCAGCATATCCACAGTTAGCAGCAAGGCACGGCCCCAATCAACACCAGCTGCAGTGCCAGGGTGGCCCCTGGAAGGACCAGGGCCATCTCCATGGGAGATGCCCCAGCCTGGCACGGCGTTAACATCCAGCCCCCTTTACCTCTGCCACCTATGGGCAAGCATCCACCTGAAAGAGGTCAGTCTGCAGAGGGGTTTGCACGTAAATGAAGTTTTAAAGAGAAAAGCTCCATACAGCGTATCAGCTTGGCCCAGTTTCCTTCCCTTTTTTCATTCTGAAAGCAGACACTCTTCGCAGCAGACTATTTCATGCGCATCTGGCACATAAGCCTTCCTCTGCAGGCACCCGCGCTGCACAGATGCCATGCTCCCAACGCCCTCCGCGGTCTGCGGGAGCAATCCTGGCCCACAGCTCCCTGGCGGAAAGGGCTCCAGGACCAGGACGGAACTGCGGTCTCGCAAGGAGGACACCAACACCCATCTCCAGAGAGAAAGGGAAGAAATGGCTTTCCTGTGACCTCAATTCTTTCCAGAGAAGCAATTCAGAGCCTATTTTTACACATCCCTAGTACCCGTGGGAAGAGGTGGTTGCTGTTAGCTTTTGATAAACTTCTTGTAAACTCTTGTAAAACGCCTGATCTAAATTCCACCTTCCACAGAAAACTCCCAGGTATCACCCCGGTCTGCAAAGAGGTGCGAGAAAGGACAGCAGCGGAGGGCAAACATGGACAGACTACGAGATCCAAGCAGTATAAAGCACCATCCTTTCAGCGGGGTATCTCCAGTGCATAACAGCCAGAGATCGGCTCCGGACTTGGAGAACTGCTGCCCAGTAATAAGGCAATAAACTCAAATGGCTGCAGTTTCTTCATCAAGCCGGGCTAGAGCAGCACCAGCTGTGCAAGGCTCCCACTCCAGGAGGGGATGTCTCTCACACAGAGCTGTTTATACGCCGTGGGCCAATTTCATCCCATGTGTAACTGCAGGCAGAGGACTTAAAGGAGCTGCAGGCGAGCCAGGGTGTCTCCGAGTGCCATGAACTTACCAACACGGAGCGCTGGATTGTTTGCGCAGAGCATTTGGCGACAGCCCCTCCAGTATTAAACATGAAACATGTTGAACTGACACTAAAGCAGAATTAAGTGCCAAAGCATTTGCTGCTTCTACAATTACACGCTGGAGCTCTTTGGTGCTCCTTCTCTCCTGCACTCCTTTTTTTTTTTTTTATGACCCAACTTGGTCTTATTGTAGTTTTGCTTTCGTGTTTTAAGTTCTCCAAATGGAAAGGATCAAAGAGCTCTTTGTTGTTGGAGCAGGAGCGCTCCTCGGAGCAAGCCGACGCTGCCACTAACAGCTTGCTGCTCAGAGGGAAATCTCGGGAGCCTCTGTGCCACCAGCCGGAGCCAAAGCATTAGCAGGTGCAGCAGCCACCTCCTCCTTCTCCCCATTAGCCTGCAACACTAAGCCACCTGAGCAGCTTTTTATGGGAAAGGGAGGCCAGGGCAGGTTTTCTCATTTATGCCTCACAAATCTGGCTCAGTGGGCATCGGCAAATCCAAACTTCGCTTGGCTTTTATGGCAACAATGAGCTCGCATAAGCGGCTCGGATAACAACGCGCTGCGGCGAGAGATGCCTCCAAAATTGAAAGGTTTCTCTGTTCGCAGAGATCAGGGCACAAATTAAGCCTGTCGAGTAATGCTGTGTTAAGCTGTTGTTAGCTGAGCTTATGTTAACACACTTTCCCCCCCCGGCAAGCCACGTTGAAATTAGAAGCTGCCTGGGTGAGGCTGGTGTGACCGAATGCACCAGCGACGTGTTGCAAATAATAACAAACAACAAACCGTACGAAACACGGCTGGTATGACCCAGGAACGCCGGCTTGGCACAGGCCGCAGCGAGATGCAGCCTCTCAAGCGAGACTGGGACAACTCTCCTGCCTAATTATCACCTTTTGGCAAGTGCAGCCCCCCAAGTACAGTTCTGGAGATCGAGCCCTCCGCGCAAAGCGCCATCGCTTCCCTCTCTACAAGCCCCCTCCTCCCAAAAGTCCACAAACAGGGAAAACTGTCACTCAGCTGAAAGAAGGTTTCCAAGAAACATAGGCATCTTTCACACCACGTTATTATTTTTCATTAAGGAAAACTCCTGAAAAGAGGACCCTTTGTCACCCCTCTGCCCCCACGGCCCAGTTTCCTGGACAGTGCTGCACCAGGTGCAAGGCTCCCCCACGTTGCTCAACAACCCTTTCAAAGGCCTGCTGAAAATTTCCCTCTAACCCTGGCACTGCTATGCTTGCACACTGCATTATACAGAAGAAGCCCTGCCCTACATTTTAGAAATTTCAGAGCAGCCCCGGCGCGGCAGGCTGGGGTTTGCAGGAGACGCGCAGCTCAGCAGGTCCAACAAGCCAGTCCCGAATCACCCCCAGCTGAGGGGGCCAAAGGCTGAGGCACCCAGCGTCACTGATACCCTTCTAAAACCCGCTGCCGCTTCTCCCCCTTTACACATACACCTTCGAAACGCAGGTCAGAAGGTGTGACGAGTAAGGTGGAGGAGGCAGCCGCCAGCTCCAACTCCGGTAATGCTTTGGGAGAAATCGCCCTCCTCGCAGCATGGCAAACCTCAGCGCGCTGGCTGCTGGGACACTGGACCCAGCCAGACCCGTGCACTTTATAGGAAACGAGAGGACGGATCTGTCACAAGCATCCTGATGCTCAGCATCCTGCATTTACAGCATTTATCCTGACCACAAAGACACCTCTTGACCCAAATGCACGCTCTGCTCCTACACAGTGCTGTAAATCAGGGAAGCTGCATCCCTAAAGTGCCCAGAGCTACTCGGCCCCCAGCCCGCTTCCTCCCGCTCGCTGGCCTCTGAACCGGCACGATCCTCCGAGGAAAATACTCAGGAGTCATGAGGGGCAGTTCGATAAAAACGTCTGCCGGCGCACCAGAGAGGGTAATTACGTACACAGGACGGCGAAGCGCATTCATAAAGCAGGGGGAAGTAAGACAAAGCCCGTGAAGAGGCGATGCTTTGGAGAGAGGGTGCACCTACACGTGGCGGCCCCGTCGCCAGTTAGTTTTGCACATTTTTGCTCACGCTTGCCCATGTGCGCTGGGTGTAGCTTCCCTCTCCTGCAAGCACGGGCACAATCTCTTGCATGTGTGGGATGGGAATTACAGGCTTTGTGGCACTGCGTCCTGTCCGACCGCCACATATCTACAGCGTCTGTTGCACTCACGCTGCAGGACGCAGCGGAAACGGCGAGAACCAAGGCTGGGCAAGAGGGTTCTAGGTAGATGCACTTTTTGTATTTTTCTTTCCGTCTACCTTTCATTCAAAAACTAATATCTGTTCACTAACCCTCGTACTACCCTGGAATAGCATTTCGCTGTAAGAGATACAGAAGCACACAGTATCAAACGAGCATTTGTAAGGGTCAACCAAGCAAGGCTGTGACTATGCCAGGAGCTGCCTCCTCACCTGCTGCCTCTGTCCCAGGCAAGTTTACTGTTAACAGTACGGCAGGAGGGCATATATCCACAACTGGCGCAAACTAGAACAGCTTCATCTAGAAAAATGTAAATTTGTTTAATTAATAGAAATTCAAAACTGTCTCTCGGAGAACTGTGTGTACTTACTACTGATGATGAGAATGTCAGTCACTTCTAAATAAACTTTGCGAGACCAATAGAAAATTGAAGAGAATTGAAGATACATACTCTGGGCTTGCTGCAGTATGGAGCTACTGCTTGGGGAGATTTGAAACCACAAGCACGTTTCAGACGTGCTTCATCGTTTCATGACACCTACCATTACCTGCACCCACCTGATCCAACCAAGCATATATTTCTAGGTGCCAGTTAAGGTTAGAGGTGGGTAGGCATTTTTACCCATCCACACAAAGGACTATCTGTTTGGTTAACTACCCTGCTGGGGTTTGTCGCGTTTCCTTTTAAAGCAGTCATTTTTAGCCTCCGCCGAGATTCTACACGCTAGTCCTAAACTTTCTGGAAAAGGTAACCAGGAAGTTCAGCATATTGTAAGTAGGCTTAAGTCCATTATATAGGGGCCTATGACGCCACAGAAAAATAAAAAAATTAAAAAAAAAGCTTTTTCTGGCAGCAGGTCTGGTAAATCCTATGTTTATTCACACTAAACAAACACATGCGCGGACTTTTAAAGTTATCTTTTTAAACTAGTGCAGTCTCGTTCAACTGTTATTCTTGTAATGACTTCAGTTTCCATGGGGCAAGTTTAAATCAGGGTAGAATTTAAGACTGTGAAAGGTGGCCACTGACTGTCTGCAGGATAGCATTAGTTCTCTTTGTGCCACATTATATTAACAAGAAAAAAGAGAATCCCGTGATGAAATCAAGTGTCATCCATAAAAAATGGTCATCAAGGATTGCTCCAGCCTGGGAATGACAAGCTTCCTTCTGTATACCACAAATGTAAAACTTGCAAGATTTTTCCTCCTTCATGAAAACCTAACACCGTTCTTTACGTACCCCAAAAACAATGTAAGAAAGTGCCCAGGACAAAATTATATGTAACAAGATCTACTTTTTTTGACCTTAAAAATTCTATTGTAATGGCCACCTCAAATGGATTATCTTCTGCAGCTGTTGGAGCGTAAGTTTTATAGTTCCCTTCAAAATTAGCCTCTATTCTCACTTCACATCCAAAACGTACTTGGGAGTCTAGCAGAAACAGTCCTTGAGCAGCAGGATTCACCTGAATTCCTATCTCAGTCACGTCCACTTGAGGAAGACAACAGTGCATTACTTTGTTCCTTGCTGCAAGTTAAAAAAATCAGCATATTTCTAAAGTGACATCTAAAAGAAACATCATCCCCAGCTTGGAGAGGCTCAAGACCAACAAAAATTGCTCTTGAGAGATAAGATGGTCTGAAAAAAGCAATGCAATTCATCTTCATTCAAGAGTCCGTACAAGATACACCCTCTCCATCCAAACAGGATGGGACACGACCAGCGCTCAGAGATGATCATTCTCTCCCAATAGTTTTAATTAATATTTGACCTTAGAGAACTGAATTATTCCTATTTGACAAGGTCAAAATAGTCTTTCCTGGAGCATTCTCCTAGCGCTGCAAAGATAATGTTCGCATTGAACAGGAATCCTGCACCTGCACTGGGAAGAGATGAGGTCTGAAGAGGAAGCCTCTCATCCGCACCGTTGCAGCTCCAGTACAACACACAGCTGCAACCACCGCAAAACACAGGGGACAGCATGTTAGCAGGCCTGTGGTCATACTCGTTCCTCGAGCACAGAAAGGATTAAATTAAATTCTCGTGTAGTTTTGAAAAAGAAGGCACCTATTCTCTGAAAGGGGATATACAACTTCCAGCCATGGAGTAAGATAAAACTTCAGAGGTCAAGCTTACAAGCTTGGTCCGCAACACGAACCTAGACTTTGCAAAACTTCAATTTGAGAGAGGTAATCGTTGCTTCTTAAGAATAGCCAAAGGAAAACGTGAAGTTTGCTAAAGAAGAATCTCAAGAAATCCAAATGCTTGTTAACGCAGGTCTCTGGTGACCAGATACAGCCTGGAGATAAAGAGCCAGTGTTCACATCCTCAGCTGAGCAGCTGGGACTTCCTAAAATAAATTCAAATCATGAAGAAATTTATTTTTAAGATAACAGGATAAGTGGTTGTCAAAAGGCACCTTTTGTTTTATCTTCGAGCAAACCCTTAACTTAAAGTACTCTGGCTGTACCAAGAAACCTAAGATAACTGGAGATTTTGATATATGCCTAACGTGTGAGTACAAGCACCTCTGGACCACCTTTTGGCTGTCCTGTGAAGTGGCATGTGGAGCACAGTCCCATCTCAGACATTCCCGCTGCCATCCAAGGATGCCCTGCCTGCAGGATACACAGCTCATGTCATGCACAGCTCCTCTGTCCACAGCTTGGTTGAAGTGAAAACCTTCAGTCCTTGATGAGCCTAAGAGCAACTCTATCAGTCTGGGGTGCTTGGAAGACCGCACAAACTGAAGGTGGCTTACAACAACTTAGCACAGTCCTTAAATAGTCCCATTATTGTTATGAGACGTTAGCTGATGCCAGTCCAACAGTGTAAGCGTTCTATCTGGCAAAGTAGCTAAATCCAAACCCAACCACAACCACACTGTGTGTGTTTATACGGTCCTCATAATTTCCATTTATGAAACCTGTAATCTAAATCCATGAGAGCAAGCAGGCAAAATGTACAACACAGTATCCAGTCCTCTGAAATCATTGATTAAACATTCAGTAACAAATGATTGGTGAGGGAATATATTCAAAAATTGCCTAGGTAGTGATAAGCTTCTTTTTCTCTCTCCATTCAGTGGCATGAATCTACAGCCTTCTGACTAAAAAAGCCTTCAGAGCCTTAGCATCCAAAAATGCACAGACACATGCGTACAACTAAGGTCAGACTCTTAAGAATTAATTTTTAGCCATTTATGAAATAAAGGGGCCTCCTCTATAAAAGCCAGTTTCTTCCATCTCCTCATCCTCTCATCAGAAGTGGGTATAGTGTATCAGCTCAAGCACCTCCGTATCTCCTAGCTATCCCCGTTCTCTGTGCAAGCTTTCCCATAGCTCCTTCCCAAGCTCTGCTCTTTTCCATATTTACCAGTATCCACAAAACTGCTCCCCCTCTCCTGAAGACATGAAGCTTCAAAATGACCTTCAGGTTTCACCTCCCTGCAACACCAAGACCAGCATTTTCCTAGCCCACTACATCACACAAAAAATCTAAACTTTTTCCATAAAAGCTATTACCTGCTTTTATGCCATTCTCCCCCTCTCCTTTCCACCTCCAGTGAACCTCTATGCAAAACACTGCTGTAAACAAACTGTCAGAAATACAGAATTAGGACAAGGCCCATTGCTAATAGCAAATATTAATGCTGCAAAGGTCCAGTTAGTTCACACAGACTCCTACCACTTCGAAGGAGCCACTGCAACATCGATGTTTCTTCACTTCTGAGCCAAAGCCGCCTCCGTGTAGTAAACACTGGACAGTAGTTTCACTGGACTCCACCATAAATGGCTTCTTGGGAATTATTACACGGGTTGTGCCGCTCAGTGCAAAATTTCCAGGAAAAGCCAGGTAATGCTCGGCATTTGACTGCTGCCGCGCACTGTGCCACCCCTCTGGCTGCAGCATTTCACCCCTAGACCTGGTACGATTTTGCAAAGGATGGGAGGATCACCACAAGCCAGCAGGGAAGGTGCATGACGGGGTCAGGCAAGTATTTAACACATTGCGCATACAGAGAAGTAATATGACAACGCAATTACGATGGGTCCACGTACCCTGAGACTGTATGACAATAATGTCCCTGCTGTATTGCCTAGCTACTCCTCCTTGGAGAGGTTTTTCTAACACTTTTCCAGCACTGTAAAGATCTGAAATTGCGACGAACGAGCCACATACAAATCCCACCAACATTCACGGGAGTTTGAATGTGATGTTTCAGTTTGCCCAGCAATGGAAAAGGAGCAGCTGTGAAAAAGTTGCAGTGTTTACCAAAGCCTCATGATATTTTGGGGCTCAGATTGGAGGAGGAAACAGACTGGACGAAACCACTTTAAGTTTCACGAGAATCTCAGCTTCTGAATTTCCAGAACAAAAATTCAAATTTTTTCCACCGGTTACAGAGAAAAGCCTGAAGAGGGGAGTGCAAAAGACAACTCCACTGAAAAAAATCATTTCTCTTATCTCATTGTTTTTAAGACCCTTATAATCCTAGGGCCCCTGGGTCAAGATTTTTGGATACTTGAGACTGGTTTCAGATCAGGACCATATTCAAAGTATGACAAGGTTCGAGGTTGTTTGGATCCAGGTTCTTTTTGGAGCGCTTATTTAGACCACTGAAATGGAAGACAAACTCAAAGGGAGTGGAAGCTCAGCAACAGTTCACTAAAAAAGAACCAATTCTGCCATATGTGAAGAAACAAACTTCAGTTCAAAATGAGATGAGTGAAATCCAGCAAAAAACATGTCAAGTTTTGTTTTCATGCGAGATGCCAAGTCAGAATGGTTTGCGATCCAACATGTCACAAGCAGATCTGCAAAATGTGTGCTATTAAACCTGACACTCCACCAAGTTCTGGTCCTGATTTTGTTGCAAGTTCACCATTCAGCCCAGAAATTGTTAGACTTTATAAGCCTTTTTCAAGTAACCCTAATACTGTGCAACTCGGGAGGAAAAAAAAAAAAAATCTGGATAAGCATCAAAACCCTGTAAAATGCAGAGTTTTGCCCCAAATCCAAGATGCAGTTAGGCATGGTTTTAAATATACAAGCTGAGGAGTGCAGACACTTCATCTACTGCATCTGGGTTTCAAACTGCAAACCTCTGGCTACACAAAACTGCTGAGTAACAGCACAGCTGGCAGAGCATCCCCTGCCCCAGGCGCGCGCCTTTGTCTACGCGCCCCGCATCTCTGCAACGTGTTTGGCCAGTGGTTCTCACTTGCCTTCCCACCACCGTGTCAGGGACCAGGCTTCGGTACAGGAAGGCACCGGGGAAGAGCGCGTCCAGACGCTGTCCAGGTGTGCACAGGCGAACTACGGGCATTATGTTCTAATCTCTGGCTCTCCTCCTCCTCCTCCAGCTGCCACAGCTCCCTAGCTTTACAGAAACACTCTGGTTTCACACCATCAGGATTTCAAAGGTAGCTTTTCAAGAATGCTCAACCTCAGTCTTGACCACCAAAGTCAACTTAAAAAAAAAAAAAAAAAAAAAGGAAAGTCCTCAGCTGCTCCAGATACACCAAAAATAAAGGCTTTGGAGAATCCACCTGGTTTTTCCTACCTAGGCAAGTCTCTTTGTCCAACTGGGGATTCCCTGAGCCAAAGGGCGGCTCCCACTGAGCAACCTGGATTTTGAGTAACCCAAGACATTCCTTTTCCTGTAAGGCCAGAGGTATTATAAAGGGCCAAGACTGCATGCACGGGCCATAACAAGCGCCTTCACTCTTTGATGCTGTCAGAGTTTTTTTAGCCAACTTTCCTGACTAAACACACACATGCTTCAAGAAAACCCCTATTTTAAAGCTGTAATGTAAACAACCCCAAATTATTACTATCCCCTAAAGGCTACTGCTGGCAGGAATCAGTGATAAAGCTCTGCCAGAGCAGTCTGGCATCTAGCAACAATTTGTTTGTTGTCCTGCAAAAATACAGAGAGCCTTGCCATATGGTACTAGCAACTTTCTGGTAACATTAAGAAATATATTGGCTTGGAAAGCAATTATCACACCAGAAAAAGCCCTGTTTCTGAGGCAGGTCAATGGTGTAAACTGTTATCAGCCGAGCGGCGCGGGTCAGGGGAACAAGGAGAGGTGACGGTGGTCAGCAGAGCCACGTCACCTTCAGCTGCAGACGACGTGCCACTGGCACAGCCATGCGTTGGCTGGCACAGCTTATTTTCTTCTGGGCAGAGAGAAGCTGGACTTCATCTCTCCCCGCGCTGAGAGGGCTTCAGCGCTACAGACACAGCTACCGCAGAGCTGGCCCCAGAAAGCGCCCAAGATACCTAGCGTCCTCCTGGGCTTAACGCGAAGCTGAAGCAATGCTCCAGCCATGCCGAATGGCCGGGGCTGTTCCTACCTTCTAATGAACAGCTTTTTCCCCACTATCCGTATTAAACACACAGAAGGGAGAAATAAAAACAAACCCATTAAAAAGCTTTTTAAAAAATAACACATATATATTATAATGATTTTCTGAGAGTGTTTGTATAGGGGGTCACTCAGGGTGTTTTAAAGAAATTCAAAAGAGACATGGTGCAAGTCAGCATGCAGATTTGACGGGTGACCATGTATTTTACAGTCTCACATGCTCTTAGGATTGAATTTTTAGAAGGAGCTTAACTGGATACAAATGAGCAGAGATTTCTGGGGACTTGACTTCTCTCACTTTCTGTAGAGCTCAAAATGTATTCCCCTCCCTCCTAGGCTATGCTCCTAAAAGGGAGACAAAACCCAGAGTAAGAAGCACTTCTTATACCGACAGTAGTCCCTCTGGGCTAAATCCCAAGGCTTTTGTCAAGAGAAGTTTGACAAAGCCAAATCTGCCTGCAGAGCTACAAATCTAGACTAACAGGATTCTTGCTCATATTTGATTTCACATCTGACATGCAGTGCACTTTTTTTTTTTTTTTTAAATCAGACAGTTGTGTCTGGTTTAAAGTTGAGCAAGTCATCAACCAGAAAGATTCAGGCCTGGTCAGAGCAGTCACCTTGGAAAAGTAACTGCAGCTTTTCTCATACTTTTCACATTCACTTTCCACCTTCCCTTTATCAGAACAAACTGGTAGGGGATGACACTTGAGATGAGATAGACACACTATTCCGCCAGCTGCGTATCAAACTCTGCTCCTGTTTCTCGACGTTTCTCTATAGTCACACCCTACGTCAGAACAAGAACTCACCCTAATTCCTGTGGGGTTGGAGTTTCCTAAAGATTCGCAGTATCAAGACTTCATCCACGCTATGTGGAACAGCATCACGTGGGACCACAGCACAAAACTGACAAACAACTGTCACCACGTTGTCCTGACTCCTCCACGCCAAGAACCCTGGCCACCACGAGGAGAAAGCTCCATTACCCAGCACCTGCTTCTCCCTCCTGGAAGAGTTCAAGAAGTGACTTAGCTTACTGAGAGGAGGAGCTTGTATTCAAAACCAAAGCAACAATGAGCAAGGAACAATATTACCTATGGATCTGGAGAAGACACAGTCCAGATTAGGTGGACCAGCCATGGAAGAACATTAGTGGGACTGCTTGGAGCATATCTTCTGAAGCAACTTCTGGATCAAATTTAAGATTTGCTTAGCTCCTTCCCCACTCACCTCAAATCCTTTGGATTCCTGCTAGTCATTACTTACCTTCAGTGCTCCTGCATCTCACTCTGAAAACTGATGTCTCCCTTCCCATGGTCTGCAGTAAACAGTCTCTCCTCCCACTTCGCAGCTTTGAGGGAAGCCAAGGTCCATCCTCCTCTGTTCTTGGTCAGTCCATATGGACAGGCCTATTCTTGCCTCTCCTTTATGGTTCAAAGTGTGAAATATTCCTATTATGGACACCGGCTGATAACCTGAGAGCTACTGCCAACTATACTGTATAATCCCATGGGTGGGTGGTTGCTAGAGAACCACAGAAAATTCCCTAGCAACAGTGTACTGAGGACTGAAGATACTCTAATCACCAAGTACCAACCACTGCAGCATTAGGAGAGCCTCACGTGAAATTGGGCCACTTTTGGCTCCTATTTCAAATATCCTTACAGAGTAAGGGACGTAGGGTACGGAAAAGGAAGGAAGGACAGAGCCCTTTATTAGTCACCTCTGCTAAAGATCTGTAATGCGTGGGGTGGCTCTCATCCCCTGAAAACCACAGGGTAGCATCTCTGCTTTGCATGGAAATAAAAGGGAGAAATTAAGCTGCCGTCTTTCAGAAGACACTACCAGGGACCTGCCTTCAAAGCCTGCATGTTATGTGAGGCAGACGGGAAAATCAGATCACGGGATGCTCTTCCCTATGGGAAGGGGCAGGGCTCTGCTAGGGGATCCTGTCCTGCCGACAGATCCAGTCTAAGTCTTCAAACGGATCAGTGACCTCTTCCAAACACTCTCATAGTGATGGGGACAGAAGACGGGCAAGGAAAAGGAAAAGAAATCCCTGCAACGCCCTGCTACTCTAGATAGCATGAATTTGCTGTAAGGGCAGGCGCAGTAAGAACAGTTAGAGGTGGCCAAAGTAATCAACAGCCACCTGCTCACATCCTCGTCTGCTGTTCCTTGCTGTGGTGATTTAAAAGACTTGACTTTGACAGTCTTTTACAAACATGAAGTCCCTCGCTTTATTGACATCATTATCTCAATGCACGAGATAAGGAAGCTGAGGCAGAGAGAAAAGCCACAAAGGGACTCACCAGGAAAACCTCAGTTAGAAACCTAGAGCTCCTCCAAAGAGACTATTCGTCCCTCTCCCCCTCCCCCCCCAACATTAAATTATTGCAAATATTCAGCGTTCCTATGTTCTACGTGAAAAGTCACACTATACCCCTTCCCATGAACACCCTCACGTGTCTATACATAAGAAGCTACAGATACGGGATTGAGAGAGGGAGCGCGCGTGTGAGCACCAAGTGAAATGTATCTGTCTGTAAAAGGTTCTATTCAATATGAACATCACAGTATCAGGAGGAATTATTAAAGTGAGATAACTACAGAGATGGCATAAGAATGCTAAAGACCTGGAACAGAAGCGTTTTCACATGAAAGCAAAGGGAGGCTGAACCTTTCACAGAGTCCTCTTCTCCCTAGTGTTCATAGGAAGCCCAAGTTAAATAAACAGTAATAAAAAAAAGAAGACTTTTTAACAAAAACATCTACTATTCCTCTTCTGAATCTTCATATTTTAATCTCTCTCCTTGTAATATAACGCCACCATAAAGTTCAGTGGTCCATAGAAAAGCAGAATGAGAAAACTCGGGACTTACAATTTCTTCATGTGTTAAAATAGAGACACCAAAAAGCCACAGGCAAAAAAAAAATATGGTCAGAAGGGAAAAATAAAAGGAAATCTTTCTTGGGCCCTCTTTACCACAGCACCAAAAATCAACCAAGAAGCACAATCCAGTTTGTTTTCCCTTGATACAGGTTGTCTTTAGCAGAAAAGTCATTCCCTGTGCAACACCTGCCCTGTCACCGGTTTTCATAAGCACCACATAGAACCAAACTGACCTCAAAAGTTGCATGCTGTGACAATAAATAAAGTTAGAAGCCTGCCCATAACACCTCCGAGACCCTTGGCCAACGCGAGCTGCAAACTTGCATATAGAAACAAGCAAGCGCGAGAGAACACAAGGCTTTGGGCTCCTGAGAAAGCTCCATCAGATGGCTGCAACTCAGAAAAGCTGGCACGGGTGCAAGCTCTGATATTAAAAAAAAAAAAAAGAAGAAGAAGAAGAAAAGGAAAAAAAGAAAACAAGGCTGCTCTTTTGAACCCTGCAGATTAGTGTATTTGCCTGTAACATAGCTAGCTCCAACGTGGGGAAGGAGCCCAGTTTCTGGAGCAGTCGCATTCGTCAGGCGTTCCAGTTGAGAACAACAACAACCTGCTCGGGTTTGTAATACCCTTTGTAGGTGATTATGGGAAACAAAAAAGAACTAAATTCAAAGCAGCTTTTTCAACTGGGGGGGATCCAAAAACGCTGACTGTGAAGGAGAACAAAGCCAGATGGCATATGCTGGTATTGTTGGGGATTATGCAGTGTAAGGCAATAGGAAATGAGCAGAGAAAAAGAACCAATTTTGTCCCATGGCTCCTCCGTTGCCAAATGAACATACCGGGGCAACCGTGAAACAATCAGTTTATGGGTTTCATTCCCCTCCACCCCCAGACCGAACTTAAATATTTGTATAAGCCGAGGCGTAACTTTTATCTAATGTTTTCCTTGGGGTTTACTAGCTGTTTAGAGCATTCGGTCTAAAAAGCATTCCCTCAAATGCTTGCCACAAAAAGAGCTGAAACTATGATACTAATTAAAACCACACTCTTTGGTATCAAGAAGACATGCTATTATTTTCTTTTTTGCTCATGAGAAGCTGTTAATATGGGCAATGCGTCTGGAACATTTTCCTTCCAAGCGCAATGCTCAGTACCCCCTCCTGCTCAGGTCGGCTGGTTTATGAACTTGTCAGCAGTCTGGGGTGGGAAGGCTCAGATGGGATATTTACAAGAAAAGTTTTGGGGGGGGGTGTTCTGGGTTTTTTTTGTTTGTTTGTTTTAGTAACAAACTGTTTGCCAACTTAACGTTACAAAAAGCGCATCAAGAAAATACAAAGGCTTTACGCGGCATGGAAGGTGACGGGGTAAAGAATCGTCCTGCCTTGTTGCCCAGTGGGCCAAATGAAGGGGCGGATCTTGCCAAAATATACTATACATTTTGAAAAACAGCCTCTGATTTTGCCAGGATGCTTCTGGACACGGCACAGAGCAGGAAAGGATGTGGGTTGCTGCTGTGTACCCTTAGCGATCCACACGAGGGTAAATGCTATTAAAGAAAACAGTAACGTTTTATGCTCATTTCATCCCGTCCAATTTAGATGATACTGCTAAGGTCTCCATTATTGTGCTATCAGCACCTCATAAACATTAACATATTTATCCTTATAACTTTTCCAAGAGAAGGGGAACTGCTGTTATCACATTTAAAGGATGGAAAACTAAGGCAAAGACATCAAGGGTCAGATTTTAGGAGTGTTGAGCGCAATTTTCAAAAGCATCCATCCCTATCCTAAGCCATCTAAGTCCAGTTAAAAAATTAATTTGCTTGTCCAAGATCGAACAACAACGTCTCGTTCGGAGCAGGTAATAAACCACAAAAGTGCAGGAAGCAGCAAACTGGCTGTTCGGGTCTAATTTTCCCAGCGCACCGAGTTATTTCCAAGTCCCCACTGATTTGAAGCAGTGTCCTGGAAACTCAACGCTTTGCGAAGGCAGATCCTCGGTGGCTTAGGCAGGGTGCCACAATTAGTGGCTGCGTTTGGAAGATCTAGCCCAAGTCACAAAAGAAGCATCTGCACTCCTTGTGAGCAAAACCAAAGTGGCAGGAGGGATCCTCTGGGAAAGGCACTTGTCCCTCAAGTGTCACTCTTGGGACCACAAAAGTAAATAATGTTTCATCAGAGCAATTGGTTTCTGGTTTCTCTTTGGGAGCGTGGCTTTCACTGCACCGACTTTGTTGACTCAAAACAAAACTCGGCTTCCTTTTTTCGCAGCCACAGAGATGCCAGATTTTAATTCCTGGCGTGCAAAGTGTGGGCAGTGGGGGAAGGGGCCTTTTATGGGTGTTTGGTGATATTTTAACTTTGAACAACCTCCTGCCCAGTGATTAAGCTTCTTGGTTCGCCAACAATACAGAAAAACTGCCTAAGTTACAAAAACAAGTTAATACATAAAAAATATGACTTCAGCAAAGAAGTTAAGCTACACGGGCGAATATGCTGTAATTTGTTACATGCTTCCATTGTGCAGGGATCCAAAGTAATAAAATATTCCTGTAATGTTAGAACCGTGAGGCCCAGCCCTAATAAGATGTTCAGATTCCAGTATTAGCTTTGCCACACTATACCCTGCCTCACTATTGAAATGAGCATTACATTGCTATCCTACCGAGCACATTCCTACGTTTTTTCCTTTTTTTTTTTTAATTTCACCCCAAAGAACGATATATTTCTATCGAGTAATGCAGTTACTGCGGCGATGTCCTCAGCACTGCGAGGTGGAGATGACATCTTTTGCCGATTTATGCAACTGTAAAGCCATGCGTATCTAAACCATCATCGTAAAACCCCGGTGGCTGGCTACAGCGCTTGGTTTTATGGACGTGGGGGAGGGCTTGGTAAAGGTAGGGGCTGCCTTGGAAATGCCCCATTCCCCCAGTCCTGCTTCTCATTTGAGGCTGACAGGCAAAGTTCGAACACATCATTACGGCTTTGAGGAGGCTGCTAAAGGTAACACTCATATTACAAATGAATTAATAGGAAACACTTACCTTCCCCACTAGCTTGCCTTTCCTGTTCATGCAAAGGTAAAAGTCTGTCTCTTTGCCTTTGATCCGGACTTGGCTGCCAAAAGTGTCTGTTTCCACTAGAAGCTGGGCTTGTAAAAGAAGAAGAAGAAGAAAAAAAGCATTTACCAGTGGGGTCACATTAAGTCATGGGGTGTGCAAGGCTCATCAGTGTGTCCTCCCGCTACAGCTACCTGAACCACGTGACGCTGTGGGCACCACAAGGAAACCCAGAGAGCCCATCCATAGGCTGAACTTGGTCACAGGTGCAAATCAAGGTCTTCACCGAGTCCTGTGCACCCACTCTGGGTTTAATACCAGAAAATGTGCGCATACACATGTGCACTCTGCCTGTCACCACTACATCACCAGTAATATATAGCTCGATGTTCTCCTTCACACCGAGGTTGTGGATTACAGTCTCATGGAAGGAAAAAGATCAGCATGACAAGAATGAAATTCCCTTCTCCCCCTCCCCGTCAGCGGCCCTTAAACACTTCACAGCAGCGTCCCAGCCACACGCTAGAGAGGCAAAGCAACATTCTGCTCTTCAGGCTTCCTAAAGATCGCTGAGACAGCTAGGAAGGGAGAAATTCAGTGCTAGTTGCTCTTTATGATGAACACGTGCACTTTAGAAGTCCTTTGTGTGTCCAGACGTGTTCCCAGAAGGTCACTGATTGCTCTGTGGCAATCTAGTTCAGCTGAGTCTATGACTCTTGCACTGGCTGGGAGAAACATGGCCAATGACATAATGCCCATCTGTAAGGGCCGCAGTGCTTCTTTGCAGCATTTCCAGGAGCCATAGCAGAGGATAGATTTCTGTTACAACCTAACATGCCACCTGCCTTGACACAATTTAACCTGCAGAAGCGGGCCAAGTCGCCACCTGGATCTGTAGCACGCTGCCATCATCACTAAAACCTGGACGTATTTGAATTCAGCATTTCATTCTGTCTCATTTCAGAATTAGGATCTGAACACGAATTCCAATCATGCTCGAGGTTCAGATTCCACAAATTTCCCTAGAGAGTCAGGAACATGCAGACTGGACATTTTGGTTCAGATCCATCTCCGATATGCAGGGGAGAAAGTAGACATGGTCGAAACACAATGCAAGAATGTGTAAGTGTCAGCAAGTGCAAATCCACAATCCTGTTCTGGAAATTCTCACATTTGTAAGAACTAAGTCTTACCGTAGAAACACTGCTTTTGCCAAACTCTGGAGAATGTTTGATCTGTGCTGCAAAAAGTCACATTCTTTTTGGCATTCATATTTCAAACTTTAAAACCCTCTAAGAGCAAATATGTTCACTGTAAGGATTTACCAGGGGGATAGAAATAGGAGTTTGTTTCATTTAAACACATTAATATTTTTCCCACTTGTAAAGTCAGCTTTTGGCTTCTGCAGCAGTGCAAATATCACAAACCTTTAACTCGCAAAGGCCCTAAATGGAGTTTTCCCTTTGCAGCTCTGTCACATATGCAAGTTCAGGGTTTTTCAGTTACTAGATGTTTACATTTATTTAGATATATCTGTTATCCCTTTATCACAAGGGATATTTAAAGAATAACTTATTTCTAACAGCAAACGGGATAATGCCTGTATTATACCAGTATATTACTTACAAACATACATAAACACGGGCAGTTATCTGAGTCTTTCAGAAACGTATCCATGTTTTTGGGTTTCTGGGATAGAGGCCAGCTCGTTGATGATAACTGCATGCTGCAGACCTCTCCCCAGTTGCCAAGGAGGTATCAAACCAGTGACCTCCCATGCACTTAAGCGAGGAAGGACTCCATGAACCAGAAATATGGCATCATAGTAAGGATATAAAGATGAGCAAAGCCAGGATGGGGGAGATGACAGTGGGTCAAAGAGAGGTGTTCAAGGGGAGGCTGAGCAAAATGGTAAATACCAACAGCTTCAAGGAGTTCAGGGAGACTGCTCAGAGGAGCTCTCCCAGCCGCAAAAACGGACCAGGGAACAGCCAAGGTATGGATACCTTTAGGGAAGTGACTGACTGTGAAAAGTCGTCCCCCCACCACGAGCAAAGGCCAGAGGACTAATGGTCAACTGCAGCAGCCCATGCCCGAGTGCAGGTCATCGGGCCAGCACTAAAGATCCCAAAGACCGGCCCGAGCACCACGGTCAACTCCGAGAGCTTCGAGGAGTCGTCCACAGATCCACCCGGTGATGCAGAGGGACCGAGGTCCACCAAAGGGCCTGGCTTGACAGCTTGCAGACAGGACACAGCAAGCGTGTTCCATGCCGTCTGCCAAATTTCTGCTCACCTCTGCTCCGGAAACACGGTGTCTAAGCTGCAAGGCGTTCCCTGTCCATTCAAGTTTTGGCGCTGCTACTAGAACTGCTAAGATTAATGTTGAATATCAGATAATAACTCTGGCCAACCTGATGCTCATAAACGCAGTACGCCTCTGCTAGGGCCTTGAGCGGCAGGCCCGTGTGCCAGTGAGCCACCCACACCTTCGTAACGCAGGGGCTCGCTGGGGCAGCATGTACTTGGATTAACAACCACAGGGCACACCATCCTGCGCTCCCCACCCCCTCTCACTGCAGCCTGTATGAGTAATATCCAAGCTGATTTTAATTTGAAAAATATCACCTTAAAAAGATGCCGGTTCCCTGCTGTGAAAATTAAAACCATCTGGATGGAGTGATTTCAAATAATTAATCTAGGTCTCCTTTGACACTGCTACTAATTAAAATACGATACCTTCCTCCTCCTTCCTTAAATAAAGAACTTAAATAAAGTTTAAAGATCTAATAAAATAATGTCATAATTTAGAACTAAATGGGACTCACCTTTCCTGTGGACTGCAAAGGTTATGCCTGCACTTAAATCCCTCACCGCCTAGCGCCAAAACACGGATTGAGTAGCAGCGGATGGGCAAACATCCCGCATGACACCTCCACCGGTAAATACCCCAGCCCACCCCTCCGCCCCGACACAGTTCTCAAGTCCTGGAGATCATCCTACGCCAACGTCTGGTCGGAAGCCAGGAGCTCAGGGACGGCGGATCAGCATGCTGCCTCTGCTCCTCACTGTGGGATCAGGCTGGGCTTTGCTAGCTGCCAGGGCACAGGCTACAAAGCCAAACCACAGGCACCTATTTTTCAAAAATCTGAGTCTTAAGCTTCCTCAATTGCTGGAAATATTTTCATTTTTAGGGATCCTGGTCCTCTTTTTTTTTTTTTTTTCCTTACGAGAGATCAGTTTGGCTCTGGGGTAGGGCTCACCACCCAGTTGGCTTCCTGCGAAAGGTCTCCCCTTATAGCTGATTCTCCTCTTTAAAACAGGCATCTAACGGGGAGGATTTGCCTCTCTCTCCCTAAATTCTCTCAAGAGCCTCAACAGTAAGCTTGGACAACACACCTAACTTCTAGATAGCTAAAATTATCTGGAATGAATCCCAGCCCCGGACCCGCCAATGCTGCAACAAGAGCTTCTGCGACATGCATACTCGCCCACCAGAACTTGGTGCTGAGGTATCCTGACCCCACCACGTGAGGCTGCAAAAAAAGTTCAGTCACCACCAACAAGGTCCCAATAAACGTAAATTGGCCTTGGATCGCTGTCTTGTTTGATTCTACAATAAAAACATTGCAGCCACCAAAAAGCACGAGGAAAAATTCAAGGGAATTTTACCTGAGCGCTCAGTGGAAATAAGTGACACCAGGCTGGAGCAGCGTCCCCGTGGCAGTTTACACCTAGCTCACCCTGCAGGATATGTTACTTTAAACCCCATCAGTCCCTGGATACACTGTAGGGAGATTACAATCTTTATTTTCAAAAGCCCTGTGCTCTAGCCTCCAGATCAGGTATTATTGTTTAAATTCTTTGACAGCTAGATATTCTGATATATTTTCCAGAAAAAAAAAAAAAAAGGAAAGAAAGAAAAAAGGGAAAGAGAAAAGATGTCTTTAGAGGGTAAGATCTTCTGCTACATGCTTTTGCCTTATTGGCCCATTTAACCTAAACCTTCCTGAAAACTCCCACTGGAAGCGATTGGAATTCCTCACATGTCTAGGTGAAAAGGATTACATATATATGTTGAAAAGCTATCTTCCAGCTAAGAAAACATGAAGTCAGGGAGATATGTGAAGGTGGCAGAAAATATGCCAAATTATCTTTCAAATATTTCCTGGGAGTGGGAGGATGGGAGCCAGAAAAGCATAGGGAAAGACAGGAGAAATAGGGCACCTGAGAAGTTTAAGGCTTACACAGTATCGATCGCAAAATCCTAAATTCCAGCCAGTTTCAGGTAAATTAAGCGATAGAGGAAAACCCAGTTAGGGTGCAGAAGGACTGGGCACTTCATAAATGTTTCCGAAGCAGCACTGGCCATGAGCACAGTGGACAGACTGATCCGTCTTGCAGTAGCAATTCTGCTGCTGCCTTAAAGGGGAAAAGGATGAGACAGGTTGGAGGAGTCTATTTGCTAATGATGGACGCTGGAGCCAAACCAAGGTACTCCTGTGCTATATTTGCAGTTTCTGGACTAGCAAGCTCTTGAGCACAATTTTTAAAAGCTCCAAGGCTGAACAGGACAGGCTGCAACCGTCCTCAAGGAAAGGTTATGTCGAGCAGATTTAACCACGATGCGGGCTTGTGTCAATCCGCAGTCGCTTTCTGCAGGTCCAAATCCTGCAAAAGGAACCGCGGGGGCAAAGAAAACACTGCCACTTTTGCTGCCCACAGTCCTCTTTAAGCAGGCCAGCCAAGACAGATTTTTCTGTGGAAAGGGTCTCAGAGGGGACCAAGATCCCAGCTTTTGTTGCACTTTTTCTCATTACAATCTCATACTACTACAAAGCCAGGGAAACTGTTCTTAGCGCTTGAAACCATTTCCAGCTAATGAAGAGAAATGATGTACAGATAAGCCGAGGCTGGGACCACAGCTTCTGTGACAGGGAGCAGCTTTCCAATTTATTAAGTCTACCGCTATGAACTGAAGCAGAGCGTACTTTCACTAGTTCTCAGCATATACTATATCTAACTCACCCTCAGAGAGCTGGGGAGAGTAAGATTTATTTTTCTTGTAAGACTGGGTCTTCCAGGAAAAAGCCCTGTATAGCCGAGGATGGATTCTTCTGTACATCCACGCTTAAAATAGTTGAAACCTGTTCAAACACAATCTGCCCCCTACCAAAAGTATTTGAATCCTTTACATGACCACAACATAGGACAGAACCCTGTCTCCACTTCGCATTTATGACATAATGAAGAGGGAAAAATGCCAAAATTATGTAAAGTCTGTAGGGTCTAATAAAGCCTACGGGCTATGAACAAGTGAGGGAATGTATGCTGCTTCTGGAAGTTTTATTTGCACATTTGCATATTTCTCAAAAACGTATCATTTTAAAGAGTTATAACCCATACAATCCAATTCCCTTCTCAATTATTAGGTGCGAATCAGGAGTAGCTACAGAAACCAAGAAAGTCGGTGCTCAGGAGTGCCGAGCTCTGACCCACATACTATTACAATTAGCTCATCAAGTTTGTCTTTAGTGAACACAGAACATATATGTCAAATTATAAAAAGGCATGGTCATTGGGAGATCCCTACTAATCCCACCTCTCCAGCGGGGTGCTGTACCAACAGCTCCAAGATTCAGGCTCCAGGTACTTTTTTTTTTTTTTTTAAAGCCATCACTTTGTACAAGACTGGGAACTATCCAGTCTTAGATCAGTGAGACTATGTAGTGAACAGTGCACTAAAATAATCTTAAATCGGCCTTTTTAAAATACGGTCTGTCTAACCGAGGCTGTCTTTTTAACATCCCAAAGTACCTAGGTCTGAAGGGACAATGAATACCTTTTATTAGGTCAACTGATGTAAGTTAGGGAAAAACAATATTTCAGGCACCTACAGCCCTTACAGCAACAACACAGTAGCGCACCTCCAGCGCAGAGCCCCTCGTTGCGCTTCTCCACGCCTGATTCGGGGACTGAAGCGAAGCAGAAGGGAGGGTTCAGCGCGAACAAAGGATCGACTGCAAAGACAGTCCATCCATCTCATGACAGCACCCGCCAGCTCGAGCAGGTCTCAGGAATCGGACATGGTTGAGCATTTGTATGGGAGACAGCACAGGAAAATCTCTAGTGCTGCGAAGATCTCAAAGGCACTTCCATCGCAGCCACCTGATCCCGCAAACGCTTTCACACAAAGGACTTCACACCCATAGCAGGTCCTGGAAAAGACCCCTGCATAGCGTCAGGGGCCTGCCACGTGCCACGGGGCGAGACGTGCCAGGAGCACAGGTGTGGGACAGAAGGACACACTTCTCGCCTTCCTGGCCCTCCGCCGGGGTGTCTCTGCGCTCTGCCTACCTCCAACTGGCACAAGGGAAGAGCTGGAGAAAAGCGCAGAATCCCCGCACTTTAACAGCGCTACAAGGGGTCACATCCCCTCCCTAATGCACTCTGCTTTACCTTCCAGAGGTTTTTGCCTCTGAACTAGTTGATAAGCGCTCGAGCGTCTGGGAAAGGCTTTCAGGCACTCTCGTTTGCAAACAGCAATCTCACGACCAAAGGCCGTCCTGTCCCACTTCCAGGATCCTGAGCTATCCGTTCTGCGCTCACTGGGCACGTCTACATGACACGATGCCAAGACATGCGGAAATATCCCTGCTTGTGCCAACCACGCTAGCCTGAGTACCCAGCCCAATACAGATGTGCAAGCATGACACACTGCCTCAGGCACTTAACCCTGCAGTGTGCACAGACCAGAATATTCGGGTACTAAAATACCACTTGCGCCCTACCGCCAACATCCGCTACACAAGTCTGTCCGCCGTGACTGCCGCCTGTCAACCGTACGGGGCGCCCACCCAAAAATTCCCACCAGCAGTTCAGCCATGACTCTAAAACATCCACATGGCATGATTTTGATCTGCTGATCTCCCCAAGCATCTCAGGGATCATCTCAGGGGCGAAGCTGCCTCACAGCTCTGGAGGGGACATATTGCTTACGCCAGAATGGCAACAGCTAGGAAAAATAAGATCCTGAAACAAAGTACTTTTCAGTATTGCCCACTCTGACGCCTAAAGGATAACAAAGCTCTCCGCACACGGTCCCTATCAACCAACTCTAGTCACCACAGTTTGGGAGAAGCTTAAATGTAAATATGCTAACCTTGGAGATCTTTAATCAGTCCATGCCTATAAAAAGCCTTTGATAGTTTAGCTCACATAAGACCAGAATAAATTTCAAGGTAGATCTTAAAGATTTTGCCCCCAAAAAACCCAAAAACATAGAATAAAGAATATCTGAGGATAATGCTAAGATTACAAGCATCGTGTTACCAACCCAAGACTCCACTATCCAGAGTGCGTTCATCATCTACCCTGTGAAAAATGAATGCAAAATATCGTCTTTTTGTCATGATGCCATTTGCACCCATTTGTAGATATAAATAAAACAGGATTAAGCAGTGGAGAACCAGACCTGGCCTCTTGCAGATGTTTTATACATAATTCACCTTAAGAGGCACTAAAAATATTTTGGCAGTAGCTTTGATTATGTTGAATAAGCTTATTTAGACAAGATTCAGTAAAACTGGAGGCAATAGGTTGTGTGCTTTAAAAACTGTCTGGGTGGGGAGTGGCAACGAACACATTCTGAACTGAACTTTACCACCTGCAAACTTGCAATGACTAAGAAGTAGGCCTGGAAAGAGAAACCTTAAAAATGTTAGCGCAGAAATTCCTCTATCTCACCAGGGTGTCTTACTGTCTCCAAACACAGCTCAAGTGGACAGTATTTCTACAGAGGCAGGAAAACTGCTTGAAAAGCTGCCAGGCTCAGAGTCTGGAATTAGTGAAGGATGAGCCTCAAGAAGTTCAGAAGCTCTGTTATGCTTGAAAAAGCACCTAAAATGAAAAAATAAAGGGCCAAACCCTGATGTCTTTGATCATTCTCATTTGAATAAACTCCTACTGACACAGTAAAGACCAACAGACAAGGACCTTAGAGCCTGGCCCTGAGTGTTTCGCTGAAATGCATCCAAAGTATTGGAATCTCTTGGGTCTGGAAATATCACGAACCTTTCCTGTCCCGCAGAGGGTTAGAATTACCACAAGAACAAACTTTGCTGAGGTTATTTTGACTCTCTTGTTCCCAGTCTCAGCTGAACCCAACAAAAATACTGATGTACATGAAAATAATAAGCAGGGAATGACAATCATGGGAACCCCATATACTCTCGCTTCTTCAAAGCCGCTTTATTTGCGGCCAGAAGTTTAGGACAGACCATATTTACTCTGAACTACTTCATCCATCCGTCTTGGGCTGCCTGGTGGTTGGCTGCTCATCCTCAGCAGTGAAGTAGGTGTGATGTGAGCACCACCATATCCTTTTACCTAGAAGTCCCAAACACATAAATCCCCTCTGTATGCCAACACCAAGATGGCTTCACATTCTCCAAAAGTTAGTCCATCCAGGTTGCACTGGCACTGTTGTACTTGTGAGTGCTCCAACCTGGGGCTAATCAGGAGAAAGCCATAACGCATTTGCAGTGCTAACTGAATTATCAGCTATGCCTCCCGCAAAGAGGTGTTGTTTTCGCTGTGCGGCGTGCAGGCTTTATTACTCTATGCCCTCCAGTAAAAGTTGAAATTATGACAATTAACTTTATGGATGGAAAAATAAGTTTATCAGTGCGTTCTCCCCCTAAAGGGGCACGCTATGACTTCACCAGGAAGTAAGAAATACACTGAAAACAAAGTTGCACGAAGCTACGGTATTTTCAGTAGGGTTCCTGTGGCTCTGGACGTCAGAGAAGCAAGGGCAGTAGTGCAGTCCGCCAGAACAACTGCTGAATATGGGGAAGATTATTCTATGTTTTGAGATTGAAAACAGTCTCTGCTGTGACAAATGGATGCAAACTCAGTATCAAATAAGTCTGACCTTGATTGTTAATGTTCACACCGCTTGCGCTCACCTTTGCCATGTAAAAGATAATGTACTATTAAATGACGTACGCAATCATCATTTTCAGGTAAGAACATTACACTGTGACTATTTTGGGGAAAAGGCTGAAATAGGAGAACAAGAACAGGTATTCTATAGTGCCTGGTCCCTCCTGCCAGAGGACACGCTTGGGAATCACGTGCTCTCAAGGAAAGTCCATTGGAGGACAGGGCTCCGCATCAGCCCTGTCGAAAAGCTATTTATTTTACCCCCCCCCCCCCCGGCTATTTTCTTTCAGCCAAACGCAGAGCGGCAGCAACGGCAATAATAACAAAAATCAGATACCACATTAACTCTGCCTTTAGCACCTTTGGTTTCAGATAATATTTATTTTTGGAAACGTGTTTGTCCCAAGGGTTTTCTTAAATTATTACCCTCAGTATACAGCAGAGGTAAGGCTGTTTACCTGCCTTTTAGTGCTTTTTAATTGCATGGGAAGTTTGAAAAGCTTTTTTTTTTTTTTTTCTTCTTCTTCATTACTTGAATCATTTGGGACAAAAGGCATCTGGCACTGGATATTTAAATAAGACCTGTCAGAACTGTAAAATTAGTTTTATGTTTTAATAAATGTACTTTTAAAATCTCAAATATAATTCTGTATTCGAAGCACAAGTGTGTGGATTTAGAAAAGAGACCCCATGCTAAGTCTCAATGTAAAAAGTAAATGAAGTACAAATTTAAGCCAGTCCTCCTCTATGGGGCTACAAGGGCGATATCTCCAACAGCTTCTTTTTGTCAATCTGGGTTTAAAGAGCCAATATTGATAGTGCAAGAGCTATATCATATTATTTGTTAATATATGCCCAGTTTCAATATCTCTAGGGGTACACCCCATCCATAAAGCTCAGATTCACTCCCATGTTTACTTTTACGTGAACTTTCGCAGCGTTGCCCAAACGTTTCAGTTCAGGCTCAGCTGATCCCGTAGGATCTTGTACGGAAAGCCCCAGTTCTATCGTGATTTATCACTCACATCATCCCATCGCAAAGCTTCAAAGCCCCGTGGGAGCCAGACACGGCCCTTCCCAACGGCAGGGCCCTTCCCGGAGCAGGAGCAGGAGCAGGAGCAGGCGCAGGAGCAGGAGCAGGCGCAGGCTGCGTTTCTCCCAGCGCGGCGGCGCGTTTCCCAGAGCCCTCGCCGGGGACAAGCGCCCGGGTGCCAGGTGAGCCTGCGCCCTGGCCAGGGACGGGCGCCCGGGCGCTGGGCGAGCCCGTCCGAGCCGCAGCACCCCCAAGGCCAGGGAATGCCACAAAACCCGTGGAGCAGGAGCCGGTCCTGGGGAAACAAGAGCTTATTTTGCGATGCGTTACAGCCCAGCGCCAAGCTGCTGGTGCTTTCCTTCAGGTCTCCCTCCAGCGCGAAGGGTTAAAATCCATCCCCCGCCGGGCACGACTGAAAAGGAGACAAAAAAGCAGGATGCTGGTGAATGCCGGCAGTGGGTGGCCGATGGCCCGTGGCCGGTGCGCTCGGCGCACAACAGGCACAGCCAAGTGTGTCTGGCGGCGGACAATTACGGGGCGCTCGGCGAGCCGTTCTCACGCCGGGGCAACCAGCCATGGCAGCTAACAAAACCGCTCGCCGCGAAGCGTCCCTCTTCCTCGCTCGCGCCCCCTCACCAGGGTTTTTCTGCGCTGGCCTTCCCCGCTGTGGCATTCGGGGCTCTCAAAACCAGCAGGTCAAACATCCTCAGCTGGCGTATTGAGTGCTTCCCCTCGCGTTGCCGCAGCTTCCCTGCCATTTTCCGACTGGACTTCCGAGGGCGGCAGTATTTATTGGGTAGCGAGCTGACCCCTCGGCTGCGGTGGGCTGGAGCGCCTGACGTTAAGTGCCGCTAATGCGTTTTGCATTTGTGCTTGGGGGCAGGAAATCTCAACTTCCAGTGCCAAGGGGTTAATTATAATTTATATAGCAAGATCTCAGGCTGTGGGGTGCTGTTTTTTTTTCCCCTCCAGCTAATTAAGAGGTACAATTACCTCTGAGAATCAAAGGGAAATTTTGGTACCCAGCTCATAGAAACAGATTACAGGCACTTAAAACACAAGGCCATCCTAGCTTTTCTACACACGCTTAATTTTTGATTTAGACCATTACAGAGAAACTGTCATAGTCCTACTCCAGCACTGCAATGTAGAGGCAAATGCCGACGACAGCCGTTGCAATATGGTAACATACTGTGCTGCAGCTTTCCTAGTGGTTTCCTAAGTTTCCAATGACACGTTTTACTGATGTATCACCTGCCATTCAAGGGTCTTCCAAAACTTCCTACTTATTAATGAACAAAGCTTCATGGTATCTTGGAGGTGGATAGCAACCACCCAGACGAGCCTGCGGTCCCAGCGCAAGCCCACGGCTACCTGCTCCCAAGCCGAGGAGCAGGGAGATGACTATTATTGCTTATTGCCAGGAAGCCACTTGAAACTGGACGGCGAACAAAGCTGCCGCGGCCGCAGAGACCGGCCGTTGAGGCGCGCAGCCTGTGCCAGCCTGCCTGCGCTCCCCTCTCCGCCCGACCGCCCGCGGGCAGCAGAGGGGCACCACTTGCCACCCAGGCCCTGGAGGCCGGGGCTGAGGGGTAACTGGCACTGCTGCACTCGGGGTTTCGACGCTGGCACCCACACGCATAAAGCGCGGCTGGGCAACCGGGCAGGCTGGGGGGCAGCAGCCTCGGGACTCGGCTCCGCGCCGGCTGGACGCTCAGCAAACGCTGCTGGGTTCAGCGCAGAGGGGCTGCTTTGGGCAGGCTCGCGCTCGGGCTGGAGGGGAGGGCGTTTTTAAGAGCGAGTCAATCACCTCTCATGACCTCCGGCTGTCGGCCGCTTTCCTTCGTGTTTGCGCAAGGGTTTAACAGTTACCGTCAGCCCGCGTTGTCTCTTTCTCGCCGCTCCCAGAGGCGTCGGCTGAGCCGTTTGCAAAGGGTTAATGCAGCTGAATAGTCAGGTGTCGGGAGAGGGGGGTTTGGGTTGAGGACAACAAGAAAAGGTTCTGGGGGACTCTCCTGCTCTGGGGAGTCGCTGGAGCTGCACGCAACACAGGCTGCAGCCTCGGCCAGGCTTGGCACGGGCTGTGCAAACACCCGTCCCATCAGTGGTTACTTCTGAGGGATGCAATGGGCACTGAGAAATTAAGCACTTAAGTTAGAAACTGATGCTGTATGATTGTCAGCAGCCCACGTACGCTGCAGGCAGCTACCAGGCAGGCTGTCACGCATCTGCATCAGCAGCCTTCACCCTGACCTAAAACATAGCTCGGAAGCACATACGAGGCCGGCGGCGGTGGCAATGAAGCCCAGCGATTTTTCTAAGAAGGGGTCAGTGTTAGTGTCTGTCTTTTGAGGCTGAAATGAAGCATGTTCTACCGAGGCCAACAGGGGAACTCTCCATCACCTATCCTCCGCCTGCAGCTTGATTAAATCGCTCCTGGTTTATCTGGCTACCCTTTGGTCTGCATCCTGTGCTGAAAGCCGCTAGCTCGCTGGGCTGAATTCACCACAAAGCAGGGGGAAACCCACAAACCAAAAACACCCCGTGCAAAAGCATTATTGTCAAATTAGGAGGAGATAACGCAGTCGACACCTCGGCATGGAGAGATGCTGATTGAGATTGCTCATCCGGAAGGGGTTCTGAGAAGCTCGTTTGAAACCTGACATTTAAGAGCTCTGTGGCCTTAACAGTGCATCTGCTGTGGCTTTAGACTCTTCGCTGACCACAGACTTTCCTGATTTAATGGCCTATTTCTTTAAACAGCAGTCCTAGATGTATTTCCATCCCTCTAACCACTCCTCGATAGGCATTTGTCAGGAAAAGGGCAAATCAGTTGTCACAAGATGTTTTACGAGAACATCCACAAACGATAACGATCCCGTATCAAACGGAGCAGTAACCGTGTTTCCACGAGCGCTACGGCAGTCGCAGAACGGAATACTCCATTGAGCTGCAGGATACCGAGCGCAAATTAAGAAGGCTTTCCCGTAGAAAGAGGAGAGTAATCAGGGGCATCAGATGGGGATGGTACATCTTAGAGGGTTTATTACTGTGTACCACAAGGGGTTAAAAAGAAAAAAAAAGGAGAGGGAGGATAGAGAGAAATGAGATCTAACGTACGGCCAAAACCAGGAACACTCTGCCGAAGGAGCAAGGATTGCAGCAGCGAGCGCTGCACGTGCCTAACTGATCAGAAAATCCAGAGCGTCGTTCCTAATGCCAGGTATGATGATGGGGGCTAGGGCAGGAAAGAAATTAGCAGGCTGAAAAAGGACCTGGCTCAGCACTGGGAAAAAGCAAGACGGGAATTACAAAACCGTTCACGTAGTCACGGCTGAAGCCACTAACCTGCACCAAAGCTCAGTGAACAGGACTTGCAAATGCTTAATCAGCAACGTGACCAAGTTATAAAGGAAAGAAAAAGAAAGGAAGGGCAGATCCAGAGGGAAATACATATATACCAGCATTACCTTTCCTTACAGCTCGCTATTTATTGAGGAAGCAGCAAAAGCGCCAGCGCACTTCAGAATACAAACGCTGACACCGAAATTCAGAGTCCTGAATCGCTTCCAACAGGGAAAATATACTGACCGCAGTCTGTTTGGAGGTCAAACAAAATCAATAGCCTTTCTCTCCAGTCTGTCTCTAAACTAAGCTTCTTTCAAAGACATCCAGAGAAAATGGATCATCTTTTGTTGTTGTGTGTGGTTTTGGGTTGGGCTTTTTTGTTTTGTTTTGTTTTGTTTTAAGTGGTCAAACATTCATACAAGTATAAGAAACTCCTTCTCCCTTGACATACTGAAAAGATTGTATAGAGGTCAAAACTGCCCATCAGTTTTACTACACAATAGACGAGTTATCCAGTTCTTGGGGAGGAAACCAAGCTGGAAGCTGCTTAACAGTGGGTAAGAGAGGAAAAAATAAATCAACGTATTTGCTTGATCAAGGGGTATATTGAAAGCTGGTTGCCAGTTAGTTCAACACAGTTTGCCATTAAAGAGAACAACAATTTAGCCCCAGGAGCTGAAACTTGCTGCGTTTCTTCAGATTCTTCCTGCTGAGAGACAGATATTGGTTTTAGCCAGGTCAGGCACCAAGGAGAAGGACTGAGGCTGAAAGTCACAATCGCAACATTGGACTCTGTGAAAGGACACCTGACGACACATACAACAGGACTGTAAGACAGTCTGGAGTTTGGGAAGCACTCTAAAGAGACAGGCTCAGACCAAGAGATTTCTTTCACCTCTGCCTTTCTCACCCGCTCAAAGGACAAAGTAGCCTGGTTTAATGTCCTGAAAGGAGTAAAGATGAAAAGGTATTGGTTATTGCACTGGTGCACAAAGCTTGCCTCTCCACTCCACAGCGCAGGCCTTTTAACATCAACTACAGATTATACCATCCTACACAATGGTATCATCTCTACAGATGTAAGTGGTCACCCCAAAAATATGTATGGAGAATTTTGCTTCCATTCCGTTTTTACAGAATATAAATTCCTTAAAATCTCAGTACAAAACCACAAGGAGGACAGGGAGATGCCAACCATCAGAACATGCTTCCTCAGGGTCCCACTGAATTCCCCCAAAAGACGCCCACTGCTTTCAAAGCAACAGGTCACTGACAACTTAATCTGCCAGGTCTGTCCTGAGAGTTGGTGTTGAAAGACAGCCACAGAATCACCAAGTCCTTTAGGTTGGAAAGGATCTCCAGAGGTCATCTGGCTCAACCCTCAGCTCAAGGGGGATCATCAGGGTCAGACAGCTATCATTCCTTAGCTGGGCTCCAGCTCTCCTGTAACGGGTTTCTCCCTCCAGGAAAGCTGACATCCTCGTCTTGGTTTAAGAACATACAAGGGTGCCTTGTCACTGTGTCAGAGATACAGTTGGAGAGGGACAGACACATCTGCAGCTGCCTTGGGCCCCAGCAGCAGCGGCCCAGTCAGAGTGGACTGCAGCAGCAGCCTGCTGTCCACGTACACGCCCCAGCCCAGAGCAGGCCTCCACAGTCCCCACATCCAACATCCACGGAGCCATACAGATTCACATTTGCTAGGTACCTCCCCAGCGCCCACTTATATGCACTGCACATCAGCAACCCTCACCCCACACAGCTCCTTCCTTCGGTTACTCTTATGACTGTCTCCAATATTTTGCTCTGCAGGCTGAAGCCTCCTCTCCATTCCTTGCACTCACCTCCCCACTCTCTGCGTGCCTCCGCACTGCAGCTGGGGGACCGCTAGCAGCTGCATTACAGCTACTCTATGTCTGCACCTTCTATAGCTGCCCTTCTGCCTGCAGCATACACATCGTATTAAAAAAAAAAAAAAAACAAAAACCAAAAAACCCCACTCTCTTAGCGTGCCAGAGCTGATAACTACGAGCATCCTGACTCATCCATCCGACTGCACTCACATATGCTGCAGGAAGAAGGCTTTGTTCCACCATCCACCGTAAAGGGCACCTCATTTCGGAGGCAACATATTTAGCATCTTCTAATTAGGATCTCATCTTCTTCATGTGCCCACTCAGGTCTAATAGCACTGGCACTGTGGGCTTGGTACAGCCCTAGAAAATCTTGGCACAGCCCAAAACAGGTTACAGCAATGGTGGCAGCCAAGTGTTCACCCAAACTCATTATAGTTGCAAGAACAGCCAAGGCTTCCAGCTAGAAACAACAGTGTGGTTTCTTTGCAATGCCTTTTAGCTCCCCTCCTCCAGCCCTCCCAGCTGGATCAATTTACCCGGTGACTACAAAGCTCTTAGGTTTACTTGTTAGCACCCCCAAATTAGTAGGTGTAAAGTCAATATCCTTTTCTTATTTGCCTCCTAACTTGTCACCAGTTAAAAACTTAACTTGAAAAAAGCTGTTAAAAATGCAGATGCAGAAGCAAATTAAATAAAGGTAAGAATCACCGCTGATCAAACGTCACACAAAGACTAGGAAGCCGGGCTAACCACGGTGCACCCGACTATTATCACAGGCTAAAACTTAACAGCTTTGAGTTGCCTCCCACTGGCTAAAAAGGTTTGAAATGCAAGGTCTTATCAAAGGTGCAAGACGCATGATGAACGGGAGGCACTGCTGGGCGCTTAATCTCCTTTCAGTCTCACACAGGAGGCTCAGGAAGGGCTCTGTGGAAGTCAGTGGAGTTTCAAGAGGGCAGGCAAGAGGAAAATCAGGCCTCAGTTGTAGCAGAGAAGCAGCCCGGTGATCCCTCCGGCTCCATGGAAGTAGTAGAAACGTTATTTTGGATTTATACTAAAGTTATCATGAGGCAAGGTGCTTAGCTGGTCAAATCTGGGACATCACCACTGATCCTAACAGGACAAGAGCAGGCTGCCGCAGTTGAGGAGCTTTCCTTCTGCCTCGACACAATATGTCAGCTGAAACTAGGAACTCCAAGCATCCCTCGGACCACTTTGTCATTCACCGCTGCAAAAATCAGCAACAGTAATAATGGCGTTTGCAGTGAGGTTTCCCCTCATGCCCGTTCCACATGGTGGGAGCTATGGTCACAACGTGGGCCTCGTGACTGTCCCTGGACAAGTGCTGAGGCCATTTGTACACGTTTTTTCCACTTTTTAGACTTCTCCGGAGTGTATATGCCGTTGTATTCTTAGCTCTCCCCTGCTGCTTCTCCACAGCATGGGGTCTTCACCGCTTCCAACGGTTGTGGCTGATTATCCCCTGCTGCTAGAGCCCCCTCCCCACTTGATTGCCAGTTTCTGCTCCCGCTTATTCTTGAAAAGTGGTTGAGAACAAAGGGTATAAACCAAACCGTACCAGCCACGCCAACTTGAAGCCTGAATCCCAAGTGTACTTTGCCTGCCAGATGCTCAAACACCAACCAGAAAACATCTCGGCTCGCTTCATCATCGTTCAAGGCACAATATCCACTCCTCCTCCACTGCATGAGCCCAGTTCTTTGACTGAGAAGAGAAGCAGCTGAGGAGCAGGAGAGAGTAAGGACTCATCTACAGTGCACTACCTGGGACCAGATCCTTCCAGCCAACACAGCTGCCATCCAGTCGTGATCTATGGGAAACTGCTTGTTGGAGAAGACCCAAACTCGTTACAGTTGCCGAAGGCAGGGTCTCAGCAAATGGCAGGATTTTTTCTTATTGCTTTGGTTAGAAAGGCACGCTTTTTGGCACTTTGTGGATGCAAAAGAAGAGAAGGCCTTGCATGCGTCCATCTCAGTTCTGAGACACAAGGACAGAAAAAAATCAGAGCACTGCCCAGAGCCTCTTCTTTGCTACGCTACCTGGAGTGATGGAGTTTGAAAAGGATAGGCGCATGTCTAAAGCTACTACAACAAAAGTCAGGGAGACAGAGCTCAAGAGCCATTTAGAAGCTCTCAGCTTCTATATCAACCTAAAAACATCACTTGTCTGTTTTGGGTATTCTAAAAATACTGAAAATTCGTTACAGAAAAGCGTGCACTGTTGCTGGCACGGTTCATTAAGAAGGATGCTCACACAGTACAAGCCATGCTACCATTTCTCTCCCATCCCAATGCCCCTTTCCTTCCTCACACACAGTGGGAACAAGATGGAGTTTTTTTACTGGGCCTTCTCATTCTCTTTTCTTCTAGCTTGCCTTCCCCTTCTTGTGAACGCTGAGGAGACCGCAGACGCTCTACACATGTTCTCCTCAGCATCCGACTGGCAGGCAGTCTGGAAAATGCCAGTATTGGAACGGCCTGAATTCAGCGGTTTCCGAATGCTGATCGGACACTATTTCGTTCAAGCCACAGATAGTCGTTTTTGGGGGGTATTTTCAGCTCCCTTTTTGGACTCTTCCAGATTTCCAAGCGTCATGCGTCAGCAATTTCTCCTCTTCAGAACTTCTTACTTTTCCCCTTTCCGCCCAGACTAAGGCTCTCTGCAGTTTTAGTTTGGGACTGGGCTCTTCCCTCCTCTTCCAGACAGCCACGCAATGTTACTGGCTTTGTTAATATTTGCTGTGCTCCACCTCGCAGCTGCGGAAATTCCTAACTATCTGTTTTTTAAAAAAGCCAAGGTAAAACCTTATGCAATTAAAGTGCCTTGCTTTTTATAAAGCCTAGTACCTTTCTTGGAGAAACCCAAACCTGAAAATAGGGAAGATCTCACAGCATCTAAAACCACCAAAGAATTAGTTCTGAACAAGCTGCTGACACGGTCTCCATTATCACCTTCTCTTCAGCATTGCCTCGTTTGTAATGTTTTTATCCTGACAGCACACCTACGAGATAAGGTAATGGTGCAACTCTCCTTTTAGAGATGAGGAACGGACCCACAGGGACATGAAGCGGGAGGAAGAAATTCTTACTGTGTCACTCTACGTAAGGAGCAAGGGTCCTTCGCTTGCCACCGCACAGTCTAGCCTCAGTGTCTCATCGTCTAATTTGGGGAAAGTGAAGCAGGGGAGATGCTCCAGCTGAGTGCTTGGGCTGCCACCGCTGGCGTAAGTCTCCAGTAAAGCAAGCTGCTGAGTTTAGGTCTCTCAGACTGCAGCCTAGCAAAGTATATGTGTTACCTTCAAGCAGAAGTGCGCTTTTTTTTTTTTTTACATCAAATTCTGAATTTCCATCTTGTCTTCAATTCTTTTGCAGTAAATCCGTTTTGCCTGTGAAATTTTTAGTAATAGAGGGGGAGGGAAAGAACGTGTAACAGAAATTAATTACAGTGTTCTTAATGCAGTTATTGACATTTGTCATTTCCTCCAGACTGCATTTCCTACGAAGGACAAACCTCAGTGGCCACTTGCTAACACGTGTTAATGCATGCAAAAGGCAAAGAAGCAAATTACTACAAGTCAATTTGTTTAAAATGTTTTCCTGCCCCCCCCCACCCCCCGCCAAAGTAATTAAAAAAGCCTTTCAGAAATGTTGGCTAACCTATTCTCAGGATACTTTTAATTGTGTCCCAAGAACCAGCTTGAATTAATGACTATCCAAACGACGAGATATGGGAAAACCTCAGATACCACAATACAAGGTTTGACAGTCGACACGAAAACAAAACAACTAGAATAAACTTGAGACAAGCTCTCTCAGCACTTGCGCATAAAATTACTCATAGCCTAGAAATACATTCAAAATTATGCAAACTTCTTGTAGAACTTCATAATCTCCCAGTGACCACAAGGGAATTCCCACGTATAAATTCTGCATAAAAGTAATTTTTGTGCTAATGTACACAGCGTGTTTCCAGAATCGCAGAAGAGACAGGGAACCCCCAACTTTGTGTCTGTGTTATTTCATCACAGTCAGGGAAGAACATTTAGCAAAGCAGCTGCTCAAGCTTCATGGGAAAAAAGCGTAATCACAGCAAGGCAGGAACAGATAATATCATATTGACCTGTCTTCAGGGTCTGGCATTCACATTTTCATAAAGTGCCTAGGAAGATAAATCACTATACTAATAATATTTGTATTGATTATCTAAACTGAAGCAGCAATCGACTCCATTGTCTCACTTCCTCTTAAATTGCTCACAGATGGGATCCTATTTCCTATTCTGCATTTCTAATGGGAACACTTAAATCACAGCACAGAATTACATACACACACAAACTGTTAACAAAAACCCTTTTATGACTTGCATGAAAATAAAGATTTTTCATTTTGTAGCTCACTTTCCACTCCACACAGAAATTAAAAATGACAAATTATCAAGCAGACCTCTAAATTACTTCTCCTCATTATTTCTGGGTACCTAATATTTACTGACAGGTAGGCCTACATTTTCCAAACCGTGACCAGTGATTTAGGGGACCTTAATTTCGGACACAGAGCTAAAAGGTGACCTTTTTTTTTTTTCCCTAAGAGCCAAGACTATTTAAGACATCTCAAGGTCCAGAAGCAGGGAAGTCAAAAAATCACTTTACTGTCAGGAGGAAAAATGAACAACTGCTTCTGCTGTCAAGGCTACTACAGGTACTTATACAAAGCACGATCTGCAGAGACAACAGAACTTCACGTATGAAACTGGCCTTGGTGGGAGTTTGAAGTAGCGGGTATCAGAAACAAAGGTTTAGGAATTTGGGCCAAAGCTATATTGTTTGAAGTAGGTTATTCATAAATCATAAAGCAAAAGGTTTGTTGTCATTCATTTGTTTTTTTCCAAACTTCTGCTCTTGCCTGAGCAGAGCTTCCCCCTACATTGGCACAGACGCTGAACACAGGGGAAAAAAAAAAAAAGGGAAAAAAATTAGTCTTGAATATACAGATGGTTCATATAAGACGATTACAACGTATTTCAGATGGCTGCCGAACCTTTCAGAGCCGATGCTAAGGTGACGGTAACGGAGCCTCCTCGCCGCGCGGGGAATCGGGGAGGTCCAGCTCCAGCCTCGCAGTTCGCGGTTCAACAAAGCACCGAGTCGCCTTGCAACGCTCCTGGTTCGGCCGCGGCCCCGTCACGCAGGGGGAAAGTTTGCCACTGGCTGATTGTACCACCCAAATGAGAAGGGCAGACATTAAAAAAATAATAATAAAGCAATCAGGGGATGTTGGGCAAGAGGAAAAAAAAAAAAACGAGACAACACAGCAGCTGGACAGCGAAGGCTTCCCTGGCTTAGGCCAATCACCGGCCCCATATGAGTGTACAGCTGCCATGGTGAATGATCATCGCTTACGCTGAGGTCAGCTCTGCCCCCAGGCTAAGTAAGTGAAAATAAATGGTTTAGAAGATAAAAGGTCTTTTAAAAAAATTATTTGTCTTGTTGTCATGTCAAAACTGTAATGGGAAGAGACTGGAGGCAGCAATACGTAGCTTAAATAGGAAACAGCCACCCCGATGTTTCAGCTGAATAAACTGCAAAGGCAATCACAGTTCATTCAGGGTATTTGCTGATCTGTACTGGGCCAGACAGGCTCTTTTGCGCATACCTGGTTCCTGGGAAGAAAAGCAATTTCCGAACGTCACGCTTGTGGAAATACATCTAATACTTAACTAGCCCTAGTCACTACTTGGGATGTATCTCCTGTCTTTCTCGCACGTTAATTCTGTGCCTTCCAGCCACAATGAGATAGTTTTTCTTCTTGCTCTTCCCAAGGGGGTCAAAATTGATTTTAACTGTTCTAGGAAGGGAAAGGGTTAATGAGTTTTCCCAAGGCAGCTTGCTGCTAAGGTGCCAGAAATGCTGAGGGGAAAGAATGACTTGCTAAAGATGGGACAATGGCACTGGTATTTTGCATTTGTTTCCAGGCTTTGAGATAGAACAAATGGGAGTCATTAGTGAAATGAGTTTAGGGAGTTCTAAATTAGCTGTCAGGCTGCCAAACCCAAAGAAGTGCTATGTCAGCTCATTAATTCTGGAGAGCCCAGGATTACCCAAACCTAGGAAGGAATCTTGCAAAATTTAGAGTCAATTAAAGGAGGCTAGTTTGCTATAATAATATTTTCCACACGTATTACACCTCCTCATGGAACAGAGCCCACTTCTGCCGCAAATGAAATCTCTGGCGGGATGGTGTGTGGCTGATGTCTAGACAGCTGTAATGTGCCCGACACCGGGCCTGTCCACTGGCATCTAAGGGACGCTCCAGCTAGCAGGGAAGGGAGGGACAGTAGGCTGCTGAGCACCTTGCCCAGCTTGGGATGGCCGAGGAAGGAGGACCCGGCCTCCCCGAGCTCTTCGCCTCCTCCCTAAGTTTGCTGGAGGAATTCATGTGCCAGGTGCAACCCTCAGAGCTAGAGATCTGCCCACCTGGAAGAGCACTTCTGTGCCGGCTGTAATGCCAGCGTTGACGAACAGCCAGGATGTGCCCTCACGAAAAGCAAAGGTAAAGGCTGGCAACACGCGTGCGCAGCATCTCTTGAATTTGCTTCCCTCCTTGGTCTACCTGAGCCCAGATTTGTTCACACTCTGTCAGCAAACACACGCTCTGCTAACCTCTGCGAACCTCCTCTCTTCGGAGCGCATGCTGAGTCCTGAGCTAAAACCCGCTGAATTCAGTGGGAATTTTTGAAAACCCTCGGTCAGCCCAGGGCCGGGTCCTCCGGGAGGCTGAAAATGCTGGCGGCTGAAGGGAGGCTGTGAATGAGAGCTATCCTACCCGTGCGCCGTGTCCCTTGCATGGGGTATCTTAAAACAAGCCTCCTACGTTATAAACTGGGAGGTTTGGGCTGAAAAAACTTTTTTTTTTTTTTAATCGAAATGGATTAGGTCAATGTTGTACTTCAGGACAAAACACCAACGGTGATAACCTCTAACAGCTAATAACATACCTAATAACCTAACAGTTAATAAAAACATCCTATCCTTAAGGATTCCCACGCAATCGCCTCACTGCAGACAAAACTTAACTCCGTAGAGAGGGCCAGCACAAAACACCCCTCACACTCCCCTTACATCCCTCCTGGTGGCTACTGCTTCACGCTGCCCCCCAGGACAGCAGTAGACAGGGACACTTTAAAACAAAAATCACATGGCTGTGAAATACAAATGAGGCAAAAAATGCCTTCACCCAACCAAGAGAGCTCTGTCTCACCAAGTGAACCGGATACAAAGATAGGGAACAAACAGGATAGAATGTCTTCTGCCTTTTGTGAAATGAAAATAAATGAAAGGATCTAAGGTTTCAGGTCACTGATCCCTCTCTTCCCTATCTGTACCATTTATCGGAGGTAGAATATAAAGGTTCCAGGTCCTTTTCTTTTTTTTCCGTCAAGCACTTTAATGGTTGTTTTTTCTCCTTCCCCCTTTCATTTTCTGAATGAAAGAACCACTTAGGAACCTGTAAAGTAATAACAAGCTTATAACAGGAATATTGTTTTTCTGGGCCAGTGCAAACTCTTCCTGAATAGGCTGAAGACATTAAAGTAAAAATGCAATCGGTCAAATAGATCAGTCCTCTAATTAGTTTATAGTCTGTTAAGAGATAATATTTTGCTCACATAGATCGCCTGTTATCTAAAGATCTCAGAGCACTTTAGGAACATCAATTAACCCTTAAAAAAAAACAACCTTGGGAGATAGGTAAGTGTATTTAGATTAATTAGTGTTTCTCTGAGCAGGAGGCATTATTATTAGATTTAATTTAGTCCAATAATTGACTTATCTGTTAATGGATTCTAGTTCATCTGAGAAGGGACCAAATCCATCTGATTAAAAGGATTACATCGACTCAATTAATTCTATTAACCGACTTAATTTGCCATTTAATAATTCGACACATCGGGCCAGATCTTGGCCGTGAATAAGGCATAAACCGAAAATTACACACCAGAACGTATACCAGAATTATTATGCCAGTAAAACTATGTACTTCAGAGCATGTGTTTTTCTTTGCACATGGAATTTGCAGGGCCGGATGAAGCATTCAAGGGGCTTCCTCCAGCTGCATTGCTCCAGGCCCTGCGCCGTCTCGGCTCACTTGCTGAGCCATGGCTGGCTAGTCTTTTTGCTGTGCTCATGATGGTGCCTGGAAACCAGCAATTCACTGCCTAAGATTTGTCCCTTCCCCTCTTCCCTGGGCATTCTCTTCAAACAAGAGGTGAGAAGTTTTACAGAACTCAATAAAAGTTTCCAGTAAAACTAGACAGTTTTCCTGGTCCTCAAAGGCAGGGTAACCCTCACACATCAGCCATTTGGAAGCTGTGTACGTGCACAAGAAAAGGTCACCTCTTCACTTGGACACTCTGTTCTTTAACCTGCTGGGTATGGATGGCAGAGAGGGGGAAAGGCGCTGAACTGGCTCGCCCATCCTTAGGACTGTCCAGTGCTAGTTGCTCATGGTGAGCACTGTGGGACACAGATGTGGCCACACAGCTCTGCACAGACTCCCCTGCTTCCTACATGAAGACTGAGTCTGTTCAGCCCTTGCCTAACGTTGCTTTCTCTTAACGGGATTGAGTCGTTACACAGACGCAGTGCCACTTTGACGAGCCGATGCACCGTCCATGCCATAAGCTCTGCAGAGCCTCCTGCTCACGGCCTTGCCGTGCTGAAGCAATGAGCCCTGCTGCTGGCGGCATGCTCAGGAACACTCGTTCCCAATTTGTCACCTTTTTGTGTTGCCCACGCTCGTGCCTGATCAGCTGCAGCTATCCCCCCGAACCGCAGAGCTGGGGCCCAGCACGACCGCCCTGCGACAGCCCTGCCTGCCTGCCTTTTCTCAGATACTGGCTCTTGCTTCTCCTCCCCAACTCCTCCCTGGACTGAGACGTGGTCTCTGTAATCCTTACAACATCAATTCACCTCCACTATTATTCCTCCTTTCAGTGGGGACAGGGTTAAGAGAGTGGAGAAGCTGTGGGAGACAGCATCATCTGCAAGGGCAGCCTAGCCAAGAAAAGAACCGGGAATTGGGCACTCCCAAACGCTAAGCCTAGCTCCGACTCACCGTGCCAACTTGGAGACAGCAAAAGAAGAAAGAGAGAAAGGGCAGTCGGAAAAACAGCAATCTGCTGCATAAGAGGAAAGGTGTCCTGCTACAGAGGCAGATCTGACCAGCAACGCTGAGATTTGGATCAGAAGTTTGCAACCGTTCAGATCCCCAGACCTGATTTAAGCCTCTCTCTGGTCTTGATCAAAGGTTACTCCATAATAATGCCTCTGGGGGAGGGGTTCCCAGCACATAATGAATCCTGTGTCATTGCCTTTGTATCCAGTTTTGGCTGTAACACAGATGGTTCTCACTTCAGTAACTCTGACATCTCTCCCCCCTTCATTATCACAGCTAGGAGCTCTGCATGGTCACATCCTGGACCTCCAGGCCCCACCTCACTGTCTCCCCGATTATCATGCTCTAAGTGTTCCTGTGCCAAGCAAGATGATGAACAGATTTCCATAACCTTTCAGCATGGCTAGAAATGGGAAGGCTTTGCAGCTTGACATATCAAGGAGTTTTATTAGTGGGAGTGGGGGAGGGAGTAGGCAGGGGCATTAGCACATAGACTCAATGGTCAGAGCACTTTGGGTTGTTAGAAGGATGCCAGCAACCAGGAGCGGACAGGGTTTGGTGGCAAGTAGCAATGCACGCACTGGGTTGCTCCTCAGATCGGAAATCTAAGGCTCTACAATTGTGCAGCTTTTCTACTGGCCACGAGCACTCTTCTGCGCGAGGATTTGTTGTTCAGACACGATTGCATATGTATGAAGGGGACAAGATGGGCTTTGACACATAAATTAGCACTTGTCAGCTGCTCACGGGCACACTTCCCTGCTGCACCCCACTGTAAATGCTGCCTTCTTTTACGGAGAAGAAAACTACATCACGTTACCTGCCATTTACTGTGGGCAAGAGCGTTTCCTGAGAAGCTAGCAGCTCACGTGCAGTAACTAGTTTGCATATCAAACCTGAAGAGATTGAATGCAATAAAATGACACCATAATTAGCAACCAAATGGTAGCACTTTCCATTCCTGTTTTATTGGAAAATTTTGGAATGACAAAGGACAACATCAATGAGCCTTCAGGGCAGGGCTTTTTCTGAGCCGCAGGGTCACTTTACCAAACAGCCTCGGAGGGTTCATTTCACACCAGTCGGGCACTTTCTCGCTGGCACTTGCTACGGCACAACTCACCCTGCTTCTCTGCATACGCTCACAGTGGTAGCAGCTGCCCTTCTGCGGTAGGCATGGACGATACCTCATCCTGCTTGAAGTAACCTCAGGGAATAACCATTTTCAAACAAATGTTGACCTGCCTTTCGTTGTACCTCCATTTCCACCTCCACCAGCACTGCATGCAAAATCAGCATCATGTGGATATGCGTTCTGGCCAACGCATACACATAGACTTCTGCAGCAACACATGAATGCACAAGGCTGTACGTCCATAACCGAAAAAGGAACAGTACTCAAAACAGCCCTAAAACCCTTCCAGCAACGGTCATTCAGGCCTAAACCAAGCTGAGCAAAAGTATCTCTGCCAAAACCATCTCAAAATGTACCGGGATAATGGAGTTTGTTCATAATTCAGTGTCTCAGCAAGCACTTAGCATGCTACTGGTGTGCAAGTCAAGGTGAAAAGAGCTGAATCCACTACCAGCCTACGAGCAGGTCAGTTGTTTGTGTTCCAGCAGGACCCACATGCCCTGAAATTCAGCTCTTAAAGCTCCAAAGTCTGCTTCATTTCTGCTCAGACTAAATATCCCTCCTCTGGAAATGAAGACAAGAGATTGCTTCACTCAAGCATCAGACGGGATTCACCCCAACTCAGGCCAAATTCACTTTTGCAGGTTCCCAAGTCCCTAAGCATGAGGCCAGAGTGCATGTGGAAAGAACTTCCCAAACCACCAACCTTGGATCATTTGTGAATTACATGAGACACACTCTAAGCCCACCTGTTGGGCAGAGAAAGATTTTTCTCTTCAAGCACCATCATACAGTAATAAATTGGGGCATTACATTACTGTGGGAACTGTCTACAGTTCAGAGATTGGGCTGACACAATTGCCTGATTGCCTGCTCTCACACAGCAGATCCCATGTTCTTAATCTGAAAAGGGTTTTTTTTTCCCCCACTTATCCTGTTTTTCATTGCTCATCTTGTTTTTCTTCCAAAAAGTTCTCAACTCAACATAGTGAATTGAAGCTTTTGAACTAGAGTCTGGGGATCCCAGTAAGTATCCTTACCATATTTATCTCCATCTTCTCCTTTGGCGCTGATCCTCCTGCCTAGCACTTGGATGTGTTTCCCACTTGTCCTGCTGTACAGCTGATAGAGCCGAAGCTGCTTCCTGCTCACATCGTCCCTTGCTCGCGTTTGGTTCTCCACGTGTATCCGAAAATCTACATTCTCCTCGGCAACAAACATCTGAAAGCAGTAAGGGGAGAGATGAGAGAGAACAGGCTATGAAACAAAATAAGCATCTTGGATAGAAAGATTACACATCAACCTGCCAAAGGGCACATGGCGCAACAGTACTTGAATTTGGCTGGCCTTCACTTGACAGTTGAGGCCACAGTATCAGGCACTCAAAATGTAATTCTACCCGGAGCTGGCTCTAGACAGTAAACCAAACTTTGATTTTAACAATCAAACTGTGGGTTTTTTTTTTTGTTTTGAGTAAAAACTTCTGCTCAGTCCTGCTTTGATTTAATCTTGGTCAGCCCCACTGTCCATAAATTAGGCTCTCATTTGCATATGCTTCTACCAGGGCAGAGAGGCATGCATGGGAGTGAGGGGGCTGACAATTCAGCTCCAAAGAAAAGGCACAAGGAGAATTTGTGCTTCACCTTCAGCAGCTACATTGCTTCCACGGGACTAACAGCAGGGAAGAAGTCAAGGGAAAAATCTGTTTATGCTGACATTAGCATCCTCAACTCTGACTACGCACTGGCATAAAATGTACTAAGATAAGCGTCATTCGTACATGGGGCACTCTTCAGTGTAACATTTTAGCCAAGCTCTGCTTTTAAGGGAGGCCAGCTCACTGCTAACAGTCTACTGCTGCACCTCTGTCTGCCCCAATGGGATCGCCGCTCGAGGAGCGATCGCTTGGGCCAGCGAGAGCACCACCAGCGCACGGAGCAAAGGGGCCGTTCGCAACAGAGCTTTGCTCTCTTGAGCCACTTCCCGTGTTTTTTCTGGCCTACGGATTAAATTAACCGTAGTTCACTGCAGCTTTAAAACACTACCAGAAACTTTCTCTGACACATCTGCCCTTCTCTAGAGGTACTGTTTCCAACCTTAACTTAATGGTTTCCCAAAAAACACTGAAACAGCATTCCTGCTTCCGCTCCAGAGTCATCCCAGCTCACCCAGGGTGAGAGGACCAGGCGATCAAGAAGTGCCGGAGAAGGCCAGTCTGAACGGGAGGCTCTGCGGCACACACCCAAAGCACTTCACGCTCAATACAAAAGCACAGAAATCACTCCATGATCTGTCCCTGAGAACATTTGCCCCACTGGGCCCGTGCTGCCCACACAAATCCTACGCATGAACAATATGTTGGTGGCAGACTCTTTTCACCGGACAATAAATCATTCAGAAACCAAAAGCGGCAAAGGATTATCGAGTGGCACACACCCGAAACTACTTCACAATAGGCGATTTTTAATTCGACCGAGACAAATAATGTTCAAAGCCTACTCATTGTTGATGAGCTCTAATGCTGCGTACAAGTTGCAAGTGAGAGATGAAATTCCTTGCAAAATAAGAATCACATGGGAATTTAATGATTCCTAGGTTTGGGGCTGGCAAAGGAACGAAAGTTACTCCTAGCAGAGTTACTACTTTTAATACATTCCAGCTACGGCATTTTTGTCCTTCAGGCTTGGACGTAACAATGTTCTGATATATTCGTGCTGGGATGGAGCTGGCAGTGCAAATGAAAAAGGGTCGATAAATCCTCGCTCGGGCCCATGCCAACCTGAAACACACAGGAGCAAGTGGCTGCAATGTACAAAACAGTCCTGCTTCAGCCTTCTGCATCTGCCATCTCATACCGGGGAACAGGTCGAAGCCAAACAGTCAAATCCTCCCTGAAAGTCAAAACCTCACAAGAACTTCTTAGCTTTTCCAATTATCAAGTAGACACTCCGATCAGCAGCAGGAGGAAAACTTCAGGCAGGCAGCGCTGCTTAGCACCAGCCCTTCACTAAGCAACCCAAACAAAAACATTATATTCAACACAGTGGCAACAGCAATGAGGTTCACAGGGATGTTACAGGATCGTCTTTGCTGCCCTTATTAAATGCTGGGATTATGCTATTTGAATCCCAAGTCCTAGGAGAGAAACCGATTTAAGTCTCTTTTTTTTTTACTATCAGAAGTCAAGAGGAGACTGCAGGAGCTAAATAGACAGGTGGCACAAAAGCAGATTCAGGGAGCTCCTGGCTCTAAACAGACATTCAAGGTGACGACAGAAGTGAAGGACAAGGACTCTGCAATTAATACTAGCAATATTTCCCACTCTCCGAAAACAGCCCAGCAAGAAGCAGCGATTCAAAGCTCGGGAAGCAAGAGCAGAAGCAGCCCTCGCACCTGCCAGGAGGACACCGCACAAGGTTAACGGCGCTCCCGGCCTCCGCTGCAGCCCAGCTCTGCTTACTTCACTGCACCCCAAGCCACCGGAGCTCAGTTTGAGCAAAACAAGCAGGATTTGGCTTCTAACATGAATAATATTAATTTTTTTTTCTTCCTACATCTCTTCTTGTTTTCTTTTCAAATAGCATTGTTACAAAGGACGCGAAAGCACTAAAAATAGAGATGTTCAAATAATGTTGACAGTCTGCCTCACAGCCACAAAAGCAAGGCTATTTGCAGTAAAGATTCTGGCTCCATCATTTTAAGATTTAAAACAGATTTTAAATCAAGATGACGTCGGTACATTGCTTTCACCACATGTTAATGAGTTTCACATTTTTCTAGGAAAAAACAAAACAGGTGGGATTGGAAGTGGGGGGAAGGGAAGGTTGTTTTGCTTTCTTGGAAACTTCAAATAGAAAAGGCAATCTATTTTCCAAAGCACGTTTTAATTGTCTGTTTGCACAGAAACACCTTTGGGGTGCATTGGCTTCCCCAGATTTCTCCTAGGCTCCCTCTGATCTCCCAGGCTGTAACTAACAGGCTTCCTCCCTGCGCCCTCATCTTCCCGAGCTGCGTCCACGTGGCCAGTCCAACCGAGTCCTAGCATTCACCATTAAATGCAGTAACTTTGAAGGACGACAGCTCTTGTCTTCAGCTTGCTAAAGCAATCTCTTTCTTAAGAGCTGAGAAATGGGAGAGGTTTGTCACTAGACCAGATCAGCTGTGGCCTGGCAGGGATCAGCAGGGGACACTGAGCACCAGCAGCAAGTACCTATCTCTCCATCATCTTGCCAGCAACAGACCTGGCTCTACAATGGTTCTCGCAGGGGGAGAAATCCTGAAAGAGGAAGGTAGAGTTACAAGTGCTCTCCTTGCGGCTGAACTGTCCCCTGGACAAGAAGCCCTGATCCAGAGAAGCACTGAAATCACCGGGATTTAGCTGTGTGCTTAAAGATAAGTACATGCTTAATCACTCTGCTGAAACAGGATGCTCTGCTGGAGCATGGCCAAAGTGAATTAGCTGTGCCAGCCTGGGTTGCATCTGGCCCACAGCACAGAGTATCAATATTCTAAAATAAAATTTCATGCAGTGTTGATTTCATAAGATAAAACCTATTTGATCGTTGCTGAAATCCACTCTCACAGTACCCTTGCCCTAAAGAGTGTACTCCCTCACGCAGCTAACTTTACTGAGATAAGAAGGTGCACTTATATATACCATAAGAGAGGCTCTCTTTCATAAATCTCAAAAAAAAAAAAAAAGAAAAAGAGTAACATATGCCTCCTGCGGTAACTGATTGCCAACACTCTCTCAGGAAGGTCACCTAAAACCAAGCCCATTCCCCCTCCCCCCCCAATATATTTCTGTAACAATCACAATCACACAAGAACAAACACAGAAACGTCTTTATCAAGTCCCAGGCGCACTTGAGAACGTAATTAGGGCTTTAACTTCTGTTCACCAACGCAAAATAAGATCTTCCTTTTATCATTACTAGGTGCTACTACTGCATATAAAAACATTACATACGAAATGACCACCTGTTCTTCTGACTTTTCATCTGAGCATCCAGGCAACCTGCCCTGTAGCCACCGACCCTGCAAGACGCATACAACCCAATCCCACGGAAATCGCAGCTGCCTTTCCAGTTCGCTCCAACGGACCTTGGAACAGGCCCTGGATCAAGCACCTGCGCCTGCAAGAGATTGCAGATTCTGCCTTCAGCTCCAGATGGGGAACATGCTGGATCTAAGGGACACTCTCTAGAGAGAGGAAAAGGATTCCCCGTATCACTTTATCTCCTCCAGCGTTTTATTGGGATTTGGCACTGTATTTTGTGGTCTATTGTGCAAACCTACCCAAATGGTATTTGCCACTGTCTATGAAGGGCGACTTGAGCATCTCACAATAACCGCTTTCGTATAACTCCACCTAATTCTCTGCCAACAGCTTATAGCCTGGAAGATCTTGGCCATTAAAACAGAGAATATCAGATGCATTTTTATTCCTCCTTTCTTTTCAAGTCGCTCCTTGTACATTTATTATTTATTTATCAGTACATCTTCCAGTAATAACATGCGATGTACAAAGGCATAGTAAAAGCATGGTTGGCAATATAAACATTTATTCAAGGGAAAAAAATAGCATTCCTTTTAGAAACAACCGTCACCTCAAGCAACTGGTGTATCAGAAATGCCTCCTCAGAAGTATGCGCACTTCTGACAGTAGGATGCTCTCTCGTCTCTCTAGTTCCTTTTTTACCTGCTCAGACATTCAAGGTGGGTGCATTCAGCCCCAACTCCTTTCCACACAATCACAGCAACTAGAAGCGACATCTTATCTGTCTTCAGACAGCCCACAATGGCAAATTTTCAAGAGCTTTTTTGCAGAATGACTTTCAAATAATGAATGGGTTTCATTTTAAATGGCTTTACAATGATCCATCAATTTAAAGAATAACTATCATATTTGTCAAATCCCAGATGGAGGGTGGGAAAGAGAATTTTGCTGATGCAGCCTAAGGTTTCAGCATTAAGTGAGCCAAGAAATGGTCAGAAATTGCAGAAGTCTCTGACAGCAATACTGCGCTGTTGGTCCTACATAAGCTTATGCCACAACTCTGCAAACACCAATGCATTGTTTTGAACTGCAAGCAATTAAAGCCCCACCAAGGTCAATGAAATCCTGATAGCGCCAAACCACGTCTACAGCATCTGGCTTTCGATCCAAGCAACCTCTACACACGTCTCATTTTCTGTTTTTAGCTTTCCGGTAAAAGGGAATGTTAATATGTTATTGTTCACGTCACAAAGTGTTACAGCCTTAGACATCCGAGGCCCACAGCATGACTTTAAAATTTCCTGATTTTTTGCTTTCTATCATACCGAGTCTCCAAGTCTCATCAGAGAGCAAACCATATGTCATTCCCAAAACCGAACTAGAAATACAAAATCCCTCTCACCGAGGGCCTTCCTGATTTCCAAAGATAAACAAATTGAGCAATTCAAAGCCCTTTCAAAACTCAATCTGATAAGCAGAAAATACTTATTACCTTTCAGCCATCAACCTAATATTAACGATTTTCGCCATGACCTTCTAAACACAGGAAACTTAACTTAACAAGGTCAACAAGAGGATATCCAAGACAGATCTCTCTCTAGTCTGCCAAGGCGAGTAACAAACCACTTTGCTTCCATGATTTTGGCAAAATTCCTCTATGCCAATTACAAGATTTGCTAGCTCACCATTACAGTCATTTTTCAGACATAGAGTGAAACATGGTGTACACCTTATTTGCTGCTTTTTCTTCTTCTTCTTCACTGCATCTCAACCGCAAAGCCAATTTGGAAATGAACCTGACACAGAGCAGCGCCATATTCAGATGCACAGCAGGAATGCCGAGAGGAGGAAGAGCGCTGTGCATCCACAGTGCCGTGGCGCTGCCGGCACTGCACAAATTTAAGGAAACCTTTTAAAATAACACAACTTTGTTTTCTTGTCTTAGCAAGCAATTTCTTCCCGCTCTCCAGAGAAAAATGATTTTTTCCCTTGAAAAATAAATATCCACAAAGCCAAGTCAGGCTCTCAGTCTTGGGAGACGTCCCCTTGGACGACGGCTATACGACCTTCAGGATGCACTGTGAAAAAAGGGCAACACCAAGCACCACGGAAGAGGTCACTCAACCCACAAAGCCGGACACGAGACACCCAAATTCCACAAAAGATTCCAGCAACGGCGTTTACAAACGATTTCAATTGAAACGCTTTGTGTTTTGACATTTTTTTGGCGGAACAAAACAAAACAAAAACAAAACATGTGGAAGTGGGAAAGTTCTGCTCAAAATCCAGATGCCAAAAGACTTCGCTGCACGTGAGCTACACCGCTCTATCGCCCGTTTTAGGAATTATGAATCATCTTTTTTGCCTTGCTTCCCTCAAAAGCTGTTTTGGAGACACGTTTCCCTAATATCAGAAGCTTTAACAGCCGAGCTCGCCTACTCACGTTGGCCTGCTCCCCGCGGAGCCAGCTCAGCGCGCCGCGCTCCCTGGCGCAGGGCTGGCCGCCCACCACGCGTCCCCGCGGGGCTCTCCCCCCGTCCCGCACCGGCGTGAAACCCCCCTCCGAAGCGCCTCCGCGTCCCAGCCGGGCCCCGGGGGCCGCCCGCCGTCCCCTCGGCCCGGCTGGCCCCACACGGCGCCAGGCTCCCCGCGCCGCCTCAGGGCCGCCCCCGGCGCCCGAGCGCGGGCGACACCCGGGGCCTCAGCTGCCCCCCGCACGTGGGCCGGCGCCCGGCCGCGCCGAGAGGGGCAGCTCGGGGCGGAGGTGGCTCCCGCGGCTGCGGGGGCGGCTGGGCCCCATCCCCAGAGAGGCCCCGGCGCTGTCCCCCGCCTCGGTCTGCAGCGGGGCCCTCCCCAGCCCGGCTGCCTCCCTCGTGTTGACGTGCTTCGACACCGAGCACCCTTGCAAGCTAATTTCTTTGACTCGAGTGCTTTAAAGTTGCTGTAGTATATGAGAGTCGATGATGCTCACTAAAGAAACCTCTGTGTTTAACGCTTCCCAAGCAAAACGCGTTTAGAGATGTGGAGTTGAAAAGGAGATGGAAACAAAGTGATGAGGGGGTCAAGCCCGGCTTTCCCATTAGATTTCAGAAACGTTAAACGAGACCCAAAAAGAAGAACTTTCTAGGGTTCGGAAAAGGGGCCAAACAGCTCAGCTAGGTGACATAGGCTTGGATCCTAAAGCGGCTTTGCAAGCGGAGCCTCGCTTTCTCAGGAGAGCTGCCTGCCACGTTAAGCGGAGAAGCACATTAAAACTCCATGGACGGCATCAGCCTCAGGTCTCATCCTCCTCTCTGAACCACACAGCCCCACAGAAACATGGCTATCATCCACCAAACAGCCCAGCACCTTCACTGAGGTCACTCGGGACTCTCCAAGTCGTGGACTACTTGATATCCAGGTCTTTAGACCAAAATATCCTTCAACCCTCATACGACACAGGACAATATTATCGAGGGTAGTACGAAAACACAAGGAAGGTGTGAGGTAGTGCCAAAACGCTGGAACTTGAGAGAGTCTGAGAAACCAACGTTTTACGGCCCTCTCTCTAAACAAGCCATTTTCCTCAGAAAGATGATGGCCACTTCAAGAAAACCAGATTTCTCCTTTTGATGACGAAATGACTCTTAGCCAGAACTGTGAAAATGTACCATTTGTTTGATGGTGACATTTTAAACTTTTTCCGCTAAGGGAAATGGTTCCGTCTGGGGAAGAGCAGGATTTTAGTCTTGATTAAATTAATGGCTTAAAACAAAAAAAAAATCAATCATATTCTCATGAAAACAGAGAAAGCTTAGAAGGTACCAGAGGGCTTAGAGGACCAGGCATCTCTAGCCAGTGCTGACTACTTCTGCCCACTGCTTCAAAGCACAGCAGCGCTTGGATTTTGCTCAAGTGCTGCATTGCAGTCCTCTTAAAACAGCATCAAGATCACCATCCTTCAGTCTTTACCTGTATCTGCCAGTCTCCCTTTCTCACTGACCCAAAACCAGGTCACTGGCTGGAACCTAAATCAAATTATTAATACAATTACCAAGGGCAACGGCAGTTCAGCAACCTGCAAGGGTGAGCCCACACCATGGGCTTTGCCCCTCGCAGGAGCCTGTGCTGGAGCACCGATGGGACGATGGCGGAGCTGCCCTCTCACAGGACTACCAGCACCAAATAAACCTTCCCAGTGGGACCAGTTCAGGTAGCCAAGCCATACAAGACACCACAAATACACGGCTCGCTGCAGCACATGTTGTCTCTTGCCGCTAGGTCTTTAAAGAGATTTGATTCTCTGGAAATACAACTGAAAACTTAATTCTTTTTCTTATTTTTCTCAAGTTGTGATTTTTTTAATTCAGAGCACAGCTATCAGACAGGCCATGAGCAAGCAGGGCCTTTTCTTTTTCTTTCTTTCTTTCTTCTTAATGCTTGTTATATCTCTGCTACATACTTCCTCTCTCCACAGAAATACCCCTGCAAAGCTTGATATTATTGAGTAGCTTTCAACCATGCACAACAGAGCCACGTATTCTCTGCATTTGTCGGGCCTTTGTTTCTAGGAATGAAATACCAATGTCTTAACAGTGTGACTTCATTTCACTACTCCATTCCAATACTTGTTCTATTTCTATCCCACTGGGTCAAACTCACCTATTGTGAGACCTCACCGATTTCAATTACATCAGGGATTAATTTGTTCCATTGCGTTGAAGCTGTTAATGCAATCCTTGCTGGCTCTAGATTAGAAAAGGCACGGTCGAGACCTCCCTCACAGGCAGTAACAGCAGAGTCTTGATCTTCATTTTGTTCTGTTTTTTTCTTTATGCCCCTTTGCCCCTCTTTTCACAACCTTCTCCTTCCTTTCTAAACTGCCATTATCAGAACTGGGTGGTCCTTCTGACTTCCACTGTTATTGGCAAAAAGTTGCCTTCCAGCAGCCTTTGCCCAATATTTGCAAGAGAGCCCAGGCTAGTGAAATTAGGTCAGCAGCAAACAATCTCACCTGAAGCCACTGGACACGGCACAAACTTTGGCAAACATTTTCCCCTCTGAAGCCCAAAGGTGGCATTTGACTGGCTGCGCGCTCAGGTGGCCTCGTTTTCCCCCAGTGCCGCTGCCCCCAGTGCGGTTCCCACATTTCTCTCTAAGCTGCCAAAGGGACTCAGCACCTTGGCTCAAAACAGCCTAATCCTGCCTCGTGCCACCAGTGAGAATTTTTGCTACTACAGAAGCAACATGAAAATAATTCTAAGGAAACTTCGGCAATATTATTTTGACTGCCTCTAGCAAATGCTAACATATTGCAGGATACAAACATATTTTTCTTCTGCTTCCTCCTACTGTCCTGACTTGTGGTAAGCTCGTGTGATCAAAGCACTAAGGTATTTATTTGCAGACGGTGCTGGCAGCTGGACAACTTTATGAAATTTGGGCACAAGTAAGTTCTCAGCAAGTGATGTTAATAATAAGCCACCCTATGCTGCCCTCCCTTTGCCCCTGTGCCCCTCCCTTTGGAGTCTCATCTGCCCCGAGTTAGCACAGGAGTTAAGCGCCAGGCCTGATTTCTGAGACATGGAGTGACTGCAAGTCCCACTGTATTCAAACACTTTTGCAGGTGTTCACTTCTGCAACTCAGGCCATTGCTCACAGAGATTAGGTCTCAAGGGAAAAAATTAGCTCCTACGTTTTGCAGATGGATAGGCTGAAGCATAAATTTGTCAAGTAATTGGTTCTCCGTTCTGGGGTTCCCAAGCTGCAACACAAGAGCAATAGCAAGTTTTAAAACTTTAAGTCCTGTGGTTCCAGAGGACATGGGAGATGCGATCTTAACTCAAATTTGCCTTTTATTTAAGTGGTGTTGTCTCAGGCAAGAGATACTGAAAAGGGGAGACTTGGGGCCTGCACAGGTGCAAAGCAATTTAACTTCACTGGAGTGCTGCAACTCTGTCCCACAAATTCCATTCTGTTTCTCCATTTAAAAAAAATCCAATCACTGCTTGCTCAGTAGGAAGTACTGTATAGCAAAGAGAGTGACGGTTCCAGAATAATAAGAACAAGTGTTTCCAGAAGATAGGGAAAAAATAGAAGGCTATTAAAATAAAAACAAACAAACAACTCAGTGAACAAAATTCCCCCTTATTTACTGAGGTATATTAAATTTCCCTGGGGATTCACAAGGTCACTTCAGGCTTCCACGGTGTGTGTTTGTGCACCTTGGACTGCAAGAAGCTGTAAAGAGTTAATGCCATAGCTGTCAAACTTGCCAGGCAGATTTTGAATAGTCTAGTTTTCAGGGCTCCAAGTCCGCTCCAGTGTTCTGCACTAAGTTCTCCAAAATGCACAAAGTCCCTATTTACTACTGCACTAAATATTTCTTTTCCTTTTTTTTTTTTTTTTTTTACTGGAAGAAACGTAAGAATAAGCCGGACTCGAATCATCCAGCTGCTTATTTAGTTCTCCTGCTCACCTGAGACCACAACGGAGCAGCACAGGGATAGGGGGAAGCCCCAATGCCCCCTCTGAGCACTGTCCCCGTCTGCCACCTCTCAGTCTGGCCACCCACTCAAGCCTAGTCTTCTTTGGTGCCAAATGTTGACTGAACAAGAGGTGTCAGCGCCAAATTGGGCTGCTCCTAATCTTTTCCTTTGCATCTATGTCCCCGCCACAGTGCCAAGGCCAGGTGCAGGCTGCGTGGACATACACACCCTGCCTTGTACCTAGAAGGCCTGGATCTCGATAGCATATGACCATGGCCATCCAAAGCCCAGTGCCACCTGCAAACCCTCATGCCTCCTAGGACCCAAGGCCTCACGGCACTTACACTCTTCTGGGCACAGGTTAGACCCTTCCTACGATGCAAATCAAATCTAGCCTGTGACACACAGTCCACGGGGAAAAGGCAGAATCTTTTATTATGATCATGGAGAATGTGTTACATTACAGTAGTGAAGGCTTCACAACAGTCCCAATCTGGAAAAATCACTGTTTTCACAAGACTGAGCTTTCCAAAACATTCCCCTTTAGGGCTGAAATCTCCTACCTTGGTTTCTCCCCAGATAGTTTTGTTAGGTTAGAGCTAAGCTCCTATTGTTGCTATTTCACCACAGCTATTTCTGACACCTGCAAGTTCAATGGCGGCAAAACAAAACCCAAAATACCACCCTGGACCCACCATGTCTTCCAAGGGGTGCGCTCACCATTTAGGAGGAAGCTTCAATATTCATTAATTCACTACATGCTCTGCATTCCCGACTCACATCAACTGTTTCAGCTTTCATGGCACCTCCAACGCACAATCCCTTTCCTAAAAAAACTGCAGTTCACAGCCTTTCTGCACATGGCTGCCACGAGCGCCGACATGAGACGATGCACAGCTCAGGCCCCTTCGCCACAGGCAACCACATCTTGAGAGCATCCAGGGCCCTCTGAGGCCCGTAGTCCCGCTGTAATTTCGACAAGCTGAGGTTCACATCTGATTGGTCGCAATACGCTTATGTCTTTGCATGCGTGGGCCATGCATTACCCTGGATTTCTACATCACTGCAGGCTACTGCCACCACTCCTTGCCCTTAACACCTGGACTTAAGCAGACCTTCTTCCAAAGCAGTTTCATCCCCATGACCCTTCCCACCATCAGCAAAGCTGTTCTCACGACACCGCTACTGTTGCACATAGGATTTCAACAAGTCGTTGCACAACAGCCACTATCAACATCTGTGATATCCACTAAAATCAGCAGTTAAGTTCAGAGTGGGGAGGCTAAACCAAATGCCTTCATTACTCTTACAAAAGAAAAAAAAGTTGTTTCTTTCTTTTAGGGAGAAAACATTCCCTCGGAAATAAACTGCCTCGATATGAAGGAATGGGAACTATTCAACAGACTGCCTTTTGCTAGTACTTCTGTACTTCTAAACAGTTAAAACATGCATTTGAAAGCAAAACCTTGAGAAGAAAATGTAAAACCTACCCAGCCCAAAACCCACATAATGAACAAGTCTGCTAACAGAAAAGGCAGCAGCATAGCAAAACATGGGTCTAAACACGCATCACCTGCACCACAAGGATAGGCAGAATCATTTGCCCCTTGGAATTACGATGCAGTAGTAAAGCACTAGCCCATCAAATCCAAAGTCATGTCTTTGGCTCTTCTGCTCAATGCTTCCCCAGAAGTACAGGTCCCCCATGTCCAGCCCCCGATGGCCACACAGGGCCGTCAGCTAGGGAGGAGGGGCAACCATGGTTCCTCTCCTGGCTCACAGACAACCTGCAAAAAACCCGAAGCGTAGAACTGTTTTTCCTCATCCCAGTGCACGCATGTGACTGAAAGGAGTCCTGCCCTTCCAAAACCCAGCTGTGGCTCAGGGCATCTTCATGACGCCGAGCGGCCAAAGCCCCCCTAGTTCACGCAGCATCGTTCAGCCAGCAGTGAAGGAACATCCCAGGCGAGACCTCTGCAATGACAGGAGCAAAAGTAAAAGACCTGGGAAATCTGAGACATACTCGGGAAAATGCCACAACAGTCAAGAGGAGACAGATGATCAGCAGAGACTGATCTCCCCATAAAAGAAATAAACATGTGCAGGGGCAGCACAACAGCAATGGTCTGATGTTTACACAGGTAGCTCCTTTCATCCCAGTCCCTTGACGTCGTCCAAGGAACACACAGAAATCCTTGCTTCCATTGCAGAAAAGCAACTCCCTCTAGGGTAAATCATGGCAACTGCTGAGCAGCGCACAGCAGTTTTGGGCAGGATTTTCAGAACACCTTCTTCCATTGAAGCTGCAGAGAAAATACAGACAGGAGCTACTGCCCAAGGAGACTAGCCACAAGCAGCAATCTCACATGATAGGTGGCTTCTCCAAAAGCACACTACTCCCATTACTCTGCTGATTTAGCAGAGATGTCTGGAGACCTTGTCAAATTATCCTGTGCCACTTTTCCTCCACCTAGCTTCCCCTGTGGAAACCTTTCACTAAACTCAGCCCAGTTTTGCTCCTGTTTAGTCTGGCAAGACAACAAAACTATGGCCCTACATTGGAAAGCTTCCAGGTGGAAAGGAACCTCCTCAGGTGTCACTGCTCAGCCATGCCATGATTTGCCAGTATTTACGTAGTGTTGGATTAATAAGAAAATGGTTGTAACCAACGACAGGAAGGTTAATCCCTCTAACAAAATCTGGAGGCAGTTCAGGGGATTTTCTAAAGTTTCAGGAGTCATTTCACTGTGATGCTAATTCATATTTATGCTGTTGATACCTCACTTGTGCCTTCCCTTCATTCCCATAAGCCTGCCACCACTTTTTTCATGCCTACTTTTAGGACTGGCTGACATCAGCTGTTTGAGACACAAAACCCTTCCCACTTGCAGCTTTCCTTCTCCACATTTAAGGTCGTCTTCTCCATCATTTGGGACCTACAGACACCTGTAAGTGAACATTTTGTTTACTCCGAATGGAAATGTTTGCAGGTTTGGGCCAAGGATTAAATTTGTTTTATGTCTGTATAACTAACAAAACATTATCAGAAACTGGTAAATACACAGCAACTTCAATGGCTCTGTGTTCCCTGAATACAAGCCCGCTGCCTCCTGGGCTGTGCTCTCTCTTTCAGGGAGGAATTACAGCTCTTCCACGGAGCATCCAGCAGGGGACACCCAGCGTGGTGGCAAACCTCTCTGTAAACACTACCCCAAAGGGGAACAGTAGGTACCAGCGAGAACGCCACGCGTCCGCGTGTCCCACGGTTACCACGCACACCCCCTAACAAGAACGGTCAGCACCAGCATGGGTTCAAGAGTTGAGAAAGAACCAAATCCCTACAACTCGGCTGATCAAGACTTCTGAGGGTACAGCTGCACGGCAGGCTATAGGTGCCTTCGTCCTCCTGATCTAGTTAAATAAAGCCTATTACAATATGCTCTGTAAGGCCGTGCTTGGCTGACACGTGGAAGCACTACAGGTGGCCGTGGGCCGGCCTTCTCCCATTGCCAGACTAATATGAAGCTTTAGTGTCAAAATATGTTCCTCTTACTTCGCCAGCAGTGAGGAATAATGGTGAAAGGTGCCCTTTCCCATTGCCTCCTCACGGTCGTTTCCTCCTTGGCCTGGTCCTTACAAGGACTGTTTCCCTTTGATTGCTGGTATAGTCAGTATAATCAGTTGCTTTCACTCAGACTCAGAAATCTGAGACCATTAAACAACTGAGCGAAAAGAAAGGCAGAGCAAAGCTCTCAGGAAAGTGAAAGGAAAGGAGTTGTTTGCAAATAAGATTTCCGCAGACCTCAAACTATGATTCGCAGAGACAGTGACTTCTACGCAGCTTGAAAAACCCAATAAAATACCAATCACATTCTAGCATTTCTTTTTCTCCTTCTAAGTCTCACCTGCCAGTGATGCTGGCAACATATTAGGACATATTTCCTACCCTTGGACTTTTCCCACCATCTCCAAAGAGTCTATCGAACAAGTTCTGACTTGGGATATTGTTGGAAGAGGAAGGGATATAGAAGTTGTTTCCAAATAACAAAGTATAGAGCTGTACTGAAAAATAGAATATGCAGCAGGTGACATGAGATTGATCTGCCCTGTCCATTCAGTGGCCTAGAGATGCTCAGCACTGGTATGCAACAAGAAAGGCTTAGGTTTGGGAAACAGTTGGGTTTTTTTGAAAATTAGAAAATTAGTTTGAGAAAAAATTAGGAAAATCAGGTTTTTGGGGAAAGAGCTTTGGAGGCTCCTGAGCAGGAGACAGCAGGGAACTGAGGCACCAGAGGAGGAGCCTCCCACAGTACAACGTGACAGAAAATCACCTCCAAGGACCGAGGCCCTGGGAGTGCTCTGAAGACACGAGTACTCAGAGAAGGCAAAGTGCTGTGCTGACACAGATTGAAAGAGGAGGAGGCAGGGTGAAAAGTGGAGCAGGCCAGCAACTTACTTTAAAAAAAAATAAATAAATTGTAATTTAGGAAAACCAGTCCTCAACACTATGTAGCCGTTTGGTGATAGCCCTCAGGCAGGGAGATGAGCACCTCTGTGCCCTTCAAAGAGCTTTCCACCCTTTCAGTCGCACGCTCTGCCAACTCGTCTGCTGACAAATTTCCCTTTCCTTTCCCCTAAGTCAACCCAACCAAGTACCTAGAACGTAAATGTCTGTCCTGCGTAGTCCTCTGCCAGCATACATGAGAAACATCTTTATCTACAAGCATCTTGCAAGCTATTTCTAGAACAGCGTTTTCCAGAGATGATTTTGATCAGTAGTTCACTTATCTGAAACATAAGATGCAAAATTTCCTCCATCTCTGGAGATATTTTCCTTTGATCTTTCTGTATGCTTTGCATAAGCTGTTCTATGAAATTTAATGTGCAACGGTGCTCTTTGGACTGCTTTCTGAACCCCAACATATCGCCACGGTAACCTCATTGAAGTAGAAGATGGATAGAGCCAATTTCCATTGGAGAATGTATTACTTAGTTTAAATAGATCTCTTCAAATCAATTTACCTGGGAAGACCCACTTTCATTTAGCTAAACTCACTTGAACTGATCATTAACAATAACCTTTTCTGTTTAAGATCATTTCTGCAGTGCAGCCCTACCTGAAACTCTGGTAGAGCAGCACCACAGATGACGTAACGTTAGACTAGACAGTGCTGCACGAAGCCCCCGAGGGCCCTCAGCAGAGTTTCCAGGAGCAATCAGTGCAGAGCAAGGTTTCACGCTGAAAACGTTACTAACATAAGCCCAAGATTTTAAAAAATGTCTGAGAAGTTCTTGTCTTGCTAACAAAATGTATGACCGGTTCCAAAAGCTTCATGTTAAAACAGAAGAGACGTGACACACCTGTTTCAGCATCAGCACCCAAGATTTTCCTCATTGGCCAGTTATTCTAAAGTCTACACTGAAAGCTTGGTGAAAGCCCATCAACCCCTTCCCTGCTTGTCCTGCAAAGCAAGGAAGGAGATGGAGGTGAGCACCGTGGGGGATGCTCCCACCAAGCCCAGAAGGAGATATACTCCGGTGCTTCCCAAGTCCCCAGTCACAGCCCCCACACGCTGCTCCTGTAGTATCACTGATGCTTTCAGACCATGGCGCACTAACCTCCCACGCAAGCGGCCAGCGGTTCCCCTCAGATGAACGTGGCTCCTGACCTCTGCCCACCACTGCTTCCTTCTCAAAAGCTACGGGACTGCACGTCTCTCAGCCAGCTCTTTGCTATGGCTGCGGCGCAAACCCACCGTGGACACCGTGGCAGTCCAGGCGAGAGACCCCAGGGAGCAACTGCGACCGGCTCCACACAGACCGCCGATGGGGTCCCGGCAGCATCGCGGGTGTCCCAGGAGACAACTGCTGCTGGCAACACCAGCGGCGTGCTCAGCACCTGCCGGCGCCATCCCAGAAAAGAAGAAAAACGGCTTTGGAGCAGTAACTTTGCACTGCATGTCTCACTACCTCCGCACCTGATAACAAAAGGATTGAGCATGTATTTGGCCCTTCCCGCTTCCCTGTAGAAACTGCTGCCCGCACAGCGTGTCCCCTTTCTGACAAAGAGCCAGAGAGCACTTTATCACTCGCTGCTCCTGCTTGCAGACACAAGCGGCAGAGCCTGCGGCTGATAAATTCTGCTTAAACAAATTATCCCCCGATGCAAACGCAAGCCTGCTGCCTTGGGATAATGGGACGCACGAGCATTTTCACTCTGACGTATCTACTGTACCCCTTACCGTTCCACGAAGTGCCCAGAAAGCCCATCCGCCATTAAGAGCGAGCAATAAAAAATATATATATATCCTGACTTGCTGGTTTCTAAATGCTCTTTCTTCGCCACAGCCAGCCATCACTGCGTACCTGCAAAGAGCCAAGAAGGTTTTCCTTCCCCAAAAAACTTATTTGAAATACAGTCCCAAGCCCTATTATCTCTCCTGTTCATACCACACTCCTAGTATCGTGAAATCTCAAAGTAATTTATAAGCCCACAAGCTCCTGCGCTCACATGACAATAAATCACATTTATAAACCGTGTCGCCTACTGTTCAGAGGGCTGCAGCGCGGCCGGCCCCCGTGCTATGCGGTCCCGCGCGTGGGAATAACTGCGGCAGGAGCGGTGCGGGGCTGTCCCCGCTTGTGCCCCGCCACGCGCTCCCGCGCAGCCCCCTGCCAACGACACGCAACATTTAAAAAACCCTAGATCCTACGTCTGGGGCGGGGGGCGCCGTGCAGAGGTGCTTTCTGAAGCACGTAGGAGGAATCCAAGGGGCTGTAAAGAGCGGCTCCGCTGAAGGAACAGGCTTTCTTTTTTCCTTCGTCTTCTTTTCTTGAGGCTAAAGAAGCTAATTGCAGCCTTGAAAACGGCACCTCTGTGGCTCTGTCTGCTGAACTCGATCCCGCAGCTTTTGGATCGGCGTAGGTACACACAGCCGTCACGTGCTGTCTCTGGCCTGGAAGTCTGTATTCTTGCAAATCGTCTCTACCTTTTGTAGAAAACTCGGATGATTTGTTCAGAGTAAAAGGACAGTTTTGTTCTGAATAGGTTGGGCATTTATTTTTAAGTATATGAAGACACTTCCAGTCTGTGTCTTACCTCACTGTGTTTTCCCCATCTGACACAAATACGCAGACACAAAAGAGGGTTTTCTTTTTAAAATCAGACCAAAGGAGGAGGATGTGTTTGGCTCTTTTCCTTGAGGAAAGAGGTTGCCCATCTAATAATCCCTAAATGGGCAGTGGGTTGTTAGGTTTTGCAGCGCGCCTCTGAGCCGTGATTTGCTGTGCCAGGTTGCTGGTTTTCTTTTCCACAGCGTTGCAAAACCCCTGAATAACACGGTTTGTACATGGAAGTGCTGACACAAACCTTAACTACAGCATCCTGAACATGATACCAGAATAAGGACGCTCCCTGTGTGGCCCAGCATATGGATAAATAAAGCATTTCAGCAGCCGGTGCCGACAGATCATAAACCTCCACGAGCATAAATACCAACAACAACCCAAAAAGATTAGAGGGCTTACTTACGGGTGAGTCAGGCTGCGATGATTTAGAGTTGGGGTGGAAGGGTCATTATTTCTGAATAGGTGGGGGTGAGCGGGCCAAAGAAATCAATAAACTCTTCTGCTTTCAGGGGAGGAAGGGGCCGTGCTAATTGTGCAAACACCGTGCAACGTTTGCAGTTTCGGGCTGCGGCTCTCTGGCTCAGCCTGCGCGGGTACAGGTAACTTGCGCTGTCTTGCTAAGACAGAAGCTCATCCCCTAACGCCGCTCGCCTGGAGAGGTCTCCACCACTCGGGCAGGGCTGCCCCGCGCACCTCTCGGGGGCCAACCCCCTGCCACGCCGCTGCAGGCAGCTTCACGTTAACGCAGACGCGGGCAACGCCGATCTCCATCTCCATTAATTTCATTTTCAGTGAAGTCAATACGTAGCTCGGATAAGGATCTCAATTGCTTTCAGCGTTGCTGTCACGTCAGAGCTATCCAAATGTCCAATTCTAGCACTGTACAAACAACTGACAGACTTCCTGCCAGGGCCACCTATTTTCAGGGGCTAACAACAGGCTTTGGGACTAAATTCATCCGTGATAAAACAACCACATTTGCAAGTTACCTCATTTAACAGAGAGATGGATGGGACCCCCAAACTGGCCGCAACAGATAGCTGCCTCCTGCAGCGTATTTTCTACGCGAGGACAGAACTCAAAGCTTCGCGGCTCCGTTCCCAAACAACTGCCAAGCCGCAGATTTCAAAGGCAAAAAGCAACTCCTCCGTTGCTTTTTTCTCTTCTGGTTCCCCACCTCCAATCCTTGCACCTTTTTCCCCCGCTTTCTTTCCAGGGACTCAGCAGTGACGAAAGGCGCTGGCCTTAAAAGCTACAACTTACAGAGGGAAGCCCCTTTATCAGCCGAACAAACCTAACCTGTGTCCCTCCACCTGGCCCCACCAGCGTACCTAGAAGGCATCTGCAGGACGTACTGCAGGAGATCATTCAGGCAATCCCTGCACGGTGGCAACGCCAGTAACTTCCACGAGGAAAACCGAGCTCACGAGCGCTTACCGGTGCAAATGGTAACGATCTTCGTTCCCTTGCTCGCTAGGACGAGGAACTAATGACCAGGTGATAAAAGCACAGAAACCTGCTCCAGCACCTCTCAGTGGCCCAGGCCGATCCATGGTGTTGCCTTTCCAAAGATGTTCAAAGAAAACGCTCTCTATCATCAGTTGATAAAATAGCTCTAAGCCTGACCGAGTCATGTCGAGCTTACTGCCTCCCCTGAAGCTAAGGGGTTTCAATTTTACATGGGATCTTGAAAACTTTTGGAATCAGCAATGCCATCTTCCCTCCAGGAATAAATTCCTCAATGGTTACACTGCAAAAATATTCCTAGGAATGGGCAATTCTGCTGCTGATGTACTGAAGACCGCATGAAAAAAATCAGATTAATATGGAGCCTTATCAAAAGCATGGCATAAACCATGTGTTGAATTTAATCCAAACCCAACTGTCAATCTGCCTTCAGGATCAGATATAACAAATATATGAGCCTAGGGCCAGAAATGAAAAGCATGGTTTGTTTTCTAATACAAGACTTGTACTGATCTCCATTAGCTGTGCTCCTGCATGGAAATCTTTACACTGCAAACGCAGGACAAATAGGATTTCTTATCTTTCTGCTTTGTTGAGCCGGGGAAAAGTTTTGCTTGTTTGTTTTTAATTATGTTCTTATTTCAGGTTTCCCATTGTCAGGGAACGCTTGGGAGCGGTTTCTGAAAGCGCACCCTTTCTGAAACGCTTCAAACAGGACAAGAAAAGACGAGGAGACTTTAGAACCGTCAGCCGCTTCCGACGCGCGGCCGGCGATTCCTCGGCAATCCTTTCCGCCCCGACAGCTGCGCTCGCGCCCGCCGCCCCGGACGCCGTGCGCCCCGGCACCGCCGCAGCGGCGGCTCCCGCCAGCGTCCCTCTGCAAGGCGAGGCGGTGCCTCCCCGCAGACCCCGTGCAGCGCTCCCGGCACGGAAACGGCGGCGGGCGCGTTGGCAAAGCCAAACGGTGGCCCGTTGGCTCTGGGGACGCGGGGACCGCCGGGCTTGCCACGGCGCTGCTGCGGCAGCTCAGCCGTCGCGGCCCCGCGTCACAGCTGGCGCAGAGCTGGCTCCTTCCAGCGCAAACCCCTCGCTTCGCCTGGCGTTAGGCAGCTTCCTGGCACCCCGCAGCTCTGGCGCGCGCTGGGGGAACCCCACTCCCAGAAAGAAACGCCACCTGCACGAGCTAATTCCATTTCCTTGTTTTCTAAATCCAAGCGGCGATCACCCTCCTATTATCTGCTCGCTCAGCATAAACCGCAGGACAGCAGGCCCCACTGCTGCCGTCTCTTTAGGTCCCCTGCAAATCACAGCAACGGACTCCAGCTGACCCAAGAGCTAGAGAGGCGCCCGGGGCTGGCATGCAGAAGGGCGCTCTCGGCGGCGCCGGGGGCAGCGGCAGCCTCGCGCCGACGCGTTCGGCGCGACGGGGGAAAAGCCGGGACGGGCCGGCGTCCGCCCGCCGCGGGCCGAGAGCGGCGGAGGCGGATACGGATGGACGGACGGAGCGCCTGTCGTCGCTAAGCAATTTGGGGAGGAAGAAACGCGCCGGCTTAGGGAAGCTGGCCGCTGTCAAACCGCCCGAGCCCCTCCTTGGTCGGCAGTAGCTAGGGAACTACATAAGCAATATAAACAGTTAAGGAAATGTAAAACGCAGCCCCTAGCAGAGCTGAGCAGCTAAAGCAACAAATATCTCTAATACCGTTCCCGTGCAGGCAGCAAAACCTGAGAAACTGCAGCGAGAAGAAGAGAAGAAACCCCGAACGTGCTGTAGCATCTACATTCAAAATAGCCGGGAAGCGCAGGGCTTGCGGCGAGAGCACCTCGGAGCGGGGCCCGGGGCCGCTCCGCGGGGCTCTGCCCCGTCCTGGGAGGGGGCGACGGGCGGGAGGGCGGCAGCCGCCGGCCCCGGGGCGAAGCGGGTGGCGAGGGAGGGCCAGGAGCAGCCTCCCGCCGTGACCCCGGCGGCCGCGGAGGCGAGCGTTGCCCTCCCGGGCGCAGCGCCCGGCTAACAGCTGCCTAGACGCCCCACCGGTGTCCGAGCCACCCCGTCACCCCACCCTGGCGTCTCGCTAGAAATGTTGCTGCAAGACGGGCAAGTTAGGCAGGACAATTCTCTCGGAGGCCCCGAGATAACGTGATTTCAAATGCACAAAGCACACGATAAAGCCACAGTGGCTCCTCGGTGCCTTGCCTGGCGTTTGCGCTCCAGACCGCAGCGGGGCACGGGCAGCGCTGCCGGCCAGAGCGGCGCTCGCTCTTCCCTTTAAAACCTGAAACCCACGGTTTTTCACCGATAACTGAAAAGGCGGAGGTAAAAATCTGAATGCCCCGTTTTGTCCTTTGCAAAGTTTTCCATCAGTGATTTCCCGGGAGTTATGCTGGCTTGTCACACACGCAGGAAATTAGGCGCGGAGTTTTACACGTAACTCTAGGTGAAGTCTGCAAAAGCGCTGCCTGATCCCGGGGATACGCGCGCTGCGTGCGCACCGCAGCAGAAAACGGTGCTCCTAGAAAAGGCCCCAACAATGAGAACCGCTGGTCTATCCAGCTATCGATTGCTGTGGGGCTGTTTGCTATTCTGATCTCAGCTGGTCGGAAGTCTCACCAATCAAAGTAAGGTCATGACCACGGGGTCAGAAACCTGCACTACATACATCATAATTTATTTTACAGATAATCAATAGCAAACTGCACCATGCAATTTTACAGTACAGCGTCACATTTAAGGACTAATGCGTCTCATACAGTGTTGTAACCTTCAGGCCTGGCAGTTTAAGGGGTCAAAATCCACTTTCGTTCTACGGTCGTAAATCACGGCTGTAAATGGAGTAGGAACCCCATTAGCTATTAATTTGTGCATCTGCATAACTGAGTAAAATTCTGCCTAGAGTTTGAATCCAACTAGGAAAAATGAGTATTAGCATCGCTTTAGCTTCACATCCGCCTTTGAGACGATTCAACAGAACGAGCCCAAAAAGCATCAAGGCTAACGTATTGCTGAAGGTTTATATCCGTACTCACCATCCACGGAGCGGCAAACGGAGCAGCCGCGCAGATCAACTCTCGCACTTACACCTGGGCAAACGCCCGCAAAATAACTGAATTATCTGCATAGACTAACTTCACTTAAAACTGAATTGTCTTTTTCTTTTCTCCCCTTTTGCCTGATCATCTAGCAAAAAAAGGCCAGTGTCAAAAGGGCTTACGGACACAAAATACGGTACGCCTACAGCCAGCAACTCAGAACGGAGAATCCCAGCTCAATAAGTCGCGCAGCGTCCATCAGACGCTCCACATCTAGGTAAGGGAGCGCGCGCCGTTTGTAGCACCAGTGCCGCACGTTGATGACGCAGACGCTTGTCAGGTAGGAAGCAAATTGAGAAACCCTTCCTTCCCTTCCAAGTAAACGATCACAAGCAACCAGGAGACCACCACTCTTCAGATGGATTCAGAACAGAGAAGTAGTAAAATTCCCTTCTACCAATACCGCCTCTCCTCCAGTTTTCTGACTTACGTTCCTAGAGCGTGGGGAAACGCACCCTGCTAGCCATGCCTATGCTCGTGCAGCACACACACTATAAGCCTAGTTATTTCATATGCTTTCCATTCTTTCCTGTATTTTTGTGTTAATTCCGTATTTTTGCAGAAGACTAGCTCAGGGTATTCCAAAAGATACAACAGCTTTTTAACAAGCTGTCCTTAAAAATGATGCCAAAGACAGTATTTTAGCAGGAAAGAAAGGGGTTTGCAACATGCATCAGAAGAAAAATGATGTAGGAGGACTAAGCAGTGATGGAAATACCTTGTAGGAAGAGCAATCCGTTATTAATCAACTGCTACATTCTGGTATTTGTGTGGATGCAATATGCAGTTCCCAGGGAACTTCACCAAGGTTTAACATTAATTAATCTCAGTGTGATTTTTTATTATCAAGCGTCACCAGAGGAGTCACAGGACATCCAGGTCCTTTCCCGTTAGAGGCTGCATCCCTTCAGCACCCTGACCCAGTCGCTTGGTGCCACCAGCCCCCACAGCCACCCTGGGCAGAGACAACACCTTCTGTGCCAAACTTGCTTCGTGGCATTAATTTCTAAGCATGTTTTGCCTCAGTTACCGTTTGTTACAATTTATCCTGTCAGGGGCATTATGCATGAACTTTGGTTTAAACTGTGCCTCCAGCTGGATGTCTCTCAATCACACGTCCAGCCAAAAATGAAGGACGAGGAGACATGTCCACCTGCCTGACTTCTTTCCTGTGCCCTGTATCCTCTTGGGGCTGCTCCAGGCCTCCCGAAACGTGGGGCCGGGGACGCACCAGGCTCCCAACCTCCCACCCAAACCACGGTGCAGATCCTTCTCCCCAGGCTCTGCCCGGAGAAACGCAGATGCGCGCAGACGCAAGCCTCGTTGTCCAGAAAATCTCTCCCAAACAACCCAGCAAACCCACTTCCCTCACCTTTAACCTCCGCGTGAGGTGAGCCCGAGGGCTGCGCTCTGCCCCATTTTCCTTGATGGTGGGGCAGCGTGAGCAGGACCTGCTGCCCCACCGCCCTGCCAGTGCAGGACCGCGATTACCCAACGCTGTGCAGCCTCCAGTCTTCCTTGTCTACTTCCAGCTTGCCTCGAAAGGCAATTTTACCTTCCCAGGGACCAGCAGCAGGCTGGACGGGGCACACGCTCAGTGACGGCGATGAACCAGGCGGGTCCACCACCAGCCCGAGACAGGAGCTATTCGCAGAAGGACGTTGTTAGATATCACACCTTAAGGAAATGGGCCAATATATTAAGGGAGAACGACGCATTTCTTATTTCACTGTAGTCAGCACGGCCCGTTTTCCAGCGGCTGCCACAGGGTACAGCAGATACCCTCACGGAAAAGAAAATCTGTGCAGCGAGCGGGGTGTAATTGCTAAGCAGGCCAAACAGCACAGCGCTGTGCCTAGGAAGGATGTGCTTCTGCTAAGCGGAAAACGCTGCTGTGTATTTTAGCTTACAGTCCAAACTGTTTGCGTGGGCAAAATAGACAGGTAGTTGTCTAAGCGCTGCTCACGCGAGCCGAGCTCTGCTCGACGGCGCAGGCAGCCCCATGCCAAGCTGCAGAAAGGCTCGCATCGAAGGCAAGCTGGCGAGAGGGCTGCCGGCGGCCACAAAGCGGAGGACGGCCTTCGCCGCGCAGGAAGATCGGCACGTCTGCTCCCACCCACCGCAGCCCCCGAGCGCTGCACGGCGCTAGCACAAAGGGAAACACGCAGACCATGACAGCCTAAGCCTGCTCGTCCCTCTCGCTGTTCTCCTTTAGTTCTCTCTTCATGCTATGGCGATGCTGCTGAATGCCAATAAGAAAATACTTTGGCAGAGTCAGGCAGTCTCTTTTTTTCTTTTTTTAAAAGGAGAAAACTTTCCCTGCAGCTACTTCTTTGGACAGCTAATCCTCAACAGACATTTGCAAGGATGCCCGTAAACAGAAGGCACATACCAGGTAGACAGCGCAACACACAGACCTGCTTAATTTCTGGCTCTACCTGCTGTTACAGCCCACGGGTGATCAAAACATAAAAGCCCAGCGAAGGAAAAAAGGGACACAGACCTGTTGGGGGCAGGTTAGTACGTAAAAGCCCCACCGGTTTCAGCAGCAGAGCAAAGCACGATCCTACTTTGCTGCAGACTTGTACTGCTGGAAGCGTCTCGGGGGGCTCCTGTCTGCCAGCTCAGTCCGCCTTCTGCCCCGAGCTTTCAGTTAAGGAGATGTTGGAACCGCCTGGCGCTCCCGCGCTCTGTCCCCGGGACGAGGCAGGCAAACGGGCCGCTCCTCCCCTGCGCGCTCCCGCTCGCGCTGCAGAGAAAGCCAAGGCGCCACGGAGGTGCCCGCTTCCACCGGCCGACCGACGCACAACGCTGCTGGGCCCGGCGCGCACCGCCACCGAGCTGCGTCGTTTCTGCAGAAGTAGCGCGGGCTGCGGAGGCCGGGAGGGACGCCGCGGCAGGCAGCAGCTCTCCAACCCGCGCGGAGCTGCCCTCCCTCCGCTCAAACCACTTGCCGGCCCGAGGCCACGGCCGCAGGAGAAGCAGCTCGGCGCTTTCGGGTCACAACCAACGCAACCCATTCCCCGTCACCCCCCCCCCCCGGCCCCCCCAGCGCCCCCGCGCTGCCGAAAATAAACCGGGCGGCCTGGGGAAGCGGAGGAGACGTGCGCTGCCGAACAGCCCGAGCAGCGGGCTGCATCGCCGAGCCCGGCTCCGCTGCGCCCCTTCCCTCCCCTGCTCCCCGCCACGGCGCCTGCCATAAGGAGGGCAAAACGCTCATTAAACGGAAACGCCGAGCCGGGCCCTGCCCTGGCCGGGCGATAACAGCGCATCGCCGAGCTCTCGGCTCGGCCGTCTCTGCCCTCCCTCCTCGCGGCAGGCAAAGTCAGACCGCGCTTTGGCCGTCCTTGGCTTGGCGTCCTTGGCGCCCCCGGCATTTGCTCGCTGAGCCGCTCCGAGGATGCGCTGCCCGTCCAAGAACGCGGGCGCGTTCGTCGGGGTGGGGAAGAGGCCAGGCGAGCGTCCGCGCGGCGCCCAGACGTGCACGCTGAAGCGCGAGGTGCATCTGGGCTTTCGCGCCTGCACGAGGAGAAGCGGCGGGACTCCAGGGCCCAACCTACCAACGCTCCCGGAGGGAAGCGACACGGCCCGCCAGCAGGGCTGGCCCGAAGCCCAGCCGCGGGGCTGCTCCTGCCCGGCAGCAGGCACGGCCCAGCACCCAAGAGGCCCGGAAAGACACAAGACACGGGGAACGGAGAGAAAAAGGGCATCCCTACGAACAACCTGGAGTACCTGCAGCATTGCCAAGGACGTCTACTTGGCCTCTGCCTGTGGGACTGCAACAGCCCCAAGCAGCCGAGGAAGCTCCCGAGATGCAAGAGGAGGAAGCCAGCTGGGGACGTTACTGCCGCTGGGGTAAGAAACTGGAAAACGAGCTGCCCTCCTTGCAGGCCGGCTCGGCGGAGCCAGAGCGCTGGTCTGCGCTGCAGCACGCCGGCACGCTGCCACCAGCGCAGGCCGCCCAGGCCCAAAGCTCAACTCCCTCCTCCAGAGGCTCCTGCCAGCCACAGCGCCCGCCGTTCCTCTAACCCGCCGCACGCTCCTCCTTGGGGCGTCCCTTGTCGGAGCTCCCACACGCTACCAGAGCTCCTGAGGAGTCCGAAAACTGGTCCTGCAAATCCCCACGCTGGTTTGGCTTCCTCTGACCTCCACGTCGCCCCCGATGGCCAACACCCATCTCAGCGCAACAACCGACCCACGGCGTGAAGCTGAACGACCGGAAGGGCCGTGACGACGTGGTGGTGGGACAAATGGATCAGACGGGACAAACGGAGTTAATTTACAGGTGGCTGCAATATTCGGAGAGGCCACGAGAAAGAGTTTAGCCAGCAGGTGAGCTAAACTATCATCTAACTGCACACGCCTGACGTGTCAGTACATCGCACCCTGGCAAAACTCTTAACATACGAATAACTAATATAAGATACAAATTATCCAAACCATGCTCTGAAGAGGGCTAGAGGTATTTTTGCCGTTGCAGGCAAAACCACAAAGTAAGATGCAGAAGCAAAGGGGCATCGTTCTAACAACAATACGCAGACTAAGGCACTGATCGTGACTTCCACAGGAGGGAGAAAGTCGGCCTTATGATATAATCCATTTTAGGCATTCTTAAATCTCCCCAATACAACACAGAGCTCTTTAAGCAAAACTAAACAATTTCCTTTAGCCTAAATAAATATTAAATCTAAGCGATGCATTAATTTACTCTAGTTCACCAAAGGCTAACTCCTACCCAAACTGATCATTGTAAAAGAAATCCTATAATCCCTCTCCCCCATTCAGGCTCAAAACATGTAATCCCGTGAATAAATCCAGAAAGAAAGTGTAACAAAATGGGCAATAAAAACTTACAGCATTCACATCTTTTCATCTACCATTAATACTGTAAACACTCACTTGAAGGCCCTTGAGTATGACTAATCTAATGTTTTGGCTCCCAACACTAATAGCCGTAATAGCGTGCCTCTCGTTACAACACCCGGCTAGATCCACCACCCCTCCGAGGGCTGAGAGAAGATACCTCCAGAGCTCCCATTCGGAGCGAGTCCGAACGTCAAATCCTGCAAAACGCTGCAAAATCAGCACTAAATCGAGGAAGTATGGTTCTAATAGTAAGAGAGCGCAGAGTTTCTTTCTTTTTTTATTATTATTATTATTTTATTGCTTTGGAAGCCTGCAAGCTCCAACTGTATAAATGCCAATAACTTCCCAAGTTTTAAGGCTGCTGAAGTAAGAGATCAGATTTTAGCAAGTGCTTTCCAGGCAGCGAGCCAAACTCTTTCTGATTCACTAAAAGCACCAAAGGGAGGGGGAGAGGGAGGGGGCTGCAGGGCTGATTAACTTCAGTTACCACACAATCTCAAAAAAATGTCTCCCCGCTGCAACCGGGTGCCATCGCTGCGAGCCCTGTACAGCCTGTTATTCCTCGGGTTCGAAAAAATGCGCTGGAGCAATACAGCAAACGCCTCGCGACCACAGAGTAATTTACAGCCGTAGCTCCTCTCCCGCCGGGGAGCCCGCTCCGCCGACGGCAGGCTCCGCGGTACTAGAGTCAAGCTGCACGCTTGCAGAGGGGCCGAGCGAAAAAAAAAGCAAGCCGCCCCCGGGTTTTTCGGGGGGCAGGGGAGCGGGTTGCTCTGGTTTTTAATTCGGCCTGCGAGACGGAGCCCTAACCGGAGGGGCTCGCGCAGCATCGCTCCTCGCCGACGCCGGTACCCGCGGGGAGCAGCAGGTGCGCGGGTGGCCGAGCGCGCGGGCGCCGCTGGGCACAGGGGTGCAAGGCTGGGGCTCGCGGGTGGGCAGCAGCCGGCCCCGGGCGCCGCGGGTGGGATGCCGGGCCGCCAGGGCCGCAGCACCTGCTCTGGCGGTGCCGAAACCCTCGCCATCCTCCACGGCTCCCGGCTCAACCCGCGCCCCCGGCGCCCACGTCCGCGCCGCTCGCACCCCCGTGCGCCCTTACGCCTGCAGAGCCACGGCGCCGGCGGGGAGGCAGCGCAAGCCCCTCGCTCGCCCAGCCTCTGCCCGGGGCGCGGGCTCCCCACGCCGGCCGGCAGCATCGCGCCAGGCGTCCGCGCCGCACGGCCTCGCGGCTGCTCGCCGCGCTGCTCCGGCGGCGGCGTTCCTGCCGGGGCAGGATCAAAGGCAGGAGCTGCCTTGGACGGCTTGCTAGTGAATAATGGGGAGGGAAGCGCGGAGCCTCCTGCTCCTGGCGAGGGCAACTCGTGTTTTTCAAAGTCTCAGGTTTTTGGGAGTAAAAAAAAAAAAAAAAAAAAGAAGAAGGAAAAAAAAAAGGAGGGCGAGCAGGAGAGCGGCTGCTATTCCAAGGCAAGTGCATCAATCAACATTGTGCAAGTAGGAGAGTCCAGCACTCCCTCTCACATCATTAGCCAGGCTAATGCACTCCAGAGGATCCCTCTAATGCAGGCTACTGGCGCACCCGGCTCCGCCGTAGCCATCGGAGCGGCGCGGAGGCGGCGAAGGGGGGACGAGGCACCGCGCAGCCTTCGCTCCGCCGCGGATTAGCGCAAGCGGTCACTGCAAAGCAGCTTAGCGCAAGGGGCAGCCCGGCTCCAGGGCGAGCGACGCTCCAGCATCTGGCGTGGGGATCATTTTAACACGACTATAAAAACTAGAGGAAAAAGTGAAACCCCTATCCAAAACTGCCTGGCACTCAAAGGTCAGCACGCCTCCTTTGTTTCTTTTTTTTTCTTTTTTTTTTTTTTTTTTTTTACAACCAAAAGCGAAAGAGGACAGAAAGGACACGTACCTGTACCTGAAAGCACAGCAGCAGGAAATGTAAACATCTGGAGAGGAGAAAAAAAAAAGCAACAAAAGATCAAATGATGCGGTAAAATGGTTAAAGTTTTTTTTTTGCTTTGTTTTTGTTTGCAATTTTTTAAACAACACAGATCGCTGTTCTGCTTATAAAAAGGCTCGGGTCCCAATTACTACCTGATTGCACAGAAAATGCAACCGGAGCCTCCAAAACGAAAGTTTTCCTTTTAAAAAAAAAAAAAAAAAAAAAGGAAAAAAAAGAAAAAAAAAGAGAGAAAAAAAATATGCCATAATCCTTACAAGCAAGTGCAGGCTGAGAGCAGTGAATACATCGCTGAGCGAGGAGAGGGGGGAGGTCAGTGGCTTCACGCTAGCGGAGTGCAGTCCCCCACCGCCGCCCTGACATGGGAGCGATCCGGCCGGCAAGCTCCGCGCCGCTCCGCGCCGCTCCGCGCCGCCGAGAAGTTGTGGTACCGCCCGCCTTGCCTCCTCCGAGTGACTCGCTTAGGCATCAGCTCTCCGCTCCCCCTGTCTCTCCTCCTCCTCCTCCTCTCCCTCTCTCTCTCTCTCTCCGCCTTTGGGGGGGATGAAGGTGCTTATTGTCAGTAACTTCCGATCATCAGCAAGTGCCCCCCCGCCGCCCCCCCGGGCCAGCCCCGCCGGGCGGATAAAGCCTCCTGCGCGCCGCCGCGCACGCCCCGCGGCCGCTGCCCCGCGGCATCGCGGCCGCCGCCGGCCCGCGGAGCGGAGCGGAGGGGAGCGGAGCGGGGCGCGGCCGCGCAGCCCCCGCCGAGCCCCGGCGGCGCGCGGGGCGCTCCGGCTTACGAGGGCAGGGCACGGCCCGTCCGCGGAGGGCAGGGCAGAGCCAGCGCAGGGCAGCACTAAAAAAAAAAGAGAGAAAAAGAAAAAGAAAAAGAAAAAGAAAAAGAAAAAGAAAAAGAAAAAGAAAAAGAAAAAGAAAAAGAAAAAGAAAAAGAAAAAGAAAAAGAAAGGCAGCCGGGGCTGCGCCGTGGGTGTAAAGAGCCGCTGCGGGCACCCTCCCCTCCCGGCTAAAACCACTCGTAGCGGCAGCAGGGGCAGCCCGCGGTGCCCCGCGGAGGCCGGCGGCGACGCGCGCCTCCACCGCCCCCTGCCCCTGCCCGGCCGCGGGGCGCGCGGTCCTGCCCCAAAACCCCGGGGGGAGGGGGGGGACCAAAAAAAAAAGGTGGGGGGGAAGGAGGGAAGGAAGGAAGGAGGCGGGAGAGCGGCGCACCGGGTCGGCGCGGCGCTGGGAGCGCGGAGAGGGGCGGCTGCCGGCCGCGCTCCGCGCAGCACCGCGCAGCGCCAGGGGGCGGCCGGGCCGGGCCGCGCCGCGCCGGCGGGGAGCGCCCGCACCGCGCACCGCGCAGCGCCCAGAGCGGCCCCGGCCCCGGGCGCCCCGCCGCCCTTACCTGCGCCCGGGCGGGGCCAGCGCCGGGCTCGGCCGCGGCCCCCGCCGCCCCCGCGCGCTGCCCCCGGGCCGGGGCAGCCCCACGGCCCCGCCGCGCCCGGCCCGGCCCGGCGGCCGCCGCCGGCAGCGCCCTGCCAGGCCCTTATTTATTACCGTTGCCACATCTCCCACGCTGGGATATTTACACCGGGGTCAGGTTGTCGGCGTTCAGCCTGCGCGGCGCCCGGCCGCCCGCTTCGGCACGCTTCGCTTGCCATCCAGCGGCGGCAGCGCGCAACCGCAGCAGCGCGCAGCGCGCAGCGCACCGGCCCGCGCAGCCCTCGCTCGGCCCCGGCGCTTCGCTGCCGCTCGGGGCTCCCTTCCTCCTCCCTTTTCTTTCTTTGCCCTCCTCCTTCCCCCCTATAACAAACGAACAAAACCCGCCCGCGTTCGCTGCGGGAGCGCGCGCAACGCAACGCTCGTCGCCTTCTCCGCAAGCTCATTTCTAGGAGACAAAGCGCCAGGACCCGTTAACCTCCGCGCATATTCTACCGCTCAGCAGGGAAGCGTAACATCAGCTAACACCGTATTAAGGCGAGAACGTAACCATAGCTCATAACTCTCAGCTTTTTAAATTCTCCGCTCCAATAACAGTGCGCATCACTCCGGCGTGCTGGGCCTTCTCGCTTCCGCATCTACGCGAATCAAAGCTCTCGCTCCCTCTGTGTTTTCAGCCACGAATCAGGCAGCATCCTTCATCTCTGGAGCTCCATCCCCACGGACCTTTCGGACCCCGAAAGGCAGCGTTTTTCAGCCCGCAGTTTACACACCCCAAGAGCCACAGAAAACATTAGCTCTGAAAACAGTAACCAAAGCAAGTTCTTGGAAGCCCTGCAGCAACATATACGTATGTAAATATATGACATATCTAACGGACTCTGCACTCCTGTTGCACAGGGTTTACAGATCCGCAAGTTAAAACAGCCCAAACGACTTTGGGAACGAACGGTGCCCCCAACACCAGTGGGTGCAGCACATGCAAGCGGCAGCACATCTCAGCCAGCCTCGTGAGCCCCGCAGCACCCCCGCCACAGCTGCAGGTTGTTTCTGGGGCTGGCCCAGGGGAAGGTCCTCGGAGCTGCTTTTGTACGGTTTGGAGGTTGAGCTCACTGAAATGCCAGCACGGAAACAGTACACACAGAACCCACGGGCTTGCAGGATGAGACGCGATTTGAACATTTTAGCTTGGAGACAAAAATATTCCATATATTCCCCTAACTGTCATTGACGCCTCTCTCACTTGGAGTAGACCTGAGTCGGTAATGGGCTTTTGAGGAGGAAGGCCCACCTGGTCCTGGCTGGGCCATCACGCAGCCCCCTCCCACAAAGGTACACTCTTCTGAGTGGTAAAGCCCAGGATTTTCTGTGTGCATCAGACCATCACCCTACTAAGTCTGACCACGGCCGGTATCCGATGGTGCAGGAGATTTTTGCATAGCACGCGTAAGGGTTCTGCAAAGCCACCAGGACACTGGAGGGCACAAAGGAATAATTCCTCCATAACACTTCCAGCCACCCGTCGTCAGCCAAAAGCGTGAGATTTGATTACTCCTTCTCAGCTTTCCTGACCAACAAAACTAATAGCAATCACAGAATTATTCACAGCTTTCTAAAAAATAGACACAGGCTATGATTTGGGGCCTGGTCTGTTCCTTTTGCTGCCCACGGCTGGACACAGGGAAGCCGCAGCGGGAGGTGCAAGTCCGGTAGCAGAGGCTCCCTGGGCCTGCACACGCGCACAATCTGTCTCAAACTGGTTCAAGCGAGTTTGGCCGTGGACTCACTTGACGAATAGGGAGTGCTGTAGTCCACCCAGCTTGCCACAGACCCCATTCGACAAGCCCTCGGCTACCAGCTCGCTCTGTGCTTTCTTGGGGGAAATCCGATTTCTCCCTTTTCATGAAGGGCCCTCTTCCCCTTTCCCCCCTCCTAACTTCAAAGTTATCTTTGAAGAAATAGGATACAAGCAGAAAATCAGAACCTGCCATTCAGCCCCTTGTCCTTGCAGCGATCGCAGCAAGCTATTGCCATTAAGCTGTTACCATTAAGCTTACGGATTTGCCCTGACAAGCCCCAAAGTCCAAACTTTAATATAGGCAAATTTTTGTGCCAGTTGAAAATATCCAATTTCCATGGATGAAAAAGATAGAAAATACTGAGCAAGGGCAACAGGGAAATCAGGATATTTCAATTCCATTTGCAAATCCAAAGTATCTCACTTAAACTACCTACATCTCTGCTTACCTTTTACCTCTCTCATAAAGGTATAATAACGTTCAACACACAAAGAGTACATTGGCTGCCTGCATTAACTCATGTGGTCCTCAGAAAGGGTATTTAAGGAAGAAAATTATTCACACTTGCAAATCCCACTGATGCAAACAGGCTTTAGAAACACACAGAGGCCTCTGACAGTCATCGAGGGAGGTTAGATAAGAAAGAAGGCTTAGCGGAGCTCCTGCTGCCTACACGTTACCCTGTTCTCCAGATGCTGTGCTAAAGCACCTCTGGGCCCAAGACACAAAGCTGAGCTTGAGCTGTGAAGGCTTCAATGTTGGAGGCTCGGCTGAGAGACCAAACCAGGATGACCCTTCCTTCAGGCTGAAAGAGGCTGCAAAACGTGAAATTCGTGCCTTCTGCCAGTCTAAAAGGATCCCAAGTTGCTCACGTGGAGCTCATCGCGCGAGGTCTCTCGCTCTTTACCCAGCCTGCCCGTGAAGGAACGGTTGAGCAGCGGGTACGTGGATGGAGGGGATTTATCAGGCCTGCGGGAGGAACCGTGTGCTCACTGAAGCAAGTGGACGTACACCATCAGCAATGCAGTAAACATGCCTCGTACTCTGGAGAAGCCACATTTTTTCACTCTCAGGAGACCAGCCTGCTTTCTTACAACTTCATACAACCTCTGGAACGAGAGTTTGAATCTCCTCCCCGAACGACAGGCAGGATTAAAGCAGAGCCCTTAGCAAAGTGCACTCCCTGCAGCACCTGCCTCGTTTCGGCACCTCTCGGGGGGCTGGAGAGTGGCTGGGGCTGAGGGTAGATGCTGAGCAGCTCCATCTTCCACACGAAACCCCAGGGTGTCCCGAAGAGCCACAAACATCCCAGTACCTGCAGGAACGTTAATACTTCCGTACTCCTTGCTATCGTTAAGATTGGTCTGCTGTAGAAGTGCTAGAAATGCCATTAGTGACCCCTCCTGGACATGATGAAAGTCCCCATTCCAAACAGCCCAAAGTATCGAAGGGTGGGCTGGCTGCTGGCAGTAACCTTGCATCCGCATCTGAAACGGAGATGCTACAACAGCTCTCTGCTTTGTATGGCCCATATTCGTTCTTAAAGCGCTGAAGTGAGCTGAGACTTGGCTGACTCTGCAGCACTTCAGAGGCTTGCAGAGGGTTTTGGGGACCCCCAGGGTATGCAACCAAACCAAAGAAAGACCACCAAGACCTCACCCTTGGGACTCTGCAGCAGGCTGTGAAGGGGGAACGCTCTGTTTGATGTCAGCAGGACTCGATGCAGAGATGAGGGCCTTCGGCAATGCCCATCTCTGGTGGGGACCTGCTGCCATCCACATAGGCCCCGGTGACACGGCGAAGCCACCTGAACATCACCCTTGCAGCCTGGGGAGCTGTTGCAGCCCTTTGACAGCATCTGGGTGCAGTCTCATCACCCACTTCCGAGAGAAGGTCCTTTATAGAGTGACTTCCGATGTCTTTGCCTAATATTCGAGCCAGCCCAGGGCTACTGTGCAGAAATGGAAGCAGTAGGGCAAAAAAAAAATCATAAAAACTTGATGCTAAAGCTTGTAATTTCAGTCCCAGAAGTAGGGGAAAATCACAGCAGATAGGGTAGATCTGAGAGCTCTGCATAGAAAAACTTGCAGCAGACAATCTTGGTCCCGGCCTTTGGGACCCAGCCTGGCAGGCTCGCTGAAGCAGCAGCTGCCTCTGACCGCGAGCCATGCTCCTGATTTCATTTTCAACTGCCCTAATGGAACAGACCTGCAGGAGCAAGTCACCTAAACTGGACACAGCACAAGCCTGGATGCCTCAAGTAGCTAAAACTGCCACGGGGGAAAAAATATATATATATATATATTTTTTAAGAGTTCACACAGGATTTTTATTTTTTCATTACAAGAACATTTCCCTTCAATTTTCAATCACGCAATTGGTTTTATTTAAAGCAGATCTCCATTTTGTGCTTCAGCAGTCTGGTAAAGCCCTTCAATTTTTAAAATCCCAACAGTCATCTGGAGACTGATGCTAATACTAAGTGAATCTCGGGCTGCCAGCCTTGAAGAACGCGGTAGAGGGCAGAAAGCAGAAGGGGCAGCTCTTTTCTCAGGTATCTGTGAAAAAATGGAAATGTTACTTGCATATGGAAATGGAAATATATGGAAATGTTGCATTTTGTTACAAGGCATGCCTATATGCAAGTGCGTACATATATAAAAATAAGAGCTTTGCTGCCATGCCAATTCCTTCACCGTTGAAGGCTGCTGTCAGACTTGATTCCCAAAGCGAAACCAGCCAGCACAGCAAATGCCCCCTGGCAAATGCATGTCTTTTAAACCGTTTATTTTCATAGAGATAGTCATGGCGCAAAGGCCAGCGCAGTGTGCTTCCAAGAGCTTGATATTCACCAAATGTTCTTAACCGCCGTGCCGGCCAGGTAGGATTTATACACTGCCGCATGCCCCCTATGATCTCCTCGGGTTAATGCTTTTCAGTCGCACGTGCAAATACTTGAATTAAGACCATGTCCTGCAGGGCGCACGGTGGCTTATTGGCTTAGTCACTGCTCTTCAACCAGCTCAAATCACTGCGACGGTCCTCCCCGTGAAACGAGCTTTCCGTTCTCTGCTCCAGTGGTCCGTATCGCCAGCCCAGCAGACGTTTCGCAAGGTGCGAGGAGGCTCCAGCGGGGCCGAGGATCGAGCAGCACCCTTGAGCAGGAACCTCGCCAGCCGCCCCGCCGCGTCAGAGCACTGCAACGCCCCAGCTCCAGCCCCGCCACGCTGGCACCCGCGCGGCCGCGGCCCTTCGCTCCCTCAGCTCCCAGGTTTAAAGGCAAAGAAAAAGCCCAGGCTCCTATTTTACAAAGACGAAGTTTAGCCACGCATCTCAAACCCGCTGCATACCAGTGAATTTGTGCATGTTTTGCTCCCGTCGCGTCCTGACTCTCTGGCCTCGGACCGCTTCTGTCAGTGATTTTTACTGAAATTCAACTTGTTTCTAAGCAGGATTTTTACAATTTAAATTCACAGGTAAAGAAATAGGCAACTTTTAGAAGGGATGTGGTGCATTCCCTGGCTTTACCCAGTTTTCGCACAAAAAGGCAGCTTCATCCCATTATAAGAGATTTTAGAAACGCTTTTGCCACGTAGACTAGACAGGGAGGGGATGTTTTGCAACCACCTCCATTCAACAGAAGAGCCACCTCAAAACAGCTCTGAATCAGTAGGCGGGAGGAGAGGACTTCAGCCTCCGCATGGCGACATTCAGTTGCAGCCTTGCAGAAGCACAGGGAAGAACAAATAGTCGGGCTGAACTTGAGTCCTGACACAAAGCCCTGACATGGAGCTTTGGAAACCCAAAGCACCGAGCCTCATTTGCTTTTTTTTTTCCTCCTTAAACAATATCCACGAAAATCCTGCAAAAGACAAAGAACAGCAGTTTTGCAAATCAGCAGGGATGCTGGCAGCAGGTTCAGCAGCCGGATTGGTGCTCACATAAGAGAAACGAGGCCAATAGGCCACACAAGATTAACAAGCAAAGCCGTAATTTCTAAACGCAGTACCTCCCCCGGGACGCAGAGCAGCGAGCAGCAGAGATGCGCGGCGCTGCTCATCTTTGAGCGCTCTCCAGCCCTCCGCGCTGCAGAAGAGCAGCCACACGGCTCTGTGTCATGGCGGTTCGACCGTCAGAAGAGCCTGTGATGACTTGGCTGGTTAGCAATTTTGGTGCTTTGCGGCCCCCTGCCCGCCCTGGGGTCAGCAGTGCTCTGCCGAGCTAGCAGGCTCAGAGGCTGGTTACCTGCTGGGTATTAGTGCTTGGCCTCTGCAATTCCCCCGTTTCACTGCATGCCACAATGAGAAGGGAAGGCTTACTTATCAGTTAACCCAAGACGGGATTTAAGTTTCAGCCTGCTGAAATTTCTTGCTGGTAACAAACGAACCATGCACCATGGGGAGGAACCAAACCAACCCAAAGCGAACGCCTTTAGCTTCTCTGCACTGGAATTGTACCGAGGCTGGAGGCCGACCAAGAGCTGGCCGCTGAGTGCAGCACGGAGCGAACGCGGGCCTGCAGCCCTTCTGCCAGTTGCCCAGACTTTGGAAACGCACGCAGGCATAGGAAACGAACTGAAACGCTGAACAAAGGTATAAATACAGTCAAAACAGCAACGCTGAATTCCCACACCACGCCCTTGAAACCGTAAATCAGAGCATGCATAACAGAGCTTTCCTTAACTACCTAAAAAACACCCAAACAACCAAAACCACCAGTTCTCTTGCATTAGGACGCCTTATGCTCGCTAGCTATGCCAAGCTACAAGCGCAGTGACGCAGAAGCACCAGAGTCTCACTCGAGGGAAGCGGCAGCTGCAGGCAGGGTTCACAAGGTTCAAAGACAAATTCACCTCGCAAAGGCATAGCCCTAAATCTCATGATGCAAGCAGGGCTAAGTGTAAATGGATTCACAGCCATGTCCTGCCAGGGCCCAAGCGCGGGAGCCCCCAGCCAGCCGCCCTGGGCTCCTCCAGCAGGGCAGAGCTCTCCAAAGCAGGAGACTGCAGGACTACTGCTCCGTGCTCCCATCTCCTCCCGTGCACAAAGCCACCGAGACGTTTGTTTTGGCCCCTTGTGCACTGGAAGCGCTCATGCTGGTCTGCTGACAGGTGGATTTAAACTCAGAATTATTCTGTCTTTCTACAGAAAGACAAAGGTTTAATCCCCTCAAGTCCAGGGAACAAAAGCCATGCTATGTTGTAGCTGTTACTCCACAATCACGACAATTTAGCTATCGTTAGGCAGAAGAGTTTGGTAGATACTCAACATACCTCATGCCCTCCGACCTATGCTCTTAGCTACCTGGCTCTGCTCTTCCACAACCAGTCACAGCTCCAAAGTAGTGTGGATCTCACTGTTAGCTGTCCGCTCTGGCCAAACACACTCATGTGGGCTCCTCCCGGATTTCCAGCAGCCGCTGCTCATGTGGCCCATTGGTGCCAGTTAGCCCTTGCAGGAGCAGGGCGGATGCTGACTGCCTCTGTGGAGAAGGCAACTCATGCATACAAACGCCCATCCCTGGCCTGCAAGCCTGAATGCTCTCGCTGTTCCTGGCGTGTCACGCTCCCTTCTGCCCAGATTTTTACTCGCATTTCCTAACGCACCAAGATTTTGAACACTTCAGCCAATATCAACCAGATTTGTCAGAAAGGTGAAAGCTTCAAAGACTGTTATACATTGCTTTAAAATAGGCACCTGGATAACCCAAGGGTGCAGTGTTACTGAGCGCCTGAGAATCTGGGTGAGTGAGCAAGTGCCCTAGGAACCTCCTTGCCCCAGCTCCACTGCTGACACACACCAGTCTCACTTTTGCATAAGGCTGCATGCATCTGCAGCGGGGGGATATTTTCCTCACACCGGGTCCTTGCCACCAAAGCGCAGCAAAGATGTTCGATCCTGCCGGGCACGCACACGGACGGGATCCTTCAGTAAGGAGGGAATAGCTGCAGAGGATGATCTGTGGTCCTTCTCCCTTGACGGTCAACAACAGCCCACAGAGACTTAACAGGCAAGCTGCATAGGAGCGTTCACTGCAACGAACAGCGTAGTCCTTTTGGTGACCAGTAACTCCTGCTTTGGAGAATGAAGATTTAAAAAGCACATAATGGATATTAAAAAAATAAAATAGAATAAAATAACGGAATAAAATAATATAAACAGCAAATACAAACAATGGAATATCATCAACCTTGGCAGCTTTCACTTTGTTATTAAAAAGGAGGGAGAGTGAAAACTACCTCCAGCATGAGGTGCCTCCTAAGGCACAACGGACTTGGACGGACTTCCGCAGCGTGTCACAGGAAACGGAGCCAGGCCAGGAAGGTGCAGAGTACCACGAGTCGTAGAGGGCTCGGGGGAACAGACAAGACCAGGAAAAACCCAAAGCAGCCGTCAGCCTGCCCAGTGCTGCTGGCACGCAAATCCAGAGAGAGCAAGGTTTGGTTCTGCTGGAATCAACTGCCCTTTCCGAATTTCTTGTGAATGAACGCAACGATAGCGTCTCTTCAAACCATACACCATACCCACATCTCATGGCTCCATCCATAGGGAGAACCCAGCAAGTTACACGCCTTTACTCTAAAGTATATCATTACTTTAAAAAAAAAAACAAAGCCTCTTATTCAGCAGTCAGGGTTTTCAAAGAATTTTTTTCCACTGAAACACCTCCTCGATTTCAATAGGATTTGGGAACTGAAACCTCAGATTCCTTTGAAAGTTCCAGTACGCTCATTAAATAAATCTCAGTGCTTTATCACTGGAGGAAGAGGGGGAAAGGAAAACGGACTGAAACGGACATCTCAAGCTAAAGACGACACAAATACAGTAGTTCAATATGCCGTTCTCCTGGGCAGCTGACCTCAGGCAAGCAAAGCCCCTCCATCACTAAATCCCCCTTCCCCACGTCCTTCCAGCTCAGTAGCCCAATAAGCCTCTTGGAAGCACCTTGGGAAGGGGCTTCCTATGGGCTTTGCTTGGCAGCATGGCCCAGAAGGAGCATCACAGTTTATCCAGGAAAGCACACAGCAGCTGTCTTGAATGCTTCTGAAGGAAAGCAAGAATAGACAACCTCTGCAGGCAACCCTACACAAGCCAGCGAGAAATTCCACTTCCCCGCCTTCACAGTGCATTAAATCCTAGGGCTTGGCTTCTCGGATTTATATTCCTCCATGGTTTCATTTTTCCCCTAAAAAAAATTCCAAGCTGTTAAGCTTCAAAACTTAATATTTCCTTAACTCAGAGCTTTTCAGCTTGACAGCTCTTAAATATAAACCTCTTTAATTGAAGTCTCCTGAATTAAGCTGTCTCCAGCAAGTCACCATCTCAGGCCCTGCCTGAGCCTCGCTCTTTCTGGGAGGATTGGTCCCTCCCCACCCAGCTGTCACAGGCTCCTCATCACCTGCCCTGCAGGGCTCCAGGCACACTATGAAGTGGGCAGGACATGACACCAGGGGCTGCATACCAAAGCACATCGCTGCAACGCTGTGTCCCTGCGGCAGCTTCCACGTGCCAGTGCAAAGCACTGAGCATCTCAGGAGCAGCTTGGGGTTGCGATGCGTCAGAGCTGCAGGCAACTTCCAGCGCTGAGCAACTGGTGACATCTTGGACCTCTCAGCACCCAGTCACTGTCCTCAGCCCGGACACAACTGAACAAGATCTTGGAGCAAGTCTGGTGGCTTTGAGATAGACAAGTCAAATTCCCTTTGTGGGTACATACAAAGGAGCAGATGGGCCATGTATAACCCCTGGGCTCTGGTACACAACCTCTGCTGGATCTCCCAGAAGTATTAAGCATAATAGGACTAAGGCATACACCAATAACTCCAACCTCAGACTTTGCATTGTCATTAAAGACAAAGCAGATGACACTTAGCACTTCCCACTGGAACTTTCTCTTAGCTTTGACAAATGTGGTTGTGCAGGTTGGTATTTTCCTTGACACGCGCCTGCCTCAGACTGATACTTACCAAAAAAATAAAGCAAACGAGCTCAGTTGCTCCTAAAAACAAGGCAGGAGGAAAAAGTTTCTAATAATCATTCTGAAGAGCAACTGTAGCCCATACCTGGCCTCAGAACAAGAACTTGGAAAAATATGACAGATGGGTGGGCGTTTCTCTTTATCATTCCCACAAAAATACACCTAAACATGACTTTTTTCTGCAAAATCAGAGAGTCACAAGGGCTCAGTTCCCTTCTTTTATCTTCATCATGGTGATCCCATGACATGTTGCTGTCCTTAGCTACTCCACTGGCAAGGGGGCTGAGCAGGCAAACTTTATTCCACATACTAACAAATTCACAGCAGGAAAAAAGTGACCTCTATTTTTTTTTAAATCAGGACCAATAAATCATTTAGACAAAAGAGAAATGCACAAAGCTGCTCTGAAAGTTGAGCAGCTGTAGTGAGCTGTACTGCACCCAGGCAAAATATTACCTCTCGACTCTGTCACCAATACAGATCTCTGCTACTCCTTTTTCATATCACAGCTTTAAAGGAACCTAATAACTCTAGTGCACTTACTGAGGCTAGTGACTTCTTTTTTTAGGCTGTATTTAATTTTCTAAGTGGTGTATCTCTCAAACAGATTTATGAGATAGTGGACAATTACAATCAAGTGACTAATAGGGAAAGCTTCCCATTTAGTAATAAGGTAACCTCCAGCATTCAGGACCCCTCTCCCTGCTCCTTAACTCACCCTCACCCATACTTTTAAGCATTTCCTTCAAGTTTTCAACATGAAAATGGCTTTTAACGAAACTCCCCCCCCCCAACACACACACACTTGCATGTTTCTCTTCCTTTTTCAGTTATGATCATTCTTTTCAGGCACATCTGTCTACTGTTAGTAGGTCTATCAGCTTGGGCTCTTCTCAGAGCGCAGCTCAGTTTAGAAAGCAAAGGAACTGAAAGGGCACTGTCGTCATCTTATGTCCCAGGATGTATGGACACGCAATTGCTCTGCTCCTCCATTTTCAGATGCACGTGGTTTTTGTTGCCTGATCTCAAATCAAGAAGTTCCATTAATAGTTTGTGCTACCAAGAACATTCTGCATACAGCCCGCTTCCAAATCTGCAGGTACATGGGGAGGTGACACTCAGTTAAAGCAACACCAGTGTGATATATACTATCACCGCCTCTGTATAGCATGACTTGCATTACTAGAGGTTTCTCAGCAAGGACATCCTTGGGAAAACATCACAATTGCAAGCCTTGGGACAAACGTAAGGAGTAACAGAAAAGAAGTAAAGAGTACAGCATGGATAAAGGTGGCTTCTGGAGGGAGAGGCCAAGTAACTCTACAACCTACAAACTGCCTTCAACTCTCCCAGCAGTTATTTTTCACAAAAAAAAAAGTGAAACAGGCTTAATCTCAAAGCTACCTTGAAAATTTACATCCTAACTCAAGAGGAATTCCCTTTCCCTTAGGGGTCCTCTGCTGACCACCCCCTCAGTGTCTCTAGTCTTCCTGTCCTCACTTTTGACCCTCATCCCCATTTCTCTTTGAGTTATTGTTGACCTTTCTCAGTCTTTGTTTTCTCCCAGGATCCTTTTCCTACGCAGCTCTGTTAAGGACAGCTAATAGGAAAAGTGGTGGAAGGGAAGAAGAGCCAGTTTCTGAAGAATGTAAGAAGCAGAGCAAGTAAACACATGGCAAATCACACCATTTCAACTGACCACAGCCCACAGACGCAATTAGAAGTTGTCTCTGCAGCAGAATTTTATAACATCTCAATTAACGCTCATTACTTTTTTGATTGACTTATTGTGTCCAAATAAAACATGGTTTAAAACACTCCTAAAAGAGACACTTGCGTACTAGGCAACCACCGAAGAGCCGATCCAATGCAATGGACCTCCAACGTGGAATTCATCCCAAAACTGTAAATGTAGGTTTAAAAAAAAAAGAGGCAAATTCCCTGTACCACCTGAGAAAGGAAAGAAATGTAAGGCCCTTAAGACACACCTCAGTTCTTTACCAATTCTCCTGTGTCAAATCGCACAAGCTCAACTCTCCTCTTTCAATCAGATCATTAGAGTCGGTACTCAGACAAAGCAACTCTTAATAAATATCAGATCGCAAAACCTCCAAACCTCACTCAACACAACCAGTTGGGCTCACTGCTGCTTGCCAGGACCTACTGCCCATTAGACAAAACCAGGCAAACAAAGGCGCTCCATCTAACACTTTAGCTCCAAAACCACTTAATTCATTTGCAATTTGTATACGGCGTTTCATAAACGGGCTGTCGTCTTTAACTCCCCTTTGGGAAAACAGCAAGAGGAATAGAGATCTATCTGCTCGTTCCACAGGGAAAGAGCGGAAGAAAAGCTGGGAAGAGTTTGGCTGCTACTCAGTAATGGCACTTTGGAAGGAGACAGGACATAGCCTGAGGTATCTGAGTAAAATTATGAGGAGAGGACAGAGAGCATGTTCCAGCATGAACTTAGGCCCTGAGGGGCTGTCTGGGTGGCAAGAAGCCCGGAACCACCACCCATCCTGGCCCTGTTTTCCATTACCTCAGCCCACACACAGTCCCTTCCGCCCGCTGCCAGCCACGCTTGAGGAGCTGTTCCTCTCCAAAGGCTGGAACAGCTGAGCACCAACAAAGCACAGAAGAGCCTGATGCTCTTTGCAGCACAGGAACTGCTGGGTTTCAGAGAACCATGCTTCATCCGGCAAAGTAGCTTGATTTGCGAAAGCACCGAATAGGACCTCAAATAAGAGATCTAAAGTAACTGCAAGCACTTTGTTCTTGAAGCAGCACAAACAACATAAGATGCAGATCAAGATCCCCTAGGTGGAATGAGGCTGTTGTACTGCAGGACAGTATCCTTATACTGTTCCCTTCTCTGAAATCAGATGTCCAGAAACCCAGAGACAAAACAGACCTGTAGGAGCAGTTGTAGCTGCAGCCAATGCCCTGTGGCAGAGAACGGTGCAGCTACCTTCCGCTGCATGGGCCCTGGTGCTAGTGCAAGGCAGCTCTGCTCAGCTGTCCACCCTTGTCCTGGAGAGGGCAACAACTCCCAATGTCTATTTATTTCAAAGGGCTACAGGAAACCGTTTCATCTTACAAGAAGGAAACACTTGCAGGACATAAAGCATGGAAAAAGTAAGGAACAGAGGGGTCCTGCATCAGGGAGGGGAGTAGGGTGAGAAATGAGTGGAGAAAGCAAATACAGGCGAGGTCATGAGACACCTGCCTGGAGAGAGATGTTTCAGTACTCTGTAAAGCGAAAGTGAGCAGTATGCCTGAGGTAGAGAGAAAGCCTTTATTGGCATTAATGCTCTTCTACCATGCCTGTACCTCTGCACTCTCTAAAAGGACTGAGAGCATAGAGCCCTCAAAGAGTATAGGTATTTCTATCAAAAGATTGGTTTTGTTGCAATTATGTCATTATTAATACCATAGAAGGTTACTTAAGGCAGCTGCTCTGTGGAAAGTCAAAAACAGCACTTCAATAATCTACAGCTGGTATTTGATACCTTTTTTTTTATGAAGTACTTGCACATTTGAGCTTAAATAGACATTTTTACAATTCAACCTCTTAGGTTCTGTTCAAAGAACTTAAAACATTCCATGAAGTGAAAGACCTGGCAGCAGCACATGAATATCCTAAAGAATACCACTGCACAGCCTCACAGGAGTCATCAGATGGCCCATCCAAACAAGACAGAAGTCTTTGGAGACATGACTAGCAGAAATGGGTGAAGTATTATGTTTTCGGGAGGGATCAGGCAGACTGCCATGCAGCAATGAGCCAGATACAGAACAGTGCAGCAGAGAGCCACGCTAAGCACTTTTCACAGCTAAAGCTGCAAGAACATAAACAGGCAGCTAACAGTAGGCAACTACATAGGAGACAAGTTATCTTCACACCATGAAGCAGGTGCCACAAAGATGCCTCGTGACACTTAACAGGAGCCTGATGATGAAGCTTTGACATTACACTGTACCTTGGCTACAACAAAGGAGTAAATTTCCCATTGGAACTGCCCCTACAGGCTGCCTTCCACCTCCAGTCCTCGTGTCAAGCCCGGCTGTGCCCCGTGGACCTGGTTCAGTCAGTGACCTATAGAGAGGAGTTCCCAGCTTTTCTTCAAAGCTTAATAAGCTGAATATTTTATTGGCTGGATAGCCTCTTACTGAAATTACTGTACAATTTTCACTTGTTTTGGTCAAAATTGAGGGCAATTTTGCTTAAATGAGCCTGTCTATGCCATTAGCTCTATTTCACTAGGGAAACTTGCTCTCACTTGTGCATATGACTTCATCTATTGACATAACCCCACCAAAATAGGCATTTCAAACCCTCATACCCTGCCATTTCACATGCTGCAATTATAGTCAAGCTTAAATGAATCTTTTGACACTAGACTTGCACGGTATTTTGCTTCTCTACAATTTGCAACGCTTAACTTCCCCCCCCCCCCCCAACAAAAGAACGGTGTGCTTCTGGAGAGTTTTACTCGTTTTCATCATGCCTGTAATCTTGACTGTAGACGCTGCAGGTTTTACAATAAGAAACCCTAAAAATATAGTTTCAGTAACCAAATTACATTTTGCTTCTAAAACAACTTCCAAGAGAAAAATCAGTAAATAGGACACCCAATACCCAGCTTGCTTGCTGCAAGGGCAGCATCACAAAGATTTTTGCGAATGTGTTGTGAAGGCAACAGAGAGCAGAAAGAGCAGCGCTTTCATCCACTGAACCACTACTCCAATTGATGTGAGCCCTTCAGGTTCCTCCGCATTAACAACATTTTCTGCTGTGAAAAAAGGAAGTCAGTTCATTAATTCTGAACTCTGCAGTGAGGGCTAAATCAGGGTCTCATAGTTGCTATAATACGGTTTAAATGCTTTAAGTATTGTTCCTGCCTTCACACCATTACTGCAGTTACTATGCATTCCATAGCATTCAAACATTTGAAGTGCTACAGCATTTGGGTAAGAGCTTCGAGGAAAAGTCTGCAATGTCAGGTATGTCATTCAGGCTTTCCTCCTTTCAACGTGAGAATGCCCTTACACTTTGGCATTTCTATTTTATAGGACCGAGACTGGACCAGCAGATTGTTTTAACTCAACCTTTTAATGACCTTGGTAGGCAATAATAAAAAAAAAATCCACTACTGACTCCACTTTGTCATCTTAGTCACACTTTAAAGGAGGCTTCCGACTTAGCAAGTCACCACAAGTCAAACTTGATCAAAGAATTATCTCCCACAGAAAGCCACTTTTTCCACATGCTTTGCTCCCAGTTAAGAACTATAGGAATAAGTTGAACATGCGCAACCATTACCAGGAGTGCCTCTGAACATGATCTGAGGAACTAATACGGGCTACCTGCCCACTTGAGCTTTTGGGATTTGCGATCCTGAAAGGCTGGAGACTAGCTTCCCATCATTCCCAGGAATGTATCCACTGGCATTGATCTCACTCAGCCTAAGAGCACTCCAGACACACCCTACAGCATTCAAAGAGCTTAACACTCTTCTCCACAAAACCCTTACAAGATTCATTAAGTGAGACAACCTCAGAGACAGTAGCCCTTTATAGGAACAGCACAGCCAGCATTTCCCAAATCAGAAGTATTACATTTTACAAGTGGAGTCACAAGCCCTACAGATTCAATTGTTAGAAAGAAACCATAAACCAAGTGCAATTAGGCAGGGTCAGAAACAGCGATGCAGGAAAGGCTGTTTTAGGCAATTACATAATTAGTGGTCACTTCCAGACAAGAACACAGCCCAGCTTACCACTTAGTCTTCTCACTAAACCGTCTGTTCAGTAGCTGTTAAGCTCATGCAATCGGAGGAAAGTTGTCTTCAAAGCTGACAACATAAATGAGACTTTATCCAATGTGCGCTTGGTAAAGAGAAGTAGCTAAAATACTTAGCAGTAGTTCCTACGAGAACTTTCAAGCCCTGTTATCTTCTGTATTCAGTATGCAGACTACCCCAACCCATAAAAAAAGAAACGATAGTACTTTATTAAAATACTAAATTTTATTTCTTCCACGTACATTTAGTCTCCCCACCATTTCCATTTGTCTGACCACCACCACCACCATGCCTTATCAAAACATTCCATACATACTTAAAATGAAGCTGAGGGTGGAGTCCCATCTTTAAAAACTAAACAGGCATTTTGGACAACACATTCTTGGCAAGGTAATCTGGATGACATTTATCAGACACTGTAGGGAAAGCTCTTTCAGCATTTGTAAAAAGGACAGCCAAATAATGGTTACAGAAATAAGACGGCAGATTTTAATGAACTGTTTAAACTGTTTTCTTTTCTTACAGAGTCTGTCTCCACTGCCAGAGAGCTTGAATGACCTGGAAGTGTACACAAAGAGTTAGAAATTGAAATCTAGTTTTCCAATTATTTTCAGTTTACTATCTCCATTTACTCCACAAAATACTCTGGCATTAAGTCACAATAAAAAAAATACATTCTTTTTCAGAGAAAATGAGGTTTAAAGCAACGTTAGGTCCTTCTGTTATAAGACTGTTATTCACAGTAAGTCACAATAATAAGAATTCAGTGAAGGTAAGTGAGAGGATGGGTGTGGACCAGCTAGGCAAATATTGGCTGAACTCTGCCTACCCTGACTAATGTCAGACTAACTCCAGTAGCTGAGGCTAGCTGCTTTTAAACATTCTTTCAAGAACCTATCAATTTGTCTATCAGACAAGTTTACTCTGAACCACTGAAGGAAGCAGGAAAGCATAAGGAATTCTGTCACTGGAAGAAAGCTTTAACTTACAGGAATTTTGATAGGGAAATCTAAGACATATTTTAACCTAGTACATGTTGAGTAATAACTAATTCAGAAACTTGCTTCCTGATACCACCTTTTGGCTTGCCCTCTTACAAGAGTTCAGTTGACTTTGGGAGAAAGAGCGGCAAGAAAGCCGTAATTTCACTTGCAAAACAGTTCCCCCTCCCAGACACCCTCCCCAACAAAAGAAGGCTGAACCAGCAGACTAGCCTAGGTGGCCAAATTCAGCAGCAAGGAAAACCACAGCTCATTTCCTTAGCCAATATGGTGCCAAAAGGAAAATTCTGTGGGTTTAGTAAGCAAGAGATAATTTACCAACCATATAAAAGCTGGAAAAATGTAATAAAATATTAGCTTTCTCATCTTAGCCAACTAAACCCTTAAAACCGTTCCCATTTATTTAATTTGAAGTATTGTTTGTGGTTTGCAACCCTTTGAAACAGTCTAAAGCTTGTAAAGATTAAGAAGTGGAAAAGAATCCCTGTGTTAGGTTAGAAACGTTTTTTTGGATTTTATCAAGCTCCAATAAATTCAGTTACCTTCTGGTCCTCCGTCCTGAAACAATTCTTAACATAGTTGGCAAATTTGGGTTCCAGCTTAGGAAGGGAAGAACCCTATTTTGAAAAAAGCAAACTTTAGTGTATGCAGGCCATTAAATGACTCCAATAAAAAAGCTTATGAAGCTTAAATTCTTTGCAACATAAGTGGAATTTTACTGAACTCACCTTGCCACATCCAGTCTGCTACCAAACCATTTTAAACATCTCTCTACAAGTGTGCAGATATTTACCACACCAGCGAGGGCCTCCATACTGAAATGGCTTTACAAGCAACTCTGCTCATGCTCAAAAAACATAATAGCATGCATTCATCGCTTAACCTTGTTTGTAGTCACCCCCCATATGCTATTCGGTTAAATTAGCACTAAATCCATATTTATGGCTTTCCTACCATGGTATGTCGCTTCAGACATCGTCTTTCAGCAAGTTTTCTACTACAGCTCTCTAAAGAAAAATTTAACTAATCTCCCACTCACGGTGCCCTATTTTAAGGCTCATTTTGGTATACGTCCTTCCTGAATCTGACAAGCATGGATGCTTTTCCATTAGCTTTTTGACACCAACTTAAGTTCACTCCCTAACACAGGGGTTCCATTTTAATATTATCACACTTTCTCTGGCAATTCACACAATTTTTAAGCTGTTAACTTGCCGGCTGTCAGCTAAAAGAGCTATTGTATATGGCAATGCACAAACATTTTGCCTCAACCAGATACGGTCTAGCACGATCAGAAACACTAAATTAAGCTGTCTGCCACTGCTTCTACATATTTCTGCTTACACAGCATTTCCCAGTTAAAACCGTTTCCAGCAACTAGAAAGTGTATCCTACTGAAGCCACTTGCCAATTCTCATTATCCATCTGCATGCTGCATTCTTCCCTCCACAGGGACATCTCTGCCTACTGTGAACAACTAAGTCACTTTTGCTTACAACGCAGAGGCAACGCTAATCACTGCTCCTTTATGAGTCATGCAAAACCATCCCTAGCATCCACTTGTTCCAAGAGGTTAGTCTGACCTAGGTAGAATGCTACCATCCATCGCTGTCAGGTCCACAATTCAGGGATACATAATTTGATCCTGGTGAAGTATACCACAGGTTCACTACACATCCTTAGAGCCATTCTGTCATATTTTGCCTTCATAGGCTAGAACTGTCTTGAAACATTAAGCAGCAGAGCACAAGATAATCCTAACTCTTTAGGAGACTTAATTGCCGGTGTAAGGGGGAAACAGCCACCTGAGGCTGAATTCAAAAACCCAGAGCTCCTCATAAAATTGCCATCGACATAGGCTTTACGTTTATCCAAAAATAAGTCTCCAGAAAAGAATCAATTCAGTCACCAAAACTCCTCTGAATCACCAAAAGGCACCTGATCTACAAGCAGTCTTGAATTAGTAAAAAAAATTCTAGAACATATGTAGTGTCAATGTCAGCTTCTCATTACCAGCTGTTCTGTAGTACAGGTGTGCATCTATTGAACTGCACCCCTAGTTAGCATGCACGTACCCAAAAACTTGGCTAATGGGAGAAAAAATACTACCACCTCTATACCTTCACCCAACCAGCCCACATGCAGAGCATTTCACTAAAATGCAATTTTTGACACTTAAGCAGTAGCTAAGGAGAATAATACATAACCTTGAAATGCCAGTTAAAGCTGACAGCAGTCAAAAGCCAAGAGGTCATTATTTGACCTTCAAAAGACGAAACACCCAAAGGGAGACTGAATTGACCTCAAATCTCCAATCCAGAAAGCAACTGCTTTTAGGATTTCATTGATTCACAAAGGATATCACAAGCACTTATCTCCCCCTGCTGGAAGTTACAGAGCCTTACAAGTTCCCAAAGTTGCTCCTTTTAGACCAACCAACTCCAGGCAAGAAGAGTCGCCTGCTTTAGTCTGGCTGCCTAAGCACGTATACTATTTAGATACCTCTAGAATAAACACTATACCCACGTTTGCTGGCTTTATTGTTGCTTTTTTGTTTAAACTCAGTAGAAACGGTTAGCTTAATATATCAGTAACCATCACTACTGGAGAAACAAAAATCTTAAGAGAAAATTCATTGCAGAAAGGTGTGCAACTTGAAGGCCACATATACCCAAGAACATCAGCACAGCAGCCCCCACTGAGGTGGGTGTTCTCTTGACCCTTTGGCTGGCATCTCATGAACAAAGAGGTTTCCGTTTGTCCCAGAGTTTGTATTTCTCAAAGTTTCAACACTGATATAGTCTGACAATTGGACAGTGACGTGTAACTATTTCTTAATAACATCCAATCCTTCTGATCTGCAAAAGTAAAAAATATCAAAACTGACCAAACTGCAGTTTCAAAAAAACTCACCTTATCTATGGACGCTTGCATTTTTGCTTTAATCTCCTCTAATGACAGAGGGACTTTTGGTGTTTTTGGAGTTAGGGATTTTTCTTTCTTGGAATCTGGAGTCTGAAACAATTATATGTTTTGTTAGAAACTTGCATATACACAAAGCTGCTCGGTTTGCAGGATTTAAGTTTTCTAGAAACAAGAACCTTAAAACCTAGTAGAATTTACACCTGATAAAGGAACAGGCTATTATGCAGATACATCGGGTACTTTTCAAAGTCATAAAAGTTAAAAGTTGTGCTCCCAACACAGAACTTATGAAAAATATTCTGTTCTTGACCTTGTCCAAGTTTGGAATTCGTAACTACAGTTAGCATAGCAAGTATCTGATGCTTCTGGGTAGATGTTTCCCCAGCTCTTTCCCAAACAGAAATGAAACTGAAAATAGCCCAAACAAATCAGTCTAATCCAGTGTTCCACAGCTGCTGCCATGTAGGCCAGTCATGCTTTAAAAAAACAAGGTATAACTCTACATTGCTTTTGAGAGGCTATCCTCCCATCCATCCCACACTAATTTCTGTATGCAACCTTCCACGCATATATGTTAATCTACGTGCAAGGGAAAGCTGCATAAGGAAGCTTGGCCCAACTGCAAAGGAGTTCAACATGAAAATTGTTAAGTTCTCAGAAGGATCACACTCCTGGATCTGCGTCGTCATAAAGGCACAAAACTAGCAGTGCTGCGACAAGGCAGGTAGCAGGAAACATAACTCAGATCTGATCCTCAGCAAGGATCAGACTCCCTTGTCAGTCTTGAGTCTTCTGTTTTACTACAGTGAGAGTATGTATCAACTATGCAAAAATTATAAAGACGCTAGTGATCACCAGGGACAGCCTGGGAACAGCCAAAATTTGATAGAGGGAGGAGTACTACCAAAGAGCTTCACAGCAGAACATTAAGCAACGACATGACACTCATTCATGCTTCTCCCTATCATGCTTTCTACACACATTCAAAAAACTTAATAGTAACTTTAAATAATGTACTAACTACTATGCAAGACAGTCCACACTGGAATTAACATTAGCTTTACCTCATTTGCATTCACTCACTTTTGATTTAGATGCGGGTGTGGACGGCTTAGAATCTTTTCCATTTTGCTTCGCTTTCTGCATATTTTTTCCAGAAGATTCACGGGCAGGCTGAAAATAAAGCACTTAAGTTCATTTGCCATAAAAAAAACTGTTACCAATGAGAAGTTCATTAACATAATAATGAAGACTTGGTGACAAATACATATTATTTAATCTGGAACAAAGCAGCGTAAATCAATGTGTCTATTTAAGTAAAAAGCATGTATGCTACAAGAACTCAAATGACTTTTTAATTCTAGTTGACACTGCAAGTTCAAGATCCAATTCAGTGCTAGCTATTTGAAACATCATAACCTTGGTCTTTAGCATTTCCTGCAGAAGCACTGTCTGGCAAATGCGTGGACAATGCCATATGCAGATTCAAGAACTGATTCGTGTATTCCTATATAAATCAAAAAGAGCATTTCATTCAACCCCACTACATTTGAATACATGGTGAGACATCTGCACTTGGGGCTAATAGCTTTAACAGGTCTTAAACTATTGTGCACTTTCGACCTACGGAAATGCATTAGGACACAATAGCCTTTAGTGGAGTACAATATTAAGTATTCATTTCTAGACAGCAGACACGTAAATATAAACTCAAGACAACGTAAGCAACTAAGAGATTACTCCCAGCCTCCTCTATCTCTACTACAGTTGCCAAATTGTCTTCAGTTTATTTTGCCACTAGATGGCACTCAAGGACTCAAAATTACATTGCTGAAGACCTTCACCAGCACACAGAATCATCAACATGGAAAAACACAATCAACATATCTTACTTATCTGAGCAGGCTTTGTTTGCTCTCCAGCACCTATACGTGAATCTGACTATTGCACATGCATATACCCAGGTAGTAAAAGAGCACCCAGCCACCCCTCACCTTTCTACTGAAGTAAATATGATCTAAATGTGTATACATGCTGAAGTGTTCTAATGTCCTATTACAATTTTCTTCATATAAAACTAAGCTAAATCAGAAGCATCCCATTCACAGATTCCAAATAGCAGTGCTCAAAGCCATTATCATTATCAAAGAACTATCTGCCTGATTACTGTCTCCCCTTACACAATCTCAAGATATCCAGCCCACTAGAAAACAAAACTCTGCACAAAGAGCAGGAAACTTCAACTAGTTCCTGCACAGTGATGGAGTCAGGAGGTCAAACCTAGACCTGTATCTCACTGTTGCAAACCCAGCACCTCTTCGCCCCCAACCAGGGGTCTTACCTTAGAAAGATCACTCAAGCAATTAAAGAATTGGAGGTGCTAGCACTTACTCTTCCTGCCTGGATAAACTGAGCCCCAGGTAGCATGTCTAACCAGTGTTATCACTCACTACCTTTCAAGGTCATCAAACAGGCTTTTTAATTCTTCACGGGTCAAATGAAGGGTGTCTAAGTTCAAATGTTAAATATATAGGCCACTTACTTTCTTTATTGGAGTTTTCATTTCTTCCTCATCTTCATCCAAGTCATCCTCATCACTACAAGTAAAAGGCAGTCACTCACCACAGCTCACTCTTGGCATAGCCAATCCCCTTATTCACTAAAAATTCATCTTGCTTTTGCAATAAAATTTTATTAGTGAAGGAAGGCAAGTAAGCTTTCCAGCTCTGCCTCCTAGACTGTTTTAACAGACAGCAAGCTAATTATAGGTCAAATCCCCTCACTTACTAGCAAAGTAGTAAAATGTAACTAACCCCTTCCATTTTAAGGCTGAAAGCATGTATCTTAGGACTTAAGAACTGCATTTGGAAACTTTAGCTTGACACAACCCCAACTACCCCTAAAGAAGAAATTCTAAATCTATTTAAAGTTACTGAACTACATGAAGTTAAATCCCACTCCATGTAAGATACATAAAAAACCACTCATTTCTTAGAGTTACAATTTAGCTTACAGCGTGGGGATAAGCTTGAGCTAATTCTGCACTTTTGCAGCTAAGGAATTTCCTGGCATGATATCCAGTTATGTCATACATAATTCATGTTCTGAAACAATTATCCTTATAATGGTATTTCAAAACACACTATCAAAACGAAAATACATACTCATCATCATCATCCTCATCTTCATCATCATCGTCATCATCTTCTGACAATTTTGCTTTTTTCTAACAAAAAGAGTCTGGTAAGTGTCAATATCACTTCATTTGTTCATATACAGCAACCTCGACCCAAAATAGTTTGTAGCATGCATACAAGATGGCCTTCCACCCATATAGCTAAAAAAAATCAAATATTACACACACAATTCACTGGTCACCATTTTGGTGTGAGTTTGCCCAATTTCCTCTGCCTTTTGAACAAAGGCCAAATTAACACTTCATCAATTAACACTGACAAATACACAAGAACTGACTGTGGCCTGGCATATCTGAAGTTACAGGTTAAGTCAGGTAAGACAGATAATACCACCTCTGCGTATGCACAGAAGCCTAAAAAACCAAGTTTGCCAAAACTAAGATTTCACCTGGTGTAGAAAAGCCACATTTATCTGCTTCTACAACTAAGGCTAACGCTGAAGAGACACTAATTTAACACATCAGACTCTATACAAATGTTCCACTGTTTTCCAAAATACGAGCCTGAAACAGAGAGCGCTGGGATCCACCTCATGTTATCATCTGTGCGCTCCACCAACAGCCACCAAGTCAACAGCTGCCAATCCATTCACACAGTGGATGGTATCTAAGCAATCAAACCCTTCCTTCCACAGCAGTGCTCGTCTGCACTCAGACTCTCGCATGTAACTGTATCAAAATCCGCACACGTGCAGTCACTGCACGCACTCTACCACCACTGCTGTTATGAGACAGTTTCCCACAATAAAAGCAGGCTTCCATTTTTGTATCAGTGCCTTTAGGAAAGCTCTGGAAGCTATCTGCACTCAGGAACTACATCTGCATAATTAAGCACTTGCCAAGACCTAAGTACAGAATAATCTTTCCCCAGAGGTCAGTAAACCCTCTTTTATCTAAATCACTGCAAGCCATGTAACCGCTTATGCCCAAGCGGCATTAATACCAAACCCGAAAGAAAAAGGCAGACAAGTTGATGTTAAAAAAGTATACCTGTGGCGTTTTAGCTCCCCCTCCACTTGCTGGTCTCTTTGTTGAAGTGTTTACAATTTTTGTATCATCTTCCTCATCATCTGATTCTGGTTCTTCCTCTAAGGCTGGTAAAATAAGAGAACGTACCAAAAGTTTCCTTAACAGTAGTGAAAATAAGATACTAGCAAGGGACAGACAAGAGAAGAGCATCACCCAGAGCTAAAAAGGTAAGGTTCCCTTGAGTTACTGGAATTCAAGTATGAGAAAGTCTCCTATTAGCAATTTAACCATGGAGGTCAGGTGGTTTTCCAATTGACTTTATGCAGATGCTACAAAACCTAAATCCACAATGGACAAATAGCCACCCACATGCTACGTGTAACATCCCTCTCAGAAAAGCAGCCCTGGAAAGATGAGAACCAAGCTTTCTCCATTTTAAAGGATATATGTTAAAGAACCTCTCAACAGGAAAAAAAAATTCACTTCAAAAGCAACTCTGTGTACAGAAAACATATTTCACAGGCAGTCTTCTCAAAATCCAACAGATGAAGTAAAAAGCTCGTGGCGGGGGGGGGATTAACACTCATTTTTAAGGAGAAAAATTACAACTAGAAATTAGAAGGCTGACAAAGTCCCCTTCCTCCCATAAAACAAGAGACAAGAAAGGGTATGCAAGCATTTCTCTGAACTCCCTTGTCCTCCAGGTATCTCACGTCTCTGATGACAGGGAAGTAAAGATTCAGAAGACCAATATTAGAAAAAGCATCGCTCCTGTCACTGGATACATCATTTAAGAAGTTCCGTTCATGCCGACAGGTGGTGAGACCATAAGGCTCTACCTCACAGCATTCCAGACACTAGTGCAGGACAGTTTCCAACACTCACACCTTAAGCATGCCAAATAGTTTTATCAGCTGTAATATGCATATTTATTCTAGGCATATCGAAAAGGTGTTTTACCTTGTAAATCAATGAACTTCAGTTTGGAAAAAAATCAGCAGATAAATACATACCTACAAGATGTTGACCACTGACATAAACAGGCCCTGAACCACATTTCAACCTCAAGACGACTGGTGGTGTAATCTCAAAGCCACCTAATGAAACCTGAAGAAAAAAGCATTTTAATTTATTCAAATATTAAGGGCAAAGTGTGCTTAACAGACAATGCATTCAAATGAAACCAAGAGCTCCAACATTTGGAGATTTCAGGGCTAACGCAACTTGTAACAAGCCTCAGTCTAACAGAGTATTCCAGAAACATTCGTGGAGTCCATTCAGGGTTATCAAAGAGCCACAATAGTGGTCTACTACACTCATGGCATATGGTAATAGGCCAGACCAACCCATGTTTCTACATATCCCTGTAGCAATGCAGATTTGAACAATATCCACTGGACCTTACACTTCCACTCGCACAGCTTTGTGGGGTACACTGAGTCAAACTCTTTAGTTACACTCCTGATGGCAGGAACGAACACTAGCGTGACCTTAAATTCAAGAGAAGGTGGCAGTCATCTTTACAGTCTCTTGAGAGCTTGGGATCTGAGAATGGAACTAGATTTTCTCATACCAGGCTCAAAGGAGGCAACACAGGCTACAGATGCATCTGCTTGCAAATGCATACATGCATTTGAATTCAAGTTCCAAATTGCCTCCAATGACTACTAATAGGTCTACCAGGTGCAAAAAATGTATCTGTACCTAGCTCTTCTTTGCATTTGCACCCCTGCCAACGTTGACCTGTTTAGTCAACCACAAGCTTTTCTAATCTGCCTTTCTGACCCGAGATCCAATCTGTGCTAGATTTTTTGCAAGCACATGTCCTTACCGTAGGCTGCACTGACATTTTCAGCGATGCCAGTATTACTTTAATAGGGTTGCCTTCATAGTCCAGTGCTTCTGCTTCTACGACATGTAACTCATCTTTGGCTCCAGCCCCCAAAGTAACCTGTAAAGTAAGCAACAGAGCACGTTTTGAGACTCTTCAAACATTCTGAAGTCTTTTAAAAAACATTCATTGCTCTGCGCCTCTTAAGGCTGAACTCTGTATTTCTGGCTGCTAATGGTTCACCTACACCCCTCCCCACCCGAGCCTACAACACTGGTATTTAAAAGATCGGCTTGGCGATTTCACTGCACTACTCCATCAAAACAAAGTAGACATTTTGCTACTGCCTTATTGCATTCAAGTGAGTCAGTGACAAGTCCAGTCAGCACCAGAGCCACCCCAAGGGAAGAAGCACAGATACATGGCTAGAGGAAGGGAAACAACTGCCATCACTACTACAGAATCACCACCTTCATCTTTCCCCTTCCTGCCATGTTTCATCTCCAAATGGCTTCAACATCACTCACACTACAAACTTTGTTCACTTGAACTGATCTTTAATGAGCAGTTGAGTCTTACTGCTCCCGAGTTCAGTGTCATAATTTAAGCCTTCAGTGCCATAATTTACGCCTGAGCCTTCTGTGGTAAGTGACAAGTTAGGCACTTCATGAGATTCAAAAATCCTAGCTGCAGGGAGGAAAGAGTGTCAGACATGAGGCAGGCCTGAAATTCCAGTTCTCTAAAGCTCCGGCATCTGAGTCAGGGTTACACAAGAGAGATGTGAAGACCAAGAATTCCCTTTTTCAAGTACTACAGTTATTCCTGAAAAGTGAAGAAGGTTCACTGCTTCCTTTTCAAATGTCCCTGAAAAGAAAGCTTCCCACCCTCCGTGGGAGATGTGGGTGTGAACACTTCAGGGAGACAGCAGCAGAGATATCAAGTTCCCATTCTCTGCCCAAGAGCTATGTTTTAGGCAAGCTTCAGTGATCCGGACAAGGCACATTCAACTGCATACTGGGAAAGAGATGGGATTCCCTACTCTTGGCAAGTTTTGTCACCGTGAATTGAAAGAGTAAGAGGTGAAATTGCTACTCTCCTCTCTCAAACGGGTCAGCAACCATACGCTGCACCACTTCGACTTCTTGTCCTGGTGGGTAGTCCCAGGAGCTAAGAACACTTGCCCAAACTGCCTCTGCCCCCTCCATTACTCCTATCACTTGCACAAGATCTCGAGCAATATGTACTATTCATTTATTTAGCAATGACCAATGCAGCATGTCTAGCAAGTATCCATTCACGTGCTTGAACTTTTATAACAGCGAACACCATGCTAGCAATAAAGAGGTAATAGAGTGGATGGTCACCATTTCATGTTCACAGCTGTCATTAAGACCAGGCATTTAAGAAAACCATCACATGCCACTTTCTACCTCCACATACATCAATCCTCCTCCTCTTTCACTTTTATCCTTTTTTCTATCTCATACCAAGCCCCCTGCCACACTTGCGTAACTGACAGGTATGCATCTTTATTCATCTAGTTTTATCAAGTTCATAGAGCACAGTCACCAAGTATTCACTAGCTTCATACCTGAGCTTCCAAAAACTCCTTGCTCTGCTTACCATGTCAATTTTTCTTTGTTTCTAGCTATGTCCAATCCTTTCAGAAATTCCCAGTTTGTCACATGTTATTTCAACTTTCTTGTCTCTCCGACAGGTTACCTCCCTTTGACTTTAAAAGGCAGTTTTCTGAATTAGACCTTTTCTCTCACAACCTCAAAAACTAAGTACTGATGCTGTAAGTCCATCAATTTGCCTCATCCTCCATGAAGAGGTCACAGCAACCGGAAGAGACGGTAATTTTCAAAACTAGGAACTTTGGATAAGCCCACACAACTGAGGTTATCATTCAGTGGCTCATTTCATGTGTGCTACAAACAGGCAGGCATGAGAACAATCCACATCGACTTGCCCTACCCATACTTTACAGTATTCTTCCCTCAAGAGAGATTCTAAAAGGCCATTAAGTACAAAGTGGTCACCGTCAAGTCCAGATTGTGTTTTTCATAAACTGCAAGGACTCTATAAACATAGTTCACACAATACTACAATATTCAAATTAACATCATAAGTGTTATGTATTACTTTGAATGAGTTTTAACTCAGGCAGCCATTGTTATCCTGGACTCCTGTAGGAAGCACTCTAGAATCCTAAAATTCACTTATTTAGAAGTGTCATCAAGACATCTCTCTACATTAAATGCGACTGCAATGTAATGTGATTAAATACACATGCTATTAAATGCTGGACTAAAGTACACAGATGTGACAACGTTTAAATCCCTTCCCTGTGAAGTTGTGTCACGTTTGTGCTAACCAAAACAGAAGTCGCATGCTTAGCCCAGAGTAGAGAAGTGCAGTGTCCTTCTTGCTGGGACAGCAGAAAGAACTAAGGACATATTTAAGAACTCTCAATATGCACACCTTGATTTCAAGGAGTATCCTGTTCAGTGAGCAGCTGCTCTGTCTGATTAAATGTATGAATCAAAGACAGTGTTTCCCATAACATCCTTAAAAAGAGGACAACACTACCAAAAAACGTATCAGAACATAAAAGCCTTTTCCCCTCCAAATTAGATGCAACATTAGCTGCTGATTGGGGGAAAAAGGCACTGGTATTATAATGCTTGGGGAACACAAAGAAAAAGTTTTCAAAGTAAAGTTTCCCCAGTCCGCACCCATCTGTGAAAAATATAAATCCAATCCCTGCTTTTGCTCCTGCAGCATCTAAACCGTTGCACCAGAGATACCAGAAGACATAGGCCTGCCCTCATCCCTTTTAGCAAATTTACTGACCTATTGTGAACTCATTTTTTTTAAAGAACTTTTTTTTTAAAACCTGGTGTCACTTGCTATAAGCCATGAAACAACAATAGAGAATTTTCAAGGTAAAACGGGATGTTCAGTTCCTAATAAGAGGTTATCTAGCAAACTGACTCAAAACACTTGCAAATGCCAGACAGAACAGATGTTTAAGGAACAAATTTACATGTTACAAAAGCTCACTTTTCATAACGTAGCATATTATTACTCAAAAAACAAAATTCAAGCTTGCACCTTAAAAAGTAGATAATACTTGCCGTTCTCAAAGATAACTGATGCTCATTTTCTTCATCATCTACCTTGAACTGATACTCCTTGTCTGCTTTAAGCTCACAGCCTGTAAAAAAAAAAAATCATTAAGTTGCAAGCAAACTATTGTTTTCAGGAACAGGTACTTGCTAGCCACTTGTTACTTAGAAGTGTAATGCTTTCTGCTTTATGGTGCTGCATTTGCATAGAAAACCAACCCCACTGCATGCGTGCAAAGAAACTCAAGAGAAACGCGTAGGGAGGGGAAAACCCCAGGCGAGTCCCGGCCCATGGCCTACCACGCAGCTCCTACCCGCAGCGTCAGCCATTACACTTCGTCCAAGACCAGCCGCTACAAAACCAGCGGCTTCCAGCGCCGCTGCGCACTGCCCGCGCTGCCGCCGGCCATGTGCCACCCCCGGCGAGGCGAGGCGTGGGGCGGGCGGGTCGGCCGGCTTCCCCTCGGGCCGGCAGCGGGCAAGGCGGCCCGCCGCCCTCCACGTGCTCCACCTCCCGCCGCGCCGCCATGTGCTCGGGCCGCCCGCCGGCTCCGCGCCGCCCGCAACGCAACGTGCCCGCGTCCCGAAAGGGACGAGCGGCCGGGCGAGCGGCGACCGGGCCGGGCGGCGGGGGCGCGGGCCAACAAAAGCCAGCCCCCGCCAGGCCGCCGCCGCCACGTGCCAGCGGCCCGCCACGTGGGGCGCGCGCGCCGGCCGAACGCGCGGCTAACGGACGCCGGCGCGCGGCTAACGGACGCGCGGCCAACGGACGCCGGCGCGCGGCCCACCGAGGCCGGCGCCCCCCCCACGGTGTTTCCCCCCCCCCCCCGCGGCGACCGCCGAGGGCCGCAGCAGGCCCGCGGCTCCCATCGGGCCTCGCCGCCGCTGCCAGCCCGCCCCCCCTCCCCCCGCCGCCGCCGCCCACCCGGCCCAGGCGGGGAGCGGAGGCCTAAGGGAGCGGATGGCGGCCGTCAGGGGCCGGGGCCGGGCGAGGAGGGGAGAGCGGGGCGCCGCGGGGGCCGTTACCGAAGAGAAAGGTCTGCGGGCGCAGGGGGCCCATGCTCTCCATGTCCATGGCGCTGTCCTCCATCTTCTCGGGCCTGCTCGGGCGGGAGGCGCGGGGGCGGGATGCGGTGCTGCGGGCGGACGCGCACTAAAGGAAGCCGCGCGCCCGCCCACTCCCAGATATAGCCCGCGCGCTCTCGCGAGAGCGCCGCGCCGCGCCCCGCCCCTCCCCGCCGCCGCCGCCGCCCCACTGCGCAGGCGCCGCGCGGCGTTGGGGGGAGGGGGGGGCGGGCGCCCGCGCGCGCGGCCGGCGGGCGGGCTGGGCGGGGGGCTGCGGCGGTCACAAAATGGTGGCGGGGCCGAGGCGGCCGGCGGGTGAGGCGTTGGCCTGCGAACGAAACCTGCCGTCGCCAACGAGGCAGCCGCGCGGTGGCTCGCGTAGCTCCCTGCCGGCCTTCGTACCCGCGTAGGCGGGGGCTGCCGCGCGCCGGCCGCGCAGCCGGGGCCAGGCGGCGGCGGCAGTGTGCGGGGAGCTCCGCCGGGGCCGGCATTTGATGGGATAAAAGCATATAGCCTCACATCGCCCGGGTGTCTGCAGTGACTGAAACGTGTAATACATAACAGCAGTATTCATAAAGGCAGAAAACGAAACAACGAAGAATCGACATGGTTATTTTACAGCGGCGCTTACATGCCAAAATGTGGCGTTCACCTTCTTCCTTAGCCTCCCGCAAAGCTCGCCCCCTCTTTGAAAAACGGTATATATCTACAGCACGTACGCAGTCAGCTTATTTTGGGATGCAAGGTCTCATATTCTGGTGCAGAATACAATTTGTTTTCCAAATGTGAGGTTACTTAAGCCACAGGCTTCCCAGGATAAAGGCCCCGACAGTCACGTTAACATTAAAACTGCTTGGGGAAACTAAGGTTTTGTCAGGTGGATTGCCACAGGATAACTAAAATAACAGTAAGAATGAAATCAGCTTCTGTGTGGAAAAAAAAAAAAGGTACAAGCGTAGATAGTCGTGCTTTTTACCCTGTGACTGAGGATGGGAGATTTGGGCCCTGGGAGGTCACTGTGAGCACCCTCTTCTAGAATCAGAATGGTTTAGTTGGGAAGAGACCTCTGGCATCATCTGGTCCAACACCCTGCTCAACGCAGCACCCCCAAGTCACGTTAAGGGAGGGCTAGTTTGCTACGGTGCAGTAACTAACAAATGCTAGCTACAGCTGATTTGGAAATGCTGATACAAGTAAAAATTATGGGGTTTTTTTTCTGTTTCTCTTCTCAATTTCCTACCAGCTCTTACTCTTTATTTAAATACATGGTGGCACAGTTGTAGGATGTGACAATTAAGGGCTTTTAAGCAAAACCAGAGAAACTAACAGTCATTTTTATTTCTCTTTCTTCTTTTGCATCCTACAGTAGAAACATTGGTTAATTTGCAAACTGTGCATCATATATAGACAGAGAAATAACACACTGGTGGATGTCAAGTCAAAACAAAGTTTTGCCCTGTTTTGAGCCTGGTTTCAGCTCCTACGAAAGCTCTGTGAGCATTCCTGAGTTGCATAACAGGTTTATTGTTCCAGTGGAACATGTATGTGGATATTGTGGGTATGGGACCAGAATCATCTCTCCAGACACTAAGTTCGTGTCAGAAAAAAAAGAACTGTATCAGGGCAAAGACTTTAAGCCAGATGCATCTGTTAATGGGGAACTCATGCTGGGAACAGGGAAGAGGTGACAGGAGCATGGACACTTCTATAACAGGTGTGGGGCACTGCATTTTGCTTCGGCCCATATTCTGCGTTCCTCTTGATGTATTCTTTTTCACAAGTAGTTTTTCCTTCCCTGCTGCATCTTTGTTTCCTAAGAGTTCACTGGCCCACGCAGCTCATTGTACCCTACAGTCGCGTTTGCCACGTGCAACAGTGTTCGCCTCTGAATGTGCCACGGGACACACCATGAACGCTCCTGAGGCAACTGCAGGTAACAGTTAAGAGAACGTAAGTGCGCCCGATCAACATATCTCATTACACGGACATGGAAATGCAGAATTATCTAACATATCACTGATCTGGTACAAGTAAGACTTAATTAGTTAAGTTTGGTACAAGTAAGACTTAATTAGTTAGGTTTGCATCTGTTTTCTATTACAATGCCAAATTTAAGAGCTTGAGAGACATTTTTAACATCAGGAGGGAAAGGATGAAGACAAGTGTTTGAAAACATAAACACCAGGGAGATGCTTTGCTCTGTATGAATGTAAGATAAGGGCAGTCCACAGTTGTGTCTAATCTTATAATTTTGTTTAAGCGTTCATTAGGAGATAGATGGTGAATGAAAACAGGGAAGGTTCTCCACGAGGAGGCACAGTTTCTTTAAATTGGTAACAAAGCCAAAGAAAAGGTGTTGAAGGAGCATAAATCCTCAGGGAGGTGGAGAAAGATTTCAAGGACAATACAGTCTTTTCCCTGTCATTTCTAAGTTCGTGGCTTGGTATTAGAAGGAAGTAGCCTTCTTCGTGGCCTCTGCTACCATGGCACAGCAGACTGAAGAACTGCCACGCCGAAGATGCAGTGTTGCCACTCTTGAGTTTTTACTAGGAGTAATAATTTTGGGCGTAAAGCTCCCATTATCAGCATCCTGAGATTAAAGCCAGGAGGTGAATTCCAAACAGAGAGACAGCCCTCACGACGGTACGGAAAAACTCTAATCTTAAAAAGGGCCCAAGTATCAAAAGATAAACAGAACAAGCTGTCTGTGGACAGAAGAACTGATGCAGGTTGCTTTCCTAGGGACTTGTGTTTCCCAGCTGGTGTCTGATAAGGTGGCATCTCCCCCAGAAACTTCCTGATTAGGGCACTTCAAACCACTCTGTACTGTGTGGTTTCTCTAGTGTCTAGAGATGAACTCACTTTTTTCTGCAGGTCCAAAAAAAGACCGTTTCCCTCACCTGTGCTCAGCCAGCCGTTTGTATGGAACTTGCAGGAATCTGAGACCTCTGGCATTCAGCTGAACGTGGCTCAAACAGCACACCCGAGTCAGTTTTCGGGATAAGAACAGAGCGATCACAAAAGCATCACGGACAATCCTTCCAATTTACTCCTCTTAAAATCTCCTTAGGAAACGAGAGAGGGAACAGTGCTTATTTCATTTTCTGACCTTTAGTTTGGTTCATTTCTTATTATCTTTTAGAAGCAATTAATTCTAAGGGTGGACTTTAACGTAGGAAGAGTGGCAGTTTGGCAGTCCCGGATAGGGAAGGTGCAGGCATCTGCGAAGCAGCAGAGGCAGAAAAGCTCATCGAGTGTGGCAGCTGGTATCACTGGCAGAGCACAGGCATCACTATTTGATCAGCTGTTTCAGCCAAGAGGAGCTGTACTGACACAGATAAGACGTTTGTTTGATTTGGCTTGAAAATCGGAACCGGTATCAAAATTTAAAACGTAGTTTTGGCCCGATCTCAATGGCAAACAGACTGGAGTGGACGGGTGAATAACGCACAGCGACAGCAAAAGAGGCTGCAGCCGTTTGCACGTGCGCTTACCTGATGTAGTGCCAACGGCGGTACCCGACTGCTTGTGCAAACCAGCTGGAAACCTGCTGGGCGCAGCACTCGGCAGCTCGCAGGGCAGCCCGCGCTCGCAGGCCTCCACCCCGTCCTGTCGAAGGCGAACGGCGCAGCCACGGCAGCCCTTGCGCGGACAGAGTCGCTTTTAATTCAATTACAGTTTTCCATTACCAAGGAAATAAATGTGGGAGGAAACAAAGAACAGACACAGAGAGGCAAAACAAGGGTAGGAAGTGGAAGATAGATGCTTTCTGCGTCCCGTTTGGCTCCATAGGGCTTTACAAGGATTGTCATATATCATGACATTTATTATTTCTGTCATGTACTACGACGAGAAGTCCATTACAATATCGATCATTTCACTCTGCTTGAGTCTGCACTATGTGATACTCAGCGTAGCTGAAAAGTGATTTAGAAATAGCTGTACAGGGAGGACTGAGGCAGAAATCGGAGTCAACGTAGTTACCCTTAATAAAATCCTCTTTTTAGTAACCTTTTAGGAAATGGCATTGTAAACCGTGTTACAGCCACAGGACAGTTGCACAGCCAAGCAGTCAGAAGTTACAGGCAGAATTAAGATTTCTTATGCAGCCTTAACTGACACCCTGACATAACGATACAACCTTCAGCTATATTGCCACATACTCCCTTCACAGGATGCTTCCTCCTTTCAGTAGCTAGTAATTTCTGCCCCTGGAAAACTCAGGGCCAAATTTCTAAAAGGCATCAAAGCCCTTGCCCTTCCTTGAAATCAAGAAGCAGAATGCACTTTGAAACTTGAAAATCCAAATCTTTCAACTTAACCTGAAACAACTACCGGCTAGTTATAATAATCAGGTTGGGGCAAAAAGGGGTTGCACAAGGAAAGCCCAAGATAGTTATCGTTAGTATGACAGTATTTTTAGTTTGCTTTAAATGATTGTTACTACTGCCAGCACCTCGGCATCCTCTTCATTTAATTTTGGAGCGCTACAAGTTCTTTTGCAGACACTCTGCAACTTGCGTTAAAGAGCACTAAAACTAAAATTTTGCATAAAATACAGGTTCTGTAAAAACAAGCTAAAATTAAGGCTGATGAAGCATTTTGTTGTGTTTTTGAAAGAGTACAATGGTTGCACTGCTTTGTTTTTTAAAAATCAGATTCTCCTTACCTTCAGTAACAGGTAAACCAGTGTATTCCGCGACTACCAATCTTCTCCCTCTCATGAGTAGCGCACCAACCCTCCTAGGATGACAGTAAGCGATCAGAAGCAAATTCTCCACGTAGAGTGCTTGCTGTCGCAGTCAGTTATTGAGCAGCTCACCTTGCCCTGTACCCGGCGTGGAAGGAAACACGGTACCTGGCAGCAGGACTGGAGCGTTGCCCGCTGGAAGCAGTATCGGCAAGAGCAGTATCCTCTAAGCTGTCGGAGCATGTCAGGGCATCAGCCCAAACCGTGCCTTAAACACTGACGTGTGCTACAAGCGGGAGCTGCCTTGCCCCGCAGGGTTGCTCTGGGAAGACTTATGCCTCAGGGTTATAATTTCCCTCTACTTGCAGGTGGTTTTGCAGCCGGTTTGGGGCAAATAAATCAGACGGAAGACCATCCTTATCTGATGGCTTTCTTACCTGCAGTCTTCTTTTCACCTCTGATCCTGCTATGAGTGGCCACTGGAAGTTCTCTTCATCGTCCTTGTTTAATATACTGTCCGTTCTTTAATACACCGTTCGTATGATGGCCATTTACTATACTGCTCCATCTCCTGCCTTGCCTGTAAAACATCAGATGTACAGAGCGGTGTGACGGCCTGCACCAGAAGATCCTTCGGCATTGGAGGAAGTTGCGTACTGGGAGGAAAGCCAAGGGAGGCTGATGACTAGATCTACATGCCAATGACAGAGCACGCTGATACTGCTCCATCTCTTCTGTAGTCATGTGTATAGCTTTTAAGGCATCCTTCTCATCATGTTAAGACCCTATTTCAGAGTTTCATCCCTAAGCAGGAGGAATGATAGACAACCCAGGATGTCCACAAAGGAAGGCACTCGGGATTGTATAGTGATAGGAAACTGAATTATACATACAATTTACACCAGGTGTTAGCACTGCAACAGTAAAACTTGAGACAGCTTGAAGTTTGTTGGGTAATTTTTTTTTTCCTCCCCTTAAACATTGTAAAGGTCATAAGAACAGACAAAGAATTTACGTGTTTGGTATGAATGATCAAGCCTTGAGTATGGAATAATTAGCTCTCATTTAGAACTAATACAGCAAAGGGTATCTGAGTTAAGGTCCCTTTAAAAAAGTGACATCAAAATTGACAGCTACTATTTTTGCACACAGCTGAGTTTCAAACGTGGCTCTACTCATCCCCAAATGCACCATCCTGCCCATGATCTCAGCTAGTCGTTCGCAATAGTGACGAGCGAAAGTTGGGTTTTTGTAGTGACTTGGACCACATCAACAAGGCTCAGACCAACATACGTACTAGGATCTGGGCTCTGGGTGTCACAGGAGTCAGATATTAGGAGCATCTGGCTTAGCATGGACACATTTTGGGGAGGGAGGGAGGAAAGAAGACAGGGTGCAGGAGAGATGCTTCTTCCATTGAGTTATACGACCTAAAGTAAGGACGAAGGGCAAGAGCTGTCTCTTTGCTTGCCTGCCTTTATGCTGGACATGGCTTAGGGCCACATCTTGAAAAACAGGGAGAATCTGTGTCCCACATAAAAATCACAGGAAACAGTATCCTGAACATTTTCACCAGATCTTTCTGGTATTCAGGTCAGTCCTTATCAAATGAGGATCTCTAGCTCCTCAAGCTGGATGTAATCAGAAGATATCCTGATTTCTAGCAGCTTCCGTGGTATGCGCACTGCATGCCATTTCCAGCAACATTTTGGATCAAGCATCTTCTCAGCGTTCCCAGGCACCGTTTCCTCTGCAGGAACCCTGAATCCAGGGAACGTCTTATGCACAGGTTACTCTCTGCCTGCACTTTTTTCTTGAAACTTTTGCCTGGAAAAAAATGGCCCTCTCTGTCCCACAGGTGTTATTTCAACATGCTCTTAAAATCGGCGTACTTTGAAGCTTTCTGCGCCCTGCTGCTTGAGCCACAGGGCTGGAGTGGAAGGAGTGGCGAAAGGCTGGGTTTGATGGGGCTGAGATGTCTCAGGAAACAACGCCGCACGAAAGAGCTCAGCCGGCCCCGTGCACGTGAAGGCGGCAAGGCAGCCCTGGGCGTAGCCGTTTCAGCTCCTCTGCCCCAATGACGCCAGACGTCCCTGCCCCGTGGGCTTTTCTGAAACACTTCCCACAGGAATATGCCCTGCTTTCAAGTCGGCTGCCAGCCCCCAGCAGAAACAGCGCCCTGCACTCCTCCGCTTCTTAAACCCTCTGAACTCGGTCAGAAATGGTGTTCTGCAGCAGGGCAGACGGGCCCGAGCGGTGCTGACCACCGACAGGCAATCCTGGCCTCGGGCAGCAGGGAAGGCTGCAGAGATGGAAGAGAAAACGCAACGCTCCACATAAACCGGCCTGCTGTGGTGGTCACTCGTCACATCTACTTCTTAAGCAGCCTAAGCTTTAAAATATTCTTCCCGCACGCCCTGTGGCTCCCGCCAGCTCTGGGAAGGGCAGAGCTAAGGCCGTCAGGTGTGGCCACTTGGCACGTGCTTGCCAAATTTCTGATTTTCCTCTGTTTGTTGTACCCCTTTGGCCAATACAGCCTCCCTTGCAGAGCCTGATGTTTAGGTTCATATGACGTTCTGGAAGCATGAAAGGCACTTCCATCAGCCATCACTTTGGACCGATGTTCTGGGTGCAAGGTCCAGGAGAGAGATTTCCTGGTGTCAGAGCTCTCTATTCTCATTTCAAGATCAACAGCACCATCTAGCGACCCACAAGTCAGCTTCCTAGATACCTGTCTGCCTTGCCTCACACGTTTCACAACAGTCTTCCACGTCTCCCAAATCCGGTTGGTGAGTCTGTTCCTATCTACAGCTTAAATGCTAGAGGATCACTTCCTAGGAGGTTTCGAGTGGTGGAGGTTGAGGGCATTCAGCCCCAACCCCAGACCTCTGACCTGCCCGGATGGGATGATCAAAATTAACTTTCAGGCCGAGAAATGTCACTGACCTGTGCGCCAGAGCCTATTGGGCTCAGTCAGTGAGAGTCTTTTCAGCCTTACTGGGCACCTATCAGAGCTTCCCCGTTCAAAGTAGATTTGCTCGAGGAACAGACATAATCCTCTCTTCCCCTTTCCCCCCAGTTCTCTACCGTGTTTCACCTTGCTCACATGTTGTTTAAGCCACGTGAAGCAAGGACGTCAAGCACATCAGATATTTTTCTCCCCAAGTTTCCACTGGCATATGTAGCTGATGACACAGATGTCAAGAGAGCCAAAACCGTGGCCAGCATCATTTTCTAGTCTCTCAACTTAGAGCAATAAGCAGACAGGCAGCTCCCCATTTCCAGTACATAACGAGCCTTTCTGTTCCTTGCCCTTTCCCTACCCCCTCCCCCTGCAAAAAAAGTCCCCACCAAAAACGCCAACCCTGCAGGATCCATACATAAACCTGGAGCAGCCCATGCTTCCTTACTACCCCCAGCTCCCGCACAGCTGCATTTCACCCTCTCTGCAACAGTCTCCAGGATCTCTGTGCTGGGTGTAAAGACAGAATGACCTCTTGTGGATGGCAGTATCATTTCTTGCTTCTTTTTTGAGGCCTGGAAGTAAGCCAATGTGCTGCTTGGTTTCAATACCACATTTTCGAAATTCTTTGACTCTTCACCAATGTACCTAATAGCCAAAGGATGCTACAGGGAAGTACGCAAAAGCATGCCAATGCTGGCTACTAAGCTACTGATGGCAGGGAATACTCATGCCCCCAGCAGCTCCTCCAGCATCCCGGTCGTAGCCATGTAAACCATACTATATGAAACATGTGGTGAGCTCTTATATTTCTATTTGCTCACTAGGTCAAAAGGGCTCCCTATTCCCAGACTGTGCTAGAAGAAAATATCATTATGACATTGTATGAACACAGGGTACATGCCAGTCTTGACTGCTAGAGACAGCAATAATCCTGTCATGTGAAAAGGGATATAATAAAGGTCTATAAAATCACAAGAAGCATGGAGAATGAGAAACAATTGTTTGTTGTCTCTTCTAATGCAAGCAATAGAGGGCATGAAATAGAACTTGTAGGTGGCAGATTCAAAAACCAAAGGAGGTAGTTCTTGTCTCAACACATAGCTACACTCTGGAAGTCCCTCCCACAGGATGTTGTGGACACCAGAATTTTATATATGTTGGACACACTCATAAGAGAAGAAAAAGCAGTCAAGGAATGGTAAACAAAAGACACTGTTCTCTGGCTCAGAAAGTCCTTGAACTGCTTGGGAAGATGTTCTGAGGAAAGACCACTATAAGCTTGACCTGCTCTCATGGATTCCTCTCACTTACTGTTGGCAACCAGCACCGGGGCTAGCTGACTATTTCATTTGATCCAAGTGAGCAAGGAGGCAAGGGACTCTCCAGCCTGGAATTCCAGATATTCCAAGGAAACTTGGACCTCAGCAGCCCTTCAGTCCAGGTTGTCCTCCAGGGCAGTACTCAGTGCAGTGCTGTTTACAAGAACTGGGTCGGGAATCAGGTTCAGTCTCAAGGGTGATCAGATGCTAAAGTCTTTTAGTGTGGTTTCAGGTCTAGCAATGAAGGTGTAGGGTATTCTGACCGGCCATTTCTGTTTAGGCCCAGCCATGTCCAACAGTCCCACATACGGAAGACTGTTCAGTTTTGTTTTCTTTCCTTTACGGCAAGGAAGCCTACATTCTTGTAGAATCACCTAAATGGGAGGCCTACGTCGTAGGAAGTGTCTAAGTTTTACTGCTAGTGACAATTTGCAGCAGATAGTAGGTCAAGAGAAAAGATGACAAACTATCCAATCATCTTAAAGCTCATCTCACAGCTCCATCTCCTACTGGGGAAAACTAATCCTCAGAGCAATTGCATACAATGGTAAAGTTGCCCCACAAGTCCTTTGACTCCTAAATGAGGAAAGAAAACCATGTGGACCTCTCGTGTGGTTCTCAGCATTTCCCACGCCTGATGGAAACTCTCGTCAGGAGTAGTACATTCCCATGCAGTGCAGCCCTTTAAATGATGATGAGAGGTTTTGCGATGGTTAGGGCCCCATAAGAGGTTAGCTCTCAAAAGAGCTTAGAATTTCCTTTACAATAAATAGGATTTCCAGGTTCCTCAGGAAGAAAGAGAGGATTTTTCAGTAGCTCTTCCATGTCTTCCAAAGTCTGGAAGCCTGAACGCAGATAGCAACCTCAAAACAAGAGCGCTCACCTGTCTTGCACTGCACTTTTCAGTCTTTGCTCTTTATTTTCAAATCTCTAACAAGTTGCTGCTGAGCTCTTTGCCTCTCCTGCCAACGTCTTTGCTTGGTTTCCTTGAATAAAAATAGTAACTGCTCTTACACAGCCAGATGTACTGCAAACATACGAGCAGCTTCCTGTTGCTGGCAGGTCTGCAACCAGGTTAGTCCCACCAATTTCATTTATGCTCTTTGTCGTTGTGATTTTTAACATTTAATTACAAAGCAGCCCTCTTTAGTCACTTAACTTATCATCTGCCTGTTCTGTCACCTCAGTAAGAGGCACGAATCCCACCAGTTTCTTCGCCAGCAGGGTTGCAAGGTGGAAAGGTCTGTCCTAGGAACGCCATTAATAGCAAGCTGTTGACAGCTCAATTAGCCCTTGGCACTTCTAACGTGAGCACCGTCTGCGTGCTGTCATTGCACCGCACTCCCTTGGAGGATGGTTTGTCCCTCCTGTATGTTTCTGTCTAGCAAAAAAGCTCGGCAGGTGACAGGGCCACCTCTCACGTGCCTGAGCACAGGTCGGGTAAGAGGCATGGTGCTGTGCTGTAGCTGAGCACGACACCAGGCAGGAGGAGTGCCCCTTTGAGTAGGAGCTCCATGAGGTCCACCGTGGTGTCCCTCCATGATGAAGGCACCTACCAATGGATTGCACCAGCGCAATCGAAAGGGAAGGCACAGCGCTCTGTGGCAAACCTATGGCGTATCCCCAGGCCATGGGGAGTGCTGGGGGGCAGAGCAAGCCCCGGACACCCGCTCATCAGACTTGATATGCCTTATGGCCACTCACAGCCAGGTGTCGGAGGCCACCGCGGACCTGCTGTACCTCTCTTGGTCCCCCCAGCATAGTTGCCGAATGCTTTTCCCTCGCTTCAGTGAGTTATAGCTCACTGAAGGCTGCATAGCCTGTGGCCAACAGAGGCTCCACTGTTTGGCCCTGGAGTTTGTTTTACAAGATACAGCATCATATACTTGCAGGCCTATGTTTCCAAAACTGGCGCATTTTTGTAAAGAAAAAAAGTTACTTCGTGTAATGAAGTAGGGGATCAGCTCTCAGCTGATATAAATGTCATTAATCAGCGGCACAGAGAATCACCCTCCAGGCAGGAGAAGTCCACTCACGCGTGAGGAATCCACCTCAGTGGGATTACTTTGGCTCACTTATTTCTTATGAGTACATTGGAACTCCTGGATCAATTTTGCAGCCACATTCGTGCAGTGAGACTCACTGATTTCAGTGGCACGACACTGAGGTGAGCAACGCTGCTGAATCAAGTCACTTCACTCCAACGCCAGTAAGGACCTACACTCCAATACATACTTTTTTAGAAAGTGGTGAAATGAAACCATTTTAGGCAAAGTGTTGGGCTCCGATTTTGCCAAAAAAAAGAGGCAGAATCCTTAGTTAGCTAACGTGAAGTCTAGGAGCTCTCACAGGGCTCAAGGTAAGTTCATGACAGCATGTTTGCAGGATCAGGGCTTGCATTTGAATGTGATGCCACCTCATCGAAAATAGCAAACAACAGGGACAAAAAAACGTAGGCTGTTAAAATCAGGTGTGTTTGTCAGAGCTAAGAGGAACTATGAACAAACTCGATGCATTAGAGAAATATGTACACCAGGGGGCACTGTGAAATTACATATGTCAAAGTGAAAATTTATTAAATTATCAGGGCTGGGAGAAGAAGATCTAGATAGCAGGAGGACCTGGGGATTTTAACCCACAGGCAAATAATTTTAACCTTAATGCTACGATGTGAGGATGACACTAAAATATTAAGACCTGCACATAAGAGATTGTATTAGAGAAGCTGCATATTTTGTTAACAAAACATTTTTTGAAGTCTCAAAATCGGCACCAATCACTGCAAAGTCTAATGCTTTTGGCTTGATTTACCATTCACTTAAGAAGGTACAACTTAGCAGCAACTTTCCTGGAATCAAACCCATTTAATCAACGTTAAACCTGGCCTTCTATAGTTCTTAAACTGCTACCGACTCTTCTTGTACCTTCCCGCAAAAACCTAACTTCACAATGCCATCATCTTTCCTGGACAGATATGAAAATACAGTCACTCACATCGGGCAGGAAACGTCAGAAAATTCCTTTGGGTGAAACGCTCTGTGGTCTCCAAGCAGCCCTGCATAAATAAACGCCCACGATTGCAGGACCTGCCACGACTGGCCCTTTGCTGGCAGTCTTGCCACCGGAAAGCAAAGGCAAATATGCATGGCACTAGATTAGCTCTCTAAATCTGGTGCTTCCAGCCCTTAGAGACACCCCCCCCCGCCGGGGCACGCTTGCATTGCCGCTCTCGGCTCTGTGGACAGATTTCCCCTGTATCATTGCGAGTACAGTATCTTTCACCAGCACGAGCATTTCAGATGATCTGCTTGCACTCTAACCAAGCAATACCAAAAAAAAGGAGGTCCTGAACAAAAACACAAAACAAACCCAGAAAGGGTGAAATCGAAAATAAGGTAGGAGATAGAGTAGTGGGTTCAGCAGAGCCCTGGACCAGATCTAATCTCACGCATGCATCCTGGAAGTGCAAGGACCTCTTTAAGTCAGTCCAAGGATCCCAGCTTAATAACGGAGAGACAGATAATAGCATTTGAACACTATCTCCTCCAATTCAATTGTATTGATTTATTACCTGTCCAATGAAGCCATCGAGTGTACAAAATGGTTAATCTTATATTTTTTCTGTTGTCCTCTGAGAGGAGCAAAGTTGTAAACACCGGTCCACGCAAGCGTGGAGGGGGGAAGAGCTTGCCTCTCTTCAAGGCACACGCTCCGGACTGTTTGTGCCAAACTAATTCCATTTTAACCCCAGCAAGATGGGCAAGGGAAGGACACGAGGCCCTTCCCACGCAGGGCTCCCGCTGACGAGATGCTCACCAGCACCGCTGGTGTCACCGCACTGGCACAACCTCGAGGATGTAAATGCGCCACATTTTCACATTGGCGGGCGTCAGCATCGCCAGCAGCTCCGTTTAAGACGTGGCCATCGCCTGTGGCCTCGCGTGCCCTGGGAGATGCCTCCAGCACCTCACCCACAGCTTTGCCCTCCCACCCCAGACACCCAGCAGCGGGGCTGGGGTCGGTCAACCGGCTTGCTCTGCTTATCCTAAGTCAAAGCCTGACATGTCTAAGTGAGGCAAAGGATATTTCATCCTATACGAGGAGATTTAAAACTCACGGGAATCGCTGCTACTTGGAGCGCACCACTCCAAACCAGAGAGCTGCAACATCCAAAGGGGGCGAGCCGGGCCCCGGATCCTGCGCTGGCCGGCTAGGAGAGAAGGAAACTGATTTATTTTTAAGAACTGATTTATTCTTTCAAAACGTACATTTGCAATTAAAGGCTAAGTATGCTGTATATTTTATTAATGATGTGGGATTGTGAGGCATTTTAAAGCTCTCTTTTGTTTTGATGATTTTTTGGAGGAGGGAAAGGAATTGAAATGGAAAGCTTAACACTTATAATTTCAAAAATTTGGCTTATATTTTAGGTTCTGGTAACATGCAATTACAGGCACTTAGAAAGAATTCCCTTTTTTATACTATGCCCTAGAGCATAAAATTAAGAGGCCAATTCAGGCTTTGTACTGCTTTCAGAGGCAGTTTGCTTCAGCATAGATCAACATGGAGACTGACTGTCGCCTTTCTATTGAATTAGGTCTATATTTTTGACAAGTATGGCAGCAGTATCATCACTTTAATCACCAACAATCCATTGAGTCTCTTTACGCTAATAAATAAAACATTCTGCATTAAATATTTCCCAGTAAGCACTCGAAGACCTGCAATCACCTCCCCTTCTATACGTTCCCAAGTAAAATAATCTAAGGGTAATGAAATCAGATGATGTCTAGGAGTTTGATAGACAACTAATAGCAGTTATTGCAAAGTGCACATCAGATACCAATTGAAGGTTACATTTCCCTTTAATATAATACGGTATGCATATTTCACTAACTGTCTCAGTATATCAAACAAACTTAACAACATGGTGATACAGGTCAAAAACTTAGTAAGTTATTTTAGGAAAGGCTTTTAAGCCGAAGAGTTTTCCTGGAGCTGTTTACTGAGAGCGGGAGCCACTGGAACCTGGATGCAAAACATACTGGAAAATCATCAGAGGTCCAAATTGCAAAAGCGACCTGCCGCCCCCCCCCGGCCCCGCACACGCCTGAGGGAGGCCCACCGCTTCCCACGCGCCAGCGCTCTGCTCAAGGGACCACTCGTGGCTCAGGCCTTGCAAACACTCACGGAAAGGGGCCGGGAAGGATCAGCCCATCTCTGTGGCCTCTGTGCTCGAGGAACACACGCATCTGAGGCGCATTCCCGCTGCCTCAATACGTAATTGTAAAGCAGACACTTAGCTCTTGGGAGAGATGCAACCAAAGCGACACCAAGAAAATGACCACAACTGAGCATCTCCGTGGGCGTCCCACCACGTGTTTTTTCGGGGGTGACTCTCCCAGCAGCTCGTCTGGCAGACAGCAAGTGGGCGAGATCCCCAGTTCTGGAGGAGGACTGCTGCAGCCCGGAGAGGGAGATGGAGCGTGCTGTAGGGTCCCGCAGCTGGTAAGGACGAAGCATGGCCACAGCCCACCGCCGGGCTGCCTTCTCCGGCGTGCTCAGCCTCGACTGCCTGGAGCACCCCGTCACCCTCACCTGCTCCAGCCACCCAGGTGACCTCCTTCCAGGGGGCTCCAAGCAGGCCACGTCCCCACACCGTGGGTCCCACTGGTTTGGAAAGCAGGACCCGTCTAGTGCAGTCTAACACACCTCTTCCCACTGCCACCCTTCCCCAACACTGCTGGCTCCGAGCGAGTGCCAAAGCTCGCAGCTCCTGGACCCTCCAAATCCTTCTACATCCTTCTGCACAGTCTCAAACCTTTCAGATTTTTTCTGGCTGCGTAGACAGCAGCAGCCAGCGCCGTCACTGCTGGCGAGGGCTCCAGCCCGGTGTGACGTACACCCTCTGGAAGGGCTCGTGTGCTGGCACGGGGACGTGCTCCGCAGCGTGGGAACCCCAGCGCGGCTTCCTACTCCGAAACGCCGCTCATCCACTAGCTTCGCTCCATGATTTCCTTGGCTTCCATCCCAAACTTTGAAGTCCAGGAGCCTTGGAGTCACCCAGAATAAATCCTCGCTAAACTTTAGATCGGCTTATCGAGAGATTTTTTTTTTTCCCATCCCCATTACTAATATATCTAATATATTCTGGGGGCCCCACCTCAGCCAACATGAATTGCAAGCTATTTCTCTAATCCCCTCAACAATACCCTTCCCCAAACCTTTTTTCTATCTTAATTAGATATTCTATCCCTTTGGTTTAAAATAGTATTTAATTTCATGTAATGATTTCAACGAAAAATATTAGGATTCCCCAAACAGACATGTTCCCTCTGAATTCTCACATTCTTTTTTCAAGGGCTTCAGTTTCATCTTTTTGTTGCTTTGTCAAAACACAGCTAATTGACTGTCCTAAAAGTACAATTTTAGTAATTTCTCTCAATGAAGCATCACCGCCTCCTCTATTAGCACTACCTAATTGGACTTCTAATCCCCAGCCAATGACTTCACCCATTCTACAGGCCCGCATCGCCACAACAGTAAATATTAGCATTCCAGTTAAATGTAGGTTGGCTCACATTCCCCCAAAATTGGCTTTCGGCTCCTCAGAGTACAATCTGATGTAATATTACATTAAGCTTTTTTTTTTTTCTTGGGGAATTGGAGGAACCAAAGAGAAGCTGGAGCTCAGAGCTGCATTTCATCTCCTTGGTAAAAGCGTGTTTGCTCCCCGGTGCCAGCGGGGAGGAAGCGCAAAGCAACCCAGGAGCCTGGCGGGAGCCTTTACGGTTTCCCCAGAAGCCGAGCCGTCGTTTCAAAGTTAGTTTTAGCATCTCCGACTCCGGAGAGCAAACCAGGTAAGGAGGAGTGAGAACCGGTCCCCGTGGGGCCGAGCCCAGCTTCGGGAGAGCCCAGCAGCCGGCTCACCCAGCAGCAGGGAGCATCGCTCAGCACCGTGAGACGCAGCCTCGCTGTGCGGCCAGCAGCCCATCCGGGCTCACTGGCCCATCTCGAGCTGGGGGTGGCCCCATCCCTCTGCAACCACGCGGGGGTTCGGGGGTCCAGTGGTCTGCGGGGTGCTGGCAGCACCCACACCTGCCGCTGGGGCCAAGGGCAGCTGCGCTTGGGGACAGCTCTACCTGCACGGGTGGTAGCGGTGGCCCCATCCCACGCGGGCACACAGGTGCTTCCTCTCCCCTCCTTCTCCAGGGCTCGTGCTACATGACCTGAGACTTCCAACCACCTGAAGCTCTTGGCGTACGGCTCATGGGCCAGGACGGTTGACGGGCCCCGCCACGCAGCAGCAAACCACCGGTAGTATCTGCAGTGGCTGCCGCTGTCTTACAGCAGCTGCTGTTGCAACGCAAGCACCAGGCCAAGCTGCAAGTAGCAAAGAGAAGCACAGCTCCTCGCTGATGCCTCTAACGGGCACCAAAGGCCTATAACTTCGTAACTGCTAATTGCTATTACTATTGCAGTTGATGCCAGAAGCGCCTGGAGATGTCTCTGGCCGCTCGCTCCCCCGGGGGATTTCGGAGGGAGCAGAACCCAGCCACGGGTGGTGGTGCTTCCCCAGGAAGAGCCCCCTGCCCGCCGCGGCGGCCGGGGCCGACGTCGCCCTGCAGGCACCGCCACCCCCTTCAGGAAGCCCCAGCTCTTCTCGCGCCACCAGGGCAAACTGCAAGGGGAAAAAGCGAGCCGCAAGCCGACGGGCGAGAGCGGAGCTCGCGAGCGTTTCCCAGGGCGCCTCGTCCGAAGGCCGGGACGGGGCAGAGCCCTCGCCGCCGCGGCACGCTTCCGACTCCAGCTCCGGCGCGGAAACCCCCTGCGGCCCTCGTGAAGCCGCTTGACCTCTTGCCACCCCCTTTCTCTTGGCTGCAAAAGAGGATATGAACGCTCGCGCCACCCAGGCCCCAAGGGGGGACGTGGCCTGGCTCGGCGAGCTCCGGCCGGGCCGCCCTCGCCCCGCTCACAGCTTCGCTGCCTGTGGGCAACGCTCTTTAACGAGGACGGCGTCCAAACGGCGTGAGACGCCCCGAGCGCTCCCCGGGGCCGGCGGAGCTCTTCGGACGCGCCAGCGGCGCCCCGCGGGCCAAGGCCTTCTGCCTTGGCTGCGCACCTCCACCCGCGCCGGGCAGCGGCCAGGCCCCGGCTGGCCCGCGGGCGCCGCGCTGGGCCCGGGGCTCGCCGCCGCCGCGCCGTCCCTTCGCCCGTGCGCGGCCTCCCGTTTCGGGGGGAGCGCCGGTCGAGTTTCGAGCAGAGCGGGGCGAGCGGCGGTCCGCCCGGCGGCTGCGGCCTCCCGGCCTCCCGGCGCGGAGTCCCTCCGGCCCCCGCAGCCCACAGCTGCGGCAGGGATTTTTTTTCCCGGCCAGATTTTAAAACGGCTCCTCAGAGCTCGGCTTTGGTGGCTCTGGAGCAGCAGCAGCAGCCGGCCAGGCCGCAAAAGCGCTTTTTAATGAATTCTGATTAACAGAGAGCAAATTTCCCCCGCCCCAGCCGCCTCCACAGCGTTCCTAAAAACGGGGCCTGCTTGGACGCCTATGCATCAGCCGAATCGTCCGTGAATGTATAGTGTCGTTAACAAAACATAAGCCAGTGGTCATATCTTCACGGGAAAAGTTAAATCTCTTTATGTCGTTAAATAAAGATACCTCGTCCAGTCATTAAGAAGTGATTAGCTTATCTAAGAAATAGCAGCGCTAGTCCTGTCAGACCAGCACACAACCACTAAAAAGAGCAGGGATGGCATGTCACATTAGGCTAATTATAACGAGAAGAAAAGACAAGCAGAAGCATAAAACAGCCATGTGGACACTGTTTTGCCGGATTTTTTTCCTTTGCATGGGGAAAGGCTAAGCACAGATATTCCTTATCTGATACTCTGCAAGACAGAAATTTAAGTATTAAGCAATTCCTCTCTGGGTTTTATTTGTTTAGTACCAAACGTTTAAAATATATGTGTGTATATATACATATATATATATACATACACACACACGTACAGTCCTACAGTTCATGTGAAGCAGTGGCCAAATCCTGATACGGGGGAACACAGTTCTTACAACTAACAGATGTCCTTATATCTTTGCTTAATCAGCTTGCAGCAAAATGGCAAGCCTTGGAGTCTTTGCCGTTGACCTCTAAAGGAAAGAGCAAGGCAGCACGGTCCATGCTGCAAACCTCCTGCTCTCCCCCTTGCTATGGCAGACCTCCTCCTCCTCCTCTTCCTCCTCCTCTTCCTCTTCCTCCTCCTCCTCTTTCTCCTCCTCTTCCTCCTCCTCCTCCTCCTTCTCCTCCTCCTCCCCCAGCTCCTTTCTCTCCCCGAGCAGAGAGGGGTCTGGACGCAGCCAGCCACGGCTTTGCCCACATCGAGACCAACTGAGCAGCCACAGAAGTTTGTGAGGTTTTTCTGAGACTCCATACTCCATTTCTGGCCGATTCTGACCTGTTCACCACAATCACTTTGCCCAAGCTCAAGCAAGTCTGAAGACATTTGCTTTTTAACAGCAAGAAGCTCAGCACCCTTCCTATTATTTCCATCCGATTTACACCACTGCAAGGCTTACACGGCCGCTGCTATAAACGTTGGACAGTAACTTCCGGGGTGTCCGTCTCCTCGATGCACTTGGTGGCCCCCAGTGCCTCCGTGGAGTATCGTCGTTCCTCCAGCAGCCACGCAGTCCCCGAGCCCTGCAACGCGAGATTTGCAAGACAAACTTAACAGCACGTTTGTTGAATCTCATTTGAGGCTTTCCTGACGCTTTGCATTTCACTCCCAAATTACAGTCTAGAAAAAAAGCTCGACTTCCAAGACCAAAAAACAAAATCCAGCATACCCAGCCAACAGAGGTGACCGCTGTGGATGCTCCTCCTAGTTTTAGGTGTATAAACTGTATCAGTCTTTGCTCACTCAAAACAGAGGAGCGATGCCATCCTCAGGACGTTGAGGGCCCAGACTGAAATCCCTCCTCCGTGTTTCAGCAGAAATTCAGCCCCCCCGGGTGCAGTCTGCAGAGAAAGGGGGACACTAAACGCAGTTTGAAACCTGCAAAAAAACTGGCACTGAAGGGACCTTGGAGGCAGAAATTGGCTGCCAGGCACAGTGACAGCAGCCGGCTGTGCTCCCTCGGACCGTGCGCGGACGGGACGTGGCCGGGGCGCTCGCAGGGAAGTCACCCAGCCAAACCGAAGGGCCGTCCAAGCGCCGTCCAAGCGAGCAGGGGACAGAGCGCCTGGCTGAATGACCGCCCCAGCCAGAAATATTTTGCTGTTAGGGGACGAGGGAGGTGGTTTCCCACTTTTAACGTTTGTACCGCTTTGAAAGCTTGGATTTGCCAAAAAGTAATATTAATAATGATGGCAGCTCCTACTTTCCTTGAGGCAATGCCAATTTTAATGCATTTTTTTAACATAACTGTAGTGTTATTGAGGAATGAGAAGTAAATGATAGATACTTTAATGTAATATGAGTCAATACGTATTTATATGTGCTTTATGACTTAATCAATATTGCTACATTAGCAAGAATAAATATGGTGTTTCCTTTTCTGGCCCTGGAAAGAACAAATAAGGAAAGTCACATTATGAATTTTTGGAATGAATAAAATCACCGCATTTCCCAGACGATTCAGTAATTCTCTGACATTCATTTGTTCTCCGGAGCACAGCAACTACTTCCCTGGGCAGGGCGCTGGACAACAGGCTGCACCAATATACTGAACTTACGGTTGGGGGGTTCCAATTTTTCAAATAAGGCTCCCTAAGAGGAATAAAAAAAATAATAATATTAACGATAATAAAATTAATAATAATATTTTTTTAAAAAAGCAGGCCCCAGTACAGAGCATTCAGTCTGGCATCCTGAGTCTCAGGATAAAGGGCTTAGCACCCTGAGCTTCCAATAGTTTTACCCGAAGGACATAAGCAGGCCACAGCTCACGTCACCCTCAACGTGTTACTGCAGACAACACATTTCCCTGGCCTGTACGCAGCCCTGCAGCGTACCAAAAGGGAAAATAAAGTTTTCCCAGTTTAATATGTCTAAACCCATTCACTGCTGGAAAAATATCTATTGCAAAGCAGCCCGGCACAGCCCAACACGCCTCCAGCTGTCCCACGGCGCAGCAGGGCACGGCAGGACCATTTGGCTGGGGAAACCCTTCAGGTCCGCTCCCGCAGCACCTCTCGCTGCCACCGAGCTTCGGATATCTCCTCGGGGACCGGAGGCGGCACGACATAGCTGATGGGATGCAGGGTAAGAATTAGAGTAAGGGTTTTCGGCAGGCAAAAAAAAAAAAAAAAAAAAAAGTCTCACTGCTACGCTGCGTCCAAGCTGGCCATTCGCTTCACCAGCTGTGGTTTTACAGCCAGGCCGCAAATTCTTTGGGGCTGAAACAAGGTCCTTGTGCTGACTTAGCACAGAGCTAAACACAGAGGCTGGGGTCTCTGTGCTTGCTGGGAAGGTCATGCTGCAGTAACCTGGGTAAGGCGATCGGCAAGGCCAAGATTTCATACGGAAAGGTGGCAGCAAGGTGAAACTGCTTCTCACACCCGGGATAACCAGGTGTCTTTTCACCATGCACCACCACATCGCCTTGCTCCTGATGGACATGTACTGGCAAGGGTAGCCAGCACGTGCAAACCGTGCTTGAGCACATTGATGAGGACGTGGGAGAAGACCGGTTTCTGATGCTTGCTTTCCTATCCCCATACCATGCCAGAGGAGGGAAGCTCAATCTGATCGGTATTACTGGGAGCCAAATCCAAGTGACATCTGAAAAAAACCTCAGAGTTTGTTCCCACCCCAAAGTCCCCACCATCCAAGGAAGCAATATGCGTTTCTGCTAGGACTTGCAAGAATGATGGCACTTCTGGGTGGGGGTAGAGGGTTTCACCCTTTCTCCTACTCATGGTTTAGTCCTTCCAGGACCTACCGAAATGGTGCAGAGTAGCACTGGTCTAACAAAATGGCACTGGAAAGCTGCTTATGGGGTTGGTTTCGAAGACGCCACAAAGACTCTTAGCCAAGGTACTTCCCAGAGAGTTTAAGACAGGATCTTTATCTCTCCCGACTAAAGGCCTTCAGAGCAGGGCTCACCAGTGAAGCGGGCTCCTTCTTAGCCTTTCCCAGCCAATACTCACCCAAACGACAGCCTGAGTCCAGCTCCATGAGGACGTGCTCGTCTTTCCTTCTGGTCAGCTGCAGGCCAGGCTGTCAGCGGAGACTGTCGCGGTGCTAAACTGAGCCTAACCGCGAAACACACGAGCTGAAGCTGAGATAGCTGTGATTTGGAGTAGTTTGATGTGTTCCCGCTGGAGAGGGAAGGCTGCTGCATGAGCCCTTCATGCCAACTGAGATCAACCAGCCCAGAGAGCTTAACCTCTGGAAATTCAGCTACTGCTCATTACTTCTGCCTTTGGCTGGAGTCGCACTGGTACCGTCTCCGTCTTCCGCTGTAGGCCTTCTGAGCTATTTAAACCAAGAACTTCTTCCGAGAGCTGTGATTACAGTCTTGTCCAGAATAGCAAAAGTTCCTGCTAGACCTACCTTGGTTCAGCTCTGGCTGCATTTCCCGGTCAGGAGCTGCCTGCTCACGCCCTGTAAGAATTACGTGCAGCCTTTTCCAAAGGCAATGGACTTGCCCACCTCTTACTACTAAAAATCCTAATGTATCCCCACGGTAATTCTTTTGACCCCCTGGGTTTACTCCAGTTTAGGTGGGGTCCGAACTTGGCCTTACAGATCACTGGAGATCACTCATGTAAGGACGGGTTTAGAAAAACGTTTCTTCTCCCTTGGATTTCGACAGTCTGGGAGCGTTTGTTTATTTTTAACAGATTGCTACTGCTACGCTGCAGACCTTTTCCTGTTGTGATCATTAGAACTTTTAACTGTATCATAAATCTTTTATTAACATTCGGTATTACACTAATTAAAACTGTTCCATATATGTATTATTAATTTCTCCAGCACTTCTTTTGAGGGTGACGTTTTTAGCTGGCTTAGCAGAACACGCCATAGTAAATAAGGAGAAACTCATTTCCAGGCAATTAGGCTTGCAGAAAAATAAGTTTCTTAATGGAGGGCACGATCATTACAAATTTTACCTAAATAAACAGGGTTTCTTAATGGTAACTCTTCAAGCTAAGTAAACAGATTGGTGTGGTAATGTCCTAAGCAATACTTAAATGTAACTGTTTAATAAATTGGTAAATTACTCATTTCATCTTAGAACAAATGGTAATACTGTAGTAATAACCTAGTATATATTCTGTAAATATGAAGCATTATCACTTTAGCTCTGAAGAAATCACCACAGTGATATGTCAGCATTGATCTAAAACTGCAGCATTTTATCTCAAGTTTATTACCCATTTTTGAGAATCGCTGAGATTTTCAGAGCATAATGGCAATAAAAGAAGAATTTAAAAAGCGCTTAAATGTGCATAAGTTAATCAGAGGTATCCTCAGGGGGAAAAGGAAATTTGGTAAAACATGAATTATAAGCATCATTTAAACTTACTTTGGACACTAGAGATAATAAATGGCACCATAATTTAGAAATAGCTTTTAACATCAATGACTGTAAGTAGCACTTTACTGTTCATAAGAATTGCAAAGCAACGGTGCTGAGGCCAATTTTATTAGCCATTTTTTTCTTTATAAAAGCAATCCAACCATTTCCAAACTGAGCAGACAGGAACAAGAGTTACGTGCTAATATGCAAAACGCATTTTAGTTTTTAAAATAGCCAGCAATAAATTTACCAAAAGATACAGTCTGGAGACAATTGAATGATCGTTTAAGAAGAATAAAGCTTTCTCAGAGTTTACATATTTGGGAAAAGCGGATGGGGGGGAGCCGAGGGGGGAGAAAATTGTTCATACATTCCTATTTACGGGGGAATGTCGCGGCACTTCCGAACCCAAGGGGAGCAGCAGTAAATCTTTAAGGAGGTGCTGCTGGACGAACAAGGCTTCTCCTTACTAACTTTTCATGACTGACAAACCGTCTAAGGATCTCAGCAGTGCATGCGATACTATATTAACACTTCTTCTTTCCAATGACAGGACATCCAACAATGCATCTTTCAGAGCTATCAATTATGAGCCCTCGCACCGATAAATTTTGGTCGGACGAGACAACGGCCTCTTTGAATGAACAGCAATGCATCCATTATTCTGCTGGGCGCTTCCTCGCCGCTGCGCTAAGGGGGAGAGCAGCAGCCCAACCTCATCGCTGGGGAAGAGCGACCTGACCCCTCCGGTGTCCGAGCGCGATATATTTTTCTGACAAACGCTTCACCTGTCTATATGTCGGTGGACAGCAAGCAGAGTAGGCATGAGATGGACTTTGCCATAACTTCCTTATACTCCTGCTTACAGGACTTGCAACCGCGCTACGCTCCAGAATTAAAATTTATTTTAATCATTTTCAGAGTAATGTCATAACTCAAGAGTAAAACAGTGGAGAAAAATAATTTTGAGACATCCCACATCTGAAGTATCCTACGTCCTCAATACTCGACGTAGCCTTGCTTATCCGAATGGTTTGTTAACTCTGAAACATGCCCATGAGAAAGCAAATCTCTATATTTTAATTATTTCACGCCTGACCACTTTAGCTTAATCAAGATCTAACCACAGTCTTTATCCCACATGGTCAAAGCGCTTTCTCCAGGCTTTCAGAGCTGCTGCGAGTCTTAACTCTCCAGTTTGCCCCCCAACAATTTCTAGCACGTGGTTATGCACCATCCCTAACGTTAAATTAAGAAGCTACTTGTTTTTTGGTAAAGCAAGAGTAAAGTCAGTTCAATCATTTCCCAGGAAAACAAATTCAAGCCAGGCTGGTAACAGGCTTGTGCTAATTTTGTGTTCATGTCAGACAGATTAAGTCAACCACTCGAATAAGAGCCTCAGCATAAAACTGAAGCCGTGCAACAAAACGCGTAAGAACAGGGAAGTGTCACACTGACTCCCGAGAACATCCTCTGGGCCGGGACCTCGTCCCTTAGCCTGCAGCTAAGCACGTTACCAGAGGAAGATGCGAGAAGTTTCTGTTTAAGCAAACAGAGGATTGGAGTGTCTCCTTTTGTTAAGGTGAACAGAGGGAAAAGCAGGAGCCGAGGCAAATCCGAGGGTCCTGCACAGGAAGCCCAAATCACAGTGTCAAGCCAACAGGCGTGCCACCAGTTCCCAAGGCTAGAAGCTGGAATTAGACAAGTTCAGGCAAAAAAATGGGAGCAAGATATCTATTTTTACTGTGCTCTTCAATTCAGGGTGGATTCTCCATCGTTAGGAATGTTTCTCTCAAGAATGGACCGCTTTTTAAATGATGTTTCAGTTCAAAAGGGCTTTACTCAGGAGAAATGTAAAGCCTGTTATTAGACGCCGAACTAAGATAAATTTGTCATGGAATAACTGTGTTTTCATTTACTCGTCATATTAAAAAGCAGATCTCTAAATCCCTCAGGCTGATTTTTTTAAGTGTTCAGGTAAATCTTACTGCCATTTGAAGTGGACATCCTACGACACAGGAGGTAGGTACCAAAAAAATGCAACATCCATAGACTCATTGAAATCGGGCAACACGTTTCTAGCTAGAGGACTTGCGTGCTGCGCTCCACGCACCGGGAAGGCTCGGCTGCGGAGGAGTCCTGCAGCCCTTCCTAAAACCGGCTGAGCTCCTGCGTGACAACCCAGAGCGGAGCGAGACTGCGGGAAGCTGCCAGGCTCTCCGGAGACCTGCACCGTTCCCGCGAAAGCCGGGGATCTGCACACCCTGCAGCTCCCGCAGCGCCGTCTCCGCCAAAATGAGCTCTGCCCTAAAACACCGGACACCAACATGAGCAAAGGGTAGCTGAAGTTTTGAATACTTCATCCGCTTCACTTTTGCACTAATATAGAAACATTTCCAACTACTTTTTTTTTTTCCTCCCATGTTAATAAGCGTTTTGGACTATTGCACCAGAAGCAGGCATACGATTTTAATGCAATTATAAAATAAGTACCTCTCTATTCTGTTCTTCGCATACTTACTGCATCTGCGAGGAGCACGAGCAGGAGGGATCATCCACCGCGCAAACGGCCCAGCATCTGCAGAACGGCCTTCCAGCTCAGCAAAGAGCACGGGCACGCTGGGCGCTGCTAGGTGCAACCCCGCTCAGCGAAACCCGTACGGATCACCACGAGCTTTAAGCTTCAACTGGAATCCGGCCGCCCTTCGCGAGCTACAGGCGTACAGCTGTCAGTCTAGACGTGCGTTTGCACATGCAATCAGAAAAACTAAACGCCTGCGGTTATGAAGATTAAAACTCAAACCAGAAACGTGCACTGAGGCATTTGGCAACAAGCACAATTGTTAAACTGCACCCACGAGCCCGATCTTCCGTAAATCAGAACGGCTCTGTGAAGGCGCTGTCCCGGCGTACAAGCAATTATCAACGTGCACAGAAAAGAGACGGGCGCAGCAAACACCGAAACGCGCCAAGCTCCTTGTGCGGAAGGAGCCACCCCAGATCAGACCGGTTCTGTCATTTGTAGCTGAAACAGATCGAGAGAAGAAATAATTCCGCGTAGTTGCTCCAGATTCTCCCAGTTACCAGTCTGGCAGCACCAGTCTGAGGCGAGCCGCCAGCGTTTGCTGCCGCTGTTCTGAACTGGCTCTGGCCTCTAAACTACAACTGACTGTTGCGCCCCTGCTCAGTTAGCGCAGACATGTGAGGCTGGATGCTCAGCTGCTTTCAATCACTCCGAGTCCGCTGACTTCACGGTAATAACGATGCCAGTTGGGATCAAGCCCCGCTGTACAATAGTGACAGTCAGACTTCCCAAGCCAAGCGCCGAGCAGTGCAGCTGAGCTCTCCCGCTGCCTGCTGCGGTCAGGAAGAGCTACAGGTGTAGGATTTGGCTCGGCCGCTTGATTTTGTTCTCGGATCTACAGACAGTCTCCTCATACGCGTTTGAGCACTCTGTGAAGCATCACTAAAAAAATCCAATCAGGGTGCAAAAAAAATTATCTTAATACAGCTGACATGTATCGTTTTTTAATTTAAAAAAAATATAATGCCCTCTAACATAAGTGAAATCCATCAAGGGTAAAAATTGCAACCCTTCCGCAGCTACTGGAAGAGCTGGCAGGTTTAAGCCCCACTCCACGTCCGTCCCTACCCCTACCTGGGGGGACCACGGGCCGGCACCTCTCCTTGGCGACGTGAGGCGGCGGAGCATCTACCGCGGCTGGCGCGGCCCCGGGGGACGGGCCCGCGGGCGGCCGAGCAGGTGGCCGCTCGCGCAGCCTCTTCCACCTGCTGCCGAGCGCACAATGGACTTGTCAGGCCGGGCTTTTGTCACCGAGCGCAGATGTCGGCTGGGCAGCCCTGGCCCACAGGCGGCTGCGCTCTCCTGCGCTCCAGCGGCTTTCCGGGGCGCCGGGAGCCCGAGGAGCGCTGGCCCGAGCTTCCTCCCGCGCTGCGGATCTGCTCTCCAGCCACCTTCTTCTGCTCTTCACGCAGCCGCTCCTTTTCCTGCTCACTAAGACTTTTTTTTTTTAAATCGTTCTTACTGTTTTAGTAAGTTTGCTGGCTTCTGGCTTGCTCTGTAATACAGTGGTTTCATCACTGCGCCATCACAGCACTTTTTATCCAAATGTGACCCCGCACAAAAATCATTTCCTCCTGCCCCTCTGCAGGGATGTGCACCAAAATGCTCCGATTCCTGCAGCATATACACACATTTCCCATATGCAGCAACACTATGCAGCCGTACTTTGTTCAAACACAAAATGTCTTGTTTTCTACCCAAAAGTCCAGCACCGACCCACAGCTGCTCCCAGCAGCGTTGATCCTTTGTCCACTCTTACGGCTCTGCATCTTTCACACTGCTCCCACCTCCAGCTCTGCACTTCATTCCCATTCCTGAGCCTCTTCCCTCCTGCCCAGGTCTCCTGTGCATGGAAATCCGTCTGCTTCTTGGGAGAAAGCCATCCTCTTTTTGATCTTCCCCTGCATCTCTCACTTTTGCTTCACCTCCATGACTTCCCTCCACTCCTGCTCCTTCTGCTCTCGTTCGCTCTCCAGCCATCAGAGCTTTTCCGACTCAGCCTTGAAGTCACATCACCAACACAGTCGGAGCCTGAATCACACACTTCACTTCTGCATTTCTGTCTCTGCCCCTGTGACGGCCACAGTTCATTTTAAGTAATAAGAAAGAAGAGTCATGGCTGGACGAGATGACAAAAAGCAAGGAGACACCCTTGTAAAGGGGAGCAAATGGGTTTGCGATACAGTATGCAAAACCGAGAGAAACAAAACCAAGTGACAAACCAGGAAAGCCTGCAGCCATGACCTAAAATATCCAACCCACCCCCCCAGGAAACCAGTCCTCACCCTGCTTGCTAGTGTTGGAAAATTAGGAGACGTGAGACTTTCTAAAGTCATCCTTAAAGAGGGAAGCTTATTTCCTCTCTGGACACAAACCATCCTTTGGCCAGCGCTTTTAAAGTCATTCGACCTTAACCACCACTTGAGACGTAGCTTCTCCTTCCTCAACAAGCTGGACAAAGTCATCCCATCTTTCTTACTACTGCGAACGTGCTGGGCACCTCCAGCTCAGGATTCACGTTGGGGCAGGCAAGAGACACAACGCTCTTGGCTCGTATCCTTGGCCTGCAGCTCATGCTGCCTCGCAGCATCAGAAGACGTTCAGTTTGCAGCTGAGCCAGGAACGGCGCAGGCTGGCATCACAGATGGGTGGGGAGGCAGAAGTAACCTGAGATGGACCAAACTGAGACAAGTTCTCTTTCTTCATCTCGAGTGATGAAGATTGATTTGCGTTGTACGCGTTGACCAGCTTCATCTGGCTTAACACTTACAGAAGCCCCAGCTGAGGTGTGGGAACCGCAACGTGAGGAAGGCCTGAACAAACCCGTGTTATATAGCATAAAGAAGGCAACAGCTTTCTCAAATATGTAAGGGTGCACAGTACAGAGAACAGGGAAAATTGGCTTTCCAGTTAATTTTGAGCAGCACAAAAAGATATGAGCTTAAACGGCGGAAAGGGAGGTTTATGTCAGACAAAGGCTTTATTTCCCTAAGAGCAGTTTAAGACTTAGCCCCAGAGGGAAGTTTGGAAGCTCCATCTCCGGAGGGTTTGGAAAATCATCTGTCAGCGGTGGTTGAAGCAGAGTGAGTCCTGACGAGAGGAAGAGATGCAGGCTGCTTTCTTTCCCCTGCTTTATTCAGTATCTAGGGAAGACAGCGAAAAGAGCATGGAGTTTTTATCCCACATGGCAGTACTACATCCCTTCTCTTCTAAACACATGGCCAAGCTAAATGGATAAGGGCAATACATAAAGATCAGTGTAGGAAAGACACTAAATGATGAGGCAGAGAAATAAGTTAAGACTCTACAACTTCTGTAACACAGCCTTCCACTATGCTCATCAAGCATACACCTCCAAAAAGGCACTGCATATGGTTTTCTCCTGAACACCTCACTTATTCCAGGTACCATAAAATACTGCAGGAGGGGCGGGAAATGCTTTTTTCCTGTTTCGACTCTCAGAAAGGCTACCTCCTCCTGCTGGGTGGAGATTTAGCACATGAGATCTGTGCACGCTAGGCTTGGTGACTCTGATACAGTTATTCAAAATGAAACCAGTAACCCTGATGTGCCCAGTCTGGCACTGAACAGCCTCCTTGTGCGTCATCCCCATGCTCTCTGTTGGTCTCTTGCCGAATAAAGGGGTCAAATTCACGTTCAAAGCACTCCAGATGAACAGTCCAAGGACACGAGAACCACCACCATTCATGACAAGACAGGCTGAAACCAGTGCTGGTTTACAACAGCTGCTCCGCTGGAGCGATGAAACGGCAAAGCTCCCCAGCGCAACGTGACAGCTTCTCCAGCCGAGTCCCCCAACTGTGCAAACTGCTTTCAGAATCAATTACACCTCTCGGCCTCTTCTGTGCAAGACGCAAAAGCCTACTTCTGTCTACAAGCCTACAAAAGGAAAGTATAGCAACACAGAATACCATATTTCCACAAAGAAGACGAGGGACAGGAGCACTCCGCCATGGGGAGAGAAAACACGTGTGCCCGCGTCGGCAGAAAACCTGGTAGCAGTGTGCTCACCAACTAGCAAAAGACTACGAGAGAATATATGCTGAGTAACTGCGGGAGAGCAGAAAGACACGGTCTGTAACCTGAGAGCAAAGACAACATTTGCTGCATCGAGAGCAGAGAGGCAACACGTAGACAGGAAGTCTTCAGAAGACACAGATGCTGTAAGGAAAAGAAGCAAGAGTTTTTTTAAGAAATTCCAGCAGAAACATAATTGAGCATTTCTTTAAAGCTCTGCCTAGGAGTACAGATTTAGCAGAAACTATGAACCAGGCAGCAGGAATGCAAACCCCCCCCCCCCCGACTATTTTTAGGTGCCACTCCCAAAACAAGATGAATTAACCTACAGGTCTCCACTACCTATAAAGGCACCCAACTCAGACACATCTACCTTGTAGATAGCTTCAGCCTCAAGGGCACGAGGCGTTAAGTGAAGACCAAGGACAAAGTTTTCACAAAAAGGCTTAAAGGAACACTGCTGCCTTCTCCTAGATTTGCATCTCTGATCAGTAAGCTGAAGTGTGCCTGTCCTCTCTGCTGTGCTGCCTCTGCTCTCCCACCACCCAGGCCATAAAACCAGTGCCTGAGGCATGGTTCACATCTGGAATGGACCAGTGAAGAGCCTGCACGTACCAACAGCACTACCTGGAGCCTCGTCTAATGGACTGCAGACAAGGGCTTTCAGAAGTTGTTGCTGCTGGTCCTGAGAGTACCTCTAGGTCTTATGGGCTGAGAAGCACTTTTTGTTGTGGTGAAATTCAATGTTTTCCAGATCTCAAGGAAAACAAGAGCTCCATGCTGTGGATTCTGCCACCACTGGTGGTGGGGCTGTGGAGATGCTCCAAACGGCATACATACCCCCACAGAGGACTTTCCAGCATCCGCCCCACGGGCAGGGGGGCAACTCAACAAGGCCAGCCCAGGCTGCCGCACACACCAAGCTCCCACGTGGACGGCCTCTCATAGCTTTCCTTCCCTTTCAGTCCAAGTAAAAGGCTTGAAGGCTTCTTTAATTATTAAGCATTTGCTTTGTTTTCCCTTCCACTTTAGAGCACCAGCTCTTCCGAGGCAGGAGCAAAGCTTTAACTGAGAGCCAGTCCTGATGGCCATGAAAAAGGTACCAATCATAGCTGCTTCCCAATAGCATATTCCCTTACAAGCTGCTCCCATTACCATTAATGGAAACAACATGTGCAGATGAAAGAGAGAGAAGAGTCTAATGTCTTTATATTATAGCACCAATTAAGTACTCAGGGTCATGTCCTTAGCTGATGTAAAGTAGATGAGATCCACTGAAGTTAATGGAACTCTGCTGATTTACACCAAATGAAGATCTGGCCCTCTCTTGCTTGTATTAAAACATCTAAGCCAGTCCAACAATCTTTGTGTTTAACAGCTTCTTATTCTAGCCAGGCTTTCCTATCCCTTCAGTTCGTAAACCACAAGCTTTATTAACTGATAATTAGTTCTTCAAGTTAAGTTTCACATCTGCTCCCACTGTTGTATTTCAACAACTGCTGCCCTCACGTAAGATGGGGAATTTTGAAGAGACTTAACATAGTTAGTGGTGGGAACAAAGCTGAGGAGACGGACTGCCAGGCTACTAGACCCCTGAAGATGCAGATAGACACGCAGGGTCTTTTCAGAAACATGGTAGCACCTAAACTCCCAGTGAAAGTACCTGGGAGTTAAGCGCCTCAACGCGTTGTGAATTCAAGGCAAGGCATTTCTCTTGCAAACTCAGAACTGACAAATGTAACTACGTTACTGGTCTCCTGGATTTTCACAAGGCCATTGGGTTGTGGAAAGCCTGGGCGTAATTATCTGCAGGAGAAGGCCACAGTTTAAATGCCAGGGGATCGTTCAGTTGTCAACTACTGCCTGAATACACAGCGGAGCAGTCAGAGCATTTTTGTCGCAGACCAAAAGCAGGGTGATTTTCATGGATATACTAAAGGTTGCCCTTTTTTCCCCCCTTCAGTTCTGTGTAACTGATGATCATTGGGCAGAAAAACGGTGTGATGCTGGGCCACATCCTTCTTGCGTGCTGCTGTCTCTGGATCCCGGGTGTCTTAAACATGCTAGAAGAAGCTAAGCTTGTGATAGGTGCTGGGTTACATTACAATTAAAATACTATTTAGCCAAAGGTACATAATTTACAGCTTCCTGAACCAGCGTATGTTAGCTTCAGCAGGCAAGCTCCTGGTTGTTTTCTTTCCTTCTGCAACTGGACTAAATAAAGAACGTTTAGTGTATTTCTACCAGAACAAGGAATAAAAGCGGCAAGCTGTACAGAACCGAGGAAAGGAAAAAAAAAAAAAAAGATCACAACAGCCCACTAACACAAATGTTCTGAACAAGGAATGTAATATGGACAGCTCTTACAGACACAGCTCTTGTGCAATAACTTAAACAGTACAGATTACTACTTGGGGAAATAAAAGACAACGTAACTTTGAAACTCGAAGAGCTCTCTTTCTTTGTTGTAATCAATTGCAATAATCCATGTCAGTGATTTAGATGAAGATCAACTTTACCTTTCTTTGCTGATGACACAAAACTAAGAGCAATAAAAAACTTAAGTGCATTTGTGCACAACTAATGGATTGGATGTGGCATGTGCCAGTGGAAGTCAGTATGTATAATGCAGCATATACTGGATGCCAAATTAATGGGATCACTTGGGCATTCTGGAGCACTTGTGGCATCAAGCTTAAGTCATCTAAGGAGCCTGGCAAGGGCTGATGACCTTCCATTTTCGAAAGCCTGCAGAAGCCTAGTAGTACTGTAGGCAAAACATGCCGATGAATGTTGTCCAATCTGTCTAGCTACTGTTTAGTACCAAGAAGAAGGAAGATAAAACTAAGACAACGACTCCATGCCTGGTAGCCTAGTACTACTAAGGCAAATAAAATAAATTAAAAAAGTATCTTCACCTGAAGAGAGAGCTGGAGGTCCAGGCCCACAGACAACGGACCGGATACTTCCAGCTTTGCCTACACAGTGTGCCGTTCTTGGTGAGCTTGGAGATCTAAACTGGGCCATGGAGGTTCACAACGCTTTTCAACAGTGTCTGCTTCCCACCTGGATTGGTTCCCAAAGAATGGCACACGGGTCATAATACAGAGGAAAACTCGTCTTACTACTGACCTATAGCATGCAGAATTAGCTCAAGTGATAGAGAGAGATCTGTTCAAACAACTCAGATGAGTGACAGAGCTAGAGACAGGACGCTTATCTCCCACATCTCCGTTCCTCGTTCTGCCCACAAGAGCACGCCACTCCCAAAGTCCGGCAAACATGCCCAAAGGACCAAGAAGCTCCCTTGGGTGCTGAGGCATTAGCACAACTCCACAGGCATGTCTCAGGTGCTGGCTTTCCGGTAAGGCAGGTATAACTTTGCACACCTGGCTGACCCAATAAGAAAAACTTCTGGGTCTAATCCACAATAGTCCTGCCACTGTGCAGAGCAGTAATGGAGAACATAGCAAGCAGCACAAGCTGATAATAACGAAGGTCCTGTGCCCACAAACTTTTCCTTGTGAAACCAACATCCATTTGGACTCCCAGTAGGCAAGTACTGCAGGCTTAGGTCTAAAAGTTCACCTAGGCTCGAATTCAACATTGTAGATACTCTCTTAAAGTTACTGGAAGATCTGCTGTGGCAGTCTACTGTATAGAGGCAGCTTTCACTTTTCTTTTTTTTTTTTTTTTAGGTATTTTGAATAACCCAGGACCAAAGGTCCAGATTTGCGAAGGTGTTTAGAGCCTTCTCTGCTCAGCATCAGTGCAGAACCCAGAAAATATATTACACTTTAGCTCTATAAATATCAAAACGTTCATCTGTGCCACCTAACAAGAGCGAGAGCTATCTCGAGCGTCTCTGCTCCACGCTCCCCAGAACCTCCAGTCCTGGACACTGTTCCTAGAGCGGACGCATAGATGTTTCTGAAATCACGGTGCAAATGTGCCTTTAAGTACCTACCTCCTATTTTGCACAGTGACCTAGAGAGAGTATTTTGGCTCTCACCCTCAAGTGAAATCCATAGGAGCAAAATATCTAAACACCATTACATTTCTGACCTTAAGAGCAGGTGTTTAAGAGTACTCAGAGGCCAAGAAATGAAGACCGTCCCCCAACAAGAGTGACAAAAGCACATCGGTGATTTGGGTGTCCACTACACGAGGTGAACTCAGATCCTCAGACACATGCAGGCACCTAACAGAAATACTTATTCCATTGTTAGGTGCCTAACGCTGCTGTGAGGCACAAGAAAAAGGAGCTTAAAAGACTTGAGAGAACGGGCAAGGGAAACAGAGCATCAGATTAAAAAGTCTAAAATAGCCTAAAGCAAATGATGTGCTTACCCCCCACAAAAGCCCACCTGCACGTACTTCCACCCGTCCGGTCCAGCTTGCTCAGGCACCACGTTAGGATGAATTCTACCAATTCGGTAGGACTAACCAGATGAGCAAGCACTCACCGAGGTGAGTCATGCCCTTAAAATAATTCCTCATCGGTGGTGGTGACTGCGGTGAAGAAATACACACTTCAAGGAAAAATCATACGCGTAAGAGAGGTGTAAATCTCCATATTATTTATGCTAGCTATAAATAAATTAAATTATGGTTTAGCTGAGCAAAACACTTTTGCAAACCAAGGCTTCTGAATATTGTGCAGTTTGCATGTTTAACTGGACTTTGCTTTCATCACGGGGAGGAGGAGGAGAGCTAATAACCCATTGATTTTAAGGCCCATTTAGGAAAAGAATTGCCCATACAGATCTGATCACCATGCATTACTTTGTAACATCTAATACCCTGGGCACAAAATAATGCTGAGGGATGCAAATTATGTAGCCATTTTTATGCTTAGAGGGGTTGTGCCTGTGCACGCGAGCGTGGTACGGGGGCCGGTTTTGGTGTTGGCTTAAAGCGAAGTCAGGAGGGACTCTCAGGAAACAGTAAATGTTACACACGGCTCTAGTTATCCTCAGTTCTGCGTTGTGCGTTCATGCACTCAGCTGTTTGGCCCTATGCAGAAAATCACTTACACACACGATTAGGCAAATTTAAGAAAGCGATCTGCCCAAAGGTAAGTCCCACTGATAATTCAGTAATACTTAACTCTCATTGCCTTTTTCTATCCCTGTTCAGCAATGTGTTTAAGTATGAGCTTTCCTGTGCTTAACGTTTTTGAGCAGGAGCGAACATACGTATACATTATAGGCTTTCCAGCATGCACGTGCACAAAACCGTTAACATCCCGTTTACAGATTCAGGACTGCTTAGGAAAGAACATCCATATGCAAAGAATTACCAGTTTCACAACAGCATCAAACACCAACGTATAGAAATGCAGCCCTCAAACGAGGACCCCTGGATTAGCCAAACACGGAGGAGACCGGCCGCGCTGCGACACAGAGGCAGGAGCGGCCGCTGCCTTCGCGCTCGCCGCGCTGCCGGGCTCTGGAGCTGTTTTAAGAGCGCTCTCAAGGAGGCAAAGGAGCGTTCAGCAGGGAGCGGGGGGGGGGCTGAAGGATAACGGAGCTCACGGGGAACTACCCCGGGCGCACGCAGCATGAGGGTTCGTAGCAGAAACGGGCAGGTCGGATCGCTGCCCGTGCGCACGGGCCGCCCACGGCCCCGGCGTGCAGGATGGGGAGAGGACAGCAGCGTTGCAGCTGCCAGCCACCCCGCGCCCCGGCGGCCCCCTCGCCTCCCGGCACGCCAGCCTGCAGCCCTGCGGACGCCCGTCCTCAGGGCAGGCGGGCTCACGCTGGGAGAGCCTGAACTGCACCCGAGCCTGTCTCTTTAAAGCCCCACTCTCCCTCTTGCCTTCAGAAAAAAAAAAAAAAGAAAGTCCCAGGAGCTAGCCAGCAGCCGCCCCAAAGCGCACACATCTCAACAAAAGCCACGCCGCGCCGAAGCGCACGAGTTTCCCCGTGCACAAGCTCCTCCGCAGCTCTGGCAGTGACGGAGCGGCTGTTCAGCGGCTGAAACGGCAGCTCCCGAACCGCGACCTCCTCTGCAGCCGCCTGCCAGAAGGCCGGCTCGCGCAGGCCTCGGCCGGCGGCACCTCCCGCAAATGGAGCGGAGGGCGCCCAGCCCTGCTGGCATCGCCGCCGCGCAAGCCAGGCCTGCTTATGTTGCTTTGAATAATAGGGCTGCAAACATTACGCGGCTTTGAGCTAGATCTTCGCCTGCCACAAAGCCGATGGCTGTAGTACGCGAGTACTATTGTGCTCTCTGCAAATACACAGCTTCTGGCTTACCGCAGTTTCAGGAAAACTGCAGGGAAATCAGGAATGCAGAAGTTCATGGTCGTGGGACGTGAGAACAGCTAAAGAACAAGGCTGTCTTAAAAAACAATACAGCTGGAAGAGTTCATAGGCTTTAGGGGGTACAGATAAACATAACATCAAATACATAACACGTGAATACGGATACCCATCTATTCCAAAACCCTTACGTTATTCACAGCTTGACTCGTCCACATTTTAACGCACATACGGATTTCTCTTATCTGCTTATGCAGAGAGCGTATGTAATCCCATCCATTGCACCTGTGACTCAGGATCCACCAACAGCAGGTTACAAACCCAGCGCAGATACCTCCGGCAGGACCCCTGGCTGACACCCTGCAAGGAGGCTGAGCTGGGGCAATTTCTGCCCCCCGGCCACCCCCCCCACCCCCCCCCCGTGCTCCTGGCCAGACGAGCAGCCTTGCAGCAAGCAGGGCACAGCAGGAAGCACATCGCTTTGTATCGAAACAGGGTGCAGAGACGAGTCTAGCAAACAGACACCGATTTTGAACGATGCAGTAGCAGCAAAAATAGGCACGGTGACAGTAACAGGGCCACACGCTGCAGAACTGCAAGATAAATAACATTTATCCAGGGTCTTTAGCCAGGTATAGATTTCCTCATTGCTATTTCCTCTTCTTCCAGACACCTCCCCGGGATCAGGATTTTCTAGTGCAGCCAACGTATTCCAGGTCGATGAATGACAGCCAAGTGGCTGTGCAGAGCCCCAGCATCACCATCACCTGCAGGGTGTCAGGATTTGACCCTGCCTTTGGACCATCACAACCTCCCCCTACCAAACCACCCCCCCGCCCGGGAGTCGTTGCTACAGACCAAGCCTGTGCCCCGCTACCACTTTAAAAAGGACTAGCTAGAGAAAAATTTTCTTAGTCCTTCACCTTAAGTGACCGATTTCCCCCAAGTGACCCCGACCCACGGCGGGGAAGGGGTAACACTGAGCCTCGGACCGGGAATACGTTTAAACTTCTGCAGACTCACGGTGGCTGGAGACGAGCTCGTATGCCATTGAAAAGCCAAGAAATCCGTCCTCCCGGAGGAGTAAAGCGTTCACAGCAAAGTCACGACATGCTCTGTGTCCTGTTTAGGTCTAGGGGAACCTTTCTGGATTGTTGCTGGTTTCTAAAATGTTATTTCGATGTCTTCCTCTCCCCTAGAGGACTGGACAACTGGACTCGGAGTACTGCAGGAGCTTGTTCTCGAAGAGCGGCGCCCGGGTTGTTTAAACCACTCGTGCTCCCGGCAAATACACGGAGAGAGCGAGCGTGCGGAGCGCCGGCAGCGCCGGGCAGCGCCGGGCAGCGCCGAGCAGCGCCGGGCAGCGCCGAGCAGCGCCGGGCAGCGCCGGGCAGCGCCGGGCAGGCAGCGGCGCTGCGGCAGCCGGCAGGCTGCACGAAGGCTGCGCAGAGACGCGCTCGCGTCCCAGCCGGGCCAGCGCGGAGCCCCCGGCGGCGGCGGCAAGCGTGCCGCTGCCGGCCTGGGAGAGAAACGTTAACGAAACCCGGTGGAGCCGCCGGTTGGTCGCGGCGGCGAAACGCGGCGCTGCCCCACGCAGCGGCCGGCTCCTTTCCACGCTGCTTTTCCGGAGTTGCTGCAAGTCGGGGCTTTTCCCCGGCCGCGGTTCCCACGCCGCCGCGTCCCGGGGCCCGTCGGCACCTGCTGCCCGGCGAGGGGCGGCCGCGCAGCACCGCGCAGCACCGCGCACCGCACCGCACCGCACCGCCCCGGCCCCGGCCCCGGTCCGCCGCCACCGCCGCCGCCTCCTGCGGGGCCGGGGCCGGTTTCGGCGCAGTCTCCGGCCCGGCCGCGGAGGCACGCACGTAACCGAAGAGGCGTTTTTAAAGAAAACGTTTATTTACACGTCTCAGCAAGTACAAAGTATTATACATGGTCTGTGTCAACCCCAAATCTTCTTTATTATGAAACATAAGGCGCTTTCTCTAGAGTCGATGGCGAAAGGTGAGGGCGTAGGTGCTGTTTTCCGTGTGCTAAGCTCATCGGCTGGAAAGGGTAGAACAAAATAAAAGTGTGTGGTGCCTGGAAGGAGCCCTTATTACTACGGTGAATAAATTACAGATGACGTTAACTTCACCTGGGACAGATGGAAGCTACTGCTTTTCGGCTTAATAGGGTTTCCTAAGCTAATGAGTCACCGGCTCCACTTAGTCCCCTCTGCTAAGCGATAGGTAGGTATTTCTTCTTTAGACTATCCTCAGAACAGGAAAAAAAAATAGCCTTTTGTTCCAAAGCCAACACAAAATACCTATGTTCGGATTTCGATATAAATAATCGAGGTTCCATATAATTCCATATTAATAGTGCCCAAAATCTCGATGCATAAATAAATTAAATTATTAACACTTCTTACAAAAAGTGACATATTTCCCTTCCTAGTGGAACATGGACACGAATATACAAACGGGGCGGAGGGCGCGGCCGGGCCGCGCTCGGGCCCCGCTGCTCGCGGCGGCGGCTCCCCGCGGCCCCTGCGGGCCGCAGCCCGGCGGCCCGGGCCCGCTCGGCCCGGCCGGGGGCGGCCCCCCGCGGCAGAGTCCGGGCGCCGCGGGGACCTAGACGAGGGAGGTGACGGGCGGCATCTTGGCGCTCTCCTCCTCCCAGGGCTGCAGGTTCTGCAGGGCGAAGAGCGAGGAGTTGTGCAGGCACAGCGGGTCCGGCTGGATGGACTCGTTCAGCGACTTCTGGAAGGCGTCGTGCTGCAGCTGCAGCATCAGCCGGCTCGCCTGCTGCCGCTCGGCCTCCCGCTCCTCGGCCGTCTGCCGCCTGGGCACACACACACCGCTCAGCGCCGCGCCGCGCCGCCCCGCGCTCCGGCGGGCACCCCCGGCCGCTCTCCGCGCGGAATCGGCCGCCAGCCCCGCGCTCCTTGCCCGCGGGGAGAAGGCGCGCGCAAGCCGCTGCCGCCCCGCTTTTCGTTTCAGCCCCAAATCGGGGCGGCGGGCGCACGCTCCGGTCCCTCCCGGCGCTCCGCAACGCCGCGAAAGCCCCCGTTTTCTAAGGGAGGGAGAGGAGCGGGGCGGGCGGGGGCCGCGGGCGCGCACTCACCGCCACTTGGTGCGCCGGTTCTGGAACCAGGTCTTCACCTGCGCGTCCGTCATCTTGAGCGACTTGGCGAGGGCGGCGCGCTCGGCCGAGGCCAGGTACTTCTGCCGGTGGAAGCGCTTCTCCAGCTCGCAGATCTGCACCCGCGAGAAGGACGTGCGCGGCTTCTTGCGCTTCGGCGGCGTCCGGTTCTGGTAGGGGTGCCCGATGCGCCGCGTCACGGTGAAGGGCGTCAGCGCCGCCGCCGCTGCCCGGGAGGCAAGGCACAGGCGTGAGGCACCGCGCCGGCCCGACCCCCGCCCCCGACCCCCTCGTCCGCGCCCCGCCGCCGCCCGCACCGCCGCGGCACGGCCCGGGCGCACGGTGAGGTGCCCGCCAAAGCCTCCGCGGCCCCGAGGCCGCAACCTCGGCCGGCGCCGGCAGCCGCTCGGGGTCCGGCGGCGGCTCGCAGCCGCCTCTCGGGGCCGGGAGGGGAGACGCTTGCCGAAAGGCCGCGAGAGCGGCGGGCGGGGGCTCCAGGGACCGCTTCCCCTGCTTTTTTCGTTGGGGATTTTTTCCCTCTCTCCGCGTTCGTTGCTCGGGATTTTTCCGGCGCGGCTCGGCCGCCCCGCCGCCGGCTCCAGACGGCAGCCTTACCTGTGAATCTGTCCTTGACGAAGCGGCGGCTGCTCTCCATCCAGGGGAAGTTGAGGCTGCCGAGGCCGGGCACGGCGGGCATGGCCGGGATGGCGCTGGAGATCGGCGGCGGCACGGCGCCGGGGATGGGCCTGTGCGCCGGCACCCGGATCACGCCGGCCGGCGCCAGGCTCAGGTTCACACTGTAAGATCCAGAGTCCTCGAAGGGCGCCGCGATGGCCGGGAAGGGGGCGGCGAGGGCCGGGTACGCGGCGCCGGGCCGGCCGGCGGGGCCGCCCAGGAAGGCCGCGCCGTCGGGGCCCCGCGGGGGCGGCTGGGGCGCGCTGTCCTGCTCGGGGCTGTTCAGGATCTGGTCGATGCCGAAGCTGATGGGCTCGTGCTGGGGCTGGTGCTGGGGCTGGGGCTGGGGCTGGGGCTGGGGCTGGCTCGGCGCGCCCGTCGGCTGGTCCATGCTCGGCGGGGAGGGCTGTTGGCGGGCACACCTAGGGGCGCGCTATAAAGCGCCGCGGCGCGCCGCGCCCCGCTCGGCTGCGCTGCGCTGCGCTGCGCTGCGGTGCGGTGCGCTCCGCGGGCCCCCGCCGGCCCGCCCGGCGCACGCCGCGCGCAAACTTTGCCGAGCGCGCGCGCCGCCCCGGCAGCCGCCCCGTCATCTCCTCGGGGCCCGGCCGCGCGCCCCGCCGCCGCGTGCGCTCCCGCCGCCGCCATTGGCCGCCGCCGCCCAGCCTCTGCGCTCCCATTGGCTCCCGCCGCTCGGCACCGGCCCTCGTTCACGGCAACGGGGGCCCGGGGACCGGGCCGCGGTGACATCACTGGGGGCGCACGAACAATGGGGCGGGCGGGCGCGCGCGGGGCGGCCGTCGGGGGGGGCGCGGACGGACGGACGGACGGACGGACGGACGGACGGACGGGGCGGCCCCGCGGGCGGCGGCGGCGGCGGCGGCGGGGGGGGGGGGGTGCGCGGAGCGCCGCGCCCCGCGGGCCCCGACGGCCGCCCCGCCGCGCCCGCTGCCCGCGGAGCCGCCGCCGCGCTGCCCGCGCCCGCGGGCCGGGCTCGGCCGGGCCCCGGCGGCGGCGGCGGGGCGCGCACAAAGAGATTCCGTTTTGGATTAATTGGCGTCAACAAACTTACTGCCAGGCACGCCCGCTAAGTGAGTTTGCAGACGCTCCCTTAACGTCCAAATTGGACTAAAGGCGTTAAAAATTAAATAACGTTCAAATGCATTTACTTAGTTTCCCTTTTATACAGGGAAATGAAAACAGGGAATAGAATTTTCCTTTTAATAGAATGTAATAGTATTTGATCAGCACCTGGTAGGGCTGATTCCGTGATTTCAGGGACAAGGCGGGAGTTTATTAGTTTTTAAAGCTTAGGATTCAATTACCGCAACACACTGAATAATTTAAATGGCAGCAGTAAATGCGCACGGACCTGTGGAGTTACCGGGCTGATGGCGGAAGAAATCCGGCGGCCGAGGGGAAACGAAATTAAGAGCGGGGCCGCGCCGCTCGCTCGGGAGCCAGCGCGGAAAAGCGGCTCCGCTTCCTCCGCGCCCGTCCGCGCCCGTCCGCGCCGCTCGGCCGCCCGTCCGGCCCCGCCGCCGCCGGGGCAGCGCCGGCCGCGACGTCCCAGCCGCGCACGGGCGGCCCCGACCCCCCCGACGGCCGCCGCTGAAGTTTGCGCCGCAGCGTTGAATATTTTAATGGCCCCATTAGCGGGGGGGGGGGGGGGGGGGGAGGATCCCTCACGGCGCCTGACACGCGCAGATTGCTGAGCAGTTGTTTGACACCGAAAGTACTTCTCAGTTACGGGGCGCACCTCCCCAGCCGGGCGCCGCAGGAGGCCGGCGCGGAGCCGGGGGGCTTCCCGTCGCCGCTAATCACATTAAGGGCGGAAAAGCCCCCCCCCCCCCCCCCGGCCCGACCAGGCAGCCCGGCCGCCGCGATGCTTTAACGACGACACAACGATGACTATTAGATACCGGTTGCCCGGGGCGGGGGGGAGGTTTCCGCGTGGTTTCCGCGGCTGCGGCGCAGCGCGGGGCCCGCGCCGTCGGGAGCCCCGCGGAGCGGCGCTCAGCGCCTGGGGCGGGGGCGGCGGGGCGCAGCCGGGGCCGCCGGCCTGAGCCGGGACGGGGCGGGGGCTGGGGGCAGGCAGCAAAACAGGAGGAGGGGGGAGAAAAGGAAAAAAAAAAAAGCGAGAGAAGGGGAGGGGAAGAAGGAGGGGAAAAAAAGGGTAAATAAATAAATAAAGTGACACCCAGTCCTGAATCAGGGCAGGCTTTGTTAGAGAAAATTGCGGCTTGATCTGCATAATGGGAACTCTGGATGCCCAAGGCTATCTTTTTATTGCATGTGTGTCTGCTGTTATCAATTTTGTGAACGATTTCACAGGGAGCCTGGCAGACTTGAGCTGGAATAATATGCAAAGATGAGCTTTGAATAATGAATGATGTGCTTTTAAACCAATTCCAAAGTGTCTGTGATAGTACAATATGAAAAGGGGTGGTAAGTAATAGTATATTTAAAAGGCGCTAGTATGTTTTTATTACTATATTTAAAAAGATATCTATATTATTTTTGTGAAATGGATAATATATCACAGAGTCTTTGATAATCAGCTAAACAATACATTTTTCTTTGGGAAAACTCTCCTGGTTTTACACAGTTAAATATAGAGTATCAGCATACAGTTTTGTAACGCTCGGCTACCTTATTAAATATTAACACTATTTTAATATTAGCTTTTAAATTTAATATGTTGACGTTCTGCAGTTTTACTTTAATTATATTTTATAATTAATAACCTAGGACGTATGGTATCCTTAAATGCTGTTCTCCCGCAGTCGTTTCGTTTCGTCCCCCCGCCGCCGCCCCCGGCCCTGCGCCGCGGCTCGTGAGGAGCGCGCAGCCCCGCGCAGCGCAGCGCGGGCGCCGCTTCTCCTGCGCCCTGCTGAAATGTCACGGCGCTGCCGCGGGCCGCCCCCTCGGGGGGCACCGCTCCGGCCGCGCTCGCCCCGGCCCCGGCTGGGCACGGAGCCGCGTCCCCCGTCGGGCCGAGGGGGCCGGGGCGGGAGCGCCGCGCGGAGGGGCAACGTCTCCCGCCCAAACCGCGGCCGCCCCGGTGGGCCGGGACGCAGCCCGGCTGGGGCAGGGGGAGGCAGCTGGGGGTCCCCCCCCCCGGCTCGGGTGACTCCGGGCAGGTGCCGGGGGCCTCGTGCTGGGGCAGCCGCCGTTTGTGGGGTGCAGCTGGGTGGAAGCAGCCCTGCACCCTGCTGTGCTCCAGGTGGGTCCCAACCCTCCCCCTGGCCCGCTGTGGGCCAGGTGCCGGGCACGGCAGGGCACGGCCTGGTTTTGCATGGCCTGGCATTGCATTGCTCGGTGCAGCCTGGCTTGGCACTGCACGACACGTCATTGCACCGCCTTGCATGGCACAGCCTGGCCTGGCCTGGCCTGGCTTTGCATTGCAGGGCACAGCCCGGCACACCGTTGCATCACCTTGCGTGACCTGGGACGGCATGGCACAGCACGCCGTGGCTTTGTATTGCATTGCATGGCACAGCCTGCCGTGGCACAGCCTGGCACGCCGGTGCATGCCATGGCAGGGCACGGCCTGGCTTTGCGTTGGGTTGCAAGGCACAGCCCGGCACAGCCCACCGGTGCATCACCTGGCCTGGCACGGCAGGAGCACCCGCAGAGCTGCTCGCCCCGGCACAAGGCAGGGCCCTCCCCGGCTGCTGGCACGCAGCGTCCTCGCCGGCCGGCCAGCCTAGCGCGGCCCCGGGTGCCCAGGGGAACGGGGGCGGCCTGGGGCACCCAGCCCCGCGCACAGGCCTCCCCGTGGCACCCGAGGCGGCGAGGGGCGCCGGGGTGCCGCCGTGAAGCGGGGGGGGCGCTCGGCCGCCCGCTGAGGTTGGCCCGCGCGCCCCTGCGCCCGCATCGCGCGCCCGCTGCCCCGGCCCCTCCGGGCGCCTGCTGCAGGAAACGCCCCGTCCCGCGGGCGCCTCCGGCTTCGGCTCCCTCCCCGGGCGGCCGTCCGGGCCGGCTCCGCGCGACAGCGCCCCAAAGAGGAGCCGCCGCCGGCAGCAGCGCTGGGGATGCCGGTGCCAAGAGAGGTGACACCTTCAGCCCGTGGGGACGCCCGGGCGCCGACCGGCCGGTGTCCGTCCCTCGGGGCACCCGCGCAGCTTGAAAACGCCAAACGCGTGAGGAGAGAATAAAACCGGGTGGGAAACGCGCCCGGACCCAATCCCAAACGTTTCCGTCTTTTAGAGGAGCGGCCGCCGCCGCGCTGCCCGCCCCGAGCCGCCGGGGCCTTTCGGGAGCCGCGGTTCCCAGCTCCTGCGCTGCCAACCCGCGGGCGCCCGGCTGAGGGGGCCCAGGAGTCCGGCTCGCCCCGGTTCAGAGAGCGGCGGCCGGGCCTGACCCCGCAGGGCCGCGGGAGCGCGCCCGCCGGCTCTCCGAGCTCGCCAGAGGGCCAGCGCCCCGCAGGAGGCCGGGGGCGACCGAGGCCGGGCGGACCCCGGTGGGCCTGGATCCAAGCGGGTGGTTGCCCGCGGGTGGTTGGCCGGGCAGGCGCGCGACGCCGAGCCCGGCGTTTGGTGACCTGCCCCTCCCAACGACCCGTCCCGCGGCCGCCGGAGGGTGGCGGCACCCGTCGATCGCCCCCGCGTTGCTGCAGCGGGGACGGACGCGCCTTGCTCTGGCACCGGCTGCCTCGGTGGCGCCGCGGCCTCCGGGGCGCCATCCTGCTCCCCGCGGCGCTGCCGCAGGCCGCACGGGTGGGCGCCCGCGTGCGCCTGAGCCGGTCCTGCTGCGGCTCCTGGCTTGGGGGCCGCGCCAGCAGCAAGGCCTCCTCCGGCGCGAGCGCCATACTTCGCCAAGCTACCGCAGGGACGCAAGCCGGGCTTCTCAGCGCGCCGCCGCCGCCCCACCAGGCGCAGCAGAGGACGTGGCCTGGGGCCCTCCTGCCCCGCGGGGCCGGAGGAGGCACCCCGAGCGGCCGCGCCGGCTGCTCGGCTCCCCGCCGCCGCGCAGGGAGGGCGCCGGGTGGCGCGAGCGGGTTGGGGTGAAGGCCGCCGGCAGGACCCGGCCGAGGCTCCGCAGCCGCCCCCCGTTGGGCCGGCGGCGCGGCCCTGCGGGCGCCCGCTGCCCCGCGGCCGGAGCGGGCGCCCGGCGCTGCCCTCGGCTCGCCGGCGGAGGGGAGGGAAAGGGCTCCCGGAGCCTCGCAGCCTCCCGCCGCGGTTTCAATTCCCGTTCCGAAGCACGGCTTTATCAGGTCGGTAACCTCGACGCCTGCGCTAGAGAACCCGAGACCGCTCCCGGCGGGGAGCTACGCAGCCGCCGGCCAAGGGGCGAGCCGGAGGGGGCAGAGGGAGCGCTGGCCCAGCAGCCCCGCTGCAAGGAAGGGGGACAGCGAGGTTGAGGGCCAGGTGGGACTCAGGGGCTTTCGACCGTCGCTAATAAAATCAGGGTTTCGGGACGCCAAGGGGGAACGTCACAGTCCGGACAAGTTGTCCTTTCCGGACAAATGGGGAACGGCGCAGAGGCACCTGGTGCCCCAGCACAGAGCCCGTCGCGTTCGGAGGGCGAGCGCCGGGCGCTACCGGCCGTCTCTGCCAGCGCCGCCACCTGGAGCAGCAGCCGGGGTTTCGAAGCGGCTCCCGTCTCCGTCGTCTTCTCCTTTACACCCACGCTCCGCTCCTGCCAGCTTTTTCTACTAAACATGACTTTTGTTGGGCAAATTGCATTAGGATGGATGCCGCAGGTATCCATTAAGGTTTATTTATCGTGATACCGTTTGGATCTCACACTTATAAATAACTGATGTTATGGCTTTTGTTTGTAGAAATGTAACTTACATATTTTATTACGCTTTCTGTAAACCTCAAGAAGACCGTTGTCAAAGCGGCGCTCTCAACAGCAATCTAAACCAAGGTACATAAAACCTACACTAGCATTATTTTTTAATAGGGCAAGGAAGCGCGTTATCCCTCTATAGTTTGAGAGGTTTGCTGTCATCGTAAGCTCCCACTACAATAAAACATTAACAAGTCTAAGGAACTATGTTACGAAGGGCGCCCGCACGGGCGGCGGCGTTCCTTCGGCGGCGCCTCGCGCGAGCCCGGGAGAGCGCCTTCTCCCCCCCCTTCAGCGGCCAGAAGGCGCCGCGCGAAAGGGCTGCTTTAGGGAATAGCTTATTCCCCCCCCATCTTTCAGAAAGGCAAAACACTTACCTGCGATTCAGTTGCCGGCTCTTTTCACCGTGACTATACACGATACGTTTGGGGGAAAACGTGGCGTATTTTACAGTGCCGCTTGGTTTGCGTAAGCGGACAGACTCTCGGGGGGGCCCTGGGGGGGAGTCGCAGGAGGGCTGCACAGTCTCCTTTCTCCTGTTTTCCCATTCCCTTGCTTCCACCCTTCATTTTTTAAGGGGAACAATTCAAACCCTCCTCAAGGCAGTTAGGGGGTGAAAAAACAGGCAAGGCATTGCATGCACTGTGTCCACATCCAAGGAAGTTCTGGGCTGTGCCCACTTTGACAGTGCCCTTCTAAAAGCCGTCAGCTAAGGCTCCTGACAAAGTCAGCGGAGTCATAAAACCTCCGTTTGCCCTGCTATGCAGAGCCAAACCTCAAAGCAAGCGCGTCTCTACGACCATCTCCTCCGACTGCGTTCCTGTCGTCAATCGTTAACCAAGGCGAAACGCTGCTCAGGCAGGGCTAGCCAGCTCGCCCGGCCGGCGAGAGGTTCTTCCCACTCCCACCGTGAGGCATAGCACGGGCTGCGTTAGCAGGGAAGCCCGCAACGGCGCCGCAGCGCTCCAGGGAGCCGGCAGCCTCGTGCTGAAGCGAGCCCTGAAGCCTGCGTGCCGAGCCAGGAGGGCGCGCGGGGCTCTCCTCTGCAACGCGCTTCAGCAGCGCAGCTAACTGAGCGGGTACGCCGAGCGGTTCGCGAGCGCCAGGCGACCGCGTGCCGCCGCTGCTTATCTGCGCCGTACGACAAAGAAAAGCAGAGTCCCAGAACCCGTTAGCTTTCATCTGAACCTTCCGACGCAAACGTACACAGCTGGAAGGCGACGGAAGGGTTTATAGAGCAAAAGCGCCGAAAAAGGAGCAGGCACCGCTCAGCGACGCAGCTCTGCAGCCAGGCGGCCAAGGGCGAACTGGAGGAAACCTCTCCCCAGCCTCCAGCTCAGAGACACACACACACGTATGTGCCACATATTCATGTGTGCGCACCCCCCCCCCCCCCAAACACACCGAGTGAATTCGCTCACCGTTTTGCAACTTTTCAAATTTGACTTAGCCAAAATTCGCATTTTGTCAAAGACTGACATGGACCACGAACGGCTGTACTAATCCTTATGGTTTTGGTATGCTGGTAACGATCGGACTTTCCGTGACGTTTTCAAACCTCTACACATAGCACTGGGCTCCCAATTCGCATTCAGAAATACCAAAAATCTGCAACTCTTTAGAAACCTCAATTGGATCCTTTTCTTCGGTACTCAGCACTCTTGGAAATTAGACCCTTCGGCTGTAGGGTGAGTAATTTCTTCAGCTAAGCTTAAATGAAAACAGAAAATTACTTAACAAAACAATGTCCTTTCAGATTTAGGTCCTGAAATTTAAGAAGAGGTGGAAAAATAATAGTTGCATAGAAAAAAGAAAAGAAAAAAAAAATCTATGAGAAATATCAATGTGAACTTTTGCTCCTTGTTGACCACAATAAAAAGTTCACATTCTTATCTAAAAAGTGCTGAAATATTACCAATATGCAAATATAAGAAAGGCATAAAAAACACATCAAGTAGATTATTGACTTTTTTTTGGGGGGGGGGGGGAGTAATCCCACAACTCAAACCAACAGCAGCAGTTTCTAATTGCACATAATAGCTTTTGGACATGATAAGCTAATTGGCTTCTTGCTTAAATAGTTCCAATTTTTGTTAAATCTTGCTTCAATTCGTTTCCGTATTTCAGCAGCCCACACAATAATTCGTACCCACCGCAGAATGAAATTAATTGTTGCACACAAAATCAGGGGCTAGCACAAGCACGAGCCTTGGCGCGTACGAGGGATTTTTGTTTTGGCACAGGCTGAACTCTTTACGATTCCCGATAGGTGAAGATGAATCTGCTAAATTTTCCGGTTTAGATGCAGGCTTTCATCTTCATTGTGCCACACACCTTTCCAAATATGGGATGTAAGTCTCTGTAACTCTGCTTTCTTTTTTGTAGCGGTGGGTGGATTTAATTCTTCTTCAGCAATGTTTTAACATTTAACAACTGTATTTTCTTCTGTGCCTTTTCAGTTTCCAAGGACCTAGAAAACGTGTACTTGTCAAGTTAAAAGTACTATCAGTATTTTATTAAGGGTTGTTACATTATCCCTTATTTCACTATATGCAACATTCTTGACTTGCATGTCGTACGTATAGGCTGAAAAGCTTATTTCAAGTCTTCTGCTTCGTTGCCCACCTTGTCATAATCCTCCTGTGCTGAACAGAAATGTATAACGTTTTGTAGAAAAATAATTATTTTATTATTTCAAAAAGATGTCATATAAAATGTGTACCGTTTTCCATCTCATTTTCAAACAAATATGACCTCAGGGAAAGTGAGCGTGGATTTTTTTCAGTGATCAGAAATATCACTTACTAGTATGTATAGAACTGAGAATCATTAACTAATACAAGTTTAGAAGCAATGCATATTTATTTTGTTCTTTGGTTAAGTACTGTTTCTACACCATTTCATAAAGATAAAAGAACAGGATAATAACTTTTGATAAGAAAGGCCGAAATTGTTCTTCAAGCTAAGGCTGATTTTACATTGTTTTCACTATTACAAATCCTTACATTTAGGCCAGAGTTATAAAAAGGCAGAAATCATCTTAAAAAAATAGTTTTCACAAGGGCCAAAATCTATCTAACAATATAGTGGGGTTCCAAAACTTTCAAAGTTGGTTTATTAGTCAGTGCTCTGGTTTCCAAAGTCATTGTCAACTCATCATATCTAAATTGCTGGGATCTGAGGCCCCTTCACTGCGCAGAGCTTCAGCCATGTCTCTTCGAAAGACTGACATGTTCTGAGTGAACCTGGGAAAAAGAAATCCCAAACGCCTGGTTAAACGAAACCTGTTACTGGAGACATTTATTTAAATAATTGGCAGAAAGAGTAACTCCCACATAAATTAAATTGAAAGAAATACAGAGGAAAACTTACAAATAAAATCCCTAAGTGCCCTCAAAAATCAGTCCTATAAAATAACAATGGACAAATAAACATATACGGACAGCATTATAAACTCGGCCTACCAACAACGTGAAACGTTTCAAAAGTCAGCGGGGAAATGAATGCAATGGGAAACCTTTCTGTCTCCCACAGCTCAGAACACGTCCTCATGCTCCCCAAACTCTGCTCAGCAGCTCTCTGCGACGTGTCCAGATGGTCATCAAGTCCCGGCTATCTCAGACCTACCTTCCTTTCTCACGAGCGGTGTCAGAGTACAACCTGTCTCTCAGTGAAACATGCTACCGTTATCCATCTGGCACAGAATGAATTCACCACAATTTTCCCCAACAGCTCTCTACTGGCAGGTGTAGGAGGGGAAGGCCATCCAGGGGTATCACACCTGAACCTCGGTGACAGCTCTGACTTAGCCTTTATGATCTACTCCTTTGGTCTATCCCTGCTTGAAATGAACTGTTTAATTGCTACTTATCACACCTTATATTATATAGATATGTATATGTATATGTATGTATGTATGTACGTACGTATGTAAATATATATATATATGTGTAAATATATATATTTAAAAATCATTTTAAAAAGTTAGAAACATCTCTTGTCCTCCCCCACCCCCTCCCCACTGAGGGTCTTCTAAGTGGCTCTTTTGTTTGCAACCTTAATGCTCTTTGCTTCAACTCTGTCCGACGCCGCAGGCTCCCTAGAGTGACGGTAATGAAGTTTCTCCGCTTCTTTGGGGCAGCTCCTTTGGGTTCCCGCCTGCAAAGGGCTCGGTGTGCCCGAGCGCTTACAAAACTGAGGCATCTCAGTCTCTTTGCAGGACCAGCGCTAATAATCCTTCCTGACTGGCCTCACTGTAGAATACTTTATGGATATGCGTAGCAGCAATGTGGTAAACTGGGGCTTGCGTGTGGAAATACAGGATGCAATTATGAGTTCATTCTCTATTCTATTCATAATTTTCTACTTTTGTGTTTATTTCCTTACTAATGGAAATTGATTTCTGCTCAAATTTAAACAATCACAGTTAAAAGAAGCCTCCTGCTCCACAGAATAAATCTGAGAGTGATTACAAATCAAGAACTGAAAAGAGAAAAACCATCGTATTAAGTCATGCTGCTCGTTGGGGAAGCGGTGGCTTAAAAGTCTTCCTAAGTTCGACAGGCGGATGCTGCTGAGACAGAAGAGCTGCTCGTTCTACTGAACTAGCTATATCCCCTTTCCACCTGCGCCCCGTCCCGCCCCACCTGCACTTCCACAAAAGCTCTCGAGAGCTTCCTCACCGCTGCCTGTTTTAGAATACCCTACAGAACTTAGAGAGGAAAACGCACTTCAAATCTGCGTATATTTGAATCTAGCGGCTGCTAAATGCAGTATCTGCAGGCAGCCCAAGTCACTGAAGACTCTGGCCATTCCCTGAACAGGAAGGGCTCAGGCAGTAGAGAGCAGGATTTCCCCACGCCGTCTGGCTAATGTCCCTCGATGCCAGCCTGGAGGTGACAGGGGAGTTCAGCCTCTTGTCTGTTCACCTTCCCTGAGCTTAGACTAGATCATTTAATGATCCCCTTTCCGGCCTTAAAATCTGCAGTTCTCAGAACGAGGCAGCTCACAGAAATTGCCTATCAAGGTAAGTTTTCCTCAGAAAAGAACGTTACCTTAAGGACTTCTTGCCTTCAGTAAATATCAACAGATCTGGAACTAAGAAACCACCTAGCTAAGAAGAGTGAGTTTTACTCAGTTTTTCATTTGTTCATTTTTCTTTTCTTTTTTTTAAATCCTGACGGACTGCTCAGTCAAATGAACCCCCTCGGTATTTACAGCTGTAAGGTCAGACTGTGTCCTACAGCCTGCCACTATCAGCTATGCGTTCCTTTGTCTTAACAGGCACTGTCTTTTCTTGTGGCTCTCTGCCTTTTCCCCAGGTCTGCCTTTCCATAACATACAGGAAGTCGCACAAAGTCAGACTTAGTGTCATGGATGTGAAGTCTGTACTCTTCTGGGTTCATTTCCAAATCCATACCCTCCTTTCTCTGGCTATCACCCACAGTGAGACCATAGGGAATTTACACACTTAATAGTGGAAGTTTATAGGAAAATGAAACAAAATTGTGAAGACTATATTTAACACAAAACTATTTAAGAAACAAACAAGCTCAACAGTTTTCGCAGTAACAACGAAAGATTATGACCCATCTGAGATTTCTGGCTTTTAGGATTTTGACAAGCTGCAATTCCTCCCAAGAAGTCAGAGAAATAAAATCACCAAATGGTTTTAGCCATCATTTCTCTCTAAGACCTCTTCCAGTTTGTTTCAAGCTTGCCGGGAACTTTTACAGTCTGGACTAAGATCATGTCTAAACTTTGAAGATTTTGTTTTGTTTGAATAATGCAAGTGCAGTAGAAAAAAGTAGCTACCTAATAACAAGCAGCTAGCGGGACTATTAACTGCAGCTAGACTCTCCATTTCTTTTGTGGCGACTTCCACTGTTTTTCTAGTAAGGGCAAGATTAGGTGAATTTATGATTCATATTTAAAAAAATCCTTGCTGTGTTAATCTTCAATGTGTAATTGGTCCTCCTGGATCCTTTCCCATGCTGTCATCTCAAAAGCAGTTGCCTAAGCCCAACACCAGCAAGAAAAGGCTCTGTCAGAACAGCAGCACCACTGGAGGCTGAAGGAAGTGCTTTGTCTGAGAGATTTAAGGTTGAAAAAGGGGAGCTCTCGGCCTCACCTGCTGTAATGATGCAGTTTTTCCCAAGAGAAAAAGCAGCAAATGTGGCCCGGCAAACCTAGACTTTATGATTAAGCTAGGAAATACATTTCTGACCAAGAAAATACAATTATTAAATGTTCAGGTTCTAACTGTTAAGTCTAAGGATGAATTTTTTGATAGAATATTATCTTTTAAAAGGAAGTTAAAAGGAATTGTAGCTTAAAGCCACCTAGATTATTTCCTACATTTTTTTTTCTAGTTAAAGGTTCTGCTTCTCTTTTGTTCTTTCAGCTCACTTCTGCATTACAAACTTACCTGTCTCTGTTCTTTACCAAAAGGTTTTGCTCAACTCCGTCCATAAGATTCCTAAAGCACTGGTCAAGGGCTTCGCGTTTGTTGTCTGGCTGGCTGGTTATCAAGGTTGCCCTTAGTTCACTGAAGTACTACGATAAAAAAAAAAAAAGTAGAGAACGTTTATAAATGAGGGCTGGATAATTTAAAAACAGAGTTACTCACCTATGGCTGGAGCATTCTCGAGCAAACGCTTCACATGTTGCTCTCTGTGAGATACTGATGGCACAGCTTGTCCTAGCGGATCATTTCAGCAGCACACCCAAGCACCGCTCCACCTTTGAAGGGGCCTTTTTCCCTTCTCTGTTTTTTCGGCTTCAAATTCAAATTCTACTCTCAGAAAGAGGAGATGGTGAGCAGGGAAACTCAAGATGCGGGCTCGCTTCAAGGAGCTGCAGTTACAAGCAAGTAACTTTCATTTCTTTGTCCAGGGTCTTCTGCAGACAATCATTCTTGGGAGTGTGGCAAGCACCGGGCAGAGGCCTATTTGAAGAGGGTTCCAGATGCTGCCTTCCTGAACCGCACCAACGCCAGCAACCAACCTAACGACTAAAGCTTTGTAACAGTGCGCAACATGCCCTGGCTGGCCACCTCACATGTTTCAAATGTGGAAACACAAGCAAGACAGGTGGCAGAAACCTTCGCTAGCTGACTGCTCTTTAAGCCTTTTGGGAAAGGTGAGAATCTGTGCGCTTCACTGTGGAATCTAATCCACTTCAGTGCTGCCATGAGACTGACTTGCCTTTACTTCTTTAGAAACTAAAATAATCTATATGATTTTCTATATTCCTCTCCCCATTACATGCCGGCAGATCCACAGACTAGTTAAAATGGAACTTGTTACCACCTGAGGACAAATTTTGGTTTAGTCTAGAAATACAGAACGGGAGGGGACCTCCACAGGTATCTACTACCATGCTACTACAGCCAAGCAAGTCATATAATCCTGTTCAGTCCTTATTATATTGGCTGTATCAGTTTAACTCTTAGGACCTTGGACACAAGCACATCCATGGTATGAACACTGATACAATTATTCAGAGGAGAATGATCCGCTCCCATGAATTCGTGTTCAAGTACCTGACAAAACGTTGGGGCAGCCTGATACTGCAATCAAGAAGGAAGTAACGCTGCTGGCACTATATACCCCATTTCACAGTATCTTCTCCCTGTCTAAGCGTTCAAGAGACAGGAGGAACAGTGGTTTTATCTCCAGACACTGCTACTACAAAGTTGCACCAGTCCAAACTGCACCATCTGTAACCAAAAGTCAGAGATACGCAGAAGCCACGCTAAGATGAATGCGGTCTTTAGGCTTATGAATGGTTACTCATAACCATAGAAAAAAATGACTTTACTTGTAACTGCTCAACTGATTCTGTCCAAGGCGTACTGGCACACGTAGAAGAAGGTAAATTCGTGCCCAAATTTCAGGTGCATAACCAGAAAACTTGTTAATGGGGGGCTGAAAATCAGGTTTTAGTATTCAAAATGTGGTAGACTTTTGAAGTTAATTTAACTTAAAAACAATGTATCAGGTTGCATGGTACTGTACAGCTAAAATGCACAGCAGTCTGAGATTTGACAGGTTTCTGTAAAACTTGTTAAACAAACCTCATATTAAACACACAAGTTTCCCATCAAAAGTACTGCTCTCCTGTATACATGAAAAAGTACAGGATAACAAAAGAATCCGTAGTAAAACCTTAAAACGCTAAAGCTACGCCCTGACAAATCAACAGAATTATAGGAAGTGCAAATCTCTTCAATGTCTCCTTGCAGAATTACTTGCCCTCTATCCACTTCCTCTTGAACCAGAAAAACCCTGTATTGTGTGTCTTTGCTGTCCACAACTAGCGCAGTCTTGCAAGCAAAGGCGGCAGCTGATCCAATAGTTGGGTCCCAAACTACTTAGGAACTCAAAATTTAAAATCACCTGGGAGCTAGTGTAAACGACAAAGTATCTGCCTGCAACAAATTCATTCCAGAAGCCTAGTCTCAAGGTGACAAATGAGTAGTTAAATTTAGAGAAGGCCACAACACCAAGGTTTTGTCCATGAGTTGTTTTTGGAACTGAGCCATTCCAAGAATTTCTTTAAAGTCATCCCCATAAAGAAAAGTATGAACAGCACCCTCAAATAATGGCAAAGAAAAACACCTCTACCCGTGGCCTAACGTTAATGACCAGAGCACCTCCACCAGCATCAGCGATCCGACCTTAGGGAGCTCTCCTGAGCTCCGAGGTTTCTAAGGCTTCTCTGCAGCAACGTTGCTTTTGCCAGTAGGTGCAAATGCCTGTGTTGTCCTTTGGTTGAAGGGCAACAGCTAAAAAGGGACATTGTTGCTACCAGACCAGAACACAGAGGGGTTTTTCTGCCAATCTCTTGCCACTAGGATTTAAATTAAACTTGCTGCCGCTGCACAGAAGTCAGGGGACGATGGCAGGAGCCACTTGTAACCAGCCCACCGCACAGCAAGCTGACACTTGTCTCAAAAGATTCAGCATTGTTTTAGGGTGGACCTCAGAGTACAATTCCCATTTTGGCACAGCTACCTCTACTGGGACAAGCACCTCTTCTCCCACTTCTTCTGAGTCCCCGAGTAAACCCGCTCCCTTCCTTTTGAGATGAATTATAGCAAAGATGATCTCATTAAAACAAAGGAGGGGGGAACAAGCAGTAAAAGTAAAACACAGTGAGTGCCTGCTATCACAGAAACCGTAGAGAATCTGAGAAAAGGAAACCCGTTTTAAATAATGAAACCAGCAGTGCTCTGAAATGACCTAAGCACAGACAAGTTTTACCGTCGTGTAAGTAGGCTTCCTACTTTTTCTGGGGCCCCACAGAACAAGAAATAAATATGTTTGATGCAAAGGGGGCAATACAAATATTGTGAATTACATTTCCTGCTCTCCACCCTTCTACAAGAAAAGCAAGACTTGCTCCTAAGTAAAGGTGCTTGTACACATCCATGCCTGCTAAACAAAACACAAAATCATTAGAACTAGTCTAATTTCAGTAAAAAGAATATTCTGCCAGTCACAAATTTATTCCACATGATTTACAACTCCGTGGTTTTATCTTCAAGTGAAATATTTAATTTCTTCTCATACTGAAGCAGCTAACATCAAAAACAGATAATTAATATATAGTCAGGCTAATACTTAAGTGCTATAAATCAGAAGCATTATATAAACAAAAGTGTCGTCTTGAACAAGATTGGGAATGCACAAAACTACTTATTTCCCACTTTTATAATGATGCAGTGACTCAGAGCAGATAGAAAATGATTAGTTTTCCTTCCAAAGTAGGAAATATTGCTTCCATCTGTAAAGTATAATATTGTGATGTCATAAAGTTTTCCTAAACACTGAATTTGCCCTTATTCCCTCTCAATCATTTTAAAAGAACTGCTCTCTCTTATAGAGCTTGGATTTAAATCACAATAACACACCAAGAAGATGAATGACAGTGCTATTGGATATGGCTAAAATTGGATCCTTCAGCACAGGTGAATGATGAGACAGCGCTTCTCTTCTTGATATATTTTCTTCTTCTATTAGTTTCCTTCCATAGCTGGGATTTCAGTTTGAATTTTAATGTATGCGGTTGCTGCTAATCTTAGTGTCTTATTTTTTTCCAGCACCCTCTTATTGTATAGACAATTCATTCTCCAAAGCAGTAATACACTGAGGCTTGTGACTGCCCAAGAGATAAAGCAATTCAGAATAAAGTTAGAGCTAGCTCGGAAGTATGGAGAATACAACAGGTCAGTACCCTCAGAAACAACGCCTCGCCACGCAAAAAACGCACGCATTTAGATCAGCTCATATTCATTCACTCAGATGGTTTCCATTTCAGACAATATTGTCTTTATTAAGGCACGAGGGAAACATGATGCGTATATCCAAATTCATAGTTTCAGATTTTTCTGAAAGGGTAAATTGCAGCATATTTCCTGCTTTGCAGACTCTGCCACAGATGCACACAATCCAAACTGCAATCAGTGCTTAAGTGTAAAGGCTCAGATAGACCACCCCCAGCCCGTTGTTCTTGTGAAATGCTCCAGAAAGAGAGACTGGTTAACTATTTTTCTAGGAAGCAATTTTTCTGATGGGATTTCCATAGCGCTCTTGTTTCAAATCTCTATCTAAAAGCCACATGAGCTTGCAGAATTTCAATTTCTGCTCAATTCGGGAAAAGCAAAGATCCAACATTTTATTATAAAAAGTTAACTGCACTGTCATGATCTAAGGCTGGACATAAGTGTTGGGGTAAAGGTTTGAGAGGATTTTCCATCAAAGCTAAGCCACTCGACCTTTGTGAATGAATCTGTAAACCTATAAAGTAGATGAGTTGAATGAATACTACTCTCTATTCTTACTGCAGGCATAAGGGAGCAAAGGAGGAAAAGAAGGAAAGAGATGGAGGATTTGAAAAAGCAACGGGCAGCTTTGTACAATATAGAATAATGTATTTCAACTACTTGGGCACATGAAGAGTGAATCTGGCAGAATTTCTGAAATACTCACTTTCTCATTGAGGAGTATAAGTCCGAGGAGTGGTCTCGACACAGACCATTGGTTTCTGCAGTCTTCAAAAATGATGGTGTTCATTAGGATTGACATCATCTGAAAGAAAATTCAGACGGTTTACATGCGTTTGGATACTGCTGTTGTACTGTATGATTTGGAGAGAGGGAAAAATTAATGATGCCTTGACTAACCATGCCGAAATCACTGAAATCTCATACAGGACTCTTGACATCACACAAGTCATCCTTCAAAATAAATATTTCCATAACCAAAACTACTACCTGGAAAAAGCTGAAGAAAATGAATGTCAAAGGTCTGCTCCAGATAAACTCTAATCACAGAGGATGAAACGAATCTGAATTGAGATTTAGAATTGTGTTAATTTAAGATACAGACTTTCATTTCGCTCCAGGGATCTGCCCCTTTGTGACACCGCTTCCAGCAGAGTAACACATTTGTGACCAGTAACCTATTGTTAGTTTCAGATTAATCCCTAGGTGCTGTTTAAGATTCTGGTTTTCTCAAATCCACCTTTCCTCTTGCATGAAACTGTAAGGCATTTGAACAGAGCACTCCCTATTTTGATGGGGGCAATCCTGATACAGCGAAGAGTCTAGAAATCCACGTACCACTTCCACCTCAGTTACAAATCCAGCATGTGATCTTCAACATTTTACTTCTGCGACGTAGTGAATGGAGCTCTATGGCAGGGATAAAGCCAGTCGATCAGCTTTTGAAAGCACTGAGATCTATCAGCGCATACAATTAAGTACTATAAGCACTCCAATAAAAGATACTGAGTTCCCTTTGCGTGTTGGCTGGCATGTAACCAGAGCCTTCAGATCAGTCCACAAGGAGTATGCGCCTTCTGAGGCCTTTTCTGGGCTTGCCGCACCTCCGCCAGCGTGTAGCTAGGAAGGGTAGACTTATTTTAGGGGCTGGCACAACTTTTGTAAAAAGAACTAACAAAATAACTACAGAATCTGTTTACAGATAAAATGCTCTGACACATCCTTGAGACACCTTAGTCCAAAATGCCAACAGCCACAACACATACGAACCTAAAAACATTACTCAGAGATTAAACAGACTGAAAATTTGTAAAATGTCACCAGTAAACAGTTTGACTCACATTTATAAAATATCTACACCCTAAAACCAAACATAGAGGAAGGAGAAAGTCATTAAATCCTTTCTTCTAGGCCAATGAGCAGGGTCTCCAGAGAGTTGCCACACTGCAAACTAGCCTGTAATAACTGACCAAGGCCAAGTCAAACAGCATGTTTCACTAAATGAAAAAGATGAATCCTAGCAGTACAAATCACCTGCAACACAGAAAATAGAGATATCCACAAGTTATTTGAGCTTTCCAGTTCGGAACACGTGTTCCGAGGTGGGAAAGGCCAGTCTTTCACCTGACTTCCCAGTTTATACGCCAGGCAAACTATTTTTCCATTACTTACAGGACTAAAACAGTTCTGTACTGCTTTGGTATTCATGCAAACAATTCAAAACCTCTGTGTAAGCCCTAAGAGAGACTTGCTTTGCACTCACGAGCAGTAATTACAATCCTTATAATTTAATTCATCTCCAGCTTTTCACCTTGGTGGCTTGCAACAAAGCCAGCTGTTAGGACAGAGGCATTTCTTAAGCAATGAAATAAAACCACCTAAAGCTGTAATTTAGTTAGAGCACCCAGAGTGACATGCTCATATTTCTTACAAAAAGTGCGATACATGTAGAAAGACTTCCAAAGTGATGCTTAACCTAAAAATGGTATGCTCAGTGACAAGTACACAACTGACCTGGGGGAACAGTGCCATCTCTTCAAACTCCAACTTTATCAAACAACTCATGAGAATGCCTTTAAGGTCTCTAGATCTGAATTGCTACTAAATTGCAAATGAACTGCAAAGAAAACATTCTAGGAAAATTTTGGGCCTAAATCTGGAAATCCACCCCCCTCCACAATTCACCAGGGAAACACTTATTTGTCTCTGTGCATAAGTAGCTCAGACAATACTGAAATTCAGCAAGGAATACAATAAATCTTACAATTCATAAACACAAAGCCAACATAAAAAGCAATCTGCATAAAAGCGACAGGACAAGAAGCGGCAAGAGTTTTCCCTCCTAGCTGCGAGCATCCCCTCTGACAAAACCCAGCACCAAATGTTTTTAATTTCACTTCTGACTCTAAGCATTAGCAAAAGAGAGCCTGTGCAGCACCCATCATCAGTGCAGGGAACAAGATTTAGCCAGGTCTCTTAGAGCACACATAATGTACCTACGCATGCATACATAGGTTTTCTGCATGGACCAGCCTACTCCTTTCAATTAAATTAGTTACAACACTGCCAAGTGCTGATATTTTCCATGCAAAGTTGTCTCTGCTCCAAAGACCTGCGGGTACTAGCGGTGCCATTGCACTAATAAGGGTGAAGTTGTAAAATCTGCCCATGAGCGCTCTGGAGCAGTGATTAACGCCGCTCATGAAGTTACATAACTTCATTACTTTCAGAGGTAGACGATTTGGAGTCCAACCACGTTGTCTTTGCAGAAGTCCTCCTCCTTCAGGGATGAAAAATCAAGCAGGTAGATGGCTTAACATGAGATGCAAGCATAAAATCGGGGCAAACTTATCTAGCGTATCAGGACCTCTGTCTGATGCAGTCTACAGTGTCTTACATCATTAACAAAAGCCAACTGCCAATCACTGAGCCTAATTCCACCCAGACGAAGGGCACAAAACCCCATGATAACGGCCTTGAGCCTCCTTTTCCCATTTTCCATGTTTCCCCATTGCAACCACTGCTGGTGCTTTGTTTCACTCTTTAGGTTTAGCTTCCTGTGCTGCATAAGCGCACAACAAACCGTTCGCATCCCAGATCCTCCTGCGTTTTACAGTACTGCGGACACACTCCAAAAAAGCCTGTGCCCAGAAATAAGCAACAGGAGACAGACACACCTGCTGTAAAGACCTCACGTCTAAGTGGTGCAGTGTGCACAAGTTCACGTGAAAGGCAAGGAGCAGGTCTAGTCTATGCTCACGCTACGTTATAATGGAACTTCGTCTCAGCAAACAGCACGTTTATGGATGATGCACCCGAGTTAAACTCCTTCTCAGGGAGAGGTGCCAGGCTTCTGCTTAATGTCACTAACTCTCCCTCCCCTCTCGCTAATCGTTTCACACAGTGTAGAACAGCTTCTTCGACAAGTGACATCCTCAGCTTTCTCCTTCAGACTTCACGTGACCAATGACTTGGCTCTGTTGCTGCTATCCACCGTAACCAGGAGAAACAGGCTGATCCATGCAGAAGAGAATTTCTGGATACTTCACACACAGCTCCACATCTGTGAATACACTTGTAGCTCCCCTGACTGGGATCATGAAGCAATTGAAATCCTGTGAGCTTCTGAAGGAGGCACTGAAATAATATGCCTCCCTCTTTATATTTTATTTGTCAACATACATCTACATACACTTGCGTTTATGGTGGCAACACGTACAGAAACGTTAACCACGATTTTATGACAATGAAGTCTTCCCCAGTAACATACAGAAATCAGATGAAAACACTTGACAAGCTAACGCCGTGCCCCGCTGCTGCTAACACTACCAGGCTGGCAGCTGGACCACGCCTCACGTGCAAGTGTCCAGCAGTAAAGAACAGCAGCAGCATTTGCATTTTTATTTCAGTTCTTTTGAGAACCGCAAAGCATTTCCCAGACGTTACTTAGCTTCAAAACATGCTACGGAGATACCTCAGCGCCACTATCGCATTTTGCAAAGGGACCGATTGACTCAGGATCAAAGGCTGTATGCAGAAGCTATGGAGACACAGCATGACCTGGTGCACGCCATCAACCTTCTCAACTTCCTTCCAGCCACCACCAAATCTTGGCCACGCTGCTGCTGGAGACCTGCAGTCCCCAGGGCTCCCTAGGCAGCAGCAGCAGATGAGGTTTGCACGGCCTTGCCCATACTTGGTGCGCAGGCATGAGAGGGGGACATCTATGCTAAGGTGCACCATCTTGTGCCACCTTTGCCAGAAGTCTCATAATCTAATTGGAGATCACAAATCAACTCAATGGCAAAACAAAGCACAGAAGTAGAATTCATGAAACATACAAATCATCCTTTTTCTAGGTGGAAAATATCCTATTTGTTGAAAGCAAAACATTTTGTTTCGGTAAAATGACTTCTCAGATCCCGCATGCCATTTCTGGTCACAACCCCCTTTCAGCACTGCCGACGGACCCGTCGTCAGGCCAGCCGGCTACTACCTGAAAGACTCAGTAGCCTACTCGGACTCCAGCAGAAAACACGGTCTCAAGGTGAGGAAAGAGACATTAAAAAAGAAAAGGGGCGGGGGAGCAGATAATCTGTTTTCTCCGTGGTTCGAACCAGAAGCGTTGCCTCTGGTTCTCTTAGCCTAAAGATGGGGCATCACTTTATTTGGTTCAATAATGTTTCTCCTGACACATTTATTCTTTATGAAAGAAAGTATTGACAGAAGAGGGAAGGGTAAAGAACTGTTCTTCCAATAAATTAATTTTTCCCAGCCTCTCTCCCTTCAGAGCCTCTTTCTTTCTTGGGTGGAGGAGGAAAACATCGTTCAAGACACCGCTCATTATGAAAACGTTCTCTAAAGGAAGCTGGGAAAGAAGATGCCTTTCCATTAAAAAGCCTTTTTGCTGCTGCATATTACCAACAGAATAGCACTCGCATCATAGCGGGTCCCATCACTTATGTCTCTCCCCCATATGTTGGTATGAATATTTTATTCTGCAGCAACTAATCATGTTTTGAACATAGGGAACATTACATAATGCCAGAGACAGCGTTATGTAATGCTTTACAAAAGATGTGGAAGGATCTAAAAACATAAAGAGCTTTTAACCAAACACTCGGATGGTAAGTACACTCCTTTTTTCCATTCAGAACTGAAAAACATTCAGATTGTTGCTGTTTGGCATATGGAGCTTGGTAGGGTTTTACAGCTCTGCCTTTAGACAGTCAGCTCTTAATTTAGGACCTGTGATTACTAATTTAAACGTCCTTCAGAGTTCTCAGTCCTTTCATCATCAATTTTTCCTATGTCAATAAATGGATCATCATTTACTAATAATATTAGCAAGACCTAAATGCTCCAAGATTATTAAACACCTTAAATTTTCATCTGTTGTTTTAAAATATTTATTTTACTAGAAAGCCTAACTTTCAGACTGATATTTTCCATTTTTGGTCTCTGTTCAAAGGTAGAATTTCCAGAGCAAATAAGGAGAGTCTGCCCTTATGAAAGTAAGAACCAGCACATTATTCCTGCACTAAAATTATTTTTTAATTGGCAGAAACAGCAAGTCAGTTGCAGGTTGCAGTACGTAGGGGTTTAAGAATCTAAGTCCTGTCCTCTAAATTCTGAAATCACCTTAGGCTGGCAAAGAACTTGAACCTAGTTGTTTGCAAGGGCAGCAGAAGCGGCGAAGGCCAGCGTCACGGCTGACGGGGACCCGCGCGTGCCACCCTCAGACAAGCTGACCGGCCGGCACGTCCCGGCCTCTAGCAGCAAACAGTGGGCTGAGCTGTTACAGTTTTTCTTCTGGACAGCCTCTCCGCTCTCTCCTGTCCTGTTGCTAATTTTCACAGAATTTATAGGAAGAGGGCAGGAGCTGGGGAGGAAGGAAGAGCAGAGGGCCTCGGACAGAAAACAGACAAATCATGAAACCATGCTACCAAGACCATCATGTTCATTCCAGCAGCTTTTCGATCCTGAGTCTGTTAAACTGCCCTTAGACCAAGCTTTTCTTCCAATTTATGAAGGCTAGAATCCTACAGATTTCTGTAAAAAAAAAAAAAATTAAAATGTCACCCTATTTACACATCTCTCTCAAGTATATACTTAAATAAACACTAATACCTAAAAATCTCATGATTCAACAACTGAAGCTCAAAGAAGCTGCAGAAAACATTAAAACTCCTGAATTTCAATTTGGTACAGTTCAATTGAGTCTGGCCTTTTTGTTTCATTTTATGAAAAATTAAGGTATAAAAACCTTATTGGCCAAAAGCCCAGTGCTGGTATCAGGGCAGGGTGTCTGGGTGACACACTGCATACTATGAACTAGGACATGCCTGCAGCTGGTGGACCAAAATGTTACTTATTCGCAGGGTATTCCTATTAGTCGTATGGTATTTCCTGCCAGAAGGGTCCTTCTTGAAAGGTTCAGAAGAGATGGGAAAGATGGTCATAGATGTTAACAGGGAACAGTGACAAAGAGTCTAGGGCTTGGCATTTTGCTGGATACGTCTTTAGAACTGGCCAAAGGACGAAAAGGTATGGGGAAGCTCACTCAAAGTCAGTCCTAACTATGAGCCAGCAGAAACAATCATAAAGTAAGATTGCGCTAGCTTATTATGTCAAATCTGACGCTGCATCTGAAAAAGAAATATGAGCACATACTTCACCATTTACGCAAAAAGCTACATTTTGGGTGATAGCTTAACGCTAATGACAAGCACCTGCAACGTGTCCAATAAAATTACTATACCAGATCTGCTGCAAACAGTTTTCCACTTTTTTCCCCACTGTTAAACTGTCATATGTTAACGGCACAGTAACGTAGATCAGCAGGGCAAAGCGGGCTTTGCAGAACTAAGGCTTACTTCCATCATCTCCTACCTTCCATCAGTAGCGAGCTGCCTTTCAAACAGCTGACAGGATCGTAAAGCAGATGTTTGCGCTACGCTAGAAAGCGACTACAGCAGCGCTGGAGCAAGGGAAGCAGTTACGTTCTGCACAGGAGTTAGTCGCAATGAAACTACTTGCCCTACGCTAGCCTGTTCTCAAATAGCAAATTTAATCTCTTTCTGCTAATCTGAGGGCATACCTCTAACATGATGGCATACGTGCCTTTTAGATCATGCTTGCATCTGAATTGTTTACGTGAAGGACTACGTTACTTGGCCCAAGCTCTCCCATCAGAGCAGGGTCCATCTGTCCTAAGGGAGACAGTGCTCCTGGGGGAACTGGTATCACTCAGGGATCGGGGTGGAAGAGGTGCCAGCTGGCCACTGCAGACTCACCTACAATAAAGCAGTTAAGTCTCGTGGGATGGACAGTCGTGCCTAGCGTAAGGGTGGGCTACATTAACGACTGCGAGTGGAACGCTTACCTCCAGCAACACAGAAGACGTCTGATGAATGAAATACCTTCTCTCTGCAGGGAGCAGGGATACGTTTCATTAATTATTACCTTCCAGGGTGTACTCACTCGCTTCTGTCTGTGCTGAATTTCACGTAAGCCCTCTGCTGACTGTCACATACTCGCATGCCGCCTGAAGTGCTAGATGTTGTGTTCGGGTGGCTGGCGCAGCTGACAGATGTTTACAAACTCATGTTATCTGCACAGCTTCTTTTTGCCTACCCATCTGGCCTCCCCAAAAGAAATTAATTCTACCTCAGGCTGGAATAACTTACGATTGTGAAATTAACTCATAATCTGATTTTTTTTAAAGCTGGTAGCATTCAGAGATTTGCAGTTGCAGACAGTGTAGTGGTCATTTCAAATTAACCAAGCTGCGTATTTCAGATTCAGCCATTTCTAAACTGGCGGCTGGGAAGAGGCTGCTTGAGAGCCTGTGGTAAGCACGGCAGAACTCCGATTAACCAGGACTTTTGGAACGTACCCCTTGTCACAATTTGCAACATAAACTTCATGTAGGTTTAGTACAGGAGAAGGCCGAGTTCTTTAAAATCCTTATTAAATAATTAACACACGTTCCTCTCTGCTTTTAGTAGAAACAAAGAGAAAGCTCGGTTTAGGCCTTTGTGAAACTCAGTGTCATCACGGAGGCAGGTCCATAGCAGGCTTTTCCAGCCTGCGCAGTAAGAAGCTCTCCCTTCTTGCAGAACCAGCACTCTTCACTGAGAGGTGACAACGGGAGAAGTCGGTGTCTACTACCAGCATCTCCGAACAACCAACCGGTCACAGATTACTTAATCCTCTTGGGAGGAGGAAACACCAATTTCACTCCCACCGATTACCTTCGGCAAGAGTATCTCCACGAATGAATATGCTCCTGTATCTAAATCTTCCATTCTTCCCCTCAACTGATGTTAGGGCTTACAGTCCTCGAACATGAGCTGTCACCCTTCTCTTCTCCAGCTCCTGACAAATGCACTAGGGTCTTCCCTTGCATCAATTGCTGGGAGTGGGAGCACAAAAACAGCTGGGGATTTTCAACGTTGCAGTAGGATTTCAGCATAGGAATGGGCATTTCACTTGTGGGATCATTAGTTTTTCTGATCGCTCTATTACAGGAAGGCCTTCCAAAACACTACGCACATGGGGAGGGAAGACAAGACCAGAGACTATCACTGGAAAAATAGACTCATTCAGTCTAAAACCAGTCGGAGGTTAATCTCAAACTTTATCTACAGAAACGTTCTAGATATGGAAAAAGCTACCTACCTATGGAGGGAAAGGCAGAGCAAGAGGTCAGCTCTAAACTCATAGTTGTTCAAGGAACTTGAAGGTATCTCAGGCTGAGCATGGGTTTATCCCCGAGTCTGAACTCGACTCACGTTGCTGCTGAGCGGACGCGTGTTTGCGTGCAAACAAGCCTCAGCGCAGCCCTCGGGGACACAAACCTCGCATGCTGCGGAGTAGCTGTTCACTTGGGCTCAAGCTTGCACTCATCTGCAGTCGAGCCCAGCCTGGCATCTATCACATAACCCACCTGCCCTTGCAGCAGCACCAGGAGATTTGGTGCCCTGATGTTGCTTGCCACAAAGCAGCTGGGCTTTGCAGGCAGCTTGAAAGTAGGCTCAAACAGTGTGGATGTCTGCCAGCAGCAGACCCAGAGGCATCCCCCACACAGCAACAGTAACCAGTGGTACAGAGGAAATCAGAACCAGGGTAATTATTTTACTGGTATTTACCTTAGTTTAGCACTGGTGTGAATATAATCAACAGGGACAGGGAGGCAGGCTGGGCTTTTAAACCACACCTTGAAGGAAATCAGAGCGAGAAACCCGGAAGCCTGACTCGAAACATTATTCGAAGCTCGTCTATAAAGCACTGACCTACTCAATTTCAGCAGGGCAGCCTACTAGCACAGAACTTAAAAAGGCTAATCAAAGTATTAATTAAGGATTGCCTAACAACTTCAAGCCCTTTCTGCTTTCAAACTGCTCATAAATTAATTCTAATTTATACGGTGTAATAATTAAAAGTATTTTCCCATTTCCGATGAACTGAACTGTAACTGAAGCGATTGCAAATAAACATAAAAGACAGATGATAAAGACGGTAATAAGCATATTGCTACTGTGTCTTGAATAGTCACCAACACTTCTTAGTGAATATCATCTTTCACAACAACAACAAAGGATAAGAGCACAAGGCTATTTCATGCAGTCATCAAAACAAAATGCACTGAATATTATATTTCATACTAAATACATTACCCTGGCAGTTTGACACTCAACATTTCAATAGATATTGCGTCTCTCTCAACATTCCCGCTGAATTTCTGCAGATGGACTTTTAAGTATCAATGGAAGATTACTTTACTTGTCACACTAAAAAGATTTTAAAGGATGGCTGCACACACTTCATTTTTAATTTTTTTTTTTTTTAAAAGGGAAACAAAACATGAATTCAGAAACATAGGGATACTGAAAGGTCAAATGTTGTGCTCTGTAGTAATCCTTTGTCTGTAGTGTTCTTTCAGCAGCTAAACTCGCTCTTCTCCCCGATCTGTCCAGCAAACAACCGGAAGGTAAAGCTACACTAAACTAAACTAACGGCTAGCCAAATATTATCAATCTGTTGTGTATCTTCAGGGTTTATTTATTTATTTATTTATTTATTTATTTTTACTGTGCAGGTTCCTGGAGACATGTAAATACACGAGAACCTCAATTTTCACTGCAAAATCCAAGCAAGTAACCACCAAGGAAAAAAAAAAACCCTAAGTTTAAAGTGCAATATATTAGCCTAGGAAATCACGTGGATTCTGAGGTAGAGTTTTAGAAATTGGAAAGTGGGCAATGTTGAATAAAAAAATGTATTTAGCCTATGCTACTAACTAGTTCTCCGTAACACAAGAGCCTTTTGCACCTGATGCACACCTCCTCGCGTGTGCAAAGCAACCACTGACGAGGTCAGACCTCAGCAGCAATTGCCTCATCACGCACTGGATCTCCACGCAAGCATCGTCTCAACCACAATAAGCTTTGATGGGCCCTTGCTATGATACCCACTAGCAATTAAGCATCCCTGGAAGTCACCGCTCTTCTAGAAATTTAAATTTAATTTTTTTTCCGATGGGGGAAGGGGAGGGTGCTTGTTCACTGAGAACAAGTTTCATTACTCACACAGCAAATCTGCCAGTAGATGATCGTGGAATGGATTGTCACCTTTCCCTATCCATTTTGTAAAGATATTGCTTTCTTTCCAGACTGCAAGCATCACTTCTAACTGGATTTTGAATTATAATGTGAACTTTACAAAATTATTGGGGCTATTCATATCGCTAGTTAGATTCTACTGAATGGCAATATTTCCTGCCCTTCCCCACACCAGCACCTCTTAGTGTTTTATAGAAAGCAACCACGGACAGCAGAAATTGAACATTTCCAAGTAACGCAAAATATTACATTGTAGTGAGTAAACAAGGAATAAAACATTTTTATTCTTCTCCTTAAACTTATTTGCTTTTTGAAAATACTTAGGCAGCGTACAAGACACGAGGTTATTGAGAAATACAGCCAGTTCTTCTTCTTTAATTGAAACGTTTATGCTTTTTGTTCCGCTAGCAAAAAGCGACGAACAGTAATAATGCAAGATAAACACACAAGAAACTTATAGATATGATTGTAAAACAACATCACCCTAATGCTTTCATTTAATTACCCTGAAACGCATTCTATTTAATATTCATTACTCAAAAGCCAATTTAAAAGAGAAAGAGGTGAAGGGACTTATTCAGAAAGACGGACTGTCATTCACTGCAATAGTTATCTAATATACAGAAGTTAATAAAGCAGATTAATCTACAAGTCCCTTTAAGCCATCACTGAGTTTAGAACAACTGCCTCTTTGACCTCTAACCCTCCCGCTGTGCACCAGTAGCAGGTGCCAGCTGCACTAAAATTATGGCTGACGCGTTTTAACGCAAAGTCTTTTCTTACTTTGCTTCTGACCAGCAGCTGACCCTGTAGGAACGATTGTTTCATGTGCTGGCCTAAAGGCTACATAAACCAGTAACTGATAAACAAAAGCATACATACACCAGCTGCCTAGCCCGAGGGTGCACATCCAACACTGACACCCCTAGCAGTTTGCGCTGCGAGCCGAATCGCAGCTTTTTGTTCCGTACGCCAGTTCTGGACAATACTTGTTACTTCGTGGAACGAAAAACTTCTCTCCAGCCCGGGAACTGTATCATGGCTTCGATTATTAAGGGGAGATTCCCAATTTGATTTAGCGCCATTATTAAGAGCATGAAATCTTGGGATACATCCCTAATGATGATGTATTTTAACACTAAAAGTCTTAAAATCTAATTACTCGATTCACATGACAACGAACCACAACATGGCTTTAAACAAAGCAGCATCAGGAAAGACACTAAGCTCATAAATATTTTTCGATTTCTTAATTGACAACACTTGTGTAGTGACAGCTACATGTTTAGTAACATACTTGAGACTTAGGTTGCTGCTGCCTTTATACATGTGCAGTAAGTAGTGTGTATGAAAGAAAAGTAACCATATTTTTCATTAAGATAAGATGGTTTTGACATAGTTATTTTGCTGATACAAATTACACAACCACAAAAACAATCAGAGTAATGATTAAATGTAGTTATGTACATGGGAGACTACTAGTGCAAATGTTAACACATTTAAATCGGTTCCCTTCATTAAAAAAATTATATATGATATTAAACCATCAATCACATTGAAACACTGGCGTCTAAACGTATTGTCACCAGTTAAAATAAATGACTTGGAGACTGAATTTTGGCTCACTCAATATGGTGCCTTTTCCGTTGCTTAGCCACCCAAGTCTCTGCTGGCTTGGGCTACATCTGCTGTATTTCCCTCCCTTTCAATTAATAAAGAAAGTTATGCTAGTATTGGATAACATTTTTAAATTGTGCTAAGAGGTTGAAAACAGATGTCCCAGTGAAAATCTCTCTCGCTGCTGTACCACACCTTTCACGGCTCAAGCCTGCAAAAGCGGAGCACTCTGGTCCTGATTCAGCAGAGCATTTAAACACACATTTAATTTGCAGCACAGGAACCATCTCACCTGTGGCTTCGATCTGCTCTTAAAATTAAGCATACGCTCAAATGCGTGACTCGGGGTGCTCAGGTACTCAACACCTTGCACAACTGGGCTCTGCCAGTACAATTCAGATTTTTTTTCACAATGTGCTTATATGCTACCGCTTCTGCACATATTAGTCTGCACGGACCAAGCAGCACACGTTATAAAGACATCTCCTCCTGATGTTTTTATGTCAATTACTGTGCATAGCTCTACACTAGCTGTATATGACACTGAGGTTTATCTGAAAAACGAAACATTGCTGATTTTACTACATAAAAGGGAAAAAAGGAAAGTGGCAATCTATAATACATTTTTATGTTAGTAATAGCACTTGTTTTTTCATGGCAACTGGCATCTTTACTTTCTGTTATACGTTCACTATGCAGCGTTGCTGTGCTGCCTCATTTAGTGCATCTTAGTCACCCCGTTAAGTCACGAGGGCTCGGCTCAAACGAGCACGCTGTTGATGATTTCAGCTACGAACGCTAAGCCACACAGCCTCCTACTACCGCAGCGCTGCCCAGCTCGCCCTCGCTCCCTTTCTCAGCACTACCACGCTCACCGTTACCCGTTTCCCCAAAGCCCCCCATCTCTTTGCTCACCCACACACCTTTCCCCTGCCTTCCGCCATACCCCCACCTCTCCCAGAGGCCCCTCTCCGGCCTGCGCGTGGCAGCGCTCCGCCGTATCCCCCGCCACAATAAATGCCACATCCCCTGCCGGTTTCTCCCTGCTGCAGCACGCCTCGCCTACTGCCCCCCGAAACGCCGATCAGTCGGAAGGGCTCAGCGCCGGCACAGCCTCGCTCTGCGGCCACCTAGGCCCAGAAGCAGTTCTTCGGCAGAAGCGCGCCCTGCTGAGGGCCCACCTGGGCTGAGGAGCGGAGCGTACCTGCCAGCAGCCAGCCGCCCGGGCCGCAGAGCCAGGAGGCACGCGCCTTCTGGTTCGCTGCTGGCCGCGCCGAGGAGGCATGCGGTGCCTCCCCACCTCTGGGCAGGCCGAACAGCACTCAAACCCTCGCAGGCACCAGCAAGTCACAGAGATTGCTTTGGCCCCATACTGTTTCTTGGCACAGCCACTGCGCAGACCTCGCCTAAACATTTGTACTACGTTCAAACTTCCAAAAAAAAAAAAAAAAGTCAATGTCATTATCCACAAGGCTTTCCTGAAAATGATACGCAGAATGTAATCATCATGCAATAACCTTCCTCGTTCGCCACCCCGGCGCATAATGCAGCTCTCCAAGAAAAGCCCAGAAAGAGAAGTGAGCACTGAACTGCCACTGAAATGCTATTTCTATTGAACCAGCCAACCAAACAATTATCCCCTTCTGCATCAAGCATGGACTGATTTCAGTGGTGCATAAGCAAATGAATTCTTTACCTACCACGCATGGCGCTTAGGAGCATTTGTCAGACCCGCGGGTGGAAGATGCTACGAAACTGATTGATTTTTGGAAAGAACTAACGCGAGCAGTACTTTACCATTCCAAAATGGGACTAACAGCCTAATCCGCACAACGCTGCGAGATGAGCGTAACAAAAGATAAAGGCAGCACCTTGAAAGCAAAAAATTACACTTTCTTTTATAAAGCAGACCAAATATGGGCTTCACCTGTTTCATTTGACATCAAAACATCACTCCTAAAGTAACAGCATATGAAGGTAGAAGCCTTTTAAAATTATTTATTAAAATTCTTCTAATGCAACGTAACGTAACAGCAACAGTTGAATTTAATAAATTTAATAGTGCTTTCTAACCGTATAGCTCAAATTACTTTATGCAAGTTAATCGAGTTTCGCTGTAAGACATCTTCTGGAAGCGGGTGTTTGCAGATGAAGCGCAGGCTAAAGGAGCTTGCCCAGGAAAACAAAGCCCGTGGCACCGAAAAAAAGGAGGGCCAAAGCCAACACCCATCGTTAGGCTTTAAAAGGATGCCAGAACTTGCACCTAAGTATTACAAAGCTGTTTTGCTTCTAGGTTGCCTACAGCTCCTGTTTTGTGCAGTCACACCCACCTACTCAAAACCTGAGCTACTGCGGGGTGCACCGCAGCAAAGGAAACACGAGCGGACAGGCCTCGCTGCCCCTGCCCGGCTCCGCAGGCGGGGGAGGAGCCGCGCCCCGCCGGGCCCCGCCGCACCCAGCACGGCCCCAGCGCCCCCCGTGCTGCTGGCACAGCTGCTCCCCCGCCCTTTGCCAGGCGCCGCGGGCACCGCCGCGGCCCCCCGGCCCCCGGCCGCGGCCCGCGCCGCGCACAGCCCGGCCCGGCGCTGCCGCCGTCCCGCCGGCAGGGGGCGCCGCCGCCGCGGGGCAGCGCCGCGCTCCCCCCGGCCCGGCCCGGCCCGGCCGCTCTCCCTCCAGGCGCGCCGACTCGAGCGCCTATCGCCGAGGGATTTTTTGCCCGCTAAGGCGTAGCTAAATGAGCACCTACCCCCGGAGTGGCGCGGCGCGGCGCGGCGGCGGCGCGGGCGCTCTCCCCTGGGGCCGGCGGCGGCGGGGCAGCCTCGGGCGGGAAACCCACGGGCCGCAGCGCCGAGCAGAGCGAGCCCAGGTCGGCTCCCTGCCCCTTCAAAGCCAAAAACCGAGGGCGGCGAGCCCCGGTGCCCTTCCACCGCCGCGGGCACGGCCGGAGGGGGCTGCTCCTCGCGGGCCCCGGGCAACTGTCGTTACCGGACTGTACTTCCAGGGATCCGAGTGGAAGCAGTGTTCCCACTAGTAAATAATTGCAGTTATCATTGCATCAGTTTAGCTTAAAGAGCTGACAAACCTCGCTAAACTCAAAGCACAATTAGTCATTAGGGTCTAGTTTTTCAGCACTGTTAAGCAATTTGTAACCCATTCCTTTTAATAGGGTTATGCATTACTTAACCGACACAGATGTCTTGAAACTGAAACCGCTGGTTATGAAGCAGCAACCTTGTTCATTAGCTTCCATGATAGTCAAATCATCTATAAAAACAGTGTTTAATGGCCAGCCGATGAATAATCAATGTCTCACTTTTCATCCGAGTGTGAAAATGAGAATAATCTAATACCTCGTCCCGCTGGTGAAGCGCGAGGCCTTGGGTTGCGTTTCCATTCAGGGCTGATTTATAACCCAATGGAAACCTGATGTAAACATATGATCAATGAGTCCCATCATTGCTGATAATAACCCCCAACCGGCCCACTCCCTCCTCTCAAAAGCCATCCCTTTAGGCTATTAGTTTCGTCCAGCTAATCCTCTCCACGATTTCTGCCTGCTGCTTTTACCTCGGCCATCCGTTCAGTCCAGCAGACTCAGAAGTAATTTTATACGCAGCAGAGAGCGGGTGGAATTGATTTTTCACTCAGTGCTCCGTTCCCATCTGAATAATTATCAATTTTACTGCCTCATAAAGGGAAGAGTCAAAATTTCAAATCAATTCAAAAGAGCTTCTGAGACTACAGAAACCGTGCATGAGAATAAAGGTCAAAGTTGTCAGTGACCTCGGGAGATGATGTCAGATATTAGTACACTGAGTAGTTGACATCACAGGCACTCAATATGATATGACTAGTGCTAATGCAAATCATATTTATGCTGACTACTGGAGACCAGCCATTAATATTTAAAAGAGTATGCGAAAGCCTGCATTTAAAATAAATATAATATATTCTACAGCATATGAAGTTAATAAAGACAGATCACCGCTTAGTCATACACTCTAAATTGAAAGATTACTGCGTATTAACAGATAAAATATTACATTAAGGGTGCCGCAAATGCAAGAATAGCATCCTGGACTCTGGACTTTGTCCTTTACATTCAAATCCTTGCACACACGGCACAATACTGAATCATTTGACATAACCAAACGCTGACTTCTTTCCTAGTTTCTGCAAAACCCCTATTCGACAAGGAAAGCGTGAGAAACGTGACAAGGAAATCGCATCACATCTGATAAGGATGTCAATAATAAACATTATTAATCTTCTCACAACATGCTATACGCTGTCAGGAATATATTAGTTACCATTAGTTACTTTTCACTTTCAATTAGAATAGCAAACAAACGACAATGACAGCTGTGTGACGACTGTAACCCTATGTGAGTTTTTCTCCAAACGACAGCATACCTATTAGAAAAACAAAGATAACCACAACAGCTATCTGCATTTTGATAATAACTTCTGTTTTTGTTAAAGCATCCAAGACTTGTGAAACATGTCTCCTGAAACGGTGTCTTTGAAACTGTATCAGGAATCCAGGGATTCTTGTACATACAGGCATGCCGAAATAGTTTAGTGAAATTTTAACAGAATGTCGCATAAAGTAAATTTGGAGATACGTAACTATTACTATACTGATCTCACTGTAATGCACTGGGGCTGTAAGAAACGTGAATGAGCTGGGAAGGGTAAATCTTTCCTAAGCACTGCAGCGACCACTTCCTGTTCCAGAAGCATGAAATTTAGTTTCTATTCTACTTACCTTTAGCCAAAAAAATCCAACTATGAGTCACCTACTGCAAAATAAAATATTCAAACTCAATAGCACACAGCCATTCAACTTACACATCTAACTACCAAAATGTGTGGTTCAATGCCATAAATTCTTCTTCCTCCTCCTAAAATATTTGAGAGCTTTCTCTGCCATTTTTCTATAGAAATATATTGGTGATCTCGCATACCTTATTTTACGCACAAAAATGAAACACAAATAAGTTTTAAGGTGGCAATGCACAGCAAAGTACAGTATCCATGCTCTTCAGCCTGACAAAACATTTTCCACCTTTAGTTGTCATGAGAACACAGCTGAAGCTGGTCAGGGAGGTTAATTCCGTTACTAAATGGCCAACGTTACCCTGGTGTTCAATCCTAAAGATTAGAAAAGCATAAAAATTCAGAAATTCAAAGAATCACCTGTTGTAATACCTCCGGGTTCTGGTGCATGAAATGAAGCAGTCTTTGTCCACCCTGTGAAGCCGCTCTACCTCTTAGAGTCTTCTTGCCTTCTTTAGCTATGTGCTTGAAGAGGTAGGTAACAATGTAGTCTAAACTAGCGCAACAGCTGGAGGAGACAATTGTATCTGCATTTAAAAAAAGAAGTTTTGAAATTATTTCCATAAAAGAAGAATTAATAATGATATTTTGTAACACTCGGCTTAACTTTAGCAATCTTTTTGCCCTCAGGCTAACCGATACCTCAACAAGACTATTTCTCATGCATGCAGTGGCCAGCTCTGAGGATTACTTTTACACACAGTGCTATCACTCCTTCACTTCACGAGTGGCTGGATGCCTCCATGCGCTAAACGTCCTATGAATTTTAGTGGGATCCTGTAGGAATGCAGCCACTCCTCTGCACACTGGCAAGTGCATAGCGCGACTGCATGGGTATTCACTTTCACATCCAGAAGACTCCAGATGCCTGAAAACTAAAATTCTGTTTTGATGTCCCTACTGAAGAGGCAAGGTTAAATCACAAGAGTTACTGTCAAGCTTTTTCCTCAAGTAGTATTTCACAATGCTTTCCTGTCCCACATAGCCTACAATCAGCATGTCAGACAGAACACAATATATAAGGGCTGTGAAAGGTAACACGAAGGTTATCGCAGAACAGGCAACGGTTGCTTTGTTTAACAGCTAATAATTCAAGTAAGTTAAAATATATTAAATAAGGCTGGCAACATAACGACAGTCACTGGCTAATATTTCTTAAATATCCCCAAAACAGAAATTCATGGCAGCAAAGGAGGATACTGTTGGAAAGCAGAAGCAAAAGCCACTTCATATCTTTACTTACTGTTTCTATAAGTAAGGGAGATTAAAAGCTTAAACCTATTTGCAGAGTAAATGTGTCTGCCTGATTTATGTAAGTTATTTTGTTGCTAGGTGTTGCCTGCTGTGCCGCTGCTGTGAAAGAGGATTCTGTTCACTTATATGCATCAGCATGATGAGGATAACAGTGTTCTGGTCCTTGTTGCTCATGCACTCTCCTCTCCTCTTCCTCTTGAAAACAGTAGTGCAGCCCTTCCCCCTTACCAGCTGCTGCTTCCTTCTGGCCTGACACCTGAGAGATTTCTTGGCCCCATGAACAGTGGCTGCAACTTCAACACTTGCAACTGTGATCTCTCCCAGCTCCAGTTTTGTAGTTTTGGTTAGAGACACGTTTTTAAAGAACTGCTGGTTCCTCATGATACCAGCAGCAGCCGAAGCAATATGCATACATTCAGTGTTTTACCTTGCTGGGTGCAAGGTTTAGCCATAACTGATATTCTCTGCAATTGCAAACATCGTATCCAAACGAGTGGAGCATTTAGGACTCTCTCTTTTTTCCACTGACTTCAGCTAGAACTTTTCCAGGCCCTTTATAGTTCACAGTATTTATTTTAGATGGGCCACTAGAGTAAGAGATGTGTGGGGGTTGCAAAAGGAATTAAACTGTTAAAATGCTCATTTTCAGGGAAAAGGGATTAGAAGGATCCAATTAAATGTACCTTGAATTCTTTAAACTATGCTAATTTGGAGGCCTGCCAACCTTGCAGTGTTCATTTCAACACATCCCCCTAGACACCAAAGTATTTTGATCCGTGTCTGTTTAACTCCTTAAGCTCTGTGCTGACACTGTTAACTCTTCGCCTCCCAAAAACTAATTGTATTTTTCTAAGAGCATTTTCAAATAAATTCTGAGAAACCATTTACAGGCGAACCAGCTACAAATGGACTCCTAAGGCTTGACTCTCCAAAGCATCCGGCTGACTTGCAGCAGGAGGTTAAAGTGATCTAACAGCTCACGGAAGTGAGCTGGGATGTCGTCACTCTGTCTCCACTGGACCAACAGACATCCCAAGATCGAAGTCAGCAGAGCAGGCTCTTAGAAAAACGTGGCCTGCGCAAGGCTGAGTTCAAAGTTACGATGTCGCCAGAGCAGACGGCAGAATCATTGCGTTCTCAACTAAGAGTCCTGCATATAAACTAGAAATGCAATTCATGGTGGAATTGAATCACCATCAATAACAACAAGTGAGGTATTTGAAAATACATATTTCATAGGAGGGCTCTGCTGTATTTCTAAACCAGCGCTTAACTCTATTTCTTTTTAAATTGAATAATACAAAGTAAATCACTATCATCAGTTTACAAAACAGCAGTAGTTCTAAACATGCTGATACTGTACAAGTAGATATTTTACATTCGACAGTAAGTGATTTTAGCAGGACAGCAGACAGGTCTGGGCTATCATTTGCTCATGAGAATCTGATATGAGTGTTAAGAGCTACTTAAATTTGCCCATAACTATATATCAAATATGCTTCTCTATGCTCATTTTTCCTTTTGATGGCAAGGATATAACAGACAGGGAGCGTCAAGCAAACTCCCTTGAATGACTCTTCTGGGCATGTGGAACCTTGTGGTGGAGCAGAATAGTGCTCTCACTAAATCTTAATGAGACAAGCCAGGCAACCAAATAAATACAATAAAGAAGTGAAACAAGGAACTACCAGTTCTGGGCCATAGACAGAAGAAATGAATGGAAAAGACAGAGCAGAGACAGTAATAAAAACTCTGAGAGGAAAGCTTGGATAATCAGGAAAAAAAGCAGTCAAACCAAGTTTCTCACTTCCAGTCAACTCTCATTACCTGGGAACTAATTTGGGGGGTTTTGAAGCAAGCAGACTATGGTCACAGAGATGCCAAATCCAGCTCCAGAAATAGTTCAGTACAACTCTGTTCATCCAAAACTGGGCTCTATGGACTCTACCTGCTGGCTAGGTAGGTGCTGGCGGGGGGGAGGGGACAAGGCTGATGACTCTGGGCAGCAGTCATCATCATCATCATCATCGATTGGCCCTTTTTGTTTTCTTCTTCTCCAGTATGCATTCATTTTATGTTTCTAGGGCTGAATTAACATGCGCTTTTTTTTTTTTTTTTCTTAATCTGTGTGTTTTTGCCTTATGTAGGCAATCCCAATCAGCCACTAGTTCAAGTAACCGAAAATTGAGCACGAAAATTGAGCTAGCATGGGTTATGCCAACATAAAAATATGTCAACAAAAACCCAAACAACTCGAGGATGCCTTTTGGTCTTAGCGATATGACAACAGCATGCTGAAGGGGAATTGGTTTTAAACAGTTTAATGATATTACTGAATCGCTGCAAATTAAAAGATTTTGTGCTGTTTTGCACATAAAGGTAAGGAGAGAGAGTTAAGTGGTATTTTCCCTGTCCATCAATTTTCTTACAGTTCAATACCAGCATTATTTGCCTTTGAGACTAAACCTGGAAAGTAAACGGATTTAGCAATTTAACATCTAAATTAGGCAGCGAGACAGAAAAAATGTTTTGCTTTTTCCTCAATGAATAGCATACCATACTATTAATCATACGAGAATTAGAAAAGCTTCGCAGAGATCACTGACAACACACCGGGCAGACTACGTTAAAAGGCTCTGATCCACTGGGTCAGCTGTGAAACAGCCAGGTAAACACTTCAAGTAAAAGAGAACTAGCAGAGTGTTTATCCTCACAAGAAAAGCTTAGATGAGGACTTCCATTATAGCTGATTTACAGCTAGGGGCTTCCTAAAGAATACATATTATTTCACAGGATTTCATAAAGTGTGGAATCAAGCAAGGTATTTATTCAGACTCAGAACGCACATTCCTTAGAAATAACGATGTGGGGAATGTTTATCCTATAGCTGAGCACAGTGACAGCCTCAAAGGTTTCACATTCATAAAGGGCACAGGGGAAAGTCAGATACCTTTTTCCATGAAACAGAAGTGATCGCCTGGTATTTAATTTCTAAAATAAAAAGCTAAAATAAAAATTTCATTTTTATAAGCATTTCTGAAAATGCCTTGTATGTTCTCATCAGTTTAAAACACCATTCCGCCTCAGATGGCTTAGAGCCTTGACCCTGTTATTGGGGGGAGATGTTTTTGTGGCATTGATAAAATTCAGTGAAAAAGCCATGCTGAGTTACGCTTGCCCACTTACCAAGGGCATAAGGATGCACGTGACCAATTAAGAAACACTTTTATTGCACTGTCCAACAGTTGGAAATGCCCCAGATACCAGGATTTTCAAAGGAATCAAAGTTTTAGAAGCATGAATCTTAAGAAAATACAGTGGCAGGTAACTAACTCCCAAGATGATGATAAAACCTGTATTAAGAGCTAAAAACTCAAAGAGCAGTTCATCTGGACATGTCATTATAATGAGTGTGGAAAACTATTCACTTCACTACACAAATAAAACTTCTTGAACACAAAAGATGAATTCAATGGCTTACATGGATAACATACATCAAACCTTCAGTGAAGTTAGGTGAAGTTAAAAAAAAATCCTAAATACTTTGTTTTAGTCTCCTACATCATTTGTATTTGCTTTAGGTGATGTAAGCATATTAATCAAAAGTGAATTGAAGGAGTCCATTGGCTATGTAAGTATATTAAGCAACAGTGAATTGAAGGAGTCCATTGGCCAAGAAAGTCTGTGGTTTACAGAATATGAAAAAAAAAAAGCTGTTAAAATTTCTGTTGATACTTGTATCGGGAAAAACATCAGGAGTTCAAATCAAAGTTTTCTTAAAAAAACTACATTCCTAAAAATGGATAATTCTTCATGATGAAACTCCCAAACACCTAAAACACAAAAGTTTTACACTACAATTTGAAATACATACTTTTGTTACCCACTCACCCCCCCTCCCCCTTGAGTGAGAGGAGCAACAGTTTTTGAGGGAAAAAAACCACAACACACAAATGCCGAGGAGTATATAGGTTTTACATTTTCTTCTCTCTCTTTTGCATGAATTCAAATTGGGTTTCAAAGAAACTGCTGAAGAAAAGTTGGTATGCTAGTGAATTATTAAAATGAATATTTCCTCTATCTCAAATGGAAGAGATGTAATGCCGAATAGTAACAGAGATGACGGAGGCAGCTTGCTAAACTGGTAGCTGTCAATCAAGCCAACCTTCAGCGCAATATATCCGTTTGCAAACAATAAACGGGCAGACTCACAGCAGAACCATCCTACAGGCGGAAATTGCTGTACCATCATTATATATGACAAAGCACTCAAAATATTTGGGGGAAGATGGATTTCAGCATTATATAATAAAATGACCTGAATACTTCTTTACTACTGTTGCTTAGCTATTCCCTTCCCATTTTCTCTCTAAGAATGGTTTCCCTCTCCCAGCAGAAACTGCTGAATGTGTTTAACATAGCAAACGCTCAGCGAGTCTTGGTGCATTCGTGCATTCCTATGGGGCTTGACTGACACTTGGCGGTAATGAGAAACACTAGCTATTACAGAGAAGCATCTATACACACAACTGTTAAGACATTCCCATTTTTCTCTTAATACACCGCCCTAGTCAATGAATGCTACTGTAAGGTTTTAAGTAGCTTCCCAGTCAAAAAATGTATAAATGCATGATACTCTTACATGATCAGAATGTAACTAATTTATTTTTTCTTCCCCCAAATGCCCTGTCTCCTTCTCCATATCCCAAATGAATTTTAACTATCCTCTCCCCAAATAAAATTTTCAGACAGTAATCTGGTTTTAAAAAAAAAAAAAAGTAAATTAAACAGTGCAAGAGAATTAAATGACCTGCAATCAGACTGCTGCATTTTTATCATCATTCAAAGTATGCTTCTGTTACACTGATTCCACTCTACAGTGGAAGCACATTCAGGAAATACCGAATAATTAGAAAATCAAGTTTCTCTTTTCTCCTGATAGGGATATCTTTAAATTTCTCAAATCATATCATAGCGATGCAGAAGAAGCACTATTTACACAACAGCTAAGCTGATCAAATAAAAACAAAACCCTGCAGATTCCTGTAAGCACACTAACACATTTTACTTCTGCCTGAGCTTTGCTGAAAACCTCTCCATTAACGTTCAGAGTTACAAAAGAACCGTAACTACGTACTCCTTGAATTCTTTCTCTAGCCGAGTTTAAGTAAATCTTACCTAGTGCAGTAAGTCCTTCAGATATTGAGGTAAGAATATAGATTAGGACATGGGGTTCTAAACCGGTAATGAAACTCATATGATCTTGGGTCAGACATTCCAAAAGCGGGTAGTAGGCCTGGCTTAGTTTTCGATATTGCTGAAAAAGAAAGTACACATGCAGAGTAAATATGGATAGTAACGTGGATTGATACATTAGCAACAACATTAACAGCTGATCGAACAATTATTTTACATATTTTTATGTGATAAATGTTAATTCAGCCACTAAATCAGGCCCTTTTTATAGATAACATATTTGCTGTTTTATGGTGTATTCCTGCTTTTCAAATTCACCACAGAATATAAACTCACTCTTTGTCTAAAATAAACTCTTTGTAATACCATAATGCTATCATGCTTTCACACGCTACACAGCTATCAGCCTAGTAAAAGCAGCATACCGTTTTGTTCAGGGCGTCAGTTTGACGGGACTGCAGCCGGTAGGATCCTTAGCAGGAATCCTTTTTGAGATTTATCACAGATTTCCCAAAAGCACCTCCGAGATACACTTTTGTACTTCAGCTCACTGACTTCCAACAGGCTCTACGCAGGCAAAGGCACCTGCCCGAACCCACTGGCGCAATCAGCATCTTGCTCTTAACGACCCTTATTTAAGGTATTTATTTTTGGAATTGCTTGGAAAGTGCCAAACGTGTACATTTTACTATATAGCCAATAAACTAGTTTTGTCTGAGAGCAACTTTTCCACTTCTAAGGACTGTCTTTTTTGCGGCAGGCACAAATGTGGGTACTAACCATCTCTATCTAGTTTGCCCCTTACCGCGAGAAATTGGCAGTTCTGAACAAAAACGTCATCAAGAAAGCGTCACAGTTCAAATTAAGGCTGATACTGCACAAGACTTGCTGTCTTCCCGCAGGGGAGTGGGAACATGGCGTATATGGTGAAGACGGCAAAATAGCGTGCTGTAGTTTTTAATCTTGCAGAAAATCTTGTAGAAAGTTAAAAATCTTGTGGAAAATACACAGTTACAATTTACAGATCGAAACTAAGTGTAGAGCGGCTGAATCTCTGGGGATGGTATACAGCGCGCCCAGGCAATTTCAATAGGTATACAAATATAAAAAGGGACAGAATTTTGCTGTTCTCTTTTCAGGACAAACTTATTAAAAATTCTGGATATGCTACCGTCTCACACGCAGTCCTATCATACCTGCATTTTAGATGTCGCTATATAAATAAATTCAAGTAATTGGACTGAAAACTGCGTTTGAGCTGTTCTAGATCCCTCTGTCTCATTATAACAATGCAAAGCCTGTGGTGGTGCTATTTCATATTTCACGTAAAGACTCCCAAGATGAGTAATTGCTTACTAGCAAGTCACTGTGGGATACTGAAAGCAGCATTTTGACAAAGGCCTGAAGTACATTGTCAAAGTGGTTGTCCCCGTACAACTTGAAGACGCCAAAGCTGACATAATTTCCACATAAGGCAGATTTGAGTGCAGAGTAACAGATGGAAATACCCTTGAGTTTCAACGGATAAACCTGATCTTTTGACAAAGTCCCAAGAGAGAGGATCTGATTACCTGTTTTCATAAAAAGAAAGAAAGAAAGAAAGAAAGAAACTTTTATAAGCAGGTGAACATCTAAAATATTTTGAAGGCACTATCTAAATTAATTTTTATTGGTCTTTATTTTCATTAATATTTGCAAGAAAATTTGTTTCTGCTATTGATGTAAAAGATCGGTTAAGCAGGCATGACTAGAGCTTAAAAACAACCAAAGAATTAGAATGCAAAAATAAAAATATAAGCTATGCAATTCCCGTCCTTGAGTCACACCCATGACTGGGTCTGTTAACATGAATTCCTGAATCTGAACAGAGTTGCAACACACGGTCTTACAGTTTCACATGCTGTAGCATAGCCTGGTTTTGATCCATTACCATGAAGGTCTCTTGGGATGGTTGCTGATGTGTACACACACTTAATACATCCCTCAGAAAACAAATATGACCATTACAAAAGTCTCTATTTTACCAGTCACAGATGGGAATGACTTTAATTAAACTCCATGTTTATAATGTAAAAATAGCAGCTAACTGTAAATATTTTCTGTTGCTATGAACAGGCAACAGTGACTTTTGGCTCCACTGAGCAGCAGCACAGTAAGTCCCTCCGCAATCCTCCATACCAATCTAACTATTCATAAGGCCTCATTACCAAGTTTTCTAAGTATCTTGTAATAATTTAATGCTCATCTTCACAACACCCCAGAGTTAGTTTGCCTTCATGACTAAAATGTGTTTTTAGAACCTGAAGCAATCGATGAAAGTGAGCTGGAATAGCGGAAACGAACACAGCAAAGATCAAGCACTTCAAGCACTTAAGTTCTACCAGGAGGCAGCCTCATTAGGTCAACCTCAACTGACACTGCCCTTCGCAAGCCTGGCCAAGTGCCTGCTCTTCACTCTGTTATTACTCAACAGTAGCCCTTGCTTGTTAACTATAACTGGGCAAAAATAACACATAACCTTGCCTTTTTAAAAGTATTCTTATAAATAAAAGCACAACAGTCTACAGATCATACGCTCAACTCACCTGCTTTCCGTATCTAACTTAGTGGTCATGACTATTATGATATCTTGGATCAAGGATCCACAAGTGAATTGGACCATTCACTGCTTAAAACTCCAAACACTGCCAGCTGCGAGTGGTAGTTATGACAAATTTTGCTTCTACAAAAGGCTATTCAAATATGCCCCTAAAAATCTTGCCCAAGGTCGCCTAGAAATCACGGCAGAGAATTAGGGAACCGAATCCGAGCCTCACATAGGACACAGAATAACAGTTGAAAGAGTGAATCACTTTTTTTCCTCCACATGGTTGGCTATTAAATAGTAGTGTGGCAAACTTGGCAATTATTATTAGTGTCCACTCAGAACTAATGTTTAAACTAATAAAAGCACAAGGACATAATGTTGTCTAATACAAATTATGGTCTGATACTAAACTGTGTCTTCTCATAGCTCTCCTTTCCACCCATGCAAATTCCCACCGGCAGATCATATGCCTGCCTTACTTTCATTCTTTTCCTTAAAGTTACTGGTTACCAACATGGAAGAATTTACATTTTACGCTTTGAAAAACGAGACGGAACACCTTCCTTCTAAACACGCAACACATCAAAACATCACTCATTTGGTATAGTTTAATGCAACATCATAAAGATAGTTACGGTTTAAAATATCGACGTTCTTCATCGCCGTTACCTAATACAAGGCAACATATCTGGCAGACTGTAAAGGAAGAGTACACGAGTATAATAAAAAGACCGGGCATCCAATCAGGGAATCACTTAGAAGTAGTAACTGAGGCCTGCAAGAAGTGGGAATGGCATCACTAGAATTATGGAAGACAGGAGAAGAATCAAATATTTAGCTAGGAAAGATGGTCATTTACGATCAAACTTGAGCTCTCTTGATACGAAACGTTTTAAAGTTTATGAATGAAAATAAAGAATGTTGATGATACTGTAAATGGTCACGTAAGTACCTCTATGTACCTCACCGAACAGTGAGCGTCACGAATACAGTGCGACTGGGGAAGAGGATACCGTTGCAGTGACTGCTACTGGACAGAAATTCACTCCAAATGGTGTTAAACCTGTTACCCTAAAAATGACCTCTACCCAAAAGACCCTCTTTAAAAAGCAGAACACATCGGAGAAAGAGAAGCATCTTCTAGTATACCTGGACTGCGCTTACTGTAATACTTTATATTTTCTAGAGATTATATTTGAAAAAAATTAAAATAAAAAAGATAAAACCCTTTTAGCCTCCGACAGCACTCCACTTACGACATCCCAGCCATGTGATCTGAATTAGCCTTAGTCTTTTTGGCAAGACTTACTCTAGTAAATGAGAAAATCAGTGAATTTCAAATTCTAGAAAAAGAAAATTCAGTTCTGCCTGTGAGATAAAGTGGGAAGGTGCACACTTCTTTTTTTGAAAGCCACTGTATAAACAGGGGTGTACAATTCTTACAACAGAAGACAAAAAGATCAGTGTTTCATAAGCTAACCTTATTAGGTTTTCTCCACTATTAAATCCTCTGTTGAAAAGCTCTACTTTTATAATACAAATACGTATCTGGCTTCAGAAATAAGGAAAGGCAAAGTTCTAGACCCACGGAAAGGAGCGACTTTGAGTTTATCGCTCCCAGCATGGCACCACGGGGTCTTACCTCCTTGAAGCACTTGCTGAAATATGCAACAACAGATGGAAAGAGCTCAGGAGTTGTCAACACGGCAATTAGCTACTTAATATGGAAATTATTTGGAAGTCAATGGAAAAACCGGAACGTTGAGGAAAGAGGTGGAAAGAACCTAGGAACACTTTAGCCTGGGAACACACTCTAGCAGGTGGCACGTTACGGCAGATCTTCCATCATTTTTATTACTTCCAGGAGAAAAAAAAAAAAAACCCAAACCCTCTCTACCCTATAATTAAAACTTTAAATCCATTTATCAACATAACACACATTCAAGAGTGGAAGGTACAAACCCCGCTCTCTCACACTGCCTCACCCTGGACAGGACCGACAAGAGGAGATCAGGGCCCAGCCCTTTAATGAAAATCCGGAGAAGAATTTGGGAGCAGTGCAAGGTAAAAAGCTGCTTTTTGCAAGCAGCTAATGTCCACAGAGAACTGTTCTGTGTTCATGGACTCATTTTAAAAGGGCCTAGAAGTAGGAACAGATGATTACAAATTAGCAACAGAGGAGAAAGACCTTGTGGTCCCCATTACCAATGCCCCAAGCCATCAACCGATGATTCAGTGGATAGAGCGCTAGAACAAAGACCAGTGCTTTAGCATTAGTTATGGAAAAAAATATGAAGTATGGTGCTATGCCTGACTAGATAAAAAAAATGATCTAGTTGCAACAGTTAGCAGGAGCTTCGGGGGAATATTTTTACACACCATGGATACTACTAAACATAAACCAATTTACTGAGCTACTTGGAATCAGGTCAAGAACAGCTCTTCAGCCACGGAGGGTCGGTTTACATTTATAATCCTTGGAGCTGAGGACCAAAATACATTCTTATTCACTTCTATTGTTAAAAGAAACAATTCAAAGAAATTAAATTAATGTAATAATGATCTTTTGCCTGCAGAATTTAAAAATTGTGTGTGAAATTCATAGCTCTTGTCAAAATGAAAACTCTGTAGAGACTAATCAGGGAAGTTTTGGGCTCACTACTGAGTTTTAAAAATAAAACAAAATAATCCACCTTACACCAGATTCTTACAGCTCTCTGCACAGCATATTCCCGCCTCCCTCTTGCACGTGGGTGCATGTCCGGGCGGGCACCTGCCCTTCCCCTTCCCTCCTAACTGCTCCTACAGTAGCAGCTATCAGACAAATATCGCTACCTTACGGCTGAGCTTCATTTCAGCAGGGCTTGTTCTACATCTCAGTCCAAGAAGCAGTATTTCTAATAATACGACTAAAGCGTGTTTTGGTATGTGTGAATTGGGTGGAAGGTAAAAGAGGACTTTGGTGAGCTTAAACAAAGCTTGTGAAAATTTACCATATTTATCGAGAAAAATTTATGTTGTGCCTTTTCCTCTTTCATATTTTTTATTATTCACTGCTGCCCCATAAAGACTGTTTTGAATATATGCTTTCCAGGCACTTAAAACGTTAGGGCAGTATAAGGAAGTGGCCATAGGTAAAAAAAAACAAAAGTAAAACATGAATCACAAAGATGGGAGCTGGCTTCACAAGTACTTTTTTAAAGCTTCCACAACAACAAAGCGTGCGTAAAATCTCTCAAATCAGCACAACGAGCATGCACAGAGCCAAGATAAATTTGCCAAAAATCCAGGTTATGAAATTTGAGTCCGTAATGAAGAGCAATATATTGTGGAACAACAATCGTGAAAGAGAGGAGAGGAGAGGAGAGGAGACTAGCAGTAACTGAGAAAAGTGAGCACTCCACTTTCAAGCTAAGCTGCTGATTAAAAATACCCATTATACAGCAAGAATCAATTTAACCAAAAATTTGAAAAAGAACTGTTATCTTATTAAGTTGCTAGCACTGAATGGATTACCACACTAAGTTTTGAAATACATGTTCTAGAAGCAATTTAAAGCTCATTAGAAATAATTGTGTCTGGCTACTGGAAAATGTGGTAAAATTTAATCCACATCCAAATGCTACCTGGGCTGTGAGAACAGGAAATTGTTTTGTGCTACTGTGGCTAACCTCACAGCTGACCTTGAGCAGTAACTGCTCGAACAGCTGAAAGCTGAAGCAAAATTAAAAACTTACATCAAAGTATATCATGACAGAATGTAGATAAATAAAAACAGCATATTGAAAATATTATTTTTATGTCAGTCTCCTATAATGAAAGGGAAGAGGTTTACTAAAATGTAAAGAAACCACAGAACAAGAAATAGATGGTCCCAGGATGCACCGAAACATCATTCCTGTACAACTGGGCGTCCAAAGACACATAGCAAGGAGAGTTGTACATACCGAATTACAAGTGAAATATCCTGGCGATGAGGAACGGTGGGCTCTACAATTCCAAACCCTTTCAATTTTCTCCTCTCAGTTGCTTATTTTAAATCACTCCATCAGGCTGGCTCTAGCCCTAGCGGACAAGCCACAACACCTTTTGCCAAGCAGCTGCACAGCCCCAACGAGGGTAAGTGACTACCTAAGCGCTTTGTGCATCCTGTGCCAGGGTGTGCAACTCTGGAACACGCAGCATACACAAAGTCCCCTTAGCCAGAATTTGTCTGCAGCGCTGTATAAACACCAGTAATAAATCAGGACAGGGCCAGGACGTGCCGGTACTCCCCTGAACACAAGGCAGGATCTGTTGAGCAGAATTAAGCACTCATTGAGGTGCTAATTTTCAGAAAACAATATACATTTTAAATTTTATTCACTGTCAACCCGAAGCTGCTTAACACATCTTAAAAATAGGCATTTGGGATTTTTTTTCCTGTTTCGCAGAGCATAAGAAATCACTGCCTACCAGCCTAGAGGAATAAAAAATGTATATATTTAGTCTGCAGTAAAGAAGAGAATTCAGCATCCATACTCACATGCACACATATTCATGCCAGTGAAATTTCCGACAGCAATTATGAAGTATTTTTCTTTACACGATCTGTGCATCACTATTACACATGCGAGAGAAGCAGGGAAAAATCCTGTACTAACATAAACGTAACCTTCACTTACCAACGGAAACCACAGTACGATTAAGCCACACGTCTGTTAATCGTTTGCTCTGTTTGCGGATTACGTTCTTCTACGAGGAGAAGGCCGGCGCACCCGCTGGGTGGGGGAACCCGTCTTTCGCGGGGAGAGCCCCGAGCTCCGGGCGGCAGGCCCAGGCCCGGCCCGCAGGAGAGGCGCCGGAGCAGCAGGCAGAGCTCCAAGCCTGGTCTTCCCACCGGGACTGCCAAGAAGGGCAAACAGAGCCAGGCCGCCCGCGGGACGGGGACAAAGACTTCTCTGGGACCAGAGGGGTTGCGCACAGCTTACGGTAACCCATTAAGACAGCGGATTAAGTGAAACCTCGACTGAAAGGAAGGACTTTCCCGGCCAGGACAGCGCGAGGAAAGGAAGAGATGTTCACTTCTATTTCTCCCTTCTGTCTCATGTCGTCACTTCGAGGTTTTGCTAGTTTGCAAAGGTAATCTTTATAGTTTAGACACCGATCGAATCTGCTTAGAGCTTCAAAAGCTTTTCTGAGCTTCTTCAAGGAGCTCACTAGGAGCAGCAGGCATACACAAACGCCTTGGCTGACTCAGTAAAACAAATGAGCGTATGCTGTGTTGCCATCTCTTGACATTTACTACCTATCTTCAGTTCATATTTTTGCTCTAATGCTTCAGCCATAAAATCATATTTAATGTGAGAACCCTCAACTTTTGCTTGAAAAAAAATTTAAGTTCCTAGCTCTTACGGTACAGCACAAAACTTGAAAACCGAACCCGGAAGGGCTGGAACGCAGACGTGTATTCGTTCTTTTAACTGAATCACACAATTTTTCACACTGTGGGGCTGGAAATATTGCTTAAGAACATAGTAGTGACTTTTATGATCGCCATTTGGTTTACTTGTTTACCCTTCCCCAGACCTCTGCCAATATTACATAGGCTTAAAAGACAAAAATACTTTAAGAGGGTCATAGAGCACTATGGATTAAAGTTTTCCTCACACCTTCAAAACACAATTTAGGTACTAAGATTTTCAGAAAAGCATTTGAAAATAGCACAGATTCATTTAGTATCAGTATTTTTATAGGGAACTGCATATACAAAAGATCATACAGAACTAAAGTAACGAATCCTTACAAAACATTTCCAAAAGAGTTACATCTATTCTATACTCTGGAATGGAAATCTCAAAAAGTGGTAATAAAAGTGGCAATAAAGGCTAAAAACTTTTAATAGCTGCTACTCAAAGCTGATTAATTGTAGTATCTTGAAAAACTTGCGATGGGCAGTAAAACCTCTCACAAAAGAGAAAACTCGAAAAATTTCTCCACGTGTGGCACCTAAGTAGTGCAAAGATCACTTCTATGATCTAGAGCCCTTTCAGAAACTGATAGTAATAGGAATGCATTGTAAAAGTAAACTGCAAAAAACCCCAAAACACCAACAGCCTTTCCCTGCAAACAGGAATCACTTATGACTCTTAATAAAGAAATCTCTCCCAAAAATACGTCTATGGAAAATACACAAACACTGAGTGGAGCTCAGTGGAGTGGCTCCTCTACCTCCAAATCTTTCTTCCACTTTTGGTGGTCCTTTCACTTCTTTCTACGACCCACATCTCCAAGTAGATGCCACAGATCCCTAAGCGTCTTTCATGAAAAGCATCATTTAACAAAGAGGATCACAGGTGTTTGGATATAGGCTTCAACACGCTCTAAAACACTGTCGCTTAGTTTTAAATCTTAAATCTGCACTGTCTTAAGGTTTCCTTGTAGATCGCATAATTAAATTCTAGCATGAGCCTGAATATGTCAGGTCTTGATGTGCATGAGCTGCCAGTACTTCAGGGCTGAGAATTTTCTGAACCTCACCTACACACCATAAAAGTTGCACTTAAGAGCAGAAGGTTTCTTTAAGAAAGTGGTTTGTAGACATGAGTTACGAAGGAAACATGCTCAAGCCAACTATTGCGGCTGACTCAGCAAAGTCTAGAAACCAGATGCTGACAACCGAGAAGAATGGATGACCCAACGATAAGGTACCATTTTCATAAGGGCAGAAAGGATGGCAAGGGGATTGAAATAAAAAAGAAAAAGAAAAAATAACTACTGTGGGACTAAGAACCATAAAGCAAGGGGACTCTAAGCAACAACATAATTATATTTCTCTTTTTTTTTAATCATCAAAAGAAAACTTAGAACAATAAAGTGCAAATTAAATACAAAGCCGATAGCAACTAATATTAAAATCTAGAAGTTCACCTTACGTGGAAAGTTCCTTACACGGAAAAGCTGATTTTTATTTTGTTTAATCACTCTAACAAATTTGGCAAAAAAATGTGGCACGATACTCCTTGGGGTACTTGAAAAAGAAACGATTTTGTAAGAAGTGAGAGTTATTTGGGTATAATTTCTTGCTCCATAAGGAAATACTTTATGCATTCTGCATATACTGTTTGTCTGCCCTACAGATCAAATGCAAAATTACATTTGAAGTTTTTCATATAGGTAGCCATGTCACACATACAATTTCCAGCTCCCAAATGCAACTTGAATGCAGTAATAACAAATTTCATGCACCAGTTTTCTTTCTTCAAAAGTAACAGGATGCTTATAATTCATTTATGATTTATGATTCTTCCTGTTTATGCAAACTACAAATGAGGTTGCTCTACAAAAACTTGGTAATGTTCCTTTCAAAATAGTTAGGATGCAAAACTGCAAGCTATAAAATTACTTGAAGTCTAATATAAACAAGACCTGTTGCAGCTGTACGCATGAGTGGGAGTAGTAAAATGGAGCAACTTATTATAAACACTTTTAACAGCGCTCTAGGGTAAAGCTGTTATGGTCCTATTATGTTTTGGAACTGCTGGAATATAATCTGAATACATAAAATCAACCCACACCTATCAATCAGGAGCCTAGATCAAACACCCCGTGAGTATTTGTTTCTTTGCTGACATACATTTGCAGTTGCTAGAAGACAAGCGCACAAGTTAGAAAAATGATACAAGCGACAGCGATGCATGAATGAAAGCTGAACTGTGAACGTAAACGAGCTCCAAAGGTCTGGACCAAAAAAGCTGTATACTTTACAAAGGGATGATACTCGCTGTAACACGTCACAGTCCTGCTACACACTCCACAAATCCAGCAGTGCTCAGAAATATAACTTATAAGTAACAGGATTTTTATATCACAAGGCAGGCAAAGAATTACACTGCAGAAAAGACGTTAGTGAATACCTACCATACGTACAAATCATTTTACTAGCTTCTCTGAAGAGAAGAATTCCATTTGGAGATGATACATCAAAATTTAAACGCTGCGATCTAAAAAATAACAGCAAAAATATTCAGATGGTCATCGAAGCAGAAAAGCTGCAACGGATTCATTTCTAAAATAAAACAAAAAAACGTATTTGCTGATTACAAAGCACAATTATTTGATAAACTAGTTGTAGCTTTCAGTCCAATTATATGTACACTACAGCAATCTAAATATATTGCCAAAACACAATCATATGACAAAGGACAAAACAATTTTAACCAGAAACGGTCACTCAGGCAATGCATACTGCCTCATGTAGGGAGTGGTGAGCATCTTGGGTCTGCATACAGTGCAGAAGACTACTACGATGCTTCCATCACCCAGGCAGTTAGGCTACACTTTTACCCTTGCAAGCTTCTGCATCTGTCTTGCTTTTAAAATCAGCTAAACCCCACTGGTTATTCTGCTACATAAAACCTGTGGTAATTATAAGCCAGTTCCCCGAGTGTAAATTGTAATATATGCTTTTTACGAACATTCAGACCCGAATCAGACTGCACTGTGTTCTCTCACCTGGTGCAAACGTATTAGCAAAGCCCAAAAGAACCATTTTACTCCCCATCTGGGCACACAACAGAGATCTTGCCAAAGTCCTGTTGCATCTTTCCAATGCGTTCATGGGATGAAGAAGCCTAACTCCTAGTTTAGGCCTAAGTGAAAATTATTAAGCACTTACAAGTCAATTTTGAACATAAGTCTTAAACTTCTAAGTAACTTTAGCAAAACTTACCCTTAATCTCTACTTAGAATGAATGGCAAAGGAGTCACCACTGTGTGATATAAAACAGAGTATCCCCTGGCTGACTTATCTGGTAGTCCCGCACTTCTGATCATATGCGGAGTCCTTGTATGACCCCCCCTAGCATAGAGAGAGCAGTAGGTACCTTTTCTTTGCTGCAATCCCAGTTTTTTGTTGTCTGAATCCCTATTTGCAGGGTCCTTTGCTGTAAACTCTGGAGTAAATCTGGGTGTTTACAAATGCATAAAACGTGCCCTGTATAAAACGTTTGTGTATTCCATATGCACAAAATGATAATGGTTGGCAGAGGCAAAAAAAAAAAAAAAAAAAAGCGCACATCTTTTCAGTGTCAGAGAGGCATAATGCACAATCTGATACTCTGTAACATATTTTAACCATGTCAAAGTATATTGTATAATGCATTCTAACCTGTAAAAGCTAATGCAGTACACAACTCATGAAAAAACTCCATCCCAGATGATGTTTTCTAAAGGGAACAAAGCAGATTTTCTGAATACCAATAGGTAGAAGAATAACACGAACACAGAAAGTAGCCTGAAGAGGCGTCTTTTGCATAAGATTTATTATTCCAGATCCTCTTTGCTTCTATTTACTGTTATTAGAGTTCTGTGTTTATGTTTTAACAACCTCCTCCTCGAAATAAGTTGCAGCACTATTAGAGCATACTGCTTGTGTGCTGCATCACGCATAAAAATAAGTTAAACTTCTCCAGTTACTTGCTATACTACTACCAGGATGAAAAGACACAAACCAAAGACGAACTCGCAGCCAACAAGTTGACACAAACCAAAAATGAGGAATTCTGCCTTAAGGTCTGTGTAGCCATTCAGGGATTAAGCGCACATTATACACGCTAGCTCTTGGCTGGGAGACAGGTCTACACTTTATTGCATCAATTAAGCTATTACTGGGTTTAACTAAGCATTTTTTTTTTTCCAAATGTCAAATATTTTAAACTTTTTCCTTTGTATGTTCAATTTGCAAGGCAAAATGAAAAATGATGAAAACACATGCTTCTCTGCTGAAAAACGTAATTACTTTGGTCATGAAGATATCCAGCGGAGAGATCATTTCAACTATCAATTTTTCACTTCAAATTCCTTCTTTTTCCTTTGGGCAATACACTAAATATTTCCAAGCGTAACGATAATTTTCCCCAAATAAATTGTTCTTTTACTTGTGGTAAAACAGAAATTTCATTCTAACACCTGCAATGTAAAGTATTGACATCACCTCACAGAATCATTCTGAGGCCGTTTTAGTGATCCCGCAGAGAAGATTTTTAGATATGGGAAAAGTTACTTACAAGTTGATTAGAAATACTGCTGTCTTAGATAACATTCTCTCCTATTTTGGCTAGGAGAAGAGTTGAGAAAAAAACCTGTAAAGGGAGTTGCAGTTTTACAGGCACATATGCATGCTGCTTGGCTTAAGGCAAAACTTGAGCCTGCAGCAAATCTTGAGAGCAGATTATCTTCAGATATTTAACTATAAAGTAAGTATTTATCCCTAGCTAAAGCATACATTTCCACTAATTCTTATCATAAAATCACAGCAGTCTCTCAAGTGTTCTTGCAATAAATCCTTAATGGCTGATTTTTTTTAATGTCTATCATTTTGGTAAAAATAATATGACGACACTGAAAGCTAAGTTTGGTTTGTAAATTTTGTTCCAAAATACAAAAGTAAATAGCGCTGTTGAAGTTTGGAAAGTCAGACATCATGATGATAAGCAAAGCATGAAAAGAGGGAGCAGAGAGTGTACACCGCTGCACTACGCATCATTTATCTAATTTTCTTACCTATTTTGCATGAATTCTGCCATCAGCTTCAAGATAGGGGTTGTACATGCAGGTTCACGATACCACAATTCAATAGCTCTTTGCAGAACAGAAAGATACGCAGGGTATCTTCAACAAAATTAGTTAAAGAATATAGTGACAAAATAATGTCTTCTGAAACAACTTCCCCTCATTCTGCACTGCACTGTTGTATGGGTGGGCCAGATATTGAGCTTTGGCAGCTTATTCTGACATGTACTAAAACGGGTACAAAACTACCCCAAATTTAAGCAAGTCCGTTCCTAGAACATTAAAACCTTTGGAAATATTAACGCCTAAGTGGGAAATGCTTAACACAGCATACCTGTAACGAAGGCAAAGGAAATGATTTGCTACATAAATGGTCAAAAATAATTTGGTTGTGTGAAGCTGTTTCCAGAATATTCAAGAGGAGATTTCAGACAAACTAGGTGGGGGAGAATAGCAAAGGTACATTTCTAAGTCTCTTTCAGGAGAGCTGTTTGCTCATCAATGCCTAAGAAATTTCAGATCTTTTAAAGCAAAATTTAAAACAATTCAGTAAAGAAAAAGTAATAAGTTTATTACATTCCACAGTGAAATTGGAAAAAAAAAAAAACAAAATTAAAAAAAAAAAACCCTGTGAGTGACTGGCTACCAAAATATTTGATGCAATGATTTGACACAAAGCTGACGACTAATTATCCCAAGATGCTGAAAAAAAAAAAAGAGAGTTTGGCTGGATAAGAATGCACACTGGTAAAGGGAAGAGAGTTAGCGCAGCTTTACCAGCAACGAATTGAAGAGTTTTTATCATATTGAGCCAAGAAGTTTTAACTATACAGTTTGCTATTAAAACGTCATCTAGCTAATCTAGCCAATGATTTCTCTCAATATTCCACTTACTTCTCATTTTGACCTTTGTTTGCTGTCATACAATTCTGCCGTATATAACCTCCCCAGAAAGAGCGGCCATTCTTAGGAAAATGCTATTGCCTATTCAGACCAGAAAGGAAACTCTGTGGAAATCTTACCAAGCGGAATATAGATCAAGCACTTACAACAGCAGCTTCAAATAAAGTCGGAAATATGTAAGAGTGTACCCACTTCTAGGATGAGCAGACATAGCTACGTCTCGAGTCCGATATAGCTCTTCTGGTGGAGGCTAAAGCCATCAGACATGGTACAGCTGATGAATGACGGCGCTGCGTAGTCGGTAGGCGTTTTGGCGACTGCTGTCTGTCTGAGGCATCTAACGATTTGTGCGTTTTTGCTGCCAGCTGCTAGAGACACTGGAGGCATAAATTATATATAGCAGAAGTATACTTTTGACATGAAATACACTATTAGATCTTGTCTCTTTCTCCTTTTGGGGTTTCTTTACATTTTAAATTGAACAAACCAGAGTTAAATACCCCAGGAAGAGCTATCCAGTTATAAACTGGGATTTAAATTCAAGTCCCACTTACCTAAAATGCCCTCACAGGGCGTACATGATCCACGCCATCTCTCTTATGCCTTTATAAACTCACTAATGCCAGCTGCATTTTTCTGAAATGGACTCCCAGTCCGGCTCACTCTCAACCAGATGACAATCAAGATGCTCAAAACACAGCATACGTCTTGTAAGGTACAGAACTGTGCTATTAATTTTCTTAAGGCATGCCTCCTCCCTAGCCTTCTCAGTAGCCTAACGTACACAAAGGGGACACGACGGGATGCTGTAAAGCCCTCTTGTAGAATTGCATGGGGCAGGACATAATTGCCTTTTCAAACTTTGGAGAGAAGAGAGGGTAACTTGACAGCATCTCCCTGTAACCAAAAGGTCAGTCAGCAGTACTGAAGGCTGCCAACCTTTCCAATACGATTGGCTGTCTTAATTCAAAAATGTAAGCATCGGGTTCACATTCATCAACAAGCAGCGATGAGAAGCCATAGTTTTACAAAAGCTAGGGTCAACAGAAATGCTTTGACAATTTATTATTTTGTAAAAATCCAATAAAGTGGACTAAATTGGTTTTAAAACATAATATTATTTTGAAGTGATTTTAACCATAAGCTTCAGGGAATCTGGCTAATGCATGAACTAAACCCTGAAAGTCAGTTTTATCATTCAAGCTGAAAAGAACGCAGCTGCCTGATGCTGAGGTTTACATCAATACAACTGACAATAACAGGTATTACAAGCAGATTACCGATCAGATAGCCTTGTTCATGGGAAAACATGTTCTCCTCTTCTCTTGTGACTAGGCAGTTTCAATCTCTGCAGTTGTCTGCTGGGTTCTTTCATGTTTGCACCTAACTCTGAATACTTAAAACATGTGAACTTAGAATTTTAGTTCTTCAAAAACAAAATCATTTTGAACAAGCCATCTTATTGCTGCACATTGTTTTGTTTTGTGAAGAAACAGGATACAACTTTGGATAAATATGCAACAAGGGTAGTTCGGTGAAAAGATGGTTTAGCTTTTTCTAGGGTGAGCCATACCTGAAGAAGTATATGCTCAGACATTCAAATATCAATGGCAATTGGCACTTTTAAATGACTACTAGATAGACCATCGCAACGACAAATCACTTTTCTATCAACTTTGCGTCTATATATCTATACGTACAGATATTTATATACAGGCACACAATTTCAACAATTTCATGCACTCACACATATACATCATGTGGTATCTGGCTGACTGCACTTCTGAGTTAAGCTAGTAATTTAATTCTCGCAGTCCATTTTCTTATTGCAATCTTTCTCTTTCACAGACAACAGAAGTCTTTAAATATTGAGAGCTAACTGGGCGGAACAGAGCAATCATTGCTCATGAGTTACTATCTAAGTAACAGAAAGGTGGATATTACCCTGAACTTGCAACTGAATCTCCGTGGACATACCTGACTGCAAGACCAAGGACGTTAGACTTCAGTCTGGTATTAGTACGGAAGAAAACAGATTAAACATTCAACATTTTACCCAAGCGGTCTTGGAGTAAACAGCCCAATGAAATATAGCTAGAATCATCACTGTTAGTAACAACAGATTTTGCTTCTACTCAGGCTGGCATACAGTTTTTTTGAGGTCACACCTGCATGTTCACAACTGACCTACAAATTACAGAGACCCCATTTTACGAATACAAAAGATGAATAAACTTTCCAAAGCTGTGGAATCATCATTGACAGCTTGACATACCAACATTTCAGGAAGAATAAATGACTTTCATATCCAAGGGGTTTTTTTTGTTTTTGTTTTGTCTTGTTTGTATGCTCTTCTTCATCTTTCATTAGTGGAATACTTTGGGAAAATACTATGCTTAACATCTGAAACTGCTTAAAAATATTTGGAAACGTTTTAATGAAGTCTGTTGAGACATCACCTAACACAACTTTAACACAAATTTTACTATTATTATAAGCATTTTCTTTTCATCCCTTGCCAGAGGAAAACTATAAATCTTGTCTCAGCTGAATGAACACCATTTATCATATTCATTTTCTTGTCAATACAATTATGAAAAGCCTTTGGCCTTTTTCCAAGGAGCCTGATTTGCTAGAGAAACTCAATTAGTATAAGCAAGCCTGCTACAAAACAGCCCTATTTGGCAATCTAACATTGCTTCAGCATACCTGACAATTCACCTCGAAACCACAATCCTAATATCTCTTTCATAATGGTAAAATATGGGATACAATGGAGTAAAAAAAAAAAAAAAAATCACCAAAAGGACTTAAAAGAAATTATTTCTGCTCATTTTTGCCATCTACTGGCCAAAACTTAAATTCCAAACACTTCGGTCAGCAGAGAGGAATCTCTCTCACCTGAGAGATTAGAGAGCTCAATTTGTTTTGTTATGGCAGAGGTTAGACCCAAAATATTTCCTGCAATCATTTGAAAAGTTTAATCAGTGTGTTCCTCTACCACTGATTTACAAGTGACTATCCCTAATAACGATATTCACTGCAGAATAAACAACACTATATAGTATTAAAAGCTCAGCTTTTTATCTCTTGCCCCTTTGTATTGCTTATGCCTTCAGCAAATGCAAGATAGGTAAACTGGATTTGCTTTAGCTAATATCCTGTATTTGCTATTCTCAGTATTGAAATAGTAGGGCTTCAAATATTGCAGAATAAAATTTGTTTGAAAAACAGCTTTTCCTCGGCATTAAAATCGGTTTTTAAATTTCTGACGCTGTATTTGAGGCTACAAAAAGAAATGTGTTAATCAAGGATATTTAAGCAATACGATAAAGCAGTATTTGACTCTCCCTTTTCCACCCCTTCCCCTCCCATTTACCCTTCTGTCTTTACATGCAGTAAATACGCGCTGCGATAACAGCAGCTTATTCTACTGTAATGCCTTGGATCAATACCTGGATGAAACCGGACTCAGTCAAATGAGGTGAAATCCACTGAGCAGAAGCATGCACTTATTCTTTATAGCCAAAGGTGGTAAGGAAATTTTTGAACCTGTGCAAGGGAAAAGAAACTGAGAAAGCCTGATCTTTGAGTGGATTAATTCTAAACAAAAATACACGTTCACCTATTTTTACTGTTTATATAGAATAATGAAATGCAAAAGTTGGCTAGTTTTTTTTTTTTTTTTTAATAAAATTAACTAATAGATGGAATTAAAAAATGATTTTTTTAAAAAATTCATTCAGGAAAGGGTCCCTGAGGATTACATATCCCGGACCCATGGCTAAAAAAACCTTCCACAGATGAATCCATTTCTTTGAAATGTAGAAGAGGTCAGTCTGTGTTGTTCTTCCTTCCGCAACTGAGATTTTTAGTTCTGCACAGAAGATGAGGCATGATACTCATGCCTTAGTAGGAAAAACAAAGTAAAATGACTTTGGAATGTAAGCAATACTGATCTATTTTCACTATCTAGGCCAAATTAAATAAACTAGTTTTACACATCTTCCAGGTTTTATTATTAATTTTTAGAGAAACACAAGCAGACAGTAGTAATAAAGCTAGATGTACCCCAATGGTGCCCACTAGAAAACGAGATCCTAATTCACAGCCTGATTTCCGTACCTCTTTTCTCCAGTGCTCTAAAGCTGAAATTAAGTGATACTTTCCACTAATTCGAAGGTCATTTAAGCTCATACAGCTTTCTGTTCTGGACTTCCTTTCTCTAAGCCGTGTCATGCTAACGGAGCCTGCACTTGGACTGAACCCCTTGAAGGCTTGCAAAGAGCTTGAAATGGGCTTATCCGAATGGTCCCACCACACAAGGGCACCTGTCGGCTCAGATGAGCCTCTGCTGTACAACCTTTCGGTGCTCTCAGGATAATTTTCCAATCACAGGTCTACAATGATGCATTCCTCTTTCTGCTGCAGAGAGATTACTAGCGAACAGTTGATTTTCACTATTGGCTTAAAATAAAAATATTTTTAAAAGCTTGATTTCTAATAAAGCATGCAACTGAACTTGTATGTTATCTTTTCTACCCATAAAACAAACAAATATGACTAACTGATAGCTTTGGGAGAGCTACATTATAAAACCAGTATTTTCATATTTGCTTCATTACATGTTTCAGTAGTTTGTTACTAATATAATTCTGAGCCTGAAACGAGAGAATTATAGCTACTGTACTTACAAAAATATAACACGTTTCTCTACAGTATTAAGAAAATACTCATGAGTATTATCACATTGGCTGGCATAACAGGCAAAACGTATACAATATTTGAAAGTAAATTCAGTTCCACTATCAGTACTTATTGAAGGAAACTACAATCTAAAGATTTTGATTTTGTTTGCAGAGGATGTCCATTTTCTGCTGATCAAGACGACTGCAGGTGCTGCGATATTAATACAGCTGACATAAATAGAAAGTAACTGACTAAATTAAAGACATGATTCATACCAGAGAGAGAAATCTCCCCAGATAGCACTTTTTTTCTAAAGCACGTTTCATGTTAAATCAAATGTAGGTACATTGTGTTTTGAGTTAAAGATACAGCTTTTTTTTTTTTTTTTTCTAAATCAAAACATTATGAACTTGGGTTGGAGGGGGGGGAACCATTTAGCTATGTTTTCTAGATTATTCGCGTGACACAACAAAAAAGTGACCTCTCCGTGGTCCTTCCCAGTTAACTGCATGGTTGCCATTGTGCTGTAATTTTAGCTGATTACACATTAGTTCATTTAGCTTTGTTTCCTCTTCCCCACTGTGCCATACTATTAAACTAATGCAAGGGGCCTGGCATCCCTCTGTGCACAGAGCTGGTATTGTCATAGCGTAATAAGGATACATCCAGTCAAACAGCATGGTGTAGCTGGTCTTTGTGTTTAGTGCAAAGGCAATCCCTCGAAGATCTCTTGCCAGCCCGATCAACATACGCTGTCAGTGGGAAAGAGACACAGTAATTGATTTTCACGTTAGCACAGAGCAGATGGAGTAATAATCAGCCAATAATGACCACATATCTGATTTTGATTCATTAGTTTAAATGTCTCGCTCAAATTCTCTTCTATGAAAAACACAGAGATCCTTTTAACAAACAAGATTTCCACGAGTTTTACAGTGATAACACTAGCAAAATGCTCTGAAAATGCTTTTGATTATTCAATATACTATACTAATGAATAATGCAAATTAAAACATAATATATGAATACTGCATATTAAAGTTTAAAAATGCTTCCTGTATTAGCATATCAAAAGTAACAATAACAATAAAATGTTAATTTAAGTTTGTAATATTTTAAACGAGGTGTAAGACTAATTGATACTCATAACAGAAACTACAATTAAGGCTACACTGAGATTCCTATTGTACTGTTATTTTCATACACTTTTTTTTTTTTTTTTAAAAGTCATTTTCCAAGGTAGGTTTCTTCAAAAAGTGACTTTTACTTTTTTTAATTAACAGAAGACCATGCCAATCTCTTTATCAATATTAATTCTGAAATTAAAACTCTTTTTTCCTTAAATGATTGAAAAATGCGTTCAGAATCCTTCAAGCTCTAAAGCAGACAATATTTTATATGTAGATAATTAGCCCTTACTTAAGAGCTCTTCTCAAGAAAATTAATAGAAATCAGTTAAAAAAAAAAAAACCTAGTGAAGGAAAAATATTCAAAAAATATACACAAATTTCCCAATATAATTAGACTTAAATATTATTTTTTGGACAATTAAGTAGCATAAATAAATTTTATCCATGTGGCATAGCTGGGGTTTGCTGTTTTTTCATTATGAAAGACCATACTGCACAGTCTGATTAAAAAAAACCAAAACAAAACATAAAAGTATGGCAAAAAATCAGCAAGGAGTTCTTTCTTTAAAAACAGAGCATATATCCAGAAAACTTTCAATCATATAGCATTTGGTGATAATTTCATATTCGTAAGTTGAGGAATGTAAAAGGCAAGATTCACATACTAACTTTAACCGATCACATAAAAAGCATATTGTGGCTGATTCCTTGTTAAACTACTAAACGTAACCTTGCAACAACGGCTCATTTTTACTTTCCACACACAGACACATTAGTCCGATTGACTTGAATGGCATGCACATAGATTTATTGGAGAATAAACTGGATGCGCTTTGAACTGGTGAGGTTGCTAGGAGTATTTTAATATTTGCATTTCCTTTCTGTTATGCAGTGAAATGGCCTGAACTTGCAAGATGCTCAGAGGTCTCAACTCTCATTAACTTTAATGGGACTTTGAAATCACTGGAGAGGAAGTGTTCAATACAGAGAAGATGGGATATACAACTGCAACTTTATATTCACCTCTACTTTCACACTTTATATATTTTGTCCACACAGAAAATAACTGTTTTGCAGACGTGGTAGCCAAAAGGAAAAAAATTACGAGCTAGGCAATGACATTTTATACTTCTTTGGGAAGGGATGCTGAGACGCAACACTATATACATATGTATATATATGTGTGTGTGTGTATATACATATATACATATATCTACACACGCACGCACACAAGGGAAACAAAGTGGAACTCTTCTAGACAGCTCGCGGTTCTCTGGCCCGTTCCAGGCACAGCGAAGGACACAAGCGGGACTGCAGGGAGACAAGGCTGGAGCCGGGGAGCTGCAGCTCCTGGGAAGTTAGGAACTTGCCGTTGCGGGAGGACGTGCTCAGAGAGAAGAAACCCACCATCTCACTATGGCCTCTAGAACGACCAACCAAACGCATGCATGTTCCTCTAACGTGCTTATCTTCGCTTCAAAGAAGCAACGAGTGGTACGAAAACACTCTTCTGCAAACGTATTCAGGAAATGGTTGAGCTATGAGACTTAAAAACTATTTAATAAAAGCAGACGTGCAACCTTCTTTAAACCACGGTCCCAGGTCCTGTGTGAACCTACACAAACACCAGCTAATTTCAGACACCGCTTAAGTATCAAGTCTAAAGAACAAAGAATATCTACTAAATAAACTACATTTCTTAGTTTCTAGTCTTTAATATCTGATACTTTTATGAGAACATCCCTACTATTAGTGACACTGTTCTTAAGAAGTGAACTCACTCTGTAAAGCACCACAATACTCTTGCCCCGTAAAATCCCAGTGAGCTCAGCGCTCTGGCTGCTATCCACCGAAACTGAACTTCATAGAACAACGCAGCCTACAACAGCTGATATAACGCTACAGAACCCTCAGATAAATCCTGCTCCGTTTCAGTCGCTGGTTAAAAAAACAAAAAAAACAAAAAAACCCAAAACATTAAACTCCAATAGGAGCCAAATCACCCCAGACACCATGCTCACCTAAGCTGCATTTCCTAAGAGACAGCAGAAAAAAATACTCAACTCCTGCGACGCTCTAGCTCATTAGCCCGCTACGTGTTTCCAAATAGCGCCTATGTGCATTAAAATCATTAATGATAAACAATACTATACACTTACAGGTCTACTTTTAGGTTGCCATCCTGAGGGATTCAAAGTTGCCCTGCAAACCTAACAGAGTAATTTGAGTAATACACTGAGCTACTGCTCCATTCCCAACTAACACCAGCCACTTCTGGGGCAAAGCGACAGCTGATGACAGCACCAGCGACTCTCCGCGGCGAGTACGAGCCGAAGCGAAGAGCAGTATATACAAGAAACGCAGCAGGAGGAGCTTGTCAGGGGTACGCGTCTTCACAGAGCCGTTTTCTTCCAAGTGAAGCGACTCCGTTGCGCGTCAGAACACCCTTCCCCGGGCGCCAGGGAGGCGGGCCTACTCAAGGTGAATTAAAATAAAGCGACTGTGAAAAATTCGGCCATTTTGGACAAAAAAGACTTTCCAAAGGGTTTTGCAACGGGCAAGAGCCGAACACGTAAATAGTCACGGGGACTTGCCAACGCATGCCAAGCGTCTGCCGAACGCCGTCCAAGACAGACGAGCCTCCTCACGCCACCCGCCCCCAAAACGGGGCTCGCAACAGAGAGGCTGACAGACCCTTAACTATAGCGGCACTACTGGGTGCAGCTATAATATTACCCTCATAATTCTCCGATATAATAACAACAAAGGAAAAAAAAAGGTGAGGGGTCATTGCGCTTTGTCTTTAGAATTAAGATGGCTGTCTTCATCCTTACAGCATACTCTTAATTCTGGAGACACGTCTTAATAACCTCTAAATAGTTCCAACAAAAGAGCCGTGTCAGAGGAATGAGCAGGCCCCAAGGTGTTTCAACTGGAGTGTTTTCATCTGCCTTTATTGCTCTATCCCTCTCCAGAATTAAGGCAATAACCTGTGATAAATTATTCAGGAACTGCTACAGGGATCAAAGCAAAATCATTCTGTTAAAGTGCTGTTTGCAACATTTGGCACTTAGTGTGAAAACTTTTAATGTGTGCAAGCTGAAAATCACGGATTTTAAATAATTTAACAGCACGGAGTTTCTACAAACCGGCTAAAGATAGCACGTTGCTATTTAACGGCTTTCTCCTCCGATACTTTTTTCTGGGCGTTTTCATCAGGACTGGCGACGTCATAACTAGCAGCAAAGTACTCCTACGACTCCAGCTAGCCGGGCGATATGTTACTTAACGGGACTGTCAGGACAAACCCAGCAATTGTGAGGAGAAAAATTAGCCACTTTTTTAATATTAGACGTTTTTCTTATTAACATAAAAATGCGAGGAAGGAAGCAGCAAAAAAAGAAAAGCGCACAACAACTACTTAAGCCAACTTCAGTTATATTTGATCTCACTGGAAAAAGAAACCTAAACGTATGTTTTATAGGCAGATTTGAGGATTACAGATGTGTTTAAAACAAGAAAGAGCTCCCTTGCTGTGACTGTTTTCCAAGGGTTTATTTCAGGAATATTACAAAAAGCAGAACCCAAAAAACTAGCCAGTTAGAAAGTCCTAGTAAAACCCACAAATTAAATGAATTTGGCAGTCCTGGACCATTTTCACAGTGATATTTTAACAGTGTCATCTCCCTGTGGATAGGAATACTAAACATTTTATTGAAGAACTGAACTGTTTTTGTTTTCGGTTCTTGCAAAATGAAGTACCGGAAAGCACTTTTGCACGTATTATTTATTCATCATGATAGAAAAATGGCTTTAACCTAATAAATTACGTTTAAGAGAATTTAGAGCAAAAGTTTTGTTTATGATAAAGCAACAGATTTAGTTCTTTATCAGTAGCTTAAAGCACCAAGTTCTCCTTATACAAATTAGACAGATGGTGCTTACAGTAGAATTTACTAAAGGTCTGTCACAACAAATGCAGCCAAGCTGCATATTTAATCACTGCAGAACCTTGTCTACCTGCAGCTGCCAACTGCTAATCCAATTTCCCTGATAAATGTGGCAAGAGACACGATCAGCAATAAAGAGCATCTAACTCCATTTTCCTGCAGGGCGTCTTTTGATGAACATTTAGGACGGAAGCACGGAGTGCACTGTGTGGCCCTGGCTTGTGGCAGCTGCATGCATTTTGAAGACACAGTTCTCAGGTTACTCACTTAATTCTGCCACTATCATTATGTTGCTATTGATCTCAGTAGCTCTTGTCTACACAGCATTACTCTAGATGAAGCTGAATCAGGCAGTTATCATGCATCAAACTTGCTCAAAAGCCTGGAGATTTCCCCTTAATTACTTGTGATTTTATTTGCAAATACCGTTAAAGTGTAATCAAGCAGTCACTTTCCAGGGTCGTTAAGAACTTGCTAGTTTAGGAATATATCACCGGCACTCCATTAAAATTTCTCTACTGCGATGGTTTCGAGCAAACCAGACAGGACAACAACAAAATAATTTTAATATAACTGATCCCTCACATGACATAAACATAATTTCCCACTGGAAGGATAATTCTATCAAATGACCTTTTTAGAATTTATAACTAGAAAATATAAAAGATGAACCCTACCTAGATGAACTATGCCTACTTAGTAAGTGAAAAGTAGATTCAAAAATTAAATACATAAAGCAACAACAAATGTAGAAACCCAAGTAAGCAATTGTCCAAATAACCCTACGTACTATTTTTTTTTTTCAAATATTAACTTAATTCCAGTGATTACTGTGAACTATGCATCTTCTGGTAACGCCAGAGATGCACTGCAAATAAATTATTTATTAAATATTTCTAGTGTATCTGTTTATTTTCTTAGGGATAGGAATGGGTAAAAAAAAAATGATGATGTAGTATATTTAAGTTCCCATCATATTTCAAAATAGCAAATTAAAAACTACTGTTAGGGCTTCTTCCAAATTACCTTGTGTAGCTGAAGTGAGTCCTCCAGCGTGCACCGTTAACTGTTTATTCAGTAACGGCAGAAGGGGATCTCTTTAATGCAATGCTGCTCTAATGTATTATCATTCCTGATGATGCAGCTTCTATCTAGCAAGTCTTTTTCTTCCCTAAAATATACTGTTGTTTTGACACAAACAGCTTGCTACACTTAAGGATTTTACTAATAAAACATAATGTTGTGTTAGATATTATGACTGTTGCCACAGCTGAACTGACTTGTCAAATCAATCCTAATATGGCTCCCACAGGCACATAAAAACCTTATTTAGCTATCAGTTATCCTAATCACTTTGTTCAGTTTAAGGATGCAATACTTCAAGACCAGTTCCTATTTATACATATATGCCCAGCCATTTAATAAAGTCTTGATTTATATAATAAATTCTTGTTTGAAAAAAATACTTTAAAGCAGCAGTGTTTTATCAAGTGTGTTACAACGTGCCTCCTTACCCCCCAAATAAATATGTTAATGTATACAAACAGGATACTTGCCCGGAAAAGAGGACTATCACATATAAAACAGACCAACTATCACGGAAGAAAAATTTGCCCCTTTCATTACAGATGGGGCTCAAATGAGCTGACCTGATCTGCAAAAATCCCAAGGCCTTCATCAGGTAATTGTACGAGGTTTATTTTGGAAGAGTCATTCACAGCCTCTGTACCTCTGCTACCTACAGTCCTACATTGACACACGTATACACACATATAAATACACAGGTTTACATATGCCAACAGGGATAGACAGATAGAAGAAGAACGGCAATCTGTTGCTAAATGCTTGCCCCACTATTAGTGTTTTCCATCAGTAATAAATTATTTCCCCGTAATTGAAATAAACTTACCTTTGCCTCTTCTTGTTCAAAACTACTGTTGAATATCCGAGTCACGCTTTCAAACGAAACTGTGAGGGGGAGCATGAAATTCTCAAACTCATCCTCATCTTCACCTACAGGAAAACAGACCAGCACAAACCAGCAAAAACATCACATCAGATTCACACTATTGCTCCGCACGGTCAGTCTCTTAGGTTTCTATAGCAAAATCTCACTGACATCATGGGAACTTTTACCAAGACCTACAGGAATAAAAAAATGAGGTTTGAAATATTTTTACTGCGCTATAAAAAACTACGACAAATTGTTGATCACCGACAACTTTTTATCTGAGACTGGAATGTCTCTGCATTTCACATCTTTCTCCTTTTCATATTTCTGTTTTCTCTGCTAGTCTGATAAGATTTGTTAGAAAAATCAAGACTCAACAGTTAGAAAATGCCAGAATTAAGACTGCAACAATAAATGAAACCCTTTCATGCGTGTACTTTGCATTCAAATCATAATCTTTTATGATCACATCCTATTTTTCCTACCTCCTATCTATTCAGGACACAGGATGAAGCCGCTCTAGAGATAAGCCAGGACTATGTAAGGGTTATTTGTATAACATCACTGTCTCACTTGTTTCAGAGGAGTGGATTTAGAGTAAATGAAGCAAGATATTGGGCGCAGGGGAGAAGGAGAAAAAAATAAAAAAGAAAGATTTTCATGGTAAAACAATTGAAAGCTAACCAGGAAGACTGGAACGTTTCTTTGCCCTGACATGATGCTGAACAAATAATTATAAATAAAAAAGGCACAACTTTTTCCAAATGGCAATTATGTGGGGATAGGTGCTCATACTACTCATCCTTCGGCCCTTAGCCCGGGCAGCTAGCCTCTCACATGCAGATTCCTCTAGAGAGTAATTCAGAGCAAGAACTTAATTTATGTTCTTTAAAGAGCTCTTTGTTAGAGGGCTTCTCTCCCTTCCGTCTTCACTGGCAACTGAAGTCTGGGAAAGCATACCGGAGAAATAGTTCTGTGCTCTCTTTCCTGAGCATCTATAGCTGGTCAGCGTCGGAGACAGCGCTGGACTAGACTGCTCTTGGATCCAACGCAGCACGACCGTTCCCATGTTCTGATTCCCAAAGATTCTGTTAGTTCTGGATGGTTATCTCCTGGGTAATAGGTTTGGTATGTTCTGGCTAGATAAACAGAATTGCTGAGCACGCTAGAGTTGCACCTGAAGTTAGTAGGAGCTTTGTGTGTGGCTGGTTGTGCAAAGTTAGCATAAGCTTTACAATTTAGTTTCTACACCTCTCATACCCATCTGTAAAATGGGCATAATTCCAGCCTCTTATCTCATAGGGATACTGCAAAGAGCTAATCACTGATATTTTTGAGTCACCCCAGAACAATGATAAGAATGACAGAAAAGGCCAGGAAGAAGAGTTCTGCCTTCACAATAAAAAAAAAAAAAAGTTTGGACTAACACATTAATCTGGATGACAACAGAGTGGAAATAAAATGCTCCATAGCTACTCATTAAATTAGGATGACATATCTCTGCAGTGAAAGAGGCAAAGATCCTCTGAAAGAAACAACTGTGGTCCTAGAATTAGAGACTCCCTCATTACAATGTAAATATTTGCAATAGAGAGGAAATTAAAGTCTTACAGACAATCCCAATGACAGCGTTTCCTGAATTCCCAGTACTTAGCTTTGTGAACTTAATTGCTTCCTTTTAATATGGGCCTTTTGCACCCAATTTTCCAGATTTTGTTTAAAAGCAAACGAAACACCTTCTGAACTTGCTGCTGCTACGCTGGTCGACGGTATCAGTATGGTATTCAAACCATAATCTGTGCTCAAGAACTTTCTTAAACCAGAACAGTAATGGACAAAATCCGCCGTTTTCACCACCTGTGTGCAGCAGAACTGAAGAGGGTGAGACACTTCTTGTCCGATTTCAAAGCTATTGCCCAAGCAGCAGCAGCTTCCTCTGACCTGTCTAGGAGTTAAACAGTTATTGTTCAGGAAATATTATTTTCTATTTATCCAGCTGCTCTTCTTCTTCTTCTTCTTCTTTTTTTTTTAATTAAATGGCTTTCAGATTTTCTTTGGCGGGGGAAAAAAAAAAAAAGACTAATCATTTAGAAAGAGCCCCGTGGTGGCATTTTCCCATGCTGGGGGACAGTGTGATGGAAGTTACTTGCATACTGCTCTGCGCAGGATCAGGCCGCCTCACTTGCCATTTACACAGCGCTCAGGAGAAACGTAAATTAGGTCTTTAAAAACAATACTGCATCTCATCTGGCATACTGCTTCTCGTTAGAAGACAACTTCCACAAAGATACATGTACGCATCCAAATTCAAGTTGAACCCTTGCTGAAGGTAAAATCTCAAGCATATCTAGTTAAAATGGCGAGGAGAAGAAAAGAACTACCAGAACGTCCCGCACCAACACTTTAACAATAAACCGGCTAGCTCTGGAAATGGGGTGGGCGGAGGGGATAGCCTTATTTTTATTTGTTTATTTTTGTTCTAAAATTCAGCGTAGGCAGTCAAGACAGACAGACCACTAGGTCCCTACACAGTATTGCATTAGTCATCAAAATTTTTTTTTTTTTTAAAGTTTAAAAAAAGTAATACAGAAATCAGTACACACACAATCACATTGCATAAACGGTGCCATATTAATGAGAAAAGGAAAAGGAAGACACAAACCCTACACAAACCTACCATGGTAAATTTTTCATTTGCCATAATTCGAACTACACGTACCTATCCTCTCTATGACTTTTGAAAGAATCGAGAAGCTTTGCTTGTACATTATGGTAGATCTGCGTGTGGCTTACAGCAGAAATGTTTTAAACCTGCTTCTCGTGGGCAGATCTGGTACTGAGCACAACTGCAAACACCTGTAAGTACAGGGCACTGACAAGTCAGGCTGAATACCTCCTGCAGGTGTTTTCTACAGCTTAGGTCTGCTGCTCGTGGTAGTACAGAACAGAAAGAAAAAAATATGAAAACATATGAAACTCTATAATAGCTTGTCTTTAAGGAAAACACTTACTGCTACTCCTGTATTAGTTTTGGTTTCTACATACTTTTTACAAATGAATATTCAGTTTACTTTACAATTCTTGGACTACGGACCAGTCGGGCAAGATGGTGCAATTCTAAATGTCAAAAAAGTGCATTTTCATTAAAAATGCAACTAGGGGCATATAAACAATTCAAAGTCTAATTTTATTCAAACAACATTAAAATTATAGAACAGAAACCAAAGTGCATTTTGAAGCAAATACCTACTAACGTACTGTTGGTTTTCCTACATAGGTTTCATTTTACCAGCTGCTCCAAAAGCATATTGTTTAAAATGCAAACATTCTGCACTTACTGTACTCAACTAATCTCCAACAATTTTTCTACATCAATTTCTTAAAATATCCCCTCTCAAATTACCTATAAAATTCATCTTCACTTTATTTCCATGTAAATTATTTATATATATGATTCACATGAAAGGATTTCATATAAAGCTTTTCTTCATTTAATTAAAAAAAATGAGGAAGGAAATTGGTATAATATTCTTTGGTCTAAAAATGCTGATTTGCACAGTTTGAAAATATCTTTTGAGCAGTAAAGTAACAACACTGTCATTTAATACTTGCACAAACACATAGAGAGCACAGTTCATGTGTACTTTACTTTATTTACATCTTAAAACGTGACCTCTACTTGCTTGTTTCTCTAGAGGTGTTTTTCTATCAGCTCAAACCCCCCAAAATTTATTCCAATACCAACATAAAGGACAATCACCAAAATATTAATGCTTGTTTTTTCCAGATACTTATTTCGGATCTTCTAGAGCTGTCAAGCCACAGGAATCACAACCACCTCTATTAATTTGTAGCCAGTCATAAGCCTGTATGCCATTTGTAATTACACAACCTCTCTTCTGAGATGTAATTTTTAAACACTTGTGATTTTTTTTTTTAAACCAAATCTATTTTTTCCTATGGGAAAAGTTACTGAAACTGTGCAATGTAACCTACTTCATTTTAAAAAATATACCCACTACTTATATTACATGACACTGAGCCAGTACGGAAAGTGGTTTAACTGCAAGCAAAAGCAGGTACAGCCCACAATTGCCATTCGTTAAGAAAGAGCTGATGAATACGATTTGGTCTTGTCTCCAACTTAACTGTTCTCAGTGCTGTGCAGCAGCAGACAGTACAGGTACCCACTATCAGCAAAAGGTATTTTAAGTACTCTTCGCTTATACCTTTCTATGTCAATCTTTTGCACATACGTTCCATAGTTAAGTCTTTGTATGAGGGTTGAAAATCAGTACTTGTGCTCCCACGCCAAACACTTTTCTTCTTATTTTCTGAAAGCCCTCACCAGTGGTCCCTGTTCAGAACACCTACCAGCATCTGTCCTCATGCAAAGACACAACTCTGAGTGGGGCTTCTGATCAAAACGGGGGCACAATTTCAGACGCTCTTCAACATCAGCTTTTTGTTTAACGTGTGATTTGCTTCTGTGCAGCCTTCCTCACTTCAGCAATGGGGAGCTACGCACGCAACTGGAATTCTGGATTTTATTCTAACAGTCAAACACAGTGCCTTAGTTGTTTATTATATCTAGCTATTAAAGTATGCACTTAGCCTTATACGTATGTGTAACATCACCAATTTCAAAACGACAACTCAAAAGGCAACCCCAAGTGCATGTTTAAGTACTGCTGGTAGAACTGCAGCATTCTGGCCAATGTTCTTATTAGATCTCTGAGGCTCTTTGTGTATTGGGAACTTGCATGGAGAAGTGAAATTAAAAACAATCTTCTACTAGAAGCTGGAAGACTGACAAAATCAGTAACGTCATCTGGAAACTCAAAGCACTTATTCAGGCACTTATGCTGTAAATACCTCATACTTCATACAAAGAGCATCTCTGTGTAAAAAAATTGACTGACCCGGCTTATTCCTCCGACAGGTGGCAGCAAACAAACAGACTTTAACTGCTCAATCCCCCCAAAGCCTCAAAGGTTGATAGGCAGTGATTTAAAAATCACCCGTAACAGATTTACTGTACAATTAAACTGCTGTTTTAAATGTAATAAATTAATATTTACACGTTAAATAACATTTAAAATTTATAACAGTGCAAAAGACAGCGAGGTGTCTCACAGATATCTGTGGAGGACCTTACCTAGATCTACCATGAGAAGACGAGTGAGAGCGGTGTAGAATGTTGTCCGGCACCTAAGGTCACTGAGACTGTAATTATCATTGATGCCCAAAAAAGGGAAGTGCTTGCTCTGTTGAAACACAAGGGTATAAAAATTAAGTGCTCTACAAAATTTCTTTTTACTAAAATTAACATTTTTTTAAACATAGTAAGAAAACTTACTGTATGATTCTGAAGCATGAATTTCACAGCCTCTATTTTCACAAGTTTTTTTAGGAGAATATAGGTAGAAGCTGCTAAGGAAATATCAGCTTTGCAAAATTATGATTACGTTATCACGTTGTACAAACTTTCAGAACTTTTTAGTATGAGAGAATTCCTTATCGAAAGAACAAACATATACTAAAAAAAAATTTGAATTTCACCTAAAAATATATATCATAGAGATAGTCTTTAGAACATTAAAGATCATAATCTATTACTAACTAAAGCAACTATTTTTCATGGCATATATTCTAGTCACAAATGAATTAAATAACTTTTACAATCAAACTCAGAGTTTCTGATAACTCAGCGTGCTGGTTTTCTTTCCAGATAGTCCCATGTTACCAGCATGGTAGGAAAAAAAATAGTGTTTTTGCAATGGCCTAGGCTGAAAAAAACTCACTTGGCAATGGGACTGGCAGCAGCCCTATGCAGCGCTGAAGCTACAGCCTCAAAATCACAGAGGTGCTCAGCTCTTATAGGCCTGGTGAAAATCACATTTCATTTGTTTGAGTTACAGTGGATTAAAAATGCACCTGATATAATATGTATACACACACATACTAAACTATGTTAAACACTAAAACATATTACTTTTATAACAGAACTGAAAGAAAATCTCTTAAGAACATACAAAGCCTCAAAACCAGAGCAAAGTATGTAACAAGGTGGAATAGCAGGGAATTTTCAACTGTTATCCATGAAAGCATCTACAGACGCTTTCACAGGAATCTTGATTTCTTCAACTTTATGAAAGACAAAGCCAATCTGACTACTGCTAAGCAGAAATTTACTTCGCCCATTTCTCAAGCTAGTGACAGTCCCAACACCAGCTAGCTACACCAATGCAGAGTTGTGCCCGAGCTACCATGCTCTGCTTCTCAGCGTAGGTGCTTTCAGAAAGGCGTATTAGCCTGGGCTATGCATTGCACTAACAGAGCCATGTAACTTGTGGCCTGAAGCTGCCTGGCCCATGCCCAGCACGACGAGCTTCACGCGGCCCCCACTTGTATACAAAGGCTTAGGGTAGGATGCACACCAAATGACACCAGAGTAACCCATTTCCTTGGCTGCATCCATTCATATGTTCTAGCATGGGCTACTGAACAGTTAAGTCTAATGAAATTTATTATTTTTGTAGGGTTTCTTAAAAAAAAAAAAAAAAAAAAAAAGCACATGGTATTAGATCAGAAGTTGAGTTTGCAAAACTCAGTTACTGAAGCCTTCAAAGACCAGATAGTCAAGGCTAGTTTCACAGCTCGAGTCCCTTCCTAGCTATGTGGATTAACAACATCTTTAATAGTAAGAGGACATACTAATTCCCTTTCTCATATGATTTAAACTTCTGGCGTTGGGGGAAGGAGATAATACTGTGTACTCCAATAAGAGCCACGTTGACACCTTTTTGAACTTTTGTACAACAGGGAAGCACTGCCGTGGGAGATGCTGGCAAACAAGGAACAAAAGAGTGGTCAAAGTAATGGCCTGTATTTTCTGACTTCTGCTTCTCCTTTACTTGACATAAATTTGCTCTATGACTTTCAGCAAGTCAATTCAATTCCTCTCCGACTCAGCTGTGAATCCGTAAAATAGGAATATCAATAGCTTTGTGATATCCAAGTATACTAAGTCACTTTTTCAGGAATGCCTCGGAAAAAAATTTTTTTAAAAAGTAAATATTCCTAAGCATTGAAAGCATCAAATAAATAAAACAAGGTTGCGGGCCGACATTCTGCAAGTATTAAAAATAGGATTCATTTCTCTTGTGTACTGAACACTCTTCATCCTTGGCATTGGAGGAAGTTCTTGAGGAAAAAATAGTACGTGATTGGGTAACTTTAGGCTGTACATTAGTGTACGCACTCATGCTCAAACGCATAAGAAAGATTTTACACACAAATACCCATAAATCCTTTTTTTTAAAAACTTGTGTGCCTCACTCTGACACCTTTGCATATAAATGACTGAAGAGGTGGATTACTTTTATACACATAAACAATTTCCCCTTTTCGTTTTAAATGGATTAAATTCTTTTTAAACAGTTAAAAAAGTGTATGAATAGGTTTTATAGCTGCTACTGGAAAATCTTCCGATCTATTTTTAAGAAGATGTTCCTTTGTCAATCTATAGCATTTGACATTTCATTACCATTTCTTACATTGCAAAGCTACATAGTTTTTCCTGTTGCGAGACAGAGCCTTTCATAACACTGCAAGCGTAACAAGCACTTGGATGAAGAATTTCTGAGAGACAAAACACTTCATGCACAGTTACTGTACAAAATAACAATGAAATAGTAGTTATTTTGCTACAAAAATAATCGGTGGAAAAGTTAATTATTAGAAAGAACTAAACATGCATGAGGGAGCACTATGGTTTCAAAGACATAAAGGAACGACTAACATATTCCATTATGTAAATGAATTCAAAGATCTTTCACGACTGATCAGCTAGGAGGGACATAATGATTTATAATTCAAATAACTGAGCTTTGAAATCAAATTGGGCTAATATATTTCGAAATATGCAAACCTGGAATAATTGTGAAAGTAATGTAAACCATGACACCAGCTCCAATCATTTGTTGCCTTTGTTGTTAATAACGTAATTTTTTTTTCCTTTTTTCCCTCTTATACAGACCAGTTCCACAGACTGGAATTATGGTTTTAATTCTAGATTATCATTCAGGAAAAAAAAAAAAAAAAAAAGATTTTTATACACATAAAAAAGAAAAACGCCAATTTCTAAGGCTGTCTAGAGACTGACTGACTTTATATATAGCATAAGTATCGAAATTAAATAAATTATTGTTTTAACCTTTCAGGTTTGCCCCAGTTTAATCTATAAAAAATACTGAAAATTGATCCACTAGATCCAGCATCTTAAAAAGCGACTGTTTCTTTCAAAGCAATATATAGTTAATGCTTTTTTAAAATAAAAAAAAAAATCCTAATATAATATGAAAAGGTCAAAGTTTGCAATGCCAGGAAGTAGTTATAAACTACTTCATACGTTAGAAATAAAAAGTACTTCAGTATTATTATTAAAAAAAAAAAAAAACTAGTGGTAGAGTTTTTTATAGGAAAAAATACATATCTTTAAAAGCCAAAATGACCAGTGAAATTGGGTTGTACATCATTTTCTGGAAAAAAGGAAAAACAGCCTCGACAGGTGTAATTTATCATTTTTCTGATTTAATACCAAAGAAATATATTAAAATAATAAAAAGAATCCTGAAATCCTCAAAATTTGTAGTGATAAATAGCCCTCCCTGTCTTTATTGCATTATGCCTACTAACAGAAATATTGCATGGTGGATTTTGCCAGACAAGGACGATTATTTTCCAATAAAAAGTTGCATATTAAATTCCAGCACAAAAGTGGGTGTCTAATACTTTTGAAATCTTTTATGGTTTGCCAGGGAACACAATTTTGAACTTAACTAATACAACATCACGGGGAAGCGAACCAGCATTAAAGCTCTTTTTGTAGAACTCCACCCATGTAAGCAGCAAAGCTACCATGCGCTCAGAATTGCTGTTTGAAGTATTGCCATTGAAAAGTAATTGACCACATTTTTGGTATTTATGTTTTTAGCTAATCTCTCTTTTTGCTTGTCATTAAACATCTCACACTGAGGTTTCAGATATATATTTATGAAGGCATTGCTGCTTTTATATGCTTGCTGTGCATAGGGGTCTGAAACTCCGCTCTTGCAACAGCCTGTAAGTTTTTGCAAAGAAAAAAACCCTAATTTTCATAATAATTCTATTCTTTGGGAGAGCCTGGGTTATTAAATATCTGCTTTTTTCATCCTTTCTAGGTCCTGATAGTGTTATATTTATTTTATGAGCAGAAACCCATTTACTGCAAATATAATCCGAGTAATTTGAAAACTAAAATTACTGAGGTATCACAGCCTTGAAAAAGTATCAGTGGCATCAGTAGTTTATGCTGACCCTCATTTTCGAAAGCTGGCACGTGAAGACAAGCCTTTGAAGGCCTCCACAACACAATATGCAATGCTAGATGCTCGCCGGCTTTAGTACTAACATGAGGCTGATTATTTCAGCATATATACATACATGAATAAATAATCAAGCACTTTAACTTAGGCACATCATGTTACATTTCTTGGTTATTTTTGTGTCTTGAACCCTACTGAAACAATAAGCACATCCTGTACAGGAGGAAAGAGCTCATTAGTCTCTTCATAAATCTTATTAATGAAATATGTCTCTCCTTCTGTTTTTGTCAAATTCTTTAGTAATGTTTTGCTTTCATATATGTCCTATTTTTCTGACGCCACGAGAACACAAGCATATGCATATTTAAAATATCTCAAGTTAGTTGTTTAATAGTATTTCAAGAAAACGTATAAATGTGCATATCGTATGATTTTCATTAAACACAATTCACTTATGGAATGTAGAAAACCACAATCATCATTCAACACATGGAAATTTATTAAAATTATATGATTAGAGTTCTACGGAGGAATAAAATGATACCAATTGTCACATTCAAGCTGCTTTCCCCTCTGCTTGTCTAACAATTAATCTCCTCTACAAAATGACTGAAGAGCTGTGTTTATTTTAAAACAGCTAAGGATTTCAGTATTGAACGTTTTCCCTAAGCGCAGATAACAATGCTTTATTTTCTGTTGTATACCTTCAAATATTCTGTCACAGTAAAAACAACTACCACTTTTAAAAAATCATCTTATTGCTCAATTCATTGAAAAGTCAAAGAGCCATCATTCTACTCCAACTTATGATACATAACATTAGAATAAGATACAAAAAATTTGAAACAGACAATAAGTTAATATCCATGCTTTGGGTAAAAATTCCACAACAATCCTAGAACCCAAGCAAGAATCTGCACGTAAAATCACGTTCGTTTTTATCAGTAATAACGACACCAACCCGGCGAGGAACTTGCAAGCAGGCAAAGATAAAGCATATGAAAAGGCTTGTGTTTAAAATCTAACCCATGCCTCATCTTTGCTGACCTCATCTTCAAAGCAGAACTAATGCTGTTCTCTACTGCCTATAAAATCAGTCCTGTTCTCAGTGCTGTTGTACTCACCAATGCCACCGATGTCAAGAAGATTATGAATGGGATAGATGACTGTAAGCAACTAGTTATATGATTTCTTTTGCTGATAACAAGTAGGTGGAAAGAAGCAAGCCTTTTTTTTTTTTTTTTTTTTTTTAAACCCAGTAACTATGAACAGGAAAAGATAAATCAAAGTGGATAAATATCAACATCCGTACTGGTTTTAAAATGTGGCTTATGAAATACTCCCCCCCCCCCCCCCAAAAACAACTTGTATCAATTTTCACATTATTGTTTTCAAATACGATATGTCGTATACAATAAAAAGGATATCCTACAGAAAGATCATTTAGAAACTGAAGAGTTCTTGAAATCACAGGCTCACATCTTCCCCGGTATTTAAGATTTGTAACACTAGAATAAATAAAGAGAAAGAGAGATTTGTAACACTTTTTCTTTTTTTTTTTTTTTGGAGAGCAGCATTCAAAAACACAAAGTAGTAGAGCATTATATTATGAACATGTTTCTGTGATACATTTTAGGACTTTTTCATTTATGAGGTACGCACTAAAAATATGCCAAATAATCTGTGCCTCAACAAGGAATTCAAGCATTTTATAATCCTGTAACAAATATAACCCTTAAAAAAAAAAAAAAATCAATACTCTTCCATCATATGCCATGATAAAATAAATTAACTGAAGCTTATCCCTATATACATTTATCTGTCTTTCTTACTTACCAACACAATATCTGGCCACTTCTGTAGTATTTATCTGTCCTATTCTCCATGAGATGAAAAACAGTTGTTATTTCCCTTAAGCATAGGAGAAAGGGGGCACAGAAAAACCAAGGACCATATTCACCAAGACAGCGATGCACCCAACTCCCAGTGAAATTGTACCTTACATACATACCTCATACTAATCCCTAATTTCATCTCTTCGCTTACATGGCACTACACCAACGCTTAGCTAAAGCCAAGGTACACAGGGGCTACTGCATTTCCCTAACCGCAACCCCTCTCAGCCACACGCATTTTGTAAGTGTATTCTCCGATTAATCAACCGGGTCAGAAATTAAGATTCGGAATAACACTAGCCTTAGTCCCAGCCCTTGGGGAACACCGTGTAAAGCATCCTCCCAGGTTTGCCAGCAAACTGCTACAGTCAGCCGCCTTACGGTGAAGTCAGGCAGCTAGCGCCACGCACGGGTGATGTGCTCTAGGCGAAGGGCTTGCAGCAGGCCAGGCGCGAGGCACCGCGCACAGCGCTGAGACCCTCCACAAGCTTATTCTGTACTTTGTACAGGGCGGCGCCAAGACACCTAAACGACTTGGGGCAGGATCGGTTGCGTTCAGCTACCAGAATTTTTTTTTTTAAGAAGCAAAGAGGTGGCGGTAGCCTTCAGGCGAAGGGGGTAAACTGGAACCAGTAAACTGTAAGAAAAGCGTTCTTCTCAGGTGAGGGGTGGTTACAATAATAAGTTAAGAGGCACTGCTCTTGTAGTCTGTCACGTCCTAGCTTTCTTATGGGAACGTCATGCAGGTCAGTGCCAACAGTCTTTACTGAAGTCCCAAATGTCTGATATTCACTGCTTCCACTGTAAACTCCAGCCAGTGAGTCCACAGAAGAAAATAAACCCCAGAAGCAGCTGAGATGCATTTAACAACTACACACTAGGTTGCGGTAAAGCTGATTACCAGTTTTTTTTTTTTCCTAGTGTTCCTTTGAGAATCCAAGTTGGGCTGATTGGCCTATAACAACCTGTCCTTCTCCTGTTTCCCTTTTCTGAAGGCAAGTACTATGTTTGCCCTACTCTTCTGCGACATCTGCCATCACCTGTAAGTGCTCAAAAATAATTACAAATGTTTCAAAAAGTGCTTTCACTAGTTCCTTTAGTATTTAAGGATGAATTTCCTTAGGCCTCATAACACATCTGCTTCATGTTTCTTTATTCTGATCTTTGCTCTTATTTCATACTTTACATTAATTTAATTAAGGTATCTGGCCAAAATCAATCTTTTCCTTTAGTGAAGATGGAAGCAAAGATGACATTAAATACTTCAGGCTTCTCATTTTTTTGTCCCTGTTAAATTAGCCTGTATTTTCCCTTGAGCTTCCTCAAATACTAACAAATCCTACCTTTTCTGCATCCTAGTTGCAACTTCCTTTATCCTAGCTGCAACCACCTGAGAATTTCTAAATTTTTTCCCACATGACTGTGCTACATTCCTACACACTCACTGATCACAGGTCTGTGTCCATTTTCCCGTACGTTTCCCTTTTGATTTTCAGGCACTCAGAAACCTCAGTTTCCTCCCCAATAGAATAAGGTATGGCATGCTAACCTCCTCTACAGTCAGATCCACTGATGAATACGATCTTCAGGTTTTTAAAGAACTCTAGACACAACAAGCCTTGCGCTTCTCTTACTCTGCTTATCTCTCTACTGCCCCAAGGTGCTGGCCATTGCCCCTAACCTCTCTCCCTTGCAACTACCTCTTCTTCTGAAGTTGCTTTTTCCTTAATCTCATTTCTCAAGAGATTTTACCTAATAAATCACGGCATGCAGTCTTTTCCGGGTCCCTTGTTACTTTTTTTTTTTTTTTTAAAAAACAACTTTTCTTTTTTGACTGCTCCCCATGTATTTCTGAAACAAAATGGTGTCCCCAAAACACTACAGTTAACTTGCCTGCCTGCCTGCGTCCTCTTTTCCAGCTAACAGCTAAAGGACCCCAGGGCCTACTCTGATCAAGCCTTATTCTTGAATGCTCTCTTAAGTTGCCAGAAGAAAGCTGAATGCCCCTCCCTTTCCAGCCTGGGAGATAACGTTGTATGAAGGAGATTCACAGCAGATTTTCCGGTATTGGATTCATCTGGAGAAACAAACACAGGCCATCTCAGCCTTCTGAAACATATCCCTTTCGAATAAAAAACCAGCTTGACTTTCTCAGCTCAGCAGCCCTGGCACGAAACTGCTAGGATACACCTCAAACTGCTAGGTGATGAAGAGTAAGTAATTTCACATTCGGATGCCTCAGTTTACTTGTCTACAGAATATGCATAATGATACAGACTTTATGCTGTCAGAGTTATTACTGAAAGGCCACTATGTAAAACGTATCATGAGTACCAGCTAGGATTTCAATTTTTAGGAATAAAGAACGGAAGAAGAGATATTACATGCTTTAGAAGCAGCACTGATTGTTGCTAGCTTTTACATATTCGCAGGCTAAGGCATGCTCTATGCCAGATAAAGTAAACCCCTTATTTAGGAAGCTGTAAGCTCAAGAACACAGTTTAGTGCAGATAACTGGTTGGTATTATTTGCTCAGGAAAAGGCAAATAACAATGCAATTACCAAAGCAGTATTCCTCAATTTAGATCTCCAAACAAACATTGATTGACTTTATAAAATCTCTATGAAGCGCCACAAAGGTTCAGATTGCCTTAAAGAAATAGCCCATTCTAGCGAGTCCATAATTCACAGCTTATCCCTACTACGGGGAGTTCTGAAGATGTTTATAGTTGCACTAAATCCTTAACAAGTATATACCATACAAGGCAATAAAAATGAATTTGGACTATCCAGATTTGACATCAATATCAAAATCATAAAAAGGCTATTTTGCAAAAGAGCAAAATCCTTGTCCTTCAGTAGCTAAATGTTAGACACTTAAAAGAAAAACAAGAAGTCACAGTGACAGCAGGAAATAGGGAAAACTAAATCTGAATAACAAAATGTCTTCATCCAGCACTTCAGAGCACTTTTTTTTTTAATATATCTTTTCTTTCAGTTCACAGCTGTATCTGGATAGTGAAAGATGGAATAATAATATAAAAGACTAGAGAATTACTCGTGAGTAAAGAGAGGCTAACAAATTTCAATTATAATCTTAGCAATTCCCATTTCTATTTTTGCCTTATTAGTATCATGCTGTACGAAAGACAGATATAAAATGCAACATTTTAAGCAACAATTTACAAAATATTGTTAGTGTCCGAAAAAATATGTAAAGATCAAGAGAGGAAACTAAAGATACAAAAAGCAGTGTTTGATTACATGAGGAAGAGAAGCCAAGCAATGAGAGAGGAGAAAATTCACAGCCTTCAGAGAAATTGTAGCAAGACAGCACTTCATCCAAATGCTAGTGTCCTCCTCTCTCTCTCTCTCTCAGGTAGCTTATTGATTTAAAGAATTAACTAAATGAAACAGTCAAAGCAACCAATCATAAAGTTTCAAATGAGTCACAGAAAACAAGAGCTTCATCAAAAGCGATGGCAGTACTAAATTCACAAACGCAGTGAGTACATTTTAAAAGCAAGTATAAGAAAAGTGGAAATAAAAATGGCAGAATATTTCCAGTTTTGGTAACACCACCAGTAGCAAGATACTGAGCTACACGCAGACAAGTGAAAGAGTAGCGATAGCATTTATCCATGTTGGAAAGTTGAAAGAGAATTTGTAAAATGAAAACCAAATGGCATGAAGGCAGTACACTTCCAAATATTTACTTTTAGTTCAGTAAGAGAACCAAAATAAAATTCTAGCTTCTGCTCTAGCTTCAAACCAGAAGGTGAAGCTTCCCAGCTTTTTCTACCCTTCAAACCATCGAGCTTGCTATGAGACTTCCTCTAGTGGCAGGACTTCATTGTAAAGTCAAAGCTGCTTAGTAATGCAGTCCCATCAGCAGACCAAACATCTCTTTCCTTAACACAGTGACTTAAAAGCACTGTTTTAACAGGATTTGGGGATTTTTGCTTGCTTGTTTTTTTTTTTTTTTTAAATCTAAAATACGGAAGGGAAGGAGAAGAATGATTATATACTCCAACTTACAATTCTGTGGAAAAAAGGTTACCATAACATCCATAGAAGAATCAGAAAATTCCTTGCTTGCATATTCCCAGGCATTATTATGATGTTTAGCTGGGGAAAGAATCAAGGCAAAGATATCCCTTCCAACCTCTGAAATCCATTTCATGACTTTAAAAAAAAAAAAAAAATCTCATTTTACTGTCCCTAATTTTCTGTCCTGAGTTTATGATTTTGAGAAAAAAAATCTCTCAAGACACATGGCCTGTATCATATAGCTGCTAAAGATATGGACAGCGCACACTAACAGCCTATCCTCCACACAAGATGTAGACTTGATGACAGTTGTGGATTGAAAATTATATTGCAGGAGAAGAGGAGTGGAATGCACAACTTGGAAGAGAAAAATGAAAGATGACCAATGTGGTTTAGAAGAGAAAATTTTGGAGGAGAAGAGAAGAGAACGTGGAAAAGAAACAGCAAAGTGTAGAATGAATACAAAAAAGGGAGCACTGAAGAATCAGGATGTACTGTAGGAAGAGAGAAAACCCACTTGGTCACGTGAACGGTGGGTGCCTTTGATTAATTCTTTGGACATTTACCAAAGAATGGCCTGTAAGCAATATCTGAGCACGTTGGCATACAGTGATAAATGGAGAATTCATCCATCCCCTTTCTGGCAGGCCTCGAACCCTTTCTCTGAGAAGTAATGGTCAGGTACACTGTCACAATAAATCTCAGGAAATTCAGGAACACAGCACCTACTGCACATGCAGAGATTACTATACCTCTCACGCGTGGTAGATTTGGTAATATGACAAAGGAGCTGCTGCAAAATATGTGCTGCTACCTAGACAGAAGAGATGACATCATTGCTGTAAGACAGCAAGTTTTGGCATTTTTCTGTTAAATAATTAGAGCAGAGACAGTGAAAACCTTTATAAACTTAGACAACTTACATGAAAAAAAACAAATACGAACTTGCAAGACAGTATACGTGTGCGTTGTGTCACTTACTCTTATGGGAGAACATATGACAGATAAACTTACTTATGCACTTTAAAATCTCAGTTTTGGATGACAGGAATTAAATCTAAAACAACTGAAAAGCCTGAACCATGCCATTTTAGGATTAGTCTTGGTCTCAAGTTAAGGATATTACAGACATACTTGCAGTATTAAAATCATAAAGATAAAAATCATACATTTTAAACTGAACTTTTAAAGTTGCCTAAGGTGTCTGTTACTCAAGTGCCATTAAAATGTAAGAAAAATGGGCATCTAAATCCCCTAAAAAGACTTTGAAAACCTCTTCCTTATGTGGTACTTATGTTTCAGTAATAACAAAGATAGGAATTTGTTGGCAACAGGGCTCTGTACAGTCATGTTTTAATTATTTCTTGCAGATTATCATCATTTACAGTGAAAGCTCTCTGAGGCTCAATGACAGTGATTGGATATATACTTTTCATTAGAGCTGGACAAAGGTGAATAGTTAAAAAATGCACACACCTTCATGAATAAAAGTGCCAAGTTTCAGTTTGCTACGTTTCATGGAGTCATACTGGTATGAGAGGTCAGGAAAATAGTCACAGATCCAGACTCTTCATACATATCTAGTATTCAAACATTGTGACATGGAACCTCTCTCGCTCTCTATGTAAGTATGCATATGTGTATCCACCTGAGTGAAATAATTATCGTATTTAAAAAAAAAAAAAATCCAACAATAATGTTTAGATATGCTCCATTTACTCATGTTTCAAGTTTTTTTTTTTTAAATCAAAGACTAAAAATACTAAATATTTAAGCAAATATCGTGCAAACATATGATAACTAATTTTCACATGTACTTGATAATAACTGAAAGGGATCAGAAGAGGTTCGCAAAGAATAAGCAAAGCAAAGGCGCTTGCAGTCAAAATAAATACAAAAAAAACTTACAGCCAAACATCCAGGACAGGTTCAAGGAACAGATAGAAGGAAGCAGTTAAAACTAGTCCAGTCTAAATGTTTCCCTGCCTCTACCTCTACAGGGAAGGGTCAAGGCAGGTAGCTACTGCTCACAAGGACACCTTCTAGCTCCAGCGGAAGGAAAGGATTGCTATTCTTTTTCGGTGCAGTGCCTCAACCCCTGCCTCAAGTCCCGGCCTCCATCAACTTCCCGGTAGCCCAAGAAGCGTAAGAATAGGTGGAGTGGCTGCGTTTGGAGGAGGAAGGGGTAACAAGGATAGAGAACTCACTACAGACAGAAGAGCATCCTGTGGCTTAGAAAACCAGTACCCCAGAGCAACAAGCTAATGAGAAGAAAGTCTAAGGAGACCGGGAGACATCCTAAATCACAGTCCTTCTCCAGAATCATCATCTGCCTGCAGTTCTCCTAGCTCCTTCAAAATCCTACTGCCCACTCTTGCCTATCTTCGCCCTCATGCAACTCCTCTCAACATCTCCCTCCTCAAACCTACTCTACTGTTGCTGCAAAACTGACTTTTCCTGAACACGATAAGAAGACATCTAGATGTCTTGCATACCAGAAAATTTTGAGACTAGATGTTTCTTCAGTTAACATTTCTCCTGCCACACATTCAGCTTTTAAGATAATGGTCAAAGCAAGCAAGGATAGCGGAGACTGCAAGAGCTACACTGTAAAATCTCTGGTAAGGCTATTGTGAAAATACAGCCATTAATGTATCCATTCCGACTGCATAAAACTCCATCCCTTCAAAAATTATTTAACAGGAGTTCAGTAAAGGGTATATTAATTAACTTGCAATGGAAAAGAGATAGACGGTCTAAGTTCTGATGTGACAGTAGTACTTTAAACTACAGTCAAAAGGTCTAAAGGACAACAATTACACTGATAATTCTCAAGGTATTTCTGTACTTTGAAGAACATCCATCTGACACAACCTTTAATCCATCAACTGAACAGTGGCTACTGCAGCTACCAGTAGCCATGACACAAATATTTCAAATATTATTAATATTTCATATTAATGAAAAACTCACGGAGTTATACTGATGACCAATCCTCTACTGCAAAGCTGCTACTACTGAAATCAAAAGAACAGATTAAAGAAACTAACATGAAAATGAGCTACTGAAAACACAGAGATCTGGGGAAAGACTGCTTAATAACATGTTCAATCAATGTGTTCGGAATCTAAGATTAAAAAAATGTCATTTACCTCTAAACGTTACTGAACTCACATCAGACTTCAGGAAACTAGAAACTTCATGTGTCAATCAGTAAGCTATCACAAAAAAAAAAAAGATCAAGTCCTCTAACGGTGGAACAGAAAACTGGCTAATATGTCCTGCCAGACTACAACTTGTCTGACTTCCACAAATTCAGTTGCTCTGTTTACTCCTCTAAGCAAGTATGAAATGTTTTCTCCCTGCATCCTTTATCATCTTGGTTAATAGCAAAGTAAAAGGAAATTACCTGACACTATCTCTTGATTATTTGACAGTGTAAATGGCAGATTATAGTAAGGTATTTCTTCCAATGCTTTCTGCTTCGAAACACTAGTTGCCATTAGCCAGGCAATTTCAAACATAATATATTTTGGATAATGCTGTGTATTAACAAAACAGAAGCTATAGTGTCTCAAATACTGTTGCGCAGTATATGAGATCATCATCATTTCAAAGGTGCGCACTAAAAATTCCCTAGCATTTCTTTTCAACCTAATCTTAAGGAATAATGTATGACAAATATCACCTACTTAAACACAGAAAAAAAGGGAACTGTTAGGATCAGCCAGAAGAGTAGACTAGTAGCTTCCTAAAATAACACTGCAGTTAAAAGTACTGACTGCATACTGCTACTGTTATGAATGCGCTAAGATTAGTCTCAGCAACAAAGCAACCAAAATACTTTCAGAATGACTCGCCCCATCAGACCCTATTTCTTGGATTACGTATCAGTATGTTATGGTTTCACATCCAGATTTTCCAATCAGCATGTTATCACCAGTGAGATGCTAGTTTATTTTAACTGAGACAAACATGAGCGTTTAGACAAGTTTCACAGCCAACTCCTAAAGATATTGCTTGCCAATTCAAGTTGTAACATCCAGTCTGTAACACAAACATCATCTTCAATCTCATCAATGAGCAATTCATAAACAAAGATGCTGTATGTTTTTATAAAAATATATTAAACCATGAGGAAAGAAGAGATGGCACGCGTAATCTAAAAACCAGCACTGATCTTTTCTGGTTATTTACCTGGCTTTCTTTAAAAATCTTCCAGGTAACATTCAAACGCTAACTCTGTTTTGCTCTTAATTTACAGTACTTGTGCAAATACAGCCATATCCAAACTAAACACATGCAGTAGGTATCACGCAACTTGTTAAATGATATCCTGCTATTTCCTCAATCAGCAAAGGCAACAGGAATGTCCTCTCAATGGTAGCAACAGGTGGAGAAAAGGAAGCAAACTGATGCATCTGGTCTCCATACAACAGCCCTCTTCCCCCTTTTTCTCCTCAGTTGTTTAGGTTTCACCATACTTTGGAACAACAAAACGAAGCCTCGCTGCCTAATTCCATGACATAGACTGCTTCCAGAAACGGTACACAGCAAGGATCCATCAATGTTTTTCCATTCGTCTCCCTCTATTTATCTGTCTACAGAGCATGCCCCAGGTAAATAGCATGGTTTGATGGGTATGATTGTTTTCCTAAGGCAAGATATAACACTAGGCTTCTGGTTTACAGGAAGCAAAGCATTTATGCCTTGTTTTCTCCAGGAAAGTTAAGTTACATTAGAGAATGACCTTGTCTTGTTTGTTAACGACTTCTCAAGGTTGGTAGTCATGGTAGCAAAAGACAAGTTATGTTTAATATTGTGTGAACAGGTCACGGTTAACCTGGCAATACAGCAGAGATGTTTCCCTAGTAGGACAAAGTCTACTGAAAGTATTTCAAGGTCTTATAAGTCAGATTTGGAGGGAGAAAAGTTAATGACAGCATGCAGACTAAAGAGATAATGCACTTTCCCTTGCTACTCTTTCTCCAGGCACACACAGAACTCTGTTTCCTGAAGAACCTCTGATTTTTTCAGTGGATTTTTAATTTTTCAGAGGCACCATCCTGTTCTGCTTCAGGAGTAAAACTCATTCAGAGGAAACCTTTTTGACTAGGTAGGAATTCTATCACATCTCACTAAGGACATAAGTAATAAAAGACAGAATTCTGGCAGTTTTGCAGGCACCCATGGAAAGGGTCTGCAGTATTGTCTGGAATAATTTTCTAGGGTTATTCTTAGGAAACATAGAAAATAGACCCACGTATTGAAACGCCAGATACTAGTCTTATTCGGGCAGATGTCAGAGATGAGGAGAGAGAGGACTATAGCGCCCTTTGCCTTCTTCAGTCTGAGTCCTTACAAGCTCCTCTCTTTGTGAATCCCCGTTTCTGAGAGCGTCAATTCTGCCACACCTTTGCCAAATTAAAGGCTCACAACAGAAAGCTCTAACACGTGTTTCGGTGGGTATAATGGGAAAGAGCTGTTACCAAGGAGAAGACAGGTTATGCTAATTCGGTTTGCTATTTTTCCCCCAACTGCTTTTTTTGTGCAAAAAGAGAAGAAAGCCATGTGGCCTACCAGCCTAAGCCACCAAAGACAAGAAGTGCTCTCCATTTCTACTCTATGCGATTTAACTTGTAGCTCCAAGGACATTTCTCTTAGAAGCTTAGTTGGCTTACACAGTTCCCATTGACCTCAGCTCATTCATTTTCATACTTCGGCTACACCTACAGTTGTGCTGAGATATCTGTTTGAGGGAACATTGTAAAGAATCAGAGAGGAGAACTGATCGGGGTTAGAATTAACTCTCTCAACCCCCCCCCCCCCCAAACAACCCCCCAAAAAAAACTCTCTTCAAAACAAAGAAAGGTTAGTTTAACTTGGATCAGTTCTCCCTCATGAACTACCGCGAAGCTTCACAGCCGATTCTACTAGCATCTGAGGGTGCAGGAACAAGAAGCCAGGGAAGGGTGAGAACTGCTTATGCCAGGACTGCCACTGGAAACAGCGTGTGAAAGCACAGGTCTATTCTCCCGTAAGCCATTTCCAGAAGTGAGCCAGGCACTGTGGAGTCCATGCCCAGCTGCAAGCGCTTAGGAGCCTGCAGTAACTTCTGAACATAAGATATGGGCACTTTTGAAATGGTTATCCCTAACTTCAAATATTTCAAATTTACAGAAAACATTTTTTCTAGCTAAGGGCAAACTTAAAGACATAAAATAAAACTTGGACTTTGTGTAAACATTAAAGACAAAACAAATTACAGACAGAAGAGAACCCAAGCACAAACTCACATTTTTGTCATAAATGTTTCTAGAACCTGGTTGTCATCTGTTATTCCTAAGACTTCTGACATTCGGGCATACACCTGGAAATAAACATTTCAACAGTAACATATTATAGACATTTACCAGCACCAACATTTTCATTTATTCTAAAACCTTCCCTATTCTGATTTTGCAGAAGACTAAAGGCACAAATGCTTGCCCATCCAGTGTAGCTAGAGCTTTTGTGAAAGATGACTTCCATTCTTTAAGATAGCATTTTGTGAATTTGGGGCTGACAGATTTTTACTCGCCTTCGCGTACATTACTTCCCATAAAGGAGCTGTAAATAGTCCATATTAAACTCACTTTGTGGTTCAGAGAGCAAAACAGTATCTATTTAAAACACTACATTTTTAATAAAAAGTTGCAAAAGGTTGGAGAAAACATATTTCTTTTCTTGCTCCCTGTCCTCAGTGGAGTGTGTTTCAACATTTTTCTTTAATTTGCCAGTTGTTGCACTCCCCATCATAAAATCTGGTGAATTAAGTACTCGTCATGCATTCAGTTTTCTGTTTTCCCTTCCTTCGACAGCTAAGTAATTTGTTGTTGTAACTTTCCTCCTTTATTTCAGATCCAAGGCATATATTACTAGTTAAGTTTTCCCTGTACCCTACCTAACAGATCAAAATGCTTTTATGAAGCAGTAACAAATAGGCAGGACACATCAGATATAATTACGACTTGCTGTGTAGTCTTCATAAAATTTTCTGATAGCTTTAGTAGCCAAACATTTAGTTTGGATAAACACATGCAGTTGGATAAAATCAACTTGTTTCAGGAACAGAAGGGAGAGAAACACTGCAAAATTTCTTCACAATGCTCTGTCAACTCATTTTATCCTCAGCTAAAGTAACTCTGCTCTTTGCTTAAGACTGGCCTAAACACAGCTCCACCAGCCAGTGCATTTCATTTCAGTCATTTCAACCTTCAGTGACACCAAAGCAAATATTGTGGGTTATATGTATTTCTTCCATATTATGTGACCCAGCCACGTATCACTAAGGTCTGAAATGAGAGCACAAATCACAGCACTCCTAACCTAAGTTACCCAGTGGTGAAAGCCTGGTGCCATCTAGCTGTCAATTTTGTTCATAAACTTTACATATTCCACACAAATTTCCATGAACTTCAGATAACTCAGTACTGTACTGTATCTAAACTTGACTGTACTAACTTCCTTTTGGGTAGTGATGCAATCCCATTACTTTTTAAAAAAAACCAAACCGGCAGTATTCTATCTGTGGCAAAGTCAATAAAAATTGCATTTTCATATCTGAACGACTTCAGTTTTAAATCAGAGTATAATAAAGGCATTAGTAAATCAATACTATAACCAGATTTTGCACCACAATAAGGATAACTTACTTAACATTCAAGCTAAGAATATCACCTTTTATGACTGTATGAATGCAATATATTGCGATAAAATCCACAGTGAGAGCACAAGGAAAATATGGAAAATTTTGTAATAATGAATAATACAATCATCCAAACTTTGCAAAATATTATATTCACACTGTATATGAGAAGTCATCCTTTATAATAATTAAACGTACTTACAATAACATTAAAACATTAAACACATCCTCTGGTATTTTACTTCTAAACAGTGCACTGCAGAAATGCTGTACTGGCTGCAATTCTAGCAAATTTTTAAAATCTCCGTATGGGACATGAGGAAAGTAGAAAAAGAGACAGTGAGGAGCGTAAAAAAATTCAGGAAACGCAGGTTGACTTTTAGATATTTCCTTTCTGCAACAGCAAAGCAGTGGCAGAAAGGGAGCGGACGTGAGCGAGCACATGTTGTACCAGCACTGTGTTCTGTTGTCAAACTAGGCTCTCGCCGCATCAGAGTTTAACAAATAAAATACTGAAACAGCAGTCAGTGTTGACAAAGAGCAGTGCTTTAATCCACAATTATCCCTGTAACTCTTACTACTCCTTTTATCATCCATTAGCTTTGATTCCCATTATCCCATCAAGAAGTGTGTCAACGCTTTTGTCCCTGGGGATTTCCCACAACTACTAGGATCTGACAGCCAAGCTTGAGTGCTAAGCAGGATCATTACCTCTTAAATCCACTTATCTGATCCACTGAATAGTAAATTGAAAAGCTCATTAACAGCAACAATCTGATTTGTTCTCACATGTGACAGGGTCATTTTAAGTCAGCATGAATACGGCGCCTGTATTAAAAACTACTGCCTATTTTGTGAAGTGACACGGTAAGCAAAAATAAATGGGATATTGTAAACGCCTTCTTCAAAATCACTATCAAAACCAAAACACACATTCAGTATATAAAAAAAGAAAAGCAACTGCCACCCCAAACCATAACAACGATATGCCCTTAGACTTTTAAGCACTATAAAAAATTAATGCTAAGGCATTTTTGGATATATAATCATGAAAACCACTTCAGCAACAGAGACTGCGCTACGTATTCAAAAGGTGGAGAAAAATACTGTTGAAAGGGGTCATAAAAGGATGTGGAACGGCACGTGGAAGTGATCTCATCTTACGTTTGGGTCACATCCCGGCGCCGTGACTGTAAAAGCAGCACAGGATCCTTGGGTGGGCTGGGAACTGCGCAGACACACACCTTCCGGGGCACCTGCGTTTCAGGCCTCCCCCCTCCCTCCCTGCAGCCAGGACAAACAACGCTGCTGGCTTTCGTTCCCTCTGCAGCCTTCACCCGAGGAGCGGAATAATTAACTTCCAGTAGGAAACAAGCAGATTAAGACTTTTGTAAAACCTCTACACAATTACTCCCAAATCCCTACCACAGTAGGATTTACAACTTCCAATACAAACCCTGCAACAACACATAACGCTGCGCCATCACGGTATGACATCACCATAAAACGTTAGCTTCATAACAATAAAATACGACATCACCATCGTCACCATCTCATTCCTACATCAGTTACAAACGACGGTGAAAATCTGCAGAAGTGATAATATTATGTCAACAACACTAGATGATCTTCAGCAGTACAAGCATGTCCTCAAGGTGCTTACAGCAAGCTCTGACTGATATCATTACTTCAGCCAATAAGCAAGTGACATTGCAATATTCAAGGGTGACGGCAGCGGTCAGGATAGTGAAGAGAAAGGAGAGGCCAGCAAAGCACCTTCAGTAGTAATAACCACTTCAAAGATATTAAAGCAAGTGTGAGGGCAACAGATCCAGGGTTCCTTCTTGGCCCCCCCCCATTCGTACCGTCACGGCTCCCTCGACAGAATCAAGACATTTAAGGAACGCAGCAGGTTCACGAGCTCAGCGGCCAGTGCATCTTCTGCGATCCGACAGATTTATCGGGCATTCAAATCACGCACCACTATACTTCCCAACTATTTGAACTGTACCTGCTGCAATTCAGAAGAAAGAGAAAATAAAATTGTGGGAGCAACACTTCATAAAGCAAATCACTCCTATGTGAACATAGTTTAAGAAAACAGAGAAATAGTACAATAATCATGTTAAAACTTTATTCCCCTGACTTCCTGCACTCTGTAGCCCTAGACACGTTCAACTTTGCTGGGTTTTTTTAAGGTCTTCTTTTTCTGGTACTATCTTTATAACTCTGAAGAAGCTAATTATGTCTATTCTTAAATGTGAAGCAGATTATAGAACTGGGAAGCTCAGAATATGAGTTCCTAAAGGCTGCACGGCTATATAATGACAGCCACAGAAATTCAATAACGGCACTGTATGGAATGTACTCAAACACACCCCATGAAACAAATTAAAACAGAGCAATGAATCTCTCACACTGTGCAAATAAGAAAACACAAGAAAATGTTGATTTCTATATATATCATAAGGGCTATTATAATGAATTAAGATTTGGGATAATGAATCTTCAGAAAATTACAGTGAAGTTATTACCCGTAGGCACAGCGTAAACGTTTCAGATATTATAACTTCCTTGAAGCTCTCCAGGCCTCGCTGCAGAGAACACAACATTAAAGTATTTTGTCATGAACACTGAGGGCAAAACCAGACCTTAATCATATTTACCCCAAACTGACAGAAGCTGAGCGGGGACAGCCGCTACAAAAGAGCCTGGAGGACTTGGTCTGGAAGATGCTCGGACGGTCGGTTTGGGAACTCCGCTCAGTGCAGGGGCTACTGCAGCAAGTTTCTGCAGCTGCCACCCACCTCTCTAGCCAATACCTCTGTCCATTACCCACTAAAGCCCTCTTGTACTAATCAAGAGTCTCCTTCTGGAGATCAAGCGCCACGAGGTATTTAGTAATTTCCATTGATTTTGAAATAAAAATCAGGTATTTTGATGTTGAGCAGGTAAAGTTCCATTACATGCAGGGGAAATTTAGCTGCCAAATCCCATATGCGACTTCTGAATATCTGAACAGATTCCTATAATTAGTGGATTAAGGTGCCAGACCAATCACCTTCTATTTCAGGACCAAATTAAGGGCTTAAAAAGCCTTAATTTTTCTATCCTTTTCATAACAGAGGAAACCTTGGTCATTCCTTAAATCTCCATTCCTCACCAGCTGTCTTAAAAAGGTAAGATCTTAAAATCTCCTTACAGTCTAGGTCAAAGGAATATGCTAATCTGTTGTTATATATTTAACTCCTTAAAAAAAAAAAATTAAATTCAAAATAGGCCATAAAGAATTGCCTCAAATATTTTCAGGCAGTATCCTTGACAAGAAGATTAGGTTGGGCTTTGCAGTACAAAAAAAAAAGCAGGCTAGTCTCCCATTCTTTGCTACATGTGTTTGTAAGCAACTGGAGGAAGTATACCAATTATACAAATGACATGCTATCTGCTGCTTCATCTTCAAATCTAGTTTAATCAAAATACTGCAGAAAATCATCCTCAGTGGAAAGAGACCTATAAAATAATGTTTAAAAATTACAGAAAGCTAATAATTAGGGTATTGTTACTGCAGTTAAGCGTGATGTCGTAGGGGAAAGGGTAAGCATGCTGTGTGGCTCACAGTCATTATCACGGAGGCTATTTCCTTGCTAGTCTGTTGAAATATTCTGTCATCACAAGTTCAGCTAGTAAGAGTAATTAACTGTTCCCTCGAAGGCTGCTTGCCAGGCCTCTCTTCCCCGGCCCCTCCTGCACTAGCTCAACGGAGGAGGAGATCTCGCAGGCGGCTGGGGTGCTGCAGTGATTAACTCCCCACCTCTCGCTCCATCAAGTGCCTGTGCAACGCCAACAATAAACCTTTTCTTAAATGGAAATTGATCTTTTTATTCCAACGACTTTCTCTCCAGCTTTCTTTTACTACTTCTGTTCTCTTGATTCCTCTGTTTTCTGATAATCTTCAGAGAAAGATTTGCAATTCTGGTGAACTTGTTATGCGAGACTTACTGTGAACTAACTGCAGTTACTACTGATGCAGCATAAGAAACATTCTCTGAAAAACATTAGTTCATCTGCTCGGCCTTCAGTCAGCCAACTGTTAAACATGTGCTTAGCTTTAAATGTCTGGTTAGCCTACTATTTTTGTAAAGCACTCTTAGAGCTTTTTAATTATATTGTCGCTTTTCCTTTCCTCCAGGTGTTAAAGTACAAATATTACAGTGTAAACTGAGAAATATCATTAACAGCTATTACTTTTAAATCAACATCTGGAAGATTTTTAGGTTTTCAAAGCCCAGTTCTGCTCCGTATTTTCTATCAGATAACCAGAGCAAAGCATTGCACTGCAGCGATTCAAGCCATATATGCAGTCAGTCTTTGACAAGAAACCAAAACGCTGCCATAAAATCCTCTAATGATTGAAGCAACGCGGTACTGTACAGATTACAAGATTAGATTTATGCCAATCAGAAAACTCTGAAAGAGCAAGCACTGCAAGTACTTCAGCAGTAGTAATCAACGCTCCTACTTGCCAGTGCAACTACTGAAAGTGTCCAGCTTAATTCTACTCACCTGCTTAATTGTATCTAAGTAAGTGGCCCACTCAGCATGCTTATGCGCAAGCATTTAATATCCTTTAACATCAACATTAGTTTGGCACTTAAAAACAAGTAACAAAAATCATAGCTATTTATTATATTGCCAAAATTTCTATTCCTAAAACTATCCCGTTGTATTTTCTACTGACTTCAGCATAGCTGCAGGTGCTCAGCGTCTCTCAGCCTCGAGCCTTAAGCGTATGAAATTTAGCAACATCCCATATTTTTAAAAAGGTTTTGCACTGCAGTTGTATATCAGGGTGCTTTTTGCACATTTATCCCACGGCATAAGGAGAGGTGTTACAGCCACCACAGCTAATACTAGCAATTTGAACAACCCTCTTTGGCAAGCCAGAAATAAGATAATTGTTCAACATAGGCTGGCTCTTCTGAAATACTGGAAGCATTGCCTGTAATTATAGACATCTGTCATTGCTAGCCACTCAGTAGTAACCCTGACATCAATATACAACTATAACACTAAACCGCCTGCAGGCATAGCAATGGGAGCCAGATACGAGAGGCGGGCAATCATCTGCCTCATCCAAACTATCTGTCAAAGGTTCCTAACCACAAATAGCTCTTACGTTTTGTATCCTTAGGATAATATGTTGATTTATTTTAGATCCTCTAATATTTACAGTCTAGGCCATCTACTAAAATAAAGAAACAAACCTTATGGCTAATGGAGACAGTTACCGTTCAAAATCATCAGGAAAGGTCATAGCTCACCACTCAAATGTTAAACACGGGTGGCTGCCTTGAACGTGCACCTTTGAATACACTTGCCCTCCTCCAGACTCATCCGTGATTATTTCCGACTGCAATTTACATTGGTCACTACTGTCTCATCAGCCAACAAGAACCACCACCACCACCTCAAGAAATATTTACATTTTCACTCTCTAGATATCTTTGCAAAGAGGTGCAAAGTAAGTACCAGTGTGCTAGAGTTCAGCACGTGAGTACAGAAAAGAATTAGCAGAATTATCTCGCACGTGTAATTTCGTAAAAGTAATTAGCATTAATGACTTAAAGTATGTTTGCAGATTAGATGCTTCATCAGTTCTTAGCAGGAAGCCAAAGGCTGCTCTTAACCAGGCAGTAAAGAGTCTTGAAATTTACATACAACCGTGCAACCATTTCTTTCTAATTTTAAGGCGAAAACCCTGCTGAAAGCCTCAACTTCTACTTTTTTTTTAGCTTCGTTTGAAAATCAATCGCAGAAAGGGGCAAAAAAGATTGTAGGTTTAAACTAATTAGGAATTAACATCCTTGCAATTATCATAATTTGTTATTAACAAAACTGAGATTTCTTAGGATGATTCACAACAGCTTCTGCTGAAGAGAAACTATTAATTACTAGACAGACAGTTAGCTTACAAGTGAGCTGCATTTTAAAAACCTCCTTTAAAATACAATTGCTAAATGCCTTACAGTGCTGTAATGTGAGACAGGTTCAAATCTTATTACTTCACTGAAATTAAAACCTAAGTTTTAATACTGTTCAAGTCGAACAATGATTCCACACTTTATTGCTTTTGAAATCCCTTGATGATCATAGGAAAAAATGCCCTCGAGAAAAAGAGACTCTGTTTTCGATAAACAGAAAATACAGTTTGCACTCTTAGCCTCTTTGTCATCACAAAAAAAGGATTTAATGCCAATTCTTTAAAAAAAGACTTTTTTTTCACAAAATGTGCACCTTGTGTGCCATTTGTAAAATCAGCTCACTTTCTTTTATTTATTACTGCAGCGCGGCAAGGCAATAAAGCAGATACTGATAGCTAATAAATTACATGCCTTTTAAAACAATTCTCCAGCTACAAAAACTTGTAACTACAAAGGCTTACATTTACATGGTACCTCATGTGAAATGTCTATACTTATGTTCTATTTAACCATATAAGTAAAATCTGACCCCTTTTTAAACAGTCAAGTACGTAACAGGGGCTACATTTAAGATTAAACAAGAGGTAACTTTTTAAAGGCTTTCCTATAGATTTATACAAACAAACATAACATTTAACAGAAAATGGAGCTTAGCAGTTCAGATGCAAAGTATTTTAAATAAAACATATTTTAAAGCATGCCCTTCAGACTACCTTGAGGAAAAAAAGAGATCACCGGTTTTTCAATTTCTGCATGATAACAATCTTACTCTTAAGCCTAAACATTCCATAAGGTTTTCAGTAATAACTGCAACATATCATGGCAATACAAAACAATAATTTTTCTATCATCTACCCCAAAAAACAGGATTCGTATTTTTAATTAAACATCAGAGGTTTGGGGAAGTGGTTTTTGGTTAAAACAGATTTTGGAAATAAAAAGCCCTGCAGTCTTATTTCATCATGCATGTCTCCAAGAAATGCTTAATATCTATATGCACCTACTAAACTCATTACACTGCTCTTAAATATTTTTCTTACTGCAGCTGGCCTAGCAATTATAGCTAATCTGCACAGAACGCTGAGGTGCATTTCATTGTCTTTTCCTACTGTACTGCATTATTTTTAGGCTTACGTGCTGAACTATTTTCATACATTCGTTCCTTACAATTTGATTGTCTCGTAAATCACTGGACTAAGCACTACGTTCTTTTTAATTGTCTCTATACCATCATGCATCTAAATTTAAGAGGTATAATCCTAATATTAATTTCCTCCACTTACTGTTATTTTTGTAGCATTTGTGGCTGCTTTGGTATTGCTTTGCTCGCACAACTTGTTTTCACTGCTGTAGTTCCAAAATCTCAGTTCTTTAATTGAGCATGAAAACAAACCATAACTCCCTACTAATAAATATAAACATACAGCATTTAAAATACTGCTATTCAATGTAAAGACAACAACACAGGACACGTTAGTGGAAAAGCCGCGTGGCTCTGAGCTCCTCACCAAGCACACCACCACCATGACTATCAATCATTTTGAATGGAGATGCTGTGGGGCAGATCTTGCAGTCTCACTGAGCAGTGCTTGATGCAAAATGAGATGGGGAAATAGTTTTCAGACGCTTTTCTACTCCCTCAACCTTAGGGCCACCTTTCCCTATGTTAACTGAAGGTTTACTATAGTAATACATCATTTTCTTATATTTTGCGCATGTAAATAGTGCTCAAGTATATCAAGGCAAAGACATTCATTACTGAAAGTAGACAAAAAGGAGGTTTAACCAACCAAGCAGCCAAAGCCAAGCCTGCAGTTGCCTGACTCAGGTAAGCTTATCTACTTGTGACGATTAAATATAGGTGTAATTTTAAGACGGCACAGAATAAAGAATGAATGAAGCCCAATGTATCTATACCAGGAGATATCCTTTGCATAACAGGAGTCCCAGAAAACACAGCAAGGGGTGGAGAGGGAAATTAACAGGACCATTAAAATAATAGTTTGCTTCAAGAAAAGTTAGAGATATTAAAAAGAAAAAAAAAAAAGTAGTACCCAGCTAATGAATTCAACATTTTTAAGTTGAAACACAGGGCACTGAAGAAGAAGGAAGAGCTTAGGCGAAAGGATTGACATGGTCTGTGCTCATAAGCACAGAAGGTATTTGAGATGGGTATTTTGAAGAGCAAGTTGCAAATATCAAGCTTGTGTTAAAACTAAGTGAATATAAATGTAGCCAAAACAGGACATAATGTACTGTAAGTTAAGGAATTCCAAACACAAGTACATAGTACAGGTAAGTGTGAAAATATATCCAACTCTGATCACCAGCAGGGAAGCTGAATACAGTCACACGAGTATTTACTTAAAAGTTTACAAAACTAACAAGAAACTACTAAAACTGCTCAGCCAAAACTGGTCAAGAGTCCTGATCGATAACTATTTTCAGTACTATGTGGGAAGTTTCAGACTTCAGCCTCTCTGTTAAAGGCTTCTGAAACAAAGGGTCATACTCTCCAGTCTTGCACAGATAAGCATACAGCCTACACTTTCCTGGCTCTGGCTCGAGAAACACAGACTCAGGCAAAGAGGGAAAAACACAGAACAAACTGAAAAAGGCCATCGTATCCAACGTTTGACTTAGCCACTCAAGGGTGCACACAGTTAAGAATACATTACAGAGTAAGTCAAGAAGGCAACACCAGAGGACCTAATAGGCAACACCTAGAAAAGCCAAATTTCATACCTGCACTCATTCAGGTCCTGTACTATTTGGAAGAGTGGCCAGATGACCTACATTCTGCATGCAGTTCTTCACGTAATGTAATCATTTTACAGTATGACTGACAGTAATGGCCTTTAATAACATACAGAGCAACATTTTGGTACGTCTTGCTGACCTCTTCAGCAAATAAGATAATCAAATCTATGCAAACATGATACATAACAGAACATTGCCAAATACGGCTACTCTCTATAATCGAAGAACCTGAAACACTTTAGAAGCAAAGCAATCCAGTAAGGTGCGCTATGAGGTGCGGACTCATGTTTATCTGAAGAAGGCATACTGCAAAATTAATTTTTAGCTGTAACAGCACACACCTTTAGATGATTATCTAAAAAGTAAAATTAATGATATTCTAAACGTTATCAATGTTACTCAGCAAATTAGAACGAAATCAGTTATTAAAGAAAATGGATAACCCGGAATGTACTCGTACCACTGAGAGCGCACTCAAGGATGTACTATTATATTAACGCTACTTACAAAGTCAGTTCTTGGGCATATTATTTTAATATTAAAGACAAAACCTAAAATGATAAATAAAATTTGGTTTAAAATCATCTTACATAAGATTTTCTAAACATCTTGTAGAAAACGATGTTATTTTTGTACTTAATATACTATCAGTACAAATCATTTAATACTTAAATTGGTATACAAAAAAATCCCGTTTCAGAAATAAAAGTTTTGCTCCCGGAAGACTTCCTTCTCAATAGAGCTACATGCCTCAAGAAACAACTCGTCAGAAGTGAGAATACACTGGAGAAATAATACGGAGCCTTCCTCATGGCCTTCCCGACTGCAGCTCTTCTGATCCAAATTGATGCCAACTACAGAGTGTTCCAACAAAGACGACACAGATAAAACCTATGTGGAACAGATAACTGAAATAACGTTCTCTCTCCATGCTCTGGAAGACTAAATGGCAGAAGACAGACAACTCTTTGCCTTCCTATCATGTTTAACAAATGTGCATTTAACTCCAAGAAGAATGCTTTAGAGACAGATCCCCATATGTGAAACCGATCTACATCAGGACAACATTACCATCTATTTTCTTTTGCTCTATAAACACACAAGTGTGAAGTCAGAAAGAGGTCTGACTAGTCTGACAAAACCAGTTTTGGGAAGATCTGTATCTCTCACAAAATACAAAGTATAGAGCCAAAATGATAAGTTCTGCAAATTGGATTTCAAGCTACGGAAAATGCTTGCATACAAGACACCTTGCTCTTACCACCGACGCAGTTATTACACTGTCTGCGTGAGACCGTGACATCGTTGCTCTTTCTCTGGTCCGGTACATGAACATGAGATAGGTGTTCTCCATTCTTTTAACCCAATTATGTATGAAAATTACCTTATCTGTACACAAGATACTGAGTCAAACACAAGCCTGAACTAGATATTCTGCAGAAACTGTTTATTTGTATTTCTGCCTTAACTGAAATAGAGGTCTTCATAAGAGTAGGAAAAAAAAAAAAAAAACAAACAACTCCCCCCTTCCTAGTTCACACACTCCACGTACAAAACCAAGTCACACCGCTTTAAACATTAATGTTGTCAGAACCTATCTTCTTTTTTTTTTTTTAAATACATTATACACAAACTATTGAAGCCAGGTGGTTCACATGGAGATTCAAGATACTGTAAGAAGGCACATTCAATGCTTCAACAGTGATTTAGCTCTTCACTTTGTTATATGAAAGAACGAGAGCTCTGACAGGTATTTTTGAATAAAGAAAACCTAGTTGGCTGTAAGGTGCTCCACTAACTCGCCACAAAATAATTCAGTAATGTTCAGAAAAGATTTCTCCTCTTCTTTCTCTCACCCAAATCCATTTTCAGTGCTCTTGGTAAACAAGAAGAATTTTGGTAGAAACAAGAAGAGATTCCATACTATTATTTATTTTCACTTATCTGTTACCAACTTGAAGATAGCCAGAAAAATTTTCCTGGGTGAAAGCGCTTCTATGATGGGATGTATTCACAAGAATTGTTCAAAGACATTTATAAAATGTCTTAATTCTGCCATTTTATTTACAGTAGTACAGATTAAAAATAAAAGAGAGTTTTGTTTTGTTTTTTTAAACCAGCTGGCCTAGAGCGCTCTGCTCTAAAGGAGCTGCAACCTCGGAAAGCAAGGAACGCTCCTTGCTGACTCGGCCCAAAACAAACGCACGCAGCCTCTTTGCTCCTCTTGCTCCTCCCCTCTCCCCAATCTATTCCTAGAGTCACCATTATATTAAAAAGGAGTCTGGACTTGACTTACGTATGGGTAACAGCAGAGCAAAAACATCACAGGGATAACTATAATTAAACTCAATTCCAGCCTTATGAACTCAAACTCAGAGCTTGCATTGCACTCTAAATCCCAAAGTGTAAAAAAAAAGATACCAAGTTACACAATATCAAGCTATGCAAACGAAGAGCAGTATCATGCCGTACTGTTACAACTAATGCATAGTAGTATCTGTGATTTCAGCTAAGGGAAAACTATGCTTTTTAGGCAATATTTATTTCTAAGCACTTTTTTTCTCCTTCAACGTTACCGCGCAACTTAAGGCGGCCTCACAGGCACTTCTTAACCGTAACATTTGAATGCCATCAGAATGAAACCACAGCATACACAGGCCAGCAATGTGCCCCTGTGGCAAAGGCAGCCGATGGCCTCCTTAGGGACAGCACTGCCAACAGGCCGAGGGAGGTGATCCTGCCCCTCTGCGACACAGCCAGAGTGCTAGGTCCCGTGCCGGGCTCCCCAGGACAAGAGAGACATGGACGTACTGGACTGAATCCAGCAAAGGGCAACGAAGAGGATTAAAGGACTGGAGCAGTCAACACAGGAGGAGAGCGCGAGCTGGGACTGTTCAGCCTTGAGCAGAGAAGGCTCAGGGGCATCTTATCCATGCGTATAAATACCTGATGGGGGGAGTAAAGAAGACGGAGCCAGACCGTTCTCAGTGTTACCCAGTGAAAAGACACAGGGTGCAATAGGCACAAATTAAAAATAGAAGAAACTTCATTTAAACATATTAAAACACTTTTTTTTTTTTTTTTTTTTTTTTTTTTTTTTTTTTTTACACTGTGAGGGTGACTGAACACTGGAACAGGATACCCAGAGAGCTTGGGAATCTCCATCCTTGCAGATATTCAAACCTCGACTGGACATCGTCCTGGACAACCTTCCCCAATTGACACTGTTTTGAGCAGACGGTGTGAAGCAGGCATTCTCCAGACAGCCTTTCCAACCTCAACCATCCTGTGATTCTGTGATACCCCTATGTTTTCTTATAATACTTGCTTTTAAAGTAGCTTTATCCTCTGTATATTTTAACGTTAAATCACTGATGTGATAGGTAGAAAGAGTTTACTGGCAGATTGACCTGCATTTTCAGCTTCCTAACATCACCAGAATGGCACAAAGGAATTGAAGGAGTGTTGCTGTATCGTTTCAGAAATCCGTGCTACTAAGAACAAAATGAAATCAAATGAAAGGAGAGGAGCCCAGTTAGCCAGTTTTTCCATAGCTGTGCTTTCGGGCCTCCCGGTGTCCCTGCTTTAATTCTTGCAGCACTGCTGCCTCAGTGCAGCGAGTCTTCCGAGTGCCAAAGCCCAAGACAGAAAGCGGGTCTTCAAGCGGCACTGATGAAAGGCAGACTTGTTAATACAACATCGCACGCAGCCAGTCTCCTTCATACTACTGAGTCTTTACAACTAACGGAATAACGGCATACAAATTCAGTCCAAGGGAAGGCAGTTAACTCTGACACTCTAATGAAGTCACATTTAAGAGTACTGCCTGCAGCCTATGTACGCCCAGAAGTTCCATTAACTTGCTAATAGCTTACTTAAAACTTATTTTTTTTTAAACTTAGCCTATGTGCAAAAAATGCTCTTTTAATTATATGATAAGTTTTTTTAATCTTTAAACAATATAACTTAATACCTGCATGGGAAGCATTGCATCTTTTAATCTAAACATGATGCAATCACATGGGGACACATGGGTCCCAATAAGCCTGTTTATTGCCAAGGCAAGGCCTAGCTACTGGAGCTGGTTAAAAGTTTTGTAATTTTTCCACTCGGAAAATGCAACTCCAACAAGTAGTGAAATATTCAGCGTGACTACGGCAACTGTCCTGAGAGCTGCAACAGAAGCCTGGTTTCCTGCCATCCCTGTACTGAGCTTGGCAGGCTAGTCGTTTCTTTAGACTCTTTTAAAGAGGAGGTAATTCTCTTTTCCTGTTAGATCTTCTACCTAAACACGTTCACTGTTGTACACTACCTAGCAGCTATCTAAACTTAGATCATGGAAAATGCCACTAGAGGGCTCACATATGATTGTAAGTATATCCCATCACTTCTATGCATTACTGAATTTTACAGAATCTGCATTATTCCCTTGCCAGAATTCTAAGCAAAGAAAAAGCATTGTTGCCAAATGGATTATTGGACCAAGCTTTAAATTAAAAATACAAACTGAAAATGGTCAGCAATCAACTGTGTAGTCAAAGTGCTAAGGTAGCAAAGGACATCTGTATTTTCCGTACAAAATAAAGAGTTTCAATCTTTTCTTTAGGTGGAACACAAATCGTAATTAAATGTAGGTCAAAGTCAGCGTCATGCTACACAATGTAGCATTATAATGATATATTCTAGATAGCCTTACATATTTAAAGGTGCCTTAATTTTTTTTTTTTTTTAAATCTAGCTTTTATTGGAATGATTCTATTGACTAAGCGCAAAGGAGATAGAGGTGCTCACTCTGAACCACTCCATTAAGTGAGAACCGTCAAGAACTCCATCCTGCAACTTGCTGATATCTTCCTGTGCTGTGATATTAACTGCCCACCTCTGTAATAAGAGTAGATGGTATAAAGTACCATGGTATCAGGCCTTAACTGCCCAGCATCATTAGTTTTCCAATTAAGAGGCTCTTAGTGTTTATTTAACACCCAGAACAACTGCAGTAGCACAGCAGCTTTAAGACTAACATACTTTTCCCACAGACTGAATAAGAGAGGCGATCTAGCTAAACAGGAATCAACAGGAAGAAAATAAAATCACCATTATTGTTCACAGATATGCGCAGCACATTTTTATACCTGCCTACATTAAATTGTCCTCTAAGACACCAAAAAAGGGACTGAAATCTATCTATCAATTATTACAGGAATTAAGCTGAAAATATTTTGATGTCAAGTGAGACAGTCTAAACAAGAATTTAATTTTAGAGCTAAATACATTTTAGACAAAAATATTAGTTGATCTTGACAACGCATGCTGTCTGACTCAAAAAATCAGCTAAGCAAAAATTAAGATTAACACAACAGTGTGAGAACAAAATTAACAGTCTATGGCAGACGAATCCTCTATTGCACCTGTCCTCCACTGTGCAAAAGAACATCAGCCTGCCACCGATTATTTCTTTTTGACATGATTTATCACCTACTATTCTTTAAACTTGATAAAGCAAATTAATCTTTGATTGCAGGAGCCACTGGAGGTTGTCATTAGTCATGTAGTTTGGTGAGGCTGCATGTGTTTCATTTACCAGTCACAAAGAAATGAAAGCCCAGCAGCCATCACTGGCTGCTTCAACCGCTTCCCTGATCCACCCAAGAGAAAAGATAACAGCGCTCAGTACACGGGCTTTTAAGCAGCTACTCTAGAACGGACCCGCATAAACAGCACAGAGTATTTGCTTTCCGTAAAGAACGCAGATGCACTTCAGCTCCTGCTCACAGAAAGAAAACAAACAATTGCTAATGGACAGCAATTTGATCTGATTAACGTATATTTCAAACTAGTAGTCTATTCGGCTTCGTAACAGGTTTCTATATATAAAAACGATGCAACTGGAATGCCTGAATAAATTGTGTGCTTAACCAAAGGTCATATACGAAAAACTGAGCCAGTCTTTCTAATAAATATGCACAGACTTTAAAAAAAAAAAAAAAAAAAGTTAAATTTATGGACTAATCCTGGACTGTCCTCACATCCCCGCAACCAATCCCTTACCTCTCACACCCCAGCTCCCATTTTTAGATATGTTTGTAACTACGCTCTATGCCATCATAGTTTTCTAGGTCCAACTCGTTCTAGCTGTCCTCCAATGCCCACCCTAAAGCCAGCGCTCCCCACTCTTCAGCTGGTGAGGGAGGCCGCACCGCCAAACAAGGACAAGCGACAGACCTGAATGATTTTATTGACCAGTCGCCATACTCTTCAGAAGAGTCATTCTGGACAGAAAACAACTCTTTTGGATTTAGCTCTACAACATCAAAAGCGGTTAGGTCTGAAACGCGATTGCGATGGCCAGGCAGCGCCTCGGAGTGTGTGTAGGATGTGAATTAGACCGAGTGCGATCTGGGGACCGGTTTGTCAGCTTAAGTAACCAAACAGGGAAAAAAACAAAACAAAACAGAAAACAGAGCACAACACTTCAACTGCAGATGACTGAAATATTTCCACAGAAAAGGCCAGTAATTATTTCAATGAGAAACAACAAAGAAGATGCAGCTGTCCTTACCGGAAGTACTAGTCAAATCTAAATTTAATATGTTTGGGGGAAAAAAAAAAAAATCCTGCTTTAAACTACAAAACTCAACAAAGCTTGAAACTAAGAGCCCCTGTCAGCAACTCAAGATTATTAAATGACAGTTGTCAAAACATAACATAATTTCAGATGATAAAGACAACATTCTCATATTAGGCAGTAATATCAAGCAGCACGCATATGTTACAAATCGTTCCTTTCACATTTACTGAAATATATCATTATATTTAGCACACACACTAGTTAGGTCTTTCCTTCACTATGAATTACAACTGAAAGTGTGACATTTTTAGAAACAAGTTTACTAATTGGGGACACACAAAACTTGCTACTTTTGAAACCAATCAGACTTTGATACATAAGAAGCAACCAATTAGGGGCTATGTCATCTATTTTCATTGAATTATATATTCAGAAAAAATAGAGTAATATGCTAGGAAGTTTACAGAGCCAGGGAAACTAAGAAACACAACTTGGGGCACTCCTGAAATTTAGTGCTGCCATCATTATTTGCATCAACTTTCTTTTTTTTTCTTTTTTTTTTTTTTTTTTTTTGGAACTCCATATCTAGAAATAAGCTCAAGAGTTTTTTTTCTTCAATGTCTTTCTACACTGCGTTTACACTGAAACTACATTCTGCTATTAGACATGAGTTTTGTGTTCTAGAATTGAACAAATATAGACAACAACTATAGGTAAAAACCTCAAAAATCTCTCTACAGGATTCTCTGTAGATACTTGAGAAAGCAGAATAAAAAGAAATACTCATTTAACTAAATAAGTTATGAATAGGAGTTGCCAAAACAAAAATGCATTTTAAAAGGTGAAAGCCTCTATATTCAGTAAAAGCCTCTATATTCAGTAAATGTTTTGGGTTTTTTTCTTAGTTGCGCAGATAATTCTATGTTTATTTAACAGAGATACAAGCACAGTAACTTGCTATTTATATATAAACACACACTTACTGGTTGGCTCCATTGAGAAGCTATAAATTTCATCTATTGAACATTAGCAAAAAAAATTACATGTGTTCATCATCTGGATTATTCTCAGATTAATAGAGATAAATGACAAAACATAATCAGCACCAACTCTGCAACTTAATCATTGCATCTGAGCTATAGGAAACACTTAATTACTCTCATTTACTAGGTGCAATCTAATGAGGAGGCATTAGCCAAATGAAAAGAATGCAGTACAAACAAACAAAATAGTTATACCATCATTAAAAAGAAACTCTGACAGTGCAGGTGACAGCATATGCAGGATAAATTACCATAATGTCCTAAATGCTGAGCTGTCAGCATGCTAATGCAGTGATCAGATACCCTGGGAATCTCAGCACTATAGCTGTCAGGAACAGGTATCATAAATCACCTCTCTCTACTGTACTGCTCATTATCACAGCTTTCTTATACATGTTTCTCAGCACAATTCAGGACAGAGAGGAAAGAAACAGTCACCCTCATATAAGACTATAACGTATGTCTGCTTTCAGCATCTTTCCTAACAGAACAAGAACACTTGTACACAGGAGCCTACATACTAAAGCATACAGTGTCTACCCCAAAACTTTGCCATTAGACTCAATTTCACAATAACGGACTAAAATATCTTAGTACAGATTCTTGACTTCGGCTTACAACAAATTAAAAACATCAAGCCATAATGGAGGAACATTCTTCTTGTTATACAGTCACTTCTTTTAAATTAAAATCATTATTTGCAAATACTATTACCTTGAAATCTTTAAAAAAATATATACAAGTTAGGAAACAAATTCACAATAGCTAAAATTGAGCACCTAAGCACACAAGAATGCTACTTCTGCCTGCACGTGCTCCCCATATGTACCAGCTATCTAAATACAGGAATCAGCAAGCCTATTTACCTGCAAAATTTCTTCCTCCGCTACATACACTGGAAATATAAGGAAAGGATGAAACCACGAAACGTAAAGGCACGCATTTATTTCTGCCACACATATTTCTACTCATAACGTTTAATGCTGGCTTACTAATAGGTACGTCTAAGATTCAGCAAGACGATTAAGAACATGCATAATTCTCATTATCCAAAACGTCCACTGAAGCCATCATGTAGGGTAGGGACAGCCAAAGAACCTCTTAAAACAGACCAAGAGAAGATAAACAGTACCTTGGCCTAGTGATACCTGACCCTATGCAGGTTAGAAAATGCTTTAGAATTTGCCTTTCTTTTACTCCGAGTGAGACAGGCAAATATAACACATTTTGAGCCTGTGTTGCAGATTACGAGAGATGATTTTACTCACTGGCAGGGCGATCATTTGGTACGGAAAGCATGATGAGCATGGCACTAAATCATACCTTTGAAACCTTTGGCACTAGTTACGGGGTACATGAACAGAGGATAATAAGCAGAGAACTTATGGCCATCTTGCACCAAATATCTGCTATCTGTGATAGCACCAGAAGCAGAGTGGAAGAATTTTTAAGCCCTACACAGCTTTTGAGGACATATTTGTAACACAAACCAACAGAAAGTAGACCTGGTGAATAGAGAAACTTGCATACTCAGTCAAAATCTTCTCCGTGATGGCATTTTATCTAGTCTCTCTGGAACTAACTGAACCCTCACAAACATTACTTAGCTTTATACTAAGGTTATACTAAGGTTATACTAGGTTGTACTAAGTTTGTGCTTCTCTAATTAAAATTTGCCCCTGAAGTCAGCCGTACTACTGGAAGGGGACAATTCACAATCACAGCACTGCCTCTTGCGATTTTTCTACCTCTGCCTTCTGTGACAGAACACAATTATTTTAACCACGCTATGAAGTATACTACTCCACATTGCCTCAAAATTATGACCCAGGATTGGAGATTCCATTGTGAAGGAGCAAATAAATAAGCAAAAAACAGAGCTCCAGAGCACTCCTAAAAGAATCTGCACAAAACTATCCCCCCTCACGTTTGGCAAAGCATAAACATTTAGGTGGTAGGGATCATCACTCAAGAGCTGTTTGTACAGTTCTCAGCCTAGCAAAAACCCACAAGGATCCTGGAGAAAGCCTCCTGACAGTACTGAGTTACAAGTGTTGAAGAAATTCTAGTTCACGGTATAGATGCTTGACTTTAAGGTTTGTTTTTTCTTTTAATCAGTGCTGAAAAAGTTTGTAAGCGCAGACAGTGCCGCTGTGGGACTAAGATCAGTGAAGCTGCTTTTGAAAAAAGCTTGCTTCAGATTGCTTACACAACACAAAACCACAGTATCAGTCACAAATTTTTGTACGCAAAGTTTTCTTTTACACCAGTTGTGGCATAGTGATGAAAGTCAGTAAAAAGGAGTGAAATAACATTTCTGTTTTTCATTTGACCTTTTAGATTTGCTAAGCTGAGCACAATAAGCATTCATTAAACTTCCAGAACTGGAAAGTTTGGGGTACCTGTGGGTGGGTCCAATCGAGAGTCCTTATATTGATACACATTCATCTTATCTCGCCTTTACTTTGAGAACCAGAACCGTAAGGGATAGAAATGCTAGAGAAGGTGCAGCAAGTTTGAAAGATGAAGCTATTTGATCTATTGATCTATAACACAGCAACCACGAATCACCCTTCGAATGAGGGAAGAAATGAACTTTAAGAGCTTGAAATGACCTGAAGAAACTTTACGTACCCAAACGCAAGAGACAACGATCCGATTTTCAGATGTGTTCAATTCCTACCGATTTCTATGGCATTAATAATGCTCACTGCCTCCAAAATAATTAGGCCGACAGGCTTTTCAATTCCGATACCTTAAACGTAGCAGAATTGTGCTACAGAAAATACTGTTCAGACATGGAAGGCTGGTCTGCATTTTATAAATTTATCCTCGCAGGGAAAACCCTTCCCCTTTCCTAATGAAGATACGGAAACAAGAGAAATAAGCACCACAGTAAAGAATCCCATTCACCCACGATTTTGAGCTAGTGCCGGCCCAGGCTAAAAAAGAAACTGGAAAGTTTTATTTCTGTTATGCAGATATCAACTAAGCGCAGATGTGTTTGACAGAGATAATTATTTTAACGCTGCATCTTAAACTATTATTCAAGCAACTCTTAATAATCTATTTAATAAAGGATATTAAGTCACTCATTCACCCAGGCTTATCCCAGAAAGAGAGAAGAAGAGAAGGGAATAAAATGGAGAGAGGAATTTGATGCTTCTGGGTTATAAGATTTTTGAACTGGTTTCAAAGATTTAGAATTTAATTTGGGTGACATTTTGTGCACTGGCAATTGGTGATGGTAACTTTCTGTGAATGCTTGCACATAGCCCTCACGGATTTTTGCTGGACATATAAAATCTAAACTAAGAAGTACCGCTTTCCCTTAACTGACTTTAAAAACAACAGCTGTAAAAGATAAATCATGTAGTTACGGGCCCGGTGTGATCACTGTAAAGGAAACCCTGAATTTTCCACTATCTCCTTATTTCCAATACACCCCTCCCGTTATTATGCACGTTTCCACGTCCTTGCCTGTAGAAGACAAAGAGGAAGGAACCGAAGCTGGAAAGACCAGCCTCAAGGAGGGCAGTGAACTTCTGTGCAGATAACAGAGTATGAAAATTTACAGAATGAAATTCCGATTGAAAACAAAAATGAAATCATCTTCTATTCTTTTAATTCAAAACTTATGTTACTTGAATTTTACTTTTCAGGTGTTTTTTTCCTTAGGTTTTAGGTAGAAATTAATAATTTTTCTAGCGAGAATTATATACAGTTATTCTGTTCAATATCTAAGGAAAAGAAAGAAATACAGAAGGAAATGTAACATTTTGAATTCATATACCGTGGATGCACTACTGTCACACAGGAGTCATATTAATTTCTAAATAACGTGCATTCAAACTGTGGACTTATTAAAAAAAAGCATATAGGTTTCTTATTTGTGAGGAGAAATTGTCTCCTGAAAGCCTCTTACTTGTTTGCTGATGGAGAGCCTTAATTAAAAATAGGAAACAATTACCTTTAAGTATGTATTTGTAACTGGTTAAAAGAAAACGGAGCAGGGGAAAAGATTAAGTGAAGTGTAAAAAAAAAAGATTGCTCATGCATGGCATATGAGTATTATTCATAGGTAAAGACATGCTCACATGTTATTATGTGGAAGACCGAGAGTTGTTACAAGTCTTCTCAAGGAAAGAACATTTATTGCCTTTCAAGGATGACATATTCTGGTAATTCTGTGTTTATTTGTTTAAGTGGGCTTTAAAATCAAATTTTCAGTAGTAACAAGAGAAAAGAGTGAATAAGAATTACTGGAGTGCATGCTAAGAATCTTCTATATATTATGGACATGTAATACGATTTTTTTCTCTATCATAAGATATTGCAGGGGTGGACAGAGAAATTACTGTCTATATTCATGAAATAATAATGAAAAACTATTTTTTAAGGGAAATCCTTCCGGATCTGTAAAACACTGGTGACAGCAGCAGTCAAGCTAAGAAAAAGTGGTCAGTCTTTGACTGACAGTCTCATTCATTTTTATGATGCATAAAGTATATTTAAGGGAAAACAAACGTAAAAAATTAATTTAAAAATACTACGTATATTCATGCATTATTGCATAACAATAAAAAATAAATCAAGCGGTATTATCATTTGCTTGCACTTAATTTGTTAAATACCTTTGGATATGAAGTAAGTAGCTACAGAGCCTTGTCACTGAGTACTAACAGAATGAATATATAAATTCAACCTATCTCAGGAAAATTAATAGACTTGAAGGATCATAATATTAAATATTGTTTTTCAATTCAGTATTTTGTTTAAAAGCTACAACAAATATACGGACTCTGAAGTCCCTAAAGTGCGTAAACTAGTTTTCCACAGGCTGAAGAGTTAAGCACTTCCAATATGAAACAAAATCTACATATTAAATCTCAAAACATGGATACAATTCTCCCATGTAAAAAAATTGTGGATTTCTCCACATAAAGCATTCCCTAATTCAGGTTTCTTAACAACAAATACACGTGTGAGTCTTGTTAATGACATACACGTTGCCTTGACACAGAGTACTGCCTGGGACCTTCTGCGGACAATGCACCAAAGGAAGGTGGTATTAAAGCTACGAATTAGATATTACTTATATTTATTATTTAATGACTCACAAGTACTTTTGTTACTTTCTACGGAAATGAGTACGTTATAATCTCTATCACTTCGCAAGAAAGCCTCTTTGGGCAACTATCAATTGAGCGTGACTGTAATTGATAACCTAAGCTGATTTTACATTCTGTTACAAATCCCGGTTCAAAAGGTTAATTATGGCCTGGCCACAGCTCACCCGGAAACATGAGACTGATTGCTGTACGCCTATTTAATGAAGATGTACGGCATGTATTACAGCAGCTCACTGACAAACGACGGGGACCTCTAACATCACTGTAACAAGCATTAACATTCACTCTGTCAGTTTAACTGTCAACGTCACAGTTTACAACCGTGCCACTCTATAATTCAGAACATATATTACTCTGTTGGTCCTTTCAGATATCCTGTGCTTCAGTTTTTATTCTATTAAATCCAGGGATCAATAACAGCGTGTCAATCCAAAATATGTTACCTATTAATATCCAACAAACTTAACAAGAGGAAGGAACAACCCTCTGCTACTTCTTCACCTTCCTGGGTAACACTGAATTGAATCATGCATCGATGTAGCCCAAATGTCTTCAAATGATACACACACACACACATAAAATATACATTTTCAAAGACATCTGAATATTACCATAACAAATTATTTATCAAGGCAAGCAGTGATACGTATAACAAAAATTACATTATAAATGAAAAGGTAAATGATTTCATCCAGAAGACCAGCTGAAAACGGGACTCTCTTACATACCCCTCACGTAACACACAGTTTCTACTGCAGACGAAGGGTGCTTACAATTTAAGAAACCATCTAAGATGACAGAGTGGAAGAAACACGGACCAAACACATCACTTAGCGTGGCAGTAACCGTTAATAAACTCTCATACTTTTAACCACGCATACATCTCCATGCGCTCAAAACAAAAAACAAAACCAAAGAAAAAGTTGCAGATGCATAGTGTACATTTTACTCTTTCCTCACAAGCTGAAGATGAGGCAACACAGTAATCTCATGGAGACATTTAACACCACAATAACCTGCTGGGGTGCACCCGGGAACAGTAACGGTACTTTCGCACTTCACTTGAGTTACATTACAGAGCACAGCTTAATAAAATCCTCTTCTGACCTACTGTGCTGCATCCTTATGCAAAATGCAATCCTTGACAGTAGCTTAGTAAATAAAATAGGCACTGAAAAAAATAACGCCAATCAGTTACATTTTTCCAGCTCAGTCAAGGAGAACGTTCCACCTGCGGATACGTGACCACCTTCTGACGAAACCCTGCCTCCTCTCTCGCTCTCACCTGAACATCTTTGAATTAGAGACCGTTTTAAGTTTAAGATAGACAAAGGACACAAAAAATCTTAGAAGTTACAGTCTATACCCACAGTTTCACAAGCATTAACATAAGGTTTTTAAAAAGAAAATACTAGAATTAACTTCTATGGGATTAAATAATGTTAAACAAAGGTTAAAGCATATAAAGAGACCTAAAGTATAAAGAAGGGACCTTGTGGATGCTGAGTACAGTTGCTTGCCACATCATTTAATCTTTTTATAAATCGCTCAAACTTCACTTTAAAATCAGTTACTATTTTTCCCCCCGCAATTCCCCCTCTGGAGGCCGTTCTGGAATCTCTACCTTTCGACGAGTAGAAAACATTTTTGAATTTCTAGCCAAAGTTTATTGACAGCCATATCCATTTGCTCTTGTGCCAATAACATCCTGAATTTGAAAAGCTCTTCTACCTCCCCAGCATTTTTAGTCCCATCCTTTCCCTTCTCCATACATATTTATGGGGATCAATCCTGTCCTGTCGCAGCCCTCATTTACAGGGCTAGCCAAAGCAGCAAGACAAGCTCTCCGTTTCATGCTTAGGGCCTGTCTTGCTGCTCCTTCTATTTTGACCGAATCTCTCTCAAGTACATGAAACTCCAAGTATGACAGAATATGTCTGACATCCCTTACGAAGGTGGTTAACATCAAGGCATTTTTTTAATTCACAGTTGCAATACGACAGAAATTTTCAGATAATGAATTGCTACACTTCAGCTGACGAGCATTAAGCCACTGTAATGCAGTCTTTTGTCATCATCTCACCATACCACTGTTCTACAGATAAGCCAATTAAGCATTCTGGGCCTCCAGGACAGAGGAGGTGAATACTTTAAGATACTGCCATCTTCATAAATGGATGTAAAAAGGAAACAAAAATTAAGAAATAGTAAGTCTGCAACTTGCTATTGAAACATTTGATCACAGAATCACAGAATCGTTTAGGTTGGAAGGGACCTCTGGAGATCATCTAGTCCAACCTCCCTGCTCAAGCAGGGTCACCTAGAGCATATTGCCCAGGATCACGTCCAGACGGCTGGTTAATCGATTCACAGACAGCTTATTCATCTTAAGTAAAACTACGTGAAATCATCAGAAAAGGCTAGTAAAGAAAATCAGTAGCCAACATAAATACATTGTCAATACTAAAAAGATAAAAAGAAAACTGTATGAGGTTGAAAGGACAAAAAAAAAAAAAAAAAAAAAAAAATCAAGAGAAAGGCCGAGAGTTGCTCTTCAGGAAGAACCTCCAAGGAAGCCGAAACTTCTGGCCCCAAACTAAATATACAGACCTTAAATAATGCTAAAAAAGTATTTATCATATTTTAAGCCAATATTGCTGCTATTAAGTTCTATATGGTTTGGGATCATCTACTGAAATACTTTCTTATATTTTCTTCCTTAGTAGCACGTTACAAAATCTAATGAAAATGTAAGCAAATATTATATGCAGACGTTCCCAAAATGCACTACGCATTCACTCATGCAAATTACCTCAAAATCTCTCAAAAAGCATACGCCAAAAACGTCAGTCTAATGGCAATTTCTCAATGGAAACAGGAAATATTGCCCAAATAGCAAATGCTTCCTTTTTGTGGCTATATGGCCCTGGACTGAATCTAGAGTAACTGCTGCCTGCCTTTGAGAGGCCGGAGGGAACTTTAGCTATACCTCCAGAGCGCATGAGCGGCTCAGCACATATGGACGCATAGCACATAGTGGACACAAAGTCCACTATGCTATTGCCATAGTGGAACCAACTAAACTAAATCTGGGAACATCTGCCTGGTCAAAATATATCTACTATCGTAAAACTGTATTAATCTTGGCTCTAACCTCCCTCTGTCATGTCATACGACTAAATAAAAGCTTACTTTCTGGAAGTAAAAGGGATCATAAAGCCGTTTAATTGGGACACTGTGTGGATTAAAATGGTTATAAAGTACGCTGAACATCAAGACTGGAATTTCCAAAAGCAAATGTTAACCGATCTTATCTTCTAAATATGGAAACAGGCGTGATCTTCACCACGTACTTGATATAACTGAAATGGAATTAAACCAATGCCCATTATCTTCAAAAATAGACATAAAAATATTATGATGAAGTATCAGCAACAGCTACTTATCTTAGAAGAACATATATGAAACAATAACAAAGCAAAGTCAAGCCTTTCTTTTTAAAATGATGAAAAAGAACTAAAGGCAAAATCTCAGCCTGTCATCGCAGAATGACAATTTCCAGAGCGCATAAAAGGTCTACTACAAAGTAAGCAAAATTATCTACTTAACAACTGCAAATCTAGGACACGATCAGCTAAACTACTGAACATGAGCTGAAGAGCTGGCATATTATATATTTCCATTTTCTGTGCTTCTCTTCTGTGTAGTATTAATTATTAAAAATGAGCATTTAAATTTAAGGACATAAAAGTCATCTGAAAGTAAGATTCCAATCCTGAAATATCACTGCCATTTTCGTCTGTGTAGAGATTACCTTTTGTTAAATGAAAGCAAGATGACCTACTGCCACTGAAATCCACATATAAGAACATAACGTAAGTCTATATACCTGTCCTATAATGAACGTTTTCTTTATCTTCTATACACTGAATCAAATCTGAGCACTCTACATTGAGTTCACTGGCTAACATGAGCCGAAACAAACACGCATTGCCCACATATGTACACTCTTCAAGCAGATAAGCAATCCCACAGACTTTAGCAGGACTAGAACTGTGCTTAAAAATAAGCACATGCTTAACCAATTTGCTGACTGAGGCCAGATTTTCCAGCACCTTGCAGAAACCGCACGCTAATCTGATTCAACTATATTATAGCTCCACCACTATGCAGAGCAAGGAAAAGCACAAAGCTAAAAGAAATACAGGCAGAGACGGGCTGCTTCACCAGAAACAAGGAGGAACTGCTTTAAATGTTTTCCACCACTCTGTACTCAATATGGTTAATCAATTGAGATAAACTACTGAAAATATTCCATCAGCTTGTATGTAATAACTCCAGTTTAATAATCATTGAACCCAGTTGTAGCCAAAGTACTGCAACCTTAAATCAAAGATCACTTCATATCAGGAGGTCTTAAGGGACAATTTTGTCTAACAGTGTATGTGGCATGCTTAGATATTAGCATAAAACCATAGTCGCTACAGTTATTTTCAATGTAAAAGGTTGTCTACAAATCAAAATTAAATCCCCTTCGCTTTATTCAGAGTAAATGGCTGCATAAGGATGCAAACAAATTAACTGAAAGCTTGAAAGTCAAGTTCCGAATTACTATTTAACAGCAACTTTACTATATTTGAATATAATTTACTATATACTTAGTTGTTTTAAAATGGAATCCAATACTGTACAATAAAAAAACCAAACAGCACTACGTATGATTGATGCTGATGCAAATGTATGAATGCTTGGGTCTGAACAGTACTGTGTGGATATATTGCTAAATACTGTACCATCCTAATGTCTACTAAATCATTCATGAAAAGCAAAACTATACAATTTTCTGTGCAACAGCCATGATTCAATGATTTTCGAGTAGCTTTTATCCCCAGTTATTAAAAGAAGTTGAGAACTCTCACTTAAATAAAGCTATTTCTATTGACTTAGGAAAAAGATGGCTAAAGCTGGAAAAAAAAAAAAACCCTATAAACAGCAGCCACCCGGATGACAGAACAAAAACATGAGTTTAGCTTGCCTACCTCACACATTAATTAGCAACGTGAGGAAGCAGCATCACACCTCTACGTACAGAAACACAAAACATCTGCGTTATCACCGAAAGGCACAGACAACGTCAGCCGGATGATAATGACGAAGTGCTCTATGCAGAGTGTTCTGTTTGCAGCAGTGATTCATTGGGCTAGGGGAAAAAAACGCTGACACTTTCAGAAGATATTTTCCCGTAAAAGGTTGAAGTCCTTAAGCAGCAAAAAACACCAACGTCCATCATCTTTAAACTCTATTGATTCCTGGTGAAGATTTAAAAGGCTGTTTACTTATTTCCCATCATTTCTGTCAGAGCTGTAACAGTTCTCTTCCCACTGAATAAACCTCTCATGATCCTCCTGGTGATTAAGGTCAGACAAAATGTCAAACTCCTAATGCTAAGTGCTTTCACATTAAAAATTAATACCAAATCACCAAGTAAAATCCAAACAAGAAGTCAGACATGTAAACAGTACACAATAAGGGTAATACTGACCATTACCAAAAAGAGCTATAATGCATACATGAAAAAATATTTGGCAACAGGTAAGAGCACATTCCCTTTCCCTTTTGTATCTTTAACCCCCTTTCTTGTTTTACAGTTATTGTACTATGTTTGACACAATCCTTTCAAAAATCCTTTTTCCATTAAAGCTTGCAGTCGTCTCCTTGATTTACCCCCAAATGCCATTTACTATATGGCTGAAATATTACAAGGATTGTTTACTCTGAACTTTATCCAGAAAGCAAGTATTATTTTGATAGCTGCTGTTGAATACAAAGCCAGTATACGGGCACAAATACAACAACATCTGAATGACCTCCTAAAACAAAAACAAATTCAATGCTAATTATCCACATAATATTTAAAACTAACAACCACTGTATGCTCAAATATATACGAATATGAACAGAAAGATAACGAACACAGCACTGAAAGAGGCTTCCAATAGCTTTTTTAGCTTTTCATCTAGGCCCCTGCTACTTCAGGTAGCAGACAATATTACTTCATTCATAAACTTTCCAAGTTCAACCCTAAAACTAATTACTTCCTTCAAACTATTAAGTGGTTACTCAATATCCCGTGGAAAAGCATGAAGCCAACATGTGTAGAGCAAAACTTCCAGGGTGATTGGAAGCCTGCAAGTAACTGTACAGCAAACCGTGAAGGTAAAGCTTAAGTAAGGTACAAAGATGGTCACGGGCGAAAATACTAGTTTTGTATTGCTAACTCTGAGTTTATTTAAGCAGGTGACTTAAGTTTTGGCCCAGCTTTCCAAATTAACTACAAAAAATTGTTCTAGTTTAGAGTATACCAATGACATAAATGTGACATTCACAGAGGCTAGTGTGAGGACAGAATCTATGTGTATTCAGTGGGTACTAAACGAGAAAAAAAAAAAATCAATCAATCCATTTAAGTTTTTGTAATGTTGTGCATAAGTGGTAATGGACCGCTCATTTGTGTCTTGACTTGATCTACCAAGTACTTGCAGAGCATTCCCAGTTTGTAGTAGCAACAGCTCAATTCACTTATGCACCGTTCCTACCAATGTGACGACCTATGTATTTCGTTGTCCTATCTAGAAATTGATGAAAACAAAATCCCCCAAAGGAGTTTTGCATGTGCACTTGCATATGCAATATAAAGTTGCATATGCAATATAAAGTTGCATATGCAATATAAAGTTGCATAACTGAGAAGAATCAGTTCATTCTTAGCATCAGCAGGAATAAGTGATTTAAATCAGCTACTGTTAGAGCTCTGTCTCTATACCGATAAGCTACCTAACAGTAGCTTACCTAAAAGTTTTGCTATCCTGCGAGATGACAGGAAGTATGATAGGAAGTCATAGCAGAGAAAAAGAAAAATGGTTCTGTGACAGGCTTTAATATCAAGCTAGGAATGTTAATAAAATGCAATCACTTTTCACTGCAGATCATTACAAAATCTCCAAGCATAGAAAAACCAAAGTTGTTACTCTTCTAATTAATAACCAACTGGTTAGCTTTTAAATTCAAAATAACTACATAGGGAATCGCGATTTGCAATGCGCCAATTCTTTTTTTCCTCGAGTTCTACCTTGCTTCCGCAAGACACTGATGTGAAAACAAAAGTCTGTGAAGGGTCACAATCTTTGACTATAAAAATATAGTATTAATTCAAGTTGTTCATTTCATACGCTTCATTTATTAGAGAGACTCAAATAAGGGACAGTTCATTAGCTATGCTTATGACTTTGCTTCTGGTAGTGCTATTATAGAGAACGAAGAGAGTTTGTAAGATCGATGTTAGTTTTGCCATATATGTAACAGGGAATTACATATATTCCCACAGAATCCAAAGAAAGCAGAGTGAATACCACAACTCTTACCTAAGTGGGTGTTAAAACTCTGTAGCTGAAATTAGCTGAATCAAGAAACATCATCATTACTTTTGCTGTACATTGCATGTGGCATTACAACCACAGGTCGCCAAATGACATGAAATTCATGCATCGTTGTCTAGCTATACACAATAGCTTTGTATAAACCTCTAGATCAAGCATATTTAGCATAGCTCATACCTTACGAACTTGTCGGTCAGCAAAGCGAAACATGCTTATCCAGACTATTGGACATTTTAATGAAAAGAGCATATCCATAATTAAGGGTAAAAATACATCTCTTTGCTTTGCTCTATTACAAGTTCTGAAAGTCTTCTATGATTTACATTCTCTTTTTATTAAAAAAATCACTAGCTCTCCTGAATCGTAAGTCTTCCAAAAAGTCAAAGAAGCTTCTGAAAGGCTTCTTCTCTGGCTGTGAGACACAAATTTGTATACAGGTTTTCTTTAGTAGAATGAAGAAAAGTGCCTAATGAAATAAGGATTCATGTAGGAAAAAGTTATCATTTACCAGATAAAAGAAGTTACCGCTAAGAACTTTAAAAATAATGTCAGTTGGCACTGCTGTAAAATTTGCTACTCTCTTTTCCTAACTGTTTGCCTCCCATGGCTGCCTAATGTGTTGATTCTGATCCCTATCTCAGAATCCTTTTTTTTCCTTTTTTTTTTTTTTTTTTTAAATCAATGAACACCAAATATAAATGCATAAATGATCCACAGCAAGAGAATGTCCTCCCTCCACTCCAACAATAACTCTGGTCACTACGTACAGAGGTTCCTTCATGGTCCCCCTGTAATCCATCGGTCTTCTGCTATTCTCGCTTGCATGATGGCATTGACGGAACAAGAAGAATGGAAGACGCTTCAACAGAGAGTAACTTCCATTCTAGCAGTTAGGGCATTCACCACACAAGTAGGAGATGCAGATCTGAATCCCCCCAGGTTTAACAGAAGCTAAATACCAGCCTTTCACTTCCTGGGGGAAGTACTCTAACTGCTGCTCACCTATTATATAGAAAAGAGGAGGATAACAAACACCCTGCACGGTCATGGAAGAAATCAGTATTACAAGGACTTCTGTGCAAAAGAAAAGGTTCAGCAAATTAATAACGCTTGATCAAGGAGTCCAGATTTCAACTTTGATTTTTATACTACATGCTCGTTATGAATACAAACTGCTGCCCCAGAAGGCACACCATTTCTTTTGTGTTGTTCTTCTGGTTCTCAGAGTTCTTGAGTTTTACAAGTCTTATGCTGTTGCAGGCTGTGAAGACCGCCAGTCTTTTTGAGAAGACTCAAACTCCTAGGCAATTTTCTATCGGAACACTTAACAGCTCAGCATGCCAGTTCAACTCGAGCCATATTTTTTGCAAAAAGATGTTTAACAGCTTGTGAAAGGAAAGCGTAAGTCACATATTCAGGAATCTGCCCTTTGGACTTGATTCCACAGCCAAACGGTCTCCATACTGCATTGTTCAGTCTCAAAGAGGCTCACCAGAGAGTAGAAGCACAAAGTTCAGTGCTTCTTTAATGAGCAGATACTAACAGAACTTGAGGTTAATATTATAATGAAATCCAACCCAATGAAAAGTTCAAAAATGTAATTGTCCATTTTTTCTAATATCATATGTAGAAATCCTGTTAAACTGAGAAGATGAGCAAGGCTTAGTTCTGAACCTCCACAAATAGCACTGAACCCCTTTAATTCCTGGTGCATGACATCAGGAACAAGAAAGGCCACACAGCAAGAGCCTCGCTTGATCCTTTATATTCATCCTCTCAAATAAATCAGATATTTCATCTCACAGGCAAAGATCAGAAGCTAATCTTCATCTGATTCTCCCTATACCTACTATAGCGTGAATCAAGAAAGAAGTAGAGAAATCGAAGTGCCTCATTCATCAAACGAAGCTAGCAGATAAATTATTTACCATATAGAAGTAAGCTAGCACATCTAAACAAAAATACTATAGTTTCACTTCTAGTTAATGATTTAAAATTTTCCTAGTGATACGCTTAACTCACCTGCGGTTTTGTGGTTTTGTTAGAATGACACAACGAAAAAGGACAACAAAAATTGGTTTTGTCTTACATTAGGGACCATGAAGTTTGTGTCTACAGTATAGTGCAGATACAAATGTCTTAATTTGTAGAAATGCTTAGAGGATAAATATGCAGTTCCTAACCTATGTCTACAGTAGCAGTATCATAAGGTAAAAGCTTCTTGTTTCCACATACAGACATTTCCAAATAACATATTACTGAGCCCAAAATCCTGGGAGTGAAAATGCTAGTTCAACCTCAAGATAGTCATCGCACTCTCACTGACTTCAGAGAGATTTGACTGATAAAGTTTGATACTTACGTAGTGGCCAGGAACTTGCTAGACTTTACTTTTTAAGTTTATTTTTTCTCAATCCACAATACACCAAAGACTATTCTATATTCTTGATAGCATCTTGTTCTAAAAAACCTCTTTGAAACTGAGAGTAAGACACATTAATGATGAGTGTACATATACCTGCTAAAGAGCTATTCTTTAGTTGACTGCATAATCAGAAGATAAAGAAATGTAAACTAGCCATATATCAGAAAGAATTCATGAAAATACATTAAGTGATAATACTGAAGTTTTTGTCTGATATTGTTTCCTCTCCACAGATATGCCTAGCTTGCCATTTTGTAGCAGTTTTCTGTCACTCAAATAGATTAGGCAGGACAGTCATCTTCATACCAGAAATTTATGCACATAAATTTTTTACTTTGCAAAGTCAGAGCACAAACCTACATTCAGTCACTATACACAGACAAAACAAAAAAGATGGCCTTAATTTTCTCACTGGATTTTCAAATATCTATCAAACAAAATTTCCTACAGTATTTAAAGAAAGCTAAGAGGCAGTCAAAATTAATATTTCACGCGCATGAAAATAAAATAAAAAAAAAAACGAACACCTAAATTACTCTTCACTAATAATGTTTTGCTTTCTACACTGATTCGGCTTCTAGCTAAAGCCTTCACAAGTACACTTTACATTAAAATCTTATAAACTTACTGATGTTCTGAAATTTCTGTTTTTAATGTAAAGAGGAAATTATTTGGATTAAACTACTGAAAGGCTTTAAGATCTATTTTTCTTGGGGCTGAATGTACAGATTTTCAACTTCTAATGCAATTACGCATGAGCTTAACTTTTGAAAGCAGCAGAATTTAACTGTGTTTGCGTTTTACATCATACATGCATAACCTATTGCATCAGAACCTCAGAGAGTTATGTTACTTAATGATTTATACCTAGTTTGGCCCCATTCCTGAGGGCAATAAATTGATTCTTCCTTCACTTGACCAAATTCAAAAACTTCGAACTGTTTCAACTTTTCTGAAATTGTATTTCTAATTCCTTTTTTTGCATTTTTTCCTCATATTTCAAATGCCATTCTATGCAAAGAATTTCTTCAGCACTTAACACTTTTGAAAATAGAAATGTTTTTGTTTTTGTTTTTTTTTCCAGAGAAGAGTCCATTATGAGCAATACAAAACTGTTGAAACTGTTTAAGTTATATATTCTAATTAGTTTGGCAGAGCTAATACAAATCACATTTACAGACTAACAATAATAAAATTGAAGTACTAGTTAAATATCTAAAATAATTAAAGGAATCATTTTTAGCCTGGCATAATTAGCTAATTCACTTTACAAGCATTTATTAAAATGAATTCACATGTTATATTCCATAGGTAGTTACACAATAGTGTTTATACAGGAAAAATATAATGAACCAAACTCTTTGTATCCAGCCCTCCACAATTAAAACGAAGACTCCCCAAGTAATATCAATCTGGGATAGACTAATTAAGTTTGGTTTGATAACCATTCATTTCTTCTATTGCCTCTGAGCAAATTGTTTATTAGAGAAAGTTATTTTACACAAATCAAATCAAACTGGGTAAACCATTATATTTGAGAGAAACCTTAGCCATCAGTCAATTAATCCATCATTTTCTCCAGACACTTTTGTTTAACGAGCAGATCATATTATCAACAATTTAGATATCGTATGATTCAATTATGACAGAAAATTTATTGACAGCTTCTCTAATACTTTTGTTATGAATAAATATGAAATGTTCTCTGCTTTTGATGAGCAAATCAAATGCAATCATGTGCCTAATCTGAATAGCAAAACTGAGTAATATTTCATAAATGAGCTGTTTTAAAAATATACTTTAAATCAAAATAATTTTAATCCATTAAAAAGAAAAAAACAACAAAGGTACCTCAGAATTTGACAAGCAAGCACACAAGTTATGTGACTTCAATCAGGTGTCTAAATGAAAAACACAGATGTAAGAACATCAGAAAACATGGAGAGAGATTTAATGTATATGAAAACATATGGGCTTATGTATTGCTCTATAGGACAAACGTAAAAAGGATAGTACCTCAGCATAAACTTAGAGAATCCTTCTGCAACTGTGTGAAAGAATTGGCCAAAGGTTAATAGAAATAGATTCTCCAAGCTTAATATGAAGATATTTGCTGTTAGGGATCACACCTATTAAAAGAACAATTTGTGAGATGTTTATAATTACAGCTGTCTTATATGCAAGAAAAGAATATTGCCTAACAAAGATTACTCCCAGAATATTCAAACCTCCTGACAGACATTTCTCTTTGAAGAAATAAGATACTGACTCATTTACAACAGAGCTAACCAATTCATGATGAAAGGACCAGGGGACAATGGAAAAGCTCTATCTAAACTAATGTCCATTAAAGAGATAATGGAATTACGCAAACTTCTATCAATATATTAGAACATCATTATTACTTCAAAGTATTTTTGCCTGAGACAAGGAAGTTGCTTTTATAATGAGGGGGACTGTAAGGAGGTTTACAGCTGCAAAGGAAAGTACTGCAGCTGAAAATTCGAGTTAAACATCCACATAATGAAAACATAGCACACATTTATTGTCTGTCAGCAATCAAACAGTTAAAAATGCTTAACAGTGAACAAAAGAAGGGTGTTCACATGAACCTCAGACAAGTTGTTCTTTAGGTTTTTCAGGTGAAATATTCTCTTCATAACCAGCAAATATGTTTTTGTTTGTAGAGTCAATATTCACAAAATATTGTGACCAATTTTCAATCTGTACTGCTCTAATTGTATATATCCTAATTAACAATAACTTAAATATGTGCATTTATAGCTGGCTGACCACTAATAATACCACCATCATTATTAAGAAGTCTAGCAGTTATCATGCATAAACATGGAATGCTACCATTATTTTAGGTACTAAAAACTTGATCTGCCAGATAAACAGCACTATTTTACAGAATTCAGCAGGACTCTTCATACACTTGAAAGCTTTTAGTTCACTATAAATACAAAAGCCCTGATGCAGCAGTGCTGTAACGCAGTTTACAGAAAACCAGCGTCTTAAGAATTTTTTGTGGCAACGGTTACTCAAGTGTGATGCATTCAAAAGGAAGAACTTCGTAAGTTCTTTCAATACAACCCCCTAAGTCCCAAATTAAGTTTGTTTCTTTATTTGGAAACCAGTAGGGAAAATTAAAGAAAGTTATATATCGTGAATATATTTTTTTAAAAAACTCCTTTCTGAGGTTTGGACACATGTCTGACAGCAGTAGCACAACAGAAATAGTAACAAAGACTAGCTTATCAACGTGCTTTTTCACAATAGACCTCCAAGCCTGCTTTGTTAGGAAGACAGGAAGACCTACCGTAACTCCCACTTGTTTTCTTGCATGAATCCTAGCAATTATGCAACTATGACCAAAAACTAGTCCTAAAAAGAAGAAACATTAACAACTGCATGACCACGCAAACTCTAGTGACAATGCAAGTGAGACAGAAAAAGGGCAGAATTACCTTTTCAGCAGCAGAGTGGTTTCATACCAACTTAAACGGACTATGCAACCACACTGCCAAACTTCATTAAGTGTGATTGTTAGAGCTATGAATTCTACACCAATTCCCCTTCCAAAGAATTCCATTTCCATCATATGTGCATTTCAAGCACAAAATCAGCTCTTTTTAGTCAAATGAGACCACTTACCAGCACCCAACATTCAGTGCAACATAAGGTCCACTTCTGTGTCCCACTGCAATTGTAAATACACTCTATTACTTAAGAATAGAGGGGTTTCCCTTTGGTAAAAAATACAGCAGCTACAAGACTAGGCTTATGCCTTGACCATTGCATACGTGACACAAGAAATGCAAAGGACGTGCGGCACCATTTCGCTGAATGCTAGAGATAAGTGAGCTTAGAATGGGAAGACAGACAGGAAGCAAAGGTGCATTTGGGCTACACCCCTTAAGGATTCCTTTTACCGGTAATTCATTCTTCTTTTTTTGGAATAATGATTCAGATGGATATTCATACAGTGAGAAAAAACAAGTAATAACATAGAGATTCATATTTGTGTTACAGAAAGCTCCAGGTAGCTGCTCTGCAGATGTGAACATGAAGACACTTTTCAGCGTGGGCACAAACGTAGGTTTATCTCTGGAAGAAAGCATTGGGATAAATGGAGAAGGCTTCATTTTGACAGCCACAGAGAAGTTTTAACACAGACCATTACCCATTTTGACAATCTCTGCATGGAGTTAACCAACTCCTAGCAAGTCTTCCCCCCACACCCCTCAGCATTCAAATGCTTACAACCCTTGCTCATGTGAAAGTTCAACTATTCAGAATTTTCAGAAGCTACATATTTCTACCTACCTGAGCAGAGAAATAGTTACCACATTTTGTTGCAATATTCTAAATAGGTCCAGAAGAGAAGAACTCAATGTTGACGAAAGATGGCATAGAACATTGTACAAGTTTAGAAGTGTGTGGAGATCTGGATTCTTCTGAGGAGGCCAGTAAAAAGGATGTTGCAACCTCCCTGAAGAAAAACTTCTTGTCACCATAACAGACTGTTACATCTTTATCTCCTTCAGAACCTATCTTTGAAATCTCATGGTAATAAACAAGGAGTACGAAGAGAATCTTCCCTCTCTGAATGTCATATGTCTGAAAGCCCTAAGTAGTGGTCTCCAGTAAATAATGGGGATTGAAATTCATCTTGCTTTTTGACTTCATCACACAAAGCCAGAGAGGAGGCTGTACAACCTTTTCAATTCTGGGATATCAATTGTAATCAGTATTGCCCAAACTGGCATTGATGGGCCTTAAGTATCTACTATCCCTGATATGAGTTTTGGGGGATGGAGAGGGAAGAAAAAAAAAAAAAAGAGTAGGATACTTCAAACTTTAGGTTTCAGACTACCAAACATTTCTGTTTAAAGATGGAACAGAGAATTGCTTTGCCATCGTCTGTCATCTGAGCAAACGACCCAGAAAAGGAATACAAGTCCAAGAACCAAATGTCCGTGCCTCAAGTGTTATAAATGAGCAGATATACCATTGCAGAGAAATTTTTGAGAGCAGAAAATTGCATCCATGTTACAGTTAGTACAGTGCTGAATATGATACCCTTGTTTTAGCGATGATGGGAAAGGATGCTCGAGAAAACAGTAAGTCTTTCAACACAGTATGAGATCAAGTCATTGCTGTGTAAGACCACCAACAATCATTTGAGCTTACCAGAGAGTACAGAACTAATTTCAATTTTTTAATGTATCTGTGGTAACATATACCAACACTTTCCTAAGAAGAAAAACCCAAAGATTCTTTCCTGCTCCCAGCAAGCAGATGGCTTAAAGGACACATAGATCTTAAAGCGGTAAAGAAAATGCACTTACATTTCAAAGAATTTGCCTCCCATAGGATGGCCAAAAAAAAGAACCGCTGTGTTCACTTGGGTTGTCGGTTCAGAAAATGTGACCAAGCTGGAACACTTTAATGATAAGGAAGGGTAGAGGGGAAACAGAAAGAATACATGAACAAAAGTTATGCTATAAAAAAGAACTAAAATGGAGCTAAGCATGCTTTGCCTTGACACTCATACTCATACAGTGGGAATAACAGAGAAAGGAGTGTGAGAACATGTATACAGGTGTTCAACTCCTGGCAAAACTCCAGCAGAAGAAGGAAGTACACGGAATGTGGAAAAGGGGACAGGCCACTTGGGAGGAATACAGGGACGTTGTCAGAGCGTGCAGGGATGCGACAAGGAAGGCTAAGGCCCAGTTGGAATTACATCTGGCAAGGGATGTCAAGGACAACAAGAAGGGGTTCTTCAAACACATCAATAGCAAAAGGAAGACTAGGGAAAACGTGGGCCCGCTGCTGAATGGGGTGGGTGACCTGCTGACAAAGGATACAGAGAAGGCAGAGTTGCTGAATGCCTTCTTTGCTTCAGTCTTTCCTGCTAAGGCCAGTCCTCAGGAATTCCAGACCCTGGGGACAAGAGAGGAAGGCTGGAGAAAGGAAGACTCTCCCTTGGTGGAGGAGGATCAGGTTAGAGATCTTTTGGCCAAACTTGACATCCATAAATCCATGGGCCCCGATGGGATGCACCCGCGAGTGCTGAGGGAGCTGGCGGATGTTATCGCTAGGCCACTCTCCATCATCTTGGAAAGGTCCTGGAGATCAGGAGAGGTGCCTGAGGACTGGAAGAAAGCCAATGTCACGCCAGTCTTCCAAAAGGGCAAGAAGGAGGAGCCAGGAAACTACAGGCCTGCCAGCCTCCCCTCCATCCCTGGAAAGGTGATGGAACAGCTCCTCCTGGAGGTCCTCACTAAGCATCTGGAGGACAAGAAGGTGATCAGGAGTAGTCAGCATGGATTCACCAAAGGGAAATCGTGCTTGACCAATCTGATAGCCTTCTATGACGGAATGACTGGCTGGGTAGATGAGGGCAGAGCAGTGGATGTTGTCTCCCTGGACTTCAGCAAGGCTTTGGACACTGTCTCCCATCACATCCTCCTAGGTAAGCTCAGGAAGTATGGGCTAGACGAGTGGATGGTGAGGTGGCTTGAGAACTGGCTGGATGGCCGAGCGCAGAGGGTTGTGGTGAATGGCGCAGAGTCAAGTTGGAGGCCTGTGGCTAGCGGTGTCCCCCAGGGGTCAGTCCTGGGTCCAGTCTTGTTCAATATATTCATCAATGACCCGGAGGAAGGGACAGAGGGCACCCTCAGCAAGTTTGCTGACGATACTAAACTGGGGGGAGTGGCTGACACACCAGAAGACTGTGCTGCCATTCAGAGGGACCTGGACAGGCTGGAGAGCTGGGCGGAGAGGAACCTCATGAAGTTCAGCAAAGGTAAGTGCAAGGTCCTGCACCTAGGCAGGAATAATCCCCTGCACCAGGACAGGCTGGGGGTTGACCTGCTGCAAAGTAGCTCTGCAGAGAAGGACCTGGGAGTGCTGGTGGACAACAAGTTAAACATGAGCCAGCAGTGTGCCCTTGTGGCCAAGAAGGCCAATGGTCTCCTGGGGTGCATTTAGGAAGAGTGTTGCCAGCAGGTGGAGGGAGGTGATCCTGCCCCTCTCCTCAGCCCTGGGGAGGCCTCACCTGGAGTACTGTGTCCAGTTCTGGGCTCCCCAGGACAAGAGAGACATGGCACTCCCGGAGAGAGTCCAGCGGAGGGCTACCAAGATGATTAGAGGGCTGGAGCACCTCTCCTAGGAAGAAAGGCTGCAAGAGCTGGGCCTGTTCAGCCTGGAGAAGAGAAGATTGAGAGGCGATCTCATCAACGTGTACAAGTATCTGAAGGGGGAGTGTCGAGAGGATGAGGCCAGCCTCTTCTCCGTGGTGCCCAGCAACGGGACAAGAGGCAACGGGCACAAACTGAACCACAGGAAGTTCCATCTGAACATGAGGAAAAACTTCTTCACTGTGAGGGTGACTGAGCATTGGAACAGGTTGCCCAGAGAGGCAGTGGAGTCTCCTTCCCTGGAGATATTCAAAACCCGTCTGGATGTGATCCTGGGCAATATGCTCTAGGTGACCCTGCTTGAGCAGGGAGGTTGGACTAGATGATCTCCAGAGGTCCCTTCCAACCTAAACGATTCTGTGATTCTGTGTTCTACTTATCTGACTGTAGCAGCAGAGATATTACCATAATCATTCTGGTGGGAATATAGTTGTCCTTTTTGCCAGAGAGCAACACATGTAGAAATGCAAAAAGTTAAAAGCCTATTTATATTTTCCTTCTTTAACAACAAACTTTCAAAATGAAAGTGTTGTTTTAAGTACTACGTCACTTACAGATCAATAAATTCATGAGAACTATGAAGAAATTCCCCATTATTGGGAGGGAACAGGGAAAAAGAAACTCTACTTCCATAATATACTTGCTTATACGCTCGAAGCATTACTTACACTGCTAAACCTGAATTTTAATAAAAATTGGATTGAGTCATAATAAGAGAGTTTGGAAGATAGTAAGTTTTGTTTTGTTTAAAGAAACTTAGCTAAAAGCCTTAAGAAATCCCATTTACCTTCAGAACATACCCATCTGAGCTTGACAGTTGGAAAACTTGTTGGAGTGACAATGCTAAAATTAGACATGTGTTTGCCAAGAAGAAGATACAGTTGAGCTGTGCACAGTAAGAGTGTTTTGAGTAAAGATACAATATTTGATTCAAACTCCTTATACGTAATAATCTGCCTTTGCCTGTCTACTTGATTACGGTCTTGGCAAAGCTAATTAGAGGATATTTTGATTTGGTTAAATATTTATATGAAAGATCACATTGACGTTTAAATACGCTTGCTCATTCTGTCCTATATTTTGCATACAAAGATAACTGTATGAAAAAAATTCCAACATCTGCTTATAACTAACCCTGCTTAGTGAAAAGTTAGAATATTTTTCAAATAGAACATCCAACCCCAAAAAACTACACATATCTATTCACACACACTTTGTACATTTGTGGTATTATATGAGGAATACTGTTTTAAAAAATAAACTTCGCTAGATCCTCTTTGTTTCCCAACTTGTTCAGTTCTGTGCATCTCATGTGGAAAAAAATAATAACAATGGCAGTATTAGTACTGTCCAGTGAAGTGAATTTTACCCCTATCTTTAGATGATTCTTCCAAAAGAAGTACGTTAGATGTCTGCTTTTAATGACAATTGCTGGAATCTACACAGCTACTGTAACCTTTAAGGATAAAAGCAAGAGTCACTGATGTTTCACACAACTGAAGCCTTGAGATACAGTTGGCTAACCTACAAGTTTTATTATTACTCCTTAGCCAATCATTCAAGATCTTGAAACAAAATAACAATCCCACAGAGACAAACCTGTAAACAGACACGTTCTTGACTTCCCTATTTGTTGTAAGGACCTGCTGTCTCTCTGTCGTACTTCACTACAAGCTCTTAGAAACAATGACCACATTTTCGCTGTGGCTGGCAATGTCCACTCTAATATCTAAGCATGTTTCTACATACTTTCTCAAATAAGGCCTAGATACATGGACACTAACAGAATGGTACTCCAAACAGAACTCAGGTTTGTATGCTCTACTAAAACACAAAAAAAGTTGATCATTGTAATACCTCAGAAGCATTTCAGAAACGCTGAACGTTTCCATTACTTCTCAGTCAAACAGTGCCTCTCTGGCCCAGTCCGAATAAATCCAGTTATGGAATACCTTAAATTCTAGACAACGAAGCTCTAGAGTTATGAATGAATTAGCTCAAGCATCACTTCAAATGCAACAGAGATTTATCACGGAAGGAATTCACAGTGAAAGAAACAGCGGGGCAGGCAATTAAGGGGGGAGATGGAAAGAGAGAGAGAGAATGAGGGAATGAGAACGAGTGGGACTGAGGTACGTCCGGAGGATCACTGAAAAACACCTTCTGAAGCTGTTCTGTCGCCATTGACTCTTTGGAATCAACACTGGGTGACCTACTGGCCTAAATTCACTCCAAAGTTTAGAAGATTAAACATAGTAAAACTAATTTTTCTTCTAGTTGGAGAAGTAACACCTAGAGTACCACGTGAGCCATCCTGCTGTATAGTAAAAGGCTCCAGTTCCCTCAGGAGAAATTATTAAGTTCTGGAAGTTTAGACTCAGTGCGTTTTGCCCTCTTTTAAGATCAAGATATCATGAAGTCTTTCCCTACAGTTCCTAAAATTCCTAATGTATATTCTGTCTGTTTGGAAAACTTAATCACCTGTTATTAGCTGATTTTGCCCATTCAGTTTTTCTTCTCCGTTTCGTTGCAACACAATACAAATCCTCGTGTTACTCTGGAGGCAGCACCTCCCCAAGCCCAGCACCTTCACGGCGAAGCCAGCACCTCAGGGAGCTGTCAAGCTGTTTCTGAAGTTGAATGCTGCAGCACAGTTCTCAGGTTTTAAGTGCTTAAACATGAAATAAGGCCTATCTGAAATATGAAAAGGGTATGATTCATGAAGTAAGGAAACAGTAACTTGATCATAACAAATATATTTGACCTTTAAAATAGTAACAACAAACATCAAAAACACTCAAGTTCTCCTTTGCTGCCAAGTTTATTTTCCTCATAAGTTGTGCCCCATTATGCTACAATAATCCTTCATTATTCCAGGATAATAATGCACAGTCTATTGTCTACCTATAGTTGTCTGGTGTCTATTTAGTTTTATAGCAAGCAAGCAATTTGAGAATATGGTAATAAAGCCTCAATCACAGTAATGATGTATGATGGGCTGTAATTTCTGTGTGCTAATGGGTTACAAACAGTATTACAATGATGACGGGAATCTCATTGATTCATTATATGAGTGCAATAATATCAAAATGACTTAATATAGATCACTATTTACTCATGCACATACTGATAACAACCTCTATATATTTCTATATACAGATATATAGAAATAAAATTAATATTAGTCTTTCCACATAAAAGTTCACACGCACAAAACATTTTGTGTTGAGTTTCCTAAATCAATGTTTAAAGTTGAAATTACTGCATTGAACGGGTTCTTTGAAAAGCAACCCATTGATTTTAATCTGCTTGAAGCAATCAATTACTCCCTGTCCTCTTTATTCCAAACTGTAATGAAAACTAAACTGCGTTGTCTTGAAAACTAAATGTGAAGATGATCATAAACAGAATTTAAACTCCATGGATTATTCATATCTACCCATTTAGATTTGCCATTTCCATTATGAGTACATTTGCCATGAGCATTTAATGGACATCTAAAAGGGAATTCATTAAAGCAGGAGCTGTTGGCAGCACTTATGGGCTTCAGACTGCTTTATGTTTGCCTTTAATAGCTCACTATTATAAAAGTGATATATTGTGTTCATCCCATTAGTAGTTTGCAGAAAGGTCTGTAAGACATAACAAATCCTTTTGAGTATTGTCAGAATCAAAACTAAATCATGGGAGGTTTTTTTGTTTTGTTTTTTGTGTGTGTGTGTGTGTGTGTGTGTGTGTGTGTGTGTGTGTGTGTGTGTGTGTGAGAGAGAGAGAGAGAGAGAGAGAGAGAGAGAGAGAGAGAGAGAGAGAGAGAGAGAGAGAGAGAGAGAGAGAGAGAGAGAGAGAGAGAGAGAGAGAGAGAGAGAGAGAGAGAGAGAGGTGTTTTTTTTTTTTGTTAAAAAGAGTAGCATATTACCACCCCAACAATGTACCATTTTACATTTTACGTAATCTAAACTTTAATGATCTTATCCAAGTGAGAATTTAATGACCATACAGGTAGAGTGTTCTTTTTTTAATGAAACACACATGAATTATTAATGCTGTCTCAAATGCACAGATTTTTAAAAATCTGTTGTTACTATTAAGATTAAACATGCTTAAAAATGAAACACGCTTTCTCACAAGTACTTTCTCACTTGTATGGGGCCAAAGCAGTGTCAACAAAAGAAGGATACTTAATCTACCTCTAGCCCCTGGAGGGAATGACATGTAAGAGTGAGCAGGCCTCCACAGGACTGCTTACCCTCCCCGTGGCCCCCCTAAAGGTGAACGGAAGATACATATTTGCACGAGGGACTTCTTTATTGCGCAATGAACAATGCAAAAGGCAAATTATTACAAAGTCAAACTGCCTTGCAAGCAATGGCTGAGACTAATGCGACTATGCACAATGCCGTATCCAACGTTCATGGTAGAAAGCAAACACACCTAAATATCATAGCTCGGTTCTACTTGACAGGTCTATATTCCTCTAGAAACAACATGATATGCTATACTATCTAAGAGTATTCAAGCTGAAAGACACTAGTATGAAAGTGCCACTGTGATTAAATCTTTACAGAATACCAACAGGATTGATTATTCACTGCTTGTCCACCAGAACCATTAACACCACCACTCTATCACATTAACCAGAATTCTGTTTGTTAACTCGTGCTCCCTCTGCTGACTCTAGCTGTAAGACATACTATTATCTTTCCCAATAGATGCAATTTATTTATTTATTTATTCATAAAGAAAATGGTGGATTTCCTGAAACATACAATGAAAATTCCCAACTTTTAAAATGGTTACTACAGCACTAATAAACACAAATCAAGGTTTCTCTCTGATTCAGAATATTTACTTTGCAAAATATGAACTTCATTTTAATCCTGGCTGTTTATCAGAACACCTCTTCTTAGTTAGCTTCAAAGCGTATTGGCAGCTTTAAGGAGCAGTCCTGATCCTATACTAATTTCAGCTACAATAACAATACGACGCTCAAACAAAAACCTCTCATACAGGAGAGTATTATGAATTGAAGTCAGTTGTTAAACCTGTGTAGTTAGAAAAATTCTCTCACATGGACAAAGATTTCGGTATAAACACTATGCTTTCGGTATAAACACTCAAGAAGCAAGCAACTTCTCTAAAGTAGATGATGATGTTAGATGATAAATGCTGCTTATTTCCCTATCAGGGAATTTCAAAACTGATTAAAACATCGTAAATGAGTTTACAAAGTTCAGAAATTCCTGATGAGCATGAAAAGAATGAAGTCCTCAGTATTAGAAAAGCAAAACCCCAGAGATATAACCAGCCATTCTCACTTCACTGCATTTGAATTTTCAATGAAAACCACTTACAATAATTTGAAGGACGGTGAGCTTATAAATCTTTCTCAGAATCAAAAAGCTGCATACAAGAATATACTAGCATAGGCACCTGCATGGAGAGAGAGAGATACCCATAGCTACAAGATAGACAGGTGGAAGGAAGCACAACTGGCAATGAATTTTCTCCTCTGTAGTTGCTGATTAGCCAAAATTCTAAAATCAGAAATCCCTCCCTTGACCTAGGAACAACTAATTGTCTTTAATGAGTTGTTAGATGAGTATTTTAGATAATTATACGTTAAATTAGTATTCTCTGACAAATCAAAGGATGTGTGTGTTTATTTAAGTATACAATGAGTTTGAAATTTTCTTATGCTAACTTTTAAGAAAATAAGGAAATCTAAGGGATGGGACAAAGGTATATGAGCTCTTCAGGTCTGTATTAGGTCATTAAAAAATGTGCATCTAGACCTTAGTTCTCTACAATAAGACAGCATTTTCATAATAATAATAAGTGTATCTTATCCTCACTCAAAAGGAACAGCAGATCTGGAATGATTCTCAAGAAGTCTTTGGAGAGCCTCATTTGGAGACGTAGCTGAGCATGGGCAACAATGTACATGAAAAAGAACAATGTTTATGCATTGCAACTATTAAAAGTGCTGCAATGTCTAGTTCATCATAACTTAATGATAAACTCACTTTCTAAAAGAGAATTATATATTGTCATAGATTCTACTTGAGAAATAATCCAGTGTCCTGCCTAGCCAGACAGCATAGCCAGAAAAAGCAGCCGAATCACTCTCCCTCCTAATCTCAGCTGAAATCATTGATTTCATAGTATGCTATGAACACTTTCAGAAGACTCATTATTCAAAGTTACAGAACCCAATATGCTGTTCGACCCAAGAGCAAAAACATTGTGTATTGAAGGAAGATGCTGTTATTTTGAGAATTCCTAAACTTCAACTTGTTTATACTGTAAATATATTCAAAACAATCTACAAAATACACGTGAAAGGGCTTCCAACCTGAAGAGTTTGGCCTTGCAAAAATAAGGTCATGTAAAAGCCGTGAGATACCTTTGAGGACATGGGCTTTTTAAAAATATTTGTATTACCCTACTAATCAATAAAGATGTCTAAACTGAAGCTGTGCCTCACTGGCTTACCTTGCTGGAAATGGAAAGCACCCTTAAAGACACAGACTAGTCACCTGGAACTTTACGAGTGGTCCCTGGATCAGAAGGGGACGAATCAAATCTTCCTCAAGGTGGAGAAAGACCCAAGGTAGATTGGTTTGCCAGAAGACCTCCCAGGAAAATGACAGTCTTCTGTGCAACACGAAAAAGAAAATAATACATTGGCCATGGGTGCGTCCTCCTCTTCTTGGAGAGGAAAATCATATATGGATAGCCTTTAATACTATATTCTCTTTTGAAGATCACCACAGCCACCAAAGCCAATTACCTCAAAGAAAAAAAAGTCTCCATATCCATTCCTTTTTAAGTTCTATTTTCCCAGGTGAACTTGGAATTTCTTAAATTTTAAGACAACGAAGAGATCTAGTTTGAGAAAACTTTGTTGCTTTTCCTAATTGCACAATAATAACCAACAAAATGGGATGAAGGGTAAATGATCCAATTACTTAGCATAAAGGGAGGGCAAAAAAAAAAAAAGATTTTATCACCTGATCAGCCTGCCTACCTTCACCAACCTATTCCTAAATAGTTTCAGAATGCTGCTGGATTAAAAAAAAAAAAAAAAATTCTCACATCAATTCCATTTATTGCCCCGGGCTTTCACAGTCTCTGTTATGTACGTTTTTGCATGTAATTTTTAATCCCCACTTTTCAAGGATATTGAAAACACCTCTCTCAAATCTCCACATGAACAACCGTGGTACAGAAACCCCAGATGACATTGGCTAGCTTACTTTCTGAACTCACTAGGTCTACTGAATAGAAAATAAGGCTTTAAACAGTAACTCACGGAAAGTTGACCAAATTTCTCAAAACTGGTAAAATTCTTCCAATCTATTTGCAAAGGAATACATTTTCAGAAGGAAAAATCATTTCTGAAAACACAGTTTAACTATCTTCCACAAAAAAAGTCCCATCCTAATGAATAACCATTCTATACAAGCTTTCTACACTCAAAACCATCTCAGCAAAAATTTTGTTTAAAAATCTGACTCAAGAACGAATTAATATTTTCCTTTCAAACCCACTTTTATGAGGGTTAGGCCTCTACAAAAAAAAAAAAAAAAACTATCAATTTTTTGGTGAATGACTCCGCTGTGGAATGCCAATGAATATTTCTAATGAGCCCTGTAGCAAAAACAAGACTAAAACGATGAAAAACAGGTATTTACAATATTCGGTTAAAATCCAGATGTTCACTAAAATCACTCATATACCAACTTCTCCATAGCACTTTCTTGTTTTCTTTTCACCATCATTTCATCAATTATTTTTCATGACAGGAACAAAAGAAATCTAGTTTCTGAACTCCCTAGGACTACTAAAGAAAATAAAGCTTACAATAGTACCTGAGAAGAAACTGACCAAAGCAACTGACTTAAATGAAAGGTCTCACTAGTGTATTGAAGGAAGTTGTACTTAATTGAAGTTTGGACAGGTATTTTGAACTGCTGGTTTTGTGTGTTCTTAGGCAAAAACATCCATTCTCCAGGAAAAGGGTGTCTCAGGGATTTAAAATGTGTCCACCACATGATCAGTAGAGGAACTACATGCAATTGCGAGAAAATGATCTGTCAAACTCCTGATGAGATGTTCATGGCATTCTGGCAGCCCATACCGTTACTGGCATCTTATCCAGGAATAGATGGACTGCTGAGTTCACTTTACATAGTGAAAACATTACACATTAGAAAAACTAAATTAAACCTTTCTGTCAGAGAAATTCTCTAATTATGGATTGACTCTTTAAACCTCAATAAGAAAGGGGAGCTCCCTTGCACAGAACTGCTCATCATCTGATCACCGACTACCAAACAATTTTATTTACTGCCTACTCTATTTTCCTCAGTGTCCTCAGATCCCTTCAATTAACCTGAAACAAAATCAAAAATTAGCATAAGCTTAAGACTGTCTAGCTATTGTAGCTGTACAAAACCATTTCCAGCACCCTGGGAGATATTTAAAGAGCTGAAATAAAAGAGTACTAAATAACACTCAGATGTCTAGCAAATACCCTTTTCTCAGTTGATTACTAGTACGTCCTCAAGGCTGAAAGGACGTCACTGACCCGATAGACATGAGAAAGCAACGTCTGCTGAAAACGTTTCGAGCTATAAATGTAAATTCTGGACCTCATGTCTGAAGTTTGATTTATTTTGATTTAGTAACAGTATATACAATCTAGGTAGATGATAAACGTAAAAAAAAAAAGAGATTGGACTGTCTATATTTACATGAATAGAACATGGCAGAAGCTAGCTAAAAACTCCTCCAATGAAGGAGAGACATATCATGGGACACCTTATGGTTCAACTTTTTTTTTTTTTTTTTTTGCAAGTAACTTTCACTAAGTCCAGTTTTGCCTAGAACTTCTCAACTCACTAGAGAATATCTATAATTTGCTGAAAGCATAGGGAAAGGAGAGTGCAGGTATTAGCAAAATGCTTGGATGAGCCACGAATTACCACAAAGGCAGGAAGAGGTGTGAAAGCTGCAAATCCTTCCACTGAATGAGCAAAATAATGACATCTCAGCCGTCTTAGAGGAGAGCCCTTCACATAATACACTGTGAAGCACTTTGCAATGACATAGGTCTTTTCTTTACCATATTAATATCAGACAGCATGTCAGGCCATTTATATTTACATAAGGTATGCGAAGCCAAGGGCAGACCAAATAAAAAATTTGATTCAGAACTCTGATGACTTCAGCAAGCTGGAAAGTTTCCAGATCAAAGGAGCTGCAAAATAGAGGAAGTAGCTGAAGCCTCATCTATATCTCACACCCCAAAAGGATTTCTTCTACCATATCCTAGATACGCCTGCTGACACTCTGCAGGAAACAGATTAGCTCTACCGATTTCACCATTTTTACACTAGATGGGATGTACTGCTGGTTTGACTGGATGGTTAGGTGACAACAGCTTGATGAAAAGAGACAGAGTGCTTCTCTGCAATACTTGTCTGTCCTCCTTTTTTTTTTTTTTTTTTAAAGGATCAGGTCAGCATTTGTCTTGCAACACAAATACTTGTAAATAAGTTTAAAAAGCATGAATAAAATCTATGAATAAACCATGACAGTAGGAATGCAAGCAATACAAACCTGTTTAAGAAGAAAAAAATGGTGACATGAGAGAGGATAAGGTAAAGGGGAAATAGAATGTTCTTAGCAATTCTGGATGATACTAGAACTTGTGCCTAACAAAATGAGCAGAAAATACTTCTAGAGACTGACAGTTCCTGTGCAATGTTCAATGCAGTCAGAAATCGCATTTTTTGTAAGGTCAAAAACTAATGAACTTGAAGTCAAAGAATGGAGTTTTGTACTTTACCCCCCTCTCTTGTCACGTTTGTTTCACGTTCAAGAATACAAAAGGTCAGTGCAGAAAGCTAGATTGTTATTTCGGTAAAATATTCCCCTCCGTCCCCAAAATCTTTAAAATGAATTTAAATTAGTGTTCTAGAACAACTCCTGTTTAAGAACACTGCTACACAAATATATATTTACCATGTAAAAATTAAATGACAATACTGTTGGAGAGGAATGCAAATTACTGATCATTTTAACAGTATACTTTGTTCTCCCCAAAATATTGTCCGCTGGTAACTAAATTAAATTCTTAACTCAGCTTAAGCAGATCCTAAACAGCTGCTTAGCTAAAAAACAAAACAAAACCAAAAAACCTTTCATCATTGCTGACCAGTGCAGATTAGAAACAAAGCACCTAAACTAAATGAACTATAATTCACCAGTATCAGCAAGAGTAATCTCCTAGTATTTTACTGTTTTGGTTTAGGTTTTTTGACAGATGTATTTCCAATACGTTATTTCGCATTCTTTCTTCTATGAATTACACAAACATGCAATACGCAACTTCATAATTAAGTTTAACTTGGGTGATAAAAATTCCTATAGTCTAATATTAAAGGATGATTCATTCCACCCTTAACTACACTGGTTTATTTATTTACAGCAAGATTTGGGAAATTAATTCATTAAGCTACTTTACAATAAGGATGCTTTAGCCATTAGAGATACTTTGAACTTTACACTATGTAAAGAATACAACTGATATGAAGCTAAGATACAGCAACAAAATAAATAGATTTTGGATGAGTAGGTCACAACATAATCTACTTTTTTCAAGATGCCCTGTCTGCTCTATTGACTTTTGCCTTCTTGCTCCATATGGGACATACAACACAAATGAAAAGGTTCAGCAGTTAGAAGTTACTCAGAGAAAAGAGTCTGCTTGAGGTGAAGGGTTTATTGAAGTATCAGATACAGAAAAGCATCCAGTGAAATGGAGAGAAAACACAGGCAGGGTCATTACAATTGTGTACAAGTCCGAGTCCAGTCAGCAAAGAAAAGAAATACAAAAGTAGATGTTTGTAAAAGTAAAATTTGAAACTACTTTTGTAAAATAGAAAAAGGAATGATATTAGGCTACATCAGGTAAAAATCACCAAAATAGTTCCTGTATGTTAGAAATACTTCAAACGCATTCAGAATAAGATAAATGCTGTAAGACGGATTCTGTTTAAGGCATATTCCCTCACCATCTTCCTTAAATCTCAGCTTCAGAGGTATGTAAGCAAACTAATGGCTATCATATACCAACGGGACAGAATAGAACATTAATTCATGCATTTTGCTCAATTCTCAAATTTTAGAGTTAATTATTGCCATGCATATTTTGCGTATAAAAAACAAAATATTTAAGGAGGAGAATCAGGAAAGTTTCTGCTTGGTTGCTTTTTCTGTGTTTTCTTTCTCTTCTCCCCGCCCCCCCACCCCCCCTTAACTTCATGGATACAAACACCACCATATACGTAGAATTCCTTACAAGCAGCTCAGCCTAGTTTTGCAAATAAACCATCCGCCTAAGTTTACAGGGAATTTCAGATCCTTTTGTCAGTAAAAACACTAGAAATTTTCTGTCCGGATGCAAACCAGAAGCCAAGTAAGTATGTCAGTTAACAAACAAAGTAAATCAAGGAACAGACTCATTCCTACCCCTCTTTAAAACATACTTGCAACATTATTAGAAGAGTCTTCTTTTCCTTACTCTTTTCTTAGTATGAAACACTTTTCTCAAAGAGTTGAATTGCCTGAAATTCAACTCTACTACAACAAATCATATTTGCAGCCTTTTGTGACAAACTGTACCACCGTTTCATCATCATTTTACTGTTACCACAACCTCCTTCTCCTCCTGCCATAAGTTTAATTTGTTCTAGGCCCTATTAGAAAAATAGAAGTCTCTCTCAAGTCACAAATTACAACCACATTCAATGAACCTGCTAATGTACTTGCCAAATGCTTAAGAAGTAAATCATTTAAATGCTAGTAGGATTAGTTTTTAAGTCTGCAAGTGATGGTATCAATTCTGAATCATTTAAATATTAGTTTACAAATATTGCTTATAGCTTAATAGCATCATAGATGTAACTTCCCAAAGATATTGGCTCTAGACAGTAATTATATCCTCAGTCTAATGTTGCTGTTAATGGACATACACATTTCAATGATAATTGCAATGCCTGAACATGATAATGTGCCTTTATTAGCAGCTACAAAATAAAGCTCGGTTACAGCTAACTGCAGAACTGAACTATGCTAATTATTTATTCTTAAGATTGCCTGATTTGTTTCATAAAGTTCTGAAACAAAATAACACAGCTTTTTACTGAAACTAAGGTTTTCATTGCAAACATGTGATTAAATAATAATTACATAAATGTTCATGCAAGTTATAGTTGTGAGCTATGAGCCAAATGCTAACAGGTCAACAAGATAAAGGCATAGGTAACTAACAGCAAGTACATTGCACTTTAAATCCTTCTTTTTTTTTTTTTATGATTTAAAAATTAAATAGGATTGTAAGACAAGGAGGAAGACTAGGAATACACAATATAGAATTTACGGGAAAAAAAACAAAACAAAAACTCTCCAAAGAAAACATAGAAAACACGGTGTAGTATAATAAGAAAAACTTACCGATTCCCACACATAACAACCAAGTAAAAAAAGTCAGAACTGAGCAAAGAAAGAAAGAAAGAAAAAGTTTGCAACTCAACTTGATGAAGAAATCAACATTTATGACTATGCAAAGTTCTTACTGTTTGTGTTTATGTCCTGATGGGTCTCCTGAAGAAAATTTACTCTTCTGCAAAGCTGTGTAGAATTTCCAAATAATGGAGAAATTCAATAAAGAAGATTCTAACAGCAGTTAAGGAATAGGCACAATATGTTGTGAAGTAAAGTTCGTCAAGGCATTATCACTAAGACTGGCTGATTAGTCCTGCAGATTAAAAATGTCAGATTGTGGCTCTTTTTTTTTTTTTTTTTTTTAAACAGAAAAGCAGAACATTCTGCCCTAAGAAGCTCAAGAAATCTGCCAAAGTATTAACTTTCTCCAAAGGAAATCCAATTACTTCTCTTGTGAAGCAAGATGGTTGTCAGTGCAAGCCATAAGCCAAAATTCAAAACAACTATAAAGTTTTATAAGCAGTGACACAATTAACTTAACTCGTCCCTTCTTTGGGGATTTAAGTAAGTTCATATTATTTCAGGAAAACTCATTCAAAGTTCTTTCTACTTGTGGCAGGATAGGCATCATGATAGAAAATATGAAAGAAGATCTCTCTGAATTCATTTAATATACCTGAGTTAATTTTCTCTAACTTCCAACTTTTTAAAAAATGGTAAATCAGTCTCTTCAAAGAGGACACAACCAGGGTAATTCATATTCATATGAAGGAATGTTCTTCCTCATATGTATAATAAAATAACATATTGCCAATCCCTTTGCCCAAGAAACTGATAAATTGTGAACACTGAGCTCCTGAAAGCCAAACTAGCAATTTCAATCGCACAAAAAGCTCCTACACTTAAAAGTCTGAGCAGGTTTGATTATTTCAGGATGTCTCCATGCAGGAAGACAGATATTTAGGTGAAGAAACATTGAAAGTTCCCATGTCACTTCTACTCTTTAAAACTTTGGAAATAAGACTTTTCCTTAAAGGTATCACTAAAATCAGATGGAAATTACTTGTGAAATAATACAATTGTATTTGTCCATTTCAACCTTATCTTTCAGCAGTACATTGATCACACTGAAAGAGGAGCGTATGTACTCCTGGAACATCTTTGTAATTTGATACGTTGAACCCGCTTAAGTTCTGTACCTAAGTGTAATATCTTGCTTGCTCATTTTTATAGCTAAAACTGTTTAGAAGAAAGCGTTCACAGAAAAAAGTCACAGATAAGATTTATTAGACTGGATGTCTGCATCACTTCTACAAATTTGGAAAAAAACCTGCAATGCTTTGATCACCCACAGTCATGACATCTACATATTTGGATTCCTGTGCTAGCAATTATATTCTGTTTAATTCTACATGGGGTATTACCTGAATTTGGAAGCATTTATGACCTGCACCATGAAGTGTTTCCCTCCCATCATTCATCTGGAAAAAACATATCTGTTTCGTTTCATACACCAAGCCCAGTTCTGCTTGCGACACTTTTTCCTGCACATACAGCCACAGAGGGAAGGCTATATCCTCTCTCAAAAAGGAAAAAGATTTTGTAACAGCTCTTGAAGCTTTGGCTCAGTACTGGATGAATCTGAGCCCCACTGAGGTCAATCCTCACTCTCTTTTTCCACATGAACTCCAAGGAGATTGGATTCAACGTTAGAGGAGGATCAAGTTGCCACTGAGAACAGTGTGGTAGCTATGGAACAGAGTAAAAATGAGATTTGGCACAGTGAAGTAAAAAATATCTCTTTTCAATATAATTTCCTCCATGTTACTCCCAACTATTTACAAATGACCTTCTGATTATTTAGTTTGTAACTTCATTTCCTATGGTGCTAATGTAGCAGGACTTGATCCCTTATCAACTGTAGTATCTGTATTGGTAAAGTACAGTAAATCACTGATGTTAAAGCCATTTTAAGGTTTATACACGTGAAAAGGCACAACAAAATATCAGTGATGGTATTTTTCTTCTGAAACAACCATTCTTTACTTTTTCTACTATATGCCACAGAAATAAGTTGTACCCAGTTCTCATTATGATGCTTCCTTAACAAACCCTAAATGTTAAACTTAAATGAGAGGCATTTCATGCAATCTGAAAAATATTCAGTTCAATTAAAAATAATTGATGCATGGTGAAATAATTCTTCCCAAAGCTGCTGTAAAAATCTTCAAAAAATAAAGCTACTTAATAATTTTCATCTCCTACAGGCTAGAGAGAAGCATTATTGCATATTAAAAATTGGAGTGTGGTTTTCCCAGAGGTAAAAGAAAGTTATTAAAACAACCTATTTATTGTTGATATAACTATCCATTTGTGCTACACAAAAAGTAACAATTTCAGTACATTAAAAGAAAAGCTAATTAAGGTATAATTAGTATTTTCTCTGTTTTGATAATTAAGGGTTAGTTGGCTATTTCTTTTCAAATTCCTATTTGATGTACCCCAACAATGCCATTAATGAGCAGCTAACACTATTGAATCCCTGATGGCTGAGGAGTTTAGTGACCACTACTACATTGCTTTCATTTATCACTGCCTCTTTACCTATAAATTAAAGTAGCCCTGTAGCTATGTTGATCTACTTTATATCAATTTCTTCATCCATATCAGCTGAATATGTATGGCATTAACCTCATTTACTAGTTTGGAAAAGCTGAATTAAAATGAGATCTAATTTCTAGTGCACAGAACAATTTCAAAACTGCCTGCTAATTTTCACCACCTGTCAGTGTTGTGATCTTCACCTCACTGTAATGAAATAAAACAGTATATATATATTTTACAGCTCAGAAAAAGATAATCGTAAGTGTTAACATACCATTAATCATGAAGACACTAGGACCCAGAATCTTTATGAGATGCACACACACCAACATCTTTACCTGCAGAGATCTGCACTAAAGTTAACGGGATTGCTGCAGATCTCCGGGTCTTAACATGTGCAGGGTAAGTGTGCAAGTAGTCAAGTTCTGTAAAATCGTTATTTTTCTCTTTTTCCTAGTTCCTGCTACGGTGCCTGCAGGCAGGGAAATCAAAGAAATGTATACATACTAAATGAATATCAAAATAACATAAGTCAACAGAACACTGATGGCACACATTAGAAAATAAGCCTGCGAAGTTCAGTGTTGAGATAACACCTGGTCACACTCAGTTTTTGCTTTTAACTACAGCAAATAACAGAGCAAGGAAACGATAACTTTTCTTCCCCTCTAAATACAAAGTACAGTAAAAAAAAAAAAAAATCCCCATTTGCTTCCTCTGCCCACCCCTCACCTTACAATCATGCTCCAACTGGTATTTGTAAAGGGTCCTTATGAAGCATTCACCTGCATTTTTACTTCCTTCTTAACTCTGACCTGCCCAAGAGTGAAAAACAGACCTCATTCCCCAGATTGCTCAACTGGTGCACCTAAGGAAGCAAACTCCTGTGTCTCCCCATCTGGACATGGGGTTGTTTCCCAGAAACAAGAGTCAGAATTACAGCTCGTACTCTTTCACCCTGGCTGTGGAGCCACGGAAAAGTATGGCTCGCTGCAATACTCTACGGCCAGCAATCTTCCCTTCTGGAGGCATCCCTCAAACAACTGCCATCTGGTACAGATTAAAATTACCTCCAGACTCTTCAAAACACAATTAGGGCTACTGTTTGATTAGAAACTGCAAACCAGGGAACCATTTATTGCTCCATGGCGGAGCAAAAAAGTTTACCTAAGTGCATTTTAATTTCAGAATTTTAAACTATTAGATAAACACCAATAAATTAATTATATTATACTAAAACAAACAAACAAAATTACTGCTACATAACTACTCTGATTAAGATTATGGGTGGAATCTTCTAAAAATTGCTCTGCTTGTAAAAGCCGGAAAGAGAACTCCAGAAGCGATCTGCAATTAGGCTCTGTTAAAGACCACAGCTCAGCCTAAAACACTGGCTATTACTAATGTTGTTTTCACAGTGCTGTCCTCATCTGACATGTGACAGGTTCCAGTTTTGACCTCTCTGCTTCAGGAACGGCAAAACTAAACGGAGGGAAAACTGTAGGTACATAGCGCCACACGCTGTACAAAGCAAACATGACAGGTTCAAAATTAAGGAAGACAAAATCTTTAACGTCTGTCAGAATGCAAAGAAAAAAATGGAGTGTAAAACTAACACGACTGACAGTTCTATATCCTAATTGTAAACTCTATTAACGCCTTAACATTTCTAATGTAATTTTTCTCACACATAAAACCACTGAAATAGTCTTCCAAAGTTCTGTTTTCAACGACAAAATATTTTGTTCACCAACTGAAATCATTCTCCCCAAAACTAAAGATGCAAAGGAACTGACAATTCAAAGCAATACTTCATTTCTGTACGTGGCCGTTTTTTGAGAGCACACTGTTAGAACTTTGACTGTAAAGAAAACTCTGAAGGAAAGCCTTTAATCAAGCCATCTTTTCATACCCTTATTAATCAGCTGTGAAGATATGAAAAAAACTGAACAGCGCACACTGTTAGGAGTCACGATTCCCACTAGCAGGATTCCTAATTATGCAGACCCATTGCAGCTGTTTCCAATCACGGTTACAATCGGAAGTAAACTTAGTAAATTTAAGTTATATTTTCTATCATATATTAATTGGCAAAAACTTATCCAAGAAGATACAGCTTGATTAACTCATGGTAACCTTACACTACCCATGAGACACCCAGAGACCCAGATGTGCCCACCTGTGCCACGAACTGTACCAGTCCAGTCCCTCCTGCGAAAGGATTATGGAACAGATGCTGTTTGAACCACTCTCTGGAAGGTGACAAGCCCCTCCTGTTGCTTTTTTTCTCTGAAGACCAAGCTCGTGTATTTGGAAGCAGGAACAGATCCTGGCCAACAGGTCATGCCTTGGAATAGCTGTTTAGCACAAATCAGTGCCCCAAGCACCTAAAAGGTTGACCTATATTTACACCTGTGTTAAACACACACTGGCAACATCACAGGTAGCAATGTGAAGCATCCCCAAGAAGCAGACCTCAAGCGCTGGTCTACTGGCCACAGCAAGGTAGGAGCTTACATGTAACTCATGAGGCATCTGCTAGTTACCAAGTGACTACTTACTTTCTGTTCCAAACCACATTAGAAAGGCAGCTAAAATACATTCTCCTCCAACTTATTTCTTGTACTTCCCATGGCAAAAGTTATGCAATTCAGAAGAGAGGTCAACAAATAATTTCTCTAAATTGAAGGCTTTATAGTGAAGAAAGTCTCAAAAGGCCTACTTAGGACAAACCTAACCTCTTAGATCACATCTACACGTGTAAAGAATCACAAGCCGTATAGAACCAAGAATGAGCAGGAAGAATTTGTTTGCCCACTGTTGATCTAAACAGCCCAGAAAATGCATTTACACTGGTGACTCGTAACACCTGTGGCCGGATAACAGTCCTTCCTCAGCATGGTTAAACAAGGTGTGAACTCATTTCTGAGATAGAAAAGAAGGCAGTCTTCTCTGCCACCTATCCACGTTCAAAGATACAGTAATTCCTGTCACTCTTCCTATCTCATAATCTTTTTCCTTTCATATAGGGAGTAAAGAGTTACTTGAAATGTGTCAGGCTAAAATAAAATCCTGAAATAACAGAAAAAATTGTCATCAGAGTGGTTGATCAACATAATGCACAATAAGCATGCTTTTCTTTGGCTAAGCCATAGCAAACAATCATGACCATTTATAATAGCTTTATCATAGAAATGTAAGACTAGAAAGTAGAGCAACAGGACTTCTGGTTTATTCTGTACTTCAAAGAAGAATTAATTAACTATACCTAGACCAAAAGACCTCATAAGATCTTAGGTCACCTGCACCAGCGCTCCATTTCTGGTATAGTTAAAAGCTTTTCCTAAGTCTTCTTTGATCCAAATTAAGCTAATTATGTCCTGCCTTCCCCTTGGAGAACGCTGAAAATTGATCATTAGCTTCTCTAAAACAACCCTTTACACATCTTTGATTTTTGCCCTACCCCAGTATTCCCTATGGTAGACTAAACCAAAGTATTATCTTTAATATCTTATTTGTGTTGCCCCACGCTCCCATTTGTCTACACTTTTCTCAAAGGTGTGGTGCCCAAAACTGGATATATTATTCCAGCTGAAGTGCCATCAGAATCAAATAGAGTAGAATAAGAACCTCCAGTGTCTGAAATAACATTCCTACTCTTGAATCCAGAAAGGTGTTGTGTCGGTCCTTTTTTTTCGGGTGCAAGACCAACAAACTGTTGAGTTACTCTGCTTGTGATTCACCAACGTCTACAGTATTCTCTGAAATAATGCTGCCAACTTAGAGATTCCCCATTTGTATTTGTGAGTTTGAATTTTCCTTCCTAAGCACAGTGTTTTGCCAGCATTTTCAACTTTCAGATTATTTCTCCCGCTTATTGAGATCTTTCTGAATTCCAATCCTGTCTGCTGCGATTACATTTCCTCCCAGCTCAGTGTCATTTGCAAACTTAAATAACTGTACAGTTGCTCACATGCTAAGAATATTGCAAAGGAAAGGAGCCCTTTAAAATAATAAAGCATATGTTCTCTAATAAATAACAGGTGTTTGATGTCAGGGACCAGACTTCAATGCATTATTACACTGCTTACAGTAGTGGCTAACAGAGGCACACATGACTTAAAAAACACCATTGCAATAACGTTAGAGCTACTGTTAATCTACTCGGAAACTACAGTTTCGGTTAAGCATGGAACAGTGCTTTTCCAGACAACTTATTTTCTACTATCCTACTAGTATCTATGTCAGCAACATGTCACAAAAGATCACTCTACGAAGGCTAAGTTACATCAGTGTTAGAACAAAATATATATTGACTGACAGACAGACAAACAGCTATCAATAATGCTGTACAGCATCAGAGAATCCAGTTTAGTTTCAAAAAGAAATATAATACATATGTTCATGCACAGGTCTGTCTTAATCAAAAACAGTATCTTGACGTATGATTTTTGTATTGGAAATACTGTGGTACTAAAAGTATATTATGGGATCATGGAAGAGATCCCCAAGGCTTTTCTATTTTTCTTTAGAAAGCAAGCCCCAGTGGATTGTTTAATAGGAATGCATTCATTTACCTAGTTGATTTTCCTCCAATAATGAGTTTGCTGTTAAAATATACACGTATTTAAGAATATGAGTTAAGGAAGGAACAAAATTTCTATATATGAGATGCATTCTACAATTACATTAGACTACTCAGCCTCTCTAACCATTGTCTGTTTTTCTAATTGGAAACACATGACCAAATAGAAAAATATTCCTGAAAATGATTTCAATACGGCTGGAGCATACAGAATTTCCATCATCCATTCTGTAAATAAAACAACTTGAGCAATCCTGATTATTTATATAAAAACATATTAATATAGTCATTTGATATATATCGGTTTTCTCTGCTTCCAAGCGTGAGTCTTTTTATTGCATATTTGTAGATACCTGCCAGCAGCACACAGTAGCGTAGGATGTACAACCGTGAGGGTAGAATGCCATCTGCTGCCACACTTGCTGCTACAGCAGGATTAAACAGAAGAAAAATCACACAAGTGCCACCTTCTGTTTTTCTCTTTCTGTGAAACGTATGCAAACCTCACTCATTTTTGTTTTTAGGTCTCTTTTTTTTTTTTTAAATAAAAACTGTAATACAGCTGGGAGTCCAGAAGCCTTTACGCCGAGGTTTTGTTACAAGATCAGGTAAAATACCTGCCAAAGGCATAGAGTTTCTAGATTTGTATTACCACCAGGCATACTTTGGGCTGGTCCCTATGTACGTTAAGATATACTCTCTGCAAGGGGAAGATCTAAGAGGAACCCAAAGAATTCTCACTCTGCCAGCTTTTGACACAGATATAGTGTGATATAAGCCACGGGATTCTATTAATGAAAAGCTGTTGTAGCAGGTCTACTAAAATAAAATAAAACAAAGAAAAAGGAAAAACTGAATATAATTTGACTGCAAACTAAATTATTTTGGTAGACATTTTAATTAAACCATAAAAAAAGGCACAATATTAAAATGCATTTGCAATCAAATATGGACTATCAGTTCTTGCTAGACTGCAGCTAAAATTGGAAACTGCCCCGTGTACTGTTACGTACCAATAAAGCCTTGCAAAATTTCCTCAGCAGTTTTCCCAGTCTGATCACATATAGGACATATGTCATAATAAAAGGCAGAATACAGGATATAATACATTACCAGTCCGATTCATGTACACCTATCTGGAAAAAAACAACTTTCTTGATTTTAGCCCACAGTTTTCCCCTATTTCTGTTCAGTAAAAAAGTTTGGCTTTCTGTTCAAAGTGCTCTTCAATAAATCAAATGGAAATATTTGCCAACATTTTACTCAACAATTAACTGTTTAATCTTCCACATACAATGCAGTTGTGGAGGCAGTCTTATGCTTATTCAAAACACATTACTGAGCCACACAAGTTTACATGCATTGAACTCTTAGTGAGGCTAGCAGAAATTCAAGTTCTGCTTTTTTTTTCTATTGACAGGGGAGCTCTAGGTGATTAAGTATAAATAACGCACTACTTTTGCACACCACTTCACCCACACACAAGTGCTTCTTCCAAGCTTCCCTAATGATGGGCGCAGTAGGCTGGGCTACATGATCTCCTCTAACAATCCGTTACCGCACATTATACATTAACAGGGCTTCTCTGCACAGTTCCAGCCTAGGTGGGCAGAATGTATAAAAGGTGACATCACCTCCTCAAAACTTGTGAAAATTTGACAGAAAGACAGAACATTAGGGGAATTACAGATCAGAGTAACAACTACTGTACAGCCACATCACCTTTGAATTGCCAGAAAGTTGTAATCAAGGAGTTTTGCTACTGAAAATACCAGGAGCATGAGTAGACTTTTACTCTTTACCTTCTGTTACTTAACATTAGAGCAGTGCACCATATTTAAAAGCAACAAATCAGCTTTGACAACCGGAAGAGACACATTGTTTTCTTTCATGAAAAAGCAAACCAGTATAGTGTAAAACTTTTTAATACTAAGTGAGGAACCATCCAATAAAGTTAAAGCACGGTTCAAACCTGAAGGGACAAAAGAATTCTTGAGACTGGGACCATTCACCAGAACGCGTGGATGGAGTACCACAGAAGTAAACCCAAAATCTCGCTCACTGTCACAATCCTTGCTAAAGATTTGCTTGGGGCGCCAACAGAATTCTTTCAGTCTTTCTCAAGATCAATTGATCTCATCTTCCCGACATTCTCTTTATAACATCTATATTATGACTGTCCCCTACAGTTAAGGTGAATTAACTGCCGTGTCTTCAAAAATGCATCTTACTTTTCCCTCTTTCCTATTTAAAATGCAGAAAAGCCAAGTACTGTGAGAAATACAGTGGAAACCACATAAATGAGTAACTGTCAAAAGAACAGAACTATTAAAAGAATAAATCTTGTGTACCCAGCTGTGAAATATAACACAATATAGCAGAACCCAGCTAAATGTTTGAAATAAAAAATTGAAACGCAAAGTAACCTAAAATTGTTTAATGAACATAGCTGTTAAAATATTAACTCTTTCCATGCCAAAACTCAAAGTAAACATCATAGTTAGTCTTCTCAGATGTACAGATGTACATCTCAGACGTACGGTATACTACTAAGTCATTTTCTAGACAGGCTTTTCTGTTTTCATTTCATGCTTTACAGCAAACAGTTACCTTTGAGGTGCGCTGAAGCTGGTCCCCCACATATGTTTTACGGAACTGATCCAAGAACCACAGAATTGCCAGTTCTACTTTTTCATTACTAGACTGTGGTAACTGAGCATCCATCAAAGATATCAGCTGAAAAACTCTTAATGACAAAAAAGAAAAAAAAAAAATCTCAGGAAGAATTCTCAAATTAAATGACATTGTCACAGCTAATTTCTTTAGGAATCCATCAGCCATTTTTTGTTTGCCTAAGTATTTGCAATGACTTTCTTTTGTTTAGATGCTCATTATGCTAATTGACCACTATCAAGCATAAACATCAACATAATGCTTTTCCAATCTCCTTGTCACTTGAAATTCTCTCAGATACATATTTTATACCACAGTGAGCTTGAAAATATTTTCTTTCTTAGACCACCAATTCCATAATGAAAGAAACAAAACTAAGCAGCACAGGACTCAAACTACAAATGCAAAACAAGAGCTGTTCAGGTTCCCTGAAAATTCAAACTACTGTCATTAGAAATAAATTTGTATATGCAGTATACAATACACTGTCTGTCTCACTTCTTCCTCCCTACGACATCTGAGCAAACGTTTTGATTCTAGTCTAAATCTTAGTTGGAACATATCTCCTTAACCTGTACTGATTTCAAAGAAATAATTTCAGCTTATTTCAGCAAAGAGTATTTAGTCCTTTTAAAAAGCAATATTCCCTTGTTTCATTTTCCACCTTCTTTTGCTATCGATCTCTTGAACTCCTAATTTCCTAACAATTTTAAAATTTATTCTCACCTTTCCTGAGCACTGAAATACGCAGTAACTGGAACAGAAGTCAGTAGCTACTTTATCTGTAAGCCTGTATATTAAAACCTCTCACTTTTAATAAAAAACATAGCGGAAGATTGCTAACACCACGCAGCCCCAGGGTAGATTAGGAAGGCAAGAAACAGGAGAAAATGTAAAGCTTGTTATCCGATTCCAGGTCGTACGCTCTGTTTAATGTGCTAGCTAGCAGATGTAAACACAAAGATCTAAGATGCATGCCCTTTTTCACATGCTCGTAGGCATAAACACACAGACCAAAGAGGTGTTTGACACATTCCTTGCGTTTGCCACACGGAATTGGTGCCATTCACAATAATCCCCAGTCTCCTCCTTGCCTCAAAGATTTGCAGAAAGGAGTTCAAATTTTCAATGGTTGGCCCAGCAATGCCTCTGGACTTTTCACTCACAAGACTTCTGATTAACATCAAGAAAGTAGTGCAGAAAGTGATCAATAACTCATAACTAATAAAATTAAGATTTACATCCAAGCATAAAGTACAAAAGAAAATAGATAGCTACCTCAGCATATCCCAACACTGGTTATAAAGATAACTTTGCTTTCGATCCTCTGCCCTTCCCCAAATGATCAATTTGCAATGATAGCCTTAATGACTCCCTCGCCACTCCTGTCTAGATGATAACATAGGAGAGATCAAGGCCACCGAAATGACCTTAATCCACAGAAAGCCAGTATAGCCCTTGAGCACCTGCCATCCAAAAACCGGAGAAAAACTGAGACATTCAAGCTCAAAAAATCTGCTGATACTAAACATCACTAAAAAACCTAAACTCACAATAAAAAATCCAAAACAAGCACTACTTACCGACAGGATAATTCTCCATCCATGGCATCATGTTCATCAGTACTAGTGTATGTTAATCGTCCCCCCACAACAGTACCCACAAAATAGACAAGCCACGCCAGACGTCCTAGTATTAGAAAGAAAAAACAACAGTTAATGATGATAATATGCTAGCACAATACACTTCTACAAGGTATCAGACTGTGGATTTCTGTCAAGAGAATGGTTAGGTTTCTCCCTTCAACTGATGTAAAACATACCCACACAAACCAATCAAAGAATAATTTTAAGTAGAATAGACAGATGAACTAAAACAGCCTACTAAGCTAGACACGCTTAAAAACAGAACAAAAATTAACCTCAAATACAAACTTAGCAAACTCAGCCCGATAAAGATCGAGATGTACAACTGATCTCGTATCCTCACTTGCCTGCTAAAAATTACTTCAAAAGATGGGACAATTACATCTACCCCTCATAGCATTAGGAAGTAATGGAGAGACTGTTTACAGCCTGCTTTCTTTCTTCATTTTATTTCAAACAAAAATTATGTGTAATATCAAACTAATATCTCAATACTGTAACTGTGAAAGTTACATTATTTGCACATAAGACAAAAGTCATGTGTCATAGGAGACAAGCATCTTCTTCAAGCAAAGCATTTGTGTACCACCAGATATTTTTAAAGTCTCTGTGGACTGTTTTGTAACAAAGTTTGAAAGACACAGCTCATCCATTTCATCCATTTTTTCTAATCTCATCAGTTATCTCGTTGTCAACTGTTTCTACCACAGCACCTATAGGATCCGCTGGCAAAGGTAGGTCCTTACAAGCTCTGTAAGCACAATAACAAGTACAGTATCTGCACAGCTAACACTCCATAAGTAACTCCCTGAGTTTGCAAAGTCTCTACAAAATACACCAACTATGCAACAGTGGACTCCAGTAGTATGAATACGGAACTCTCTTAAGAATTCAAGAGAATTACTTTGGTCTACGTCTGCTAGAAACCTAGCGTCACATTGCAGAAACATGGATTATTTTAAACGCTTTGATCTTTAAACTTTGACCTACTGAGGCCACGTAGATTCTTGCCTCATGGTTCTTGTTTGTTTGTTTAAAGTTGTGAACCCAGTAACCAGTGCTGTCCTCTCTTGGCAAGGATGCATATTTTTCCCTAAAGTGGAATCAAAACTAAGACCTGAATGGTAAAGTAACATATAGACCTGTTAAAACTTCCAGTTGCCCCTAAAGGTTTTTTCTCAGCTAAAACGCACTGAGACTGTAGAAGAGTAAAGCTACACTTTGACTGTGTCTTCATTTAGCAAATGTGTTTTGCTATACGTTCAAATGAATCACCTGAAAATAACAACACACTGAAGATGAATATGTTGGAACAGTTTCCAGGTAAATTAAATCAAGTTACATATAAGGTTCTCAATAAGGTTGAGATTTACACAAGCTGGAAGAGATCTTGCCTTCATTATTATGATTTTATCAAGTGATGACAACGTAACTTCTGTAAGTGAAGACAATACCCCAATGAATAAAATATGTTCAGAACACATTTTCAAATGTGATACAAAGGAAAGCCTACAGATAAACAAACGAGGCCACTTAAAAAATGTTTTTGTACAATATTTCTGGGTATATATTGGCACTGCTATATGCACAGTAGCTGCCTTCTAGGCTTTACTTCACGTTTGTTTCACGTTCTCTGATAAACTACTCTTCATTCACATAATACTAAACTTCATTTAAACTTCCTCATGCTTGGCACTGTTAGGTTTTGAAAACTCACAATTGAGATAGCAATGAATTTTCTACTTCTTAAGCTTCAGCTAGGAACTATTAATTATTCTAAGGTATCTCGGTATCCTTATGGCCTGAATCTAACACAGAACTACACATCAGAAGCGATCCTACTTCAGTTAGAGGTGTATAGTATGGTGTATTCTCTACATTTAAGCCCCGTAGGAAAAAAAAAAAAAAATCACTTAAGAATCAATTATATGATCACATATACACTAAAAGATAATGCAAAACACGGAATAGCATGCAGATGATTTCAATACAAGTATAGGAAAGCATTCAGATTTATCTTAAATCTCAATCTTATTTAAGAAATCTACCACAGAAATATGCAATACAATCTGAAATCAGTAACAGAAAAGACTTAGCGACAGGTAACAAGCGTTGACTTATGAGACAAGACTTATGGGGAAGATTTTAAAATATGGCTCTCTGGGGGAAAAAGAATCTATTCCTTTTTCTGAAATTTCAATTCAATAAATCATCATTTTCTGTCCAAAAGAATCCCAAATGACTCAGAGTTCTATATCCTTGAATGCATGGCAGCCGTCAACCTAAAAATGAATCACGCAAATGCATTTCTGCATATTCTCTCCCCGCTCTGTTACTTCTAAGTAACCTCAGATCTCCCTCTTTCACTGTCCTACTGAAATTCTTGAGTGTAACAGGGATGTGCCTCTTTTCCTTGGCTGAGAAAAACAAGGTGGTAATTTTCTTCATAGTCTACAGAAAAATATGGTGGTCTGGTTGGAAGCACTGTCCTTGTCCCTCTCATGCTTTTCCATGGAGAGGACACTGCACAAGATCTCCTCATTTTCGGTGCACAGTTCCACGAGGATATCCTGGAGATTGCATAGGTTTTCTGAAGTATTGGGGTGCTGGTACTACAGAGTTAAAACATCTCTACTCTCACACCGTAAAGGTGAACTTCCAACTAAATACTCTGACAAGAACAGTATCTTCAAATACTGCTGCTGTACCACTCCCAAATACCAATAATCTAGAAAGACAGTACTAACTGTTAGCATCTTTGCCTATTTGTAACTAGACCTGTGGTTCTTCACAAAAAGCGCAAAATTGTCAAGCAAAACCCCATCAGCACACTACAATCACAGTACAAACAGCAGTCAATTTAAGACACTGAGAGATCAGTAACATCACTAGCAAAACACTGAGGAGCTGAAGTGTCTAAGAGAACAGTCGATGCGCAAATAAATTGAGGTTTAATAGCTCCTAAAGAATTCCTATTCAAAGATGGTATGAAAAAGCAGCTGCAAAGTAGTCTGGCTGGTTTGAGCAGCACAGCCACCACTTTGATCAACATCTTAGCAATAATTTAAAAAAAAAATTAAAAAAAGGTCTTCCTTTCTACAAATCGCAGTAACTCAAATTTAAGAACATGGCTGTTTTTCTGATGACACTCCTCTTTTTTTTTTAGCATAATACTAACTAATAGGTATTACTTTCCCCCCTCTCCTTTATACCTTCACTATTTTCGGTTCATTTGCTTTTGCAGCTACTTAGGCAGATGACACCTTTTCTTTTACCAAATAATTATTGCTGTAATAATCTGTAATTATTGTTTATAACAGCAATAATCCCAAAGAAATCAGTCATTACTGTAGATCACAAGTAATCATTAACTACTGTTAATGACCCATTTCTTGGGGATTATTGTTTTAGTAAACCATGACCGCATCACCACTGTTGCAGAGAGCAAGATAGTATAATAAAATGAGATCTTAATATCATATTAACTTATTTGGTAACATTAAAAGCCATTAAACATCTCAATTTAAGTATGTACAACTAGGGGATATAACAGTTATTGTTCAACATGAGCACAAATGTTTTAGTTTGCGGAAAAGAAACATACTATTTAAACTGCATCAAATGTTTTCTAATGCATAAAGGAGTAACCCCCAGAGCACTTAGTCTGAAAGATTCCAGCTGAATGTTTCCTTTTGGCCCTTCAGATTAGAGAATGCAGTACCAATTCAGCCTGCAGCTGGTCAAATGAAATCAGGTCATTCAGTGGAAGTGCTCCCAAAGAAAAGTTGACGGGGTATGGGAGAAAGTGGAATAAGTGAAAAAGATGAGCAGGAGCAGGTATTATATAAATTAGTGAGAAAGTGGCTCCTGCCAAGAAGAAAATTGGCAAATTCAAATTGTCAACAGAAGAACGACAAAATAAATCACCAACGTTGAATAGCATGCAAAGAAACAGCTGTATTGTACAGTAACCTGCCTCACCTTTTCAAAACAAGACCATTTACCCATGTAAAGCTGCAACAGCCATGAGATAACTATATTAGGAAAAAGCCAGTAGTTATAAAGACAATTTAAATCAGAGACAGAGATGACCGAAACAGGTATATGATAAAATACGTAAAAGTACTTCTTATTTTTACATCTTACACTACAATTAATAGTCTTAAGATTAACTCTCTAGTTTTCCAAAAACTCATAACAGAAGGTTTTTAATGTTATATTCATTGTGCAGACAGATAAATGCAGAAAGAACAGAAGTTTAGGTCTTCATTTTCAAAAAATATTCAAGTTTCAGTGGGTTCCCAACCTGACACATTAAAAGGTTGATTTTAGAAATTACAAGCTTTAACAGCTCCCACTCTCTTAAGTGGCATATAACATGTCAGAGCCTATACTCTAAAAATATAACAAGATGTTAAAACAAATGCATCAACTGCCAATATGCATATTTAACATATAGACCACTGGTGAAAACGTGGTGCCGGGTGACTTCGCAACACAAACTCCTAGTTCCAGAAAAGAAGTATCAACAGCTGCCATAAGATGACCAGCCCTTCAAAAGCAAGTACATGTTTACTGACACATAAAACGTAGTCTAAAGATTAAATTAAATACTAACCTTCCTGGACTGTGACTTCTAATGGATTCCTAACAGAAGAGTGTAATAGTTTTTGGTAGTTTTGTGCATTTTGGTCAAACAACTGTACAAGAAGTGCACAGGTCTTTTCATATTCACACCTGCTAACTGTGCACAGTTGCTCCAGCTGTTGAAAAACTGTAGCTGTATCATCCAGTGGATCTTCCAAGCCATCTCTGGAATACAGATAAAAAGTAGCCACTTAACCACTATTTTTGGAAGCTGATTCTCTGCTTCCCCTCCCCTCCCCTCCCCACCCCCAATCTAGCATGACTATCACTGAGCTCTTGTTTTATTTACATACGTGTCTATACACACCCATATAAACACAATAACATTCTATCCATGCCTTCATCTTAACATGTAGTTTAAAATGCAAAGAACTCCAAGGCAGAGAGAAGAGACAGGCAGTACAAAACACAGAAAGGTAAACGCTGAAGGACCATGTTTATTAGTACCTCCTTTCTTCCGTTAAGGTAAATGCACAGTGGACCTCAAATAGAAGACTAACAAGGAGCACCTGTCTCAGTGGATGGGGAGAAAGAATGGCATGGAAAACTTAACAGAAACGGACTTTGCACACTCATCAAATTAAGCACAAGACCATGATAGCAAATCTGACAACCAAACTTCAGTAAAATTCCGTGCAGCTGCTCTATAAATCTTTATTACAGGATCCGCTATAAACAAGCTGTGATCCTGCAGGATGCCTACGACAAAGAGACCATTAGCTCTTGCCTCAAAGTATAATCATTCTCATTACATAAATCCAGTAGGAATGGTTTATTTGTCAGAAGATTACGCTGTTATTGTCTAGGCAATGAACAATCTGTAGAGTTTTCAGAAAGGCTCCACAGGGTACAGACAACAGCATCCTTTCCTTATGTATGTAAGCATGACTTTGTAGGGTGAAAACGGGGCTCAAGAGAGAATCAGAGTGAAACAGGCCGTGAAAATAAAAATCTAAATCTGACCTTTAAACAAGTAACAGACTGAAATCTCAGTACTTAGGTACTACTCTACAGGTAGAAAGGCCATCAAATCAGTGAACTCACTGACCCTGGAATACTTCATATAAAACTGGAAATGACTTTTTTCCAGAGAAAAATGAATCTCCTTGATATGAGAAGGCTGAATCACAGTAAGGATGAAAAATACTTTTCGCTGATCTAGAGCCAATCAGGCTTATCACGACTGTCCTAGAATCCCTTTGGGTAGAGTTGGATGAATGCGCCCTCTTGCTATCACCTAGACTTTGAAAGACGTAAATCAGCTGAGAATACTAACATCCAAGATGATCTGAACCAGACCCGTCCTCAGGTATTCAGAAATACCTGAAATAAAAGAGCTTCTTTTAGCCTGTAGAAAAGCCTTCTCTTGTCGACCCTTCTGTAGAAGAATCCTTAGTTCCTCGTTCATACATACTCAGAAGAGCTAATAGCTACTCAACCCCCCCCCCACCCCAAAGGAGCAAAATTGACTTTTCTTCCACTGTTATTTCTTTGTCTGAAGGGTGACTTTTTTTTTTTTTTTAAAAGGAAAACTATAACTCCAGAAAACTGATGTTTTTTTGCAAAAGTACCAATTAATCTCCTTGGAGCAAGCCGAATAAGTTCTGTGAAATCAGTTCCCAGATATCTCAGGTTTCTCAAGAATGGCCTGAACATTTGATATTAAAGTCTGCATTTAATATTGCTGTCTACAGAAAAGTTACAACAAAGGGTCTGCATCACGGAAGAGAATATGACAATACCAGAGAGGTATAAAAATCACTTAAAACTGAAGCTGTCAGATGGGAACAGATACACACTGACAGCATTATCAAGATTAAGTCTTAAGAAAGATACAGACCGGTAAAAAGAAGATCAGTACTTTCCTTTTCTTTTCCCCATAGGCTATTTTCAGAGTAGAATGCTTACTCTTCCACAGAACAAAGTAACAAGGACATCCAGAAGAATCCCTCATCAATGTCAACCATAAATAAACTGGATTTTCCATGCTGATAGTGATGCTGGTGACGATGACAGCACATTTTGATGGAGCTGGTTGTGCCAGATGGTGCCACTCAGAAGCTCAACCCTACTGAGTCTTCACGTCAAGAAGCTGATCTGGAGCATACCATTCAGTACAGGAGAAAGCTGAGACAGGAAGGTGCACCCTGAGATTCTATTACAGAAAAGCAGAACAGAGAAGATAATTTAAAACGCCAGAAGAAGCGTAGGCAGGTTGAGAGAAGGCCCAAGAAAATTAACTGCACCGGCAATCAGCTGCTTGTCCTTCCCTGTCATAGCTCTGAACACTGAAAGCTCCTGTAGGGACTACTAATTCTTGCTGCTGAGACAACTACCAGAGAAGTTCACTTTTTTTGAACCATTAGGCAGTCAGGCTTCAACATACCCATGGTGACAACTTAAGGCAAATAACTACTGCGAACGTAGCTTAATCACTAAGCAGATCGATGACAGGTTACATAATTTGCAGACACAGGAAATTTTAGCTAAGCAGAGACATGGACAACAGTGATGAGGTTGGATGCACTCCCTCACACAAACAGAACACATGACATCATTGCAGCAATGGAGAACTGACAACGGAAAGCGCATGTGACCTTGTTATTCAGTCCCACAGTCTGACACTAGATCCCACCAGCAGGAATTCATAAAAACTTTCCTAGAAAATTCAATCCTCTCAGCACTCTAAACGCTTTTGTTGTTGTTGTTGTTGTTGTTTGATTACACTGTGGACTTATGGAATGTCTACTTAAGGCATCAAAAAAGATTTGAGCTAAGAAGTTCTAAGTCAGCCAGTTTCAATCTTGCCACTTCAGCTTGTTCTACTCTGTCTCAGTCTTACTTAGGAGTGGGGTTCTTTTCTGCTTTCCCCCATTAATCTGTCCTCCTGGGCCTGAGAAGTGACTCATCTAGCAGCATAGATAAACAGGTCGGAATTGAAAAACAGAGTTAATCCACATAGCTTTTCAGAAAAAAAGTCTTTCCAAAATATGAGGATGTGAGAGGAAAAACAACTAGAATTTAAATTTAATTTCTGTTTAGTAGCTCATTTTAAACATAACAGGCAAGATTTTGGGCTGAATTCAATAAGCAAAAGGAGTAAAATTATATCAGCCAATTAAGATAATCTAATGAAATTGCCAGAGTAAGCAGAACCAGTGTACTTTGATTTTAAACATAACATGCCAGTAAATCAGAAAATTAAATGTTCTATATTACAGCTTTAAAGTTGCAATTAGAAGTTTACCTTATAACTACAGGAACAGATTCCAGTCTAGAAGTAATATAGGCTTTTGTTATCTCAGGTGCATAGGTATCTAAGAGGTGGGGTTCTGCTGTTTTCACAAAGGGTACAGATGCTACCATTCTTTGCCACAGAGTTAGCAAATAATGAACACTATTTGGAGCAAAGTCCCAGTGCTATAAGAAAACAAAAACATGTTTCTGTTAAAGAATCCCAGTGTGAAATTTTAGTTGTGAAACATGATGCTTTTTTCTTAAGTAGTTTTACTCATCCACAATAATTACAGAAGGACCCAGTCAGGATTAAGATATACTACGGAACACATTACAGACTTGATCCATGGTCACTGCAATACGTAACCTGAAGGGATGCCCACTTCCCCCAAGTGGGATCCACAGCCCGAAACTCAAGAGTTAAGCCTAGACTCTTACACTGTGTCACATGGCAAGATTTAAATGCTATAAAAGGGCCATTCAAAAATCCTAAATGTGGAGGGAGGAGCTGTCTACAGCCACCCAATAGGAAAAGTAAAGCACAGAAGCGCGTCTCAACTCTCTTTTCTCTCCAAAGCTTATGGAGCTGCCAAGGGTCACTCCAGAATTTAAAGGCCAAAATCCTTTCCTGAAGGTTGGTATCTTGAACCGTTACTCTGAAGACCACAAAAAGACACTAGGGGAAACGACAAATAACACTATTACTTAAACGGTGTGCACATCCTCCTCTTGGAAGGAGGAAAAAGAAACCCAGAAAGCTTTTAACCCTGTGAGAATCTTGATCCTGTGATCTGCGTGATTTTGATGCAGATTTGGGTCCCTAGCTTCTGAATCAGACTCAGGCAGAAGCTTTGCATTCAGCTGCTCAGCATACAGACAACTGCACATACGTGCAAAAGCAGAACTCCAGGCATCTAGTCAGTTTAAGCACTTCAAAACTTACATGAGAGCACAGGTATAGGTATTTCAGGGTTGGACAGAGGGTTTGAGTTTTTTGTGGGTTTTTTTTTTTTTGGAGGGTGAGGACTAAGAGTGGAGGACTCCAATCCATCTATGTCCTATTTCTTCTTTATATCTGCCCACAACACAACTCTACAAGAGCAGGAACCAGTTGTAAAGAATTTCTAGGTCTGCCTTACAACACTGACAAATTAAAATATTTTTAGGTGAATGCAAGCCTCACCACCTCCTCAAACACAAAGACCCCCAAAACAACAAAGAGAAGCAACCCCAATCCTCATTTGTCTTTCAAGAGTTGAAGAAAGCATAACATTTCCGTACATGTTCTTACCTGTAGGCTAGTAATAGTAAAATTTGCTATAAGTCGGATAACTTCTGGGTAATCCTTCACCATTACTAGCTCTCCTAGCTGGTAGTTTGTCTTTAGTCGAGCCAAAAAACGACAGAATTCGTGGTAATTACCCGGATCAGACAAACCCTACATTTGAAGAAGCAAATTTTTAAAAGTTAACAGCTTAGGCTAATAGAAGTGTTATGAGTACTACTGCTGGTCAGGCGACAATTTTATTTGCATGGGTTTTTTGCTTTGTTTTGAATAGGAAATCAAAGTGACCAGATGGCTGGGTGAAAGTGGTTTTGACAGATTTAGTAAATGAAGGAAGACTGTGACTGGAAAAACAAATCCACACCTGCCTTAGCAATTTAAAGAAATAAAATTAAAAATAAAAAGATACCTGTGGATTTTCAAGTATTTGTTTCACTCCTTTGATTAGATTACCAAGATACTTGGCACGTTCTGGATTGCTGAATAAAGATCTCCTTGTAGAAGCAAACTGAACTAAACAAGAAAGTGCCTAAAGAATAAAACAATTGTAAGACAAAAAAAAATAATAAACTGTCAGAATAATCATCTCTTATCTTTTGGAGGATTCCAATCCACTGAAGCCTGTAGTACATTCAAGGCTGAAGACTACTTTTGCTGCAATATCTCTAGGATCACTGAATATAAACATGGCTCAGTTTCAAAATTCCCTTTTACAATGGCTTACGATTTTATCAGACTAAATTAGGTGGATGCTTTCTATGCGGCTGAGTGATGCTGAATTTGGGGCGGTTTCTGAATGCTTTCAGGCTCAGAAATGGAAACTGGGGCTGAAGTTCAAAGAAAAGATATGATGACTGGGCACTGAGCCAAGCAGTTAATAATCGCAGGACTCATACTATGCTAACGCACAGAATAAATCAGGGTCTTTTGGACAAAGTACAGATGTAAAAGGAGTATTTTCTGAAATTATTTAAGCGTAAATCACTATGCTTCACTTACTAACTGAGACAGCATTGGTGGAAGGGAATGATACAAATCAAAAAACAGGTCCAAGGTCTCTGGCTCCAGGAAGACTAGGGAAAAAGATAAGTTGGTTTTATCACTCTCCACCAGCAATAATTAAGTATCTTCATGAAAAGAATTTTCTTCTTTTTAATAGAAAAATTAAGAATGAGTTCACTGTAGTCAAGAATAAACTAAGGACAGATGTATTAATTAGCTCATTGCACGATATTAAGCAACGCGCTGTTCTCTATCACATTTACTCTATCCGGTATCTCATACAGAAAACTTCCTTTGAACTGCAAATCATGCAATAACTAGAGAATGCTGCTCTATAATAGAAGTACATATGCACTTTACCATTCCTTTTTTTAATCTGAGACATGCCTTAGTGTATTACTGCAATAACCTGAAGAAATCAGTTAGCTAGCAAAGGCAAGTCTTTAACTAAAGATACACAAACTGCTTTAGGTAGATAAACAGAAAATACTATTTTAAAGACCGCGTTACCAATTCACTGTGGAAGCACATCAAGTGGACTACAATACTACCCTCTTTTGCTGGGAAGTAGCAAGGGTAGAAACAGGGTAGAAAATTCACTGATAATTCATAATTAAGTACCTCACAAATTAGACAGTATTACCAAGGTGTTCAATTTAATAAGCATTATTTTACGTGAAGACTTGTGCAAGGTGGTCTACAGCAAAAGTTAATCTCCTTAAGCAGTCTCCATGTGGAAGGAAAAAGGCAGACTCCTCCAAGGAAAATTTAAAGTATCTAAATTAAAATCTTGGGAAAAACTCTCCCCCAAGGAAAATTTAAAGTATCTAAATTAAAATCTTGGGAAAAACTCTCCCCTCCACCTTCCTAGGTTGTCTTGGAAGACTGCTGTCACCTGGCCAAAGTCAGCCTTTCATAAACATTCCCCTATTTGCCATATATTATTACTCTTTGTTCCTCAAACTGTGATTAGAGGCACCGTGCTTCAGGGCAAAAGGAACAGAATTATGCCTGGAAGCTGATGAAGAGTAGAGCTGTTGAAATCAGGAGGAGTATCAAATACTGCAAAGTTTCATATTGTATAAGCAAGCCAAATTTAAACCTTCCGTTCTTGGGTATAGGAAACAGTCTAGCTGCTTTAGTCGGAAGTAACAGACTTCTAGGCAGACTAATTTATTTTTGCCAAAAAGCAGCTCCATACTGGAGCTCCATACTGCTGCAAAACTGCTTCTGCTATCCAAGATAATTTTGTTAAAGCTAGCTTGGACTTCTTTGTACTATACTGCATCAGCGCTGTAGATGTCCAGGAAATCAATTCTCTAGAGTCTAAGAGCCAAGATACAAGCCTTCTGCTGCCTTCATTAACAAAACTCACATAGTGGAGCAAACAACTGCACTAAAAGAGCTTTCACGTAATTTACTCATCAGGAAGAGGAGGAGAGGAAACAGACATGCTACAGATGCTCGTCCTCTTCAAGGTGTTCATATGTTAGCGACGAAAATAGTGTTCAGCATCTAATTAGATTAATTTGAATTACCGCGAATGCCTATGTTATAGATTACATTAATTATTTCTGTCTGCAAGAAGAACAATAAGAAAAGTGAGAGGTTAAATAGCCAGAAGAGGTTTCCCAATAACTCACCAGAAAAAGCACTACCCCATATAAAAAAAATAATTTTATATTTGCAATTATTGTGACAAAGCAGGTTATACAATCCACTAGGTATAGAATACTTCAGACTAACAGTTGTGATCCTTTCTTACTTGTTCTCCAGTTTGTTGGAATCTGCACAGTGCATAGATCATCTGCAGATTCATCAGCTGAATTTCCAATGAAATCAAAATTAAGACAGTTTAGTACAAGCTTCAAAAGATGCATTGCTAGACTTTGTTGCCGTTGGTCCTGAAGGTTTAAAGATTTTGCCAAGAGCTAAGAAGGAAAAAACATTTTGTTAGGTCACCTGCACAGAACACGTTTTTAAAACAATTTTGAAAAGGAAAATGTTTGTATATAAAACTGCAGAGTTCAGAGCAACAGAATACATACTAAGAGAAATATAAACCCTTCAACTATAAAAGGCATAGCCTTTCTTAAGGGCAAGGGAAAAAAAATAATACTACCACCTATGAGATATTTTCCATATCAAGCTAAAGCTCCCACTCTTAAAAATAATTTTGTAAAAGGCTGGTGAAATAAGTCTTTTGCATAAAGAACAGGTAAAACCAGGCATGTCATTGATACAGTCTGTTAAAATTGTGTTAAAGTTGGAAGAACAGTGCAAAAATTAAACTGTAACGTTTCATAATTTTCTCTTTCACTTACTCCAGACCAGTGTGGAGTACACTGTACGGGTAAGAATTATCTCAGCGACTGGTTGTTTGTTACTTTGATACCTAGGATTGTCCAGGCTTTGTAAATGGTATGAGTTCACTTTACACACTCAAAGAATGTTCCTTTGGTATGTCTAGAAAAACTGGCATAAGAAAACAATGAAATGAACAGTCCGCAATCTGAAAGTAGCTATTTACAATATCTGTATAAATACAGCTGTTAGTGTCTCTACTGCATTCTAACCCCTGTAGAGTCAGAACAGAAAGTTACTTTGCAAGCAAAGCAAGCAGTTGGGTATTGAAAGCTAACACTCAACAGATTGTAAGAACACATTTTTACAGGTCCCCTTATGTAATTATAACAATTTAAATAACACTTTATCATAAAGCTGCTATCTCAAGTTAAATAACTCCCAAAGATTACAAACATAATATAAACGCACTCAAAACAAACCGCAATTTCGTCAGTCACTGATGCTGCTCTTGGATACGAAAAAGAAAACTGACATCATTTTGACTAGAAAAACAATCTTTTTATCTAGTGCATTTGCTCCTTATTTAGATTCAAAGTCACATCTCAAGTTCATCAACAAAAATGTTTTTTCAGGTTAGGTGAGGGGAATGAAAATCAACTGTCTGTCATTAGAGGACTCATTAATTTGATTGCAACCGTTGTAACACATTAGAATGGACATTAAATTACAAACTTAGTTTTGAAACTCACATCTGATTTTTATGTCTTGGATAAATATAACCTGTTTGGCTACCAATCTTTCACATAACTTTTAGACTCCTGCATGTAACAGACAGGAATTATTTTAGTGATTCAATGTCTGTTAGGCCAGTGCACATGCTCAGTGTATTACAGAGGCTGATAAATATTTCTCAGAACAGCTTCCTATATTCAAGTTGGCATTATAAAGACGCTAATCAGAATTTTCATATATTTCTGTCTGGAAATGTATATAACGTCACTCAGACAAACCTATCAACATATAAAATACTAAAAAAAAAAAAAAAAGTCTTTAGACCAGCTGACCTTGAGGAAAGCTAGGGAGTGGCTGCCACAGTATACAGGTTCGCACAAACACGTCCTATTGTTTTCATGCATAGTAGATTTTACTATATCTAAGAAAATAGCACATTCTTTCAAAAATATCTAATTCTTTTTGAAATGATACAGAATTTCTCCATTAATATGCAATTCGAACACCGATTTAAAATATCCCATGTAAATTAGCAGAATATTCTTTCTTTAGAAGTGAGGGTGCAGACATTATTTAATTGGTACATATAAAGAAATTACTGCCTGTCATCTGAGCACTGGTAGCTGACCGTGTGTGCCCTTTAAACCGATTGTAAATGTGATGTAAAACATGCTAGTTAGTTTAAAAACATACTGATGAAGGACATTTCAGCTAACGCAATTTATCATGTTTTTACAGCACTACCTTAAGTCATGTGTCTGAGCCTTGAGAATTACATCGTTAACTAAAAAGTAATTGCTAGCCTTATCTACTGACCCACCGTGAGGGCATCTGTGTTTAAATTCTTAGCTTAAACTCCTGTGCCCAAATTTCAGCATCCAATTGGCTTGATTTTCAGAATAAAAATGATGGAATGAACCAGCACTCCCAAAGGAGTGAAAAACTCAAAATCAGGAATCTTTTGAAAAATAAGTTGCTCTCAAAAGCTGAGTTGCTTCAGCCTAAGCAAAAGAGAAGTAAAACGATACATCACGGTGCCACTTTCACTCCTATGGGCCCTAGGCAGCACAAAATGCAAAATGCAAATTCCAGTTTTGATCTCATCTCAACCTACCTGTCCTGATAGACTTAGCTTACAGCATGTTGTTCTTCACCACCTCCTGTCAAGGCTCTGGAGAGGATGGAGCCTGAATTACCCCAAAGTGTTACAGAGAGGATAAGAGAACTAGTAAAGGAAAAAAAAAAAACCCTTGAACCTTGGCCAAAATTTAGCGCATACTACAAGGTACAGAATTTGTCTTTCTCCTTGGTCTCTCTTAGCTGAATAATTCTTTAAAAATTATTGAGATGGTATGCCTAGCAAAACTGAGATAAAATTAAATCAGGAAAACACACTGAAAAAGAAGACAAGCTCAGAATTTAGATAGTCCATCCCTGAAGGCAAGGTATGAAAAGAGAGGGGGAGGAGACATGGAGGAAAAGATTGAGAGAGTGAGAGCAAGATAGAGAAGGATGGAGAGAAGAAGACTGACAAAAAATTTTTTGAACATTTTTTGGTCACTTGAGCTTAATCAGGTGTCATGTAATCCATTTAAGTACGGAATTCACTGACACAGAAAATATCAGGGGTTCAAAATAGGAAAGATTATAATGTTAACAACTTAAGTTCAATAATAAAAGAGTCTCACCTCTTTTAAAAGAGAGCATGCAAGCATCAGTATGTCCTTTAAAGAGGTGTCACGGAATGAGGTAGCTATTTTACGATGTTTTGCTGAAGGTCTCGAATAATCAACCTAAAAAAAGTTAGGACACAATAAACAATGCTCTCTTCTTTGCTAAAACTGGATGATTAACTGGCAGGTTCATTATTAGACATTACAAATGAAAATTATGATCCAGCACTAAATATAAATCTTGACAGCTTGCTGAAGTGCCTCCTACTTCCCCATCAATGTTACCTCTCTGGATGAAAAGGTCTGAGGAACTTCCTCAGGTTAAGATGTAGGCAAAAGAAAATCATTAATAGAAATACAACTGAAAGAGATGATCATTTGTTTGTCTTCACCACTTCTAGTGACTGTGTTTAGAAACATTTTCCCCTTTAGAAAATATGGTGCATATCTAGTATGCGTACAGTTTCTGCACTGGGAATTTCTGGTCTTCCTATATCTTGGGGGTGGGTGGGTTAGGGGGTGATCATCACTTTATGTCTAAGTAATGCTTCTTCTACCATTTTTATGAAAGGCAGAAGCATTCAACACATTGCTTTATTGGCAATACATACATCCCTTGCAGAAGGAATAAAACAAACAAACGAACAAGCATGCTTACTAGATTCATTTCCTGAGTCAGTTCTGAGAGAATCATTACTCCTATTATATAGTGGTCCACAGTACCCTACAGAAGAAAACAGACATGATTGCTAAAACACCACAGCTTGTATTTAATATTTTTCAACATTTCTAGAATCAAGAGGATTTTTAGGTTGAGATTTCCCAAGCTGTTTAGAAGACTTCCATGCCAATTTCTATCCATGTCAATAGAACTAGACCTTCAAATTCCCTGACTAGCTTTTAAAAAAAAAAACTTGTAATACATCTTAAGAATTGTATGATAACAAAAATCTATCTGAAAATAGATTTTAAACAACCACAATCTAGAAATTCTACAGTACATGTTTCTCAAAGGTTTGTTCCATCTTCTAGCATTGATACGACAAGCCAAATGAAATTCAAACCCTTTATAAAATTAAGCCATGCGTGGATGAAAAAGATCACAGGGCATACTCAGAAAAAAATAGTTTTGAAATTCTATCTATCCAGCCCCTCATTCTTTTCTCTTCACAGTAACATAAACTGCATTGGTTTGAATTAAACAATACATTCCATCTATAAGAACTTGTGTCTATGAAGTGAAGTAGTAGGTGTCAAATGTTTGCATCTGAGGGTGTGATCTGATCCACAGCAGTAAAGTTCCTTGGACTTTTTTGAAATTCAGATATTAACGAAATAAGCTGTCTCCCCTAAGCTACTACAAAGCATTTATAAAAAAATTAAACGTGCTTTGTTAAAAAATAATTAAAATCAACTGCAATTAGGCCTTGCAACTGAGCCAAGAGGCACAGCTCTGTGCTGGCTTTCATAACCACACTCTGCAATCTCAGCTCCCTTGGTGTCCAAAACGCTGTGCAAATCTCCCCAGAATGCTGATCCCCCTGTCAAATTTTTCCTGACATTTGTCACAAACTCACTCATTATTTCGGCAACTCCAAAGATCACTCAAAGCTTCAGCTACTGAAGAACTTCACTACTTACTCAAGGGGCCTGACTTTTCACTGTCATTTATTTTGTACTATCACCTAAAGTAAAAAGTTCAGAGTATCCCGAGGCAAATTTTGTGTTGTCGCCTTTTTTTGCATTCCATAAGATTAAATATCTTGAACTGCAACTTGAACACTCAAGTTCTCTTATATTTCAAAAATTTAAAATAGTCCATGATGGTTCCTTGAATCCCCCAAAAGCTCCTGCAAAACTGGAAAATGTAACCTCCCCTCTTCACAGAAGTGGAAAGCTGGATGGCGACTTACAAATGAATTTGGAACAGAATTACAGTCCTAGCTGCTAATCCCGTTTTCTCCCACTAAATCACACTTAATACAAACTGGATGAAGTTCAAGCTGCAATACTAATGTATACATACTTGAAACCACCATTTGCTAATTATTAACATATATGAGTATTGTTTAGGGATTATTATTTCAATTTTTGCATAAAATTTAACTCACTAGTAGATATATGGCTTAATTTTCTTTTCTCCAGGATTTCTTAATTTAACTAAAGAAATCTCTTAAGAAGTTAAATTTTGTATTTAAATCTCCATTTTTAATGAACTACACACTGAAGAGTCACACTGCAATCATTTTAATAATAAATGCAAAATCCAATTACAGTACATTCATAAAAGTAACTGCAAAACGGTGAAGTAGTATACGTGAGTTTGTTTTTAATAAACAAGATATTGCAGCCTATCTTTTATTAGACATTCCCAATGTAACTCAGAAAGTACATTAACTTGAACAATATTAGAAATAAAATCAGAGTGAAAAACAAATGAGACACAAAAGTGAAACTCAAAGGCAAGAAACAGAACAGAAACAGTAACACTGTATTTTCTTACTGAATTGCCAGGACTTCCAACACATCAACAGGATCATTTTGGAAGTAAATCTCCAAATAGCTTAAATTTTTGATTCTTATTTCTCAGAAGAAGTATTAGGGTTCATTGAATGGTTAGGGTTCTGAATGAACAGACATTCAGAAAGATTAACCAGAAACAACTTCCTAATCAGATTTCTAAGTGAACCCTCCTAAAACTCTTTAAGAACGTTTTTGTACAATAAGTGTTCTTATTTTAATTAACCTTAATTAACTTCAGATAATAAGCCATGACATCCAATCACTTTCTCTGAAATTATTTCACAGAAGATGCTGTATATCCTATTTCTTTAGCTACTGTGTCTGACAGCACTCACTCTGGATTTGACTTGTAAAATTTGTGCAGTGAACAGTCCACAGTGAACGACTGCACTCTGACGTTAGGAAAAATTCTTTTTCCAGTTTTTGAATACTATGAACAGCAAAGATCACCTGCATGCTAACCTGCAATTCATCTTCTTTACACCAGCGATCAGAGCAGTGGGGGAATAGGACATAACGTCAAAGGCAACGTAAAACGAGGACATTCCTGCCCCATCCAATTACTAGAGAGGGAAGATTTCTGATCTTTTGTCCCAAATTTCCCCTTATCCATTCTACGTAGATTGGATAATTTCTGTGAAAAGTTAGATCTAAATCCATATGCTGAAATAGGTAAGGTTACAAAAACACTCCCAATGGATTATCTCTCTCCCCATATTGTATACTGTAATCCTAGGAGAGAGAGAGAATGTCTTTTTCTTTCACTCCTCTTCTCTTCACACTGTTACACCTGTATGGAGAGAGAACATGCATATGCAGGTATCTAAGTACATATGCACAGAAATATGAATTACCAATTTCTCATGGAGAGAAAAGGAAACGTGGGAAATACATATAGTGGCTTGCAGTTCTGTGTACCACAGGTCTATCATTACACAAGCTTTTGTCAGTAACCTCAGAAACAGTGGTATCTCCAGGGAGCTCTGCTAAAAACGGATGTGCAGATGCAGTCTCACTGCAGAAAAGCAGCATTATAAAATCATAACAGTAAACTCTCCAACAAATAGTTAAAAAGGTATCTTTTTGATCAACCCTCCACAACAGGCATTTGAGAAAATACATTTGAAGTGGTTCTAAAACTGAGTAGTTTGGGACAATTTCAGCAGTCACTGTTGAATCACATTCAGATTAACATTCAGATTAACACTTTAACACATCTGAGAGTCTTGACCTTCAGATGATACAAGTACCAGTGTTTCTATTCATATGACAGGAGCTAACACTGTATTAGAAACATATCTCCACATCAGTTGAAAAAATGAAGATATTAAATAGAATGGCATGGCAACAGAGACTTGAGGTTTTACAGCCGCGCTGTGAAAAGAGTGTTTTGGAAAAAGAAAACAAGCATAAAGCATGACAGCACTATGAAAATTGTGTGACAACAATACCCACGTACTCACGAATACGTGTCAAAACCTGGTTCTTCATCGTAGGGCAATCTTCTGTTTTAGACAAAGCTCTTCACATTTTTCTGCTCATGTGTAAAATGACTAAGTCCCAAAACATGCCAATGACTAAAAATGAAGGGATCCGAACACAAAAAAAAATTGCTGAAGTGAATGATTGTTTCCTACCTGCAAAAATTTTTTTACATCAGCAATAATGTCTCTGAAGATGAGCTGGTCTTTTAGCACTTCAAACCATCCTAATTTTGTAATTTTAGCAATGACTTGAACAAGAGCTTGGATGACAAAAGGAGCCAGTTTGGGTTGAGAAGCTATGTAGTTCAGAATGTAATTCCCTGTAACGAAGCATTTTTAAATCAGCAACAAAAGTCTTCTGTAAAAAAAAACGTGCTTAAGTGATCCCAACAGAAACCGAAGGCACGAAATTTGTAAAAGCTTAATTTCTTATGCTTAGTACATTAACTGTAAGTTATGTGAAAATATTAAATACATCTGAATTTTCAGTAACACAATGCACGTTACCTACACAATCCTCGTTACAGCATACCTATGGAATATTTGGCAAGCTATTGTCATAATTGTCCCGTATCCTGTAACTGCCCCATGTACCGGGCACCGATTATTTCACTACGTAACAGCAGTCCTCACAGTCAGCTTAAGATACACTAAAGTTTTCTCAGACAAGAGTCTCTACTCATTGTCCTCAACTTAATCTAGACTTTTTCCTAGAGTAATACCTATTTCACTGTGGAAATTCCTTTCAAATTAGTAGGAAGTTTCCCTCTTCCAATAGATGTTAAAATGTATACAATTAAAGTTGATTTAAAAGAACACTGAAATATGTTAACAGAAGAAGTGAATTCTTGGCCCTGCATTTTAGAGCACTACGATCCATAGAACTGATAAAACAGTGGTTGATCTAAAAATCCAAATCGAATCCTGTGTTTCTCATGCAAAGCCTCAGTGTTCAACACCTACCACATGCTTGCTTACCCTTTTGGGATATGGCAATGACATTAGCGTAGACTCTTACAAGTAAATAAATTCTGGCAGGACCTTAAAAGCTGCCCTGACATGCCCTTCAAAAATGGTAAGAGCTAACCACGAGGAAAAACATTATTACAGATAAATACAAGTGATTGGTAAGTGTACTAGCAGCACCTGCAACTTTCATCCTTTACAAATATGAACTAAATCTCATTAAGGCCTTGTGGGATGAATATAAAATAAGTCTTCAAAAATGAGTATTTTTTAAAAATATGAAGCAATATGAAAAATTCTCTCTCCTATCAATTTCAAAACATAAGGAGGACTTAATATTGCACAGTCCCAGCAAGATGTCAGTATTTTTTTCAGTTAGAAAGTGCAGCTATGTATTTATTTTAATTGTGAAACTATGAAATGTTATTTGGAAGTTAATCGCAGAGAACTGATGAAGGATCTCACAGTTACTTTTATGTTCACTCTCTCGCAATGACTACCTTGTGAATAACAGGTAAATGGTAAATGGATGGAACTAGAGAAAAAACAGGCTATCCACTGAACAGTTACTGTGGTAACGCACAGTAATATGAAGTTTTAGATCCACTTAATATAATAAAATTTTAACCACAAACATTACTTACGGATGTCGATCCTTTGTTCGATAGGTAACGGAGATGCCCTGCTTACAAGTTTAGACAGGCATGTTGCTGCTAGAAGCTGAGCATAGGATGTCTGCAAAAACATATCATAAGATGTTACTGAAAAACAGGCTAATTAAAAGCAGAGACAGTCATGCTAGATTAGGTGTTACGGAGGTTCTGGTTATGTTTAAGTTTACCAAAAATTTATTTTAAAAAAATGTATTTTAGTAATATCTTTATTTCATTATATATAAAACCATAAATTATAAAAGATTAATACAACAACAGCAGAGGTAAAGACCTAAAAAAATTATTCTTTCTGACTAAAACCATTTATCTAAAAGTCACTTTATTACTCAGGGCAGTTCATTAGGTTTGAAACCTCTGCTTTTAAATCACTTGATAATTCAGAACTGCGATGATTACCATTGGTACCGCCTAGGTTTAAAGATGTTTTTAAATACTTTTCCTCTTTTCCTTTACTTCTCTCTTTTTTTAAAGAAAAAAAAGCACAACACATTCAGAATTTGAGGATTTCTAAACCACGGTACAAAGTTACTTTTGTTTCATTAAAAGCCTTGCGTCTATACATGGGGCTAGGAGTTCAAAACGTCAGACAACGCTCTACAAAATGGTAATTATTGCTTAAGTAATTTTAAATGATATAAACTTTTGAATAAAGCCATGTAATATTTTTTAACATTCAGAGTCTGCTCAGTAGTGCAAATAAAATAGGTTAGTTTTAAAATATTTATTTGTATTGCTTTAAATGTGTTCCAAGTCCATTACATTTACTTTAAAATCTTCACAAATTCACTTCTACAGAACAGATCATACAATTTTTGGAAGGAAATATATTATTTGTATACATACTGAACAGAATTTTGTTCTTAAGTCATTAATATGCTTCCACAGAAATAGAATCTGAACCCTAACAAACGACCTGTTTTGCAAACATTTTAAAGCGGCACTATCGTAGACAGAAAAGTTCTATTATTTCATAGAATTTGCTTATTCGTTGATCGGATAATCAATCAGAACTTGATTTCAAACATACCCCAAAAGAAAGTTTCCTAGATGTTTAATTTTTAACTCAAATGTAATAATTCAATTCCCTACACAATTTCCTAAAGATAATTCGGTGCTTACGTTTTCTGTGATCACAGACTGTGTTTATTTCACTTGGTACTGCATTGTGAAACCTAGCAAAGATAACGCAAATACTATGCACAGACAATTGATAAGAATAACAGCACGATACCCCTTCTGACTTGAGTCAATATACCCCAAAATCATCTTTATTCATGACAAAAAAGGTTTCTTTCCAAAAATAAAAGCTTCTTGAGCATCTTTTATTCTAGGATCAAAAAGAACTTAAAAAATAGAAAAATGGTGAACAACATTGTAATCTCTTACACAGAACGTAAGAGAAGGACAGAAAATTTAAGTGACTGCTAAATGTCACCTGAACATCACATAGAGAAGGAGAAATGAAAACAGAGACCGAATCTAAACCGCGTACTCACTGGGTACTACAGAATTTCTCACGATGCTGTCTCCAGCATCCAGATCAGGAATCCAGCAGGTGTAGCACAGCTATGCCATGCAGTGGTGCTTGCTTCACAAGGAATCAGACCATGGCATGGCAGCACGTTCGCGTATGGCAGCTGGATCACATTCCTGTCTCCCACAACCTGGGCACAGCTTTCATGGTCTTATTCCACTACCCAGTTCATGAGACCAAATCCGAGGTCAATTACTGACCCAGCCTGGATTCCTCAGAAACATAATTTTTCTTGTAGACACCCGAATTACAGGATCAGGCACAATACACTCTAACGACCTCAAATATTTAATTACTTTCCTATAATAGATTTTGTAGAAATATCAGCTTTTGTAAAAATTAAATTACGTCACAGAAATGGTAGCTGAATGAACTACTCCAGCAAGCGTTAGACTAATAGCTTTCACACGTTCTTCCAAGGTATCATCATCATCTCTTAAACATTCAGAGTGTCTTTAATGCTTTCGTTGAATCATTTAAAAACACAGTAAGAAGTATACCAGACTCAGCTTGGACTAGCAAATCAGAACTAACTGCCCTATCACTTTATCAAGCAAGTACCAGAGTCAACCATAAAATTAAACACTACAAAATAAAATGAATAATGATAAGTTAGTTGATGACAAGTTAAACAACTTAAAGGCTTTATTTAATACAATTTTTTTATTGTAGCTGATAGCTAGAAACAAGAGCACGATGATATTCAAACACAAGGTTATACCACACGGTGTTACAACACTGCTGTATAGACGACACAAGCCCTGATTACTACTTTTTGAAATTACTGTAACTAAAAGCTACGATACTTTCCCTTTTTGCCCACTTCATCTCTAACGCAAGGTATTGTCAATCATACAAAGACTACCGCCTAATGCCAAATTTACTAGAATCGTTTATGAAAGAGAGTATGTATAAAAAAAGGAAAAAGCATTTTGACATTATCGCACTGATATAATAATGGCCCACGATTGGCCAAGCTATGTGGGCTTCCACTGGCATGATCGCACTTATGGTAACACATTTTTCAGATACTTACCGTTCCTTGTTCTAATAAAAGTTGGCATTGGCTAAGGCATTCCGGGCTATCAATAAGCTCCAAGAGTACCTTCTCGGCTTGTATTCGCTGTGCTAGATTAGTTCCTTCATATAGGTGGTTGCATAGTACTTCTAGTTCTGCCAGACTCTGTTAGGAAAAAATACAATCGAAATTTCCACAGGGACCTTTCAACTACAGAAGATTCTTTTCAACTGTTTGTAAGTCTAGCTACAATACCAGTAATATGAAATGTTACCTATGCTAAGCTTTACAGTTGAGTCACAGCAGCAATTTTTCCCCACACTGTATTTCATACTGCAATAATTCAGTGAGGAATTTATAAGTACCTCACAAACTCATGTAAAATGTATGTGCAAGAGATAGATGCCGTTTTTCTGAAAACAAAACAAGCCTTTGGCATAGAACCATTACTGCAGTACACAGAGTTAAGCAGTATATACAAATACAATATTTTAATTACAAAAAACAGGCTTTCTGTGGCAAGAAGCCATAAATTACTCTAAAAATTAAGCTGTTAGTATCTAACTCTCTCAGCTACCAAAGTACTTTCAGTATGGTTCAATCCATTTGTTAGTCTTCAGAGTGGTCGTTTATACCTTTTCCGAAGAGGGGAGGAAAAAAAAAAAAAAAAAGACGGAAAACAATCAACAGTTGGAGTTATGCTATTTCGAAAACCTCTCTCTGGCAAATTTCATTCTAAAAACCGCAATTACTCAAAGCAGCTTTTTTTGGCATTTTAGTAGCAGCACTAGTATAGCACCAGTACATGCTGTGGGCTGACCAGCTGGAAAGTAGCTTTGTAGAAAAGGATCTGAGGGTCCTGCTGGACAACCAGCTGGACATGAGCCAACTCTGTGCCCTCACAGCAAAGGCGGCCAACGGCCTCCTGGGCTATATTAAGAAGAGCGTTGCCAGCAGGTCAAGGGGACTGATCCTCCTGCTCTACTCAGCACTGGTGAGACACACCTGGAGCGCTGGGTTCAGTGCCAGGCTTCCCCCTACCTATGGAGTTATTGGAGTGAGTCCAGTGAACGGTCTCTAATATGGTTAAGGGATTGGAGCATCTGTCACATAAGGAGACGTTGAGAGAGCTGAGACTGTTCAGCCTGGAGAAGAGAAGGCTCAGGGGGATCTGATCAATGTGTATAAATGCCTGATGGAAGGGTGAGAAGAAGACGGAGCCAGACTCTTCTCAGTGGTGCCCAGTGATGGGATGAGAGGCAACAGGCACAAACTGCAACACAGGCAATTCTGTCTGAACACAGGAAAAAACTTTTTTCTTCTGAGGGTGACTGAGCACTGGAACAATTTGCACAGAGAGGTTGTGGAGTGTCCATCCTTAGAGATATCCAGAAGCCACCTAGACAACTTCCTGGGCAGCCTGCTCTAGCTGACCCTGCTCGAGCAAGGGGATTGGACTAGATGATCTCCAGAGGTCCCTTCCGACCTCAACCATTCTGTGATTCTGTAATAACCACATTTTAAAAGGCTCTGATTTTCAGTTAAAAAGTAGCCATGTACTTATTCATTTTCGTGAAAGGAGAGGAAACAGCACATTTGTTTCTAGCATGAACAGAAGAAATGCCTCAGAGACTGAGCTCAACGGATTTGTCCTTCATTTTTGCTTTTTTCCCCCCAAGTTGAGGGAGAGCGGAGGGAAAATGAAGAGCAGGTAACAATCCCAGTACTACAATTTTCACATTTTCAATTTTAAATGAAGCAAGTTCCATGCCAATCAAAGTGAAAATTAAGACTCAACAAATGCAAGCACACACATTAGGGAAGAAATATTACAACACAAAAATACACAACTGGGGTAAATAATGAGAATAAAAGGACATCAAGCAAGGATGGAACAACATCAATACAATTTTGGGAAGCATCAATCAAATTATCATGTAATTACCACCAAAAGTTACAGACCCTCCTAAATCTCATCTGAAGTTTGACTTGCAGGTTTGGACAAAGATAACTTAGCAACAAGTTTAGGAAAGCCCAGAAGAAAATTAGGATTTAAGCCCAACCATCAGGGTTTACTAAACCATCAGTTTGCTAACTTGCATTAAAATAAGCAAAGACTTACAAGCTGGCTAAGCAATAGTTTATACACAAAGAACAGACAAGCGAATGTTGAGAATAAAGAGGAATTAATTACATACACTTTAACAAACCATGCTAATATGGTTAAGATTACATTGAAATTAAGAAATTTAGGCTGAGAATCGTCAATAACTTCTTGCTAACACGTTAGGCTATGAAGAGCCACAATTTGTCCAAAGGACAACTGGGGAAGCCCACCATGAAATTTTTACAGTAAGCCTGAACAAAACTTAGACAGTGATCTTCAAAGAAAAGTTGGCTCATCAGACATTGAGATTGATAAGTCTTCAGCCCTCTGAAATGCTCTGTCTGGACATGCTTTGTCTTAGGAGAACATTATCATGAAGTTTCCTATTGGCAGGCCAGAGGTATGGTGACAAATTGCTCATTTCAGACTGCTGAAGAACTTGTCGATGTTCTACAGATTACAGTTTTTGCATAGTACTGAGGAAACATGCTGATTCTCATGACTCAAATAGTGAAATCAACAAATACAACATGAGAGGCACAATCTTGTGGATGATGGAAACTCTGCCAAGTAACATAGGTATTATTCCACTTTAAATTAATTAAGAAAAAACACTTGGAGAAACCGATGAAAAGACAAGAGATGGTCAAAAAATAGCCTAGGCTAGCTCTACACACACTGTCCTTCAAGAAAACAGAACAGTAACGCAACCCCTTTTGTACTGTGACACAAAACACGTGAAACTGATGCCTCTGGATGCCTCAATTACTCAAATCTTTATCTGTAGCTGAAAGATGACTCCCAAGAAAATGGCAATACTGTCAATGAAGAGGATCCAGCAATTAGGTGCTGGCCAGTTCAAGTCAGTCAGAAGTAGATATATATTCCTGTACAAGAAGTAGCATTTTCTCCTCACAAAAAAGCATCACATTTTCCAAGAAACAGACCTCACCCTAATGAAAAAGGTTAAATAATGTGATTTTTTTTTTCCTAGTAGTCACAAATGCAAAATATTCCACAATAAGCTAAACAAAATTCTCCAAATACTTCAGGTCGCACCTCTCCAGCTCTCAGGACGCACTGGCAGCTCTCCCGCTAACCTGAGAAAGAGCCAAGGGCCCCGAGTGCTGGGGGCCCGGCTCCACAGCAACCCACCAGGCAGGCAGCCAAAGAGCCACAGAAACTGGCAGGAAACCAGGTAGGTTTCTGATTAAAGTTTTGCTGACGCTGACAAATGCCCACAGACATTTTGATTTTAATCAGCATTTTCTGACTAAAACACTCTATTAAGAAAGTTCCATCAGCTCCGTGTAAAAGCAACAGGATGGGCATAACTGCTGAAATGCCATTGTCAAAACAGCCATTCAGGTACAACGTGATAAGAAGATACATATCAGAGCTCCTTTTATATAACAAGTCAGGTGCCCAGGTATTTAAATAAATGCCTAAGATAGCCTCTCTGACACTTCCAAAGCCTGCTGCTATCAATCCCCTGGCACTGCACGGGGTTCGGGACGGATGCCTAACACCTCAACAAGAGTCTTGTGAGCGCCTTTTTTTTTTTTCCTTTCTTTCTTTCTTTCTTTCTTTCTTCCTCTGTAGTTTGAGACATGATTTCAATGCTCATCTCAGACAGGTCCTGGAGCGGGGCTGGGCCCGGTTTCCAGAGAAGTCCTCGACGGCTCAGCCCACCAACGCCTACAGGAGGAGGCGGCAGCAGGGGGACAGCAGGTGCTGCTACCTCGCAGAGGTATGGAATAGCCATAAGCTGAAAAGCGGTTCCACCTGAACTACTAATGCCAGGGGAAGCACGAATAACCGCCCACAGCAGGCCAGCCTGTCATCACCATTATACGGTCCGGCTCCTTACATGTACATAGGCACCTATACTACACCCGCGCTTCGTCCCGCGGACGTTTTGCCGCTCCAACTTCTACAGCGAGCCAAACGCCACCTGCGTACCCGTTCTGTGACCCAACTCCCGCGTCCCGCCGCCCGCTCCTCCCGGCGCTGCCTCCCGACAGCCGCCCAGCCGGCACCGTGACCTTGGCGCTGCCTCCCACCGCCCCGCCGCAGCCCCCCGCTCGGCCCTCCCCGCTCCCCGGCGGCCCCGTCCGCCCGCCCAGCCGCGCCCCTCGCAGCTCCCGCGCCCCGCTGGCTCCCCTGCCAGCCGGACCTCCGCCACCCGCCGCGCCGCGCCCCCAAGGGCTGCTCGGCATCGCCCTCACCTGCGCGCCCTCCGCCTCACCCGCCCCCGCCGCGGCCTCCCTCCCGCCCCCCAACTCCCCCGCCCGCCAGCGCGCCCCCACGGCCAGGCCAGGTCCTAACGGCTCCCCCCGCCCCCGCCGCGCCGCCCGCTGCCATGCCGCGCCGGGCGCACTGACCTGGACGCGCAGCGCCATCTTCCCGAGCGGGGCGCGGGGAGGGGCCGCGGGGCTGGCCGGGGCTAGGGGGCAGTGCCGAGCCGCGCCGAGCCGAGCCGAGCCGGCCGGCTGCGCGGGGCGGGGCGGAGCCGGGCCGCGCTGGGGCGGGGCGGGGCCGGGCGGCCGTTGGGGCGGGGCCGGGCGGCCGTTGGGGAGCGCGCGCGGCGGCTGGGAGGGGCCGAGCACAAAGGCGGGGGGAGGGGGCGGGCCGCGCTGGGGCGGTGGGGACCGGCCTAGGTGGGCGGGGCCGGGGCCGGGGCGCCGCCGGGCTGGGGAAGCGCCATTTTGTCCGTGCGGCGGGGTGGCGCGTTGCTGTGGGTGCTAGCTGCTCGCCGTCTGTCCTGTCCTTCGCCTCCCAGGGCCGGCGGCAAGACAGGGAACCGGGTTTTCCAGGCTGACGGGGAAGGCCGTAGTTTTCAGGGGTTGTCGCACTGAAGTGTTGCTAAAAACCTCAATTCCTTGCTTTTCAAAATGAAGAATAAGACACCTCTTCCAAAGAATTTATTATCAGACCATTTAGTAAGCACTTAGTAACACAACGATGGCAAATGAAGAGCCTTCTGTAGGGAGCGTGGGCGCTTCAGTGCTCGATGTCTCAGAGCTTCAGCTCACCGTGCTTGGGAGATGGCAAAAATCATTATAACGCCTGCAGTTCACGAGATACATGAATGCAACTCGACATAGCATTAATTTCCTCTATTTATGAGCCAACTTAAGTCTGTAAACACGGGCCAAGCCAGTCGCTACTGCTTTTTCTGGACTTCCAACGAAAGGCAGCCCAGAGCGAGTGGTGCCCAGGCAGTTTTCAGACCGTGCCGGCAGCAGGGAAGTCCACTCCGCTTTGGAAAGGACTGGGACGGTCGGGAGGGGAGAACGCGTGTGGAGAGGTGAAAGAGCGAGGGCGCTGGGGAGAACAGAAAAACCCAGGAAAGCTCCTTAAATCCAGAAGGCAAAAGAGAAGGGACTCGGATGGTTACAGCTACGTCTCAAGGGACGGTTTACTGGGTTATCTTGCCGGGGGTGGGGGGGGAGTGGTGAGGTTCTCTCTACACCTGCCTGTCTTTCTCCAGGGTGTATAAAAGGTGGGAAGCAATTAAGTTTACAGACTACAGTTATCTCAGTCTCAAATTAGATGAGATGAATCCCGTCAGATAAGAGGTGGAGTCTTCCAGTACGTCATCATCAACAAACAGTCTGTAAAACTAACACAGATATTTCGCGTCTTAAATTCAAGCATTGCAAAGGCAGATCCTGATCCAAGACATTGTATTTTTGAAGGAATAATTCAAAGTCAATTAGGAAAACACTCCATGTAATGAAAGGTTGAAGGAATCAATATTTAGATTACCAAAGATATGGATAGGAAGTGCCTTGAACAACATGTACAAGGATCTAGGGGGGAAAAAAGGTGTTTGGATGCAGCTACCTTCTTAACTTAGGAGAAAAATGCATAATTGCATCTAATTATTATAAACTAGGCAAATTCAGAACGGAAGTAAGTAGTTCTGGCAGTTGTCCACTGGAATGACTCGCACCAAAAGCTGGTGTATTGCCAGTCGCTAAACAGAGATGAGTTTCCTAAAAGGTGATGCTGGAGGTGCGTGAGCTGCTATCTCGGAGCAGAAGCTGGTGAAGTTTTTGTGGCCTGGGTTATGCAGGCTGTCACAGCCTACGTGATCAGAATGTACGTACCGACACCGTGTCGTATGCGATGGAGGAGCAACGAGCGTTTGTCACTAACGAAGAAACGTAGGACAGGCCAAACCAAGAGAAGCATTTCTGCATTCCCTGTCCCAATAAAGGGGAGTGGTGGTAGTTTGCAACATGAAGCCAAACAGAGCCCAGGGTAAAATTCAGCTAGTATTAGTTTAGCTTTCATACAGATGCTGCTGGAGTCCGTAGCATGGGGAGCGAGGAGGATGAATAACAGCAGGTGAAGTGATGCCATGAACAGATGATGTGGTGGTAGGGAGGCAGCAGCAAATGTTCAATGCACAATGACTGAAGTGATAACAGCACAGACTGGCGAAGAAGATACCAAGAATTTAGCGACAGCGAAGCCCAGCCACAGGAAGTCTAAGGACTATTGCTCTCGCCGACTGACAGCTTTTATGAATGCTAGAAGAAAAAGCTTGAAATTCTTATTGGGCACTTTGCTGTTTGATGTTCTAATATATTAAGACGCATTTTTGCCTTGATCATCCCTTCTCTGAACTCTACGGTGATCAATGTTCCCTGACATTTTTATTCTGGTTGGCAGCTGATATGGGACCTTACAGGTTGTGTAGAATTATTTGTGTTTCCCTGCTGCTCCATCTTCCGCATTAAAAAAAAAAAAATTCATACAAAGCCTAATAGTCGCAAATGAGAGGGCCAACCTGATAGAAATCCTCTGGAAATGAAAGCCTCTTTATAATAAGAATGAAGAAATGAATCTGAGATATTCCTAGTTGGATTCACCTTCTCTCAATGAGGTCAAGAAGCAGTTACGACACTCTAAATGGGGCAGGAATAATTTCTTGTAACATGAAATATCATAGCTGAATCCTATGCTTTTGTACAAAATTCCTTCGTTAAGTATTGGAGAAGTGACAGCAAAGTGGAAAGTGGTTTTGAACGGTTTCTGGTTCTCTTGCCCTCGCAACTGAATCTGATGGCCAGTACTTCTGAAAATCAGGTGGATCGCTCTTCAAAAGCTGTCTCAGATTACTCAGTCCCCTAATTACTGTGCCTCAGATGTGGCATATGCCTTAACACCATTTTACATCCCTTACTCTGTGTAGAAACAGAGTCATTTATGTATAGTCATAGCCTATAAGAAAGGCAATGTCACAAAATGTGCCAAAAGGTACCAAAAAAAAAAGGGCTGGAGATACACACAGAGGAAGGAGAACAAAACATTGTAAAAGGAGACCAGAGGGGCCAGATCAAAACAGGAATTCCCAAGACCAGGGAAATGTGGAACGAAACAGTGACTCGGGGCTGAGAAAAGTTAAGTATATATTATAATACAGATACTGTGGGATAATTTCCGATGCAGTATAGTCATAAACTAGCCAAAGAGTCAGAACCTGCTTGCCAATGCAGGTTGAAAAGGTCTTGCATGTCCTTTAAAGACCTTGACCCTGTGAGCAGGGTTTCAGCTTCAGCAATAACTCTTATGAATTTTGCTCTCAGTGAGGGACCATTGCCTAGGCTATGCAGCTAAGCTGTGCAAAGACATGCAGAAACAAGGTCAAGAAGTTAAAAGCTTAGCATAATGTAGGGACAGCATAGGTAGCTAAGTGTGAGAGAGAGAGTTTGTGGCTTCTGCGATACTGAGCCAACTGCGAGCTTGTGTTTCTTTTTATGCAGAAACACCCGTTCCCTTCTGGCCTTGGTCTTGGTCTTTCTGTGTTGACAGATGAGCACATGCAGAAGTTACGATCTCAGTGCTTGTAACAGGAGGTAGGCAAGGAGCACTTACTTCACTGGGTACTCAGCTGCACAGTGTGGCCATATAACTGTTTGTTCCTTTTTTTTATTCATCAATTTAATCTTTCTCAGACACGGGCAATTGCATTTCTGTATCCAATTTCTGTCAACTGTAGCCTGATTATTCTGAGGAAAAAAAAAAAATTGGTCTAGCTAAAGAATTAATGGATTCCCAGACTAATACCTAACAAACTCCTGAGATTTAACATAGCAAATAAGAATGTTAAATTGTAAAACTAGCTCCGAGTATGTCAGAGTCCTAGCCCAAAGGACAAACCTGTGTTAAAGGGTGTAATTTATTCAGAAACATTTTATATAATTCCCTCATCTTTGCGTGGGGAGGTGGAAATAACACAGACAAGATGCTTGTGTGACAGGCATTGCCAGGGAGGAGGTCGTGCCATAAAATTCAAACTTGCTTGCATGGAAGATAACACCAGAATTCTTGCTGCGCTCCATGGAAGCTGAATTAAAGAAAGGTTGTAAATCTGCCTCACAAGAAACAGTACTGAGACCTCCCTGCAGTATTACTATTCTGTTTCCAGCTCAAGGCTGTCTCTCATTTTCTGCTAGGTGGAATAACAGCAACTTCCTGAATTTGCTGTTACTTTGGATTATGTGAATAGATCTGTTGCTACAGGCATTGCATTCACAATTAGATCCATTCATTGCAATGCTCCTTAGAGAGGATTGAATCTTCTCCCTCTTTGTATTTAATTTTCAGTGACTTGATTAAAGCATATAAACAAAACCAACTCTTTTCTGTCCCCTCGAAGAAGAGTTAGGAAAGGATTATGGTAGCAATGTTCCTTCTTTTTTTCTCCATTACTTTGGGATTTTTCCAATCATGCAGTTTTCTTACTGAAAGGAAGAGGAATTACAATAATTGACAGCAAAATGAATGATTAAATATATTAAAAATACACACATACACAAATACAATGCATTTAATTTAAAGCCCTTTGTTTTAGAACGGCTTGCTTTTTTAAATCGACATAGTCCATCAGGTCAAACAGCCTCAGTCCAGTATTTCATATGGTTCTGCTACATGTTTTCTCCTTCAACTATTGCTTTTTTTTTCTATTTCTCATTTTACATTAGCAACAATAGCAGACCATGAAGAATTACAGCTCATTTCTATGGCTAATGTTTTTAATATTATTTTCTCTGCCATATTTTAGTCTATGCCACAATTTAGTGGCTGGTTTAGTAATCTAAATTCATTCATTTGTAATGTAGGTCACAACTGATCTTCAATGGGTATCTGCAGATTAAATAATTCCATTACAAAATACCCATTTTTTTAATTAGTTATTTCTACTGGACAATTTTCTATTCAAATTAATATGCAGTTAATAAGCAAAAAAACTCTTAAGACATATCACTAACAAGACCAGGAAGAGCCCGTAACAACAAAACCAGTAGTTATATCTGAAATCATTTGATATTCCTAATTGAAATGATCTTTTCAATGACAGAATGGCATGATTTCTACTCGTAAGTTGACAATATTCCAGGAAGTCTAAAACAAAACAAATTATCCTTTGCTTGTTTGCTACCTGGACAAAGATCAATAATACCTCAGGGCAAACACAATCTATAGCCAATCTATTAATGTAATTCAAGCTGAATGAAAAAATATCTGTCTAACGGCAAAAGAAGCACAAAACAACACGTTTGTGTTGTGCTGTATATACATTAAAAGAGGAGTTCGTGATGTGCTGTATATACATTCAAAAAACCTACAAAGTGTATATATGCATACAATAAGATTGCCCTTAAAACTTCCCTCGTATGATTCATTCAACTTTGAGTTATCTCAGTGTGTATAGTAGTCACTATATGGTTTTGTGCATTGGATAAAGAAGATTGCAGATAATGAGGCTTTAAACTCAGGTGGCTGAACTTTTGCTTCCTTAGTCATAAGTGAAACATTTGAGTAATTTACTGATTTTCGTCCTACTCAGCCGATAGGAACTAATGGGTGAAAAGGCCTCCCAAAAGTGGTTTTTAGTCTGGTGTCTGAAGCTTGGAGAAAGTTCCAGCACCCACTAATGCAGAGCCTGACCTCATGTAATAGGTTAGAAAAAGCAATTGGAGAAGTTTTCCAGGCTGGTCATTTTACATTCCAAAGTCTTGTGTTTTTGAGTTGCATTTGATTTGCTTTCTGGTTCATGCTGATCTGGAAGTGATTGACACAATTTGAAAAATACGTTTATGGTGTGGTTTTAGGAAAGAAAATAATGCCTGCTTTTCTGTCTGGCATTTCCAGAAACACGGTTGGATGTGGGAACCCTGAATGCATGCAGGTTGGAAATAGTGTAGGTGGGACAGATACTGTTGGACAGTCCAGAAGGGGCAAACACTGGATCCGTTATGAAGCTCTCCATGTGTTTGAAGGGCATGTGCAGAGCTATGGAACAGCCATCTTCCTTAAACTGCAGTAATTCCCACCAAACATAATGCTGATGAAGGCATAAGTAACGATCCCAAATCTTGAACCATTGTCTAGGCTAACGGGAAGGAGTAGACGCTGCTAGGACCAGCTTGGAAAATGGTATAGAAAGAACTCGTGATGTGCTCGTCAGTGTGGATGCACAAGAAATGCTTCCCGTGTTTTTCTGAGTGTTGCTGGCAAAACAACGCTAACTTGCTTAAGACGGTGATTGCTTCATGTATCTATTTAAATAAAACATCAAATTGCAGATAATTCACCCTTGATGGAAAATTTCAAGAAAAGAAAAATCTTCCTGGAATGTAAAAGAAAACATGAACTAAGGAGATTAAAGACTGTTTGCAGCCTTCTTACTTATGCTTGTTGCTATGTGAACAATCTCTTGATATTTCTTAGTACATTACAGGAAACAAGAAATTGATGCAAGGTAAATTTTGGTTTAACTATGGACATTTTTTGGTAAACAAATTAGAATATTTTAAAGAAATTATACAATAATTTACCATTAAAAAAATTAATATAAAACGTTGATCCTTTCAGGATAATTAATAGGCAGGTACATGTTCAGGAATTTTATTTAACAGTCTAAATGTATGAACTTATATCTGTTCTTATTTGTGGTAAGTAGCATGATATACTTCAGCCCAAGTTGAATTCCTTGAGGAAGGTGGAGTTCACAGGTGAATAACAGTGTTACCAGAGCAGCCATTTACAGCACAGGTTATACTAGTAAATATAACTGAATGTGAAAGGTACTGGACAACAGATATATAAAAATTATTATCAGCCATTTCAATTTTCATAGTCCCCAGATTCATATTCTTCCTCATCTTCCTCTTCAGAATGGTCATAATAGGCGTCATAATCAGTGTTGTAGCTTGCACTTCTACTGCCAGCAGTAAATGCAAATGTGGAAGGTGAACCTGCACACCAAGACATAATTGATTCCAGATTAAATTAGCTGTAAAGAGGAACGAAGAGGAAGGTAAGATTTTGGATTTGTACAGGAAAGCCAACGTTCCTCAATCCTTGTTAGTCAGAGACGTCATATTTAAAAAAAAAAAAAGTGGATCTATCCAATGGCTCGAGCTCATACCACTAAAGCTCATGACAGATGAGCCCCAAATTTCTGTATCACTCACAGTTAACATGTTGAAAACACATTTAATTCCAAATACTAGTAAACTATGAAAATTCTCTGCACCTAAAGATACAGCCAAAGGCAATAATGCTTTGAAAACCGCTTGCAGAAGCAAGCTTGCTGATGAGTAGAAAAGCCCTACATCAGGAGGCAGATACAGACAATGTGTCTTTATCCTGCATTTGCCAGCAAAAGTCAGAAGGATGGAGACAGAAGGACGTTATCCTGCAGGACTGGCTCCAATGCAAAACAACAGCAAAGCTATTTCATTTATCTTTCCAAACACTATTGTTAAAAGCAACAACTGTTTCCTTTCTAACTTTTGAAAAGTAAACAGATGAGCAGAAGCGCCATGGTTCAAATACTGCCTTGGCTCCAACAGCTGTTGTTCTGGGTGCAGAGCCCCTGCTAACATCAAAGGGCTTGTGTAGGACAAGAATAGGGGAGTACTACTTGTCTCAGCTCTGTGGCTATAAGCTACATCTTTCTGTTGTACTGGAAGATGGTATAATTTGTAGCAAAATACTATAAAATTAACATGTCAGTATTTTTTTTTCCAGAATTCATATGCACCTCTGACTAAAAATACCTAGAACTGTACCTTTTTGAAGGGATAAAGTAAGAAAAACACACAAAGAAAGTCTAAACATGGAAATCTTCTGGGTCATTTCTCATATCCCTCTCATACCCATTTACGACAAACCCATGCCCTTTGCTGGCTGCTTGCCTTACTTATGCATTTTTATATTCTTTGCATCCAAATAACAAACAAAAGTACCATCAATGACTTTCAATCTTGCAGAGGCATATGTTGCACCGTACTTATTTTTGGTATGGCAGATGTAGACACCCTCATCTGATTTTTTGAGGCCTTGAATCTGCAGCCAGCCAGTCACACCATACTTCTGAGGCCCACCTCTTGCCTTTGAGAAGACAAAGAAATGAGTTGAGATTGAGTAACTGTAAGACACTATGATATTTTTCAAAATAATTGTGTCTGAATTAAACGTTCCAACGTTTGCTTTTGCTTGCCCTGTACTGCTATCATGCTTTGATTCTCAAACTATTTGATTCTGCCCCTCTTGTCTCTGTGGCCCTAAGTTCATGCTTCCCCTGTGCAGCTTTTTAAACTTCACTACCCCGGTGCTCTAATTCTTGAGCCTCTTGATGCTTCTGCTTCCCAGCACTCCTCCTGTCTCACCTGGGCTCCACTTCTCTGCTGCTTCAAAGGCACTTTTCTCAATCTCATGAATTTCTTCAGAGTGGGAACAGTATATGAATCTGGGTGGGTTGTTCAGGGCCAAGGGGCTTGACCAAGTTAACACTTAGCATCCAGTTTTTAATGTATTGGGATGACGTAATACAAGCTCTCAATCTTTGCGACATCCAGCTTCAACTGAATCACACTAAAGCCTCTTAAAGGGATGAGCTTTCTTTTCAAACTAGTCACATATAACAATTAACAAATGTTAACAGCCGCGTTCTCATGCTCGCTATATTAGACGTTAACAATGTTCAGTCTAGCCTCTGAGTTGATGGAAGTGGCTCCTTATACCATTGTTTCTGAGCAACTTTAAGTCTGCTAATTCTAATTGTGTTCATGCTGCCTCATGCTACATTTCTAAGTAACTTATACTCTTAGTACTCCAGGAGACTCTTTAATTAGTTTTTTCTGTTGACCTCTGTTCAGGTTGTGTCCCATGTCTGTTGCATCTTCTCACTTTTGGGCTGTGTATCCAGGAAGCTAAAAGTGACATGCATGTCCCTGCACAGTCTTTCTTTATCTTCTGCTTTGTCCATTGGGGAAGGCATTCTGGTGCTAGCTGCAGGTTTACTGCAGTTTACCTGTACCTCTGGCTTTGTTAACTCTTTTTTCCAGGAATGTTACTTCCATTAAAAAGAATTTATGGTTTGAGTTACTTTAATTTTAGCCCAGACTTCACGGTTATTTCTCAGTTTGCTTGAAGTCCCTACTAATGCTATTCTGCTCTTTTCTCTCAGATTAAAACAGTGTCCTCCATACAATTATAAAGTTTCTTTGCTTTCCTTTTGAACGCTCAGGGGCTGAACACAACCCAAATGGCAGGTCTCCAGAACCAGCATCTCACAAAGCAGATGATGAACAACTGCTCTGGTTTTCTGGGGACGTCTGCGAGAATTATGCACCTGCATCAAAAGTAGAAAAAAAAAGAAGTTGCCCACAATCATCTTTCCCAGCATGAACTTTCTTTTAGGTAGTAGGCTAAACATTTCCATTTCTGTACTGACTCATTCTTCCAGAGCCATACATAAGCAGAAGCTTCCATCTTTTCTTTGGTTTGTACCCTCTCTGTGGTTTCTTCTTCTTGGACTGCCAAAGCAATGCTCACTGCACTGGCTGAAATCAGAATTCTTTACATAATCACAGGGCCCTGACTGGGAATCTGTTTATTGCAACAGTATCGTATCCCGTTACTTACCTTCAGATAACCTAGTCTGCGTACCAAATACAGGATAAATTAATTTGTTAATCCCCCTATTCCTTATCCCCAAACATAAGACCTATTGAGAACCCATGTTCTACCTGTACTGAGATATGGGCGTCATCTCCTGGCAGAAACATTTTATTCCCCTTTTTTTTCCATTCAAGGTGTGGCATAGGATAGGCTGACACCTCACAGCCAAAAATGATATCATTGCCGGTGAAATTCTGGGCGTCCTGCGGTGGCATAGAAATCACAGGAGCTGCAAAGAACCGACAGAGAGTACTTCTTTAGAAGAGAGTGAGCAAAAAAACCCCAAACAACACAAAATACTAGCGCTTATAACATAAATTCCTATTTTATATGACAAAAACAGTTTGCCTTTTGCCATCTCACTTCAAGAACAGTATCAAGAGCCCCATGATTCCCAGTGCTGTGTAGGAACGTAAACAGTCTAACAACGCAGACAGCTGTGGCTTTTAAAGCTCAGAGCACGTGTCCCATTAAAGGGTGAGCAGACGATTTAAAGATACATTATTCCTATATATTCCAAAGGGCCTGCCTGTCCTTTCTCCATGCGAACAGTCATGAAACCTAAACTGAAATTAAAGGTCTAGTTTGCGTCCCAAGAACTGTCATTACAGACTCGACTCACCAGTCTAGCAGCGAGTACTAGGCTAGACCTTTGGAGGAAAGCGCGAGAAATTCTGTAGTAGTCAGTCGTAGAATAACATGATTATAGAAGACAGTTCTTCTTAAATTCTGTTACATTTGGGTTAGCTTAAAATCTAAAATACTGAAACTGCTAGGTCATCAAAATTGATTTTCTGTGTACATCATTGCTTTGAACTTACTAAAAGCTTGTCTCCTCAACAATCCGTGGAACTCACTGCAGCAAGTTAACAGAGTAACAGCAATATTTTTAATAGGTTTTTACACTTATCTTTCAATTTCATCTGAGGCATGAGTATGAGACATGAGCTAATAAAAGTACTTGAAATCCAGTTACTTCTATACAGTATGTTTATTACAGTTATTAGCTTTCTACTTACTTGTTTCCTATCACCCTCTTACCCTTGTTCTTCTCCACTTACCTATTTCCTCTCTGAATTATCCTCTCCCACTTTATCCCAAAGAAAAAGCTGATGTAAACCGGTAGAGGGAGCCAATCCAGGGCTTTGAAGACATTAAGAAAATAAACATCTCCTGATGTATTCTTACATGATTTAAATACATAACCCTCTATAAATATGTATGAACAAACTTAATATTAACAGTAGAAGACATGTTCCGTAGCAGCAGAGAAGAAAATAACATTATCTGCTGTTATCACAACTTTGTCCTCAGCAAGAAATGTTTTTCATTCAAAAGTATGTTTTCCTTCTCTTTTTATTTCCTTGCCAGATTTAAAAAATGAATACATTTTCTAGGCCATTAGACTTATTACTTATTAGACTTATATGACTATTTTTTGGAAATGGAAACTTCTGGTAACTAGTAAAAATATTTTTACTTGCAGGGTTTGAATCAATATGTAGATACAGCATTTATGTGCCAGCATCTGAAATTATAGCAGCCTGTTCCAGGTTCCCAAACAATGTTTCTAATACATGTTTCAATAGCTGATTTCCGTACAGAAAGTATCAAATGCATACTGATCAAAATTAATCACAAACAAATTATCGAGAAGAGTGTCTATTTTCCCGTTTATGACTTCCTTATTAAACAGTCCTGGTACTCTTCAAAAATAAGATTGTCAAACTTATTAAGATTCTTAAACCTTTAAATTCTTATTCTTTCATGAGAACTGGATAGTCACAACCTGTCTACCGTTTCCAGAATCTCTTATTCAAATCAGCATTGCCTATGAACTTATCATGTAGGATCTGATGTTAAAACACACGTTGAAACATTAAAGTTCGGTGCAACTGCACTGCTTTTAATGGTACTATCCGCTGTAGTTTAAGCTTAATATGCAAGAAGAAGCCAACATGTGTATGTTGACTCACATTAGTTATTTAAATTATTCCTATATAGAGATAGGGTGAGCAAACTTTTTAAATAGGCAAATGTTGACTGGTTAGTACTCTGGCTTAATTTTGGGAAGCTTTTGTTTCTGTACTAACACAGGTACCCTACTGAAATACTGGCCTCACCAAGATACTCCCAAGTCCAGAATCCTGCTTATGTGCCTGTCCACAGGCAGGGCTCAGCCGTGCATGGCTGCGTGCACTGGCTTCCCTGTGCCATGGAAACACATGCTTAGCTTGAGGGACGTAAAGTTCTCATTTACAAATCTACTTTATAGTTGTTCACGTACGAGAAATTTGTTTAGCACTGCCTACCATACACTAAGGTGAATTCCACACTAGACTTACCTGTTTCTCCATTAAATGCGAAGAGGATCTAGATGATAGCTCAGCTGGAAATGTCTAGATGCAGTGCGGGTCTCACCCAGCTGAGTACATTCAAGTATGTACTTTAGGGCTCTGCTGGACAAAGGCAGACCAGCTCGACATCATGTGAGATCAAACTCACAGCACGTAGGAAAGACCACCGTTTTGATCAGACCAAACTGCCTTTCTGAATCTGAACGCTCACTAAATATTCACATTATTTAATCAAACTCAAAGTGCCTTCAGAAATGACGTAAGTGTTACAGCAGAAAGGTAAAGTCACGGTGTAGTATTTTAAGAGAAATTTCCAAACTTTGTTTTTGAGGGTTTTGTATTTTGTGTTCAGCCAACTTCACCCATGCGTGTCTGTGCGCACTTTTTATATTACTGTGTCTTTGAAAAACAGAGCTTTGCTGTTACGATAACCAATCATTTTAATTCCAGGAGTAAGTAAATTTTTCTTGATAGCTATAGACTATGTCCTAATACCTCATTGTCCTAAGGTGAATGTGCAGTAGTTGCGCCTTGCTTCTTACAGTTCCAGCCATGAGTTACCCTCCTATGTTACAGAGGACATACGTAAACCAGAAGCTAGACAGAATGAAAATGTTACTTCACTTCTAATGGACTGTCACCCAATATCTCTCCAGAGTAAAGAATTAGATAATATCCAAAAATTTTTTTCTCCTTAACTGAGATTCATTCTATTCCAGGTCTGACTTGATGAAAATGGCAGAAAATTTGGTGGGTTAGTCTGGTTTTTACTCCAAAATTTACATTTACAATAAACTATTATGTGGCACAACTACTTATACAGAAAATCACTGCTAGATTGTTCTGTTGCTTTGCTAAATCATCAGCAAGAGAGATTTGACTGGGGATGGATTAAGTGTGGAGAATCTGTATATAATCAACGTACTTAGTAACCTTGGTAAATTATTAGAGAAACTGATCAAAACTAGTCTTTGAGGAAAACAAGGGCTTTTTTCACACTGTTACTTTAGGGAGCTTGGCCTTTTTTTTCCCCCCCCTTGCTTTTTCTTTTTCTGCTGATAGACAAAAGATAAAAGGCTATACTCTTCTGATGAAAGGGGTTTATTGTTATTTATTTATGCATTGGTTGCTGTATACAATTAATCCATTTGGCATCAATAGGACACAGCAGATGCTTTGAAGGGGAAATAACAAAACAAAGTACTTGGAGTTGAGCGAAGGTTATATTTATAGAACGGTACCAAAACCCCACAGTGTTCAGTGTTTGTTTCTCATGCAAATCGGAGCCAGCGCAAAGGCAGTGCCACAGCTAGGTTGCTCCTCGTGCAGCCTGGCTCCCTGTTGCCTTTTGTCATCAGCTGCAGCCCTGTAAAATCAGTGCGAGTCACTGTGCCCTTTCACATGCCCACTGCGCTGCTTCAAATACCTGCCGTGGCGAAGAAGGGACTTTCTGCTAGACCCCCCTAAGGGGGACGGAGGCAGGGTGCCACCGTGGTAGCACCTCCATGCCCTGCTGCTGCCCGCTGCCTTGACTGACAGGCTCCAAAACAATCTACAAAACCAGCCTGGTCAACCCCCAGCTGGGAAGAGGTGAGCAGAGGAGCCCTTCCATTCCCCCCATGCTGGGAAGGTGAGCACCCGCAATTGCTCTGCCAGGTCCATACACCAGCTGGGCACTTTTCTCTGCAAGAGTCACCATTTTGCCTAAACTCTGTGCAGCAGTGAGAAGTCTATGAACTTTTTCCCCAGGCTCCTATGCAGTTCAGGCTGAGCTATTCTAGGAAATTTCTGCATGTTCCTGGAAGGACGATCTGGCCTTTCGGTGGAGACAGGGGAAGTCCTGGCGATGATGGCTGCACGCAGAGCAGTTCAGCTTGTCCTTACTGCTTGCTGAGTCGTATTAAGCACCTCAGAGGGGGCTGCACAGCTCCAGGTGGCTGACAACATCACCGGTTAAAAATGCTAGCACTTCCAAATTAAAGCTTTTTGTACATGGCCAGGTCTGTTAAATTATTCAGAGTTAACCATTGCTTTGAGCCTGTATGCCTCAACAGCTGCCTCTACTGCAAAGTTAAGATCAGTTGTCATTTGAGTGGCACTTCAAACTGAAATCTTCCTGGAAGGGTTGTGCTGCAAGAATTAAGGCTCTTTTAATCCCAAATAAGAGCATCTCCGCAGGACCTAACAGGCTTTCAATCACACTGTTAGCTGATTTGCATTGAGTTTTCTGAATGTCTCTTTACTGACGAGCCTCGCTTCCCAGTTTAATGCTGTAATGGCAAATAAGGGATTCTTTAATGGATGTGTCTCTTGCAACTAGAGAAAGCAGAAAGAAGTCTGGTACTAGCTGTTCATCACTTCTCCTTTTAAGTACTCAATATCCAGCATTCATTCAATATAAAAACACTGCAAACAGTCTAAATTGGAGGCAATAGACTGCCAGCAAGGAGTGGGTAAAAGGTACCCAAGCTACTCTCATAGAGGGACCTTTGCCAGAGATGCACTTCTGGATGCAGTTTTCCCAGAACTGTGACCCATTTGTGACTCAAAAGACATCATCTACTAATTTAATTTGAGAAAATACTTCATTAACTTAAAAAAAAAGTCTTATGCAGAAAAGAGCTCTGTTCACTTTTACCTTTTCATTTTATATTCATGTGACGTAGGTGTTCATGAAACGTGTCCAGGAGTAACGACTTATAGTCATTGCAAAGAATGGGTACAGCCTACGAGCGGGAGACAGATTCTCGTGTGCGAGCTGGCTAAGAATCCTTCCACTAACAGTCTTCTTCTCAGACTGCTGTTCATGTATTCAGCATGATTGTAAATGTCTTTAGGGAAAACCTTTTGGTTTGATTTTGCCCTAATATTTGGATTTCCAAACCATGGGTACTTGGATTTTGTAAAGATTGCTAAATTTGATTATTCTGATTTTTTTCTTTTTTTTGGTAACAAGAACAGACCTGTTTAATTAAGCCCTATCTTAGTCTCGTTCCTCTGCTTCACCGATTACGCTATATACACACAGGTAGACATATGTGTGCGAGGTCTGTCTTGCTGTCACCCCATTAATATCAGGTCAGTCTTCATATAATAATAGTTATTTGTCCAGTCCTCCCTCACCTCATCATTTAACTATCCCATCTAGTCCCAAATACACATAAAATTTTTGTAAAAACAGTTACACACTCTGCTTATTGAGAGCAGAGCTAGTCTGTAGGGCTGTGGCTTATTAGTGGCCACATGATGTAAAATCCACTAGGCTAATATAGAGGTTTATAACATACAAGATTAAGCATCAACTGCTGAACTGCATGTTTAAGCACAAAGTAATATTGTAGTGAAATAATGAAATTATAACAAAAATGCAGTATTAGTTTGTTGAACCAAAGAACTTAGTAACACACCTGAAAATCAGATTTAGCTCTTTCTTTAGTTTGAAAGCATCTCAGTATGTGTTACCTGATTCACATGGTCCTTTATGTTTCACGCTGATATTTCCTCTGGTGGCATAAGCCTTGTTGAATTGACAGATGTTCTCATAGGTTTTCCCTTCAGGTCCGCAGACGCTCTCTTGAGACTTGCACACGCACTGGGGTTCAGGCACCTCCCCAAACCTTGCTTCATCAGCATCCAACCTGCACTCCAGGTTGTCTCCGCACTGCCCGTAAAAATGATTACCCTGGTCCAAGTCGCAGATCTGACCTTCCACGTTTCCACATTCAGGACAGCAGCCACAGCGATCCAGTACAGTCCCCGCTGGACAGTGTGTAGGCTCAGAGCAAAGTGCCAAATCACATTTTCCACAACTATCTCCTTCCCTTAGCAGTCTCCACCAACCTCTGTGGTACAAGGCAGGGAAACTCTGAGAAACCTGCACCAGTACTACCAGCACCGCTATAACCACCGGGGGCTTCATCTTGAGAATGCAACAAACAAGCAGGAAAGGTCCTTGGAGTAAAGCCAGGGGGAAAAAAAAAAGGCAAGCGAGTGAGAGAGAGAAAAACGTCACAATCCTTTTTTGTTTTCGAATACCAATTCTACTGCAAACACAGGCTTTAAGAAGAAATTAGCATCAGATTCCTAATCTGGAACTGATAATAAAAAGGCATACAGACCCACCAGCTTTCCTCTAATGCAAGTTGGAATGTGAGTATTACTTGCCCGGAGACCAAACTGCCCCTTCTGACAGCTGAGCTGAAGCTTGCTGAAAAGCTGTTTGCTCAGTGTCTCCTTGAGCCAAATTTGCAAAGCATTACTCTATCAAAACTACTTCATGTTGTAGCTATTACAGAAAGGGGAACAGAGTAAATCAGGAGAAAATGAAGAAGTGAAGTGACGTATTCCTCTGGGTTTTTTTGCTCATCGATTAAAAGAGAAGGTCACAAAAAGACAAATGTGGGTAGATAGTAGCACCCCAGGTATCAGGAGATGCCCTAGGGCTGAAGCACTGCTCTGGAGAGTGGAGCAAGGTTTAACACCAGATTTCATCCATTAATGATCTCAGCTAGGTGTTTCTAAATTAACAGTTTGCTTATAGGCTCTTTACAAGCGAGGGACAATCCAGGACAGCTGGAATTGGCTTTGAACTCTTGAATTTAAGCTGACGGGTGCTTAGACCCACTAAAGAACCCATTGTTCTCGCTCCAGTTAGCTTCTTTTCTGTGTATATGGGTGTCCCTGGTTTGCAACCTAAAATAATGCAGTCCACATGTTTGGCTCTCAAAACAAAGTGCGAGCAGTTCAGAGCGTGGGCCAACCCAAGCGAGCTGCCGCAGCATCTTCAGAGCACGCCAGAAGCAGGCTGTGCTGCAGTTAGATGTGTCACTCATCTCTCCAGAATGCTTTTCTGCTTCTGTTTCCCAAGATGTACTTACTCTGGGAATTATGAAGAAAGATGAAGGAGGTGAGAAAGATGAAGGAGGTGATTGTGATTTACTCTCTCCTTTTCTGTACATGAACTTCCACTGATTTAGGGAGATGGGCTTGCAGAGTCATTGCTGGCCCTGTGTTATACTTTGCTTTGTAGAGCTGAGGAATTAGGCATGCTCCTTGCTATTCCTACCTCATAGAAAGCTTCCCTCCCTCACAGTGCAAAGTGGAAGATGTCTCATCTACTGTGTTACCACTGCAGCTCAATGGAGATGCATCTCACTGTCTATTGGAGGCAGAGGTGAAGCATACTGGGTTCATTTACCCTGCAGGCATCACTCAGTATCAAGGGTCAAGGATCGCCACTCCCTACAAATGAAACATCTTTGTGTGTTAGTTAGCTTAAAATCGCTCTTTGTGCATACTGAGACTAATACTTTTACCTTTCAAGGTAAAGGTTTAAAAAATTAATTTACAACTATAAGGCTAAGACATTGTTAAAAAGACAAATGAAATAAAAGAGGAATCATTCTTGTATGTAATTGTCCCAAAATCATACACAAGTGACTTTTTCCTACCTTTTTTTTTAAACCTGTTTCGCTTAGCTGCTTACTTAAGCACAGGTAAGGAGGCATTTTATTGTACCAGCCTTACCTCCTCTGGTCCTGTCTGTTAGGGCATAGCTTATGGGGAACGTATATTTACTTTCCTTTTCAAACATATCTGTTGCCTTTTTCCTGGCTCCAGCTTCATACCTTCTGCATCACCTGAGCTTACCTCACGCCTCCATAGGAGTAGGAGATTGTTCTGAGATCGCTTCCCTCTCCCAACCACTGCGTGTGGTGCAACATCCCTCTTGCCTGCCTTGGTGGAGCCCTTCTTCAAACCTCCCAGGAGAAACCCACAGGGCCCTTCTTACTGCTTACGTGATGGCTGGGCACATTCATCTTCTGTACCATTGTCCGGCTTTGAACACAGAATCAGATGTAGAGGAGTAAATTATGTGTGTAATCGATGCTTTTAACATTGCGAGTCAGAAAAAAAGTAACCAATGAATTTAATGGGAAATTGATTTCATGTCCTACCTTCTTATTCTGCTTAATGTATTTTATTTCACACTTCCTCATCAAATTCTAATTGGATATTTTAGTTTTGCATTATAGGGTCTAGTCATCACTGTCTATTTTATTATTTGTGCCTACAGCTGTAGGGGATGAATATTTAAAGGACAAGGATTTGCTGAGCCTTATGCGACATACAAACTGCATGTGTTTGTAGCAGTGACCCCACATATGCAAAGTGGCGCCTAGGCAGGCAAGGACTGAAGGCCAGCACTGCCCAGGGTAAGACTGAACTTTGCATGCCTCCTTCCAGGCAACATGTGATTTGAGAACTGGAAAACATAAATATACAGGGTCGTGTGTCCTGTCCCTGTCATATAGTGGTCGGCACCAAAAAGTCCGTGGTAAAACAACATCAACTAAGACTTCATTGCTGGCACTGAGGAAACTTGTCATAAATATTGTGGTAAGCATTTTTTGCATTGATCTGACTGATACAATCTGAGCTCTTGACGGGCTTAACCTGTAAATTAAAAAGTGGGCAAGCCTGTGGTCTCATTTGACCAGGTGCCCCATGACCGTCTACAGCTGAATGTTGTTTTGTCCAGAGGTTCTCGACCTCACCTGTGACAAGCTGGCAGGGGGTGAGGAGCAACATGGAGCAATGCAAACACAGGGCAGATGCGTTCAGAGGTTTGTAGTAAGGGCTGGGAAAGGGAGGGAGCAAGCACAAGGAATGAGTGTTGCATTTGGTCTGTGAAGCGTAATGTATGAAGGCACAGTCCTATCTGGTTCAGTAATAAAATATGCATTATTTCAGTGTGCCTCTAATCTCTGGAGCTTGCTTTGTGGGTATGGCTGAAAAAAAGCATTGATTTTCATCACGAGTCCCAAACTACCTAGATTTCTCTGTAACTGACCTAGTAGCCTGGCCCCGGAATGAAACACAAGCAATAGCCCCTAGCAGTGGATTAGCGTTGCTGTTGGAGCAGCAAAACGAGCAGCAAAACACACCAACTCTTTTTCAGACATCATCCCCCAACACGTTGCCAGGAAAACTAAAAGCCAGGTCAAATGAGCCCCTCAGCTGAAACTCCAGAAGCTGCTCCCCTCAGACAACGCTCTTGAGTGGTGCTCATGCTGCCAGGATCAGGCCCTGAGCTTGCACAGGTGCTGCTGATGGGCAGCAGGAGCCCAGCAAGCAGGACAGTGCACTCATGCGTTGCCATGCTGTCCTCAGGAGACCCAAAACTCATATGCGCTTGCACCACCATGAGCTGGATGTCCCTGGAGGTAGGCAGCTGCAGTGCAAGTGGGGATTCTTCTACCATCAGCTACAAAATAAGAACAGCTCAGTGAGTAATTTCTTTAACCGGCAAGCTGAAGAGCATTAGTATCTCTGCGGTCTCAGCAGGTGGGAGTAGCACAGGACATGGAGCTCACTTTATCTCACTTTTTCAGGCTGTTTCCATGTGGCACGAGCAGAACGAGGAGTTCTGCCAGGTTTCTGTACAAGGGGCAGTATGTGAGTCAGGCAACGGGCAGCGAGTGAAAACAGCAAAACTGCCCTGCTCTTCCAGTTCACTCAGACTCTTTCTTCCACCAGGACATCGGCAAAATCTTGCAAAATAATTTCTTTAAGTGAATAGTTTAGGAAATTGTATTCCTATTCATTTCCTGCCTTCTTCTCATGGCCCGGTGTTATGCTAAGCTGCTGAGTTGTATTGCATTATTCTACGTTGCATGGTAATAAGAGGTACGTGGCTGATGCAATTTGAAATCCTGTTGCTAGTGATGCCTGAGATGCCGTTCTTTCAGGCAAAACGCTGTTCAGGTGACTAAGACTGTGGGCTTATTCCTAACATCTTTATTCTGTTTTTATTTGCATCAGCGGGAGTTTTACTTACATAAAGGTCTCTGAGTCTGGCTCCTGACCTCTGTAAGCGCTCAGCAGATAGGTTTCAGGCTCATAGGCCAGTTCTTATACAGACATGCCAGGAGCCCCTGCAAAGAGTAAAGGCAAAGCGCAAAAAGTTTTGAACTTTCTGTTCTACCTTCTCTGTCCCTCACTGGTTCCCCTGGTTGAACAGGCAAAGTGGAGTTTGAAAACTGTAATGCTCTGTTGTTTAGGTTGTATTTACTACCTGTTCTTGAGGTTCGTTTGGAGACACTACATCTCAGCTGACTCCACTCGTTTCCATCAATGTTTAGTCTGTTACACTGGGTAATGGCAGACTGCAGGTGGCTGTTGCTGTTGGGTATATGCTGTATAATGCATTATGTGCTACTGTGCCAACCCCGTAGGATATTTTTTTCTCCGTGGCATCTGGCATTGAACTTCATTTGAGATGTTCAGAGAACCTTCCGTATTTCGCTGGCTGCAGTGGCTACTTGTGCAAACGCGACAGAGGTGTCTCAGAGCAGCACCCAGAAAATGAGACACGCTTTTTTGTTAAAAGGCTGTTGCGAGTCACCCGCCTTGCACCTTACAAGGGTTTGGCAGGTCCTGCTGGGGATGCGCAGTGCCTGAGACTGTGCCCTGCTGGTTTTATATGGGTCTCTCTCTCCGCTGACGTTACTGATGTAACGCAGTGCAGAATCTGGCTTCAAAGTGGATGTAGCCTTTGCTTATGGTAGCAAAATCGTATTGGAGAAATGGTTTCTCATGTCTCTTTACCACTTTCCTGGAACTTAGTCCTTAAAGCAGAAAGCATGTGGCCACCTGAAAAGGATAATTTGTTTTGTAGAAGCGAGTGGATGGCAGCAAATGGTGGAGATTAACGACAGATGCGGCAACAGTGCTAGGATGCCATTTGCGGGTTCCCAGCAGAACTGCTGACCCGCAGCCACGCAGGCACAGGCAGTCCTGGGATCTCTCCAAGTGTCCTTTTTTGGTGCCACTCCTATATAATGACACATAGCTTTCATGACTCTCATCACTAGTGCTGTAAGCACATGAAGTATAAGTTAATTCTACTGTAACGTGATTATTAAATCCATTAATCAAAGGCAGGAGATCCGTAATTAACTTATTCTCCAGCATCAAGTAAATGAGTTCTACTGCGTGCTTTAGGAAAGCAATTGTTCACTTATGTGCAAAATACAGTGGGGCTATTAGATCATAAGGCTCTGTAATTGTATAATTAAATTATAAATTTTACATATTTTAATCATATAACATATGTATTTAAATTGTTTTCTTCATAAGCTTAAAATGAAGAATCATTATTTGGCTTTTTTTTTCTTTTTAAGCTTTTACATCTAACATGCAGGGGAAAAAAAGCAATAATGGCTGTCTGTCACCTGAAAGCTGACTGTTACCTTGTATGGCTTCAGCTAGGCTTTTGGTGACTCAGCTGAGACCTATTTCTAGCAGCAGCTGACTGTAGATTTTTGCTCTTTCACACCTCAGCATTGTCAGTGGTGACTGTAGATGTTCGAATTTTAATGTGGAAAGACAAGAGAAGGGGCTGCTAGCACTGTTCTAGCCCTGAATGGTTGGGTTCGATTTATGGAGGCTTACCGATTCCATTTCACACTAACGAACCTGTAAGTCCCTTTTTCACTAGCTAACCTTGGCTTCCAAGGGGCCAGATAGCTCAAGGGTTCTTTCCACATCTGCTTCACTTCTGTGCTATACTTTAAGAAAACCAAATTTCTGAAAGCTTTATAGTTTTACTGGAAACACGTTAGCCTTTTATCTAACAGGATAAACAGGAAAGTGATACTGAAAACATTTGGATAGTTAGCACTAGGGAGTCAAGTGTTTCCCTGAAGCCGTTCTTTTAAGAGGTGAGAGGTGCCTCCAGCCCTCCTCCTTGTAAGGGAGGGGGGCATGAAGGGTCTCCTGCCTTTTGCCTTAATTGTAGACAGGGATAACAGAAACAGGGTTTTGCCGAGACGCCAAGGTTTCCAGGTGGCATGTTTTACCATAGCAGAGGCCAGGTGAGCAAATGTTGCCTCTTGCTAAGATGCCCTTGCTAAAGATGCTGCCTTGCGTCATTGCAGAAAGGTCCAGTTTAATGCAGGGTGAAACAATTTGTGTGTCAAATGCAGTTGTTTTCTCCATTGACAGTGACACACTAACGCTAGCAGGTACTACAGACCTTCAAAGCCATCACAGCTCAGGGAAAACATACCAACCCTCTAAAAACAGGCAAAAGGGAAAAGAAGCAGCAAGGCACGTCTTGCATGTTCCAGCAGCTACAAGCAGCAGGAGAGAAATGGGGTGATGGGCTGATGGCAGGCGTGCCAGTGGCTAGAGGTGTCCGGGTGTACCTAGGATGCGACTCCCGGGTGTGACTCACACCTTCAGCAGTAGGTTTGAAGGCTGGCCTAGTCATCGCTGACCTGCAGCGAACACCTCCTAAGCGTTTGGAGAGGGGCCTGAAGATTGGAGAGGAAGAAAGAAAGAAAGAAAGAAAAAAGATGATGTTGGCTCTGGCCAATGTTTTGATGATGGCTGAAAAAAAAATAATGTTAGTTCTGGCCAGCGGCCACCAAAAGTCAGGCATGTTTGTGGGTATCTGTCCATTGGCTCCCCCCCGGAGAGACAGTGAGAGGAGACGAGGCACTGTTTGAGTCCAAAGGACCCTGGTGCCTCTAGCAGTTGCCTGTGCCAGCAAAGTTCTTAAAAGGACGAAAGCGCAGTGTTTCCTGGGGAAGCCAAAGGGAGAGAGACAACTCTGAAATTTGCAGACAGTGAATACAGAGCCGTTCTTCTTGGCAGCGCTGATGTTGACGGATAGGACAGTTTGCCTTGTCCAGTTTATATAAGAGCAGCTGATATAAAATGACTTTATTGTTGGATATTTATGAGAAGTTTCATTTCAAATAATATAGTTTTAGCCTCTGGCGGTGCTATGGTTTAGTCCTGTTATTACTGGGAACTAAATCTTTAGGATATTCTAACTATAACTGCAGGGCCTGCTTGATCTACCCAGCAAAGTTAATATTTTCCAAAGCAATGGAAACTTTATAACGGAAAGTCTTATTAGCAAAAACTACCTATCCCTAAAAGCAGCCAGAAAATCAGCAGATCAGGCACAGAGAGGAAACTTTATGGATTTTCCTCCAGTTTCACCTGGTTTCTATCACATAGCAATACTGGAAAAAGCACTGTTTCTGTTGCAGGGAGCATACAGATAGATTGCAGAGGTCCTTCTCTAGGAAAACAACCAGCAACCAATTTCTGTTATAAAGCAAAATGCTCCCTGCTTGTCCCCACTGCACGTGGATCTTGCATAAAACACTCGTCTCCTGAGGGAGACAGATAGGATTCACCTCCAACGCCAGATCCTGCACCCGGGCCAGCATTTTTCTGCGAGCTATGCAAGGGAAGGCCTGAGCAGCAGGCACTAATACCCCCCCCTCCATTGACACTTCCGAGGCCATATTTTTGAAGCAACTAATTCTTCCAGCTGATTCTTCCAAAAAGCCTATCGCTTGGACAAGCTCAAAATGACCCAGTAGAGATGCTGGAGAAGACAGCAGCTATCTGCCTTCCCACCACTACAGTCATGGGTTAGGTTAACCCTTCCTGAGCCCGCTGGTGGTTTGGCTGGAACTGTTCCCAAATTTAACACTTCTAACAAACGTTGACGTTCACCTGCGACCCGAGAGCTGAAATGAGAGATGCGCTGTGCCACCCAGGCGGAGGCGACGTGCAGGTTGCCTGCGGGAGAGGATGTTGTGCTGGCTTTGATGTGGGAAGGTTTGTGCATCTGGGAGTTAAGCAGCTGCGAGAAGACGGGAGGAAGCGTTGGGGCGAGCAAGCGCAGCCTGAGCGGGGCTGGGGGACAGCCCTCAGCCTGGAAGAGGGGCTGGGAGCTGGAGCGCAGCCGTTGCCTCTTGCTGCGCGAGTCATGCTGCGTTCAGGGCTCTGTGCGTCGTCTGTAAACAAACAGGACCGCATCCAAGAGCGCCTCGGATGGCCCCCCCTTGGCTCTCGGGCTCGTGCCTTTGGTCAGAAGGACTAATATCCTGGCAAGATCATTCATCTAAACACTTGGAGCGTTTAAAAACAATAAAATAAGTGGTGCACCGGTATCACAAATGCCACGTCGTGCCTGCGCGAGGATAAGGCTTGTCTAGGGAAACTTGCTACTCCTATCGAAAAGCAAAGCGGCCTCGTGCCAGCTTTACTTTCTGCGGAGGAGATGGGATGAGGGCCTGAGCTCAGCCCTCCCACGTGCAACCGCTCAAGGGGCATCTTTTGCTGAGGAGTGCCAGCATGACAGCAACTTCCTTGAAAATACTGCAGAGATGAGGAGGACTGATGCATGTCCAGGTCTCACTTCTCCCAGAGATTGCTCCTCGGGCCAGGAGGGCCTACTGCAGATTGCTTTTCTGCCGAGGAGACACACTTAGGAGTCTCGGTCTGCTCCAGCTGCAGCATAGCTGGAGGTGCCGAACACAGACATCTCACATACACTGCAGGTCGCGGTGTTTTTGCGTAAAATGCTGATCTACTTGTGCTAACGTAGATGGCTGAAAGTACAAGCTCCGTCCGGAAGAGCTGAGCTGGTCAAATCCTCATCAGATCACGGGAGTCTAAATTTGCATTAGAGGCTTTCCCCCTATGTGACTGCCTCGGTTTATACAAAGTCCTAGCTGAAGAGCAGCCCTTCGTGCTGCAGAGGCGCGTTGCTTTCGCTGTCTGGGCTGAGCGAAAGGGATGCTGCTGCCTTGGAGCACGCGGCAGCCGAGCAGTGACCGACTCCTCTCCTGCCACGGCACGTGGCCAGGGCAGAGCCGCTCCTGTTGCAGCTTTTGAGCTAGAGCTGGTGGACTGTAGCAAAAGACAACTAAAAGTAGCAAAACATCTCTGGAAAAATCTGAACAGACAGTACAAAACCAAGATGTATTATCTTTTTTCCAGGAAAAAAAAAATTTCCATTTCTAAAGCAAGGCCCTGCAGGTGGGCATTTTTTTTTTTTTAAACCAGAAAAAGTAAGGGCTGAACAAGCCTTAAAATCCTGGCGTGGTGGGAGGACTTGGGTCTGCAGCAATGGTCAGAGCCGCCTGCACAGGCTGGCCCGACCTTCAGGGTTTTCATTCCATGTCATTCAAAGTTTGGTGAATCGTCTCGCGGGCCTCCGGGTCCAACAAAAACAAGCAGAGTGCCAGATTATTAAAAAGCAACATGTTTTGTAATGTAGTGGAACTGAAAAAAAACAAAAATCCAAACAAAGATATGCTATTTCCATCCAAATTTCTCTTCTAGTAGAGCTTTGGGTAAACAACGGAGCGACTCTACAGGGCGACTGAAAAATAAAAAGCACACACTAGACTGGAAAAAAACCAAAATCAGAGCTGACTTTTGGATTCCTGGACTTGCCAAGGGGCACGTTGTGGGGCTGGGTCCCCGCGCAGCTCGGTGCTCAGCGGACAGAGCTGCCCAGCCGAGCCAGCGACAGCTCTGTCCCCTGCAAGGCAGGATGCAGGCCCTCCCCATGCCGATGCTCTGCCTGACTCTGAAAATCACTTTGGTTTCACAACTGTGCCCTCGTACACGCGTCTTTGCTGAGGGTCTGGGATCTCTATGAAGGACATTGACATTACACAAAAGCCTTCCTGAAAAAAAAAAAAAAAAAAATCCATTCCTGCAGCCATGTATTGAATTTGCTTTGCCTGCGTTTCCTTTCCCTTCTCCGGTCACAATTCATCACTCTGTTGTTAATTTAGCTTACTAGCAGACACGCTCACCCAAACATTACCTCTGTGTGAACGCTCCCAAAATATCAATTTCTGGATTGCAGTCATTAGTATCTGCGCTAATCCAGCCAAAAAAATAAGACATTACACTGCCTTGTGTGTCCTAGCGAAAGCAGCTTTGCGTTTCGATACAGCATTTCAAGTCAGTACACGATTCCCTCGGTGAGTTGCTAGCAAATAAGACGCACTTAAGATGAGTCCCGAACCACAGGAACTTTCAGGAAAACCACACAGATCTCAAAAGGGGAGGGAGAAAGAAATAAAATGCATCAAATTATTCATTACAGACTTAACGCTCACCTCAGATTAACAGTAAGCCATTGTCTGATCCCAAGTGTAGCAACAGATCATAATTTAGAACAGCTTTTATTCTTCAGTGACTAGAGCAGTTATTTCAGTGAGAAACTTCGGAGACAACCTGGGCCAATTGCTACCACTAAAGAGTCTTTCTTCATAAAGACGCAGCTTTCTAGCTGTCTGTTCGCTGTGAAAATAAACTCAGTAGGCAAACGAGAGTGATTTCTGCTACCAGTGCAACAAGTAGGTTTGAGGTGGAGTTAACCTTTTAAAAAATGCAGCGTATTCCTTGCAGCAGATGGTAGCGCTTGCATATACAAATACCTTTTGGAAATGATAATGTAAACCACATGCCTTGAAACAATGGGACTCCTGAGCTGAATCCCTTGTCCTCCTGTAAATGAAAACTGTGACTCCTCCAAGTTCAGACCGGAGGCTGCTGTGGCAGCACAGCCCTCTGCGGTGCAGCTGCTTCATATTTTAAAATGGATGAATGAATCCCCAAAATGCTTTCTGCTGCTCTAGCTCGGCCACTTTTGGTACCTGTACTAGCTGGGATAACTCTGTGTAGCGCGCTAGGAGGCTTTATATTCCTCTGCGTTGCAGGAGATGCAAGCATCACAAGGTCGCAGCACTACCTTGAAAGCTACTCAACGTACCCGTTACTGCTTTGCCACTATAAAAAGGAGCGAAGGAGAGGCGAGCGAAGGAACAGAACGGAAACGAAAGGAAAAGGAAAGAGATTCTAGAAGTTGGGGCTTTAGGAGTCATGCGGTGTAAGGAAACGTTACAGCAGGTGAGAACATCGCTGCAAAGCAGAAGAATTCTCTTCCAAAAAAAAAAAAGAAAATTAAAAAAAAAGTCATTCTCTCCCTCCATACATTCCCCTTCTGCAAAACAAACCGGCCCCACGGGGGACAGTCAGGAGCAATGTTGGGTTGTCTCGGTCCTGTGGTTTGTCCAGATCTGTGATGCTAAGCTCCCTCAGGTCCACGGGAGGGACGCGGTCAGTGGGATGGGAAACAGCTCCCAGGTCGGGGCCCCTCGACCCCGAGGCCAGGGCTCTCCCCGTGAGCGGCTGCTACTCAAAACACCTTGTGTCACGCGCGAGGCTGGGCCCGTCAGCCCTTCCTGTGCAGGCCTTACCTGGAGCTTTGCTCGCGCGTGCAGCCTACGCGATACACACCATTTCTCTGTGGAAAAAGCTGCTTTTCAGCTGGTGTCTCTCAACAGCTCCTCTTCTCACACGAGCAACAGGGAAGCCACGCTGCACTCCCGACCGGACATGAGGGCGCTTGAACTCAGTGGCGCTTCTAGATCACGCTGGAGAACCCCCGAGTGGGACAGGACAGGCTCAGGACAGCACACGGCGTCAATGGGACCACGTCGAGGAGGCTGCAGTGGCTCGTGAACCTCTCGCTGCCGCCTGCCAAGCCTCACAGTGGGCCCAGGGCAACAAACTGCTCCACGGACCTGCAAAGCTCGGTTTCAGCCCCTCTGACATGCTTGAGGTACCTGCAGCAGGATGGAGCCCAGGGCACTTTGTCTCTTACTCTCCGAACCTGGTGCTTGCTGAGGAGCATTGAAACGCCTCGGGACCCCACGTCGTGTGTTACAGCAGGACCACCTGGGCAGACGGGCACCTGGGAGACGTGTTATTTAGGAAGCAGTGAAGGCCATCACTGAAATGAAAAATGGGATGTGGGAGCAAACGAAGCATGATTCCACGCTCTCCCGATTTTACTTATTTATTTATTTAAGTTAGATGTTTCCCTGGCCAACCCAACAGCTTTTTAATAATATTCCCCCCATAAGGTGTCTGAAAAACCCTACCCTTTTTTCTCCCTCCCACCCTCCTCGCAGTTACCAAAATCAGCAAAAAACCAGGACAGAAGGAGCTGAAGCCTTTCAGGACAACGTGCTGCTCACCAAGTGGGGTCAGTGCAGACCATTTCAGTGGACAGAGGGTTTCTTCGACCAAGTCAGGAGCAACTTCAAGGCAGAAGTTATAGCAAAAGCTGCACAAGATACTAGCAAGCCTTGACCCTGGCAGCCCATACCCCTTCCACTACAGTCTACAGCACAGTTCCTTTTGTTATCGTTAATATTTGACGGCCGGGCTGGAACACGCAAGGGCATTTTAGTTGGGTTTTAAAGAAAAAAACTGACACAGAAAGAGGCAATGATTTTTCTTTTTTAATAGAGGATCTCTCTGGGGGGCTTGTGTTCATATCACAAACATTCACTTTATTACATTTTATGGAACAGAGTTTAAATGCCAGTATATACAAGCCAACATTTCATTATTGGAATTTGTGTTTATTCACTTGCCATTGTCAGTCTGTTCGCCTTTGTCTTCTGGTGCTGCTCTTTATAAAATCTATGATTTATGAATATGTGACTTAGATCCTTCACAATACAGTGTGGTGAAGTGGTTCGATAAAAAGTTATTAAAGTTAAAAAAAAAAAAAATCTATACAGTTTCCCATGCTTTGCCCACTTTCTACAGCAAACCCCAGTCAGAGACTCCTCTACTAAGCAAACGCCGTGTGCATGACTGCATAATATAAAATACACGCTGAGAGGCTTTGCTCAGCCAAAACTCCTGCTGAACAGCAGCCACTGCTGCCAATTGCAATTTTGCTTTCACAAGAACTGCAGGATTATGCCCTCAGCAAAGTTATGAAAGTTGCATAGACCAAAAAGAGGAAGGAAAAGAGTCTACCATGAAAAGTTCATTTTAAATCAGGCAATTAGGACTTTTCCAGTAGCCTAAAGATACACGGTACCAAGTGGCGTTGGGTTCCCAAGCGTTCGAAGGGCGCGCGCCACGTATTTAACTCATTTCTAGAATGAGGCCATCAGTCCTGCTGATTGCAGACTAAGCAAAGCAGACTGGCAGTTCCCAGGACCCACTTAGACAATGAATTTCTGCAGAAATAACACGCTTTTAGCCTAAAATAAAAGCAGAGCAAGGAAGAGGTCAGAGAAGCTGCAAGCAAGACTGGCATGTCTGAGCCCCGCTGGTGAGATGCAGAAGGGGTTGCCAGCCCAAGGCAGGGACAGGGACCTCTGGCAGGGCGGCAGTCAAGCCAGAGAACCGCCTATTACTTTTGCTACAGGACGCTGCTTGCTTCCCACGTGGCATAGACCTGTTCTGAGCATGAGACAAGACTGGGTGAATTGACAGGATGTGGTTCAGCTAAATCCGAAATTCCCTTTGCTTAGGCACGGCTGGAAGATGGGGTTAGCAGACCTAGGCAAAACATTAACAATTTAGCACAAGTAAGATAAGCATTAAACCTAAATCTTTTTTCATACAACAACCAAAAAACCCTTCCAACCGAAACTTAAACCCAGGGTATTAAAAATATTTAGATACCTTAAAAGCATACTCAGTATTTTTAGAGCGTCATTTGCTTTCAGCAGGAACACAAAAACATTGTCACAACAGTTTTCTCAAGGTGTTCCTGAGACAGGAACAGAAAGCACTTTGAGCCAAGGCCTGCAAAGGTCTCATTTAAAGCAGTAGTGCGTCTGGTTTACAGACTGAACTACCTTGACAATAGGCCTTCTTTCCCAAGCAGAGCACACCAGGCAAATCTTGCTCAACAAGAAGGCGTGGTCAACAGTTGGACTGACCTTCTAGTATAATATTTTAATGCACAACTCTGTTTAGTTTATAGCTTCTTCCTCTTGGCTTGGTCGAGGTGTTTGAGGTATGCATGGAGTTGGCGCGACTTTTCACTTGAGCAGACCATTACCCTTTATAGAAAAGCTTTGCAAAGGTACTGTGTAAAGACAACAAACTGTCTGTTTCAAGCCAAATTAATCCCTTGCATGTCAGGTTTTTGCCTTTCCCATTTTTCACTGGAGGAATCAAACATACAATTCGCAAAAGGGCTGGAATCTAAAATCACTCCTTTCCGTTCCCACGGCACCCTTACCACTCAGTGTCTCTCACACTTTACTGAGAAACGCGTGCTGTGCCCCAAAGTGTTTTTGGCATGCGCTACTTGTCACCCACCTGCGTGTCAAAAGGAGCCTGTACATATGAACCAGGTTTGCCAGAAAACTAGTACATGCGGCGATACCAGGAGTGCAATTTTTTTGAGCAGGAATCTGGGGCAGGTACTTACCGCATCAGCTACGCCAAGAGGCTAGAGCGAAAGGCCGATTTGGATCATCGTACGTTGGTCTGCACCCAGCAGTACTGCTGATGCTCCACCACAGAAAAGACGGGAGGACAAGCTGGCTGCTCTTGCATATGGCTAGCAAGAAACAGGAGCAGCGAGAGCAGGAGGAGATGCTCTCCAGTGTGAAAGGTGACCTATGAAAACGTGGAAGGTGGCTGAATCTGCTTGACTGCGGCACAACAGTAACCAGCAAAACAGGCAGAGTACGAGAGCTGGGTTACGAGACAGTGCTGCTGCCCCTATTTCCTGCTCCCAAATAGCTGGAAAAAACCCCGAGCTCTGCAAATAGCTATGAACAGCCCTCCGTCTGTGTCAGAGCTGGATCCTTCAGTGAGCACGGATTACCCCAGTAAGCCTGCCACTCGCTCCAGGCAAGCATATGACTGCGCTGATCCCAGCACCCCCAAAATTTTTGCTCTGGCCCTACACTACCCTGGGACAGGGAAGTGCCATTGGGCAGGGGAACCGTTCCTCTCTACGCACCGCATCCTGCCGCCTTTGGCCTCAGCTGCTTGAACAGAGGAGCCATCAAGACAGCACGGTCCCTCTGTCACTGTTATCTCTTGCAAACACAGAATAACATTGATAATCCTACATCGTCATGGAGATCTAAACTAGAAGGTTGCAACCTGTTTCAGGTAACCAGGGTAATTTTGCTAACTCTGGTGCTTAGTAACCTGCCGCATGTGGTCCTACACACCCATCTCCAGTGCAGATGAGAGGCTGGACGCTGAAATGAAAGGCAGGTACAAGCATAGGCGCCCAGCACAGAGACTCAGCTGAGCAGGCAAGAGCCCAGGGTCAATGTCACTGCTGCTGAAACACCAGGGTTTTGCATCTCACATACCCACGTTCTTCTGCTTCACATCCCAGGAAATACAACAGAGCATTTTGTTCACGTTGGATTCACTGAGGTTAGATACCAAGATGCCCCCTGGCAGGATTCCTGTTCTGCTGAAGCGGGAGAACCAAACAACCCACTTCTAAAAATAGAGGTAATAAGCCCAGTAAAACACATTGACCAACATGAAGAACAAAGGGAAAAGCAATTTAGAGTAATGGTCTACATTGCTGGGGTTCTGAATAGTGAAATAATTGATAATCCTGTGCATTTTGTTTCTCAAGACAAATTTGATTTTCTCATGAGTTTTCATGGTCAGGTCACTGCAGTTGACATTATCGCTAGAAATCTCAATGCTTGTGAAGCTGATTTTCCGCTTATAGCTGGTGATGGAGCTGTTGAGGATGTTGGTGATGTTGACTTCTTCCATTTCTTTAGTAAGTTCATTGGCAGGCCCCTAGGAAACAGTAGTATGCAGTTAACTTGGGGCTTGGCTTCTACCGTAGAGGAAAAGGGCTTGGTGCACAGAGAGACCATAAGGATAAGGATACAAGCACACAGCTTCATCCCTTCCATTGAAAACTTCAGTATTTAAATCTGATTTTCAACTGCTCCCTATTTCTACAAGTTCCAGATAGGCCTATGTTTCCACTGTATTTCTAGTGGGATCTCAAGTTCTTTGAGCAAGTCTCACTGTTGAAGTTGCTGAGCAACCCAACATCTATCTCCTGCAAGACATTCCCCCTTTTTACTGGTCGGACAAGCCTGCTCTTAGAGCTGCAACACATTGCCACTGCTAAACATCAGCACAGGGGGACCTTCTGCACCTAATGGCTAGCAACCTAATGCCTAGGGAACTCGCAGATGATGTGGAAACCTCTTTCCTCTCTGACAGGTTTTGGACCCTCTGTGACCACTAGGCTATAGACATGCTTGAATAGTTACTTGCTCCCACTGAAGGAGAGTAGTTTCAGCAATTCACCCTCTTTGACAACCCCCTGAGAACACCATATGAACTGGCCATTGGCACCAACTTCTGGGAAGGGAAAAATAAGGGTTGAGCCCTCCTCTGGCAGAGGTAATTACTTTCTGGTCATATGTCCTAATCACAGATTTACTGCATAAAAGAGAAATGTGTGTTATACTGGCTCTTCCTTTGGTTGCATTTTGAGAGGAACAGCGGTCCACGCCTCGTTTTGGGAAAGATAGAGAGAACCACCTAACTACTCGAAACCCCATGCGGAGCAACAGTTTCCTTTCCTGTAGCCCAGAACTTGGAGAGTCATTCTTGTGCTCCCCTGCATGTTCACTGATGGGGGTGGCCAAGGCTGGTCCTGCAGGACATGTGGCCTACTGTGAATTCATGTTCCAAGGTGCTTCATGCTCTCACACATCAGACAGGAGCTCAGCTCAGTGCTACAGACCCTATTCTATTGGTCAGCTAAAGTCCCTTCCTCAATGTGGTCTTAAGAAGCTGGCATGACTAACAGCTAAGGCTGTTACTCCTTTGGTGGCTCAGAGACCCAGAGGTCTAGCATTATTCATGACTAACAATCCTATGCTTGTTACACACAAAGCTTTAGATTTACGGACAATTAAGGGAAGCAGCTCTTACAGTACCCATAACAGGAGGGCCATCTTATTCACCTAATGGAGGGCTAATTGTTGTTGATCCAAGATAGCTATGCTTATTAAGGTAAACCAGGCCTTACCTCTTGAGGTGCTTTAGCTGCACATTTTTGTGATGAGCTGTAGTGAGCCACTGCATATTCCACAAGGGCACCAAAGATGAAGCTGAAGCAGATGCCGAGGTAAACATCAATGGCCTTAATAAAACAGTTGGTTTTTGAAAGCGAACTTCGTGAGCCGATCATCAGAGTTGTCATGGAAAGCACTGTCGTTACTCCTTGGAAAGCAGAAAAGGAAAGTCTTTCGCTTGAGGACACTTTGGAAAAGGCTTGGCCGACCCTTTTGCACACGGTGCCACCCTCTATTGCTAACCAAAAAGAGCGCAACAACTTCTATCAAATCCTCACTGTCCATCAACTAAACTGCTCTTGTAGCACTAGCTACCCTGTTGGCACAAATGGGATTCTACTGAGAAGAGCAACCGCAGAGACACAGGACTGTAGGAAGCTGGGCCTTGACACGGGCTTTCTCCTCCTTTTGCAGCTTAGCTCCAAAAGGCACTGGGCTCCTTTTTTTGCCTTCAGTAAGGAAGCCCAATCCTCCCCAAGCTTGTTATAGAGAATGGGGGCTCTGTCCTCTGCTGTGAATCTGCCAAGGCCCTTGACCATATGCAGCTCTACAGGTGGGGAGATGTGCCAATCACAGCATTTCGTCCACTCTTCGTACTTCCAGTCCAGCTCTTTGCCTCAAGTAAAAGCAGAACGTGAGCAGACCATTTTATGTACCGCTACAGAGCAGAGAGCTTAAGAAAACTACCATTTACGCAACCATCAGAGGCTCCCCTGCCTTCTTAAACCTTCTCCCTTCGTAGGCGATAACTCACCAATGCAGGTTCTCGCAGGGACTGAATCCAGCGTGATCCAAAAAGAAACCCAGGACAACATGACGAGCAGAGTAGAGGGAACGTAGGTCTCCAAAATGAAGTAAAGGACATTCCTTCTCAGCTCAAACTGCAGGATCAGTCGTGGGTAACTGCCTATTCATGAAAGGAAGAAACGCAGTGAATATGGGATTTCCAAGGACCTTCTAACTGAAATTCAGACACCCTAAAACCAAACCTTCCAGCTGATGTGTATCAGCAAGCTTCACTGACATCGTGGGAGATGCATTACATACACAAGCTTGACTTCTTGCCTGAGCGGTCTTACTTATCTAACACAGCCTAGATAAGAGGCCAAATATGCACAGTGCTGGTAGGCAAGGGGATTCAATTAGGCAGAAGATACCTATAACAATATGTGGCTTTCAAGAGGCTCCTGAACTTACTCCACAGCGGAAATATATTATTCCGGGATCTTAGCTCACAGTGCCGAAGGGCTGATACCTTCATCTGTTCTCAGATATTCAGCACAGCATATTTTTCCCAAGAAGCACTTTGAAGGAGCATTGCCAAATACAGTCCTATGTGATGGCTGAGATAAACAAAAGATTTTCTCGTGACTTCAGCAGCCTCTGACTCACATCCCAAAGCATCCTGTATTCATTAGCAATTTGTGACCCAATGTATTCAATTAGTAATTTGTGATCTTTCATACTGTGCTTAAAAACATTAAGTCAGATTAATCTATATTTTAGATTGGTTTGTCATGATACTGACATAGGAGTTCTGGGGTTCGATTGCAAGTATTTTCAGGAGACGTTTGTGGTGTTTAAACAATAGTTCCCTTTGAAATGTAACAACAAAACCCATGTTGTTCTTGTGCTGTGCATACTACAATAAACAACAAGATGTTGTTATTTTTAAAACCTGGTCATTCTAAGAAAGTTTTGTCCTCTTATATAGTGTCCGTGATAGCACAGAAGAATTTTTACACTGATGATGAAAAAGACATTGAACTCTTGATGTACAAAGGGATCTTATTCCATCAAAACGTGGCAGAATTGTCATTTAGAAACAAGAGTACATTTAAAAAAGTTAGTTTTGCGCCCATTTATTGTAAATTCGGCTGGGCTGGCTCCCTGCAGTGTTTATAGTTTGCAGACCTGGGAGGAAGAGAGAGGGTTTATTAAAGTATGTGTGGAGAAGGAAAGCATTAAAAAATATTTTTAAAAAATATATCAAGTGAATGCAGTGTATTAAAACCTGATTAAAAATCTTTCCATAGATTTCCATCTTCCATAATATCTTGATTACAACTGATTAGGTTTCACCATCTAGTTATCTCTTTTGCTAAGATTAAGATTCGCTAAAGACTTTGGGGGTTCTCGAGTCCAAAAGTGCAGCTCTGTGGAAGGGGAGGGGGGACGCTGCAAAGCGCTTTTCTCGCGACTCTCTGTCACTGCTTCACCTGTTTCCTGCTGGGACTTGGAGACGAAGGTGTAGTAACGCTCCACCGTGTACTGAGAGAGGCGCAACTTTTCTATGCCATGGACCGAGTCATTTCCTCTCAGCCACGTGAACACTACATCATTTTCATCGTACCCCCCTAGGGAGAACATAAAGAACCGTATTACTGTGGTGGCCCCGTAAATGCCCAGCTGCTGCCCTGCCCTCCCTTCTGTGTGGATGCAGAAATGCGATATAGTCATCGTAGGCTCAACAAAGCCCCTTTTACTCCTTTGGGCTGCTGGTGGAAGTTGGCTATTCTTCTGTGTCTGCATTTTTTGTTTAATCACTTGAATAGAAACATGCACCACTGTGAACAGTGGACAACATGCAACTCTGCGGAGAATCTGTTCCAATTATTTACACTGGTCATTTCAATTTAAAAATATTTTAACACCTTCAGAGATAAAATTCTTGTCATCCTCAGTTTGATTACATGCAGTAGCAAAAGAAAACTACTGAGAGGAACAATCCTGGAGCATAGTTTCTTCAGCCACGAGAGGAAGAACAGGAAGAACAGTGGTTAAAAAGAAGAATCCAGATCCCTGTTAGCCCCTTACCACAGAGAAGCAGCACATTTCACTGGACCACCTATGCAAACGTCCTAAAATACCAGAAAAGGCATTTTTGTGTTCAGCTGGGGAACAGCTTGGCACTGAGACCTCTCTGCAGGTACAATCTGGGCTATTCTGCCTGAACATGGGATTGCCCAGAGCGCATGGATCGCCTAAAAGCAGCTTCCTCCACAAATCGTTCCTCCTATTCCTGAAGGCTTTAGTTACTGAGGACAAATAACATGCATCCCATGTTTAGATAACTGCCCCAAATATTGGGACAGATGAGATCAAGCGTTCCAGCAGTATCAGTAAGTCCCATTTCTGGTGGCTGAGTAATTGCCTCCCAGAATGCAAATAATGACAGAATATGACCTCAGGTTAGACTGAGGGATACCCTAAAGCTTGTATTCAGACACCAGTAAGCCATTCACTTAATTTAGGAAGCTAGCCCATCAATCTCCCTAATTTGATTCTTTTATTAAGTGCCTTTCTTTGAGAAAATGAGTAGGGACGCGTTTATGCTGATAACCTATTCATCCTGGTAGAAGGCATAGGACACAGTTGCTCTGTTTTGATCTAATTGGTGTTTTCTTATTAGACACAAATTACCAGAGCTTGAGTTTGATGAACTCTTCAGTTAGGTGTCCAGGGTCTGAATCTCTGCCTAGAATCCAAAGTAAGTGACTTTTCAAAGCTTCTAGACAGTTTTATAAATTGTGGTTACTCAGGAAATTTTTATAATAAATGATAGATTGTTGTTAATTCATCTGGCATATATTCAAATAGCATTATTTCTGGGCACTTATCCTAATGAAACCTGCAGTGAGCAATGTGCATATAATTTCATTGGAATTATACAACAACTGCACATGATGCAAGACCCAATCACTTTTAAAACAACACAAGCTACACTTCGGCAGAAGAGGCCAATCATCATCGTTTCAGGAGCTATTCTTTGTCATAAAGTTAATCATGGTGAACTAATACAATTTTAATGTGCAAATAGCATGTGCTTCCACAGGTGCTTCGTGCTGCAACCGCAGAAGTTAAAATCTGGTCATTTCAGAATTGAATTTTAGATGTTTCCTTTTGTGACATGAAATGGGAGATGGTTGCTTCCTCATTTCAGAGCTTCACAGATGAGCTCACAAGAACAGCAGCGGTGTTCTTGCTGAGCTCCTGTGTAAAATCGCTTTGGTTTCCTACGTTTTCCTGGAGTCTTTGCATTTATTTACCTGTTATCGCTTCTTAGCGAGTTTTGCCATGGTTGAACTTTTAGTTCAACTGAGAGCAGACCTCACTGACTATTCCTTTTCTTGAGATTTCTAAGGCTAAGGCTTCTCATGAATTTCTGTTGATGAGCGTCCCATCATCTGCGTTACTGTAACAGAGCCCTCATAGAAAAACTTATACTGCAGAGCTAACTTTGGCCTTAGTTTCAGTTCACTGGTTTCACAGGCGTATTCAATTCCTCTTCTAGTAAGAATAATCCTTCACGCTACCTTGTTCATGCTCGTACAGCCAGTGGCTGGGTACTGTAGCTGCAACAGGTGTTAATGCATGTAAAAATGTGAAAAGTTGTTCGCTACTGTACTCCACCCCATGCACTGATCCCACAGGCTGGTTTTGATTAAGTGGTATGTGCAAAAGGGAGTGAACTGGGAAAAAGAGCAGCCTTATTTAACCCTTTATGTGCAAGGCTGATCTACCCACTCTTCAATAAAGGTATGACTTATTACCACCCTACTTCTATATAAATTGCACAGCGACAGGACTCCTCTAAGCCCTGGGTTAGAGCATAAGTGTTTCAAGAACGATGAGGGAAAGTTCTTTTCTTTTGGAAATTAGTATTTGCAGGAACAGAAGGCTATTTCGGAGGCCCTTGCGGTCAGTCCAAATATTCCAGACGCACATTTACATAGGAATAAACAAATTTCAAGCAAAGTCAGGTTTCTTTAGAATATTATACTTACAGCTTTCGAGTTGCAGTCTGCACGTTTGTGTGTCCATGGGATATTTTGACAGGTCCATGTTACAAGCAACGGTAGTAGTAATTCTGTACGAGGAGAAAGAACGCCAAAGGTTGCAATAAAACCATGTAATGGAATATCTCTATTTTTCATAGCAAACTAACCCACAAGGATTCTGCTCTCTCATTCAGATCATTTTGACTTATGAAATGAATGGACTGATATAATCAGAGAGACCTCTCTTTGGGAGAACATACTCTCAGCAGCCACACTGATGAAAATTCAACCTGAGAATTGAACCTGGGAATTGCTGGGTGATTTAATACAGATTCACATTTTCAACTGCTAGAGTTTACACCTCTGAAGAAGTTACCACAGGGGCAGAGTAACTCTCCGCACACAAACTGTGGCCTGCTCCAACTTGGAGGGTAAATGAGATAGCTTATAGCAACCTTACTTTGCGCTTGAGGTAACTAGGACACACATAGTTACGCTGAGCTGAAAAGAGGTATTGTCCCCAGGCATGCTAACACAATCACACCGCACATTTCGGCAGTGACATTTACAAAATAGGCCTTTTGCTAAAGAGCAGACATCATCGCTATGTGGCACTGGTTAAGCAAATGGTTTCCTACCATCTGTTAAGCTGTTACTGTTCCCTCCCCCAATCTACCTGACTCTACCCATCTTGTCCCCTGCAGCACTGAAACTTGAGAGCTTTCTGAGCAGGCACTGTCCTACATACATAGCTTGTCTGGCACAGACCATGATGGGGAATCCTGATCCTTGTTGGCGTTTCTAAGCACCCAGGACTGTGGGTAATGGATCAGAAGAGCACTGTCAGAGCTGCATGGTTGACCCCAAACTCCTTACCCACAACACTTCGTATCTGCTCTAGTCCAGCATATTTCTGGAAACCATCAATAGTTTTCTGAACCGTCATCATCAGCAGAGCCCAGAAGTGGAGTTACCTTAAGGCGTACAGGATGGTCCCATTAGAGAATAGTCTGATGAGGCGATTCCCCACTGTCACGTCATGCAGGAAGGACCTTTTGGACTCTACAATGTACGTGTCGGGCACCCAGAGCAATTCCACCAGGCGAGCATCCAGCGTGAAGCTCTTGTTGCCATGGAAGACCAACCGGGGGTCCGTCCAGCGCTGCCGCAGATAGATGGTGGCTGTGTAATCCTGGGGGAGAGAGGAAAACCTGTGAAAACGCATATCCAGAAGACCCACATGGCATTAGCCTTGGGTATGTCATGTGCCACGAGAGGCAAAACATATATTTAATACACTGGATTTCAATAACACATCAGAAAGACTTCAAATGCACACAGTAAGGCTAACAGATTTTCACTACAACTTTATTTACTATAGTAAATGACGTTTCCCCACTAACACTTAGATTTAAAACTGACATGAGAAAGTATTGTAATTGGTATTTTTTCTGTCCGTTTTGCAGGCAAGAAAACAGATGGGGACTGCTCACACACAGCTGGCTTGGCTGTCACCCCACAAGAAGGCTATAGCTGAGTTGGTAGTTTCTGTGCTGGACACACAAGAACATATGACAGGTGTCTCAGGCAGATCCTATTCTCCTCTCTTATAAAATGAAAATGAAGCCACCTACCATGTCACTCTCAGATATACTGGAAATACTTGCGACGTCCAGACTCATTGCAATTTGAACAGGTTCTCCTGAGGAGGGAAAGAAATGCTTAAGTGGAGAGAAGGAAAGAGGAAAAGGAACACTAAAACCACTGAGGACCCTGTGTAGCACCGTCACAGCTCTCTGCCTCCCTGTACTCGATTATGCCATTTCTAAAACTGCAGCAGCCCAAAGCGCTAGACTACATGTCAGGGAGCTAGATGGCTTCATAACACAAAATAAAGTTTTCACTTGCTATGTTGTTGGTGGGGCTAGGCTTCTTTATTTGGTGGTGGTAGCAGAGAGCAGATACTCATCACCACTAGCTATGAAGATCAGCAGGTAGAAAAGCAGCATTTCAGTGGCATTTGCCCAGAGGAAACAAGGGCCATTTTATCCCTTGTCACCCAGTGTACAACATCCATACAATGGCAAGAACGTTAAGTTTGTACAGAGTATTTCTCATATGTAGCTCTCAGAGCACTCTCCACCAGCAGGTACCAATCAGCATTCCTGTTTCTCAGGGAGGAAATCTAAGAGGCAGAGAAATTTGGTGATTCCTGTGACCAAGCACTGGGATAGAGGCAGAAACAGACCCAGGATCCTGCCTGGTGGCCTCTCTAGTTACCTACAGCCCTCATCCTTGTTGCTGCTTTGGCTTCTCTCTTGTACAGGCTGAAGCAGTAGCTGCTAAGGAGCTACAGAAAGGCTCTCCTGCACCTTTCAGCTGGTCAATGAATCTGAGAGAGTGGGATTTGGTACCTAGAGTCCTTGGGAGGACACCTGCAGAAACTGCCGTGGCCCACAGCTTTACAGGAGTTACCAAGCTTTTGGTCTTTGCCCAGGCACATCAGAAGCCCCATCACATGGTCTCGCTGGCCAGTGCTGGCCTGGGCTGCAAGACAGCCCACCTCTGGGTCACTGTGTCTTGGCCCTATGCGTGGGAACGTGGCGCCGACTATCCTTGAGCTTGGAGGTACCATCTGCAGCCATTGCTTCAGTGGCAGCAGATGTAGTCCCAAGGATGGGTGTGGGAGGACTATCATTTCTGTAGGCCTGATGGTAAATCACATGAGATTATACAGTGAAAGGGAAGATTGCAGCAACACAGTCTGCGGAGCAGCTTTGCCAAAAAGGCCCTGGGTGTCACAGCAGGCAGCAAGCTGAAGATGAGCCAGCAGCGTGCCCTGGCAGCTAAGGAGGCCAGCAACATGGGCTGGATGAAGACGACCACAGCCAGGAAACGGGGAGAAGTGATTCTCCCCCTCTGCTCAGCCCTTGTTGTTGAGCTCCTGTGTCCAGTTTTGGGACATCCGATACAGGAAAGAGAGATAAGCGAGAGTGAGTTCAGCTGAGGGCCACCGGGACGGTTGGGGCTGGAGCACTCCCCCTGAGGAGATGCTGAGAGAGCCAGGCTTGTTCAGCCTGGAGCAGAGATGGCCCTCAGGGGACCCAACAGCAGCCTGCCTCTGCTGCCAGGGAGGTCATCGAGACAACAGAGCCATGTAGCGCATGGCAGAAGAATCAGACAACAGGGATAAGTGGAAACGAGATATTCCAAGTGGATATAAGGAAAAGGAAAGCGTTTTTCCTCATAAGGACAGTCCAGCAGTGGAGCAGGTTGCCCAGAGAGGTTATGCAGTCTCCATTTTTGGAGTTTTCCAAGACCTGACTGGAGAAAGCCCTGAGCAGCCCAGTCTGATCTCAAAGCTAACCTTGCTTTGAGCAGGAGACCCCTCCTCAGGTCCCTTCCAACTTCTGTTACACTCAGCTGAATACAGCCCTCTTTGATACAAGTTTACTGCGCTTCTAGGCGATGGCATTCGATGCACAACTGGTAACACTGCTCCCCAGTGTAACTGAAGGAAGTCTTAAAGGACCTTCTCCAATTAAATCAAGAGGCATGGGGAACCTCTAAGTCAAAAAGGCAGATGTGCAGTCAAGATTATCAGTCGTGAAAACAGCTTGCAAAACAGAAGTGCAACAGCTTTTTCTTTTTTTTTTTTTTAAACATCCTAAATCTTAGCGGTCTGCTCTTTTCTAACATTAACTCTTAAAATTTACCACAAGAGGGCAGCTCCTCCCCAGGAAATGTCACTGCTGGTAGCTAGAGAAAGCTCACCATGTCCAGCAAGATAGTACTAATTATCTTTCAAAGACAGGGTAATAATTATGAAAACAGAAAGATGCAAACAGACCCAACTCCAGATGGCTTCAGTATGAATTTGGGACTCAAAGAACCGAGGCTGCCCTCTGTACCGCAGGGACTGTTGCACTAATGCACACAAATCCTTTATTGTTAGTAGGACTTGCCAGGCCTTGGCACCTTCCAAGACTCAGCCCTCTCTGCCTAAGTGATCAGCGCAGTAGTGCCTCTCCTCAGGAGACTTGCTGAAACTCTTCTTCAAGGTTTTTAAATAGCATTTAGGAAAATTCAGAGAAACCTGATTTCTAAAGCTTCTTCTAGATTAGATCTGTTTTTTGCTTTTTTTTTTTTTTTAAACGGTTCCAAAATTCAAAATATATTCATTTGCAAAAGATATGGGGTTTTAAAGTAATTCTCATTTAGCTCCTTCCATCTTGTTTTCAAGGTCCTCCCACATATTTAGGCACTTGAAATCCACTGAAATCAGTGACCAGTGGGTAGATCTTTGAGGACTTAGGCTTCTGGAATAGGCCAAACCTGAGTCCTGTTTTTTTTTTTTTTTTTTTTTTTAAACATTTATGGCTATGCTAGGCATAGACTGGTGTAGATGCATTTAAATCTCTATTGCGTAAATCAGAAGCATCTGTTAATTTATGTGACAGGTTTCAGTGAAGCTTTTATATTCCTGCGTGAGATGAGATATTCTGGATATAACAATCTGTTAAATTCCTTATTGACCCAGAAGTTTTATCATCACAGTGAAAAAGAGGAAGAAGCTAACAACTCACAAAAGTACAAGGCCAGTCTGCAGGAGCTACAGTAGGAAACATGCAAGTCCCAGCTACAGCTGATGAAGAATTTTTCTACCAAGCATTGTTTCAGTTACAGATTCTGGCAGAAAAGCAAAATTTATCAAAATTTTCGTAACATTGCTTTTATTGAACTTTCATCACTATTTTTCAGGTGCTGAATGTAATTCTGAGAAACCCATTCCTCCAAGCGCTCACAGCACTCACGTGGGAGGTGGGAGATGCCTGACAGTAGCCCTAGGGGAGTTTCTAAATAACTGACTGTCTGTCAGGGTGCTCTCTCCCTGAAGGGTCACAAGAGATTAAAGCAAGTTTAGTTTGTGTCCCAGCACTGAATGAAAGCACGTGCCAAAAGTCAATATTTTTCATAGAAATAATTCCTGGTTTTGAGCTTGCCCTTCCTTAACACTGTATTTTAAGGGCATCTTCATGACTAAATTTGCTGATTTATCTGCAAGAATGCTTGGGGCAGCCAAGACGGTACCCTGGGGCAGAGGCAGAGCCTTAGGTTTTGAGCACCTTCCAGAGCTTCTCCACCTGGGCGTGAATGGCCCAGGCCACATTCATGCATCCCGTGCTTGGCATTGAGCAAGTGACTATTCACGATTCCCCTGCAATATGACCATTTTTGGTCTTCCTTAGAAGGTCGCTGTTGTCAGCCACACAGGCAGGTAGGATTTCCAGACAGCCTTGGTCCTCAGACCAGCATGGACTCACAACCTGGGTCTTGGGAGAGCTCTGGACGCAGCGAGATACTCTGTCTATGAATTCACCCTCTGCACCTCACCAAGTGCATCAAGTAAAACCTAGAGACAGGCTGTCTACAAAGCTGTAGCCCCCTGTAGTGGCCATAAGATCCCTGACGCTTGGATCAAACTGTTCAACCAGACAAGGAGAACGGCCACAATCTATTAAATAGAGATACATGAACAAAAATAAACAAGAAAACCACCAGACTCTAAACAGAAGCGCACGCAAGTAGAGCAGAGTTTCGGTCTCTGCCAGATCTTTCGTGGATGTGTTGAATTTCCATAAACTCCCCGTTCTTAGCTTCACAGATGGATGTGCTCTAATATTCCACACACACGCGCACAACTATGCAAGAAAACACCGGATGCATACAGGCTTTGGCTACTTAGAAGGGGCGTAACCTTTTAAACCGGGGCACATTAAATAAGGCTTAAAACATACTCTCTTTTTCATGCAAGTCTCCCAGACTTTTCGTCACACAACCAAACGCACATAGCCGACATACCACCAAAGTAGGGCCGGAGGTATTTGTTGTATCCCATGGTGAGGTTCTCAAATCCAGGGAGGGATGTCGTGTCACCACTGTGCATGTCGGGCAGGTGAGCCAAGGAGGCCCTCCTAGGAGCGCAAGCACGAAATGTCACCCGTGGCCGGGCACGCTGGGCACATCTGGGGGGCAGCTGCAGTAGTGCTTCCAGCAGGTGCCCGGACAAGCAAACAAACTGCATCAAATGCTTATTAAAAATAAGTAAATTGTTGAAATTGCTAGCATTCAACTCTCATTGCTTAACTTGGCTGAACAATCAGCGCTGTGAAGAGGTGGGAAAATTGCAAAGGACCTCAAGCATCACCCACAGGTTTGCTACACGATGTCATAAGGATATTCTTAAAATGTCCCAGCAAATCAGGCAAGGTCTATATACCACAAGTCTTAATAATAACCTGCAGTCTTCTCCCCCTTCTGACTCCCCACATGCAATCTGTATAAGGAAAATACATTTTTTTCCCCTCAAGCTTATGATAGCCTGGGGCAGATCTCACTAACAGCTCCTCCTCTCAGAGCACTAATTCCCTAAACAAGCTTTCTTCCTCATTTGTTAGTGTCAGACAGGCTCCCCACAGCCAACGTCGGGGTAAGACCTCTGAGAGCCATGAGCGCTTCACAGCCAGCCACAAAGCTTTGCGACCTGGACTGCACCTACCTGCTGTCCATACAGAGGATTTGACGCCAGTCTACTATTACAACGTCAAAATTAGTATCTTATGGATAGGCAATAAAGCTAATACCTGGCACTGCGAGGCTCTCGAAGCTGTACCGTCACATAAAATAGCTAGAGAGTTAGGTTTGGGCACTGTAAAAAGATAAGTTTTATAGTGCTATTCCCTATGTGGTCATGTACTCACTCGCTGAAAATGTAAACAAGGGGCTCGTTAGAGTTTGCTATTGCTCTGCGAAGGGATGAAGGAGGTGGAGGGCAGTGTCTTTACCTCTCCTAGAGTCTCAGGACAGCTGGAGGGTGCAGTAAGAAACTCAGCAATTCAGTTACTCAAAGCTCTGGTAGAGTTGCTTTCTCCTATTCTCTTTAAAGCCGGGCTAATAGCCCCCAGAGCTTCGCTGCAGGTTGTCCACCAGAAAGAACCTCACTTCTGCTAAGCCCGTTAGAGCTCAGCAGAAACATAAGCTGCTTGCAAGTCATTAGGACTCCATCACCAACAAAGCTCAGGGATGTTGAGAGTCGCGAGGGCTTGGATTTCCCAGTGAAAACCACAGGCTCGCCAGAGGCCCGAAAGGAGGTAAGGGGTTGCACTGCCGTCACACACCTTGTGCTCTGGGGAACTAGGCAGGATGCTCGTCCTTGTCTCATCCCTTACTGCACCTAGCTTGCTTTCAAAGGGCTGGAAAGCTGGAGGCATAACTTCCTTTCAGCTCCCATTCTTTGTACCAAGCACAGCTCAGATGTTCACCCATAAAACAAAACAAACTCTCCACTTACCTTTCAGTTGGAAGGAAAAGACACAGACCGAAGAGGCAAAAAGATCGGCAGAACATCTCTGGAGATTATTGCAGTATTTACACTACTATTCTGTAAAGCAGAAAAGAAGAGTAAAATTATGTGGTTTAAGAGAAAATATTTTGAGGGAAGGGGACAGGGAGAAGAAATTGTGCAGAGTCAGAACCACATACTGTATGATGTTTAACACCCCCAACACACAGTAACTGCTGCCCTTTCTTTCTAGTTTATGCTGTTTTTCAGCAGTGCGAAACGTAACACTTTCCACACAAAAGACTAGTGACAATTTGGTTCCTGAGGTCCTTTACGTCATCAGATTTTAGCTACTACTTTGTTTTAGGTAGGGCATCTCTTCTTTCAGCATGGGATGGTGGTTACCTGATGCTGAGAATGACACCATGGGGAAAGGATTTATTAAGCAGAAAAACGTTCAGAAAGTTGCTAAAGGTAATCGGACCCGAAGTAATGCGAGACTCTTCCCACAGAAGACGGTCGGCATCTTTCAGCCCTGGGCTAAAAAACAACACAGACCTGCTGTAGCTCCACGCTCTGTTAGCTCACGCCTGGGAGAAACCTGTACTATTAATAGCAACATTGGCAAGTCACTCAGCATTCAGTACAGGGTGAAAACATCCCACTTTAAATGGGTTTCGTTGACTTTTCTGGGAGTGGAACTGAATCTTGGCTTTTAGCCCAAGACTTCCACAGGTCTGGGCTTGCATGAAAGCGGGTGACATGAGGATCGACTGTAACGGTGCCCTAACCCCAGCACTGAAATCATGTTCTCTGCGTGCAATGGCGGATCAATTAAACACCCTTCCTTAAGTGTATGGATGGTCACAGCTACAATTCTAACATGTTGTGCCAGGGAGCCACTACAGGAACGGGCTGATCAGAACAACGGCACTGCAGAAGCCAAAGCGACCGCATTACTCGGCCATCGTTAGCTTGAGCTGGAAGCACGATACTGTCCTACCTACTCTACTAGACTATTTAAAGTACACCCCCACGTGTGTCAGAGCCTTCAGACAGGTATTGGCAAGACAACACCATTCTTGGATGGAAACAAGCTTTTTTCTTTATTATACTGTTATAAATCGGGAATAACTATGCAAATCTTTAGTCACTGGTGAAAGCAAGATCACATATTCTGATTCAGTGTGTTTCACTTTCTGCACTGCAATTAAGGCCTCAACTTCAAAACTAGCTGTTCCATAGTAACCTAAATATGGCAAATTTTCTGCTCGGTTTGATCCCTCCTGTGGTAGGTCACCACAGCCCAGAGGATACGCTATCTTCTCAGCTAATCACATGGCTCTGGGGGGGTGCAATAGGACAGCAGTTCTCGAGGCAAGAGAAAGGTCTTTGCTGATACAGAGCCAGTAAAAGTAACCAAACGTTCGAGCGCCAAAGAAGCAGAGCCATGTAATGAGAATCCCACTGGAGAAAGACAATGTTTTTCAAAAATAAAATACACTCTGATATCTTTCTAAAATCTGAATTCCTAACGAAGCTTTGCACTTCTAGCACCTTTCCGTGAACATGGTGTTCAGATGTTTCCAGACTTTACTAAGTGCTCCTCGCTAAAATGAGATCATAAAGGATTAGAGTGAGAAATCATTTACCTGCTCACAGCAACGTTAGACTACAATTTTGGTGAGAAAGAAGAAAAACCAGTCCTTTTGAAGTCAAAGAAGAACTTCTAGAAAGGTGGGATAATTCTACAAATTAGCATTTGGTTACAGTATGAGGACTGATGAAATTCACCTCACAAAACCTTTAAAAGCCCACGTTAGTGTTGAGATGTCCTTTTCTCGTGGTTTGAGACACGTTATTTTCAGATAAAACAGTGCTCGTAAGTGGTAGTAGAGGAGGCCTTACTTACTGAATCAGCACCCTCATCTTCTGGGGCACGAACAGGCAACGTCAGAGTTGCGGCCCAAAACAGCCAGTCTCAGCTGAGAAAAAGCTGAGAGTGCCCAACGCAGGGTGGCATAATTAAAGGCCTACAAAGGCCAAAGGTTACTACAGGAACGACAATGTTTTCGGATTCTTCGGTTCTTATCTTACTGTTCACAAGTCAAAAATTAAGTAGAAAATTCACACGCATCAATTTTGCTCAGGAGCTGTGGCTGGGAGCATGAAGCGCTAGCGTTCCGGTGTGTCAAAACAAGGTTCTCACTGTTTGATGCTATCTGATCTTAGTTACAAAGGCCTTATTTTGAAGAAAGCAAGCCAAATTTCTATTTATTTTGACAGCTGAATAATGGATGGAAACATCTTATGAGGTAAAAAGCCTTCTTGGGACCCTGTTATGTCTTCAGTTAACCATAGTGAAACGTGCCCTGAAACGTGTGCTAACAGTATCTAGCAGAGACAGCTGGAAACAAACCAACTTGGACAAATTTATAGCTGCTGCTGCCACAGACCTCAAAGAACTGCACAACTACACAGTCTCAATTTCTGTGTGCCTCTGTTAATCCTCTTCCAAACAAGGAAAGTCTTATTTTCCTCCTTCAGAGGACTGCTGTGAAGATAAATACATCAAGGACCGAGAGGCAGCGAAAGGATGATCTGTAAGCACCTAAGATAGCTAGAAACTTAGCATACGAGTTTACTTATGGGCACGAAAAAGGTGACATCAGTGCCCAGAACTGAACACAACATTGCATTTCCTTACTCCTTCTTGAACTACATCAAGACAGAAGAGCACCAAAGGCGCTGGGCTTGTCGAAACCCAGGAATTCCAGTGCGTCACTTAACGCGATCGCCATCCTGCTTTTACAGCCCAGGAGCCTCCATCAGAGATTATGAACCTCATTAGTTCAGTGTGGTGCGAAGATACGATTGTAGGACTGTATATTTACATTTCTCTATTCAGTAAAGGATTTTCTTTGACTTTAATAGAAAAAAAACTTAGGCACTGTTTAATCAGGACTTTTTTTTCCTATGGTCAGTGAAAGCACAGGAGAGGCAATATTAGAACAACAGAAGTCAAAAATGCAATACTAATGCAACTGATGGAGAGAGAGCTTCCAAGTGTAAAAGTATATAAAAATTATTGTTTGAGTCTACACAATGAATGAAAACTGTGAGAATCTAATAGCTCGCTCATTCAGCTCCATATTCTTCCTATTGACTGTGAAAACTATAAAGATGCAAGTAATACAGAAAAAAAACGATCCAGCTAGAATCCTAACTGGTTAAGCCTGTGTTTGCTTCCAGAGAAGTTAATGAAATGATGCTTATTTACACCAGCCAACAACAGCACGCAACAGCAGTGTGTTTCTCCACTACAGCTCAGTCCACGCTGCCTTCATCCTGCTATATTCCTCTTTGAAAGGGTAGGAAAAGTGAAAACACAAACGGAGGAAAATAGTCGGCAGTTGCAATACTATAGTTTACAGGGAACAAGGTGAGAGATGATATAAAAACGTACACTCACCCTGTGAGGCCTGCAATGGTATCCAGGCTCCTCGACACTATTGGAAGTGCAACCAATAGTGGCAAGCAGTAATTAACACTGAGGGAAACTGACTGAAACCACTGCAGCCCTGCATTACCTCCCACTTAACATCCAAAATCACTGCCTGGGTTTCACTGCGCAGAGAAGAAAATTAGCATATTCTTTGATTTTCTAGCAGCTAATCGCATCCCCACACCTGGCAATGGGAGCGCTTTTGTGGAGGTCTAAAAATAAAAATAATATGAAAATAAAATAAAACACCTAGAAAACTAAAAGCCATACGGCAAGCTTACTAATGTTCAGGTAATAACTCGCAAATCAAATTTTGCTGGAGCCCAAGACCTACGACTGCACAATATTCCACCCAGGCACCCATATGTAAGAGAAAATAACTTAGCTAGAGAAGGATGGAGATAACAAAATAAATGCTGAAATAAAAGAGGTTACATGTAATTTGCCCATTTAAGCATTGCCCCGTTACACAAAGCAAAGACTTTCCCTAGGAACCCAGGCATAATCTGATCCATCCGCTTTCACTTGCACCCAAAGCAAAATCCCCCTTCCCAAGCCAAACACAAGAAAGAGGCCATGTCAGCGTTTTAGGGCAACCAGTTTCACTGCAGGGTTTTCCCAGGTGCTTTTGTTCCCAGGACAAGATCCGGCAGGGTCACCTGAGGAAGCCGATCTTCACCTCAAGCATGCTCATCTTGCACAAGGATAGCAAAAGTTATCCTTGGCCAACAGGACCAGTGCACCGATATGATCTATCTTCCTGTATTTTTTTTTTCAAATGATCTCAAAAGCAGCCTGCCATGGGGCTGTGGGTGGGCAGGGGTTGCAAGGAGAGGTTCATGGAGTGACTTTCCTCACAGCTGACACAAGAGAGACCATTTATTGTGGAAGCTGTTCACATCTTAACCTAATGGCCAAACCAAGGGATCATGAAAAGCTTTCATTTTCACGGTTGATCCGAAACCAGTTTTCTCCCTGCTTCCTCAACTTTAACTCGAAAAAATTTCTTAACTTTAAAGCTTGTTCTTGCCAGAATGACTGTTTAATTTTTATCTTTTAAATTTTTTAATGCTGAAAACCTATTTTGGCAGGCCAGGAGCAACTGGAGCCAGGAAAAAATCTGGAGCAACTACAAGGAAAGGAACGGAGTTAGAGCAGAGGCACGTTTATGCGTATGCAACACTTGGATGCAAGCCAGTCTTACTGGAAGCCTTAGCTAGCTGACACTAAAATCAATCTATACATAACTAATTGCATTAGGACAGAACTGAAGAGCTAGCAGGATCCTACCGTGTGTCAACTGGTACAAGAGTTCACTCTTTGGCTGGTCAGGACAAAAAAGGGGGTTGGGGTAGGTGGAGGCCAAAGGGGGTGGGAGAAGGTAGAGGCTGCACCCGCGTGCTGAAGCGGGGAAGAGCGCTGGAGGGGAGCGGGCACAGGCTTTTCGGTGACTCATTACATTGCTGAAAATACACCTGGAGAGAGTGGGAGGGAAAGGGACCCAAATGGTTTGTAACTATGGACCAGCTGTGGCAAATTATTTTGGCAGAAAAAAATAGGACAGGCAGAAATTTGAAAGTACTAATATACATATCTATTAATTATATTAAGATCTCTCTCTCTCTCAATCTAATGCTTACTTTGCAAGTACCACCAAGGTGATACCATTGAAAGAAAACGTTTTTGATTTTTACCTTCAAAAAAATTTTTTTTGCTTCTTGTATTTGCTGAATAAAAAAAGGACATTGAGAAAAGACTTAATAAGTGTTAAATAGCACAAAGTGAAACAAAGCACATCATTTTGGGCTAAAAGGATCAGCTCATACTGACTTAAGCCTTTCACGTTTTCCTATTTTGTCAGAGCCTCAGAAAGCTTCTATTTTGCTTGGAACTGAACCTGGTTCCCCCCCCCCCGCCCTGCTGATTTTGCTGCTTGAAAAAATGCAAATTCAACCAGCTTGCTTAATAACTTGGCCCAAATCTAGAAGGTTATTTTTGGCTCAGCTTTTTTTCCTGGAAGAGCAAAAGGTGCATTGCATTCAGGAGTGGTGGCCCTATTAGCCAGGTGGCAGCGCTATTAGTTCGCATCGGCCCAGGAAAGAGGAGCACCAGGCCTATCGCTTATACGACACCTCAAAAAATTGCACGCCTGATTCTTGTCCCATTCATTCCCAAGAAAGTCAGAAGAAACTCCAACATACAAGAAGGGTAGAATTTATATTCCGTCCTCTTATGAGGAATGTTAAAGCCATGCCTGAGTAATGCACTTATGTTTCCAAGATGTTAAGCTCTGGCCCTTCAAGCTACCGTGGGAAGCAGCAGCTCATGCTCGCAGTGGCCCACTGGGCATGGGTATGCCCGCCCGCCTGCAGCTTGCAGGAGCGAGTTTTTGCAATATACGCAGAAAGTCTTAAATTATATCAAAATGAAGGTGTTCAAAATTTACTCACATGAAACGAATTCTTCTTCCAAAGCGTCAAGTTTGGTTTCTGTTTGGTCAATTCACTTACTCTGTCGGAGCAAATACACGTATAGAAAACTTGCAAATAATTACAGTTTTATACAGAAATTTATCATACTTCTCTGGGCAGCTGTTCCACCCGCTTTACTCCAATACTAGATATCTTGCCTCCAGCTCTAATCTTCATTTGCCTGCGACTGTCAGACCGTGCAGCTGCAGCCCTGGCGCACGCACGGCTGCCCACCCTCAGGTGCGATGTGCAGTTATTTCAGAGCACGGGCTGCATTCGCGCCGCAAACCTGCCCCTCGCCCCCCCGCTGCAAAACCTTCACCTCCCCTCCTCTCGCGGGCCCGAGCTCACGAGCGCGGCAACGTTGCCTTCTGCGATTTCGCTCTGGACTCGCCAGCCCTGCACGTGTAACCCTGCACACGCGGTCCCGCCCACCTCGCCCGATGGCTTCGCCGAGTCTCCTCCCTTGGGTATGCGCAGGCATTTAATGCGAGACATGATTATTCTTGCTCCTATCAGCTGAGATGAGCACGCACCATTTAACTCCCTCTTGGGACGTGACACGCACCTTGAGACCCTTCCAAACTCTGCCCACAAAGAACTGGGCAGAGATCGTATGAACGTGCTGCATCAACAACAGATAGTTCTCTGCTCAGTTCTGGGTGAGCTAACGGAGGAAACGGAGGCAAAAAAAGGTAATTGTAATTGAAAGATTCCCAAGTGAGCAGCATTTGGAAAGAATGAGATTGTGTCATTCATACAGGAAGGAATTTGAGGGGCACAGAAGAAAAAAAAAAAAATAAATATATGGAGAAAACATGAGGTGTTTTGCTTCTAATTAGTCTCATGCTATATCAGCCCAAGGGTGCCGTGGATAGACTGAAAGGCAGCTCTTCTACAGCAGACATGCACAAAAATAAATATTCCTAGCCAGAAAGTCCACGGTAAACGCGTGGAAGTTTTTCTTAGAAGCTTCCAAAGATTTGAAAGTGCTAAAGAGGTAAATGGGAAATGCTGCTTCTCACTGAACATCGTCCTCCTCTGCCAGGACGCTGTCCTGGCCCGCCAGGCTCGGCAACAGCTTCCCGAGAAGGGGGAAAGGACACAAAGCGGCCTGAAGAAGGGAATAAGGACAAAGAGAGACGCCAGTACCTCGTCCATCAAAGGCTTGACGAGGCACTGACAAATGAGTACGTAGGAAAAAATCTCCGACGGTGCCCCGAGGAGCACAGTGCAGACACACTCATCTCGCATATATATATTAGCCTGAATTTCTGCAGGGTAGTGCAACGTTGCTCTCCGCAGCAAGCGTTAAGGAGAAACGGGCCCCGTAACGTCTCGAACGTCTCCACAGACCACTCTTTACCCACGTTTTGCTGGTGCAGCCAGCACAGCCCAGACTGCGCCATGACTGCACGGCCTTCCACGCCACGTTCATTCTTCTCAATAAACATTCAACACCCACAGCGAAGCCTCGTGCACAGAGCCACCAAGCGCTAGCGTTCGACTCGCAGCAGAATTCAGCTTCTAGCAGATGTATTCTTTCACGCTACTTATTGCGTTAAGAGGAATAATTCATACAGGAATACATAAAAGCTTTTACTCGAAGCCGGGGAGCACACCCGCAGCAGAGCACCGCAGCTCCGTGTGCGTTTAGCCGTCTTCACGCCACTTCTATAGCTGCCGCGGCGCTTCCGCGTGGCAGGGCTGTCCGGCTGGGAACGAGGGGCAGGCTGGTCCCCACGCCACTCTGTACTGTGCGACCTCGCAGATGCCAAGAGCTCGTCATAGGGGAAAGACTCGCCCTCCAGACGGTAATTAGAAGCAGACACGGTACTTGAAAACAGACCATGGCTTATGCCCACAGTAGCTGGCTCCAAGAAAACGGGATTCGAACCGAAGTCCTCCCCCTGCTCCAGTAGCCACCACCGGGCTCAGGGGGGTTAAGGTGCCCTGCATTTAGCCTAGGAAAAATAACCTGTTGCAGAAGTAGCCTGGTTTTAACTCCCTTATTGCCCGAGATGTCACACTGCCGCCAGCACTTTGCTCCCCCAGAGTCCTCCCCTCCTCTCCTCCGTGCTGCTTTTCACGTAAGCTGAGACATCCCGGCAGGATGAGCTCACGCAGATAAACTCCAGTGGATAAAACACTATAAAGCAGAGATGGATGTTTCTATCCGGCTGTCTACCCGCAGGCAGCCCACCACGTCCTACCACAGAGAAACCAAGGTATCGAGGTGTCGACTTCTTTGTCCTTTAATTTTAATTAATAAAGACGGGAGCGTCTGCCAGGGCGAACAAACCTCCTTCAGAAGACGGGCCAGCATCTCCTTGCTCAGATCAGTTCCTGCTTTCACCTGAAGATCTTCGGGCAAGTCTGCCCAGCCACCAGAGCTTCGTAGGCACGGCAGGTAATCGCGGGCCCAGGAGCGGGGAGCAGCAGCAGCAGCCACCCTGCGGGCTCGTGCTCTTATCTCCTCCTCGTTTCATTCGTGTCTCTTTGCCCAGCGGCCAAAACACCCTCCCGGCCGGAGCCGAGACGCAGCCCTATGGCGGGCATCGTGCTGCGGAGCGCTGGCTTTGTTTAAGACAATCCTTCATATGAGCGAGCATCAATAACTGCTAACCTACTCCCCAAAAGACACGGATCCATTGACAGAGTATTATAATCCCTTAAAATATTAATGCCCTATCAGGGAGACAATTTCGCTGGGCCTAGAGACTCTTCCATTATTAGAAATTATGCCCCAGCCTTAAATAAATTAACTCAATAAATGTCTTAACCATGAATACAAATTCCTGCTTAGGGCTTGCAAATAAAATGATTTAGAGCTGCTCTCTAAGGAAAGATGAGGCGTTTAACTTGCAAAAGAGAAAGGGCCACCATGCACATTGGTCTTTTGTTTTAAATGGACCTTTTTTTCTTTTTTTTTTTTTAAAAAGACCCAAGGCCTCCCGTTTGGAAGGGGGGCGGGGGGGGGGGGGAAGCCTTCGCAAAACCAAGTCGTCAACGTTTCCTGCCGCGGCGCTGCAAGCTTTCAGCTCCGCAGAGCGATGCGGACACACGCTGCGGGGGCCGCCGCGAGGGCTCCTGGCCCCCGGCCTGCCACGAGGGCTCCCGGCCCGCCGCAGGGGTCCCGGCCCCCGGCCCGCTGCGAGGGCTCCCGGCCCGCCGCAGGGGTCCCGGTCCCCGGCCTGCCGCAGGGGTCCCGCCGGCGGCGCTGCCCAGGCTCACGTGAGGCCCCGGCCGGCCGCGGGGGCGCAGCCTGCGCCAACAGTCCTCCAAACCCGCCAAACTGCTTTTAGGCTGTACACAGCTCGTTATTCAGGTGGGTCAGGCCCAGCGCGCCTACTCTCGGCGCCAAGGACGCGTTCCCGACTCCCACCGGCGCGCCGCTGCTTTCCCGCCCGGCCTCGGGTCGCCGACAGAAACCGCGACGCCATCCCGGCGAACCCCGTCGGAGCCTCTCGGCCTGCGGCAACCCCCCGTCTCCTCCCCGCCGACGCGTAAAACGCCCGGCAGCTCACAGGGCGGCCGCCGCCGCCGCAGGCCGCGCGGGCGCTTGCAACTTCAGCGGGCGACAGTCAGCGGGAGCCCTCCGAGCGGGCGGCGGTGACGGTGACGGCGGCGCTGCCCTCCCTCCGCGCCGGCCTCGCCTGGACGAGGCTTCGCGCTGCCACGCCGGGAGCCCCGTTTGCCGCGTCCGCAGCTCCCCCGGCCGCTCCTCCGGGTCGGAGCCTCCCGCAAAACTGGACGCGGCCGCGCTCGGCTCCTGCTTTTTAAACCGGTGCGTAATAAAATACGAGGCAAAACCCCGCTCCCTAGCTGCAAGACGCACGCAGAAGACGCAGATCGGGACGGAAACACCAGGCCCCCCGCCTTCCCTCTTGCAAAAACCTCCTACCTGCACCCGCGGCGGCCGTCTGCTTCGGGGTGCCCTCGAGGCGCGGGGCGAACGCGGGCCCGGCTAACGCAGACCAGAGGCCGAGCGGAGGGCCGCGACCCGCCGGCGGCCGGACCCTCGCCGCCCCAGCGCAACCGCCTGCGCTCCCCCGTTAGCCCGACACGCACCCGTTTGCGAGCAACCCGGAGAAGAACGGAGGCCAGAGCAGCGCTTTTGCCCTCCGGCCGCCGGCTCCCGCTCGGCAGGTTTCTTTATTCCTTAATAGGCCGGCGGGCCGGCTGCCGTGCTAGCGCGGGGCGGCGAAAGGCAGGCGGGCGGGCGGGCGTTATCAGCGGCGATCTGGCGGCGCTGCATGCCTGCTGCTTCCCTCCCGCCTCGCAAAAGCAGGATTAATTGCCGGGCCGGAGCAGGCAGATAAATCAAGGCGCTGGGTACCCCCTTGGCTTGCCGGAGCTACGCCACGCGCTGCAACGGAGGCGGAAAAGCGGCCAGCGGCGAGAAGCCGGGCCGGGCGGCAAGGCTTACCCGCCGCTAGCTCCCCGGCTGGGCGACCGCGCGCCCCTGCCGCCAGGCTGGGAGGGAAACAGGGCGTCGCGACCAGCGCCCACAGAGCGCAGGCAACGGTGGGTACGGGTGACGGCGGGCAGCGCGCTCTCCCCGTTCCCTTCCCTTCCCGCCCCCGTCCCTGCAGCACCTCCGGGCTGGAGCTGTCCCCCCGCCCCAGGCAAGCCGCTTCAGCAGACCAGGTACCTACCATAAATCAGAAAAACAAAGGCCTGGGAGATGCAATTGGTGCTGGCTACGTTTTTTTCCCCCCTGTCAGTTACAAGGCTGCTCCAACCTAGCGATTTTTTTTTTTTTGCTTTCCCCACCCTTTAAAGCGTTCTTCATCAGTTAACCGGAAAGCAGAGGGACGCCTCTCGCCACCCCGCGCCGCCAGCGCGACCCCCCTCCCCTCGGGCCGCCGCTACGAGCGGCCAGGCGGGCTCACCCGGCAAAGCTGCAGGCGGCAGACCAACCTCCGCGGAGCGGCTTCCTAAACAGGAGGAGAAGAAGAAGAAAACCCCGTATATCACAAATCTGTGCTGGTTTCTCAGGACGGGCCGCGAGCCCGCGCTGGATTGCGCCCCGGCGCCTGGCTGAGGAGCGGCGGCGGCGCAGGCTGGTGCCCCGGCGCCACGCGACTCGGGCATCCCTCCCTCCCGGGAAAAACACGAAAAACCCAGGTTAGGGGATCACGCGGCTATGTCACTTTGAAAAATTCCTTGATCTCTCCCCGTCTTAGTTACCCATACGAAAAACGGAGATAATAGCTATTCGCCCCATCTCCCCGGGATGTTTAAAGACCAAGATAAATGGAAACATGCTTCCCTCTTGCTTTTCTCTTCTTCTGACTTTCAGTCCCTGGGTTGTATTGTTCTTTTTTTTCCGGCAAACTGAAGGGTCAGTTAAATTCAGGCGTCCATCCAGCCTTGGAAATGAATCCAGACTGACCCTTGGAAGTTGCCCCGGCAGCAGGGCACGCTCATCAGCAATCAGATTTATGCATCCCAGAAGTGACGGCTCCCCGGCCAGCACGGCCGCGAGGGCGGCAAAACGCCCCGGGGCGGCTGCAAGCCGACCGCCCACAACCCGCGGCAGCCCGGCACGAAGCCCTTTCCCAGATCTTTCCCGGCGCTGTAAATTATTCATGGCTGAGCTGTTTGTTGTAAAATACATTTCAGGGTCCAGCTGCTCTTTTAAAAAATAATCAGTGCTAATAACAAATTCACAGGCACCAATATCTAAGCTGGTCTAAAGGGCTAATCCTTCTGATGGGTGCGCCAAACAAACATCTGAAGCAGGAACAAAAGTTCTGGACTGGTACCAGGCACGTTTCATTTTTCCAGTCCAAAACCCTGTTTAATTATTTCCATTATGATGTTGCCCTTTACAACCTGAAAGCATCATTTTATCTGTGCACACATCAGCACCCACTGTTCATGCCTAGATTCTCATACGTTTTTCTAACTGCTCTTTATAGATAAAGAATACACTTGAAAAGTAAGAAAGGTCACTGTAACCTCTTGTCAGACGCACGAATGAGTTTTGGAACAGGCAATTAACTGGACGCTCAGTTTCAGGTGCACAATATTTTGTTATTAACTGATTAGTGCACAGTTGTGGTGTAATCTTTGCCCAAAACTTCTAGATATGATGATGATGTCCTTCCCTTCTATTCCCTAACTTAGCAAATAGGCATCTCATCCATATAAACGCCTGCACCCGTCAGAAGCTGGGGCGGAGGGAGGATGTTTTAACTGACACTAGCAAGTGTATCTGCCTTGTTACTGTTGGAAAGCATTGCATATTTTCATGTTGATAAGATGAAATACACTCCGAGACAGTAGATCAGATCCAGACGTACATATAGACAAGCTCAAGCAAGCAGTAGTTTCTGGACGGCGTGTTCACAAGAAAGAAGGTCATCTCTACTGGTAGTGCAGATTTTTGGGAACTGTTTTGAACACCAAAACACATCAGAGCATGCAAAGGTGCTCAATTTTTTTCACAAAGAACTGTCTTTTTTTCCCAAAAAGGGATTTAGGCCTATACTGGTATATTCTTTTCTTCCAAAAGGGAAAGAATATTTTTAAGAAAAAAGTTAAATATCAAAATATTTGGACTAACACATTAAATCACTGCATAAATGCTTTATGCTTCCTCTCTCCAAGTGAGGTTACACTTACCGGGGGGCCTACGCCACTTCTGGGGCGCAGCGGTCTCCCCGCTGATGGAGCCGTAATGCCCAGCGGGAGCTGACGACGCACCAGGCCCCCGCGCCTCTGTGGTTCTCAGGAAACGTTGCAGCGCTGTAGCCGATTCAAAATCTTGCAGTTGTTCATTTTGTCCCAACAGTCACGAAGAACACAGACTCCAGACCGTAAGACGACACTGTGTAGCGTTACTTTCACTATTCAAGATCAGTCATTCTTGTTGCTGTGTTATTTTTGAACTGACGAGTCCAAGACAGCAGAAGACATTAGATCTGCATCGGCCTTGTGGGACATGCGAGTAGCAGAGCGTGCAGATGAGTAAAGGTGAATTTTACTCATCGGCAGACGAGTAAAACAGTGCAGACGTGCAAGGTGTCTCACCTGAACCTCCTCCCTCGGTTACGCGGGGAGCCGCAGTCTCGCGGACGCTGCCGCCTGAGGAGCTCCGGTGCAGCCAGCGCGAGCGCTGCTCATTTGTGTGCCCCCTTGTCGGGCCCAAGCGCACGCGTGCTCAGCCTCGCCACGGGGAAGAAATCCTTCCAAAACTTTAATTACAGAGCATTTAAAACAATTTCCAAGATTAAATTTCCAAGGAACAAGCATTTTCTGCTTCTTGCAGAAACCAAATTAAGTGGCAAAATCACCTTGGGGTTCATGTGGGTTTAGCTTTATATTTAGCTTATAAAACAGCTGTGGTTAGTTTGTCATGAGAAGCACAGCTGTCTTATTACCCGCAATAGGTGAGGTGCAGCAGTCTCAGAAATACCTCAACAGTAGACAGTGCAGAAATACATTTCGTGTTTAAAAAAAAGTCTCCACTGTTGTTAGAAGGCACTAAGCAATGTTTCTTGCATTTATCAGCGCACAGCATAGCAGTACGGACAATGTGCAAAGGATTACTGTTATTAAACTCTGACTGAAGAAAGGCTGCTTTACCTAATTTACCGCAGCCAGAGATAAAACATTAACTTAGCTTTGAATTATGATGGGATGTAAAATAGCTTGAACAAAACATCACAGGGCTTTCTTTAGAGGGGATAAACTCAGAGGTCTCCAAAACTGCGTTGGAGTGGTACCTCGGCACAGACCTTCCATTTCATTTGAAAAGCACATTGAAACGTTTACTGCTGGAGCTGACGAATTCGAGTGCTCTGGAAATAAGGAAAAGGGGAGAAATTGTCTATGAGTGAGGCTTCTCAAAGGACGACTAAAATGTTTCTTAAAGGGCCAAAAATAATTGCAGGCTTTCCTTCACTTTTGCATTCGGAAAGGCTAAGAAAAGATCCAGTTACATAACTCGGTCTCTGCCACATGCCAGGTTTCCTACCGCTCCTTTGGGATGAAAGCTCTGGCATCGGCTCCCGACGGACGGCAGGTTCGCGCCGGATCGATGCTCCAGGATAAAGCAGGCTTCGTCTCCTCCTCCTCAGGGTCACGACTGGGGAACTTCTTGATCTTTGAAACGTGTCGTGGCTGTAGACCTGTCTGCCAGCGAATGCAGGCACTACACGTGCACACAGGGACACTGCTAAGAGCAGGAAGAAAGCTGACATCGTCACTCATAACGATTATTTCCAATTTACTTTTGCTACTACAGTAAGGTAACTCCAGTCCTGGCATTATTTGCTTGAACAATAAATAAAAGGCAAGCTGCTGTTAACAAAACTCATGGAAACAGTTGTCAGCTGAGGGAGAACGGGAATGTTTGTACGCCACTGATAACTATCAGGCAGAGAGAAAACGTCTGGGGTCCTTAAAGGAGCTATAGCATATTTACTGCTGCATCTCGAGGCACATCAGATCATCACACATGCCCGAAGTTACGTGACATGTGAAAAGGTACAGACCAGTATGTCCCCATGGGACCACCAGCACCGAGGTGCCCTAACAGAGCCCCTGCATCATTATCCAAAGAAATTGCTTGTCAGAATATCATTAACAATATTCTATCTTTGTTTCACAACAGATAGCACAGTTGCTGGTACAGCTGAAAAAAAAATTACTATGGCATGCTTGAGCAATATCTTTTTATCCTTACAAAACCAATAAAATAAAGACTTACGGCCAAAAATTTGCTCTGAATGGAATCACCCCTCTTATAGATGACAGAGCGATCTGAGCCTATTGCTTTGCGCATCAAATTTTAAGCAACTGGGCACTAGCGTCCCTGGTAAGAGTAAGTATCTGAGACCCCCCTTTAGAGCCCCCCCGCCAGCCAGCGGGCTCACTGCAGCGAGCCCCCGGAGACCCCGAAGACGAGCGCATGGGTGCAGCGAGGCCGTGCAAACTCTCTGGCTGGGATGTGGGCAGGCCCGTCGGCACAAGCACACGTGGCTGTCCGTAGGGCGACGTTCCTGCAGACCCACGCTGGCGTCACGCAGCTCGCTCGAGTGCCTCTTGGCCGCGTGCGCCCTCACTTCCTCTCCCCGGCAGCACGGGGAGAGCCGGTTTGGGGTGTCTGCGGCCCCAGGGGAGACGTGCCCCGGGGAAAACAAAACGGCGTAACACGCCCCGGCTATCACGTAAAAGGATGCACTGCAGGGGTGAACTGCAGGCTAGCCCCAAAGGCACCCCGTCATTACTGCTGCTTTTTCAGCTATAAATACGGGTAAGGTTAAAGGCCCAACTATTAAAAAAAAAGTCTGTCTGGAATACTTGAAAGAGAAGAAAGAGGAACTAGGAAACACTTTCTCTAACACAACATGCTTCAAGACAAGGAAACACTGATACTCGAGCCACCTATCTTGGGTGTTTCAGTGCATGAAGCCATGCAAACGCTACCTTTCTCTGTTGAGTCACTCCGTCAGAGGCTGTTTGCAATTCGGTTTGGAACCTCAACTCTGTACTTTCCAATTGGGGCAAGACAAATCTTGGCTCTTTTGCAGACAGCCTGAATACTGAAGTTTTGCTTCAGTGTTTGGACTTTGGTGCAGCAGAGAGATGAGCGGACCAAAACACTTACGGGATGACGGGTTCATCCTTTTCTTTCTTGCTCTTGAGGGGAGTCTTGCAGAAGGTCTCGGCAGAAACGGCCGCTCCAGTGCCTGTTGCGAGATGGCCTCATGGTGACTCCAAAAGGCACATCTCCGCTGGCTGCGGCCGGGCCGTGCAAATCTTGCGTGCTAAAAGCCCTCTGGGGAAGTTGAGGGTGGCTCTGCAAACCTGTGCACTCTTCCCTGCGACATTTCACAAGGCATCCTCTTGAGAGGAACTTAATGTCACGTCAGATTTGCAAGGAAAAAATTAACTCTAAGATTAGTACATGGGGACTAGCCATCACATTTTTTCTAATTGACTTTCATTAACTTTCTCAGCAAGTGCGAGCAAACAACACAGCCTTTTGTTTTTCTGTTTGCCAAACAGGTACCGTAAAAAGCATAGCCAGTGCTTGCTGTGCACGGTAAAACGTTTTGCTCCTAAACCCATATACTGAGATACTCTGAGCTCTTTGATCCCGAAATGTCCCCTAATGGCCTGCCTGGAGGGAAAATTTGCTTTGCAAAGGTGGAACAATGCCTTGGCCATTGTTTGACATTCCCCAAGTGAATCAACCAGACAAAAAAAATCCTTTCCCTTCTACGCACCCACTCCCGCAGTCCTCACGGGGCAGCGTTGCTCCTCAGCTCTGTCCCTCAGTGCCCCACTTAGGCAGCTCCTTCTCCACCAGCAGCTTCTCCTTTGGCTGTCCAGCCACCTCTCGGCAGGGCACAGACCCCTCGGTAACCTGTTTTGGACTTGTGCCCTGTAAGATGCATACTACTTGCACTGTAGCAGGAAAAAACAGGTAAACAGAGCTCCTCTGCTTAGGTTTAGGGTGATTTAGACCCAATCTTGCTGGAGAACCTGCACAGGAGAGTTCCTCTGGCGCACATAATCCATCACAAGGCTGTTACTAAAATGAATGCTCAGCCTATGCGCAAGCACAGGGCCAGGGATGGTCCCAGCTGCAGTATTTACAGGTTAAATACTCAGGACGGGAAAACTGTAAGCTGTGAAAGAAGGGAAATTCCCAAAGAGGCCAAGACTTCGCAAAGGAGCCCTGCCTCCCCGTTTCCTTACCAGTTACATTAAATCTAGCAAGGGGCACACAACTCTAACGAATACCATGTCAGGACCACCAAGCTACAGCTATGCAGGTTCCTGAATTTATGTGGAAAACGACCTGAAACGATAAAATTCATTCTGTAAAATCACCTAAGGTGTCACAGGGTTTGTAGATTTGAGCAAGACCCAGGATTTCATCAGCAATCACCTTGAGCCTTTAGCAGCTCTTCCGAAAACCTGCCGGGGATTTCATTTGTGGCTGCTGGGGAACAGCGAGAAGGAGATGGAGGAAATCCTGTGTTCAAGCCAATTCCTTCCTAGTATACTGAATATCAAACTCTAGAAGGATTGCACAGTTCAGAAGATCAGTCATGATTCTGTTTAGAGTTTCACAGGCGCATTGAAACAGCTGAATTACCCCGACTCTAGGGCCAGAGAGACCAGAGCGAGGCCTGTTCTCCTGCCCTACAACAAAGGAGAAGCAGAAAATGCAAACAGCAAAATACTTTTTTCCCGTCCTGTGAACTTACCACCAGAGGCAAAAAGGAAGGATCTCCTCAAAGACCAGGCCACACAGAACGACGTCTGATTCTCACGTTCTGAAAATTAGTCCCCTACTACTTTACAGCAAAAGGCCTTCCATTTCTTCTCTCCACAGGTTTGTTGTTGTTCCCTAGATCCTCCTTTATCCACCGCTCTGAAAGCTAAAATTCATTTTCATAACTGCTCAAGAGCCTCATCATGGCCAAAGACACCATTGTACCATGTCTCTGTTCCTTCATCTGACTATTGAGCACCAAACAACGCTCCAAAATATCCCCACAGGTTGGATAATTCAACTGTGGATACCAGATTCCCGCTCCTGTAAATTCAACCTGAACGGCACAAGCAGAGAAGCCTTTGCATGCCGTTTTGGAACAACAAGTCATGGCTACAAGTGAGAAAATCCCCCATGAAGTCTGCAAATTGAACACTTAAAATATGCTTGGAGCAGAATAGCTTCCTATAAAATATTTTAGTGGAATATTTTAATTTAATGATTGACATTTGGTGTTAAGAAAAACTGTACTGGGAAATTCAGGCTATACAGGTATGTGTGATAATACTCTCTGGACAATGTGTGGTTACTACTGAATCTATAGCACCATCAGGAAGTGCCAATGCTGGGTGTTTTGCCCAGATTCCTGCCTCCCTGGGTGACTGCATTCTGCAATAACCCCTAGAGTTTCAGTTGGCTGCTTTTCCTTTCACCTGAGTTGGCTGCAACCTAATATGTCATCTATAATGGACTGCATGATTCTTATCAGTCACTTAAGCTGCTGGGAAAGATGGATCACTTGCTCTTTCCCGACTGTTTTGGCCTTTATAACGTTTCGTGACTTCTAGGCTGAGTACAACCTAGTGAGCTAAATATGGGATTCAGGACAGAACAGTAACACGTACAGCAAGACTTATTTAAATTTTGCAGTGTCTGCTTTCACATCCATTGATTGCTTTTCACTTTCTCCATGGTGGAAATCCACCTTGAACGTGTATGGGCTGAATAGACCCAGCCAGAGGCAGATACGCAGCCTACTGTTTGCTTACACACCATCATATCATCCAGTGCAGCTACACAGCGACGTTGCACAGTATCCCACCAAGGTTTCTACTCTCTCAATGGCAGCATGAATTTGGCATATGGGACTCAGCACCATTTAGGAATTCCAGTTGTTTCCTTCCTTCCTCTCCTTCCATGTTAAGTCTGAAATACTGGCTGCTCCATGTGTTACTGGGTGCACCGACACGTGTACAGCACCGCTTACATCAGACTATCTCCCTGATGAAATGGCCTCTTAAACAGGTAAATCTCCTTCCCTTGCCTAGCTTACCTCTACATTGTCCATCATCATCTGTGCTAAGCTTATTGCCTCAGTCCTGGCCTTCAGGAGGGCAGCGGTGGGGCAGGGCCTCCTGGCTGTCCAGAACTGTTGCTTAACTAGGGAACAGACAGAGGAAAAAAGGGAGAAAGTCTTTCAATGACTGACTTTTGCCTCCTGTCGCCACTTCACAGCAGGTCTCATGCCTGACGAGGGGACATAGGCTTGGACTGCAGCACCTGGCTGGCTTCCAGAGAGGACAGAGACGCTGGCCCTGGGATGATGCTGGTCACTGCGGTTGGAGCAGGCCTGGTGCATGGACCTCAGGCCTGATCATGGACCCCAGGTGACACCTCAGAAACTGTATTTCCTCCTCTGAGACCAGCTGTGGCCCAGCCTGAAGGACCAGCATAGCAGGCAGGAGATCCTGGCTTGAAGGCTGGAGCGGGAGGCCCTCTGGAGGCACCTCCAGTCACAGGACGGAGGCAGGCTCTTCCCATGGAGGTCTTGCGTGGGCCTTGCACTACTTGCTTCTTTCAGACCCGAGAAAGCCATGCCCCAATGGCTGCATGCAACGCGTCTCGCAGGTTAACTCCTGGCTCCGCAAAGACTGCAGGTGGAAGTGCCGCAAAGTTGCCTCTCATTGAAAACAAGGAAGGAGCTTGAAGAACCATGGCCCAGGTGCCCATCAATCATTGCACTAAAAATACCTCAAGAGCGAAACTACAGAAGATCAGCCAGACAAGATCTACTTCTCCCCTTTCTTTGCCAAGTACTAAAAAAAGCCAAGGGAGAAAAACCCTAGCATGGAAACAGGTTTGACCTGCTTTGTCACATTTTTGTGCTTGCTCTTGCTCTCTGACACATAGACCCACACAGGGTTTTGTCTGTCCTGCCCCGACTTCCCCCGCACCCTGGGGTGTCTGATACCCAAGCCCAGCCTCCAGCCCCTTCCCCAAGTGACCTCTGTCCCACTGCTGTGAACTTTCTCCAAACACTTTCAGCTGGACTGGACGTCTCTTACTCCACGGACTTGTCCCTGAAGGGAAGGAACAACTCACGCATTCCGCATGTGAAAGACAGCTCTGCCAAAACGTCCTCCGTAATCTGTGCCTTCCCTCAGCCGCCACACAAGCACGGGCACTGGGCAGTGCTTCCCAGCCTCATAGGCTCCTGTAAAGATACAGGAGACAGCAAGGTGTTCAGATATGGTCATCACAGAGGTCCTAAAAGTATTACAAATACCCTACCAAACCCATTATAAAGCTACCGTAAGGGAACAGTACATCTCTCCTTGTCTACTGAACTTTTAAATGCAGCTTTTACTTAAAAGCACCTACAGGTCTCTGCAATGTCACACCAGTTTCTGCAATGATCTTTTTTTGTCCTGCTAAGGTGGGCTGCTCAAGCCCTAGAAGAGCCTCTTCACAGGTTGTAATGAGATTTCTGTTCCAAACAGGCATTAAGGCAAATACTGTTCTCAGAAATGATCATTTTCAAGTTCTGAAGTTCTGCTTTTGGACTTTGAGGCTTTCAAAGTCTAGCCCGTGTTTTCCTGGTTTAGCGGTTTAACGCTACTTTATAGCGTGCACAAAATATCCACTCTTACAGCTATGCTAGAGTGAGACCTAAACTAAAAGGTGAAGTATTCTGTTGATTTTATTTTACTGCTAAAATCACCGCAGGGTATTGCTCTGATTGAAACATCTTACCTTCTTTTCATTACAAAGTGCCTCTTATTTGCTTGTGCCCAGCTGCTTCCTGTTAATATGAGACTGATCTAGAAAAAAAATGCGATTACTAGTTTGCAGCAGGTATCCTAAAAGTTTTTTAATAATTATAATGTCACAAGTTAACACAAAATAAAACAAATAAAATAGGCAAATTAACTACTCAAAGATAAAATTTCAAAATTCTGAAACAAAAATTCAGAACAGTTTATTGGACCTCAGTCCAATGTTTTTGCACTTCAGTTTATCATGGAAATACATATGTTTTTTCCAATCACCTTTCCTAATCATCAATTACAGCATGATAAATTATGTTTCCCACCTGCTAAAATTCGCATTGCTTTTCTTACATACAGCTGCTTGGTAACGTAATGGTGATGCCCGATGACAGCTAGCGTCTTGTAAAGGAAACATGAATTTCTTGTACGGCTCTTGACATTCTGAGTTCTCTAAAATCCAGAATAACTGTCCAGACAGAGGACACTACATTGACTTTTCTCTCTACTCACACTGTTATACAGTTTCAATTTATATTGGTTTATAAGTAAATCAATATGATAATTAGAACAAAAAGGTTGGATAAACTTCCATGAAAATGTCAACAAAAATCGATCAAACCCTAGGACTGTAAAAAAAAAAATCAATTTTTTTTTTTTTAATCAACACTTTCCAATAACTGACTATCCCTCTGGAAAGTTTGGGGTCAGCTCTGACTTTTCACAAAAATTTTTAACAGAACTGTACATTACTACCATGGGTACTTTCACCTTCCTCATTCACAACATCAGTGTACATTGGCCCTTGGTTTTCTCCACGAGTATAAAGACTACACACGTACCCTAAGAAAACAACAAAGCAGAAATTTGGTTTTATCAATTCTTATGGCCCCCAGAGGTACCCGAGCTGTAGCTGCCCCAGGAAGACTGCTCCAAGGAGAGGACAAAAGCCGACAGGAGGACACGGTCACCATAAAGCCTGTGACGCGGGCAAGGGAGGCCGCGGGGTTTGGCGAGGAGTGTTTGGGCTGACCAGAATAGCCTCATTCTTACATTTCTGATCCGGATTCCTGGCCCTGGGGGAGGGTAGGAAACATCTGGGCTCATTTTCTTTCGCAGATGAACTCCAGAGCAGTCGATTCCTAGGAGTGAAACGCTCCCTTGGTCTACGGCGACCATCCGTGGTCTCCCATTTCACAGCAGCCAGCTGTGCGTGCAAATCCACAATTAAAAGTGCCCCAGCTGTTTAAAGGAAAGTTCCTGTCCCCCTTCAAAGACTGCAGTTGCAATCAGGGCAATGTCTCATTCCCAGACCCACAGTGGAAACCCCCGTCCAGAAGGTGACTTGCCCCAGTCCGGCACCCAGGAGGCAGCTTTCCCCGGTCAGGATTGCCAGGCAGAGCTCCAGCAATACCCGCACTTACAGAGGGAATAGGATATGCTTTTCTTCTACAAGACAAAAATGAGCCTTTAAATAGAAAAGCCTGGAATAAGCGCACCCTCTGAATATATGGGGAACCTCAGCTCATGTTCCTCCTCAACCAATTTCCCCCTTCTGGGAGATGCCCTGCCCGCGAGCTCAGGGTCAGCCCAGGGAAGGAAAGCAGTCCTGAATCTCTCTATTAAACTTCTGTCGCTTTGCATAACGTAATTTGAGCTTCACTAGGTAAGACCAAAGGAAGAGGAGTGAGAACGACGCTCCCGCGCCGTCGCTGAGACTCTCACCTGGAAAGCTGCTGGTCTGCGCCATGCAGAGCCAGAGCAGCATCCGTGCCACGGCATCCGGGCTCCCAGGGGGATGGAGAAGAAACGCCTAGTTCGGGGGACCCAGAGACACCGAGTCCAGCTGCTCCGCTGGTTTTATTCCTGGGCCGTTACACCTTGGGAAAGGGCCACAAGGGCGGCTGAACCGCACTCTGACCTCCTCCAAAGCCAACGAAAAAGGAAAACTGCTTCGCTCCCTGACGCTGCTATTCAAACGCCTCCCTGTCCCCAGGCTCGCGCGCACCCAGGAGAAAGACACCTGCCAAAGGCAGCGCAACAACCCTCCGCCTGCGGCCCGGCGGCACGAAGCCAGAACAACCTCTGGGCTCGCTCCCGGCTTGCACGCCGTCGCTGCGAGCCAGAGCTGCCTCCGGAGAGCGGGAGGACGCCGGACGCGGCGGGACAGGTCTCCGGAGGCTGCGCTTGCAGAGGGCCCGACTCCGGCAGCCGAACCGGAGGGCAGGTCCAGCACCAGCCTCCCCCGTTAACGAACTGGGATTTCTGCTGCCGCAGCTCCGTGCCGGATCCCCGACGGCGCGCGCCTGACGAGACAGAGCGACGCAAAATTTTGCGATCGCGTTTATGCGTTTACGCGCACCACCCGGACCCGCTCCTCTTTTTCCTTGCTTGCCTGCGCCAGCTGCCGAACGCGCCTAGGCAGGGAGGCGCCCCCTCGGCGCGCAGCGAGCCCGCCGCCGCCGCCTGCCCCTCGGAGGGGCTTCGCTGACGCGTAGCGCCGAGCTGGAGCGCGGCCTCGCACCCCGCCGGCTCGCGGCGGGCTCCCCCGGAGCCGGGCGAGATCCCGCGCTCCGGCAGGCAGCTGCGGCGGGCAACGTGCACGGTCAAGCCTGTTTATTCTTTTCCATTAACGCTTGTTAAAAGCGTTTCGGGTGCCCCCCCTTCACCCAGCAAGGCGGCCTGGGCGCCTGGAGCCCTCGCCGGGTGCCAGGCCTCCCGCCGGCGCTGCTCCCCGCGCGGGTCCCTACCCCGGTGCCCGTCACCAGGCTGCGTTCGCTTCCCAACGGCGGAGCGGCCCGCAGCAGCCCGAGCGCCGAGACCCCCCCGCGCCTCCAGAGCGGGGCTGAGGAGGTAGTGCAGGCCCTTAGGCAGAAAGGTAACGAGCCACCCTCGCTCGAGCGGGGCGCTCGCCTCCCCGCCTCTCAGAGTTGACCCCAACTACCCAGCTCCAGCGATGACGACCATCTGGGATCGCGGTCCTGAAAGCACTCGTTAAAAAACAGACCTAGGAAGCAGACTTCAGGTACCTGGCGGCCCACGGCGCTCCCGGGCAAGCCCCGCTCAAGCGGGAGGCCAGTCTCGCTCCCCGCGCCGTGCCGCCTGGGCGTCTCCATCTCGGACGCGTCTTCCGGCCCAAAACGCCGCAGGCCCAGGGCGGCCGACGGCTTCGACTCGCGCGGAGAAGCGGCTCCTGAGGCGCCGGCACGTCCAGGCCTCTCCTCCTCCAGCTCCGCGGGGCCTGCGTGGAGAAGCGAGGATTGCAGGACGCATCTCACGACGAGGAAAAGCGACTCCCCGACACCAACCGTACGGGCTCCTCCACAGCCGTCGGCCGTGACGTTGGCCGCCGCCGCCGCCTCCTGCGCGGCCGAGGCCCGGCCGGCGAGAGCGGCTGCTCGGGCAGCGCTGCCCCGTCCCCAGAGCCCTCGAGCGTGTGACACCCACACCACGTTGCACACAGACACCTTTATTTTCACGTTTCTGCATGTACGCGAGAGAATGCTCTTTTTCTTGGGATGTGCTGGTAGATATATCCTACCGAATGGAGCTTAGCAAATTATATTTATCTTTATATATATACACGTATATATATATTTATGTAGAGAGAGGTATAGTCTCGCAAAATTTCTTCTGCATTTCTTCATGTGTCAGAATGAATGTTTGCAACAAACCACAGAGGAAGGGACACTGATAGGTTTCGTTTTGTTTTTCTTAGCTCTAACACAGAACAGCGCTTGCCTTTTTCTACAACCTAGTCAGCTGTTCTCTTGGATGTGCTTAAGCAAAACCAGCACAAACGCTGAACAGAAAAAAAGATGTCCATAATCTTTGAGTTTTTACTATTCCAAGATATTATCAGTGATGCGGGTAGAACATTTTTGAGCTCTGTTTACACAAGGGCCAGGCTATCAGTTGGGTATGTCACCGCACCAGATACAAGAGCATCCCTCTATCAGCGATGCAAATAAAACATTAGTATGTCAATGTTACACTCACAGCACAGTTTATCGGTTTAACAGCCTCTACGTGGATAAATGCGTGTTTACAGCAGAACCCTGTTTTTCAAAATCTGGCTGTACATTTTTTAACCTGACAGTGTCCCTTAAAAAAAAAAACAAAAACATACTGGGCTTATGAAAGGACACCCCCCCACACACACATACAGATATTTGCTTTTTAGTATTAAAACCAACATTTTTAAAACCATTTGACAAAATTTAAGACAAATTGCCATTGGATAATAGCATTTGTGAGAGTGAAGCTATGCACTGCTGCTCCATTAACATGGCTTTAGTTATCACAAGTTGTATTATTTGCACGTTTCCTTAAGTCTTTCATGGCACTTCCATGAAGAAGGAGGAAAAAAGAAAAAAAAAAGTCGTTACACTGCTGCTACCGTCTTTTCAGAGAGCACGCGCTGACACAGAGGTGTTTGGGTTCCGTATGTGTCACAACCCAGCAATGTCAAAGGTCTGCCTACGGTGCTGGGACCCTATGACATCCATCCCTCCCGGTTTATAGCTTGACTCGCGATTACTCACAACATTGCAATGCTTTCCAAGTAACAGGAAAACAAACAGCAACAGTAACAGACACGCTACAATTTTTTTTTTTGCATTACTGTTAATCACAATTTTTCAACAGATTGTTGCCCAGAATGCATGTTAGAAAAGCTTTTTTTCTTTTTCTTTTTAATTGCTGGTGTGAATATGCAGATTAATGATTGTAACTAATGAAACGGACTAATAATTCAGACATAATATTTAAGCATTCACAACTTTTGAGAAAGTCTGCACAGCTGATAGCACTGACAGTCTAACTGTAACTTAGAAGCCAGCACAGTAGCCACCTCACACATACGGGTGGCAGGATTTAGGAGGGCAGGAGATTAGACTAGCCTACTATGTTTTACCTAGAAAGCTGCAGCAATATTTGCCGTAAACGTTGCCTGCCCCATTTACGAGCGACGGGAGGCTTCACAAGTTTGCAAGCTAACATTCACCGAGAACGTGAAGAACAAACCCAAAAGACACGTCCATGCAGAGAGGCAGCGACCCAGGGCTGACCACCACAGCTACGCTCAGACGGGGTCTGGACTCCTGCAAGACTGTCACTGGGGTTGGTTATGCCTCTGGCTCCCTTGAGAGCAGAACCGGGACCAGCGACGCTCTCAGCGTCTACCTCTGTCCCCACCACACGCACCCTGATGCTACCGAGAGCGGAGATCAGCTGTGCACCTGTGGAGCTGCGAAGCAGATGCTGGAACTGCAGAGTCACCAATGGTAGCCTGAATTCAGCGTTACACTTCAGCATATACTGAGAGCAACATTCAAACGTTTAACGCGTGTTACCAAGCCAGGGCCACGCTCAACGGAGAGCAGCTACAGGCCCTACAACACAGGCAACCAGCGTCCCCCCCATCCAGGGGTCAAAACACAGAAAATACAGCAGAGGCTAAATTCACCAAAGTTAGTCTAGAAATTAATTTGGCCTCAGGGACCATGGAATAACGCAACTGATAGTGTTTTTGTCCTTTTTGAAAAGGGCACCTTCAAGTTTTGAGAACTTTTCAGGCTGTAGGTGCCATCTCATGAGCACGTTTGGGGCAACACTGTTCGAGGAGAAAGGCACTACGCTAGCTCAGTGAAAATGCTTGCTCCCCACTTTTCTTTGACCACTTTTCCCTCAGCTGAAGCTGATTGCTCAGACTGACAACGGCCAGATGCTCTTTCAGTACAGAACAAAAAAGCAAGTTTGCGCATTACATTAAATTCTGTTGTTCACTAAACTGGTTGCAAGAATTAGGAAGGAACAGAATAAACATTCTGCACCATTTCAGCAGTAAGCAGCAATGCCTTTATCAAGTGCCTATCAGATAAAAATTAAACGGACAATAGGTGGGATAACTAGAGGACAAGGCTACTCTCATAGTATCACACTGCTTTCGTGAATCACAGCAGACTACTGGAGTTGTTATGCTCCATATCATTGCTAGGAAGCAATTAATTGATAGCGTTTGTTTGAAAGGTAATAAATAGAATAGACTAAAGTATCATTCCTGCCCACACGTAACTTCCCTCCCTTGAATAGCGCTTTTGATGACAAAGAGGCAACTCAAGGGAATAAAGTTGACTGTGCAGCAGTGTGTGCAAGAGCACAGTAAAAGGGGAAACTTGCCATCTTGAGGAATAAGCACAGCATCACACTACTACTGATCAGACCTATTTCTATAATCAGGAATACTTCAATAGATCAATTTTTTATAAAATATAGGGCTACAGAAATGAGGCATTTATATATTTTGTGCTATAAAAAGCTTCCGCTTACATAATACTTAAAATATATTTTCAGTGCCAACAGTATATTTGTAATACATTATCTGATACAATAAAAATATATGCGTACTGGATGGCAGCGATCTTGCACTATGGCAGGGGACTATGTATTATTGTGTGTGGTTCAAGCAGCTGGAAAAGCTGGTCCTTCTCTCCTTTCCTTGGTTTCTCAGCCATTAGCTGCCAGGAGATTACAACGGTGCTCTGATGTTAGCTTTCCTGGTGTCCTCTGCAAAGCAGGCTAGGAAATACGCCTTAGCTGACGATTACTGGGCAAAAATCCAACTTCACTACACGATTCTTTCTGTTTTACTACTTAAAAAAGCAAACCCCCAAACCAATGCTCTGCCTGACATTAGTAAGGAAGTGGGACTAGTTGAAGTCATGGATGTCCCCAGGAAACTGCCTTGTGGGAGAAAGATTTTGCAGTATGACATGTTGAATTATACAAAGTAACATTTAGGCTTGGAAGCTCTGAGCCTAAGGGCAACCAACTAGCCCCCAGTTAAGCCTACAGGATGCTCTGGAGGCACTAAGGTCTGTATGAAGAAACACAGCTGCCTCACCTGGACCCTAAGCAACTAAGCAAAACCAGAAAGCTTAAATAAATTCATAAAGAGGGAAATGCTTTGCTTTAACATCCACTGGAAAAATATAAACATTCAAATGATGCATCCATGCAGCGTGTGCCCAATTACAACGAAAGGACCATGGCCTATGGCCACAGTGCTGCAGAGAGGCACCCTATTCTCTGGAGAATCACCTGGTGTCCCACCACATGCTGGGAATACCGTCGGTACACATCTTCATGTGCCAGCCCTCATCATCCTGTCGGGTCTTCTGAGACCTTACCAGCATTCAATAGGATTTGTTCTGTAGTTTAGAATTTGCACGTGCAACACTTGCTTTGCTCCTTTCTGGCTCACACTGGCTTGAAACTCCTCTAGTTAATGTGTTCAGGGACAACTCCACCCAACTCAGGGTGGTGGCACCAGTGCATGTGAGAGGAAAAGCAGGATCTCGGCAGAAATGGGGATACTGGCTATGTGGGCTGTCTGCTTAACATACTAGGTACATTCAAGCATTCGTTTGTACAACCTCACAGGTCGCCCCGGTAGATTAGACTTTTGTCAACGCAAAAAAACGGCAAGGCATTCATAAAGCATTTTGCCGCGTGGTGCTATGGACTGAGCTTTTCACTCACAATAGATGGCCGAGTAAGCTATTGACATGTGCTATCATATGTAATCAAGCTTGCTAGATTAAAAGCAGGACTTGTGCCTAGCAAACAGAACGTTGTATATTACTCATTGAACTCCAAGCAGCAGCTCTCTCTCGTCAGGTTTCATTAACATATTCGCATGCTTCCAAAAAGAAATAAAGTTCCACCAGTGTCTCTTGAGAAGGAGAGATGAGATTGGTCGCGTTCGGTTACCATTTGGTTGGAGATGTCATACAAAATCCTCACACCCTGGACATGGCCGAATTGTAAAAAGCTTTCACCCAGAAAGGAGGTCTTCGTTACACACAAAGTCTCTGACTCCTACAGTGCTCTCCTGAGGTGGCTACATGACGTTCTCAAAGAGCTGTAAGGATCGCATGATATTGTCATCCTGGAAGCAATGAGAAGACATTGTCACAAAACCAGTACTGACAAAGCCCTGTTCATAACCTCGTTTGGCCCAGGAGGTGCTCCGCAGTGCTACAACATGCAGTGGCCTTGCTTTTGCATCACTTGATCCCTGACAAGCTTGAACGGATTCAGCACCTGCGTCTTGCAAAGCCATCCCCTTGTACTTTAGCACCTTAGTCAGATTGAAGCATGCAAGCACAGGATTTTCTCCTGTTCAGCATGTGCTGTGCTTTACTAAATACCTGACATCAGCGTTTAAACTCTTTCCTGAGCTGGTGACTGCACTGAGCCCTTGGACCTCAGTGCCCAGACAGAATCCCATTGATCCTAAACACAAAAGCGTGCACTTAACTTAATATGCTTGAACAGTCTAAATAAAATTGCAGGCTTTGAACTGAAAAGCAAGCTACCCTGAAGGAACGCTTGATTCTAGAAACACAACCAGCTCAAAATTCAAATATATGAAATCCCAACCTCTCTGAGGTTCTTAGATCCAGCTGAGAAAGTTGGAGACACACAAGGGAAATACAAGACTGTTTCTTATGAAGTGACTTGCAATGTTACTTTGAGGTAGGTAACCACCAGAGTAATATTCAAAAAACAGGAGATACATTTTTTTCCCCCTAGGAGCTTAGTTATTCCAAAAGTCAGAATAGCTGTTTGGCTGTAACGCCAACTTAGAGATTTATGGCATCTCTTTTCCCTCTCTTTTTTAGAGGCATTGAAAACATGGTCATCCTTACATCCGCCAAGCAAAGCAACATCCACCCACCTCACCTCTAACACGGCTTTGCAGGTACTAGTACCAGGCAGCACCTTGCATGGCGAACCAACCACCCTCTCCAAAGCAATGCTTGGAGTTCTTTGTCCATGAGCCATATCCTCCAAAAGGGCAGAGGTATGCATTATAATGCACATTTGCTTGTTTTGCATAAAGAAAAAAAAACCTATCTTGGTGTTGCAGGGCTCCTATCTGCAAGGGAAGCATGCATTACAGCATATCAACCTGCACGGCTCCTAACACAAGTAGGTCAAGGGCAACCAACCAAACCAAAACTATGGCAGAGCATTAAAGAAACTATAATGTTTTTCAAGTAAAGTGAAGCTGCTTCAACACTGCAACCACTATTCACAGCACTTATCACATACATCCAGCTTGAGGACAAATTACGAATGCAAAAAATGAAATACAACCTGGAGACAAACACTCAAATTAAAGAAGGGGCCAGAAATAAACCAATAATCAGGAGATATCAAAAACGTAGTAACGGAAATAAAGTAGCCTTCCATTAAGTATCTGCTCACCAGGCGCTTTTCCCCCCAAATCCCTGTGCGAGAAAGTCCCACATCTTACCAGATCCAGACTTTATGCGCAAGGGGTAGGACGGTAGCCCAGCCCCTCCAGGGTGAGCGTCTTGCCATCGCTCAAGTACGGGCTCAGGCTGTCTGACCGCAGTACGGGACAGATTTCCCAGGGAAAGTGAAAAGCACAGGATGGCTGGTATACAACTATTTACACCTCTGGCCAAAGTCACACAGTTAATTACAGTCTCGGACAATAGACATTTGGCTGATTTCATATCCCTGCAGATGCTTGCCTTTGTGCCAGCGCTAAAAATAGCGGCAAATATGTATTACAACTAATTTAACGTATGGGATTTGCGAGAGGGAGTTCATTTTCAAAAGAGAAAACCAGCATTGTGGTGATTACAGCAATTTATTTTAATGTGTGACCTTGAAACCATCAGCAGGTTTTACAAGACCGTGCTGTAATTACAAAGGTCATAAAGAGACCTTTGGCTCTGGACTGTTTCAGCAATGTGGTACCTGTTAATGACAGTCAGGGACAGCTCGGAGAGATGCTGTCAGCCTCTTAAAGAAAAATACTGAGGAAGGTTAATGGCTTTATTAGCTTTCTCAAGAGTTATGTACTTGTCACAGAATCAGGTATTGCAATTCACTCAGGCAAATACAAGCACTGGCCACGAGCACTGGGAACGAAGAGGCTCTCCCCAGCGCTCGGCCCGACCCTGCGCTCCCTGATCGGTAGCGGGCTTCTCAGATCCCAACCGCAAACTGAATCCTGTGGCTGCTTTTTACACAGCGCAAAGAAACCTGCAGCTCGTTTCAAACAGAGTTCGCTCCAAGCGAGTACACACACTGCGGCACGAGCTAGTCCTTTCATCGCGGTTGTAATTTTGGCCTTACCTCCTGACATGATTCAATAAACTCATCTAAGGTTACAACACCATCCTTGTTTTTATCCATTTTCTGCAAAATAAAAGTAAACAATTTTGGTTTTCATATGTAACTCTGCAGGTGTAGTACAGTATCATATTTGTGGCAGCCTGAATAAATCTAGGGCACTTTACAAGCTTAGACTGCAGACTGAGTGCCATAGATTAAATTTGCTGGCAGCTAAGGACTTGTTTACTCTGATGCTTGGAGCACTTTTGAGGTCATCTCCAACTATTCCTCCCGGGTGTACACAGCAACCTCAACCCATCTTACATCATTTATTTCTTCAGGACCTCACTAACAGACACCCATATTCCTGTCTCTATTTTTACAAGCGGTTGGGAGGAGAAGCACCTCCCCAGCTGGGAGATGGGACATCTCTAGGCTTGCTGGACACGGACGGATGGCTGCTAGGGTTTTTTCTGGGACGTGTAGCACAGAGTAACAATGACCTTAGGACTAACCTTACAGTAAAGAATATCAATGCATAGCTCAAACGCTAAGAAAAACGCATCAGAAATCAAATAAGTACCTGGAAGAATACTTCTACGTGCTGCCTCGGAGCATCTTCCTTGAGCACTGGATATGTGTACTTTCCCATCATATCATAAATTGCCTTTACTATATCCATCATTTCCTGCAGTAGTGACATGACATCAAAAACACAACAGGAAAGTTAATAAAACGATGGCACGTTTATTTCTTTTATTGCCCTTTTCTTCACTCGCTTTCTCTTACAGAACAGTGCAGACCTTGGGCTCATACCTGCTGTCAACTCCAGAGAAAGCCTAGACACACGCACAGAGACAGGTGTCTTACCAGCTTTGAGTTAATCTAGAGAACCAAGTGCATCTTTCTCACGCTGCCGTGACTTGGCAGCGGCCCCTTGCAAGGCTCCTGCAATCCCATTTCGGGACCTGGCCGTGCAGCGCTGCAGCTCCCGCAGTGCCGAAACGGCCAGCCTGGTCAAGACCACCGCTGCGGGCAGGGCTGCTGCTGCAGCCCACATCTCCAGACCTCCACCAGGGCCAGGAGCTCCACACCTGTCCTGGGAGACCACACAGGGCCCCTCTCCGTGCCTTGTACAAGCTACTGCGCGGCTCAGGGACCACGCGGAACAAGCACACCAGCTGCCCACAGTAGTTTCAAGGCGATAGACCATGTCCTATGTGGGACTGGTCAGAGCAGGCCTACTCCCATGTGTGCCCTCATGTAAAATTCTGGAAATGATCAGGTTACCGTGCTCAAAACTAAAGCTTCCCACTGAGAAAACAAGAAATGGTAGGTAATAAAATAACCTTACATAACACCACCGCCTTGTGAGTGGTGCTGTGGGCTTGCAGCACCTTGGGTAAGCCCACACCATCATCCCAATGCAGCCAGATGTACCTGAGCTACCTGGATGATCCTGCACACAGATGTCAGCATGATCCCTGAACCTCAGTCACCGCATACCTGACGTCCCCAATACCCTCCCCTTCGCAGAGGTTATTTCTGTGGATACCTATAACTAGGATTTGGCTTCTGGCTAAAGCAATCCATTACAGGCACTGTAACATAGCAAAACATGGCTACAAAAACATGCAATACAAGATCACCACGCACTTTATTTAGACACAGATAAATGCTCGTGTCCAGTCTGATTTGCATTTAATTAGCTGCCTGCAAAATTAATTATGCTCTGCAACAGAAACCCGTCAGCTCTCTTCAAAAATAACCAGACGTGTCAGAAACAGTCTTACCTCCTTGTTTATATAGCCATCCTTATTTATGTCGTACAGGTTAAACGTCCATCTTAGCTTTTCATGGACTGTTCCTCGCAACAGAATTGACAATGCCATCACAAAATCCTGGTTTAAGGCAGAGAGAGAGACAGACGTGAATTTTAATACCATGCTTTTCCGAGTCACTGCCTTCATAAAGCCACTCAAAAAGCTTTTCTTTTTAGGATACAGCATGGAGCCAACCTCTCTGCCCCCCCTGCTTTCCAAAACTGTGTCCACAAAGGTCTCTGCGCCCTCTTTGGAGAGGGACAGGGAGAGCCCAGCCTCTTCACGCCACAGTATATTCTAACACAGAGAGCCTCAGCCTTCCTCTTCGGGCAAGACCTCTGACACATTTGTCAGATATAACCCTCGCCACTAATTCCCCAGTCTGGGATATCGCTTTTTAATCGTTTTCTGTTTACAATTAAGTTATTGCTTCCACTAACTTTGATTTATTGTTTATACTGCATAACGGCTCAGGTACTGAGAGCAGCATCACTACAGGGATTTATTAGCAGAGGCAGAGCTTCAAGCTAATGCAGCTCTACTGTTCCTGGTACCTGATTTAATTTACTTAGTCCTTCCTGTGTTATCTCCACCAGCACTGCATGGGGCAGCGCACCACATCTTAGAAACTGTTGCTCCTTCTTTCTAGGGCTCAGAGGAATTTGCATTTGCTGAACAATACAAAAAAAGGGGACAAAATGCTTATGTTTGACAAGTACTAAAGAGACAGGTTTGCCAGGAAGGAAAGCTCAGCGCTTTTTTTTTTTTCTTAAGTACTTATCTAAGCATTTTGCTTTGTTTTGGTCTATTTAGGTTTCTGGAAACCTCTAACGTTCTACTGAGTACTTGCCATATGCATGGCTCCCACTGCAGCTGCCACTAAAGGGAGACACATATACGTATGCTAACATCTCCCTTCCACATTGGATAAATATGATTTCTCAGTCCAACCTGAGACTTATTGGGATTCTTGGCCGTGTGATGGCAAAGGACGGACTGCGTATTATTTCTGGTTTTATGATCAGCCACTAAACTGTCTTCTAAATGATTAAGTTCATCCTCTTCAGGTGTCCTACTTAACATCTCCCTTTGCTGTTACCTGCACCTCTATTACTGTGTGTGTGAGCTTTAAGGGTGGCTATTTTTGGCCACAGCAACAGGCCTTTTTAGTTAACAGGTAGGTTGCTTTCTCTTAGGAGCCAAGTATCTGAGATGCTTGTTCAATATATTAAATAAATAAGCTTTAAAAAATTCCAAAAACATACAAGTGTTATCCTGCTATGCATTTTGGGATGACTGCAGAAGGCATAAGATGCACTGCCTTCCTCTGACCTCCAAACCATCTGTGCCACTCGCTGGTCTCTTCTCATACAGCTCTGACCTCAGCCTCTCCTCTCTGCTGCAACACTCGCCGTAGTTTCGCCCTCCAAGATTAACATTGCCTGTGGTATTGTCTAATGTGAACCATATGTTTCTCTAGTCAAAGAAAATGTGCAACTCCATCTGCACAAAAAGCCTTAACCAAAATGAATGAAATTTTAAAATATCTACCCTTTGCAGTCTAAAACCTCTAAACTGTAATCCAGCAAATCCTACCTGTTTATAATGGATGATGGATGGAGAAGCTTCAAAACACAAAACTGAGAAAAAGGCATCAAAATAAGATGCAAAACAATTACCTCAAACTTCACTGAGCCATTCTGTGCAGTGTCAAATGCATTAAAGAGATAATGTGCATACATGCTAGCATCTGAAAGACACAAAAGGCACTAATTGATACAGCAGTTCATTGTACGCTAATGGCTCTAAACAACATTCATGACCACATTTTCTTCCATTATAAAAAGCAACTTTGTAGTTTCCTCAGGTATTCTAGGAACTAATAGAAATTATTGTGGAATTACGTAGGATCCTTCCCCCTCCTCTGAAGAACAGCCTGGAAATGCAAAAGCTTTTATTGCAGTGGTAATGATCTGGATTATGGGACTGTACTTAAAAAGCAAGGGAGCACCCAAGATCGTCTCTGCCAAATTAGACGAGGGCCTCCAAACTCCAGCTTTGCCAGGCTAAGTCCTTCAGCATTAGCTATATGAGGTTTATGGAAAGCAACCAAGGAAAGCTGGACGTGCCGGTAACATCTCGGTGGGAACCTCCATGGCAGCGGGATGCTGGGGAACGGCTGGGGCAGACGGAAGCAGTTTGAACAGGAGGATTTCAATGGCCTGAGCTTCAGCCATGTAAAGGACAGTTGTTATCAGGGAAAAACAGTAACAGCAGTACACAGGAAAAAAAAAAAAATCAAATAAATGTTTGACCTCAAGTCCTTCATTGGCCTCTTCTCTGCTCTGGAGGCAATACACACTTTTTTCCAGGTTACTAGAGCCAACTTTTAGAAAATGGAAGCAACTGGCATTAATATCACCTAATTATTTCCTTGCTATTCAAGGAGCCATGCACTTTTTTTTCTCCTCTGCTCTTTGCCTCTGGCACACAGAGTTAGTTTAGCTTGAGTCTTCACACTCAGTGTTTGGGCATCTGGTGACACTTAATGACCTGTGCTACGAAGGCATTCACATGGAATGACCTCAGCATCTCTTTGGTCTGAACCTTATGAAACGATGAAGTATTTTCACATTATTCAAATCCAGGGAAGAGTAGCAACGTGCAGAAAAATCAAATGCTCAGGTTACTTCCTTCATAGCCCCAGAATATGCTAGACCGCAGGAAAAAAAAAATAATTGGCTGCTACATTTTTAAGATTCAGAAAGAAAATTTCTCCACAAGAAAAACATGGAATTATTAGCAACACACCCCTAAAAAAAGCCTTACTAAGCTAAAGTAAAAGATTATTTAAAATATCAAACTAAATGTTTTATTTCAATAGCAGATAGTATACATAAAGACACACTAGATCACTAGTAACGTTTGATGGCAATTTAGCAAAAACGAAAACCTGTCATGGATATAAGCCTTGTGCAACACAGCCTGCGATGACGCTGCACAAAGATTTGTAATTCGGAGGTACGTCACTACATCTGGGACATACAAGTGTATCTGTACGGAGAGCCATAAAAGTGAGAAAAATCTCTGAGGAATCTGAAATCCCACAATTTATGACACGGTAAGGTTATACAAATAGTTTGGAAAGAAAACAGTGGAGAACCTGAAAATACTTCTGCTGTTAAACTGACTTATTGCTAGGCACGGTTGCACTACCAGCATCATTACCACAGCAGAACTGTATTTCAAGGGAATGGGACACAAACCAAAATAGCAGCAAATCTTTGTCAACCTCAGTAGAGGGGGGAAAAAAGGAATCTACCCACGAAAAGCGGAGGTTTCTGTGCCCAATTGTTTTTCCCCACATAGGAAAGAGTCACCCGAAGTGTGTGTCACTAACAAGAGCAGTTAGTGCAGTTACTCGGGGTACCTGGAGGTCCTCGGGGTTACTGGAACCATGAAATACATCCAGAATTACATTACTATTATAAATGCTTAATATTCTGCATATCTGCTAAAAAACAAGAATGGCCTCGTTGCTTTTTAAAAACAGAACAGAAGCAACAATAAAAATCAGCACATCCGTACTGAAATTTAACGTGAACATTTCGCAGGTGTACATCTTTGAGGTCACACACATTGTAAGACACAGATAAGCATAGCATGATTATCTTGATATTTAATTCAGAAACCACTTATTAATGACCTCCTTAAACTAAATGCACATACACACGCTTGCAGAAACTTCAATCACCTTCCCACAATGATGGCATTCTGCAGCTATTACAGAATAGGGTATATTTGGGAAGCCTCCAACTTTGAATCTTTTATTTAAAAAAGCTTAAAACCATGATTTGTTTCTTTCATGTATATGTATATATATGTGTGTGTGTGTGTATATATATCCCTACAGAACATGTCCAGTTACAAGACCATATAGATTCTGGATATTTTTAGAAGGCAACAACGTATGCTATTTGAGAGATTAAATACAGTACTTTAATATTCCAGTGCATGAAGTGACCCTGTCTTAATTAGTCACTCAAACACCAGGAATTATTATTTCAGCTGCCTAGGTGTTCATAGGCCTACTGAGAACTACTCCATGAATTTTTGGAACGTTTTGATTTATTTGTAGGACAAAAATAGGTCTGGGACCCTTCCGTGCTAGATACTATAAGCACTGCAGTCCAACAGCAGGGGAACTGAAAATGCACGGAGGGGAAACGATTGAATTCTCTGCCATCCAGCAAGTCAGTAGCAGAAAAGAGAATCAATCCCCCATTTCTATTCTAGACTTGCACCGTTTACTGTGGGGAAAAAAGGGCTGACAGCTAGTAGTAACCTTCACTGCGGGTTTGTCTGTATTCTTGTGAAATAACTATTCCAAGGGCCTAAATTAATTTCCTTACCTTGCCCTCTGCATTTTTGGTTCAGATTTTGCAAAGCCTAAGTGCAATTCACATTTCTAGCACAGATTATCCAAAGCAGTTTTGCAGCCAGCTGGCAATAACGAATGTTAAGACATGCCTCAACAAACCTGACAGACGCAAAGTACTCTGCTTACCTCCATGTGGAAAAAACTGTGCATAGATCTGTTTGAACGTCTCTTCATTAACAACCCCACTAGGACATTCCTGTTGGAAAAAATTGAAAGGAAAAAAAAAAAATCAAGAAAAAAACCCAGAGCTCTGTTAAGGTTCATTTGCGAAACACTACAAGCCCAAAGAGAGCAATTACACAAGTCACGTTCCTGTTCACACAGAGCGCTGGATGCACTGAAGAAATTAAATAATTCAGACTGGAATTTCACATTAAGCATCTCATAGGCTTCGTTCACCATTATGGTGTTTTCAGTAGTGTTTAATCCCTGTTTTATAGGCTGGGCTGGAAAGGCAGCTCATCTTCTGTCATACGGAGTTGTTATCTAACAATTACTAATAATCCTACTGCCAGCTAACACGTCCCCTTTTCTTGCCTCCACATATATTAACTCATTAATCCTCAGCAGCAGACCGTAGCTAGATAACCGATCCCAGCTCCACGCAGGCTCACAGGACGTACTAGCAAGTCATCACAAACAAGCATCAGTGTTCGGCTCAAAAAGGCAAGCTCGTTTTCAACTTGTTCAGCTGGTCGCAGCCTTCCGCAGGCGTCCGCGAAGCTGGACGGTGCCCATACAAGCGTTCTGCCTCGAAACCTGCGGGGTTTATTTGATTTTTCAACTCTGGTACTAAAACGTAGCGCGCTTCCGTGAGATTGCGCTGGCTCTGCCACAGCCGAGGAAAAGCTAAAGCCACGAGGGTAATTTGGGGCCGGAGGTGCTCCCTCGGCACGTTTGCAGAGGTCGCTTGCTCCGTTGCACCCACGCAAAGGGGATGCAGCAGTCAAAGAGGGGCTGGGCTCCCAGGAGGTGATATTTGAACCCAGCTCCCCGCGTCTTCTGTGACCCAAACCCTCAAAAAATGAAGTGAAGCCAATAGTGAGCTGAAGGATGAGACCTCAGCTCCAGCCGCGAGCCCTGCTGCCCGCTCCCGTCCCGGCTGCGGCCAGGGGCCCCGTCCGCCAGTGGGGCAGCGTGTCTGGCCTGCTGAACCACAGCGCGAACCTGCTGCGGCCGCACTTGGTGCCCCATCACCCTGCCTCCTCTGCAAAAGTACATCTTTCCCTTTCATATTATTGGACTCTCGAGCTCCAAAGCCCGTTTCAGGCCGTTATAGCTCCATTTGCTTAAAAGACATTTGTGTAAGGGCCCATCTGTCTTGTGACTCACTAAAGCGTGCCTGAATTCAACCACACAGATCTTTATACTCTTAACTAACCAACCTGGTTAACAATTCTTTCCTTTCTGAAGGAAATCACGTTTTTATACTTAGTGTTGATGGAGAGAAATGGGCTGGAAAGAGCAGAGAGCTGCACAGCCCTCGCATTTAAATGCATGACTACCACTCCATGCAACCTGGACCCGCCTGCTACATCAGCTGATGTTCCCGAGGATGGAGACGCCCAGAATCTCCCAATAATTCTGGGCTTGGCCCAGACTTCAATGAAGAGTAGCCTTTGGAGAGTGTGGCAAGGTCCTGGGGTGGTTCGCGGGCCGGCGCAGAAGCCTCTGCTGCCAATGTTACTCACACGTTGGCGGACTGAGTGAGCGTAGATACGTACGATCGCTGGCTGCGTGTCACACCCCGCTCAGCATTGTGAATAGGTCCAAAGACAGACAAATGCTTAGCCTAGGAGCATTACAGCTTGCTGAATTTGGGATGAGTAAACCTGAAGTCTAAAAACATCCCTTTGAACTGGTGACACAAAAAGCTGGAAGACGACTCAAGTCTATGACTTATTTATGGATGAGTTCTTCAGATATGTTTTAAGAACAAAAAGGACTTTGTCAAGAAATTCTTCCACCATGAAAAGGCTGTAAAGGAAAAAAGCCTTTTTTTTTTTTTCCCCTCTCCTCTTCAAACCTCTGATCTGCCAGCATCACCTGCTGCTCATGTGAACTCACCAACCAGGGAAGTAGACAGAATGAACGAGAGCAAATCACTCCAAATCACGGAAGGAGAGTAAGGAGGAGATACTGCAGGTGACACTAGTGGCCAGCTTGTTAACCCCCTACAAGTTAATACCCATTCTCTATTGAAATGAGCACAATTAGATCCGAGTTCCTTCCGCCAACCCAGAAGAAATCCTTATGTCTTTTACCCACTAGCTGGGTAGAAAACCATCAACGACTTGACAAGTTTGAACGAAATAAAGGATAATTTGTTACTTGAAGAGTCCTGAAATTATCCTTCAGTCAGTGACTTCATGTCCTGACAACTGTCCTTCCACTAATTTGGTCTCAGTGTCCTATTTAACAGCCAAACCTGGCACTGTGGTGCTAGCCTCACCAGGGACCACTCCTTCTCCAGCATCAGTATTCAGGACTTGGTCCACAGCAAGGGGATGACAAGATCAACTAGAATATCTAATAACTGTGCCCACAGGACCAGACCTTTTTTTTTTTTTTTTTTTTTTTTTTTTTAAATACAGAAAGCTAACAGTTCTTTCAAAATATATTTTATGGAAGAATTCCCAAAACCCTCAAAATGCTCCAAAGCTCCTAATAAAACAGCCACCTACTGGCTTCTTTGTTGGAAGAAAAATTATTACTTTTTCATAAGTTTTTGTCACTTCTAATAGTCTAGACGCCATTTAAAGTAACTTAAGCACACAATTACTGGGGGAAGCCTCCATCCTGTTCGTGTTGCTCTGTTCTGCGTTAAGGAAAGCAGAGCTTTAACCCAGCAAGTTGGTCATTCTTTTGAAAATTCAAGCATAGCACAACTCCTAACCATATTTTCCTGTATAGTTCCACTGGCTGACCACGCTACGTGAAGATGCATTTCTTTTCCTTGTCTTAACATATACAACTATTAAACTCACTGAGAACCATCATTCCCCATACTTAAAGATGGTTTATAAATGTAAGGATTCATCATTATTTTCTCCATGCTTTCCACAATTGCCATGTCCCCTCTAATCTCTCCGTGCCACATTAATAACCCACGGTTGTTAAGAGCCCCAACACACCACCAGCGACCCTTGTGATGCTAAGACTGAAGGAAAGGTCTGAGAAGGGCAGGCGTAGAGGAGAGACCGCTGCTGCTGCACTTTCCTTGCAAGGCGACGCCTTCCCTAACAGTTCCAGCCACCGTGCCTGATTAAATTTCCTGAATTTCCACGTGATCCTTATTGCTTCTGATGCTCCATCTGGAAGCCAAATGAAACTTTGCATCAAGCCTCCAGGAGTGCTGCGGAAAGGCAGTACTGACATTGATCACCCTGTTTAGCCTGCTATAACTGGACTGCTTTCAGACACATATGCTAGTACCAATTCATTTGCACTTAATTGATCACAATTTTGTTTCATAAGAGTCAAATAATGCTCAGGAGGCCTCATTAGTGCTACAGCATGACTTAATACAGCTGACAAAAGAAATCTCTCTTTTGAAACAGAGCAGGTAAGCTTAGCGTCAGGTTAAATTCCACCAAAGACAGCAAAGCTTTACTCATTCAACACAAACGTGTTACCAGTGTGAAAGCACGGTCCTTCTCCATATCCGTTACAAGGCAGTAGGCTAGATCTTAGGCCCATAGCGTTCATTTCTTTAACCTCTGAAATCATCTTAAACGTCAAACAAGAAAAGTGAGCGTTTTTGGGAGAATTGTTGTCAAGCACTCAAACAATCCCTCGTTTTCAAAAACCGCCTATCGAGCATTGGCATTGACAACACGAGCTGTGTACACGAGTCTGCCTTCTCAGGCTTCTTTTAAAATACCAAACCACAAAGGAGCTGAATCCACATAAAAGCAAACAAAAATTGACCTCGCTGTGCTTTCCTTCAGCTGGAATCAGGAATCAGCTTTATTGATTACTTTAAAGAAGCACGAAGCGCACACACAGGGATTATCCGTGGAGCTGAAGTGGGACTAAATGTAGAGCTACTTTCCCATCTGACTACTCTCAAATCAGTCGGCCAGCACATGGAAAGGAGTCCTCGGGGCTTGCATTTTGCTAAATTGGGAGCGTTTTCTATCTGCTGTCTTAGCCGTCCGAGCACAGATGGCCTCCAGTGTATTCTCTCAGCCCAGCTCTGCAATCCGGACTCGAATCTCTAAGCACCCACGCACACCGCACGCTCTGTAGCCCTTCCTGTGCTCTCCCAGACACACAGGTACGTTTGGGGGATTGTAAAAGTATCAGAACATTCCCACCTTGCTCAGGGTGTTTTAGTCTCCCAAAGCCTGCTTTGGCTCAGATGACCACTTCACATCCTACACTCGTTCACCCACTGTCACTCCAAGATTTGCTAAAACATCCCCACTAAACCAGGGTCACAGTGTTTCCAACCCCTCTCAGTCCTTCCGCTGTGTTGTTCTCCTATTTAGTATGGGAGGAGTATCCTTTGCAGCCAACAGCTGTTTCCCCTAACAGCACAGGGCCCCCCGGAAATGGGCAAAAAGCCCCATATGAATCCCAATTCTTTTAAATCCATGCAATGGACTCCAAAGAAAACAGGTCATTAGAAACATGGTCTAAAAGGAGTGCATCGGATGACTGAGCTCAAACCTCTGTCAGTGTTAGTCATTTCATTAGTCATCAGTTTACCAAATTTCACGTTAAAAACGGCTAGTTTCTCACTCTCCTCCCTTCCATTCCAAAGCCGTTCCCCAAACTTCACTCCTCTGTGGGGTAGAAACCTCTAATTCCAGTCCACGTTTTTGTTCACGGCCACTGTGTTCCTGTGCCAATACTGCCTTTTAGCTCAAGCGGTCCTCTTCTGCTATATTTATAGACAGAAAGCGTCACATTTCATTTCGTCAAGCTAAACCAAGGCAAGATCTACTAGAGGCTCTGCTGGTCTTTGCAGTCGCCGTTATCTTGCTCTTACGGAACCACAGCCAAAGTAAGCAGGCCAAACGCCTCGAGTTTAATCTGGCTGCCATGCTGCCAGCCAGCTGACTGAAGGTGCAAAATAGACTATTGTGCATAGTGCAGACTGCACCTTGGGGGCAGAGATAACTGCGGAAATAAATGAAGCCTTTTGTCCTGGCATCTGGCGAAGACATCAGAGGACAGCACTCTTTCACAACTGGAAAAAAGGCTCAAGGCAGAGAGAGGACGTTTCGGCAGCCAGCAAGGCTGGTTAGCCGGCTCTGCTTCCCCGCAGCGCAACGGATCTGAATTCGGTGGGAGCCTCTAACGGCCCAGTGCAGAAACGTGAGGCCTGACCAGTGACACACTGGGAAGAGAATGAGGCCGTGGCTTCTTGAAGCTGAAGTGCTGGCCGTCGTTCAAGGAGGAGATTTTGCCCTCCTCTGTCCCCATCCGCACGTTCCTGCCACCTTCCTGCAGCAGCCCTTACTCTCAGCCTGGACTCCCTCGTGAACCAGCCAAACCGCCGTGATTTATCCCAGGAATTGTTTTGGATCGCAAAATTTGGTCTCTCAGAGCAATGTGAATGGTCTTCATTGACACAAAGAAAGAAAAGCTAACAAACAGGGTTGTAACTTTTCAGCTCTTTGCCAGAGCAGCTTTACTGGCTACGGAAACCCAACTGACAGCATAAAAGTCTATCAGTAACTTTGAATGACGAGGATAACTTGATCAAAGACTGAATTTCTCCAAAACTCTAGATCCGCAACTAACTGTTCTGTCCCCGAAGTCACAGATCTTTAGAACTGGCTTCTGCCTGAGCAACTGATCATTTTCACTGTGACCAGCTCAATCTGTTTTGCTGGTAGCTTCAGACCAGAATCTCCCTCACTTGCTTTACACCGCTCCAGCGGAGCACGCGCTTGCTTTGCGTGTGCGAACACCTCCGAGCGCCAACACACCTTGCCCCCCCGGCCAGCTGGGCCCCCTCGGAGGCTCCTCTGGCCTGTGCTCAACTGGCCTTTGGCCAACCACAGCAGATGCTGCAGCTGAGCCCTGGATACCTCCCAGCTCCCGCGTACGGCACCCACGACGAGCGGGGCCTCGTTACCGTCGCATCAAGCGCTGGTAAACGTCCCTTGCAGTAATCTAAGCGGTGCCTCGTAATTAAGCAGAACCTGCGCGATCATTTGAGAGCAAGCAGAAAGCACGAGCCAGCGTGAGGAAAATGACTCTGTTCCCAGGGGGATTTTGAATCTCCAGATGGCACTGTAACATCGCCCCGAAAAGCAGACGGTTCGGTACAATAGCAAGCGTGGTAACAGCTGAGTCAGCCTGCCTGCTGCGTGTAATTACTCATCCCATTGAAACCACCATTTGCAGGCTATAAATGCTAAAGCTGCCCTTTCATTTCAATTTAAATCTTAAATATTAAAGCCTTACACATACTGCATGCGTAGCAGCTGAAGAAAAACACACTGTTTTGTCCTAACAATCTGACGTAAGACAAGACCTTGACAGCACTGTAAATTAATCCCAAGACCTTCAGCGAGGTCTTACGGAAGGGTTTAGGCCACAAGTTAAACAAACTTGCCTCAGCACTGTAAATTAATCCCAAGACCTTCAGCGAGGTCTTACGGAAGGGTTTAGGCCACAAGTTAAACGAACTTGCCTATCGTTATTCTTGCCCTGCAAGGTAACGCAAAGCAATAGCAAAATTAGGAGGGGGAAGGGGTAGGTGTCATACCCAACGAGCAAAGTGCAAGGAGAAGTCTGACGCTGCCTCTCCGTTGTGCGCCCCAGCTGCTGGCATTGCCGGTCCCTCCTCTCTGCAAGGAGCAGCGCTCTCGTGCACGCCTCCACCAAGTGCCAGCGTGCTACAGAGAGCATTTCAGAGATCCCGGCAAATACAGCTGTTAAAACCTCATCAAGTTCAGTCTCTCGTTGTAGACAGCCATATCACGTAATACCTTTTATTAACCTACCAAGCTCGATCTCAAAAGCCATTCATTTTCTTGCTCTGCCTGCCCAAAGCATAAATTTATTTCGGAATATCAGTCTTTAGCAGTCACAAAACTTCACAGATGAAATGACCTCCTATGGCCAAAGGCCATACAAGTGCAACAAGTGCACTGAACAGAAAAATCCTGAAAGCTGAGCTGTGCCTTGGTCTGCTTAGCCAAGCAGCAAAAGAAAGGGTCAGACCACTGGACTCCTCAGGCGAGCATATATCGGAGCCATGATTCAGTCAAATGCAAGAACCTGTTAAATAGAAAGGCCCTTTTCAACGTGCAACAGGTTTCCCTCTACCCTGACTATTTTTAATGCTCGTAAAACATAAAGCTCAGCTTTCTTTTGGCAATGTTTTGCCCAATACACTTGACTTGCTCTTTCAAAGAAATCTCACCATTTCGTTGTGACGGTATCTGAAGTGCTGAACGTTGGGACTGTCCTGCAAGGGAGCTTAAAAATCACATTGTGTTTATTGGGCTAGCTCAGTACTGATCTATTAATCATCATAAAAGCATCAGCTGGCACAAACCACCTGGGTCACTAAATCCAGACCCTCAGGCAACCACGTAATGAGTATTCATTCTTCTGTGCCCATAAAACATCTGCTCCACGTAGCCTTAACATTCCCTATCTGTTTCTATTTATGACGACTCCCTACAAGGCAGCAGCAGGTGACCTAGAAGCGGAGGCTCAGGTTGCTGCAGAGATGCTGCCAGGGACCTGCTTGGCTACAGCAGACACTCATGAAGACCAGCCCGGTGCTGTCCTTGGCCTGCAGTCACGCCAACTGGCCATTCCTTGCTTTCACCTACAGCTGGAGTCCCTCATCTGCCTCCTCAGTCTTGATACCCATTTATTTCTGATTTTTTTTTTTTTTTGGCTTCTGCCATTCCAGCTTTACTCTCTATTTAACGCTGGGTTTCACGTTCCAAATGGGCTCTAACAACCTCCTACAAGAGCAAGACTCCTCCTGCTACAGAAAGAGGAGGGGGAAAAACATCCTGGGCAGCTAATAACAAGCAAACAACACAGCTCGGATTTGAATACGGCAAACTGACAGCAAGAGTCAAAAAACAAACAAACCAAAAAAAACCCCCAAAACACACATGTAAAAAACCTTTTCAGGTTATCTTGACCTATAGGCAAAGTTGAGGAAACTGCAGTGTATTTACAACATTTAGGGAGCAAGCTTGATGAGAATACTATGTGCTGAATATTCATCCAAACCCAATTTTGGGCAGATTACGGTGTCATAAATATTAGATGGAGAGAGAGAGGTTGGAGCTCATTTAGTTGTGGCAGGAGGAGATCTAGCACAAACTACCCCCACTCCTAGTGTTTAGCAGGGGAATGAGATGAAATGCAGCTGAGCAGCTCTCATCTAGGCAGGAGAGGCTGGTGGGGACGTCCGCGCTAGTCGTTTCACTGCGGTAGTGTTCTTACATTTTTAAATCCTCTGTAAAGCACTTGGAGTTCTCTTTTAGTAAAATTTGTCTGTGCTTCAAGCTGTTCCAGTCCTTCAGGTCTATGGCACACTGTAGTCATTTCTAATTCATCTTCAATTTTATCTGGAAGAGAAGATATAAAAACATTTATTTTGCTTGTTACCTCTGCTCTGTTAATACGACGGATAGCACAAACTGGATTTCAAGAGCAATAGAGGAAAAAAAAAACCATGATGGAACTGATCAGCATAACATTTTTAATCCCTTGAAAGCAAAGTAAAAGCCAGACGAGTAGAGCTGTCTCCCCCGTTTGGCGCTGGGGCTGCCCGTTAGCACTCTATGCTTTCAAAGCTAGTCATCACTGTCGTTTCGCACGCTTTCCTACGGCAACGGAAAGGTTAATGTTAGGGTGACTCCAAAGGTACCTCATGGAAATTTATGGGGATCAGCTTTTGAGAGTTTTAAGATATATATACCAAAATAGAAAATACCTATCTGCCAGGAGAAATGCCTTTTGGGTGGGTGGGGGTGACGGAAAGTGGAAGGGAATAAAGGTGAGGGACTTTGTAACAGCGTGGGATAGAATGAGAGCATCAAAACTCATGTACGACGTAGAAAAACAGCTGAAAATTGGCAAATGGCTGGAAGAGGCCCGACCTCCTTCACCACCCAAAGGGAGCATTGAGAGGCTAGGCATTATAGATCCTGCTAGAAGGGAGGCGATGGAAAAGGATGTCTGTTAGAGAAAAAAGAACAGATAACGTGAAGGAAGGGGAAAAAGCTGCTTTCTTTGAAAGAGTATAGAAGTCACCACGTGAGGGAATGTGGAAAAAGCTGTGAAGAGAGAAACAAAGGGGGGAAGAAACTCCTTGAAAAGAAGGCGAACGAGTGGTGGAAACAAGTAGGGAGGAAATCAGTTTTCAAGGGAGCCAGGTAAGGGAGACTCATCACTAACCCGTACGTTGTATAAGCAGCACCTTTTTGTTTACTTTTGGTTAACCAGAAGTTACCTGAAACTCTTACAAAACGCACGCAAATCCAAACGCCTTCTTCCATGTTTCCCTGCCGTCCCCCAGTACAATAAACAGTTTATACATGATCTTGCCAGTTTTTCTCCCCCTCACTAAAGAAAGTCATGCCTTTTGGGCTGTGCAGCATACACACAAGTCAGGCTCCGAGCCTTCCTCGGGTCTGCAACCAGCTAACGTCCTCGGCTTCTGTCTGATGTTTCCTATTGACTGAGCTACTCCAAAAGTATTTGCAGCTTCAGGCAATGTAACGTATAAGCACAAAACACTGGCTACCTAGTTTCGATATCCTATAAAACAATTGAACAAGGAGAGAGATTGCAACCTACGCAATCCCGCGTCCAGCGGCGCGAGGCCGTCGGGTTACCCTCGAACCTGGCTTTCGTTTACGCACCTCGAAGCGCCTGTTCGCCTTGTTCTTGTAGAGGCAGGGGAAGACGAGCTGAAGAGAGTCTCACTCCTTGCATTAGCTCGCTGAGTTCGGGATAACCATTTTTCTTTGTGGACGGTTTATTCGGCATATAAATCCCCACAAACACAAGCAACCTGCTCTTATGCAACCAGTTTTCTATAAGACTCAGTGGAATTTCGTGTCCGTATTCTAAAAACAAGTAAAGCTCTCACTCGTGGAAAACTTGCTCCGTAACTCTCCCTGGTAGTTTTAAACATCTACAGAACTACAGTTCAAGAGTCTTGTTTCTTTTGTTTATCCAGATGTCCTTTACGTGAACAGATGCAAAATTAGCGTCTTGGAATTATTTTTTTCTAAATACTCTTGAACAAAACATTATTTAGTGAAACAACGTGATTCAGTAATGATACATTGCCCTTTGATAACGCTGCCCCACCCAGTGTATCATTATTTCAAAAGTGTGATTCATCTTCTTCAGCTTGTCCTGCAAGAATAGGTTTTTTCCAACAGACAGTTCGTGAGCTTTGGTCCCACAGGGCAGATTTAACATTTTTTCACGTTAAAAATAAGCCAGATTATTGTTGTAGATTCCCTTCCATTCCCCATGCTGAGAAATGTACCCCATTCCTTTATAACAGACTGCAGAATGGAAATTGGGAAAAATCCATCCCTTTCAAAAGAACTCTCTATTTTTTCCTTCTATTCACTATTCCAGAGCCAGTATTGATCTCTCTGCTGCCTCTGAAGCAGATCTGAAGGTCCTCGGCAAGTTAACCCTTCCGCTTCCTTTCCCCATCAGCAATGTTTTGAAACTTTACAAAAACTTCTGAAGCTTTAGATCTGGCCAACAGAGCACTCAAACCAAAACCAGACCAAAACTTTTCAAATAAGCACACTCCGAAAATGTGGATTTCTCCATGTTTTCAGAGCGTGACCGTTCCTGGAGAAGGACATACCCGGGGGAAATCGCAACCGCAGCATCCCCAGGCGCGAGCAGCGGGACAGTCCTGGCGCCACCGGCGTGACGCAGCAGTCCCGCGCACTTCTCGGAGCCTCACTGCGCAAAATAAATGCAAGGAAGACTTACTAGCTCATTTTGTCTATCACTTCCCAACAAAGAGCTATTTTCCATGGTGTTTCATGATCACTTTTGTCTGTTTTAAAAGAGAAAACTGTTATTTAGGACTATTTCACGTTAATAGGCCTTGTTGTTCAAACATTCCCTCCCTTGCGTCCTACAGAGCCAGTCTAAACTTTTCTTAGTTGCCACCCAGTAGTCAAAGATTTTCCTTCAGCAACATCTCTTTTCATCCCTTCTCCCCTTCCAGAAAAAGCCTACAGCGGGCATAGCACAGTCCGACAGGAGCAGCCAGCGAAACCTGTACAGGGATACCTAAGGATTAGGTCTTTGGTGCACATCTATCATGTACAATGTCATAAGTCTTTTCCTGCCAACAGATTTCTTTGTCATTATTTGTTTCCTCCTCCTGTTTTCTCTTAAATCATCTCTTTTTTTAAACCCTTCCTTCCATTCTCTGACACACTCTGAATTAACCACACTAGGCTCAATGGCACAAGAAGAGAGCGCTGCTTCCTTGTCTAACATTGACTTTTCTCATGCACGTTGTATTTCTTCTTATCTACTTTTTCATTATCACACACTGGCTCAGTCTCTCCCAGCTCTTAAGGATGTCTGTGCATGCAATACTGGCCCTCGCACTTATAAACACTGCATTCTTTTTTTTTTTTTTAATTAGGAAAGCACGGTCTTAAGATATTTTATCTAATGTCACGGTCTCTGTAGTTATTGCCTAGTTTACAGCCTACCTCTCCCCTAAGAGATTTGGATCTGGGAAACAGGCACGCCACTGGTTTAAGGAAGTCTGCTTGGAGATGATGCAACGGATGCGGACAGTCACTTCCATGACTCAGGCAACAGGGTGCGACCAGCAGCCGCAACGATCACATACAGCCTTTGCTTTCAGCAGCTAATTTGCCCTAGGTCCAAGCTCTGCATTGCCGCGCAGAGATGCCAAGCTCAGGGTCTGCGCGCTGCACCGCTAGCTTAGCGAGCCCTGCACCTTCGCAAATACATCTACATTTATTATTACGAATCTCAGAGCAGGACTCTGTTGGCTTATCTGTGCTTACTGATTACATGGACTCAGTATCTACAGTAGGAGGTTTCTCCTGCTTCCACGTATTGATAAATGATACTTGATTTTTTTTTTTGGGGGGGGGGTGGGAGGCCCTCCAGCACTTGTTGAAATCACCCGTGGTTTGGTCTCTTCCGCAGCGGATGGTGGCAGCGAGTTCTGTCCGAGGCTGTCGATGTCCCTTTCAGCAGGTGCCCAACAGGCTCGTGCCTTCCTTGGCTGTTGTTCTTGAAATCTGCTCTAAACCGGAGGATCAGCAAACACTGCTCCCCAGCTCCGAATTTGCCCCTGGTCACATTTTTATAGCTGCTTTTTCAACAGGGTATGAATCCTTGGGGCTGACAGAAGCAGCTGCGATGATCTTTTCCCAAAGTCTGTCCAGGTTGAAATAATTATTTAATTTTACATTTTTGTGCAAAAGATCATCTCTATTTGCTTAGCCCATAGGATGTGCACGTTTTGTAAAACAAACAAAATAGTGGCTTCGCTTTACAAAGAATAATAAGCCGAACGCACTTGTATGCACATGCATATTTCATGGATCGCTGCTAATGAAGGATATTGTATTTCATTTCTCTCTTGCTTGCTTGAGAGCGGAGAACAAATTTTCATTGGAGCAGATCAATATTTTAACTGAACACACACTTTGGAAATTACTTGACAAGGCTCAATTTATACATCCCTTCATATGTGTTCTAATTTTATCTTTTGTTATCTTTACAACTTGAAGATTTCCATACTTGGACTGCCTGCAAATGGCCTCGTGTTTCAGCGTAGTAAACAACGCTGAAAAGAATTCACATTTCTCCAAGTGATAAAACAGAGTAATTTAGGACTACTCACGTAAAAGCTGGCTTGTACCGCTACATGCCTACAGACAAAATTGTTTCATCATGGAGGAAAACAGTTTTTCAGCTGCTGCTGAATACTGCTGTCCACCTCGGAGCTGGGCAGAGGAATTCACCCCTTCTCTTCCCCACGTTACAGACAGTAACTAGACTGCTTTTTAAAGACAAACGACCTGCTCCAATATTTCACTTTTCCAAATCTTTCCGCTCCTTTGGGACACAGACACGTTCTTCTGCCCTGCTATGCACAAAGACCTCGTCGATTTGTCTTAAAAATACACAGGTAATGTGTATTAGCTACGAGTGTATTAGCATAAGTCAGCTACCCAAACGGACGCCCAGCCTAACGCCGAGTTACTGAACCCGCAACATCCACCACAGACCCATCCCGATCGGCCGAGGGCAGACAACGGGCTGCTGGCGACGCGCAAGCAAAGCGCTTCTCAAATCCCCTGCGGACAGTAAGTCTTCTAGGATCTGCTTTACCTCCATCACTCCACACAAAAACGCCTGATCCATGTTTTACAGACGCAACAATCCTTTCTTCGCAAGCCAGCGGATCAAACCGATCACAGACGGTGCCGACGCCGTGCTGCAAAATACACGGCCTTGCCCAAAAGCACAGGTTCTCCTTGCTGGGCCAAACTCTAAGAGCCGCCAAGCCCCTTTCCCACGGCGTCCACCTGAAAACACACCCAGCGTTTCCGGCCTTCTGAACCCGCGTGCCTTCACAGGCTAGCAACAGAGATGCTTCGTTACATGACCAGGGCTGGCCAAGGACGATCTCGGGCCCAAAACGCAGTTTAACAGGAGGGCGTAAGCGATGAGCTAATAGAAACGCAAACGCCCCTCCGGACCCCGCTTGTGAAGGCTGCGAGATGAAGCACTGCCAGGCCAGGCCGCACAATTAACTGGGGAGGGGTTTAAAAAACATTTTCCTTATAACAAATTCACTTTTTGTTAAAGGAAGAAAAATCAAGATGTAAAATATGGCTAACGTGCCCAATGTTAATTGTGAAACTGACAAGTATTAGACGAAATGGGTAATTTTACAAGTGCAGCAGAAGGGGATTAAATTATAGGCAAGAGTTATTAGGCTGCATCTTATTTTTATTAAAAATACATTAGCTATATTTTAGGAGTAAGGGCCTGAAGAAAAACTTAACTCTAGTTTATCCATGGCATCCTCAAAATTAATCTCCAGGCAGAACGCTTGCTTGGCCAGAGCTCACAGGAAACGCATCCTGCCGGTGGGAAACAAATTGCAAATTTTTGAAAATTTCGTAAAGAGAAATAACTAAGGGCCTGAGTCCATAAACGTCCATTACAGCAGCAAGATGTGGAAGTGAGAGTTAGGAAGAGTTGCGTTTCCCGCTGCCTTACGGATGCAAACCCTGGACGCTGTCTTCAATTTTCTCCCTCGTTGGCATAAATAGGACACACGCGCTTCGGTAAAGTCATTTGAGGCCCGTGGTTCGAGATCCCTGGGGAAAAGGCTGATTAGAAAGTACGACTCCACTAACTCAAATAGCCCCTTTCAGATGAAGAGAGCTCACCCACTAACGAAATTTCTGTGCAGCCTTTTGTCTTGTCGCCAAGACAAAAAGCTAAGCGTTAGCCTTTATGCAGCCTAATCCTGCAAACTCGTACAAACCACCAAGGCTAGCATGGCAGACAATGAGAAAACTGGGCGCTTGGTCCCACCAACACTCCCAGAATAGCAGCTCAGATATAACTTAGAAACATATATTTGCACCTCTATGAAGCCTAAAAAAAGGGTTAAGTAAAACCCACTCATGGCAATCGTTAATAAAAGAAGGGCACTGAAATAAGGAGCGAAATATTAAATATTAAACACATTTAATTAAAACTTGAACAGCCCTTTATTAATAAATTATTATTGCTACTATTGCCTGCTGGAGAGAGATCAATTTCCATACCAAAGGGACTCTCCAGCCGATAGCAAACAAAAAGGAATTGATGTCTCTCCACATCCACTCCCTTTTCTTGAGATTATCCTTTGACTCTTTCAGCAACGCTTTCCCCCACTAAATCAGCCACGCCAAATTAATTACACAAACAGCCATGCGTAACCAGGGCTATGCGATATGCCTGCGCGAGCCTAGAGCGGCACCAGCCGTGCAGAAAAGCTCCATTAAAACCTGATACTGAACAAAACTCTGAGATTAAAAGGAGCAGAATTTTAAGGTTTCTTAGCTACTCCTTGCAATCACCTGTGCAAACAGTTATGTACAACTATCTCCTTCTGCCTCTTTACTCCTTTACTTGATTTCACTCTTCTGAGCACGGGGAAGCTAGCACAGGGTTCAGCTGTGAGAAAGGAAGTGCCAGAGTAGTCTGAGGCCACAGATACCTCCCAAAGCTCTTTCTGGCACAAGGCTAGCACTAGCTAGAATAATTTGAATAGTCCTTTTCCTCCAATGTCAAATATGACTTTAAATGACTTTGCAGGCACCGTATTAACTCTAACGATTATCAGAAATAGCATTATTTTGGCCATTCCCAAGGTAAGAGGCATCATTCCAGCAGACCTTATTCGGGACAGCAGTTTCTTCTTTGCTTGCCTTGCATATCCCCACCTTTCTGTAGCAATGAGCGTAAGAGAAATTTTGATGGGTTCACTGTCAAAGCGGCCGGAAATCTGCTGATTGCTGGCTGCGTGCTTGGCTGCGTTGCCATCGGGAGGCTGCAGAAAATGTTCTTTTGGGACAAGCACTTTCCTCCAAGCAGCTGTCCAGAGGCGAAACTTTCACTCGCAAATACATCTCACTGAAAAGGCTACAAAACTGCTTCCACTCCTGATGATTTTCAAGAAGTTCCCACTGATATTGAGTACCTGAACCGCCAAACACTTAGCACCATCAGGCGATAAAGCACTGCACCCAGAACGACTTGCAGGTTGAGCGAGAGCGGGAACGACCTCCATCCCAAGCACGTTACTGCTTACCCAGCAAGAGGGCTCAGCCCTTCCCCAGGCTGAACACTTACCCTGGGACCTGGGCAGTTTTCAACCACCTTTTATTTTGTTTCCTGCCAGCATGGAAAGCGAGAATAAACTCAGCTGGGAGGACCCGTTTTTTGTCCTTAAAACAAAACAAAACCAAACCCCAAACCAAAAAAAACCCCAGAAACTTTCGCTACAGAAATTATATGACCAACGCAGCCAAACTGGTTTCAATTTTACCTCTCTGATACACGTAAAACCATCGGGCGGGGTCTAGGAAAAAGTAAGAAAAAAATTTAACAAAAACAAAGTGACAGCCATATACAACTTTTTCTTTTTTCTTTTTTTTTCCCCCTTCAATTTTGAGGTGACAGTGGATGGGATCTGCAAGTGCCCCAGGGTCTCCTTTCCCAGTGACGGTAGGATTGCTTCCAGGTGTGTTTTACATGTGTTTCTTTGCTGAACTGCCTCTTTCCCTTGCTCCAGACAGCAGGAAAGGAAGCCAGCGCTCCCTTTCCCCTGCACGACTGTGAAAGTCGGGGCACCGTGTGAAGGGGAGCGTGCACGCAGCCATGCACCCATGCAGTCGCCCATGCGTACGGCAAGACAGCGGTGCAGCAGTCACCCCAGAAGCTCGGATAAGGAGCACTTGGCATGCAGTTTTGGAAGCCTGAGCAGAGACCTTCCTCTGACAGCAGAAGAGGCCTGCAGCCTCCTGCTTCCTCACCATAGCTTAGCTCTTCAGCAGCTGTAGAAATAAAAAAACAGTTAGTACGGATGAAGAAGTCTCAGGTGGTCTGGAAGCCTGTGCAACCTCTGCTCTTTGGAGGCACTTCACTTGCAACACGGTGATTTCACACTATCCTCACAACCCCGGGAGAAATTTTCATTAGCAAATTAGGTTAAAAATAACTGAATTAATTGAATTTTAAAGGTATGTATGTGGTTTGTCTTGGCATCGGTTTCTTTTTACCGGAGAATTCGGCGCACAATTTGATCTGCCATCATCCGTGAAAGGCATAAGAGCGTTGGTCGGTCCACTGCTACCTGCAGCTCTCCTGGCCCTACCTCTGCCCCTGTGCAGCTCCTGCCTTTGGACAGTCCAGCTTCAACTATTTCCTTACTTTCCATGTTGTCAGTGCCACCAGATACCCCAAAGCCTTCCTCTCTCTCAGCACTCCCCCTCTCCTTCAGTATCTTACCCCTCCCCACCAGCAGCGGCGAAGTACCGTGAGCTCACCTACTTCACTCCCACACGTGAGCACACGTGTTTGGCCAGCAGCTGCTGCATTAACATGGCCCCAACGGGCAGGAAACGTCATTGCTCCTCCGAGTGCTAAAAAGGCTCTGAGGCCTCCAAAATTGTGCCATTCTCCTTGCTGCACACGTTCCTCTGCAGGTTGGGGTTAAAGCAAAAGAGGTGCGTAAGGAGAGTTTGGGCTCACACCGCTGTACCAATCCTTGCTTTTCTCTGGGTAGATGGAGAATCCCGAGACTTCACTCTCCCGGGTGAGCCTTGCAGCAGCAAGATTTCGTTCCTCTCTTTTGTTACTCTCACCCTGAGCTGTTACTGTTGGAAATTTAGCTTGCTCTTGACGGAGGCATTGCCGGACTAAATGAAAAAGTCTTTGGGAGTCAACGTTAAGCGTCAGCAATTACATCAGCCGCTGTCTGGGAAAACGTGCTTTGCATGATAGTCCAAGGAGAGGAGGGAAGGGAGAGAAGTCTCCCATACAAAATCTAATAAGCACAGTTCTAAATTTGCATTCTAACATTAGCTGTAAACTAATTTCCCTCCCTGAGAACAAAGAAATGTAAATGCAGCCATTCATTAGAGAAAGCATGATAATAGCGTCTTGATTTAGTAAGGGTGAAATCAATGAATAAAAGAAGAGCTAGTGCGTATGGAAAGGTCCCACTGTAAATATTGGATCGGAAAAGATGAAGACTCATCTGAGATGATCAACAGATAGCAGAAAGACAATAGTAGCGCTATAAAAAAAAGGAAAGGACAATCTGCTTTCTGTATTGGGAAGCTTTGTGGGTTATCGAAACTTTAGAATGTAGATAATACATTCTGGATATAACAAATATTTTCTTTCTTTATTTACAGAGATAGGAAAAAAGCTCACAGGAGATTAAAAACCCTCATTTAACAATACATTTTTCTTCATCAGCTGAAAAACTCAAAAGTCAGCTTTCAATGACTGAACTGAAAATTAATTCCCTTCCTGAATATTAAAATTAGAATTAAAGAGTTTTTTGTTCAGAAACTATATTTTTTGTTTTTACTTAACACTGATTTGCTGCTCTTTGAAAACCTGAACTTTTCCAGTAGGCTATACAGAAAACATCTTAATCATTCATGTTCATGCGCTTATGTCTACTTAGCGAATTAAATAGGATAATGAAAGAAACCAACCAGAATGTTGCTATCAACACTTCCAAAAGCTCTTCTTAAAAGGGGCCAAAGCACTTTCTGAGGACTTAAGTATTTGCCATTTCTTCCAAAAAGAGTCTCTTTTTTTTTTCCCCCCCTAAAACGGCACCATGACTTTTTTCCTAAAACGGCACCCGTGGCACCATGGATTATCCCTGGACATTCAAAACTGAGCAATGGCATCAGCTCTGGCCAATTATAGATCAAAAGTTAAACACTGGTAGAAGTTCAGTTTATCATTTTTGAAGATTATTATTAAACACCATGCTGGTGGTTTGCTTGCAAACAGCAGGTAATACCATACCCTCCGTACCATAATCGAGCTACCAGAGCCACGCTCGTGGAGCAGGACTGTCCACCTGGAGATTACACAAGGCTAACTGGGGCCAACGCAAGACTACATATTAACTATTTTAAATCTAGTTGCATTTTTTTTAGGCGTAATTTGTCTTGAAAACATTTCTTGCCCTTGCAGCCTAAAGAAAGCTGGAGAAAAACAAACGCGAACCTTCCAGGTACTGAAATAAGACGAGGGAGACAGAGATTAAAAAGAGAGGGGGGAAAAAAAGAGAACGATTGAATTTGCAGGCATGCAATCCTATTTCAGCTAGCTAACACGCTAAGACGGCGGCTACGTTTCCCCCGTGACCATCCCACGGGCAACATTTTCCACTCGCGCTCATACCTGCTCCTCTGAAAGAAGGAACCCCACTTCAGAAGGAATCCTCTGAACCCCACTGGGATTTTATGCCGTTCTGGTTGTGCTGGCTGGGAAGGTCTTACGCACCCAAATGTCAATGCTTGACTTTGACCCTATTCTCTAAGCAAACAAACACAGCATATAGCATTTATTTCATTGCAACTGCCAAGCTTATTGTACAACAGAGCTCCGACACATGGGAAAAACAGGATATTTATCCTTTTGTCTGGCTTTTAGGAAAGTAGAGCATTAGAGCACTATAGCATACAATGAGAGAGTGAGCTGGCCAGAAGGGGATCTGCCTAGATCTCTGCTTTATCACGAGCTCTCAAGTTCAGAGGGCAGTTTTATTACAGGGTAGACAAGAATAATCAGCTTTGAGAACTCAAAGGAACTCAGCAGAACATAAAACGGTTTCTGAACAAATCTCCCGCTGCCAAACATACCTCGGGGGATGGGTCCATCCCTCCAGGCTTTTTTTTTGGGCTGCCTCAGTTGTTTCCTCAGATGCGACAAGCTACAGCCAAGCCCTCTCTAGACCCTAGCTTGGCCTGTTTATTTGAAAAAAGATTAAAAAAAAAAAAAGTTATTTCCTCCAGGATAGCCGCTCTTGAGTCAGTGATATCTAAACAGCACACTCATTTTTGTCAGAAAAGATGTGGCATGTTTCATAGTGCAGGTTGTACTTGTAGACAGCAGCCGTACATGTGAGGATATGACCTCAAATGAACATAAACCATAGAGGGACAAAACTGATTCCTGGTGACACCCTGTCTCCCCCCGACACCACGGCGTGCTGCTGCCGGAGGAGTCGGTGTTGAGGCACTCGCTGGACACCACCGCACAGATGTATCCCAGGCTCAGCAGGCTGTCAGACGCTTCAGGTTGCTAAATTCCCCCAAAGATTGTACAGATCTGGGCATTCAGATCTCATGGGCAGCTCTGAAAGTCCATGTCTACTGCTGCCCGCAACACCAGGCTGCTGTAATGGCTTCTAGCAGGGAGCATGGTGTCTGTCACCCAAACCAGGCACCAGCTGTGCTAAGGTACGTTTGCTTCCGTGTTCGGGGATCGCATAAAATAGCACAAGTTCAGAGTGGTTAGTTATGAGACTGATCCAACGTGTCCTTTACCTCCTTCCTGGATTTCAATGCTCCCTGGTTACACAGCTGCCTCCAAGTCCCCGTGTCCGAAAACCCTCCTCCCTGGCATGGCAGCAGGTCCCCACCCAGCAAACAGCATCCCATCGTGACCAGCTAGCCACAGGGAGAGGAGGAGTCTGAGTGGTTTTGTGAAAAGATCTGTTTCCTCCAGGAGCCTGGTGTTTGAACCCATCGGCTGGTATTCACACCATGAAGGTTCAAGTCCATGCCTGACCTAGTGTGGATCTACTGAACTTAAAAGCCCAAAATACTTTTATGTCCAAATCCTCGTTGGCCTGGGAGAGGGGGGGGCCTCTGCTCACCGGGTCGCGTTCAAGGCTAGCCTAAGAGCAGCTAGTTGCTCCTGTTTTGGCTTTCTCCCATCTGTTTTGTACTTGTTCCCTCACCTCTCCTGGACCCAAGCAGACTACCTACTTTGATACTTCAAGTAAAGGTTTTTTTTTTCCTTTTACTCCTAGTGTACCAATTTTGACCTATCAGAAAAAACTGGGTCAAGGATAAGAATAAAAATCTCACCCTTGGTGATAACAAGCTAGAAAGTTCACTTATTCTGCAGGCATCTAGTCTAGTAGCCCTAGGGCTGGTGTCCGAGGCGAGACTCAGGGACTGGATTAATTTTAGCAAGAAACATGTTTGTTTCATAAACACGATGCTGACAGCGGAAGCTCAAAACCCCGCGGTTGTGTCACACCCGTCACGAAGGAGGGACGTAAAGTCCTATGGCCAGAGCTTTCCCCTTGGTGGGCTCTGGTTAGGCAAGGAGGAGGTGAAAAACTTCCTCAGATGACATGATTTGCTGCTTCGCTGAGTAGCTGGGGGAAAAAAGACCTCAGGAGCTGCCTGCCCGAGCGCGCTCGACCCCAGCCCACCTGCCCCGCGCGGCTCACCGCCGGCTCTCCCACTCGCGACCCCAGCTCCGTGTCTGCTACGGAGAGCAGCAGAGCATCAACACAGTCTGCTTCTCGCCATTACTCCGTATTAAAAGTCACATCTTCCTGCATTGCCACAACACAGCAATTTACAGCACAAATAAAGCCTCGTTTTACACTACCAACAGTGTAAAACGAGAAGCGCGCTCTTGGTTGTTTTGCTGCTTTGTACAGAGCATAGCGCGCTACATAACACCCCAAATCCCCACAGAAAAGAAATAAGGGGAAAATATTTACATACCAATTTTTCATAGAGTTGAGTAATTTGTGTATGGTTTATTAAACAAATGCATTTCCTGCAATGCATATATTTTACAGGCCACGGAGCCTAGCAACACTTTCAGATTTACTCATTCAACACCACTTCTTTAAGACAACTTAGAACATCTCTTGCCACAAGAGACAGCTCAGGCTGACAGACCGTCACGTTCAGAAAATAATTGCATCTTGTGTGTTTTGTTGGGGTATTGAAGGCTATTTCCCCCAAGTACGTACAATTTCAGTTCAATACAAGGGTATATAGTTTTCAGCCTCGGTGGCTGTTAAGAAAAGTACTTGTTCCCCCAGCAAAAACCTTTGAACGTTTTCTTAAACACCTTCCTCCTGCGGGTGGCCAAATTGGTATATGAAAAGGGGCATGTACACTATGTGCAAGACGGTATGTACACGCTCAGCAGTTCAGGAAAACAGCAGCCTATGCTGCAGAGCTTGTGTATCATAAAATAAACCCAGATCAGGTAAAAGCGTGACACTAACTGGGACAGGCTCCAGCGCTATCCCAGCTCAGAGACCCTCTGATCTTGAGCACTAATTGAGCCCCGCTCCCTAACATGGGGACGGGGACACCCCTGCTCACCTCCAAAAGATGCTCTGTCCAAACCCCTACCAACACCATTTGTATAGTTGGCAAAGTTTTCTGCCGTTTTCAAGAACCTCTTTAAACACTCCCAAAACTATCCAGCCTTTAACTCGTAGCATTTTTCCCCAGCCACCAGTAATGAACTTCACTGAAGAGGAGATCCCTTACTCTGATTTCCATAGAGGCCCTGAGAAAACCTCAGTCTGAGGAATTACTCCAAGGACAAGCACCCACAATCACATCCTTTCAAAGACTGTAAGTGGCACTTAATAAGTCATGGTTCTAATTAAACTGAAGGAACTGCAGAAGGAGAGAGGATAAAGACATCCCTCTTCCCCCTGGGGGGGGGGGGGGAGGGGAAGGTCATCTTACTCTGCTCTCTGTTTCTCATACAGCCTCCAGGAAGAAACCTTAAGCCCAGCAAGAAAATCTTCACAGTGCGTTAATGGCCTAGCAGCAAAATTCACAGCAAATCAATTCTCTTTAGGGGAGTCAAAGAAACCAACATTAGCATATGCTGCTCCTCTCAAGACGTTTTACACAACTTGCAGTATTTCACTGCAAACACAAAACAGTTTATGCAAATCAGGTCTTATGTGAAAACACAATTTCAGTTCACATCCTTAGCAGGACTTGAACTGTAGAGCCTTGGTATTTGAAAAGAGGAATGTCTAATGCTTGAATTGCGATGCAACCTAAAAGCCAGCTTGCTTGATAGCACCGATTGCTTCTTTCAACCTAGTAGTCATGGTCATCAGTAGCATCGGCAGTGTTACTGCTCACAGTAATACATTACAACCAGGCAGTGCCACTTCCCAGCATTCAGATGCTTAGGCATCTATCTCCAGTACTGCTGGAGAAGTGAATTACGCCTCAGCAGCACTCTGGAAGAACAGGCAGTACTAAGGCCATTTGTAAAGCTTTATCAGTAAAATGGGAATAATAAGGGTTATGCATGCAGACGCACGCTCCCCGCACTCCATGCAAGTCCCCAGAACTTCATTTGCTCTCAGTTAATGCATCTCTTCGTTACAAATGGGTCTGACTTTTGCACTTGGGTCCCATATTGTTTCACAAGACAAACCTCCGCTCCAGTTACAGCAGGGACTCTCCCAAGACTTGAATTTTTTCTAGATTAAAATTTACCTAGTGCTTAAAGTACGCAGTAGTACCTTCTAAATGACTCAAAGTACCACAAAGAGCAATCTAAGGAACACAGCCAAGAGTAGCAGTGACAAGGCCAAAAGATGACCAACACGGAAGAGCTGAAGGCAAGCATGAATTTGATGAAATAAAGGAGAACACAGCCACCTACTGAAGGAGGCGCACCAGGTTCTTTTGCTATCTTTGTAGAGCTACCTGCAGCACCCACCAGCTGGTAGTGCTCTTTCACAGTCGACCTTACCAGCATCTACTACAAAAAAGGATAGGAAACCCCAAGAAACAGTTACAAAACAACATGTAAGGTAGTCACTCATCTTCTATCCAAACGTAACACCACCAACTTGTCCCGAGCTGTGTGAAGTACTTCACAGGGCAAGCTGAGTAACCCAGGGAGATTTTTCAAAAGCAAGACGAGCATTCCTGATCATGGCACGTTTATTCTGTGACTAGGCTGCTTTTCAAGGACTTTCCATCTGCTCGGGAGCTCTAAAGATAGCTCTGTAAGAGTTGTTTCAGTGCTGCAGAAGTCGAGCTTTCTCTAGATATCCTGCAGGTGCTTAACTCCAGTAAGCAAAAATCCTTTCCTGTGCAAACTCACAGCAGAACTAAAGCCAAGCACTGTCCACAGACAGAAGTGGAGGAGAGGGGGGGAAAAAAACCCAAAACCCCAGTATTCCAGGAAGCTGCAGTTCTGGGCACTTCACAATCTACCGCACTGTGCCCTGGGAACAGCTTTCCAGCATTATTCTCAGCTAATCAGCGTTCCTCTTTTCTGTCAAGCCACGCTTAGTGGCATTTTCCTCTTTGAAAAGAGGATAGACATAAGAACGGCTATCTTGAGCAAAATCAAAAATTCATTTAACTCAGGGAAAAGAATAAGAGCAAGATGAACAGAATGATGCTCCTGGGAGCCCTATCCTGGTGCTCAGCAATCTCAGCTGGACTTCCTGATCCACAGCTTTGTACTTGAGGCACAGACAGCTCTTCCGGGAATTTTTGAGCCACGTGCCTCCTCAGCCTCCACAAGTGTAGTACGACAAGCTTATCTGCTCTGCAAAGCACTTCTGTTCGTTGTTCCTACTGCCCAAGTCAAATAAGCAGATTATAAAAAGCAAAAATTACGCACTTCTCATTCTCACAGAAAGTGTTTTGTAGCAAGATTCTTCTCCACAGATTTTAGTCTTTGTTTAATCAAAAGTAATCAGGATAGCTCTTGGCATTGTCACAGGGAAGAACAGTCACAGGAGGCTTCTGCAGCACCAAGCTGGGCTTGCAGAGAGCAATTCCCTTCTGAAGCTTGGAACGATCCTGCTCCACGTCAACGACAGCAGCGACGCTGGAACGGGCACCCTACCCCTGCGCACGTATATAGCGAGGACAGTTCCTGTGCCAAAAGCTTATTATCTCAGCAGGAAATAAAGCATTAAGAGTTTTCTTTCTGTTTTGCCTGTCAAGAAGCAGTGTTCAGTGGGGGCAAGTGGCGCTCTCCTGGCATGCCGTGGGTGCCGCACACTGGGGCGCACCTAGCTCACACGAACGTGCTTTACTTGCTCCCTCTGAACAGGACATGTGCTCATAGCCACACCAAGGACCTGGAGCAGACGTGAGGTGACACGGAGATATCCTCTCTCACAACCGACGAGGTAAAAGAAAGTCAGCCGTTAAAAAAATTACAAGCGATGGCTTTTTTTTTTTTTCCAAAATTGGTCCTGGATGAAGACGAAAAATAGAAAATGGAAAAAGCATAAATCTATTTCCTGAAAAATTATCACGTGGATAACTGAAATGAAACGTGGCTTTCCCCGGACAATCACTGGACTGGAGATGTGGCAGGTATCAGCCCAGGCTCGGCCCCAGCCTGCAGGGAAGGACTACCTGGTTGCACCACCCTCGTTCGAGTAGCATGGGCCACACCGGCCGATACTCGCAGACAGAGAGTCTCTTCCAAGTTTGCTTAGCAAACTCTTGTGGACTTCCCCCGCCCATCACTCCCGAGGCATGACTTGTGCCTCACCACTTTTTACCATCAACATTTTATGTCTTTTCCCAGCAGGATCAAATTTTTCCAATTTTGCAGAAGACCTATTTTTTATGTATTAATTAGCTTGGCAGAAAACTCCTACCAGAGCTAGTCATAGTGGTCGTCTAGTAGCTTAAACATATTACCGTATTTCTGTTGCAATACAGTTCAGGTCAGTAATCACAGCTTTAAAAATTAAGCTGTGGCACTCTTCCTGCAGGTAAGGTGCAGCGATGGGGATGAAAAGAAATAACGGAAGCAATCTCCTCAAAAAGCGATACTAAGCAACTGGCCTTAACCAGGGTCTTCTGGCAGAAGCCGTTCAGCTTAGCAAATATAAGGTAAATTAGGATCGAGTCAAGATTTGGTTTCTAAAGCAGCAGATGAGAAGAAAAATAGCAATAATACATCAAGCCATCAAACTGTGATGCTTTTCAGACAGAATATCAGGAACTCTTCACAGGGCACTGAAAAAAATGAAATAGTTATAGAAGAGCTCTGAATTATAAATGAAATAACTGAACTTAATTCCTCTTCTTTCTTGGAATGAGCTATTCATCAAAAACCTTTGATGAGCCAAGACAATGCAATACAAATGGACTTATTCTCTCCGAGAAGAATTATTGCTGCCAAAAGTTTTTCCTCACTGAAAAGCAAATCAGATACTTCAAGTTCCTGATTTATTGCTGCACTGATTTCCATGAACGTTGGTCTGCTTTAGCTCCCAGTTAGACAAAAGCTTTTAGAAGAACGATAATCAATGAACATACAATGGGGGAGAAGCAAGCAATCAGAAGTTACAATTAGTGCAGTACCTAATTCAAGGACCTGTTATCTCTGGGTAATTCTGGGAAGAATATAACGTTGTATTTGTGCTTTCAGACAGGTTTTAACTGCAGTCTAGAGACCAAGTGATTTTCCCTCTCAGGCCTCAGTGCTTTGAACAGTAAGGTTGCATACACGGGACATCGCTTGCACGCGGTATGCAAGAGGAGAACTAAACCAACGTTCAAGATGACGAAGGTGAATCGACAGCGGTGCAAGGTCAAACACGTAAGCTAAACTATCCAAAACCCTTACAGCAGATGCTCTCAATCACATCTCTACCATCACTCCAGGTTGCTACCTCAGGGAATCACAAAGCTGCAGCCTCTCCGGAAGAGTCTTTGTTCTTGACTAGGTCCCTTCACCTGCAGAGTTTGCTCCCCTGCTATCTTCTCCCTGACTGCCACACCGCACTGTTTCCAAAATCCCCATGTAGAGCAGCCTGCAAGCTGCAGTTAGCCATCCTTGGCTTCAGGGAATCAAATTCCCTGACAAAAGTCTTCACCGCAGACAGCCGAAGCATTGTAATCCACAGGTTCTGCAAAGACTTTTTTCGGCAGCTAGTCTGTAAAACGTGGCCAGCACAGCAACGTTTATCTTGCTGAATGAAAAACGAGAAGGCACAGGAAGCACAGCGGCAAACGTGACCAAAGGCAGAACAGAAAGAACAATAAGCATGAACCACATTTTCACCTAAAGAGCTTCCTGAACAGAACTGGCAAGAAATACAGACATGCACCTCACAAGCTGCCCCCAGCTCCTTTGCAGGTCGACACCTTCCACACGTTGTCTGTGGGAACACCTGCCTCTGCACAGGGTCCAGCCTTTGCAGCTCAACTCTGTCACCTCTGCAGCAGGCTCACTTACTGCTGTCTGCCAACGGGAATGTCTACATGCAGCCAGAAACGCAGAGGGCCCTGCAACAGCCTCTACGTGAGGAAAGCTGAGGTACGCTTGCCTCCTCTGCTCCTCCTAGCACCAGCCCTATGACAGGCCCATGCTCTGCCGGCGAGCACCTCCACGGCCCAGACATTGCAGGAAGGGCCCAGAGAAGCTGGTTTACGAGCCTATGCCTGCCGACAGCGGGTGGGGAATGGGACCCACTCCCCAGATGTGACACTGAAGCTACTTGGATTTCAGACTACTTAATGGAAGGTGTCCCTTTTCACAGAGTTTATGTTCCAGATTAGAAGAAATCGTTGATGAAAATACAGATGTTAATTAGGGCTGTTACCCTCAAATGTTTTTCCAATTTTTTACATCAAACCTGGCAGTTGGTTTAAAAGCAAATGAGCAACTATCCTGGAAGGGCACTGTGAGCACACATGGAGACCGCAGCTCTGCGCGTGCCAAAGGAGAAGACATAAAGCTGCAAAGCAACAACCCTTTCCTCCCTATCTGGTTATCAGTTGGATCACAAGCCCCTGCTGATCACTGGCTGCTTCCAGAAGCATCTGGGCTGGGGCTTTTTTGCTGGCTAGAAGCAACCAGAAGTGCTGGGGGACTGGAGAGGTGCGACTCCAGAGCACCTTGTTAACCCCAGCTCCTGCCCTCAGCTCCTTAGGAAGTTGGTCCTGGAGCCTCCCAGGAGATCAATACCTTGATGGTCAGTATTACATAAACCATATCATCTCCTGCTCCGTTTCATAGATCCAGGGCAGAAGATCAAAGGGAGCCTGTCTAGATGCTGCTGCACAAGGCTGGGGTCCTGCAGATGGTGTTCTGTAAGGACCCAAGGGAAACGTGCTGCTGAAGCACTCGCATCTCTGTATGGCTCCATCGAATCAGAAGGAGGGAGAATTTAGGTGTGAAAACACTGCCATTAAATAGATCACGTTCAAATGAGACAGCATCACCTAAAAGATTCCTTCTTTCCATTTCACAAAGCTGGTGTTTAAGCTAAGCAGATTGCTCCAAAATGTGAAGCATAATTAAGCAGAACATAAGCACCAATTATCGCCTATTTGCACAGCAGAAACTGCTCAAAAATACTGTTCCAATATACATGCAGATTTTTCAAAAGGACAGGAGGAATTTCCCTAGAATGCATTTGCTCATGTAAAAAGGCTGTTTGCACAAAAATACAGTACTTAACTGCAGAAGAGTCAATAGCTTGCTGTTCCAGTTCGAGGTACTGAGAACCAGCAGTGGGCATGGGTTACGCTTTTGTAGGTGTGCTGTTAGAGAGCAAGACCTACCATCACACGCGTTAAAGTAGGAGTAACGTCAAGTAACGCAGGAAAGCGATCGATACTGCATAGGCTGCTTGTCCATAGAAAATGGCAGTGCCCTAATTTCTGATTAGCCAAGATCAGCAAGAAGTGGGTTTCCAGAGCGCTAGCCTAAGCGGACTGCACCTAAAACACTGCTATGTTGCCAGTGGTTCTGGTCAGCTGGTAAGATTCCAGCCTGAAAGCAATAATTTGTTCCCAAACATCTAACAGATTTTATTTCCTTTCACAGAATCATTTTTCTCTTGCCTGCTGCAGCATCCTCAGGACCAGTTATTTCACCTGCTGAGCTCAGCCGCTAAGCCCTTTGCCTTCCCCCGGTGCTCAGGGAAGCCCGTTCCCCCTTTTACTCAGTGTTGAGCCGCTCTAAAGGTAAGGAAAGGAAACGATCCAGATGAATGACCCTAATGCAAAGCCTCCCCCAGGGAACCGCTACCCAACAGCGGATTGTTAGGCAAAAGCTACTCAATCCACAGCCAAGTACACTTTAAAATTTTATATGGGGGCCAGAACAAAGCTCACTGGAACCTTCTCATCCAGTTTTAAGCGTTTGGAGAATGACTAAAAGACCATTAGACCTCTCCCCTAAGATTGAGCTGGAAGTTTTTCTAGGAGTACTAAAAAGTGATTTCTTTTGATTAAGAGGAGGCTGCATGGAAGGGCTGAAGGAAGCAACTGGCCAGTGCTTCTGATCTTTCCCGTTGTTTGGTCAGGCTACGGGAGTGAGTCACAACCCCATAGCTACCCACTGAGCCGCTCAACACAGTTCGGGGATCCCTTCCAGAAGGGCCCTTAGCCAAAAGAGCGTCTTTTAAGTGAGAAAATGGAAACGCATGCACACACACAGTGCCAGCAACAGGCTATTGGGGCCAGCACACAACCCAGCCTACCTTTTGATTTCTTCACTCTGCTTCTCCTGGGAGAGCACTGGGGGCTGCCACCAGGCCCAAGGTTGTACGACACGATTTCTCAACACGTACCCTGCTTAGGATGTAACTATAGCCACTGATAAACTTGATGAATTACTATGAAGTCAAAATGAGTAATTACTTAAACTTCACCCTGCTAAAGCAAGTTAGGAACTCTTCATCCCACTAACTTATCTGAGGAGCCACCTGCTCCTGAAACACAGGATGGGAGCCTGCAGGCAGGAAGGGAAGGCCACAGGGTCTGTGGAGCAGCTGAGACAACAGGATGGCTCCTCTAGTTGGAGACTGGCCTTCAATCAAGACCCCCTACAAACACTGGCAAAAATCAGAGATCCGGTCTGTGTTCAGAAAGTTGCCAGCAGAGATGATTTGAGGCTGAAATATCAAAGCTTGTCAACACCAGAGCTATTCCAGTTGACGTTGTCTGAGGACTTGTGTAGGCAGAAAACAAATACGCAGTCGAGGACGTGACCAATACCAAAATGCGTCTTATTAAATTTTCATGCCTGTTCTGATTACTTTCATTTAGCAACACAGATGTGGAACCAGGATTAGGAAAGATAGTGCCCATGAGCAGTGGGCAATGGCTAGCACTATGAGCAACATTTGGAAGCCACTCACGCAGAGCAAATGCAGCTCACGTTTGCACTTATCAGCTCTTACCAGTGACTTGGTTTTAAAGAATTCGTGACACTATTGTCATTTATTAGATTTTGTGATTTTATTTCTTCCATTCCGTTTTAAGGAAGTCACATATCAGTTCACAAGTGAGAAGTGAAAAACAGCCATAGGAGAGTATAAGCTAAGAACAGTTTAAAAAAAAGCCAAAAAAGAGACTCATCCCACACGTGATCACGATTAAAATGGGATATTTTGTCTGAGAAGTCAACAACATATACTGAGCAACTCTGATCAACTCTGTGTTAGGAAAACTGTGCAACAGATCAAGAAGCAAAACGGTCAATTCTGTTTTTAAATGGATGCGCCACCATGGCCAAGCTCATCACAGCATGATCCCTAGTGCAGCTCGGATACGGCGCTCCTCATGCACATGTGCCCTCCAGCTCTTCGCATTTCCCTCTGAGCTCTGACTTCGGGGTGCTGGGGACCACGGTCAAGGCAAGGGGCACCCAAACTCCTAACACGAGGGCTACCGGCAACCACGTGCCAAGGACCTAGCTGGGGAGGTTGGACTTGTCTATGCAAGTGCTTACTCATGCTTCTTCGAAGGAGGAAACATCTAGCTTGAAATATTTTAATAGAAGGCAGGACAGGAGTGAGGATTAAAACAAAAACAAAACAGAAGAAATTTTCCCTTTCCTCTTTCTGAATGCTCCAGACTTGACTTTACAATTTCAGGTCACCTTTTAATCACCTACAAGAAATTTAACATATCACAGACGGGTTGAGGTTGGCAGGGACCTTTGGAGAGCATCTAGTCCAACCCCCTTGCTCCAGCTAGGTCCCCTAGAGTAGGTTGCCCAGGATCTCTGGCCTGATCCCACGATAACAGGGAAAGCGGGAGTCAGAGCCTTTCAAAGCATGTTTGCCCTCCGCACAAAGGGCCGTCAGGGAGACGGCCACCGTGCGACGGGGGCGGCCGCGGTGCCTGGCCAGGGCAGCTGCCCTCGCTCTGCGCGAGGACGAGGGGCCAAGGCGCGCAGGTGCTGCCGCAGCCCCCTCCCCGCAGGCATCCCACGGGGACGGTGCGCTGGCCGCGGGGCTCCTCGCCCTGCGCCATCCCGGGGCGCGAGCGCACCCTGCCGCAGAGCCTGCTGGAGCCAACCGACGCGGCAAAACTTTCCGCACAGTGCAAAAATCTCATTTCGAAAAGGAAAGGATTAACTGTTCAAGTGGTTAAATTAATTAAGACTTAATTAAGATACGTTTGGACATGCATCCTCAATTCAGGGTTCCCATGTGTGGATTTAAGAACCATAGGAGAGGGATTAAGGAAATGTTAATTATTTTCCATTTATATGGACTATCTAAATAGCGATCCATTTCCAATTATGAGCCTCCCTAACTCAATTTGCTCGAGAAAAGCAGCCTCACCCTCCAAGAAACGTTTCCCCCTACAACTGTAAATTTATTCAGGCCAAGTAAAACCACGCCGCGTTGCGAAGACAGGGGCTGTTCGTTCAGAAGAGCGCTGGCGCGCGCTCCTTGCGAGACGGCGAGAACAAGGAGAGCGCAGCCGGGTGAGGAGCGCCACTCGCTCCCGGAGCCAGACCCCCAACGGGGAGCAGAACCGGCTGCCTTTTATTTTTTTTATTTTTTATTTTAAAAAGCACCATATTAAGAACTACCAAAAAAATGTTTACAAGGTTCAAAACAAACAGGATTACAAACACCTTTTGTGCGATGATGATCTAAATTGTTTTTTAATAACACAAGTCAAGGAATTAATTTTTTTTAACTTTTTAATCGGGCCCATAGCATAAAAAACTGTATTCATTTGAAACAGATATTTAATTTTTATCCTTTAAAGGATTAAAAAAAAAAATACTTTAAAGTTGCATGGAGAGGGGGAAAAAAAAGCCCTCAGACTTATTTTCCTTCCTGCTGCAATGAGAGACCACATTTATTTCACAGAAAGTTACCACCATTATTTATTAGCAGGCAGAAAGCTTCTGGGTATAAGAAGTATTTGCTAGATAAAGCTGAAGCTGCCTGAGCAGAGCAGGAATTAACTGTAATGCAACCGGCTTTCAAGAGCCTCATAACATCACTTTAAAAACACCAAAAAGAAGGGGGCAAAGGCAGCAGGAAAAAGGAAAGTATTTTTTGAAAATCACAAGTTACCATCTCTTCTTTCCGCTTAGTTTCTACTATGAAGACAAAAGGCAACTTGTCTTCTCACCCGTGCGTTTAAGGCGTACGGCGGGAGAGCGAAACGGGGCGTTTTGCTCCCCAGCTACGCTGCAGCGCGCCTCGAAGCGGCGGCGAGTCTGCGGGCAGCCTTTCCAAGGGGGACTCCTGCTAGACCGGCAGAGTTTTATTCCCAGCCTGGAGGCTGTTGCGGATCATCACACAGGTGCTGAACTCGGATCCCTACGGTCCTCGGGCATTATAAAAGCCAAAATATACTACTAGTAGAGGACGTGGCTCTGGAAGACCGGGCAAACGGCTAAGTTCTGGTTTGGCCGCTCCGGAGCGGCGAAGCGGAGTTTTGCTGCATTGAACTCGTATGGAGGAGCGCCCTCCGAGAGGGAAAGAGAGGCTGCCAAGCATCATGCTGAAGTAAATCCACGCAGCTGAGTTATAAATTAATAACAAAGACTCACTAGAGAGAATCTCTGTGTTTTTGCCTTTTTGCTCCCAAAGTACTTTTTGTTTCCCCTTCACTCTTTCCCCATGGAAGACTGCTCAGGTGCACAGCAGATACATCAGAAATGAAGTATGCATCCTGCATATGAATTTCAGCAGTCCCTCCGTGATAAAGCCAGTGCTGGTGGTACAAAGTACAGCAGGCTTGAAAAAAAAGAGTTACTACGTTGTGATGAAACCTGGGGCACGATACTACAGCACAACGCTATTACGTGCGAGCAGCACTGTATTCTGATTATTGCTGCCGTGACATTCCCCCATCACCAAGACCAGCCTGGATCCTACCGTTGTCCAAGTCGGGCTGCATTGCCTCTCCTAATTCTTAATTAATATTAAATATTTGCATTTAATCTGCCATATAGCTCAGAGCTTTTCCTGCAGCTTCCTCTGTATCCCATGATTTCAGGGATGGTGAAATGAACGGCTTTTGGCATCTTCTAGACAGTTAATTGGTGTATATATAAGTTATTTGAATGACTATGGAATTATATGGATACAAATTAAGTTTTCGGCAAGAGTAGACTAAAAAATTAGGGAGGAGTCTAGAAGATCAGATGTGTGTGTGTGTGGTCCCATGTAGCTTATTTTAGTGTCATTTCAGTGTCATCCTACTACAGATTATGGAAATAACATTTTCATTAGCCTACAACACTAGCTCTTTTTGTACTTTATACTCAATCTGCATGGCGCTCGTGCCTCCCCCAAATTCTATGGGATTTCAATTCCACGGGGAAAGCCTGGATTTGTGTCTTGCCATTCAGTATAAACTTGGAGACATACTTGAGAGCAGCAGAATTTAAGAGCTTCTGTCTGCAAAGGATTCTATACTGCAGGCCTTGCCCAGATAAGGTATCTATTTTATATTTACTATTGCTTCTGTAAAGCTGTGACATAAGGCAAAGAAACATCCGTGTAAATAGCATTTTGAAAAGAGAAAAACTAACCACTGTCAAATAAAATAATCAAACTGATATTATCTAAACATTGTACATCCAGAATAGGATGAAAAGAGAAATAAAGACAAGTTTCATTCTCACTTCAGACAAGTACCTCCATGAACACTTTCAGCAGGTAAAGAAGTTGCATTAGAAACTCATTCATCTTCATTGCCCAGATCTCACAGATGAAACTGACTTCATGTATTGCAAAATCTGAAGATATCTTAAGTAGCTGAGAGAGCCAGAAGGATCAAAAGTATCTGAAAGTCCTTCCAAACAGCACTAGCTAGCATCTGAATCCCTCAGGAAAACATTCTGAAATCTTCTCCAACACCAGTTCTGCCTTAAAAAGTTTTGAGATGAGACATTTAGAGAGATTTAGTGTCACAAGATGCCTCCCAGAAAGCCTGTCCTCACCCTGGTGCTCTCTGCTCCACTCCCGTAGCGCCCGCCACCTTCCTGCTGAGCTCCACCAGCCAAGGGACAGCTGGATTTAGGAGTAGCTCAAACCTCAAACATCCATTTCTGGCCCCTGCAATAGGACAAGCTATCTTACAGCAAAAAAAAAAGAGACCTGCGGGCATCCAGTTAGACTTAGCTCTTGTTAGAACATCTTAAACTTGTGTCTCTAATTTGCAGATTCATTTTAATTAAATTCATCAGCAAAGATGTGCTTCACAGAAGACTGTATTCATGCCTCTGAGGATTGGGAGATAAGTGCAATTAGAGTTTGGATGGAAGCACAGTCCCGCATGTCTGTTGACAGTATGCAACGTCGCTGTTCTGATAAATCAGAAAAGAAAAAATTCCTGAGAAAACAAAATCCCTCCTGGCTACACTTCCTATCTCTGCTTTAACCTAGAGGCCGGCTTTTTTCAAGTGCATTGCTTTGAAAGCACACTCCCTGCAGCACTGAGTGGCCTGCGTGGGACCGATGCACAGCCCAGCCTGAACCACCCATCGTCCACTAGAGCTGCTTATCCCAAAATACGCTAGAGAGAGGTCTCAAAGGGGAGGGGACAATAAACAATGAGAAAACAGAAGGCCAAGCTTAGCAGATGTACCCAATTTGATCTGTAGCGATTACTCACAGACACTACGTGTCTGACAAGCGGTCTGATCACTGGTTCAGTAACACTGGGGAAATCTTTAACTTACAGCACTTACAGATGATAAATTAGATCAGTTGCAGCAGCCTTTCCAAAACAGGTTTTGCAGAAGGACAAACTCTCTTTCAATGATGTTGCCATTCTGTTTAGAAAGTGCTATGCATTTTTTTTTTTTATTAATTCATATTAGCTTCATTTTAAAGCAAGCACTTCCTTTGCCATTTCTGCAGCTGCAAAAGCGCACTCTCCATCTCCCTCTGCACTATGAGTATCTACCCCCACACTGCAATTTGGCAGGATGTTGGTCCACGTGCACGAGTGCATTGCACAACATCAAATCTTGCTGTGCTGTGTTTCCAAAGCTGGGGGGGTTTGTTATGTGGTACCTGTTTTGCAAGGTGGGTTTGACACAGCACGTTACAGTCCGAAATCTCTCTCCCGGCTCTAGAAAACAAGTAAAGCAAAAGATCCTCCTCTTCAAAAATTTGCTATAACAGCTTTTGTTAACATCTACACATTTTTATCTACAAAAAAGGAAGCCAAACAAAAATCCTAGTAACGCAACTGAGGATATCCATCAAGTTTCGTGCAAGTCTATTGAATTTCTTTTTAAACAGGCTACAGAATATTAATCTCTTCTCCTGTCCTTCTACCCAGCAGGTAGAGTAATGGATTTAGGGAGGGAGTGCGGATGAAGAAAGGAAAGAGAGACTGCAAAACTCATGTGCTATTGTATTTGTATATACCCAGGGAATTAACAGAAGCACAGAAATCACAGAATTGCGGTGCGAGAGACCCAAACAGTTTCACTGTGGCATATTGGTATGTTCTGTTTGCATGCCTACCACAGGATTTTTTGTTGTTTTCTAAAAGGTTCAAGTAGTCCCATCTGAAGTTATGCTTAGTGAAATAACTCATTAGGACAGTCAGCTGATTCATCACTAAGTCACAAAACAGTCTGCGTTTTTCAAACCACTAACAAACTTCTAAGTTAGCTCAACACCTACGTTCTTCAAATACTAATGCATACGGCTCAGTAAGCACTTCTATTTCATGGAGTAATTCAGTTTTTACCTTCCCCTCCAGCACCTTGCCTACCTCACCAAAACTGGAAGCCTTTCTTCTCTGCCCACTTGCCACAGGGTTGCATGGAGGTCGCTTCTACACCTTCAGTTAGACGTGCTGCCACGTGCAGTCTGCTGTTCTTGGGTTTTTTGTTGATGGCCCATGCGTTGCATTTGTCAAAACACGTGATTTGGGCTTTCAAAAAGGAGGTAGTTTGTTGCTCTATTTTTCTACAGTCCTAGCTCACCCCTGTACGTTTGACCACTACGCACTGATGCGTCCGCTTCACCAGAATATAAACAAAAATTAAAATGGCCTCAGTGAGCTTCTGCGCTGCCATATCTAAGTATTAAGCAAATGCCACTTTCTGCTGAAGAAGGGTCTCTTGATTCCAAGAGGCTTTTACAAGAGAAGGCCTCCCACGTCACAGATGGGGTCAGCTGCCCCAAGATCCCACTGAGAGTGTAAGCGCGCTAGGAATAAAATCCGTACCTATTCAGTCAGAACTCTTGAACCTGGAGGAGAAAGGTAACACAAACACAGAACGCATCCTTGAGTTACAAGGGATGAATCACACCCCTACGACAGGTCCACAAAATTATATGGATGGTGGACTGAACATCAGCTGGCGGTGCAGCTGATTACTTGGGCAGGAACTTCGGAACGCAAGCGGGGTGGTTTTCTCATATAGCAGAGGAGGAAAGGCATTTCCAACCTTCTTGGTATTACAGTTGTCCTGGAATTACCTGTTAGTAATTTAAGACAGACAATGTGGACCCCCAAACACAGTCCCATATCAAGAACGCATGGAGTAGAACTAAGAAACCACAGAGTGATGTAGCTCTTTGAGAGCTATACCAGCAATTAAAGTAAGAACATGACTTGGGGGGGGGGGGGGGGGGAACAAACCAATAAAACAGACTGAGTAAGCCAGCAAACCTTGCTTCTCGACTTCTTAACCAGCAGCAGAGTCTTGCTGGAATCGACACCAAACAGGGAATCCAGACCAGCTGTTCATCCACTGCCTGGCGAGGTCCGAGGGGAGGCGACTGCGCACCACCGTGAGGCACTGCGCAGGGAAGAGGACGGGGAGAGGAGAACAGCATCTCTTCAAGAGTCTCTAAAAGGCAGTCTAAAACATGGGGCTGTGTAAGATTGTCTCCAGTCAAATTCTCGTCCGGTTTCCCTTCCTAACATCCCAGAATCATTAATCGTTCCATTTTCCCTACATTCGGGGAAGCTGGAAACCAAGGGCAGGAATTTCTGTTTTGCTCTGGAAGGGACAAATAGCTAAAGGAGAGGGAAGAATTATAGGAACATATCATTTTTTTTTCTTCTTTTACATCAGTTCTCAGGAAACAGTGGAACAGCTGATGACACGTTTACAAGCAGATGTCATTGGCCCGCCAAAACTGTATTATATCAATTCAATTTTATTTCTCTCTATTGTATCCTCGTGCAGAGGAGAGAAGCTGTAAATGCCTTACGTCTGGATCCAAGACATTCAACCTTGTCTCACAATGCGTCCTCCTCTGGAAGCTGGGGGAAAAAAACTGGTCTACGAAACTGTTGTCAGGTAGGTGCAAACCAGCTGGATAGCTCTTCAGAGGGCAGTTCTCAGTGGTTCACCACCAAAAGGAAGAGACAGATAGAGCACGATTCCACTGAGGTCTTTCCTGGGTGTAGTTCTGTTCAAGACATCAATGAACAAACTGGATGATCGGACAGAACGTCTGCATGGGACTGACAGCTTTTATCAAGGAACGGACGGCAGGAATACTGCAGGACAGGGCTAGAATTCAAAAGGTCTTCACAAATTTGGAAGAGGTCTGAACACAACGGGAACTCAAAGACAAATGCACTGAGCTACAAGCTAGGCAAAATAAACCACACGAGTGCAGGACGGGGAAGGCTGGCCGGGCTGAAGATCTGCAGGTTACCACGCGTCAGCAGCCAAACATAAATGAATACGCTCATGTCGCTGCAAAGATTACTGAAACTTCACCAGAACTACAAACAGGATTACGCTTTGTGAAGCACATGAAACATGCTTTGCTGTGCTCAGTGGCAGTTTGACCACAGCTTCAAGAAAGATGTGCTTAATAACAAGCAGTTCAGGCAAGAGCAATGAGAATAATTAGAGGTTAAACCACATAACATACTAGGAAAGACTGAAAGAATTAGGGTTATTTAGTTTAGGGATGAGGAAGCTGACAGAACAGAACACGCTTCAACAAGGCTTGCACAAAGTTACAAGAAACTGTCTGTTCTCCATGTCCAGAGCAGACCAAAGACAAAGTGATGCTTGTGATGCTGACACAGGTTTGCCACAACAGGTACAACAGATCTTGCCTTGAGGCAGGAGGATGGACTAGGAGGCCTCTTCACCTCCCACGCTCACTTTCCTGTACCCTTATGAAGCATTTCGGTACTTTTCTCATCACATCTTCCTCCCACCCCCTGCCCCGAACAACAGCGAAAACCCGGTTATGACGAGGTAAGCATGGTACCTCGGGCAGAGTTGCAGTTTGGTGCCTGTGCGATTTCTAGGGTGCTTGCAGAATATTTGTACCTACTGATCCTAACCTTCAATTTGGAAAGTAAATGCTTCTAAGTAACTGAATTAATTGTTGTGTCTCACTCCATGAACTTATTAGACAACAATCATAACAGTTTCACTGTTTCAGCACTATTAAATAACCCTCAATAGAGATGCTTTTACCAAATCGTTGCACCGCTTACGGCTGTTTCTGTGTTAACTTATGCAAAGAACTAAGTAGAAAGAAGACGCTAGTCTCTAGCTCAGAACCAGCACTGCAGTTCATACCTTTGCTTCCCCCTACTCCACCCAAAAAAAAGGTAAAAAAAAAATTCAATACTGTTACTCAGTAATTGGAAAAATATGATTTCATCTCTGGAAGTATTACAATTGTTGGCAACAGCTTTGAGAATCTTTTTGACAAAGATCAGGGTCTACTACTTTTAGTTTAGGAGGCGCGACACACTCCAATTTTCCAGTTCTGAGTACTTAACGCTCCCCTCTAGAGAGGCTCTTAAAAGAACTATAAAAGGGATATTGTATTAATTCTACCTCTTAATAACAAATGAACAAAGAAAAAGAAGTTCCTGACTGCCGAAGCCAAAAACATGCTAATCAGTAAACACATGCAGGGCAGTTAATGGACAAGACCATGTGACCATGTGCTAAAGATGAAGGAAATCTTAAAGACATTCAATGCAAGAAAGACCACTCCTGTGAGACTTCACTGTCACCCACTCGGTGCATTTAGTTTGCACTAGTCTTGCTTGAACATAAAAATCCAGCTAAGCAAAAAAGGTAGATTTTTGCACTAGCCAAGAAGGGTGGACTTGTCCTAGGGGAGAGAGACTAACGACAGCAAAATCCTGCTTGCGGGACTGCATGAAGAAGTAAAGTTTATAACCTTTTGATAAAAGGCAGGGAGATACTAGCATGAATAGGTGCAAAAGATGGGCTTTTGCAAGGCAAAGTCACATTTCAGGAACACAGAGCCAGCCAATACCGCTTTGCTCTGCGACGGACAACGCCGTGGCCTGCCATCGGGCTGTCGGGGCAAAGGAGCAACTCCAGATCTCCAGTCACAGCGCGAGAGCACAGAGCCACAAAACCCAGAGTATGCAAGGGCTAGAAAGAAGACAAAATGGCAATTGCAATAGCAACTGCAATGGGAACAGTGCACGTGCCTTGATTACATCTAGAAGACAAAGTGTCATATGAAAAGCAGAGGGAAACCGAGAAACAACGAAAACAAGGGCACAGGCATGCCCACACAAACATGCACAGAGGCGGGGGAGCTGGGAAACACGGGACACTTTACTACAACATGAAAATAAATGAGAAATTACTATTTCAATAGAAAGGTTAACAGTAGGTCAACTATGATAAACATCAAAACATAACAAAGGCTGTAGCGCAATCCGCTCAGGTAAACCCAGAGCGGTGAGCAGTCAGAGCTGCTGACTGAAGCTCTGCAGATCTGGAGGGAAGAGGCAGGATCTCTGCTGCCAAAACAAACCCCCTCGGGTGAAAAGGCTCAAATTGTCTGTCTGGAAGAGGGCTGGACGCTAAATGCTTCAGTGTTATTAAGACAGCAATGGCACGAACGACTCAAAGCTCCCAGGGTGTGGAATGACTGCAATTAATCCACAATGTCAAACCCTTTCCCTCTCCTTAGTAGGGCTGAAGCCAAAAGAAAAGCCACTAGGTGTTTGGAGCAACCGTCAGAAGCTCATCTGGAGAGATTCCTTAAGCACTACCAAAGGCCACCAGGCCTGGGAAGTCAGAAGACAACGTACAGCAAACAATTCACTCCCTCCCTGACGGCCAGCCAACGACTCAGGGTGTCTGTAAAGCTACCAGGCTTTAGTATCTACTGCCACTGACTGTGGAATGAAGTCTGGGAGCCATCTAATTAGGTGAGGAAGGAAACCCTTGAAAGCAGAAAGTGCTGCATAAATGCAGAGATTTCATTACAGGAAACCTGCAGTGATTAGTTGAAATCATTTTAAGAAAGCTAAATAGAAATAGATTATAAATGCATATATGCAATTCCCCAGTTTACACAGGCAAAACCTTGAGAGAGGAGAGCATGCCAAAGACATCAATAACCAGGTACCATCCAAGTCAACGCTGGTTGCACAGCCCTAGTTCTGTCCCCTCATGGATATATACTATATGATGTTGTTTTATGTTACGGACATGCATGACACTATCCTGAAACAAGACCACGCCCAGGAGGACTGAAGACCCCGCAGGCAGCAATAATTTAGGCATTTGTTTATCTTCTGATGGCTTCCCTTCAGCACGTGGGACGTAGACTTGCCAGTTACCAAGTGTCTAAATGAGCTGAGCATTTGAAAATGTGGTACACCTAAGCAAACTTGGACATATGAACACAGTGCTGTCGAGATATATGCCTAGCCACAAAAACAGTGAAGTTCTGAGAATGAAAATTCACCACAATTTATAACTGACAGACCTGTCTCAGAGCCAGGTTCTCACCATATCCAGTTGAAGAGTAAATAATTGCATTAGGTCACTCAGACCAACACACCATGAAAAACCTGAGATACCGCAGAGATGCTGGGATTTAATAGTTGCAGTAAAAGCTGAAGCCCAAAATTCTGATCTACCAAAGTGATTCATTTCCCCAGACTCTCATCAACACCAAAAAAAAAAAAAAAGCATTTAATTTTGCTCTGAATCACAAAGGCAAGGACCTGTGCAAGCACACCACCGCAGCTCATGCCCAGCTTCTCGGTGCTAGAGCATTCAAATTCCCACTGCTACAGGACCTAGAAGTAGTGCAGTTGGGAGAGGGGTATGGGGCAGGGGGGAGCTTAGTGCACCTTCAGTACTCTTATAGATTGGAAGTGATCTGAGATGGCCTTGCTAAGAAAAGGCCCATCACAAAAACATGGATATCCACAACAGTTTTTCTGCAAGACCTTGCGTATGAGACAAGAGAGATGTACCTGGTATGCATATGCCCACGCACATAAGAGCGAGAGGAAAATTTATCATGGAACAACAAAACCAGAACCTCCATCCCCAATTAGACCATGCATTTTCTATCAGTCTGTACCAAACCATGCATAAAATGGCCGGCCACCTTTCCATGCAAAAAACAGTCCTTAAAATACTAATGTTCCACTCAAAGCAGCAGGGCCACTACCAAGCTAACTATACCAGATTAGGTACATATATGTTCTCACTTAAATGACATATTGAAATATATTATGTTCTATTATATGACTAACTGGGGTATTCAAAAGTGTGATGGAGCAATCCTTAGTCTAACAACAACTTTTTTTTTTAAATTCTTTAAAATATAAGCAGCCTTAGACTCAAATTTTATAGGCTCCTGCCTTTCTCATATAGTGAAATACTGAGCTATTTTGTGCATGTGGGCAACAGCAGATCATCAAGATAGGTGCTTCCTGCATGAAATAAGCCATTTTTCAGGAATTTCCACAAATTTCATTTATTTTCTCTGCTTTGTACTCAAGTGTTTAATTTGCCTTGTACTTCTCTGCTCACAGGAGTGAACAGGACCAAGGCAGGGGCAGGGGGTATGTCAAGGTAGGAAAGTGCAATACTAGAACAGTGCAGAAAAACTCAAAAAACGGCAAAAAAAATGCAAGCAGCATGATCCAGCCAGCAGACGTCATCAGGTACACTGCTTATTGAACAGGAAGCAGCAATGAATGTCAATAGTGGAAGACAGAAAGAGAAAGAGGAGGAGAAGGAGGAGAGGAACAGCATCAAGGAACCCAGCAGAAACAGCACCTAAAGCAAAGAGACCGGGGCCCAGGGGAGGCCGCGCACAGGCTCCAGCATCCATGGCCTGTTACAACAGAGTTTTACTAACAGTAATTATTCTTACCTTCCATATGAGTTAAAAATAATTGCATGGATATAACAAACAGAGATAACAGCCTGGGAGGGGAACAGAACGCGAGTCATTTATCAGCCTCCTGCTCCAAGCACTACCAGCCCGTTTCCAAAGTGCTGCCCAGCAGAGTCTCCTAGCCGGGCTGCCCCTCTGCTTCACGGCAGCTGAATTTATCATCCCTGGCCGACCGGTGAGGTTTGCTCTGGCTTGAAGGAGGTTAGGAAACGTGCCGATTCAGCTGTGAAAGCGCCTTCGCACCATGCAGCATTAATGGGATGCACACAGCATTTTTGGTATCTATTACCCGATTCCTTCGTAAGCGGCTACCTTAAAGAAAGGCATTCCAGTTTTTAATCCACTCAACTCTCTCCTCTTTCCCTCTCTCTAAAGTGGGTCTGAAGTTCCCGTCTGAAGCTAGCGGAAAGAATATGTTCTCACAAGAGGTTAGAACCATCCCTATTCCACATCAGGATTAAACAAGACCTTAGGAAAGGATGAGAACAAGAATACACATCTCCGTGCAGGACAGCTAGTACCTACAGCAGTTCGGCAACCGAAACCTCTGCAGAGCTGGGCCCAAAGGGCAGTAGTGAGAGCCCTGGTCTCCCACAAGCGCCCTGAGTGCGCCTGTCGCTGGACTCATGGCTATGCCATACCAGGTAACTCCCTCCCTCCCTCCGTTTCAAAGTCTCTGATTTTGTCCAGAATTTCCAAATTTGTTAACATTCATAGTTCTATTCCTGCAAAACATGTTGGTTCTGCCACATAATTTTTCAACAGTTTTTTTTTTTTTTCTTTTGGTAGAACTGGTCTCCTCCTCAAAGGCTTTAACCTTTATGTGCTCTTAGCTAAAACCATGCAGTTCCTCATGAATCAAGTCACTAAAAAGGTATGTTTTGTCTTGGGCTCTTCCCAGTCCCAGCACTTGCAACAGTACCACATGCAATGATGTACAGCTCAGAGCTGAGAAATAAAGGCACTGCAAGAAACGAGTCTCCTGGTCCGAGTTCAGTACTACCTTAAAGATTACTTGATGTGGCAGTGAGTTGTATCTATCACATATTTACATACAAAGTGTGGTGGACCCATATGATTTATAAATATGTCAAGGGTACCTGGAGGATGGATGGATATTCAATAAAGGAGCTGAGTTAAAGCCAGACTCCTCAACCAGTTCTAGGACAGCCAGAATTTCATGTTGCCTTATGGAGAAGCTTTGTCGTCTTCAACCCTAGATCAGCACAAAATCTCATCGCACGTCTCTCTGAACGTCATTAAATACATACAATTATATATAGATTGCGGCGCTGCACTTGAAATTATCCTCGACTCTTAGCCCGCTGCTTGGGACGCAGTTGGGTGCAGTTCCTCAGGAACAGCCACCAGAGCTGGGGCCCGATACGGTGAGACCGCACCAGCTCCCTGTTAAAGCACAGGAGGGCAGCACGGGCGCAACGAAGACAAAACAAACCCCCAGAAGATCAGGCAACAAGAGAGGAGCATAAAACAACAAATCTTCAACTTTTCTCTTCCTGTTAAGTTCAAATTGACCCATGTTTTGCAGAACTTGCTCTCTCTCTAGTTAAGCGAGGTTTCTCTTTGCCCTATCTGGATTTCCTCACTAAGAGCGCTTTGCTTTAAGCAAATGGGAACACTTTAATAAAGAACTCTGGAAAATACAAACTGCGCAGCTGGGAAAGATCTCATCTCACCAGAGCTCTTCTCTTCGGAGGAGTTTTAAGGATCATTCGTTTGTCACAGAATTGGTCCGCTTGCTTTTCAGGGGGAACCAAGGAACCCCAAAACACAACACAAAACAAACAAAAAGAATGCCCACAGTTTCAGGTCATGCTCCGAGATTAATTTCTATTACCAGGCTGTAATCCTAGAACTGCTACTAATGTCTCTGGTTTCAGTCTTCTCCAGTCAATCACCTGAATAAATTAATTGTGAGCACAGGACCTCCCCTCTGGAGCACAGCCAGGTAAGAAGGTGGGGTTTCGGAAGCATGCTTTCAGCTGGAGCAACTTCTCCAATTCCACGTTTACTGAACTACCATCTACGTGATTTCCCTCTCCATAAATCTTGCTTCTTATATTAGACTAATGAGAAATCAACACTCAAAAAAAAAAAAAAAGGCTGTTAAGTAATACAACTTCTACAACTTAAACACTTTTTAAGTAAGCCTGTTTTGTCTATAGGAGATAGAATAATACTAATTCTAAAAAGGAGTAAACATATAGCCAATTTCAGTATCTAATGTTAGTGTCATTACACAGAGCCACGAGAAAGCATAAGAATCTCTAGATCTTTATAAATAAAAGCAGCAATCATTTCTAATGCATACAGAGATATTGAAAATATTTATGGTGCAATATAAACACTCCATGTACCCTTCCCATCGCTGCCACCTACCAGGTTGAAGAAAAAGTTTAATGCTGCCTTTAAAGATTTCCGAGTGATTGTTAACGTAGTGCAAAGCAGATTTCTATCACTTGCGTTATATTAATATAACAACTTATACATGTAAGTAATATCCAGCACAAGTAGAGTCACAAGAGAAAAAACCACAAGCTTATATAATTTAATGAATACCAGAGAAATATGTCTTGGTCTCCAAGCGAACAATTTTGCAGGCAGAAAAAAGAATTCCAGCAAAAATTAATCAAAGCCAAGAAGGTTTATAGCACCATGCTCCTATGCACTGTCAGCCAATCCATCAGCAATCAGGAATTATGCAGATCAGTAATTCCTGCGGCGTTCACCCACAAGGATTTGAGAGATAACACCGTTACGCGCTACACTTGAATGGATTTAATGATTATGGACCGCTGCCTGCAGATGAATGCATCCAGAGTTGTTCAGTAAACATAATTTAGGACTTTGCTACTTCTGCTCGTTTTGTCTGCGAATAAACAACCTTCTCACCTGTCACTATTTGACTTGGCTAGAGAAACACTGTGGAGACTCTTCTCTCTGAAAAGCACAGATGTTGGAATTACAGTAATTGTTCTGCAAAAGACGATTAAAAATAAAGTTCCTGAAGCTAAACAGGTAGCAATGTAATTGCCTCAGCATTTGATTTGGCAGCTCATTTTTAAGGCAAGTGCTTCCGTTGCCATGATTTGAAATTAGTTGTCATTGTCAGATATCTTAATTTATTTGTAATTAGACTGTCACTGGAGTTCAATTATGTAAGAGTACACTAAAAGCTCCCATGAGATTCATTTCACGATAGGGAATACCAACATGCACGTAACGACAAATTCGCATCTTCTCCAAGTCTAAACAAATACATTCTTATTCAGGCCACAGTTTTCACACTTGGTCCTAACCCGGAAGGAAGAATTTCTAGGATTTTGTGAGAGCACAGATTTTACAGTGGCAAGGCTACAACTCCATCTGCTTTCCTTGCTTTTAACACTACCCAGTAAAACCTGGTGTTCTATATCTATTTCTTCTACTTTTACTCAATCTTTTGTCAGCTTTACCATATCTTAAAGATAATCTCCAAGTAAAGTAACACGGGTGTTTATGCTCACATTTTATCACTGTTATTCCCTTGCTAGGTAAACGTGGTACAGTTAGTGACCCAAGCAAGAATAAACTCAGCGTCTTGTGGGTCCCTTTGTTTCAAAAAAATCTCTCATTCGTTTCATCCAGAAGTTCTTTTCTTCTGAAATTCACAGTGATCCATGCGTCCCTTTATAAATAGATAACGCTATTGCCAAAGCTGACTTCACTGTTAAAATATATATGTCTTACTTCCCCAGAAAAACCTTTAGGGGAAAAAAAGTTCATTATATTGGAAAACAGAGAGAGAGAGAGAGAGAGAGAGAGATCAAATCCTCCAGCTCAGTCCTTGAAAGCAGAAACATTTCTCCCCGTGTTATTTTGCTTCTGGTTACTTTGCTAAAGTGTCTGGAATAACAAATACAGAAAAGTTTGCTTTGTTTTATTCACATTCAAAAGCTTTATTTCCATAGTGTCTTTAATCTGCAAATGTCACAACAATGCTGTTTTAGGTAACCACGTGAAACCATAGATCTAATTATCAGCTGTGTTGCGATTATCCCACGAGAGACTTCTCTTTTTCTAGGTTGGGACGAATTTATTTTCAAGAAAGCAAAAGCATTAATAAACCAGATAAAATTAATTACAACTAATAAAATGAGATAAAATCCATGTGGCCAAAAAAATAAAAATAAAAATCACAGCATAAGAGTCTCTCCAGCTATAGTAATATACCAAAGGCAAAAGTCCTCAATAAAGCATAAAGCACAATTGCACCCTTGCAGCCTGTATGATTCGTACTAAAAGATGAAGACGATACTGAGAAATCAGTGCACTACAAGGAAAATACTTCCCACAGCCTATCTTACAGTGGCTTTACAGAAACAAAAGTAAACAGGAGCTGGAAAACTGGGAAGTTTCTTACCATCTGACAAGTCAATTAGCCCGAGGTAGTGCAAAAGTTTCAGAGAGGAGCACACCACCACCACAATCCCTAGCGTCTGGAGTCCCTCCGACTCGCCTTTCGTCCACATCCTTTAAGGCACCGCACGGATACCTACTGGTGCGCGAGCAAAACCACTGGCAGGCATCGAAAGCCGAGAAACCGTCTGTTTGAAGCCCTCCTTCCTGCTGCTCTGCTCAGCGTACGGCACTCTTCCCTCTCCCCCTCTTGCTCGTTCTCTCACTCCCTCCGTCTCCCAAGCTCTCCCCCTACTTCTGCTTCTCCTCTTCCCCCTCTCAGGCTCTTGCTCTCTCTCCTTTCCTTTTTTTTTTTTTTTTTTTAAAAGCATGCAAGCAATTTATGCATTTAAGAGTAATCTACGGTTTTATTTTCTTTCACTTCAGGGTAATTCTCCTAAGAGTTTACTCTGCTCCCGAACAACTTGACACTGTGCTGCTAACCTCAGCAACATCGCACTTTTTTTTTCCTCTCCTCTTTTTTCTTTTTTTTAAAATATCTCTGGTACCATTCAATTTTTGCAGCTGCTATTTTTTCCAGCGATCCTGCCAACACAGATGCTTTCTGGCAATACCTTTTCTGCCCTGCACCAGAGGACATGGCATGTGGTAGGGGAGAGAGCGAAAGATCTTCCCCTCTTAATCCCCCCCTTTCTCCATGGCTTGTCAAGCCACCGAGGAGGAAGCATGCCTAGTACCACCCTGACACGCTGGGATACACCGAAAGGCACTTCCTAGCCCCATGCACGTACCAGCATACAGCCCAGCACCATCAACTACACAGCGATTGTGCTGGCAAGCAACAGCCCCAAACACTGTGTCTCTGGGTGAGCTGCCTGACAACACACAGTGATTTAACACGTACATGGATTTCAGGGTGGACCGCTTCTGGCCCAAAACAAGCTTCCACTGGAGGCAGACGCACAGATGCGGTTCCCACTGCTCATCGTTGCAGCATTTCACGGGGCTCCTTGCACGGGGTAACTACGTGGGCTGGTCTCATGTGCTAACGTGAGAAGGAGATTATGCAGTGAAGAGACATGATTAAGTATTTCTTCACTGTCACCATGGATGAGTAAACACCTGGCAGGCTGGGTGCTTCGTCAGGACGACGGGCGCAAGGCTGCAACGCCAGTAAAGGCCAGACTTTTCAAGTGTGCTCCTAGTGGAAGGTGCTGGTTGAGAAGAACAGAGATGGCCAATCCCTTCCTCTTTACAGTAAGAGCGGCGTACTTGAACTCCCACCTCCCAGGACTTGGTGGGCGTCCTGTTCCTGCACAGTCCTTGGGCAAGCACCACCACTTTGCTCCTCAGCCCTCGACACACAGAGCGGGCTGGCTTTTGCCCCTCCACACGGCTCCCATCGCCACTTCCAACACTGCCGATGCCTTCGACTACTGCTGCATAATACCACCAGGTGCAGAACCACCAAGGGATTTTGTATGTCACGTTCACCAAGTAACATGCTGGAAGCACTCTGAGATCAGTATACTGAAGCCAAGTTGGAATTGCAGAGTATTCGTACCTACTGGAGCGATCAAGTCGCAAGTAATGACCGCTTTAATTGAATTTGAGCTTTGTTGCTGTATGCATGTGGCCAAGGAACAGGTCACACCTGCAAATGTGTTATTCATAAGGGTTGTGTCTCTGGTACCTGCCTAGCCAGAGCTCAATGGCATGGTATCAAAGCCATCTCTATTGATGAATGCTTTAGGCCAAACTGTTTGCTGGGGGGGGGGGGGGGTTGTACTCTGCAGCATCTGCCACTCCAGGCTTTTATTGTCGTGCCTGCATATCTGGCCATGATGTCATGTTATGGTTCCTATTCCCCAGGTGAACACACTCAACTTCAAAACTGCAGAGCAACTCAAATCACTGCAGTGTCAAACCTCTCCCAAATACAGAGAGGAGAATTTGGGAAGAGAAACGCATGTGATAGAGGCCTAAAAAGATTTAGTTCATTTCTAAGTTTTATCATGTCCCGCTTGCATGAAAAACGCACATTATATCATTATATTTGGCCAGGGACATTGACCACAAAGATAGCCGGGCTCCTTCCTGTCGGAGGAAGGGAGATGTGCCAGATTTTTCGGCTGCCTAGTGGACTTTGCACTGTTTCTTCCGATTCCCTGTGTTAACTGATACCCAAGAGTGAGGTGGGTAGTTCCCTGCTGTGCACTTACCCTCTTATTCCCAAATACACGGCTTATTTGCACAAACACTTACCCACGTCACGAGGCTCATATTATAGAATCACAGAATGGCCAAGGCTGGGAGGCTGTCTTCTCTGGAGAAGACATCTAGTCCAACCTCCCTGCTCAAGCAGGGTCATCTAGAGTACATTGTATTAGTCTTTTGCAGACGGAGAAAGCTTCTTCCCAGCAATGCACAAAAACCCTCAATCTACTAATTGCCTCAAAAAACCCAAAAGTGATATATGATGAGCAGTGAAATTCAAAAGGCCTGGTTTCCTGCAGACGTGCTTTGCAGTTCTCCAGACCCCAGTAAAACGCCCCGTTTCTATATTGTCTGAAGCCCTGTAGCAGCATCCTCAGCAAAGAGGCACAGCTGAGAGCATGAAAAACTCGCAATTCCATCCTTGCTGTTACTGTAACTTGTACCAAGTCCAACATTTTGATGCTTTAGGTGGAACCCCTGTTCCTGAAATAAGCAACTGAAAGAATATTGGGTTTCATTCTCACGGTCCTGGCTGCACGAAGACCTTGGAGCTGCGACCCTCGCTCGTGCCGCAAGCTCAGAATCCATTCGGCAGCGTATCTAACACTGTCAAAGCCTAACCGTGATTTTTGTGAGGCCACTCCAGAGTTTTTGAACAGGCACGCGGGGGAACAGAGAAGGAAAATAAATGGAAAATAAATCTGCACAGAAATACACATCTCTTGAGAAAGCAGAAATACTAATCAGGAGTTATTAGGTGTTTTATCTGAACCACTCCTGGACCAAAGACGAAGCCCTGAACTAAGTCAATGCCAAATAAACAGATTCAAAATGTTCTGAGTTCTTAGGAATAAATGTTCGGCAGCCCAAAAAACATTTTGCAGATCTACAGCATGGGTCAATGCTGTTTCCCAGTCAGTCAGTAATTCTGCTGTAGCATACATACTGCTATCCTCAGAGAGGGTAACTCAGGGGGTTTTATCTGGAACTATACACTAAATAAATAGCAAAGAGTAGAACTGAAGAAGGCCTCGTGTTCTCCCGTAGCCACAGAACAGTAATTTTTGTAAAACAGCAACTGGAAGAACACAGGCTTTTCTAGTTATGTACAAACAATGTTCAGTTCCCCAGTGAGGCAATAATAAAAGCTTTACGTTTGCCAAATACTAAAAAAAAAAAAAAAAGAATGTAAACCCACAAATGTTTAAAATACCAGATGCCTTGATAATAAAGATAGATGCTCTTGCTGATGCCGAGCGTAGATGCCTCTTGCATGCAAGAGGAGGGATGAATGCCTCAATTAACCGCAAAAAAGGTTTATGCTGGGTTTGCACAACGCGGGCCCTTTGGGAACATAAGGAAGAACTTCAGAAAGATCAACCAAAATAACATATAGTGAAGAGGATTCTGTGGCAATAAAAGCATGGCTATGAAGAATCAGACTGATGATTAATGTAATCTATAATCTCCCCCTTATAATTGGTTGGGTAAAAATACATCCTATAAAGGTGCAAGAATTAGAGCAAAATACAGAACAATCGTCCTGTAGCAGAAGTCTCCCTCAGTGTCCAAGCTACTTGGAAAACATTCGTGTTTTCAGGGAGGAGGACTCCTTTCCTCACTTTGTTTTAAAGCAAATGTAGCGTGACATGTTCTCATTATCCTCATCTGTAAGAAAACCTCCAGTGATAGTCTATTATTAGCCTGGTATAAAACCCCTCAATATTAAGTTTTTGTCATTTTGATTGAATATTCTTTTGCTCTTGTATTATGGTAAAGGATAAACAAGACCATCTGACTGATTCTTCTTGTACAGTTTGTTATTTTCTACATCTCTAGAACATCTGTTTGTACTTTTTTTTTTTTAATACTTAACAATCCTACAAGTCTTTTCACATGGCTATCGTCCATAAATCTAACCATTTTCATTACAGATCTCTGAAGCCCTTTCATTTCTGTTGCATTTTGAAAATGGCATAATGAGATCATTCACAGTATTGCAGGTAGCTATATCAAAAAAATGAAATTACTATTCCATTCGTTTATGTACACACAAAAAATCATATTGGATAAATACAAGTTAGGGTTTTTCTTGTTGCTTTGATTTTAAATGTAGCAAACCAAAGTGAAACTGGTCCTTTCTCATGAGTGATTTTAACTGATCTGGACCCACTCAATGATACTAACTGCTCAAATTTCAGCTTTTTATCAGCCTGCCTTGGCCAGCAGTCATTCATCTGCCCCATTCACCACATGTGGTTAAACCCCTTTTGTGTTTCTCAGATTTCTCTGGCTCTGACTAGCCCTAAATAATTTGTGCCATCTGCAAATGGTGTGCCAAGAAAGCCATTGATTAATAACTCCTGACTACAATTTTGAAAAAAAATTACACTATGAGTAAATTAGCAAATCTGGTTTCTTCTAAGTAATTGACTGTTTAGGGCCCCTGTCTAAAGTACAGGCCATCTCCCATTAAACTAATGGCCATTTGGTGCAAACAGGCTCAGCTCCATCCCCATTCGCACTGCTAGAATTCCACCCTGACCCTTCTGCTTGCAAATTAATTTGGCTTCATATCACGCTTGTGTTTTCCAGCACTTATTCACCAGCCTGCAGTCTTTTTGCAAGTCCTGGCTAATTACCCTTTATTATTTTTGTCGCTAGAGATACATTCTGCATAATGATAGGTGAACCACGAAGGTCTCGTTAGTTTGGTTCGGCTAATGCAGAAATTCAAATGCTTTCTAGCAGTGCTGCACAGGGAGCTGGGACAAAGGAGTTCAGTTCCTCAGTCTACCATTTCCTTGCTGCGTGATCACCCGAAAGCAACCTGCAGATGAACCCTCGTCCTGACATTATTTAACTGTTCTGCTGTAAAAAAAAAAAACACAACAACAAAAGAACCCCAACAAAACAAAAAAGGCTATAATTCCATCAAAAATTTCCCCCTTAGTTCAGTTCTTGCAATTCACGCGAAGGAGCCCATGCTGTGCTTCTATCGATGTCTCCCTGCTTCCTGGCAATGGCACGAAGCTAACAGGTCTGAGGAAGCACAGACAGTTTCTGCAGAGGAACAGGAAGAGCCCACGCTTCCTTCCCCTAAGCCTAGTCTTGAGGTGGCAATTTCCAGCCTTCTGTTAACACAATTAGCAATGAGGGCTGGCCAACTTTGGAAAACATGCAGAATATCTTTGAAAGAAAGATTCCAGAAACCCAGCATGTTATTATTGACTTTTTCAAGGCCACAGAAAACCTGAAGCACAAACAACTAAGTCCTACCTTGAAGTTACCATGTACAGCCAAATAGAAGATTTGGCTTTACTCTGCACCACCTAATGGCAAAAGCTGCCGGTCGGAGGGGATGTTAGCGATGTCAAAGTTATAGCAAGCCTCCTATGAAGTTACAAATTGCGAGAAGACAAGCAATTGATGAAGAAATCATGTAATCGTGGAGGATTAACTCGAACCACAATTCACAGGCTGTCTGAGATTGGGTCAAAGGTAATATATAATTAATGTAAGAGTAATAAGAACCTCTTCCAATTATTAAAACATCACTGACAAGAATTCAGCCAGGCTCCATTATACTTTTCCCCTCCACCTACTACGTTCATAAAGTTCATAAGAAAGTTCATAAAGTTCATAAGAAAACTTCCTAAGTTTTTATTTATAAACATAGTTGCATGAACCACAGCAGCAAAGCCAAAACCAGCTGGCTCCCCAAGATCACAGCTAGCTTCTTCCTTGCAGGAGGGCAGCTGGTGCCCTCAGGAATGGCCTAAGGAAGTTCTCCAGCACCAAACTTTCTTTTCAGTGCTGTTAGCTTAGGATGGGTGAACTGCTAACAACTGGTTAATAACCTCTGCTAGGCCAGGAGGTGAGACAGGAAAAGGCTTCAGGACTTTTCTTTGTCCTGCTTTTTGACAGTGAAAGTTGTGGAGGAGGCATGCCGTGAGGAAAAGACAAGCAGAGGAGAGGAAGGGAGAAAAGTTAAAAGGAGAAATAGCGTGACAAGGTATATAAGTGTGAAATAAAGAACAATGAGTAAGGTGATGTAAGAACAGATCTAGGAGGGACTGGGAAAGGGCTGTGTGCAGTCTGAAACTGTACACAAAAATGGAAAAACCTGACATTTTGTTTGGACTAGGTGCTTATGCCACACAGGGAAAATGCCACCACACTGCCCAATCCAGCCGACCTGCTGCCGGGCTCCATATCCCAGCTGAACGTTTCCTAGGCGAACCTGCACGAGGTGACGAGCACTCTTCTCAGCATCAAGTAAGTACAACCGGATGCAGTTAGCAGCAGCCAAAATAAGCTGTTAAAAAACGCTCCACAGAAGATAGACAGGCTTTGCAATTGCAGTTTCATGCTTACTGGATTTCTGCCACAAGCAAGAGGTGACATGACCTCCTGCTTGTGGCTCCGGTGGTTACTGTTGAGGGTCACGAAACAGCTGAGGCATGAGGCTAAGAGCCATCAAGTCTGGCTGCAGCAATTTTCTCATTACAGGTGGATTTTTCCTCATATTATATATTTCCCATGGGCATCAGACTATCACTGCTTCATTCTATATTTTAATAAAAAAAGTGATTAACAACATAGAACCTCTGCTCTCAGACTTTTTTCCCCCTAGTAGATTGTTTTTCCAGATTCATATTGAATTAGGTGTATGCGTGTGGAAATGAACAGGTAGTTTTTCCAAAGACTTAGAAGATTGGAAGTTCACAGCAAGGGCAAACAGACACAGGACAAATCACAGGTTGAAAAGTAAAAAAAAAAAAAAAAAAAAGAGAGAGACTTGCTTAACATCAATTATACCCAGTTATTCAACATAACTGCATCTCTTATTTACAGTTTCTGCATTGGCAGGCATCTTACCTTTCCAACACATGCCACAATTTACTGACAACTGGTAAGATACTCCTTCCGAGTAAGCTTTTTGCTCATTCCAGTCCTTTACCTTACAGGTAAAGGAAAAATCCCTGAGGGATGAAACTAGTGAAACAATCCAGCACCACATATGCTTTACCCTCACACTCTTCTTCCATCCAGAAGATCCCTCAGGATCTTGACATCAGCCAGTCATTTGGGGTTTTCACTAAAATTATGTTGCTCTCTTAGCATCTCTAGGCACATCATAACTCTATAGAAACAGCAGCTGGAAGGAACCCTGGATGTCATCTGCTCCAGCCTCCTGCTTGCAGCAAGAGCTACCTTGCTGCCAACACAACGCTTGCCAGACTGGCCAAGCCTTGAAGGCCTCCAAGGATGGGGGCCCCCCCACCTCTCTAGGTGAGCTGCTCCAGTGCTGCACTACTCTCCAAGTTGAGAGGTTTCTCTTCACCGCCTCATCTAAGGCTCTCGGGACACTGGATTCTCACTCCATGTCTTACCTGTTCCCCTTTATTTTTAAGCAGTGAACTGAAAAAAAAAAAGTCTGTATGGTACATTCCTATGAAAGGCTATTTTCCTCAGTCTCTAGCAGAATATTACACTTTGGGCTAGTTTTATCTTTTTTTGCATGAGAACTATGCAAAATATTGCGCAGTTACACGTTTTTCTTAGTTACAATATACACGTGTTACTGACTTCAGCATGGAAAACTCTCCATTAACAGAATATCGTTCCTTTGCCTCGTATATTAAAATCACATCTTCTCAGCACTTTTTGAGCTGCTCTGGATTTCTTATTTTTAAATGGACTCAAGCAATGAACACATGCACATGGCTTCCTCAATCTTGCTACATTTCTTTCACCTTTTGATCTGTCATAAGAAGAAATGCCTATACATTTCGGTCATTGGCTCTTTACTGACATTTCATCTTCATTGTACTGCCTATGTATCATTTTGTTCCACTTAAGTTTTTTATTTTATCCTCAGCAATTTGTATTACTGTTTTTTCCCCCCAGCCTGAAAGAAGGTTTGATTTAATTGGATATTTGCATAATTATTCTGAAAAAGTGCCACAAAAATAAGACCACTTCTAGGAGATCAGAGTGATATACTCACGAAGGAATTATGAAACAGTACAAAATTAACTGTATTTTAGATCCATCATAGTCTCAAACTATATCTTCCCCAAGATATTCGGAAGCCTGGGCCAAGTACCAAAATTCTCATCAATTAATGCTTCATGATGAAGTGGAAACCAGTTAAAAAAGAAAAAAAGTAAATTTATTAAGCCACTGTCAAAAGTTAAGCTTTCTAAAGAAACACTCAAGTTGCTAAAGTACATTGTGGACAACAAAGACTTAAAAAGCAGCCAGAATTGTATGCTGTATCTCTACATACGTAGAGGACCAGGAGAACGTTTGGAGGACCCTAAGAAGCGGGAGAGCTTTGCACCCTCCAGAAGGGCTCCAACTATTCTCCTAGGAGTATGACGGCAGTTTCATAAAAGTTACAATCAGTATAGGGGTCAGGCTTATGTGCTTTCCAGACTGCCTCTGATTTACAAGCCATGGCCCGTCTAACTGCTCCTCCTGAGGCACCACTGGTTAAGCTCTGCTTCCTAGCACAGCACTGTTAGGCTGACTGGCGTTCATGAAGGCACAAAGGTCTGACTGACAAAGGGCTCGCAGACGAGCTTTAACACAGGTGTCCTTGACAGAAACTATAGTCAGGATAATTAAATTAATTAAAAAAAAGCTCAGAGATAACAGAGAGCGCCCCCTCAAGAAAATCAGGGAATCAGAAAGAAAGGCAAAATGCTCCGAGTACATCAAAAGACAAGAGATGCATGGGAAAGCGCAGTAAGCAGAACTAAGATCCCAGCGGTTTCTGCAAGCAGATTTACATTCAGCAGTTAAGCTGAAATGCAAGGGCAAAAGCAAACTAAAGGAGATGTACGACTATAAAGTCACATATGGGCATGGGCAACACAGGTGAACAAGATTTGTGCAGAGCTCACCCCGGCTTTCTAAGCATCAAGGCGCAGGAGTGCATTGCGTACCACAGGCATCACGGTGGTCCAAACGCTCCCCAACAACCCTACACCCGCACAAGCACAGCTCAGTGCGCGCTCACTGGCTTCCAAGAAAGTACACGACACTCGCAAAGCATCTCTTGATAAAAGAAACGTTCAACTCCATGGAAGGGTTTGCCTGGTCTTATCACAGAGGCACCCATCCTCAGAAGCAACCGTGCATCCTGTCTCTGGGGCCACCCCTGGCATCGGCCAGGCCGAGCAGAAACACAGGCTCCAGTAGAGGAAGGCAGAGCAGAGGGCATTTTGGAGGTGCTGGCCTTGGCCAGGAACCCATCTCCTGCTGCCTGCAGGACAAGGACAACCGCTTTGACTTCCTACCAGCAGCATTCATTAGAGACGGCTCCAATGCTAACATCATACTGCGAGCCACCCAGTTTGCCTCCTGGGCTTATTTCCCCCCCCCCCCCCCCCCCATTATAAAACCAATTTATCACACTGTAGTTTACATCCATCATTTGTACTATGCCATTTCTTAAGAAACATCAAATACACAACATGCAAGGTATTAAGAGGAAAGGCAAGATCCCATTTTGGATTATGCTGGTCCACTACCAGAGTGGATTTAAATTTGGCCAGTTGAAGCATAAGAAGTTCATTACACTTCAGAACATCACTACCAAATATCCAAAGATACCTATAAGTAGGAATTTAGGAAATACATCTGTATCAATTCACTAGATATTTCCATGGTGATCCCTAGGATTCACTGGAAATCTTAATAAATATCTGCTTCTACTTAAATATTCCTGTCAGTTTGCTGAGGGGAACATGTTCATATTAAAGCAAAATAGTACATTGGAGGACATTATCCCGTCCCATTCCCTATTTTAATTAAGCTTCAGCTTATTAACTGCAAAGCACGTTCTTGTGAAAAAAGTACAATGCCTGATTTCCATTATTAAACTAAATATCAGTTTGGATAAATCCATGGATGCTTCGCTGCTGCTCAACTGTATCATAGTTCAGGCCTGGAGGGAAATATTTTTAGATGAAATGAAAAGGAACTTCAGTTGTCAGTGCTTATTCAGTTCAGAGCTCTTTCAGGCAAGGAACAAGCTCAAAATCTAGCAATGATGCTAAATTATGTCCGGAGGTATTGGAGATGATCATTTCGTTTATCTAAAACACAAACCACTCCTCAGTGCATTGAAAAATCCTCGTCTGGTGCTTTCTCTATCCTTAAGCTTTTTACATTCACAAGGAGGAGCTAATAATGATTTTTGCTAATCACCAGAAACACATGTACTACAATAAATTCATTTTGATACAAGATTTATCCTCCAGTTAGAGCTTAGAAAATTTAAATGAAAGCACTCACCTAAGTTCTAGAGTTGCATCCCAATCTTCCACCATTTCCAAAGAGGAGAAAGATGGCAAAACATCCAAGCACTTAGCTCTTTACTCAGCAAATACTGAACCCCTTTACAGTTAGCCTTCAAATTCAAGGCTGCTTCTCTGTTTGCGGAAAAATACAAGCATGCAAGGAAAACCTTGGGGAAGTAAAGGAAGATAGAAGTTCTTCCAGGTCTGGCAGGTCATGAAATCATTCTGCCAGTTCAGGCTTCTCAGAGTGGTCTACAAGGCTTCAAGGACAGGAAGGTGACAAGTTGTCTGTATGCTTATGTGAGGTTACCACCTGCCTCAAACACTGTGAGCTTTCTGCTGTATCATTGCTATTCTACAGAGAGCGTGAGAGACATTATAGGGTCTTCTCCCATTTGGGAGAAAAATTCATGATGCAAGTTAGGTTTCTTCTTGAAAGCAGCTATGGAAAGGTTTAGTTTGCCTGAGGGAACTGGGGTGATCTACACTGAAAAAGCTTTGTTTTTTTTCCCTTCTTCTTCATCCCCTTTCTTTTGCAAAATATTCACCTACTGTAAAAAAAAAAACAAAAAAAACACTGTAGCTTTTACAGGCTGAGCACAGCCCACAACTGAACCGGAACAAAGGCTCAGCTGGCAAGACTAGGATCTTCCTGCATAGCTTTGCCATTTTAGCTATATAGGCTTGTTATAAGAAGGATTGTTTCTAGATTAATCACCCATACACCATGGAAAAAACCCATACGCCATGATTACTTTGGTGAGGAGGAACAAATCCTGGAATCTAAACTACCTTTGAGCCCCAAAACTGTTTGCAAGATTTGCAAATCATCCTGTTCCAGAAAGTGCACTAATCCCTATTCAGTTGCTTGCTCCAGTATCATCGAGACAAGAAAGAGTGGAAAAACACTTTATTTCACACATAAGCACATAGGCAAACTGGCATGGATTCTGCTAAATAATTGATCTGAACAGGAAAGAGTTTTCTAGTGTTTAGTTTGCTGCCCAGATTGCAAAGCTAAAATCTTTTGTGCTAACTTCTTGCACATCTTCCCTGAATACCAAGTAGGTAGTCTCTAGCTGTTAGGGTATAAACCTCACACACACATCCAAGCACCAGTAAGTATTAATATTTAGGTTTCTTCAGATCTGGGCATAAACTATTTTCCAGTGGGGGAAAATATATCTTCCTGAACAACAGAACAGTACCTTGGGAGTCAGTTAAAAGAGCAACAGCATCTCCTCTGTACGTCGTCTCAAATCTACTAAACAAAAAACAACCCTCTTATTACTCCAGAAAGTGACAGTGAAGGTAGCGTATTTATTCAATACATTCAGTTCAGTTTATGCAATTATTGTGCTCAAAGGGGGTATTAGACAGTGCACAGACTTGGAAATCCCCTATAACAGCCTTAAAGTTTAACTGTCAGCTGAGGATTCTGGTTAGCGCTTGTTTACGGTAACGCTAACTGCATACACACTATCAGCTTTAACGGCACAATGTCATTTTAGGCCAGATAAAGACTAGGCTTTGGTTTTGGTCTCTCTGCTAGAGCTGCAAAGCACACAGAAGCACAGAGACAGGGGAATTAACTGTACTACCAAAACTGAACCTACAAAAACTTAAACAGGGGGCTTACTTGAAAAGAAAACCCTGCCATACAGAGGTGAAAGACCGCAGCTTGCTTTGCAAATTGTCAAAGCTAAGCTCAAGCCCTCACAGGAGCAGTTTCTTTAATATCTCATTCGTTCAGCAGAGTTTAAGGAAAGGATGCTGACCCCCACCAGCATACCCATGCGCCTGCGGAGCAGGATAAACTCTTCAGGCTCAGTACTACTGACAGAAACAAATGAATCCCCAGAATATCAGAGGTCCCCCAGCCGGACTTGGTGGGGGCTGGTGGCAGATGCACCAGAACCAGTGATACGAACTAGGCGGGAGGTGCCCGACATCCTTTTCTGCACAGCTGTATTCTGCCTGAAGAGCCACAAAAATACCTACACAGGTAGTCTGGCTTTGGGGGTAGTGCCATACTTCTAACCCCTCTTTCTTCTTGGGCACATCTAAGTCAGCAGCTCTTTGATACTGACGTGGACATTTTTTCCTCCCCAATAAGGAAATCTTGCTTGGCTGAAGTGTTGTTCTGGGCCACTCACGTTTTGGCTTCTACTCTGTTATTGCTGGGTTATCACTCCTTGCTCCAGGCCATCAGCCACGTTTAACTGGTCGGTGTATGCTCTGCTTTGCTTTCTTCTGACAGGCAACAGAGTGACAGAAAGACAGAAAAAATAGCCCGAGGTGGGATGCTAACCTGGGACTTTGGAAACCTGCTTGCTCTCTTGGGGAGAAGCTGTGCAACCATGGCCAAGTCACAAGAGACCAAGATCCTCCAAGGTGTTCTGGGGCCCAGAAAGGAGGTACACACCCACACAGACCTCTGAGCATCCATCCTGTTCTGCAAGTGGGCTAATGGTGCTTCCTCAGAGGGCTCTTAGGAAAATAAACACGCTAAAGGCTGTGAAACTCCAGCAAGTTACAATATGGGTGCATTTAGTCTTAAACCAGGGCTAGTAAGGTAACATGCTAGCAGAAGAAAAGTCAAAGAGAAACACATGCAATACAATAAACTGAAGCCACTAAACATACATTGCTATCAACCTGGCCCTAGTCTAAAAAAACAACTGTATGTCACAAGGAATTAATAACCTCTTTGCACACATTTAAGCATCTCGGTACTTGGTGAATTACTGCCAATTTCTTCCCAAACAGCCAAGGACACTTGTCTTTCCGGAAGCCATTTGAGATAAGACTCGATCTCATCCAGAGGTCGCCTTGGCATAAGTTTCAAAAAGTTTGCCTGAAAAAACAGTTTCACCCTTGCACACTCACTTTCCATAGTTCTACCACCAGGATGGAAATACGTTTTCAGTTCTCCCATTTCAGAGACTGCCCGAACTGGGGTCCCATTGACGTAGCAGTGCTCAGCAAGGCATCAGTTGCCGGACATGCTCTGATAGGCATTTGCTGTCACTTTAGGGGAGGCACAGTCCAATGTTTCCACTTTAATAAAGAAATCTTCTATGAAAGATGCCACTGGGGGAAAGGTAGTTCCAGTACCAGGGAATAAACAAGTCCCTGCAATTGGCCAATTAATTATCTTGAATCTAATCAAAGTTGCAAGTTCTCATTTCATTCAAAACGGCGATGAATTTTAAGTAGTGGCCAGAACACAATACTCAAGTATAGATTAACTGGCCTGGATCAAGCTGTCGCCCAGCAGCACAAGCCTCTGAACAAGGAAACCCACTTGGGTATCCCTACATCCAGGATGCAATATCCCGAGGTGCCTTAAGGAGCTCCTCCAGGGGCCTGCTCTGCCAGTGTGACATATGGTCACTACTTGCCAAAAATCAGCAGAGGAAGGGACGGGTACAGGAAGACCCTAGTCACGCCTTCTTAGCCTTGTGTCACTCAATCCAGGCTCAAACATTAAAGCCTGAGGTTTTCAAAAATACGGAGAACAATGTTCCAGCTCCTCCTTAAAACTACTGATGGCCAGGAGGGGTGCTGAATTCCCCTTCATGGCTAACTGTTCTTTTGTTTTTTGAGTTATCAGCTCTGCCTCCTTTCTCTTTCCTTTCACTAAAGGGAAAGGAAAAGGCAAGGTGCCATTTTTGCTTATAATGTAAGCCATCAAAATCTGTCTTAACCTCTACCTATGAGCTAGGAAAGCATTCACTGGCTATATCCTGAACAGGCACTTCAATTCTGCCTTTTTTTTTTTTTTTTTTAAGTGGAGGATTGTTTCTCAAAGAAGTAAAGCTGACACCAAGGTCTCCACTTCCCAGCTACAATGAAATGGAAATAAGTCCCAAGAACCTTCTCTCCCCTCCTGACGAATCTGTGAACATTTTTTTCTTGCTGATAAGTGATACAGTTTGTAGATGTTGCATAAATGGGCTTTACATTTCTACAGGGCATAAAAATTTATCAACATGCTAAGAAATGGGAGAAAAAGGGTCCATGCAAGCTATATAATACTTGCACTTTTTTGTTGTTGTTAAGCCTATGCACCTAAGAAGCAGGCAAACTCTTTAGTTAAGAAAACACACACTTAACTTTAAAGGTCAATCAAGAGATAATTACTACTCCTATTATCATAGATCTTTCACATATAGCTTTTGGAATATTTTACAGAGAAAATCCTAATAGGGAAATTGAGAGGAAGAAAGCAAGCGTTGCCTAGATCACTGAAGGGAAGCCAGTGCGAGCAGTCAGGCTCCCCGAGGTCCGCAGCCGTTTACCTGGGCGCGCTCCGGCTGTCTGCACAGCAAGCCATCTTGCCTGAACCCTTACATGAAATTGTGCAGGCTCCGATTTACCCACGGACCTCCCTTCCTGTGGTTCGCCCCTCAGAGCGGTTGTTTGAATGCTGTTTTGAATGACTCATTCACTAAAGTGCATTTTTCTTTTTTTCCCCCCACTAAATCCCTTCAAAACCACAGATGTAAAGCCTTCACTATTCCTTGACTGCTGTTGTATTATCTTATCCTTTGGAAAGCTTCAAAACCGAAAAAAACAGAACAACAGGCAGTGAAAACAAAAGATAGGAGGAAACAGGGAAAATGAATGATAAACCAAGACTAAGGAGGAAAGAGGAGAAACGTCAGATAAAAGCCAGTTTATTCACACCTTCTATCTCAGCCAATTTTGATTATTCTTCTAACCCTAAATAGAGATGCTTACCTCTGGGAGGAAAAACATGCCATTCTACTGGATCACTCTTGAGGAGAAAATGCATTTCAAAGTCACAAAGTAAAAACAAGGAGATGGCCTACCAAAGCCTCAACCAGCAGCCGAGAAGAACAGGACAGATGCCTTTATCTACGTGCAAATACTTCTGCGGGGAACGAGGGAACCTTATCCCGTGTCAGTTATCCCTAGTTTAAACCCATAATTACCCGACAAGAACAATTCCGTTACCTCCACAGACGGTATTATGGATAGACAGTGATAAAACAGAGGCCAGTACCTGGTACTCCTGGGGGGGATATCACTGCGAGGTCTAGATTTCATTATCTCATTTGACATCCTGTTGAACAGAGCCTGCTCTCAGACTCCAAACTGCGAGCAAGGCAGGCACACAGGAGCTCACTAAAGCTTTCTGGCCAGTTCTCGAAGCCCTTTGCTCTTCCTCAACCAAATAGCAAAGAAGTCATTCTGACTTCGGAGATGGAAAGACAAAAGAAAAACAAAACACAAAAAACCAAACAACAGAAAGACATGGGAAAAAAAACCCTTAGCGCTTCATGGAAAAAACCCCCGGAAGCACTAAGGCTGAAGATCACCAAAAGGAAAATAAACACCAAAGGGGAAAGTGGTATTACACTTGGATCTCACGGCTGAGCGTTTTATTTGCGGAGCTAACGCAAACCCCACAGATTCTCCCTCTGAACAATAAAAGGGCTGAGCTTCACTCCAATGAGCAGCTTCCAAATGAAAAAAAGTAAACAGAATTTGCAAACTCTGCTCGTTCTTCCAAAGACTCCTTGGGAGAGGACACGGGCATCAGACAGGAAAAGCGCAGGATAAGTGGATTAGCAATAACGTCTCCCTTAGCTTTCAGGGCAAGCACATGCTGTATTTGTGTGAAGAACTGTCCCAACACAGGTCACCGAGAGCGTGAAAAGCAAGCTCACTTCACTTCAGAGGAAGACCGCGACAGCCAGTAGGCCACTCGGCAGAATGAAAGGGCTGTCTTGAAGACGACGTTTTGCATGCACTCTACTGAATACACGCATTTTTTCTCCCCCAGGAAGCAGTAGCAAAAGTGATCAGAGTCCGAACTCAGTAAGCACACAGCAATAAATGGATTTGCTGGTGCCTGTCCAGGCCCTGTCACACCGAGCTGGGGCAAAGGAGGAGGAAAAAGACAGGAACAAACCCTGCCCGAGTGCAGGTGGCACGGGGCTGGAGAAGGGGCCCTCGCTCCAGGTGTGGGACAAGGAGTGGGGACGCCGGGCAGAGCAGGGCTCTAGTTGACGGCCAGTGTTTAGAAGAGCTGCCGGGCTTTGTGCCGGGCGGTCTGGACCTGTGGCCTCTGCGGGGTTGGAAAAGGCAGCTTTGAATTCCAGCAAAGCAGAAGGGGGGGGGGGAGGAAAACCGTAGAGGCATCATAACAGCATCCAACAGGCAGTCACTTCATGCGGACCGTTTCAGAACTTGCTGCCCCCCAAACCATCCCCACGCCCCGGGCCTGAACCCTCTCTCCAACAGCGCTTACATCCCTGCAACGCAACCGCTCAGTACCGCGCTCGGAACGGGACAAGTCCCCTTCGGGGCAAAAGGGACTACTCCCTCGCCTTCGTGGCTGAGCCTGCCTGGAAACATACTACTTTTTTTTGGAGGCACTCACAAATAAACAAATTCAAAGTTATGATTTTTAGAAAGGACTAATCATTTTCAGTGTTTAGTCTAGGATATAGCGGATGCACATATTTTCTTAAAGCGAGTCCAACCTACTTTCCAAAGCTCCCCAGACGTCTTCCAGTAAACACTCAAAATTCAAGGCACCTAATCTCGCCGGCTATTTCAGAGAGATCTGTTCCACAGTCCGGTATTCTTCAGCATCAAATTTCAACTAGGAGCTTTAAAAGCATGCTATGAGATTACATATTTTCAATTAATTTATTTTAAAACGCAAACTAAATACTGTTTGAGTCACAGAAATTTTAAGCCCAGTTGTACAACAAGCAGGGCCCTTGCCCACCACTGGCTGTGCGTTCCCGGTGGATGCACAAAGAGATTTTTAAGTCTCTTTCTAACAACATTTGTAGCCAGGATCAGAATAAAGGCCTTGCAGAGCCACATAAAAGACACCTGGACATGATGCCATCAGGATTCACTCAGTAATGCCTAAGCCAGACAAAGATTTTTGCCTCTTGGTTCTCAAGGTTACGCTGGACCACGTTTCTAAGGCTGTTTGTAATCACTGCCTGCGGTGGCAAGAGCGCACGTGGCAGTTCTCATTTCGGGTCTTAACACAAGACATTTTTCTTTTCTTTGCCTCTAGATTGGTAGAGGAAAACACTAGAAGGAAAAAACCCTGCAGCTTGTTCCAAGAAGCATTTCTTTCTCGAGGACATCCCAGGCCCAATCCTCAGGCACCTGTATTTGACTCCAGCAGCGTTACACCAGCCAGGAAACCAGGAACTTCATTCTGGACGCCGAGTTATAGCCAAGACCCGAAAGAGGCTGCTTACAAACCGACAAGCGTGCTGATGCTGCCGAAGCGACAAGCTCCAAGGAAGGCACGTGAAACACGTCATTTCTAACTGCTCAGGAGAAAGCAATAATTTTAAATCGACACAGAGGCACGCAATCTATAGTGATAAAGAGCATTTACGTTTAGGGGTCTATCCTGAAAGCTTTTCAGAGGCAGGCACTTTATAAGAATATTTCATGAATTATGTCCAGCATCAATTTAAATGGACAATTAATTAACATGCATTTGGAAAGCAACACTCCCTTTTGCACTGAAAATCTCCTCTATGCGGAGAGGGAGAGAAGAAAATAGCTGCAGCTGGAAAGCCCAGTACAGCAGATCTAATAACCTTCACTCAGATACATTATAAAGCTATTAAATGTCTGCCATTCAGGTAATTATTGGAGGTTTGCCATATCTTTTACTGTCTCCAGGCCAAGACATGAGGAAAAAGGGTGGGGGGGGGGAAGGTGGGGGCTTAATGGATCCAGCCAAAGAACTTTGCTCAGTAATTATGTCTGATTGGAAAATTGCCTGCTTCAAAGAACAGAAACCTGAAGCTTTATTAGTAATGAGAGATCTCAAGTTTCTAATTAACTGCAAACAGAAGTACCGTACATTTCACATGGCGTGTTCTTGTCACATATAAGCCCCCGTTTCCAAATTATTCTCTGAAGGACTAATTTGCCCATGTCATGATGGAAGGGGGGGGGGGGGAAACGGGGAAATCTCTGTCCAAAAAAAAGAAAAAAAAAATCAATACTTTAGGAAATACAGTTTGGCTGGTGTAGAAATCGGGCTGCTCACCTCTGAGCAGCTAACTTCTCTAAACCTGCGCAAATTTAAGCACAGATGGGTATCACCTTTCATGTGGGAGGAGGGAAACATAGGCTCACTCTGGGAAAACACCTTGGTCTTCTGTTATGATATCAGGAAGTAACAAAGGAGAACTATTCAAAATATATATACTTCTTCATGAGTAATCAACCGGAGCTGCACAAAATCGGAGAAGAGGCCTTCGTGGCAGCTACTCTGCAGGTTACTTTTACCTGCCCACTCAGCCCACTGCACCCAGAGGTCTCTGCGAGGACCAAGATGCTGGTGGGATGCCTGGACTCAGCAGGAGCTGCACGGTACATGTGTCCGAGACCCACCTGAGCAACTCGGTGCAAAATTCTGCAGCTGGTGGTCAGTTTTTGCATTTGGGAGCCTCAGTATCTAACAGAAACTAAAGCTTCAGAACAGCAAACCTCCTTGCTAAGTTAGTTTAGTACAGTTTGTGTGCTAGGTTCGAGATCCCATCTCTGGGATTCAACAACATTTATGAACAGCAAACAACGATCTCCTCTCAGTTAAACTTTGTTACAAGTCCTCCGATTCAGAAAGGGTTTGGTGGCTGGACACCTACCCTTCCTAGTGCGGTGGAGCCTGAGGCTGGCCACGGACACGCCGAGGCACACCAGTCTCGTACGCTTCGACAGGACCGCTGTACTGGGCAGTTCAAAAGGCAATAAAACAAGTGCTTCTGATATCACACTGTTTTTATAATAAAAGATCAGAAGAAGCACTCGCTTAACCTTCCCTGAAAAGGCTGACCAGCCCAACCGAAACAGGCCTACCACCGACTCATGCGACAATGTCCTAACTGCATCTCTCTACTAGTTCTGGATTTCTATCTCATTTTTGCAGAATATTAGGACACTGTCTGCCAGCATTAGAAGTGGCAGAAAAGACATTACTTAGGTTTTCCTGCTGGATAAGAGTTCAAACTCACCCGAACGGAAGGGAGAGGAAACACAGGAGAAGTGAACGCTTCCCAGCGAGCTGGGCTGCTCTCTACAACACAGCACAGGAGAAACACTCCACACTGCTTTCAGTTACAGACCTGTCCTAGCAAGCCAGGTACACGCTTCAGAGTCAAGAAGTCCCACCTAATGCCGGAGAAGGTAACACCTCTCCCAGCATCCTCCCGCAGCCTGGCATTAGAGCAAACGCTCCGCTACCGACAAAGGCGCTAGTAGCGCCCTTGTACCTAGCTAGCAGAGCTGCACTCTGCCTGGCAGCGTGCTGCGCTCCCCCGCGCGAACTGCACTCGCCACGCTTTCCCCTGCGTGCCTGATAGCCCCTGCGGGGTTTCCAAAGCGGGCGCGACGACACTCTGCTGAGACTGACGACAGCAGGGCCTCAGGAACGGTTCAAAACCGATGCCGGAGTTGCTGCAGACTTGGAAGACACAAAGCAAAGCAAGCGCCCCTGTTGGACAGGGAGGCCAAAGAGCCAACACTACTTGTGAAGCAGCGCTCAAAGCTTCTACAGAGCGAAGCAATTTTAGAATAAGGTGTGGGGTCACAGAGGTGCACCAAAGGTGCAGCAAGGACATCCCATGTAGGAACAACAACTAGATACTTCTTATGAAGGAATGGACAGCATGGTCTCAGTTCCCAAAAAAGGAGGATAAAGACTTACTCATGATCACATTATAGCAGAGAAAACAGCCGCCGCCATCAGGATGGGAAGACCAAAGCATAAGACAAGGCACAAATGAGCATTCAGGGACTTACCACAAATGAAGACAACGCTGTTGATTTCTGCACACCCATGTAACAGTCTTTGACATGCCCTGCTCTAATTGAACATGATTGGATTTAGATTAGAAAATTCTGTATGCATTTGAAATTCTGGATTGTGTTAACAATGGCAATTGTAATTATAATAATAGCTGGGAAAGGAAATCGGGAGGAGCTGCACCTTCAGAGCATATTGAAGCAGCTGCTGTGTACGCAGGCTATTCTGACATGATGCTGAGAAGTAAACCTCTGCAAGACTCCTGGGCTCTGAGCGGTCACTGAATGACACAGTTCTCCCACTGTCCTTGACAATTTGACAATTCACTATTACAAGTCTAATTGCCCATTCTTTCAGAGATTGCCATCAACCTGCTACTGAAACACAAGCAATTCTTTTTCTTTCTGGAGAGCAGCTATAACATACAATTTCACCTTCAAGGGAGGAAGTATTTTTCCTCTGATACAGTATTTTTTTCCAAACTTTTCATATCTCATGGAAATACTCTGAGGAGACCATAAACCACATGTACACTTCAACTTCCAGTCTGACTTTACTAAGTTTATGGCACTGAACATAAATCTTCCATGCTGTTGAACATGGTACCAGTAAGCCCCTTCAAAGATCCTAGCTGAAATACCTTGCAAAGTTTGGGCCTCGATATTTCCATGCTCAATAACTTTGCTGAGATTATATCCAGCTGTGGAAGCAGACAGAGCAGAGCTCCCCTGGCCAGTGACAACTGGAGTAGGACTGCCTTATTTCACAGATGGTGAATCCAACAGTTATTATCTAGTAATGACAGAGCCAACGTTTGATCTACTGCCTAAAAGGACAATCAAAACCAGGATGTGTCTCTACCATGCGTCCAATGCAAACCATAATTACACGCAGAGATGGCAAATTTCACTCCCCATTATATGCAGCACAGTATAATAGGAGTTTATAAGCTTTCTTTATCCTCTGCTGAAATGATCCTTAAGTCATTTCTACCCTTTCACTTCATTGGAATAAGACAAACAGGTAGGTCTCATTCATTGCAGGTGAATATATGAAAAGAGTCAAGTTCTTTTCTCTCCTCTATTAGCTATTTCATTGGGCAATAATTCGTCTCCTCATTCTTCTAATGTAAGATTCTGAGAGCCTCCCTCCTTAACTGCCCCCCCCCCTTCTTTTCCTTATACAGAATCACTGAATAGCTGAGGTTGGAAGGCACCTACGGAGATCATCTAGTCTGATCTCCCTGCTCAAAGCAGGGTCAACTAGAGCAGGTTGCTCAGAACCTTGTCTAGTTGGGTTTTGAACATCTCTAAGGATGGAGACTTCACACCTTCCCTAGACAACCTGTTCCAGGGTTCAACCACCCTTATAGTATTTTTTTCATATGTTTAAGTGCAATTTCCTGTTTTTCAGTTTGTGCCTGTTGCCTCTTGTCACTGCATACCACTGAGAAGAAATTGCATCCACCTTCTTTGCTCCCCCATCAAGTATTTATACACCATGATACGCTCTCCCCGAGCCCTCTCTTTTTCAGACTGAACAGTCCCAGCTCTCTCAGCCTCTCCTTACATGACAGATACTGCAGTCCCTTAAATCATCTTAGTAGCCCCTTCGCTGATTTGCTCCAATATTTCCATGTCTGCTTTGTCCTGGGGAGCCCAGCACTGGACCCAGCACTCCATATTGTCTCACCAGGGCTGAACAGAGGGGAAGGATCACCTCCCTCAACCTGATGGCGACCTTCTTCCTGATGCAGTTCGGGATATCATTTGGCCTTCTTTGCCAGAAGGGCACACTGCTGGCTCACGGTGAACTTATCCACCAGGATCCCCAGGCCCTCCTCCGCCAAGCTGCTTTCCAGCCCATCAGCCCCCAGCCTGTCTTGGTGGATAGGGTTATTCCTCCCCAGGTGTATGACTTTGGGCTGCCCTTTGCTGAACCTCAGGAGATCCCACTCTGCCCGTTTCTCCAGCCTGTCAAGGTCCCTCTCTGGTGTATCAGCCACTCCTCCCAGTTTTGTAGCATCAGCAGGGTTGCTGAGGGCACACTCTCTCCCTTCATCAAGGTTATTGATGAAGATGTTAAACAGTACTGGCCCCAGGATCAGTCCCAGGGGAACACCACTAGTGACTGACCGCCAGCTGGACTTTGTGCCACTGATTACAACCTGTTGAGCCTGACAACTGAGCCAGCTTTCAGTCCACCTCACTGCCCACTTATCTAGTTTAGCTACATCAAGCATTCTCTTGGGATGAAAAGTTCCTGCAGAAATACTAAGTTCTCTTCATAAGAAGAGTTGAACAGAGAGCTTGACAAGAACGGACCCTTGAGAAGGAGGTTCAACAGTTTTCCATTATATACTTTGACCATCTTTCTACTGACTGGGGGGTGGAGGGTGAGGGACTTCTAACTGCTTTCATTCACATTTAAAATAAAATACTTCTGTTTTTTTGGTAAGTCAAGCTTTTTTACATCCTGTTTCCCGAATCACGTCGGAGAATACGTTTGGCCAAAAAGAATCTATTCTAAGAATTTCATGTTTTAGCTGACTGTAGTACAGAGGCTTGATGGGTACAGCTTCCACATACACAGAATAAATATGCATCTAGTCAGGAAGAAAAGTAAATTTATAGAAAACTTTTTGATTTTCTGAGGCTAAAGCATTAGCCTTGTAATTCTGGAGTCTAATGAAGTCTGCAATATGAAAAAAATGGAACAGTACACTTGGAGGAGTCTGCTAGAAGGTCCAAAAGAAACTTTTCGGAAAACTTTTTAAATTTGCTATATGCCATAAGCACAACAAAAGAGCAATGAGCCTACTGAGATTTTGCACAGCAAAGAGCTCGAAACCAGAATGCCGGCACAGTGTTTGAAACCAACAGGTTTTAAAGCAACCAGGTACTTGGAAAATACACGCAGAAACAAAGAAAGCAAACAAAAACAAAAAAAAAGACCTGCCAGGACTGGGATGCTTTCAGACGAAAAATGATGGCATGTGGACCTACAGCAGGAAACCAGAAGACTGACACAAGAAACTCTTGCACAGTTTTACATAGTCATCCTACTGATTTTGCTGTCGCACCTGGATGGATCTCAAACTGCCAAAGATCATAAAAGACAAACAAATCACATGAAACAAATTCATATGGACAATAATATCATGACAATCATAGTCAAACAAAATGGTACGTGAAGAGATTAACTCATGATTGCTAGAAGGTTTAATTATAAATATTTGTACTTGTGTACTACACAAGTACACAAGAATAGGATTTAGGTGCTCAGAGATGATAGGAGATTATATTTTAGAGGCTGAGTTTTCTAGACAGAAAAGGAAATGGCACACAGGGGAATTCTTGCTGTTTGCACACACTGCACAGCCAGTCTTACATGAGCTCATAACGCTAAGTTTTTCTTCAAGAAGCTTAAACGCTTCAGTACCACTGAACTATGCCCTTACAGCAATATATCCTGACCAAACACCATGGACACATCCAGAAGTCCCACAGGTACAAACCAAGTACAGGAAATGTTTTTTTTGAAAGATTCCATAATACCTTAAAAGCATATGCCTTGATTTGTATGGCTGCAGTCTGCACGGTGATAGAGCATGAAACGTATTTTGAAGTAGTGGAAGGTACCCTCATGAGAGCATGAAAAGACAGCTTCAGGTCTCAGAGTCTACTTTTCCAGAATAGAAGCATACCTTGCTGGAGCATCTGCACAGAGACCCAAGAGGATTACTGTGAGGGGTCTGAAAACAAATAATATATATATTTTATATATAAAAAATATACATATAAAACTCACTCTGGAATTGGTTTTGCAGTACTGCTGTACCTGCGTTTCTGCACGTTTTCATTTATTTGCATAGATACTTAGGCTAGTCAATGTTCCTGCTGGATCACTAGCAGAGCATAGCATGTGGTATGCCAAACACTGTGACCCAAAACCTAACAGAGTCAACAAGTAACCTTCTACTGACTTCAATAAGTGTCTAGTAAACTTGCATAATCATTCATTATTTAGGCCCATAAATACTCTAGAAAGACCATGAAGCCCTTCTGCAGTCAAGTGCTCTTGCAGCCTACTCGATAAACATCAACATATTTCTTTCCAAGACAGCTTGATTCAGTGGTATGTGAACAGTACGTTAATCATTCAGCACAAGCTGGAGCCAAAGAGCTTGATATTTGCTTATTTATTAATTCACCATGTCTCACTGAAGACCGAAACCAATGTAAATCTCTCACATAGGCTTTCAAAATTCACAATTAAAAGGGTTTTCTGTCTTGTACCAAATTTAAATCAATACCTTCACAGAATCACAGAATGGTTGAGGTTGGAAGGGACCTCTGGAGATCATCTTGTCCAACCCCCCTGCTCAAGCAGAGTCCTCTAGAGCCTATTTCCCAAGATCACGTCCAGGCGGGTTTTGAATATCTCCAGCGAAGGAGACTCTACAGCCTCTCTGGGCAACTTGTTCCAGTGCTCAGTGCTCCTTGGCTTTAAGGACTTGTAATAACATCAAATAAAAAGACCTCGCCTTAAGACCTACTCTTAAAAGACTTCATCCATTGGCAGGAATTCACTAACTGAATCAAATTAAAAAAAATTTAGCAGGAAGGCTACACAATCTATACAATCGTATCCTGAAAAAATATTTTCAGGAAACTGAAACAGTGCTGTTTCAACTAACTCTTAAAAAACCCCACCAACTTTTCATTATCTAGAACTGAAGCCTAGAGGACAGTATTGCTGTTTAGGAAGCCGCAGCTTCCTTGGGAAGGACAGAAGAGAGAGAGAGAGAGAGAGAGAGAGAGAGAGAGAGAGAGAGAGAGAGAGAGAGAGAGAGGAAAAAAAGCAAAGAATTAATTATTAAGAGCAAACAAGTTTCGACCAAACACCAGGGTTTTCTCATCCCATCACTCTACGTTTAGATAGCCGAGTCTATAAAAGGCATGCCCTAATTAAAGGATGTCTGTTTTTGTGAGTTGTCCTAGCTCACATTGATCAATGCATCAGTTGAATCAGACATAAAAGCTAAAATTTTGTTGCTAAATATCCTGGAGGCTCAGACAGGGACAGAAGTTAATTGTGTAAGGGAGGAGATGACACTGCGTCCTTTCGCCTGTATCGTCAAACTCAGGACGAGCACGGGCTTACGTTAGCCCCAATCTGGCCAATGATACCACGAGCCTAAAAGCAAATCTGTCTCAAGCTCCTGCTTATCTGAAATACTCATTCAGCTCCCTGCGCTTCAAGCAGGGAACAATCACTAGCACCTCTAGTTGGAAACAACTGTTGTGGGGCAAAAAGTTACTCAAAATGTTCAAAACGGGAAAGAGAAATCTCTATTGCAGTAACTACAAGCTGGATTCCTTTTTGTCAGGCTTGGCAAAGCTGCCTATGCATCAAGTGTCATTCTGGATGTAGCAGGCAGCAGAGCAGGACACAGTGTGCTTTTCTTCCTTGTGCTTGCCATGGTCTGCAAGGCAATCCCAGCCGTGCTGAAGAAAAGACTTTGCAGACCTGTTTTTTTTTTAGTTTTTTTTTTTTTTTAAATGCATTATATTCCCTCCAACACCTATTTTACAGGGAGACTTTTAAAACGGAAAAAACATGCAGAAAGTTTTCTCTATCACAGCAGAGTTAACAGATCTCACCAATAAAAAAACTACAACATAGACGTAACCTGTATGTAAAAACAAGGGGTAAGGGGGAGGTGACAAAGGCACAACGGCAAGATTTGACAGCCGGTTCACACAGCGTATGGCAGCGTATCGCATGGGTTCTTAGTCCCTAATTGCAGACTAAGGGAAAGTGCTATTTACCCCGCGCCCTTCAGAGATGGCTGGGTTGTGGTCAGTCCCTATAGCCAGGAGACTCTTGAGCTTGGAGCCCATCAGCTAATTTTATTAGTCAACATGTATTTCCTTATGCAAGGCAAACTATTTCACTTTGGGAGGACAACTACAGAGAGGTCGATATCAAGCTCGTCCTTGGAGTATGGATAGCCATTTTGTCTTTTGTTCTTCATATATCACATAAAGAGCAGCTAACAAATACACAACATTAAGTGCCTTTTTCAAAAAAAAAAAACAAAAACAAAACACCACACGCAACACACGCTCACAGTAGCATCATTACAAGTCGACAGGATAACGGTGCCCTGCATGTTCTAGTGCTAATTGGATTTCTTAATTGGATTGGACTGAAAGGGCTCAGTTCTCTTTTTGCTAAGGGAAAAAGAAGGGAGACAAAGTGAGAAGAGACTAATCTCAACAGCTAGATATTAGAACAGCAGGTAGGTTTTACTCCCGGTTTGCCTGGTCGCCTCCCGAGAACCATCGGACAAGCCACCTGAGCCCAACGTCCCAAAGCAGCTTAAACAAGCCCAGATTCGGACAACCCTTCACGATGCCAAACATCACTCCAGGACTGATCTTCACACCCTACAGAATTTTCACCAACACTTTCACTATCTAAAACAGAGCTTCAACTTCCCGCAAAAAAAAAAAAAGCCACAAAACCCCAAATGAGCCAGGATGCAATAATGCCGCCCAGCAGGCACAAAGACACAGATACCATAAAAGCCAGCTTCTGGTTTAACATAACAAAGACTAGCTACTATGATTACAGCAGCTACAACGAAACTGTGACAAAGGAGATCCCTTTGAGAGACATCCCTTCTCCAACACAACACAAGGCTGATCTCCACCGCGTCTTTCAGGGCTAAACGCGCACAGCTCCAGCCCAAAGTTAACGGAGCAGAACTCGTCGTTCCCATCAGCAGACGCCAGCTCTCAGTCGCTCACCTCAGAGCTGCAGGCCTGCAGCTGAAGGCTGCTGTTGCCATCGGGAACGTGCGTTTTCTGGGCGCCCGAGTTACCCCCTTCAGAAAAGCACAGGATTTTGAAGGACTCAAGGCCCTGCAAGGCATACGGGATGGCACAGGGCGGTGTTACTGGTCCAACCTGGCAGACTGCTCTAGTTTAAGTTCTGCCTGTTATAAAGCATTCCTGCTGCAGCAGTCTCCATAAAGAAGGCCTCCCCTTCAAGAACTGGTTTGGGACTGTGCCGGGCACAACTTACTCCCAGACTCCGAGATCCGAGCACGGCTGTCTGCTGCTGCTACGCTGACATAACTCGAGAATCGGGTTTGCAAAAGTCTGATTTACATCAACGTAAAACCAGAATCTGCAGCTTGGTTTGCCTGTTCTGTTAGGATATTTCCTCTCTAATTCGAGGCATAATTAAGTTTAAAACAATTGCTTCTTGCCCTTGGAAGTTTTTCCATGCCAAACAATCAAAGGAGCAATCCAGAAATGCCAAGCCAGCCCTCCTAGTGACCCAAATATGTCACGTTGTCCTTTAAAGGACTTCCCAGACCCTCAGTCCTACATTAAGGTACTGGACTAGTATGGTTGTCCAATACAGCCCATGTGTTGCTTTTTTTTTTTTTTTTTTTAAAGAAGTAAAATATATTTAAGTTCTGAATACTGTTGCTGGGACTTTTTTCTATTATTGTTGGATTTTTTTTCCTCCTCGCTTTTTCACTGTTTGCAGTATTTCTGATTTATAGTCCATGTTTTGGTACATAATAACTTCAACTAAGCTTGCTGGATTGTAGAAATGCATTTAATACATTATCTTTAAGTCTTGGATAACAGAAGGGGAAAAAAAGCAGACATCTGGGATAGAGCTGGAGAAACTATTCGTAAATCCTTGGATGGATAGTCATAAACACAGGTACAAATGACTGCATTTTTTAAATCTGTTGGATTATGAGGAAGCTTTCAGCTCTCTCTAAAATTTAAACTGTTCATCTCTCCTGCAAGGTATTAAGCTGCTGCTGGAAGGAAGTTAATATTAAGAGGCTTTTGTCCATCTCTCATAGCATTTTTTCTTAGAGCAAGGCTTTTTTACCTTAATTCTTTATCACCCACACAAAAGAACAAAAAGCCTAGCAAGGACATAGCAAGAGGACATCTGTCCATCTGTGAGGACCTTTGCCTTTGGTGCATTGCTGTGAACAAACTGAAGATCCCTGGGCAATGAATTAGCCTCCTGTTGTAAAGGTGAAAGATTGACACTGCAAAAAATTTAAAAAGAAACACAGGGTCTTTAATTTAATCCTTATGCTTCAAAAGCATTCTGAGTTCCACCTTGGAATACATTTTTAGCTTGAACTGCTCTGTTCAAGTGGAGGATAACCTGCGCCAACCCAAAGCCAAGTTCCAGCTAGCCCAAACTGTAGCATTAGGAGTTAGCACCTATTTTCACATCTTTTGAGAACGGAACTAATATCCAACAGCTGTGGGAGAGAAACAGTCTGAGACATACCTGAACTAAAGGATTTGGAGACAAAATCCTGTACCCCAGTATCAGGTTGCTGAGCTATTGTTCCAGCCAAATGGGAATAAATACCTATTATCAGCAGGCTGATTGCATGTTAAAGATCTGCTGCATCAGAATATCTCAGAAATGCAGTAATAACTGACAAGAGGCACAGCTGTACTGAAGCCATGCTTTAGTTCATGCATAATTGTATTATTGATTTTCCTCAAGGTCTACGATTAATCTGAATAAAGAATTATCTGATGGAACTGAAAATGCCAGAGTTTAAATGACTGGGTTTTATGGTACTTCTGGTGACAGCTGAATTGCAATTTCAGAATTAGAGGCTGTTCCCATCAATTGCTACAAACAGAATAAGCTTTGAGTTGCTTTCCTACCAAATTTTGCAGAAAATACATAGGCTGAGCAAAAGGAACTTGCCCGCACATCTTTGGAGGGCACAGAGAAAGCAGATGAGCAGCTAAGAGAAGACTGAAGAGAAAGCGATAGAGACTAAAGGTCTTTTATTTATTGTCTGTGCTGCGCCTCCATCCACCTGTGTAGCCTTGCCCTGCAGGGCCCATGAAGAGACTGATGGATCTGCTGCTCCCAGCCTGTTACACAACACGGGGAAGAGGCTTTAGCTGCCTTTATCCTGGTGCAGCCCATTCACAAAAACCATCCATGTTCACTAAATCTGTAGAGTTAATAGGTAGAGCTAATATTCCCCCTTCCCCCCGCCCCGCTGTGCAGAATGTATATGAGATGAAGCCACTTCTCCCCTCTCTCCAACTGCATTTGTTGAAAAGTCAGAGTGAGAGTTTCCTTCACAGCCTCTGTGAGGCAAACTGGAGGCTTTTCTCCACCCATAGCTACATCCCAGGGTTCTTCCCAACTGCTCTACCAGCAGGAAAATTGCAGTTCGCACGGACCACTGCCTGCCGGTCAGCTAACACTGAGCAGCTTATGAACTCGGCACGCCGCACGCATGTTCATCACAGCCCTTTACAAAAATGTTATTTGGTAGACAGTGATAACTAACATCCTTCGGTGAATACTAACCATGCTTCCAAGCTTAAAGCAATTTCTGCTAATGCCTTAGAAAACGGTCTGTGATTGCCCTTCCCTAATCCATTACGAAGCTTGACAAGCATTTACTTTTCAGTTCAAAACAGAGAAGCACTGAGCTTACCATTTGTTTTACGATCATGTCTTTGGAACCAAATACAGCTCTTCTCTGCAACTCTGAAGTCGCTCTCTGCTGAAGCTGCTGCTTGGTACTGGCACTACTGCTTTATGCAGTGATAAGGATTAGTAAGTGACCTTTACTGTCTACATATTAAGTCACACTAAACATTCATTTTTTACAAATTATCTTCCTGCAAACATACATACTAGCTAGTCATAGATGGCCTTTGTCTGCATCTTGGCAATGATTACGGGAGATAAGATCTACCATGTTCCTCCAGTACCATCCCTCCTCCATGGGAACGGGAAAGCCAGGCTGGCAAGAAGCTCGGGTAGGAGCCAGGACACCCATGTTTAGGCCAATCTTTCCCACTGATCTTCATAAGGACATGAAACAAGTAACTTCCTGGCCTCTCAGCTGTGGAGATATGTTAGATGGAGGAATGATGCTGGTTCCTTAATTTCCCTGGTGATTTTTTATTTTATATGCAAAAATTAAGGATACTGTACTAAAACAAAGGCAGGTGATTATCATCATTTGTAAATGGCACTAATTACAACTTACCGCCTGCACGTTACTGGAGATGACTAGTGTTCGCATTAACTCTATTAGAAGAGACAAAGAACAGCCATGGTCCCAAGCCTCAGCTCCACTCACCCCGGTCTGGTTCACCCTCCCTCATGGCAAGCGCCAGGGTCCCAACCAACCTGGCCTAGCCTGGCCCAGCTCCTGCCCATCACGTTCCAGCAGCGGAAACTAGCTTGCCTGGGCTTCCAAGAAGCCTCTGTTTTCCATATCTTGGCATGAAAAGGTAGAAATAAAGCACCCATCCTTTGCCTCCTCTTCTTCCCTTCCTCCCCACCAGAAATCTATAAAGCCATTTTCAATGCAATCCCCTTGCACAGCAGAATTTCTAGAGCTGCTCAACATTTCACTCCTCAACAGCCTTCCTAACCTCTCAAACTCCATCAACTCTTGAGAAATCACCATCTTTAAAAGTTTACACAAATTTAACACAAATTTATTTTTAGCACAGTCCCATCACTACTAGTCACCATCTTGTGGTGGGGGTCGCTCTCCTGCCAGCGGCTGGGCTGCGTGCCACGCAGGTACTGCCATGCGGGGAGACTGGTCTGCAAGCCAGGAGATGCCCAGAGTGCCAAGTCCTCCAACACTGTTATGTGGCAACTCGAGAGGAGTGTTGGCAGTAAGCCTCAGTCAGTACGTTATTCACATCTCCAAGGCTCCATGCATTGGACCTGAAGATGACCTAGACCTGGTCTCTGCTGGCTTTGAGCAGCAGCAGCATCTGCTGCCCGCTGCCGGTCCATGCTGCCTGTACCTCTCCTCGAAGATTAGGTGAGGGATGGATACAATCAAGTGCAAAAAGTTTATCCCACGTTTTCCCAACGATACCAGGTCATCTAACAAAGAAAGCCCTTTTCCTTATAAACTTTGTCCCTCTTTTTAACATTAACACAGCTAAGCAGCTCTAATTTCAGCTGTTTGTCACAAATATACTGTATCAATTAGAAATGATAGTTTTCCAAAAGTGGACTGAAGCAGGATGGAGCGTGGCTTTAAGATACCCATCACAGGAGAGCGATGGTGTATGCTATGGCCACAGTAAGGTTTGAGAGATGAGAGCGTAGCCTCATGGGATCAGGACTCTGCAAAACATCTCTTGTTGCATGTGCTTGAAATGTGGCTTCCTCCTAAGGTTGCCTCTGCTATTCTGGCTATGTAACAGCTGGAATAAATCCGTAACTTGCTTGATAGATCTTTAGTGCAACAAAAAAAGCAGTGCTTATATCTACCCTCTGTGCACTTGCAAGAGGTGTCATGAGGAAAGCTCCAGTACAGTCTTGCATGCATGCAGACAGATGCAAAGTGGAATAATACTCATTTTTGAAGGATTCCTGAAAACGCACATGGACTACAGCAGAATCAGAAGACTTCTACTGCATGTTTATGAAAGTTGAATTATTTAATCTTCTATTACATTTAAAGGGCATTAGTGCTTGTGAAAGGTATTAGACTTGACACATTATGCTTTCAGCCTGACTTCAACTACATTTTGTCACTCCGACTCCTTAAATGCTAAAATTGTCATCTAAGAACAGGAAACAAGTGCATCACGGCAACTCTTCTCAATGACGCTGCCTTTGCTTATACCACATAAGAATTTGACCCAATTTCCTGGATGTAAGTTATTCTACATACTTTGCAGACTAAGCCATTTTCAGGAACTCACGCAAATACACAGTCAGTAGCATGCTCTCTACATACAGTGTTTATTTTGTATACATATTTAGCCAAAAAAGTGATACTACACATCTCTGCATGTTCAGAGGAATCGTTCCCATTCTTTAAGTAAGCAAGAAAGATATTTGCTTGGATGTGATAATTCTGCTGCAACGTTTGCAATGATATTTACTGGACAACCCTGCTTATTTTGCTCAGACCAGCCATCTAAGAGTCAAAAACTCTGCTTGTATAATTCTAGAAGGGAGTTTGGCCCCAAATATTCCAGAGTCGTAACACCTGCAGGAAGGAACATCCAAGAATAAAGTAGAGGATTTTTTTCCTCCCCACAGCTCGGGGGAGGGTTCAAACACCATTTACCATCAAAACTTCTTTAAAAACTTTTGAATTTCAGCCTGTCGTGCTGAAAAAAGTCTTACCTCTCTGCAGGAATAGACAGCACAATATATTTGAAAGGAAAGTTGGTAGGTTTTTTTTTTCCCCCCTCCCTCCTTCTGATGTAAATTCTCATCAGAAGCTTCATTCTCAAATACATTTCACGGTTCATTCATGCTGAGAAGCACTTCTTATCTTTCGAACCTCCAGCCTGTTGGGCTGAACGAAGTGTGTACGGTTTGCTGTTAACCGTTTCGGAGCGTTGCACAGGAGAGGAAAGCAGAGCTTTCCGGGGGCGCGCACGGACAGCGAGGGGGGGTCAGGCCTGCGCCTCCTGCACGCAGCAGGGACCGCGGGGTCGGGGGGGGAAATTACCTAGGGACAGAAACTCAGGTTCAAGACAGATGTTTAAGTTGCTAAATCCAGTGAAAATCCAACTCATCCTGTCTTCGCTGCTATTTCCATCTAAATTAACCAGTTCAGTTTGGACACTTAATTAAGAGCCTCTTTTCTTTCTTGTACTGCATTTATCAGAGGCATTACCATTTTGGCTGCGGTGCAACAGGGTTAAATGGCTCCCTGAAAGGCAGACATCATAAGGAATATCACCTCTCTACCTGTCGGGAAATATAACAAAAGACAAGGCCTGTATATTCTAAACAGGAGACAAAGGAAGATTTTAGACAGAGCAGAAATACAGCAAGAACTTTTTTATTCTACTCAAATTCCTCATTCAGTCTTAGAGACTAAATGAGCTTTTTTTTTTTCCTGTCCCTCTATATGAAAATTAGTTTATTCTGCGCACCGTACAAAGAGCTGTGATGTTTTAAGAGACCCAGTTAGCTATATAACAAAGAGGAGGAGGCTGGAAACAAGCCCCACTCAGTGAGGCATCTCACGGACCAGATTTCCTGAGCTGCACTATATGATTGAGAGCCCGCTTCTTCCAGGGTCACACAAAATAAGGATTAAACTGGGTTGCAACAACATGGATGTAGAGCAAAAGTTCTTTTGGTGGTGGGCTGCTGATCAGATTTTTATTTCTCCCTTTCTCTAGGGCAGTGGTTACATTTTTTTTTTTTTTTTTTTTTTACAAAACACCAGTTTCAACAAAAGTAATCATTTCTGGTTAATTAAGAAAACATTTAATTTTTACCTGGTACCTCTTCCAATTTTTTCCAATCTAAGTAGCGTTTACTTTCGCAGCAGAAGGCTTTGTAACTGAGGTTATGAGACTCGTTTATATTGGTTTGCTCCCATGCTTTTGTATCCCTGCTATATTCTTTGTGAATGGAATAAGCAGAGAGACTTTCAATATTCTTGCTCAGGGTAGCCCGCTGACTTACGTAGGGGCTTTTGCAGCAGCGTTCCCTGTCCCTGGTACAATCTAGCTTTTTGTAAAGGCTCTTGCATTAAGGAGAGGTCTTCCAATCAGCTGTCCTCTGCAACAGCCAGATTCTCCATTTCAATTAAATAGTTAATTAAGAAATCATTAATTTCCTTATGAGTGAAATAATGTGGTGCCTCTCAATTTGCATGATCCTGGAAGTGCAATTTAAAACAAACAACTCTGAGATCCATCTGGTTCGCACAGAATACACCATGAATAATTGGTTAGCGATGGTAAAGCACTTTGAAGACAAGAAGTGGCAGATACTCTTATCTACGTGCGCGTTTTGTTTAAACTTGCCAGGGGCTCTAATAACTGAAGCACCTTGCTGAGTGAATAAAATTTCTAGCTTCTCTATTAAAATAAGTCGTGTAAAATATAACTCCAGACCAAAGTCATAATGAAACAAGCAATAAAACACAGCAAAACATACACAAAGTTAAAAAACGGGGTCGGGGGGAAGGAGTAATCCAGAGCATTTTTACTGGAAAGTGCCACAAAGATGATTAACATTTTCTCTTTTTTAAAGCTGTTACAAGAACTTTAACTACTATAAAAAGATAAAAAACATTATTATTGAAAACTGCTTTTCATCAGCTGCTACATGAACCTTAGCTAATTCAGAGATAAATACACATTATTGAGAATTGCTTCTCATTGGGCTCCTGGTTAGCAATAGACAGTGCTAAAATACTGTTTTCTTTGGTGTTTTAAGAGATAATGCTAACAGAAGTTAGGTTTATAAAAAGGCACTGAAGATGAGAACGCTGATTTTTGGGGGGAGGAAATTTAATTCAGAAACAAGGACATCACTACAGAGTCCAGCTCCTGCCCAGCAGGTTTCAGCGTTGACCAGCCTTCAAGCTCTCTGTGGGCTGCTTCCGACCTGAACGGTGCCTGTGGCACGGGCTGAGGCCAAGCTTGACTTACACCCATCTCAAGCCCAAGGACTTAAGATGACCCCTGGCAACGCCAAGGAAGAAAACACAGTTCTGCTCTAGTCATACTTCTGGGCAAGGGGTCACGCAGGACACAGGTTATTTCTGCAGTGTGACTCAAAACTTCCGGCTCCAAGAATAATGCCCTATTCTTTAGGCATTAAAGTCATCTACAAAGGCATGTTGACCCTTTAATCTCATCCCTTGGGCCAGCTGAAAAGGCTTGTCCTGCTTACCATAACTAGCCAGCTTCAGCCTGTTTTCAGTCCACTTCTGTTTTATGCTCTCGATTAGTTTAGCACACCAACCGGACACCAAAAGTCACACGCCTTTTCTGTTTTCATCTATAAAACCTATTTCTGTACTTATTGTATTAACCTGTACTATTCTGTACTTTCTGTGTATTAACCTACCCGGTACACAGTATTTCCACCAGTTACCTGCATACAAGCAGTTTTTACACATCCTGAGTACACGCATGGGCACAGGCACATGCAGGCACGTGTGAAGCTTCTTTACTTTTTAAGAACATTTATTCCCTTTCACAAGGCACAAACATCTTCCTAACCAAGAAAATGGCAGTCTTCCAGGAAAACAGAAGTTGTAAGGAACCATGTCAACAACCATTCCTGGATTTTCAGTCTTCCCTTCTCCCTGGTTTCTCCAAGAATGGTACTCTTCTCCTCCTGCTTCAGAGAGGGACTCTAGTAGACAACATTTAGCCTTGTGGATTTTTTTTTTTTTTGTGGCAGAGCAGTTCCCTTATCATCCTTTGCACCTCCCAGTTTGGGGCTCTGAAATCTGTGTGCGTGCTCAAGTTTCCCTAGAAACGTTTCTTTTCATCGGTTGAACAGAGACCTACTTGCAAGTAAATTCAAAATGAGGAAGCCTCTCATTTACTATCACTCGTAGGAAGTTAAAACAGCACTGGAGGTTCCAACACTTGGAAAGCGTCAGATTGGGTTGCCCCTCCGAGGGCTGCTCTGCATTCGGGGTCTGCCTTGGCGTAAACACGTGGCCTGAACCAACAGCTACGACAATTAGCACCAGCTCTGCTGCAAGGCAGTATCCGACTGCGTGGCAGCATCAGCCCATACGACATGAGTCCTCCACGCTCCCTCCAGCATGAGGATGGACCCCAACAGCTTTGGTGGGCCCTTTGCTGCCCGTCCCTGCAAAGGGGATGTGAGCACCCTCCTCTGGTCCCATCTTCCTAGGCAGCTGAGGGCTCCTCTGCTGCCAGTAGCTCAAGGAAAAAATTGCAATCAAGGTCCATTTCTAGATTTCAAGCACGATCTCTTTTGTATTCAGTGCCAGCTACTAAGCTATTTTCCATATTACCGGTTCACAGGAACTATCTTATTAAAATTTCTGTTATTCAGTAGAGGCAAGGTAACTGAAAATGATTCCAATTAGCAGCTTTCTGGATGTTCAGAGTTTACTTTCCGATTTACAAAAAGGGCCCAGAGGTTTACAGAATCATTAAACCTGTAGACCAGATGGGAAATCTCACAAAAAAAAAGTTTCAAATGATGCTCTAAGTCACCCAGTTTACTCAAAACACATCTGCTCTACAGCATTGTGTTGCTTCTGCTATAATCACAGAATATTTTAACCTGTCTGCAACCTCACGGCAATTTAAGAACAGACACCTCTGAGTTCGCCATGATTTTTGGAGAGCCACAAAGCCACAGCCTCGTTCTCTGACCCAAGACCAGGCCCTGAAGGACAAGCTGTGAACAGCAGCACTGAGGCCTCGAGAGAGACGTCTAGTCCTGACTCCACCCAGTAAGTTATCTGGCTCATTGCAGAACCATGGTCATACAAAGATGATTTAGGAGTTCAGGGTGGAGAGGTCTGTCTTACCTGACAGCATCTCAGAGGTTTAACAAAAGGGAGGATTAGATTAGGAATTGCAAATCACAGTAAGGTTAGGCCAGACCTTTTCCCATTTACAAGCTGGTTTTCCTGTAGCACATCTGCAATAAATCAAGGTATCTGGAAAGTCTGAAGGAGAGATTTATGCAAGTATGAAAGGAGGTTGTTGCAGCTTGTCTAAGCCAGTAATTGTGGCAGATTCATATGATGTAAAGTATCAAGTTTACCCAAAGTTCATCAGGATACAAGATTCTAGGCTTAATTATATGAAAACAACAAACTTTGTTCTTCTTGCTTCAGGTTTGCCTCAAAGTGGAGGAGAGAAACACAGACATGCATCTGGACACCCACCGTTTTAGCAGCTGGTGTGAGTGGAAGAATCACATTTCCCAAAATTCTGAAATTTCACTAATGCTTCAATTATAAAGATTCAACAGGGATTTAACAGGTGTTAATTTGAGAGCCGTCCTCTGCTTTTGTCTTTTTAAAATGTTTATTACTATGACAAGATGCCATCTCTTTCGAGAAGATGCAGCCATAGGAGCTGGTGGTGGCGGTACAGAAAGATGAACTCTTCCGGCTGCACTTTCGGGAAAGCGGAGACCACTTACCGCCGCTCCTGTGAAGTGGCTTAGTGAAACTTCTCCCGTCCACCCAGCTCCTCACCAGCCTCCTGCTCCACAGCACACTGTCAGGGGTATGCAAGGGTTTGCCTGTGGCAGTTTGGAAAGACTCTCCTACTCCTGCCTACGATTAAAGGAGCATCTAATAGCTGATCAAGATCACAGGATGTGCATAACCGAGAGGAGCCTACTGTACGTTACAGATGAGTTTTATTACCAGCGTAAGCCCGCAGGCCCCGTGCCATCTGGCCTAACCAACGCGATGCACCTGCTTGCACTCGCCGTCTGCATCATGTGAACTCTAGGGCCCCAGCAGCCCTCCCACGCGACATCAGTCCTGGCCTGCCCAGAGCTACCATAGCAAGGTCCTTCCTCGGTACTTGGTGGGGGGGGGGGGGGGGGGAAGCCAGCTCTCTACAAATACAGTATGCATAAAAAGCAATTATCACTTTAAAATACACTCAACTACATTCATCTCAACGTTTATTGCTAATCATTACTAATTCATTCTGAACGCACTGCATTATAATAGGAAACCCATCCAGTATTCATGAGGGTTGGGAGTGCAGAGCGAGGTCCTCGCGCTCTGCTGGAGAAGGATGCAAACGTTGATGCTCTCTATTAAAAAGAGAGAGGCTTGGCTCTGCCCCCACAGTAAAACAGCAAAGTCTTCTGCACTCTCCCTGCTTGTGTTTGCAACCCCCTGAAAACAGCGCCCCAGAGACCAGGGCAAAGCTCTGAAACGCTTGCAGACCTGCACTGCATTTCACCTCCCTCAATGGTTACGCAGCGAAGCTGCAGCAGGGCAAGGGGGCTTCCAACACTGTGCCTGCTGGGCTGGTCAGCCTCCCGAGAGCCCGTCACCGAATGTCACAGCACCCCAGGTTTCTACTTCAAGGTCTCCTGTATCTTCCATCACAAACATCAGAAGAGGGCAACGGCTCACTTACTGAGATGAGAATAACTCGGCCTTCCTGCAGCAGAGGCGGCAGGACTGGACAGCCCCTCTCAGGCAGGCACCTCAAGGGCTCCCGCGAGTCTTGTACATGCCAAGCCAAGAACTGCAACTTTGGGTTGACTTCCATCACTCTCCACTTTATTCATTTCAACAGACACCCCCAGCTCATCTCCCAGGCCCTCGAGCAACTGGCAAGCTCTGTTAGCATGTCCACCCGCTCCAGGCAGCCTCGTCAGGTCTCTGCAAGTGAGCCAGACCCTCTCTTGGCTAGAGAAGCTTAGAAAAGTTAGCACAAAGACTCTGTCCTAAGTCACCAAACCCACCTGTTAGACAGCAGTGATGTCATCACCCTAGACGTGAATTAAGAGGGCTCATGCCGAAAGCTAGCAGGGGGGATGCCACTGCTGCTTTAATTCACAGCAGCCCACCTGCACTTCAGCAGCACAAACTGTGAATCTCGAGTAGGATCCAGAAAGGACTAATGCACATTTAAGATTCGATAGCTCTCCCAAATTTCAGCTACGTTCAAGCAGCGCATCCCCACCCAGTCTTCACTTCCCCCTTCCTCCTTCCATTTACAGACACACCAAAGGAGAAGCGCCGCCCACGGCCTGGGACCAACCACCCCAGCAGAGCTGGTGTCCTGCTCCTGCTAAACCCCCGGAGCAGCAGCCAAATATCACACCTGCAGGAGAAAGTGCTACTAAAGCTAGTTCTGGGTCATCTGACCAACTAACAGCTACTTTCAAAATGCAGCATCCTGGGCAACTGTAATTTTAACAGCACGAGGAATATCCTGTGGCTCTGTTTTTAGAGACGGAGAGTTCGATCCCAGGTCGTTTTGATGCAGTCTTCTCTTGGCTATGCTATTGCTTCACCGCCAGCAATTAACTAAGGTCAGCAATATAATTTACCCCTTTTTCGATTACAGTGTGGAAACATTGCACAGAGGAGTACATAAAACGCGCGAGATTTAGCAGTGACCTGGGAACGCGATCGTTAAGCACACGAGGGGCCACGGTCCCTTCTCTCCGAGTGCGTTTCCCATTAACGCTAATGGCACGTTGAGAAGCAAACACACCCCATAAACTTGCATTCCTCGGTTTCTCCCTTGCTCTTTGACAAGTGAGTTGCTGATGTAGACTCAGAGGTGGGCAATATATCCACGTCTCGCTGTGCCGCTGCTCTAGAGAACCAGAAAGGCTTTTCTCCGCGAGCGCGGGCGCTGCTACGCTTCACGCTGTGGTTTTGATTACATCCTGCTTTTAAGCCATTCAATTCCAGTCAGTACTTGGGCAGCACTCGCAGATATACTAACAAATGCTGCCAAAAAGGACAGTCCCCTTTTTTTTTTTTTCTTTTCTCCAGCGCTGCCCCGCTCTCCTGCCCCCCGCATCGCGCCAGCCGCGGGGCTTGTCTGATCTCTGGGAGAGCCAATTCACCTCATTAACCGAGCAGAAAAACAATAATTTCTTTTCTGTCTGAGCAGAAAAGTTGAATATCGTTGAATTGCTTCTCATTCTTGAGGACGGCTGACTTCTCCCATAGGCAGCTGGCACCTTGGTGACGCGCCAAACGCATAATTGCTTTCTGCCCATTTACATTCCCCAAACATTTTTTCTGCAAGATACGGCATTTTTAATTGTGTGCCCTAAACTAACGGGGAAAGAGCTGCTACATCGCACCTCGCCGACCCAGGCAGGCCCTGGGTGCTGGTGCCCATCCCAGCCGGGCTGCCCGGCCCGATCCCCGGCCGGGAGCTGCACTGCGGCTGCTTTGCTGCGCCAAAGGAGGCAGCGGGCTCGCCCCCGCCGCAGAGCTCTTCCCTGCCCGTCCTCAGCAGGGCCCCAGCCACCAGGCAGCAAGGACAGGGGCAGCCATGCTGGGTGAGAGACAACTGCTCCCTTCCCAGCAGCCACCGTCCTCTCTCTGCTTCCCGGGAGCCGTAGGGAGAGGCACCTTGCCCCCCAGTGCCAGCTTTGCCCCTTTTCCACCCCACTCCTGCTCTCGGCAGCATCTCCTCTTCTCCTCCTCAGCCGCTCACAAGACAAGATGAGCGACTAGGGCTATCCTAGGGGAAGGACAGGGTGAAAGAGCACCTCTGGACCAGCTGGCCATCAGCATTTGCTCCATAGAGGTGTTTGCTCCTCTGTGGGTGCAAATAGCACCTTTATTTCTTTAGCTGACAGATTTTGCAGGAGAAAGAAGAGGAGCATGTTTCTTTGGACATCAGGGGCTACGTGGGACTGACAAGGGCGCATGCAAGTCCTGTAACCCAGCACAGGCAAGACCAAGGTGAAAGCCTCCCTACCAATATCACCTCCCACCACAGCGCTTCTGTCCTGCCAAACCCCCACTGCCCCCTCCCCAAGCCACCTCCTTTCCAGCTTACATTCACCCCACAGAAGCCAATTCACTAAACATGATACTTTCACGCTGACAAAATTCAGCGTCACCCACAACACTAAGAAGTAGCTTTCGGCCAAGCCTGGTTTCTTGAACCTGATTGCCCCACTTTCCACCTGGTTTTCCACCCACTGGGAATAAACACGCTAGGCAAGCCAAAGAGTAGTGAAACCTAGCAGAAAATTGTACCCTCGCTCAGAAATCGTTGCTTCCCATAACCTCTGCTGAGCCCACCTTGGGGCCATGCCATGCTCCTCTTCCCTGCAAGCTTCCAGGCCTTCGGCTCATAAGCTTCGCTTAGATCTTTGACACACCACAACAGCTTCCACTAATAAATAAATAAAATAAAATCACAAATATCTTCTTACCAATATGTATGCAAGCTGTTGTTCAGAGCACTCTTGGCTACCTTGAGGGATTGGGAAGAGGCTGGATCAACGGCCTAGCATTTAAGCACACAAGTCTGAGACAGCTCCATAGATTTAGACAATTAAACTCTATCCTAAAATAATGTCCACAGTCCACCAGGATTTAGGGCTGAAATGAAGTTCAGCAGAGAATCAGCCCTAAGCTGTACACCTAGTTGAGCTTCAGAGCACTCCTGTTCCTTGCTAGCCTGCTCCCTCTGTGCAGCTACAAACCTCTCTAGCAAGCAGCACAAAGTTTCTGCTAGACCAAAACAACTGAAAAACCAACTTATAATTAAGTGACAAAGTAAAGAGAAAGCAATACACAAAAGAGGTTTCAGAAGTACTCAAGACACTTAAACAACCAAACTTTTGAAACTCACACATGAAAAGCTTTGACTTGAAAGCATCTGGAGAAATCAATAGACTACTAAATCCATGGTCTTACTAGAGAAGAAATAAGACAAACATACCTGAAATAGTCCTGCCACAACTGAACATGCCTCCAAGCCATTCAAGGGTGCTAGGGTAGACAGATGTTGCACTTACCTCCTACAGACTTTTCTCTTCTTGCTTGGTATGCAGCCTTCCTTCCATCAGCACTGAGCTCAGGGACTCGCCTAGCAGAAAGAGCTGCTCCTAACAAGAGGCCATGTTCTGCACAAACATTTTTTTTTTTCTCCTCCCCCTCCCCTAGGTGGGGATGTCACAAGCCAAACAAACCTCAATAACAAAGTTAATATCAAGAGCTGATATCAGTAAGCATATACCTAGCAATTAGCAGAGGAGCACGTGCACCACCAGGATCCACTCACACTGAGACACCTTGTGACACAGACATCTATTAACCTGCAATCACAGGTTTAATGGAAACAGCTGCAAATAAAAGCAGGTGGGCAGAGTTACGGGAGGTTTGCTTGCTGGCAAATGATCCTTCACTGCAACAAGACCCTCTGCTTGCAGCAGCCAGGCTGGAGCTGACCAGAGCCCAGGGTTGGCAGTAGGGAGCCGGGGCAGCCAGGGAACAGGCACCCGCTCGCAGTGTGCGTGTCCCAAATGGCCCAGTTCTTCATGCAGTTACTGTCCTTGCAAGGATAGACTATCTCTATTGACTGGGTTTGACCCACACGCTACAGGGCTTGGTCTTAGGCAGCAAACCCATGAGAAGGAGCGGGGGAAAGCGAGCGCAAAGGCAGGCAGGTGCGGCAGGTTGGCCGTTTTGCCGGCACCACGTGCTCCGTCCCTCCACGGCAGTCGGCAGCGAAGAGCAGAAGAGCTGCTTGTTGCCTCTCTTCTTGGTTGCTCTCTCTCCACCTGGAAGCAATGGACTGCTTGACCTCAGGTCTGCCACCAACATGCACACGCAGCACCTTTTCCTCTTCGTGGGGCTTCCTGCCGTATCACAGGGCGAAGCAGGTTGCTCGGCGTCGAGAGCTTCCCGCGGCGCACGCGCAGGTCCAGCAGAGGAGAGCGCTGGGCAGCTAACAAGCTCTGCACGTTATCACACACCTGCGCAGGTTCCTCTGAAAAAATTCACTGCTAGAAAGTGCTGACCTGTGACAGACTTGCGAGTCCAACGCCTACATCAAGTGTTTTCATGTTACTCAGGTTCTCACAGATCACCAATAAACTAGAAGAAGCTGGTGCTGCCTGGGATTGGAGGCTGTTTTTGTTTTTTCCTAATTGGAGGTCAAAATCAGTTCCTTGTAATGAAGCAACTTGACTTTCAGGAGTACTGAAGCCCATACAATTTCTGAAACGTTCAGAATTTAGAAAATCAGGTTATTCCTTTGCAGGCCTAGCCGTAAACATAGATACGTTTTAAAAATAAGCTTGTTTGAGTTTCTTCAGCTGCTAGTTTAGGAAATGTTTCACGGCCCATCTTTGCACTTGATCAACTCAAATCAGTGTTAAAGCACTTTCACCAGCACATCATTCACTCCAAATTGGAAAGGGAACGTTTCATACATGTAGTCACCGAGCATAGTTCTTGCAAGGTGATGGTCTGCCTTGCAGTACAGCACATGTGCTAGAGATTAAGTGGAAACAACTTTTAAATATTCAGTATTCTGTGCGATAGTATCAATGATCAAAGATGCAGAGAAATGCTACTTATTAATTAATAAGCAAGGCTCTAAACCACGCAAATAAGAAGCAACTAGAAACAGGAAGCTGTCATTCAAGAAACACAAATTACCTTTTTCCATTTATTTTCCCACCTAGCTAATCACAAAGACTAATGAACCACGGACAAAATATTTAATGGCTCCGTGCAAAAAAAAAAAAAATCACAGCTAAAATGGCTAATTTAACCAATCGACAGTAATCGTGCAAAGAGGAGCATCTAAACGGGGAAGGTATGAAAGTAAAAGAGAAAAGGGAAGGGGCTTTTGATATCAAACCTGTAAGTGAAACTGAAAATTCACTAGCAATTATTCTAACATACAGCAGTGTTGTATTCACAGCAGATTTTGCAAGCTGTATGAATTTTTATCACCGATCACTCGCATATAAATATTTACTTACTTAATGGGCATTCTTCCTCAAACGAATGCTAAAATGCGTACTGAAGCGGAAGGTTACAGGTTAATAGCTATTGTCCTGTCTAGTCAATTATTGCCTACACTAACGTTGTCACGCAGAGGAGGCAAGGGAGAGAAACACCACCGCTAATGGTGCATTTCCTGGCGTTTATCGCTGTGTCAAAACATTACCGTTCTGTAATCACAGCTTTTCACACGAAATAGCTGAAATGGCCGCAAAATCCCAATGCAAAGCATGTTTAAATACCAGCGTAGCCAGTGCAGCGAGCAGGATGCCGCTGGCTCGTGGAGCTCCCAGCCCGAAGCTCGGACCGCCCTTTCCGCTGCGCAGGGCGACAGGCTCCCGCGGGGGTGTCCTGAGCAGCGGCGCTCCGCTGGGAAGCAGTAGGAAAAGCCAAGGGGACTGCGATCACATCCCGCAGGGAAATGGGGGAATTCACTGCCAAGAAGTCTGTCCTGCAATTTGGTTTCCAAGTTTGGGGCCCAGTAGTTTGGTGCGCGTGGAAACTGCGCAAGATTGAAGTTCCTACCTCTTTCCCGTGCCTGCGGTTTTCAAAACCAAGGTATCCTCTGGTGGTGGGTTGCTCTGGCTCAGTGTCCAGACAAGTCGCGGGGCAAAACACTTATCTAAAGAGGCTGGAAGTGATCCGGACCAGAGCAGCTCTCAGAGGAGACGCGTTCTCCTGGGCAGGGGCAAGACATAGACTCAAATCTCATTTCATACAGAAGGAATCTCAAGCCGAAGCTAGGCCAGTGCTCCGGCCTCCCGAGAGGGGACCTCCCTCCTCAGCCTCGGCAAATCCAGCTTTTAGGCTCCTCACACCTGCCTAGACTCAGCTCCTGCTATTCTATGAACTACTTTAACTGTTCTAAAATACACTGAAATGAAATGTGTCACGTATGTGAAACTTTGGTTGTTGCTTCCTGGATATAACTGGTTAGTGAAAGCTGCCAAACTTATGAAAGGTTTTGACCATTTTGCTGCACAAGTGTTTCAACAGAAAAAAACCTGACACCAGCTCCACAGCTGAATCCATCACCGCCCGTCCACCGTGAATGCAACGCTTTCCTCTCCATCACTGTTCACCCACGAAACAAAGTTAGCTGCACAGAGCGCGCAAGGGGGACAGGCCAACTTAGCCTTAATGAATCATGACAGCAGATAATGGCACATCGATGTATCATTATATTAACAGCTCCACAGCTAACCAATGGTACGATTATTAACCAACACCTAAATCTGCGTATCCAGTAATACACGGAGGGCACAGTTTCAGATACGGGTACTTTTAGATGGCGTTTCCATATCCTATAGACGTAAACTCAGATTAGGATTTATTATTTTAGATCCCACTAGGTAAGCATACACGTTTACCAAAGCTCTGCTCATGTGTAACCTTCGCTCCTACACAGCAGGTTTTGCTCCTTGGTACCGCTTGTTCCAATTTCCCTTCCACAGAAACACCCAGGCCTCACAGCAAAATTTCCCCAAGACACAGGTCCTCTTCTAAGAAGCAGTGTTTAGTACAGACATATTTATACGGCTCAGCCGCTCTTTTCCCTCAAGTCACTCAGACGTGATCCTCTCCCTGGAAATGAAGCATGAAAGTGCTAGAAACCATTCACAGCTTGACGACTGCATTTGCTTAGGTGTGTGAGCCAAATTACTAGGGGTGTTGTGAATACATAGAAAACTCATTTACAAATTAGGTTGTTACAAAGCTTCGATGCAAAAAGAGGCATCTGTGTATTCTCCGCATTACAAATATGCATGTTGCGTTGCCTAAAACTACTTGTTTCTCTGGGTACTGGGCAATATTAATTTAGAATGAGGTTTTCTTACGTTCTTATATCGAACAAAAGAGCATGGCCGATTACACATAATGAGTTCTGCTTCTAAACCGTGCAAATATCACTGGGTCAAACCACAAACCCTCACCAGACTCCCCAGTTGGGGAAACCAGAGCAGGAGGCGAAAGCACGCTGTTCTGCACAGTTCCCACACTGGCATAGGCCTTAGCATATCTAATATGGATCATTCCTACTTCAGATTTAAGGATCATACTCCCTATCTCCAACTTGCCGAAAACAGTAACAGAGGCATGTAGTAGTTATTCCCCGCCGTGGTCTTACAAGCGGAACTGCAGTTTTGGAAGTACTTGCCAGAGCAACAAAGAAAAACCAAACTCACAAACATAAAAAAAGGATCTCGCCAAATAACTGAGGTCTTGCATTAAATCCAGTTAAGGAGCAAGCTTCCAACAAGTGTTAATTTACGGTGCTTACAGCAGTGCCTACCAAATCCTCTGAGTAATCCACACACACAGAGATTAAAGCCAACATGTGCTGGGGTTTAGTTCCTACCTCATTAAAACGCGTGGTGTTGACACGGATGAATTTCCTTGTCTGCTTTCAAAATCCCAGCTTTGATATTTGTGCCACACAACTTTTACGCATTGCTCAACAAACATCCAGGAATCCAAGTTCTTAGACTTTTTTTTTTCCCACATAGGATCAGATTTTGTCACCAGTACCATATGTATCACATATCACATCAAGATGAGTAGTTGGAATCAATTTTATTTTAAGATCCACTGCTTCGTTTGAATTAATTTTTGGAGTAATGAGTAGTTTAGTTTACCATTAGAATGGATGCCAGGCACCAGACCTTGCAGGAGCAAATCATCATTAAAGAAAAAAAGAAAACAGATGTTTTATTCACATTATTGGAGAAAATGTAAGCCTGGTATATCTAGGTGAAGACCCATAATGAGCAAGCACTGAAATATATTAAGAGGGTCCCTTAGATTTTACAGGTTTATAATGGGAGTATGTGCTTCCTCAAATCAGTACTAATTTTCTGAGATAAGGACAACGGAATTGAATTATATTGTCTATACCATGTATTTTAAAGACAACACAGTTCATGAATGGCATAACCTTCTGTTAGTTTATGTTAGAAGAGCAAGTATTTTCACTGAAAAATGATAACGAGAGAAAGTCTGGTAGCCTGCTGTTGCGGAGAATCCCTTTCCCATACTGGCTTTATGTTGATTTGTTTTATAAATTGGGTATTAAGCTGCTTCCCTACAAGCTGAATCCCATCACCTAAGAATCTCTGAATCCTTACAGCCTTTCTCAACTCAAAGATAGGAACATGGTTCTAGGAATTTGTTTATGTGCAATCATAAATTGCTCATTTATAAATTTTACAATACAATGGATACTCTCTTACAATTTTTTTCAAGCAAAACTGCCTTTGGTTAAAAGCTAAAACAGATATTTTGAAAACCACTGCCCTTGAGGAAAACTGCTGTGAACAGTTCAGGCTGTAATCTTAGCAATGCATTTTGGAATAAACTGAAAATGAAATTTCTTTCCAATATGGCATCACTAGTAGCCTAGTGTAGCTACTAGCTAGGCTAGAGTAGCATTATTTTATCTTTTGCCTCTGCATATAAGGTTCTGACGACCACAGACATGTCACCCTACAAAGCCTTTATACCATCTTTAAAATAAAAAAGCCTTTGCTATCCAGAAACAACTGCAAACCTCTTCAGTTTCCTTCTTCTAGATCAATGCATTTCTCCTCTGCATTTTCAGAGCCTTGCCCTAGGCTGGGGCATCTTGTCCTTCAGGGCCCCTCCGATCCGCCTGGCCCCAGGGTGGCCCCAGGCAGGGTTGCGGTAGCTCCTCCGTGCGCAGTGAGGTTCGGTTTCACTCTTCCACCCTCTGATTTCAGCCTACCAAGAGCCTGACTTTTTCCCAGGACTGAAAGCAGTTGACTCCAAGAGAAATGTTTTGCCTGGGAAATTTCATAAAAGGGGTGGGGGGGTGGGGGGAACTACTGGAAATGGTCTTAATACCGGTCTCCAGACCGCACTAAAAAACCTGCCTCTGGCACATGACGCTAATCACCCACAAGTTTGGTAAAATGCACAAGAAAATTAAACTCCGAAAATGTCAAAGGCTCCAAACATTTCATTAGTCCGCAAGTAAATAGCTAATTAGCTTGATAAAGAGCATTAATTTAAATAGTACCTTTAGCAAGGCCTCGTAGAAGAACTAATCTAGACGATTTGAAAGCAACAGTGGAAATGGGAGGCTCACATCCCGACCTACATGTGTAGGCCTGATTAAATCACACCAAAAGTTGTGAACCAACTTGAGGGATTTTTCCTAAATACAATTACCCAATTTATAGCATCTCAAGGTCAGTTTAAAACTCCACTAAATCCTACTTGAGTCTCAAAAAACGTGTGTGTGTGTACATATATATATATATAAAATATATATATAAAAGCTGACAATTTATTTCAGCAATATCTGCAAGAGACCTATATTGGCTTATCCATCAAGGGAATGTGCAAGCCCAAATGTCAAGCACAGTTTTTGGTAATAATTTGTTCGAAATGATATTTAAAGAAAAAAATTCAAGACTTTCATGAGACTAATTTATTACGCTATGCACAACTTCTTGCTTGAGCGACAAACAAAATTCATTAATTGATTTTCATACTTGCATGCAACTTATATTTGGGGGAATTTTTTTTACTTAAATAAGCTCTTCACTATTGAAAGACGTGGACTTAATGATTTAGCAATGGAATTGGAAATGAGGCTCAAACTCATCTTAGACTGTCAAACACCTATTAAATGGTGTAGCTTGTAATCCCTATGATTTGAATTGGATACAAAGCAGAGACCTGCAGCTGCAAAATCGTAGTTCTTTCCCAGTAATCTCGGACAATCAATAGTATTTTAGAAGAGGGCCATGTTACATATGCATTCCCCACAGCCTTCAATTTATCTGACACTCTCCCTTGTTAGAATGAGCTCTTAATTGCTTGTAGCGGTGTTTCAGGATACGTGTCTGCATCAGGATGGCTCCTGTTCCTATGATCATGGGTAGGGGTACAATGCATCGGTTTCTCTGTTTGAAATCCCAGCAAATTAAGGAAGCAATATCTTTCTGTGCAATAAAAGAAACAGGACTGCACAGGGAAGAGAGGATGAGTTTGCTTATGATATGTTTGCTCAGGGCTCTAAATTAAAGCTGTGCTGGTAATTTTACTTCCAATATTTTCTGCCTTTCTGAGAGCCTGCTTTCAGCTTTTGTGACTTTTGCACCGTGTCTCGCACAGCACACGTTCACACCAATGTCACCTGCGCTCATTACAAAGGTTCAGAAGTCAAGTAGTCTGCTGCACTCCTACGGGGGCTTCGTGACCTTAATACTGCTGGCTCGTTCCTACGCAGCCTTTCCCTGCAGATGACCGAGACCTCCCCCTGCCCGGTCCCTGCCTTCCCTCCCACGGTGGGGCTTTTCTGCACAACCTCCGGCCTTCTGGCTCCCAGACCAGACTTCCCTCTAGCACGTCTCCCCCCTCGGTGGGTTTCTTTTTCCAGATTTTTACTTTGATCTTGCCTCCAGTTTAGCTTCTTTACTGCCGGCTAGATTTTACCCATTTAAAAGCCTTAATGTACCTCCTCCGCTCTCCCCTCACCCTCCCAACCCTAAGAGCCCCCAAAGCCAGGAACCTCCCCTTTTCTCTTGCCCATCACGCTGGCTCTCCTTCTCCCCAGTCCCAGCCCTGCTAGGCTACATCTACACGTTTTGCAGCCAAAGCTGAAGTTCTGCCTGGAGCCCAAGCTGGCTGCGATCACGGCAATGCTGAGCCTCACATAATAAGGAGCAAGGTGTAGTGATTCACATTCAGAGCTCTACTAACCATCTTCACCATAAGACCGGAGCAGCGCTGTTAACAAAAGCCTTCAGCCCGTTTCAGCTTGCTAAACGAGTGCCTTTGGGTTCCCTCAGTGCCTCTGAAACACAAGTCTGAAGCGTCTCAAGTCAGATACTCCCTTTCCCCTGCAAAAAACACTTTCAAAGTTACTGCCTTTACCTGCAAGTGCCTTTATGGCTCTTTACCTTTAAAAGACATAAATGGTGCAAGTTTTTTTCAAACAGGGCTTGTTACCTAACTTCATTTCTCATACACTACCCCAAAGTATTACAGTCATGTCTCAGTGAGTGAAGTGACTGGTAGGTTTTACAAAGAATGCAAGCTCTGAAATACTGCTTTACAGTTTGCAGAAGCAATTACACTTTGATACTTTGGGAGGACCAATAGTCCCAAAGCAGAAAGCACATTTTCAGTTGCAATGTAAAGAAAAAAAACCCAGAAAGGTTGATGTAAATAACATACAGCTCTAAATCAGATATGCTGTTTCTCCTTCTATTTAACTTCATGAGGTTGCTTAGTAGCAAACAGATTCCAACCAAAGAGCTGCCATCAGCTGCTACTGAATCTGCATCTCATCCTCTCTCATAAAGTTGTAGAACTGAAAAAGCTACAACCGCTACAAGCTCCTAAAAAGCTTAAAATATGACCTGCCATATTCATTTTCCCTTTCGGCCAGCAAGTTAGTCCTGGAAGTGCTGCAGCTTGATTCCAGTAGAGATGAGACTAAGGAGGGAAGTTGAGCAATTGCTCAATGCTCTTTGATGTGACCTTCTCTATATAGAAAGGTTTTCTTTGCAGCAGAAATTTGTCATCACAGCACTAATCCCAGCCACTGTCCCAGACTATCCCTTTCCCAACTAAAACATCACAGCTGCACTTTTGAATTAACCTTCCCAGCTTAACTCAAGGTCTCTTCATTTTCTCCTTCAGCAGCACTTAGCCGCTTTCCCTTGGCACTTCCCAGAACATCATGGTATTTCCAGTCCCCGCTAGGTCTCATTTCCCTTCCAGCCGCCTCAAAAGCCCTTTCAGTCTTTTCACATTTCCAGTCATATGCAATTCTGTCCTAACTTATGTCTCTTCTTTCCTGGTTTCTGTCGGCCTTGACGGAGGTTTTCTTTCTCTTATGCTTTTCACGCTGCACATGTTTCATGCAAGTGATGTTTCCTATCTGTCTCAGTTTAGTACCACCTTTCAGGGCAGGAGGTTTTGCCAGAAACATCTTTTCAGCCAGAAGCACCTATTAGCATTTAGCATTTTCTGGTGGCAGGATGATAGGTCTGATAGATATAAAATTTGAATGGTGGCTAAATGACTATTTCAAAGGAAAGGAAAGATTTGCTAAGGCTATCCCAAGAGTAATTTTGGATTCATTTATTTTCTTTTCCTTCAAAGAAAAGCCTGCTGTTATAGGAAGGTGGCATAGAGTTCAGAGTAAATGTCAGTGAATCCTATAATGAAGACTGCTTTATTTGCATATGCAATTAATACTGCATATGGCAGCATTCGGTTTGTTAGTCATTTCTTTAAACAGTGTTCAGTAATCTGCACTTCAAGAAGTACCACATCATGCAAAGCTTTTAAAGTGCTTTTCAAACATATTGCATTAATCTTCAGCAACTACTTGAGGTATCTGTTATCATCCTTGTTCTATCATCATCCTTGTTCTATCAATGAATAAAATATTGTACAGAGAATTAACGTACAATTTTTTAAAGGTATTTAATACTTAACCCTTAGCAAGGCTTAGAAACCTGGTCCTAACATCAAGGTCACAAAAGGAAACTAGAAAGGTCCAAACGCTGTCAATAGAAACAACTGAGGCACGGCAAGATTTCCACAAGAGGAGAGATCAGATGGACGAGAGCGAGTTAAAAGAGAATAAACATATGGGAGAAGATACATAAGCAACCAGAACGCAATTTGCCACTGCCTCTTCACTCTTCATCACAATATAACAGAAAGCTGCGAGTGGAGAGCCACTGAAACGCAAAGGCAGGTCATTTACAACGGAGAGAGGGCGCGTGCAACCCTGCCAAACACGCTTGCGCTCCAGATAAACGCAGCATGCCTTCCCCCTCTGTCACCCCACCTGGTACTGGATAAGGATGCAACCAATGAGAAGCTCTATCATGACATTATGTTTGTTCAAATACGTTCGTGGAGTCAAACCTGCTTTAGGCTGTTAATTAACAGTAAGCTGTGCAGGGTTAGAAAAGTACCTCCCAGCTGAGAATATGAATTCACAACTGTCGAGGAGGATTTTATACTGTTCTTTCTAACCCTACTGCTTCTCTCCCACTGACATTTCCTGCTCCTGCCTCTATGGCAGTCAACATGGAAAATGCCACCAAGCACCTCCAGCAGAGGCCAACAGGCAGCAGATTAGCAGCTGCTGCTCCTGGTTTCTCTGGGTGACAGTAACGCCATCGCAATACTAGTCCTACCATGGGATGCCAGCTACCAGGACGCATTGCTTGGAGGCTTGGGTCTAGCTCGCTCCATCTGCTGCCTGTGTGTTAGCAGGACAGTGTGTCACAGTGAGGCTATGCCAGCTGACGGAGTATTAGTTCATTAAGTTCATTAATGAGTTTTATTTATTTATTTTTAGTTAGCTTCTCTAGGACAATCCTAGCACTTCAGAAAAAAGAAATGTATGAAGTCTCCCTTTCCTTCTCTTTGTTCCTGTTCATTTACTTCCAATGGCTATTTTTAAGATGAGAAATTTCCTTCTCATGGGTAAATCCACAAAAAACAGAACCAACCTGCCTAGCGGATGCCAGAGCCCTTAGAGTCAGGAACTCCAGCCAACTGCCACAAGAGTTACAGGGCAGGGAATGACTTGGTTTCTGAAATCAACAGGAAGAGTTGGAATCTTAACACCAACACAAAACTGCAATATAACTGCTATATCAGAGACTTTCTGGATAATGCATGCCAGCAAACTTGTAGGTGTTGCCCATAATATCTTTATGGAAGGACAAACAGAAGATACAGGAAGTATGTGCCAGGATGCACATTTCCTGAAATGTAGACTGCAGGAGGAGGTGCGACCTGGGAAAAAAGCGAATAAGGCTCCTATCAAAGTAGAGGGTTTAATAATACAGCCTGCTAAATTAAGAAAATCAGGGGAATGCAGCTTTTTTGTGAGCAGCTGAAAGAGTCACCTTGAGCAACAAAGAGAGCAGTAACTAGAGGTGGCAACATGCAGACATCTCTGGAAAAAGCAAAACACAGACTGCAAGGTCATGGAATTTTTTTTTTCCCCCCACATAGGATATGGAAAAAACAACTACAAAGAGGGGCCATCCAGACTGCAGTCTAACCAATACAGAACTGATAAAGTCAGTGACACCAGACTAGATGTTTTAATAGGGAAGGAACAGGTTAGAAGACACTTAGATAAGCCAGAGGTTTTGAAATTGGCTCGGCCTGATAAGATCCATCCTCCGCTGATGAAATCTCAGGGCTGTTAGCAGTAACTGGCAACCCAACGGTGAAGATTAGGGATGAAGTGCAGAAGGCTGAAAGAAGATAAATACACTTCCTGTCTTTACAAAAAGCAGAGGATGAGGAGATGGGGTATTAGATACCTATCAGCTTAACTTCGGTTCCAAGAAAAAAAATAAAAACAAACAATTGGTAAGCAGAGAGAATAGCACAAGAAAATGAGTGGCTGCCAGACTGGATCTGTTCAGAGTAATTGGTGTCAAACCAATTTCATTTCCTTCAATAGTAAGACAATAGATTGTGTGACACATCTCAATTTCACTAAGGCTTTTCACAGTGTTTCACGTCACTTTCTTGCACACAAGCTAAGAAAACCTGGTTTGGATGAAAATACCAGAGGGTGGATGCAGAACTACTTCAAAAACTACTCAGAGTAGTGTCAAGGGTTCATTCTCAAAAAAGATGTAAAAAAAAAAAAAAAAAAGATGGGGTCCATCTTAGGTCTGGTATCAATCATTTTTAATGGTGGATTAAACGGTGTGCGTACTAAATTTGCAGATAATACCAAACTGGAAACGATAGAAAACAGGGTAAAGTCAAATGTAGATTTAAAAATGATCTTAAAAGTTGGAGATGAATTATAAAAACAAACAAACAGGATTCTGTTCAGTAAGAATAAATCAAAAAATCTACATCTATGCTGGAATAATCTACATTTATGTTGGAATAATCTACAGCTATTCTGGAATAATCATCTTCACAAATATAGGGTGGGAAAGAGTTTTTCTGTTATTAGGTCTCCATAAAAATTCGGGAGCAATAGGAGATTAGTAAATCGTATGTTCCTAAACCAGGCAAACACTATTCTAGAAGTATAAAGAAGGAGATAGATAGCTTGCAAGATAAATTAAATAGCCCGCTGATTCTTTTCCACATTGTTAGGACCTCAGCTGGAGTATAATATCCAATTTTGGGTCATGCACACCCAGAAAGATATGAGCCAATTAAAGAAAGTCCAGAGCAGTAAGAATGATCAATGGCCTAATAAACAAGACCTAAACAAATTGAGGTTGCTTAGGAAAGGAGAGACCAAGAAGAGATGACAGCTACATAAAGGACCAGTGCAGACGAAGAGGTCAATCTAGTCTACACGTCCTTGGTGGATAGGACAAGTAACAAGCTTCAACTTCAGCAAAGAAGAATCAATTTGGTACGAGGGAAAAGCTTGCCACTGCAGACGGTAACAAAGCACTGAAATAAATTGCCTAGAGGGACTGTGGAGCCTCCATATTTGGAGGGTTTTATGAATAAGTCAGAAAAACAGCTGCCAGGAAGCCGCCATGGGGCAGTCACATGGAGCAGATCGGGGCCGTAGGAGTCTACGCCATTGCCATGCCTCTACTGCCTTATGCCTACGTTGCAGCCTGCCAGCTCACTTTCCCAGGAGCTGCGGCCAGGTAGTTCAAAGCTAAGAGATATTCTCTATCTGGCATGGAAACTTTACCCCAAAAAGCGTATCTTCCCTTTTCCTACTGATGTCCTTCCACACCATAATCCTTTGCCCTTCTATACAGCCTTAAGCTCTAAAGCACTCTCGCTATACATACATAGAAGTATTAAGAGACATCGGGAAATCTGATAGATAAAATTCCCAGCAAGACCATGCAAGGTCACAGAGAACGTCAGTGGCAGAGCGAGGAACGCTGCTTCATCTGGCTCAGGAACCCCAGCTGTAGCCAGTTGCTTGCTCGCCCCTGAACTATTTTAGTATGGCAGTACAACATTCATTAATGTACCTTTCTCGCCAGACCAGAAAGCTGAAATTCAAGTCCCCGTTCCTGAGCTGCTCCAAAAATTATTGATAGCTCGTTCCCATGCATAAATTTCAAATCAATTTAATTTTCTGGTCAGTAAATTGTTAATTATCAGAGTTCAGGCAACAGTTAGTGCTCGCTGTTACAGACTTAGGAGAGCTGTCACATCTAGTTGCCATGGCTTGAGCCGCATCTGTTGCAACTCCAATCTGCTGGCGTTAGCACTCACTCACTCCCCACCACAGGCGACAGAAAGACACACTTGTTTGCACTTCCGTGGGCCCAGTTCACTGCAAGATTTCTTAGCACAAAACCACCCTCCGCAATGAACTGAGATGGCAGTACACTGGCCTGAGACCCGCGGTGGCTGAGGCGCAGACATACATCCCCGCTACGAGGAAAGGGACTCTAGCACAGGGCTGCGCAGCAAACAACCAGAAGTGCTTAGCTCTTCAATTCAAATTGAGACATTTTTCTTTCTGCTGCCTTTCTACGCACTAGAGACCGGTGACTGGGGGTAAAGGCAGCGAATTCTACTATTTGTCAGGCTGTTATGTCTCTGCTGGTGCCCCCTGGGACACACTCTGAGGTCATGCTTGGAGGTGACTCCCCTCTTCTATATAGCCTGGGCTGTGGCCTGCTTCATCTCTCAAAAGCTTGATTTATTTAACAACCACGCTGCTACTGCAGGGACGCAGGACACTGGCAGCTGGAGATTTTTCCTGCTTTCCTGGCTTTTGGTAGTTTACTTGTATTTGCTACAGAGCCCTGCAAGTATCCTGTGAAGTAAACGCTCTCTGAACCTTTGAGAAGTACGCGCCTGATTGCCTGTGTAAACGGACTGGACCTGACGTCAGCACCGTCCCTTCTCGGGTCCCTTTAGCTGTGCCCCCAGCTAAGGCTGGGCTGGCTGGCAGAGCCCCCGGGTGCTGACTTGATGCCTGTGTATTCCTCCCACCCCATCTCCTCTCCTGCGTCCTGGTTTATGGCGAGGGTGGCTGTCATATTGGTTCACTTCTCTGAGAGATTTCTTTATAATTTGTATGCGTGCTCATTTGCATAATGGCATGCTGCGGAGTTCAAAGCTGTTTTCTCACTTTCAAAGTAGTCCTTGCGTGTAAGTTGTCCTAAGTCTGATGTGCACCAGCCTTGTATTTTTGTTCTTGATTGAGTACTGCTGCACTATATTCCTTTTAAAACTCCAGCTATTCTGGGAGAGGTGTATAATTTAATATGTTCAATAGATTTCTTGTCAGGCATTCATGTACGACTTCCTTCATCTCACGCTCAGATGTTTGAATTCCCACAGTAATTGGATTTGCTGCATTTGTGTTTACTTTATGACCTATGATAAATGCTGCTTTTTTAGCTGGCGACTATTAAAGCTTTTGCTGAAATCTACAATGGCATGTTAGTTTTTAGGCAATTTAAAGTCCTTTTGGCATAAGGTTTCAATGTACAAATTAATACAGCTTGCACAGTACATTATGCAAAAGCTTTTCAGTATACCCGAGAATGAGACCGCACAACAGTAGCTGTGAGCGTGCAGTGTACCAGTATTAACCTGCTCTTTGGTTAGATGCACAAGAGTTTAGCAGATTTATAGTGGGCCAGCCCTCAGGTATCTGTGCAAGACCAGGAAGTGTGACTTTGCTCCCAGGAACTGCTCTCAAGCCTAGTAGGATGGAAGAAAGGAAACCTTCATACAATCACTTTTGCACTCACAGGCCAAACTGGCCACCCCACTGAAAGCAAAGTGAGAAATCTGAAGATACGGCGTTGGGGACAGCTTCATATCCTTCTGCAGGGGCAGAGCCAACGTCCCAAGGAACGCAGAGCCACAGAACTGCTCTAGGATTGCATAAAACAAAAGCTGGGAGAAGATCAGAGCTGTATGACATCCTAAACCTCATCACGATTTCTTTGTCTGTAAAGGCATCTCCTTTGCAAGCATTTTGAGATCTACTAAGAAAAAGCCTTAGACTATTATGGGAACGGAGGGACTGCCATCTCATAACTAAGCAAGCAGGCTTTTTGCTTCTGCCAGCTTTAATAGTATATTAGGCAGTTCTTTACCTGGGAACCAGTTTACTTTCCTGTTGAATACAAGTGGGAGAGGCAGAGCTGCAAATGATGGGTTAAAAGACCTGGCTTCAGGAAAACACAGAGGGCACACTTTTTAATTTCTGCCTCTGATGCTTACACTGACAGTCCTCAAGAGTGTGTGACAAGTCCCAGCTCATTTGTTTTCTTTCTTCTTCTCCCCTCAATACATGCATGTTGTCGCTTGTACTAAGTAGTCATAGTAGCTGCTTTCAACCTTATCCTTTTGTATATAAAAGGCTCAGCTGGGAGTTTTAAGCAGCTGAGCTCAAAAAGGTGCTTTTAAAATTAAGAAATAAAAGTGCAAACAGCTGCAGGCAGTGCTACTGAAACCTTCAGAAGGTGGAAAAGGAGCATAAATGCTCCTGTACCGCCTGCCGACTCCCGGCTTACTCAGGCAGGAGGCCAAGCTGGCGGCAGGGGCTGGCTTCTGCACTGTCATCTAGACCAGCTTGTTCTGATCCAGACGGACTACGGGTTACTCCTCGCCGGTTTTTGGGGGACTAGCTTCTAGTACGGACTTGTTCCTCACTGCGTTCTCACTCTTCACCAAAGCTGTGGTTTTGAGCTCCCTAGAGCACTACCAGCCCCCTCATGCTCTCATCGATGCGCTGGGGTCCCGCTCAGGGAGGGCCATCCGCACGTCCCCGCTCAGAGCTTGGCCATCTCAGGACAGGAATCACCAATGATCTTTGTCTAGTTTTTGGAAATAGGAAGAGAAAAAGTAAGCAAGGTGAGCGCATGGCAGTAGGTAAGGAACAGAAAATGGACAGTAACAGAAAGTACTGCTCACAGGAACCACAGCTAGATAGGACAAACAGTAAGGCCAGTACTTAGTCCAGCTAGAAAATAACCTGAGGTGAGCGAGAAGCAGCTGAAACGATCATGTTCCTGGGAAAGAAAACGGAGAAGGCAACTAGAGCTATTCTTACTTACAAAGGAAAAAAAATCATCAGTGTCTTAAAGGAAGCAAATGAGCGATAGTCTGGGCAACAGATTCAGGTCTCCCAAGTTCCAGTATTATGTAATGGCCTGTTTTTATCATCCTAGGAAGTCTTCAAGTTATATCAGACTGGCTGAGCAGCTCACTTGCTCTCCTAGATCTGATGCCACCTGAGTTGCAACGTGCCGAGCTCCACTCGCCGTGCCAGAGCCCTGAAGGAACCTCCTGATCATCTTTGGTCCAAAGCTTCTCCTCTTTGGTCCACTTTGACCTGTCCACCCTCCAGGCTGTATTTAACCTCTCAAAACTTCATAGCAGTGCTTTCTCCTCAGGCTATTTCATATCCTTGGGGTTGTCTTCTCTTTTTTTTTCCAGTGTGAGAGGATATTTCCCGAAGTGGATCCTAGAGGCCTTCCTCTAAAGCTCTGGGCTGCCACTTCACCCTACATTTTTGGCTCATTTAAGGCAATGATTTTCCACTCTTGAAAGATAACTCTTACTCTCATACAGTGTATTATGCTGTGACATCTCATACAACTACAGTATATCACCTCCCAGGTGGAAGAAAATTACTTACCTACGTTTTCCAAGAAATATGTTATTTCAATGCATATTATCCAAGGCACTACAGATTAGTGACTATATGAGAGACCATGGAAACTCACAGCATTGAAAAGTTTATTATAGAAAGCATCATCTTTGAACTATATGATAAATAAAAACTAAGATGCATCACAGTTTTATGGACTACCTTTCTTTTTCCCCTCTTAAAATACACGTGCTGTACAGTGAAATTTTCACGAGAATCACCTGGAGAAGAAAAACTTTCTGGAGATGTCAGAATTAGGTCATCTCAACTTTGTTGGTGTGTTTATTGAATTCATATTTTTCCACCTCACCAAATGATACAATAGAAGAAATTCTTTCAGAATAGTAACGATTCAGAGGTCAGGACAAAAGGCAAAAAAAAAGGGAAAATTTCAACAACTAGTAAAATCCTTTGAATCCAGAGAACTGAACTATGAAGCAATTTTAAGCACAGAAATATCCAGTTAGGACAAAAGTGGGTCAGCTGTTTAATGGAAAAGCACAGACTAAAGCAAAAAGTTTTTTTCCACTTCATAGAACAGCAAACTTGGATTAAATAACAAGCCCAGAACTAGAGTTTTTTGAAATATAAAAATAAAGTTGACATTCTGTCAATGTGAACTCTGTATTAGTTGGTAAGTAGTGGCTTGAGAGTGCCCCAGTGAGATAACACCCACGATGGTGGACTCTGTCCTTGCACTTTCTGAGGGAAGCGTGCAGCTGCAGAGGCTACCCTAATCTTTCATAAATGTCTAAACTGATGAAGTTATAAATAGAGAAAGGCTTTCGGAAGGGCTCACTATATTTTACAATATTTCACATACAACTTCCACCTGACTTGTCCTACGGTAGGATTTTTTAGTGGTACGTATGTAGCCTTGTCAATGGAAGCAAAACATTAACATGGAGCCATGCACCTTTACCAACACGTTAATGGCAGCTTTGCTAATGCGACAGCTCCACAGTGACGCTCAGGATTCATCACACTTCCAGTGCTGATCTACTCTCCCCTGGGGACATACATATATTAACGGTTCCTCCCTGAGAAAAGAATAGTCTCATAATATGTCGGAGACAGATCAGGAAGATAAAAACCATGCTACTCCAGTAGTAAGCTTCTTCAAAGTCTCCCCAGCTTCTCTTGAGCTTTGAAACGTTCCTCCAGAGCCTCCCAAAGCACTGTCTCCAAGGAGGCCTGCTCTTACGCTACGTGCATTCCTCCATCACCAGTTAAATACAAATAACTTAATCTAATTAGCATAAAAGTATGGATCACTGGTGAGCCTAAGTATCTGCAGCACTGAGCGGGGCTGTTCTCACTACATATTAGCTGCAGGTCAACAGCACAAATCCACTCTTTATCCCCCCCACGCTCAAGGACCTTTTTGGTCTCTGGGGCAGAATTAGTTTCTACAACTGTACACTGTCTGGAACATGAATTTTTGTTCTATTTGTGAGGCTTTTGTATTATTATTGTTATATTTTTGACTCCTTTGGTGTTTGGGCAAGCAAAGAAACTGCCCAGTATCCGCTAGAAGTGACAGTGATACCAATTGCTCGTATTCATGAGAAACAAAAGCAATAAACAGAAATAGCATAACAATAGATTATATATGCTCCTAACTTGTCAGACACAATGAACATTCAAGCCGTCTTTCAGCATGGCTGAGGGAATCTTTCAGAGCTTTTATTTTCCATGCAGAAACTGTAATTATTTTCATAGTTTATAATTTCAGTGAATATTGGAAATAGTGTAATAACTAAGAGGAACCTATCAATATCTCAAGTCTTCCCTCAATGCAAACAACAAAGAAACTAAAAAAAAAAAAAGAAATACTTTTTTCTTTACAAGAGTTTTAATTCAAATCATGATAATGACCAACTTTGTGATTGAGCAAGCACATTTCAAACCTCGTAAAATAATGCATTACAGTAGCCCACAGCAAAATGACTCCTCATCACCACCTAGTGACAAAGTTTCCAAGCACAGAAATTGTTCAACAACCACCACCAGAATGGGCATCACAGCTATGCACGTACAACCGCCACTACCGTCTACCTACAACTGAACAAGGCAAGCTGAAATAAATTATTCAAACTGTTTCATTAACTCATGAGATAAGAGTATAGAGTGGTTTAATTGTACCTATATTAGGTGGGAACTTTTTAATATTTTATAAAATATTATTTTTAAGGTGCAATTAGTTAATCTTACATTGCCCAAAAGCTACCTCTGCCTTTGAGAAAACAGTTGTGCTGATAAAACCCTGCCAAACAACTGGACTTTATACGCAGCCTCCTTGCACATGCACACAGATTATTTTCCTGACAAAAAATTGATCAAACAACTCTTGAAATGAGAGGAGAGATCCTTAAATCAAAGTGAAGAAAGGGATGTGTGCGCACTGTCTCAGGAAGCTGCGCTGATCTGCTCACAAAAATGAGGGCCGTAATATGGCTTTTTCAGACCTCGGGGAAACCTGTGTGAAGAACAATGGGAGAATTCTGCATCACTCTTACGAATTGAACTCGAGCACCCAGAACATCGCCGACACGGGGGCCCCTCTGAGCTGAAGCCCTGAGCTTGGCACGAGGGAGGTTTGACAAGCGAGGCAAAGCACTTGGACTCCTGCCTAAAAAGGAGTCTGGATGAACAGGAAGAAAAGGGGCCTTGAGCTGGGGGGTCTGCAGGCTCAGCCTCGTAGCTCAATGCCGGCGATGCCTTGGGCTACACTGGGCTACTTAACTTGCAGGGAGAAGCTAGAGCATTTGGTGGGAGGCAGCCACATCAGCCCACGTTGTTCATTAACCCGTATCCTTAATTGACATATGCTGTAGGTATATACTTTATTTCCAAGAGACTCAGCTGTGTCACAACCGACATTTCTATTTACAAATTCCCTCAGTGGCAGAGACTCCCTTAAGGAACTGAACAGAACTCCCAACTAGAGGAGCCAAAGGCAGGTGCCAGCAGCCAGCAGTCTAGTCCCCAAAGACCTACGCTGCGCCTGCGCCCCCATGCCTGCTGCGGGTTTAAGCAGCACATTGCAATTTCTGACAGAGCATGTGAGGAGCGTGGACACACGAGAGTCACAGCGCGCACGCACTTCCAAGCTGAAGCACAAGGTGCTTGCACTGTTGCTTTTTGGAAGAAAAAAGAAGGAAAAAAAGGAAAGAATGTTCAGTTCCGGTTTTAATGCTGGCTTGTCATTTGTGCTGCTAAGATGCACCAGGTTCTTCCTCGTTACCACATTTGGCCTTCCTCTATGAAGTCCCCAGCACTTGGTCTCCTCTGATACGTGAAACAGGTTAACCCCACTTGCATCTGTTCTCCATCCATGCCCTCAGCTGTCTGACAGGAATACATCTACGTGATGTGTGACCGATGGACTCTTATCTCTCACCAAGAAGCCAAGTCCATTCCCATCAGATCCTCTCACCTTCCTTGCTGACATCCTGTTTCTGGGCTGTTTGTTTTTATATCAGCTGCTATTTCAATTTAACAGGCAGCCTGCCAGAATAAAAATTACCTTTTTGCTTGATATAGAGAAGTCCAAGAATGACAGCACTGTGCCCATGAGGGAAATCAATTCCCTTCAGTCACTATGACACAAGACAACGCTGAAAAATGCATTCACAAGACGGAATTTCTGTAACCTTTTTAGAAGTCCTGGTGGCAGGAGTCAGGGAAAGACCAAGAAAGGCTGCACGTTTACAGGAAATTGGGGTGCGAGGTGAAAGCTCTAAGAAGCGAATCAGATGATCCGCATGAAGAGTCCGTCAGCGGTGGCAGAGTAAAGGCAAACGTCTACTGGGTGCACAGCGGAACATAACAGTAAACACCTTCCTTGGGTTTAAAATCTACTAATTTGGTACCTTTTCATTTCAAAGCTCCAAGCGTTCTATGGCCAAGGTTAAGCTTGTAGGAACCTGAGTCAGGACATTACTTCTAACTCCATTTCACCTATGGCTAAATTGAGCATGGAGAGAAAAAGACATTCCGCCTGTACCGGGGCATCACCTTGGAGAAGCGAGGAGAGTCTCTGACACACTCCTGTCGGGGGTAGGAAGCAGAAAACTGCGACAGATGGTAGCAAACAAGCTCACTGCTGTTCGGGAAGTTTTTGCCCATTCGTTATTCTTTGCCCACTAACAGTGGCGCAGCTCTGTTCAGCTTCTGTGGGTGCTCACCAGTGATTTGCAGGCCAGAGCTCCGCTCCCCAAGGATAATCTTTTTAAAAATTAGATCAGGCAGTGAGAAAGCCAGCCGCTCCTTATAATGAAACTAGAACATGCAGGAAGTAAAAACCACAAAACTGGAACAGAAAATTAAGTGCTTGTTAGAAACAGCTCGTACTGAACCCACAACTCAAGCGTGTACCCTGGAAATCTGGTCAGTAATGACACCAAGCAACACCACTCACACCCTTCATTTTCAAATAAATTATCTGCAATAACTTTGTGTAGGCCTTAGCAGAGGCAGATGACCAAAAGCCGGACGCTCTCCTGAAGGCAGGTTTTTGTGGCGTACTGACGGCCAAGGATTCGGTGCAGGCATCTCCCAAGTACCAAAGCACAGGAGAAGCGCGGCAGCGAACAACTGTGCTGTAACTCTTAGGGCAAGCACAGGGAAACCGTTACAACTCCCGATAATGATTTCCTTTCAAACAGCTAGCATGAGATGGCTGGTCAGCTCTATCACCTTTTGCAAGTGCAGCATGTATCTCCCCATTTGCAAAGGCAAACACGTACACTGAGTTTTCCTGTTTGTTGTTCGGGAAGATGCTGTTTTGACCCAGTCTAACCACAGCCAGTCCTGTTCTAGCAGGCACTTGAGGCCAGCCCTCCGAGCTCATTCAGGCGCATTGGGACAATGAGGTTTCATTTAAGAGGAGAAGCAATTACAGGTGGCCCTGAAAGGTGATTAGAGGAGAGTCAAACACGAGTGCGGGCACCCAAAACAACAAAACCAAGCTTTTCAACGTATTCTGCGACTGCGTATTTCTAGCGATGCTCGTGCTATTTGTTGCATAAAATTGCTAGCCCAAGTTGAGATGTCCTGCTCATGTTCATACACTCCCGTTACCCGGGCTTGCTAGTTGTACGTACTGCAGCAGTGTCATTGCACTGCAGCTGATCAAGAGCTGATCAAGTGTCAAGAGCCCTGCAGCTGCTGTATGAAGAACACGTGTCCACCAGCCCACAGCTGCTCAGTAACCAGGCCCGAGCGAAGCAGCACTCACAAAGGTGAGGGCCTAGACTTCAAAAGGAATTTTCTTCAAGAAATTAGAGGAGAAAAACTAAAAGGAACTAAGAGATTTAAGGAACAGCCAGTTAACAGTTCAGGTGCTACCAGGTCCCCAAAAGGTGGAAATTAATTTACAGCTATTCAAACCCAACTCAAACTATCAGGTCCCCATGGAGGTTTGAACTTCATTTGTCAAGAGAATCATCTCTGCTGTCGCCCTGTCTCCAGAGACCTTTAATAAACCCTCCCTTTCCCCTCACATCTCTGCTGTGCATTGTACATTTTCATGCCTTTGACCAGGCAGCAGGACCCATATAGTCACTTGTACTCGGTATTGACAAGGATGCTACTTCCATAACATCAGTCATCACCACACAGGGGAACAACTAAACCCTCTGCCTTTCACCAGGTAGAGATATTTAACATACTGTTACACCCTGCGGGGAACAGTTTCCAAGATACTCAGACTCCAGCACGTTAAGTCCTCTCAGCTCACCATGTCGGTACTGTTGACCCATGAGATTCGTTGCTGGTTATGAGGCTGCTGCGGCTGCTCACGACTGCGCAGTCTCACGGCTCAACACGAGCCTGGCCCAGGCTGAAGCAGCTACTTGAAATCAGCACGCAGGGACGGCTGTCAGCAAAGATGACTCCTTGCCAAGGGCTAAGACTTTATGTATTAAATAATTACGGCAAATAATTTCTCCAGTGTTGGTAAGGCTGATAGGATATGCTAAAAATGCAGGGTGCAAGACAAATTCTGGGAGAACACTGCGTGGTATTTCAGACCTGCCAATTCATGCACCATGCTGGTTTTGGGTGCAAATTATTCACATTTGCTCCAGATCGACACAGACTGGCCGGAGTACAAAAGTCTTTGAACAGGAACTGTAGCTCCTATGCTTCACTGAGAGACAGAGAACCTCAGATTTCTCAGAGAAGCTAGCAGGCTGCCTCTGGTCTGCAGGGGGAAATCTCACTCCTTCCCGTTACCCCACAACAAATTCTGGCACCCCCAAACCCACAGGCTGAAGTTGAAAGACAACAGATTTTCCCAGGAACACCTACTTGTTGAGCACCTGCTACAAAAACTGTTCTCCACTACTTTTTAACACAACTGGAGCAGCTGAATTTATCTTTTTTTGTAATTATTTATTATATTGTTTTAAAAAGAGTTTTTAAAACTTGAAAATTGTTGTACTTCTTTCATTATTCTGTTGTCCAAATCCAGTGTGTCAACTCCTGATTGCTAAGGAAGTTTTCAACACGGTGGGTGGGGCTGAGTAGGTCAAGTAAGTTACAGGTTTTAGCTCTCTTTCAGCAAGATGTATGAAGTCAAGAGCTGTGAGAAAAAGCTTGTTTAGGAAAACATTAAAGTCCTCCCCTTTGTTCCACTAATGGCATAGGCTGTTTGGGCTCATGCTTTCGCAAAGCAGTTTATAAGTCTGAGCGCTCCACACGATGCCTTGAAAGAGGCACAAAGTCCTCACAGATGTCTTTGCCGTCATGCTCTTAAGCCATAGACGGTCAGAAGTTTTAGCTTAAGAGCAGAACAGCCATGATCCCCCAATGTCAGCATCCCCTCTCAGGAAAGCTGACCTTCAGAAAAGCATATTCATTACTGGCTGGAAAGGTGCAGAGTTTCATGAAGCTCAACCTGTTTATATGCCTTGTCATTCTGGTCGTCTTCCTCCACCTACAAATTTATAGGTTTTAGATTCTGTATCTGTAGAAGTCACTTTGAAAATCCCTATATAGACAGTCCTGATGAATATTAAATAATATTTACGATGACTTCAGCATACAGACAGTAAGGTAAGAGTACGTTAACACTGTAAGCCATTCAGTATAAATTAAAGCTCCACGACTACTCCAAGAAGTTGGAACTGCAGCTATGAATTATTTAGGCCAAAGGCACCTTCCAGCTATTCTCAGCTGTTTGCTAGCAGCCTGTATGCTATACCTGAGATTTAGTACTCACCACTGTGTACAGTATTGCTGTATGCATCTGATATATTTTGTCTTTGTGCAATGAAGTGTAGCCACAGAAATTTTTTTTCCTGGGATAACCTGGACTTGAAGAATTTATACTGTACTGTACCTCAAACTTGTTAGAGAGACTCCTGCGTAGTCAAATTAAGCATCCTCTGCAAGTCCTACAGAGTCAGGCCAGTTTACTAATACTAACGGAAGTTAAAACTTTTTCCCACTAGAGTATTAAGTATAATTTCTTTGCAATACCAACCAGCACGTAAGCTTGAAGAACTAATCTATTTTAACAAAAATTCAATACTCTCTGCTGGAAAATGATGCGTGACAAACTCATTGAACCCATCCTAACAATAAAACAAAGCAAGCACCAGATTCCACAATGACAAATGCTGCATTAAAGTACGTATATGCTGTACGTTCTTACGCAAGGCTGGATGTGAGAATAAACACCCTCCGAAGCAACTGGAATGAAGCCACAATTGTGGACGTGTTCACTCTACAGGGGACTAAATATACCAACTTCGCCTGAAGTTCTAACATCTCCAGATAAAATTTTCCCTATTCCCTTCTCAGCATAATCCACAAAGTAACCCCCATCTGCTGCTCAGAATTTTAATTTAAACTTCATCAGAAGACAGCTATATGCGGTTATGTTTCCCTCTGAATTATTTAAATATCCCATCCCTTCCCTCTCCTTAAAGGTTAACAGTACCAAATGGGGAGTTGGTCTCTCATACCACGAGTACACCTTGCAAACATGTGAAGAGACTGGACACTGGGAAGATGCAGCTACCCAACCTCCCCCAAAGCAGTCTCCTTTAAAGCTTTTTTCTACAATGCACTTTTTTTTTTTAAATCAAGATGCTAAATAGCATCTGCTCTTTGCATGCATTCAGGCAGACAGCAAAAGGATTCCAAAAGCAGGTTCTTGGATTGAACAATTCATTATGGACTTTGCCAGGGCTAGAGACAGCAAATTAACTATACATCAGGTACTATGTAACGCGTTTCTGTGATTCTGAAGGCTCCTGAAAGCCAGAATAAATGCCTTTTTTTCTGTAGGCACTCTATCTTGCCTGCACAATCTTTCCAATAGTCCTTGCAAAGCTGGAGCTGAAAAGTAAAGCAATTACTAAGCAATCTGCATTACTGCTCTAGCTTCCAAACGCTATTTCCAGTTACCTCTTCATTATCCTAAACTTCTCCGAGGTAAGGAACAATAGCCAAAGCAGCAGCAAGTATGAGAAACACGTACCTGTGCTAGAACTAAGAAGTAAAGCAAACAACCAATGAACGAAAAGTTTTATAACTTTTCTCCACTAAGACATTCGCTGCTAGTCTCCAAGGTTCTTTGAACGCGATAATAAATTTTGTCAAGTAATTAATATGAGACCAGTAACCTTGCCTTTTGCAGGCTGTCATGAGCTCTGAAGCAGAAAGGAGTAATTGTTCAGTATCTGTGGGTAGCTGAAGGTTATTTTAATACCTGCGTACTTCTAGTTCACCATGAAAAATGACCCTCAAGTTTCCATAAAAAGCAGCTGTTCAATGTATATCATATTCGGGAACATTTAGACTACGTTGTAAATCTGTTCTTCCTATTAAACAGTAAGGCTATCTGCACAGATGTGTTGTGACTTATACAGACCACCATTTAAATTCATCCCTTCTCCCTCTCCCTGTTTAATATTTCCTTCTTTCTACATGCGTTACATTGCTTGCCAAAACTGAGAGAAGTAACAGGAATTAAAGCATCTTTGACAGTTAGCTCTCTCAAACTAGCTTCAATGAAGTATATTTACATTTCAATCAGTAGTGTTTTCCTAAAACATTCATGAGACTAGATAGCAAGACCAGGGAGGCTTGTTAATGATGAATATTCTGAAAGCGGGCTAAATTAATTATGATAGAAACATTCATCCGAATAAGCTCAGTAAGGTTTTGGGATTTTCTGTTAATAATAGCCAATGCCTAAGAATAATCCCTGGCGTTTCCAGCAATTAGAACAAATCGAGAAGTTACAGCGATAAACTTGCTGAAATGTAAACCCTTCTTTCATTCACAGCCTCAGTATGATGCAGTTTACAAAAGCATACAGATCTGCACTGAAGTTCTTAAAACAATCTTAAACATAGACAGACGTTATTTTAAGATTATCTTTATGTCATATTTACTTTCAGAGCTGCAATGAGAGCTATAATACTGTATTGACATATAAAGCACATTTCATTTCTCTAAAGAAAGCATCTTAAAGTTATCTGAGCTACTGTTCAGCTCCTCCGTTACTGAGACACTGCACATGCACGTACAGATTAAAGTATAACGCTCTGCAGCAAAAGGCTTGCAGAATCAAATATTTTCTATTTCTTAACATCCTACCTTCATAATTGCCTTCTAGGAGACCCAGATGCTCAAGTGCCTTCACAAATGCAACAATTATCACCAGTACAACAATCATTTCAAGTCCCTCCAAGTTCATCTTGAAAAATTATTCATGTAAAAGCATCTTTCTGAGGGAGCGCCCTGACTTCAGAGTTAGACTTTAATTAAAAAGCCCTCCTAGTCCAAAACATGCAACACAGGCAGATAAATACAATGCTAAAGAACTCCAGCATATTGCCACCATAAAACATTTCTATTGACAGCAAGATGAACAGAGGAATGTAAGGAAGTCAAATCTTACCATGTCTGCATCACTTGCCTGCATGGATACAGATGTTTCAGTCTCTAAGGCAACAGAATATACAGTAACCACTTTGTTTAGCATTTCCTCTCAGTCACAGCCAAAATTCACCAAATCTGTCTGATATCTACTTAAATCTGAGGCAGTTCTTTCAGCACTGAATTACAGGCTTAGAGAGATCCCATAATGTAACATACAGGAGAAGTCCAAACACATTCTTTGCTTGATACTGAAGTGAACTCAAGAAAACGCAAAGCAAAATTAATTTACAAAAGGACTTACTACTGTATTTCCATATCAAGTGGAATCCGTCTGTATTCAATTACGGATTGTTAGCAACATGTTTTAGTGCCTTCTTTTCCCCCCACCATGTACACATTTTACACCAAATACAGGACTCTAATGCAACAGTAGATATGGTAAGAAGAGACTTGTCAGAGACAAATCTGTTTCAAAGCTCGAGGGATGCGTGAGGAATACCGTGCCGTTCGCTGCTACCACCGATGTGCCTGGGTGCAGGTGGTGAACAAGTGACCTCGGCGTGGCCGAGCTGCTGATCTCAGGGCCGCTTCTGGACGAGGACGGGCCAGCAAAGTCACCAAGGCCACCGCGTGACCAGCGCCAGCTCTGTGGGCAACCTCCTGCTCAGCGCCAGGAAGCACCTCTCAAAGCCTTCATAAAAACTGGGACTGTTTCCAAGTCCTTGGACCTACGGATTGCGAACGAGTTTTCTGGAGGACCCTATTCTCACCTAAGCACCTTAATAACAGACTTGAATGCAGTCTTTCCAACTTATGCTCCCTCAACAGCCCGTACCTGTAGCCTGTTGCAGACAAGCACAGAATCGCAGCCACAAAACCCTTTGGAAAATCTGGCTGCTTCTTCCAGTGGCTTCTGCTTATTTGGCCTGCAATGGCTGCCACTTTCGTGTACAAGGTTACCTTCTGCCCCAATTGCTATTTTAACTCATCTGCGGATAATCTGACTATGAAAGCAAGCTAGTTAAAATAAAAAAGTGTCTAAATTTAGATTAATAGCGATTACTACCGTATTGTATTCATCTGAATGACTGAAATCTGACAAACTATTTTCAGTTATTGAATGCTAGTCATTTGTGCGCGCCCATCTTTTACTGATGTCTTCAGTGCATATCTCCCAGGGCACTCTTGTAATAAGTTACGGTGTTGCTATACATGGCAGAATCAGTCCCAGAGGCTCTTTAGGAAGTTGATAAACGTTCCTCTTAGTCCATTCCCCACTGCTTTGCTGTGCTGCAGGGAAGAATGGTGAGTTGTTCCTTTGTGAAAGGCCTGAGCAGAGTTCTGCTTCCCATGTGAGTATTCCAATGCATTAATATTTTACAGATATTCCTTCATTATCAATATGTTTAACATTGTCAGCAACTACTGCTTTTCTCAGGCATCCCCATTCAAAATTAAGTCATATTTTTCTCTTCAGTATCAAATTTCACTGGAGGATCTTACAGCTCCCCTTACCAAATTTCTCCCTGAGCCTAGACAGCCCTGCAGGGAGGTTAAGAAGTTACTGAAGTATCAGATCCAATTTCCATGGACAAGAAACCACCTTTGAGCCAGCCCACACATAAGGTGTGACAGTGTAGAACAGTGGTTTCGCACAGAAAGCTAAAAGAAGAATAAGCTACTCAAAGGAAATGGACCAGGGTGGAGGGTAAAAAGAATAAAACGACTTAAGCTTAATTTTAGCTAAGTTTGGGGAGGATCTCTCACAGTCCAGTTCACCTGCTCCGACGCTCTGGTTTGCTGCCGCTGTCAGCTCAGCCGCCAACATAACCAATCAACGAGTGTTCGACTGCCGCTTCTCGTCAAAAAATTCATTTTGTAGAAAATACGAAGCCCCAACAGAAACGGATCTTTTTGACAAAAGCTGCAATCCCAAAGCAGCCCAGCTGTTCAACGCACGAATTTGAGGCAACCGCTCTCCCTCCCTGTCTGGGTTCAAGCGTCCAAGTCCAAACTCTGCTTTCCCCAGAACAGCGCAGGGAATCGCCGCTGGGGCGCCCACAGCTTGCTGGGGCTCGTCCTTCCTCCGCGCCAGGGCTCCAGCCTCTCCCGCCCCCAAAAGCTCAGCGAAGGGACTTCCACGGACTCTTCCTTCCTACTGTGAAACTTTCAGTACTGAATTACTGGTTATTCTGGGGAATATGCCTTCCCACTCCATTTCAACGGAAGCTATATGAGATGTTTCTTCTTTTTCCAGATACTGAGCAGTTTTGAAACCTCAGCGTTGTTCCCAGTTGTTTTCTGGCCAGCCCAAGCCACCAGTAATAGTCTCTTGGGGGCAAAGAAGAGGAACCTACTCCCATTTGCTACCATGAAAACTTACTTAGCTTGGAAGAGCTGACAGAACAAAGCAGCAAGCTGTGCTTTTCATACTATACATACACACCTCACAGCACAACAAACTCCCCATATAATTTTCTTTCCTTTTTTTTTTTTTTTTTTTTTTTGTCTCAGGAATTCACTATGAAAGAAAACACTCCGGTCAACTGAGAAACACAGGAGAGCGCACAGGAGAGCGCCCTAGGAGGAAAGTACCTGCTCAGTGCTCATTGCAGCACCTAATTCCCTATCGTGCCTCTGATGAACTCTGTTTATCAGCAAAATATGCAGGCATAATCCAATATTCTAGGAGCTCATTATGTATGATGCTAGCCCTAAGTAACTGCTTAATTAGCATGTACTTTGCAGATAGTTTTCACAGCGCAAGATACAAATAAAGGTGCATGAAGGATGGGACAAAAAGGAGGAGAGACAGAAAGAGAAGAGAGAGATGGTTAAAACAAATTGCAAAAGCTTCTCTCTAGCCAGACTTTCTTGGAAAGTCTTGCATTCAGTGCTCTGATATTGGAAAACATCTGAACCGATGCAGAACCGGGGATCCAGAGAGCTTTGACATTTAAAACGATGGGTGCAAGGCTGGGGGCAGAACAGGTGAGCGGATGCTGCCTGAGATGCAAGAGACTGAGGCTAGGGATAGCTGCTGCTAGTGCGAGTGTCCCGCAAGGCCTGTCGGGGTGGCAGTCAGAGAAACAGCACCTTTCAGCTGCCAGCGAATAAGGAGAGGACCGTAAGCTACCTCTCACATGCACCACTCCGCAGGAATGGGCACAGCACCCAGGAGGGCACCACGGCAGTACCTGCTTGGTTAGTTCATTTCTCCTGTGCAACTACCCTTAAGGGCACATCCAAGATCGCACCCCACTGGGCCAGTTCACAGTCCTGCTAAGTCACTCCTCTCACTTCCATCTGTCATTCCTCTTCCTGCACACACCTTTTTTTCCCTTTTTCTTTTTTAAAAACTACAAAACTGGGCCAAAGAGAAGGGATGACTTGCTCAGCCTCGCAGTAGCCCTGTGGCTGGGACTGAGAGCAAAGCCCCCGAGATGGCCCTGCTTTGATCCCAAGACCTACCTGTCCTCATGGCCTCAGATTTACGTCTGCACGCAGCCAAAAAAGAGGCAGATCACTACAGAAAGCCCCCGCAGCGATCATGGGGGACCCATCCAAGGGCGGTAGCAGCAGAAGCAGAACCGCAGGCTCCTGCCCCACTTCCTCACTTCCCCTGCCCCTCACTGCAAGCAGGGGATAGAGAAGCGAATGGTACCAGCTACAAACCGAGAGTCTCTCGTATTACGCAGTTACACGGCTAATTCAGGACAGGGATTCCCAAGCTACCCCATATGCCTCTGCTTTGCAGCTCTAACATTGCTTAGCTCCTCCAGACAGTAACCAGCCTCGCAGCAGAGTCTTGTTGCGGCAGGTGCTGGCTGATCCATCAGTTTATTAATAGTATGATCACAGTATAAATATTTCATTCTGTGGTATGTGTAGGAGGCTTCATTATGCCTCAGTATCTTTGCACGCAGATCTTCTTTTAATACAGCTCTGTTAAACTTACGGCAAATGTGCCAGTTCCAGCCTTTTCAATATTTCCTTTAATGCTTCCACTATTTTCTCAAACGCTAATAATGTTAAGTTCCAGGCCAATTTATTCAGTGAATAAGATCCACATCCAATAATATAATTTCCTTTTTAAAGCAGTCATACAAAAAGAGGCAGTGAGAATTTAATGCAAATGTGAATTAAGCCTTGGAAGAAGAGAGTTGCCATTTTTCTTCTTTATATGCTGTATAATGAAACAGTAGGGTACTATCGGTTAGGCAGCCAGGGCAACATCTTCCCCCTTCGCCATTTCACAGATAAACTTTGCCGCTCTAATTTTTTTTTTTTTTTAAAGATTCCTAACCATGTCCTTAAAATAGACGCTATCAGCAGTGTTTATTATTCTAACCCAGGAACAATGAATGCTGAATGATACTTTTTACACAAGCAACTGCCACGTTTCTGTTTGCTACTCCAGCCTAGAAAAGACAGCGCTAAGCGCTTGCCAAGCCTGTTGCAGTCTTCACAGCCCCCAGTGTCCGCAAAGCGGCTCAGACCGTTCCTCTTCATTTTTACCCTTCGGATTGCAGAAGCTCTGTAGGGCTTTCTCACTTGAAATAAATGTTAAAATATTAAATAAAGACATCTCAGGTAGAGAAGAAATTCCAGCTTGGCTCAGTAAACAAATGGCTCTTTGATTACGGTTCAGTGATACCAGTGATCTGCGGAGCAACTACAGGGCTCACGTTTGCTTCCAAAATAATAGTTAACGTCACTACTCAAGCTTCTAGTTACAGCACGGTCCATTTTTTAAAGAGGCTGCTTAAAGCCGACTCAGAAGCAAAAGCCACCGCTCCCCATGCACGCCTGCTGAACGCTTGCACCGGCAGCAAGGGAGCGCAACATCAGCTGTGATCACACTGGCATGCGGATCCAGCGCGGGGCAAGGCGCTGAGCGGCGGCAGCCGCAACAGCACCAGGGATGCCGGTTTCGTGAACGTTTCCAAGGGTCCCCACTGCGTCTCACGCCCAGGCTACGGGGGAGAGCCTGCTGCACAAAGCGATGCAGCTACCTGGCTACGGCAGAGCCAGGAGCAGGAGACGGGGCTCTCAAGCCCCTTCAGCGCCCTGCTAGCTGTACGAGGCTGCTCTGCACTCGCAGATTTAGCGAGGAGGATGGGTGACACTGGGCCTGGCAAGCAAGCAGCTGAACCTACTGCATTAAAATGAATTAGTGTGTAAAGGTGAACTTAATGCTTCCTCAGATAAAAACCTGTTGTGGTTTCAGATGAAGCATGAAATTGGGGTTAAGAAAGGCAGCTGCTACAGGTTTGCATAGCTGCCAAGCACACGGGCTGTTTGCAAAGCGCTGTTAGATTCTCATTTCCTTTTCGAGGTATTATTCATATCGGACACATCTGTAGTGATGAGGCTTTAGAAAAGGCTCACTTTCCCCTGGCTGAATGACAAAGGAGAGCGCTTCCCAACACCCAGCCTCGCAAACACCTCCATTATCTTTTCCCTGCTAAAAAAAGAAAGGAGATGGAGCGGTAAGGGTAGGAGGAAAAACACAGGGTTCACAGCAGAGCAGGGAAAAAATAAAGGAAGTTTTAGAATTTAGGTGAAATTTTAGTTTGAAGAACAGGTCCTCAGAGCCATCTTCCCAGCTGAGGACAAGGCTTAGTGAAAGGCTCTGCCAGCAGGAAAACCTGCAGTACCTGACACATCGGAGAAGTCAAAATCCTGTCCTGCGTACGCTGCACAACGCTACCCTGACCCCCGGGAGAGATCAAATCTGTTACTCTTGTTACACAAATAGCGTGCCAAAATCTGTGGGAAGGAAACAAGTCCCTTCAGTGAAGGAACTGGACTAGGAAAGCAGAAGAGGAGATATGCAACTCAGTTTTCTTGGCTTCACTAAATTTTAGGCCATTTTAAAAGTCTGAAAGTGACTACTGTCATAACCGTCCTGAACGTGCAACAGGAACTTGTTAGGGGACAGACGGGGTGAACCAGGAGCTTCCGTCCAAACAGCAATGAGCCAAGCCTGCTGCAACAAGCAGCGCGCCCTACCCAGGAAAGGGAGGGTTTTCCCTTCTTACGCTGCCGTTCCAATTTGCGATTATTTGAGGAAAGAAAAACAGATACCGGAGCCCATTTCAAGAAGATTTGTTGAAGCAAAAAAAAAAAAAAAACACACAGTGTCTTAGCACAACTTACAGATGTGCCGAAGAATCAGGATCTATATTTAATCTTTAACTTCAACATGTAAAGCTTTCACCTGCCTGCCCTTGCTTTAGCAAATGACCAACCCGGCAGTTAAATCCAATCCTTGGACCTCAGCTGCGCTGTGCAGCGGCTGCGTGACCACTGAAGCAATATACCAGTTGATATCTTTTGGGACATTGCCACATTCTCATTCCACGGAAGAATTACAGCTAGGATGTGATGCTTGACCAGCAACTATTGCCATTAGCTTTTAAAAATGCTTGGCAGCATTAGTAAACCAGTTGCCTTCACTTTCTGAATCCTAGAGCATAACACGAAAAAACCCTCAAAAACTTGGTCATGTTCAAAAGGAAAAAAATGAGAGCTATACTTCAAAACAAAGTACTTTACATATGACAGAAGAGTTTATTCCAGCAAAAAGCTTCTTTCAAACTAACAGAGTAGCTGTCTTATCACATAAAGACATGAGTTCATTCTGGTCATCGGCCATGTTTACTTATCTTTTCAGCCATGGCTTTAAACCCTGCGCATCACCTTGGTGAACCTACTTGTCGGCCGTTTTCAGGTCTGCAGCCCCTGGGGAAGTGACAGCAAACAGTACCTGCAAGCTCTGCCCACTACATGACAACTTCTCCTGGCCTCCCTGTCCGGAAGCGACTGGCACTGGCGCAGGGGAGGAAGAGCTCCTTCCCTCCAAAACCATCCCTGCTGAGCAGATCTTGGTCATGTGAGGGACGCCACTTCTACTTAGATCTCCAGTTACTTTCCACGTTCTCCTCCATTCCCAGGAGGAATGCCTACCCCAGATACAGGCCTCTGTTCACACTTACCCCATCTAAAGGGTTGATGAGACTCAAGGTTACGTTTATGATGTCGCCATGAAGAGAAGTGGAATGAGGGCTTGAACCTAAGGCTCTCAGGTTAAAAATGCAGCCCAAGTATTGCATATAAACACCTTCAAAGACAGAGATATCCTGGAGTATCATGGGTTTTTTGCATGGAGGACCGTGCTTACTTTAGAGTCATATCCAACTCTCTATACATCATTTAGAAAGCTTTGGAACTACAAGAGTGCATTTAAAAGCCTTTTCTACACGACACTGACTCACTAGGTACCTGCAGGTGCTGGTGCTGTACATTCACAGGACGGAACCGACCCACCAACACTGCTATGAGCCAGTGAAAGCATTCTGCTATCACCTAATCAGCTGTTTTACTTCATATTCAACCCATATATAAAAATATATACCCAACCAGTATCTATATATTCAATCTAGAGCTTGGAAACAGACATAACTTCAACTTTCCCATTTGAGAAAACACTGCAAGAAACCAGCCCATGAAATAAAGCATTTCACAGCAATGTACAAAGTAATAGCTTTAGTTTCAAAAGCGCTCTCTTTCTAGGGCATAAAAACAAACAGGTCTAGAAGTGAAGATAGTTCTCCATTTACCCATGCCTGGGAGATATTGTTATTTAAATTGCACAAGTTCACGCTTCAAACAGCTAGGCTGAATTGTAATGCAAAAGAAACAACATCAAGCATTCAAAATTGCCTACAGGTAGATCTTGATGGAAGATTCCTCAAAGGTGATAATCAGTGGCTCAAAGCACTCTGGCTTTGATTCAAGTTTGTCCACCTCATGGCAGAGGTCCAAAGACTGCTGGAAGCAGTACAAAGTATCTGGAGGTCCTACCCTAGCCAAGAGCATCTGGGAAGACTAATGTGCCCAGTGAGACTGGCATGCTGGACACACCGGTGATGGGGAACTTAGTGATGGGATAAACCACTGAGATTATTTCAAATCTTCTAGGTCATTAGAAGTCTCACAAAAATATATTGGTTTTGGTGTAATTTTAAACTGGTACCAGAGGCAGGACTACAGAAATAGCCTTACAATTGCCAGCCTGGTTTTGCTTCCAGATCTACTACAAGTCCCTGGTGACTCAATGTCATCAGGGAATCCAAAACACCACTTCCTTTTAGAGGGAAAACTAATCACTGCTCTCTAAAATAGCAAGCTGATTTCATGGCAGACACAGTGCATTAAGAGCTGAAGAAAAGTTATCTATTAACAGAAGAAAATACTGTATTTGTTTTGAAGCAGCAGTTTGAGGGACATATCTCACAGTTGAAAGTAGCTTGTTACCACAGCTCAAAGCTGAGCATATGAGACACGAAGATGCAACATGCTGCTTGGCAAGTCGACTCTGCAGAAAGTTACCTAGTTTGTCTTACATATGGAGGAGCTCATTTCTCTTACAGCACTTCTTATTAGACTTGGTTACTAAGAAAGCCTTTTCTAAGTTAATCTGTGGTGACCTTCCACTTTCTCCCTTTCTCTTTTCAGAAAACATGAGCTGTAAATTGAGCTATGCAGAAGATATTAAAGCATGCCCTTTGCAGCTTGGCAGGTCACAGAAATTCACATCTCGGGCCCACAAGCTACACCGTAATTGCACCACCATGGCCCTGGGCAGTTTCCAACTGCTCAGAGCAAGGACCAAGTTGAGCTGCCGATCCTGTGCATTAGCGGGCACGACAAGATTGTGTCCACAAAGCTGCTAAAGATGAGCTATGGAGATAGATTAACAAAATATAACTTAGGAAAAGGTGGTAACTGTCCATTTATATTTAAAAGGGCATAAATATCAGCTGTTGCCGAGGTTTACAGGGCACGTCTAAAAATAATGGGATGAAGCAGAGCCAAAAGAAAGAGCAGGTCTGATCCTAATTTTCACATACAGGCAAAATTTCCACTTAGACCCACAGAAAATTCACTGATGGAGTGTTCTGTATCTGAGTTAATAAAGATTTCCTGAAGTATTTCTTGAAATCTCCATTCACTGGTGAAGGACATCAAAAATACATTTCACTGAGATCATTTCCCATCTGAGAACATTTTCAAAGAGGTGACTCATCTCTTCTTATCTTGTTCCAGTCTGTGCTATGCGCACTTTGAAACATGAAACTGCACAATGGAGATGTTCCCTCTCGTGCAGGTGCCTGAAGAGAAAACCAAAGAAATGAAAGACCCCATTCCATGCAATATATGTCAACACCCATCCTTACAGTGTGCGGGAAATCTGAGTATGTTGCTAAATCTTTTTTAATAAGGATTAGTGGATAATAATGGGGCCCATGAACACTGATGCCTATTTGCTACGAGCATCAAATTAAAATTTTGTACACGTTGCCAGCAACCATATTTTACACCTAGCAATTGGAAAAGTATAAGCTTAAATGTAATGTCCTCAACCTACTTAGCAACCAAGGAACAGCGGGTCTAACACTATAAGCACGTGTATTTTCTACTGTGGAAGTTATCTATCCCCATCTTTCTAGCTCACTTGATTACTTTTAGGCATTGACAAAATAGGTATCATTGGCATTGGCCATGTGCTTGCTCTAGAAGACCAACGCATTTTATTTGGAGATACCTTCAGAGCATGCTTTTAGTTTACAAAAGTGAGATATGAGTCTTGAAAACTTGCAAGAATGAGCTTTCTCTTGTTATCTCTATCTTGTCATCCAGTCAGAAACACAGAGAGATCTGTCTCTTTCTCAAAGCTTCCCAGTAACAGCAAAAAAGTGCCAGTGATAATATCTTAAAAGAAAGCTGAAATAGTACATTTTGCAGAAGACAGTGGGAGTGGACCATAGCTTGCCATGCCAGCTCCGATAAGGGGGAGCAGGGAGAAGAGAGACTATCCCTTTCCCAGACAGACTTGGCAACTCAGCTACGTTATTTTGGGAACCTGAAGGACTGGAAATAACTAAGATTTTCTGCACTGAATAGCCACTTACAATAACAATGCTTTTATTTTTCCTAAATGAGAGCTGTCAAATTTCCTAACAGCCAGAAGGCAAGTTACATTGTGACAGTTTAGAAGTTGACAGGGAATTGACTATATAGTTAAGGGCATGCGAGAGGCAAATCATTTCCGGTTTCCCCACTCTCACAGTCTACCTAGGGGTTATTCTAAATGAAAAGCTGGATTTACTGCTTGGAAGTAGCTCTCAGATATGAACACAGAGACATGAGGCATCACTGAGGTGCTCCTTGTCACGCACACAAGATCCTGAGGGGTTAGAACAGCTTCCTCTGTTACTAAAACGTATTTCTTCCCTGCAGCCCCCTGCTCTGCTACCTCCCTGGACCAGCTTGCACAGTTCAGCAGCAAGGCGCACTCCTGTCCTCTGCACGCCCAGAAAAGCGGGGGCACATCAGGACCCCAGGGATGCTGCAGGACCCTGCTGCCAGGCTCGCTTCAGCTGCACAGGGGAACGCTACCAAGCAAAACTATGGCTTCCTGCAACTCATTTATAACCCCAAAGTGGTCAATCTAAAGCCAACCAAAAGTATTTATTCAATTCAAAAATATACAACAACATAAGCAAGGTTTTTAAGGACAAAGGCGAAGGGGAAGGAAGGAAGGAGAGACAAAATGAATTTTCTCATCTCCAAGATCAAAATCAAAAGGCTTCAGAGAGCTGGCTAACTTCCAACCCCTTTTGTAAGCCAACAACACTCAGCTAGACACAGGAGAAGCCATCACCGGGATTCGCCAGTTTTGCTCTTATGCCACACAATTGTTTAGATTTTTCCTGGTGACACATTTGCCTTCAAGTTTCTCTGCTCCCTCATGGCTTAATTAATTTTTAGCTAATTCAGCAGAAAAATCCCACTTTCTCTTCTGAAAGCATCAGTTGGCCTCACCTCTTTAGAGGTGCTAATGTTTGTCTGGTAGGCCAAGTGCCATTTCCTGGTCTGATGAAACCGTTACCAAGCTGTTAATACTCACAGTGAAAAATAGTCTTGAATTTGGCAAAGTAAAGCTTAGTGCTTCCTATAAGGGTGCTTATATTTAATATACGTTACAAGTAGGCTTTCTTGAAGCACGTAGACAGGACAAACGCATCGGGCTCATTGACATTTCTCAGCTGAGATGAAACACGACAATAAAGAATCACTCTGAGGCAACTGACCCTCAGCTCCATCTTTGAGAGATACAGTGACAGACATCCAGAAGATCCAGAGGAACTACAAGGAATTAGGAAATCCTGCTGTGTCATCAAAGTGGAAATTTATTCACTTGTTAAATGGTTGTATGGCTCTAACAAATGAGAAAAGATGAAGTATCACAGACCTGTAAAGAAAAAAAGTATGAAGAGCCACAGACTGCCGTAAGAGGGAGATGGTTACGGCAAGAAACATGTTGCTGATGAGATACGTGAACGCACAAAACGCAATATGCTCCAGACACGAAACAGAAGAGCTGCAGCCTCTTTTAAAGTCCTTCTGCACAAGAAGAGCAGAGTTTAAACTGTAGCGTGAAGTTTCACAGCCAGGCTGCCTTGCAGCCACACTTTCCAGCCACAAGACACACCACTCTGCTTGGTGCAGAGCGTGTGCCTTGTCACCGTTACACATCTTCCCAACAGCAAAACATAGCATCGGTCGGAAGCAAAGCGGTGGTGATCCAAACGCTCAGAACAGCTCGAGTGGCAGGAGTGACAATGTTTTTCCATTTTTACAGCAAATAACATTATGACTGAACCGTAAAGCAGATGGACAGTAATCTGATAGTTTTCAAACAGCACAGATGCTTATCTGCTTGTTGCGAGGATTTGCCATTGCCTTGGCATGCCTGAGACAGCAACACAGGAAAACCTATTTTTTTCCTGAAGCACACTATTTTCTTCTTCTTACAAGAGTGATAATTCCAGACAGCGAAGGTGACAGAAGGAGATCTGAACTACAGGAACCTCACTGAAGATAAAACCAAGCTAGCTGATGAGCAAGTTCAACAAAATCAGAGACTACCTGATTTTCTATTACTAGGGGGAAATTTACTTTCTCTGTCAGAAAGAAGAGCTCTAGCACAAGATGTCTGGCCAAGCTGCATCCTTATTATGTCTCGAGAGGATGACAGAAAGCAGCACCAGAAGTGTAAGAGGCCAGCTTCCTCCTCCTCAAAGACTAGAACTGACGTTGTGAACTAAATGCGTGTTATCCTGACACAGGAAGCCTTTCTCTCCTCAGAGACGTTGGTGTAACACTAGTCTCCTTGTGCACGGGACTAAAGTTACCTAACAGATAAGCTATGCTTGTGAAGGGTGCAGATACTTCATTCTCCTCTGTTTTTCTTTTCCAAGTTTAACCTGAGAAGCTATAAAAGTTTAGACAAGGAATCATGGGCCCACGTGAGGTTTTGTTTTGAATCTAAACTATTTCAGACTTCACTTAGAAGTGAACAGGATTTTGTTACTTTCTCTACACCAAAAACCCCAGTCCTTAGTGCTTAACTCATGCACTGAACCTTATTTTCTTTCCTTTACTGAAACCGAATTATTGATTCAAAGAAAGATCAATGAAAACGTTGCGAGAAATACTCTAGCTGGAAATGTGACTTGGGGATAAACAACAGTCCGGTGGTACCTAATTCATTGCTTTCCTTTCCACCACTCAGCCAACCACGCACAGTTTACGATCCAAATAACCTCTTTTGTTTGCATATTGAAACTCCTCCTGTGGCATATTGAAATGTTCAGACATTTCTGATTATTCTTTGTGTTTGCTGCAGAAGGTAACTTCAGGTGCATCAGAAGCTAGAAAATGCAAAGTAAGTTTCCTCCCTGCTTTACAAATTCTTTCAACCCCAAACCACTCATTTATTTGTGGTTATTCTATTAACCACCAGCAGATAATATAGAAATAGATTCCACCAGGTACTAGTGCATGCCTTTAACTTCAAACGTAAGATATGCTTACACACGTGCCTAGCCAGTATGACGTATAGTAGATGCTGAATACTAAGCAGATGCTTTGGTATGTCATTTAATGGTGGCCATAGCTGATAATTGCATCCTACCATCAGCTTCGTGGAGCAACAGAGCTTGCTGTCCCCAGGCGGCATTGTTGACAGCCTGACCAGTCTGAGCCTACCACCCAGCGGGACAATCTGGGCTACGAGACAGAAAAACTCACCTTTCGCATAATGCAAAATGCTCCATCACTCAACCTAAATGCTTGTGTTTCACATTTAAAAACTGCCATTTATAAACGCTTAAAGCTGGCCAGGGCGCACATGCAGTATCACTCATTTCTTGCAATTTACTGTTAGCCCAGTCCAGAATACCAAACATTCCTGGATTTCTGAGGAATTAGGGCTTAAAGATCCATAATTTAGAGTACAGGACAATGCAGCTACTAGAAATCTCAGAAAAGATTCCTTAAATCTAAAGACTTTTTCAGACTATTTAGTATGACTTATATGCTTGCGAGTCTTTGCAGAATATTTAAGAGCTTGTTAGAAAGTAGAAATAAATCAACCTGCATTTCTAATCCACTGAGCTTCCTAACATTAAATAATACTGACTGCAATCTAACTACCTTGGTTTGAAGCCTTTGTACAACTCCTTTTTCCTAGGTGCATGATAGTTCAGACCTAAAGGGCCCGGAATTTTGTCCATTTTTTCCCCAGTTTCATCAGTTATCAAAAATATGACCCCTCCCCAAGACTTCTGCCTTACTCGTATATACCAGGAACTAGGACTACTGATCTCAGGAATAAACTCTTAAGATCCCTCACCCTAAATAACTGCTGTTTCCCAAGAACAGCCTTGGCACCCATGCTGTGCCGAGAGCTGGGTGAGTCGAAGCCCCGCTGCCCTCTCAGCCAAGTCCTTTGCGTTCAGTCAAGGAAGCAGCTCCCTTATTCACGCCTCCAAATCTCAGCACACCCAGCACGATGTGGCATTCCTCAGTTTTGGCATTTCCTTCCTTTTGGCCATTTTTCTCCTTCATGAGTTTGTTGTACCCAGCAGCACCGTTTCTCCTTGTCTCATTACGCCTTCACACTCAGCTTGTCAGAGCCATCAGTCCTAAGCTTTGCCTCAAACCCTGAGCACAGTCAGGGACACCAATCCTCTTCTATTGGTTTCTTTTGGCTTTTTCCTCTGCAAAGGAGGTCATGGCATTACCAAGGCTTCATCCTTAATATCTCTGTAACTGCCATATCTTCTCCTCTCCTCAGCGCTCACCAGATACGTCATTATCCTTTTTCCCAAGTCACACCTGGAAATCCCTTGCTCTCTCTCTTATCCCCCCATCCTCTGTTCTCCTCCCTCCTGTTCATCAGCATTTCCCCGTTTGTAGTAGTCTGACTCGGGACCCTCTCGCCACATATTTTAGCCTGCTGCTCATCATCTTTCCCAGATCACTCACTCCATCCAAATTCAGATGCACGAATGCGCTTGCCAAGACTCCCACACGATATATCTGTACGCCCTCAGTCCAGCTATACGGCACAGACGCGTGCACACGTCTGAGCTGCCAAGCCTAGCGCACAGTGACGGCAATGCTGGAGATGCCATCTGCTTCAGGAGCCCATCTCTTTTATGACCTGTGAAACCATGCAGACCCTTTGGCTCGAGGCTGACTGCTGGAGCCGCCTGCAGCCCCGCCAGCCGGGGTTTGGGCACTCGGTGCTCTCTGGGGGCGACGGGCAGGTAACAGCCATGGGGATGCCGAATGCCTCCAACCAGCCACCGGATGACATCTCGTCCCTGCCAGTCCCCATTTTCCAATGGTGGAAAAGGGCGAGGAGAGTCTCTATTGCGGACACCCGGATGTACCTTCCACTTTCCATCATCAACACAAACAATACAGAGAAGAAAGAAATTCAGGAAAAATTCTTACGTCAGGATTTTTTCTGACACAAGGGACACTTACGGGAAAAGGAACATTGAGAAATAATTTAAAACAGAGTGAAATAAAGTAAAACTCCAAAAAACAAACAGCCCTCCAGTTTTTCACTTCCATGGTCTGTTCAGTAACAAATTTATTCAAGTCATTTTGCTTCAAAGCACTAGACACCTCCTTCAGGTGGAAAGTCAGCTGGTTCCAAACAGCAGGGAGAGCAAGTTCTGTTTTCAGCTGCAATTCAGTAGCCGAAAAAGAGAGCAGCTCAGGCTTCCCTTGGGTTTTTACTGAAGTTGGTTTTGTTATATTCCACCTGAAGGTTACAGGCAAAACATTTGCCCGTGCCGAGCAATACCGAGCGCGGGTATCGGTATTGCTGTCCACCTCCTCCAGGAGGACAGGTCTCCAGGAGGTGACCAGCATTCTAAGGGCCAGGCCAGGCTGGCTGAGCCTGCTCAGAATACGTTTCAAGAACTGTTTTTCAGCACTTTGAACCATACTGGTGCTTTGAAGCCCGTGTCTGCCAGAGAACCCATAACAGGTAAAGCAGGAAGTTCTGGCTCTATGGCTAAAGCAGAGCCAACAGTACTGCCAGTTAAACACAGAAGTCATGTGTCATTTCATTCAAAATCAGAAGTTTGTATACATGAATATGGGCACAAATTAGTTCCCTAGCCCACAGATACTTGGAAAACATGGGGGAGGGAAGCAGTCAACACTTGCAGAAAACAGGACTATTGCAGTACCACTGCTGCTTTCTCTAAACTATGGCTAATGAATACCACTTGGGTTCTAGAGCTGCAGAATTGTATCCTTTTGATCTTACAAGCTTTATTTTTCTTAGCCTCCCAACCACATTAACAATTTCTTTTAAAAAAAAAAGTACCTAGCAAGCTCTACTGACCTACTGATATTAATAATTCCTTTTAGGTCAAATGAAATGTCTTGCAAAACCTAGACATGCCTGCATTGTACAACCCCTAACCAGACAGGCAAGACTTCAGTTGAAGATACCCTCTGCAAGGCTCCTTTGATAAACCCCAGGACCCCAGGCAAATATGTCTAAAAAATGCATTTAATAACATATTTTAAATGTGTTACAGCTCTGCACTCAATTCCTCCAATAACGGCACAAGGACTCCTAGCAAGCAGAATTCTCTTTATGAATCAACATAAAGGAATAAAACACAAACTAAAGGCTGCCGCAATAGTCCTCAGAGTGCAATACCACAATTGATCCTCAGAGCTCAGCCTACCAGGTGAACAGGAGGCAGACGCTTCCCGTATCAATTCCCTGGCATAGCGAGGAGTGCTGCATATACCTGCTGGCCAAGGCTCCTTGTTTCACCACCTACCAAGGTCTAAATCAACAGCGCTGCTGTCTGCAGACAGCACACAAACAAATTATTGCTGAAGATGACTGCCAATCCTCTGGAATTTCTTTCTCGGAAGGGGAGGAAAAAAACCTTTCTAAACCAACTCAGCTCTGTTTTTATTCTGTTTTTTTACGATTCATTTTATTTTGAGGAAAAATGTTTTCTGTGGGAATTATAGTTAACTGGAGCATAATAAAGTAATAATATTCTTCATATGAGGCTTACTGAAAAAGGTGCATTTTTGAAAACAAAATTCTGAAATCTGATAACATCCACCATAGTGCTGATTTCTGAGATACACTGGCTAAAATAATGGCTATATATAGACGGCATTGATGCAAAAGCATCAATTGCTGATTAACTCCTAAAACACTCAGCACTGTTTCTGCAGTCAATGGAAGGACCGTGCTGCATCCTACAACTTAAATATGATATTAATTCTGACTTCAGCAGATCTACAGAAGGTTTTTTTTTTTAATATTTCTTTAAATCTGAGCTTCTGCTCCAAAATATCACTTATAACCTAGACGACATCAGAGGTTTATTTTTAAGGCTTTATTTTTTATTTGTCAGTATTCTTATTCACATCTAATAACTTTTTATCTGCTTACTTCTAAAAAGCCTTGAAAGAGGCATTTATACATTTCAAACAGAAATGCTGAAGTACAAGCCTGCCTTTTACTGCAACGAGGCCTGACAGATGCTGCTTTCACAGCTAACCCCTCTTCCATTAATAGTTTGACAGCTCCTTAAAATATAAGCAGCATTACACAGCCTTATTACACTACAGCATATTTTTTCCATTGATAACGTGCAACACACCTGGTCTTAGGTAATGCTTACTGCTCTTGGAGGCAACGGATAAGTTGTTTAACGGATGTGGAGTCTGCTCCCTGAGCAGTGCTCTCCAAGCACCGGTTGGTGAGAGCAGCTGAGGAACATGGAGCCAGAGCACAGACGGGTACCTAAGGTATGAGTCCAGTACATTGCGTATGAAAAGGTACAGAAGTTTCCGCATGCCACAACAGAGCCAGTGGTGCACACGTGCATCAGAGGCTGGTCAGCCGGTGCAGAGGAAGATAATTTGCTAACCCAGGTTTTGGAAACCAAACAAATTTCAAAAGTCCAAAAATGAAAGTCACAATCAAAAGGCTCGAAAAGACTCAAAGCGTAACTCTTGCGATGAATCAGTTATACCATTCCAAGGGCAGGATGAAAGCTAAAGCACAAAGCTGGCACCCAGAAATAGGTCACAGTGAATTTGAGTGCATATTGAGGAGGCATGCCCAAGGGGATAGATGAGCAAGACCAAAATTGTAATCTTTCAAAAGATACAATTTAGCAGCTATTACAAAGAGATTGAGATCAGGTCATCTGGAGAGAGAGACACAACATGTGTGACTCTAGTACCATGTTTTGCTGCCACCTCAAATCACAGCTTCACTCCAGAAGTGAAGCACTCACTAGCATGGGTGAACATTCCCTTTTTATTTCATCCTCAAAATGGTGTGGGTGATGTAGCTGTAAAGAACATATGGCCCCTTTTCTTTGTTGATATGAAATACCCTAACATCAGTCAGCGGAAGCAGAAAGGAAAGGAAAAAAGTCAAGCGTAAAAAGTTCCTCGTCATTCATATATAATTTTGCTGGCTGATCTGAATAGTAAGTGAGACAAGATAAGCAAATGCATAAAATACAGTGGTGCAGAACTAATCGATGAATATGAGGATAGTGAGTAGCTTTTAAAAGCATCCTTATAAATCCATAAAAATCCTTATTTGGAAAGTAATTCGTTTTAAGCCTCACAACTGACTGCAAGTGACTGTCCACTGCGTACCATTTTCTGTATATTGACCATCAGTAACTGTCCTGTCAACCAGTATTAGAATAGAACTGATTTGAAGACATTACAGCCTGGGAACACAGAACTATTGTAAAAAGGCTTTTGTTACTGGTACATGAATAGGAATCAGAGATTAGGACATCGGAGTCCTTCATAGTATCAACTTCTAAAGAAGCCACAGGTCGATTTACCCAAATGACACTTCAAAAGAAAGCCAACACCAGAATTCGACGAGAGGTGAATTTAACTGTTTCTGGAGGTAATGGGAGGAGAAAAGAGAGGAAGAAGAATTCAAAGAAAATCATTTTCAACTCAGACGCGAGAAACATGACATCCATCTCAACGGAGCCTGCTCATTCCGATGCAAGGAAGCTTGCAAGGTTAAGAGGCTTTCTTGCTGCTAGCAGGAGTTGCCACACAGCACGGGTTAGGTAGGAAGCAAAGCATGCCAGTCAACAGCAGTATGCTACTGACATACAGCAATATTTGCCAGTTGATTAATCAAAGATAATCAGTTCTGAATGATCCAAAGTAAGCTTTTCAGCGTGTGACCTGTTAACTGGGCTCTATTCGAGTGGAGACGCTGGAATTTTTAGATCTGGGAATCTATCATAATTAGACAACCCATTTAAATGATCATTGAAAATAGCAGAAAAAGCTGTATGACCCTTTATAATATCAGTAACATGAATTTTTCATATTATCTCCACTCACTTTTTATTTAAGGATGAAGTGGAGAAATAGTAGCATAAATACTTCTCAATAATAAATATTTGTTATGTGGCATTCATGTCTGACATAACAGAAAGATCACACTATGTGTGCACAGCTCTATCAGTCTGCAATTCTGTTATCCATTCCAGTTCCACTTTTATTCACAGTATTACAGCTCAAAAATTAGGACAACACTCTGACCTTGTTAACAGGCTGAGACAGCTGGAAGAAGGCTTACTTTGTTCGCTTACATTCCCAAACTGCAGAGTTCAAACAGACCATTCCAGACTTACCTGCAAGAAAAGAGAATACAAATTTGGGGTTACCGCTTCAAACGTAACAGATTCAAAAATCTGTCACTTAGAACTGAAAATAAATAATGTATCCCTGAGAAATTTCACAGCGCTTAGAGTTAAAATAACTTTTTGCAGTATAATGAATTATTTATTGGACTGTACTTTTTTCCAGCCCTTAAATAATTAAGTTAGCCTTTTTTATCCTGATAATTTAATTATAAAAGGATCTGTTAACTTTCTTCTCCTCTCTTGATTCCTCCTACTACAAAGTACTGTTTTGTCTGTTCATGTAGTCTTGCTCCTTCCCCCTAGTTTTCTCTCCCCCTGCTGCTTCGCAGTGCAAGAGAGTATTTTAGCACTGCCTAAAACAAGGTGACTGGGTGCAAGGACCAGCAGATTAACAGAGATGTTTTGTTCACTACTAATTGAGCTTTCAAGCTGAAGAAAGGTAACGAGCCACCCGCCACTCAGCAAACCTCCAGTCCTAAGATGGAAGTGAAGGTTTCGATCACAAAACTATGGACTGGAGTCAGCTGAGCTCCTACAGCAATATCCTTGCGTCAGTCTCCCAGCAGTTTTCTTTACAGGAGGAGACTTGGGTGGAAAATGTTTTAGAGAAACATTTTCTGCTGCTCCAAAGCATAGTAAATTCATTAAGGGTGGTTTAATAAGCACCCCGAGCAGAGATTCTCTGCTGATGGGCAGCAGGCTGCCACTCCCAAGCAGAAGTGCTCCACGCAGCATATACCAACCAGGGGGGTTCACAGGTCTCCAGTAGAACTGGCTGCCCAACATGTCAACACGAGCTAGACCCCGACCCACAGTACGCTCCGTTGTAAATTGCAGGACTACATAACTACATAAAGTGGGATCAATGCGGGAGGTCTGCGCCCCCTTTGACGCTGCAGCACTAGGAGACGCCGTGGGTGTTCTCCAGGCCATGGGACATCGTGGCCACCAGGCAACTCCCACCCAGCAGCACCCGCCACTACATGCCCCTGGAGACACTGTTGCCTGTGTAACTTTTCCACAGCAAAATCTGACTGCAGAGACATTTTGCTAACCCCAGATGGACATTTTCCTACCATGTTTCTACCAGTGCACAGGACCTGACCATACTTGTCGTCCTCCTCGATGCTCACTGCATGGTCAGTCCCGAGTAATGAACAGAAGGAAAGCTTGGCCTGAGCCTCCTCCTCTTTTTTGGGTTTCTCCTTGAAGCATGTAGCACTGCCTCTTATCATTTGTCATTTAGCAAAGGAAGGAGGCAGCAAAGTGCAAACTCTTTGCTCACAGAACGTTTATCAACCACCTCAAGGCAAAATAAGGAGGCTGGCCAATTAAGGAGTACTTACAAATAATTAAAATAAAGCCTAAGTTGGGGGCTTTTGTTTTACTGCAGCGTTTGGCCCTGTTCCCTCTCAGGGCGGTGACAACAGTTGGCAGCCAGAAACGTGACTCCCGTGCCCACGGCACAGGGACACACACATGCTCTGGTTGCAGCTGGCGCAGAGCACGCCATCTCCCCACGGCAGATGGGCATGCCTGGGCTCCTTCCTCCTCCTCTCCTGCACGGGAAGAGACCACCGTTCTCCAGCTCAGGCTTAGTGCGGAGAGGCCGGGGCCCAGCACAGGTCTCTGCCCGGGGACAGGTGCGTTACCGCCGCGATCTGCCAGGAGCCACCATGCAGAGGACAGCGAGACAGGAGTGACAGGTAGTTTAAGAAACACTCCTCAGCTGCCACAGCTAAACATCTCCAGTTTTCGTGAAAACTGGTGTAAGATAATCATTTATTCGGGCTTTCTTGTACATTTATATGCCTGATCTACAACATTCAGAAAGCAGCAGTAACGATGCTTCCCCAAGGAAAGTCTGAAAAGGAGGATCTACTTCTGCTACAGCTGCTTTCCACACAGAATGGAAACATGCATTTCTGGGATCTCTATTCGCAGGACCCAGAGGCACGGTACACCCTAGGGACATGGGGAAAAAATATATTTCACATCACAGTGCTATGTCAGACTCCTCCATCACATAACTTACTGCAAAAAGCAAAGAGAGGAGGGGCAAGACAAACCTCCGGGAACCTTCACATTATATGGGATTTCCTTGTTGCACTGTAGCCAATAAAGCATTTCAAAAAGTTGGTCTAAACTTTTCACCTAAAGCGGACAATTTAAAGTTAAGGATCTTAGCCCGAATCATTTGCAAACCAAACACATGGGCATCCTCATTTTGCGTATACCTGAGCTGCTGAAGTTACTGGGCTAAAACATTTTCTACTTTTACTTTAATAACTTTGCAGAGAGCCTCCTAAAACCACATCTAGCTGGCTACAGAAAGGTTAGCTCAGCTAACACGACATGGCAATGAAATCATCTCTTATCAAGGATTTTTGGTCAAAAAATATAAGACTATGCTCTGAGTCTATGGAAATTTGAGCCGATCTGACCAATGTTGATATCCGGCTATATTCCCCCCCACCCCCCATTCTTCTGTTATGAAAGCAGCAAACAAATGCATCAAATAGTGGAAAAGATGGCTCACTGCTATGAGCACCCCCCCCCAAAAGGTAACCAGGTAGGAAAATCCAATTTAAGACTGCAAGGGATCTTATCACCACCTGGTGGCTTTGACATAATTTCTAAGACACAAAAGCAAAGATTCAATAGTCAGCCTTAACCTGGCATTACCATTTTCCCCAAATTGCATTTCAATCTTATTATAATGGAAGTACACAATTTAGCATTTAATCAAACACTGATAGTTAATGGCAGGTACCGAACTTAAAGTTTGAGAAGCTCAAAGACTTCTCAGTCTTTTGAACCGAAAAATTCAGTTGTCGCTTTCCTTGTGAAACCTACACTTCTCGCATACCGCTGAAGTTCCCAACCACTTCCCTTGTACTGTTTGTGGACTTGATTTAATCCTGGAAGATAACAGTATACTGCTGCCCTCTGCTGTCTCTATTTCACATAAACAGAAACCCTCCACTTCATACCCACATTCCTGTGGGACTGTCTTCCAGGAAGAAGAATAATGAATTCTGCATGAGGAAACAGAAAAATGGTGATATTGATGCAAGCACGGGTTTATCCCTATGGAGAATTCTCCTCTTTTCCTGGTGAATAAGCGATTCTACTTTGCGCTTTACTAGCTTCGCACATTAATGTTCAGATTTTCAAAGGGACCACTTGGGTGGACATACAACCACCTCATGTCTCTGTACACACGAACTCTGAGGTCTGCATGTGAAGTCTTTGGAAAACACGACACTCCTTCCTACAGTAATCTGCACTTGTGGCAATACACACACAACAGCAAATACACCTCAGTGCATTGTAGCAAACAAAACCAAGAGAGGTTTCTGGCGCTCGCGCGGGTGCTGCACCTCCTGCAGGAGGAGCAGAGGTTGCCCGCTGCAGCCCAACGCAAGGGTGGCATCAGCTGGCAGCGTCCAGCAGAGCCCCGCGAGAGGGGCACACTGCCAGCGCTCAGAGCTGGGCAGCAGCGGGCTCCACGCGGCACAAGCAGGTCGACGTCAGAGATGGGAACTTGGAAGCAAGAGGCAAGAAAGCAGCAGGCAGGAGCAGCCAGAGCCCAGCTCCTTTATTTCATTTTCCCTCCCCAAACTCCAGCTAAAGCAACCCCAGGTAACGGCAGAAAACAGTTAAAAGGCAGACAGCTCAACCCCAGTGTGGCTCCGGGTGCAGCTGAGCTGGAGTAGCCAAGACGCTCTGGCCTGCAGCCCAGGGACACGCTAGCTCCAGCCTTTAAGGCTTTTTTCATACCACAGCCTTGTCAGGCTCGAAGTCACGGTGTTTGCAACTTTCAAATTAAGTTAATTGCATGTTAACACATGCAAATACAGTCACAGGCATTCCATCTTTCTTGCATTATTGAATTCTTGCCCTTAAATTGTACAGTAACTACCCTTCAGGTGCTAAGAGCTTCAGAGAGCCTGTCCCAACCAAAGAAACTCTCTTGGGCCACGCTTGCAGCAGTGTAAGTCAGAGAGCCTCTTCCAGTGAGTATTGAAGGTAATGGAGAAAAATGGACTAGGGTAAAAGATGTGTGATGGAGTGTGCTATGAAATGTAAGAAACGTTGGTTTGACTCTTCTCTCATTGAGTACTGGATGTGTACTAGATCAGGCTGTGAGGAGGGAAGAGAAGAGCTCTCAAAAATGAGAATATAGGAAGACGACAAAGATAGGAAGGCCAGACTGAAAACAAAGAATATACCAAGTAAGAGCACCAGTGTGTCAACAGCTTCACTGTCTACAGAAGTCCTCCAAGGTTTTCACTCCTGGTCCTTTTTTGTCACAAATAGCACTGGAATGATATCCAAGTCAGGGCTATTAATATTTGTTGGTCCCATACTAATGAGTGTCCTAAACAGCATTCAAGCCGATATTAAGGGATAATACAAGGTTATGTGAGGTAATACAAGGTGCTTAACACCACAATTACCTGCAGACCAATTGCTGGAGAAGAAATAGACCACTGAACTAGAAGTTAAAGGATGCTACCGTATTATGGCACTCTGGCTGAAACCAGCTGCTGCAGATGTCTTGATCTTGCCTTCTTATAGAAGCAGAAAGCATATACTTAAAATCAGCAGGGACTCCCTAATAACTGCCAAAATTATAGCCCCTGCATTTCTTAATACTGCCTATTTGTAAAATTGCACCCTTAGCACTGCAACCTTCCTTCTGTTTTTACGTCTTTGTTTAAGAGTAACTCAAAAAACAAAGCACTTACTAAGGTACATACTTCTCCAGCCGAGCAGTGAAGGCCTATCTTCAAGGGACCAGGTCCCGTGTAACGGGCTTATTCTGGAAGTAGCACCTGGATATACACACGCTGCATTTCACAGCGGTCTTTAGCATGAAAGCAGGAAAGGCAAAAACTCCTCATTACTAGAAAGTTTGCTGTGCAGACTGTTAAGACATTTTCTTCCATGTACAAAGATAGCATGCATTTCCCTAAAGCGTTTGGAAAAAACTTAAAAAGATTTTTTTTTAAAAACAGCATAATCCCCCTCTTGGCAGATGCTTTCTTAAAAGCTTCTCTCCATTTATGATCAATTCAACAGCCCCTTGAAAGATATCATAACCCTGAAGCTAAAGCAACTTTACATTCTCAGGGTTGTTTTATGAAAAACTGTACCAATGTAAGAGACCGTTCAGAGTAAATTAACTCAACCTACCAAACATTCGCCAGTGGTGTGAACAGGTGCCAGAGCTCCACATCACGGAAACAGTAAATAGCTGATCGGCTGTAAACACACGAAATGCTTCGCCACTGCCTTTTTATTGCCACTTTCAATTTCTCTGCATTTCCAAGAAAACTTGTTATCCTGTGATCATTTCCTTTCACATCTCCTAAGGATACAGAACTGATACCTCAGATTTAGATACACATGGTAATGTGATATTTTAGCACCTGCTACATGTAAACTGTGTTCAGGCACAGCCACAAGAATTCAAGGGGAAGGGGTGTCTGCCGGCCTGCTATTTGCAGAGGGAAGCAGATCCCATGCGGAGGAGCAGATCCGTCTCAGCCACCCAGCATCTTGATGCTTTTGGGACATGGAGACCTAGCGATCTACAATCCATCTCTGACAGGTTTCCCTTGCAGTCCTCTTTAAGGGTCACGGCTGCATGATCAAGTTAATGATCGAGAGCTGCCATTTACCCTCTGACAGTCTGTTGTAAGCTAAGACTAAGGTACCAAGAGTCACCCCCAACTAAGCCTAATTTTTATGCAAGCACTGCAGAGCAGCTTTTTCCTTGCCCTGACTCCTTTAGAATTAACTATGCCCAATTTGAAGGTAATCAGGCATATTTTGTCCTTTATGGCTGACCTCTAACACAACCCACGAGTTAAACATCTTTAATTTTAGGAGCCCTCTCCGGGCAACAGGAATGGAGAAAAAAACCAAACTCCTGGAACCTAGATTCAAAGGGCACAGATAGGGTCACGAACATCCAGTTCTTAGTATTATCAACAGTCCATTGCATCAAAGACAAATTGTCTTAGCACAGACACTACAGGATGGTTTATATCCCATGCAGTTAATCCCATTTAGAAAAGCATTCAGGAATATGGGTATTCCCTCTCTATCCAAGGGGTTAAGGATAGACTTAGTTTTCTAGCCAATAGGCCTTAGGCATGTGCCTAATTACTGATTTGATAAAGGTCTGGGGATATCACAGCGATGGATACTGTAAACAAACAAATGAAAAACCCAAGTGAAAGCGAAATCTGAAAAGTGAGTGGATAAATGGATGAGTTTCACCCCTTGCAACTTCTAGATCGGCATGTTTTGCAGACCACCCACAAGTTAACACATTTCAAACAAAGCCACACAGCTCACAGTTTTGTGGCACTGAAGGCCTTAGGGTTGCTTTTCTTCAACTAATCCAACACACAATCCAAGTCTTTTCATTATCAGCCAATAATTTACAACCAGGAAAGAAACAAATAATTGGAGGTTGCATTCCTGGAAAAATTTTCTTCTCATCCTAAACTCCAAGAAAACTTCTCATCATACTCAGATGGCAGACGGGGGTAAAGGAGGGGGGCCTGCACCTAAGGAAGTTCCCTACAAGCCTTCTGAAAAATCCCTGTTCTTCAGGGGTGCCTCTGACAGCATTTCTGTAACAACATCTCTAACATAACATTACGAAACTTTTCCATAAAGCAGGCAGACGTGTCTAGGGAGCTCCAGGGATGGAGTCCTGCACCGCTTTGGCTGTACCGAAGAACAGATAGCAAGGCCAAAGCTAAAACCTCTGCTTTTTTCTATTTGTTCCTCTGGCCCTTCTTTCACAGCACGTTATCTGGCAAAAACTGCTTCCGCAGAGGACCTAAGCAATATGACTATTAGAGATGTGACAAAAAGTTAAAGTTTCATTTCGTCTAATTCTTCTCAAGCATTACTTTTGCCAAGAGGCCCCGGAGGGGACTCCAGTTACAGAGACTGGGAGTGAAAACTATTTAACTGACAATTTTCATGTTGTTTTTAAAAAGCCTTTTTGATAAGGAACATGGTGGGGGGGGGGAGGAAGGAAAGGAGAGGGGAGAACAAAACACCCTTTCGTGCAGCACACTCGACGGAGCGATGGCCGCGCTGCGCGGAGACTAGGCGGTCTTCCTTGGAGTACATCGCTCCCTTGATTTTTGTAGGGCTGTCAGAAAAGGCTTCATAAGCAGCCTGAGATTTCTTACCACGATGTCCTTATTTCCTGTGTTATCGCAGGCAGCTGGCGCGGCAGCTGATAATCTTAACAGACCGAGAGAAACGTTTCTGTAAAAAGACTCATGGGAACTAGCTTATCTCCAGTGAATTCGTTTCCACTTCCAGTTTGCTATAATCTCAAAGGCCGGCCTCGCTTCACGCTCCCGCGCGGCTCAGACAATGGGAAAAGCGTTCTGGGACAATAGCATCAAAATGAGAAAAAGTATTAAACCTCCTCGCCGATGTTTAACGCTCAAGAGTTTGGGGGGGGGGGGGGGGGGAAGCACAGGTTAAAGCTACCGCGTAGCAGCTAAACCGTTCCCCAGCTTTCCAGGGTTTGTTACAAGCTCACTTTGGTCAGGGTGCTCGGTGATGTACGGCGGACGCGATGCTGGACCACGGCCCGGGGCCGTGCCGGTGTTTCTGCGACCTGACACCCCTAGACAGCGTAGGGACCCTCTTGTTGCAGTCACCCGTGAATCCTGCGGCTTCTGCACCCCCGACACCAGCGAGGCAGAGCCCCAGCCAGCAGCAACGGCGCTTGCTTTTATTTGCAAGCCTTAACATAACCGACAAGGTTGTGGGGTGGGGGGAACTCAGGTTCTTATCTTAGAAACCCCCCAGCCTTATTTCCCTGCCAGAGTGGTACACGGAAAGCCAGGACAGCACCAGGAAACGGGAAAGGCCTGAGCATGCTCAAGCCTAGCTTTGCTCCCCAGAGACTTTAGAAACCTGCTCAGCAGAAAGTAGCTTCAGCTGCAGGACTGCAAACGCCCGCGCACCTGGCCGGGCTGTGCCCGGGAGCATGGCCAAGGGCACGTCCCTCTCGGAAAGCCCACGGGACAGTTCAACAGCAAACGTTGCAAAAAAGCAAAACCCAAGCCCTCTGAGGGTACCTCGGCAGTGAGGGCGATGCATTTTTGTCTGAACTATTAACAGCTGCAGTTTTTCCCCTTCCCCCACAAGGGGAAGGAAAGCGGCCTGACGCGGATGCACGCCACAGCTCGTTTCCACCGAAGCTCAGGGAAGTTAAGAGCAACTGAAACCCGGCCGTAACTGAAAACGTCACCAGAAACGTAAAAGCATTACCACCACATGTGTAACTACCGGTTTCTTCATACGCCTGACAGGGCATGGCTCCAACCCCCGCCGAGTGGTGACATCTCGGGGATGCCCTCTCGCCCCCTTTTCCAGTCCTCTCTCACTTTCTGCCTCCTCCCCTTCTCCTCCTGCTTTTAGTCTTCCCTCTCAGCTTCTTTAGGCGGAGCCCGGAGGACAAGCCTGCGCTCCGGCGATGCCCGAGGGGAGAAACGGGTGCGCGGGGTGGCCCCTTCTTCCCACTATGGACACGGCCGGGCTGAAACCCGGCTGAACACTAGATGGCAACCAGAAACTTCCTCACGGGCTGCTTCTCCTCCGGGCGGACACGGCGCTGAACACCTCGCCGAACGGACGCGGCTGCCGCCGGCGCTTAGCACGGGCCCGGCCGTGTCCGGGGGCGGCCGGCAGCCACACGGCCTGAAGCAGCGCGGGGGCCTTCTAGATGAGAGGCCCGCACAGAGGAAAGCGAACGAGTCAGAAAGCGTCCCCCGAAACAGCTGCCGGGGTGACGGCGGGTGGGCAACATCTGGGAAACTTCAGGAGAGGCTGCTCCCGCTCAGACGAGGGGACGCCGCTGCGCCAGCCAGACATGCACGCTCGCTGCCATCTAGGGAGATGGGAACAAGAGGAAAAGGAGGGAAATCATCATCCAAGTTTGAATTACACGACGACAGAGAGCAGCCGCACCGGCTGAGCGAGCTTTAGGAGGCCGCGTCTGGCGCTGCGGAGAAGGGCAGAGGTCCGCGCTCCGAACGCGCAGGGCAAAGCGGGCAGCAGCAGCGCCGAGTCTCGGGACAAAGCGCCTGGACCTACTCGCAGGTGGAGCAAATAGGTGTCTGATGATGACTAGAAAAGTGTTCACTGTATTTTCCGCTTAATTGCAGGCCAGAATGCCTTAAGAGGGACCGAACTGTGCCTGCCACCTTGGAGTCCTTTTCCAGCAAAAGATCTCACTGCTAACTGCGAGCGCTGCATTTTGAGCAGAAAAGTGGATGAAGAAATACTGGTTTCCTGTTAAGCATCTCTCAGTACACCAGAGCACAGCTGGGTGCCACCGTCACGCAGGCGGCAAGCCAAAGCGCAAGGCTCGCCGGGCTGTGCAGCGCTCCGGGCTGCACCAGGACAGCGGGCACAACTGGAACGTGCGTCACAAAAACATGCCTTCTGCGAGCCTGCCCGTTATTTCAGCAAAGAGGAATATGAAGCAATGGTTTCTGCAGTTTCAGGTGTCAAGCGGGAAGCCCTTTGAGGATTAGCACCGTGCACCTGCACCAGCCCCACGTGGTGGCACCTGGGGGGGTGACATCTGTGCAGAGCTCTTTGCTGTCAGGCCAGCGTCAGCTCTGCACAGAGTGAAGGCTCCAGCTGCGACAGGCTAAATCTGCCCCTCTTGCTGTCAGCATAGAGGTGAGAAATGTCAGTAAGAGATCTGAGCAGTGCTGGATGCTCTTCAGGCCCTTATGCTGACAGAGTCTATGTGCTCACAGTGAATAGCCATAGCGCTGCTGTGGAAGGTCAGGGGATTTTAAATGGATCAACAGCAGTGAAAAGCTACTGAAGTATATTTGCATATATATTTCCACATTTCACAGTGGATGAGGATTAAGAACCAAACTGGCACCAGCAGAATCAGCAGAGAAAACTCCAGAACACAAAAACCTTGCAGCTCTGAGGCACACTATAAATGTTTTTGATGAATAAAAATGGGGTCCAAGGCAAAAACCCAGAACTACATGCTCTAGAAACTAGAATCCAAACGCAGACCCTGATTTTATTCTTAACCATCACCTCTTTCTTTAACCTGGACATAACTGAGATGCAATGCCCCCTCTCCAAGCCACTCAGCTCCAACACTGAAAATCCAAATTTGCTTCTCTGCTCTGCAAAGGCCTCCTGCACAGCCTTAATGTCACTCTAACACAGTGCCTCAGGTGCCCAACCATGAGCTAGAGACAACATCGTCCTCCTCATTCTTCACTTAGGTCAGCTCAGTATTACTTGGAACAGGGTGTCTTCCCTGTGTTTTATCAGCTCGTCTGCAGAGTGTTGCTTGGTGCTTCCAGGTGCTACTGTAAAACAGAGTATGATAATAATTACCTTGAAGCTATAGAAAGAAAAAGCCGCAAGACACCTCATCCTGTCCACCCTACTCCAAGGCAGCATAATTTATGGTTTATTAAATCATAAAAAAAAAAATCACAAAGAAAAGCAACCCACATGCTTTTCCACCTAGGCAATCTGAGAGGTTCACACCAATAAATATATTCTCATGTAGAAGACAAGATGTGGCTTAAGTTAGAGAGAATTCAAATGTTATATGTAAAGAGTGGGAAGTTCTTATTTCAGAAGAAACAATGGACTTCTTCGTGCTGACATTAATTATCAGAAGGAAACAGATAAATGGCACACACAGATGTTGCCCCTTTCACAGCCTGCATCATTCTGCCTTCGGCACAAAGCAACGCAGCTGCCACGAGCTGCATACGGCAACACCGGATATTGAAAGGGTGGCACACTTTTGGACACTCTTTGGAAACAGCTAATAACAGCTACATAGGGGATAACTAAACAGGAACAAACATTACACGACACATTATTAATCTCAACTACAGCACTATGAATAATGGCTGTTTTGGCTCACTGCCCAGGCTTTTTTAAATTTTGCTTGGGTTGGCCACATTTTCCAATTTATCAGTTTCTGTTGTCTTTACCACCTGCCCTCCTGGGTATTTTATTTCATTGTGTCTAGTCATGTAGAAAACTGGGTACCTGTCCAGGTCTCCACAGATGGCCCAAACTTTAACATTTAGTAGTTGTCTGGTCAAGCTTCCAGAAGGCTTAACCTAAAAAAAAAATTACTAATACATCATCTGAAGGCATGCAATTCAAGGCAGTCTGTCTGAAAGATCATTGCATAAGTGCTATTTAAAACTGAACTCAGTGATGGATAAAAGTGTCATAAGACTTAATTCAATATTTATTCATACTCAGAACCCACCATGCTTTCAATTGTATTGAATGACTGCTGGTGTAGCAAAATAGCTGCAGCTGATTTTGCATTTTTTTTTTTATTTTGTTATTAAAGCATTCTCTTCTTCAGCATGAAGGAGTTCAAGAAAGATTTAGACCTACCTCTAAACCTGGAGTGCGCATACTTTTCTAGCAGATAGGAGTATTTCATGATCCAATTCCTGGACATCACTCCAGAAAACATGTGTTGCCACTCTCCAAACACCTCCTAGCCAGCAAGGCTGGGCCTTTGCAGAGAGGGACAAAAGACCCAACTCGCAGAGAAACTGAGCTTCGTTACTCATTGCAGCCACTGCTAGTCAGGTCCACTTCTGTTTTCAAGCCTGGCTTTCATTCAAGGTGCTCTCCCGAGAAGAGAAACTGGTGTTTAGCGCATAATTGCTTTTTCCTAGAGCACAAGCTCGTGTTTCCAGCATGGCTCTGCAGTATCAGCACTTGGAGAGCTCAAGTGCATCAGAACAAGATGGTGAAGATGTAATACAAGCTGAGAGCTAGTATGAGACCCAGCCGTCAGATCATGCACGCACAGAAAGCGTGGAGAGACTGGCATGTGGCAACCTTTTGGCAAAGCAGTCACCAGGCAGTCAGCACTCGCCACCAGAGTGGGGAAAACTGGCTCAGCTTCCCACGCTGGTAATGGGTTTTCCAACCTACCTGTTCAGCTGCCATCCCAGTCAGTGCTGTTATACAGCATGATGGTACCATGCTAGTACAGATGTAGAAATACCATTATCAAACATGGTTTAAGTACAAAAGAAGAGAGACAGAGTATAAAGACTACCAAGGCAGAAAAATAACAAATAGTACCTATCAGTATGTCCTTACAGTGTTTTTGCTTGCTGTCAGGCACAGTTTTACTTGGAGATGGCCAATAACTAGACTCTTCTTTCAAGATAGTGTGCTTGGGGTAACATACTCGCCTCTTAGCACAGCTCAGGCTTACTACTTGATTAATCCTGGCTGTGCAGCTTTCGTCCAGAGCACACGCAGAGACTGAGCATGTCTTCCTGCAACACCCGGTCCATCCCTGTACAGGGCAATGACTCCACTTGCACCCAATGATCTCCACTGTACCAGAATATGTGTTAGTAGGCTCAGGGACATCATTAAATTGACTTGGAAAACTGAATTGAAGTACTTCTGAAATATTTGTTTAAAATTATCTCTGCAACTCATATTGCGGTTCTTCCCTTTGAATATGAATCTCCTTCACTCTTTGCCCAAGTGTTTAAAATGCTGGCATCAGTTTTATAATATAATTACTGAACCTTATTAGGGTAGGCAGTTTTCAACAGCAGTGAATGCTTGCTTACTTTCTCGGTCTCATCAGGGCAAACCTCCTAACTTTCATAGCTGTTGTTTTTCAAACCTTTCACATCACTAGAAAAAAAAAATAATTAGGATTATGCTTGCAAACCATTTTTCAACTCACATACTTGTGGGTTTGGGCCTCCCCCCAAGGAAGGGTTTGCTAGAGCAAATAATACTTTCCAGGTCCTACACTCCCCTAAAGCAAACTTTACACTGTGATCCTGTGTATTTATTCTCACCACCGTCACAAAGCACAGCTCTTGGTGTTAAAATACAAACAATTTTTTTCTTTCACTTAAATTACACAGTCGTCCTTTTCTCCCCATCCTGACCACAATTTATCAGACCCATAGGAAAGTCTGGTAACAATTCCTTTAACTTTGTTCCAACTACCTGGCATTTTCACATCTCTTCGTTGACCGGGAATTCACACTACACCTGCCTATAGCACAGTAAGTAGATAGCTACTATACAGAATGATCCAGATATGACCTTAGAGACCAGGATCTAAACACAGGCAGCTCTTTCCCTTCTGAATGCACTGCTACTTTGTATGCCTGGAAAGGCACTGCACTTCTCACAGAAGTGAAGGAATGAACATTAACTGTCCTTTCCTGAGATACCTTGCAAGTTGGACCATGGCAAGATCAAGGTTATTACGCTTCAGCACTGGCATGAGCACAGGATTGGGTTTTTTTTCCCCCCTCTTCCCTGGAGCTTCTGGACAGAGCTATATGCACAAACGCAGTGTGCTACATGGAGGGCAATTCTGATGCTGTGAGGGTAAGCCTCAAGCATTGGAGCACCTGGAGCATAGCTGCTCTGACCAGCCTGCCACAGGTAGGCACAGACTTATCCAGGTGCTAAAGGAGTTTATGGGCCACACTTCCTTCCTGTTATGTTGCCTTGCACAGCACATTCCTGCTTCATGCAACGTAGTCACACAGACGTACTACACTCAATCCATGCTCAGGATGCTCAGGACCAGGAAATCCAGGACAAAACACAGAAACTATCAACTTACAAGTGTCCAGGTAAAGGAAGGGAACACGTCCTGGAAAGTCTGGATGTCTGTTAGTCCTGTCTGAGAAGAGATATGAGCGTAAGTGCACCAGACACTTCCACTTACTCCCCACAACACGGATGGAGAAAGGCCACCGTACAAACATCAGTCACAACGACCAGAGCTTTACTTACAAGCACGGTGCAAACAGTACCAGGAGAACACCCACGGAGAATCAACCATTGATTTATTAAAAGCAGTAGATCAGGCCAGTATGCAGTAGCTACTGAACTCAACTGAAAAGGGGGTGGACAACGGTGTGTCTGGGTGCAGTCACCAGGGGAGCTAAGAGTCTTCATTTTCATAATACCTCTGCTACAGTTTTTTGAAAACAACAAAACGCACCTCTTGAGGCTGCTGTGGCCTCTCCAGCTGTTCATTTGACCCTCTACCTATAACACAATACCTTACATTTGATCCAGCACAAAAAAAGTCTCAAAAAAAAACTTGTTTGCATTTTAAGAGGCATTTTCTACAGAAGCCCGGCAGGCTGGATTGCCGCAAGCCAGTCTGGAATGAGCTGATGCGCCTAACTTCTGGGCTCATCAGTTTTTCAAGCATTTGGAAATACGAAAGAGTGAGCGATGCAAAAGAAAAAATGAAAGGACAAAAATATACTAGCTATTTTACTCTTATTTTTGTTAGGAAACAGGACCAGCTGGGGTTAACATTGTTTTTTTAATTAAGAGCACAGATTCAGATCATTTACATAGTGCCTTTGTAACTTCACAAATCTGAAGGAATCTTTTCCCCTGTAAGTATAATTACATGTTTAGCTGGAGCAGTGAACCAGTTACTTGCTGGAGTTGCAGACAGTTTACATACTGAATAGCACTGCTTTCATGCATCATTAAACTCACTGTTTCTGTACTTTACACAAATAACAAACGAGAAACAGCAGTCTGACACCTCTTGAATATTATAGTCCATGCTCTGCTTACTTGTAATTACACTTCTTAAATGAATGGTTTACTGAGCTCTTTCAGATACTCCCAATGTCTGACAGCATTGGTGCAAATCCTGAGCAAGGCAGCTTCTCAGATTTCTAATGCAGAAATGAAATAACATGCAGTTTATTAGGTGGGGGCTTTTCAGATGATAAAATAAAATTGCTCATAACCATTTCAGTTAATTTCAGACATTAAAAGCTCCCTTTTGTAGGAGGATCTTGCTGCTGCATTCTGGGCCAAGTTTTCTCCTTGAGGCTTCTACGCTGCATATCAGTCGGCTGATGCTTCCCAAGCCAGAGGTGACCACCTAAAAGTATATGTATAGGCCTCACAAAGCCCCTTCTGATCCCTTGGGGTGAAAAGCTGAGAAAAGAATTTGCATTTGGCACTAAGTTTTACAGATGTTGAACACACTGGTGCTTGCTGGTTGACAGACAAATTGGTTTTCATGCCAACTAGCAAGAATTTTCCCCATTTGGAAACGTCAGTTTAAGGAATCCGCAATCAGTCCACTAGTCTTACTGGATATCGAGACTCTGATGTCTGTGCCAAGATTTCCCTGCCCTCCTTATTGCCTTTTCACATTACATGGAAATGACAAGTTTAGCATCTTGCGTTAACTTTGGTGATCCTTGAGCACCACAGATCTCCCCTGGAGAAGGGGTTAACTGCTGCCAAAGGCAAGGAACTTCTTCTCAGGAAGAGCTCCAAGGAAAGAAGAGAGGCCATCCCTAAGTAACAGCCACCAGACTGGGGACAAATTGCAAGACAACTGATATGGGGATTATCAAACAAAGACAGATAGTTAAAGAGATATTTGTTACGGACCACAAAAAGAAAAGGAACCAAAGTAGATTGGTTGCAGAAAGAAACTTTTTGGAAAAGGCTTGCAGAGGAGGGAAGAAGTCCCAGAGTCCTTAGAGAATTCCCATTCATCACCATAGGACATTAAGAAAGAAAATTAAAGGAACCCAAATCAGGGAAATGCATTTAAGAACCTCTTACAGCCTAAAAAGCACTTCTTACAGCCTAAATCCATGTATTGCTGATAATAACGCACAAGTTTGTTTACTCTGAGGGTTATGGGCCAGAGAAGTGGCCAGTTCAAACAGCTGCAATATCCAAGACTAAAATTGACTTAATAAACACTACATTTGGGGAACAGGAATTTACAGTATGACAGCACAGAGAATGCAAAAGACCCTGACAAGTAATCATGCTAGGAGATGCCTTATGAATCTGACACGAAGGGAAGAAAAGTTGAAATTTGAATAGATTTAGCTTAAAAATCTGACCATCAGCATTAGTAATACAAAATAAGCTTTTCGTATCTCAGCTTTCACTGAGATAACAAAAACATTATAAGACTCAGAAATACGAATCCTTAAGACACTGCCATCACAATACCCCCATAGCCTCAGGAAGGCAGGGCCAGTGCAGAAATGAAAATGTAAATGAAAAAGCCAAAAACAGTCCTGAGAATCCTGCAGTTTCTTCTAATCCCCTGCACAGGGGAGTCCTGCCTTCAGCCTTGATTCCTGACAAGGAGGCCCATCGCACACCCGCGGCTGCGCGTGCGCACATTGCACACAGTTTTCTTCATGAACTAGCAAAGCACATCAGCAACTTCATTACAGTTCAAATTCTCAATGGATGTGAGAAGCACAGAAGCTTTCTAACCTTCATGTTTGCATTGCAGCAGTCAAGAGGAAGAAGCAGCAGAAGCAGGGAGATGGAAGGGAAGAGCTAACGTGTTTTGACCCTGCTTTTACTTCCAGACAACCCCCTTACGTACACTCACCCTCTCTTCTCAGAGACCAACAATCTTCAGCCGCAGAGGCAGCTCCCAAGTTCCAGCAAAGAAAAACCACATGCATTTGGCACATCACACCTTTGGACACGTGCAGACCGAAGGCCACACTCCCCAGAAGCAGAAGCTGCACTGATCTTGATATTGTATAGAACAAACCCAGCTCTGGAATAAGGCCCTCACCAAGGAGGGTGTTTTGCTAGCACCAGAACTGAGCCTAGTCCCAACACTGAAGCAATTGTGAGCAGTGACAAGATACTTTTTATCTGACATCCTCATGTTACAGATAGAGCTTCACCCATCATAGTGGCATCACGACCTAAGATTTGTAATATTCAATGGACGTTTAATTTCCGCCTAAGTGCCAAAGGAATCCAGATACTGCTAAGATGCAAATAGGGCCTGCTCCCAGCCTGTACGTTGGCAATTTCAGAACTGAAAGTTTATGGTTGTCTAGATAAGAAAATAAAGTTATTCTGGCTCACCTGGAACCACTTAACAATAAATAAGCACACATATTAGGACTTACTAACAATAAGGCAAGTCAGTAGAGAAGAGTAAAGTAGTTTCTGAAAATGCAGACATACGTCCGAGTTTGAACTCGGAGCTAGGCAGTCTCACATGGGAGAAGTCAATTTAAGTTATTTCCCTCACTGTCCCCCTCCCCTCCCCCTCAGGGCTTCAATTATTGTCCCTCATACACTTGAACAAGACATTTATACTCCCTGGTCCATTGAGTGGACACTTGAGACATTCTTCTTGCTCAGCTTGGGCACCAAACTCCTGCCCAGGATTCAGAAGTCCTTCTACTAGGACACTCCTGCTCATCCCAGTATAGCAGGGTCAGCACAGAGAGAAGTTAGGACGGAAACTCCAGGAAGTCTTCATGTAGTACACACAAAATGATTTTTCAAAGGCACATAACCAAAACTGGGCAGATTTTCTAACGCAAGAGTAAAGAAGCAGATCACCTTCTCTGATACAAAAGGCTTGCTAAATTTCAAGTCTGCACTCCAAAGCACTGATGCCCTCAGTGAACAGTTTAATATTTCAACATGTTCTCTTCCCCCAGATCGTATTTACTTAATACAATAAAAAGTGCTGCTAATAGCTATCTTATATGTTACTGCTGTGTCACTTAAATAATGCTCTAGCGTCCCTTGCAGACTAGTTAGCTGCATGCCCATAATAATGGTTATAGACCACCTCTTGAGCAGAGGAACAGCCTAACTGAATTCCCTGGAGACCTCATCTCCTGTTCCGATTTTGTCATCGCATGACGTTGTCTGTAGTTTGCCCCAGAACTGCGATGTTGAACCTGGCTAGATGTGTATCTGATATGTTCTCTTATGCTCTTCAATCCTTATGCTATGTTGTACGATGAAGCTCTCACAGCGATGAAAGAGGGAAAGAGTACCAGTTCTGTATACCTCCTAGGGATATCAGCTTTGTCAGAGCAAAAATTTTACTGCCACTGTCTTTATGTGTATTAAATAGCTTAGTTTTCACTTAAGAACTGACTGCATTAAAAAAAGATCATAACCAAATCCTTAAGTCCCTCGGGGGCACAGACCACATCCACATAGCATCAAACACACAGAAAGTGCTCAATTAATAATATCTAAGGTCACACTTGCTAATATTGGCAGCTGGGATGACAGAGGCGCTGTACACAAAGGATAGTCCTTTGATTTCCACCACAGCTAGTTCAGGTAGGCGGTTATCAGAAACCACTGCTCCAGTGAAAGATCAATAAGCTTGTCAGGGGGAGAGAACAGATGTAATCTCTTGCTGCAGAATCCAAGGACACAAAAAATAAAATGAAGATAAAGTTATTTTGCAATATAGAACTGGAACATTCAGCTCGGCTTGATTAATGGGCCGCGTCAGCAGGGTTACACATTAGAGAGTGACAGAAGAAGCAGCCGTCCGCACGGGAGAGGGGATGGCACTTGATACACAACAGCATCTGCCCACAGGTGTGGGCCTCCAGCTCCACAGGCAAAAGAATGATAAGCTTCAATAAATCACATGAACCTTGCATTGCCCCAGCAGAAGAAAGGCCTCTGTCTCCAGGGTGTAACGGCGCTGACCACCCCAGCTAGGAGCATTAGGAGGGGGTGCACTGGCTCCTTCCCCATGCTTTGCCTCGGACGCAATATCACTGCGTCAGGGGCTGGAAACTTAGCACAGCCTTTTTGACCTAAGAGGCAATTGCAACCCTATGGAGGGCTAAATGCAATGAGTAAAAGACAACTGGATGTGAAGAAATATGGAAAAAACTCTATCTCACAAAACGAGCTAATAGATCCCGAGGATTTACACTAGCAACTGCTGCAGGAAGGAAATGAGGAAAAAGCTAGAGTGCCAACAGCTATGGAGAGCAGGGGCAGCTGGCTAACCGAACCAGCAAAACAGCTGGCCTGGAGCACCTTCCTTTAAGTTCTGGGTACAAATCAGAAGCCAAAAAGAGTCTCTTCCTCTCTGCTGCAGTGGAAATCACAGCTCACAACAAGAATGAAATACGGTTTTCAGAGTGACAAAGTGCACAATAAAAGGGGAGTAATTTGGATATCCTTCCAGCACATTACAGCAGTCCACCCACAAAGCCAAATCTGGAGGGAAAGGACTCGCTACTCCCATTAGCCTAAAAACAAAAAATTTAAGCCGTTCTCTGCCGTGTAGGAAGGGGGGGGGGGGGGACAGTATTCATGTGTGTATATATGTATATGTGTATATAGACACGCACATATAAATTACCCACATTTCCAAAGCAACTGGAAGAAAAAAAACACACATTCAAGATTTTTGACAAATAAAAAGAACACTTCTGTTTAATAACTTGGTGTCAATCTGAATGATTCCTGACAGGTACCAAATTCAGTAACTAATCCCAACTTAAAAAGACAAAGAAAATTAAAATGCAAAGTGTTCCAGTGCTCTGTCTTCTAGTCAGGAATGATGTTTAAAGACAAATTTGCTGGCATTTAGCTTTGTATTTTAACGCTCTCCCCCAAAGACAGGGATTCCCCTACCCCAACCCTTCAGGGAAGTTTTGATCAAACCAAAAATCTTATTTATTGGTTTCTGTTAGCTAGTAAAGTTTGCATCTGTGATTAGATACCGTGATATCAGCTCCACAAAGCTGGTATTTTCACAGCCATGTACATCTCAGTATATGTCCAAACAACAAGGTGCATAAGCTTACAGTCCACTAACAGCATTTTGTGATGCCTTGGTGTATTTAAGGAAGAGCCACGCAGTATGTTTTTTAGAGACAGAGCTCCAACCTTATGTCCTACAGCCCTGATTCCGCTGGCATTTGCAATATATAATACTTTGACTTTATTTTTCATGGCTGCTTTGAAAGGCCATATCAAGTAGGACGGAAACCTCTCATGTAGCTCCGGCAGAGCATGAGAACTCTATTAGTCTAATTTGTGGAAAGGCTGAAGGCAAGATCTTCATCGTATCGGCCACGGTGAATACAGTCAGAACAAAGAGGGAGACTCAGGGACTGAACAGCAGGAAAACCTGTCTGTAGCATTAGGAGAATCCCTGTTCTAGATCACCGCAATTTCCACCCCTGAGATTCCTAGTAAGTCAGACAAATACTTGCTAAAGAGCTGAAGCAGAGTCAATCCTTCCTGGGGTCCTAAGGACAGGCTAATAACAAAAACCACAGTTCCTTCCAGCTACAGCCTTTCATGACTTGGCGCTGGCTTTCTGCCTGGTTTGCCCTTACCTGCCCTTTTCTGTACACCAGTATGATTTCCTGAAATGGGAGAAGTTAGTGAAGCATCTGTTGCTCCTGCACAAGGTTTATTACATATTCAAATGCACCAAAGCAGCACAAAATGACCAGACCCCGAGAGGAGCAGCTGTTACTCCAACATTAAAAGTGATCCACAAATGATACTCTTGCACGTTTTGTACATATTTCTGCTTCTTTTTGTTTGGACATTATTTTGCCCCTCAATATAGACCACGGGATACACAGGCGACAAGTTACCCTTATCAAAGCCTGCTGATTTCACACTAATTCAGAAACCACCCATCAAGCCACAGCATGGCTTGATCAAACAATTCCAGCCTAGTGAAGTGAGACCTCTTCCACTAGCGCCCAGCCTGCATTTTGCCAGTGTGATCCACCAGCACCACAGCCCACTTCAACCACCTTTTTTCCTGAGACGCCCCCAGGAAGTTGTCACACGACCCAAAAGCAGGGCTGCCAACCCAGCATATCCAGTGGACTCTCCTCCTCCTACCCCTCTCTCCTTGTCCATCTCTGAAAGGCCCTTAGAAAGAGGAGGAAGGGGATAAGTCTACCACTAGACTGTCTCATGGCCCCTGACTGAGAAGGCTAGATGCTGCTGCTGCTCTAACTCTTCAAGACAGCACTGGAGTATCTTCAAAATGCCAGCAGAGCTGCCCCTGCAAACTGAGCAAACAGCCTCCTCTTACTCCAAATCGTCAGAAGGACAGATGCTGGTTTCCTTCCTTCTCCAGGACCAGCTGGCATTAGATGCCACATTTTTCTCGCTCCTAGTCCCTCGGCGTATTCAGTCCCGTCACAAGGCCTTCTTTACAAAAATATACATTCCCAGAGCCTGCTAAGCTGTTCTTTATGTGCTGGTTTCCATAAAGTATAGAGCTATGAAGTACCTCAGGCTCTCTTTGGGTTTTTGCTCCAGAAAAATCCATTTCTCTCTTCAGGGAAGGAGCTGATTACATGGCTTGTAACCAGTGATCAGTAACTTCCACCTGAGAGCCTCATCTCTTGCAGCTGCCTCTTCAGCTTCCCTCTACACTGGAGTGTGCCAATGTCTCCCTTCTTCCCAACAAGGCTAGAAACGTTCCATCAGTCGGATCCGATCAGAAATGGCAAACAGCCCATGCTTGCAAAAGAAATTAGTGCATGAGATGAAGGAGAATAGGTGAGCACTGTATAGCTTAGCTGAGGCCACAGTGGTGCGTGTAGGTGCAAAGACCAGAGCTCTCTTTTCTCAGGTACATTTACCCTGAGGACTGGCTATACACAGACGGTCATTTTCCTCTCTGCAGCACTGCTGCTTTTGCAGAAGAGGAGCACCCTGCTCAGATAATTCCTTTCAGGGGGAAAAAAAAAAAAGATTATTAGTAAACCAAAACCAAATTTTTCTTTTATGTATAACATGCATTTTCTTAGTCTGCTGAACTGAATCATAGACTGCTAAGTGCTCTTCGTATGCATAGCTGCGGGTATAGCTCCACGCATGAGTTAGTGTTTTGTACTGGCACAGGCAGGGGCTCTGCAGCCCGAAAGGTAGTATTGCCCGGGGGGGGGGGGGGGGGGGGGAATAATTGCACTATCAGATACGACCATCTTCGTCCCATTTTGAAGACTATACATTGAACTCCTGGGCATTACTTTTCGCTGGGATGTGTTCTATTTCTCTGCCTCTAAAACAAGCTGCCTTATGCTATGCAGAGCCTTTTGTGTAAGCCCAGCCAAGTTTTAAGTGCAAATATCTGAAATAGGATTTACATAAAATAGAAGCATGGGGATTTTGAAGTTGAATACCCCTGAAACAAGAATAGCTAAACAAAGATCCGGACACAGTGTTTAAACTTGAAGTCCTATTTCGGGTGCTAAGCATAAAATCATGTCCCTCCATGGGCTAAGATAGTCCATGCAACACTGATGACTTCATATCACACATTAAGAAGAGCTGTCACCTCATCTTAAGAAAAAAAGCACTCTTGTTAGTTTAACTCCAGTCCTTCTAAGCTATTCTTCAAGGTCAACGGGAGTAGAGCCAAGCCTACAGTGACCCTCTCTGAGCAGGAAGGGTTGGAGTAGATGAGCTCCAGAGGTCCCTGCCAACCTCAACCCTTCTGCGAGTCTGTGACTCCAGATCAATATTTGGAAGGCAAGAAAAGATTTGATGATAAAAGAGAAAAGGCTGTTCTGAGACTAGCCATTTTTGCAAGGTTAGAGCAAATTAGAGAGAATCGTTCCCAGAGGCAGTCTAAGATGCAGCTAAATGCTGAGTACCTCCACTTCGGGCAGACTAGCGCTCAGAAGCACGTGTAGGAGCACTGCCAAATCCAAGTCTTCCAGCCGCACACCTCTGCCATGAGCTGCCCTTGACCAAAGGGGTGCCCCCTCACTTTCCAAACGCCAGGGAGCTGCCCTAGCTGGGCACCAGAAGGTATTTTTTCCCCTCTCAGACTCTCACATTACTGGCTCCTGAAGCAGTCTGTGTGGTCAAGCAGGCACCTATCCTACTGCCTTTTGGGTATCTGGAAGAAACGTAGCAGAGTGCTGCGCTCTGCATGACAGTCAAACATGCCAGTTAAAAGGATCAATCCAGCCTTCACAACTGAGCTTTCCTGTTACTTCAAAACCACCCTTCACTCAAGCCATTTAGCTTAAAAATAGGTATTTATATCATCCAAAAACAGCACAGACACACAGGTGGTAAAAACAACAGAAAAATAACATTTCAGCTACTCCACAGAGCCACACTCAGAAACCTGCTTCTCTCTCATGCATCAGCCAAGAAGCTGCAGGCACTTACCTTGCCCCAGCTTCCAGGCCCAACCCCTCATCAGGGCTTGCCCGAGCTCCCATCCAAACGTCCCAAAGCTTCCCAGGCCTGCGCTGAAGCGCAAAGCATTTTCAACGCTCCTCCCTCCACGAGGGCTAGCCTCACTTCTTCAGAAATAAGACCATCCCTTTGGCAGACAGTCCTCAAGCACAGGAGCTACCACCTCTGAGTAAAGTCTTACAGCCAAGGACAGCACTGCTTTCCCCCTTGCACAAGGCAACATGCAAGTGTCCACAGAAACCCTTCTCACACTCTGAATTTATACTTTGCATCAACATGCAAATTGAAGCTGTAGCTGGCATTTAATAGATGCAGCTCATCGTTAGCTCTTGATTGAGAACAGACAATGGCAATCAGCCACTCTGGAAGGGAATGGATCTGAACGGACCATCATCAGGTCCTTTTGCATTTGTGAATGCACAAGACACAGCCTGAGCAGTAAACGTTTTCCCCGTTGGAGTTATTCTGAAGACCTGTTAGAGGAGGTACTCTCTGTCCTGTTTTAACCAGGCAGAGCCAGTACTCATTTGTGACTATATTTCAGGCAGGCATTGATCTATTTGGATGGATAAAATCTTCCTATTACCGTTGGTGCAGAGGGGAAATACCGACACGGTCACGCTGGATGAATTATACAGTTCATTTTCCAAAGCATCACATGCAGTTGGGAGTAAGTCTTTAGATCACCGTCCGCAAACCATCTCACTGAGAGCCAGGCACAAAGGGGAAGCGTTGCCAAACTAATTCCGTAGCGCTGCTGATGGTGCGACTAGCTACAAGCGTTACTGAGCTCAATTAATTTCTGCTGTAACTGACCTGCAGCTGAGGAACGTTGCTTACTGGGTTGGGAATAGCTTGTTTGTTGGATCTGTAAAATAGTGTTACTTAAACAACCCAGTGAGCTCCTCTGACAACACGTTTTTTTCCCCTGAAGAGTTTCCTCTAACTGGAATTATTGATTCTTTTTGCCATTAGACAGGAGGAAATCACCACTGCGTTAGCAACCACCGAAATGGTCTTCGCCCCTAGGGTCCTTGATGTGCCATTGATTTGAATTTTCAGCTGGGAACGTTCTCAAATTCTTTTCTGATAAAAAGGACAGTAATGATTTCAACGCATCATATGCTCAACTTTGTGAACTAAAGCTTCAGAGTGTGCGTGCGTATTACTTTTCAAGAATGTTTCAGGCAATTCCTGCTAAATTCTGCTACACAGCAGAGCTACTTTATTTAATAGGGAGGAAAACACAACCAGCGCAAAATAGACATCGCCAGATCCAACGTGCTGTGTTCGCTCTCTTAAATCTGCCGCAATACACAGGATCATAGCATTTCCTTGGGCTGATGTTAGACCCCCGTTAGTCCCTGCTCCTTTAGTGGCATGTCGGCCTTCAGCAGGCAGCGCTACCAAATGAGCATACGTAACGGTTAAGATTTGGAATCTCTCACAACTGCACTACAGAATTCAATTTTTGTATTTGTCACATAAATACAAAGTAGTAACCACACTTGAAGTTGCATCATGGTGTTTCTGCGTTCACCCCTTAATCTGCAACTGCCTTCACTGCCTAGTGATGGAACCACAGCGGCCTGCTCCGAAGTAAACACATCATTTACTCAACTCAAGATACGCAATAGGAGCTAAGTAATTCAAACGAGATATCAAATCTTAAATTCTGCTTCCAAACCTTGGAATGCAGTAGCTCTTTCCCAGCATTATCTCTCAATATTGTGCTTGAGACAAGAGGAATACAGATCTGTTTGATGAACACATCAATATCTCCAGCCCTACCAAATACTGCAACAACTCATTAATATAAAAGGTCAAAGCCGTTGCTGTCAGCATAACATAGTGGAGAGTCTAAGCATTTTGTGGATGGCTTAACATGCCGCCCTGTTGGAGGACAGAGCTGGGTGCCTTGGGGGACTGCATGCATTACGAGTTTAGCAAATCCATCCTGCTTGGAAGTGATTCTGACGCTGTATGCAAAATCAGAACAAAACAAAATTGTTGCGCCCATCTGCATTAAACCAGCTCTTAGGGTCCTCTAATGGGTGTCTCAAATCTAAAGCCTGAAGAAGTTCAGCAGTTTAATCTCTTTGTGGGAAATAACATTTACATTTTTTTAACATGTCTTTGCAAAACGGTGGTGTTACCTGTCACAAAGTGAATTTTACAGGCAGATGAGGCAATGGGAAGAATCAAATTGTCTTTATTACTGGCAACCAAAGCTATACTGAGAACAGATTCCCAGAGAGTTAATCAGACGAAATCCTTGCAGAAAACAGTTCTTCTCATTTGAGGAAGATTATCAGGACAGTACCAAGAGTGCAGAGGATGGCTATATTCTCAGCCAGAAAAGCGGGGTGTATTTCACAGGTGTCCAACTGTAAAATTGTCCCTCAGGCCATTTGAGGAATTACCGGTGTGTGACTTGCAAGAACGTCTCTACAGCTCTGAAAATGTAAACTGCTGGTGCTTGTGGCACAAGGTTTAACATGGGAGCTACTTGCCTACTTTCAGGTACCACCTACCCACCTGAAACAGCCCTATCGTAATTTATCACAATGTTCGTGTTGAAAGGACAAAGGAAGAAAACACTTCTCCTAGCTGGAAAGCAGAGGGGTTTCCAGTAGGTGTCCCTGCCTGCTTTTAAGAGTGCATCTTCTTACTCCTACTGATCTGAAGAGTTTTGCTCTAGCTTAGCACTGCACAACTCCAGGAATCCAGGGCATTTGCACAGTAAACTTCTCACTCCAAAAATGGGTGACTGGGGCACTGATCAAGTGACCTCTTAGGCTGCAAACTCATTTGTGGAGAACATGAAGCCACCAACAAATGGCTTAGCTTTCACCAGCATCTGCATGACCTTCAGATTAATTTCAAATCTATAGAGCAATTTAAGAAAATGTTTCTTTCAGGACATGACTGCCTTTACAAGTTGCAGCAGTCCAATGCAGGTTTGGTGTATCTGGCTAAAGCCATCTCGTCTAGTATTGATGTGAGCAGTATCAACTGCAGTCACATAGCTCAAAGACGAGCAATAACTATGATTTTGTTTGAGTCCAGTGAAGAAGGGGGAAAATATTAATTTACCTTCAGGTCTTTTTTCTGTCTGAATCAAAGTGATCAAAGACGAAAATATCTGTATGTAACGAGGAAGAGCAGGGAAATTTAGCTAAGTCTCCTACATAAGTGCTGTTGGCCTCAGATTTCTGATGTACAGTCACCTCTTTCCAAAATGAAATAAATGTTCTCTTTTCCTCAGAAATGTTCTCTTTTAGCTTCGTATAGGGTGCTAAGCATCAAAACTTTGACAGCTGATACACAACAGAAATGTTTTGTCTTCAGGTACCTCAGCTAACTCCCTCTTGTTCCAAGCTCTTATTAGATGAACTATAACAGATAAAGGATTTTTATAAGCCTGCTTTGGGAAACTCTACAAAATTACTTCATCAGTTTAACTTCTGAAAAGTGCATGCAATAAATAAGCAGGCATTGGAAGCTGGAAGAGCTTTGGCGTTCTCTGAGGATTAAACTCACCCAGAAGCATAAGAGTTTAAAATCTGTTTTTAAACAAGATTTTTTTAACCACGGCATTTCGGCTTAGCACTGCATAACTTGTAGAAAGGACTTGTGCGGAAATGCAGCAGGGTATAACAATTTATTCGCGGCACAGAGGAATGGTCACTATGAACAATATTGCCTTCACGGGCTATTAAATGACCTTTATGTTTGCATTACCTGACAAACTGCATAGCAACCACAAGGATGACTCATGGGTTATAATATTTTATACAACATTCTCTAAATTATTTGAACGTCAAAACGAATCTGCACCGAGCTTATGAAATACTTTTCATTACCCTGAACCTGATGGTTTTATACATGGCAATTTGATGAGTAGCATATACAGTGGGAAAACAACCCTGTAACCCAACAGATGTGTTCTCAAACTGCTTTTTAAAAATTAAAGAACCTGACAGTAAGTTGCTTCCACTCTGCAGGCTTTTTAAACCTTCCTATGCAATTAAACACAGAGCTATATCCTGCTACAAACAATACAGATTGGTCTAAAAAATCCTACTGAAAAGCTGCTGTTCCTGATTCAATTCTACAGGCCTTTTAAAGGTTAAGACGTAACCTCAGCTCCTCTCAACTCACCAGCTTCAGAGAGACGTTTGCAGCAACATTCATCAGCCTGAAATAATGAGGCTGTGAGAGGCAGCATGTGATTTCTTTATTTCATCTTAATTATAATTTAAAATTTTAATGTGAGGAATGTGACAAGTGTTCGAGCAAGAAGAATCATTGCCTCAACAGCAATTAAGGTCAGGCAGAGAAATGTGCTCAGTCCCAAAGAAAAGCAATGACTTTGTCCTGTACCAGCAATGTAATTCCAGTCGTGCTGCCAGGTGCTGCTGACAGCGAACGGGCTGGTTGAGAACTCCAACAGTCCTTCCAAAACCCGGGTCCCAGGTCTCCAGCCAGAAGTAGAACCTACCACAGGGCTAATTTTAGCAAACGCTGGGCCTTGGGGAAAGGAGCCCCAACCCCTGAGAGGTAACACATTGGTCTTGCTAGTAAGGAAGAGGCAGAGAAAGTGCTCCTCATCCTGGCACTGAGCTCCCCTCTCTGATTCCTGGTCCCACGCAGGGACCTGGAGCAGCAGCCGAGGCCAAACAGAGTCTTAGCCCTAAGGCTCAGGCTGGAGGCGTCCCACTGTGGTGAGAGAGCGTCCCAGCACGCGGCCAGCTGGGTAGCAAGGACAGCACTGGCTCGTGGTTTGGGTCATCCCGGGGACTCAGTCACTGTCCCTGTGACTTCCTAAGCCCGTTACGTGTACGTGCCCCCAAAACATGAACCCTTGCTCCCTAAAACATGGGATGCTCCCACAGCATGGCCTAAAGCCAGTATTGCTTCTTAGGCATTTGGTAGAGTACGTGTCACTTGGGCAGTGTCATCCTGTCACCTTTTCTCGCTTTCAGTAAGTCACCTCCCTAAGCAATGTATAGGACCTTACAAGACATTTTACTCTAGCCTTGAAGATGCCAGGCCAGTGTTACAGCAAACCCACATCCCTCTGAATAATACCACTGTCTTGGCACTCTTCACAAAAACAAATACGTTGCTAAAATACATGGGCCAGATTACATAGGATGTCTTAGGATGTTGGGAGAAAGGAGCAGGTGGTGTCAATACAAGGGATTAAAGGAATTCAGAGAGGAAGCACGTGAATCACTGTGGATAGCCAATAGTCTTTCACTTAAAACTACCTGAGAATTTGAGGTAGGGTAAATGCCATGCCAATTTTTTTTTTAGAGGTTTTGGGAGATCTGGGAAAATGCAGGTCTGCAAGCCTGATGTCTACCCCAGGCAAGTCAGCAGAAACTAGAATAAAGACCTGAATTAGCAGCTATCTACGTAAAGGGTTTGCTTGAGAAGATCATCCCAGCTTATTAAAGGGAAACTCTGCCTTACAAAGAGAGGATTAAATGAGGAGCAGACTGTTTCCTCAGGTGATCTGAGAACAGATATCCAGGCCTTCCCTCTGTGGAAAGAGGCCACTCTCCTGCACTTCTTGCAGAGTCTCGAGGAGTCACCCCTGCTAAGGCCATATACAGATGACAAGTGACAACCCCTCTCCAGAAACAATCTGCAAAGTGCTAACAGAAAGAAAACAGTCATAGCATGTCAAGTCTTTTCCCTGCATAGGAGAAGATAGATCTGTCTTCTGGCAGCAGATCTGTTTTCCATATAATAGCTCCTTTCTGAAGTGAATTTTTATAGGCAGGGTGATTAATAATATAGGCTCGAGTAGAACAGCATTATTCCCTGATAGTACTAAATGAGCAGCTGCCACCATGGATAAGCATTACTGTGTGTACTTAACCAGTGCTAATAAATGGGATTTTTTAAGAATGAACCTTCTCATAGCAAATTCTTTCAAGAATGAATAGGAACAGGAAAATAGTCTCTTAACTCAATTTGTTGTGACTCTGTACAATTGCACTGTATTTATACCACTAACACAAGAAGAACAGCCTTTGCTTTGATGGAAAGAGGGTTTCCATCACAACAGCTGGTATGATGCCAGGCAGGAAGAACTAAAACTAATGGATGCAGGAGGAGGATACCTGGCTCGCAGAGATTAGGAGGACACCTTCAAAACGTTTCCAAAAGGCCAGCTGAACCACAAACGAGCTTATCTCAGTCACAGCTATGACCTGCACCATATTTTTGGCAGCGCTACCAACGTTTCCTTAACTGAGGCAGCTCTAATAAGGATTCAAGCCATTTGACAAATATCATTGCATACTGCCATAAGTCTTGCTGATACTTGGGGGAAGGAGCTAATCTACGCAATTTGCACTGGAATCATTCAGACATGGCAGATTCACAATTAAAAATCACTGTCCCTCTTTTAAAATTGTCCCAACACAGCTTGTCATTTCATAAGGTGAATCAACGTCCAGGGCTGCAAAGATCTGCTGCTCAAGAGATAGGACAAGCCCAAAGGAGTCTAACACAGCCAATTCCTCCCAGATCCATGTCCGTTCTGCCATCACCACCTGGTCAGTTTGGAAATGTGGATCTTGGGTCAGGTTGCAGTTCAAGGTCAGAGTGAGGGATGTGCATCGGCTTCAGGTTGTGAGTAGGTGAACGTGAGCCTTATGGCTGTAAGGCTGAAAAGACAGTATTGGACTGGGGTGAGTGTTGTGATGAGCAATTTCAGTGCTTCATAGAATCAGCTGAGGTTGGGAGGGACCTCTGGAAATCGGCTAGTCTGACACCCCTGCACAAAGACAAATATTTCCCCTCTGAACTTCACCCTCAAACTCAGCACATAAACTGAGCCCAGACTAAAAGCCTATGGGATCACACAGAGGCTTGGCCAGTCAAAATCCCACCTCGGTCTCCCTGCCCGCGAGAGGCAGAGGCCAGCCAAGAGCAGAGTTTGAGCAGAGAGGCTGAAGAGCCCAACCACGCTGCTCACCACGCTGCAGCTGGCAGGCACTCGCTGTATGCACGGCGCTGGTTCAGAAATAACGCGCCCGGAGACCTGCTAGGAATAAGGGGCACAGAAACGTCCGCTGAGAGGTCTGTAAAGGAACAGTTCACCCCTGCAAATGTGACCGTACAGTTCTGGGCCTGGGAAGATCTATTTTTAAAGACTTTGCTTAACACCGTACTTCTTAAAACTGTTATCTAGTGACTACAAAATATGTTGCTGGACTCATTCTTTGCGCTTTCAACAATTACTCTTTGAAGTGAGATTCTTCCACTGCCCCTTAGTTGAGATATGTGAAACTTAAACAGCCAGCTTTGCGCAGCTGGATGCAAAAAAAGCAGCTGTGTAAATAGGGACGCTCACTTTGCTCAGAAATACCTTACCTTCACTTGACTAAAAATAAAAGCGCTGAGGCCCAGGGTCCTGTGTTTGAAACCACAGCAGTCTAGATTACGAGAAAATATTGTGCGTCCTTACAACGCCAGGTCCGACACCCAATTAATGAGCCCGACACGTTATACTGAGCTCCTGCAATCTGAGAATGCCTTGTAAGTTTGGACAATGCAATGGAACGACTCTCTGCTATTTCAGGCTTTCTTTGCATTGTTTTATGTTCAATGAATAAATGCAACCCTCCTACTGCATAACTTGCAGGGAATTTCAAAAAAGCTTAGCCAATTATCCTGCAGAAGTCATTGAACTGCCTTAAAACACATCACACCCAGAAAATAGCTCAGATGTTCCGATGGCATCACTGGAAAACATTTCTTAAGAGTAAGCACTTAAACTGCTCTATTGTGTTTGTGATACTGACTGAGGGCTTCGCTATTTCAAGAGGACCAAATTGACTTGCTTCTGCCCAGAAAGGACATTTGTGCAAATGAGGATTCATATACAAACATCTAGCCTGGGCTGTTTATCGTAGAGGTGGCAATTACACACTAAAATTAACAAGCTAAGAGCAACCTGAAGCACAGAAGGTGTACCCAAGCTCTCACATGCTGTCATTCAACCGGCATGCTCTGGGATGACTCGGCTCAACCCAGTAGCCCAAGCGAGCGCAAAGGCCCTCCAGTTCAGAAGGGCCACTAGCTTTGCCCCAAATCTGTGCAGACAGATAGGTGCAAAAGGGCAAATCGCACACAGCCAGTACTGCTGTGACATCCCTGCACTCGGATCTGGAGAGCTTTGTGGAGAGTCGTGAAGGATTAGTTCTTCTCATTATCCTACGATCTAAATCTAGTGAAAAAGAAACGTCATTTTGCAATAACTGTGGTTTAAATGAACCATCAGCATTAATTCCTCATATGCAAACTCTTTCCTCTTAAGGTGCCCACTGAATCTATTAAACAGAGACTCCACTTACCTGCACTTGGCACCCTGGATTTTAGCCTTGCCCACCCGAAACTGTACCAAAGACCATTCTGGCTGCACAGGAGCTCTCGGCAGAAGGCAATAGTAAAAAGTCTTGAATACACAAGTTTGTGTTGAAGAAGTAGCTGGTAATCTTACTGTGAAACGCTTTCAACAGAAGAAGTAAGTTTCTGTAAACCTACTGGCATCATACGTTGCTTAGATCTGTTTTCAGTCTAACTTCCACCATTTCATTGCAACAAGCACAGTAAATATCTTAAGGATTTTAATGATGATTTTCACAGTTAAGTCTGCTTTCTAGGTAGGGTGACGCAGGAACATATAATAAGAAGTATTTTAATGATCTAATCCCCAAATCATGCAAGTATTTCATCTTTATTTCCTTTTTTACTACGGCTGAACTTCCAAGTAAGCCATATTCCTCTGTCACCCAAAAACCTGGCTGTTAGTTCTCGGGAGCAGGGAGTGATTCATTTTTGAATAGCCTTCTCTTATTCTTTAATCTAACAAAAACACAGGAGGTCACACTACAGGGCACGGGCTGCTGCTGGGTTGCGGACAGTAGAGCCAAGGAGGTCCTGCAGGAGGCCCAGCCACCAAGCTCCCTCCCCAAACACCTCCTTCTCCACGCTCTCGCCATGCTGCACAGCTTGGCGGTCCTTCGACCTGGCCGTGCCGCGGCACCTGGCTGGGGGTCCCAAAGTGGTCACACGTGCACAGTGCACACGGTGTGGGGGAGATACAAAGCAGCTGAGTTTGCAGAGCGGGTGGTGCTCAGCATCGCATGAAAAATCCGGAAAGCATCTCCAAAGGCCGGGAGGGTTAGCTATCCCCAGTACAGTACCACCCACAGTATATCAGAGCAAGTTGGGTGTTTTATGCCCTTTGATCCTATTATGGCTCTGCTGTTATTTTAAAGTCATTACCCATGAGCTAAAAGGTCATTCTTTTAAATATGAAATTACGAGCTGCATTATGGCAGAAACTTATGGAAAACAGGGCGCGTAGGGCTGACTGAATCTGAGCCATTAAAACGACTGCAGAGTTATTGATGATGGACTATAGCGTGTTTGCATTAAAGAAACAGAAATTCCAGTGAGACTTATTTGTTGAGGAGGTTAGTTAATGGCCTCTGTATTTACTTTTACCACGTTTTTTTCATTTTTAATGACTGTTAGCTTTAACTCTAGATATGAGATGCCTGCAAATGAATTACTAGGTTCCTACACGATCAATCCTTTTACCTTGTCTGTATTTTGAGTCTGAGATAGGAGACTAAAATATCCAGGAAATTAATCTCTCGGCTCCCTTTCCCTTATACGTTGCAGTGTAACGGTACCGAAAAATATTCAGAGAAATTACTGACACATTGGGATATCTAATTTGATGGGAAACGCATTCTCTGCAGAATCTCCTACACACATTAGTAGCAAAGAATGCAAAGCCTAAGCCAAATAACCTGGCCACTTTCACTGTCAGCTGCAAGCTGAGACCTCACACACCCCTCTGAAGCAAAATAATTTTTTTTTTGTAAAAAAACCTCTAAAAGTCATACAAGAACAGTGAAAACCCCTTTTGTCTTTCTCTGGAGATTACCCCTCCATGGGATCGAAAATCTGTGCTCCAGAGATCCTGGACGCTATACCGTCATGAGTTTTAACTCTATAGGTGGATGTAAAGGCAACACACGTTGGACAAGGACCATTTGCTTAGAAGCTGAGCGATGGGACAAGACTCTGTCTCCGCTGCAAAGTTAAGCCACAGGAAATGAGGGCAGCCCCTCTGCAGGCAGCATGGGAGAGGGGTCAGCGCAACACCTCCCCTGCGGCATTCGGAGGGTGCCTGCCCAAATAACCCGGGTCCCACGAAAAAAAGAGCAGCATGGGACTGATTGTGCAAATATCTTTCTGCAGCAGAAAGGCACAGAAATATTTTGAGCAAAGGAAAAGTGTTATTGTATGAAGACGTTCTGATAATTCAGCCTTGACCTTTTTTGTTATAAGAATATATGAATGCTGATGAAACATAGCCCTTCCTGGGAAAGGTTAAATAATAGACTTAAATAACTTAAGAAAGAGCCAGAAATCCTGTCGTTCCACTTAAAACTCTGTGAAAAATGAGACTGGCCTCATTTGCGTGCGGGGAAACCTCACCCTTTTATAAAATTGCCCTCCCTGGAGAAGGAGCAGACCTGGCACCTTGCAGCATTGGTGCCGACGTTCTCGACAGCAGCAGGAAAAGCCCTGGGCCCGGGAGTACCCTTACATTCCCATTATCACCCAAGAGTGGCCGGTCCATGAATTCTAGACGTTCATTCCCACGGCGAGATAAACCCTGCCGTCCTCCGGCAGCCGGGGCAGCGCGGGGGCCGCCTGCCCAGAGCGTCTGCCTGCGTTTTGCCAGACGGGGTCAGCAGCACCCAGCTACGCCGGAGCCTCTAGCCAGCAGCCCCGCGTAGCGGCACAAATCACATCCACGCAAATGTTAAGCTCCTTTTTCACTCCTTTCTTCATTAAGTGTTGTAGTGCTTCATGTTAGCCAGACTGCTCAGTCTAATGTTGCCAGGACGCCCGTTTTTGCACTCTAGCTTGTGGCATGGACCACATTAAAGGGCAGCAATTTTCATACATTTAAGCATGCTTAAGAAAACCTTGTATTTTATTCAGAATCACTTTGAGTGGTTCTGACTCTGCCACAGTGTTGGTTTACTCCTTTCCCACCCCGGACAAGCCCAGAGCTCTCATTAAGAGGAAGCACGCAGGTGTCGCAGAGGCAAAGCAGGTCAGAGCTGCTGTGATTATTCCCAAGTGCGTTCCCGTTTCAACCGTCGAGCACGTTTAAAGAGCAGTTTGCTTTGGGCCTTACAAATCTGATTAGTTTACACCACCAGGGATAGTCCTAAAAGCCTTTGCCGTTTACCACCTACCGTTCCTCCTGTCAGCAAACCTTCTAGCGCTTTTTTGTCACTTCACCTGGCGAGCGCTCACTCAGTATGCTTATTTCTACAATTTTAAAACAGCAGTTCTCTTTTCCAAATATTTTCCATGAAACAAAACCTTTAAGGCCACTGCAACTACTAGACTTACTAAATCCCAGTACCGTTGTGCCACCCCTGCACAACGCACAGGGACAATCTTGTCTACCTTGATCTTCTGAGTACTAACCAGCTAGGCTCCAGTTCTTCTCCAGTCTTCCCTTTTCATAGACCTTTTTCACTGAAATTGCTGGATTTTCCTTGGGGCATGGAGCCGAGACAGCTGACTGCAAGGCCACCACTGACACAGGGCAACGCTGTTTGGCGCAGCTCTGGGATGGTGCTGCCCAACTGTTTCTGTAGTGGGATCCCTCAGCTCTGCCCCCTTGCACGCGGGCAGGCAGACACGCGCTCTTTGAGCATCGGAGACACCTGACAGTGGCTTGAAGCTTCACAAAACTGCAGGAAGAGAGGGACATGCCAAAAGCGCTATTTCAGTCACTGCCGTCGAGGCGGGTCTGACCCTCCATCTCTGATGTCCTGAGCAAGTGCTCAGACTGGAGCCATTTGCAGATTGTCTCTCAGGCCAGCTATTTCGATAAATGGTAAGTACAGCCGAGCAGCTCACTGTTTATATGAAAAAGTATTAATATGGCTTTTAAATGATATTGATTAAGGTATAAAATGCAAATTACAGCTCCCTATCCTGCTGCTGCAATTAAAGGATAGCTCGTTATAAGGAACACAATCGCTTCAAGAATTGTCTGTTGAGTTATTTAGTTTTTAACCTGTCTTCACGGCTCCTGAGCTTTCAGCTTTTTTTTAATAGATATAAAATATATGTAAGTACCAACGTATACCTACACACACAAGCATTTCAAACAGTCTAAATTAATTACAGAAGACAATGAACATTGGCCTTTTCTGCCTATACAGTCCACAAGAAATCGATGAAAAGAATAAACACCATTTGCCATAAAATAACGCCTCACCTTGGACAGAGAACGCTACAGCTCCGAGTCCCAGTGTCCATCTTCTCAAAACGCAGTTGTAATTACCCACTTGTAAGCCAAAAACAGCCAAACCAAGTGTCCGCACTTGGACGCCTGAGTCCAAAGCCAGCAGTGGGATGGCCGGCTGGTTTTCCAAGTCTCCGAACGCACGCCAGCACAGCGTCACCTCCGAATACAAGAGGAGCTGCTCGGTGCTTTTGAAAATCAGACCGCTTCTGCATAGGCTTAAATAAGGTTTTATACAGGGCTGGACATGTAGGAAGACCAGGAGTGACCTGGAAGAGTAAGTCACAGCTACCATGAGAACGTAGGCTCCTAACGCCTTTGAATGCTTTCCAAATTGTTGACTAAGATCTTGCATGGTGGGCATCACCTCCGAGGGGAGAGTCTCCGTCCGACACGTGCCCCACATGGCACTTGCTACCCTCAAGCCGCAAAAGACCCTCCTGGCTGTACAGGCTCGTCAGTCACGGACAAATGCATCAGCAGCGCTTGTGTGGGGAAATCTGAGAGGGGCAAAGAGAACGGCTCCGCTGTCATGTACCGTTCATCACATTAACTTCCATCCTTCACTCAACCTTGCACCATACCCCACACTGCTGAGGCTTTTATCTCACTCTGAAACACAAATTTCTAGTAATTAGGCCAAAGCTCCTCATTGCTCCCTAAAGCTGTACTCTTTGCTTATGTCCCTGCCGGTAATAAAAACTGTTTTTTGTAGTAGGTTTTTCCACTGCACAAAGCCATAGATTTAACCTTGTTAGAGGCAAGTGGCTGCTTTTGAAGGGTACTGTTTTCTGCTCGTCAGGCCAAATAACACAGGAAATATCAACACTATGGGCACCGAGCACAGGATGCCAGAAACTGCCGCTTCTGCTGGGAGGTGTAATCTTGAGAATCTCCTTTCCAAGCAACAGCCGAAGGATTAAACAGCAAAATCCGGACTGGGCTATTGAAAAGCGAGTGGAAACCTAGAAGAAGTGGTGTGCAGCTTGTGGGGGATCGCTGCAACAGTAAAACAGGAAGGGTTTGGCCTACTGTGTGATTTGCTCTACCATGCTGACAATGCGGCTGGTGCCGCAAAAGAGACCCCGACCTCTCTCTGCCTCCCCTACTTTACACGCTAAGAGTGACAAAAATAATAACCGGAGGGGACACCCATGCAGGAGGAGGTCTAGGAGCCGGAGGTAAATCCCTTTCCTCGTAAGCTGCAAAGGTAACGACGTGACGTACGCAGATTAGCGCTTGTGAGCCTCACGGAGAAAAAGGGCTTTCAGGAGGCTTTGACTAACGAGTCGGTGCAACTCTTCTGACAAAAGGAGCGAACGCTGAAACATTACTTCTCTCATATTTCGAAAGGGCAGAATGCCTTTTATTTGGTTTTCTCTTGGTAAAGCCCCGGGTGTTTTTGGGTGCCTGTGGCTCGTAGCAAAGGCCGACCTGAAGAGCCATGGGTGAGCGCGGTGGCCCGAGGTGCGGGCGCCCGGCCCCGGCTTTGCACGCCGCTGGGCGGCGCAGGGGATTCAACACTGCGGCGGGCCTGCGGCCGCCTGCGCGAGGAGCGCGGCCCCGGGCTGCGTCCCCAGCAATCACCGCCGATTTAACCCCCCGATTTTTGAGAGCGCATCCTGTGTAAAGCTTAAGGGGGTCATAAACAACAAATGTGTTTGCACCATATGGCCGGGGAGCAGGGTCCGGTCCTGCAGCTGGAGCTGGCTGGGACGGGGCGGGCTAACGTTTCAGCTTGGTTCCCTGCATTTCCTGCTTTGAGACCTGCCCTTTTCTCCCAGCCTTTCCTGCATACAAGAATGATAGCATGAGACTCTCTTCTGCTAATCTTCGGCCACGACCAACAGTTATGGTCAATTGGCTCCTGGTAGAACAGAGACAGAGAACAAATTCTGCCCTTTTGGAGGACGACTTTTCTTCTGGCAGGCTGTTTTTTTTGGAAAGTTGACAAGAATTTCGAGGGAGGTGCTCGATGGGGTGCGAAAGTCTGATTTAGCGTAACACAAGGGACCTGTTTGCAGCACGGCATCGAGCTTTTTCCCCCCCCGGATGAACAGCTGAAGCACGTACTGGCTTGGAGCACTTAATTTAACTTGCACACCAACAAAATATCTTCATAGAAGAAGCAACGGTCCCCACTTCCGCGTTTTTGTGTGTGTGTGTCTAGATACCTGGTATTTCTGCCCCCTACACCAAGTTAATAGCAAATACTAGATCACAAGCGGTGAGAGGCTGTCACTGTGCCCGGGGTACTCTACTAAGGTGATGCGAAGAAGCAGAACTACGCCAGAGTCAGTAGTGCCACGGGTGCAAGCAAAGCCGGCGTCTCACTAAGAGCAGAACTGGACTGGATCATGCCAACAAAACCCCCGGAGTCTGCCAGATGTGGGAGAGAGCTGAGCTAAGGTCTGTCTGCCTAACGTGGGCAGCTTCCACCTCGAGCAAGGGAGCAGCTCAGCCACTTTGATTGCTCAGTAACTTTGATTAGTGCAGTGCATCACGCACCGACCACCACTGACTCCAAGCCTCTGCGACGATCTCTGCCCTGCCCAGGACAGCAGCAGGCAGGCTGCTATGCTTTTATTGCAGGTGCCCTTTTCCGTAAGACGCAGCCATTGAAAGTCCAGCTTGGAGTGTGGATGATAGCTGGCTCTGCAGTCTCTGGGCCCGCCTGGACTGCTGCAAGCCCTTCGTCTCGCAAAGTTTGGATGTGGATCCAACGCTCTCATGAGCCACAGGCAGGTAAGGGGTGGTTAGAGATGGCTCTGTCAGGAGTTCGTGCCTGCGTGAAACGAAAGACCAGCAGAAGAGCCCCCTCCATGTTCACCCCTGGAGTAGGTAAGTACTGGTTGGAGTCACAGCTATGGGAAGCTGCTGCCACACCGACAACAAAGGACCGGGAGGATTCAAGTGTCCTGGCTGCAGAACCGGCTCCGGGCCTCTCCGACAGGCGTAGCGTGCCGTACAGCCCCCGGTTCCCACAGGGGCGCACCAGGGAGCCAAGGTCTTCCTCTTCCCCTTCCTTTCAGAGTCCTGCTCCAGCCCTTAGGCCACCGATACCACCCCTCCCAGGAGAAAAGCTCACGTAGCAACATAAGTCAGCACAATGCTTTTTAACGCACTTCTCTAAATAAATAGCTTTCGGCAGGAGCCGCTCGCGTTCAGAAATCGAACTGTGGATTCTGCATCTGAAACCTGGAGATGAAGAAATCAATGCTGTGCTACTAAAATCTGGACGGCTGATGGCTCTGAGACATGTTCTTCTCCCAGCCATCCAATGCACCAGCCTCCTGCCAGGTCCCCACCGATGTGTACAAAAACCTCAATCCCGGGAGAAGGCGAATTCTTCCCCCTGCTGTCAGCGCCGCCTCCACCAAGAAGGATGCCAAGCATGAGGGGGACACGTATTTTCCAACAGACATGGGATTTACACTGCCAGCTAATTTTTCATAAATCACTAATGACTAATCAGAGGGAAGGTCCTCCTAGCAATGCAGGCCGAGAGCACATAGTGCCAAATACTCAAGGCAGTGACCACAGGTACTACTTTTTTCTCGATAAGGAAAACACCATATGCAACTGTACACAGAGAATTAGCTTGCAGCTAGAATTAGGGCTGGTAGGAAATCTCTGATTACAATAAATGCCAGTTTATCCAGCCCCCAGACCTGCTGCTGATGGCAGCCCTGGCGTCTGGGACGCTGGGAGAGCTCTGCAGCTCTCCCTGAAACCGATATTCTCGCCAAGCATGTCCGGAGGCTTTCAGATTTGTGAACATGTGAGGTTCAGTCCATCTCAACCCATACCAGTCAAGAAACAAAAAAAAGACCCAAAGAATCTGCTCTGAACTGGAAGAACCTGCCTCTCAGTCAACACTAGCTGTAGCTATCAGAAATCTGATGCGGCCAGTCTGAAACCAGTTGCAAAAACAGACTGAAAATATAAAAAAAAAAAAGAAAGAAAGAAAACCTTGGCTTCTAAATTATTTATGGAAACATGTCCCCATTTCGCTAAACTCGAGGACACAGGCAGAAAGGATTGTGGCAGCACGACACCTCTGTGCCAAAGGATCGTTGCACACTCCTGTTCGGTGCCCAAGAATCAGGGGAAGGCAGCAGGCTCTCCCGATGAATCGCGGCAGCCGGCAGGGCCGCGTGATTCACTGCCGTTCCTGGAAGTGCCGGCAGGACGGGAAAGCCTTCAGCCACGCGCAAAACCAAGCTCTTGATACAGGTTGCTGCTTTCAACAGCTTTTCAAAATAATGTCCCTGTAAGGGGAAATGTCATTTATTCCTCCGCCCCGAGGTGGGAAAACCGTTTTCAGGAAGAAACGGGCATTAATACCATCTCGTAAGCGTGACCTGGAATCCAGATAGGGCTCATAAACATTTCAGAGAGGGCAGAAGAGATGGAACTATATTAAAAAATATTTATTGCGTGTAGTAACGTAGAGGTCTCCGGCAGTCTAGCAGTGTTGTGATGCAGCTTTGGTCCTGCTGTAGAAAGAAAAAAGCTATGGTCCTTAAAAAAGCCTGTATTTCTAGGTAAGCAGCCACAGGATTAATCAGACTAGGATGGAAAATGTGAAAGCAATAAGACAAGAACCACAATGCACCGTTTCTGACATGCAGATTTCAGTTCTAAATCGTCTTTTGATTGAGGTTTTTATTTCTTTTTTTGTGTCTTTTCATCACAACCAAATGATTCTAAATGCCAGAGAGGAGTTCTGCGAGCAGAGCCTGCCACGACGCGCTTTGGAAAGCGGCTCGGCCACAGAAAGCCGATGGGCAGGACGCACAACGCCCGCGCCGGGATGCCAGGACCCGGCGCTGCTCCCCAGCGTGCCCAGCTCAGACCTCAGTCTACCTTGGGGGTACCCAGAGCAGCACCCAGCTCCCTCTCGCAGGCTGTGCCACAAATCCAGCCGTTTCCGAAGCGCAGCTTTCCCTCGGCTTTAGGCAGAATAGCTTATTTTCAAGCTTCCTGCCACGGGAAGCCTCTTTCTGCTATTTATTTTCTTGCAGGTCTCCCCGTGATGGCAGTGGTGGCGGAGCGCCCAGGAAACTGGGTTCCAGGGTACCAGAGAACGGCCCAGATGGCCTGAGGCTGCCAATGCATCCATCCCAGGAACACCCTCAAAAAAGAGTTATCCTCTGAACCGGTTACTGAAGTTTCACTTGCAATTAAGATTTGTGCAGCAGGAATTGAGGCCCTTGTGATTTCTATTCATGGCATGTCTTGGAAGCAGCCAAATTAAAATCCTTATCATTAAGGAGTTGATAGTTCCCATAATCACAGGCATCATTCTGCATTAGCTGGAGGGAGCAGCATGACTCACTGGCTAACAGAAGTAGATCTGCTCATAAAATAGGAAAACTTCTAACCAGAGAGGATTTTCTGAGCCACAAATTGCTTTAAAGAGAAAGCACTAATTTCAAACAAATTACTTTTATATAATTTGTGCTGTCAATACAAGAACTTTCTTCTACGCTGAGAGTCCTTCTGCCATGTGCCTCTCTGAATTACCTTTCTATTTGACCTACAGTGCATCAATTCATGATTCAAAAGAAAAACCTTCCCTGAGGGATGAGTCACAGCTCTCTACTGTCCTTCAGGTTAAACCACATTTACCTTTACTTGCCACGGAGTATATGTTTTAATAGTTTATGAGTTCAACAACAGATATGTTGATCTATTTGACCACTTAAGAGAAATATTAAGCTTAAAAGAAATATTAAATGACCTTATTCAAGGTGCTAGTCCCATATCAAGACTATTTCTCTATGACGCAACGGTCCCTCATTTGAGGGAGAAAACCCAAGAGGATAGATTGCTAGTACAGGTTTAAATAGGATTTTTAAGTCTTTCTAGGTCAGAACAATAAAAAGGAAAGGTAGAAATGATTGCAGCAGGCACTAAGAGCTCGGTTTGTCTCACTGAGTTCACTTTCTGAAGACTGCAGATAGTTTTGCTCTAAGAAAAAGTTGCAACATCCTCAGCCAGACAGTCAACCAATTTAATGGTAAGTGGTGACAGGTCATAGCCCCATAGGATAGCAGCTAAGCCACTGTCAGCTTCAAAAAGAGCTCAATTTAGCTACAGACTTGGTCCAATTTAGGAAATTTAGCCCAAGAATAAAATTAATAAGTCGTCTGACCAGAAGAGGTGACCGTTCTAATCTTAAGACTGCTTAGACCAAGGTTTAATACCAACCTCAGATCTCTCATTCGAAAGATTTATTCTGGCACTGGGGATTTTTAATGTAGCTGGGAGCTAAAACATCCAGCATCTGCCAACAGAATTTCAATTCCTTCTCGCACTTCCCGTAGGGCTCCATATTAAAGAAAGGATATTTTTAATGCTCTGGCTTTAGTTCCCTCTTCTTGGCAGGTTTCAACCGTGCAATGTCCAAGGGCAGGGTGCCCCAGCCGCCCCACGCCCTGCCTTGCTCAGTCCTTGCCTCCCCTGCACTGCAGAGGCGACTCGGACATGTCAAATACGGTGACAGCTACCTGTCCACTGCAGTAACCAGGGCATCCAAGTTCAGGGGGGCTTTTCCCTTCCAAATTTCCCTGAGTTTCCCTACAAAATTTACATAAATGGGATTCAGACAAATGACAAGCCTGATTACACCCTCCTGTAATCATACATCTATCAGTGCTAGGTCAAATCTTTTTTTTTTAACTCTTCTGAAAGACAGGCACCAGGTTATTCTATGTTATTTAACATAAATACAGTGATGATCCTGTTGCATTATCGTAGAACATTGGTCTGCCTGAGAAACGGAAAACTATATATGGATTAAGAAAACTGTTAACAGTGAGATGAGTCCTAGATGTAAGTGAAAAGTAGCCAGAAGTAAAACCAGTCTGCACAAGTGGGAGGGAAACAAAACCTAAAAAAATTGTACAAAGAGGAAAAGCCAGCTCTCATTTGAGAGCATTTGTGTTGCTTTTTACTTTTGTCCTCTTCCCTCCGCAGGCTCCAGGGAGGCAGACTGCAGAGCCCCTCTATCAAAAAGGCCTATTAGTGCAAATCAGCACATCTATCTCTAAGTACGGAATAAGAAAAAGCACCAAAGAACAAGTAGGCTAAAATTAAAGCCCTGGGCTGCTGCACACGAAACATGGCCATGTGTTCCTCAAAAGGCAGAGGGCAAGTACTGCTGAACAATTTGACCCCAAAGATAATTTCAATTATGATTTTTCCTCTATATGAATTGTTTCACCGTTCCAGGAAGGGACTGAGAGATGTCGATGTCCTGGTCCGGAGCAGGAGCAAGGATCTCTCATAACTCCAGGTAGTGCCGTGCTCTCAGCTATACTTTTTCCTAGAAAGGTTTTCCTTCAGGAAGAAGAGGCCTCAGTAAAGGTAGTTTGCACACAGAATATAAAGTAAAGGGATAGCTGGCTTGCGTGGCTTAGACTTAGTGAGCTAGATGCTCAGGATCAAGCCCAAAAAACCTTTAGGCTAAGGTTGAGCCTAAAACAATCAGTGTCACTGAAGGACAAATACTTGGGGAGTTCCTGAAGACCCATAGCTTCTGGAGTGCTTCCATGGAAAGCTACATTCTGAAAAATCGGTAGAAACTGCGTAATTGAAACATTTGCTCATAAAGTACAAATTGGTATCTTTAGCTGGGCGTCCCTGCTGAGGGAGCCTGCCTCTCCAAGGTACCACTGCCAACTTGCTCGTGTGACCTTCTCGGGAACACACTCACACACTAGAAGAGGGTAAAGAACACCAGCATACCAGGAAAAAAAACGCAATTTGCTGTTTTAGGAACTGAAATAGAAAAAGATATGCTTTTTTTTTTTTTTTTTTTTTTTGCTCAAGCTACATCACTTCCATGTAACAACATCCCACGCAGTTTACTTCCCACAGCTTTAGGGAAACGTCAATGGCATGAAATAATCTTGACTAACGTTTGTGATATTAGAAGTAAAAGCCATAAGAAGACACTAAATTATTTTAAAAGGCATTAATATATTTTTTAGATTTCTTTCCTTCATGCTGTTGTATTTTGGGTAGAAGTCTTTGTTTAAGCGTACCCTTTAGAAAGCAAAAGCAAAAAAAGCAGCTAACCACCTAAAGCTTTATGGTCTCAGGGGTTGTATGTCAACAGTTGTAGCTTTATATTATATATTCTGCTTCCAAAGGCTCTGCATGAGCTAAAAATTCCCTGCTGGTGTCATTTCATATCAACTCGCTTTTCAAAAGTGGCCCCGCTCAGGAGACCTACAAAAGATCTGCAAACTCCCTGACGAGGATGTGGCCTGAGGAAAGCAGCCGAAGGCTTGAATGAGCCACCATGAAAAACCTAAGTTGCCACGGAAAAATGACAGCAAACGAACAAAACAAACGAGGCAGCCTCTGGGAGATAACATCCAAACCAGAGCAAACTCTTTGGGGAGCCAACGTGAAACGGTGCCCATCTAAACGTGCTCCCTGCTCGCAGTACGGGTATTAGCCAGGAACGCCCAGCTCCCCGCTGCGAGAGCTACGTGCAGCGATGCATATGCAGGTGGTAAAGACATCGAGGCTTGAATAAGATGCGTGAAGCCCATCTTGTGCACAGTGACGGGCGTTAGGGTCTCTGTGTCATTCCGCGTCTCAGACCTCCGACCGGGGCTCACCGCTTAAAAGAGACCCAAAGATTCGAGCGCTCTGGCTAGAAAGCTGCCTCGCGGCATGACACCCAAAACAGCAGGCAAAATCCCCAAGCCGGTGCCGACCAGCAGCACAGGGCTGCTGCACGCCAGCACCGCGCTGCCGGATAGGCGACATGGCCTAAGCGTCCAGCAAGAAGCACTCTCTTGTTTTGTTTTGATTTCTCCTTGGGCTTCACAGACTCAGGGGATTATATTTAGCCCTCCTGCAGCTCGCAGAAGAGCTGCATGATTTATCACAAAATGGTGGGACATCTTTTTTCCCCATCTGCTCTGACGTAGATGTTGTCCCCGGCATTGTTACCGAGGAATGGGAATCAGCTGCCTGTTGACACAGCGCTATCGCTGCAACAGTTTGCCAAGTTTTAAAATAGAACGTAGCGCAAGAAACTGCATGCAAGCAATACAATACAGGCAATTGCTATACTTTTAGTATATCTTAGGATACATTTTGTGACCGAAACGCACCAATATTTCATTTCCGACGCAAAAATGTATGTCTTCCTTTGTAAAACTATCTGTGCTTCCTATTATCTCCGGTCTATACAGAGAAAGCAGAAGTGCCACTAATCTGGTCTGGCTTTGCATACAGTCGTAGCTGTCGTATAATGTGAAGATGCTTTCACATCGAATATTCATTACCTCATTGAAAAGCCAGTGGCCCAGCTCTTACAGCACCCCAGCGTTACTAAAAGGGACAGCTTCCCCTCGCCGCTGGTTGCCCCCACGCACAAACGTATTGCTGAGTTTCCCCAGTGCCTGTTCACTCCATAAATCTCCGTATTTCCTTTAAGCACCCGCAGCCACAGACTCCCGAGACCCCGCAGCAGAAGGCTCTTGTGATGCATATTTTCGGTTCCCAGCTAGCCATTGCCTCCCCTCACAGCAGAGCCTGCGAGGGGCTCTCTTAATTCATAAGTCACCACCACCCCAGGAGAAGTCTCACATCTCCTACTCACTGAGGTGCGTTCGGCCAAGGGAGACTCTCATGTCTCTTTTTATAGAGACCTCTGTCGTGGCTCATCCCAGCACGTTCTTATCTATGCTAATTTGGTCCCTTCCAGTCTAACTGCAGCTCGATATATAAGTCATCGTCATTAAGATTTTAGCTTAGGTTGGATATTTATATTCTCAGTATCGCCCAAAAAATTTATAAGAAAATTGGTATGAGGCACGGACATACCTGCAGATAAAGTGGCTCATTCATTCCCCACAGCAATATAGCGGTTATCACCAGAAGCCCCATGTGCGAAGACCTGAATCTTCCTGTGCACAGTACCTCAGGGAGTTATATGCCCATTTCCTTAATTTTAAGGCTATAAAGGCACGTAATTCTCTTTGAAAAAATCCTGCCTTCTACAAACAGAAGATTTAGCTGCTAGCAAATACAGAAGTGAAGGTCTGAACATCAAGGACCCTGCTTGAGGTTTTAAGTAAAGAAACACTGCTTGAGGTTTTAAGTAAAAGCAACAGAACACAGTACTGAGCAGTTGCCTGCTGAAAGCTCTCAGGCACACGGCATTGCACGCGGAGCTGCTGAAATCCTACTGGAAGGAGGGCTTCCAGCTGGAGAAAAGTACCGGAGAATACTGTGGCGGAGAGGAAAAGGCCTCGTTAAAATGTGCAACCTTTTGACTAGGTTTCCAAGTTAGAAGCTCATGATGTCAGATTTTGAAAATCCCTCCATAATACAGAAACGTTCTTATTCACAGGAACGTTATTCACTCCTTGCATGTTCTGCGGCGTATTTGGAAAAATATTCACAAATTTCAGTGCTTTACGATTACCCCTTCATTATTGTACTTTGAGATTTTAGAGACCCCCGCACCAAGCACAGACACCATTAAGGAATCGGATGACCCACCAGAGCAGCCAACAGTCAGAAGAAAACATTCATAGACCAAGAATCTCTCTCCTGCAAACACGTAATAACTAACAATAAATTTCATTGAAATCAGAATTAGTTCACAAAATAGCACGAAAACAAAAAGAAGGGGCTAGATTTGAAAGGAAAAATTGACCCAGCTCCACCTTACCACAATTACTTAGATTGCAATAGTGTTCTCCATCATTGATACAGAGCACTATTACAACCAAAAGCCAAGTAAATACTTGGCTTTCTCTTTTGCTTCAAATCCAAACATTTTCATTAATGGCAGCTGCAGGTGAGGCGAGAAGCTTTAGTCCTCCTTTTTTTTTTTTGGGGGGGGGGGAACAGAGATGAAAATGAAAAAATACTCGAAGAGGCAAAAAGAAAACAAAACGAAAGTGCTTTGAGATACTCTACGTGTTGAATGTATCTTCATTTTCATAATAACAGAACACAGTTTATGCCCTGCAAAAAACGATAGCGATGCTTGTGTACCGAAGCGAAGGGTGAGAGGTTTCCTAGAAAAGAGATAGTCTGCACCGGCTAATGGAAAGAGCCCACGAACCTAACACACGTGCTGCAGCCTGCAGCTGGTAGTAGCAGACGGCTGTCAAGCAGGAAAATGAAACAGCAAAGGTTTCGTAGGGGCATGCCCCAGGCAGAGGGCTTTTTTGCAAAAATAAAACCATAACCGGTATTAGCACGTTCACTCTGAATTCCCGTATAAAGGGTAACGTAGCTATAGACCGGGGCAGATTAGATTCGAAAGTGCTTCTTTTTCCACTTCATGTTAATGATAAACTCTTTGCTTTGCACACAGATTGCAGGTGGGTGTTGCCTATCGTTTGGTTTACCTTATTTCTAAATTCAATTCAATGCTGTGAGAAGGTCCCAGCTTTGCAGCGCGAGATGCAGCGGAGTCCTCCAGACATCCAGCCGCTCCGGCTGGAGGCCGCAGGCTGCGACGTCCTCCTCTGCCTCGCCAAGCCCAGGCCCACGGCGTCGGCACCCGCGGTGGCTGGTGCCGCGCGTGCGGCTCATCTGCTGCCCCCACTCCCTCCGGCAGGACAGCGCCCGCAAGAGCCCTACCCCTACTCCCGGTATGGGTATCACAGCCTGATTTTAAAGCCTTCCTCTTAGTATGTGCTCAGCGAACAGCAGCACAAATTGAGGTTTATCAGGGTTAAGCGAAGACTAAAAACTCCAAAGTAGCCCCTACATGGACCATTAAAATTAAACTTCTCTATTACTACATCATTAAAGAAGAGGCTTTCCCTATAGAGCAAGGAGACGCAGTACTGCCAGGAGGGCTGAATGCTGAATTACACGGCCACAGACGTTCAGGAACAGCCGCAGGGATGAGCAGGTTGAAGGAGAAGTCTTCAGAAAGCTGAAGAATAGTTTTACGGAAACAAGTTGTGCTTTAAATAGCTTTTCCAGGAGGTGAAAATAACAAGCTGTTAGCAGTACTAAAGGCAATAAGATTTGCAGAAAAAAGGTTGTATCTTTGACTACACTAACTGAAACAGCCAGAATAAAGCACACAGGGCACTGGAAGTGCTTGAACACCCCGATTTTTTTGGTTTCTTTTGCAAGTTGCATCGGTAACCTGCCATCCTGGATCATCTTAGGTAACGCAGCCACTCTTCTACTCTTCAGTGCCAAGATCGTCCCAGATGTTAAACTCTGTTCTCTCCCAATTTTAAAAGGAGTAATAACAATGCTTTATTTATTCAACGGATTCAACTTTTCACTGGACTGCAGTTAAAGCGGTGCAGATGGAGCACAGGGACATGTTTTACCGGACAGACTCGCTTCTCCCTCGCCTTCGCCACGTGCCGAGCTGGCAGTGCAGGTGTGCAACCACAGCCAAACAACAGCCAGCAACTTGGGTCACTTGGAGCAGGGAGGAAACACCACCGTTACTTATGCTACAGGAAAAGAGGCTTAAATCATGAAGAAGTTGGCATACCTTGGACAAGATATAGTTACCTTGCAGAAGCCACCGGGTGCGTCGTCAGTGCTAGCAATAAAGCCTGAAGCACGTAGCTATACGGGCAGTAGAAAACATGATATTTTTGCTCCCCTCGCTGTTTGTGGGTCTGACGAGCGCCACGCGGATAATCAGGCTTTGTTTCCCTTCCTTTCGGCCCGCAGCCTGCCGTTTGGCTGCTCGCACTGGATGAGCCCGCGGGCAGCGTGCCCCTCTCCCATTTACTCCTGCACCCAGAGCAGCGCCCCGAGGCATCCCGGCGGCGGAGCCCCTGCGGCTGCACGCGGGACACCCGACCGCAGGCGCAGAAGGGAGCGAGGCAAGCGGTGAAAGCAGAGAGAGGCAATTCAGCCCGCAGAGCGGCATGCCCGACGCCAGGTTTTGGGGGCCGCACCGGCACGTGTTGGGGGACAGGATGAAACCATTACGAGGAGCGGGGTAACGGGAGCGGCGGCGGACCTGAGCTCCGTGGATGCTGATGGGGAATGCCGACATCTGAAGCCTTGTCCCAGATTCAGCTCAGAGGTGCCCGGGAGCTGCACCACCTCCGCGGACAACACGTCACAGTGGAACTGAAGGTGGGTTTTTCACGTGTCAGGAAAAAATGTTTTTGTTAAGTAAGTGAAAATTTTCCTGGCATGGCTCCATCTTTTATAACTCCTTGTAGTCACTAGCAAAACACAAGATCACCAGTTTTCAGGTGAGCTGATGAGGATTTCTCTTTGCTTTGCTGTCTACACCAGAAAGAGATTTTCCGGATGGGAAAAACGTTCAGAAACATTTTCCAACTATTTCTCGTCCTAAGCTTGCACTAGGAAGTCAACTATTTCCAGTTCAGTGATAAAGCTCCCTCGGAGACAGCACGTGGGAGCAAGCCTGAACTCCGGTCATCACACCAAGGGGCCGTACCTGAGACCTCCTGTCTCCAGCAGCAAAAAGCAGTGAGCACTTAAGACTTAGTGCCTTACAAACGCGACCAAGAGAGAGAGATCTTTTCCCTCTCTACTTTCCCTGCTTGGGAACTATTCCCAAGTACTCCCCAAGCAGAAGTTTCACCTTAAACACCGTGGCTAAGGACTGCCGATGCCTCTAGCCATTACTAGTATAAATAATCTGTTTTCTTTTATTTCATTTCATTTCTACTTTGGTCTTTGCAAACATCCTGCAGAAAGGCACCACAATTGTTGTACTTTGCTCTACTTGGGCTGCAGGGACTCGGAGCGAGCTGCTAGCTGTCTTGTCCAGCCAGGCACCACCTCAGCAAACTTTCCTGAGCGAGCTCCTGCCTGAGGCTGGGGCCTTCCCAGACGGCATCTGCCATCTGCGGGCACGTTCCTGCTGTGCCAAAACCCTGTCAAACAGAAAACTTCTTGGCCCGCTCTTTTCAAGTACTTGGGTACAAATTTTAATTATCTGGACTTTCTGCTGCAAAAATTTCAGATTTCGTATCTTGAGTTGAATATCTGCCTTTGTTAGCCCTAGAATGGGAAGGATTTCAGCTGCTTTATATTCACCATTTTCAGCTGCTCATTTCTTCCATTTACTGGTTTTTTTGGGGAAATGAGACTACAAACAGGATTCATATTCACACTGTTGCCCCTTTATCGTGTCTTTCAGTCCTATCCCTTCTTCCCTCCCTCCCAACTTTTCGATGTGGCCATTAGCAATCTTATTTTATCAAGAGATGAAGGTCTTCAGTTAATTACGTTCCTTCCAAGTTTTCTGAAAATTGTCTGCAACCTAGTGGCGCCCTGCTGCGCTCCTGCCGATGGAGGGGCAGTTTCAGCTGAGATCCTCCACCACTCGAGATGAGTGATCAGCACATGCGCGGCTCCAACCAACCAGCGGGACCCGAGGACAGGCAGGGACCTGGGGATGCTCCACACGATGGTGAGGTGTGGGAGGACGGCCGGGAGCAGAGGACAGTGACCCGCAGGACAGCAGTCTGCCTGGCTCCTCTGCTCATGGAACAATTTTTTTCAGAAATTATCATTTCATTTAATCATTTTTTCCAGCTCTGAAACCACAGCACTAAACCAGACCTCACTGTCCTGGCTGGGAACGAGTTCTTCACGGCAAGTCTGGGAATCCACCATTGCGCAGGTGCAGAATACAAAGCACCATGCCTGGCACCTATTGCTCTAAAACATACTCTGTCTCCTTTTGCTTTATACAGAGGAAATTAGAGAACTAATCCCATTGCATTCACTACTGCAGTTTCATCAGCACTATCTAACGTGGCTCAGGGCCAACGGCTTCTATAAAAAAAGAAAAAAACGACAGGAACAAAACAGAATATAAATATAGTCTCCTAGAGTAACTCATGTTCGTACAAGCTATAAAAGGGATACACAACTCAGTCCTGCTGGAGGAGGCAAGATGCTTAAATCTTTGCGCAGCAGCAAAGTTTCCCTCTGTAAACTCTGCAATTGCAGGAAAGAACCAAACTCTTGTGGTGTGACAGTAGGGCAGCAAAGACTACCACTGAACGCATACCAATAAATACGAACAATTTTAAAGCATTCCCACACTTCTGAACACATGGTTCATATTGCTTCGCGTAGTTGTCCCTGTCCAGCCTGAGACTTCATTAAATACATTTCTATTTAAGCAGCTATTTTTTCCAATGAACATGGTTTGCTGAATTAAAACTTATTGCTACATGAAGATGATGTGGCTCAAAGTGAAATCAGAAGAGTGTCCTAAAGGACATATTCAAGATCCATAAATGTTAATACTGTATCTTCAACATAACTCTGCTTGATAAATTTATCTATGAATATTCTAGGCACATTTTCTATTATGGCCACACTTCCCCACTCAATCACTGGATTTTATTTCACTATGAATAATTCAGTATCTAGGGATTTTTGATAGCTTAGTGTTTTCCTAACCTGTTGGTCCTCAAATTAGCTCCAAATGTTGCTTTCATGAAGCCATATTCTTCCCGAGGCACCCTTAAGTCCCTTGGCCTATTAGATTAATGCTGGGGAACCTTACTACACAAACGGCATTAATATTGAAACGAGTTGCTATCTGGATGTTTTCCAGGTAAATCTTTGAAAAGGAAAGTTTATAGATGCTCTATGCCTGAGGATACACCAAATTTGTATCTGGAATATATTTGTATACTTGAATCTGTATATTTGATGACAAATATAAGGGGCTTGCTCTACAAAGGCTTTTGGGTAGCTAGGCTCAAGATGGTGTTGAACAGAGAGTTTGATAACACGGGTACGTGAACACACGATCATGGTGTAAACCACAATTCAATCTCGCACTACATTGGCTCTTCCTGAGAGACTGCGGGTGGGCATAATATTACACAAGTAGTTCTACCCTTTTTAGTTCACACCCTATTTTTTTGCATTTAAGTATTTTGCCAATATGTGGATACCATCAGAACATGGAAAATGTATTTTAAGAGTGATGCTAAGAGTGGTATATCTGAGAGCATGATTTCACCCTCTGTATGGAAACAAAAGCCTCATACACTGAGTTAAATTGCTGGAGAAGCTATTCACAGGATGAGTGACCTGACCGTCCTTCAGATTTATCAAGGGGGTTCTTCAGTCTAGTCATCTTGACTGAATATCTATGTATTCTTTACATATAGGCATATATTCCTGTATACACACATGCATACACATATATGTATTCTCTGGATCACATGAGCCTGAAAAATGATTTTGTCCAGGAGCGAGAAGTAATGATTAAGAAGTTCTCACTTTAGCTTCTGTCCTTACTGCCACCTTGTTAGGTGGCACCAGGCAAGCGTTGGGCTTTGCTGTCTTCATGTTCAGATAGGAAAAACAAGAGAGGCTGCAATTACACTGTGTGGCAGAGGCGAGCCTCGTGCCCACCACGCTCAGTCCCCGAAGACGCACCTTGGCAGTGTCCTCGCTCCGCATCAGGGCAAATTCCTGCACCGTCGCTTTGTTCCCTTTGGAAGAAGATTTGGGCAGCAGGTTACCAAAACCAACGTGGCTGCTCACCTGTCCAACCGTATTCTTGGTGATTTTATTCCACTGTGCCAGGAATGAGGAAATTGTATCAATTAAATACTGGAGTTTTATTTGGGTTTCCCTTTCAAAAAGGTGAGAGACAGAGCTGGATGAATAGATTAATTTTATAAAAAGAAAAAAATCCAGCCGTCCTTGGGGGTGATTGCTGGTCAACAGCAAGTGCACTGTGTCAGCAAAAAACACGCCATAGTCGTCGCTGCTGCAACGTGCAACATGTTGACCCAGTAGATGCTGACTGCCCTCCTTGCCATTTGGCAGTTGCCTGAAGTCACTGCAAAGATGTTAGAGCGCTTTACTTTGTAAACCTATTGATGAGAATTTAACGTTAATGAAATGCTACTGCTGAGCAATTCTGGCAGATGAAACTCAGTTAGCTCATCGTGCACCTAATTTATTTAGTGCTAAATGTTTGCCCTTATTTTCTTTACATTCTGAAAAGTCAGATCTGGATTAAAACTGTGCATCTGAAATAAGTAAATTATTTAGGAAGTTATGCAAATTTCTATGCAAATGTTTATCTTTGTGTTTCACATAAAATTCTGCTTGGGGGAATAAATCCTGCCAAGATGGGAATGGAAGGCGTAGGCTGCTCCCAGTGCCTTCATGTGCATAAAACCCACAACGAATGAGATAGTCCTGTCTCGGCCATAGCCTTGACATAGATGAAACAGTGGTGAATAACTGAGTGGGACCGTGCGCAATCCCAGAGGCTGGGGGAGGTTTGGGTACGCCGATGAGCTGGAAAGATTGGACTCTGTCACCCTCTGGGTACCGAATTCTGAGCATCTCCAGAGTCCTGCACTGTGACAACCACAACGTCCGAACTGGCCAGGGACTTCTCACATTACACGTACAATACTGACTGCTGCAGCCATTGGAAAGGCCAGACATGACGGTCTCTACGACCGGAAACACGCGCCCGTCTCCTGCACACGCTGCGCTTCGGGTTGCAGACTGGAATATGACAATATTGCTAGTGTCCCTCCCCCTCAAAAGAAACACAAATCCACTGTTGCGAGTACACCGTATAATAATCCTCTGTGTTTACCAATACTTTTCGCCATTTCCTCCCAGCAAATGTAATCCTCAGCTAAAGAGATTTTTCAGTTAGAGTAGTTTCTAAATGCTTGAGTAAATCTAGCAAAAGAGATGGGGTAGGTCTGCCCTATCAGGGGTTCCTGCGCAACTGCCTGACAAATGGTTTCGGCTCTTCCCTACCTGCAGCAGAGCAGGCTGCCCCGCTCGGGGGCTGTGTGCTCGGGGCAGGCAGTTCGGCTCCTCTGAGCTCTCCTGGTTATTCCCAGGGGTTATAATTATATCCCAAGCCCGGCTCCGCCGGGGACTTTGGATGCATGTCCCTTACAAAATTCACCTGGTTTAAGGGGAAGGCAGCATTCAGGAGAGAAGGGAGGCAGTCTAAGCAAGGTACAGCTGTAATTGCTGGGCATTTATTTGCTGGCAAATCCCTAAACGGCTATATATTATAATACAACGTGCCAACTGTTAGCTCACCTCATCCCTCTCTTTTATAGGGAAAGATAAACCACTGGGACTTTCGTCTCAGGGAAAGGGCACAAGCTGGCCCGGAGGGATTAACGCCTCTAACCATTAGGTTCAACACAGAACAAGGCAGCAAGTCTAAATCTCGCCCCGACAGCGTCGGGGAGCTCCTACCAACCTGCTGTCTTCTGCCAGCTCCGAGCGACCACGTCGGCCCAGCTCAAGAGAGAAACACCAGAGCTTGCACGGGCACCCCAGCTACAGCTTGTCAGCAGCCACTTCATGCAAAAGCCACCGCCACTGATTTTTTAGCACTGTGGGGAAGAGATTTTGCTACTGGTCCTGTTGAAAATAAGTGGTGCTTTCTGGCTTGCTTGCTTTTCTCTTTCTTTTTTTTTCCCCCCCTCGAAAAGATGGAGGCAAAACAAGGGGGAAACCAGAGGCTGCTACCAGCCCACGCTAGCCAAGCTCCCGCTTTGGGGAAGCCAGAAGATGCTCGCGTAGACCACCACACTGCCGCTGGGGTGGAGCAACCAGTCAAGCACACCGCTCGTTTCCAGAGGCATTTACTGCAACGGGTTCGGCTCTTAGCTCCTCTTGAACCTCACGTGGTAGCTAATGTGAAGGGTGACGTCAAAAATCAAAGCTCTAAGCTACAATCTCCCTGCAAAAGAGATCCCCGCGGTGGAGCGAGAGCGAGCAGAACGGAGACCACCACGCTCAGCGAGCGCCGCAGGCTGCAGGGCAATGCTTTCTTTTATTACTATTTCTCATGATGACTAGATGTGTCCAAAACTGAGAAGACGGACAAAAATCAAATCTGTTTGGGTTGCGAGATTCCTTTCATATTTTTCTAAAGGCAACCACCTGAGTTATCATGTTATCATCCTTTCTAAATGATTTGTTACAGAAATGGAAACAAAAGTTTAATTACAGTTAATTATTTAAAGAACTGCAAACAAAAAAAGCTAACAGTTATTAATTCTCTGCAGGAAAGAGAAACAAATAATGCCAGTGAAAAGAAGGAAAGAAAATAAGACCAGAGGAAGCACTGCCTTTGCACTCCTTCCAGTTTTGGAAAAGACAATATTTAATCCCCCAGTGGATATCAACAGACATTTGCTACCAGTTTGTCACTGCTTTGCTTTTGTGGTTGGTTGATAAATTATTAGATTTATTTGATAATTATTAACTATCAATTAACAGTTTCCGGCTAGATGTAAAAGATACGCCTTCATCTCTCTGTTGTTTTCTTCTAGACAGCACACTTTCACTGATCTGAAACCAACGCCGGGTAGAACAAACAATATTCTTCATTTCAGCTCTTGCAACATCGCGGCCAGGGATGGATGTTTTGGCAAGGCATTTGTATTCGTTCAGATTGTCACAACACAAGCCTGCTTATAAAACAGTCGGAGGAACATGACTGATGGTCCCATCCTTTAAAACATGATCAACTTTGTCAAACCAACTGAAGATGCCACAGCAGAGAAAACCAGCAAGGCTTTCCTTAAAATAGGCTGTGCGCTGTCATTTTATTATTTAATGTTTTGCTCCTGGAAAAGCAATTCTGAAAAGCCTCTCTCAATAGCTTTACCTGGTAATAGCTAGTCTATTTGCCAATCAAACATCAAAATAAGGTCCGTAGAATTAAGTATAGGATCAGTAAGTATAAAAACAGTAGATACAAGAGGCTATAATAGCATGCAAATATAAATATCGGACCTAAATCACACAGACACTCCACTCCACTCTAGGTAATTCTGTGTAATACCCTTATTTCCACAACGTATGCGGGGCTGGGAGCACTCGGTTAGCACAGTTGCTTGACACTTCCCATTACAAGAGCCTCTGCTCACTATTTTAAGCTAAAACTCTATATAATTGGAAATCTGTGCCAGCCTAAAATTTTATTTTTTTTCTTTGGGAAATTCAGCCATAGCAACTCAGCCTTTTCTGCAAGTGAAGTTATAGAAAAATCACACACTTTTTCTTCTATTAAAACACGTGGCGCCCCTTCCCCTGGACGCCTGGCCACGTCTCGGTGCTAGGCTTGCGCTCGGAGCATCTGCAGCCCAGCCCTGGGGCCACCCTCCTCCTCCTTCTCCTCCTCCTCCTCCTCCGGCCCCAGGCGGGCTGGCAGGCACACGGTGGAGGCCAGGGCCTGAAGTACCCCGCTACGGTGATATATCTTTCTCTAACCTCAGAAAGGACCACTGAGACATGAATACGTTCACTCACAAATCACGGCATTGCGGCAAGCGAAGTCTAGGGCACATGTTTAAAAGGGAGCCCGTCCCAAGTCTATGAAGGCTTGCTACCGAGTCCTGCTGCAAGGAGCTTCTGTAATTACGTACTGCCTTTTCGTTCACATACAGCAAGACCACAGGTTAATTTTCCATAGGAAATTTTCTTCCTGGCATTACTGTCTTTTGGGTGCTTCACTTCGCAACGTTCAGGTCACTGTGTTGGTGGGCAGGTTTTTTTACACAGCGTGTAAGACTAGCCTGAAACTAGTGTCCCTGCTATAGGAACTGTCATATAAGACAGGAAACATAAATCACACTTTTTATTTAGCTCCCACAGCCACAGCGCTGCTCCCGAGACTAAAGGAAGAGCACTCTCCCAATAAAACCAAAGATAAGCAAGGGCTGAAAGGCTGCTGAATCAGCTGCTAGTAGTACACACACGGACTATTCCTTACTCCAAATAAACTGCAATAAGTCAATCAAGCCTGAGCGTTACACGCTGCAGATCAGGGCAGTGGAAACGGCACTGGAATCGCTGTAGAGCTACTGCCAGCCTCTTTGGGAAAACCGATGTGAATACTGACCTGCAGCTGTCACGTCTTCCACGTTTTCAAACCCTCCCAAAGTGTTCTCCATTAAGCCAGCCTTATACCCCTTCCTTTACAGAAGGCAAGCTCGTAGTATAATGAATAAATAAATACGCACCACTTCCATCCCTAGTAAGCTAGATAAACGGCAGTACAGCGCTAGGGAAAAGGCGGAAATTTCATCCCCTCCCCACGGGGCCGAGCAGCAGTCGAGCCTGCCGGTGAGCAACCCCGGAGCTGCAGCGCGTCTGGCCCTCCGAGCGCCACGCCGGGCCCCGCAGCAAAGCGGAGAGGTGCCCAGCGCGGGGCTGCAGCGGGCGCCTGCCGGCCGCCCCTTCCCACCGACGTCGCCCGGCGATTCTCCAGCGTGGCCAAACCCGTTAGCAAAGAAACGGTAAGTAAAGGGGACTGGAAGAAGCGCGACCTGCCTCGTTCTGCTGGCTGCCAAACAACACGTTGCAGAACCGCTCACGAGATTTATGGCTGTGCCGTACTGTCCTCAGCATCGTTAATTCAATGGCACAAACGCGATTTCAGTCATTGCAAAAAGCCATTCGTGGGGAGCCTGAATTATTTATCAAAAGCAAAGCTTTAATTGAAGGGGACAAACAAACTGCTTGCCAAAACAGATGAAATATTTTAAATCTTAACACAAAAATCTCACTTAATGAAGTGCAGCGGAAAAGGCACATGATGTAACCAGGAGAGCATGGAAAGCTAGTCAGGTCTTTTCACTGGGAAGTTCAGAAACGGGTCCTCCGCACTGCGAACGGCAAAGCCTGGCTCCAAGAAAGTCTGAGTCTTTGGCCATATTTCTCGCCAAACCGGTGGATGCCAGCGTGGCCAAGCGGACATCCCTTCTCACTGGCTCGGCTCCTGCCCAGCGCCCAGCCGAGCTCTTGCTCACGCAGCCCATGCTTCCCTCGCCTCAAACGTTGCCACACAGGCTAACATAAAATAACTGATAACTTACCGTTATTAATACAATTAATTCTTAGTGTTTGCTGTGGCCTTGGGTGCTGCCAAGTGACCGTAGAAGAGAATAGTGCAAAGCAAAACAAAGGAAAACCACCAGGGAATTTGCACAAACTGAGCCAGAACTTACTACTTACTTGCATAATTTCACCAAATGTGGTTGACATCCTATTGCAAGACAACAGGATGATGGTCGGTGATGGTCCTGAAAGGCCCGCAAAGTCCAGAGAGGCACCACGCATTTGTCCATGACTGCTCCTGCCCTGAGCGCGGAGCCTGGGGCTTGCGGAGACGTGGGAGCAGAGAGAGCGGCGTGCACGCCGCGTTTCGCACAACTCCTGAGCCTCCTAAGGCGCACGGCACTTAACACTGTTAAACCCAGTGGCAGTCTCCAGCTGCATCGTAATGAAGTGAGATACAAAGCAAAGGGATTGAGGAAAATTTGACAGCGACCTGAATCAGTCATGGGTCCTGGGTTGTTTTAGCTTTGGGACCAGCCAGAAACGGTACGCAACTTGGCAGTGCAGTCCTGTTTACTGCTCACCTCCGCAACATTATTATTTTTACACTTCAGAACTTTAGATCCTGAGCTTTACGGCGTTAAAGATTTGATGGAACAAAAGATATCCCTTTCATTGTAACCACAAGGAAGAAAAGAACTTCTTTTTTATTGCAAAGCACCAACGGGAAAGGAGCGAAACTGCTGGGGAAGGGCAAACAGCGACGGGGCGACGAGAGCACAGCGCGCAGTTGGTCCCCGACGTGATGTTGGAGAAGCAACCAACACAGCCCGGCACGGAGGCCTTTCCTGCTCCTGCCTCTCTCTGCCAATGTCTATGAGGCCATCCAAAAATCAGGAAAAGTGGATGTAAAATGTCAGTCAGGCTTGCAAAACCGCCTACAGAAAAAACCCAGGATAAGCACCAAATCCGTTACCAGCTTTTTACTCTGATGACAATTATTCTGCAAGCGCTGACATCTGTAATTTTAAATTTAAAATTTTATTTATATTTAAGATTGAGGAGCCATAAAAGAGACAGGAAGGCGTCAACATGAAACTGATCCCATATGCTATCTCCAACATTGCTCGTGGAGTCAAGCCTTGACTAAATGACAGGGCCTATGCATTTTCCCATTTCGCCCTTGATCCCTAGCATACGTTTAAACACTACAAGTAACATTCACCAAAAGAAAAGAACAGAATGAAAAAGATATTTCCCTGAATTTCATTATCAAATAATTTACTTTTCTGCTCTGAAACAATCATGTTGACTTTTCCTTTGTATCTCAGGAGAATAAAGACGGAAAAGAGTTTCGAAGGTTTTCTAAGAACACAAAATATTATGTTAAAATCAGGAGTTACAAAATTATAAAGTTCTCTGTACAGAGGTCTGCTTGCCTAAGAAAGCATTAAGCAGGAAATGAAAGATCGGTACGTGTATTAAAACGTATGTAAAATTCAAATTAATGAAACGATTTTCCTTTAACTCCCACTTACAGAAGGAAGTCATGATCTTGCAGAATATGTATTTAGCTGGATATAGTGTTTCCTCTATTATATAGATCCAGTTTTCCTCCTAGAGACTTTTTGGACCACCTGGCATGAAAATAACAGCAATGATTCAGCGCTGCTTTTTGACAGGAAGGAAACAGTTTGTTAGCGTGGTCTCAACATCGCAGCTGCGTGCTTTGTATCACCACTCACCCTGGGGCACGGAGGAAAGAGTACATGTTACGCCTTGGGGTAATTTTGATCATAAATACATTTTCTTCTAATTTGTTTCACTCTATTTGCTATTATATGCCAAGTCTCTAAATACCATTGGGTTCAATTATCATCCAGAAAAGAGCTGGAGCTGGTGAGAATGGGTATTGGAGATGGTGTACTAAAGTTCAAAATGTTCAGTTTGAACTCTCTAGACCAAAAGGCATTTTTTTTAAAGTGTGAATATAAGAAATCACGAGCTCTTCAGCAACAGTGGCGAATGGGTAAAATGAAGAGCAGCCGTAGGTCGTAGGAGACCAGCTGAGCCAAATCATGGCTTTGAGCTGCACTGGGGAAAAGCAAGTAGCAGCTTCCCATTCCCTGAAGCCACGTGTATTCAGGCAGCCCGAGGAGGCAATAAAGGCAAAGAAGGGCATGCTGAAGGTGATGGCCCTGCAAAAACTGGGGTTGGCTTCAAAGAGAAAAAAAAAAACCCTTAGCCTCAATGTTTACTTCAGTAGATCTCTTCTGCTTTCAGTGAGAAGCCATTTGCCCTTGGGAGTGAGCTACTCCTGTTTGGGGCTTTGCGAGAGGGCACACTGGGGAACTCATCCACTTCTCCCACTACTTTTTTGTAGAACTGAGTGGAAAGGGTTTTTTTTTTCGTTGTTTAAATTTCCTCTATGAACATTTTAGAAACTTTCAGGAAAAAAAAGAAAGAAAGAAATCCTGCACATGTATGAAAAATCATTCATTGCCAAACCAGTTTGGAGTGAGGACTCATGGGGACCTGAAGGCAGATCTCCCCTGTCTCCAGGAGACTGCCTGACTAGTCGGGCTTTCCGGTTCATGCAGGCTCTTCTTGCAAAAGCGAAGGGTCAAGAGGAGTAGATAAGGGCAAACAACCCCCAGGATACTGCAGCATGGAGATGCTCCTGGAGCGGTGTGGATCAGAGACGAGACCTGAGTCAGAGTCTCCCATGTGCTGCAAGTGCTCTAATCCCTTGGCCAAAGAGTTGGGGAGAGAGGTTATGGCCACCGCATGCTACCAAAGCACCTCATTCTTTGTTACACTGGATTTATTATAAGCATTTGAAAATGTAACATTGTTTACACGACAAATAAACTATTTCAGCATACTAACTTCAACAAACTAAGTGACAAAAATAATTTCCCTGCTCTGCCCATCCTCTGCCTCCCTGACTCTCAAGTGCTTTCCTCGGTTCTTCTATAAGTTTCCTTTACTGTGGTCTCAAACTCCTGTTAGGTGCAATTCCTTAAAGTCGCTGCAGTTAACCCAGCTTAGACCCACTGAGAATTTAGTTCCTCAACTAAATTTTTCCCCATACCAAACAGATTTAGCAAAAACTCCAGGGCCTGGGAGATCCCTTAACCCTAAGAAAAAATATTTCCTGGTCTTGCTCACTCGTTACTTCTGCATCTCACTGGCTGCATAGCTTATGAATTAAAAGGCAAAAAATAGAGCCCATTTTGCATGAAGAGATGATGCTGGAATATCGCCGCACAATGATGCTGGACAAAGAAAGTCATTAGCATTAAATTAGCTGCTCCCAGATAATTTCTCAGATGAATCACCATAAAAGGCTCTGAAATGGCATCCTGCTCTTTTTCTTTGCAGAATAAATCATTGTATTCAGGATTTAGGCACTCTAATTCATCAGGCTTTTATCTGTCTTGGGGCATTGTTTTTAGCAGAGCTCCCAGTCACGAGCAAACTGGCAGGACCAAGTGTGTCAGACCGAGGGATGAGCATGGAAATGGCAGACAGCAGCTTGTGGATCCCTGAGAGTGCAGCGTAGCAGAGTGCTACCGATGCGCCACCACCGTCTTCGCTGGGGGCTTTCTGCTCAAACCTTTGTGGGCAGTTATTCATCTGGAAGAGGGCATGGCATGGCCTGACCTGAATGATTGCAGGCATTGAGCTTGCTATGTAGTTGTTTGCAAAGCTCAGAGAGGCCACCTCCTTCGCTAGTAAAACTGCTGCCACTGCAGTAACCACAGTGCTTGATTGCAAGGGATTTTTTTTTTGAGTGAGAATTTCACCTATTCTCCCTGCTCCCGCAAGCCCAGCGCCATCCAGCCTCCCCGTTCTGCCAGAGCAGAGCGCTCACCTTCCGTGTGCCATGGCCCGCCAGAAACTCTCCTCCACCTGTAACCCTCCACCTAATTCCCAGGAAAGGCACCATAATTGGGCCCGAGCTGGCCGGAGCAGGCTGCCCACCAGGCTGGCTGCCCGGCTTGGCTGGACGCAGCCCCCTCCTTGTGCACGCGGCAGCCGCCTACCTGGGCACAGGGAACTGCAGCCCCGCGCCAGCGCTCCCTGGGGCACGCGCCTGCGGTGCTAAAGGGGTGACGTTATTAGCTGGCTTTATAACGTTGATGACTGCCGTGACGCAGGGCTTTGCCTTGCGCAAGAGGAACATTCCTAATTATCATCTCCAAGGCGATGGTGAGCGTTGTTTGCTGAACGCACAGTTTGAAATTCCAGCAACCTTGGCAATAAACAGAGAGAAATAAATGAGATCATTTGCTCCAGGTGCATGTGCTTGTTTGTTTTCTTATTCATGGTTAACAAGATTGCGACAAAGTTGAAATTGGTATTTACTGAAAAAAAAATGGCAAAATCAACAGTTCATGGCAGAAGAGAGTAACAAAACTGTAGATGAAAGAGTAGACGTTCTTTAAACAACGAGATGTATGCGATTGAGTAGCATTAATGTTCTCAAATATATTATGATTTTGAATGAGGTGACAAGGTTACAACAACTTGCTAAGAAGAACTATCAGATTGGTTTTTCTCATGTCCAATTTGCAGTTTCCATGCAAATTTTATGGAGTGATCTGACCCAAAAGCTACAGTGGAACAACGTCAAACTTGAAACGTAGAACCTGGGTCCAAATCTGAGTCGGTTCCTCACAAGCCAAAGCATCTTCTCATGATCGGAAAGCCCTGAGTGCCCGGCTTCAGAAAGCAGCCTCTTCCGTCAACAGCCAAAGACTCAAATGACTTTCTGCAAGCTTGGCATTGGCGCCTTCAGGACAATCCCCTGGGGATTTTGGGAGGAGCACTTCAGGCTCCCGCCGCTGTTGGCCATGCCACGCACCTGCTGGCCACCAAATGGCAGGCGAGCCGCCACCCGGCGCCAAGTTTTGCCACTCCATCCCACCGTATTGCCAGTGCCATCTGGGAGGAGCGGGCGCATCCCCATCTCCGCGCCACTATATGCATCGCAGACCTGTCAGGCTGCCAAGCGAACTGCCGTTATCGCTCAAGATACCATTTAGCACATACTCCACATGGCAGGCAATCGCTCGCGTTATAATCACCTCGTAAAACTGTGACTCCGTAGATATAATATCCCTGCGAGACAGGCTTTACCTGTTACATTAAACTTACAGATATTTAAAATGTCAGATAATCTTTCATCTCAATTGCCCCACTGTCTAATACAGTCTATCAGCTAGTGCCAGTAAGCAGGTTTTTTGGTTCCCAGGAAAGAGGCAGTAGGAAGACGCCTTTCTGCATTTGCTCACAAATGTCTCATTTGTCTTCAGAGGTGAGAAACTAATTTTGTTGTGTGTAGCTGCGATTCCTTTAGATATTACACCTATAAATTTGTAAGATCTTCTTGCAGAGCCGCTGCAGCCTGTCACCGTGCAGAGTCTTCTCTCTGATATTACCTGTACTGAGTCCTTTCTGATTACTTTAATTTAAAAGTAAAATGATGCTAAAAAGAGAAAATAATTGTCTGCACATTCTTGTCTAAAAAGTGTTTTTCCCTGTTAGTATTTAGACTATCAGAGCTACTTTGGGCAGCGAGCAGAGGAGCATGATTTATTAACCGCATTCACTTATGGAGAAGACAAAGCCACTTCTCCCGTTTCCCTGTTCTCACAATGAAAGACTGTGCTGCAGGGAAGGAAATGAGAAACATAGCTCATCCCTCCACCGCAGCCTGCCTTCTCCTTCAGCCAGGACTGCCGATCTCTCCAGCACCTTCTGGTACGAGGGCACCCACGTGTGCGCCCAGGGGCCAGCAGGCCGCCCAGGTCTCTCCTTCTCCGGCAGCACCGCAGTCAGTGGCGTCGCCCCGCAGCGCCGGCGGCATCAAGCTGTCCCTCAGCTGAGTTGGGACGGGCCTTCACTAGCCTGTCTCAGAGGTGCCCTTTTATAAAGCAGGCAGTTGTTATGCCATGACAGTCAGCGTTATAATGCAGAATTACCCTGCGGGACTCGCTGCCACAAGGTATCGGTGCCGTTTACTCTGCATCGGTCGCGCAGGGAGGTATTCCAAGGAACAAGAGGTACCAGCTCAGCAGCAATACTGGTATTTGTGAGAGCTCAACTCAAATCCTTCAAGGCACACCTTGGATGGCCAGGCTGCGTGAAGCAGCCTGGAAAAGCTGACGACCTGCTCTGAAAACTGCAGCGCTGCCTCCTGTCCTAGCCACATCCACGCATCCCCACTGGACGTTACGACGAGAGGACAATTAAGACAGGCCTATGATCGCGGAAATAAGGAGGAGTTGGAAGTAGGGTGCTCGGAGTTGCAGCAAGCTGCCACGGTTGCTCGGCCGCACGCTGCATCTCTGGGAGCCGAAGCAGGCTCTGATGGAGCCGAACGCTCCTGCGCCAAGCAAAGCTTTTGCTCTCCAGATCTCCCGACGCTCAGCAGGCATTTCATTTATAGTCCAAAGAAATGGCAAAGGAGTGATCTCAGCCTGTTCTGGGTAACTCAGTTTACTGATAATTGCATTTATTGCTACCATGCTGTTGTTTGCATGTCTTTGTTATTAGATTGCTTTGTGGGGTGCTGTTTTAATAAGATGTTCAACACCTGCGTTTATATTATTCTATAAGAGCATCAGGAGGCCAGCTTAAGAGACACTGAACACTCTCGTCCAGCTTCCTCTCCTGATCCCCTGAAACGCTTAATCAAGTTAAATAACGTCTCACCAAGGTAACTTCAAATCAGTTCACAGGGATTTCTGTGCCTCTTACATCATGAAAAACATTTTATACTAATCATAATGTTGTTATGGCAATAGAACGTCTTAGATTTGGACAAGAAAAAGAATTCCCATGGTGAAACTGACTGAGACATGGAGGATGCTAGTCCCAGTTTTTTTGGGAAACCACATGCAATTGCACACTAACCCAGAAACTGTGCTTAGAAGCACTTGAGTTAGGTGGGATGATGCTCTACCATCAAATTTTCCCCCTAATGCTAACGAAACCCATGAGCGTCTAAAGGACTTCGCTAATGACTGTGTTTGCATAAGCAGGACTAGCGCTCATGAATGAAGCTGCTCTTTGCAGGAGCCAAAGCAACTTGAAGGAGCCTGTTCTTAAAATCTCTCTCGCTCCATTTCGCAGGCGTCAGAGGCAGCCCAGTGCGAGGGTGCCTGGTGTGCCACCCTCGCTGCTCTCGCACTGAAGGGGGCAGGCAGACAGCTGGGTGACTAACGCTTGGCATACACAAAAGTTAGCACAATGGAAATAATGTCTTTCTACCCCCCTTAGTATGGCTAATTCAGAATTCAGAATCTCATATGATCCTATGAGGCCAGAGAAAGAGATTATAACTATCTTTTTAAGAAAATTAGACTGTATCTCCAGCAGAGTTAAAGTAACCTGCCTTTAATTTGGGGGGGGAACCAATTTCAATCAAATTTTCTTTCCCTCTCTTCCTTTACTTCTCTGTAGGCACCTTTCAGACAGGAAGAAGATGGATAATGCAGTCATTCATGCACTACACAATCTCAGAGTATCATCATCTACTTGTTAGGAGAAATAAGAAATCTTCTATATGCCAAAAAGTAAAAACATGCAACGGAGTGACAGTTTCACTGTTCTTTCCAACAGGAGGCCAGCAGTATTAAAGCCCTACACCATTCAAGCACGAAATTCCACTCTCCCCTTCCCATTGGCTAGCTACTTTTGAAACTCCAGAGCCAGCCAAAAGAAAACATCAGACACAAGGACCTAGCCCCTGATTTTTTTAAGGGCTCTTGAAATAATCTGCTATATAAGCATGACTCAGCCTTTTAAAACCTTTCTGTTTTTGAACACAAATTATCAGTTCTGAACCGAACACCTGTTTCCTACAGGTAATGCTGAAACTACTAATTTCATAACCACCCACAAGCTGTAGCATGGTAATTACATGGCAATCTCACCTAGCAATGCAGGGATCTGCAAAACTTCTTAGCTATTTGCATCTTTTTATTTCAGATATGCTCTAGTCTAGGCATAGATCCACATAAAATTCACTGCTCTGTCCATCTGTCTCTTTTGAGCAGATAGCCCCCGCTAAATGCAGTGGGGCCAGCTGCAAAAACCATAAGGTCTTGGTGTTGGTATAAGCACAACAGTTTCGCATTCAGAGTCAAGTACAGGAAACTGCTCTGCACGGCTGCAAGACGCTCTTCACCACTTCATCGTCGTTGCTCACAGGCAGGCAATAGACACCAAAGCCACAGGCTGAGCTTTAGCTTGGTACAAAGGGGTCAAGCTTCTGAATATGTTATTTAGAGCTGGGACGTTACATAAAGGACATGATATATCCAGTGATACTCTCTTCTCATATACATGTTCCATTTACACAAGGAGAGAACAACACAGAGAAGAAACTACACTGTGTCTCAAGAGCGGCTCCCACTTCAAATGTATACCGCAGACCTCGGACCAGATTTCCATGAACTGAGCGTGGCCCTGCCATCAGAGGGGATATGATGGACTTGCTACAGCTCTGAACATATGGAAGCACAGTGCCAACATGAATACTCATAATTGCAAGTTTTTCAGCAAAATACAGAACACTAAACTCTGATAGCTGGATTTTTAAAGAGAGATTTCTCTCCTGGCATTTTCTCTTCCTCTGGACGTTCTGGCACAGCTGCAGAATACTCACGACTAGCTGATTGCTTTTGAACTAAACCCATGGTAAAGCATCTTGCTTTTAAGCTGGCTTTTTACAAAGCCAAGGCAAGAACCACCAAACTTGTTTTATATTCAATTTTGAATTTACAGAAATTTGTGAAAATTCAGAAAAAGACCTCAAGGATGTAAAACTGTAACAACAGGTGATGAACTGTGCTTATTATTACTATAACTATGACACTATTAGCATGTTCGTATTAACTCCAAATACAGACTCAATGTCCAGCACTTATTTACAATGGACCCTACTCATTCCAAGTTCATAATTTATGCCTTAAAAGCATTAAAAGAGAAGAAACAGGTATTCTTTATTCTTTATTCTCTTCATTGAGTGGTAGGTGAAAGTAGAAGCAACACAACCTAGGAGTATGATTTCTTCTGTAAAGGGTTAGAAGTTAATGTATTTTGTACCATGTCAATGGGAAACCCCAGTCACGGACCGTCGGACTCTCACAGAGGAGGGGTGGGTTCCACTAACGTCAGTGTCTCCTTTCAGCACATCATGCCAGAGAAGCAGAATCTAACACATACGTTCTTGCCCATCCACATATTTAAGTATTGACTCTACTAAAGTCCCTGGTAAAGTCTTCATTAAATGGGTAATTCTTTTCCCAAGGGACACAGAGACTGAAGCCATCTACCCATTCACCCTCTGATAGCAGTATTTTCTTTGTTCCCATGCGTTGCTTAGCAAGAGAGGACTTTAGTGGAGAACTGCTTTTATACTTGTCCGTACTGGCTAAGGAGAAATCATTGCAAGCTAAAATAATTGGCAATTGCCACTCTTCTTGCTGGCAGTCTTTCTCCAGAACAGTTCAATCTCACTGCAGTGCTCAGCATATGCTGCTGCATTCTTGTCCTGGCTTCCCACTTGGACCATTTCCAGTAATTACCCTACTTATTTCTGGTGTCCCCGAAGGAAGACATCTACGGACTACTAGTGAGTTATTCTAATGCTCTATAAAATAGATCAGATCTTTGCTGTGACCCTGATTTTCGGCACAGAGTGGACATAAAATGTACTTGCTCCCTGGTGCACAACGCTGACACCAAGCTCTGGCCCCATCAAACCCTGGCTGCTCCAGCAGCCCAAGAGCACCTGCGTCCTCCAGCAGGACGCCCCGGCTCCACCACTGCTGCCACCGTCAAGATGCTCTCCAGTGAGAGCTCAGCCAGAGAGCCAAAACCCCTCAGATTTCCAAATCGCCCTTCAGCCCATGTGCTGACGAGAAGCGGCCAAGGCCTCTCCCACAAGCACTCATGCAGGACGCCGTGGCAGGAGCCCGCGGCGGGCAGCGTGGCTCGTAGTCGAAGCCAGCAGTGCCAAGCCCGCAAGTGGCATCGGACTCTCTCCCTCGCCATCCCCGGACCCCAGCACCGCGTGCGCCACTTTGGGTCGTGCTGAAGCAGGTCAAGACGCTCCTTCCCTAGCATGAAATTGGACACAACTAGGTGTCTGGTTGTCAGTGGCTCCTCGTGTCCTCCTCCGAGGGGCAAAGCCACAAATAAGTTTCATTTTCTCAGGAAATGGGGCACTTATTGTTCAAAAACTGAATTATTGGCTCATTCTTGGAGGGGAACAATAGCAAACTGGAGGAAGAGAGGGTGATGTTTTACTCCGCAGGAATTGAAATACCTCAGAGAAACATTAAATCCCTGAGAGGAAACAATGGTAAGCACTTTGTCCTTCTGCAACTTGGTAATACTGCTTTCAACTTCTAAAGGTGTTTGAGATATATGGAGCGTATGGCAGCAAAGGCATTAAAATGCATTTCACTGTCATGTTGTGTACTGTACAATCAGAAGAGAACAACAGAATCATGTTCACTGTACAATCAGCCAGTAGCTGAGAGCGCATGGGGAAGCCATCAGGCACCGGACGCCAGCAAGCGTGGACGCATGTCCAGCTCATGGGGGGGGGGGGCACCTTGGATGGCACAACTGGCCCCACCAGCACCCTCCTCGGAGACTGGGAAGCCTTCAATCCAAAACTTTAATTTCACCTATGAAACTTAAACATGGGAAGTGGGGAGGTCACCCTATTTTAACTTCTAAAGGAGAGTACGAGAGACCAGAGCGCCCAGCTCCTGAGCATCTGACTGTGAGCATTAGACAGCTCCACCAGCACCCTCCGCCGAGAGGGCCAGAAACGCCCGCCAGCTCAAGCGGCACCCCGAAAGGCGAGGCTTTGTCCTTGAAAGACAAACCTGGAACGAAGGCAAACAAGGGAGAGGAGCCATGACAGCCATTGCGGCATACAAACACATGGATTTCTCTTGTCGGATCCAACTTTTGACTGAATGTATCCAGGCAACAGAAGTCTTGAATTCAATAACAGATGTTCAGACCGCAGCGCGGAGATACGCACAGAAAACCCAGGGAGACAGACACAGCCCCCTCGCGCCAGCGCAAGCATTGTTTGCTTCACGTTTCGCTTTTTGTTCTTTTGTACGCTTACCAAAAGACACACTGATTCACTTGGCGTCCGCCGGATTTGGTATGTTTAGGTTCATTCCTCATGCAAAATCTGTTCCGTGTTTGCATATTCCTCCAAGGAACACGATCTTATATTGCACTAATCCTCTGCTGAGCTTGCCAGCAGTAACTTCCCAGAGTGCTCAGCAAAGTCCCGTCCTCCACAAGGTCTCCCCATCCAACTCATGTGGATGAGCAAAGCCTTTCTGGGGCTCTGGCAGTGCAAGCACCTGCACCCTGAATCCCACCGAGTCCCGGCCCTGCGGCCACTTGCATTAGCAGGTTCCAGTTCAACGACAGGAGCTGAGAGCCTACAGTATATGAAATATTCCTTCCATAGAAACGTTACTGTTTGGTCGATCACTTCAAAGCAAGGCTTTGCACTGGGAGGCCTTTAGGGAAAGCACTTCCATATTCAAGTGCCTTCAGACATCCCAGCTCCAGGTAGAAATCCAGGACAGCCGGTGTGTTCACATGGCAGAAAAATAAAGCAGAACTTCTGAGGAGGATATTATCCCATATGCTCACATTTCACTTCAGATTAAAAATAAAGTTCACGGCTCTTCCCAAACATCTTTGTAATAAGTCAAGCTGTTTGGAAAGAAATGGGCCATGCTCAAACTCGTATTACCCACAGAACGAAACCGGCAAGCGTAAATGAAACGGAGAGCAAATTTCTTTCTGCATAGAAAATGATCATCGCTTTAGATCAGGGAATAGCCACAGACCTAAAACTACAAGCCATTATTAGTTGTGAAGCGATCACTACGGGGAGGAGGCCTAACAAGGCCCAGCAGACAGTTACAAGGAGGTGCGCAAGCTCTTGAGCTAAACAAGCTAATTCAGACAAAGCAGTCTGACGGTGAAACACAGAAATTAAAGGTGTAGGTAAGTTATGAGGTACACTGTCCCGTTCCTGCGTGTTAAGGATCGTTTTGGAATTGCAGTGAATAAAAGATATCAAACAACGCCTTTTTTCCATCAGAGACTAACCTTTTTCAAAATCAGACACTTTGCAATAATTAGCTAGCATATGCTTCTCTTTTTATTCAGTTTTCCCCCTTCCCAATCACTTTTTGGTTTTTATCGAGGACTTCTCCTTTTGGGTGTTCTTTTTTACCCTTTGTAACTGATTTTGGCAGCCCCAGAGACTAACGCACGCTTTGCAGAGCTTGCCATTTAAGAGCAAAGTCTCGTACAGGAACGTGTACCGACAACCCTCCCTCCCAAAGAAAAGGAAAAAAGCATCCAGCCCAGAGGATACTGCATTTAGCCGCCAGCTGCAGCCGGTGCCATGGCGTGCCCAGCACCCTGCGTCCACCAAGGACCAGGGAAGGGGTGCGCAGGCTGCCAGAAAGCTCCACCTCTGCTGACATTTTCAGCGTTCAGGTTTGGTATCTTGAATCTTCTTCTAATTCCACTTTTAAAATGAAATAACAGTGATTTCTGCAGGGCAGGGTACACTGATTTTTTGGCACCGTGGGGTGCCGAGGAGCGGAGCGTTCCCGCGTGCTGTTCGCCTTCGCCTCTTTGGAGAAGGTGGCCTTGAAGCGACAGCGCGGTTAGATCCTTCCTACCTCAACATTCACAGCCCGGCTGTAATGCCTGGGGCATCTGGGTGCTGGAAAACTAAAAGTCGAGTTTCTCTAGACCCCTGCCCTGTGCCTCGCGTTGGATGCTCTCTAATTAAACACAAGGAGGAGAAAAGTCGAAGCAAAGGCAAGGCGTTTGCAAGGCCTCACACCTCCTTTTCGCAAGTCCTAAGGCATATAAGAGCTAACCCCACAACCTGTCATGAGACCCAACCTCCTAAAGCCTTAATGCCCTTCCGAAAATGAGGCTGCATGGCAGATTTTTGAAGGGTTGGATCTACCAAAAGCTGCAGCCAGGTAACTGTGTACCCCAGCAGAGGTGCAAGGCACCGGGCCTCGGCGTAGGGTGCTCTCTTGCCCTTCTACATCTGTTCTTCCATGAGCTCACCGGCTGCCTTTTCAGACTTGACTAAACCTCTCACTGCGAAAGGTAAGGGGCACCCTTCTCACTTCAAAACCTCACCAATTGCTCTGTGCTTTTAAGATGGTAAAGTACCCCACCCCACCCCCCCCCCCCCCCCAAAAAAAAGGAAGAAGTAATGCCTGAGTAACTTGGAAACATTTTGCAGTGGCAGGAGCCTTTTAGCTCTTACCTGGTACATTTTCTCCTAGCTGCGGCTTTTCCATCCCTGCAGGCAGCTCCGCTGCCTCTGCAGCAGACTGACTCCTTTAGCAAGATGAGACCCTCGGCCCGCGGGTCTCGCAGGCGGTGTCCCTGGGGGCAGCTCGCGCTCCCCTCGGGACCCGAAAACGAGGGGAGTTCAGCTGCCTCGTGCAGCGTCTGCTTCTGCTCATGGTAATTTGTGCAGGTCTGGATCTCTGCTTCAATTCCCATGAATAATGCCGAATAGCCCTTAGTGGAAACTGAGAGCATTGTTGATGATAACACCAGAATTATTTTATCTACACAAGCCGGCGACAGTAGATAGTCTATCAGGTGCATTGAGCTCGCCTCTGAGATTAAAACGTTTTTGTTAGAAATAGCATCTAGAGCATTACAAAGTTGGAAGCAACATCCTGAACTGATCTATCATGATAAGAAAAACGCCGCCTTCTTCACGTTTGCCTTCTTAAACTCTATTAATGTAGTGGAAACAGAGTTTCAAAGACAGTCACAAAGTCGGTATTTCTGCAGCATCAGGAGCTTTGCATGCGATGTCAGCTCCCCAGGCCAGCGCGAAAGCTGGCTTTCTCCGCAAGCGGTTTGTAGCTACAGACCCAACACGCTTCGTGTTTCGGAGAGGAGGTGAGCACGCTCTGAACCGCAGCCACGCTCCTAAGATAAATCCCAAACGTAAAAAAGTCACAACGTCAAAAGAGAAACTGCCTCGCTAGTCACACGGGAGATGGACTGGACTTGAGCAGCGCTGGTGTAAATCAATGCAATCATTCGGACAGCGAAATCGCAGACAGCAAATCGTAAGCTGGAACACAGAGACAAACCTAGTGCGGAGTCCAAGATAAAATAAGCCAAACACCTTGGGAATTGAAATTCAATATTTTTTTTTACAAGCTGAAATGAATTAACTGCGTTTTCCCGAGGGGCTGTAGATTGCTTGCTTTCCAGCTCCCCCCGCCCAGAAAGGCCGGCCTCTTGAAAGCCGGCACGCTCTCAAAATGATCCTGCTAATCTAGGGCAACAAATTTAGTGCAGCAGTGATTACAGACTCCAAAGGCATTGCTTGGAGCAAATGAAAATATTCGTAACGTGACACGGTGGTAAAGTTTAAATATCTGATCAATTTGGCTAAGCATAAAGATGTGAGGAAGAACATGTCACGCAGCATTTTAGACGCCAAACGTTAATATTTTCAAGCACCTATATGGGCACACACAGAGGTGGGGTTTCAAATTTAAAAAGCAGGAGCCATCAGTATTACCATGGAGTGCTCTGACAGTTTCCCTTTCAAATCATTAAACCACAGCCAATCCAACATATATCCTACTGCCCTGACTTAAAGAAAAGGTAATAATGATGCTGGGTTTTAATTTCTCTGGAGGTCCAGAAGTAAACGTATATCACATTTCTACTATGCAGGAAATTCAGTGCTGGTTTCTTGTCTTAGGTTATGTATTAAAAACTTTCCAAGAGGAACATTTTTTATGTTTTAAGCACCAAAGACAGAAATCTCTATTTTTATACAGTGTTCAAAGAAAGACTATTGTGACAGCCAAAAGCCCTGTCTCACTTTGCTAGCTCGACCCAACTCCCGGGTCCATTTGACACGTCAGCCCTCCAACCCAAGCTGGTATTTTCTGCCAGTTTGCTGAGGGCTCATTCTGCCTCCTGACTGCAGAAGATACTGAGCAATACCCAGCCCAGTGCGGACCCCTCGGTACTCTGCTTTGCATGCTCTGAGCTCGCTGGTCGTGCCAATTTTCCATCCATCCAACAGTGCAACCCTCCAGGCGACCCTTCCGCAGCTTACACACGGGAACGCTGCACGAGACAGGGCCATAAACCAGGGCCCCTCTCTTCCGATCGTCCTGCAGGTGCCATGTCACAAATTACAGACATTGGTCACAAAGCAATGTGCATTGCATCAGGAAAATATCATCCTTCAAGAAGCAAACTGCAGGGAGTCTTTCTTTCCTGAACCTCACTCCAGGGGCCCATGCGTAGCAGTAAGGGAGTTCATCCAGTACCAAGTCAATATTAAAAGCTTTGGGCCACTTTGGCAAAACTTACTGTTAAGATTTAGGTCCAAGTGACTGCAAAAATATTTCATTTTTATTCCTCATAATAAAAATGAGCTTCTGGGAAGTCCTTTCATTTTCTGGGAACTGCATTTTCTCTGCAAAAATTGCTTGAATGGGAAATTCTCAATCTGTTCTCCCAAATATGCCATTATTCAATAACACCTTGGTACGGTTCTCTGCAAAGCTTAAAGGGGACCATCTTTATATTGAAATGTAAATCATATCTTGCATTTCCTAAATTCATTTGTTATATTTTAACTCACTTCCAACAACTCACTTCCAGGCACAAACTACTGTGTTTGTATTAGAAACAGTTCAGTGCTTTTTCCATCAGCTGAGAGCTAATCAAGCAGAATGACAACCATTAGAAAAACAAATGGAGGAAAAGTAATGAAGAGTATGAAGCAGAAAAACACAGAGTGTGTACCCTTCCATGGTAAATATCAATTTACTTATCAAATCACATGGCTGTTTGGAAGTATAACGCTTTGCCTGTGCTGTTTACATGATGAATTTTTATCTCAGGCATAGGAAGAAGTGCTTTTCATAGGGTAATCCCAGGAATCTAACAAAAGCTATTCTCAGGAAGCTAATTAGCAAACCCTCTTCCCCAGCTCCTACTGCGGGAGGGCTCAGGCCCCCTGCCTGAGTTGAATGCTCCCGTTGCTTTGGGTGTTGAAATGCTCCTTCAGAGCTCTTAACTAAAAACTTTAAGGTAACTGTGGGCTGAAAAAGCAGCAAGCATCTTAACCGTATTTATAAGAGAAAGGAATCGACTATGAGGAGAAGCCCTGGAGCAGAAATCACACAAAAGAGCAGGTAGTTTTAGTAGACTATACCTAAACCTAAAACGCCATAAGCAACAAGAACTGATGACTTGGTAGATTTTGGGGTATCACCAAGTTTGAGGTATCCATGAAAAACATCCTGATGAAAACACAATCCCAAACCACGCTTTGAGAAATGCTTTAGGACCAAGCTAAGCCCTTAACAGCAGCAAGCAGCCACGCGGGCCAACACCTCCAGGACCAGGGCCTGTGCCAGGCCACCGCAGTGCCTGGCAGGATCTCCCATTGTTGCCCCTCCACAAAGCACTCAAACACATGGTTTAGAGCTGCACCATCAGGGAGGTTCAAATATTTTTAAGTGCGTTTGCTGAAGCAGGGCTACAACTGTGCACACGCATCAACAACAACTTTATGGCAACCTCAGCTAGACTTTACGCCATGCTGAGAGTCTGGCCGGGTGGTCATATTCGAGTGAAGAGCATAACTCAGACATCTAGAACCAGCTGCCCTGACCCAAAATACTTCCCCATGGTTCTTTCAATGGAAAGATCAGGCATCTCCAAAGGGTTATTCATCACATTCATTATAACACCTCTAAAATAAACCAATGAGTTGGCATCCGAAAATACCTATTTTCCTCTGTTGTTTCTGAAGAAGCTCAGGGAGATGAGTTTAACCAGGACATCTAACATTTAGGCACTTTGCTAGTGTTTATGAGTCATCCTGGCTCTTTTTATACTCAAAGAGGAGGAAAAGCACGCTCAGATTGTGATTCATCTCATATTAAAATAGGTGCCCGAGAGAGGTGGGATGGAGACTTCCGTGGAGCTGCCTCTCTTTTCCAAGGAGTACCACAGGAACCTGCCTGACTAGCCCAATCACCGCACATAACTTTTACATGGCTAAATTTAAGCGAGATTAATTATGCAGAATGAATTAATACAGCTAACCCTAGCCTTTGCAAATTATTACTGAACAGCACGGGGAATCAGGAATAAACCAATTAACAAAGAACAAGGCAATTAAAAATCCACCTATGCTTTAAAGGGGAACTGGAAAAAGTTTAATACAGAACATCACTCTGCATCTGCAAGCCATGGGTGCCAGCCGAAAGCCCGACAGTCAAAAGTCTTATTTTTGACAGCATCTGTTGCTGAAGCACTTGCTATTTTGACTGTTTCCGAGCAAAATCAGGTAGAAGAGATCAAACCTTGAGCTTCAGTAGAGCTCAATATGAAAAATAAGCTATTTCATGAGGAGGAACAGGTTCAGAACCAAGGTTAATTTAGGGATGGCCCAGAGCTGAGAATCGTGTGCATGTCCCCCACTTCCATAACACAGCAGAGTATTTGCACCAAAACCCTTTCTTGTTCCTTGCTCTCCTCTGGTAAATACCGGAAGGCAGCAGGATTAATTGCTGGCTCTACATTACTGGATCCGCTCCTGAATTACATCTCCAGGCCATTGCTCACCAATGTGACAGCTGGCCTGGGCCCTTAACCAGGATCTAGGAGTCCGGGTGCAAGTCCTGGTGCAAATCAAGCAGAACCAAATTTGCACTCATCTTCCACACCGCAGGTGCTTGCTCTCCCCACAGGCCTGCTCTGTAGTTATTAAATCTATCCCTTCTGACAAATATTAAGAGGTCTCCATTTCATCCCAATATAAAATTCTTTCAGTTGCTAAAACCTCATTCCTCTCTTTTCATACAGTCCTTCCCGTATTTCTAAATATTGCGACCTTACCCTTTCAACCACAGCACTAGACATCGCCTAATTAAAACCACATGCACTTGCTGCCTGGGTATCAAAAGTTACAAGAAGAAAATTAAAAAGTACGCAGCACTCAGTGTTCCTATGACCTGCATTCAGGATAATGGTTTGCACTGCTGTTTAGCATAGATGGCACCAGAGTGAACAGTTATATTTCAATAGTGTTTACCTAAAATACAATATGGGAAAAGAATGGTGTGCAGCCCTTATCGTAATGTCGCTGAGTGCAGACTGATCATAGTCAACCAGAGCTGGGGAAGCGTTAAAAATTTATGCACTGGTGGAGTACACGGAAATAAATACAACTTCAAGAGAAATTCAAGCTCTCACTTTCCCAGGCTTGGGTTCAATCTCTTCCCTGTAAACCAATCGCTTACATTTTAAGGCAATTTTATTCGGTGGATCGTCGTATAACATTGAGTTTATACTGTCATATGTAAGGAAAGATGAAAGGAGAGATCCCCATCGCCTTCTGTGATCATTCTTAAGGACTAGGATACAATACAAAGCAGTAGGTTCTATTTGAAAAGACACTGAAAAAGCTAAACCAAAAGAAAAAAAAAACCCAAACCCAAAACTCTAATAAACCATGGGGTTTATTTCTTCTTAACTGTGCCCTTTAGTTTCTGTCTCAAAAGAAGAAAACTTCAGATTCCATTGAACCTGTTATCTTGTTACAAGGATCAGACAGAGAAGCGTAGGAAAATGCTGTCAAAGAGCTTGTCTCACCGGCGGAATACGGGAATGGCAGCAGTAGCATGAAAAGGTATCTATATTTGTACAAAATAAAACCTTTGAAACATTCCTATGAACTTCCACAAAGACGAAGTTAAAGAAATAATCTCTGGGTACAGGAAGTCTGGGAGTACGCATCGCTGCACAGAGATACAGATAAGACAGGAGAGAAAATCAACGCAGTTTAGTTTCCTAAAACTCAGATGAATCATAAGTAGGAATCATCTGAACAGCTATATAACAATTCACATAGTTTGATAAACAGGGGAAAGCTAGTAACTGTCACAGCTTGAAAAGAAGCAAACTGATCCATGCTTTGCCATCGCTTCTTTGTGATGATAACTCAGTGAAGGAAGCTATAAGAAAGGCAAAATAACAGCATGAGCAAGGCGAAGTATCTATTTTGAAATCTCAGGTGGAGAAGTAGCACAAAAGGACTGTATTTGGTGGAAGCTAAGATGCAAAACTTTTTTCTCAAGTAAACGGTCTCCCCTTAGTTGGCCGAATAAAAACTTTGAGGGAGTTATGGTGAGAACTTCGTGGGCTGCAGTCAGCCCGTAAGCTGTCAAGAGTCATGTAACTCAAGCAAAAATGTAGGCAAGATGCAGGCAAACATCAGACTCGCTTTTGGTGAAGTTCAGAATTTCATCAGTTTCTCTTAGGATATAGGCCTGGACTACATGACAATTAAATAAGTATTATAAACTCTATAAATGCATAATATTGAGGTGGAAAACATAATGTCACTGTTAATGACTGAGGTGGAAAACATAATGGCATTTGCTAGTCAAAAAGCACCAGGGAACGCTTTACTTGTCAGGAAGCGTTGCTGCACCGCAGTTGCTAGGCTCGTCTAGGCAAGATCACCAGAACTTCCCTGGCAAGCCTGAGAAATGAAGACTCGGCGTTTAAGGAGGTGTTCAAGATGACAGACACTGAGATGAGTGAGGTTAAAAGAGAAGACTAGACAGGGAAAAGCTGAAGGGAAAAATAAATCTTTCTGAGGATCTCTAAAAAAGAGAGTGAAGCATTATTTTTGCAGGTGAATAACGGTAAATCAATCTTATTTTCCAATTACCTCAATTTGTTTGGAATTTTATCTGAGGAACTGAATATGCAAAGACCGAAGCGTAGTGCATTCACGTTGCAAACACGAACAGGGCATTTGACACTCTTCAGTCACCGTTAACGTCGACCCCTCTAACTCTCCGTCGTCTGCCAATAAGTTACTCTATGACTTGGCACAAATTTCTTTACAGAGACATTTATAAAAGAAGTACAGATGATATCTGCCCTTCAAGACAAAAACAAATGCCTGGAGAGTTCTTGGTTACCATGTGAGCGCAGATTTATAAAAGGAGAGATTGAAACTGCAAAGAACCTTCTCCTCTATTTCTTGAGCATCTCTCAGCAAGTGGAACGGCAGAAAAGAAGCAACCTTGAGAAATGTGCTTTTAATACCTTAATTCACTCACGTTGTACTCCCACTACCGAGATGCCCCAGTGAGAGCTTCCAGACACCAACCTGTCACGAGCGACTGCCCCGCAGCCAATGCGCAGCTAATGTGGTGTGACAGCAAAGCCACCCCAGCAGAGGACATAGGGGCATAGGGTCTAGGCAAGCGCACAGTTGGGCTGATACTATTTTATCTTCAGATTAGTTTTAGGAAGGTCGATGGATTATTTTGTTTGGTTCGACTATTTTAGCTTGCATTTTGTATCCAGGAAGATCTCAGAGGTGCCCTCAGCAGTATATCAGGCTTGTTCTCAACGCAACACTACTCCTCTCCTATGGAACGGGAGCCTACGATCCTCCTGAGATAAAACAGCTATTAGAAACGTTAGCTCATACCTATGTTCAATTTTTTCTTCCTAAATTTGATTCCAAACCATAAACAATGAAACTGATAATCCTACTATTACTCTTTTTCTTACTTCAAAAACAAACAGATTTGACTAAGTACAGACTATTCTTTTTCGATGTTACGAAGCAATTTAATTAATTTATGAGGGATTTCAAACTGGCAGTACCACATCTAACATTATAATATCAGACTAGAAAAAAACAGATGACACCATTTGTCACCCCCCCAATGTACATGCATTATTGATTATTCAGAAGCCTCATGAATAGGGTAATCTGTAATCATCAAAAATTAAAGCAAATGCTGCTGAACAGAAAGCTAGAAGGGCAAACTCCGCTCTTTGCTCTACTGCTGTTCCCCCTCAGTGGTGCTGGTATAGTTTTATTGCATAATAAGAGAAAGAGGAATAAGGATTTGCCTGGCAGGTTGTACTGCACTGCCTGTGTGGCTGACAGTTGCTCTGAGCCACTGAGGTTGCTACTGCCCAAAGAGAAACCAGGGGGCAAAGGACTTGTCAGGCTGTACTGGCAGACCCACAGCTATGCAGTCCTCTACGCTCAAGTACGAGGATGTAGGGCAGGTTAAAGACGCTCCATGTTGTTCTGTGGCCTGCAGAGGTTCCTCCTCTACCGTTTCTCTTCTGCCCTGCATTTGGTGCACTCTCTTCTAAAGATAAGGTGGGGCCACCAGTGTACAGGAGGACATTTATGGCTTGAGCACAGGATAAGCTGCTGCAGTTCGTAGTTTTTTTCCCAAGAAGAATGCGCCAAGCAGATGTTTGTGGATGTTCAATAGTAATTTCAGTGTTTGAACAATAAATGTCCCTTTCGCAAGTATGCCAGGGTTTATTTCATAACAGGGTCGTGTTTCTCTGGAGTAGTCTGTTGAACCTGCCACGTGCCTCCTTCCCACAGCCTACCTGCACAGCGGCTGCTGCCCAAATCACTACCATTTCCTTAAGCTGCCTAGGTCCTGGGAATAATTAACTTTAAATTCCATCTCTGTAGAACAAAACTGTGGTAAGGACCTGAAGTCCCAATGGCAACATCTAGGTATTTGTGAGGCCATCAAATCATAAAACAACATGTCCCTCTGGGGATAGCTACCAGCTCAAGAAAATGCTTTTAACTGACATTTAAATGTCAAACTACTATGCTAAATGTTATGGGCATTTCATTGTTTAGCCCAGGAGAAGCATGAACACACCAAAAGCCTCCTAATAATCAACCGCATTAAACATTGATGGCTTTTGGTACCTGGAAAGGCAACTATAAATGAAGTGTGTAACCAAGGCTCACCTGATTCATTTGCATGAACACAAACCCAAACACGTCTCTAGTAGATCACATGAAGTTTATGAGAAAAATTATTGCAAGGATAATGAATTAATTCTTTCAGAAAAATTCCTATTCTCAGAGTTACATTAAAACCCCACACAAAATCACCTTAACTCTTAGTCTGCTGAAGGAAGTTAAAGCTGAACTTTCCACGATGCTAACGCCGAGACTTAACTAAAAACAGGTGAGAACCTGCTCTCTTCATCTTAAGAAAGAGTATTAACTCATTGTCCATAAACACATATTTACCTAGAACACCATCAGCGTTGCTACTCCATTTACAACCTCAGTTTAACTAAAATGATCCGCTAGCCTTGTATAGCCATGCACAAAGGCTTTGGCAATAACCTCTCTGAACTAAATAAATACACTGCAGTCCTATACGGTCTTTAAAAAGTAGAACAGGAACAAGTTGGGCAAATCCAACAATATGTCTTTCAAAGCTGCAAAAATAGGCTAAAGTTAAGAGTTGATAACAGCAGTAAAAGTGCCAAAGCTGCCAAGTGAATAACGATAGATTCAGAATAATATTTGACGTTCCCATTTGATGGGACCCATCCACAGAGAGCTTGTCATGGCTGCTAGATGGTGGATCACAGTAACAGTCACAGAATCACAGAATCACAGAATCGTTTAGGTTGGAAGGGACCTCTGGAGATCATCTAGTCCAACCTCCCTGCTCAAGCAGGGTCACCTAGAGCATATTGCCCAGGATCACGTCCAGACGGCTTTTGAATATCTCCAGCGAAGGAGACTCCACCACCTCTCTGGGCAACCTGTTCCAATGCTCTGTCACCCTCACAGTGAAGAAGTTTTTTCTCAGCTTCAGTCATACACGCTATATTTGGTAATGTTTGTTAATAGCCGTTAGTATTGCACAGTCATTATTTCTGAGAGTAAACGGAGTGTGTCAAATTACTGATTTTCATTTTCATTACTCAGAGTTTCACTGCCATAACAGGTGGCTGAAAATACTAATTTCTTGAGCTCATGTGGAAATGCAGCTCTATCCCCTGGCTACAGTCAGCACTCCAGTCACTTGTGTGGGAGATGGGGAATCCCTTCTGGAAAGGGTAGTCTGCTCAGCACTTATCCCTGCAAACTCATCCCTTGCAGAAAGGCTAGGGGTAACAGGCAAGAAAGCAGAGGGACAATTATATTCAGCAGATGTGCATGATTGCAATTAGCTTCCGATACCTTCCACATCAGTGGTTAGCACCCAGATAATAATCTTACTCCTTCCTCTATGTCTCTTTGGCTTGACAAATAAGAGACGACAGGAGAGAAGCAAACTCAAGAAGATACACAAAGATCAGTAGCCAGCCCGGACACAAGTTTCCCTCGCGCAGCCGACGTGACACCAAACAGATTTCCTTATTTCCCATCATTTGTGTATGTTTGGGGAGCTTGCTGCCTCTTTGGGCAGACGTGGCTGCCTTGGTTATGCTTGGTTTCCAGTCTGAGGCTTGCATTCACCACCAGGAGGTCTACAGTCTTTCATTAAAAATATGGTGACAAATGCCAGAGATTAGATTATTATCAGAGAAAGCAAGCTGGATTTCCTGCCCAAGCCTAGGAGTACAAAAAATAATGGAAATATAGAATATAATTAAGAGATCTAATCTTCCTAATCTTCACATCTATGTAACTGTAACTCCTTTCAAATTAACAAGAGCTATATGCATGTATTATTGGATGAGTGGGCCTACGTGAAGATTACATAGTGATTAAAGAAGTAAGCTAGACTTGTTTGAGAAAGGGTTGAACTAATATTAAGAACTTCAAAGAAGTAGCAAACGATTCGGTATTACGTAGCTGACAGTTCTCTGCGACACGCTCTGCTCATCTCAGAAACGGCAGAGGCGCTGATTTTAAACACTGCCTATAGTATTGTCACTGATAAATGATCATTTCATGATGAACACTGACCTACGCATCACCGGTAATGTGAATTCAATGCATTTTCTGGTCCCTCCAAGAACTGAATGACTTATTGCTACATATCATATAGGATCACGAAGTTATGGCATAGCTTTTATGGTAGAGATCATTTGGCAAGAAGCACGGCTCTTGGGATTCATTTTGCATTATGTTAAAATATCCTCGCACTGTAGCACACAGCTGAGTATCAGCACATCAAGCAAATTCTCTGGCTCAAGCCAAGAAACGTAGCAAATTTAAGAGGGAGTTTCTGTCAATAGCAGGACTTGGCAGCTGTCCCGTTGATAGATTTAATGACATTTGCGGCTGGGGCAGAGAAAATCACACTACTGCCGTCAGCCATCGTTTCAGTTCTGACAAGAGGGGCAGGATTATTAGTTTGTACCTGCGCCCAAGCAGATAATTAAGCTGTGATCTTAATGATTACAGCGGATATCATTGAGCAGAAATGCCCCAAAGACTTAGGTAATCCATGCATACACATCACTGGCTTTCTACGTTCCGGCTTTCCTGTGGCTACATCCTACAAGGAAGGCTACGCTGGGCCACGTTGGTCTCTGCTACGAGGCCACCTACGACGCCCCGTCAGCACCCCCTGCGCAGTACTCAGCGCTCCTGCAGGTGGCCTGCCTGGTGCTCTTGGGTTTTTTTAACCTGAGCCGCACAAGAAACTGTCCTACCTCCTTCCTGCCCTGGTCCTTGGGCCCACGCAGGCTAGCCAGCCAGCTCTGCCACGCTCGCAGGGCGACAGGAGAGGGCACTGCTTCGGGCGGTGCTGCAGGTGATGCTGAGGGCAATCAAGGCCCCCGCACCGCGTGCCCACTCTGAGCAGGGTCGCTCGCCGGCGGCGCCGGTGGGGACAGGCGCTCCTGGGCCTTCGAGGACCAAGGCGGGAGGGAGGAGGGAACGGGCTGCCCCCACCCGGGAGCGCGCACGCAGCTTCCTGCCCTGGGGGTTCAGAGGACAAAGCGGCTCTGCAGCAAACATCGCGCTCAGTCCCAACAACCGCAGGAGCTGCGATAACAGGAGCGGGGCCTTAACGTCGACCACGTTACTGGGGATTTATTTTTGTACAGATTAGGGCCGATGCGGCAGGTGAGCCCTCGATACTGTCACTGCTGCTTTTCGCTCTTAGCTGGCTTTCTATCACACTTGCATTACATTTCAAAGCGGCGTTCAGGTTAGCACAGAAACAGCTAGCGCGGTGGGAGCTGAAGATGTCCCCGGCTGCAGGATGCTCTTACGCCTTGCGGGTAATCGTTCATGCTTCTCTCGCTAACGCCTTGGTGCAGAGAAGTACTGAAAAGGAGATTAAAGGGGCCCGTGCCTGTAAGGAAGGAGCCAGGACCGCGCGCGCTGCCCCGTGCGAGCGCCGAGCCGCCGGGCGAGGGACGCGGGCCGGCCCCGCTCGGCCCCGCGACACAAACCCCGCCGGAAGCGGGCCCTTGTCGGAGCCGATAGATAAGCTCAGTAAGACTCAGAGACGCCTCTGTTAAGAACAGCATCGTTTATCCTCCTAGGTCAGCCTCATTTTCTCCACGCTAATTTTCTTAACGCTAATTAACACTCTCGTTTCTTTTCACCGGGAGGCGTTTGCTCTTAAACGGCAGTTTGAGACACGGACTTCCCCACACTGCCTTCTAGCAGGGCCGCGTGGACTCCTCACACAGGGATAACCTACTTACGCTCGGCACCCCAACAGTAAAGGCAGGCTACGGGGCGCCGGGAGGCACCCGGCGAGCGCGCGCGCGCAGGGGCTGAGGGGCGTTTCGGCTCGGTTCGGCCAGCCGGCCGGCCCCGCTCGCTAGAAGGGTCCGGGCGGCAGCGCGGGAGGCCCTGCCCCTTACAGACGAGTTCGCAGCGACGTCGACTGACGGATAAAATCACAAAGTTGAACGCGTTAGCAACCTGTAACGGCAACAACACATGGATAACGATATACAACAATGGCAAGGCACTAACTTATTTACAATTGCGAGCTCGAAGCGTCGATCCTAAAATAAACGTGGTGCGAAAGAGAAACGATCCGATGTTTATAGATAGGTAGGCACACGAGCTGGGGGGAGGGCGAACAAATACACACGCGTTCCCCTGCCGGGTAGGACGTCGCGAGGCGACACCGTGGAGGGGACGCTGCCGTTACGGGGTGAGACGCCGGGGGTCAGGCCGGGGCGGGGGGCGCGCGGAGCGCCGCCGCCACCTCCGCAGACCGGTATCCCTAGCAGGCCACGCCGGGCCGCTCGCTCCCACCCGTGGTTTTCCAACGGGACGGCCGGGAGCCCTGCAGTTTAGAAACCCTTCGCCAACCGACGGTCACGGAAGGGACAACGCGATCGACGTAACACACAGATTGCAAATAAAGCCTTTTTTGTGGGTCCAGAACATAACTCTCCATCTAACAAGGGTCCTGCTACGACACGCGGAAACACTTGATCGTTGGCGATTTCATTTGTTGTGATCCTGCTGGAGCTGGCACTGAACCGCCGGCGGCTAATGGAAATTTCTCGCCTTTTAGAGTGAATGCCTTTGAATGACATCAGAAATTCTTGTTCAAAAAGAAGAAAGAAAAGACCAACGCTTTTAAGAAAGGCCAAATGACAATTTTCCTTTGTTTGTTTATTTCAGGACTAATTCAGGACTAACTAATTCAAGATTAACATGGCTTGATAAGCAAGCTTTTATTTCTCTTCATTTTGCAATTTTTTGAGATCCTGTTTACTTTAATATTAGCATACATCAAAAATAAGAAAGCTGCCAGCCAATTCCTGTATTGGCTGCATACATCTTCCTCAGATGCTATATACTGCACAGAAACGCCGTGGTACGCCCTAATTTCACAGGCATGTAACTAGCTTACATAAAACTGGATTTTGTAATAACCCTGTGCATTCAGACAGTAAGACAGTGATGCAGAGGCATAACGTTAAGCTGGTAATAAAACTTTTTTACTCTTATGGAGCCAGTTTCAGTTAGACAAATGTGATATTTAATTACATCAACCGCAGAATTTCTACTATAATTTTAATATTATAACATAACGTTTTATATAACCGTTAAAGAGAAGAACTAACTAGCATTATAGGCGCTCAAGTGTCGTATGTGGGGAGCATTTACTCTCTGCTGAAGCCAACAGCGCCCGACTCCTGCCAACAGCTTTTAGAACTATTAACAATCTGACTGTAAATATCTCAAACCCTGTATTCTCTTCAAATATCACTTATTTTTTTTCCTTCTATCCTGACAAGATAGAAGGTGACCGAAACAAATTCTAAATACCCTATCCGATGAATACAGTAAAGCTACCCGATGCAGGAACTGACAAGCAATTATATTATGCTTTTTATCGAACAAAAAACCATTGGCGGCATCTTGGTTGCACCAGTATTGGAGCTAGAGGACCAGTATCTTGTTCCTGGTTGAATTGTGTTTATTTCTGTCTGCAGGGATGGGAAGAAAAAATATTGATTGCACAATATGTTGTCTCTATTAATCCAGTTATGTATCTGTTGTTCCAGATTCTGCACAATCAGGACCGTTCGGGCGATACGAGCGCGGTGAGCAGAGGGGAACAGAAGGGCTTGTCAGTGTGAGGGCACCAGGTTGCTGGCTTAGAAATCTTTGAATATTTGGGGAAGGGTCGGGCTGTGAACACTGGACATGACTCTGCTCTGCCTAAGCGCCTTTGGGCATATAAATGATGTCAAAGAGCAGAATAATGGATTTTTACACCTTTTTCGTACTAGTGCGTTCACATTTCCTCATTCACCCATCCAACCAGCTCTTAGTCACTGCTTTTCAGCTGTGATGTTTCCCTCCAGGAGGCCAAAGCAGCGGCCGAAACCCAGCAGAACGCAGTACGTCTCCCGGCTGGGTTGCCACATCAGCATGGGGGAAGTACGTCTTTGAACCCGTGAGAACCCTTGTTCGCTGGCTGGATATTCCCAGCTGGGAAACGTCTACCTTTTCACTCTTTTGACATTGCAAAAGACCAACAACAAAAAGGAAAATGGGCAATTTCCTCCAGAAACAAGGCTTCTGTGAGATAACCTCTCTGTGTGTGCTTCCCCATCGTTCCTCCATAATAACCTTTGCACTTTTGAGCTCAACCCAACAGACTTGATCTGCTGGTGGGGAAAACACAAGGGTCCCAAGGACAGTTAAATTCCTGGAGGTCTCACAAAAACAGGTAATATGTGGGCAGCGGCCAGAGGAAAGACTTCCTGCAAGTATCGCCACGGCAAGAGCAGCCCTAGCCTCAGAACCCATTGGGGACTTTCTGGGAGAACGATGTTCCAGCCAAAAGAAAAGCTCTGTTCAGACCAGCCCCTTGCAGGGACACAGGCTGATAAGTGCTTTGCCTTGGTGCAAGCTGGCGTAGCTGCCTAAGCAGGAAGCAGTCTCCCTGGCCGCTTCAGCTGCCTCACCGTGTGGCTGTATGACAGTTCAAACCAGCCCAAAGGAGGGAGGCACCCAGGGACGAGGACAAGGAGAAGGCAGAAAAGCTTTTTTGCGGCCAAAACGCTGGCGGAAGTTCTCCCTAAACAGCAGTGTTAGACCCTACAGTCCACCGTCTCCAGGACGTGAAGTCGAAGGACCCGGGTTTCATGAGCTCGCTGTGTACCTGCTCACGCTGTGTCGTGCTGTACCAGGAGCTGCAGAGCTGTTACTGACCCAGCAACCTGGAGCGTAACTACAGATTGAGGCAATCTCTCGTTCCAGACCCGGTTTGAGGGTCTGCAAATGCAGTCACAGAACTGAGTTTTAATGCAGACAACAGTCATCCAGAAGAGGCGGGAAAACTATGGCTGCTGCATAAGCTCCAGACTAAGAATTACAGCAAGTACTAGAGGGTAAATAACACTCATATGCACTTAGGTTTTGGTTTTCTGTCAAAATCCCATTAAAATTTTTAAAGCACTCCGAGTTGCACTGCAGAGTTAATGTATTCAGCAAATAACAATACCTGCATGAAAAGCTAAACTCAAAACACACATTTCTGTTCCTGCCGGCTCAATGCTAATTGTGGTCTCCAGCAGCCAGAGCCTTCCCCAGCACGCGAGCCTCCCGCCGCTCCCCCCGCAGGCCGGGGAAGGCACGGCGGGACCTGGCTCCCCAGCTCAGCGCGGGAGCGCGAAACAGGGCGCAGGCCACACGACAGCGACAGAGGAGCTGAAACGGAGCGCGGTTGGGGGTGAGGGCAACCCGAGCAGTGTGAGCCACTCCTCTGTGCTGCTGGGTAGCAGGGGGGGTCTCGCGGGCTGGATCCATCCTCCGCTCTCTGGGTGCCGTATAAACAAGGGAGTTGGCTGCCACAAAACGCAATAGCATACGCAGATAGTCTCAGACTCCCCAATGATCTCCAAAGACTAATGACTAAGACTAGTAAGATGCTAATAATTAATCTGAGTCACCAGCAATGCAAGGAAGGAGCTTCACACCACGAAGACCAAATAGCCCGTCCACTGAGCCAGGTGGACACAGGCTAACACACTTGATGCACGCCTCTGCACTCCCACGTCTGCACAGAACGGCCCTTGAAGCTCATGAGAAAGTTACTATCCTCTGACATTAATACCTGTAAAGCTTCCAAAAATAACTGAATCAATCTCTAAGTACACTGTGCCAGCAGGTTAAAGAGATTCTCAACGTGCAGCCAAAAGATACTCACTCCATGGTAGAAGTTGTCATAGCTTCATGGGACTCTACTGATCTTACCAGCTCTGACAAGTGACACCAGTGGAGGATTTCCCCCCTTGACTCCTAAATCAATAAGTGCAAAAGGAACCAAAGGCTCTGGAAATTTTGCTGGAGGAGCAAGTGGGCACAGATTACAAAAAACAGAAGTCTTCCTTTACAGTCAATCTCAGGGCATCCAAAAAGGCAGGGTGCCTGGTGAGCCACTGCACTGAGCAGCACCTACACTATGTATCGAAGATTTGGTTTCCTTTCCACCTTAACTGAGAAAGCATGCAAGCTTCCTGCAGGTACACTTGGCAACCAAGTCCGTAATTTCCACCCTAAAAACATCAGTAACAAAGAAGCTTGCCCACCATCCCTGGGTATCAAAAGACAGTTTACTGATTTTCTTTATACAAAACCTTTTCCTGACTGCAGTCCACTATAATTTCAGGCCAATTTAACCCTGTGCTCAGAACCACGTGTTCTCATTTAGCCTGGCACCCGGGAGCATCCGTAAGGATGGTCACTAAGGGAACTGGTTATGTTAACTACAAACACTGGGACTGATGTGCCCTTCTGCTGCCTGGGACACATGTAAGCCAAATATCCTACAGATGGCTTTAGAGGACTAGAAATGAAAATTGGGAGTTTCATAGTGCTCCCTTCGTGCTTCTGGCTCCAGGGAGCTCCCTCTGCACAAACCCGGGCATGCTGCCGGGGCTGGAGGTCCTCGCACGGCACGCGTCCCAGCGACTAAAGCAGTGGCAGAGATCCACAGCGGAGCTGGCCGGCGTTTTGGTGAGGAACTCTAGACAGGCAGGCAACAACAAAAATGTGAGGTATTAACATAAGGCTGTTAACAAACTGTGCAACAATGTATCAGCCAGCAGAGCAAGGAAAATGCATCTTTTTGTTCACATTTTTAATTCTCCTTCTGAAAATACCATCCTGTTTTTCAAAACTGCAGGCTCAAGCGGTCTCAAATCATTGCGAAGAAAAACTGACCATATCCAGTTACTGTCAAAGAGTTACAGCTCAAATTCCCTCTCATAATAGAGATCACAGACAATTAACCAAGTTTTGTTCTATTAACATCGATAAATCTAGAGTTACTCTACCGAGTTGGCACCAGCGAGTTCAAGATCTGAAACTAAACCTTCCCTATGGAGTTCCGAGTTTCAAATAGTATTTAAACAGCAAACCACCAGTTCACCTCAGTCCCTTCTTAACTGTTGACAAGAGTTCAGAGAGGAGAGGTAGTAACTAAAAGAAGGATGATGTATCTGGGTGCTGTACTCCAAAACACAGAGCCAGAGGACTATTCCTGACACAGTGCATGTCTTTGCTCTTTCAGCATTTGTGTAATTATAGCCAAGTCTTTTGAACAGTCAATGCATCTCTCGGAAAATGAGACATCCACATATTGTGGCTTAATGAAAAGAACTGAAGGAAATGTACCAAATTATTGGTTAACAGGCAGCTGCTTCATAAATGCTTTCTCCCATCTGTTTTCTCCCTCTCCTTATATCATCTCATTCAACCTAATGCCCATAAAATGCTGAGGCCAATGTTTCAAGCCTTCTCTAAACTCTCCTGTCCTCGCTCCGTTAAGTACGCGGGCAGCCTCAACGGCCGAGGCAGACGAGACTGTACAGTTAGCACAGACCCTAACGTCAACATAAATGTCACGAGAGGGTTCGGTTCTCCCACCTTTCCTTTAAGACCCCTGATTTCCAAGGCACTCCTGAGTGAGAGTTATCGAGCGATAAAGCCGCGTTAACTAAACGCCCCATTCACAAATGCCACGCGGAAGCCTACTCCTGGGAGGAAGTCATTAGATTTAATACTGCGTTTTGAAGACTAATAACATAAGAACAATCCCCAGCAGCCCAGCAGAGCAGGTTCGTGTTTGCTCTCCTGTGAGACCTCCGGCATTAGCCAGAGGCCGGGCATCGCTGCTGGACTAAAAGGATTAACGAGCTGATCCGCCAAGGCGTTTGCAGCCCTTTGCGCTCCAGGAGCTGCATCAGGCAACGGAGGCGGCACGGACACCTCGACCGCCCTGCAAGCTCTGCCGCCGGCACCCCCGTACGGGAGCAGCTTCGTGGCGAGATAGCCGGGCTGAAGCTTTCTCAAAAACGAGCCCGCCACATGCCTGCTCCGCTCTCCAAATTGCAGCTTTCACCCCCCCCTCCCCCCTCCCCCCCCACCTGCTGCCCCACGTGGTATTAAAATTAACCAACTTCTGTAAGGCACAAGTTTGCTCAGCCAAAGGGATGTCAGTGTCCAGGGTACGGTGGCTGCTTTTGGTTTAACTGGCCTCACCTCGGTTCTGATCTCAGAAAGATTTTGAAAATCCCTGCTAGAAAGCCGGCATGTTGCCCGAGGAGGGGAAGACACTTTCCTTTTCCAGGCTTTCTCCACCTCTCGCGTGCAGGGTTACGCTGCGTCCCGCTGATCCCGCTTAATCCAACATATCACAAGACGATGCAAACCAAACCGTGGCGCGTCGTGTCCTACGAGCCGCCGGGGTCTGCCAAAGGAGAGCAAACAGCAAGGGAGCAAGCAGCCGGCTCCCACGCTTCACGCTGTGCCGCTCAGCCCACGAACCTCGGTAATAGCGACGCTAATTCTTTCCTCGTTTACCAGGCTGGTAAGTCTGCAGGAGCAAACAGGTGTATGTGCTTGTTTGATTTTTTTTCCCCCTAGCAAGAAGGGTGATTATATTTTTATTCATTCAAACCAGAGCTGCTTTCATAAAATATTCAGTTCAAGCCACTCAGTTCCACATTATAATTACCTGCCAAAAATTGCTAACAGATCTGCTTCTGCCATCAACACGAAGCTGGCTAATCCGCTGGGAACCTCCTTTTAATTAAACACCTAATACAGTATGATAAACATTGAAAATATGTACTGCTCCCCTAATAAGAATAGGGCTTGATTTCTGAAGTGCACCTAATCAATTCAAGTGTAATATTTACTGTGGCAACAGATCTTTAGGGCTTAATATTTCAGGTAAAGGTTCTTTTAGCTATTCTATTAGAAAAGGAATGAGTGAGAGCAAATAAAATAGCAAATCTCAGTTCAGCTTGATGGTTTACTCAAACCTTGGCTTTCCATTTGCAACTGCTCTCATTGACCAGCGATGTGACACAGCTCCACGGCTTTGCTCCTTTCCCCTCTTGGTTCGTCCTGTTCGTTTTAAGGTGTAACAGTCACTTCATGCACATTCAACTCCTTGCACAGCAAGTCCTGGACTGTAAATACCCAATGTTAAGCAAATTAGTATTTGTTCACCTCTGACTCTGTAGTGGCCACATCTCTTCTTTCCGTTGGTCCATCTCAGGCTCAGGAAGAACCAACCCCTTCACTGCACTCAGTGTCACCAAAGTGTCCTTGTGGCTCCTCCAATATAACCTAATAATTATTTATTTACTTGACAGGTTTGGAGTATATCTTCACCTGGTACATCGCAAAAGCTTCATAAATCTTCTGACTGCAGGGATCTTCCTAAAGAAGTTGCTGCAAATCGTTGTCTCTAGAAAGCCTAGTGAAAAATTATATTTTCCCCGGAAGTCCCAGCAAGAGACCAGAGGCAAAGGAATTTAAGGATCCAACAGTGCAATCACTGACAGCAAGAGATAACTACCACAATTAAGACAGATCATTTTTAAGAACTATCGCACTAAAATCTCGTTTTCTGCTGAAGAACATAGCCTAGCGCAAAGCCACGAGTTAGTTAAAAGCCACGCATATTGATCTGATTACTCCTACAGTAAGAATTTAAACAAAGAGCAATGTCATAGAAGTTCCCTCAGTTTTGAAGGCAATTTGCTCAGTAAAATAAAACCTACTTTTGGATGAGGAGAAGGTTATGCTCTAGACATGCTGATCTGTATCTCTGGAAAGGGAGCACTAATCATTGCTGTGAATGTGTTAATGCTACTCCTAAGGCTCTGAGACAGATGCAGCAAGATTAACACTTGGCCTCCGATGGGGAAATCCAGCTCCCAGAGGAGAGATGGAATTAAACATTTTCCACACTCGTGCCAGTTTCAAAAGCCATATTTTCACGACATTACATAACCAAGCTTTGGGCACACCTGCAGACAGTGAAATAAATGAGGCAAAAAAATCCCTTTGCTCCCAGCTACTCCAAAGCCCCTTCGGGAGGGAGCGCTTTATGAAGTATGGTAAAGGCAGGTGTTCATTTTGCCAGAAAGGCAAATTTCCAGGGCTCAAGCCTTAGCTGAGATGTCCTATCCGGAATAGGATGTTGAGTTATAATGTTGAATATACTCATGTAATAAACAGGAGGGTTTTTTTTTTTCTTCCATTTGGAAGAATGAAAAAGCAGAAGCAAATCAAAGCCATCAGGGAAATGAGGGCAACTCCTTTCTGTCAATAGCTAAATCCCTATATTTCTGATTCACTTCCCAGGTGCACTCATGCATCTGTCATAGAAATCAATGAGACTTGAACTTACAGTGTAAATTTATGGATAAGCTAAAATGACTCTGAAATATTAAAATAACATGAGGTCAAAGGTTCTCTGAAATCATTTTCATATGTTTGTCTGTAACCACATCAAGCAGGAAAAACAGCCAAGTCTCCCTAAGCCAGGACAAACAGTGCAACATAAAAGTACCGAGTTAAAAAAGAAAAAAAAAAGGCAGCCTTGAGGAAAATACATTAATGGCATTTATATGCATTTCTTTTAACTCAGATTTCAGATCTTTCAAAACTTATTCTAAGTGAGAGTAAGACAAACTGGCTTGCAATCAAAAAGGAGCTATTGAATGCCGATAAACCAGCATTCAATAAAGACCATCCCATCTCCTCAGCTACAGCCTATTCATAGACGGTGGAAGCTAAATACCAGAAAGCTTTGCGGAGGGCACTGTGCTCATAAATGATACATGATTTAAAATTGTACTGCGCTTAACAATACGCTAGCAAAAATCAGCGGAGAGTCTCTCTGGGCTGTCACTCCCACAGAGAACAGCAGTTCCTGGCAGGTTTATGGACGCCGTAACTACTAATTTTATTTGACGTCTACTTTTCTTGTGTTATAACGGGCCATTTGGAAGGCAGGGATGCTTTGAGCCATGCCCCGGTTCACAGCGGGACCCTCAGCATCACCCCACGCCGGAGACGGGGTCAGCCTCCCGAACATCCTCCATCTCTGCACTCAGCGAGTAGCTTTTCTTACAATGCAAACCACCAGGCATCTCGACCACCTCCTGCCTCCCACGGTGCAGGCAGGTGCACGCCACCGTTCAACCTCAAAATAATTTTAAGAAGGAATTAGCTGCTGCTTTTTGCTCCTTAGTTATACGCATTTTTTAAGGAACACAGTCAGGGTCGAACTCAGTTTTCCAGGGGGCCTCGGTGTGGTCTCGGACCTGCCCCAGCCTTCCCAAGGAGGGCTGCATGTGCTGAACCTTTAACAAAGCAGCTTGTTTTCTACCAAAGATACACCTACCTCAAATTAGCAGCAGCCTGATGCTCCCCCACACGGCCAAGCCAAACCTTGAAGTCGTATATGAGTAACCACAACTATGTGCAGAGCCCCAGCTGCTGCCTGAGCCCCCACTGCTGGTCCCTGGATGCCACAGGGCTTGGGACTTTGGGGACATTTCAGGAGGCTGCACTAACCTGAACCCGGGTATCCTACTGTTCTGGCTGAACTGGTAAGAGACAACTTGTGCTGCCTGCAGCTAATGGCAGCCCGGAGAGAGGCATAAAGCCTGTTCACCCAAAAATATCACGTTAGCTGTAAAAAAAAAAAAAAAAAAAAAAAAAAGCATACTGTTCATAATAGAGAAGGATCTACCAGTCCTCTATGAATCCAAAAAAGCCTTTGTAATTTTTTTCCCACATTTATGGAAACGAGTGAACAAATTAATCATTCAAACAGTTAAGAGGGGGAAAAAAAAAGGAAGAATGAAAGTCACAAATATGATCTTCCCCGTTCTCAGAACACTGAAATATCAAACAATGGTATTGATATCTCTTTTTATGACCTAATCAGTTTCACTAAGTAATCAGCCCAGTGAAGACTATGCAAAAAAAATGGTACAGATTACCCATTTCTGCGTTTTGTCATGACAGACAGAAGAAGCTCTTTCATATGCCACAGTAATCACCGTGCACCAGAGCGACTCCTGATGATTTCTTGTCTGACACTAACAGCGGTTCATGCTGAATCACAGCAATTTGTAACAACCAGATGTTGACTGAGGGCAACAATAACATCTCTCAAAAAACAGTAATAATTCAAAGCAACGTTTCCTACTAATATCTGTACTTTTGGTGCTTTTTCGAGCCTTAACGGGAGGGTATTTTCTACAGGAAAAAAACACAAAGAAAGCCAATATATGTCCTTTAGCTGAGCCGTTCTCTGCCTTTTTTTGAGTGTTGAATCAGCAGAAAGGTCAGTGTCTGCCTGTGGGTCAGTCCAACATAAATAATGTACAGCAAAGCCAAGTGCTTTGTTTTGGTCCAAGATCATACGCTGCCTGTTTCTAGTTAACAGCGCTGACTTTTCTACATTCAAACAACAATCAATTATTTAAAACCTTCATCTAAAGCAAAGCATCAGCAAAAGAAAACAGGAAGGGAAAGGGGAAGGGAGGAAGGGTGGAAAGGAGAAAGAGGAGAAGGAGGAAAGGAGGAAGGGAGAAAGGTGAAGCCAGAAGGGGATGCCCACTTAATAACTATAAACTTTTTCCTGCCTTCAGCCAATGTCTCTACAACAGCAGCAGCCCTGAAGGACCATCTGCCCCCACCATGTTCACCTCTCCCTGCTGCAAGGACCGACTACCTCTAAATAAGGTACTTCCTGTAGTTATACTGTTGTCAGCTAATTACCGTGAGAAGAAGAAGTTTTAAGATGAAATTTCCATCAAATTTACAGGGTATGCTACAGCTGGGATAGCGGGATGCACTGGCCTGCATCTGATCCACGGCATTCAAGAAAAAAAGCCGAGACTGTCTAGCAAGACAGCTCTAGTATCACTCTTGTGCTCTGTAAGTAATGAGCACAAACCACCTACCCTCTAATTCCACCTACCCTCACACCGGCAGGTTAGAGGTATACGTACAGCACGGCACAGTGTGCAGACCACGGAACAAATGCAAACGTGACAGAACTAGCTCGGGACCCAGGGGCAAATCAGTCACACGAGCATGGCAACTACTGCCAAGTTGATTAAGTGCGCTGAGAACTGACACTTCGTCGCTCAGATACAGGGTCATGCGAACCCACGATTGCCCCACAATGTAGCACTGCAGCTTACGCATCTGCTTAAAATAATTTTGGATACCTTCACGCCAGGCTGCGTGAAGTAAGGCACTTGGCAGAAATGCTATTAACTTTAGCTGAACACACGCTCACCCCCGAGAACTGCGCCCGTGCTCCTCCTGTTTGACGGATGGTCTTTTAGTGGTAAATAAATACTCAGTTCTAGCTTAGCTTGGTTGTTTAAATAAAAATACGAGTTAATTGAAACTATACGAAATTGCTAATCTGTTTTTAAAAAGCTTCTGAAAGATGCTTCCTCTTTGATCTGAGACGGGTGGGCAAGTTGTCCTTAAGATTTTTCAGGGAAGAATTCAACTGCAGTTTTCCTAGGCCATCACTGCTGTGTGTAATATAATGAATAGCTAATGGCTTGTAAGGAAAGCGAGTAGGTTTCGCGTGAAATCACACTTGGGGATTATTGCAAAACTTAGAGGTCGTCCTGAAATTACTGCAGAACCGAGGTTTCCGAAAGGCGGGGAGGCAGGCAGCCCTTCTGCGGGGACATCCGCCCAGGCAGACCGAAAGCCAAGGGGCCACAACCATCCCTGTCAACAGCATTCGGTACTACATAGCAAGAATTTCACCAAGCTCCTCCTTCACTGAGCCAATAGCTTCACGAAAAAGAGAATTCCTTAAGTTTCTGATTCCGCTGCACCTTCTTATTAACCACTTAAAAGTGCTTATTATACGCCTTTTGTCAACTTAGCTTTTAAGGAAGAAATTCTATTGTTACCCCAGCTTCCAAAAAAATTGGAACAAGTATTTTTTTGGATAAAAATTCACACTGAATCTACTCCAAAAAAGAGGTCCCTTGCTCCCCCCTGCCAAACCAAGAAAACAAAACCAGAAATTAAAAAAAGAACACCAAACCCTACCACCAGTAACATTAAGGCCCATATCTGGAATTTCATGGAAAAGGAGTTTATGAACTCTATTTTCAGCTTACCTCCTCCCTTCGGTGAGCGCTGTCGCACAGAGCCCCATTGGCATAAATGTTTACAAATGAGGCTTCATTTCATAAATCCAGAGATCAGTTGTGACTTTTACCGAGCTCCAGCCTGCACAGGATTTGCTACAGTGGTAAATCTTCCGTAGTTTGCCTCCTTGGTGCAATTCTATCAATTTTTTCCAAGGCAAGCATTGCACAGACAAGAGTGCCGACGCTGTTTGTCTCGGAAGCCTACTGCTTCTGTTTCTTGGAGAAAGTTAAAAATATTGGGTCCTGTACAGATTTTACGTACCACTCTTCAATCAAGTGAAATATTAAAGGCAAAACTAATTCAGTGGCAGGCAGTAAGCATTGGGGGACCCTGCCTTATCTAATTTGCTGTCATCTGCTGTAATCTCCACTATAAATATTACCGTGAAGAACATGTCAAAAGCTTAAATTCATCACTTCAGAGCGGTCATTCAAAGCATGTGTGCCGGCAGGAGTGATTACTTTTCTTCCCTTTTCAGCCTCCGCTCTGAATACTGAAACCCCAACTGCAGTGCAGCAGCCAACATAAAAATAACCACCTGAACGGCAGTGCCAAAAGTACACCACTAGAGAGGCTTATGATCAACAGTCAGTAGAGCTCGAGGAACACGTGGCAGGCCAAGTGTCCTTCCAGGGGCAGCCACCTGTCACCACATGTGGGCTATGGAGCTTCTGTGGCCCCAGTCACACTGTGGACCCAAAGGAGAAAGAGGCCAACCGCCACTCCTCATCTGATTTTCAATTGACCCTTCTTGGGTTGTATTAATGGTAAGAATTAGAAGAGGAAATGGATCAAGGGGTTATTAAACTCTCAAAATGTAGTGAATTGCTGCTTCCCTGAGGATATATTCTCCGCTACAGCCATTTGATGGCCTAAAGGTCGCACACATAGGGAAGAACAAGCAACAGAGAGGTCCGGGTCAGAGAAGATATGCTAGCTCAGAAACAGCTACTTCACAGGAGGTCTTGCCACCTACAACCTCAGCAAATCCGGGTCGCACACCAGCTTGGCTGGCTGGGTCTCCGTTCACACGCAGTAGAAATCACCGGCTGGTTCAGGAAGGGAAAGCTGGGACACGAGTGCCCCTTTGCAGGGAGCCGCAGGCATGCCTGCACAGCAAACCAAGGTGCAACTCGTGCCAGGGGAGGCCTTCCTGACTTAGCTTTAGTCCAGCGAGCGCAGATAACGATAACAGCAACAGTGAGGATAAGGATAGTGGTGGTGGAGATTTCAGCGCATGCTGAATAAGCCTTCCAGGGACTCCTGCTCGCCCACACCACATTTTCTCCCCTATTGCTAACACGACTGTGCCTGCTCATGCCACAGTAGCACCTTTATTTGCCATGCAGACATACTGACAGCGTTTCAGATTGGGTACTTAGGCCTTACCCCACACCTCTCTTCTAAATATTAAACTGTCGGCATGTTCTGACATCTCCTCCCATTTAAATCTTCCTTCCTATAACACAGAGTTTCCACTTCACCTAATTTAATCTGCCTATTCCTTATTCAACTCCCTCATATGATGACAGCCCCTCATAAAGCAAAGGATAGCAAATAGCAACTAAATTATGTTGCTATTATATCACGGAGAATTGAAACATAGGGAAAATATTTAAAGATGACGAGAAGAACATGTCTAAAGCTATGCTATATGCAGCAGAGTTGCATATCGTGCTGCAGACGTCTCGGACAGTATGCCGCCTGCTTGCGAGGTGGGCAGAGGCAGGAAATTTTTCTGGATCTGCTTCTAGTGAGAAGCATCCCCTGCCAGCTCGGGCGACAGCGCTGACAGATTGTATGTGATACTCTCCCGTACTAACATAGCTAGCGTAGGACTGACACAAGGCATAGGAAACCCAGCTCGACATTATTCAGCTGCTTTTGGATATCATCCAAGAGAAATAACCCATTGCTTATCTCATGGAGAGACCACACTGCTGTTCATTAATCCTATCTTTATCTCAGTGATTACACAAGGAAAGAAAACCTCAACAGAATCCCAGCTACAATTAATTGCTATCTAACGGCATTTACAAATCGTACTTGATGGTCACTGTCCACTTGATCCCTTTTGCTGTTATTAGTCATGGTCACTGATTTGTTGCCTTCCTTGTCTGTTGTCGCTCAGGCTAATAAACAGAAAAAAGCATTTCATTCCTTTGGCCAGTGCTGGAAACCACTCAAATATGGTTTTAGGAGGTTAGAGTCATGTGTGAGGTGGCACAAAAGCAATCTGCTGAAAGAAGACTTCCTGGAAGGGAGGAAGAGCCACAAGGGTGGCCTGGGCAGAAGTTCACCCTGCTGATCCCCTCCTGAAGCAGCTCAGCTCCCACTGCCAACCCCAAAGCTGAAAGTCCTGCACTCTTACCACAAAGCCACAGGGCCGCCTTGCCTTGGACTTGCCTGCAGCACCCCTGGACATCTCCAAGCCATTCAGAGAGCTGAAGCTGGCTCCCTTCCTTACAGCAAGACCCAGTCAGCCCTGGCTGCCAAGGAGATTTGCAGTCCTGCTCCTTCCCAGACCAGGCATGGAGCAGCACAACGTTGCCTTGTGCCACTCAGTGTGGTACCGCTGGGTAAACACCGATCTTCTCAACTGTAACACCTCTGGATCAGAACAGCACTTTTTTTTTTCTTTCAAATGCTTGTGTTTGACATTTCCCTAATATTTATTTTATCCTGAATTACCTGTTGGGCCTAAGCGAGGGTTGGAGCTCACAAGGACATACGCGCCCCAGGGACTGCAGGCAGCGGCACCGCCCCACCACCTCCGGCCACAGAGCTGTGCTCGTCCGTCAGCTGCCGGGTCCGCAGGAGCGTGTGGGGACGGGCCATGCGCCACCCACTTGGCTCAGAGCCTCTCCAGGAAAACGGAAAAAAGGCATTTAGCATTTCTAGAGGAATCTTCAACTTGCACAAGTCACAGTTATGAAGGTTATTGACAGTTTCTTTACTACAAAATCATTTTGGCTTGATTATTTCCTTGATGCTTCTTATAGTTTCTGTCGGCTGGGAGGGGTGAGGATAAGGACAGTGTTGGAAGCTTTATTATTTAAAATGGTTATTATATTTCATTGAGAGGCTTGGGCCCTGCTAGAGCAATAGGAAAATGTTAAAATTAGGTTCTACGAAAAGCAAATCCTGGCTTTTCTTATGCTACCCAACAAGACACCCAGACGGCCACTATCTACACATAACAACGGAAAACATTGCCAGAGGTTAAGAGAAATCAGCATAACGACTAACAGCTACGTGATGCGCTTCAAAGCATTTTTGAAGACAACCTGTAAGATTTTTTTGTTTAATATTTGTTTCCCAATTTGGTTTAATGACAGATGTTGAAATACTGAGAATTTATCCGCAAAAATGTGGATATCGAAGCTCATGCAGTTCCTGGTATCGGAGCTGATTATGGCTAACAGCACGTAAAAAGTTACAAGATAGGCTATAAAGACTTAAAAGTGAACATCGGTCTTCTTATAAATAAAACTACCACCTTAAGCTGCAAGAAGCCCCCTTTTTAAACAGCTGGCTGCACAGCCGTGCCATCTCACCCGCAGTGAGTTGCTCACACAGCAACTTCGGCCTTCCCGAGCTGATTCACAAAAAAAAGCTGATTCCCTTTGCCTTTTTCCGGTAAAATGACTGAAAAGAGAGCAAACCTTAACAATATCATTTCCCCCTGTGGGTCCCAAGATACGCAAGAACAAAGAAGTAGGAAAAATCCAAATAAACCGAAGAAGTACAACCATAGGGTACTTGCAGAACATGAGTAAGAGCTGGGTTTGTGTAAAATGCTTTAAAGTCCTGCGTTACTCTTTGACATTTGGTTATTTTTATTAGCGTTCTAATTGCAAGTATATCAGTCATAATAATGAAAAGTCAGTACGGAAGACACTCAACTTTTAGCTGAGGAAGGATTTTATTCCTCTCTTGTTCATGCGTTTCTTACGCACATTCAATGATTTTTGTTTTCACTTGCTGCTTCACCGTTTGGCTTTGCAGCTTAATGAACGCATTAATCTGTTTACCACCAATAGTAAATATGGGTTTGCATTTTTTTTACTACCGTATTCCACTGCCCCACACTTCCTAACTTTAACCACATTTCTCATTTATATTGATTAGGTTTTGAAGTGTTTTAATCAATCATGATTAAGAGTCTGAATGCATCCACAGGTAAGAGATGGTGAAAGATTAGCACCAGTGGAGGAACACTTTCACCAGGGAGAAGGGGAAACATGAAAGCTCTCCCCTGTGGAGCTGGGGAGCATGTGTTAGACAGCTTGTCTGACCAAAAATGCTGGGATAGGATGAGGAAATTGTTTTTATTGCTTTGATGACAGTCTGTGAATAGTTTCTTTCAGCTGAAAAAAGCAAAATTTTCACTTTAACCTTCCACACATGCACCATATCTGCATTTCCTTCTATAATAACACCTTGAAGCTAACGTTAGTTAACGTTTTGAAGGGAAGGAAAAAAAATCCAGAGACTAACAGCAATACAAGGCAGGCTGAACTAAACACTTAATTTCATACATGGTGACTGTTTTTACAGGTTTTCATACCAGGCAACCTGAAAGCAATTTTTCTTTTCTTCTTTTTTAACTCGATTGCATTCAGTATTACACAGAGCTCAGATTGCTCTTGCTCTAGAATCCTCCCCAGGATATTTTCTCCAACAAACTTGAAATGACTTTCCTATCATTATGGAAAAAACAATGAAGCTGAGGCTGATGAAGATATTTAGTAATGTAATGGCAGACTCAAAATTTAATCTAGACAGTGTCGCGGGTTGGGTTTTTGCTGTGCTGTTCTGACAGAAGGCACCCAAAAAAGCCATCGGAAAACCGGTAGGAAGAGTTTCCAGAATACGCAGCCTTTTGCTGCTTAAGTAATTTAATGTGCTTTTGCTGTTTGCTTGCCATGAGGACAGCGTGGCCCAACGTACCCACTTTGCCAGTGTTTCCAAAACACGGTGTGCTGGCTTTAAGGAGGGGAGAGTAGAAGAAAAAGGTCCACACAAAATTATTCCCACCTGAAGCATGGGTGTCATATACTGATTTATAGAAATTGTATCATTGCATGGGCAGTGGTTTACGTGCGGCCTTCTACATGTCCCCCTATACAGCTTCTTTCCTTTTTAAATAACTGCCGGATATTTCTTTTTTACCTTATCCTTTCTATGACGAGCAGAGCACCAAACTTGCTATGGGTGTCCCCAGCTCCGGGCTGCCATACCACGAACCCACGGAGCGGGGAGGCAGCAAGACGGCGGCAGGCAGCTGCGGGCTCGAGCGAGCCGGACACACGCCGGGGAAGACAGCATTTGACCCTCTTGCTACTGCTTCCTGTGCTCTCCACGGGTAATACCAAACAGCGATCTGCTTGAGGAAGGACAATCAATTTTCAGACACCACTTGAAAGAAATGTCGGTCTGGTCTGCACTCGATTACGTGGGACAATTTGTAACACGTTCCTAGCAAGTTAGGACGTTGATTCATTCCTTGTACTGAATTTGTTCAGAGTAACGAATGTATTACTTTGTCCCTGAAGGCTCAAGTCTTTCCTCTCACCTTTACTGATCAATGGTTTATAACTTTGAAACTATTTGCAAAAAATGATTACTATAACTTACTTTCTAGTCTTAAAAACAGTGTAAGCAACTAAGGTTCATAAAGCAATTGCCTGCCTAGCCAAATTGCTAGGGAGCAAATTGCTGGAAGGGGGAAGCCGTTATCTGATACAGTAGCCTATATTTCAGCCCAGAAAACAGTAAAAGGTTGCATCAGCACTGAACCGAAGCACATTTATCTCTCAGAAATCACTCTGAAAACATGGAAGATGGGCTAAGAAGCATTAACGGCTACCGCAAAATCTCTTTGTAATCTTTAGAAGAGCTGCATGAAAATGGGAAAGTGCATCTCTTAGTCAAAAGCATAATTCCTGGCTTCTGCAAGACAACCAAAGGATTAATAAACGCATGCAGATGTTAGGGAAGGAGGGTAAAGGAAGGGAGCAAACAAGAGTTTGAGGTCAGACGTGTCATTTAGTCACAAAGGTAAAAATTAGACTGAAGGACAAGGATGCAGTTCGAAGGGCTTGACTCTCTCTGTAATTCCTTAAAACAAAGGACTTGATTGGGTTGCAGTGAATAACAGAAACCTATATAACCCATTCCTTCCCTTCAGGTCTATGCCATGAAGACATGCTTAGAAAGTGCAGGAGATTTTTTTCTTATCTGGAGAGCCAGCGCTACCATGGGGTGGCTGTTTTCGATTTTATTCTAAGGAAAGGAACTGTCTGAAAGCGGCAAATAACCTGGAGGAAAATTGTCACCCAGGAGTCCATTATCCAGAGGAGATGATGGAGTGACGGCATCTGAATAAAAATAGTGATCGCAGGAACAAAAAAGCAGACCGTCCACCAAACTCACAAAGGTAATCGCTTGGCAAAGCCGGCAGTTCCCGGAAGGGCCCCTAACGGCGGCAGAAAGCACCGCTGGAGACAAAGACGGCTGCCTGGAGCTCGACAGAAAAGCCTAACAGTTGAAAAAGAGTTACACCAAATCAGGCCAAAACAGCCCTCTGTAAAGCTGCTACGCTTGCTCTCCTCTGGCAGCAGGACACCGATACACGGACGTTTACTTCACGTATGAAACGTGCACAGTGACGTTACCGTAAACTCTGCTGCAGGTTAACAAATAACGGCTGCTACCTAGCTAACGTTTTCCAATATGATTAACTGCCAAGAACACGCGCTGTAATTGGGACTGCATAATAAAAATTATCACTCTTCAAACAGGGCTGCTTTTTCATTTTTTCCACCCCTTTTTCTCCAAATACTCTGCACATAAAAAATTATTTTGCTGCCTAGGTTTCCAAAACACCTTAAGAAAACTGCAACACGTTTCTAGAGGAAGAGCCACTAGTAGGACAGTCAGTTCTAACCCTAACTACAGATAATCAGGGTGAAAGTGGTCACTGAAGAGCCGCGTTCACAACTGCAGGAAGATGAAGGCGCGAGAGCAGCAAAATGAAAGCAGTGGAATAGAAAGCACGAGCGAGCAAGCAAGCACACCACATCTTAGGAAATTTCTAATCTGCGTCTTAATCCCAAAATCAGCTTTCAAACTCCACGTTACGCCACTTCAAGTGATGGTGGAAAGCCCTCTGTATAAATGTCAAACATTAAAATCACCCTAAGCGGGCATTACGCCTAGAGGCTTTTGGTTCAGAGTCCAGGACTGCTCAGAGAGCTGCTTCCCAGCTGGACTCAGGCAGATTTTTGCCAGCGCTTCAGCCCTGGGATGTTGCTCTCATTTTTGCAGGTGGTAAATGCTTTATAATAACATTCTAGCCTGGTGGGGGCCAACTGCAAAAGTCCCCCCTCTGCGCGGAGCTAGCGGGTATCAAGGCGGTGGCCTGAAGGCGGATGTGCGCACCTTGCCCGGGTCTTGGAGCACTATCTACAGTGTCTTGAGGGAAAAAAAAGGAGAGTCAATGAAATTATCCAGAAAACCCTGGGAAAGTTTGGGAAGCCCTGCACAAGGCTGTGCATCTTCTGGAGCTTCCTGACATGTGCTCTCGGGCCACGGCTGCCGTTCCACAGGCCTTCAGGTAGCGAGCACAGAAAATAAAGGTTTTAAGTGTGAAGAAAAACATAGGAAAATGATTTATTTGTGGAGAACACATAATCTCAGAAGGACACATTCTCATACCAGGTGGGGTTACACCACTGGAAATGTTTCACCCACACACTGCATTAAGCCTACTCTCAAGGCAATCTGATTTAATGGGGAAAAAAGCATCGTTAAGCTGCCTGACAGACGGTGCCTCTACAGCTTGCCTGTCAGTGTCAGCAACGACAGCAGGCAATTTTGTCTCCACATTGTGTAATTAGGTGTTCTCCTATACCTACATTCAATTATTATCAGGAAGTTTTTCTCCCCTTGAGGACAACGTGGCAGCTCTCCCCCATCTCCTTTGGCTCTCAGCTTGCAGGACACAAGCGGGTCCCAGAGCAGGAATGGGGACAGCTTCACCCAGCAGGAGAGCAGCCGGGTGCCATCGGGCACCACCGGGCATCACCACCAGCGCACCACGTCCAAAAGCTCCTCAGCCGAAGGTACCGCGCGAGGTGAGCAAGACGTATCACTATCCTACAGATCTTCATCACGCTCAGGAGTTAGCCCTCAACGAACAAAAATACTCACCTCTCCCCAGCTGTGTGTGTGTCGTGGGAAGGAGGCACTTTGTCCCAAGGCTTCCCCCCTGATAAACTGACATTATGAGATAGTTCAAAAACAGTAACAACAACAACGAAATCAATCCAGTCCCTGCAGGAAAAAAACGTTGTGGCCTGCTCTCACAGATGCTATGAAGGAATAATGTAAGCATCATTGATCGAGACGGGAATAAGGCAAGGCACTGCTCAGAAGAGCAGGCTTTTCATTCATTTTTCAACGAAAATAAAAGCAAGCGCACAATATAGTCAATTTTCTCCCCGCAAAAGCCTCATCCTTCGCATGCTGTATGGATACAAGACAAATTCTAATTCCATATATATTTCCCTGAAAGATCTGTCCAAATCATCGTAGGGCAAATTAGTCATTAGTACAGTTCAACTCGTTTCACTAGAATTACAGCTACATGAATAAGCGCCGCTACGTTTCTGACAAAATGAAATAATTGGAGGAAAAACCCCATCTAAACAGAAACACTTTGCACTTTCACACTTGGGAAAAAAGCTGGCTACCTGACGTCTCTCTGCACGCATTTGTATGTATTTTGTACTCTAATACATCCTGATCTCAGGGAATCCAAGATTAGTTACCAGTAATGTAAGGTTAGGGATATGTTTTGCAAAACAGAGAATAGCTGTCAGCTCTTCCTAATTAGGCTGTAAGGGCATCCCTTTGGCTAGCTGAAGACCTACTAAACGACCGGAAAAAAAGTGCTGAACGTGAGCCTGGAAGAAGCATCAGCAGCATTCACTGTCTGCAGACATCCAGGAAATTGAGATCTGGAGGCCCGAAAAGAAATGACTGCAGTCAAGGCAGAAGGAAAAGATGCCTGGGATGTACTTTAAAGAGAAGGTGAAGATCATCACCTAGGATAATAAGGTTACAGACACTGAAGACAAATGGGAGATCTGGGTTGAAAGCAAAAACCGAGAGCCGTGAGGACGTGCTGCAGAGTTACGGCCCACGAAAACGAAGCTCTTCTTCCTCGGTCTTTTGTCACCGCTGCTTACAAAGCTAACTTCTGCGCACAGGCATCTGGCACGTGTGTCTAGCCATAAGGCAGGGGAAGATGATGCAAGGTGAGCCAAAAGGAGGGATCTCTCATAACACGTCAGCGGCAAGTCAAAGTAACGTTTAAAAAAAATCAGTTCGGTACTATGCTAGGAGCTGGGATTTTAAAATTGCCTTCATATAAATATAAGGGTTGTCTTTACAATGTATGACGTGTTTTTTAGTATGCTCCTTCTAAGACTGAGGCACACGCAAGATTCAAAAGCTATGACTGGAAATATTTTGGTCTTTGCTTTTAAAGCTATTTAGCACTGCAGTTTGGTCTCCAGTCAGCTCACAGCAATACTCCTTACCGGGGCATATGCGTCACGGGATTTTCTTGCCTCACGCTTACAGGAATGCATTAACTACAACAAGGCTGTTAGTAAAACAGATTAAACCTGGGGAACGTCCCTAAATCAGGGATTACAGGGTCTTTGGGGCAAATGCAGCTTTTTGTCTCAAACGAGATGCTTCTTAAAGTTTAGACCAAATGAAACATCCCTTTTTCAGTTTTAAGAACTGGCATCAGTTTGAGAATTTACATGCAGATCGCCAGGAAAAATCCCTTCTCGGAGCCTAACGCTTCAGATATATGAAATTTTTCTGCTTAGAAAGGGATGTTTCTCATGCACTTTTATACTCCATGTTGTCTAACCTGGAAAACTAGCTGATAAACATGGAATTGCATGCAAAAGACTCAACAGCCCGAGCAGCTGCAGGCTAACGCAGCGCTGAGTAACAGCCTGGCACCCAGTGAAAGCTGCAGGAGACCAAGCTAATTAAACCATTAGGAAAGTGTTCACTACAAACAGAAGAAAAACTACCCTGCGCGAAAGTTACATGCTCAACTCAGATTTTATTTTTAAAGATTACCATTTCTTCAGCAGATACCCAGGTCAAGCTGTGATTTTTTTTTCCCCCAAAGCATCTCAAAGCTCATATACCGTCATATTGCTTTGCAACTCAGTTTGCTCTGAAAATGAAGTCCGTGGTTTGAGTTACAACCTGAATATACAACACAACTGAATAATGTCAAATTGTGAGTGGGTAAGCAAGCAACCACCGGTTGAACAAATAATTCAGACTAAACACGCTCCAGTCTCCCACGCCTACGTAGGAGAACTGCCTGCCAGCCCAACACATCTCCCCGGACTTCCAGCAGCAGCTGCCAGCTATCAAACCAGGGATCCTATCTCATATTTCTAATGACAAGCAGAAACCGTTTTGATTTGAATGACTCTTTCCTCAGGAGCTCTAAAATAGATCACTTCTGTAATGGCCACAAAAGGAAGCGTAATGTTAGACACTGCGTTAAAACGGAAATAAAAGTTATGGTCACATTTTGGTAACAAGTGTAGCAGCTACCTTGCCTGCAGGGAGACGCTTTCCATATTTAGTAATCACTGGTAGCACAGAGTGGGGCTACGGACATCCTCTATCGCTTAAATTTGTTGTTTGGGATTCATTTTACCTATTTTGCCCATCAAAACTTTAGGCACTGAGTCTAACGAACAGTCAGTGAAAAGGGATCAGCAACTCATCCCTTTGCTCCTAGATGGACAGATCGTCCTTCGGAGAGATGCATCACTCCCCATCGACTATAACCGGGCCCTAGAGGATAAGCTGAGTCTAAACATCTACCTTCCAGACAGCTGGAGGTAGGGGAAATGAATCATACCGTGGGTACTCATACAAATACTGCAGAGATTAAAAAAGAAAAAGAACCAAATGGCTGCCACTTAAAGGTAATAATCATTTTGGGGCCGCTGCAGCTGCACACTTTATGTTCAAGCGATAAGCACTTGTCTGAAATTAGTACCTAGCATTCAAATATACATCTACCTACCAGATGCTAGAGACGGAATGAGTCTGGACCGGAAGGGTAATTCTTCTCGAAAGCCCTGTTCAAACAGGGCCAGGAGATCCAGCAGCCCGCTGGATCTAAAGACGAACGTTTAAAAGACGAACGTTTAAAGGACGCCCGCTACACAAGATGGGGATAGGATGGGGTGCAGTCAGCTGCAATGCCACTTTGTGTTTTCTAAGGGCGCTCGATTCGCAGGTTTGCTAGCACATAAACGTTTAAATAGGCTGTCTTAGGAAGTACACGTGAGGGGTAAGCCCTGCGTTGGAGGGAGCAGGGCTGGGCAGCGTACGCTGACTTACACCCTGAAGGGCTCCCCACGGCTCATACGGGAGTCGGGCTATAGGAGGGCAGGCACAGCTGGGAGCTCAGCACCAGAAAAGCGTCATTTACGCATATTGTACCATCCTAATATGTAATGACAAGTTTACAAAAAGAGGTATGAAAGGGAGGTAAACAAAATTAGTACACACTAAAGAGACTACAAACTCCAGTAACATTGAATCAAATTAACCACTGCTTGAGCAGGGGAAATTAGGCCCAGTTAGCAGGCAAAATAATAGAAAAGGAATAACAGAAACCCATTAGGATTCTTAGAATTAATATGCTAAAATACAACTCTGAATATCTGCCCCAAAGACCAATAACCTCTGCTTCACCACAGAGGCTCTCCTCTGTTAAGTGCTCGAGTTTCAGCCATTGAAAGAGGGCCACGAAAGCAGAGAGCAGCTCCTTCTCTGCTCCCCAGTCTCTTTCTCCTGTACTAGCTCCACGCTTAGGAGGACTGATAAAAATGGAGCTTTGTTTTTTACTAGAAAACAAAATAAAGTCCAGAGCAAAGGCTCTCGCAGCTAACCTTGTTTAGCGCTTGTATTCACAACTGAGGATCTTTCATCACGGGAGCGTCACGAAAAGCCATATAATCTCCAGTTTTAATCCAGTCCTTCTCCTGCTGCTTTTCCAGATTGTCAAAAGCAGAAAGATAAGGACTTCTCATGGTTATCCTTAAAGTCAACTATGGAACCAAACCTTCCTTCATGACGAGAATGACAGCTTGGCAGGATAAAGCAGAAGGCAGCTGACAACTGATAGCAAGCACAGGAGAAAAGCTACATCTTATTGCCGTCAATCTAGGTGGCTAAGAGGATCCATAATTTAGGGGTTCAAACAGCATCTAAGTAATAATAAATTTGGCAGGAAAGATTCACTTGTCCCCAACTCACTTGACTCTCAAGAAACGCTGGATGCAAAACCCTTTCGAATGGGTGAGAATCTTGACTAAACCTAAATCTGTTTTTGATGAGGTCCTTTCAATTCCTTACCCACTTTGGTTGCTTTGGAGTTCTGCAGTGATATGACTGGAAACTCCAGCACAGGAGGTGCCTAACTAGAGAATTCACAGTGAGCCAGCTCCGCAGACTACAGCTCGTTTATCAACTACACAGCACATGAAGCTACAGGAATTTAAAAGCAACAGCATCTCTTGGACTCCTATGCAGCAGCTCGCCCCCAAACCCAAGTCATTAAAATGAGAAGTCAGATAGACTTAAACAAGATTCGCCTGTCTGTTCTGCACGCACGATAAGCTCACTCCAGCATTCCCAGGGTATTTTACTGATTGACAGCACGCAAAATAAGGGACATTCAGAACTGACCTGATTCTCCTTGTTGACATACCTGTTAGACATTAAGTTTTATTACCACCTCACCTTCTTTTCACTCTGATGCACTAATGAGAGTAATGTAATTCAGAAAAAGGACACTCTAGTTTTAGAAGCAAGGTATGGCAGGGTTTCACCTGTAGCTCACTTCTAAAACATACCCACCAGTCATTTAAAGGAAACAACTTTGCAAGCCATGGCCAGATGATATCACCTTTACCACCTTTGTTATTACAAATATGCCCCAAAGCAGACATCCCGCCTGACCATGGAGAAGCAAAGTGGTCTATGCAGCTCTGTGCCCAAATGCCTGAACATCACAAATCAAGAATTTAAGATAAGGACAATGAGCAGCTAAACACACTAGTTTATAACTTTTACATAATGAAAATTCCACATCAGCTTTTGCTAATATGGATTATGGTATTTTAAGATATTGCAGGTGGCCGTCTGTCACATGTATTAACCCATTTAGATGTGGTAAGTACCTGCAAACTCTGATGTTCAGAGCCTCCCCGTGAACTGAACAATTTTTATGAAATGTTGCAATTGATCTTTGGGTATTTTAGTACGCAGCTACTCTTTAACACAAAACATTGAAGCTATTTTGATCTGCAGCATAGGATGCAGGAAATGGCTTCCTTGATTCAGTTTTGTAGACAGTAGCCTTCAGGGATTAAAAACGTTCTTGGGAATACTGTAAAATATTTGCTTAAACTGTCTCTAGACTACTGGCAGGATCACTTATGTGGTCACATCCACACAGAAATCACCCCAAGTCCTTAACTGCTTGTGTCTTTCACTTTGTAGGACAGAAAAACCTTCTCCCCTCTCCCGGTCCAGCCTGGCACTCCAAGCCAGGACCAGATTATAGAAACTCACCCTGAACACACGTCCACCTCAGATGTGCAACTCTGGCAACCCTTGAGTGAGCGGTTTGACGTAGCTTTTCCGAGCGTCCCTGAGCGCACGTGGCACAGTACACGGACACAGCTCTCTAGAGACTAGACTGCTTTCCATCTGAACTAGGAAAGTGTTTCGAGATCCACGAATGGAAGGACTATCTTTCGGCAGATAAAGAAATTCAGAAGGTGCTTATACCCTCAAGCTGTGGACTGTCGAGGAGCCTATGGCTTTTATCATAATTTCAAACTGAGCCCAAAGATACTATAAAATCCTGTGGCTTTATGTTCACATACAAAATACCAACATCCAAGTCATAAATGATCCTACTTAATAGTTTTAGTTTTGCCTTATTTGCAGCTATGAAAGCAAAAGAGCGCCTGCTGGCTTTTGAGGAACGCATTCGGGAAAGAGATAGCCGCGGGGCGACACATGGGTAACGTAGCTGTAGGGAAAGACCTGGTTCACTGCTTTTGTTAGGCACCCGTTCTGCAGAACCAGAGAGAGCTTTACAGCTTTTATCTCTGTCTCGTGGCTAAAAGAATTTGAAAAATCCCATTAAACCCTTCTGTTTTCATCAGGGCAAAAGGGGCAGGAAAGATGTTAAACAAGAAGCCTAGCAAATAGCTTGTAATAATGCTCATTTTTGGACAAAATCTGTGTACTCTCTTGAGGAGCTGAGGGTGAGAGAGTGTCTGAACAGCTTCAAGGAAATATTAGGAGATATTTTTGCAAAGCTTAAGCTTTGATGCCACTGTAGGAAAAGGCAGGAGTTAAATGAGAGCTGAGATTATACCAGAATCTCTAGGATTTTATTCTGCAAATCACTATGCCTTGACTCCTTACTTCTATATGTCAATCATCTTCTTTCCATTGCTACTGAACTGCATGGTATAAAGGCATCCTCTAACACCAGTTATTCTTCCCTAACCAGCAGTCCCAGGCTATTTCAATAACGGAATAACAGGCGATAGAAAGAGGCCTACAGCGGTCATTGCTGAACTCCTTATTCAGGTAAAACACTTAGGGGAAATTTATACACATGATACCTTTTTTTTATTTCCAGTCCTTACTGAACCACCTCATTCTATTTTATAGATAAGAAATAAAGCAGAGTGGACTACGGGCCAAATTTTTAGATATGTTTAGGCACCTGGAAATGCAGATAGGCACCTGCTCAGATTTTAAGATGTGCCAGAGCAGGTGAGGCAGGTCCGTGCCACAACGCCGCAGCGTGGGGCTGTCTGAAGCGGGGGAATCGCCTCCGGGAGCAGAGGGAGCTGGGGACAGGCAGATGGACCCTTCCTCGGGGCTGCCGGAAAGCACCATCACAGATTGCACGAGCAGCCGATTGCTCTAAGATACGTCTCAGTTTGTATTTTTCTTGAGAAAAAGGCAAAGAGGAAAAAGAAAGACAGCTGAAGTACACTTTTATGATTGCCATGGCAACAGCCGTACACAGTAGGACTTTGGGGCTAAAGCCAGAGGAAATGCTGGCGCAGAAAGATTAATTAGTGCCCTCTGCCGCGGGAAGCTACCTGCCTCTTCCAGACCGCGGCCCCAGAAGACCAGCAGCAGCTTTCACTGGCAACCTCTAACAACGTCGCCTCCTCCTAACCCGCGGCGCTGCTAGGCTGGAGCCACCATCAGTCACAATTGTCACTCTCGGATTAATGTGTTATAAATCAAGCGATGGACAACAGGCCAGTTGCACTAGTGGTTTTTTTTGTTTTTTTTTTTAAAGATGCCTTATTTGGGGACATCTCTCTTCTGGAGATGAGGTTCTGCAAAAGTATCCAAAATAAGTTAACGAGTTTATCTTCTCCGTAGAGTAAGTCACTGCAGGTGACTGCGGGCTTGGGGAGGATAATGTTTCTGAAGACAAAGAGAACATGGTGCCACCTGCATCCCCTGCTCCTGGTGGCGGCACGGGCACAAGCGGAGCACCACACCATGCCCTCCAGTGGGTCTCTCTCTGCACGTATCCAGGAAAAAAAAAAGATCGAATCTCAAATGCTATTGCAAAATGATTGGGCTATGAGGAGTTAATTGTCTCCCTAGTACTGAAGGAAAACTTGAAAAGAGTGGTCCTGTATTTTTAATCCAACCATGATTCAAATAGAGTCACTCTATTATGCCGGGTGAGAAAACCTACAGTAGGACAAACCGGAAGCACAGGGTGTTGCTCGGCACTGGTTCTTGGAACGCACTAGGCATTAGTTTTAAATCGCAATTCTGGATTCCACGTATTCATATATTACACACACGATAGGGGTTGGACAAGTTACAAAAGAATCGAATCCACTTTACAACCGAGTGAACAGGAACCGAAAGAGCCACTCAAGATACCAGCAAGTCAGGGCAGAGACAAGACAACTATTTGAAGCGCATCTCCTCAAACTAACATGTAGGCTGAAAACAAAATACCGTGGGGATTTCACCGCTTGGAAATCGCTTGAAATCTCTTGAGTTGGTTCTGCTCTCTACTCTGATTCTATTAACTATTCTTTACCAGTTTGGACCCAAATTCAACTTCTACTCTGTACGCTTGCATTGGAGCAAAACCTGGGATACAAGCAAAGACATTTAATGACACATGCTAGAACACGCCCTGAACTTCAGAAAGATGGGAGGGGAAAAAAAAGCAAAGAGCAAATAAAAGCAAATCAAGATGTGAGCTGTGTAAGGTGCATCTCAAAACATCTCAAAAACTTTTGTTATTTCCCAGGACACCATATGAACTCAGACCTCATCAGCAGCGCAACAAGAGAGATATTTACCCAACCGTACCTGCTTTATAGCACCACTTCACTGCCAGGCAGGGCAGCACTTGGAGGAGCAGCGCTAAGGACAAACCACATGGTTGATCTTGACCCTGTTAGAGCCTCTAGGAAGTTTTAGAGAGAGATACACCATTTTAGCATCAAAAACAGCCATAAAAAGTAGGTATGTTTTTATAGAAAGTGTGAATTCTTTCAAAAGCCTGATTTAGGACTCTGGTATCACCTTGGAAAAGATGCTGGCTCAGCAGAGTGGGGAAGGAGCAAGCCACGGAGGCTGAGAGAAGGGCTTGCTTCGGCTTCAGTGGGATGGGCTGCAGCTCCTAGATGAACATGCAGCAGCACCATTTTAATAATGATGGAATCAAAAAACAACACACAAGAGTGTGAAACAGACTGCCTGCAATATGATTAAACTAAATTTCATTCAAAAAATAAAGCAACCAGATGACTTTTTATAGAGTAGCGGGGGACTGGATGCTTGCTTTTTTTTTTTGATCGTGAGGATTTCTTTGCTTGTTTTGTACACCTATTAGCAGCAGCCTCTGATTTCTTTTCAAAAGGTTTCTGCCACCTAATCAGACTGTAAAACGTTCCCCAGCTTGGGACAGAGGTGTGATTATAACCACTGCATTGCTCTGAATTACATCTTTATGCTCCTGGCAGACCCAATTGTGGTTCACAGAGCAAGGACAATTCAAAAAGCTTTCAGGTTGCTCTTTGCCTACAGAAAGTTTGACGGCATCTGAATTCCTGGAGCAGACGTCAATGTCAATAGACCAGTCTTGACCTATCGCAGGCGGCCGGTGCCACGCTGCACTGTGGCAAATGGTGCTACGTTTATTTGAGCATAACTGAGATAAACTTGAAGGTACAGAAAAGCCTATCTCTACTTTTATTTCCAGCTTAGCCAGTAAAGTTCAGCAGAGCTAAACTGGAGGAGGAGGCTTGCCCGGTGTGGGGCTGGGGCAGGGCAACCGCCTTTCCCGCTCACCCCGGGGTCTCCTAGCCTCCTGGGACGCTCGAGGAAGATGAGGGGCACGTCCCCAGCCTCTTCCCCTCCAGACCTCTGCGAAAGCCCCCAACCGAGACCCTCCGACACAGGCAGTGGCCAGCTGGGAAGGCCGCCCGGCTCTCCCTGCGGGCGAGCGGCTCAGCATCGCTGCGGTCCCAGAGCCGCAACGCGTACATCTGACCTTAGACACTACTGTAACCGGAGCAAATTCTTCTTACAACACACAAACGCAAACTGAAAACTACAGGAATGGACGTTTATTGGATTAACTCTAATTCAGATGGGTGCAACAGAACCTGAAATAACTGGTTAGCACAGCTTACCGCTGTTAGGCAATTTTCTCGGTCCTCCCTAATGTTAGAGGTGACCCACAAAAAAGGGAGCGGGGCAGAAGATGCAGAGATAGCAAGTAGTTATGTGAGAGCAAGGCTGTATTGCACGTTACCGCGAGGCTGCACTCCTACCTTGCTTTCTGCTCATGACTTGACATGATCAAGATTTCATTAATAGATTCCCCCGTGTAGTATTTTACAGATGTATCAGAGCCCTAAAAACTGACAACTTAAATGCCACTGGACAGTTTTATTGCCCCAGATAGGGCCATAAATCTCTTTCAGCCTGCCTTCAGAGACCAAGGCTTCGACGTTCCCACAATCAGCTCAGCCAAAGAGGGACTTGGAAAGGGTTAATGGCTTCCAAGTACTATGTTTCAATGTAAAGTTAAATATACTGGTATACAGCTCACAAAGTCTTTACCGCACATCCACATCCCTATAGTTCAACAGCAACACTTGCAAGGTACACTTTCACAAAAGTGAGAAGTCCTCACCAAGGAAGTGCTAAATGAAGACGGTTTTGCTTATCACTGCGTTTTCCAGGTAGGATCAGCTCCTTGGTAGGGAAGAAGATCTTTCTGACAAAAGCATCAGCTGCTAGGAGCTCAGCAACAGTTTCTGCTTTGAGATCACACCTCCGCACCTCTCGCAGCTTGCCAGCTACGCAGGGGGGAGTTTAGGTAAGAGGCATTTGGCAAATGCCTGGGTGCCACTGGGTAAAATACTGATGATGTAACTTAGCAGGCAGTAACAGGAGAGAAAGGATTCCTCGTGTCCTATGTCAGCCTAAGGCCATTAGTTAAAGATATCAGAATTTTTCACAAGACTTTTTTCTGTGGTTTATAGATGGTTTAAGTTTCCATAGCTTGGGATGAAGCTTTCCATGCCATGCATATACCTCAAGGGGTTATTATTCCTCTGTAGACACAGTTGAAACAGTAGTCTGGTACTCTTACAAGGTAAAGGAAAAATATCTTGCCTACTTACGTTGATAAAACAAAAACCCTACCACATTACTGTCCTTATGCTTTAAAGCGGGGACTTGAAATTTAACAGAGGGGGTCACGCTCGCAGCGGACGTGCTTCTGCTGTCCTTCGGAAAACCCACCCAAATTTGGTCATTACAGCTCCTGAGCCACAAGTACCACGTGCTCTGGGATAGACCTTCAGCAGCTTCATTCTCTAGAGATGTCACGCGGCCTGGGAAGGCCGCTCACCAACGCCGGGAACCAGGATCACCCTGTCCCTCTGAAACCTGGGAACATCGCACAGAGAAAAGCTAGAACTATCCAACAAGTGAGGAAACGTGGAGATACAGGTGAAATGGAGAAAGACGTATCTACTTCCGGGGGGGACTCCGGGGGGATATTCCTGTCCAAATCCGGCAGTGGTGACCCAACATTTCCCCGGTTCAGAAAACACGCAAAATCCAAAGACAGAGATGTTCCTCATTTCTTCAACTGGCTTGATCTGCCCAGCGAAAAAGCTGTTCTTCATATCAGTTACCCTGATAGCCTGGTCATTTTGCAGAGGCCAAGGTTGTGATTTTAAATGTGTGCTGATGCCCCGTGGCACGTAACGACAATGTAATGCCAGAATTTGTCCTTTCAGCTTGATTTTTGGCAATCTAGGATAACTTAGACAAAACGGTATGATTAAGAAAAAAAAAGTAATTATTACAAGGTCATTTCCTCAGAATTTCAGAAATGTCAGAAGCAAGGTGGCTATGCAAAAGTAATTTGGACTCTGCCTGTGCCTCAGAGGGCAATCAGGCATTGTTCTTACACAGGAGCCGGTTTCCATCCCACGGGGAAGGGAATAGTTTTGGGAATAAACCGCAGGGCTGTAACTAATGAGGCTGCTGCCTGCAGGGACTCCGGCTTCTCCTCCAGGACCAGACTGAATGTCGTAGAGTGAATGAGGCAAGGAACTGCAGGGAGAGGAACGCATGGTCTTGAAACGCGGGCAACTGGTTACTCTTCGGGAGACATGGCTACACACCTCTACCTCTGCTACACGGCTCTTGTTAAATAATTAATTGCAGAAACGGTCACTAATTGCACGCTTGTCATTTTGTGCTCAGCACGAGAGGCTAAGGCTTGATTTGTAAAATGCCGCGTACTCAACAGCTTCGGCTGAAGTCGATGCGAACTGTCTTTGATCCTGTAAAGCATTACAAAATAGCGAGTGCCTGGACGCTAACTGCACAACCAGAGCTGGGGCGCTGTGCACGGCGCCTGCTGGAGTGGGATCGCAGCCCTGTCACACCTGAGCACTGTCAGCGTCAGCATCCTCACGTCTATAAAGCTACTGCAACAGACAGCTCGGGAAAGCACGTTGATAAATTACCTACTTATATGTTTCCCCATAGCATTTGTGAGTCCTCATGCCAACACTGAGCATCTGCATTGGAGGTTGTGCTACGGATGCCCTGGGCTACAGATACATACGTTATACGTACCATGGATTTTTATCTCCGCACAAGATACCTCCAAACATTGCCCAGTATATCGCGAACAAACCTTTCCCAGGAATTCTGCTGATCTACAAGAATCAATATCACGCGATATCTGGGGCCTGTTCCAGGTTAACTCTTGGCTGGCTAGCTTGCTGCAGGTAGCAAGAAACACCACGCTCAGACAAGCTGTCTCAGCTGTATGCTGACACACACATTACAGCCCGTTAGAATAAAACTCAGAACAACCTTCCAGCCTCCTTTTAACCACGACAGTGTTACAGCCTTGCAACCGCCCCAAAAGGACTGGGCAGCGCAAACAGTGTAACACGCTGGGAGAGAGAAATCTCTGTGGCCTCCTTTCACAACACAGAGTGCATTATGCACTGCCAAAATACATAGCATTCATTTCAAATACTGCCTTCCCTTACACAGGGTATGTAGAGAGGAGTTTTACCTTCACCGGATAAAAAACAAAGCATGAGAAAGTACCTTTTCACATACAGAGGGATCTATATGCCATCATATCCTGACTCAAATATGTGCTCCCTATAATGAAGAAAATCATAGATTCTTGCTGGACAATGTAGCTGGGATACGTTTCTACAAGAGTCAGAGGAAATTATGCAACGGAGGAACTGAACCAAAGAGGGTTATCCGTGTTTCTGATACATAATAAGCTGTTATGCTAGGCGGTGAGGTTTGGGAAGAGGAGGAGCACATGCAGTGCCCCACCAGTTGCTCTCTTTCTCCTCCACGTGCCCTTGGATGGAAACCTGCCCGTAGGTCCTTGGAGAAAGTATCTGCAGAGGGAAGCTACGAAGCGTGAGGCACAGCTGGGGGTGGTAACGTAGGCCAACGCAGCCCTGCTCCCTTCATTTAAGATGTGTCACAAAGCATTTCACCATCACATTTACTAGATTTTGCAGAATAATGAAGTTCCTTTTAGCCTGTACCAACAACTCTATTTTTGTTTCCATACAGAAGCAGCTAAGGACTTTTGGAATACGCTTCTATCCTTCAGGCATGTTTCTCAGACACGAACAGTAAATAGAGCTCGTTCCAAATTCAGAGAGCAGCAACACCCTTCCCAGTGTCTGAAAAGTTTCCCATAATTTTTCCAGTTCTTTGCGTTGCTCCTCTACTTCAAATAAAGCTACAATAAATATCATACATTTTATCAAAGTCACAGTGACCACCTGAGATTGCACTGTTGTCATGGCACCTTGCATGGAATTTCAATGTTAAGGGTAGAAAGGCTGCTGCAGTGTAAATCAATGATTGTTTTAGGAAACTCCGGTGAAACAGTTTAGCATGCCTTAGAGCATCGCTGTCCCACTGTGTAAAGAGATGCGATTCTTTTCACTGCAAGCTGGATTTGTATAAAGTGGATGCTCCATCTATGAATAATCCTTACCTTTTTGCAATGCAAGCCACTCAGTGACACAGTGGTTATAAAACCAATTTGGATATGAAAGCATAGTTAGCAGTTCTTTTTAGAGCTGGTTGAAATATGCTTTTGGCAAGAGAGTTGCTTATCAATTTTAGGCTCAAATCAATAGATTTTTTTATTTTTTTTTATTTTTTTGAGAAAAGCTTTCTGAGATTAAGGTGCAAATTACAATTTCAATCCACGGCATAACAGGAGGAGCCTAACCAGAGCAGCCAACAGCTGGAAGGTGAAATTGTCCCTTGGAAAAGAGAAGATGCAGGTACAGGTCCCTACCCCAACGGCTCCCAACTGAGCTCTTAGCCCCAAGAGACTGCCAGACTGCTGACTCTGGTTGTCCGATACCCTCACCCTTCTCACCCATAAAACCTGGTTTGTCTCAGTTTCACTTTTATGTGGAACGAAAGAAAAAACTGCAATATTCTCAAGTCCTGTAGTGTGGCTGAACAAACTTCCTACCAACCTCTTCTGGTTTACAGCTTTTGAAGATTAGATGGTCCATGTATGGAGACTTACAGGATACAAGGAAGCCAGTAAAAAGTGACACAGGGCTAAGCAAAGTCTTAAGAGCAGCCCACCATAGATAAAATGTAGCCCTGCCCGCCATACGGTGCCCGGGAGCTCACCCAAAGCAAAGAGCTATTCACTGACTTCTGCATCCTCTCCCTCTCACCCCAAAACGAAGCAACCCTTGACTTGAGCACATAATAGCAAGCCAGATGCTCTCAAGCTGCAGGATTAAAGGCTGATACATAACAGGAGAAGAGCAGCCTACTTACTGTGTTTGAAAAAATGGATTTCACGCTTTCCCACAGACTAGGCAAGAAATATGTATTAATAAATCAAAAAAAATCATTTTGACATTTCATGTCCCTTTTTGATGGAATTTGAGTACAAGAGTGCCCAAGAGGCTCCCGGCACTTAGCCTGCCTCCTGCCCAGCATGCTGGCACGCGTATCACAGTCTCTGGACTATCCGGGAGTGCAAAGCTACTGCTGGACTAAGAAGGAGGCGGCTCTGCTGAATCAAACCCTAGGTTTGAAACCCCAACGCAGATTAAATTAGATGAGCTCAAATAGTACAACAGGTACAGATAAAACTGGCATTCCCTGTCAGTCCCCTCAGCGCCGTCTGGATCCTCGAACACCGGCAGCAGCCTGTCGCAGCCACACTCCGCGAGGGGAAAAGCATCCAGGTGCTCGGACCATCCGTGATGCCATCACCTTCTCCCGAGGCTCCTGTCTTCCTAAATCTCTCTCCGTCACTACCTTGCCTTTCTTCTCTCTTCCCACATAAGTTCTTCATGCCCTTTTTCACAAGCAACATCCTGCAGCTGAGGCTATGGGAGTCTCATAGGTGAAGACCTCCAGTCAGGATGGACAAACCCCTGAAGACCCAAATCTGTCTATTTTGTATCTGTGGGTCAAAATATTAGTTTTAATGCAGCTCTTCATGAACTTGTACTGTTACTGGCCAAATTCCCAAAGAGTCTCCTCTGTGCTGATGCCCCCAGCCTTCAGGGTGAGTAGAGGTTGTGAGAAGTCCCAAGCTTCCCAGTAAGCTTCTCTGTAAAGTCATGCCCCAATCCACAGGTGCCAGACGTGGGGAGCTCATAAGCAGGAAAGAACTTTGTATTAGCAGACTTCTCCACTACAAGCTTGATTCAAAGCTCCTGAGATGCATCCTTGAAACTTTTATCACTGAAGAGTACCCTTTACTATATTAAAAGGCCACGATTTTGAAACAAGCAACTGAAAACATACTTGGAAGGAATTCTGAGTGATTCCATTTCATTGTTAAAAAACTTATTGCTATAAATGCCAAAAGTTTTTAGGTAACCGATAGTCTCCTGACACAAAACCTGCATATGATACTTCCTACAAACTCCAATATCCATGTATATTATGATTGAAAATTTTCATGGAATTTCTGGCAACTGAGTTTCAGGAGTCTGAGTTTATCTTAACTCTGACAAGAGCAACCTTTGATTCTCACATAGAGATCTGTAATTGCAATTACTTTATGAAAAAAATAAATGGAAGTATACTATTAGAGGCTATGTTTTTCTTGAGGGGATTCCAAGAGGCAGGAAGAAGCAGCAGGGTCTCTGTATAACACAAATTATAATTAATCAAAAAAAAAAAAAAAGGAAGGTAGGGGGTGCTTTTTTACATCTCCAAAGCAGTGAATAATTGCAAAGACCCTTCACTGGCACTATTAGCTGTGAACTCTGTCAGCACTGAAGTCTATGAATGACTTCAGTTCTTAGCAGAAGAATTCAAATTCATTGCAGTACTGTTCCTACACCCACCTAGCCTTATATTTCAGGATTATTTCTTCCATGGTACAGGCCTTCCTCTGAAGGAAGAAATCAGAAGATTCCCTCCAAGCTCAGAGCACTGTTCCACAGAGCATAGTTTGAGTCTATATTTTAGCAGCCGATCTTTTTCACCGGATGACCAACAGAATCTCAGCTGCAGAAGGCTTGTTTCCTTCCAGCGTAGGTAGCAATATAACAGCCCCTCTTCAAAAACGGCATCTTCCAGAAGACTAAATCCACCTGTATGTGCCTCAAAGTTTGCTAAGTGCATTCATCAGTGCAACTGGGCATTAGTCAATTCAACCTTAGCCGTCTCAGTGTTCCCATATGATTTACAAAGCAAGCTCAGGAACTCCAAAGTGCAGGTGTGTTCTCCAAACTGCTCCTGATACCAGTCCAACTTTTTGTTCCCTGACATTTGGAATAAGCCAAAATACTAGCAGGAAACACTGAAACCCTGTTCAGAAGAAGAAAAGTGACATAAGAACGTATGGACTAGATCAGACCAAAATGACAAGAGCAAATGTTTCGGGAACAATATAAGAACGAGGGAAATATATAAACCTATGCCCTCCCAGGCTCCAGCTCAAGGACTTCTTAATCTAGAAGTCACTATCTTTATATTTAGAGAAAGACTATCCAAACATGTAGCTTACATGCAGTTTCATTCTACTGTAGAAGATGTTCACCTACGGAAGCAGCTGACGTTTTATGTGGAAAGCAGTAAGACGAGCGGTGTCATGTCACGCGTCCTTGAAGCTCTCATCTGCTGTCACTCATCCGTGTCAGCACGTTGCATGAAACAGACACAACGAAAACAGAACAGGTCTCAGGCTATCTGTTGTTTTTTGGACATCGCAAGCCAATTTGATAAGACGAGTCAAAATGAAAAAGTGCCCTTGTGCTTGCAAGGCTTTATTAAGCACCTAAGAAACTGTAAAATTAAGGAGTTAATCATTAGTATGAGAAATATCAATAGTATTAGTGATTATGTTTTATGTATGGAGAATTAATTTCCCCAGCACTGTACCAGCCAGGAACAACAAGCTCCTGCACTGAAGTTTCAGACTAAGTTGGAAAGGCACGTTCAGAAACAGCTCATTGGGGGTAAAATCCAGCCCAGTGAGAAACCCCCAGCTTTTATTCCAAGCACAGACCATATAAGCCCCTTTCTGATGTTTAAATGATACAAATACTTTTTTCTTGGCATCCAGCTGATTCCCTCATGGATGGCGCAGTGCTTAAAACTCAAGCAGTGCAAATATTGCTTTCCAGCAGGTCAGCACAGAGGCTTTTTTGCAGAAGGAATTAATTTTAGCCTAGAATTTGAATTCATCACTGGCTTTGTTTTGTTAGATGATTAAAATCCCATTAAAAACACAGAGTTCCTGCAGCGCAGAAGAAACCAGATCTGCATAAAGGTGAAGCGAGAAGACTTCTGAGCGCAGTAAAAGCAAAGAAGTGCAGAAGAAAACAAGGACAAAAACGTAAGTAGCACTAAGGGGAAGCCTGGTGTGGAAGCAAAGTGCGGTAGTAGTTATAGTAGACATTTGTAATGCATCTGACAGGTTTAGAGCACCTCTGACCCACGAGCCACTCCATACCAGCCCATGGAGGAACCTGCAAAGGCAACTGGGGTCAGAAAGATTTTGCAGGAACATTTTTGATGATTGCAGTTTTGAGGGAAACAAACACCAAAGGCAGGAAGGCAACAGTTGCTGAGGAAAGGGATGCTGGGACTCTCGCTTGCCTTCTCAGGTGGAAGCAAACCCCTTTCCTCCCAAGCAGCCAACCCCAAAAGAAATCCCTGCTCCCCTGAGCAAATGCACAGAATCGAAGCAATCGCAAGATGGCACAAGATGAGCTCCCGCAGCAGGGACAGATAGATGGAAAGAGGCAAAAAGGACAAGGCAAAATAGCCAGGTAAAGTGAGGACTGGGAATACAAAAGGGAAGAGATGGAGAAGAATCACCAGGCAGGAAAAAAGTGGGAAATGAAAAACAAAGGTTAGACAAGAACAGGATGCTGAAATCAAGAAGTAATTAAAATAATCAGTGCCAAAATGCCTGGAGGCCAGCCCAGAGATTTGGCAGCAGGACAGCACAATGGGAGGATCCGGATGAGGAACCACTTCTTCACCGGGGCCTTTTCATTTGTCAAACTACAGCATACAGCAGTTTTGAAGCTGGGTAACAAAGAGTAAAAAGTATTTATATGCCCCTGTCAAAGGCCTCCTGAGAAGTCTCATGCAGACACAAGCTTGGGGAGCAGGGATTTTTTAAAAGCTAGGAAAACCTACTTGAGCGGTGACACTAAGCATTTACCATAGCAAGGGGAAGAGCCCACTACCTGAAATGCTCTTTTACCAGCCATGACCTATTTCCCTTTTCTTCTTGGAGAGCAGCATAACACTGTCACCCTCTGAAACATCCAGAGAGAATTCTTCCTTCAGTTTTTTGATTTCTTAAAAAAATTGCAAGCTTTAGTTACTGAAATATTAGCCTCAGTTTCAGCTGCTGAGAAGATAGGAACTGAGTTTCTTGGTTTTTGCTTCTTCTCTGTTCAGGCAAGGGAAGGTAAGGGGAAGGAAGAAGTAGTGCATTAAGGGAAAGGAAGAAGTAGTGCATACACTGGCACAAAAAGCTACGTAAGTAACAATTTTTTAGTAAGAGTCTCCAAAAGGTAACATTTTTAAATAAATCACGCAATGACCATGGTGCACAGACCAGCTCTTCTGCAGGAAGGGAAGAAACCAGCCAAAACGGTAAGAATCAGCAGGGGAGGGCGGGAAGCTCCGCACTGCAACCCCACAGCAAGGCACCAGTTTCGTGCTGATGTGTCTCACTGGAGACTTTGCACGAGAAGGAATGGAGGGGAGAAAAAGATGCACCTGAAGGGAAACACAGAGCTACTCCTGTCTGAGAGTGTTACAGTTCACACCTTGGCGCTGCCAAGCATGCAAGAGCTCCGACTCTGATCATCTGCAGGTGTTTACACACAGATGAGGCAGGAAAACATCCGATGGTGACGTTCCCCATCGAAGGCTCGCAGCCCTGGCTACGCCGTGCAACCTGCTGCTGCTCTTCAGCCTTCCCTGAGCACTTGGCGAGACTGCTCAAAGCACGCAGGAACGCACTGAGCGCGCAGGCCTCTCCCTCGGACGGCTTTTCTTCCTGTCCATGCTTTCAGAGATCATCTCCTCCCCTCCTCCGGTCAACATTACAGGAATTGATATATTTCATCAGTTTGTTAAGGCAATTTGACTACTGCAAGTAAGAGGCAGGAATCACGCTCCACAGGCTACCAATGATCCATAGCTGAGGAATTTGGATTACAGGGAGTAATTTTTTTCCACTGCCCTGAGGATGGGCTATATAACCTGTGTTAATTTTTCCCCTGTCTATAATAGCTACAGTTAATTACCAAGCTGTGGAATATGGATTAGTGTCCAGCAGAAGGGCAGGCCATGCCAGTGTCCAGACAGCTGCTCCGTAAGCCGAGCTCCTCCCTGGCAGCAGCAGTTCTCCCCACCTGCTGTCACTGCACATGGCTTGTGACAATAATAGACGGCAAGGCTTGGACACATGACCCGTCTCTTTGAACGCGGTAATACGATAGTTCAGTCTACATCAGCCACTGTTTTTCCAGAGAGTTTCTCACTTCTGGTACATGAGATAAAGCTCTAAGAATAACACTAAACGAGCAGCAAGAATACGCAAAATACCTATCAAGGGGTCACTTCCTTCTCCAGCTAAATTCATAACCTCAGAGTGGCTTTTCAACACACAGTTTGTTATGGCCTGATCCAAAAACTCTCTCTGATCGCTCTGGAAGATTTCATGGTTATAGGCTTTGTTGACCAAGAGCCTGGCTCCAGCAGAAGTGATCGCCTTTCCCCACCTGCTGCTGGCCACGACTGGGAACAAAGGGCCGAGCCAGATGGACCCGACAGTTTCCATTGTGATCTTGACAACAATAAGACCAGCTTTTTTTTTTTTCTTTTTAATTTTCCTTTTATAGATTAAGAGCAACTAGTCCTCTCCTTGACTAAGATCAGCAAAGATGCAGAAAAGATCTGGTTGGTACCAGCAACTCTTACCATCTTTTTATAGATAAAACTTCTTGCTTCTTCCTTGTAGCCATTTTGCAAGAACACCAAGTCAAGCTTTGTGTGGCACTTTTTTGTTATACTGTATTTTAACTTTCAAACACGCATAAACACTGGTTCATCATTGCTGACTGTACCAGCAAGAGACCAATCTCATACATCCAAAACCGAAACACCCAGGCCTAACATTATCTTGGAAACTGGTGACAGCAACGTGTGGTCACAGAGATGCAGTTCCTTCTCTCAACGAATGATGACCCCCCCTTATTGATCCTTGGTGTCCTGGTCTCTCGTCATGCCGTCTAAGAGGGAGCCAGCCCATCCAAAGGATACAGCGGACTGTAACTTAGGCTGCTTCTTGTAAGATTAGACTAAACTTAACTGAGGTGGGACTGGACCTGGCACTTGTTTTAAGATCTTAAATGAAGTCAGCCTTCACCTTCCAAAGGCTTAATGGCTTGACTTCAGGAAAAATCTAATTTGCTTATTTGAAAGGAAGAAACAAAGAAGTGGACTAGTCAGAGATGGCATGTGCAGTTGCAGGATTTAGTACCTAGGAATTTTTCTCAGTATCCCAAGTACTCCTACTCCTGTCATACCTGATAAAAAGGAAAAAAAAAAAAAAAGAAAAGGCAAAAAGGCTACAAACCAGGGCATAGATGTCACCTTGGTTAACTATCCACAAAGTCTATACTGTAAATACACAAGGTCTTTGGATAAAGGCGGAAGGTTTTTCTAAAGAACAAATTTTTACTTTTGAATTGTAAATTTATGACCTTACTTTAACAAACTTTTTTTTGGTAGAAATTTTGTGCAGTTTCTAATAAGCATGTAAACAGCTTTCTGAGATATATGCACAACAATCTTGCCAACTGTGCCGGTCCTTGATGTTAGCTCACCTCATGCCAGTACTGTAGGGAGGCTAAAAGCCAGGCATTTACATAGCTACGGCAACGCGGCTCCCTTTGCTGAAGGTGAAACTGCGGTGACACCTCGCAGTTTGGCAAGCAGCAAGGTAGACCTTGTGCCGATGCATCCTGTCATTCCTGAGGCTTTCCCTATATAACGAGGATCACGGAGCTGCTAAGTCCTTAGGACTACTGAGTTATAATCTGTTTAGAGAGACAGCCTGCAGCTTACACCAAAATTAGTTACTAAGCACAGGCAATGACTGCATTCAGTAAAAACCGTACATGAAAGCAACAAAATGGTTGTTAAGTTGTGAGGTCCCAGCACATGCCTAAAAGTCTCTGGGCTTTCATCACAGCTTCCAGTATGTTATTTATAATAAACTGCAAAGACAATGTGCCAAAGCTAGGAATTACAGGATCCAAGGGCATAAGAAATAATAAAGTGGCACAATTCCTGGGAAGGACAAGTGAGAAAACAGCTGGGCTGCGAGCAGGGAGAAGAAAGGCTGGCGGGCACACAACGGCCCAGCAGGAGCACACGCGGTGCCCTCATGCAGAAGATGGTCAGATGCTGAATAAGCTTGAAATAGGTTCTGTTTCGTGGGTTAATGACTTTTTTCTTCAACGCAACTTGTGCAGGCAATGGCTAAACTTATACAGGATGATGCAGGCGGTCAACTGAAAAATCCACCCTCCAAAAACAGCTGCAAGATGCTGGGGAAGGCAGGCAGCAGCAAAACCCTCAGGCTTTACCTAGATCTTGGTGAATCTGTGCAGTCTAATTCTAGGCTTCTTCAGAGGAATATTAGCCTGCATTTCATGCATGCATGCAGGACAGCAGATTTTTAACAGCTAGTAACTCATCGCAGAGCTCGCTTCTCACTATCTATTACTACTGGATTTAAGGACTTCAATCCAACACTTGGCTTTTAATGATATATTATCTGTTTGTCACTTGCCAAAACAGCGGCTCCCTCCCACTTCCCTACAATAAAAAAAGTCCAAACTGTTGCAGCTGACAATAGAGCTAATATTTACAATTAATTACTGAAAATATTTTAAGTTTAGTGGAACATTCAGTAAAAGACAATTATAATAGATAAATTTACAATAGAAAATGTGAGTCATGATAGACAAAATTCCTCCGAGAGCTGTTATCTCCAGATATTTAAATCACTCTGTAAATCATATAGACATTGTACATGCAGCAGCTCTTTTAAAATAGCTGATATGATGATTTCTGCCTCACGTGGGAGAAAATGGATATATCAGCTGGGAACTGTATTCTTCTTCAGCTCTGTACAGGTGCCAAGGCTGATGTTGGGCGATTTATCATCCTACACACTTGCTAAAATTCCTTTTAGAAGCCAGTATTAGTGTGTGCTCAGTAGGGCTGGCCACATTGCCTTTTTTGTTTAGGCTTTAGAAATGAAAATTGTATTTTTGAACAGTACCTTTCAAGAAAAAAAAATCTTACAGATGCAAGAAAGCCTTAATCAAAAGAAAATTCAGATTCTCCTTTCTGCTCTCTTTTCTACCAAGGAAGGAACACACCAAAACACGCTTTGTGTTTCACAAACACAAACTGAGTTGAAATTAAAAAAAAAAAATCTCTGCAAAGTATCACCATATTTCTGAAAGTTTCCCTATCTTTTGATACGTTTTTGTCATCTGCATTAATAGTTCAAAAGGGCAAAACCCTGTCCCACTTCCCCTTTGCACAGAAAGGAGGATGCTCTGCTTGCTGTTCAGAGAGCCCCAGGCCTCGGCAGGCGGCCGCAGGGAAGCTCTCGCACCGGGCTGCTACCCAGCAGCAAGGACCACACCACCGGACATCACCCAAGCCCCTTCCTCGCTTTCCAGCCAGTGTCGCTACAACCTCCCAGAAAAAATAGCGGCGTGGCACTGAAATGCTTCGCGTCCCCTTCGTCCCCCTCCAGCCACAGAGGGTTTGCCACCAGGTACCTACTGGTGAATGTCCCTCAGCAGCGCCAGGGCAGCTTTCTCACCACCGCAGTTTCTCACCTCCGTCACCAAAGCGACGGAGACAGCAGGGCCGGGCCGGCGTGGGCTGGGGTCACCCCTGCAGCCGCACCGCACAGCCCTCTCGGGAAAGGGAAAATCCTTTCTCTACCCTCACAAAGATTTGGAGGAAGCTGCAGACTGACTTACTTTCCATCCTCTAAGTAGGTTATTAGCACCAAGGGGAGCGAGAGCCTTGTAAATTAGTAAATTAACCTGCACGTTAATCTTCTCTCTGCTTGCCTGCAAGAGCAGAGTGCAAAACTCCAGAAGAAATGGGAACAGCAAAGAGGCTCACTGAAGAGAGCAGCACTCGCAGCACCGCCTTCCCCGGACTTGCCAGAGTGCAAGCGAAGCCCCTCAAGATTTGAGAACTTCCCAGGTAATTAGTTCGTGCCTTCAAACTTTTCTTCTAGACTTAGAAGACTTCCTAAAAGGAAGGCTAACGCTTTTCATATACTTGCTCAAGCCCAGAAGCTGAGCCGTAAGGAAAACAACACCCATGCCAGACTGAGCTGTTCAAATTGAGAATCCTCCCTATGTCCCAGCTGTGAAGCAAGCAGAATTTCAGGGACAGGTTTTACTGATCTGCCTTTCTCTTTTCTGGAGGTGATAAGGGTGACAAATTAGAGCATTGCAAAAATAGAGTTATCTAACTTTTATTACAGGGTCCCTCTTCACTGCCACGTTTCAGCAGGTTTAGCACCCACGACTGTGTACGAACACATCCCTGCTCCTATAACGTGATAACGTCAATAGTAACCTGCGTTACGGTGAACATGAATGGAAATCAGTAACACAGAGATTTTCCTCCCCTTTGGGAGCTTTTTCACAAGGTACATATCTCCTTTCCTATTTCAGTCCAACAAGCATCTTTATAACTAGGATGGAAGGAGAAAGCAAGTGAAAACTCATCTCTGATTTTGGGATCGACCTTACTTTCAGGAATTTAACGATCTCTACTGCTGTTCCTCTAAATTCTCTTTAATTCTGCAAATATCCTCATTATGGTTTCAATGTTGGATACGTAAGCCTGCAGAAGAACATAGGCATGGGCGCTCTGCCTGCCTGCTTCACAAGTGTGCGTCCCAGAAATGCATATGCATGAAACTAAAAACCAAGCAGCAGGGTAAAAACATTTTGCTCAGTTTTCTGGAAAGCCTACAATGAAAACATGGGAGCGAAAGAGACAATTTTGGCAGCTTCTCCACATCTATGTGGACCATGAAATGCAAATCAATTTGAGGCTCTCTTACTAGCACAATAAATATTCAGTTAACAGATGTATTTTACTCCGGGAATGAGACCCAGAAACCACCTTAACGTTAACTTTGTTAGCAGTGATCGAAGCCATCCTCTGTCATCTTTTCCAGCACTAGCACTAACACCTCCGTTTCTCTCAGTCTAAGCTGTTCTCTCCCATGCTCCAGGTTCCTTCACACCACTTTCCACAGCAGCAAAGAGGTAAAATCCAAAATACATTGTTTCTAGAATGGTCAAGACTCAGAGCATCAGTGCACAAGGAAAGAGGAGAACAGAAAACGTACATTAGTTCTGGCTGCCATTTAGCTTCAGGCAACCTCAGCTTAACTGAAGGCCAAGGCCCCAAATCAGACTAAGGAGACATTTCAAAATACACAGAGATTTTGAAACATTTTAGGGGCCGGAGCTGCAGAGTTCTGTTAACTGCAGAGCTGTGTTAACTCTGTAGAGCACTTATGTTAATCTACACAGAGAGTGCCTCAGGAAGGTAACGCTGGACTTCCGCATCCATACGTGGCCTGGCTTTGCTCTATTCCTTCTACTCCTCAAGCTCCCCAGCCTTCTTTTTCTGTTCCTGCCCCAGTTGAAGGACACATACAAATACTCCCACTTCTTGGTGATGAGAAACATTTTCCTTGTTGCCCCACATCCATCATCCACAACTACTTCCTGCTCTCAAAGTGGCAGTGCATGAAATCCCGTACCGATTGGCAGAAGCACCTTCTCCAGCTATGTGGCATGCTGAGAAAGTCTCTTTCATTCATCCTTCAAGATGTCTCACTTACTCCTCCCGACTCGATACAAAACAGAGCAGGCCCGTACCACATCTGTCATATACTGATGGCAGACGTTTAATCTTTTTTTCACTGCAATGTTATTTAATCTACCAGTATTACCAGAGTGACGCTGCCCTGACCTTCGGCAACCGCGCAGGGTCAAAATGGTTCATTCTCTCTTGCCCACGTAACCAGAAAAAGGTTTCCTAAACCAAAGAGGTGTTGGGAAAATTAACTTTCCCAAACAGATAGGATAAAAATTTTTTTCTTGCCCACTTTGTGAAGAGACCTATGTTTGTAGCTATCTCAGCTTCACGTAGCCTGCCCACAGCACTGTTGGCCTCTCTAAGCACAGCCCAGAAACAACCAGCACCATTCAATCTGCTAGCTCCCAACGGGAAGTGAGCAAGTAGGAAGACCACAGAAGACAATGGCAACATGTCTGGAACAAACTCCTAAAACGGGGCCTTTGCTCTTGCAGACTCATCCTAGTTCTGTATCGCTAACACGTGACCTTGGTGACTTGTAGGTGACTAAGGTGAGAAACACTGCACCACGACGTAAAGCTTTTCCAGCTAAACGCCCTGTCAAACGAGCTGCTTACATTCATCCTCACCTTTCTCCATACAACCTGACAACTTCTGGGAAATGGCAACCACAAAAGGAATATAGATGCCTTAGCTGTGACCTCCTACTCTCCTACATTTCATGCTGTTTGGGAGCTATCTCATATCTCGTATGTTGTATTTTAATAAAATACAACAAAGAGCCCAGTGACAAGTAGACTGTACGGATGTTACAACTATGGCACAAAAGAAAAAGGACAGCAACCTAGTGAGGATGATCAACAGCACCTCGGCTCGGCAGCGCAGCTGCACTCAACTTCGGAGCGGGTGGCAGACTCAGCGCCCCAGGCCCCGGGGAGGTGCGGACCAGGGGACCCGCGCCAGATCACGGGAAAGCACAGGGCCAACTTCCCGGCAGCATGGGCCCCGGCCCGTTCTGCCTCGAGGTTTGAGTCACGCGGAAATGACGCTCTTCAAACGGACTGCTTTACATTCACCGCTAATAGCACAGAAACACACCCGTTAGGTAAAGGAGGATGATTTGTTCATTTTCGGCAGAGAAGCACCTCTTCATCCAAACACAGGAGGAGGCCCAAAGGCTCGCTCTTAGCCTTTCTTTTATTCTTTCTTTCACGAATTCAAGAGAGTTTGAAACATTCTTGCCGAAAATATTACCAGATATGCAAACGCGTCTAATATTTGCTTACTTATTTAGCTATTTTTACACACAGATTTCAGGCACACTAACTGAAAATACAGCGCCTGATCATAAGCCCCGCAGAGCATTTGACGGCACTGGTCTCCAAGCGGGAACTCGCACTTCAGCGACGGCACATGCTACTATCAGAGAAGAGCAGAGACGCGAAGCTGCACCTGCGCCGCCCGGCCTCGGCGCGGGCGCTGCTGGCGGCGCAGCGGGGGCGCAAGCGGCAGCGCCGCGGGCAAGGGCGGGCAGCCCGGCAGCGGGAAGGCGCAGGCAGGCGCCGAGGTGCGCTCTGAGCTGCTTGGGAACCACCGTTTTGAGCGACCAGAACCTGAATATCATAGTCCGCGTGGGGAACGTATAGTCGAGTTGTTAATCCATATCCCTGGGGCAAGCAAGAATCATTTGGCTGGTTTTGATCCCGACAGAGATTAAGACCCTTGGTGTAACGGTAATTCCTCAACACCAGTAGTTTCTGTGTAGCAGCCCTACAGCTTTGCTAAAAGCAAACAATGCAGGGGGACACGTGACAAAACTCACGTTTGAGAGCGAGCATTTCCAGCGTTTCCAAAACATCCCACAAGCTCCATGGCAAAGGAGAGTTTCAAGTTTGGAGCAAAATTTTAGTCTAACAACTAACTTGATTTGTATATTTTATAAAACAGCAGCACAAAGAGCATGAGAGTGCATCTTTGCCAGGAGATACCGTAGCACTTCTTAACCTACAGGCTATTCAACTAGGCATGAACAAGGGTGTGCGTGACATTTAAAATTTCACATTGCTGCATCTCTTGCACGCTGCTGAACAGCGACAACAACCAGCAGCGGAGGAAGGGGAGGAAGGAGCCTCGCTCTGCCGTTGCCTGCAGCGTGTGGACTCCTGAACTGCGGGTGCATTACCTCCATCAACAGTCAGGCCAGAGGGAGGAGAAAAGGCAACCTCAGCTAAAAATAACGCAGCCCATTCCAGCCGACGGCATCTCCCAGAAAACACTGCATGGGAAAATCGGCTTTGTTTGTCAGCTTGCTCTCCTGGTGGGCTACGGCGAGCCATGGGCAGCACAGGGCTCCACAGCGGACGCGGTTAGAAATGATGGTAAAGTAGTTGAGCTATAATTTTCTCATTCGTGCCAAGCAGAGGACTCCAGATTGTTTAACATCCTACTGGAAACAGCCCCCGTTGATGCCTTAAAGCCATGGAAACGGGCCCCAGCACCGCTCTGCGTGCAGGTCAGACTGCTGGCTCCACAAACGGGAGCTGCGCGTTCGGAAGCAGGTTTCCTTTTGCAAAACTACCTACGCGTGACTTTGCCCGTCCTTCGACACATACAAACATATACCCAGGCTGGATTTTCCTCGTGCACAAATGCAGCGGTTTGCACGCAGTCTGGCTGATTACGCAGGCATGGTCCAGCACACCGGAGCCTCTGTCAGGTCACGCAGTAAAATATTGGACAAAAACAAACTGTGCGTTGAAGGGATTCAGAGCCGCCCAAGGACACGCTCGCGATTCCTGGGGCGCTCGACCCACGGGCGGGGGGGCACGGCCGAGACTCCCAGCAAAGCACATCAACCAGGGTGCCAAGCAGCTTATTAGGATCAGCAGACAGCAATCCTTTCGGCATCGACCTCAAACTTTCTTCCTTCAATTTTTTTCTCTTTTCACATGCCGCTCCCAGATCCAGGCAGCAACGCTTAAGTCCTTGAACCGCAAAGAGGAAGGAGGCAAAGGGCTGCCGACCTGTCCTTCGCCCAGTGCCGTGCAGGCTCCCCGCACTGGTAGCGACCGGTGCCGCCTTCACTGGGCTGCGTGTTTATCTGACCAAAAAGGAGCCCCAAAACCTTCGATGTGATGCACTAAATCGGGGGCTTGCTCGGGGTTTCAGCTGATAATCAAAAGTCTGCGGGGCCAATCTACAGCGTCGCCCACGAGCAAGAAAGAACCGGTGGCCTGAGGAAGCGGCTCCGAGCTTGGCCCCAAGCTGAAGGCAGGTGACGCTGGATTTGTTGTCAAAACCTTCAAGTTCGGCTTCTGAAACTCTGTTAAATCTAACTGGCTAAATTTAGTGAACGCAGTTTATTTCATCCATATTTTGCTGCATATAAAATTGACAGGCAGAAACATTTATTTTGTCAGAGCACTAAAAGCCACTGACATTCACTCCTGATCTCTCTCTTCCTGTAATTTTATTTCACTCTTTCCAGAGGTGCAATTCTGTCTATTCCCACTAAGGACCTTTCAGCAGAATTATGCAGGCATCTTTCCGGTTTCCTAGAAACCTACCTTCAATAGTACAACGTGCATCATCACAATCATGTTCTCCATTAGCTGTTTTCAACCACAGGATAAAATGTCCTATGCCTACATTTTGGCCGTTATAAACCCCGGCTCTGGCTACACACACGTCCATCTGCAGAAATTCAGGGCAATTTTCAATGAGCTCCCAAAAGAGCAAGCTTTAGGGGAAGTGAGCTTTTGTGAGGCGAGTAAAACGCGAACGCGGATGCGCGTGAAGAAACGCGGTTGCCGAACAGGTCCAAAGAGTAATGTTGAAATTGAGGAAATCCAAACGGATGTAGGAGCTATGCCAGAACTCACCTCTGTTAGGGACCGGCCTGTTATCCAGGGAACGTCTTCCTTAAAACGTCGTCACACCTGAGGGCTGGCTGGTCCCGCTCCGCTCCCTTTCGAGGGCCCTGCCGCCTCCAAGGCCGCTTGCCCGGCACACTCGGCAACACGGGAAGTGTCGCGGCCAGCACCTACCTGCCTGGCCACACGCACCCCTGGGCAAAAGTCCTCTCCTTTTTACTGAGATTTGGTTACATTTTTCCCAATAGCTCTATCATACCCTCCCTTATCCTGATCAGCTGCATCGTGAATCACACTCCCGCTGTCGCGAATGCAGATAGAAATTAATTGTTTGACAAATTTCCGCCTTGTTTTCAATACAGACCAAAGACACCACTCCACGTTAACGGCCACAAACAGAGATTTGCAATATCTAGGCACGGCATCCTTTGTTTTTGACTCACCTGCTTTGAAAACGGTTTATGCTTGTGATCATTTTTGATTTAAGTATAATCCAGGTTCTAACCACAGCTGTTACCCCCCTTCCCTCGAAAAAATGTTGGCCTTTCAGAATGAAAAAAGGGGAAAAATTAAATAACTTCCTTAGAATCTCAAATATATCTTTATTCAAAAGGCTGCTGTGGTACCCCACTGCTACAACCATACCTTCCCGGCTGGGGTAGCATCTCTTGATGTTGACCCAAGAAAAGATCCAAGAAAGCTTTAAAAAAAAGAGCCCCTGAACACATACCCAAACTTCCCGCACCGCTGTGCCGTTACGTTTCCTCAGCCTCACGCTTTTTGATGAGGAGCATGTTACTGCACATAAACACTGAGCTCTTTCTGCCACCACGATAGAGGACGAACTTCAGCAGTTACTCGTACTTTTCTGTTTGCATCTGTAAAGCCAGTACAAGCCAATAAAAAGCCAGTAAAAGGGTTTGAAAGTTTTGGTGAGTAAGCATAATAAATATTCACTAAATATTTCAGCTCAGAAGTATTTCACTTCCGTTTTGAAAAATTTGTAAATCTTCAGGTTTTGTAATAAAGCTTAAATACACATCAAAATAGACAACATTTTGTCTGTAAAAGAATGTTAGGCTTATACATGGAGAAAGAAAACATTTTTTTTTTTCCTCCTCGCATTCTACCAAAATCAGCAGGAATTTATAACTTTCTTGGGTTGACCTAGATCTGCTTCTTTATAGATAATGTTTTCCTTAAAAAATCCTAACAGACTTCTTTTTAGAAACTTGCTGACAGTAACTGCTGTAAAGCTGAGATTTAGCCAAAACGTCTGCTAAATATTTAGTTTCAACCCTTTCACTTCTACAATATGAAATATTTTAAGATGCAAAAATCAAAGTTTTCCATGTACTCAATATCAAATATCCAGAAAGTCACACTGTAAGAAGCTGATGCTGATAAAAATTGGAAGTTTACTCCAGAGAATATTTTCTCTTTTACCCTTTTGGCTTATTCTGGAACAAAAAGAAACTTCAAAGAGGTGCAGTCTGCTGCCATGCAAAGCCAAAGTCTCTAATCAGGTCTTTTGTGGTGGGATTTCCTGGCTTCGCGTGGATCTGCTGCACTTGGGCAGCACGTTACAACCGTACCCGCAGGCAGGGAGCACAGAGGCACGTTGTATGCTAATGCAATACACTATATAACGCGCTATATAATGCACTTTTCTTCACCCATCTTCTTTCTACCAAACCCCCGTCCCGGGTCTGACTACGGCATCCCAGGCAGGCAGTGTACACGTGCGAGAAGCAATCACGTAGCTTATTTTAATTTAATCGGTACTATCCACTCGTGAAAGCGAGCTGAATTTATCGGGAAGCAAGCAGGAAACAAAGCAACAGGCAAGGGAAGAGCAAGCAAGACACAGAAGCCGGAGACCTTCTGGCTGAAAGATCCAAAAAAAACCAGTCAGAAGTTGGGAAGTCCCTATCCATGGCCACTGAGCAAACCACACTGCCAGGCCCGCTCTCGCCCTGGGCGTTGAGGATGCAGGGGGAAGCAACAGGGCGTCGGGAGCCTCCCTGCTGCCTGCCCCACTGAGAAGGTCCCCAGCAGCATCCGAGCCCCCATCAGCACCTTGCTGAAATCAAAACGTTTCACCCAATGTGCCGCGTTCCGAGGAAAAAATAACCGTCGTCGCAATTCTTCCAAGTCGTTTCTGACTGAGCGCTTACATTAAACAGTTTAGATATGGAATGCTATTTTATATGCCCTTTACAAAGAAAATCCCATGGAAACCTCTGTCAAACCCTCAGCTTTCAGTGCAGCCAGCTCATCACATAGACGACCTGCAGAACGGACCGGAGCCAACGAGGATCAGAAAAGACAAGTGCGAGGAAACGAGACGGTAGCGCAGTTTATTGGCTCTCGGGCACGGCCAAGATGAACCTAACCAGCCGTTCCTCCCGTTCGTTAAGTGCCTGCATGTGCGGGGCCCTAAGTGCCTGCATTTTCGGGGCCTCCACGTGCGGGGAAGGGATGCTGGGCTTGGTCTGCCGGGTAAACGGGCAGGAAATCGAGAGCTTCCCCCTTTACTAACAAAACACTCGGGACACGTGGCGGTGGGGTCCAAGCCTGGAGGTCACCCACATTCACTTCCAGCAGTGGCTGGTTGTCGTGAAGCAAGAGAAGGACAACGTTCAAAGCTCCTCTTTCTGCCACAATTATCCCACAATTTCCTGGGATAAAGGCAAGCCTGGCACACCTCCCTGATGGATCGCAAAGGCTGCTGTGAGTAAAGCTGCTGCAAACAGCTTCCAAAAAGTTATTCTGTAACGGGAAGTACTAGCCAAAGTAAGCATCAAGGCAGCTGCCCTTCTTTGCGCAGCTGCAGGTCTCGGGTTCAATGGTGCTGACTCCCTGAAGTGCTACAAAACCAATTTTTCCCCTTTTCAGCAGGAAGAACCAGATTGTTCTTACGCAGGGAAGTGAGAAAGCCCATCCACGGCTAGAAGTCCTAGGAGCTACTTCAGAGTCAGATATTCTTATCAAGACTGACTAGTCAAGCGATGTTTAATGGTTCCCTGGTGAGTAAACCACTTCAAAATAGAGCTGCTGAGGCACAAAAGCTAGCGATGGCTTGGGACAATAGAACATTTCTAAGCAAGTTTTCCTTCAAAACAACTGGAAAATCTAGAAGTTAGTTGCTATAAAAAAAGCATGCGTATTCAATTGACATTTTATGCAACGCGAATTTATGTTACTTGCTCTCGCAAAATAAAACAACTATCCCAGACCCTTCTTGATAATTTAGATTTCGGTGACTTTGGACCAAAATACCGGTTACTCACATTCGACAGGCTCAGAGCCCCAGTCAAGGGTGGCGACCTGCAGTGGTGCTGCTCCCTACCTTTATGAGCAGGAGAACAAGCAGAGCCAATAGCTCTAAGTAAGGCCAGCAAGATTCTGTTATCGAAAAAGAGAAAGACTTGAGCTGCATTTCACTTCCACAAAGGGGGCGGAGGAGAAAAAACGAGAGCAAACACAGCTACTCCCTTATCCCTGGATTCTCCTCTTCTACTGGACTTGAGCTTGCCCACAACTGGGAGGGGAAACATCCTCGCTGCACGGCGTGCACTGAGAACAGGGAGAGGAGTCAAAGCACAAACACCACTCTGCTTTAGCAGTCCGCGAATCTGAATATTACCCTGGCAAATGGGGAGAAGGTTGAGTCTAGCCACACAAATTTGGTCATGATTTGCTGCAGACTCTGAAAACATGAAAAATTCTATTTTGCAGCCAGTCCGAAACAGAGCTGTACCTCTGTGGTGCGTCACCTGCAGGGCTGGCCCTCTGTCTTTCCGTGTTTTCTCCCCCTAACTCATTTACTGTTTTATTGCTCATGTTTGCTGGAGGATATACAAGCAACTAGAAACTCGCAAGTCCATCTAAATCTTGTATCTAGAGATAAGGGCTAACTTACTAACAGAGGGCCAAATGCTTGCCCTCGTTGGTGTTTAGTGCTTACTGAGCTCTCAATGTTTATTACTGCTCCCAATACCCCCGCAAACACTGTGATATACACAAACTCTTAAATCTTTAGGGCTTTTACAGCAGCAGTTACCCCCAACTTGGGGTTAGGTTGAGGTTGGAAGGCACCTCCGGAGATGGTCTACTCCACACCCTCCACTCCAAGAGGGGGCAGCTAGAGTAGGCTGCCCAGGACCATGTCCAGTTGAGTTTTGAATATCTCCAGGAATGGAGACACCACAACCTGTCGGGGCGACCCGTTTGACCACTGTCACCGGGGGGGGGGGGAGTGTAAACAGAATTTCATTTCCATTTCCACTCTTCCTAAAGCAGTCCAGGAGGCCACTGGCCTTCTTTGCCATCTTTGCATTGCTGGCTCTCAGTGAACTCGTTGTCCACCAGGACCCCAACCAGGGCCTCAGCAATGCTGTCCAGCTTTGCTGATCTAAGGATGCAAGAGAAGCAAACTTCATAGAAAGAGGTATTATCTGTTATTAGACCAAGTTTCAAAGCCAGAAAACGCAGAAAAGAAGAATCCCAATAGTGAATGAAATTAAAATGCCATCAACTCAGGAGTTCAGAGGAAATAATTTCCAAGGAAACGTGCTGGTAACCCGTGGAACGCTGCCCAAGACACTGCTGAAGCAACAGCACAAGCTTCACAAACTATCCAGAGCCACGCCAATGAGCAGGGAAAGCTTCTGCGGCTTTTCTGAGGGGAATGCAAATCTAAGAAGTAGAAATCCTTATCCTGCGAGACAGGCTAGTGGCTGATAACCTGCCTAGACAAAAGGCCCAGTTCTGTTGCATTAGGCTTTCACACTCAAGCCAAAAGCACCACCTTCTCCTGTACGAATCCACAACATCGTCCTCTCTCAAAGGAAAGGTCTTGCACTTGATAGACTGCTAGCCTCGCCTTTAAGGCAATTTCTGTGCTACTACTGCCTTTACTGGTTCAGGCCCTCCACTTTCATTACAGCAAGGAACTAAATCTGTTATTCTTAAGCAACACTATGACTATCACTGCCATTTGCCACTGGAATAACCGAACTAGCCACCACGCAGCGCTCTGCCTGCCCCGGCCCGGGCCCGTGAACTGGGAGGGAGCGAGGAGTCGCACAAGCGGAGCCTCTCTGTGCAGCAGCCAGCTGGGGAAAGCACGTGCCAGCTTACCCCACGCTGTTAGGAGCCGCCATGCTACGGAGCTGCTGATAGTAACCGTTTTCAAAAGACTTTTCACCGTTGACAAGGCCTGTTTGTTCTGCCTGTTCTTAATACACGTACACGTTTTTTGCTTCTACATTATTACTTAAGATACATATGTGAGCTGCTTCGCTAGCAAAGGCTGTTCAAATTATCTTCAAACCATTTGGACGAGCATACATTTACCAAGATTACAGTGTATTTGCATAGGTGCAGATTTAGTCCTGTTACGACTATTTCATTAAGCCCTTGTTTTAGCAGTAGCATTTAGCTCCTACATAAATCCCCAGTTATTCAGATAAACACATAGGTAAGGACACATATGTCATAAAGACAGACGCAGTGATGCTGATCAGAGCAGTTGCACCTTGGCATCATTAGCAAGGTGGCCCGTGGCAAAGGCGGCGAACCATCCCCCGGGGATGCATTAGCAAACGCGCAGCGAGTACGGAGGGAAGCGATTCTCCCCCCTCTGTTTAGTGCTTGTGCGATCGCATCAGTTTGGGGCTCCCCAGTACAAGACAGGCATGGGCATACTGAAGCATGATGGTCCAGCTGAGGCCACCAGGATGGTGGGGGAGTGCAGCACAAGACATGCGAGCAGGTGCTCAGGGAAATGGGTTTATTCAGCCTTAAGAAAAGGCTTGGGGTGATCTTAGTCTTGTCTTCAACTACCTGCAGAGAAGACAGAGCCAGACTCTTCTCAGAGGTGCACAGTGATAGAATAAGAAACAAAAGCTCAAGCTACTACTAGGGAAATTCCAGGTAAGTATTACGACAAAATTTTCCCCCTGAGGGTGATCAAACACCAGAACAGGGCACAGAGAGACTGTAGAACCTGCATCTTTGGAAATTACTCAGAGCTCGGCTGGCCAAGGCCGTGAGCAACATCATCTAGTGGGACCTGCTTTAAGTAGGAGGTTAGCCTGAGACCTCCAGAGGTCCCTTCCAATCTGATTGATTCTTTGATTCCTTGTGGTCTTCAGAGATCTAGCGTTGCTGGAAAAGCCAGCATATGAGTTCACTCTGATCATGTTTTAATCAGAATTGCCAATCTAGATAGGGGAAGGGTTTGCTCTTCCTCAAGAGGATCTTCTAAAGAAGACAGTGTTAAGGGGTCCATCCTGTTAAGAGCTACAGTGAAACTAATAGGGTAGTGGCAATCAACCTCTACGAATTATCTGGTCCCGAGACAAGGAACAATTTGAGATTGCATTCAAAACCAGGACATATTAAGGTTTCCACTGTTGAAGAGCTGAAGAATTCACAGTCAGCGTAAAACACACCAAGTAGTCCACAGGCAGACGTGGCAAACATGCCTCTGCCACTCCTATTTGGTGACCTAGGGGATCCTCTGGATACCGGTCTAGACGAACATCTGCAAGTGGCTGAAGTTGCCCAAAACTGGCAGTGCTGGTGTTCTTCCTGGCAGATAAATAATACGAAAAGGAATGAAATTCTATCCTGGCTTTGAAAACATCCAAGAAAATCAAAGGAATTTCTTCCCACTTGCTCTCTCCAGCTGATTGCCCTACTAATCAGCAACAATACATGGATAACACATTACAGGCAACAGGAGATAACTCTGGGAACACAAGTTCTGATAAATATAGCTGAACAACCACTGCCAGCAGGCATCAGCAAAATTGAATTCCACTGTAAATGTTAAAATGTGTGACCAGATGCTGGATTTTTACCGCTTGTAAACTCCAACAATAAGCAATTTCTTCCATCCACTCAAGAGTAGAGCCAATCACAGGACAACTAAGTAGTAGGAAACAGATACATCCAGCCAAAACTTATCTACATTTAGTGTAAATCAGATACAGCTGTCAGCTTTCTGGCAGGTGGATAAGACACTCTTTGGTGCCACGGCAGTCGACATGCCTACCACACCATGCTTGGTGCTTCTGTACCTTGCAACGTCTAAGCGCCTGGCTCTCCAGGCTTCACAACTTACTCAGTGCCTAGACAGCTATATAGTCGTGGTTGCAGTATAAATAACGCAAAAAGGTGAGCTATAAACCATGCATACATCTTTTAATGTAAAATCTTACCCTACTGGGTTATCGATTCAGGAACAGATATCAGGAACAGAAAAATTTACACTTGCTCAAGACTTACTATGATCAAATCCTTTGCATAGCCCTTCCCCGTTTCTCTTTAGAATGATTACTTGATGTTTGATTTTTCCTAAGACGTTTTTTGCTTTTAAAACTGCTAGAAAATCCATACCAACTTTCCATTCAAAAGCATTTAAATGAGCTGAGCTACAGATCCAGGGGAAAGGGAGACCTACTCTAGAAATACTGAGAGATTGTTAAATATAGAGCTCCTGGCAAAGAATGTTTTCCAGTAGCAGAAAGACTTGTCAAAGTTACGGGGCCTTTTCTGTTGTTGTTTTTTTTAAAAAAAAATACACATCATGTATCTTGTGGTCATGTCCCCGACAGTGCTTTCAACTTTCTGCTCAGCAGCACCCTGGCATTTCTGAATTAACCCTGAAAAAAATGGAGCATAGCTCAAGCAAATACTACACAAAACAGACTTCCTGAAAAAACAGCATTTTGCAGCCAAAATGTATGAATTTAAGGATTAAAAATCCTTGGGATTGCTGCTTGCTTTCTCGGTTTTTTGAGAGTTTCTCCTCCTCCCCTTCTTTATGAAAGCACCGTAACAATTTTTTCCTCTTGATAAGCTCTATAAAACATACATCACTAGTGCTGCATGCTCGGTGCTGGATTACTGAATGTACGTTGCCTCTTAGGATACTTTCTGAGAAAGAAGCCACAAGGCATTTGGAAGAATATGCTGTATATCTACATTTGACTCCCTCCACAATGGATTTACAAAGCATGGGATTTGGGAATAAACAGGTTCTGCATATGGAGCCATCGAGTTTCTCCTGCTCGTACATGCCTGTACGAAGGATTACAAGCTTTCACATGGCTTTCACCCCCAAAGCCCCTCCACAGCGATTGCCTCATGCCCACACATTTCCTCCACCACCTTGCCTACCACTCTCCTCTGTAAATTACACCTCATATAAACATCGATGGGGTACTTGCAAGTGCCACATGCTCATTTTCTCCTCCCTGCCTAATACAATTTTTTTTTCTCCCAGCAAACATACAGAAGGGACAGGAAAAGCAAAATAGGAGATCTTACCTTTTGATGGTCGTCTTTGTTTCGTTTGTAGAGAAGAGAACGTACCCATTACAGCACCCATTGCAAAAGCTACTTGCGAGTTTTTGGGGGAGGATTTATTTTGGCTTTTTTGTTGTTGTTGTCTTTGATTCTTCTCGCACCCCCCCACCCCCCCACCACCAGTGAGCAAATCTATTTGAAATGCCCACTAGAACAAAACAAAAAAAGAGGAAGTCAAGAGAAGAAAGAAAAGAAGAAAGGAGGAGGGAAAAAGCAAAGCACTGCAGCTCGGCGTTCAGCAAGCGTTAAGCTTTGAGGGTTTTTTTTTTTTTTTTTTTAAGTCAACACACATGCACTGACTCACAGCCGGCTGCACTGTTATTATTCAAAACAGCTCCCCATCAAAATTTAAATGCTAGGTAGATTCCCTCAGACCAGAGCTGGCAGCAGATGCATCAAAATATTTACTGGAGCAGAGCCACAGAAACACACAGGCTAATTCTTCCTCTCGTTCCCTTATGGCTCCAACCAGCAGCCTGTAGGTCTACGGGGAGAGCATCAGTGCCGCTCTCCCAGCGCATACTAAAGCGGAGTTGTGTAGACGTGGCGAGGGGCGAGGGGGGTTTGGGCTCAGCACCAATTCTGAATGAATGAAAACCTTCTGATAGCCAACTAGCCGTCAAAGCCACAGCTGCCTGGACTGCATGCGCCTGCTAATTAGGAGTCTCGCAAAAAGGTAGGAGACGGCATTCGCTGAAATTCTTCGCAAGCATAAAAGTCGGGGATGAAAAGAATAAGTGCAGCCGGGAAAACAAGATAGAAAAATTTCACCATTATGCTTTTCTCTGCATGCTTTCTCGCCCACCAGAAGCACGTGCAAGACGCCTGATAATAACTTATTTCTCTGCAGAGTATGTATGTGCACATCCCTTTTTGGATATTAAAACAGTAAATTGCTGAAATGAAATTCTGCAAGTGTCAGATCGCTCCGAGGAGGTAGGACAGCTCCCTGTATTTTATTCAGTACTTTGATATTTCAAAAAAATCAGCCGTATCCCTTGTGCTCTCTTTTCAGAACGTGGGCAATACAAAGCGCTCGGCCACAGAAAGGGTTAAACAGAATGAGATAGCTGTCAGAAGCAGAATTAATTTGCTCTTTGCACATGGTGACTTAGATCAAGGCAGCATCTGTGCAAATACTCCATTTGTTTGAAGAAATTCATTCCTACACCAGAGACCAAAGCACCTTGTCTCAACAGGTTTCCTCAGCTTTTCTTGAACTTTGGAGTAAAGATTTCATCAACTACACATCCCAGAGCCTCAGAAAAACAGAAGTCCCAAATCACCCTTTTCCCCCCAAAGATAAAGCCGTCCATCAGCTCCTGCCCGCGCAGCACCAACGACGCTTCCTCTGTGCGCACACATGTATTCGCAACCCTTGTGTCTACCAGCAAACAGCTTTCAAGCAGTTTCTAGTTGCAAAACCATATGGCATTGAGCAAAATGCTTTTTTTTTTTTCTTGTTTTACAACTTAAAATAGAGCAATTGGACTTTTTGGGAGGGATGTTAGCAGTAGGATAACGTTTAGATGCCAAAGTGCTGAAGAGACACGTATCTCTTTCTAGGCACGTGCAGAGCGCTCAGGACTTGGGGACACATTGCTGCCTCTGCTAGCGTGGGGGAAGCGTGGCTGGTGTGCGGAGGCACGGGCGCACCCCACATCCCTCTGGCACGCTGCCCCGGAGCCAGACCCGTCCCTCGTTGGACAGGCTGCTGCCCTGATCCGGATGGGCAGCATCTACCTTTGTGTTTCCACCCCGCGAATCTCTACGAGGCACTGAAAAGTGGTGTGAGATTAAGGTCTTTTTGTTTACATATTTCTGTTACCTGTTTTATGACTATTTGATTTGGGTTTACACCTTAAAATACTGCATAGGCTACAGCAAGCAAACACAAGCTACCGCTCTCAGTATTTCTGCATACAGCAAAGGCGTCGGGAGGCTCCGCGGCCTCACGCCAGCGCTCCGTGATCGCCCCCAGCACCCTGCGGAGGGAAGGGGGGAGCCCGGCCACCCCCCGAAGCTGCAGGGTCAGGCATGAAGAGAACCCACCTGGGAAGAGTAGAGGAGCATAGCCCACGGACAGGACAGACACACTCAGCGGCACAACGGATGCTGTTAGGAAATTGTGTGACCAAAGTTAAAAAACAAACAAACAAACAAGTATTGGTGGCAGTCAAGTCAGCGGAAAACAAAGTATTCATTTGCTACCACCAGGAGCAACAGTTGCCACCGGGATGCTCTGCTCCCCTCAACCCTCTCCTGTCGGGCACGATGTCTCCAAGACATAGAAACCAAATGAAAGCCTTCTCCATCAGGGTAAATCTGTCGCTAGCAGAAGTCAATGAGCAACAGCTCCGGTCAAATCACCCACTCACAAAACCACGTCACTTGACTCTAAGCCATGCACTAGGAAAAAACCGTTATACATGTAGAAGCTCTAAAGTCAACGATCACAAAGAACTAAATTGATTAGAAAGATATAAAAAACCAAACAGAAATTAACTGGCTTGAGAATGTTCCCTGACATCCCTTGGATCCTGGCCATGACAAAACAATTTGGACTGGGAGTGACAGCTTAGCTTACCCATATGGCGAGATACCTAGATAAAAGTAAGTTAGGGAGATAAAGTTGCAACCCTGATGCCACGCTGTTACCTACTTGAAATAACATGGTAAATGCAGGCGGAGGGCAAGCGTGAATATTCAGTTTTCTTTGAGACTTTGAAGAGAAAAGATTCTTCTTGGCTAGAAACCGATACTGAAAGAACTCTGTGAAATCTTAGGGATAAATGATTACATGCATTTTTTTGTTGTCATGACTAGAGCGTGCAAGAACGAGGACAAGAGGAAGGACCATACCTGTGCCTGGGCAAACGGGTACGGAATCCCAGCTTACTAGTTCAAAAACAGCCTAAAATCAGGATCTCTGAGGAACACAAGCATCTTAAATACTAATGAAATAGTATATTTGATACAGCAGGCAGAAAATTTCTTCCCGAGAGGGTAGCATCCAAATATATCAGCCTAAAAGATAATACCTTGCTGGAGATGGAAAAAATCACAGAATGGCTGAGGTCGGAAGGGAACTCTGGAGATCATCTAGTCCAACCCCCCTGCTCAGGCAGGGTCCTCTAGAGCACATTGCTCAGGATCACATCCTGGCTTTTGAATATCTCCAGGGAAAGAGACTCCACTACCTCTCTGGGCAACCTGCTCCAAGTGCTCTGTCACCCTCACCGTAAGAAAGCTTTTCCTCATGTTTAGATAGACCTTCCTGTGTTTCAGTTTGTGCCCATTGCCTCTTGTCCTGTCACGGGGCACCACGGAGAAGAGTCTGGCCCCATCCTCTTGACACCTTCCCTTCAGATACTTGTACACATTGATCAGATTCACCCTCTGCCTTCTCTTCTCCAAGCTGAACAGGCCCAGCTCTCGCAGCCTTTCTTCATAGGAGAGATGCTCCATCCCTTCATCATCTTTGTAGCCCTTTCCTGGAGCTCCATGTCTCTCTCGTACTGGGCAGCCCAGAAGTGGACACGGTACTCTAGGTGAGGCCTCACCAGGGCTGGGTAGAGGGGAAGGATTACCTCCATCAACCTACTGGCAAATACTCTTCCATATGCAGCCCCAGGATACCGTTGGCCTTCTTGGCCACAAGGCCACATTCCTTGCTCATGGTCAACTTGTCCACACCAGCACTCCCAGGTCCCTCTCTGCAGAGCTGCTTTCCAGCAGGCCAGCCCCCAGCCTGTACTGGTGCCTGGGGTTATTCCTCCCCAGGTGCAGGACCCTGCACTTGCCCTGGTTGAACTTGATCAATTCCTCTCAGCCCATCTCTCCAGGATGTCGAGGTGCCTCCGAATGGCAGCACTGCCTTCTGGGGTATCAGCCACTCCTCCCAGTTTTGCATGAGGGTGCACTGCCCCTTCATCAAGGTCACTGATGAGTAAGTAAGTTGGACGATATCGGACCCAGAAATGCTGATAGTCACCTCTACATCAGTTGTTGAATGTTTTGCACAGCATTTTCATTAGAGATAAGATGAAGATCGAGCTTTGACTGGGATGGTGAAACTCACAGTTCTAGCTGCATGGGTATCTATGTTAACATCCAGGCTAAGAGCTGCTGTCATAGGATCAAAAGTACTTTGGGGAGCGAAGACAATATATTGCACTGAATGTGACTGCAGTCATGCTAATTTATTTACAGCGCTCTGATTCATAAGCAGGGCTCCAGATCTCCGCAGCCGCTCGCTTTTCATCATGGGGTTAAGCCCAGGCTACATGTGTTTTGGCCCCTCACAGCGCGATTCACGCAAGCTGTCAAGCATTTGTTTGCACAGCTGAAAATATGTATCGTTTAATGCCTGAGCCATGCTGCAAGCCACCTGCGTTTCCAGCAGAAGTTACTGGCCAGGTGACTTTCATGCATATAGTCCCTATCCCTTCCTGCCAGGCACTGCTGCAAACAGAAGAGTCCCGCCGTGGGGAAAGAGCCCATGAGCATTTCACCGAGCAAGAGGATACCCGCAAGGCACGCATGGACAGGGGCGGGAACGGCGGGGACACAACAGCATGCAAAAGCTGATCTAAGTTTGCCCCTACTCCAACAAAGGTCTCTGTATTTATGGAACCTCGCACTCAAGCCTGGGTGCTAATCACCCAGGCTAAAACTGCATGGTAGGCATATTCCCAAAGGTCATTACTCATCTATCACAACTGTCTGCCAGCAAACAAACCTCATGCTACCATTTTACCGTTACTATATATATATATCTCATACTTTATAATAATAATAAATTCTGTCTACTGACTAACAAATTCATGACTTAATACTATTCTTTCCAATCCTTTAATACCAATCCTTTCTCTGATTTCAGTACACCTCAACTCTGTTTTATTGCTTTTAGTATGTAGTCTCTGAGACTTCCAAACATCAGAGCAAAGTCAACAGACGGACACTGGCAGCAAAGTCGTTGCTAGTTTGTTGGATGTAGCCAGAAGGCTTGGTTACAATAAGCGGTTTGTTACTTTTAATAAATGCAAATATACTATTTTCAGTTGGGGAGTCAAATCAACAGCTAGCTGATAGTGGTACGCTGTGGAAAATTGCTCCGGGCAAAGTCAAAGGAATTAAGTCAAAAGTCACACCTCTGCTCCCCATTGCAGCATCAGATCCTTTTCCCGCTAAAGATAAGTGGTGCTATCTGGAGCAAGACTGCTTGTGTCATACCTATTATGAACTACAATTTCCTGGTACTTTGGCTGGTATCTATAGGGAAGGGGAGGGCGGCGCTTTTCATCCTGCAGAATTTTAGACCTTGGCCAAGAGAAAACAGCCCTCCCTCAGCACGACATCTAGGGAGGTAACCTCTGCGTTATCAGCCATCTCCTATAAGCCGAAGATGGCCACTTCAACCTTCAGAGCCCTAAAGAGCCAAGGAATGCCTCAGAAATATCCAGTGTTTAAGAACAATGGCGTTAGGGAAATTCATTCTAAATTATTTTCTGTCCCCAAAGGACAGAAATGAGTATTTACATAATAGGAACACAAATAAAACCTGAAAGCTGTCCCAGCTATGGCAAGGCCTTGTCATTCACTCTGTATCAGCGTGGAGGGATTCCAGGTGGGCTCTACACTTCAGAAAAGCCTAAATAAAGATGGGAGTGACTAACTCCTTTTTCCCTGCTGGGTATTTTAGGCATAAGAGCCAAGCAGCATCGACCAGATTTTTTTCCATTTGTGTTAGATTAAAGGACTTTCACTTTTCATATTCCAGGAATTGTTTCAGGGAAACACTTCACTTTTAACCGATAAGGAGCGCTTCGCTTTAAAGCAGAGACGACGTTCTCTGTTCATCTGGACAGCTACCGTTTTTCTTTAGTCCTAGAAGTGAATAGAAGTCCTACCGACAGGCAGCTGGGAGCACACCAGTAGTAGACGGTGAAGCGGGGAGTCACGTTAGCATGGTTGCGGAGATGGCAGGAACGCGGCTTTCGGTTGCGTCTGCTGAACTGTATCTCGGCCAGATGTTCATAATTAGGACCCGTCAACACTAGTCCAACTACCACTCAGTGCTCTGGCACAACACCGGCCTCCAGTCACCGCAGCAATCCGGGTCCCCCCAGCAGCACAGATGCAGTTGCTCCTGCTATCGGCTGGCTGTGGACTCCCTCACGAGGGACAGCAGCCACGGGGAAGACCGGGAGACAGGAGTTTTGCATCGGCTGCGCAGACACTGCTATGGCAGAGCCTCTTGCAGAGGCTGCCAATGAGCCACGAGGGCTGTTCACAGGCTTCTGCCCTCTCTTCCAGCTCTTTCTGATTTTCAAAACAGCTCGTGAGGCACAGAGAATCGGCTCTCTGGAAAAATCAAAAGCAAGAAGGAAAATGTTCCTTTTTCTAAGAGAATGAAACGAGAGTTTCTGTTGCTTAGCAAATTTTTAACCAGTTGCTGTCCCCAGCTCTCTGTGCCAGAACAGCCCCTTGCCAAGCGCGGTGGATGACTGGCCGCCCAGGGCTCGGCAGGAGACCCGCAGGGGCCCCTCTGCACTGTAACCCGCACGACTGCTGGATTCAGCACCTGCGTTGGCGAAGAGGTGCGAGGAGCACACCTCTCCCACCGCGCCGCAGCGCTCCTGTCTTTACCCCCGCACCGTGGCACCCTAAGCCCATCGCTCAGGTCCCTTCCGCGCCGAGGTTCCTAGCAGAAATGCTCCACATGGTCACAGACCGACCAAGAAAGACCAAGATGTAAAAGCACATTAGGAAATGAAGAATAGTTCTACGGAGATTCTGTAGAGAAGAGGAAGAAATCACCACCATCAACATCGCAGGCAGAGAACGGGGGATGCTGACAGCTCTCCCTAAAGCAGCCTGAGGACCCAGAGGGGCAGAGGAAAGGGGCATCTACCACCAGAGAGAAATCCTGGCAAGTATCATAATTTTAACTGTATTGAGTCTTTTCCTGTAATAGTGTTCTTTATTTTCTTTTGCTTTATTTTTCTGCAATTATTAAAGCTGGATTAAAATAATTCTTTGATTAGAAAGTTAAGGTTTCAATTTACACTGACAAAATCTTACCTTTACAGGTAAGGTGTGCTACTTTGTTCTGGAAATAGATCATTAACTTGAAAATGTCCCAATTTGAAGCATGGAGATATACAGCTTGAATACTAGCTAATAAAAATCCAGCTGCCAAACAAACAATAAATAAATAAAACCACCTCAAAGACCTGTAAGGATAAATTGAAGTAGCACAGGGTGACCTGCTCTGCCACTGGGAAACCTACCTGATGACAGAGCAAAATGAGGCAGTTGTTTTTTGATAGTCTATATCCATAAAAAGTGTTTGGAGATTTCTGTAGCTCCATCATTTGTCTTTTTACCAACATAAAATCGTCAGAAGCTTTCAAATGTTCCTGAGGGCCGGCCTGAGAACTTCAGTGAGCGTTTTCACACCTTTATCTAGCCATGACCTGCACTGAGTCCCTCCCAAGATTTTTTTTAAAGAGCATCTACGGACCTTTCGTCATTGCCACACTGTGCTGCGGAGTGTATAGATGGTCTGAAAGATGCCAAGGTGGGCTGCGACACCTCGTTGGCACCTATCAGGGTGCCACTGCTCTCTGCCAGTATGCCATCGCATGCAAGATCAAAGCCATGACCGAGCTCCTCAAGATTTCACCATCTCCTGTGAACGAAAAGACGCAACAACTGTTTTAGGAGGCAAGCAGGTCAGACACCGCAGTGTCAGGCTTTACTACCACTGATAGCTTGCTATATACCAAAAGGAACATTTTATGGCCTTCATTCTTACGTACTCGTACGTGATAGCAAATTGCTTCACTTTCTAACTAGGTGGGTAGTAACATGCCAGCTGCTCTAGGAAGTCAGCATCACTCTCAAGAGATCCTCAAGCCAGGTAAGAGTTGTTTGCTTTACTGAACACGTAGTTACTGATTGTGCTCTCATTTATAGTAGTGTAAATTGTCAATCAACTCTAGAGATTTCCTACTTTAGATTTTCACAAAGTTGGAATTTAATATGTATGTTTTTTTTTCTTCTAGCACCTACTTTTTGGAAATATTTCTTCCAAAAAAGCAACAATACTCAAGTGCCTAATTTCATCCGCTTTTTCTCCCCTTATGAGCCATTATAATAAATGGGAATTTTTTCAAAGAAAACTTTTTGCTCTTGGTAAGGGCACAGTAGCAGAAGAGTATCTATTAAAAGATTCATTACTGCACCTCTACAGGCCCAAAGCAAATTCTCATACTAGTTAGCTTTGCCAAATTTCAAAAGCTAGAGGGCCTCCCTTCCATTTTGATGGAAATACATTTTTCATGACATCAAAGCCAGTGAATAACAATGCTGAGAGTTAGTGAATAATAATGCTGAGAAATAAGACGGAATAGATGAGACTGAAAGGTTTGAGGTCATCTCGAATTTCACGTAAATAAGGCAGAGCCAATACTGAAGTGTTGGAAAGCCACTTGCTTAATTCAGTCTGTAGCAAACACAGCTAGTCAGAAACAGATGAACCACATGCAACGTTCACTTAATGCCACCAGCAGCAAACGAAAGTCAGGTATCCTTAGCCCGAAGCAATAAGGGGTGTTCCTGCTCATTCAAGTAACCGCGCGCTGGTCTCCCGCAATGGGCTAAGCTCTCATCGCTCTGCTCTGGCCTTCCTTCTTCAACACAGTGAAGCTGACCACCACTGCCTTTGCACGCAGGTGTGCCTGAGTGTACGCATTTGTGTACTCAATACAAAAGAAAAAGGATTGATGTTTTGTTCTGAGTATTTGAGGCAGCATAGCAAGAGCTGAAAATAAAACCAAATTATTGTCTGCTGGTTTGTATTTGTTTTAGTAATAAAACAAAACAGAAGTACACAGAGCAGACCTAATGCTTGCCCTAAGGACCTTACATCCTAAATTAGATAGCTGATGGAGTTCAGAAAGGGAATACTTCAGATTGCTAGTGACAACTTCAACAAAACACTAGGAAGATATGGTTTTCTCTCTCTGGTTGGAGCATTTCTTCTGCACAAAGGACTACATTTCCAGGGGAAAAAAAAAAAAAAAGAATAGGAGGGAGATGAACTATAAGGCAAAGCACTGAGCTGAAGGGCAATATGGAGAAAGAAACCAAGAGAAGAGAGGAAGGAGACTGTGCCGGGAACAGTCAGAAGGGTGATACTGGCAGATCTTTAGCAGCAGGAGAGTGAGGAGGAGGGAACAAAAGCAGACAGATGGGCAGTACTGAAATTGTGAAGACTAGGTAGAAGGTGAGGGAGCCAAAAGATGATCAGAAAAGGATGGCGTGATTGGTACGTCCAAGCGGAAAGGTGACACACAATAGCAACGTGAGCGCATCTGGCGAAGGGCACAAAGTCAAGCAGAGGCCAGGAAGCAGGAATACGAAAAAGCCGTGCTACTTCAGACAACACAAGGCCTCGGCAGGGAACGGTCAGTAAAAGAGGGGCTTTCATGAGAGGCAAACAGAAAATACTGACAGGATTTTATAAAAGCATTCATCTGGGAGGGGAAAAAGAAGCGGGGTCAGTCCTGAAACAAGGTTGTGGAGCCAGCGTGCTCAAATGAGGAGGTGGATCTGACAAAGCCAAGGGCAATCGGGAGGAGGCTGCATGTGGATGAGCACTTTGAGGTGAGAGCTGCAACCTTTTGTTCTCCAGATGCCACTACAGCAATGCCCGAGGACTAAAGAACTCACATTTCAGTAATGAAAACCATCTGTTTCCCCATGAAATCTATTTGAAAATTGTGCAGAGACAAGTGGAGTCTTGCCTTTCAAAATTATGAAATAGATAGATGAGAAACAGACACATACACACAGTCAATATAATCTGAAGTAGGAAACCATCTGGAGTATTAGCTGGAACCACAACCCTATGCAGATGACTCTGTACCAAGACCACCATACATGGTGGCAACAGCACCAAGAAACCCTTACTGTCATATGAAAAGTAGTATATTGATATAAATGTAAGGGGTTAAGGCATCTGTCACATAGAGAATGAGATTAGGGGGTTTTAAAGGAATTTTGGAGCTGGGAGACAACAAAAGATCTTAAAATTTGTTTTCCTTTCCAGGAGCGGAGCAGGGGCAGAGCCTCTGTGAGCTGAACCTCATGGCGTGTCACCAAACCTGATTGAGACCAGCCGCTGTAAGAGGAAAACGATAGTCCGGCCTCCAGGGACACATTTAGTCACTAGTGTCTGTGCTAACCCTGACAGTTGTGTTAGCGGTATTCAGAGAATAAGCTCGGCTGTTAAGAACTCTACAAGGAACATCAAGCAGCCAACGCCAAGTATCAGGGATATGGTACAAAACCAGAGCTGAAATGATCTTTTTATCCTAATTTATAAGCATTTCCATAGCATCCGCAGCTTCCATGAATATCACAGAGGGAGGCACAGAGCTAAATTACCAGGCTCAAAGCAATGTACCTTTTTGTCAAACACAGGAAAAGATGCTGAGGAAACGTGTCCTAGTCTTGTTCATTGTGACAAGGACATTTCTCCAAGCAGCTGGGACACGCAACATGCAATGCTGGAGTTGGGCATGTGCGCGCTTCCTCGCTTCCCCGTTCACACACACACACCCTGCACTATTTGAACTTACCAAACAAGCAAGTTGACTGACAGGCAAGAATTCAATAGTGTTTTGTTCTCAGCAGCATTAAAGAGAGTATGTCAAAACTACATAAAGAATGTGAACAATAAATGTCAGTCAGGGTTAAAAGCCACTTTCACTTACATTTCATGATAATGGCCAAAGAGGCCTGGTTGAAAAGGCAATTTTTCATTATTTCTTCCATGGATGACTGATAAAACTGAATCCAAGCAATTGCGTAGTCAGTGGGTTGGCTTTAGGAAGAGAAAGAGGGTAGAGAAGACATTCAAATGATCTTGGCGCTCTCCTTTTCTTTAACTCTTGCTTTAGTCCACTTGAAAGAAACGTGCCAAACTAACCACATCTAATTCAGGTCACTGAACAGATGCACATACCAGTGTAAGTAACGCGGAGAGTTAACCAGCTATTTTTGTTTCACATTTCACTCATCACCAGAGGGTCTTGTAAAAGAGAACAAGGGCAGCCATTAGACACCCGAAGGTAGGTGCAGCTTGTGTCAAGTTAAATCACATCAGGTGAAATATATGCTAAATAAAACCTCTGTTCTGTTTGGACGTTTGTACTGTTTCATTCTGATTGTGCTAAGAATGGACCACAGGCCTAAGCATTCACTTGGCTAGGGCCTGCCAAAAGATGCTCCAGAGAAGTCAGAATTTTTAATTTTCTAACCATTAATTGCATCACACTTTAAACAACATAGCATACAAAATCCACTGCATCATTTCATAACTTTCAAACTAAGCGTGACTTCCATAGTGAAGAATCGTAATTTTATGTTCTATGTCATAATCTTTCCTACTTGAAAAAGTGATAGTATTATTCTGCTAAAATGTTTGCGGTTTGAAGCTAGATAAAACAACGCATTAAAATGGAGATTAGCTTTGCAAGTTTCGTTAAGAAAAAGTGAGCACCGATCCTTCCATACTCATAATATTCTGTGCTCTGAATGGCCAGGTTTATGTCTCTGTTAATTTTCAGCCTGTTAATGCACATGTTCTGATGCGTTGCCCTTGAAATCTGCTCGCAGTAAAATAGTATTTCATTTCTGAAACAAAGCTGTCTCCCAGTACACTAGCATCAGTCTAGAACAGGGCCTCAGAATATTTTGATTCATTGATGAGGTGCATTAAACTACTCTCCAGTTTTGTGCAAGATGAAGCAGACTTTGCCGTGCACCAAACAGGATTTGAAGTTAAGATTTGGCATCTGCCTTGAACACCCAAGCAAAGCCAGATAACGTCCAACACCCTGCTACAGCAATTCCAGATAAGAGCAAGCTTAGTAACAAATTTTAGATGTAAACAGGCCAGTGGTTCACCAGGATCTGTGCAAGCAATCCTGGAGTATCACATCACCCCTATGGGAACCTCAAGCTCGGTGACACATATCATGATTGTTACCAGGAGTTTATATACCAGAGTCACTCACCAAATGAAAATGAAGACTACATTGCACCAGAAGGATCATATTCCAACTTATATTCACAAATACAGTGGGATTCTGGGTGAGTGGTGAAGTGGTGTAACAGTATGATCTTGAAACTGGAACCTCCTCACCATGGGAGCCATGCAACAAAACCATCTGGTCTCTAGTAGTTTTCTCAGAATGATTTAGATTCTTTCCATTAGTTCCCAAGGAGTTAAAAATCACTGGTATTTTATGTTTTATGCTACCTATCAATACATGTTTTCCAGATTGATGAAATCCCGAGATCGTAACGAAAGCTAACCCCCATTCTCAGAATTCGTCTTTGATCCCCCTAAGCGAAGTCTCCAGCAAGAGGAGCGCCATGAGCACAGCTGCCACGTACCCTCGGGCACCCACTGACCTCCACCCACCGCACAGAATTAAGATACTTGAACAATCTTGACAAATTTGGAGTTGTCCTATAGATGGCATAGTGCCACCTATCCTGGGGAATAATACGCTGCAATGTGCCTGCGGAGCATTTCTCTCTACAGTATCAATGTGCGTCCTCATCCGTAACTCCATCTTAACTTAGTTTATGTGAGGGAATTTCCATTAAGATCACAGCAGATGAAGAATGATTCCAATAAAAGGCATATATGCCATTCATACAGTGCTAGCTGCAGGACTGAATTATTATTATTAAAATTGTATAATAACTTTCATCTTGAACACTGCAGTGCTCCCCAACTTATGTATAAGCATAATCAATGATGGCTATTTTCAAATTCTGCCCAATACACCAATCTGGATACTCTCTGGACTTGTTAACTAATTAAAAATATCCCGTTCCAAGATGCATCAGTGCTAGGGTGGAGACAGCACCCAGGTAAAATGCTGTACTACTTCCGCTGCTGGTAGTACACTGATGTGGGCAACGACCCCAGCTAAATGAAACCAGGCCAAAATTCAAATGCAGCTATTGAGGTTTTTTTAGATTTTTTTTTTTTAATTTAGCCAGTTGAGTGCATCTTCAGAACTAAGTATCAACACACGTGGGTACTGTCACAATACATCCAAAGTCTACTCTGAACAAGCCACACCGTGCGGAATGTGATTTCTCGCACGTGAAGCACGATCCTCAGCCACAGAAGGGCTGAACGTTGAGCTTTTTCCTTGTTGCATTACCAGGGCCAAAGGCCAAATCCTCAGCCGGAAAAATATTACTCATGTGTCGTTCAGGCGTAAGAAGTTGTGAGGTTTCACACATACACAGAACACTGAGCTACGTGTTCACACCTCACACATACTCCTAAAGGAGATACGGACAAAAGACAGTTTTCTGTTTGGAGACCAAATTTTCCAACAGAAATTGAAATTACTCTCTTGTCCGTTGGATGCATCTCTTTCACACACGCACAAAAGGACTTTGTTATTTTTGGCTTTATTGCTCTCATAGTGCCCAGAGCATACCTTCCATGCTTAGGAGTAGCCTGGGAGGTTTGTTCACACTGGGTTAGTGCAAGTTGTATGTAAAATTCTGCTATTTGTTAAGGTAGGCTCATTCCCGTGCACAAACTGACTGCACATACATCAAGAGTAGTTGCTAATGGTCTTCAGGCAAATCAGCTATCTGCCCCACAGCAAAGAGAGCATTAGTAATTTGTTGTCTGAGCTGTTTAGCGCTCTGGTAAGCAAGACAGTGTTTTAGCTCGATGCTGGACAATGGATAAATGATTAATTTTCTTATAGGTTCCCTTTTCAGTAAAATCCCTGCTGCAAATCCTTAAAGTGCAGGAATTCCTGCATCTCTGCAGAGCAGCAACAGGTAACTGCGACTGCCTCTCAGCAGAGGAAAAGGTCCACAAAACTCCGTCATAACATGAGGTGGGCATTAAAATGTTGGACCACTGTGGCACTGGCAATTTTCTGATGAAGTTGATGAATTATTGCTAGGGTACCAATCACAAAATTCCAGACAGCTCTTGGTTTTCTTTTTAGGTCCCTTCAATATGACTTTTGAAATATATTTTATTTATATATCTCTCTCTCTATCTATCTCTATCTATCTCAAACTTATAGGAAACAAATCTTTAGCAATCTCTTTTTGTGAAAGACTGCCATCAGGACATTAATCTAGGGAATCATTAATCTAGGGGAAAGAGCCCTGTCACTAAGCAGCCATCAGAAATCTCAGCGAGGTCGACAGATTCCCAGCTCCGAGGCTACGTTCCCAGCACGGGCTGTTGGATCTGCAGGGTCCCAGGAGCCCGTCCTGAGCCCAGCCCACTCCTCTCATCTTCTGTGTTGCTCTTTGCTGTTAGCGAAGAGACCACTGCAGTGAACGGGAACAACCAGTTACTACATACTGCAAGTAAATGTGCGTATGGATGGAGAGAGAGAGAAAGACAATATCAGCTTTAAATTGAATACTCAAGCCCTAACTGGACAAACACACAAAAATACTGATGATGTCAATACCATTCTCCCATTGAATTTCCAACTACAATACTATTTTAACAACTGAAATACCTTATCTTCCCTCTTTGACAGGCCTAGATACCCAGGGTCTAATAGCCTCCTCTCCTTCCACACGGAAAGATCAAGAAATGTCCAAATTCACCTAACAGCACTTAGGAGGAAAAAAAGAAAGGGGGGGTGGGGGGGTGGAATAAAGCTCTACTGCTTCTGAGTACCTGCGTTCCCAACCTTTTATCTTAGTGGAGTCACCAGCTTGGCTGCTGCAAGAAATACTCAAATATTTAAGTCATTCTTTGTGCCTGGTCTGGGTATCAGAGCACTCCAGGAACATAAATCTGAGACTCACCTAACAATAACCGCTTACAATAAAACATCCACCAAAATACACCGACCTTTCCTATCCTTCTAATATGTGGCTGACAATCTAAACAGAGAAGTGCCTTGTAATAACTAGGAATTATTTCCAGTGACATAGGCAATTAAAAAAAAAAAAAAAGCTTTATAAATTGAAGAGATCCCTGCTGCACCAGGATTGGCCCAATTTTACTGGAATAAATTTGGGTGAAGGTCCCAAAGACAGTATCATAAATCACTGAAATTTGAGCAAGTACTACCAAAAGTCAAGCACAAGCTTATCATTTGCATGACAATAAGGACTTGGATCCCAAACCGAAATTCAGATGCACTTTGCCAAACACCTCAGATGTACATTACTACATGTAGGAACGTTGTTCTAGAAACTGCATGTAGAAAAATACATGCATGTGCACACCTGCAGGCATTACCGAATATCCGCATGACTGCTCATAACACCAGATATTGAACATCCAGCTTTGTTTACAGGTTTAGACATCCAGAGCGCCACAAACATAGCTACACGCAGTTAGTCCCTAGTCCAGAAAGTCTGAAGGAGTCTGAAGTCTGTAACTTCCAGTTGAATTTAAAGTTTAACCTTCTAGCTACACTGGCAATCTGCAGGATACATGGATCCTCCAAACGTTCTTTCACCACTGAGCTACTTGCATCTTCTTTTCTATGAGATCTCAGACACGGTCTTTCATCCTTTTTCTCAACCATGCCTTCTTCTCGTTCGGCTCAGCGCAGGCGTGTGCCTCCTGCACGAGCCAGCTACTCTGCACGTGCTCCTGCCTGTGAAGCTGATTTCAAATCTTTCCTACCTGCGTGGAATTCATACTCCTAGGTTTCTGTTAAACTGAATCTCTGCAGTCTAAAACAAAGCTCTCCTGGATTCACCCTGAAGTTGCAAGCTCCACGCGATTGTCCTAACAGCCTCAGCTCCTCTGTCTGATTTATGGGCATCAGTCTTGTACCCAGTGCAGAACCTGCTGAGCTCGACCTAGTCTTGACCTTCTGCATCTGAGAGAAGAACCAAGTCCGCAGAGGGCGTCAATAGGAAAATCCTGCTCATCTCCAGCCTGTAGGTCAGCTCAATGTGATAGAGGTTATAAAGCTGCAGCTTTAGAAATGTTATGGCAGAAGAAAAAAATGCATAATGAAAAGAATTCCTCATAATTTTATTTCATTTCATTTTGGAAAATACGCAAACCTTTTTGGCTTCCACTCCATGCTAGTTACAGCAGTGATAATGCTGTAAGCCTAAAATGTAGGACTCGTATTCTGGTTGTTATATATCTATCCAAAAGAAATCTCTCTGCTGTTTCTTGATTACAAATATTTGTGAAAATTATTTTTCCTACCGTCCTGTCACAGGCAAAATACCTATTCCAAGCATTTAAATTATGGCGTTCAACAACCTTGCTTATTTTAATTGGTATTAAAAATATTAACAACACACGGATTTGCATACCGTAAGTACTGCAATGACTGGTAAGTATGAAATGACTGGTCCAGACGCAAGATGCAAAAACGTCCAGCAGCAGCACACGCATTTGATGCGATTCCCTCAGTACAAGTAATCCAGCATTAATAAAATTGAGAAAGGGCTGTCAGATATAAAAAGTGCTGTGCCATGCCAAGCCATAAAGACATCTGAAAGTGGGCTCACGGCTGCTTTGGGGATGAGGGGAAAGATCTCTCCATTGGATAAAGTTGCAGAAATTCAGGCGCAGTGAAACCAGTCTTAAATTGTTGCTGAGAAATGCTATTTTCCACAAAGAGTTAAGTTATCCCTGCAAGATGCTGACAACAGCTCAGCAACAGGGGAAAGGAGGAGCCCAGCTCTAGAGAGCAAACTCTGGTCAGTGAACAAGCCACTACAAACAGCAAACTTAGAACCACTTGAGACAGATAAATTCTCCTTACGTTTCCTCCTCATTTCACCTGTACCAATACCAAATCTTTCCTTCTTTTCATAATCGACATCCAAATACCTGGTACTTGGCTCTTTATCTTGTGCTCAACCTACAAGACCAGCCTGCTGCCACCTCAGGTCCACGTTCCTGGTGTTTCCTAGGCCTCAGTTGTACTCCATGTCCAATGTCCACAGCGAGACAGCAATAAAACTGGAGTTCAAAATGTACCAAAGGCAGCTAGAAGAAGGAACGCAGGGCTGAGCTGTATGGCAGCACCTGGGAAAATGAGCTAGATAAACCAAATACCCCTCAGATTTGTTAAAGCCAAGTTTGCCTTTCGTCTTTCACGCTCAGGTATGCCCACAAAGGGTAAAAGCACATTAACTATTGATGCTGTGGGAGAATGCGAGAGCGAGACAGAGCAGGGAATGAAAGAAAGAATGGGAGAGAAGGATTAAAAATACTTCCTTTTTTGAACTGATTTGATCCTTCGGCTCCCTTGAAGTTGCTTAAGCACGGCTTGACGAGCAGAGGGAGGAACCACGAATCCAGCCGCCTGCTCTGCAGGCTGCCTGCCTGGATCGCTGTCGAGCTTTGCAGCCTCATCCCTTTTTGGCCCATTGTGGCTGAGCTCGATTTCCTCTAGCTCTTCCCTCTGTCCTCATGGGAAATTTCTGTTTCTTCCTGGCATCTGTCCTCCACCTCGCCAGGGGAGCGTGGAGGTCAAGAATTCATCACGTTCTTCTGACGAACGTCTCTCGCTCTTGTCAATAAATTGCTTCTTGAAGCCCTGCTGAATTTTTCAGTGACCTCTTGCTCCTTTTGCACCTGAAAAAATTCTAGTTATTTATTTTGACTTCTTGCTCGGTCGTCTTTTCTTACTTCAGCCGTGCTTTGCAGCTTTTTCCCACAACGTGCTTGACAGGCTTCTTTAATCTTCTGCCCGTTCTTGTGCAATTACATCTGATGTCTCCACTCACCTAGACCTTTCTGAGGCTGTTTCTGGGTTTTGAATTTTCTTGATGGTTTGAAAAAAATAGACAGATCAGAACGCGATCCTTTTGGATGTGCGGTTACCTAATTCAAAGGCACAGAGCAATTTTTTGGTAGAAACATAAATATATTCAGTATCAAGAAGCATTATGCTTTGCATGCTTATTACAATTCCACACCGAAACTCCACCTTAACTTCCACGTGGCGTTTCCTTAAACACGGTTTTCTCGCCATGCTGGGAATTGCAAAGTGGAGCTCAAGGTAACGCAACTTATCAGCTGCCAATATATTTTCACTGCACGACTCAAACGCTCATTCGTGGCATAGCAGCTCTCGCATGAGCTATATTTATTCCACAGTAACGAATACAAGCGGGGATGGCTCAGGTTAACTCTGTAGTGAAAATATAGCCCACAGGGTAATTTTTTTCATGAACATGCCTCAGGAAAGGAAATGAATAAACTCTTCTTCATGGGTAGGTGAGCGGGTCTTGACATATAGGACTTCTTCGCCAAGGGAAAGGACGCCCCGGCCCTGGAAGCACTGCCGAGAAGCTCAGGGGATGTGTCTGCTCTTCCTTTCAGGAAAGGAAGGAACATCCACTTGTCTGGCAGAGAAGGGCCGAAGCCCTCAGAGCGGCCTCCAGCTGGCACACCAGGTCTCTACCCAAGGGCCGCCCACCACAAAAAGCACTGCCCTGTCCAGGGAACACTGTTCTGACCCCCAGAAATACCAGAACAGGCCCTGGTTCCTCCTCATTGCACATATCATCAGCGACTCCCTATCATTTTCTGTTTAATGATGGTGACTCCAAAGAGTTCAGAGAGTTATTTTTATTGTAACGTTTTTCTAATTGTTTCCTTTGGGAGGCGGAAAGACTTTTAACTAGATATAGCAGCACGGCTTTAGCACTACTTCGAGGTAGCTAAAAATGCAACCTCAGATGTACCACAATTATTCCCTGCAATTAGTGCCTCCCTTTTATTTTTTGCCATTCATCTAATTTTATTACAATCTAGTTCATGCTATAGCCTGCATTTTTTCCAACGCTCATGGCTGTTGAACAGGCCAGTAAAACTGACAAACTTAACTGGTCTTTTCTATAATATTAAAGCTTACTGCGGAACTAATTGCAAAATTTCTGGACTTTCCTGAGTTAGACAGCTCTAGCTCCAGGAACGCTGTGATCAACATATCAAACAGGGCAAGATTACTACTGTATAAGGGCTGCAAACAATGCTCACATGTTTTTCAGAGTATAAAGATGCCACCTGCTTTTTCCCAAAGCAAAAATCTATTCAATTTTTCTGAAAGAAATAAATCCTCTTTTAATACAGCAGACATATGCTAGGTCACTTCTTCCCTCATCTATCCAGGCCAGGGTTGAAAGCGTCAGTAAGTAAAAAACAGACCTGATCTTGTTTGCTTTAATGCACAAATGAAAAAAAAACAGCAAAGCCAACCATGTTTATGAAATTTAAAAACAGCATTTATCTCTATGATGATCTGTCACAAAGTAAAAATCACTTGATTTCAGCTCCAAAACCACCAAGTCTGCTACCTTAGCCAGGCTGTCTCTTCTATCCCTTTGTCTTTATGGCACCAGTTTTTAGCTGAGTAACATTATTTTTAGCTTGCTATAGTAATGCATGTAGAAAAGCTCAATGGCTCAGGACAGTTTCCTGTGGCACCACTTGCATCTGGAGCGAGGCAAGGGGAGCTGAGAGCACTTAATCAATATGATCGAGACACCTGCCTAAAGAAATCAGTCCTGTTGCCCCTCTGTTTTCTGTAACTCTCAAACAGCTGGGGACGGATCATGCTCCACTGTGTGTTCAGTCTTGTGGGAACATTTTGCAAAAAGTTCATTTTAAAATGGGATGCTTAGGAGAGGGTTTTGGACGTAAGCTTACTTTTAACCCATGGCGTGTTTCTTCAGAGGATAACGGGCTAATGACAGTCCCCGGATCTGTCACTTGAGGGCCTTTTCTGCATAGTAAATGCATCTTGCTGCAGACAAGACACATCAAAGCAAGACAGGAGAAGGTGCCCGCTACGCGTGGGGAATACAGACAGAAACGCTCGTGCCGTCGGCACAAGGACGGAGCACAAACACGCATGCTAAGATCGCACTGACCAGCTGCCCCGGGCTTATCGGGTCACGCTGACATCTCATTAAGCGTTATTAGACAGCAGCCCAGACCTGCTTTTTGAACTGACAGACCACGAAGCTAGCGGTCTGAAGACCACGAGGCTTGGTTCTGAAAACCAGCTGAAAATTCTTTTAAAAGGAGTTTTGAAGACTTTTGATCCTATGAAACACTGGCAAATATTTATTGAGATTTTGCTGCAGGTGAGCATTAAGCAAGCCTAACACTGGTGCAGTGCAACTATGGCCTCTTGGTAGCCTCAGAAACAAGGGTGGCTGTGTATACACCCACACAATTTTGAAGTTATCCCTTAAATAAACGGTCAGACCTACAGCAAGTTTCTTCTAATCTAATAACTACATTTCTAACCGGCACCTTTGGGGCCTGTGAAACAGAAGACAGAAGCAAACTGCCCAAAGCTAACAAGATAGGACTAGCAAAGAAATATCCTCTTACCACTAAGAAAAAGATCACGTTTCAGAGGAAAGGGTGGTGAGTGCATGCCTAAGTAAAGAAACCCTAACATTCACTTGTTCTCATAGGTCTCTGGCTGGCAATCCCAAATCAAACACCTATTCCCATCAGAGACCTTGAACAGCACCACCACGGGCTGGAGTGCAGAGCAGATGGCAGCTGAGCTGCCAGCAGCCACCAAGTCACTGCTCGGCCTCAGGCAAGAAGCCACACCAACGCCGGCTGTATCTTCCTCACTGAACTCATCAGATCCCAACCTCCTCAGAAGAGCAGAGTTCTTCCATAAAAAGTACCACTTGCATGCAGCTAATTCTAGGACTGTTTTCCAGGTTGGCAATATTTGTCAATTCAGCATAAATGAGCTTTAGAATTAATGTTTATTTAGAATTAACAAAGATGTGACCCAAGTTACTTTGATACGCTCCCACTGACATCTTATTAATAAATTTCCTTGCACAGCTATCTTCTTTTATTTACAAACTTTACTCTGTGCTGGTACAAGGTGCAGAAGTGCTGCACACACGCAGTTTGTACTCTCCTCCAGAAATACTGGCAAAGGATAGGCTGTCACAGAAACATAAATATTTACCTCTAAATATCTTTCAATAGAAAATCAGAACCCATAAGAACCAGAACCGCTGCACCATCAGCTTCAGCATCGTATACCTCTGGTCCTGGCAAGACGACTCCGTGTGAAAACTCCACAGGGAAAGTCACACGATCCACTATTTATTGCGCACGCAAATTCTTCTCTACTTGTGTTCCCCTGTCCTTGTGAAGGTTATTTTTATGCGCGTTGACCAGTACTTGCTTGGGAAACAATGCAGCAGCGGAGGCAGCCCTCCCTACGGTATTCCCCCAGGCCCTGCCATGAACATGGGCTGCAGCCCTGGTGAAGACCTGTCATTTCTGGCCACAGGTATTTCTGTACCGTGGCTTTCTGTAGCGCTGCCTCGCTCACGAGGCCACTGCACAGCAACAGCCAGGGGCTGCAGAGCTCAGCGTGAACGTTATTTTTATGTGGCTTCTTGTCTGTAATTACAAAAACGTCAGCTCAAAATCGCACGGCAGAATTTCAATTCGTTTTCGGTGCAGTGAAAGATGATTGTGGCGTTTTTAAAAGTTCACTCGATATCAAAACAGCTTAGAAAGAGCAAACGTAATTAAAATCTTTCCAGGAACACTGTGGTTGATTAAAAGTTTAATCCCCAGCAGCCAGGGAAGGAAACAGCTAATACCCCCACCAACGCCATCCGGAAAACAACCAAACAGCCTCCAGCAAGTATAACAAGCTCCAGATGCAATCGTGTCTGTATTTTTACAGGTTACTTTTTACTGCTGTAAGTGTATGGAGATATCATCATCTACCTGGAGGTACACCATAGGGGGCTCAAGGAATGAGGTATTATTAGCTTCAAAGATTTACTCATGAATTTCTACAGAATTTCTTGTCACTCAAGTTTCTGTGCTCAAAACAATGTTTTCAAACCATATAGAAGCTTCACATCCTATATTTTCTCTAAATAGATTCATTATGCTCTTTCCCTGCTTAAAAAAAAAAATTAAAATCCACAAAACATCTAGTCATCTACTTATTGTACGTCCAAGCTCGATAAAGTGAAAAGCAAATTGTGCACGTAGCACATGCAGGAAACGGAAGTCAAAATTGTGTCAGATTTTATCATCCAATCGCTATGCAAACAGAGACTTCATTTCTTTCTGTCCAATTTTTGCATGAGCTCCCAGATGCGAGCGCTACCTTGCAATCTCTGAGAGTCACTAAGGAGAGAACACGAGTTTTCAGATTCACATCTTGAATGACTGAAGATGACTGAATGAGAAACCAAAAAGACCTTAGTTTTCAAACACAGTTACATCTGTTCACACACAGAAGGTTTTACATTCGGTAATTTCAGAATCGGCATGTTCTTTCTAAAAACCACCAAACTTCTTTTAACTTGCTGCTTATATTCACTTAAAAAAAATCACTGCATTTTTTAATCAGAGACCTCTATTTTCAAAGCAGTAGCATCTTTAGTTAAAACATTTCAACAAAGCATGATCCTAGTCCCAGACTAGGATCATGCTTTAACAGCTTTAAAGCTGTCATGCAAGCTTTAACAGCTACTTCCTCATTATACTAGTATACATCAGATCAGAATACATTTGCAGGCACTTCAGTGAATATAGGCTAACAAACCAATATGAAAAGCAACCTCAAAGAGATCACAAACAGAAATTTGGATTCTGATGGACACCAGCAGCAGAGGAAAACACTTATTAGGGCCACAGTTGTGCTAGATATCTCTAGACAGCTGTAACGCTGTTGTTCTTCATATTAATAAAATGAATCAATGTTTTAATAAATACAGTTATTATGTAGTGATTATTGATAGCGTGCAGTAAAACGTACTCTGCTATTGACTCCAGCTCATCTTGAGGAAGGGGGAGAAAGGACTGGAAATAAGAAAAATGCACTTAATAGCTTTAAGAACAAAAAAAAGGGCCATTCTGAGCATAGCTCTTATTACTTACAGGCATTACAAAGTCTTAACAAAAGATCTTGCTTATGAAGACTATCTCCTGCAATTCTGTAGCCTTAGCTCAATGTTACAGGGATATAATATGCATACACAGAACTTAATATTAATTAAATCTGAATTTGCCCTTTAGCTGTGGAGGTAAAGGATGATCTTTCCGCAGAGCTGCCAGAAAGTATTTATTCAAAAATAATTTCCTAATGAAGGAAACATCGATAACTGACAGTACTCTCTGCAATAAACTACTTAGCCAGTGTTGCCTAGTGACAAACCAGGAGCCACAAACTTTGCACGTGACCTCGCATTAAACACGAATGCCAAAATGCCACAGTTTTCAACCTGGTTAAGGATCACTTCCATTTTACAGGCAGCAAACGGGACAGAATGAAACTGCATCACTGATACTTTGGACGTTCTTGTTCAACACGTTATCTAAATTGCAAACGTAATCATTAATCTGAAACAGAATCACAGCATGATTTAGGCTGGAAGGGACCTCTGGTTCACACCACTTGGGGCAGGTCCCAGTAGATTAGGCTGCTCAGGGCCTTGCCCAGCTGAGCTCCAGATATCACCAAAGGTGCAGGTCCCACAGCCTTTCCAGGCCGTGGTCCAGTCTGACCACTCTTGGGGGGGAAAATTTGGTCCCAATATCTAGCTGGAATTTCCCTAGGTACAGCCTGAGTCTGCTGTCCCTTGTCCCCTGAGAAGAGTCAGGTTCCATCTTCTCCACACGCTCCCAATAGGTAGAGCATGCAGAGAAGATGGAGCAATAAAGACAGCACAAGTGAAGTCTCCTTCGGCCTCTTCTCCTCCCAGCCGAGCAAAGCCCGCTCCCTCAGCTGCTCTATGCACCACCACCTGGCCTCCAGCCCTATTGCTCCCGGGTGTGAGGATAGTTCTTATAACGGGGAGCTCAAAACTAGGCCCTCCCCCTTAGAGCCAGATGGAGGGGCACAGCAAGCCCCCAGATGTGCTGGCCACACTCGTGCAGGGCAGCTCGCCTGTCCTGTGGTCTGACGGCCCTTTTCCTTCCACCCCTTCCCCATGAGGCAGCCAGTTTTTGTGCTCTTCCTTTCCCACATTGCTTATGCCTTTCTTTCCCGTGGCTCTACGTGGGTAACAGGTCGCGGGAGTTGCACCAAAGCTGTTTACAAAGAGCAATGCCCTGCCCAGAGAAGAAAGTTTTCAGGCATGGATCCCGAAATTATAGTGGCTTTTTTATGGCCATAACACACGGAAAAAGAACATTTGATCTGCTTTCAGACATCTAATGACAGAATCTCTACTTCCAAGCTTTCTCCTCCCTCTTCAGTGTTACTTGTAGGAATCTTACTTGAGAAATAAGTTCATCTTTTTCTACAATTAATCAGTTTTTTACTACACATTCCACTCACTTTTCTAATGATCATTGATCCCTTTTAAATTTCTCTCTCTTCATTGGTGTTTGCAAAATCTTCCAATTTAGTATCTGCAAATTTCATTAGCGTCCTGCTCAGCACATCTTCCCAATCAACTATGAAGTTGAATGAAGTCCTACAATTGATTCTGGCAGCTCTCTATGAGAAAACTTCCCCAATTCAAAGTAATACCTTCCATTTAAAAATCTTTCAGCCAGCTGTCAATCCACGTGGCAGTGGTCCTATTCAAACCGACTGGGATTTTTCATTTTAATGTAAAACTGAATGAGAAAATATCATACACATTATTAAAATCCAAATATATCACATTAGTTGCATTCTTTTAATCCACTGAAACAATTATGGCAATAAGTAAACGAAAGTAAATTGGTCAAGATCATTTATAGACAAAACCTCAAAACAGGATACTAGGGAGCAGTTAAAGAAAGTATCTGAAGAGAGGAAATATTTTTAAAAGTGCAGTGGGATCCAACTAAACTACTGTAATGGCAATCACATCTCAGACATGCTAGACTAATTACAGCTTAGAAATACACATCCCTACAAGGAACAAATATCATTAGATTGCTACATAAACATCCAAGATGGATTTTGAGGTAGCATTCCTCTGGTTTCTGGTTGAAACTGTGCGCACGTCAACCGCATCTCGCCCTGCTGTGGCTCGAGTGCTCAGAAGAACAGGGATGAAGAGGGAGGTCCAGAAGAGCATCCATACAAATTGGCCACAGGAAGAATACAAGTGAATAAAAGATGAAACTAGGCAACTGAAAAGGTCTGAGAAGAAATTCCTTAGTGTCCCCCCTAAATCTGATTGGATAAAAATGACCCTGTGGAACTGCCTTAGCCCAAGGTGACAATCAAGAGCCAAACAGCTGCTGTAGTCACTATTCTGATCCTCCAATCCATCAAAAGGAACATCACTGGGAAAGAAGTATGAAGCAAAACCATATTTATGTCCCTGTTACTACTGGCTGCTTTAATAGCCTGTTGGTGATGCTTCCTCTATGTCAGGGGACCAACATGGTGGCTTCGGGACTTGGAGAGGACAAAGGTAGCCTCACGGTCCCTGCACTGCCTCACAGTTCAGAAGCTAACATCCAGGTTTGCAACTACAGAAAAGTCACCTAGAGGAAGAAACTTTCTAACTGTTTCCTTCCATTGTAGCTCAATAGATCCAGTTTGCAGGGAGGAGGAGATTGAGGGAGGATGGAGTAGGGGAACAGAGAGGCTCGCTGGCCAAGGAAAATAATAGCTAAATACTTCCTAGAAGGTAAAAGAAGCTGTGTGACTGGCTCTAATGGTAGAAATCCTAGGTAGAAAGATGAAGTCATCCTCCAGACTCATTATATGTAGGTTAAAAAAAAAACATTTGGGGCCGTTTGTCATTGTCTAGAAAATCGTTGTTTGACTCAGAACACTTAATTTAATTTCTTCAGGGCTTGTTTGTACCCCATCTGCTTAATGATATGTTACCAGTTGTGATACTTAATAATGCAGTTTACCTGTACAAGGTACCTAGGCTGTGAGCTAACCAGGCAGGTACGTGAGCATTGTGCAAAACCAACTTAAGAGCCTGGTGCGAATACACCAATCTGAAGTGGTCTGGAAACAGTTCAGCAGCGTTCACACAGCACCATTGCTCAAAAGCACTGTTTCTGCCAGGAACATTTGGAGGCAGTTCTGGTATCGGAGCTGCATTCCTGGAACCGGGAACCCGGAAAGAACACAGCACAGAGGCAATCAGAGGAGAAAGCACAGGTCTGGGAAGCCTCATTAGCTCCAACGCTCTAGTTACAGCTCGCTCTACACATTCACATAATGCTGCGATTGATTTCTGAGAAGTGCAATATGACGCCAAGTCTGAAGAGACTCATACTGACTTCTTATGATTGCTTATCCACGTTTCATAAACCCCTTGAAATATTTAACAGGACTTTTCCAGGATGTGGGAAATCCCAGAACACAAATTCAAAACAACAAACAGGCAGTTTTGCATGGCTCACCGCTAAACGACACGGCAAAGGAAAATCTACTTTTGCCCCATTCAGAGAGCCAACCTGAATTCCTTCAGGTTCCTCGTGGTCTCCATTCTGCAACAAGTTCTTAATAAACACTGTTATTTTACACCTCTGTGCGTATTCTTCAGCAGTGAAAAAATACATCTCACTCTAAGCTTGGGCTGCTTTCAGCCAGAGCCACCTCATTAAAGGCAACACTAGAAGCACTGAATACTAATTATCAAACAATACCTAAAGCTGGGGAGTACCCAGGCTGTTCTGACTGTCAAGAGATGCTAACAAATCCTGATTTTTGCATCAGCTCTCTCAGAAACCGGTGTTAAGTTTTGGAAATACATCACATCCTTCACTGGTATCAGCAAAAAGTCTTAAAACCGTCAGGCTTCAGAGAAGACTTACAGCCAGTGGCTTGTGTTAATCAGTTTAGGACCTGACTTGGGTGCAACCCAGGCCTCTATTATTTACTACTGACATATGCTTAGTTGAATTTTTCCTAGCATTTCTGCCTGATTCATAAGGACTCTAACAAGAATATTAAACATGAGCCATTAGATTTATTTTGACTTGACTAGGTTGTCTTAATAATTAAGAATTCTATTTAGATTAATACAAGGAAATCTTTTGACATATATTGCCTTGCAGCACTGAAAAGATTATGGGAAACGACCGTGCTTAAGACGGTTCCTCTTTGAAGTGCAGTACTCGGGTACAGACAGCTTGAGCAATGCCTGTTAGACAGGCTTCGTGTTCTCCTGCTCAGATGAGTATTAAAAATACAAGGCTAAAGCGTGTAACACGCTGTGTGTTCAAGTGCCAGTAAAATGACAGCACTGCTGTTGCGCTGCCAGGGTGGCAGTGCCTTTTTCTCCCGTGAACGCAGAGAACGCACGTTCGCGTGAACGCGCTGCGCAGCGCCAGCCGGGGAAGCAGGAATGGGTGGTTTCCCCCACGCGAGTGTTAGAATGATGCTCCCAGGAAGCGTTACTGCATTGCTGTTCATGTATGGCACGTGCCATGATGGACACCCTTCGCCTTTGCACTCATTGCTGCCATGGACCTACATGCGGAAAAGCATGTAGCTGCACAAAGGACTTGCTCTCCTCTTAACCCAAGAGCTACAAATGTATTTCAGCCCTTTGCAATTTGCCTTTCCCTACGAGTCTCACCCTGGAAGAACAAATGGGTTTTGATGGCTGCTCTGAAAGTAAGCAAGCCAAGACACTTTCACAGAAGCAGGTTTCAGCTGGGAAGTCCCTCAGTAAGAAGCTCGTGGTCTCTGGGGAGTAGCTCAGAGACCTGCATTAGACTCATAACTGCCCACAAAGAAGCTCAGAGACCGTTTCTATAGAGACACAAAAGTAAAGTGGGGATAACTAATGCCCCAGGAGAGTCATTTCAAATCCGTGATGAAAATTTTAAGGCGTTTCAAATCAAGAATGAAAAACGCCCTCTGGGCCAACTGCCATTTTCCCTGAATTCTAGGTAGGCGCAATCCACTCCTCATGCAGAGAGGCTGCACGGGCTTCTCACGGCTTGCACTGGATGCAGAACGCAAATGGTTCACGGGTCTTTCTGTGAGCCTGCTTCAGCGTGACAAATGTCACCCAATAAGATGCATTAAGATTTATTACTGTACAGCGAGCATCAACTCCCGTGTCAAGGCTCTAGACATCTCATATCTATTCCCTGCCCAAGTCACACAGGATCTTTTAGCCAGAGTTACCGGAGGTGTGTTACACTGCACTAACTTTTCTACAAAGCAGTCCCTGCTGCTGGTGTCACTGTACCACTCCATATGGGTCTGGAGTAGGCAGACTGGTATATCAGGAGCACAAAGAACCAGTATGATACCCCTTCCTCTTTATCCTGCCTTTCTCTCCATCCCAAAGCAGACTCTCAGATTCACCTCATTCAGAATTGCTTTTCCTAATTGCAAAAATCAAACATGGTGCTTTTAGACACACACTCACTGTTTGGCACCCACCGCCTTGCAAAATGACTTGCAGGATCTCACCACAGCACATTTGCTCTATTTTCATACTTGTTTTTTCCACCTCCTAGTCCTTCCTACAGTCTTTTTGAATTTTTGTTTCACTTTCAGTTAACTTTCTTTCTTAACTTCCCCATCTAAATCTCTTTCCCCTAGACCTCACCTACTGCGAACTTCCTCTCTCTTACTGTTGCCTTCACTTCCTCTCCTGCTGACACCTCATATGGACTTGTTCCCTATTTATAGTTGTATCCTGTTTTTCTGAATTTAGAGTCTTCCTTGTTCTCTGTCTTCCTCTTCTGAGTACTGGAATCACAGTCAGCTATGATAGCTAAACAGTTAACCTTGCAGGAGTCTCTGGCTGGACTAAATTGGGTAACGGAAGCCAGTAATAACATTACCCTTTCCAACACTCGCATTACATTCTATAAAATTTAAAATATACATTCTATATAAATTTACCATCAAATTAAAGGCATCAATTAAAGATTTTAAGAAAGTATCCAAATAACTCAGATTGTACCCTAGCTTGAAAAAAAAGCCCAGCACTAATAAGCAAGCTGACAGGAATATAGGTGCTGACATTGGTGTAGGTAGTAAACTAATAAAGCCAAGGTACAGTACATCTACTGTTCACTCCTTAATCATACAGCTAGTCTTTCATCATAGGAAGCTGTATGCCACAGTTGGTCTGGGCTGACTGTTCCTGACTATCTTCTTGTCCTTCAAACGTTTGGGAACAGATTGCTAGTGGACACACTCCACGATCCTTCTGGGGACTGAGGTGGGGCTTCTTGGCCTATCGGTCCCCACAACCTCCTCTTGCCTTTCTGAAAGATCAATGTGATGTCAGCCTTTCCTCAGTCATCCACAACCATCCCTAGTTGCCAAGCTGAGTTTTTGTTTTTTGGGTTTTTTTTTAATAGATGAGAGACAGCAGCCTCGCAATCACTTTGACCAACTTTTTCAGCACCCAGCAAATCCCACTGGACCTGAATACATCCAGCTTTACCTACACAGTCCCCGCCAGCTCCTGCTCCTTCTGCCACCTTTCTCCTTCCCAAACAGCAGTGGTACACCCAGAGGCCTGGGAGAAGCCTTTGCCTGTGAAGCCTGAGGCAAAAAAGGCACTGGGAACTTCAGCCTTTCCAATATCATTTGTTCCTGGGAGTCTCCTCCAGCTGTCAGCAGACCTATTTTTGTCCTGAACTTCCTTTTGAAGCTGCCTCTATAATCCTTCCTTGTTACCTTTACGGTCTCTCACTGGATTTAACTGCAGGTGGAATTTGGCTTGCCTGAATTTGGCCCTAAGTACCTGATCCTGTGTCTTCCTTTGCTGCCTGTCCTTGTTTCCACTTCTTGTATGCTCCTTTTTTTTTTTTTTTAATGTTTTAGATCATTAAGAAGCTCTCTGATTAGTCAAATGAATCTTCTGCTGAGATCACCTGTTTTCCTGCACACCAGGATGGTTCATTTTTCTGACTCCCAATAAGTTTTATTTAAAAGCCACCCAGCTCCCCAGGCATCCTATCCTTTCATCACCGCTTCTCACACGGTTCCGCCATAATTCTCCGAAGAAGTCAAAACCCGCTCCCTTAAGTCCAATGTCCTAATTCTGCTGTTTATTTTCCCAGCCTTCCTCTGCATCCTAAACTCAGTTGTCTCATGGTCGTTGAAGACCAAGTTGTCATCTACAGCCATTTGCCACCACTTCTGCCCTGTTTGTGAGCAGCAGGTGGAGGAGAGCCCTTCCCTTGGTTGGCCCCTCTGGCATTCACATCAGGAAGTTGTTGTCAACACAGTAATGGAGCTGCTGGGACTGCTGGCGCAGCGCCAAGCTGCCCTCCTCACAGATGTCTGGATGGTTGAAATCTGCTCACGGATGAGGGCCTGCGAGCAGGAGATTTCTGAACACAGTTTGCAGAAAGCCCCCAGGGCATTCCTAGGCCGCTCTTCCTTCTCAGAGCTTGACTCAGGGAGCCTCAGTGGGCACATCACCGGCTTCATACAGGAGCTCTGTGCAGCACAGCAGCTCTTTAACACAGAGCATAGCTCATCTGCCTCTTGATTATAACCTCTTTCTCTTTGCAGCACAACTCTTACAGCCTCTTAACGGAACTAATCAATATTAAACCCAATTCACTTCATCTCTAACTCAGCCTCACACCATCTATTAACCTAACCATGGACTGCATATAGTAACAATATGAAAGGTTACATGGCATTTAACCTGTTCATATTTTTAAGCGTGCCTCAGTCCTAACATTAGGCATGTGCCATGCCCACTTTAGGTGAGATGACTTCTAAACTGTGCTTCTCATGGCCCTAGCGTCATCCTAAACCAAGGGCATACAGTTGCCTCAAAGTACCAAGCCAGTTCCTGGCCACCAGCTATCCACTTCTAGAGCCATTCAGCACCCACCTCTCCCTGTCCTTCCCTGCTCTGCTATCCCAGTCAAGGGTTTCTTAAATGTTAATAAAAAAGGCTGAGATGGTACATCTTACATGTTGGTTTGTTCTAACTACTGCTAATCTAAAGCAGAAAGAGGCTGGTACTCTAAAGTTGTTCAGGTGACATCACTTTTTGCACTGCTCCAGGGATAAAGGCATTGAATGCAAAGCACATATAAAATCCAACGGTCATTTAAGAAGTGCACCACAAAAGCTTCAGAAAGTAGCAGGAAGCTGTAACACGCTGCACATGGATGCTTTTCAGATGTGCACACCTCAACACCATAACGATGTGTATAAGGCAGAGGTTTGGAAAATTATCAATATTTCTTCCCAAAAGCCACCACACATCTGAAAAATCAAAAAATTAACATGGGAAAATTCTTTTCCCTAAACCAAAATCTAGGCATGTGATTCAACTACAAAGAGTTGCTTCATTTTATAGGCAGGCAATGGAGGGCCAGCTGAACACGTACCGTTCTAGCTGGTTTTCCTTTTCTCTAATTAAACACTTCAGATCTGCACAGGAGATGTCACTTGGCTCCCACGCCAAAGCAGGCTCTGTGCAGCTCTAGGGTATTTATCTTATTATGCCAAAGCAGCATTCTTGAATCATAGTTTTCAGATGACTTCTTCCATTTCTTATAAAGACTTTCAGTCTCCCCAGAAATAAAAAATTTCCATGGAAACACATACCCATGAGATGCACGTTACTGAGCTTCTGAGTTGGCATATAATGCACTTGCCTAGTATATCCTTTCTCTGCAGGAGAGTCATTGGTTCAGGCATTTCTAGGTCTCATCTCCTTCCTATCAATTACTTATCTAAGAAATTTGGACTAATTATACAAATGGGCTGGCTTGTAGTCCATTTTTCTGCAGAAGTTATATTTGCAACAACAATGGCGGCTAAAAAAATAAAAACAAAAAGCTAAGACTTTTTTCTCACAAGCATTTTCTCTAGTTTGTTAAGATCTGTATATAATTTTTTTCTGTTCTTACTTCAAAGAGCAGACTCGCTCCTCTCACTTTGCTTTAAAGCGGGGAGATTACAGGATCGGTGGTTTGACGACACAACTCCTCCTCTGCCTCCTGCTCGGCTCAGGCTTGCTGCAGCCCGCTACAGGATGGACAAGCCCCCGCAGCCGTCGTGTAACCTTCGCGCTTGTCGATATTATTCGGATCCAGTAAGTATTGAAAAGGGCAAGGAAAGGCAAGCGAGAGGAGAGATAGGAATTATGAGAAAACGGTAGGAAGAGAGAAACAAGGAATAGCTTCAAGTTAAAAGACTCTGGTTTGGAAGAACGCGCAACGGCTCCCATGGGCCTGACCTCACACCCTGTTTCTGTGAGCAAGACACCAGATGGCAGGACAGACTTAAAACTTAGCGCAGTTAAACTGCTCCTCTGTCTGTATTTTCAGATTTTGTTTCTAATATGAACACATTTATTTAGGAAGTGGGGGGGGGGGGGGGGGGGGGGGAATCCCAAAGACCTTCCACCACCTTCCTCCAACGCTGGCTGGCTGTCCTGATCTCGTGACCGCCTCGCCCCACACCGGCACCCAGGAGCAGCCCGCTGCAGCCTCTCTCCGGAGCAACCGTGAAAAACCAAAACTGATTCTTCTCAATTTGGGATGTGCTTACAATCCCAGGGGCGCTCAGAAACAATGTCATCACATCCCCTGCAAAAAGGGGTACGCAAAACATAAGGAACAGCTCTGAAAAATACTTAGCCAGTTAAGGGTCTAAAAATAGCAGTTTGGTGCAACAAAATCAAAACTTCTAGGTTTCTGGTGTACTTTTTGTCAACAATGGATAGACTTCACCCTTTGAAGTCATATTTAGACTCTTTCCAACTACATCAGAGTAACATGATTTTCTCTTATGTATTATTTTATATAGGACAGCAAAAAAGTACCACTAGCCAAACAAGCATTTCCTAATTCAGATTAACACCACATCACACAGAGGTTAAGTATCTGGACACGTAAGTAAAAATTCTACTAGACTGAATGTTTAGAGAAGGACAACACCAATTTACACTTCTCGAGTTAGAAAACACAGTCAACCATGGCACCGAAGCAACATCCCTCTCAGAAGGGAAAAAAAAAAATCAAATCACTGTTTATGGAAACTAAGTCCCTTTTCATGTGGATATGTATTTTCTTTACCTAATTTATGGGGGCAGTGGGGGACCGAAAGCATATATTTAGGTACACATATGCACACACGTGTATAAAAGAAAGAGGAGGGAACAACACAAGGGGCTTTGATTTTAATCCTCCGCTAAACACTGTAGGATCAATTAGAAATTGCAGTCTCAGTAGGTACGTTAAACTGAGTTTCTCAAGAATTTACCGTTGGCTTTTGCCTCTTTTCTTGCCACTCTGCTGCCTTGCTCATTGTAACCATCTCAGCACGCAATCCTTGTCTCTGAACTATTTCTCTGTTTGGTCCCAACCTAGAAATGCTTTGCTTCTGCAGGCAGAATAAATCTTCTAGCCAATAACCCTGTCCAGTGCAAACGTCTTTCCTTTTCTCCAACCTGCGCTCGCTCTATTAAAAACCCAGAGAAACACAGGGATTGCTTGTGAGCACATAACTCACACCATGGACATGCAACAGCTGCCAGTGACCAAGTTGGCCCAAAAGGGACACGAATGCTAACCTGACTGCCATGCAGCGCATGGAGTGCTCGCTGCGGGCGCTGCCTTTCCTTTCCATGATTTTTGGTGCTGTGATGGAGTGAGATAAATGGGGACAGGCCTCAGAGAAGCTTCTGATCTTCCCACCCAGGGTGAGGAGACTCCAAGATGGTGCGAGGGAAGCTACCAGAGATGCACAAAAGTGAGTCCTGCTCCTGCTGGTTAGAGGCTGCTGAGCCCTGCCTAGAGCGCTCATCCTGCAGCAGTGCTACTAGGCAGTAGCTTGTTGGGTTGCTGGGAGTCACAAGACTGAATAGAGGAAGAACAACCCTGATGGAAGTGTGACATTCCCCAAGGGCTTCTGAGCACAGGACGGCTTGAGAACGCCGCCCTCAAGCCTTTACACTATTGCAGAATCCAGGTGATGTGACTGTGTAAGATTAAATTCCATACTACGTTTTTTGTGAAGGTTAGGCATGAAAGTGTGTTTCTTGGTTTAATCATGCTACACTGTATAGATGACCCTAAATTATTACTATTCATTTTAAAACAAACAGAAGATTTAATATCTAAACAAAAAAAAAAAAGATACGTTTTACTGGATACTAACAGTTTCCCATCTGTTTAAATTCTCTTAAAGATGTTGATGGTTTTTCATTGAGTGGAGCAATGAGAGGTTACAGCCTTTACTAATGTTAAGGGAGAAAACTCAGATTGACCTACTTTTTTTTTTCCTATTTTTTGTAAGTGAAATTCATACTGTTTGGGTGAAATGTTATGATCACAAAAACCTCAATATACTTAATGGGTACTTAAACTAAAAAAGAAAGTAGTAGTTTCTGCGGTTATAGAATACAAATGCCTCACTAACAAGGGAACCGCTCAAGGAAGGACCAGTCTTGTGCGGTGCCTTAGGAGAAGGGAGGCAAGTCGCCTGCAGCACCTTCTGAGGGTTTCTTCCCTTCGCCTTCCCATCCTTCCCGCCCAAGCACAGCCAGGCAGCGCTGCTTGCCTCTGGGTAGGAAAGATGAGCCGAGCATTGCATACTTCTTCCACAGCTCCTGCCAAGGGCAGCATTTTTCCTCCTTCATATGTCCCAGTTTGCATCCTGCATCTGTCCTGGAGGAGAGATTATTCTGCTCCCAGGTTCACCACCACAGGCAACAGTACAGTGTCTAAGGGAGAGGTCTCTCTCTTCCTTGCTGCCACTACTGACAACCTCAAAACCATCAGTCAAGCTACCACTCAGACCCAGCAAGCCTCCAAGTCTCCATGAGCTCTCTATGCATGCAAAGCCACCCAGACCCACTTAGTGCATCCCACTGCCACCTTGCAACATTTGATGTCCTGAAAAGGACCAAAGGTCCAAGAGATACCAACTTCTGCTTACAAGAAAGCATAGTTCCTCCGACTGCGTCTCCAGCGGCGCCCAACGTCAGCGGGCTCTGAGCCTGCTTCTATCAGATACAATATCCACAGCAGCTAGGGTAGCCACAAGTATGTATCCCACAGGTTTAGGGCACCCAGAGCGAGACACTTGGGTCCATACCAAACAGAGAGGCAATACGATTCATTGTAGACCCCCCTCCCACGCACTAATGTTATTTTCTAGGTTCTGTATTTCTTTCTGTTTTGTAGGATGGGAAAACTTAGAGGGCTTGACTTGAGGCCTTCCTCCAAGAGAGCAATTCTCAGCTTCGCCCTCTGAAGCCATCTGCCTACTCTCCATCTCTCCCCCCAGGGTTTCGTCCCTAGCTAGCCAAGCGATTCCTGCTGAAGGAGTTACTACTGAAGATTCCTCTTACTCATCCCCCTCTGCGTATCATATGGGAAGCCTGCTAGTCCTCCTGAGCGCTGGGGAGCCCACTTGCTGTCAAAAAATATAGAGGATGAATGTCTACATTACTATGCAGGATGGAAGACACTGAGCGCTGAGATTGCTCTGCCTTCTCTACCCTAGAAATACTCCCCAGGGCAGAGACTACGGCATCAGAATTCTCAATTCCACAAATCACTATGCAGTTGCCCATTGAGTTTTCTCCTTGCGATACAAATTGGAAAATAACATGAGAGAAAAATAAGAGGTACCAAAATTCTATCGGTGTTTGCACTGTTATTCTTTACCCTTGCAGGAGACACCCTGTTGAAATTATCCTGATATTCGATGAAGGCAGAGTCAGAAAGCAGAGCACGCTGAGCCAAGAGCTGCTGATTTTTGCAGCGGCACATCCTCATGGAGCTGCTTCCAGTGCGCCACTTCTCCCAATTAGCCTGCCAAATCCAGACTGTACAAACGAGATTAGGGGTCCCCCCTCTCCGTCTGAAAAATTACTTGCCAATATATTCAATTAACTCTTTTCCATAAGTAAACAGGAACTACTGCTTTACTGATAAGTAAAATGTGGCATTGCAGGTTTGTTAGCAATTAGAAACAAAGGCGGGCAACCCGAGTAATCAGGGTTAGCAACGACACTGACACCAAGGGCAGTGGCCAGAACAAGCCAAGTAGGCGCCTGCCTGCCAACGGTCCAGCTACGCTCTGTAGGTGGACAGCACATACAAACACATGCAGCGACTGCAACCCAGCAAAACAGAGTACGTTCTCCGTGCAGTCTATGTTCAAGTTGTTAGGCAATATGCCAAATTCTTCCCCATTCTGGAGAATAAGAGGTAGAGCTCATAGGACATATATGGAAACCTAGAGGAAGAGATTTTTTAACAACTCCAGGGAAGACGGGAGGAACTTGAATTCAGAGTAGCAGTTTGGATAAGCAGAAGCAAAGGGCATCGTATACAGGGGTAGCAAGTGATGGGCCTGCAAAATTCCTCTTTTTTGGCTATCAGGTTTGGTGAAGGCAGTAGAAGTAAGGACAGTAAAAAATACACTCACTTTGGTATACAAAAAAGATCATACCTTCAGGCTGTCAAATCCATTCAAGCTTCTAATCCTGCCTTTGACTTCAGAATCAGCCAAGCTGAATTCTTGGCTGGGACTTTGAGACTCAAAATAGCTCAGATGTCAGATTTTCCTGACATTACAACTGGAAGGGAGAGGAAGCAGCAATCAGCAGCTCCGGCTGCTGCATGGGCCTCGCGTTCGCTAGGAGCCGGAGCAAGGGGAGGTGGCTCAGCCAGCCCGAGGCAGGGGCAAGCGGCGAGGAGGCAAGCGTTGACTTTGCACAGGACCAAGGGCATTTTGTATTTCACATGGCAGAACGTTAAAAGGCCCAGAGTTGTCTAAACAAGTTAACTGTACCTGAAATTCAATGACATCCTCAATACTAGACTAAGTACCATTTTCAATTAACATCTAAATGTACAATGAATTTTACAGTGAAAATAAGCTACTGCAGAAGCACATCACTGTTGGCAGAGTTCCTTTTCTGCTCCCAAAGATGCATCCAGCTTTTATCGATTACATAACACAAGTTCACCAATTTATGACATCGTCCACTATTTTTCTGACTTCTGACTACCTTACAGGCAGAGCCTGAGCGTGTGCTGCACTTCTCAGAGCCTGGCACACGCAGCAAGGCCTCTCAGGAGGTTAATAACTGCATGCAGCATACAGAGCAGGTATGTGCAGACACCAGGTGGGGGGCACACGCATTAAGAGATAAGCACAAAAAGAAATATCGAACAAGCTCAAGCTGCTATTCACTCAAAGGCACCCCGCAGAAAAAAAATAGTATGTAATCATGTAACTGAAGGCTGTGTCCTAATGCAAACTCACAAGGGAGTGAAATAAAATTGCACAAAAAACATTAACTCTGTCCTTCACTTCAGTGCTTGACACAGTTAAAAGAACGCGAGCGGTTAAAAAAATGTGACCAATCACAAGGTATTGCATAAAATTTCCTCCTCTTAAAAAAAAAAAAAAAAAAAAAAAAAAGGAAAAGGAGGAATGTTAAAAGAAAACGCGCTCTGCCTAACCCGAGGAGGATTTGAACGCTTGGTCTTCAGCACCGCAGCACAAAACTCTGCCACTTCGGCGGCAGGTCAAACTGCAGAAGCCGACATGAAAGGCAGGTAGTTCTCCTCTGTGGACCGGCTGCTATGAAGATAATATAATAGCAGGCTGAATGTGTTTGAATAGCTCCATTTTACACAGGGTAGAGACGAGTATCCAGGCACAGTGGATTTATTCCTGTGAGGCAGAAGGCTATTCTCGCAGGTTATCTTTAGCCTAACAAGGAAACTCTCTGCAGACTCCCCTCTGCAGTCGCGGGTGATGCAGAGCAGCTAAATTCGGCTCCCGTTCTCAATCCCTCTCCAGCGGCCGCTCTGCCCCCGCTCTCTTTACACAAAGCCCCCCGAGAGATTAGCCTCACCAGGCTGAAATTAGCCTTTGCGAATGCCTTCCTGTATCTAAGCGGCACAGCCTCAGGCCCATCACCACGTTTGCTGCCAGCAGGGAGTTTTTGCATTGTATCATGTTGGCAGGGAACATGGGTTTACTCATCTCCTCAGCCAGGAGAGTCACTCGGTCGTAGCTCATCTCAGCGGTTCCTTGCTACGGCAGCACCCTCGGATACAGGCAGCACCTCAGTCTCATCTGTTCTCAGCGCGCAGCACATCGGTTAGTCTCTTCTTGACGAAAATACTTCTGGTCTCCGCTACAAAGGTTTTTGACAAGGAAAACTGTTGTCTTAAACACAACGCTGCTTGCATCGCTTTCCAAGTCGGAGCTTGCCTACTTGCAAATTGCATGAAAACACGAAAGGGTCGTGTTCTTACCATGAAGGCCTCCAGAGATCAGAAACAGAGATTTTAATTATTTCTCTCTCAAAGAAAATCTAAGGCCACAGAAACTGCCTTCTTGTTCAGCACACTGTAGTGACTAATGAAAAAGCAACGGGAACAGCTGTGCGCAGAGAGCGTTTGTGCTAGGTTAGCTCTGTTCAGCAAATTAAAAGTTTGACTGCCTGGTTTCTCCTCCAATTAATGCACTTTGCATTCACATGTTTGTTATAATCTTTACTTAAGTGTGACTGGCAGTCTAATTTTCTCCTCTTTGCTGCCCCCCTCCCCTCCCAGTTAGCCATGCAGTACCGAAAAGCTTAGCATTAAACCTGGGTTTACAAGAGGACAACAGGAACTTCAGCCTTTTGCAAGAGAGACCCAGTGGTTTAAGCTGTTCCTTTCAGGCAAGCTGAAGACTTTCTTCTGGAAGTGAAAGCTACAAAATGCAATCCTCACCCTTAGGAAAGTCAGTAAAAGTTGACTCATTTGTACGGCCCCAAACAAGTCACAGAGATCAAAATGCCTTTCTCTGTACAGCACGAGCTGTTAAGTATCCTCTGGGCTTGCCACACCACAAGCTGCCAAAAATTCAAAGAGGTATCACTACAGAGAGCAGAATCTCTATCTGAAACACAAGTACTCTAGGACTATATTACACGTCAAAAAAAGTATGGTTCGTTATGTGGCACATCCAGTATGCAACAGGGCTCCAATGACAAAAAAAAAAAAAAAAAGTCACTTCCTTACCGCTCAGCAGCCACCCCAAAGACAAATGTTTAAACACGGTGAGAGGTTCCACTTACTATCTTTTAGAAGTGGGTAGGTTTCTGCGGTTTGGGGCTTGCCATGTTTATCATCATCCTCTCTCCTTGCAGATCCCACTGGAAACACTAAAATTACCACCACCAGATGACCATTTGGTGGTATTTCTGAAGAGAACGGGCGTGAGAATTTCCAGTGGGTGATGCTTTATCACTGGTCTGAGGTTTTCCACACAGGCTTAAGTATTTTAACTGCCTAAAGGACACTGACGGAACAATCCAAACATACCTTGCATTTTTCAATGAAAGAAAAAGCATTACTTAAATCAAAAAAATGAAATGACTATGAAGTAGCACCATGCCTATGTAAATCGAGTGAGTCATGAATATCTAACAAACAGCTAAAAGGCTGTTTAACTTAGCTTCGGTAGGAAATAATCCAATACATAACCTTTACCCAAATGCTTTCCGCAGGGTTCTAGCTTCTAGCAGTTTTGGACAAGTGAAGCTGAGAGGAAGTGCTACACGAGACTCTGGGTCTGCAGCTTTGCAAAGCCCAAGTAACTCCCTTCCTCGTCGCCTTGCTGCATAGCACCCTCGAGTCTATACGATGATCTGCTCCCCGGCAGGTATGATTCTTTGAGTTTTTCTGTTACTTTGAGATATAAACAGCCACTGCGACCAACACAAATTATGACAACATTAAATCTCCCTCACTTAGGCCTGGCTTGCCTCAGAAAAGAAAGGGCAAAGAGAACACCACACGATAGCCGAGCTGGTTATTCCGAGCCCCCCTCAAAGCATTAGTTACCAGAGCTAGAAGACTGACAAGCATAAGGAAAGATAGACTGGGTGAGAAAACAGGAAAGGAATTTGCTCTTGCTGCTTTAAATTCATTTGTGATGGTTATCATATGAGTAAACAACGGATGTAAAAATTACCTTTTGGGATTTTCTAGCACAATTCAATCTGTCACTGCAAGAAACTGCTCAGATCTATCCTGAATCTCACTGCATTTACTCATATTATTATCGTAACTACTACGATTAGGGAGAGGGATTATTCCTTGACATACCATCGCAAGGCATAACTCACCTCAGTTATGACTGCGTACACCTAACTGGTTTGTTTCTGTCCTGAACTTCACGTCAGCAGTTGCCCAGCTCTTTCATTCAGGAGGGTTTTTTCTGAGACCCTAATCTTCCGAGATCAAGGCTTTCTCACAGGTAAAACGGACACATTTCCTGTTTACCAAATACAAAGCACAGCAAAAATTAATGCTAGCACATGAAGCCCCCTAAGCAATTTGAAAACTCAGCATCTTACTACCGAGAAAATTAAGGAGAGTCAAGACTGAGAAGAGAACAAGCAGCTAACAGATAAAGAAAACACCAAGGTAACAGGACACAAACTATGCTTGCGCACAAAAAGGTACAATATGCAACTATACATGTTTTATCAGACTAGGTAGGAACACTTCCAAGTCTACTCACAGATGAAAGATTTCTAACATTGCCATCTCATGCATACAACATATTTTCTCCTGGTTTCTTCTCTTGCAATTCCCACAACAACAAAGTAGCAAAGTCTTCTAAATTTTTCTGTCTCTGCATGCATGCACACACACACACAAATGGAAAAAATACACTTCTGCAGGAGCACAAAGACTTCTCACGGGATGTGCTGCGGAACACACGTACACGTGACAGGTCGCCCCAAGACACAGGCAAACAGGCGTCGTCTTGTGCCCCCCAGCACGGTCCGACTGCAGTCAAAGAACAAACGGGTCTTGCCTTACCTACTAACCACAAACCTGTTTCTCTCAGAGAAGAATATGATGAAAAATCAGGTAGCTTATCCTCTCTGTCAGCTGCCCCAGTTGGTTTATCAGAGGCACTGGCTCTCAGGAAGCCAACACTCTTTCTGCAACGTGCACTCACCGAGGTTTTATCAAAACACGTCCCTTCCCCCAAGCTAGCTTGCTGCCAAAAAGGGGGGGGGGGGAAGTCTTCACGAAACATAAAAGCAGCTCATCACAATCTTTATTTTAGAGGGAAAAATTGCTTAAGTCTATTGAGAAGGCAGGAGACACTACCCTGAAATAATGACCAAAGGCAATTGCATAGCTAAGTACTCAGCAACAAAGGCTCAAGATAAAAACATCCTAAAAACTCATCTCCAGATGGATGTTGACCACTTAACGGCATACTATTCATCACATGTAAGCTCCATCTGACCTCAATTACTACGTCCTTCTCACGAGTCACTTTTGAAAAAGACTATTCCAAAGTTTTGCCGGCGCTATGAACAAAGGATTGTAATAATAAGAGTTCAGATTTATATAATCCACTGAGTAACCAAAGTGACTTTACAAAGTAAGAAAAAACACTTCAGAACATCCCATGCCCCAGTGTTCATGTAAAAGTTCAAGCATCTCTGAAACTAATGCTTCAGCCCAAGCACTAACTTAGCTGGCTATTTATTCATTTTGCACGTGCAAATAGTTGCAATGAAATATTTTATATAACTTCATGTGCAAAATAAACATGTTAGCATGCACACAGTCCTCAAAAATCCGAACTACTATGCCCATATATATCTGTGGTCTTAATGACAATGTTTCTAATAGGTGAATGCTAGAATACATAAAAAGTCTGTTGCTGAAATGCAGCCATCTCTTAAAGGAGGTGTGTTTTTTCTCTCCTTTATTTACAAAACAAGAAGGAAGAAAGCTCTATAAATATTTGTAACTGGGTGTCCATACAAAGTCACAGATTACTTAATGGCACACACTTACAGTTTGATCACCTGGCGTAACATCTGTAATACCATCTCTCCCGGCAATTCAGTACCATTTTCCACCTGTCAGCTTGCATCATCCATTCGCACCATCCTAAGTACCCAAAAAGCACTCAAATAGGCAAAATGCAATATAAGAGTTTTGACCCTGGTACAGGAATAAGAGTCCTACTCTACCCTCTTCTAAGAAGCACTGAAATGATGCTGCCTGAAAGTCTCCCAAAAGTTTCACTTTTCCCCCAAAATAAGCAGCCATGGCCTGGACGTGTGCTCAGCGCTCTGGAGGCACGTGCAAAGGAGAGGCAAGGCGTTAACTCCCTCCCCGTCCGTGGGTCAGTATTCTCCTTGCCAGGCGGAAGAACTCCGTGGAAAGAAGCACCCACGTAAGGTCACGTCAGCTCGTGTTTTTGAGACGTCCCTCACTGCTGTCTGCTTGTAGAAAAAGCAATTTGCTCCTCCTTGCTCAGGAGTCTCTGATAGCTCTGCAGCTTTATCTCTGGACCTACACCAGCAGGTCCTGGGGCTTCCCACTTCGCCAATCACTTATTTGTGAATTAATGAAAAAGAATACCATACTGTTACTGCAAGAAGTGCGAGCAAGCGATGTGAGCCTAGATTCACTGAGCCAAGGCATCTTTCTAGGTCTATGACATAATAGAAATTATTTTTTGTGTTCCTCCTAGGGAAAAGATACTACAAGGACAAACGATGTTCCACTAAAAGCAAAAAAGACAGAGGGGGAAAAAAGTTAAGTGAAAGCCCAGCTCCAAAAAGCTCAGAGCAGAAATGCTGAAGTAACGTTGGAAAAGCTTTTGTCACAGTATTACCAGGATAAAGAAAACAAATACCCACCAGAACATTACATGTCAGGCGCTGCCAAGACACTGCTTCCCTGGGCAGAAGCCTGGGGCTATCCGCCCCGAGCATGCCTTCCACTTGTGAGCCCAGCGTGATCACTGCCGAGGCATTGCTAGCTCATGAGTTACTGCTGAACACGCTGGATGAAGCATATTTAGCAACATGCTGGAAAACGACAGATTTCTATTATTTATCAAATGTGGAGCATACTTAGTCATTTGACAAAGATAAAATGCTGGTGCTGCTTCTGTCTTGTCAAGAAACAAGCTACTAATGTATTTTCTGAACCTGCTCTCCATTGTCTAGATGAAACTGAAGATCTGTTAGCTTCTCTAACAGAAGCTTGCATTTACCAGCTTATCCAGCCAAGCTTCAGAGACGATTCCCCAGGTAAGCGAACTCCCAAGTTTCAACAATAGTGGGAGATCAGCACGTTTTTGAATCTAAACCACATTAAGTTTGCAATTTACACCGAACAGTTTCAATTCACCAGTTTCAGCTAAGCTTGCTTTGGAAATTCAGATTAATTCCCAAGTTAACACTTAGTGGCTTAAGAAGCCACAAGTATTCTGGGGGCAACAGGCCCCATTGCCACCAAGAACAGCCGGTTTTGCACTAGATCCAAGGTCTCACTGTACTTGCTAGAGGAAACTCTTCCTACACTGTAGCTTTTGGATATGTTCTGATACTCACCACTTCCGACACCTGTCCTCCTTGTCACGTGCCTAAGAGCATGTGCATGAGCTACTTCACCCGCTGCATTGCTGCAGGGCCTGACTGACGGGGCAGTGAGCAAGCTGAACACAGAAACTGGTCATCTTCTCAGATGTGTCCCTGCCAGACAATGCCCTGGTGGCCTGGGAATTGCTTCCTTGCTCAGCCATGGAACCAAGATGGGAGAAAGAGACAAGAGGCTACCAGAGAGATTAAAAAGCAAATGAGAAGGCAGGAATCAACAAACCAACGTGTGCTACAATGTGCTATACAAATCTAAAAAGTATATTTGAGAAATTGTATCTCAGTCTTTATATTAGGCTTGAAACAAGCTAGATGACCCTCTAAAAACAGCTTGCCATTATACTGATACCATTTTCCATCCCAAAGGACAGATTATTCAGGCTCTTTCTATGTTTAAAAAAAAAATCTGATCAAGATTATGCAAGAAACTCATCTTTTTCCTTTCTTTTTTTTTTTTAATGAAAACAGTTGCAACGAGAGTGCAACTACCCTAGCGTGAGATTTAGAACAGCTTATTTCAATCCCTTCTTGCATGGGAACAGACATACTTTACACAGAACGGCTAAACTGATACATTTGTACCCACAGGGAAGGTATTACGCTGTCTTAAATTATGCCAGAAGAACTGAAGTTCTGATGCACGGAAGAGGATGCACGGAAGATAACTGATATCTTCAGCAGTATCAGTAGCCTTTTAAACATCCACACAAACACTGGTCACTAGCTGGCAATCCCCAAAACACCTCCTTTGGTGGTAGGACTTCATCTGGCCCTGCCACCAACCACTTCTGAACTGAAAAAAATTTAACATGACGTAGATTTTCATTTTCTGCTATGAGGTGAAGGAAACAGATCCAAGAAGATTTATGGAAGCAAAGTTAATTGTCCAGGTGGAGCTACTGCCATCATGCATATTTACAGAGAAACGGTGGCAACCCTAAGCTGACATTTCCAGCCCCACAGCACAGAGCTAGGCACAGCAGTGACAGCAAAGCAAACCGTGTCGTTTGCTGGACTCGATCCAACAGGATGGCACGTTTTTCTGGGCCTCCTTGCTGCCCAGACTGACCAGAGCAGACGCTTGGACAAGAAGTCTTCAACCAGTTCTTACAGCACTATGGCCAGACAAGCAGGTTCTTAAACCTTAAAGGCAAACTGGAGAAATTTTTACCTACTCTGTAGACTCAGCAGCCCACTCACGAAGGTCCTCTTCTTGGGCCACCCTCTATTGCCTCTCACTACGCACCACCACGTACACCTATTAAGCTGTCTTTCTGATTCAGTAGCTTTTCGCATAGAGGTCTTGACCACTTAAAAACACACAACAACTCAAACTCTTTTTGGCAGTAGCTATAAGGCAATCCACATTTCTTTCAGGTATACCATGCCCTCGAGCTGCATTTTCCCACCACGTGCATGCAACAAAAAGTTAGCACCACCACCTTTCTCACACCTACCATCCCATGCACGCTCCTCTTTCGCCTACTTGCTCATGCCCAAGTAGAACGAGGGACAACGAAGAAATATTTCACTGTTACAGCCTTTTGCCTAACACTACACTCTACAAAACTGCAGAGAGATTGCTAAGGGCTTTCTCCAGCCAGTGGATGGGCAGCGTCGGCTTGGCTGGCCCTGCCAGCAGTAGCACAGTCTGACCCATGCCTGTTCTTGGGCTGCGCACGAGCACCGTGCTCAGGTGCCGTTCTTGACTTTTCTTCAGCCATAACCAGGCTACGCTAGCAGCCCTTGGCTATTTGCACATCACCATTCCTTTTGTTTTCTTTCTTTCCTTCTGAGGAATACGTAGTGGGGTAGATCTCTCCAAAAGGGCTCAGAAACAGAAGAAATTACAAGACGCAACATGCACAATTTGCCCAGTGATATCACTGATCTGAAACGGTGCAACTTTCCTCTAGGAAGTCTAACAATATACTAAAATAGAGGTGAAGCTCAGAAAATATCTCATCATAGCTGCACAAGAAACCAGCACGCAAGCCAGTTAATACCTGCTTTAACAAGAAAGGAGGCAGGAGAACATTAGCACTTAAATACATGCAATGAGTGATCAGTCTGCAGAGTCTGAAGGAGGCATGATACAACTGACAAAACACATTCAGGCGAAAAATGTAAATTCAGAAAAACTAAGACATTTTACAAATTCCTCCTAGTGTGACAAAATATTTTGCATGAAAAATATTTCTAAAATCTAAAGATTGATTCAATGTATTTTGGAGAAATATCCACACCTTTCCCCCGGCAAATGCTGTTTCATGTTTTCTTCCATTTTAATTAAAGCATGCATTTGATCAAAAGTAGTGGAAAAGGAAAAAAGAAAAAAAAGGAAAAAAGAAAAAAAAGGAAAAAAGAAAAAAAGGAAAAAAGAAAAAAAAGGAAAAAAGAAAAAAAGGAAAAAAGAAAAAAAAGGAAAAAAGAAAAAAAAGGAAAAAAGAAAAAAAGGAAAAAAGAAAAAAGGAAAAAAGGAAAAAGGAAAAAAGGAAAAAGGAAAAAAGGAAAAAAGAAAAAAAAGGAAAAAAGAAAAAAAAGGAAAAAAGAAAAAAGGAAAAAAGAAAAAAGGAAAAAAGAAAAAAAGGAAAAAAGAAAAAAGAAAAAAGGAAAAAAGAAAAAAAGGAAAAAAGAAAAAAGAGAAAAAAGAAAAAAAGGAAAAAAGAAAAAAAAGGGAAAAAAAGATTTTCCTTACTGTTTTCAACTTATTTCTCCCCTATCAAGAGGGCCAGTAAATCAGAAAATCAGTTATTCCCATAACCCTGATCCCGAGAAAGCTGTCTTGCACGAGGCACGCAGAGTTTATTCCTTGCATTTGTTTATCACAGGAGTCCTCGGAGAATCAAAGGAAGCGCAGTAAGAAGTCGTGCTTATAAGAACATGTTACATTTAGCTTGACTGAAAAAAGATAAACTGCCTACAAATGACCGCCTCAATGTTTTGTATTTTAGCTGTCATGCATATCATATCCAGCAAGTTGGAAAGCTGTGTCATCAGAGGTTATAGATTTAGCATAGGGAAATAAAAAAAATAAATTAAAAAAAAGGAAATAGTTTTCAGTGTGTGACTTTGTATTAGTCAGTTCTCCTGGCTGTTGTAAATTGGTATAACACCACCAATTTCAACGCTGGTCTCTTCTAGCTAAGAATATGACCGTATGATCTGAGAATTATGACTTTCAGCCATCTGCTTAATTTTTGCACTTCCACATGTAAATATACTCAAAATAGCAGTATTTTTCACTTGGTATAGTAGCATGAATGGGCTAGAGTACGCCAATATGCCGTAACGCGAATTCAGACACATCTCCCTCGATGCCCCTTGCCAGACAGGCAGGTTGCGTGCTAAGCCGGGTCTCCACCTTGGGTCGGCAACTGACCGGGAACAAGTCACAGCCACTGCTAATGGCGCCTTCTTCCCCTGGGCTTTCGGTGCTTTCAGACCTGATGGTTTCCCAAAGAGCCTGAGAATCTACTTCTCAACCAGATAAGGGGTCACAACTTCCAGTGCTTCCTAAATCCTACTTCAACCCTAAACCAGGGGACTTACTACTCGTACACCACCTCCATGGACCACTAACTCTGATACCCAGAGTGACACAGATGTTGTGGTTTGGGAGGTGATTTTAGTGAGGAGAACACGTGTCCGCTGGTACATGGAGTAAGGCCACTTAGGACATTTATTTGAGAAAAACAGAATTTGTATTTTATGCATGAATTTATGACTTTTTTATGCACCAGAAATTTTTTTGCCAGTGCTCACTGAAGCCTGCTTCTGCACAGTTAAGCGCAGTAAATCATTTACATTTTAATTTACACAGTTATCAAGTATTTCTAAAAAGTTTGCTTTGGATAATACAGCTGGATTATTGCCCTGAATACCTTGCCCCTTACACTTAGTTGATGATAAAATGAAAACTTTTCGACTTGTACGTGTTATCCCACCAAACTTGTTCCTTCATGAATCCATGACATTTTATTTTGTAACAGGGCACTGATTTTCACGGTATCTTTGTCTAAATCTATCTAGCGTGCTACCTGAGCTTTACCGCGTGCACAGGCGGGTGAAGGCTTTGCGTCTTGGGCAGCGGTGGGTGCTGCGGTCCGCAGCAGAGGAAGATCATCCAAACCAATTGAAAGGCATGGTAACGTTATTAATTAATAAACCACCTCAACCGTACCAAACAGGTTCTAGGACGCTGCGCAAGAAGGAACAACACTAATGCCGCACAGAATTACAGTGACTCAGGGTATAACACAAAATGAATGAAAAGCTTAACGAGTAAGAGTAACAGTTGAAACTATGATTCTACGTACAACTATTTACAATGTACGCAGGGAAACAAGTCAGCGAGGACAAGGTACACGAACCTGAGAGGAGGGGGGCGGCAGTGCCTCGGGGCGCACCTCCCTAGGGAGGGGGGCAGCGCCAGGGCACACCTTCCCGGGCAGTCTGAGGACCAGCGGATTTACGAGAGCTGGAGGGGGCGAACTGCCCACCAGCACCCTCGAAATGGCGCACCCACCCAACTCACACGTCCGGTGAGCTGGGATCACTCGCCGCTGTCGGGCGAGGTCAGGATCATACGAAGGCTCAAATCAGCATCCCGAGTCGAGGGGGAAGAGGCGGAGCGAGTCCCCCTTCGAAGGCAGCGGCCAGCTGCCCCAGACCGGGTTCCCTTCAGCCACAGACGGTTTCGGCAGTTCAGCGTGTTGAGCTGAAGCAATTGGCCTTGAAAAGGCCACCAAGCTTCTCCCAGCCTTGATAAAGGCCGCTCAGCTTCTCCTGCTCCAGCACAATCCCCCTTCCTTCTTCTCTCACCTCCAGGATCCCAAGTAGTGGGAGAAAACGTGGTCTCACATAGCCACAGTTGAATTGTGGGCAGGGTCAAAAGAGACCACGTAATGGTCAGCGATTGGTCAGCTTTCAATTCCCTCACGCAAATTAGCTTGCCTGACTGCACGAGGTGTTAGTGGCACATGGGGCAGACCTGGGTGAAGACTGCTTTACTTAGCCGGGGTCAGCTAGAGGTTGACCGTAAGGGGCAGGGTGCCGACCCTTACAGTGGGTTGTGTAGCTCCACCACAGCAACATCTCTATGAAAACACTGGGCCCGTCTTTATTTTCAGAGGATAAAAAAGCAAGTTACAGAATAATCTTATTGCTGTTAGAAAGTTAGAGTAAAAAGGACAGGACGGAGCCAGGAAATAAGCATCACTTAAAAGGGGAAAAAAAAGAAAAAGGAAAAAAGAAAAAAGGAAAAAAAAGAGAAATCAAGACAGCTGAGTGCTGCTTGGTTTCAGTCCTATGTCCTCATTAAGGTAATTTACTGAGTTATTTAGAATAGCTCACTACCAAATTCTGCATTAATCTCCTAACCTTGCCGTTCACTAAAGGATTATAAAAATCATTATAACGGCTATTGAAACAAATCCTGAAGAGACAGAGTTTCAGAAGGGTCAGATAATTGCCTAATTGCCAGCAGAACTAGTTCTGCAAGATGAAGTAACAGGGCCAACAAAGTATGGTGCTTCAAGGCACCCGTTAGCAGGGTCAGGAAGGAATTACACTCGCAGCGCACCGCTCTGCAGGGCTGGCTACGCTCTTTGCTCTTTCCGAGACAGAAGGCACAACAGCCTTCTGCAGGAGAAAAGAGGCGAGTTTGATGCTCCTATACATTACCCTTTTGATTCGACTAACCACGAAGTCCCATTAGGTCTCTGAGACAACACACAGAAAAGACAAGGGATGAGTGAGTCCCTTTGTTATGGAAAAACGGAGTTACAGAACCTATGTTCAACTCTTCAACTCATTTTTTTCCATCAGCTCCTTTCAGGATTGCTATGTATCACCCTAAGGCTTTCTCTAAACTTCCTTAATGGACACCCTTCGGGGCTTTCCTGCTCCTGACGATGCTGTGTTTGCAGCTGCGCTCACGCTGCAATCTTTTAATTATTATATTTTTTGTATAAAAGTATTCTCAGTACAACTGAGGCTTCAAATCTAGAAGATGCATTTTCAGTACACTCAGCTACTGTAAACCAGCGCAGCTCTACTCGCTTCGAGGTCTCATACGAGTTGTGGCCAGGCATTGATTTGACCAGCAGCGGTGGTGGTGGTTGAAGACGACACCACTCAAGCAGTTTATGAAAATGAGCACAGACAGGGGCTCTTCTTCCAGCAGCAACAGTCACCCCGACTTGGTGAATCTCTGGTGGTGATATCTGCAAAATAACGCTTTGAACCAGCTTCAGAAAAAACCCTCTGCTCACAGCCTCCGAGTCAACAGAGCTGTGTGCATTTACCCGCGGTGCGGTGCAGCCTGCGTACTCCTCAACTGGAGCGCCCACTCTGCGCAACGCGGCAGCACTGCGCACCGCGACTCCTGGAGCTTCCTCCTTAGGTCAAGACTGTATCTTTTAGGACCAAAAATACTAACCAGGTATTTCTGCCTCAGTTGTTTTGCTTAACAGAAGCATTAACTTCAAAATGCTTAATTCCTCAATGTAACTTATGGTAGAAATGGGTGGGTCTTACTAACTTTGTGTTTAAGCTACATTAAATGGAAGAGAAAGCGTGAAGTAAAGCTTCTGCTATATGATGAGCTCTGCCCTAACTCACTTTCCGGTAAACTTGCCTTTTTCTGCCAGAAGTAATTATGACCTTAGGCAATCCTCAGCTGAGAATGCTGTGGTCAGGACATTTATATTTTTGTGAATACTTTTAAGGCTTCTGGCAGACCCAATACCTTGTCAAAGATGCCTTGCAGCAAACGTTTACCTAAGAAACTATTTTAGCACAACGATGGCCATCTCAAGCAAAACAAGCACCTAACGCAAATATAGCAAAATGCAAAATTTTAACGGCACACCCATACCATTTTGGTAATAGAAAAATGAGTTTTTAACACTTCTTGGGAAACAGGAAAAGGAACATTTGGTTCCAGCACTGATGAACGGGCAAATCATGCCCACAAAGTGAGGCAACACATCGGCTGGCTTCACAGACGGGTCCAAATGCCTCCAGATCTTGGCAGTGCGTGAGGATCCCTCATACCTACTGCACAGCCCAACATTTTCTGATACATTTTCTGCAGCCTTTTACCAGCGCTGCCTTGGTTCGCCCACATGGAAAAACACTGCTTAGAAACATCTTCCACTAACTGTCCGTCACTGTTTGTCAGGTGATCTACACTAATTTAATCTAATTATCCATTCCGATTCAAACCTGATTACAAAATGCAACGCAATTATCATATTGAGGATATGATACGAGCATATCACTCATCATACTAAACAACAGTGACATTAAGGTAAATAAAGAGGTTTAAAGGTTTTAAATGCGTAGATGATATCTTCTTTGTTGTTGTTGGTCGTGGTTTTTTTAAAGAGATGCAATTTCAACAGTTTTACAGTTGGAAAGATCATTAAAGGGCAATTTCAGTTTTTTTTATTGCCAATCGGGAACTTCAAAGAGAATATAACAACAGCGAAACAAAGATTCTGATACCAGGAAGAGTTTTGTTTTCATGGGTGTATAATTTAAACTGCCAGAGTTCCGGATCATTTATGATACAAAACATAGTCAGTAATAATTGTGTCCCTCAAGACATCTACTAATTTGTTTTATTGCCTTTTTATTTTTGTCCGCTTTCATTTTTCTGAAATATAATCATAGTTCAGTGACTCCATCTGCAAGGAATCCAGCAACAGAGCGTCTGCTGTAATGATGTACAGCAAATGAATCCCAACTCCTTAATCACCCTGTTCCCTTTATTGTTGCCTCATTTCAATTCATGGGTTCCCAAAAAATTTCAATTATATTTGCAGTTTCTTCACAAAATTGCTCAGATAAACAACTGAATGCATAATGGTTCCTTTACTTTCTGAAAAATAAAAGTAAAAAAAAACAAACACAAGTTATTGCAAAAATATGGAGCGCATCTTCAGCTATCAAAGCTTTCTGCATCCACAGAGGAAGAAGCAACAGCAGCCACTGAAGTGCTACATGCTTTTTTCCGCTGTCTGATGACACCCATGCAACACAAGCAACCTTCCCAACTGGAGCAGGACCAAAGGCACCACTGCAAAAGGATCGTGAGGTGGGAATGACATTAAACAAGCATTTCAATTTCCAATTAAGACTTGGGAATGGCTACCAAAATACTACAGAGCAAGAGGAATAAACGCCATAGACTTGGAACGGCAACGTGCGTGCCAGGAGAGGTACAGCTTCGGGGCCTGACTATCCACCTGAAGGGTCACCTTGACAGCAACCTCTCTGTATTTGCATGGAAGGAAACATTTGCAATGGACTTTTTTTGGTTCTTTTTGCTGTATTTTCTTCTCGTGATGACAAGAACAATAGTGAAATTCCACTGTGCTGTAAGTCAGAAACTGCCTGTCCTGCTGAAGGACACGGTCGTGGCAGCTTTGATCTTGCTTGTAAGGCTTTTCAGTCTGGCTGTGTCCCACACCTCGTCTACTTCAGGACTCTCGTGGGATCCCAAGATAAAAGGCCAGCTTCTGCAGTACCCTCCAAAAGGCTTGCTGCAAGCCTCAACAGATGCTTTTTAAGCATTTCTAATGTATTTAGCATCCCAGGGCCTTTCATGAGTGGGCAGAGATCACACACCCTGTTCCCCCCGCCTCAAAGCAACTCCATCGAGAGAGGACCTGAACAGACTCGGTGTGACCCGCACAGCAAATCGAACATTTAAAGAGGGAAAGCCTCGTTCTAGAGCACGAGTAAATGCCACAGAGCACGCTATCAACTGAAAAAGGTAAAATGAGACAAACAGGTCAAGTACTTGTTATACCTCCGAGATAACGATCTCCTGTTTCAACCTGCTGATTTTAATTTTGGGGGTTTCTGGTCCATATCCCCCACAACTAATTTACACATAAAACTTGGGTAAATTGATGTCCTTCCTGTGGTCAGAACATAAAAATGCTATTTGTGCACATGAATTACATTTTCACATCCCCAGAACACCGGCACAATAGAAGGAAAGCGATTTCTCTCTAGCAAGTCAAGAGACATCAAAAATAAACATTTAATCATGCAACTGTAAAGGAACTTACCAAGTTAATAATTTTTTTTAAAAAATCCCTTCCTGCTTTAGGGCTTTTGTACTGAAATTGTATGCTAAAACGCAATTCGTAGATTGAGACCATTTTCAAAACTTGGCTACGGATAGAAAGCCAAACCCTGATCTTAATGATGTGCTTGCAAATATAAGCAAGTCCACTGGCATCAAACCACTTGGTCTAGATTTTCACCAGAGGAATGGTAAATTTAACAAATACTTGTGTCAGTTTTGTTGGAAGGTATGCCTCGGAGAGGTCAAATCTCTCTCATCTAATTATCCATTTCCTTGTGAGAGGAATAGTGTAAAATCCCACCAGTCCCAAACTTCAGGCTATTCTCTCCATGTCAGGAGTAGGAAGGACTTCACACACATGGACGCAATTATCTCCTATAAACTCAATGCAATCCAAAGCTTTCATTTCTGAAAAGGTGAGGAAGTGTCGCACTTCTAAGCAACCACCCTAGATTTAATTTCTCAGAAGCAATTAGTTTTAAACTCAAGAACAAGAGAGTTTAATTCTTCTCCTCGGAGATTAATGCTCTTTTAAATACATGCCTAGGCATCTAGATAATATACATGCACTAGAATAACAGTAACTAATGAATAATCATCTGCGATTTGCTCCAATTTTTCCACGGCTTCAGACACACAGGGTCAGACTGCATTCCAAAGACCAAAGGAAATTAGTCTAAACTGCATTGTGTTGAAACCACAAAAATCATCCAGTTTCTCACTCTTCAAAATAATGAACGCACCCACCTTCTAAGATTTTACATAGAGCCAAAATCGGAAGCTATATACAAAATCTTGGAAGACTTCTGCACAAATTCTAGAATTTAAAACCAAGCCTTTGTAATATCCAAATCCCTGGTAAGAAAAGGTATGGATGAACAGACAGCTAGTGATACACAAACTTTCAAATAACTCAAGTTGGCAGAGTTTAAAGAGGTGCAGCAAGAATTTGGAAGAGCCAGACCCACCACGTATATGAAGAGCTAGAACTCACAGCAAAAGTAGGTTAAAACTTACTGAGCAAATGCAGCCTAAGCCATTTTTGAACAATAATTAACCAACCCATTGGAGGCAGAGTGAAATGCTTTGCCATTGCATCTTTGGAGGAAACATCAGCTGTCTATTCAAACACATCTCAGCAACTTCGATCTTATTTTCAACTCCACAAACCAGTCTAGCTCTCAAAGGGTTGGAGCCTTGCGGTTCTCACCGGCAGCAGCAGCAGCAGCAGCTCTGACACCGTTCATCCTTGCGGTTCCGCTCATGGCTGCTGACCACCAGCTCCCACCCACAGCAAGCACGTGCATAGGGAAGGACAAGAAATAAGGAATTCAACCTCTATTCCACCAGCTTACTGCTGCGACAACTGGCTGGCAGCAGAGGGGATACCCCCAAACCAGCAGGAAACGGACGCATCCATGCGTCAGAGACGAACACCCTGAGGTCTGCTCCTGGATGGTGGAGTTGCCCACTGCTAGTGCCTTGCCCAAGATTAACTTGTATGATTAGAACCGAATTTCTCACCAATCCTTTCCTATCCCTCTCCTCTCTGGCCAGGCTGACCCAGATCCTGACACCCTATTGGCACTCAGTCCAACTTGATTGGAAGAAAAATCTTTTACCAAAAGGAGATAAAAACAGTACTCATGGGTACCAGATGGTAACTGTTCATGTTTTTCTTATTTCTCAGGGATCTTTTTCATTCTGCATTTTCATCACCTATGGCAGAAACAGAGCACCTTCATCTACAGGGTGTATTTAAATCCCAGGAGGTGGATAAGCGTTCCGAAAATCTCAGATGCCAGGGACAATTTAAATAACCAGCTCACTTGGCCTGCTAGCGGGCCTCCAGATATAAAAGGACACATTTTGAGAGACTAACTGTATTAAACTAGTTTCAAATGCAATACCAAATCTGACATCAAGATATCAAAACGAGGATCCAGTCAGAGAAGTAGCTCTTTTTATACACATGACTATCCAAGCCTGCCAGACAAGTTAAGTCTTCTGTATCCAACGACAAGATAAAAGCATACAAATACAACACATTGGTTGGTTTCTTGGTCTGAAATTTCAGTGAAAGTATTCAAAATGCACAGGGTAGTTTTCAAAACTGAATTGATTATAAGAGGACCCATAGAAGAAGGAACTATTCTTATTTGTAGGCTTATTTTCATGAAAATATTTTTGGTCCAGTCATATAAATTAAAGGTGTTTCACTGAAAGACTACGCATTCATATGAACAGCCTGAACCAACACTAGTTCATGTGCAAGTTTTTACGCTCAGTTGTTAGTTCACAAAAAGCGCACGTTTAGACGTACATGAAGCCTGTAAACCACCAAATAGGTTTAAAACCCTCTTGAACTCCAGGTCCAGCACAACTGCCTTAAGAACATGAATACGTGAATCAGACAGCAGAGTCAAGAAATTCACTGTGGTTTCCGTAATTCCACCTAGAATTCAAAGAGCTATTATTTAAAATTGCCCATTTGTCATTTAGGCCCCAAATATTGCTAACAGCGGATTATACTTAAAATTGCTATAACAGGTCTAACTCCCACACAACACACCTTGCACCACAGAACAGGAACCCTGGTGGCAGTCATTTCCTAGGCAGGAAAAACTTAGGCTCACAAAGAGGAGAATAACCAAACATTTGTATGTGGCATAATATTTTCTCTGACTAAAAGTCTATTTAAGAAGTATCCTATTGGAATAAGGTAGAGGATTCACCTATATCCCTTTCATTTATAATTTGGCATGGTTCCTTTTTCCTCAGCTGACTTCTCACTGGCAGTGTGGAAATTCAGGGGGCTGGATAAGCAGCACCAAAAATACTGTTCTGGACTGTGCAAGTATATTCCTCAGTAATGAAGCTGTGCTACTGTGCTGCTTCTGGACCATTCCTGTGTTTTCACCTTCAACGTTGCTTCCACTCTGTGAAGCTACAGCATTAGAAGTATATCTCCCTTTCTGCTACCATGCCTGGCACACATGTAAATAAGCACATCCTTCGCATCTGCCAGGAGCCTCCGGCATTGCCTTCTGCTTTAATTTCCTGTCTTCCTATAGTCAAAAAAATCGCATTTCTCAGTATGCCACATCCACTTCTATGAAGCTACGTGTCTTCAGCAAATGGGATTATACTTTTGCATGATTCTAGTGTGTTTGGCATGATCCTAGCATTGAAATCTGGTTGTAGAAGCACGAACCTGGAAATTACATAATTACATAAATTATTCCCCTCTACCTAGAAGCACTCCCTTAAGAATTATTCATATCAGTCTTGTCTCTCGCTCCAGAAAACACTATTTCTAAAAACGCTATATATTATATGCTAGGCCACATGCAAAAAGGAATACATGTAGGCAATACCTACAGTTATTTAAGCCAGTCCCTGAGCCACCACAGCACTTTCCTCCTCCTCTCCATGCAGCCCGAACCCGCGGCTGTGCTGGCAGTGCTCCCACGCTCCTCACCCACTCGGGTGCAGGCGAACGAATGCCCTGAACTCCTGAACGACCCAGGCAGCCACGCAAGTGCCTGACGGAAAGCATGTCGTGTCAAGGAGTGAAGAGGCATACTCACAGCAGCGTTACCAAAAGCACATCTCCAAGCCCAAGCAAGGATCATTCAGGTTAAACCAGAGCAACTCAGGATTGAGCTGGGAGAACAGGAGCAAAGCCAAAGTCATCTGGCTGACCTTGGATTTTTTCTGCCTTGAACATACGGACATGACACCTATACAGTATGGAGGGAGAAAGTTTCCCCTCTTGACTGAACTCCCTCATCCTTGTACGAGGGCTACCTTGGGGGACACTAGAAGCAAGCCAGAGTCAGGAAGCTCCATATGACTCCAAAGCAGCTCCAAAGATGGCCTCAAGGACTGATGCTCTCTCTTGCTCTTGTTTTTGTTTTTAATTCAAACAAACAAACAAACATCAACAAAATCAACAACTCACTGGCATCAATACTAGACCCAGTGCAGAGATTTGGAGAAGTAGTCAGGCTCAACACATGCAAGCTCTTCAGTTTCCTGAAACAGCATAGCTAGGTAGCAGAAGAGGCACAAGGTAGGTTTCAGAGATACCGGTATGAACCCTGACTCTAATTTACGTGTTAAGAAGATATATTTCAATCTCCAGTACTTCCCTTTTTTTTTTTTTTTTTTTGACTTGGAAAGGAAGATAAGGTTACTTACTTAACCGAATACTAGATATTCCATCATTTCCTAAAAGCCACTTCAACAGAAAAAGCCACCTCTACAGTTTGCCCCAAGCTAGAACAAAGTATTTAATTTCCCTTTAATTGATGAAGTTCAGCTGGTAATTTAGTGAGAGGCAAAAGGAGCAGCTCTCTTTCTTTGCCAGCTTTTACAAAGTTAACTAGAACATCAAAATACAATGTTGCTTATGTTTCTTTGCAAATATATTGGTTTTCCTCACAATTTTACCAGACACAAAAATCATTTAAAACGTACATTGGTACAACACTGTAGCTAGTGCTGGTAGAGATGCAGTGAAGCATTGCAATGTAACGTACAACAAAAAGATTTTAAAAGGATGATTATCTGTCATCTAAGAAACTTTGGGACAGTCAAAGATGTGCTCTCACAAGGTATAAAGAAATGTTCTTGAACTATAAAAACAGATTTCAATTTGTACTTACATACACGTGCACATATATTTTAATTTGAAACTTTGGATTATCTGTTTTAAAAGATGTGTATAATAAAGCCTGCAGGCAAAAATTATTCAGAATTAGTCTCAAATCATAAAGTTTGGAGGCTTTTAGGTCTGTTTGCCAATAGGCCCAACATAGTGAATACTTATGCATATGAATAGTCCCATCACAGCTACAAAAGAACAGAAATGACCCAGAAGCATCTCCAGAACTGTCTTTAGTGCTCACTATAGCCTTTTCTCTTGCATTCCCTTTTCTTTGCAATGAGGAGGCCTAGGTTGCTAAAAGGAAATGTAGGATTTTTGAGATTAATTATCAGAACACAAGACAAGATGTCAAAACATCAAACAGGACCAAAAGTGGCTGCAGAAGCTGCTCAGCAGTGGTATAACATGCTGCACAATGCAGACGAAAAAACTCAGAAAGCCTGTTCTCGGGCCCATCCCAGTCCTTATGACATGCCAAGAATGCGTCTCAGTACATACTCTCTAACATACCTGCCATTTGCCATGATGAAACCTTACACTGTCCTTTATGGAAGACAGAAAAATCACTGCAAGCTGAGATTGATCATTCCAACAGGAGATCTTTCCAGAGATGGAGATCTCACATTTTTATCAGACGGACAAAATACACGCATATATCCTCCATCAGTCACTGATGGAGCTTTTCTTTTCAATACAGTAAATATTTACTATTAATAGTTTAGTCATTGAAAAATAGTCTGGCTCATTGCTCCTTTCATTTTAGGTAAGCTGTAGCAAAGCTGCGCATTCAAGCACCTTATTCAAACATATCTATACCCTCTCTCAAAATCTGAGTCCCTCAAGGTCCCTTAGTTCTTGGGGAAAACACTGAAAAGAATCCAGCAGGAAACTGCCCTATCCATCCTATCCTCAATTTCAAATAAATTAGTCTATTACAGGCTACAAAAGACAAAGTGAATTAAATTAACAGACAGGAATTGCTCAATAACTGAAGTCAGGGAGTGACCTTCTGGAGGTAAAACCAGTTGCAACCTACTCATGATCCAGCTCATGAACCTATTCCACTCCACTTCCTTCAATGCCATTCCCATATCCAACTTCAACATGAGACCAGCCCTGCGCCCAGCTCTGCCAAGGCTGCTGGAGGAGCTACAGACATCAGGCGCGTCCCCTGTGCTGGAGCGACAAGGGCGATGTTTCAGCTCCAGTTCAGCAAAACATGTTAATGATGCAGGTAATCCTTTGCGAGCACATCCTTGAAGGGGCTGCTGGAGCAGGATGAACCTGACCTCCTGATGTTCCATGTTTCTCTAGAGAAGGAACAGGCACTTCAGTGTGAAACAGTCTACCAGATATGAGAAAAAGGAAGAATGAGCTTCCAAGATTTTGCATTTCCACTGAGGAGATGCCCCGAGAACTGTACCCTTTTCCCATCCAGCTCCACCAGAAGCAGTGACATTTGTCAGTCACTGTAGGCTTTTCAGACCCCTTTGTTACAACATTGCTCAAAGTAGCTTTTATAAGGATTGGGTCAAACATAGTAGGGATTGCCTGCCTGCACTAGGGACCTCAGAGCGGACTACTTCAAACTGGATTATAGAAACTGAAAAGGGCAAATTTCAAGTGAATGATTACACTCACTGTAGTCCAGGTCCAGAGAGAGCCTAGTGCATACCACAGCATACTACAGCAGCTCCGTTAACCCAGAGCCCTCGTGGACAAGCCTAGCCAGTTCGCTCTGTGCATAACGCAGTCCCAAGGTGCAATAGCTCCCCAGAAGTTATATGGGCACACAATTACAATACACAAACATTAACACACCTTAGGCATAGAACAAAGCAAATTTTAGGCTCAGCTTTCTGAAAACCCAAGGTGTTTCCTTGATGACAGCTTTGTTTGAATTCCAGTAAGAAAGCATCCTCAGCAAACATTTTCCTGCCAGTGTTAAAGCGCAAAATTTGCAACGTGATGTTTGTTCTCTAGTCAAAGATGATAGCTTATCTCCAGTGTCAAAGCTTAAGGAAAAGCAAGACTAAGCCAGCAACTTACAGAAGACATAAAATTATCAAAACCCCTTTGCCTTTAAGTTCTTCAGACGTCAAAGTCAAAGGGAATCTCGTCATTGCATTTCACCCAGAACGTTGCTGAGAGTTACCACCTCAGTTTCCCACTGCTGCAAATACTCATCAGATCTCCTCCTTCCCCGGACACATCTCCTAAAAGAAAAGAGGCCCTTCGCAAAGAGGCAGCAACTTAGAGTGTTCGTATTTTAACACCGCCATGCCCTCCTCTTCCGAGGACGCCTTTCCCGGTTTTACCGCAGGACAGCTGACTACCCCGAGGTACCAAATTACACACTGTGACATTTCTGTTCATAGCTGCCATGCTGCTGAACAGCAGCAAGATGCAAACGAAAAGGTACAATCTCTGAAGGCGCGATGCATACATTGCTACACATGGACAAATGTATTTCCTTATTTTTAGCTAACAAATATCTCTGTATCAAATATAATAAGAGAATATTATGCATCTGATATAAATAAGCAATGTTTTATTCCATCTTGCCTTACAAATATGCAATTACAGGCAGATAAGGAAGGATTTTCAATACTTCTGTTATAAAATTCCATTTTGTTATGAAATTTGAGGTGTAAATTACCATGTCAGGCATCTGTCTCACATTTTTTGGAAACTGCTAGCAGAAGCCCATCAGCAACTGCTGAGGAATGAGGTAGGGAAAGACTGCATCATTTTGACAATGGTAAGTAATTCCTTACTTCTGCTTAGCTGAGAGGCTCTCGCAGTTCTGTGCTTTGTTAAAGGGAATTAGAAATTGGCTACCAGGTAGCTTTTGCCCAAGTTATAAACCTCTGAAAAAATCTCAACTTGCACATACTCAATGGAGACTAGCTCCAGTTAATGAATTCATAGGTTTATATATTTTTCTACACCAGATGGCTTGGTGAGCTAATCAAGCACGCCCAAACAGGACTATTTGGCAAGTTCCTTATACAGACTGGACACCACTGGCAGTTTGGCAAAGCTTCATACTACTCTGAACAACAAATAAATAATGCTGACAGGCTCAGATAAACCAGCTCAGGGAGCGTAACCAAAATGTAGACCCAAGTGGGCTTTCACTAGATGGTTTTCTATCACCTCCAAACACCCAACTTTTCTACAACAGAATTTACGTGAAAATTCCAGCAAGGCACCATTAGCTATGCCTCTTACTTGTGTTTAGATCTGCCTGCACCTGAAAGCAAGAAATCACTTTGGCATTTGTCTTCTGCATATTCCACAGGAAAATTAAGCTAACATTTCACAGCTGAAACAGCATTCACCAGGATTTACATTAAGCCTTAAAAACGCTCCTGATAAAAGTGAATAGCAACTAAACTTGGATAGTACGTAAAGGTCAAGTGGAGCAGAAGACTGACCTGTCAGACAGTCAGTGTTTTACAATTTTCCTGGGGAAAATTCCAATCTATGTCAGAGAACAAAAGGATTATTTATGAAAATACATATTGAAAATAGCCAAGGATTATTACAGAGAGAAGAATGTGGTGCAACAAGGCCATTTTGCAGGTTCCTTGCGTACCTCTGCTTGCAGCCACCTCTGAAGCTTTGCCTTTCACCTTTAAATTCAGACCAGCTACTTTCTCCCAGCCTTGTGACACAGCTACGCAGATCGCCCCCGTTCGGCAGACAGGGGACCCAGCAGGGGATCTTCCCACGCTTGGGCGTATCAGAAGGAGGAAGAAGAGTATTTATGGGGAAAAAGTTTTTTGTTTTTTGTTTTTTTTAAATATGCAGGGTTTAGAGCTTCGTGCAACCTCCCCCGGCGCGAGCGCGCCCATCTCCCATCACCGCAACGGAGGCGAGATCCAGCCCTTGCCGAACGCCAGCTGCGCCCGGCGCTTTCCAAGCCTCCGCAAGAGAGGTCTCCAGGCAGAAAGTCCTTTGAGGACAGCCTCTCCGCAGCAGGCCGAACACCCTGGCTCCTCAACACCCACCTCGGACGCGCGCAGCTCCAAAAGCTCAGCTGCCTTCCAGCTGGGGGTGGTCACCTATTTGGTGCCTGCCAATTTTAGCTCTTGCTCACGTGTTAGCCCCTAAGAGATCGTAATTATAACAAACGCGTTTCGGGCTTATTGTTTTCATGTACGTATGTGGGACTTCAGCTCTAAAACTCCCATATCCAGGCTTACTGCTCATACTTAGACTAATTTTGTGCACATCAACTGTAACGGCGCCTAAGAGTTACCTCCGATATCATCAGTGACCACAAGAAGTGATTCAGCGTATCTACCAACACGCTCCACATGGAGAAGGCATAGCCGGAGGCAGAGGGTGCCCCAAACCATTACTCTGCCTCTCGGGGCATAACCTCCCTTCTTTCACACCGAGAGGGCCTTTCCCTAACTCAGTTTAGGGAGATCATGCGGCATATCCCAAGAGGAGCAGGAGGTAAAGCAAGACCCACAAGTGATGGAAAATTTTAAGCTTTACTGTTGCCAGTATTTCACATCATTAACTGTTTTTAGGAGATGGCTATAATCTCCAAAATAAATAAATAAAATAAACATCCTGTGGTCCTAGCTAGGCCACTAGGAGGAAGAGGAGTGAGACCGTCCATGCTGCTGCAAAATTCAAAATAGCAGTTTTAAGAGAAACTGGAAATATCTACATAGTCATGAAGGATACAAAAAACAAATTGCTGAAATATTTTAATGAAAAGTACAGAATTGGACTATATCAAAATAAATCATAATTTGTTTGTTTCTTCCAAAATATGAGAGTCAGGAAAAGAAAAAAAAAAAAACCAAAAACCAATATTTTAGAAAGCCAGTACATTTCCTATACTACCTTTCTGAAACAAAACACTTTCATTGTTTCCATTCGGAACAGCATTTTATTTCAAAATGTTCTTCAGTATTATTAAAGCATATTCAAACCAAAAAGATTTATTTTTTCAAATTAGAGGGTAAATGTTCTGGCTTTATTTTTCAAAACTAGAAATGAATTCTTTGCTTCAAGCCTATCCACTAGGAGCAGAGTGAACCGTGGTAAAGAAAAACATATTTAGCTGAAAACCCCTTGCAGGGTCTTTACCTCCCTACCCACACTTGGGTGGTAGGTGGAATGTGTAATAAAATCCCAGTAAATATGGTCGAAAGACATAAGGATTGAGTTATTCATTTAATCAACAGTAAAATAGCATTATATACAATGTCCTGAGGTTGACATCATTACTGAAACTTCTTCAGGCATTAAAACAGATCTATCTTTCAAATTCAGACACTCCGATTTAAACATCTACATTCTTATTTAGGACAGCTAATTTAAAGCATCTATATTCTTCTGCAGATGCCAAAAAATCAAGAAAAACAATATCCAGTGTCATCCAAAGAAAGGCCATTTAAAATGCAATTATTACAGTTTCTAGAGAGACATGATGCTAAGAATTCATTTTTAATATCTTCTATCTTTCATCGACACAAGGTAAAATCTGAAAATAGGCCCCAGCTGTACCTGAAGCAGCCATGTCCTCTGCAAAGGTGGCCCCAAAAGCCACGTTCCGTGCTGTATGCCAGGTAAGAGCCCTCCACACGGCTTCAGAGGCAGCGATGGCAAGTAGCAGGGCTTGCGCAAGCACCTTGGCCACTGCAGGCCCCTGGACACCACCAGCACCTGCCCCAGCAGAAGAGATCTCCTGCCTCCTCCGGAGGAGAGGGAGGCATCACTCCCTGCCCTCTCCAAAGGGAGGATGATCTCCGAGGGATGCAGAGCGCTTCATGTCACACCCTGCCTTGGGTATGTTCCTTTAGTCCATGCTGCATCTCCGTGTGAGCCCTGCTCATCTGCTGGTAGTTACTGGCCTCCTTGTTTCTCAGAGAATGTCCCAAAATAAGCACCTCCTCCCAGATCGCTCGTCTCTTCAGCCCTACCAGCCAGTCTCTCTGCTGTGTGCATAAGCCGTAGGGATGTAACGCACTATCCAGGAGGATATAATCACATATCTAATCAGACTAGTGTTGTACGAGAACCAAGGGATGTTATTTGAGAAGTAAATAATTTGGGACTAAATCAGTGTATGTCAGAATTGAAGGGGGGAAAAAAATCCTCTCCTCTCGTACAGCCTTCCTACCTTGTCTTTGGTATGTGCTGCTGCTTCTGCTCTCCCAGTGTTCCCATCTGCCCGTTAGGTATGGTACGGGAAAGTAAAGGGGGCCACAGCAACAGCTCCACTGCTTTTGGGCCTCACCTCAGCAGCGTGAGGGGCAGGTACCACCTTTGCAGTGTCCATGCTGCCATCATCAAAAGGATCCTTGTGGAGCTACTCTATATGCCAGACTCCCGAGAACTTTCTCATATAACCCACGTTAACAGAGTTTCTTAAGAGCACACCACACGATGCAGCCAGCCGCTGTGTGACCTCGGACCAGTGCTGATTATGGCACACTTCCAAAACATTACGAACTTGCACCAACCACTACGTCAGCTCACATGAGTAAGAGGGTGCAAACAAGGTGACTACCTGCAACACGTCTGCCAGGATCTAGTTTGTAAGTTTACAAAGCCCAAGCCTCACGTTTTCTGACTAGTAAGCAAATTATTTGCAATCAGAAAGATCAGTTTATAGAACAAAAGCTGCCTTGAACACCATGACTATTTCTGGAGCGGAAGGGATGAGAAATTCACATCAGCATCAAATCTAGTATCAGTTAAAGCTACAACAGAGCTTGGGCATAACTAAAGCACGAAAGGGGGGGGGTTAGTACCCCTTTTCAGGAATGGGGGTTGCCAAAGATGCTCCTTCCCTCCATCACCCAGGGTCAGGTAAGACCCCTGGCAGAAATAAGCTTTAGGATGCAAAAGGGTCCTAGCCATATCACTGAAAGCCAAATCAAGCAAAACCTAACTGGCCTACAGAGTGGCCTGAGACCCCCCTGAATTTTTCTGCAATTAACATTGATGAACTCAGACCACAGACGAGTGAAAAAGAAACAGAATTTCTTGATTTCTTAGAAAATATGCCTCTAGTAGCATCCTTGTCGAATGAAGAAAATCTCAAAACGAGCCCTAATGTTAAAGGAATCCAAACAGCAGTAGAACAAGTGCAGAGAAGACAGCTCCTGCTGTGCTGCTCAAACTGTATTGCGCTATTAAGGATGCAATTATTCCGTTCGGCTCTCATTTGCTTGGAGTCCTCGCTGGTTGTACGGTGGAGGCTCAGAGCTCCTTTAGGCTCAGCCGTGCCAGAGAGGGCCCGGGCGCGGACAGGACCTCCCCGAGCAGTGTTGCTAGTGAAGGGCAGAGCAAAAAACGGACAAACATCCAGAGCACTCGGCCTTGGGGGAGCAGAACAGAAATAACTGGTTACCTAGCATAGAGAAAAGCAGGTTTGTACCTACAGAAACCAGTTTTCCTAATGCATACATACATACACACACACGAGCTGGAGAAAGCTTTTCATCTTTGCAGAACATAGGAACCTGTGATTTTCTTTTCTCAGGTGAATTCTGAAGCAAATAAGATCTCCCTCGTGGACAGCAAACGTCAGTCAGTATTGCCTGCCGCAGGCAACCGTCACCCTATGAAATCCCAGCAGGCAGCAGTCCTTCAGCACCATTTTTAATTCCCAGCCTTTCAGCTGCCCCTCAGAAATAATTTAGGAGCTTTGTGGAGAGTGAAAATCCCCCTTCCTTTAAAAGGAGTTAAGACCCTTATTCTAAGAAAACTGGGCTGGAACAGGCCCTTTGGTTCATTTCTTTTCGTAACGTTCAATTCATACCCCGCTCTCTTGGCATATAACTAGCTAAATTACCCGTGACCGAGGTGCTTATGAGTACTGGATGCAGTTAAAAGACTGTCAAAGCCCGAGAGGACAGAAATCCACACGCACTGAGGCATCACCTCCTTGGTTACTCTCCAAAGGTGGAGCACACTCTCATCACTGGAAAAGAAGAGGAGGCCTCTATGCAAAGCCCGAGACCTTGGATCGCACGCAAGTACACGCGCACGCGGCACGACATCCTCCTAACGGGGTTAGCAGTGGCGGCATGCACAGCTGCCTTCTGCATACCAGCCACTTACATGAAATACTGCTCTTTGTCACATGCGCTAACCAAATCTGAACAGCAGGGAAGCTAGCAAAGCAGGAAGAACCTGCTGCTTTCCTTTATGAGTAACACTAAAAAGTCTCAAAGCTTCATTATGGGAATGGCGCAGGCTCCAAACAGAAATGTTTCACTCCGTGGAGCAAAAGGCACTTGCGAAGCCCCAGAGGTGCAGGTCATGCTCTGCTGTCCGACTGTAATACAGTCAGCATCGTGCTTTTGTCATACTACCACAAACGCCATCGGCCGTTCCCCTTGGAGCAAGCCGTACAACACCTGGTGCCGGAGACAGGTTTCAGAAAGGAGTGGGTGTTTTAAGAAGCGAGGATCGGAAGGAAAGAAAAGGAAAAAGAACTAGAACAGTTAAAGCTCCTAAATTCGTAACACTCGCTGACAAAATTTCATAATCATGGAACATTTAAACAAGGCTTTGGCATCCACAAGGAAGGAGCTGGACTGCAGCACAAAGCAGACACATAGAAAACAGTGATTTTTCTTGAATAGCACCAGCCCTGAAGATACTGATCTCCTAAATATCATTCAACTAAGCAAGGATGAGAGGACAAGTCATTAACCTGCAGTTTGCACGTCTGAAGGCTATGGCATTCAGCAAAACATCTGCTAGGAGATCTGAATATTGCATAGGCCGCAGAAGGAAGGAGAGCCCTCAGAAGCACTTTTGACTGTTCTTAAATTAATAAGCCAAACAGAACTACGGTGGCTTGGCAGCTTTCCTTATAAGACAGTGACTGTGCTTAAAGAGGAGACTGCTGGCAAATAAGATACATGAGCAGGGCTGCTTCTGCCTTCAGAAAAATCACAGTGGGTTGAATGAAAAGGCCAGAATGGAAGCAAGGTGGAGCTACACTAGACACTCGCCATGGGAGGAGGAACTGAAAAACAGAGGGTATAATACAACAAATTCAGAAGAGATTTCATAGATCAAATGGCGAGAAATTGCAAAAGAATGAAGCACAAAAGATATAGAAAGAGCACAGCCCCAAATAACCTCCAGCATTTCAAAAATGCTGTGCCTAAACTACAACAGGAGAAGATGGAAGGAAAACACCAAGCATGTGCATGGGTAACTTTGGAAAGGCAACACAGACTGCAACCAAAGGATTGCCATCGACAGACTGCGAACACAGCAGCTGGAGCCAAGGGCTGGAGAGATCTACTGGCATCAGATGATGCAACTCTGTTTGGAATAACTCTTTGAATTACATAAATCAGTGTTCATGTGGAGGTTGGATTTGAAAATGTCGTGGAAATTCGAGTGAAAAAAAATCTTAAAATATGGTGAAACTGAAAAGCTGAAGAGGAGACAGTTCCTACTAAAAGACTGAATGCAAGCAATGATAAGGTTAGGTTTGTTACACTTACCAGAAATATGGGGATTAAAAGCATGCGTAGCTTTGGGCTTGATCGAGTATACACAGTAGAGGAACAAAGAAGCACTTCAAAACAAAGCGAAATACATTTACAGAGCCATGGAAAAAGAGGAAACACTGCAGACACTCATCAAAGCCAGTAGGACTACAAAAGCACTACAAAACAAGCCCATATTACCAACCCGGACTGGAGCTCCTTTAATTGGTGCTATACACAGACACCATAGAGGAGTGATAACGGTGTAATAATTAATGCTTACGTGCTACTGAGATTCTTAAAGCTAAGAGCTGACAGCATTCATTTAAAATAGGCCTTGAATGTGGCCTCGAAACCCTTGAAGCGGTTTTGAGCATCTCAGGTCATGATTTCCTCAGCCTAAATATGCATGTGTCAAATTTACCAGGAAGATATGTCAGTTCATGGCCTGTACACTTTTTCTAGACTCAGGAATAACAGCGTGTCACTGTACAGTCTCATTTGCAATTTTAAGATTATGCTTATATCCACGAGTTTTAGAAATCTCAGGCCAGATCGTTAGATCCAAATGAATATAAAACAGAGACTTTGATATAGTTAATCTAATTTTTATGCAAAGAAAAAAATCTGATGTAATCCTTTCAAATATGTCCCTGTTACTACACCAAGAAGTGATGTTTCTTGTAGCTGCCAGACCACAGAGGTTTTAATTGCTGTTGGCTTTGTACCTTCTGTTTTTTTTCCATCGCAGGTGTGAATGAGCCCAAACTTCAAAACAAAAATCTGCTGAAATTAATGAGTTCTGCATGCCAAAGACAGACCTACCGAGCGGATGCAGAGTCAGCAAAAATAGCTGGAAATTGCTCTGAGAGTTGGTTGAAAAGTTAACGAGTTTCCAGGAACCTCACTATCGATACAGGTTCTGAGCTGCACCGACATCGTGGGCAAACACAGCCACGAGGCCTATTTACTTCCAAAGGAAGTATCTTGAATTTCACCAAATGCCAGATTGGAGGGGGCTGCTGAAACGATGCGCAGATGAGGGCATAACTGTGCCTTCTCACTGCCCGAGATGAGACTCTGCCCACCACCCTCCTCCTCCTCCATTGCATTTGCTCATGGCTTTGCCACGAAAGCACGGTGCGGGCCGCAGCAAGCGTGGCACTCAGCACCCCTCCCCGTCGCAGCAGAGCTAGAGAGGACAACGGCGGGAGCCAAATGGAAGAAGTTATACATTCGTGAGGTGCAAAGGGACAAACTAGAAAAATAAAACATCTTGCCTGGCAGCTAAGCACCAGACCACAGAAAGGCGACCAGGGAGAGACCGGAGCGGCTCAGAGAAGTGCGCGGCACAGCACCCAGCCCTCCCCGGGGACGGGAGCAGCCGCGCTGTATCTCTAGGCCTTCTGGGAAACCTCAGTTTTAGCCGCTCGGGTGAGCTTTCAGAGTACTCCTGGAAACAATTAGCAGCACTGCAGGCAAGAGGCTTGCTTCTCACTTTGCAGCGGAGCAATCTGTCCTTTGCAGCAGGCCTACGTGGGTCGGCAGCGAGCAAACATTCAACAAAAGCAGCAAATCACCCAAGGAGCAAAGCACAGCTGCAGATCAACAGAAACTTAAAACTCTACTTTCACATCCAAGTAGGACAATCTGCTGTTGTGGCAGAAGGGAATCACGAAGACTTCCCATCGGCAATTTTCCAGAGAACGTTCACTCAACGTTTATGCTCTGGAAATGTTTTGAAGCGCTGGGGTTGCCCGGCTCCACCGGATGCCTGGTGTTGGCCGCCGGCCGCCCGCCCTCGCGCTGTCGCCAGCTGCGGCAGCGCGGCTCCGAAGCTGCAGACCCAGGGCTCGCGCAGAGCCGGCACAGCTGTCCCCAGCTCAACTTCCCAAACATGGAGCTCACTGAGGTATTTACTTTAGGTAAACGACCACTTACCTAGGAACGGTTATGTGTTAGCTACAGACAGCTACTATTTGTAAGGTCAGGAATATTTCCAACTTCCAGGTAATCGCTGAGGAAACCAAGAAATCCCCAGCAAATCAGTCTAATATACTGCTGCATCGCTGGCATTTATGTTCATCAGTCATCTCATTTCTGGCACCTAGGACCTCTTGCACAATCAGCATGGTTTTGTCGCTGTCGTTCATAAAACAAACACTTCTACTGAAAGACTTAGCAAACTTTGAGGCTTTGCATCAAAGCACAAGATGACCAGTTATTAAGCACATGTTTTTATGCCACGTGTCAATGGAACAGATTAGAAAACAACAAAAAAAAATTAAGAACTTGGAGAAAACTCCCACCTAAGACTCTACTCAGGAGCACTTACAGGCCCTGAGTCACAGCAGCAGACAAAAAAAGGTCTCCCTGGTCTGGCAGGAGCAAAGAGAAGCGCAGGGGTACACAGACACGCAGAACAAGAGGATATCCAAAACCAACCTCCCCTTGGATGCAATGATTCAAACTTGCTTCTCTGATCCTGGATCCAATGCCTCTGGGCTCCTGGCGCATCCAAACTCAAATCTGGGAGTTTGTCTTAAAACCTTTACAGGAAGTAATCTTGACCCTGATGTTTGAGAGCGCTGCAGATCCTCAGAAGTCTGGTAAAGGGGACCCCTCAGTCCTGCAAGCTACAGTCAAATAAAACTCCTATCACAAACTGCGGCTTGAGCAAGGGCAACAGAGGTTTAAATTGCTGGGTCAAGGCAACGCCATAGGCACCACCCCGGCACGTTGCTCCTCTCCCTCTGAGGACTGTAACAGGCCATGGACAAGGAGGCTTCCTCCAGCCACAAACAGAAATCGGATCTCTCTAGGAACAAACTGCTATCGCCAAACATACTGCATGAAGAGGTCTTGCTATTTTTTGCAACTTATTTTAATAACTACTGCAGTATATCTGTGTGTCCCTATGCACCTATATGATAAAAGTGGTACGTGCATCTGATGTGGACATTGTAGGACTGTATTGGACATTTCGTACGTTCACTTCACAACTTAACAGTGTTCCCAGCTGCCTTCGTGTTGTTTACATGAGATCACGTTAAATCTTAATTTTTGCCAAAGAAGAACATGATAGTATATTTGCACCTCATTTTCTCTCCTGTGGCTGGATGCTCCTTGATAACTTCACAGAGATATGTACTTGAGAAAACATGTGATATAAATTGGTCTTGAATCTCAACACCAAATCCTACAAGCAAGCCTCAAAAAACCACCAGTTTAAGTGTGACCCCAAAGAGTTAAATTGATACATCTGATTGCATAAAACCTATAAATACTTATTATATACTTAAAATAAGGAAACTTGACCTGTGACTTGTTCCTTTTGCCGTGATCTCACATTCATGCAGATGCATGCCCCAAAGCCCTGTTGAAGTCCTTCTGAACTTAAGTCTGCCAGTGAGCTCCAAGGCCAGATTCAGAGCTCTTGAGCGTAAGCTATTGTTTCGTCTCCCCTGTTGTTAGCAACAGATTCACTGTACTTCAGCCCTACAGGAATTCTTCATGAAATATCTGTCCTGCTCTGGCAATTATAATGATAGTTATTACTGTGCATCAGACCTAGGAAACAAAGGCTCTCATTTCCCTATGGGGGTTCTTTGAACTCTCTCAATTCCCAATTCATGCTCAGTCAACAAAATTTACCTTTTTCTCCAGAATTATAAAGAACTTGAAGTCCCTCTGTGATCACCATGCTACCATATCAAACAAATCAAAGGCATTTCAGCTGCAGTTTTATTTCTTACAGAAAACAGGTGTAATGCTACAGTTTACAAAGTGTCTTTTGATAGTTGGTGGTAGGACCAAAATATGGAGGTTATTGTATCTTGATGCTAACGATTCACAATGCTTGCCATATGATATTTAAGAAAAGGTTTAAAAAAAATCTCTCTTAATATCTGAGACTCTGCAGCTATACTATATTTGAAGCACTAGGTACATTTCTGTTATCCCAGACTGGCTAAATATAGCAACATTTAAACAACAACAGCTATTCATTTTTAAACAGAGGTTTTAGTTTTCCACATCCAGTAGCTTAAACCAGATTAACCCAAACTCAAAATTCTTACTGAAGAGGTCTTCTCCTTTTGAACCTTAGCATGTTCAGGATACCTTTGATTGGAAAATCATCCCCAGATACTTATTTTAAAATAACAGCGGTTAGATATTAAAAGGCATCATAATGAGATGCATCACCTGAAGAAACAAGAATTTTCATGATTTGTTTTAAATAATTGTCTGAACTGTGATTCTAAAATTCATAGTGCCTTCGTATTTTTAAGTACACAGATATATACATAAAAGTTCAGCAGAAGATAAGGACATGCCGACAGCTCTCTAGGGCTAAACTCATAAATGCATGGTGTTGAAGCCTTCACGGAAGAATTAAAAAAAATTCCAAACCGAAAAACTTGTCATTATAAGCAAGCCTAACATGTATTAAACACAAAAAGAAGAGATAGCGCTGTCTTCACCGAAAGAAATACCGGTGCCAACTGTTCCAGCTTCGTACATCAGAGCTCGCTTTGGGAAAGCGAAACAATCAGGCCGAAAATCCGGTCTTCGTTCAGCGCTAAACATTCCCTCTCCCAGGATTCCAGATTAGGCTATTTCTGTGTGGAAAAGCTTCCCTTAGGGGAAGTGATAAAAACAATTTGCTGGTAGGTAGCTTTTTTTTTTTTTCCCCCCTAAACAAGCAGCTGTTGGAAGTTGCTTAGAGATTCACACTGGTTGGAACCAGTCCCCGCAGAGATCTGTGAAGGAGCAAAGGATGAAGATGGAAATCAAAGGTGCATGAAAAACGCCATTTTGGAGAGTGCAGAACAATATACTGCATTTCTACACTGTACTCAGGAGCTGAGCAGTTTGCCCCAAGAGGGGTGAGCAGGCTCCTCCGCAGCTCCTCCAGAGAGACACGTCCGAGCCAGCAGCCCCAGTTACTCAACGGAGGGACAGAAACGACTCCCGCTCCTGCCAGCAGCACCGACCAGCAGCAGCCTCCGAGCCGGGCAGGCGAGCGGCGCGGGACAAGGATGGAAGGAGCTCACGAAGAACAGGTTATTTCAGGCACCAGGAGCAGTATAGCCAAATATTATACCAACCTAGCTGGCATCTTAACTCAGTGTTAGGCTGACATCACACCCCACACGTACAGTTCAAGCATCTATCAAAGTACAAATATCTTAAATGAAATTTGCAAATTCATCTTTGTAAGGGGATTTCACTCTTTTCTACTAATTTCTGTTCCTCTTTAAGCGACATATTGGTAAAATTCAGTTTTCAAACAGAAAATATCATCAGGTGTTATCCAAGAGAGACATAATCATATATTAAAAATACATTCTATCAACTGCAATTAAGACATTCTCGGTACTATGCTAACTTCAGCAAGAGTCAAATCAGTTTCATGAAGCAGTCGTTTTTGACAAAAAAGTTTAAAAATAACTAAAAAAGGAGAAAGTAGCAAAAGAAAGGGAAAGTAAGAATATAACAAAGAAAATAAATAAGAAAATATAATAGAAACTGTAACTTAATACTGCTTTTTCCACAGTATCAAAACCAGCAGAACACGAAGAGGAAGAAGAGGAATCAAAATAGCTTTTAAATCTGAAATCATAGTTTATGATGCAGGTAAATGAAGCAAAATATAATCAACGTTTTAAAAATTAAGACGTTTGGTTTCCCCACTCCTCACTTCTGATACACAGCTCTGACAAACTGAGATGAAGGGGGAAACCCCACAACAGCTCTAGGAGCTTCTGCATTACAAGCCAGTCTTCTGCACATAACCTTGGAAGAGCAACATGAAACCACCCCTGGAGCTTCGCTTGGCCCCCCGATCTCCGAGGTGATCTCTACAACACGGGAATCAGCGGAGCAAACTCTCCAGCCAGATCATGTTCCACCTTCTCCTGTCTGATTTCCTAGTTACAGCACTAAAATACCCCACAGAAACCACGAGCGGTCTGTGCCAACTCTTCCCTCCCCAACACCCTGAGACAACATCACTTCTAAGCAAACCCCCAGCTACGGAGATCAAACACAAAGCACGTCTAAGGACGACTCGAGAAGTTTAAAATGAAATACAAATCCAGCCAAATCATTGCCAAATGTACCATTTGTTGCACTTTTGTTCCTCTAGCAGCCAAAATCAGGCCAGGGCTCACGTGCAAGGTGCGGAGGAGGCCCCGGGGATGCGGCACGTGCTCCTGCCCGCAGACTCCAGCTCCCACCCGGCAGCAATCGCCACCTCTCCGAACAGCGACCGCCAGCACGGCCTCCCCACCACTTCAGGTGACGCCTGTGACGACCCGCAGCAGCGCGGTGCCCACCTGCACGACTCGGTGCAGCGCTGTGCAGCGGGACGGAGGGCGGCGCAATGCCTGCCCGTGGAGCTGAGCTGCTGGCAAGGGTAATTACACAGTCAGCTCTAATTAGCTTTTGCTGCAGGGACCTCGTGTATTTGATCTTATGCATCTGGAAGACAAGGTCATCAGCGGATACGCATTTTTGTAAAAAGGTGTGAAATCTGAAAGGGAGACCAAGGATAACACAGTAAGACAAAACGCTCCTAGGAGAAGCTGCAATTTTATTATAAGCCATACCTGAACAGCGCCTGTAAACTCAGTAGCCCTGTAAGCTTTGCAGGCGCAACATCTCAGCACCGTGGTACACAGCTAGAGAGCTGACCGCTTATATCTGCTTCACTGGAAAATATTGCAAGTGAGGTGGCAAAGATGCGTACAGACGTCTGCTAGAAATGTTTACAGCTCCACATCAGCATGAAACAAGGAAGCTAAATACCAGGCTCGTTTGGAAACCATGTCGGTTGCCAGCACCGCAGAGCCAGGTACCACCACCCTCTGCTGCAGGGAAGCACCGCCGGCCGGCCGCGGCAGGGACGTCTCCCTCCTGGCCCGGGGTGCCGGTGCTCACGCGGCTGAGCAGCGTGGGGCCGGCGGCAGCGGCCGCTCGGGGCCCCACGGCTTTGCCTTTGCTGCGCAGCGGCTCTCAACGGGGCTCGCCACCACTGCTGCATCCCCAGCTAGCTCCAGCCACAGCGGCATTGCTCCTTGTTTTGCATACAGAGTTATCAGAAGTTTGGGGGGGAGTTGTTTTCTAGAGCACACTGAATTATATATTTTAAATACCTCTATAACGAAATAAAGTCACTTAGGGTTTTTTTTTTCCTTCTTTATATTGTTTATTATTTCTAATAAAATATTATATATTTATTAGCCCTTCTGCACATCACATTCAGTTTCCTGGTCAAATCAGGAAAGGACCCGACATTTATTGCTAGAAGGCCGGGGTCGGCCCTCCCTGCCTGCGGCCCGCCGCGCGGGCGCCAGGGCCCTCCCGGCCCTCTCCGCCGGCGGAGAGCACACCTCCGCGACGCGCGGGCAGCCGAGCGCGCTACCTGGCTTACGAACCCTGAGGCGGGCTGCCAGGAGCGCTTAGCCACGAACCTGATCCTGCCCGACGCCGCCTGCAGCGGCTGCGCACGAACAGGGCAGAGGAAGAGAAACCCACCGAAAAGGGCAGCCCCAGCAGCCACTGCGGCTCGCGCGCCATGGAGACTCCACGCAAGCTTCGCTCAAAACTAGGTGAAACGGAGCAGGTTTAGACCTGGATTTCAGCCCAGGAACCCTCCGAAAATGCAGCTGATGCTGCATCTTCCAAGGCAGCAAAAAAGAACGGGAAGTGCGAAGGGCAACGTTATGGGAGGGGGCACGAGGCTTTCACTTTTACTCGTCAGGAAGTATTACAAAGACGGATGGCACAGGTGCCATTTCAGCGCCCCGATTGTGCTTCTCACAAGCCACCCAAGCAACCAGATTGCAGAAGAGGGATCAATCCTGAGCTGGTTTAATCAAAAGACATATTTATAGGTGCTTCTAATTACATCAATAGAATTTCAGCTTCTGTGTTATAAAGAAGAGATCAGACGGGGCAATAACACCTTGATCCATTCAACACCCACGGAGCTTTGGAGCTTTTCCAAAGCACATCAACACCTCGAACCAAGGGCACAAATGCACCTCCTTTCACAAAGTCACCGTTTCGGTTTTTGGAATTGCTGATCTCTAGGGACTGCGAGTATATTTTGGGGCAGTATGTATACTCATCCCTTGGCATCTGCCATCTGCCCCACCCAACAGAGAATACTGAGCTTAATGGAAATTTGGTCCCAATGTGGCTGCACTTATGACCAAAATAATAATAATAATAATAATAATTTCAAGGATTATTAAGTAAAAAGAGAATTAAGAAAATTAGGCAGCAAGGATTCAGTGAAAGTAGGCAAGAAGGCTGCACAGGAAAATTGAGGAAATTATGTTGAAGTTATTTTTAAAAATGGATTATTTACCATGCATTAAACCCAGACAACTTTTAGCCAAAATTAATACAGACTTCATTCGATTTAGTTTATCTTGAAAGTAAAGTAAAGAGGAGAAACAATGAGCACCTGGATTTTGAGAAACGGTATTCACTCTAGAATTTAATGCACAGTAATAAATACAGGTTAAATTTACATTTTGGGCCACAGTGCCATAAACACAGCTGACCTCGGACAGGAAACTGAGGCAAAAATCTGGAAAGCAGCTGCTTCAGAGCCCGGAGTCGCAAGGGAAGAAATACAGCCAGCTGAACGGGGAATTTCCCAGGGGCCAGGGCGAGGGCCCGGGCACCAGCCTTCCTTCCACAGGAGCGCAGTCCTCATGTGACTGCTTTCATTTCCCACCTATCACGCAGAAATGATTTTATGCACAGATAAGTTTTGTAAAGACTATGCGAAGCTCAAATGTTACGGCAACAAAGATCACAAAGAGCCAAGTTAGATCTACTGCACATCAAAGGGCGTTTTTGGAGCTTCTGGGGAGCTGGCCGGCGAATCCTCATCTGAAAGATGCTGAGGAACACTGTTCAGACTCGAGGACGACTTCTTCAGACAGGCAATTCGTGGACCCAGAAGGCAGAAGTGTACGTCCTGGCATAGTAATTTTCCTTGCAGATGTAAGCATACGTCCCTTAGAGCAACTGCTACTTATTTGGCTGCTCTGCTCTTTTAGTACGAGACTGGAAACTCCGAGAAGTCAGTCCAGACTTTACATTGCCCGATTGCCTTAACAGCAGGTTTCGATTTCACCAGCTCTGCTCAGAAAGAACAAGTTCGAGTTGGACGCGGCAGAGCCTGGCCCTGGGTCTGAAGACGCGGCACACCACGGGCACTGCCACTACGCTTCGGCTTACGAGCGAGGCATAACCTAATAACGCCCCTGAATGATTGCTCAGTCTGACTACGGGAGTGCTTTCTAATTCGATTATTTTTCATTCAAGTTTCATTACTGGGGGAAGAAGGAAAGAAAAGCAATTAATGTGAAAAGATAATACACTAAACCCACGTAGATAAATAATCACCCCTGCTCACTTGATCCATCGCTGAAGGCAAATTAGACAAGAGGAGAGGCAGGCAGACTTTTCTGAGCAATACCTTCTATTGCAAAGCTCGACATCTTAAAAATCAGACCTTGAATTTATTCAAACAATTGCTGTAATAAATAACATATATTGTGATAAATACACCTGAGCATAGCATTCTGTTCCCTTGCCCATGCAGCCCCAAAGAGTGCTGAACGCTCTTCAACCTGGCAGCCCCCAGCTGGGTCTTTTTGTCAGAGATTTGGCAAGGGCCAGGGCATGCTCAGCGTTGCTGAAGATGTGCTTTCTGGCCTCGGGCTCGTTGCCTTTGCTCTTTCCTCAGCTTCCGCACCTTATCTTGTACAGGCAGCTTTACATTAAATACTTGCAAAAATTCAGAGAGGGCTGCAGACGATTTGAACTTACGGATGAATCCAGAGCACTATTAGCACAGCCTGTTAACAATTTGGGCTTTGGCAGATTATCAAACAGTTGTCACAAAATTTGTCAACAGCCTTTTTGCACACCGCATTGCGGCCAAGGAGGTGGATCCCTACCACATACAGATCCTACCCGTCTGCCCAGCTTTAAGTTTTCTTACTGAATTCACTCCAGAGACGCGGGCTGCTCGAGCGATACCAGCACTGTGCGTACTTCAAAGTGCAACATCCATAGAGCTGGAGGGAATAAGAATTGAGGCTGGATCCACCTGCAGTTTAGGATGAGTGAAATTGCCCTTGATATCGCTCCTGGAGTAAAATAAAAGCAGTGGGAGATTTTTGGAGGAGGTTTTTGGATGCGCCTGTTGTTGACTGAGCTCTTGCCCCCGATTGTGAAGCGGAAAGGCGGTCACTTGGCGATTACAGTCCCAAGTGCCTCAGATCAACACTTTTCCCCCGCCAAAACCCAACAGCTTCGTAGTCCAAATCCCTTTCCCTGGAGCTGTGCCTTGCTGCCGCTCTGTCACATAAAGCGGCTCAGCCCAAGGCCTCCCCGACGTACTTCAGAGCTTACGGCGTGACAGCGACGAGTTGCTGCTTCTCGTGCAATCCACCAGGCACCGTCCCCGGCGTGACGTTTGCCTGGCACCACACACAGGCTCTCTTTTCCCTCACTTCCTTGTGTTGTGGAAATCAGGCTGTGCACCCTGCTGCGAGGCTGCAACAAGGGAGGGACTCGAACCCACCCTGACGTCGGGACTCGAACCTGTCCTACTGGATCTGCTCAAGGAAATGTAACACTCACCCTTCGGTGCCTCCCGCTCCAGAGGTTCCCAGGTGAACTCACCTGCTGTCGGCAGTTGGATGTTTGGAGACGGGAGAGTCCGATGGTGGTTGCTTAGTGTCCCATCTGGGGTGACAAACGGTTGTAGAAATAGTTTGACCCTAGGTTTCTGAGGAGCAGAGTCTCATGCACGTACAACAGTTAAATTAATTATTTATTTAAATGGTGGTACGACAGAGTAACAGCTCGAGCTGGGTGCCTCCAGGGAGGGACCCAGAACAAAAAAAATTCTTAAGTAATTATACTTTTTACAGTCTTATTTCCCCACCTGCCAGTGAAAGTCTCTTCCAGTCTTATTTACTGGAGTCAGTGGACTCTCTCCCTCTGATTGGTTCAGGTCTACATCCCGGGACAGTCGCTAGACGGTTGCTGTGTTCCTGCTCCACAGTACCTTATCTTATGCGAAGGTCAGCCGTTACCTCTGTTCCTTCTGGTCGCTCTGTGCTGTAACCTTGAGGGCTGGTTCTAGCTGATTTTGCAGTCGGCCATCAGCAACGTTCTTCAGGCTACAGTTCAGCCCCGCGGCCTGCAGCCTTCACTTACGTTAGGCACTTATGCTAAGCAAGAATCAGACTTATGCTAAGCTGAAGCTAAGTCGCCTACAACTCCCTTCTGTAACACTTGGCACCTCCTTGTTTTAAGAGACTAAACTGCTTAGCCTGTTAAAGCCAACGTTGGGCCTAAGTGCTAAACTATTCCTCTCCTTATAGGCTGGGCAGGAGAAGAGAGCTCAGTACTGGGATTCCTCGGTCCTGTATTCGCAGGTCCATAACAGGGAAGAACGTCGAGAGTCAACATGCAAGAAATCTTTTGGATCTAGTCCTGGAGGCATTCGCACAACTTCAGAGCCACAGGAAGTCCATTGCGCAGCACATGCACAAATGGCCAAGGACCAGAAACTTCAGAGCGAGGCCAGATCTAAATTGAAAATTAAGTTACACGTTTTGCAACTGTGGATTTCTTTCCAGATGGCAGAGGAACATTTTTAATGGCTTCGCTGAGAATCAAGAAAGCGTTCTTCTCTCCAAGCCTTCTCTAAGGCAACCAGAGAAGGAAGCGCCTCTGCAGCGCCTCAGCAGACCCTCTAACTCTACATGCTGCTTTGTGCTCATGCCTTTCCAAGCGCCTTTCCAAGGCGGGCCAGCACGCGGGCCCTCTGCAGACTGAGCCAAAAGGCACCGCAGCCAGGGCGATCCCTGCAGATGAGCACTGCCTGCCCCGCGGCAGGCTCACTGCCCCGCCAGCGCACAGCACGTCCAACGGCCCAGAAAGCTGGCCTCTCCAGCAGAGATTCCCACGCGGGGTCACAAGGCTGCACTGCCCGAGTGAAGGACGCTGGATGACACACAAGGACTCCTGCAGCATCCAATCCTGTATCGCTGGATACTGTGAAATATTTATGTTTCATAGTTTCTTTGCTTAAGGTCATTACTGCCGTTTAAGACCACAAAGACAACACTAGTGCAGTTTCTGCAACACAACTAAATAGTTTAAACCTTAATAAATAAATAAAACCTTATTTACTATTAGCTAGATTTGCTTCATTAGAGTAAACTACTACCAAGCAGCAAATGCAAAACAGAAGCAGACGACGACCCAAACAAGCGAAACTCAACATTCACCCACAGGACGCGTTTCACAACTATTCATTAAGTATTTGCAAGCAGCCTGACCTTTTCGGGGAATTCACTTATCATGGACAAATCCTTAACACCGGAGAATTTCTCACTCCACAGGGGCCTAGAGCTCTTTTCTGAGCGCAAATTTGGGGAAACATTGTTTCTAAATGAAATTCTCCATCATCAAAATGCAAGCAGAAATTCCTGTTTGATTGCCATAAACGCCTTCAATTATTAATTTCCTGCGTAACGGTTGCAGAGGCAACCGCTCTGTTTTCAAAGCGCCATGCAGACAACATGAAACATTTATTTAAGTGGCTGCACACCACAGAGCTTGATTTAATCAGACTTCGCTGTGCTCCTCACCGAAATGAAAACCGGCAGTTTACGAGTCAGCACTTTTCAGGGACGCTTAACACTCGTTAAAAGCCACTGAAAACACTTATTTTTACCCTGGCAATTAAACACGTATACAGCATGGCACGGCACGACCTGGTCAACTAGATATGACTTTTGAGAAAAAGACCGTCTACGAATAAGAGCCACTAGTGTGCCCAGAGGCAATACAAAACTTTGAAAAGCCAAAACACAGACAGAGAGAGAAAGCGGGGCAAAAAAACAGTATCTCACAACCAAGGTCGTAGCGTGTCCAGATTTCATCCCAACCGGGACAAATATATTTTACTGTTTTCCACTCAGATATTTTGTGTATGCTCTTTTTACAACTTTTGTTGTAATTACGCTGATTACTTGGGATTAAATTAACTGGACAAGACTATACCAGTGTTTAACATCTGCAAATGCCTATTTCCTGCTTATTTTCCCGCATCATCCACTCACTCCTTTATTTATTTTTCTTTGAAAGCTTATAAAATGTACTTAACCCTCTAGGTAACAGACCTGAAGACCAAACTCTTCCTTAGGTTCGCTACGCCAGCTACCCAAAGAGCAGTACAGCGCAGCACGTCTCGCGTTTGTTGAGACAAAAGTTCCTAGCACTTCTGCTCTTGAGCAGTAAGTTCAAACAGCTCCTGGCTCGACTTCGCATCCCAAAGGGAAAAGCTTTGGGCATACATGAGCGCAAGCCTTTTTACAGTGAGACAACGTGCAAGTGCTGCTCAGGTCTTCTGCATACGCTAAGTTCTGGATACCTTCACTGCAATGCTTTCCTCCTATCAAAGCAGTCTCGCAGCACACGCTATTTGCTCTCTTTGTGAAAGCGTCACCTACTGCACCCAGGAAGAATAATTCTGAGACTCAAAACACGCTTTGCAGATGATGTATGTGCAGCATGCGCAAGGGTCTGCATCCCAGGCAACAGTGAGAAGTTTCTGTCCATCCCAGAGACGCCACGCAAGATACATCTGCAACAGTGCCATCTGGTGACATGCAGTTATACGACACGATCATCTTTTTAGAGTAAAGGAAAAACGACACTTCTGCCGTGATTTTCCAACATACTCACAATTAAATTGTTATTTCAGATTAAGAGGCCTCAATCTCCCATTAGCATGAGGATATGCGCAGGATAGCACTCTCATATCTAGGAATTGTATCAAGGAAAATATAAAAACGAGAGCTGCAAGATAGATTTCAAATATAGCAGCTCAGACTTTGCTAAACAACAAAATAAATAAAAAGGCAACCGGCTCCACTCAGCTCAGATTTCTTCTTCCTGGCCCAGTCTCTCCCTCTCCGTATTTACATAGCAGATGACAAAAAAGGCACAGGAGCATCTGCAATTGCACCAGTTTAGAAATAAATTAAAACAAATGGCAATGAGCAGAAAGAAATGCTCACTCAGAATCCCGTTCAGCTAAATTTATTTCAGAGACTTAAACATTATTTGAAAGAGAAACATATAGACTGCCTGAGGCTGACAAGAGACAGACTGGAGAAAAGTTAAAGAAAATAGCAGAAAATTTTTGCAGATTTCTGTGCACATGGTGAAGTGCACCCTTGCTCCACTGGAGTGTGCTATTTGTTTGTGATACAAGTATCAGTTGCCGGCATACAGGCGGAGTCACGATCAGCTCCGCATCTGTCCTACAGTGCCTGGCGCCTTTCAGCAGTTCCATTCGTTACCCACTCGGTAAGTTAATTAAAGCAGAGAGCAAAGACAGTGCAACGGCAGACTATTTACTTTGATCGCAGAGAGGTCTCAAGCTTGCTTCCCTTCAGGGCGAGGGGGATCAATGCCATTGCAAAAGTTAAGGCCTTGAGTAACTTTGCCTTTGACATCAAATATCGAGAGTCAAACCTCCACCACTGTAAGTTACTCCTGAACCAATGGATTCAGCACAAATTTACAGCAATTGAGACTTTGACCCTTAGGACCCACATTTACAGAGCCTACTCATGCAGAAGACAGTCTATCAGTGGAAAGGAGTAAACTCCAAATCCAGATACCTGAACCTTTTATTTTCTCTTTATAATACACATTAATGGGAAGTGCTCTCTGTAGTAACAGAGTTATTACTTAAGGACGCATTTACATTTAAGTGAAGAAGAAATCCTATAATCCAAGGGCATTCACCAAGCTTCCTCGTTCTTTTACCCATTATTGGTATAAAGTCGGCATATTCCTGGCAGGCATGAGAAGGTGAAGGGACTGCAGAGTCATTAACTTACAAAACTTTGCTCCTGTGACTGGAGAGCATCCTCTTAAGAGACTCTTGAGAGGAAAGCGATCAGGTTCAGGCTTCCAGCAGCTCCGGCAGGAGGCAGGATGTCAAAGAAAAGTAAGGATGAAGCCTCAAAAGGTTTCCAGTTGGAAATTACTACATAACAAGGGATAAATGAAAAGATACCCTGTCTAGTAGGGCAGGAGCTCTCCTCTTCACTTATTTCAAATGAGAAATGGGAAGAGCAAGAAAAGCAGTCCAACCAAGCCCAAGGTTTTAGACAAAACACTGGATGTGTTTTTGAAAGAGAAATTATAAAGGGGAGCAGCAACCCAAAAGAAGATCAAGACATAAATTCACCCAAACCCTGCAACAAGACACTGTATCTTCTGATTTTCATGCATCTACTACTTTTAACAATTCCATGCTCACTTTTTAAGACCGCTCACCTCGCAGCCCCAAGTGGGAGAATGAACAAGGCTCCCACAGCCATGCTACCACGTCAGAGCCCCTACCTGCACTTTGAAACAGCAGCAGCTTTGCTGGTCCTCCCAAGCAAAGAGACAGACACGACGTGCCACTAACAACCAGGTCTGTGGCCCAGGAGAGCAGGAGACCTTCTGCTCCGGAGAAGGAGGCCACCAAGGCTGCTCCAGCCGCTCCAGTGGAGGAGACCCATCACCCTCCTCCCAAGCACTAGGTGAGAGGGTCAGAGCCATCAGCCTGGGAAGAGCTGTTCAGCCTTACCTGAATAAGCTCAAATAAAGATGACAAGACTTTAGCTTCTTCCATAAAATTACCCAGTAACATGCCACGTGGCTCCAAAACAAACTGAACTTAAACATCAGGTTTTGCTGCACCATATATAATGCATGCATAATGAAAACACAGCCTACTGCCCTAATCCACAGGAGGGGACAATTTGTTTCGGAGATGAAGTTAGCTGGCTAATAATGGCTGGCAACAACTGCTATTGCTGTCATAATGATAACGCTTTCTTATTTTTATGTCTCTATTCACTACAGCAACCTAGGTGCCGCGCTGTGAACTAATGCTGCCATCCAATAAAACATTAAAAAAGGCATTAAGTACAGTGCTGTGCCAAAAGCTATCGCAACTACAAACAGAAGTGTCTAAATGGCCCTACTTAAGAGTCTGGAGCGTACAGAGGCAAACGTTTCTCTTGATTATATCAGGATGTCCCCCATACGTTCCTCTCTGAAAGCCTAGGGTGATGAGGTCAGGAGCAGGTCCCTAACACATGGGAACAAAGGCTAAATTTCCATCTTTGTGCCCGTACGGATGGCTAGGGGCTGCTTTAGTTCCCAGCACTGCTCTAGCTCATGCATATCTCCCGAGGGTCCCAAAAGGCTCTGAAGAGGTGGAGTACAAGCCTTTCCGCTGCCGTGCCGCACTCCCCAGGCAGACGCAGGAGCTCTTTGGAAGGGAGCTATTAATCAGCACAGCCCCGGAAGCAGCAGTTCTCTGAGGGGAACGGGAGGACGGCACGGTGGTCCCACTCTGACAGCTCCCGCGCCATTCCCGGGGAGGACATGGGCGCTTCCGGAGTGGGAATGGCTCACAGCTATCTGGCCTCAGGCTGAAGCTCCGTGATCTGGCCAGGCTGGACTCATCGTCCAGGGCAGCCTACCGCCCGTTCCTGAGCTCCGAGACATCAAGCACAGGGCCTGCGCCAGAGCTGTTTCATGCAATTAATAACACGGCCAGGCTGGATAATCCCTGCTACCATCTGTCAAATGGCCAAGGCCAGCGAGGTTTGCTCCATCTTGAGCTGAGCGCCCAGCATCACCCGAAAATGGGGCAGGGGGTCTACTGCGATGGCATACCAGAGAGTGTTCTCCTGTTCACCCTGTCACGCTTTCAGTGTGGGCATCATAACCTGAGCATTATCCGCCTGCCATGTCAGCCCCCAACTACCAGGGCACAAAGCACTAAACTCGGCCTCTGAAAATCCTGCAGTTTTCCCAACCAGTCTGAGCCCAAGCAGAACACGTAGCTGCTAATAAAGCACATTTTATAAGAGTTGCTTTAACAGCAGCAGCGAAGGGGATGAAGCAGGACACAGGAAGAGTCTTCTCGTCCACAAGCTCAAGCCACTGTAGCTCCGAGTCTCTCCAAGCTTGGGGCAGGTACATGGATGGCAAATGCAAGTAACAGCTCAGATGAGCTGGACGGAAAGTAAAATGATATTCATTTTCTGTTTACTAGTTCTAGTCCTCTCTGCTGATTAACCATCATGCAAGTTCCTTTGCAGGGGGAAGGGTGCAGACAAGCAGCAGCACACAAAACGCAGCCACGGTGAAGTTGCTCCGATTGCAGTTTGGAGCTCCAGCTTCTTCCTCTAGCTGGGGGTAGCACGCTCAGCTAGAACCAAATGTTGCAAATTCAGCGCTTTTTTCCCCCCTCAAAGCAAATATTGAAACTGAATATTAAAACTGCCTAGTGTGCCTAGGGACATTATTTTAGCAGATTAATAATTACCATTTTCTTTCTGTGATTCTATATTATTATAAGCTTTAGAAACACACAGAGGGGGGGAATTTCCCCAAGGCTGGGTTAAATATAATATCCATTTGTTATAACAGAACACTTTTTATTACAGACTGTGCTTGGCAACAGCTCACAGCTGTGTTCATGTTAAGATAGTCTCTGCTCTTAAGGAGAGCGAATTTTGTCAGAGAATACATTAAAGACACCATTCCGAAGTTAACAATTTGTTAACCACACTCAGAGACTCCAAGGTCCTAATTTTTTTCATGCTCTTAAAATAACATTTCCACACTACTGCTAATAATACTCTGACACATTGCGATGTCCCCGGCTCCAAAGAATTCCAGCCCGCCCTGGAGGGCTCCTTCTGGGAAGGGACCTCAGAGCTAAAACCCAGAGCTCCCAGGTCTGCATATGCATTGGAAGAATATGTATCGAGCAATGAATACCTTGCAAATATTTTCCATAAGAAAATGTGTTTGGAGCTTATCCAAAATATTCATCCCATTACCTCAGATTTGTGGAAGCAATACTATGCATACGGACACCCTTTCATGACAGATACACAACTCTGCTGCTCATACTTTTTGTTTTTCATTAGAGTATAAGCTTTGCTTGTCAAACTTATTTCTTTGCTCAACTGTGGAGACTATTTGTTGATTTAAATGATCAGGTTACTTTCTCGAACTGGGTTTATCACAAGCAAAGGGAAGAAAAAACCCCAGATGTCAGATGTGGGAGTAGGGTGGAACTCTTAAGGCACAGTTTCAAAAAACCTAACAATCATCCCTAAGGAGCCCTGCTGCTCTAATCTCCATTAAAACCTAGAGCTAGCTCTTGCTATTAAAGCAAGCTCCTCTCAAGGGGGTCAAACAAACTGGCCAGGAACGCAGATTATTATAGGAAATCACGGTAGGAGCTCAAGATGAACCGAGAGAATTCACATAGCCAAAGTGGTAAGAAAAAGCAGCTCCTTTGACCTTCCACAGTAGACCTGGTATTGCAGTTACAGGAGGCATGGGGGGGCGGGGGGGGGGCTTCTTCAAGGTCCCCCGGGACCTCCGACCTTTTGGCACTGCTTACCTAAACCGCTTGAGGAACCTGTACTAGAGCAAGGCCAGGCAGGGTGAGCCCCTGGTAAACTAGTAACGAACTATGCTTGCAGTTGCTTGGAAGGAGAAGCAAACCTTTGCAGTAACTTTTGGTCCAGCTTCTTAAGGAAACAAGTACTACACAATCACACCACCTCACCCCATAACTCTTTCACCCGTTGGCCAGCTTCAACTAAATCTGACAGGGGACAAGTGGCCCCCAAAACAATCATCTTCCAAAATCAAGAAAATAGACGACCAGACAGAGGGGAAACATCATCTTAATGCCTCCATACAGGGTGAGGTTTAGTCCTTCTTAGGAGTCAGAAAATCCACACAGCTGAACAAAGGTAGGAGTGTCCTGCAATCATGGGGAAAAACTTGACCTTCAAGGAAGACACTATCAAGCCTAAAAATGAGCTATAAAGATGGGGAAACGAGGCTACATCTGCTACTCAAGGAACTACTTGCCTGGTTTCACATCGTGACAGGGTCTCCATGGGGTCAGGCTGTACTGAACTCAGCAGGCTGAAGTGCCAGCTGCGCCAAGCCACCAGAATTAAACACTGAATTTTAACATCCCAGTAACTTCTGCTCAGAGAGTCTCTACTATCCATAAATAAGGTGCTGTTATAAAGCAGGAACTGAATGAATACACATTGGACTGATTAAATCACTGCTAAAGCACGGGGCTTCACAGCAAAAGCCTACATCTATCGGCTTAATACAGGCTTTCCACCAGCGGAGCAGTAAACACGTCGCTGCAAAACCTCTCCGCAGCCAGGGGCTGGGGCGCTGCAGCCCGGGTCACGCCGGCCACCGCTGCGCTGCTCTCTGCCAGGTCGCTTGCTCTGCTCAAGCCTGGCAGCTTTTAAACACCGCACCAGTAAGAGTGCCAGAATCCGGACACCAGCTGTTACAGGTTTTTTCTGTTCATAACATTGCTATTCATGTTGTCCTAACAGGGTATTTAAAATAAGAGGGGAGAGGGGGGGAAAAAAAGTCGGAACCCAAGCAAAATAGCCTGCAAGGCAACCGCAGAGCAGAGCGGATGATTGCTCTGCACAGCTTTCAACTGGGAAATAGTCTTCAAATATTTACCAGATTAGGCTAATAAGATGTGCAGTACTTCTTTTATCCCATCTTGAAAATAAATGCCACCTATTTCTCCATATCATAAAACGGTAATATAATTACCTTAGGAAAGTAGAGATTCCAAATTTGCTGATTTGCATGCGTTAAGAGTCACAGATGTGTCTCCCAAAGAGATTATACTTGAAATGACACTTGCTGTTGTCTAATTTTAGGTACACAGGGTAATAACGTGGTTAGCTAGGTCATAGCCAAGCAATTTTTCTTCCTGCAAATATTAACTTCACCACAAAAACATAACTTCAGTTTCCCCCCTCAATATCCACAAGTTCAAGGCAAATTCAATCAAAAGCTTCAACTGCAACAGCCACATTCCTGAAAAAGACATGGTCTAGAAGCCTAGGTCTAGGTGGTGTGTAAGCCCTGCTCCTTTACCCCCCGCCCCATTTTCCTGTTCCAAATAACGCTAAATTCTTTATAAGAAAGCAGATTTAGTAACTACATGACATACAGAGAATGGGGCCTCCCATCTCCCTCGCTACCAAACTTTGACTCTTCTTGGAGTTTCTTAAATTTAAGAGAGAGGGGTTCGGATGCACTCAAAAGCGCATCTCAGTGTGCTTGGATCTAATGAATGCTCTCACCCCCCTGCAATCTTTAGTATCCTCCTTTCCTGAATTTTTCCATTTCTATTGCTTATTGTACACGTGTCCCACAGTAAAACTCTTTACTCTGAAACAAAGGAAGACTTCATTTTAAATGAACAACATTTTCCGACATTATGGTTGGCAAGGAAAATACAAAAATTATACATTTAATTTGCCAACACTGGGTACAGCTGTGAAATTGAAAAAACCCTTCCCCGGCCCTCATCACAGCATCGCCAAAAGCATGGCAGAGTCGGGACCAAAACCAGAAGCACATCCCAGAATTAACCCAAAAAGAAGCAACGACAATCATTCTGTTTACCTAAACTCTGCTTCTCTAGGATAATTCTGCAATTCTGGTAACGCATACAAACTCGAGCGCAATACCCTTTTCACTCATTCAGGATCATGCGCTTGTCAGGAACACCTAGAAAGATGGAAGGAGGTTGGAAATTTGGCTCGAGCACCATTCAGCCATGTGGGTGAATGCTTCGGGGAGGGTGCTTCAGCTGGAAAAGACATCAGACTAAGAAGAAAAAACTAGACTTTGCCCCCTTTTTTTTTTTTTTTAAATCTGTCATTTTTCCTGATACTTTTTCCTTGAGAGTCATAAACTCTTATGAACCATGCTTCTCTTGAGCTGGAGACTGCAAAGTTCAAAGTTAAATGCCCACTTGCACCAGGAAATAAAAGGCAATAAAAGCCACAAGGTCACTCTCCGTTCCTCTTCTGCTCCTGGGAGAAGCACAGCACGCAAGAGCTGGAGCGCTATTGGAGTGACGACTGCTGCACGCTCGGCCCGCGCAAAGTGTGTGTGTGGGGGGGGGAAACACCTGGAGCGCGAGCAGCTCCCCATCCCCACAGCATATCCTTCTGATGGACATGGGTAAACCTGATTTGATGTGGAATCAGATAAAAGGATTAAGAAAAAAAAATGTTTCTAAATTAAGATAAACCAGTATTTTACAAGCTGAACAGACCAGTTTTGTGCACAGCTTCACACCTCCTGGTGCTCTTGGAGCCCAAAACGCCAGCCACGAGCACCAACCGAAGGATCAGCACTCCAACGATGCCCAAAGGAACGATGAAGGGGCTAACCAAGGCCCAGACAAGGAGGGCTGCAGCCACTGTCCGGTCTCACCTGGGGAGATTCATTGCTGCAGAACCATCTGACCAGCCTGCTCTGCCTTGCATTAACCAAACTACAAATATAATATAGAATACTGGTGAAAAGGCATAAACTTGCGTGACCTGAAAGAACAGAGCAAAGCTAATTGATCCCTCACTGTCTCCCACTATCTAGAAACTATTTTGATGGCTTTCCCCATGACGGTAATGCAGCTAGCAGTACAGACGGATAAACATTATTTGAAGCCCTATCACCTTAGGCCAAAGCAACCCTGGACCAGAATTTCCCCAGGAAATATGTTACGAAAATCAGTTTTGGAACATGACCGTTTTCAGCTCCTACTTCCCATGACTTCCACGGCAGCAGGATCAGACCCTCCAGACTTAACAACAAATTGTGCTAATCTGAAAAAAGAACGCCAGTAATGACTGCCATTTGGAAGAACACAAAACGCAGAGAAAACTCCAGGGTCTGCAGAACTATTTCTGCACAACATCTGGCTCTCTTTTCAGAGTTTGGTCTGACATTTGGTCTGCAGCTGGACAATACTTCAGTTTACTGCTCTGTACAAAGCCCCATATGAAATTCTTTGGAAAAAGGCAACTATTAATTAGTCCTAATGAGGAGAGAATTTGCTTTCAGCAGGCTTACTTTATTGAAAACAGCAGAAACAATTGAGCTGAACAACAAAACAAGCTGCAATTAGAAGCTGAATGTCCACTGGCCCTGGAGCAACTTACACAGCTGATGGCTAATAGCAAATTAATCTCCCTCTCCCATATGAAATGTTGGCTGTAATGCAGAGCATGGGAGAGGTATGGTATGTGGGCTATAAGACTTGAACTTCTCAACTGAAAGCTGATAACAAAAGGCCACCACAGCTGTTTTTATTCCTCAGTAATCTTCTGTTAGGAGCCAAAACATATCTGGCAAATGCAGCTGCAGATGAGGGAGAAACATCAGGAGACTGGTACCTCCTCAACATCTGCTGATGCTCTGAGAAGTCAAAAGCATTCGTAAATCCTGAAGTCGAGGCTGTGTGCGGAAGGATATCAGACTAGATGGACCACTGTTACATACAGGAATGGGAATTCCTAAAAATTGCTGAAGACCATCAGAAAAGAACTAGGAATGCTTATACTGCTGGCTAGGCTGGAAAGGACACAAAAAGGTCCCACAGAACATTAAGTCTTAGCAACAACAATAAACCGGCATTCATTTTTCCAGGCACCCAGGCTTATTTCCAGGCACTTGGGTTTTCCTTTCCTTGCCACTACAGAAAGCAACATTGATCTGAAAACACTAACTGCCTGTGGGAGATAGGTGACCCCAAGCAATGTGCAGACACCCTTATGCTCCATTTTTCTGAGACTCAACGCTAGGAAAGAATGCACATCCCATCTCTCTGCAACCTCAGTGCATTTAAACAGATGAAAAAACCCACACACAACACACACACCCACGTTCTTCAGACCGCAGATTTACATCCCTCTCTTCTTCCATCTCGTCACTCTTTCACTCTCTACGCTTTCTCTGAAGCATTTGTCTATCTGCAGTCATCGCACACAACTTGGTGTGTGCATGTGCACATTTGTGTGCAAATAACAAGCGAGAAGAGAACAAAAGCACAAATATACCTAGAAGCACCATCCTGCCCAACAGCCATGGAGGGTTAGTGGTGGAAGAGAAGATAGACCAGCCTGAGAAGGGAGGAGGACAGAGAGGGAAGGGACTTGTGAGGGCTCCAGAGGAAGGAAGATGAGAGGTAGGAGCTCTAAAGGGCAAGGGGGAGGTTAAGGAGGAGGAAGCAATATAATCACGACAGACGCTGAAGAGCACGGTAACAAACGCATACAGAGGGAGAATGAAGTCAGAATAAAAAGAGCTCAGGTGCTACTTCAGAAAGATCATAAAGAAAAAGAGGTACTGGAAGAAGATAGGTCAATGAAATAAAGGGACCTGGAGACAGTTTCCAAACACAGTTCCAAAAATAACGTTATGGAAGAAATGTTTTCTAAAAAATGGTCCTCATATACCTGCCCACAAAACAATATCTCTTTCCAGCAAATTACAAGTGAACATACTGCTCATTGCTACCCCTCCTCCAAAAAAAGTGTTTCTTCAGATCCATTTTACATGTTTGCTTTAGTGGGCACACCTTAGTTTAAGTGCAAAGTATAGACAGATGTTGATTTGTGCGTTGGGTGAAGGAGGCAGGCACCAAGCAGATGTACAAGCCACAGAAAGCTTTCAAGGCAGATGATGAAAGGTGGCTGCAAGAGAAGCAGGGAGGGAAAGGCATACGCAATGACTTTCTCACGTTGGGATGTGACTGTTTAAGTGCCCCAGAACGACACTGATGACTTGCAGCTGGAGAACAACTGCCATGCCTCAACAAAACCCAGAATAGGCCCTTCTCTCCCCTAAAAAAGCACAGCCTGAAACTCAGTCACCGTCACTCCCAAACCTTATATATGCATAGATTTAACATATATACCGGCTAAACTGGGACTCTTACCCAGTGTTCCTGTGTTGGACAGGCTGTGCTGTTCTGACAATACTTCTAGGATTTGCTTTACTTCCAAAGAATTGGTCACTTATCACTTCACAGGTATACTATTATTTCTTTATTACCCTCACTAATCTCCAAACTATTCCTGTTTGAAGTCATCCAATATCACATAGGAGACTATTTCGTTCTTCAGAGACTGCTTTAAAGTTTCATCTTATCTTCACGCACCCTCACTGCCATTTTCCTTCCCCTGCTTCAGTAGTGGAAAACATGAAAGCGGAAGATCATTTGTTCAAATCACTATGTTTTTCATCCTAGGATGCCTTTAACTGTGATTGCCTTCCAAAGGCTTTTGCCAAAGTCAGTCCTATCTCCCAGCCCCTATATCCCCTGGAATAGCTCAGAAACATGCCCACATACTGATCTTACTTCACGTCTTTGGCCTCTACGCAGCTAGGCATGTTCACATCTGGAGAGGCAACAGAAGAGACTCTCAGAAAGCAACAGAGCCTGACAGGTGTCAGGATGGGTATAATCTGAAGCAACGAGGTGGTCCAGGAAACCTAAAGATTAGATGCCAAAGAAATTCAGTTCCAGCCATTTCCACATGTGCGTTTTTTTCCATGCTTAGTTTTCTCTATAAAACGTTTTCCTACATTTCCAGTAGAAGTTACTCAATCAAACTAACACAAAAGAGGCTTTTGACCCTAGATGACAGCCACACTGAGTTGAACACTACAGAAATTGATACTCTTTTCCAGACGCTTTTATGAGGCAAGAGCTATTCTAACAGTCATTTGCTGAACCTTGGTTATTGGCAGTTTTCTGTGCGCTTGGGGAATTCACTAGGAACTATTTAACTTCTACATGCAATCAATATTAAAGATTTTAAGTAGCTCCTGCTGTACCAAAGTGACCTTATTTAATCCAAAAATCAAACCAAAATGAAACAAAAATATAGTCAGGATGTAGCAAAAATAAAAAGCTGTAGGCAGATGCATGTCTTTTATTCAGTGAAGTGTGCGTGTACATTACATGTCAGAAAATACGCAACACATTCAAATATTACAAATGGCAAGTTTCTTTGGGACTGATGACTTAGCTGCTTATATAGCTTGCATCCGCTTAAAGAACTGATTGAAGACTGAACTTTGAAAGAGGTTAAATGCAGAGGGTACAAAGATGTTTTTCCCAAGTCACTAGGTCCTCTTAAGATCCCAGACTTTTCACTGTTCAAATTCTCAAAGCCTCAGTTTAATCTAGTTCCATAAAGCCAAGTTTGTCCACGTTTAATACCACAGTATCCTCAACTCTTTCAAGGTGTTTGGTACGGAGAAGTAGAACTGCTAAAAAAAATCCAAAAGGAAAAACATAAAACCTGGAGAGACTAAAAACAAAAACATAAAAAGACAGGACATGGTTACCAATGTTCATGATAAAATATTCATCTTAGAGGACCAATCTTGTACTCATACTACACCAAAATATTAATGAAAATGCTGTCCAGTTTTCTGAATTCAAATATATATATTTAAATAAGGGTGATTTGCATTGTTTTCTACCAAAGCTTTCTGACTTGCAAAAGGTGCAGCAACAGAAAATTTAATTAGGATATTTAATTTTAAAATCCTGCTTTCAGGATGGCTTTTCCGTTGTTTTTATATATATCCTTTATGGAATAACATCAGTGAAGTGAAATTCCCACTGGTTTAAGGGTTCTGAAAACTAAAGACACTCTCTAAAGAAAAGTATTAGTGCATGAAATTAAACTGCATATAGAATTGTTCCACTTGAAATATTTGAGCATGACTTGTTTTATTCTATTTGTAATAACAGAGTTTCCTCTAATTTGCAGTAGAAGAAATACTAGCCGAGGAATAAAAGGCATGAAAAGTGATTGACTAAGATCACTGACATTTCCCATGCACCCAAATTGAAATCCTGCATTCAGATGCTTTCTGACATGATTTGTAGCTGGGATTTCTTCAACGACCAGCTTCCAACTGAACTAATTAAATATTAACCACTTATAAATTTTGGATCTGATATTCAACTGATATAAATCAAAGTTTATTGCAGTGGCTTCATTGCATCTATTTAAACCAGCACAGCCCAAGCTTCTTTTCTGAACCCTATGGGCAGTGAAATTTCAAAGTCAACTTTTTATTGACTAGTCATGAGCTATACTATCGTGAATCTAGAATATATATTTATACAGTTAAGTGGCTCCACTGCATTTCTACTCTGACTTAACAATTTAAAAATATGACAAATTCCTCTTCTGAATAGGCAACAGGTAAGATTTTATGGAGACCAAGACCGTTGGAGGACTGGATTCCACCAGCTTGGTATCTAGTCCCAGATCGACTAATACAATATTTGAGGTTTACGCTCACCCCTCCAAATACTATTTTATTGTTGTAATTTCCATCATTCATATTTATTTTTCTCTCCTTGGAAAGCTGCCTTCCATAACAGATGCGTTATGTATCTGACAAGAATCACGACAGGCACTTGCTAAGAGAAAAGCAGGAGGCAGGCAAGTATCTACAAGGTCAGGTACCTCAGCCCAGGAGGAGATTCCTCCCGTCTGGTCACATTGGGACTGAGCTGCTTAGCCCTCTGGAAATCAAAGCTTTGAGGGAAACGCAGAGACGCCGGGCTAGATGCTCCAGGGAGCCGGGACACCTGACAGCACGCTGCCTCTGGACACGGCACACGCCCGGGGCCGGGGAGGGGGCGAGGAGGGCTTTCAGGGTTGCAGGTGAGGGCATCGCTTTTAGCCTGTTACAGTCCTTTCATGGATCTGGCACTAGATCGAAGACATAACCCCAGGGTACACGGCTTCACTGGGTATTTCCAGGACAGATAGCGAGGGCAATTTCTCCTTTTGTTATCGTTATTAACAGAGTAGCACCCGAAGCTGGCTTCAGAGCTAACCAGCAATATACTAAGCAAGCCCCAAGTCTATTCCTCTCACTTGGCTTCAGATCCACCTATTTCTTTAATTAACTTATGCCTAAATACCGCTTACAGCTTCACACGCTCGTTACACTTGGAGCTTCCCTGAAGGAGCGTGAGCATGTTTCACATACTACCGCGGCCACCCGGGCGTACAGCCTCTCCCCACGCTTGTTGTCTTTCTGTATTTTCTCACATCCTTCCTTGTCTTCCTCACCCAACTAAAGAGGACAACACCACAGGCTGCCTTGGAACTTAGCGGGTTGGAAAAGCTCATGCTGAATCCCAGCGCTGAAAAACCAACCACCGCTGCAGGAAGGGAAAGATGGTACCTAGGAAAATTTCTCCTCTAGCCTATACCTCTTGGTATCGGAGAGCACATGAGAACATGCAAAACAAGGACAATATTGCACTTTCAGACAAAAAAGCTCCATAGAAACGGCAGGCATCTCCATCTGCAGTGGAGATGCATCCAGTTCAAGCACAGAGCAGTTCTTCAGCCCACAAGCCGTGACTCCCCAGGAGAGTTTTGCTCTCTAATAGCCTCTCTCATTTAAACTGCAGGCTAAGTTATCTAGCAAAGTGCAACTAAGAAAAATTTTCCATGCTATAGTTATTCTCAGGGGAAAGTAGAGACTTGGCAATGTGAAAAATATATAATCAGCTGTTGATTCCACTGATTTCTGACCCACACATGTAAAGGGATGTTTACAAGACGCAATAGCTAAGTTTGTCATCCAGAAAACGCAGTATTTGGTTTCTCTTTTTGGAATAACCCTTACCTAACCATAGAAAGTTTTATCATCTAAATTGAAAAATATGTCAATTGTGAACACAAAATGTTAAATGAGTCCTAAATTTCAAGCTTCAAGATTTCTGCCAAGTCCAAGAGGTTTGGGTTTTGTTTGTTTGTTTTTGGGGAGGGGTTGAAAAAAAATTAAAAAAAAAAACCAGCACAACCAAAGCTGATCTGCTTTCTAAATAATTAATTGACACTAATCTAAAAACAGAAAACGCACCATTTTTAAAGTTTATGACTTAAGTCTAACCACCTGTGAATTTAATTTAAAATTTCTATCAACAGCTTACCTCAAATATCTTGCAAGAGAAAAAGAAGATTTTTTTAAACCTCTGGAAGCAAATAAATCAATCCAATATACCACTTGTCTTGGTTTTGCAACAGCTTTTAACGTGGTATCTACTGAAAAGCGTATAGTATCTCTCCTAGTCCTTTAACAAGGATAGTAAAGATTTCCAACAAAGTTTGCCTGTGTAAAACCAGGAACTGTTAGGAATGATCTGAAGCGAAGAAAGCCAGACATGAGATCCGAGTTCGATACGCAGACCTGCTGCTGGCAAGTCATTTATGCTCTCCGCATTTCAGCCCCCTGTAGTAAATTCAATACTTTCACTCTCCCATTTCTTGTCTTTTGAGATTCACTTTCTGAAAAATATACAACATCCAGTATGTCATCTGCCATAGTGAGGCTACTGTGAAAAACTGAGACCCTGCATGAGTGGTGTATCCGGTGCGTCTGCGGTACGTAGCAGCTGAGAAGCAGGTTAATTAACTAATGCAAGAAGAGCCACAGCTCCTGAAAGGGTCCTGGGCACACCGGAAGACCCGAGGCCGTCGCAGCCTGCCTGAGGCCTCCCCACAGGGCAGCGTGCCTCGGCAGCCCTCCCCACAGCGTCGTAACACGGCTCTAGGAGCCTCAATAAACGGTTCGGCGGCCAACCCAGCCGAACGCGCACCAAAAGCGGGTCTTAGTCCCTGCCCTGATTTACGCACGCGACTGAAGCGGTTGCCTCCAGCAGGCAGGTGTTTACACGAGCGTTTCACGCTGGGACCACAAACCCGTCCTTTTCAGCGCTACAGTATTTTACAGCAACGTATAAAAGTCATAGCCGCACTGCAGGAACTTTGCAGGCTTATCCACATTAGTTTAACTCTGAAAACATTTTAAGATGACTTATACTTTTGAAAGACAATTGTTCTACGTGGAGATGCTTTACAGCTATGATAACGTAGATGTTCAGAACTGAGGACTTCTGCGCTAACTGTAAAACGATGCTCGATCACATGGTGACTGAATATGCCGGAAAGAAAATGCTTAATAAATGTACGTGATATTGCACTTTGAAGTGGAACAGTACCATCGACATAAATGTCATCTATACTTATCAATATTAATGAAAATTAATACTGATTAGTCAAGGACATTATATTTATTCAAAGGTTAAAAGCGTTTTTTCATAAACACGTTACAGCCCAAACTATTTCTCCTGGGAGAAAACTAGAAACTCAAAATATTTGTTTCATGTTCCAAAACCAGTATAACCCAGGAAAGCGCTAGCATCAGCTGTACGTACACCGAGTGACTTCTACAGCCTTCAACGAAAAGTTCTCCACAAAACTCAGCGTCTGACCCAGCACAACACAGAAATCCTTGTCTGAAGGAAAGAAAGGGCTGCTGAGAGCACAGGAGAACGAGCAGCGAGTCCGAGCTCATACTCAGGCCCAGGACAGACTTGGACAAGGCATCTAACACCTCGGTGGGATTTATCTTCTCTCTCCTCCCTCAGCCAAGATGTATCATTCGTAATGAAACGAGCCATTAGCAATGCAATATGGTGGTTCAGAGAAGCTGCTAGCCCATTTCTGCAGGTGAGAAAGCATCTATAGCTAACCTACAGTACAAGTAGAGCCGCCCGGTTGTAACCCCTCACTATCACCATGGACTTCCAGCCTTATCTGCAAGCCTCTCCCTGTTGGACAGCTTGTGCTGCTGAGTGCGTTGGAAAGCAGAGGGGTTTCCCCATGGTAGGGGAGATGTCCCGACCCCCAGTGCACAGCTGGGCCAGGCCCCAGGAGAGACTGAAGCATTACTGGACTAGACCCTAAGCATATTTTTCCTAACAGACCTTCCGCATGCATACAGCTCACTGAAGGAAAGTCCTTGTGCCTCCTGAACCTGCCTTTGGTTGTCCAGATACAGCACATACTACACGGTGCATCGCGGTCCTCACACCAGGTTACGCTCTTGCCAAGGGCTGGGAGAAACAAGTGCACTGAAAAACTAAGTTCTACACCTTTCGCCTTCCTACACGCCGCGGGCCAGCATCCAGCGGGGCTCTCCGAGAAAGCTGCTCCAAGCCGGAAATTTATTTCTTCCACGCGCAGTTACAAATGGCTTTGCAAACAGCACCACGAAAATCAACACATTCATCCCCCCTGGAACAGGCTGAGACTTGCTGGTTTTGTTAGAGCGGCTCCTTGTTGCTTTTGGCCCTTCCTTTCCACAGCAGCATCAGTCCAGTTTTGCAAACAAGTTATATTAAAACTGCCTGCTCACCGTGTACGCCAGGAGGGGGAGCAGGTGAGGAAAAGGCGCTGCTTTCCTCAGCGCAAAGCCACTGTCAGCAGTATCGCTGCAGAGTGAACTTGGATTTCTAGGAGGAATCTACCCTGAGGGAAAAATCTTGGTTTCTTTGATTAAATCTGAAGCCCGGGAACATGGGGAGCGCTGCATCCAGACCGCGCTGGCGGCGTCTCGGCGTGCGCAGCTGTCAGTGCAAACACGCCGCTGCACCGCTCGTCTCCCCAGGAGCGGCACCGCCTCGTACCTACCTCCACGCTAGCGGCTGTAGCGCTGCGTGCTGCTTTTACTGCAGCCTTTCAAGGAGAACAGAAAAGAGCATGAATGTGGATAAGCAGCGCCTAATTTACTAACAGGCCTGCTGCAACCCCGAAACACCACCATAAAGCTGCCTATTTCCTCGCTTACAACTGCTATTCAGCCAGGTGCAAGTTACTCATTTAATACCCAAAGGCTTCCCTGCTGTTGCTCTGCCACAAACAGACGTTCTTTTCTCTCACATCTATCTACCCAGACCTGCAATAAACAGGCTTTGCCCAGCTACTTAGAAAAGGAAGAAAATTTCTATTTCCCGGCAGATACACAACACATCTTGTATGGCACCGTCTCTCAGTGCAAAAAAATCAGGGTGGCAGAAACGCCTGCTCTTGGAAGCCTTGGGTCCTCTTCCAGCACGCACGTGCGCGCGCGCAGACCCCCTTGCTGCTGGTCTGCTTGTGGCCTCAGTCAGCCGGCTGCTTCCTTACTTCTGACCCCCGCTGCAGAAACGGGGACATCGCCGTCACCTCCTCTGACAGCACCCAGAAGCTGCTGGCTGAGTGGTCTGCCAAGGAGTCGTTGCCGCAAATCAGCCGCCGCCACTCCGCGCTACAAACGTACTCAGAGAGCCCACCGTAACCAAAGGTAACGGAGCTTTCCACGGGCTTCCACCCGCACCCCGCTTCTGCTAGAGCCGGGTCAGAGATCCCTGCGCCCAGGCCGTCATCGTACTAAGGCAAGAGCAGACAGCGGCAGGCCAGGCTGTGCCACCACCCAGCTCCGGCGACTGGGGCCTCCCCCTGCCCGCTCAGCGGGCAGGAGCGCAGGGGGAGCGCGGCCAGCCCCCCGCGGCGGCTCCTGCCACGGGATGCCCCGCCACAACCAGCTCTTCCGTTTACAGCCCCTGTTACGGAAGCAAGCGTTTTGCCCCGTTACTCTTTTACCAAACGTTCCTTAGGCGAGCAGGGCACGCTGTCTTCCTGGGGACTGCACCCAACAGGCAGCTCCCGCTCAGGTTGCCCGCCGGGCCGCGGCGGCACCCCGCGGTCCTCGCTGGCGGCTGCCCCCAGCGGCCAGACCCGGCTCACGCCGGGCAGCGCTTCTCGGAGCTCGGCTCGCGGCGAGGCACAACTGCCACTGGAAACGCCACCTCCGAGGACGCTGGCGCGGAGAACACGGGCGAACACGGCTAACAAAACACAGCAGCGCTGCCGGTGGAGCGGTCATTAGGTTTATCGGACCTTCTCACAGAGCTGGGAGAAAATAAGCCTGCACCTGAGCTTACCTTCCCACCAACCCTTCTCCAGGCCCCACGTGATGACCCGTTCCGGGTCAGTCGTTTCCGTGCCCTGAACATAAACAGCACCCCAGGACAGCACCGAGACGGACACCAAAGGTGTCCCCTCCACGGGGGTTACGAAGGCAGCGGGAGCAGGCTCGCGGAAGTGAGCTCTGCCGCGGGGTAGCCCACGTAACGAAAGCCAGGCGACAGCTGGAGATGGCCGCGTGGGAACGGCCCTGCCGAGGCCCCAGGGGCTCTGGGGACACTGAAGCCCACATAACAGCGCTTGCCCTGCGCGGCATCCCGGCTGGGGTGCCTATCCGGCTAGGTTTGCGCCTTCCACTACAAATACAGTTACACAGGCCGGTACCAGGTTGCTTCTGCAGTGGAGGTTGCTGAGGTAATTTAATAGAATAGGCTAGAAAACTTAAACATGAAAAACACTGCGTGATCCCCTTTTGATTTATCAGCTCAGAGGCGCTGATCTGCTTGCTTTTAGTATACATGTACTGCTGCATGCAGAGGCATGTGATTTGATGATATTTTAAAAGCAAAATATGTGAAATGCAAAACAAACGTTATATTTGCATGCCTTAAATATGAGTAGATACAAAAGTAAATAAGCAGTGATAACATTTGCAAATAATGTCTTATGGCACTGACTTACACAAGTAACTGAGCATTAGCGTGGCTTATTTCTGTAATAAACAAAAGAAAAAGCAGGGGTCTCTTTCAGATACCGTTTGAGATTTACTATTGAGAGTTACTACTCGATGTATTGCCACGTATTAAGGCCAAGCTTCTGAAGTACGCAAGCAGGAGCATGAAAAGTTTTGTAATGGCTTCACTAAGAGGGAGAAAAAAAAATGGTTGCGTTTCAATGGGTAAATACATTTTCATTAAGCAAAAGCAAAGAAGTCGTTTACTGCAGCCTCCAGATTTGCACGCTCTTCTGCACATAACTCTTAACACGCACAAGCTCTGCACTTGCAATTGCATTTGCTGTTCAATAGCTACTTAGTTTAACATCACATAAGAAGTCAATTTAAAGCATTCAAAACGAAATCTCAACAGAAGCTTTGTGTCTAAGTAATGGACTCTCAGGATGGGAGCCAAACTTGCCACGATCCGAGACTGGAAATTTGTACCTACTGCACCAAAAAAATGCATCTAATCTAAAACTTGTGCCCCCTCCCCCCCCATTTTCTTCCATCCAAGCAGCAAATTCCACTGGTTTATTAAATTATCCCTTCTGTTTATACTTAGCTTTACTTTCCAGTTGTCACGTGCAGCTTGGTGCCATCATATCAAGAATTCAACAGGAGTGCTTGAAATGAGAGAATTTAGTTCGGCGCAGTTCAAATATTGAAGTCAGCCGGCCACGACCACGTTGCCGTTCACCCCCTCCAGTTTTTATTCTATGCATCTGACCAGCAATTACTCTGCGCGCATTTGAGTGGAGACAAAGTTTTAAAGTACTGAAACGCCAAGAGACTTAAACTAGTCTATGCTGTATAGCTACAGTGGCGTACTGTTAAATATTTCCTTTTCAGAGAGCACATCCTGCTGTAAAAGGAACTAAAACATGTAGCTGTGCACCCTAATAAGAGTAAGTTGCAATTGAGTAAATCCTTAAGAGATAACAGTTACGAGACACGTCACTCATCGATCACGTACTTCAGAGAAAGCTGCCTTAACGCGTGTTTGTCCTCAGAAACGGACAGTGCTTCAGGAAAGCGCATCTACACACACGCACAAAGATCACATACCACTGATTTTTTCCCCAGTGTAAGAACGATCAGCAGAAAACAAGCTCAGTCCTTGAATAAATTTTTACCTCAGCAGTTATTTTTTAGGAGCAGAGTCAATTTATATATTTTACATTTGGCTTCCTATTTCCTTGCACCAATGCAAAATGCATTTTGTTAATATTAAAAATTCATACACAAAAAGTAATCGCTATAAAAATTGTATTAGGCATGAAAGCATAAATTCAAGACTGCTCATCGCTCAGCACGGGAACAGGAGATAGTGCGCCTTTTTCTCCTTCTCAGTTCTTTTGAACGGGCGAAGAACCCAGAGCATCGGGGGAAGGCTAGCCAACTCGCTGAAATTAAAATCAAATTCCTTCCTTTTGAAGTCGTGGCCTACTGCCATTTGATTCACCCCCATCGCGGGCAAACACCCTAATCGACACGGGTGTCTAACTGCAGCGTCACCCTTTGCACCGTCTTAAATCAGCGCAGGCAAGGCCAGGGCAGCCTCAGGTGCACGCCGTCCGCCGCGGACAAGTAGGCTCTTTGCTTTCAGTTTTCTAGAGCAGATGAGTATTTTTTATACCTCTGCAAGTAGTGCTTTATTTAAGCATTTTGTGTGGGTTGCATTAGCCTGCGTCTCCATGGCTTAACTCCAGTCCCTGAATAAGGCAGACCACCTGAAACGGGTGCAAAACAGTGAGCCTGACCCCAGCTTTTCAACAAGCAGCAGGCGCTCGTACCAACCTACAAGAGGGTTTCTGACTTGCAGGTGAAGACATGCAACTCCAGTTCCTACCCTCCTAGCTCCCGTATGCCTTCCTGGTGGACTTCCAGCACATCCCACCAGCAGATAGTTCCTACAGCAGAAGCCCTGGGGTTGTTTGCTAATTGGGCTAAGGAGGAAACTGATAAAAGTCTGTGTGACCAGTTAGGAACAAAGTGCTTCAGATACGAAGAGGTTTTCTCCATTCACTTTTTTTTTTTTTTTTTTTTTTAAATCAATTAATCCATCCAGAGCCATCCCTATGGATGCTTAACAGCAAATTAACTGCTAAGTGCTTTAGCACCTACAGTTTGGGTCCTTCTGCATGTCTGGTTTTATATGGTGAGGTTACATGGGAGAACCAGCCAGCAAGAGCACGAGGCTGCTGGGGAGACGGGCAGTTTGGGCAGCTGTCAGGGGTGCAGCAAGCACGACGTCTGAGCGTGGCGGCCACGAGCAGGGGCCCCAGGGCGCAAAGAAAGCGTAGAAGGGAAGGGAGAGGATGGGAAAGGAGAGAGAGGGGGCTGCCACTTTAGGCTCCTGGTATTCACGGATACATGTCTGGCTTCGTATTACACCCACCAATAGCACTACCAGTTGTCCACCACCTGGGGTGGGGGCAAGGACCTGGATAACTCATGATATTCCAAGGAAACGCTTTGTGTAAGGGGGTTGGTGGCACCAAGTTACACGAAACTAGAAGCTAATGAAATGCCAGCATGCTGCCAGAGAGGAGTTCAAGGGAGAAGCAAGGAGCTTTTCAGGGCACCTCCCCGCAGTGCCGGGAACGCAGCACTGATGTTCGGCAGCAGACTGGCGCTATCCACAGCAGCTCAGGCAAGTTTTTTCTTCACCTCTGCCTGTTAGCCAGTCTGTTACCCACGTCACCAAAAAAAAAAACCCCACAGAAACAAAAAAAACACCCCCCCCCCCACCACACACACAAACTTTGAGCATTCAATACACTAACCACATCAATAGGAAATCCTGCAGACAATGCAGCTAGTTTGTCCTTAATCTCATAAAACAAATGAACAAAAAACACAATCCCCCCCCGCACCACACACACACACACGCACGACCATTTTCAGCGCAATGCTTTGTGCTTAGGATTCTCTTTGATCCAAACACGTAGAGGCAGGTGAAAGCATGGATAATATGCCTTTTCCTTTTTACAGAGATGAACCATGCTGCCAGAAAGCTTGGTTTCAGAGCAGAAGGACTGGATTAGCACCTGCGGGGTCTGAACGGGCTGTATGTCGTTAGACTTTGAATGAGGCATACTACGCACCCATTCTGCGATGCCAAGGAGAGGAGTTTTGATATCTAACTGAAACACTCACCCAGCACAGCATAAATATGCCTGCATAATATCTGACAGATCAGTGCAATGCGTCTTGAATGTGGATGTAGCCATCCTTTACATCATCCTTTCCATCCGAGCCATCAGCAGAGCGTTCAAGCCAAACTGTGCAGTCTTCCAGCTCCGCACTGGGGCTTGGAGAACTTACCGTCCTGTGGTACCTCCTTGCACCCCGCCAACTAACAGCATCTTTCATCTCCAGAAAGCTGAGGCAGGGGGACCTTTCATGACTTGCCTCTTCCACACCCAGGGCAGAGATCACTTGCTTCCTGAGCAGCAATTCTAGGGAATTTCCTTCCCCAGAGGGAAGATGCCAGCCAGGCCACGCATGGCTGCAGAAACGGTCTCACACGCCTGGCAGCCCGCAAGCATGTTGTCAAAGCCAACGTGACAGTTATTGTCCATGCTCTTAATAACAAATGCGCAATCCCAGATCTCACCAGCTTTTGAGGAACAATATCCTATCTGGGAGTACTCTCTGTGTAACATCACTTGCTACGGTGTGTTGTGTTTTGAATCCCAAATAGCACTACAGCATTGAAACCGCAAGAAAATTCCACTAAAGAATTCCTTTTAGTTAAAGGGCACATATGAACTATTCCAAGAGCATACCAGGATTTTCTTGCCCAACTTGCTTTATGCAAGTGATCAAAGATTCAGCTTTTCTTCCTGCATAACAGAGAAGGACGTGCATGGAAATTAAACACAGATTCAGAACAGGAAAAGTTTTCCATAAGCACACAGTGAGTTATATCAACTTTCGCAAAAAATGATAAGAAAAAGGGTAAGAGACAAGAGCAGAATTATTCTCTCATCCACTCGTGACTTGAAGGTAGATTCTGAATGTCTTTATTTCATAACTTCCATCTCTAATAACTGTAGATACTTTAATATTGCCTAAGGTGGCTAAATTTTGCAGTATACATAGAATTTAAATTTGATTCAGGGGAAAGTACTCGTATAATAAAATAAATCTACATCAAACAAACATACTTGGATTTCCTTGTGCATGGCAGAATATTAATATTAGAAAAAAGTAATAAATAAAACTTCTTTTTTTTAATTATCTCTTTGTGAAGGGCTGCCCTTGCTTGAAGGCGTCTTGGGGAGCTCTCAAATAAGCTTGTAATCCTCTCCGTATTATCTTTTCTGAGTGCATGAGGAAGAGACACACTCATCCATCATTTTCTTTCACTGATTCTGACATTCATTTTTGCTTTTCATAAATATTCAGCGTTATTACCTTCAATGCTTTTAGCTGATGACTGAGTTTCTCAAAGAATCAAATCCATAATGAAACATGGCACTTTCTTAAAACATTTGGTCCAGCACGCACTCTCCACTGAAGGAATTTGGATTTGTGCTTCTCGTAGCTCTCCACGTCCTGCCAAGGGCTACGAACAGGCTGCTGTATCCACCCAACGGTGCTGCCCCCTTGGGAGATCTGCTCACCAGCAGGCAGCACTGCCACGTTTGCGTGTCCTGGCTCTAATAACCACTTCTCAGCAGAGCTAACGCCTGTGGGCGCAGTGCCGCGCTGATGCGGCTGGGCTGCTTCGGGCTGAAAAGCAAAGCAAGGCTACAGCTGAGCCCGAGATTTCTGCAGCCGCTTCACTACGCAGCACTGCACATCTTGAGTCAGCAGGAACACCTCCCAGCTTGCAGGCAGTACGTTGCCATGTACTCCTAAATTTTTAATGGCCATAGGAAATTCAAAAAAAAAAAAAATTTAGGGTCAGGTTAGGCCAAGCCTAATGCTGCTCATTGCATACTGCCTGTTGTACAAAATGCAAAGTTATGGATCTCTAGCTTACAAACATTAAATACTACTGTCCTTAAAAAAAGGACGAACTACATGTTGGCATAGAATAGGAGTAACGTTACTGTTCCTGTTTCACATAAGCAACGTTCAACTTTAAAAGGAGAAGCAAGGAGACAGAGCTGGACCACGCAGCTCAGCAGCTGTTTCTGGGCCACCACTGAGCGTCTGCAAAGCGCACCCAGGAGTCTCATGCAGCAGGAGCCCAGGGCACGGCAGCATCCACCGCAGCCTGTCACTCCCTCTTCCTTAACAGCAATTAAAAAATGTGTGAACCAAATCATACAAAGGTCACCCTCAAAATTTAAAAACAAGCAAGCCACCCTGGCTCAATATTTCAAACAATTACGTTACATGATAAAGTATCAGCTGCAAAATCCAGGGGCAAATCTAGTTTCAAAGTTCAGAAGCTGTAAACTTTGCAAGTTTAGGGGATCAGTGAACTATACTGTAACTTTTGCAACATCTTATAAGAGAATCTATAAGAAGATTCCCAAGACTTGATAGGGCAACAATTTTTGCTTCTCATTTATCCTGAATTGACCCAGTGTCTTCACAGTATAATTCTCTCCTCAGTTTCATCTATCCTGAAAGAATAACATCACATAAAAGTCCAGATTCTGGGGATTAAAGAGATAAGAGAATTTGACATAAATGTTACATGGAGCAACCTGCTTAGAAAGGCTCAGTCTCAAAATAATGAGACAAAAGAAACTCTCTCATGTGGAAGGAAGAATAGTGCAATATGGAAAATAAGGACAAGATAGACTCAACTAACGTGAGATCTAATGAGCGCCGCAGATGTTTACACATCTAAGACAGATTTTTTTTTTTTTTTTTTGTCATTGGTATCCATTAAGAAGAGGCATCGTGCTCTTGGAGAAAGATATTACAGTAAGGTACAACCACCAACAGAGCAAAGATTTGTTTGCTGATACGAGTAGGGGAAAAAAGCCAGAAGGTTGGCGGGTGGTGGGGGGGTGGAGATAATATAAACAGAAGTGATGCCAAGACTTCTTTCCTACAGAAAAGATATCTACAATAATAAGACTTCAGATTAATATTAATCAGGCATCTTTCCTGAACAAGCTTTTTGACCTTACATGACAGGCAAATTCATCTTCTCGAAATAATAACCAAAAAAGGTATATACATCATTTCTTAAGACCTTCTGAAATTTGAAGCAGCTAAACACAAATTACAGGCCAAATCTCTGCAGACTCCATTTTGCTCTTGAGGACTGAAAGCCTTTACAAAGCTAGGTTAGATTTAAAAACTTTTTCAGTATCCCTTTTGCCTTAATGCCCAAAGCGAGCAATGGCAGACTCCTGAAGAGCGAGTAAAAACAACCTACATGCCTCCTTGCTGCACTTTGGCAGAAAGGACTTTTAGAAGCACCACTACTTCGCACCAAGGCGAATAACTTATTCACAGCAAACGGGTAAGAGACAGTGCTGGAGAAACCTCCCCAGATGCTATGGAGCCATTTCACAGGCCCTGCTCCCTCCCAGCAGCTCTGATCAGCTGCCTTCATTACCCCCATGGACAAGGAGATGCTGGCTGATGCCCACCTGCGCAGGCAGCCCTCTCCACACAGGAGCTCAAGGCCAGCAAGCAGTGAGGAGATGTAGAAAGAGAGGCAGAAGACGACTTTTAGCAGGCTGCAGCTGCAAAGGCACTGAGTCGCAGAAGGGCCCTCTCAACTCCATGCCATCCTGGACAACAGCATGAGATGAAGAAGTCTCATGCCGTCCAACTCACAAGACGTTCCTCAAGCATCCTGACAGCCTGGGAAGCAGCTAATATTGTTATGTAAACATTTTGGGGAATTTTCTCTGCTAGACCAACCTTAGCCTTCTCAGCACGAAAAACCCATCCCAGGCACTGACTGATCCTGTTCCACATAAATCATCCTTATACCACGTTTACACCACTTTCCTTCCTCCCAGGAAGTGTATTTAACAAAGGCAAGCAAGGAGACACTCAGAACTACATGGTGTCTCAGAGTTACAGCCAGAGTAATCCATCCTCTTGTATGCTCTTTTCTGTAATATCTTTCGTGTAATAAATTTTAAAGATTAAAAACAATAAAAAAGGGAGGAAAACACAATGGACTTTCTGATCTTCCCTATTGCAAGTTGTCTCCACAAGTGCTTGAGTCCATTACCTCAGGTAAATCCACTCTTACAGCAAAGAGCCAGAGGTGCTAATCCCAGACATCAGGGCAAACGTTGTCAGCTCGCTAATAGGAGCCACCTAGGTTTAAGAACCCATAACCAAAGTGGCTGTGACAGTAATTTATAATCCTAGTGGTGAGGATTCATGCTGATCACTAAGGCAGCTAAGGAGAAAGAGTTATTTCTTGGTGACTTTTCACGGTTGAGCCTTGGCAGTGCTCACAGGTAGGCGCCACGCTTCCCCAAATACAAAAGATTCTGTACCGCTCTAGACGCGAAACAGCAGATGTAAGCGGATGTCCTTGCCTTCCCGTGCTGACTGCCAGTCCCTGCGTATTTTCTTCATCCTACCTTTAGTTTTTAAGCCACTTAGGATTTGCCTTTCTTAGTCATTGCTAAAATACTGTCGACATCCCTCAGAGCTCGGTATTTTGAGTCTTCCTCTGCCTGCTCCATCTCCACAAAAGAACAGCTACATTTGGTGAAATTTGCCCCAAAATCAAGACCATGACTCCAGAACGGGAGGAGGTCAAAACGAGGACTGGAGTTTTCCAGGGAAGAGTTTGAAACAGCAAGTGTGAAAAATAAAATAAATAAATAAATAAATAAGGAAGGTGACTAATATTTTTGCTATTGCAGGTTAGAAAAAAAACAAACAGCTCTGAGTATTCCCAAAACTCAGATTCTTCTCCCAAATAGGTTTTATAAGTTTCTTCCCCACAGGCAGCTTTATTATTTCCGCAAAAAGCAAGTAGATCTTTAAAGCAAGCAGTATAAATCTAAACATTAGTTAGGATTTGCTGTTCACAGACCTCGGCACAGCTGACTGCTCCCAGACACCCCAGACAAAGCCGTTATCTCCAGTTTACTAAGATCCCCACAGGCAGAACTGGGTTCCCTTTTTCAGTGACAGTACCTGGCAATAGCTATGTGCAGCCTGTATTTGTAATAGAAAGACTTTCCACAAGGGTGGGTAGTAGGCAATTTGCCTGACACTTCAAAGAGTTAATGAGAGAAGCAAAATTAAAAAGGCTAACCAGATCTCAAGACAATTCCTGAATTCACCCTGCTCCTCTGTTCTTCACTCTAAATAAATAAGAGACCAAACACATCCCATATGGTTTAGTTTTACAGCACAACAGAGGCAGGGAAAGAGCAGTGACGTTTGCTAAGCCCTGAAAGCAGATGGAGTGACGAAAAACAAGGAAATTTTTAAGTATTTCAGCTTCTTATCTACCTCTTTGCAGTATACTGGGTAATAAAATCAAAAAAGCATCCGTTTCCAAAAGCTATTCACAGGCTTAGCGATAAGCAAAGCTCAGCGAGGGGTGTGATTTGAACACGTACTTACGGCAACATCAGCTCTCAACAGTGTCTTATGACAGATTTTGGTTCCTGTCACTAATCTTTTCCTAGTCGGGTATCGGCCCCACAGAGTCTTGATTATTGAGCTCCGCAACCACCACAGGCATGAAAAAGGAAGATGAAAATTGTTCTCCATTTCTTCTGATCTTCCTTATCCTGTTCAAGTAAGCTCTTTTCTTGTAATTTCTCTTCTTTCCCTTTTCCCTTGCTCTTCGTTCTGTTTCTCAGTGGAAAAGACAACGGCCTTAATGGCATACCAGGAAAACGCTTCCATTAAAAAACATGCTTAAGCCACCCCAGTTCCCGGTTAGCAACAAGTCATAACAATTACCTTCAGCGTGGCACAGTATTCTACCATAAGCAAAGGCTAAAAAAACCCTTCTGCCAGTAGAAAAAGGGAAGAGACCATCTTCTCCCACTTGAAGTCTGTTGTCAGAGAGCGGATGAGGATGGAACGGTAGGTACCGAGACATGCTTCATTTCATTAGGGAAATGATCCTGCCCCACTTGGCTTAGGGGTCTGCGGACTAATCCTCTCCAGGTTTAAATACACGTGATACTTGTCACAGCACAATTACTTGAAGACATTTACTGAAGACCATTGACAGGCAACGTGTCCCGGTCCTGCCTGGCTGACCTCACCTCTTTTAGGACTGTACCACACGGTCTTTGGTTCAATCATGGTGTTAAAAGCAACAGTGCCTTCCGTACGCTAGCATCTTTTGTCTGCAAAAGTAAAGGGACCCAGAAAGCTACTTCCAGGAGTTCCCTAAAACTTATTAGGCCACAACTATTTTACACAAGACGAAGACAAGCAAGAAACCAGCAGCTCTCTACACCAACACATCACTGTCTGCATATAAAACGTAAGTATCTACTTTCTCTTCCTATTGCTATGAGGTGTTACTAACAACGAGGCATTTGGTACATTTGCTGATCAACCAAAAATAAAAATTCATGCTTTTTCTTACAAGCCCATTTTGGGGGTTTTCAGCATGCTACATAAGTGCTATTTTGAAAGAGGTGATGCTTGAGAACTTTGGTTTTTCTCAGTCTAAATTACTTGCAAGAAAGAGAAGCATTATCAGATCTGGTGTATTTTCACTTTGGTCACTATCACTAAGAAAAAGCATCCCTCTTTTCTCCCCCCCCTTCCTTTTCCAAAAACGTGCTGCTCTTCAGAGCTGCAGCATAAGGAAAACGCTCCAAAGTCATTAGAAGCGTCACACGGGTAAGGTCTGTAGGTCACGAAAGACACTGAAAAAAGCCAGAACTTTGATACACTGATGGGAAGCACCATAATGAAAGGCAGAATCAGGACTCCTGAGAGGTGAGAAGAGTGGGAAAGCTCTATCTGGAGGTCTCAGGAGCATGACTTCAGCCTGGGAACCGATCCAACAAGCTTAGCATGAATCAGGAGCTACCCAGGAGGCTGCAATGTTAAAGCAATGAGGAGGAACAGGGGAAGCCAGCTGGGTTAGTGCAAAGCACACCACCTGCTCTGCCCAGCAAAATGGCTGGCAGAGACCCTTCCTTGCACACACAAACCTAATACCATTGGACTTGAAGCTAAAGCAGTTAATGACATCAAGTCTGCCTGCCAGCACTTCAAAGGAGTCCTCCTTTCTGGACACCCACAAAAAGCAGCAGAATTGGCAAACATTCCTTTTTCAAAGCACCTGCCGCGGGACCACAAGAGTGTCGCAGCAGCCAGCTACAAGCAGAGCAGAAGGCGCGAGCTTCCACCTCGTGGGAGCATAACACAGGCAAACGAGGCAATATGTTAGAGCAGCTGGACATCATGTCATCACACAGTCTTGGCACGCGTGGCCTTCTCAGCCCTGTGCTATGGCAGCTCTCTAATACCCATCCAATGAGCGCAGCCCAAGTCCAGATTTTTAAAAGTTTGGATGTATTTGCTTTTTGGCCTGTGAAAGAAATCTATGGAGCATCACATGATGAATTCATGCTGTCTTCTCGTTTGGGCATCAAAGAGGTCTTGTCAGGTGAAGGGCAGCAAGCCAAGGCTGTACATCGGGGATCGCGCACACACAACATGACTCCAAGTCCTAATTGTCACTTTAATTTAGTTCCTATATTAACCTGTTGTGGAGCACTTTGATATTCTGATTTTTGCCCTAAAATTCTGCAAGAGCAAGTTTGCAAACCTTACAAAAATCCTGACAAAATCTCTTGCCTCTTCCTGCTGATAGAAGCCTGCCAATCTGTGCAGATTTTGAGGAGTTTTTAGCTAGTACGTCCTTAGCTATTTCCAGTGTGCTTTGCTGAAGCAGCTATGGAGATGCTCCCATGTACGACTACTATCCTTGCAGGAATCTTATCCTGCAAATTTAAATGCAAGAAGTAAACCCCTTTTTATAAAGGGCACTTTATACACACAGCTATTTAATACATCACAAAATAAATGAATCTGCGGAGGCTTATCGCACTTTGTGCCCCCACCACGTCAATGCCAGCAGTCTGTAACCTTTTTGGAGTACTTGCATCAAAAGCAGCGTGGCGGAAGGGAGTGAAACACAAATACATTGCTGGCTCTGGTTTTCACAACGAGCCTGACCGGCTTCAGACACAGTTTACGCTGTAATACCTGATGATTATTTTCAAGTTGAAAATCTTGTACTTGTCATCTCTTTGCTCATGAACTACAGGCTGCAATCTCTTGCAGTATATCCAGTATATTAAAAGAATAATTTTCTAACCCAGACTCTAGCGGCACTGTTACCACATAGCCTGGCTCTAAATAAATATGAAACATAGCTTCACACTGAAGCAATCCATAGAAAAATTGCATTAAACAGGTTAAATCAATTTAGTTATATCGGTAGAAATTCAGTATATTAACAAGCACCTAACCTGTTAATAATAAATTAGATTCAAAAAAATAGTTATCTATTAAAAACAACTAATTTCAATCATTTAGTTTTTGAATCTACATAGGTTAATTTTCTTCTTTTCTTCTCAAAGCAGAATAGAAAGAATAGAAGTATCACAAAAGAGTGACAGAGGCCACAAGTCAGGCTAGTCTAACTAGACAAAATACAAAAACTAACTAAAAGGAAGTAGTGGACTATGCTGCTTGAAAAGTCTTTAAATCTAAATTAAATGTTTTTCAAATTATATCCCAGTTCTGCCAGACCGTACGCGCTTCATACATGAAACGCTGAAAGAAGTCACACGGCTTGTGATACGAATGAGTATTGCCTGGCGGTAACAACTGTCTTCTTACCTTAACACCTGCAAACCATGAATCTAAGGGGAAGACCACGATTACCACCCAAGGAGAGGGTATGTTTAAGTAACGTGTTCTGCCACAGCTGACTTGCACTTTCATCTGTGTTCTAAGGAATAAGCTTGGAATACAGCGTGACGTTTTGAGAGCGCACCGCAAACCCACCGAGAGCATAAGAAACCCAGACATCGGGCATCATTTACTTTGCCAGGTTGAAACCAAAGTCGTGTTCTCTGTAACCATATTGTTTAACAGGAATACTTTGGGTCAGGAAATGGGCACTCTGGGCCAAATTCTACTTGTATATACTGAATTTCACCTGGTATATACCACAGACCTACCCCCTCCTATTTCACCATCCACTGTTTCTTTAGCCTCTCTGCCAGTCAAAGACATCCACGAACATAACAACTGGAGAAAAGACACTACACATGGGGATCTGCCTCCCCAGTGATCTGTGGCTCCTTCCCCCAAATACTTAATTTTTCTTCTGGTTACTTTTAGCAAACCAAGCACTGACAGATTCCCCTTTTTCGGCAAAATTCTGCTTTAGCTGCTTGCGCTAAGTCCCATTAACGCTGAAGGTCTGCACAGGCTGTCAGCGTAGAGCCCTTTGCCACTCCAGTCGTGCTGTGAAAAACCCATCCAGTAGAGGCAAGAGAGAAGAACACTCTACTTTTCTCTAGTATTCTTCACACATGCCTACAATTACCATAAAAAGAAATAATTATAAAAAAGCCAAAATCTTGTCATTCAAGACAAGAACACAGCCATTTTTCATAATTGGTCACACATATCCCAAGTCCAGGAAACAGTTTTCACCCTTTAGTGTCATCTTTCTTTCTGCCTGAAAAGGGGGGGGGGGGGGGAGACTTTTCTAAGCTTTCACTTAGAAACTGAATGAAAAAAGCAACAGACTGAGAGAGCCTGAGGGGATAAAATAATTTTGCTAAAAACAAAGAAACCCAGGGGGAAGCGCAGAACTGCTGATCACGTACGAAGAGAGATAACAAAGATTAAGCATCGCCACTCGTTATGCCCTCAAGTAACGAGGCACTGCATTTCATCAAGAGGTTTCCAAATCTCATAAACCATTTCAGAAGCCTTGACAGCATCCACTGCACCATTAATGAAACTTTCTAATGAAGGGCTGGGTTTTCTACGTTCATTTTGGATAGAAAGTGTGTGTTGAAAGCAGTAAAAAAGAAGGGTTTTTTTGTTTTTTTTTGTTTTGGTTTGTTTTTTTTTTTAAGATGACTTACAAAAATACAAGCAACTCTCTGAGAATAAAAACAATTGGTATTTCACTTTGGAGGCCAAAGTAACATGTTTATTTTAGATTCATCTCGCAAGCCCGAGTTTAAATTCTTTCTTTCTTAATTTAAAGCAAGGCTTTGAATAGCAGTCTCGCAGTTTTGCCGCTCATACCCTTCAGTTTGAGGATGGGATTGAGTAAGCATTTCTTAGTTTCTCATTCATGCTGAAGCTTTTCAGCTTCACAGACAAATAAACATATGAGGAAGGGGAAAAAAACCCCAAAAAACAACAAAAACAAGACACTTCTTCCTCTGGGGGAGGAAAGTATGCATGTTCCATGAGCAGGTCACTGCCTTGGGACACAGGATGCCTGATTTCTAGCATCTTTTCCCAGGCATCTTTATTTCCTACAACAAAAAAGCTTCCCTAGGAATACCAGGGAAGGTACTCAGGTTGCTTGTATTTTCGTAAGTCATCTTAAAAAAACCAAACCAAAACAAAATACACACTCCAGAATCCTCTGTAGCCCAAAGGTTAGGGAACTCTAAAATTTGCTTTTGGTCCCAGCATCTTTTCTTATTTAGGCAACCAGGACTATGATCTGAAACCAGTTTCCTTGTATTCTTGTTTACTGCTCCCCAATCACAGCACCATAAGATACAAAATAGGATGCGAAAGATAAGCAACTTTTTAGTGTTCAGCTTGCTCCTTCTACAAGCAAAAGCAAAGTACAGACTAGGGGAACCCAGTTCTTCACACACACATTTTCAAGTGCAACAGCAACATTTCACTCTAAAGGAGGTCCTGCTTGGCTACAAAGGCCTTCCCCTGGAGAATCCCGCATCAGAAGAAACCAAGTCTGTACTATGGGGCTACGAGCCACATGGGCACCAGCACTCAGTGCATTTGGGATCCAAGCGAATACCCAACCTGGATTTCCTGGAATACAGAGAATACCCTTATTTTAGCCACACTCACATTCATAGTTAAGAACAAGGTGCATCAGGGCAAAGCAACTCACGCCCAGTTCGTTCTGCGGCAGGCGTTCCTCTCCGAGAGGGTTAAACCTACGCAGCACGCTGGAGAGCACAACACCCCTTCCTGGAACAAAGCACGCGCTGAAGTGTTCAGGCCGCGATGGTTTGGTAATCCTGCCGTGCCACCCACTTTTGGGAGATCAGCAGGAGGCCTAGCTGTACCTTCTCAAGCAAGCACCCGTCCCTTGCTCTTTTAGCAAGGCTCCCAGTATTGCAGAGCCTCGTTCCCTCTCCGAGGGCAGATTCCCGCGGCTGGTACGCACAAATATCAAATTCCTCCTGACGTTCGTGGGTTTCTAGCATCGCTAACTAGGCCAAGTCCTTCTCTCAACAGTGCAACACCTGCAGCGACGACACAGGAACCAGGAAACTAAATATCTACAGCGATAATACTAGTAAGGTCCACTGGAGAAACACACCGTTAAGCCAGGAAAGCTGACAGTTACTCAGCCTGTTTTGTTGGATTCTCCCCCCAGCCCCCAAAAGGAATTAATGCTGTTTCGCTAACAGCACAGATTTTACTCCCGTCTTTGATGACTTATTGACAAGCTCAGCCCGAGACGGCTGGCAAAACTAACTCAAATTTCATACAGGTTTCTCCAGGCACCTTTCGTCCTCCCTCGTACACATTTAAATATAACCATGCAGAGGAGAAATAATTTACATGCTGAAGCACATTGCTATTAGTGAAAGAGAAGTCCATGCAGTGTAGGTTCAGTTACGGGTAGAGAAGGCAAGTTTGGTATTTCCACCTGGTCTTTTTTCCCTTGTTCGTGATGCCGACACATCTAAGGGGCGTAAGAACTATTTGCTTGACCACACGTTATGGCAACCAGGACCTCCCTGTGCAGACACCGCACCGAGGGAAGACAGCGCGTAAACAGCAGTAAAACCAGACGCAGAAAGGACACTGAAGCGTCCAAGCATTATACAAAACATTGTCTAGCTGACTAAAGAACTGCTCCTTCCCAGTGCCTTAAGACCTGCTATTTCAATCTTTAGTTTATTAAAGAAAGCAAGTGGGGGGGGAAAAAAAAAAAAAAATACCGTAAGCACAAATACCACAATTTCAGGATAAAAATGCAGCCTAGCCAAATGCATAATGAGGAGGAGAAGGTGGCAAAGCCAGAAAGTCACTTCTATTCTACCAGGATGCAAAAGAGCACATTAGGGCTTCTGATCCTTTTAAAAGCCAACTTGCTCGCGGTTCTCCCCAAGCTCTTGCCACACTCCTCCCACCACCGCTCTCCTCCCATATCCCACTTGCCAAGCACCCAATGCCTTTAGTTCTCAATGTGCAGCAAGCCCGAACCAGTGAATCTGAAAAAATATAAACTGCAACTACGTTCCCCTGCTTTACCAGAGATCTTAGGCACCCTTCAACCAAGCCCCAGCACCTGCGACGGAGACGCCCAAAGCCCAGCTGCTTTGCTGGCAGCCCGCCGACCTCCGCTCTTGGCAGAAGCCGTTCATTTCCCCTTCGCACCACAAGCTCATTTGAGTTGTTAATCACATCGGAAATTGTTCCGTAAGTCTAAAACATATCTGCAGTTAACTATTTGGGGCAACGCTACTTTGAAACGGTTTAAATCCCCAAAGGTAAAGAGCTCAAAGTAATTTTGCTACTTTCATGAAAAGTGCATAGTAAAGGGCATAAAACGCCTAGATATTGGGACTGCACTCCAAAAGAAAATTTAACTGCTTCAGGAAACACCAGATCAATGCTATTATTTATAGATGACAATCTCCTTTACAGTAACCTTCTGCAACAAAAGAATAATATTAAGGAAAAGGAAATTTCCTTTTAATTCTTTATATCAATCTGACCTTCGACGAAAGAAAGAAAAAACAAATTGTGAACTTTTCCATATAGAAAAGGTGAGGAGTAGAAATGAAGAGCATCTTATATTTCTTGTGATTTTTTTTTTTTTTTAATCCTTCCTCAAAGCAATTTAATTCTGGAAAAGGAAGGAACGTCATCCTTTCTACCAGCAGATCCCTGCCTATTTTTCTGGTGAGTTCAAATTCGCTGTAGCAAGGCTGTGATATACTGTCAGCATTGTCCGCTTTAGGAGCATAGGAAGACAAAAGGTTCCTACTGGAATCCATTAGATTGCAAGTAGCCGTACTTGTATCCGTTTTCTTTTTTGGATAGAAATTTAGGAGCTCTAGTTTGTTTCAAAAAGATTTTAAAAAAAGTGTCATTGTAACTCTCCAATCTTTTTTGCTACACAGGACTATGTAATTCTACTTAGCTGCTCAAGAATAACATTTCCATAGGGTTACTTAACCTCACACACACTACCATGTCTAGATATCATATTTTGTGAAAGCTTCTTTACATTTCTCCTCTTTTCTGCTGGCATTTTGTAAGCTTGGTGAACTATCCAATACAGTGGGGGACAGGGAGCAATTTTCCACTCAGTGGCCAGGCTATGTTCTCAGTTATACTCTGCTAATATACTGAGTGCCTTCCATTAAGGAATTACATTTAATTAATGGATTTGGCCTTATGATAGTAAGAAAGGAAACACCATTCCCATTTTATGGATGAGGAGATGAAGACCTCCTATTAGATACAGTACAAGCACTGAACAGGGGAAGTTATAGCAACTTATCCACTTTTACGTCAGAAACCTGCCCCACAGACAACGGCGAAGACTGTCAGTGCTGACCCTACCTCTGCCCACCCTCCTGGAGGGTGGCAACCCTCACGTCTCCTGGCATGAACGCGTGGTACCTATATGCTGTATTTTATACCATATTACATCAGCAAGTCGCTTCACTACATCTGCAAGTTCAGAAAAGGCCTTATATTTGCTTCGTCTTCTATTTAACCTGAGCGTGGGACGTTGACCGTGCATGCTGCGTTCCCGGGAGCTTCTGTTTCCTTGAAACCAGGCTCTGCTCTCCGTCTTTGCTCCCGTCAGCATCCAGAGCCGCTCGGCACGTGATCTTTGCTCACTTTGCTGTCTACGCCTGCGTGGGCAGCACAGGAAACACGTGTTACGTGCTTGAGATGCACTTTCAAACTAAACTAGACCATACGGATTCCTGATTTTATGCTGAAAATGTTACTTGGGTTTGCAAGCTACTGTCAGTACAGATAAACATGTTACAGCAAGAAGGACAAGAAACCTCTGCCAGACTCCGATTAGAAAATATATAAGGTGCCAAGAGCTACTGCGTAACTTTGACTGTGAAAAGCACAAAGGTGGAAGAGTCCGTTGTCTTGGAGAGCAATTTTCGTGCCTCACCTGCACTAACTGCAAACCAGACAGAGCACCGAGCAGAAACTCGGCACACCAAAGCGCCTCGCTGTCCCTACCAGGGTGCTGGGTATCCTCTTCAGCTATCTCTCATTCGCCAGGCAAAGGCTGTTACCTCCTTGCTCCCATCTAAGAAACACACATAAGTAATAATGACCTCCTTTGTAAAGTACTTTTAATTTTGCAGTTGAAGATGCCACATATTGCTAGAGAAGATGACGCCTTTTCATTATTTTTATTTATTTTTAAATATTGAGGGCTCCTCCGTTTGGAATAACATTAGTAAGGACTGATTACATCAGTGCAAGATCCAAATAAAGAAACAAGCATGCTCCTCTTCACTGACACCGGTTAGGAGGCATCCACCATGGGCTGGATCCAGCAGACGGTTAAGCATTTTCTCCAGCTTCAGCTTCAATTCACAGTAGTAAAAGCTGTCTCCAGAACTTCAGAGAGAAATGAAGTGCTATCACACTATTATGCCTTACTGAGTATAATGTTTCCCAGGGAGGCCCATCGCAGCACAGCTACCCTTCACTCAGTGATTCATCACAAGCGCGTAGCCAAAAGGCTGTGAAGTTGGATTCAAAATCCCCACTGAGGTACCTAAGTGACAAGTTCTGAGTATTTCCTCAGCCCTCGTAAAAATGAGGGGTTATCAGCAAATCCGACAACCAATTTGTTAATTTAGTTACTTAACAGGAAGCATCTGAGTTTCTCAAGTTGGCCAGCATCTGGTTTAGATGTACCAACACTTAAGACATCTCCCCCCCTTCTCATTCGCATCATTTTCAAAGTGTGACTGTTCCTTGCTCAAGAGCCATAACGTGTCTTTAGGCTGCCTGTTAAAAATGACGATGTACAATGCTATGAACATGTTTCAGTTAGGAAGGGGGAAACTAATAACTTTGTCAGGCTTTCTGAAGATCCAAACAACTGTTCTCATTTCACAGCTCACTGACTCTTCAGATGCAACAGAAAGTCCTGGAAATAAAACCGCAATGCTTATTATCACAGCAATTAGATTTTCCTTATGTTTCAATATGAAAATGACCCTTGTGGATGATCAGTTTAGAAGAATGAAATGCACAGTTCTGACAAAATTTAAAACACTTATTTTAACTCCCAAACTGCTCTTCATGTTAGAGCAAAAGGTGGCTCTAACGGTCCACAAACTCCAGAACATCACCTATGCTCGACATTATTTTTATAGCCCCGCTAGGGCTTCTAACCAAAACTACCCGCTATCTATGACCAGCTACCATATAACAAGTTAGCTGATAAAACACAACACAAATTTCATTCATGTGATGTCCCAGCAAGAAACTATTGGGTAACATGCAGGGCTGAACCAGGCTCTCCTGAGCTTCCTCGACGCTTCAGAATCACAGCCAAGCCAGCCTGATTTCTCCGGGGGTTTAAGAGTCCTCTAAACCAAAATGCGCCCTTGTGATGACAAGGCCCACAATTTCTCCTGCACTTCACTGCCAATTAAAGTTTACCTTTTCCTCCCTCAAGAGGACACATTAGCCAGTACTGCTGCAGCCAGGTTAGAGCTGACGAGCATGATTTACTTACATACGAGAAAGGTGCAACTTATACATCAAGTATAATGGAAAGGACAAATAATTACTGAATTAATACAGTATGGTAAGGTTTCACTCCTCAAATGCCACTGATTAAACTGCAGCCTTTACTGTTTTAGGCCTTATGAGAGATGGCTGTGAAGGGCCCAACCTCCCAGCGAACTCTCAGCCTAATTAGGCTACGTACTAAAAATGCTGTTCTGACATGAAAACATCAACAGTAGTTGGAGATGTTCAGCAACATGAAGGATCAAGTCTTGCAAGCCTTTTTCCAGCAGATTCCTTTGCCACTATGCCTTAGTCAAATACAGAGAGTGCACAAAGGACAAAAATCTGAATACTCACTTCAGAGGCAGGGAAAAAAAAAAAAAGGAAGAAAAAATTTGCACTAGAAGTGATTTTCCCTACTACTTCTGTAATGTTTACAGTCCCTTCATATCTTTATTTACAAAACATATTGCAATCCTCGTGTGCTAAAGTATGCTCAATTTGCCTTCCTTCACAGCCCTAAACTCATATACTATTGAGTATCCACCCTTTTTCTTCCACTAACACTTAAAATATTTAAGCATATCGGTGCAGAGAAAATAATTCCTCAGAAACATTTATCTTATTTCTCCTTGACTGATAACTTCCTGCAGCTCTGGGGCCTGTTAATTCTAAGCATAGATGCTTTACTTAGTCATAGAAGTTTTTTCAAGTTGAAGCCCTGTTTTCAGAAAGAATCACAGGAAATCACCCCTCAAATTTCCTTTTGCTTTTTAGCCTGAGCCAAAGGGTTTAATACACTGGAATAACATAAGAGGGAAGCAAGACAACGGCAAGAAGCTTGCTCAGATTCAAAAATGAGTATTTGCAGTTCAGGAAAGCCCACCTATGACATTGCTTTTCCTCCCTTTGCACTTTACAATTCTAGCCAGTGATCAAATGCAACCCACCACGCAAAGCCTGGAAAGGCCCCTGCAAAATCTCAGTTAGAAACCCGTATTTCCAAAAGACTCTCAGAGCAGCAGGGTCACATCAGACCGCTCTCGGGGTAGAGCGGTCATCACTGGAACTAAGGAGAGCAGGCAGCAGAGACAACTAGAGTCGCAGACTCATGAATGTCACAGTCAGCAGGGGTTACCATGTTTTCGACTCTTACTCCAGAATCGCACAATAAAAAAAAAAAACTAATATATTCTTCCATAAAGGCACAACTTCTGCTTGAACAAGAGCATACATCTTTGAAATATCCAGTCTTATTTTCTAAATACCAAATGATGACGGAAAACTTCATCAGACTGGTGCAGGTTTTAGCTGGGAATAACTTTTGTCCATCAGGCAGTTTTTCCAACTTCAACTTTCACTCCTACAGCTTTGCTGCATCCCTTCTCAAATATTAAAAAGTGACTACAATCATAAATCTTTCCTATCTAGGTGATAGCAGCAGGCTTCATCTTACTTAAAGTTAAGTGTCTAACAGACAGTTATTTAAATCCAAGTTAGCTTTATGTGCTCTCTTCTGCATCAATAATAATAGAAAAGGGACTTTCAGAGGAGATTCATCTGTTATCCTCAGACAGCACGTACTTTCCAAATACGCCAACTTCTAATGTTTCACTCCAAAGAAAGCCTGGAAGATCAGCATAAGCTGAGATAGGTAATTATTAAGATATCTAAAGCACAGTAGAAAGAATCCTACCCTTGCTTTCGATAAGCAGACCATTCTTAAGAGGCTTTTACTGGATAAACTCATGTCAGTTCCTTCAGTCTCCTAACAAGAGAGTCTTCCTTTTTCTCTCAAAAAATAAAAAATAAAATCAAAAAGTAAACAAAAATATTTTAGCTCCTCTCTGAACCTCCCCACGAGGCTTCATCTGTTCATACGTCCCAGAATCACATTCGTTTTTTCCAAAGGCAAATGCTGGACTGTGTATGATGAATTCGAGTATGATAAATTCTCTGCTTTCATCTATAGAGCTCTGACATGCACAGTCACATTCCCATTACCTGTTCGCTTGAAACTCATATTTCTTAAAACATTAAGAAATAACATCATTGGTCAAGTGTTTAATGAGCAATTGCTCAGGTTCTGAAAAGAAAAATGCCTTCCATTCTTGCCATCAAAGAGCTTTCCCTGACTGTCTTCCCAGCTGAAAGCTGAGGAGTATCTGAAAAGCTCAGACAGGAAGCAAGGTTCACTGTTGCCCCTACTATTTATTTTGCGTAGTACAGATTTCATTACCTCAGTTTGTTGCTTCCCTTCGGACTAAAGCATCTGGTTTTCAATTCATCAGCACAAGAGCATCACACAACTTACTCTTCTGCAAGAAAGCCAACAGCGTTGGGCATCCTGTACTGCTACGAGGCATCGACCACTAATACCCAATATGTCACACAGAGCTTACTGGTGACCTACACTTATTATTTGCGTAGCACATTGCTCAGAATCATTGTTACCAGCGGAGGAGGAAGTCAGGAGGAGAAGGCTCCTTTACTTCTATATGTAAACCATGATGTCTCCACTGTAGGAGCCAAAGGAAGACAAAGATATACTGGAGCTCATTTTAGATGAGCTGCCTTGGGTATCGACACTAGTTTAGCCACAGCAGCACAAAATTTACTATTCAGTCAAACTTCACAGCTGTGCTTTGCAGCTGTGTTGAGCTGACACTGCTGCAGCTACACTACACTGGAAACCACCCTCCTGTGGTGCCAAGCTGCCTGCGCAGAGGCGCCCGCGGCCTGGCGAGGGGGATGCACACACAGCGCACAGTGCTTCCCTGCCACATCCCTCCACCAGCGTGGGCTCCCTACTCTCCTCGCTTGCCAAACGCCAGCACTTCCAGGAAGCAAACTGGATCCTTGGGAATAGGAACGGCCTGACGGTGTGAGCTCTCTTGGCCCTGTGGGAACAAGCAAGCAAAGTCCTGAAGCTCCCCAAGGACCTGTGCTCATTCCACTGCAGCCTCACATCAAGCTGCAAGGTAAGGTTTATGAAAAGGAAAAAAAAATACATATGTAGACATACATATATACACAGATATGTATATATACACACATATAATCATGCACACATTCACACAATATATTTTTTAATTCTTAAATCCCTTATTTTCCTTTCCTGTCCTCTTGCTCGATGTTTCCCAATCTATTCTGCCACATCTTCTCCAGTGCACTCTACTATTCACATCCTCTCTCTAGTTTGCCCAGCGCTGCATCCCTTCGACCCGATACCCTGCAAGCCACAACACATCTTTCCTGTAGCACCCCCATCACCTTCTTCCATGAATGAAAGGGTTGGGGGGGGGGGGGGGGCACACCATCACACACATACTTCTGTCATTGGTATAGTTACTTCCTTAAACCTTACCCAGAAGGCCTAAAGCATTAAGCTAAAGCTGTGCCAGAGGAGCAGGGCAGCAACTTACAGCTACTCCACTGGGATATGAGAAATGTGGTAAAGGGATTCTAGTGTATTTAGAAAAAAAAAAAAAGAAGTCTTAGTATTGTGGCTTCCTGGTTTTCAGTAATTAATCTCAAAAAGGACAGTGCTCTTTCATACCTTACCATTTATGGTTACAGAAAACTTCATAACAGAACTAAGTTAGGAGTTCAGCCCCAGCAAAGCAAATCCAGGGAAGTAGCGGAAAGCGGAAAACAAGACGAAACACTTTGAGCTCCGAGTTCCACTGCTTCATCTTCGACAGAACGATTTTTACCCCAAGTCAGCCAAGTAACAGAAGTTCTTTCATCAGCAAAGTCTCTGAGAAAGCAGCTTTCCATCAGAAACTGTAAGTACCATTCTGAGCAAATGTTTTTCCTCGGGAACAGGCAACAGCTTTGGTTTTTGAGAAGTACTGCGTTTCTAGAAGCCACAGGCTTCTTAAACGTGCAGCACTGTGCTGGAAACCCCGAGAGCTTTTTTGCTAGGGAAAAGAGGTTGAATTGTTCTCGTCTCTGTAGCTGGTAAACTGGGATGCAATCTGGTAATTTCCCATAATTATTAAGCGCACATTAGGGTAATACTTTCACAGACAAGAGAATCTGAGGAATTTGCAGCCCCCAGAGCAGCAGAGCTGTTATGTTAACGGCAAACGTGCCTACGCTTGGTGGAGTTCTGCAGCCCCGGGGGCTCAGCCGTCTCGGGGACCGTGCTCGGCCGTCTCCGCTCACAGTTACGTGGGAACCAGGCGCTTCAGCGCTCTCAGGCTTCTTTGAAATCTGCTCTTTGATGGGTTAACTGCACACAGTCTTATACTGCACAAAATCCAAAAGCACCACTCTAGAAATACCTCAGAAATACTAAGTAGCTGCTGCTTTTTTTCTTTTTTTTTCTTTCTTTTTTTTTTTTTTAAAGAAAAGTAATCAGGTTTAAGAGCTAACTTAGAAGTACTCAAACAACTGCATAGGCTTTAGACATCAAATAACAGCTAATTTCTCTAGTCCACGCGCTAGTGCCACATCAGGTAAACGGGTCTTAAATAATGCACATTGATACAGTATGTTTCATAGAATAAATGAAATTGGGCCATGTTATGTAGTTAAAAAAAATAGGCAGCAGAAGAAAAATGGGGAAAGACAGGACTGAAACAGGAAAAGCAGCCAAAGGGTGTTAAAAGACACATGAAAGAAGTAAGCAAACGTGAGCAGTCAGACTAACTTACTAAGAGACTCTAGTAAATGTTTGAACTGGGCAGCTCTGCCACAGTGGAGCAACCCGTACAGAACACGCGCTTATGGATCTCAAACTTAGAGTTGCCCTCGGTTCCTGCAAGAAGCACCTGGCCAATAAAGCGGCAACGAACACAACGCCCTTCTCGCACACCCAGCAGAAACGGTGCTTCTTACGGTGCCTGCGCTAAGGCATTTCAGGAAGAACAAAATGAGGTGATTAATAAGTTGACACTGGATATGAGAAAGCAAATAACTATTTTGTATTCAGTGTTTTGTATTTGTGATCAGAGGCAGTAGAGGCCCGGGCCTTTTCACAGGCTCCTCGTCCCCTTAGTGCTGAGGACAACTGGCACAGCTCTCCTTGGCACGGTGCGATATTAGTGTTCGATGCTCTTCTGAGAGTAATAGATAAATGCTCACTGGCAATTCACCGTATGGTATAGGAGAAACCAGCTCAAAAAATGACTAGCCTACGATTGATATTTATTCCTAACTTAGATTTGACAGGGTTAGACTAGGTTTAGCACCCTCTCTTCTGTTCGAGGGAGAAGCATTCACGGGTGCTACCAGTACCCCTGCATGCTCCTGCATCCTGGCGGTGGCCAGAGACAGGTCCTCTGTGCGCTAGCAGAGGTCACAGCACTGGAAGCTCCTCGAGAGATGGGGGGGCAGGCAGAGACTTCCCACCAAGTATAAAACATGTCTCCTAATCAAAACAGGGTCCTCACTTCCAAGCCACAGCAGATGGCAGCCCTAGGATTATCACCAGCAGCTGTCAATGCAGTGATTATACATTGAAATTGCACAGCTAATGTACTGTATAATTTAACTAGACTGAGGAAAAAGATTAGGGGACATTATGAAAAGATTTAGCACTTATATTTTCCTAATAATTATGGAGGCACCCTGCAATCTTCAGTGCAAAAGATACATTTAGATTTGCTCTTGAGGCAGGACTAAAATCCACAGTACTCACTTTAACATCTTCATATTCAGATACACTCTAAGTCTTCCTGGGCCAACCGACTCCTCTGTGAGGCCTCATTTATCAAAAACCAAGCGTCTCCTCTGACCAAGTCATTAAATGAGCTCTTTCAACGTTCCTCCTAACATACATTCCATGCGGCTGGAAACAGAAGAGAAGAATTTATAATCTGACAAAAATTAACCTTTTGAAGATAGGGGGGAAGTCATCATTACGTTCCATAGAAATACATTTTTCTATATGCACATAGCATTCACGTGTCTTTCAAACTAGAAAACGTAGGGCTTTCAGCATATAAGAACATGGAATTATTCACATATGAAAGGAAGTATAAAAAACCACACAACACAAACACAGCCAAACAGAGCTGTTTACTTCACTGACTTCTTTCCTGTATTACATTCCCTGGGTTTCCTCTGACAATTCTGCTCACAGCTCGATTAGCGTTACAGGTTTTGCTAGTCTTCTCACTCATTTTAAAAGCACCAAAACTGCCTCAGAACGCATGCATTTCAGTTTTAGGGACCACATTTACAGCTACTCTGGTGCAGCAGCATAACAGTGACGTGAGCATCTCTCATTTATCCTGCCTGCAGACCTAGCCGGTTATTTTTTGTGTTTATAGAAGCACTCTGAGATATTTTTAGACCAATCTTTCTTGTTAACATTCTCTGCATAATTCATATGTCCTTATTCACTCGGGGGCGGAGCAGACATCTGATGAACTGGGGGAATAGGGAGAAACTGGAGCACGCAGCAGTCTACAGCGACCCAGGGTCAGGCAGCCTGTTTGGCCTCAGCATGGGAAACAATGTCAGACATACTTCTGGGAAAACCACCTGGCCATCTTCCACTCCAGTTTTTGCATGTGAATGATTACTTTTCTTAAAGAGGTACTCTGGCAGTTTAAGATGATCAGGTAGGATGAGCTTACTGGTGCCTCTGCTGCATGGGTGGGTGACCTCCAAGCAGACTGAGGGGGCAATTACCATTCTTAACAATTCTTTGGTTCATGGTCCCGCAGTTCTCGGTTTTCCATATAACGAGGTATTTCTCAGCGTAACCGGGGCAGCTATGGAAACACTGCAGTTCTACTAGAGTACAGAGATAAGCAGTGCCAGAGCACGGGGAGAAGCTTCCCAACTTGAGTCATGTTGGCAGCACCAATGGACACTTTCATTTTCCCAGGGAACTGATTACAGATGAACTGCTATCACTCTATGCAAGATTTTCCTGAAAACAAAGCAGGGTCTCAAGTGTTCATCATTAGATCCCCGCTGCGTTATGAGGGACTAACTCAGCTAGCATATGGTCCCTGGGCCCACGCTCCAGGGCAGATGACGTTCTCTATTACTTTATTCCATTTTCCACCCTGACCAAGCCGCACAGGAGCTGAAGAGTCATATACTGCTGACAGTTCAATACCAATTGGACTTCAAAAGCTGTGTTGTGCAATGGTCCAGTATTTTAAGTACTTTGGAATTCTTTGTTTCTCAAAAATGCTGCATTTCCACTTCTTCCACACAGAAGAAAAAGAAAGGATAGACGCTCCCATGCAACACTAATTGTTTATGTTTGTGTGCAGTGTTTCCTCGGGGCGTGCACGCGTCCACGCACAGCTGTGCGCAAGTATGCGTGCACACAGTGGTAACACTGACAGTGCTTGCTGCCAGATGTTCCTTTTATAGCCCCACAACCAGGAAAAACACAATATAGACTTACTGAAGGGCATTAGCTCACATGGCTGCATGGAGTTTTTGCACAAAACTCAAGTGCCAATAAGCAGGTAAGGTTCATTATACAGCAACTGCCAGTTGAAAATACCTCCTGCAACGTCAGCGAATTAAACATGATCAGAGAAGCAATTCCCTTCAAACCGCTGTAAGCAAAATTCACAGTGGATCTTGATGTTTTATTTAAACCGGAATTGAATGTGGAAGTGGACGAAATTCACTGTTCCAACAGCAGCAACTCCTCCTATTCCTAGGGAGACCTCAAAACATCTTTTTTGATATTATATTTGCAGCTCTATCTACTTTAAATAGATATTTCTACAAGAACGCCTGTAAGTAGCCCCTAGGTGCGCTAACCTGCCAAAGCTGATTTACTGCCCATATATTTTTACTGTTACAAACACTTATACGTTCTGGTGTGATAATACCAGTCTATGAACATTAGCATTGCCCAAATGTGGTTTTTTTCTTTTGGCTGTTTAACACAGAGTAAGGCACTTACACCACTGAAAGACTGAGAACTAATGGGAGAGGAAAGCAACGTTCAAATTACACTTGCATTCTCTCTTTCCAGAACTGATTTTTTTTTTCCTTAAAGTCTTTCAAACTGACTGCTTAGGCCTTCTCTAACAAGCGTTTGGAGGGTTTACTTGGTTTTTCCTGGAAGTAATATTTTGCGGCTTTACCAGGCTAGGACAGCTGGAGAAGATCTGCTTGTTTTTACTGGAAGAGCACATTTGTTGACTTAGGCATGTGCTTATCTCACACTGTATCTAAACTTAAAAGCCTCGGTATTTGCTCAGTTGCTTGGCTGATAGGTGGATTTGGAAAAGTAGCACGCAGTACTGAAGGCCAGGTAGTAAGAATAAACACTAAGCAGTTGCACACGCCTGAAGCGAAAATCCCGACCACGCACCTCATTTACTGCGTGAAGCTCTGCCTGATCGCCTTGTGCGCGAAAACAGGCCTGCAACCCGCCATGGGGCATATGCAATGGAGCTTCCCCTTCTCCTTCCACTGTGCTTTCCTCTCTTCTCCCCCTCCCCATCCCCAAACAAACAGACAAATCTCACTAGTCAGATGACAGTGCTTTCTCTAAATGTGGCTGGCACCACATTTTCATTAAAAAGACATTTAGGTGCAGCTATCAGTGGAGCACAGGCACCACTGACAGGTTGAACTTCCAGTGACTGGTCTGCATTTCCTTTCTCTAGAAATCTTGCACATCAATCATGCTGATTTAATGGCATATGGATCCCTGGTAATTATTTTCAGATCCTCTTTGTCACAGCTATAAAGCTATTAACTTCAGCGTCAGCAAGATCATCATTTAAAATCCCCTGCAGCAGAGGGATGCGGCAGGAGCTCTGGAGCTCGGTTCGGCCAGCGCCGCCCGTGAGCTCCCCGCCGTTGCGGCGGCAGCTTCCCCAGCGCCTTATTCCCTCCTGCTAGGGCCAGCCAGGATCAAACACTAGCGGTGGAAAAAGTAGCAGTTTTAACTGCCACATTTTCTGACCCTGCTCACTTTGGCCATGACCCATGCTCAGTGGCATCACACACATCGTGTCAAGAAAACGCAGCTTTTCTCCACTGCTTGGTTGTGCAACAAGTTTTAAACATCCCAGAATGGCCAAGGCCAAACAGCAATCGCGGAGAATTCAGAAACGGGCAGCTTGTTAGATGTTAAATTTTTAAACGATCGCAGCTCTTCTGTAGAAAAAAACTACATTTTAAGCTAATCCCGAAGAGAATATACTGTATAATATGGACTCCACCATAGGAGGGTTTTTCCCTCATGCAGCCTCTACCAATACCCAACACAACATTTCTTACTTCAGCCAACCAGTAATACAAAATAAACTAAACAAAAATAGAGAAAAATAGACTAAACCATAGTGTATGATAAGTAACATGAAATAAACACACAGGTTTCTAGGAGGAAAATAAAGAAAAGAAAAAAACAATGGTATTTAAGTTGTGGTTTGTTCCGAAACGGGATTGTTCCTCAATGGGGTATATTATATTTCAAAAACTTGTCATATCTCCCCTGTTTTTTTTTTTCCCCCCTCCTATTTTAACCCAGAATCAGAGATTTCAGTTTTCACAACTCTAAATCATGTTGGGGAAAAAGCTGGTGACTGCGCAGAAGCGAGGGGAGACCAGAGCCCTGTGCTTGGGACTAGGAATGGTTGCGTGCTCGATGATGATGTACTTCTTTATTGGGATCACGATTGTGCCATCCTACACTAAAAGGTAATGGCAGTCATTTCTTCATAAATATAAAGCTGTTTCTTTTTGCTGTCAGCATAAAATACGATTATGAAATGGCACCAAAAGATGTTATGTACACTGTACAATAACTAAACAGGACGTTCTTGAAGAGCTCACAAGAATTTGAGACAGAAGAGGGCGAACTAAGAAGAGGTCAGGTGTTTACAGGCAAGCACAAGAAAGGCACTCATCGTTCCCAGGGCTTGGACCAGAGCAGCCTGAAACAAAGCATTTACGGGGCGGGGAGCTTAAAGACCAATAATAAAAAGTTAAAGCTTTTATGAAAGCATAAAGGCAAAAAATAGTTTTCCAGCTTTTTTTTTTTTTTAAATCAAGTATGAAAGACTTCAGCAACAGAATTCACGGTAAGCCTCCAATCAACCCTCAGGAGATACTGGGGCCTTCAGCAGCCCAATCCACCGCAGCAAACCTGGCAGAATACATTAAATGCAAGAAGAGCTATTATTACCCACATTTTAATTCATTTTGCAAGTTCCCCCTCCATACACAAAAATCAGTTTCCGAGGAACCAAAAACTTTTTGCAAAGTGTCATGAAACCGAGCGGGCCGTGGCAGTTCAGTTCCAACTCCAGCGGCTCATTCTTTTCAGGCTTGGAAATTTTCCTCTCAATAGAGAAAGCAAGTACGCACACTTCACTCTTCTGACTAAGAACATCTTTAAGCTCAAACACCGAAGGCTTACACTTTGACATGTATAAATGTTATCTTTTATGTCATGAAAATCTGAGCAGCCAGTCTCCAGCCTCATGATAGCCACAAAGTTCCTGACAGTATCATCGTTTACAAAGTTCACTAATGCATTTTAAAAAAGCTGTTGAAAGCCTTGCTCTAAGATCTGAAAACCATTATTTTTAAGATAGAGGATATTTTCCCTCTTCCTGATTACATTACAAAATGACATCTGCATGCAAAGAGATTTATTTCTTAAAAATGGGAGTGCTCTGACTTTCTCTGCTTTTTATGCCATCAAAATGTACAGCTGCAAGCAAAAGCGTGCTACGATATTAGTAACCAAAGAGTAAGTCTTCAAAGAAGCAACAAACCAACTTTTGCCAGCCAAAATCTTGCTTTTATTTGTGCAATCCTTTTAATAAAGGAAAAAAAAAAAGAAAAAACGTGGTAACTATAGAATTTGAAGTTTACTGAATAGAATTATCCAAAATGTTTGAGATTTTCTGAAACCTGGCTGAGCTTTTGATGCAAGAGGTCAAGTTTTACTTGTGTACTGCACTTCCAAGTACTTACTACCAAACATTAAAATCCACAGCAACTTTTCTTCCTTGAATAACACTTGAAACAGTACCTGTGAGGTTAGAATCTAGTTTTCAAACCACAGAACGCACAACACACACAACCCATAAATCCTCTCCTGCACTCATGGCTTAGGACAGCCCTTCGCCAGGCACAGCTGCCTATCTGGAGCGGGCAGATTTCCCCACACCAGCACCGCGTGGCCGTGAACCCTTTCCATGCTCCCACCGACAACCGGTGCGCATAAATGAATCTCCAGCACGTGAACCCTCACGAATGCTGCCAAAGCACTCAAAAGCAATACATTTCGTTTTGTTTTGCAGTGTTTGGACAACAGAAACTGTGTGCAAGGTGCTGAAAGCCAACATCAAGGACAAAGTCCATTGCTCACAAAGCGAAGACTCGGAGGATGAGAACGTCTCTCATTATCCTTGTCTACAGGTGTGGGTTAACCTGACAGCCTCAGGGCAAGAGGTTATGCTGTATCAGACTGAAGATACATTGGAAAGAGATCCTAAGGTACTCTGCTAGTATCTAACATCTTTGATTCAAAAGGAGGGGAAAAGGGGGGGAGGCATGTCTGTTTTTAAACCAAGTAGTAGAGTAAGAATAGAAGGAGCTACTAATCTTCTACGTGTTAATGACTGTGCTTAAAGCAAGGTAGTTCTAAAATATTTCAAAAAAATAAAGCCATTTTGGAACTTATTTTAAACATTACCTCAAACATTAAGGTGATGTTTGTGAAGCAGTTCTACAAACTGAAAATGAGTATTAAACATTTACCAACATTTAAATAGACATAAGTCTCTACAAGTTGAAAAATGATACTGAGAAATCATTTATAATCTGTGGTTTGCTCAGTAGCTTGCTGAATTACTAGAGGAGAGGCCTGAAGTTAAAAACTGTCCTAAGCAACACCACAAATCCCAAATTCACTTCCATTTTCAGAAGTGTTTGATGTGAAGCAGGAGATAAAACAGGGAGAAAGAAGAGATGAGGGTACCTTTCGAAACATGACACACGTTTGGAACAGAAAAGGAGAAATGAACCAGTGATTTTGGAAGATGATCACTCAGAAAACTGGTTCGTCCTTAGTTTGGTCTGCAGTCGTTTCTAGCCAGCATGGCAGTGGATTCATGGAGAGGAAGGCACGGGTGCTGAAGGCGGAAGCACTCAGTATCACAACGCTGGTCCCTTGGTCTGTTATTTTGGGAATCCCTTCCCAGGAGTGGGCAAGTACCTCCAAGGGCAGAGGGTTTGCTGGTCCAGTGGCATGCCCTGCGCTCACTGGGACACATGAGAGAATTGGGGAGGAGGAGGTTGCAACGTTACTCTTTTATTGCTATCAGTGTTTCTGCTTGGGAACGGGCACAGAGAGTTAAACCTTGTATAAGCCTGTTCCCTTGTATCTCTAAGGGAGAGAGAGTTCCTACAGGAACATTGTCTAAACAAAGTCCAGGTCCAGCTCCGTTCCTAAAACGCCAAAACTTCAGAGGCCTTATTTCAGCCAAGCACTCTAAAGGGGGCATAAAGTGATATTTAGAGCTCAGATGCCCAAGACTGAAGCACTTTAGAATCCAAACCAGCGCACACGCTTGCATTAGCAGTGCTCATCCTTTCAAAAATATGTATATATACCATCAGGACTTCACACACTACAGTTCTGATAGCATAAAATAACAGAAATTACCCACTGTAGATGCAAACAAGAGCCCTGTTCATGGAAAGGGGAAGTGGAATACAGGGGATGAAAAATGATTTCACTTCCCACCTACTGTTTGCATTACCTCAACTGCAAGTCTTCAAGTCAGGAACTGCCCCCTTTTTGCCTTGGCCAGTTTCTAGCTTCATTAAAACATTGAGGCATTATTACATATGTGAAATATTGTAGAAGAAAACTGATACAAACAAAAGAAAAATGAGTTGCTTCAAAAATCTTACTAGTAGTTAGTATTTCCACTGAAGACTAATTAATTTTGCATTACTACTAAAGGCCACCAAAAGAACTGCTTTGTTAAGAGGACAGGGAAGAAGCTCACAACTATCGTGCCTTCCTCATGTTTTTCCACCTATTACGACTAGAGGCACACGCTGAAGTGACTTAGTTATCTGACACACCTACTATTCCCAAGTCAGCTTACTTCAGCAACCTTCAGCATGTTTCGATATTTACAGTGAACGGCCTGGCTAAGCATCAACTTTGAAAGCACGATCAACAGAGGCAGCCCTTCCTCTGCTGCCAGCGGTCATCTTCTGGATAGCCGAGCTGCGAGTTTCTGCCTGAGCAATGCGTTTCCGCCGTGGTAGTCGCCTAGAAGCCCAGTCAGGAATCGTCACTGGGCACTCTAACAATAAAGGCGCAGTCCCATAGACTATAGTTACGTTTTGAGCACGTAATGTTTTACTGGTTTCCAACAACATTATTCCAACATGCTAGTCTGCAGAACTGGGGCACAGATGCCTTGACAGACAACAGGGGAACGTGGTAAATGGGTTACAGATGCAAGATTAAAAAAAAAAAAGTGCATCCAGAGATGCTATCCAAAATACAAAAGTCTGAGTAAAACTAACATGCTGGTACTGACAATCTCAGTCCACTACAAATCCTGCATTAGAGTATCTGTTCTAATGAATCACCTTCATTTTTGTATTCCAGTGCTCCTACGTCCCAGGCAACTCGGAGAACCCTAAAGAAGTTAAAACGCGAATAGAAACAATTGCAAGCAATTTCAAAAGGTATCAGACCTTCCCATGCTACTATGACCCAGGAGGCACCCAGACAAATGTCATTTTAAGCAGACTTTATCCCCCCAAAGGCCTCCTCTTCGCTTTCCTCTGGCCTACCCTCTTGTTTACCGGTGGATGTCTGATTATTCTCCTGGTAAAAATCAGTCAGTATGTTTCTGTTCTTTCTGCTTGGCAATATAAAATAAATATCTAGTATAGACAGCTGCAAGATATTAAAGTGCCTTTCTTCTATATGTCATCATTTGTATTTTTGACTTTTAATTATACTGGATGGCAACCCAAGGGTAAGCATTCTAGAAAAACTGAATTACATCTCCCAGTTTATCTACTGTGGCTGGCAACGAATTAGATGAGGACAAAATACAAAACTGAAGTCCCAAAGTTTGCACAAAATACCTGCGTTCAGAAGAACGCAGACTGTGGTAGCATCTGTTATTTCCTTGGGCTACTGGGGTACAGCTACTTTACAGGACCCAGAGATATAGTTAATTTTTACTACCAAATTCTCACTCCGTATTTTAGACAGGGAGCTAGTTTTCCATCCAGCTGAGACCAGTTGGTACCCAATCCAACTACTGGTGTTACACACCATTTGTGCGCATCATTATTGCTACAATATGCGTTCATGGCATACTGCTCTTGGCTGCAGGGATAAAAAAAAGTCCAAACAAATACTCGGTATCATGGATCTCCGCTTTCTAGGGGAAAAAAAAATTGATATATATATATATATCAATAAAAGTCAAGCCTTAGAAAGTTTATATGCAAAACATTTAAAGTGAATTGTATTGTATACGATAAATATGTGCAAAAAGTACAGAATATGGTAAAGAAGCTTTTACAGGCATTAAGCTTTTACACTGAGCTCAAATCTCAGCTTTGCTTTGAAACAAGGAAAGGTGTACCATTCAAGGAATGCTATTTGCCTGCAATCTTCATATATTTTAAAATGGCTAAGCAAAGGAAATAAGATATAGAGAGTATGATTAAAGAGTAAAAACACAATACATCCTAAATGCAGCAATATCACGTAACTGCAGAAGTTGGCATGCCCAACACAGATTTTTCATGTTATGAAAGCGTTTGTAGCACCAAGACTCCCAGGAATACATGCTGCATGTATAGATAGGCTTGCTGTTCTAAAAATGACTTTTCTTCTCTCAGTCAACTTCCAGACTGCCACCTGACAAAGGAAGAACATACGATTTTTCCTGTATCCTGCATTTGACAGGAACCTGGGACACAACTAATACAAGCCTTTTCATCACACAGCTGGTGAACCAGTCAGTTGCTATTGTTCACAGGAAAATTTCAGACCTCAGATACAAACTTAAATCCAAACTGTAGCTTGGGGGGGGGGGGGGTGACTAACCAATGTGGTACAGTTCCCTAGTGCTTACCACAAAGAGGCACACACAAACATTAGCCCCTTACAAGTATTTTCCAACATTGTTCATGGAACCGTCAGAGTTTCCTGGCAGAAATGGCACACGTGCTTTTCACCATGATCAGCCATTCACAATTAGACCAGGATACTACAGAACAGTAATTAATATCAGCAACTCTCATTCAACATGTGAGAATACAGACGGTCACCAATCCGGTATCTCCAAGGGGGAAAGCAGCCTGCTGTCTACTTCAAATTCAGGCAGCGCACGGGGGCTGTAAGCAGCAGAACATAGGGGGAGAGTTATTTCCCCGGGGGGGGGGGGGGGGGAGTATTTCTATCTTTGTACAATATTTTGGTGAAATGCCTTCTGAAGTGTGGTAGGTGGGTGTGATTCTGATCTTCTATATTTGTGTGACACATGTGTACATGTGTTTACATGTAGGCACTGCAGAAATCTGTTGCTACTTTTAAATAACGCTTTGCCCACGTATACAGCGGTGGGCATTTTCCGACGGTTCTGCTAAACGAGGAAGAGTCACAGACGTTCTTTCCCCTTTGCTCAATGACTCTCTTGCTGTCTACCAAAGCAGAAGCTAAGTGTTTCATCAGCGTGGTAGGTTACTGAATTAGTCTTGAACTTTTGCAAGCGTCTCTTCTAGTCTTCGTCCATCTGCAAGATTTGTAATTCGCTAGAGAGTGAACTTCTAATAGTTCTCCCTATGCTTCCCACAACAGCACGCAGAGAGAAGCTACGGCCTTTTTAAAACATTATTAGTGGATTATACTGTCAAGTCCAATATAAATCTGATAAATAAAACGCTATTTTTCTGAGATTTAGCAAAATGATTCCTACGAGAAGTGCTTCAGAACAAGCAGTGACCATTGCCTGGTCTGTAAGTCAACACCTCCGGCTTCGTTCCCGCAACCTTGATGCACACTAGCTAACCTCCTCCGTACGGATAATTTAGCTTACAATGGACACTTACAGTATATGTGAACCGCCACAGTTGTCTTTTTTTTTTTGTTAAATGATAGACCATCAATGATAGACCAAATAAACTTAAGGGAGAACAAAGTGACACCAAGTGCATTTTTACCATGTGGACAACTAAACTTTGTTGTTTCATTTTATGCGTTGTTACTAAAACTATAAGAAGCCTCAATCATTTAAGCTACCCTAAATATTAGGGCAAAACAAGAGCATCTGTCAGTGTATTCACTGCAGAAATATTTTCCTGGACTAATTTTACCAGAATCCAGCCTCATTAGCCAAATTAACAGATTTTTTCCTCATATTCTATGTGGCCCCCCACGCAACGCCCTCTTTGAGGAAAACATTTCATGATAAACTTAGAACATTTAAATCCACAAAAACAAATCAAATAGGAAAAGAAAATAACTCAAAAGCTTGCCTTATTATTAGAGCCCATTCAAAAGTCTATTCCTTTTCTCTCTAATCCATATCTTTTGGGTAAAAATGCTATAGATAGCTTACTGATCCTGCTTGTAAACAGTGTAAAATGCTTCTTATAAAAGAATGAAAAAATATCTTTTGTAAGAGAATGTGTGTTTTTAATCAAGTTGCAGTTTCTGTTAATAATTCCTGCCTCAGTTGCACAAAAATTCTTCATTTGACACCCTGACAGCCTGTGCACAAATTTTTAGGGAAGCTGTTTAGGAGGACTCAGTCCCCACTCAGTTCTAACCTGCGCACAGAGGATGAGCTTTGACTTTTCAGCCTCAGCTCAATGGGTACTACTTTGCACTGCTGTTTTGGGGACTGCTGTCAGGAAAAGATTCTATTTTTAATACTGAAATATAAGCAGTTTCGAAGAAGTGCCTGTTGACTATTAACAGACTATCTATATGGACTATCTGCATTTGCCTTTGTGGTTCAAGGTCCAAAGCTTTTTGCTATAAACAGTTGGTTTGCAGAATGGGAGCACCCCTCTCCAAACATTACCCCGAGCCATTACCAAACAGATCACCTTGCTGTCTCAGAGCCGCCACCAACAGCTGTCTAGCAAGTGACTCCTGTTCACTAACAGAGCCCCAACACAAAGATGGAAACAAAAATTTAGTAAGGATTTTAGAATTACTAATACACATTACTACTAATACAGATTGATCTTGGATAGTAAAATCCACTCTTTACCAAGACCTACCTAAACAGAATAGTAACCTACAGCTCTGCACATGGATTTGCAGCCCTTCCAGATGGAAAGTTCACGCTGTTTCTATGAGCTACCACATACTGTCAAGCACAGAAATATAGGGTGCCTATCTACTTATTCCCCATATTTTAAAATATGCCTGTAAATACGCCATCTGAACTAATTTATAGCTTGGCATTACAAACCTGTAGACCTGCCCACATTCTGCAGAACAACTAATGTGCTTGAAAGGCTTGTCCAATTTTTCCAGCTATACCTTAACAGACTAGGCTCAAAAAAATTTTCTCTATCCCCCTGTCCATCCTATTAACAGGCAGATCTAAGCTTGCTCCACCTGCACATTAGGCCAAAGTGAGCTCCAAAGGCTTCACTTCAGTTAAATCCTAGTGAGAGGGCAGCTAGCAAGAGTACTCAGGTATCAGATCAGATCTGGTGTTCAGGCAGAGCAAGTAGAGACCCGTCAGCAGCACACCCTCATTCATGTGCATCAGTGGCATCAACAACCAGAAGAGGTTCATGGAAAGCCATGCCTGAAGGAGGATTCACGTAGGTACTCTACTTCACGGTCTCCTACATCTCAGCACTAAAGTCCTTCCAGGCTGGACATGCACTAGCATGGCCCGTTCTGGTTCTTCCTCCATTCACCTAGGTTTGTGGCCTCAGAAAATTGCATTTCTCAGTTCTGTGCAAGAATATGTTGCTACTTGATAATAGAACATTGCTATTTAAAATTCTCCACAAATAGAAGTGAAGAAGAAAACACGGAGAGAGACAGTGCAAACACCTGGCCCATATGGATTCAGGCTGAGACTTCACAGCTCAACGTCTTTTAGTCTGTTCTACTACCCGTTTACATGACCCCTGAATCTTCACTGCTCCCAGCCTTGATGATCTACAACAGAGTCAAATAACTAGTCCACAGCACAAACAAAAGACTAAAGAACAACAAAGAATGGGATTTTACCCACAGTAACAATACTGAGCAAAGACATTTATAGTTTCCAGTATAGATCATAACTTTCCGATTTAAAGTAACCTGAAAAGGCTTCAACATAAAATTGCTTATAAACAGCTTTGTTGAGCAATTACTTGTTTATAATCACAAAGCAGTCACCTAGGTAAAAATAAAATAGCCAGTAAACTATATTAGAGCTACCAGAAATAAAATGATGCTTGATCTCTGTGCATCGCATGTGTCTTCGCCTGCTTGATGCTGTTCCGTCCAACTGTAGGGAAGTAAGATTAAAAAAAAGCTGTAAGGAGAACAAACAAGGAAAAAATAACAGCAGACAGAAGATGCGTCCAGAGAAACACGTGAGGACGACTGATCAAGAAGTGACTACTGAACTGGTTCCAGTTAAACGCACACGACTCACTGTCTCAAGGCAGAGTGGATGATCAAGGTATATATTACACCATTAAAACTCCTACCAGGAGAAGTAGTGACAGTGCAAGCAGCTGGAGATGAAATTCATACTTAAAGTCTGTCTGATTACACAGAAGGCACAAAAATGACTTCACCAGAAGAGAGGCTTAGACCACAACAACGGTGCTGGGGCTGACTGGAACATGCACGAAAGCTCCCAAAGAACTGAATAGTATTTCGACCTCCACGAATACTTGGCAGTGCAGATCCTTTTCTCACTCTTTATACATCTACATGAACAACATTGTTTTGCTGAAGCTATTAAAACTGAAACTATTCTCCTACTTTTCAAGTGCTAGGCATAGTCTTGGGAATAATTTGTCTTGCAGCTGTCAAATAAGGCAGTACATGGCAATTCTGCTATTGGCAAAAGGAGAAACAAGCAAAAGCCCCAGTACTGTTCTTGAGGGAACTGGCATCTATCGGGGGGGGGGGGGAAGAGGGGGGGATTGCCAAGGGTTTTAAAATGAAGCTCATCCCATAACTGGACAGGTATTTTTTTTTGATGAAGTAAATGCAACATTCATTTGCTTTTAATATGATTACCTTTCTGCAGCTTGGAAGAGGCAGCAACCATGGCAGCTTTAGGGAACCTACAGAAGGGACACTGGTCCACCAAGAAGTCATCTGCAAGCCCCTCTGTCTGCTTTTAGTCTAGGTAAAGCTGTTAAATAATAGCAGATAAGGTCTGGCTAACTTTAAGTATCCTGCCAACTGCTGCTACTTTAACTACCTCAGCCCCAAGGCAGTGACAGAGCAACTACCACAGAGGAGTCTCACTCATCCCCAAAGATTACTTATTGCATAAACCCACTGCACATTGCAACAAAGTGTCTTCCAACGGTGTACCTGCTACTCTGTTCTTAGTAAGATTTCCTTTTTTTTTTTTTTTTTTTTTTAAATAAGGATAAGGAAAACATTACTGGAGCCAGGCTGTGGTCTCTGGAGTCCTCAGCACTCAGAAGGCATACAAAACAGTTCAGAGAATGCTTTACTTCTGACAATTTCCGGAACAGAAAAGTGGTATTTAGGGTCAAGTGGATGACTCCACATTTACAAGCTGGCTTCAAGTTGGAGAAGATTTTAATAACAGGGAAAGAAAAAGTTAGAAGCATGGTTCTGGAGTGGTTATCCTCTTTCTTCACAAGAAAGTGGCCAACAGTAGCCACACACATAGCTTCCCCTGCAGTATCTGTAAACAATACAAATACGAAGAATGCATTCAGAGTTTTTTGTTGGTGGTGGTTTTTTTTCTTCTGTTTAGTTGTCCTGGAATGAGGAATTTACTTTATTGTGCTGCTGTAAATCTTAAGAGTCAGTTTTGATGAATGTTATATTGGGGAGTTGCAATATTACATGTTTTTTCCCTTTGCTGATCCTAGTTCCCCACACCCTCAGGAGCATTAACAGAGAAAAATGATAGCAGGTAAAGAGGTGACTGTACTCAACTTCCGGGTAAAATAGTCAATGCAATACAGATTAAAGAAAGCAGTTTAATATTATGCTCTATTTGAATAATAAAAAAAGTTACATTCAGTTGAAGATGGGAAAAAAAAAAAGTCTAACACAGTTCAAGGACTGACAAGCTGTTCTTCCTCAGTTTCCTAAAAAATTACTCTTGAGTAAATACCAGTAGCAACATGATAGCCTGCACTTCCTTCACGAGAAGTGTCATACAACAATTGGGCAGAAATTAAGCTGCCTTATGGGCAAAATCACTCACAAAGCACCATACCCAAATCAGAAACAGGTGTATTCTTTTCCCTCTTTTATCACATATCTCCAATAAATCCAAAGATCTGGCATTACATTAGAATCTCTCCTCCACAAAAGTAAAGAAATAAGTACTTTTCCAGAGAGGTATTGCTCTCGTTGCCTTTTGCAGAAACCTGAACACTAAGGACGCTTTCCCCTTCTTACCGTTCCAGACGTTTTCAGAAAGGCTCACCATGCCGAACAAGGCTTTATTCCGCGTTCAGCACTAACAGCAAGCTGAAGCAGAGCACCTGAACATACTTCAGCTTTGGCAAAAAGAAAACACAAGATAAATATTACAGATTCTCGCAAATAAGAGTTGCTTGTAAACCTCCATCTATTCAATACATTAATCATATCAAATAGACTGCTTAGTCCAGTCAAACTCAAGGCCATTCTTATATAGTCTCTTTGAATGGTTAGTCTTGAACTAATAATTTCATTCATGTGCTTTAGAAGCCTTATCAGACTATACAGTGCACTAAAGGGATGTCTCAGGAAAAAGCTCAAAGATAAATGCTGAGAGAAAAGACAAGACTTCTGATGCATCTGCTGGTTTATGTTTTCCTAAAGTATTGGATATGCCTATCTGTAAAATCATAATAATAAAAAAACTTGACCTTTTTTGGAAGCTAATCCTGATAATCATATAGGCCCCTAAATCAACAAGGCTACCTGCCTCAGAAGCCTGAAACCGTAAGATCAAACTTTAAGCCTAGTCTATGGAAAGTAATTACCCGTCTTGGCTCACGAAATAGTTGCACTGGACAGATGCCTCCACTTAATTATTCCTGGGCTATGCTGATAGAACAAACAGTGATTTGGCAGGCCTAGAGACTGAATTACCCTCTGAATTGTACAAAGTGCTGCTTAAAAAAAAATTGGACCTTACAAACCAGAATAATGTTAAGCACATGATTAGCGCAGCCTATGAAATACACAACTAGGACAAAAAAGATAATAGAAAACATGCAAGCAAATAAATTACCCAGCTGCTCTAGAGTTGTGGCACTGCAATTTTCATCCTTAGTGCACTTTCTCTCTTTTTTTTTTTTTTTTTAAAAAAAAGAATGCAGTGAACTTGTTAAGCAGAGGTGCCCTTCCACTGTTTTGTGACCAGGGCGTTTACATTGCCTTTAAACTATCTGATTTCTTTTCCGTGATCCTGAAGCCAGTAACAGGAGGGGAAACACACTTTTATCAGTATCTGTAGATGTGTGGAAAAAAACAGGGAGTTACAAAACCTCGAGCTCAAGCCTCCCTCACTGGGCCCCGAGGGAGCTCGAGTCAGGGCGAATCACTACCTACACCCAAATCACAGCAGCAGCTGATAAGGATTCCTCCTTCTCCTGCCTTCAAGCTATTTCTACCTTTTGCACCAAACTTCTTTTCTTGGAATTGACACTAAAGAGATAGTAGACCTTTAAAGGAGTAGTTCTGCGATTTGTTGTTTAAGCCTTCCCATCTGTACATTTATCAGCCACAAACGGACTAGAATAATTGCTTTGAAACTTGGATGGGAAAAATCTGTATCAAGGAGCTCATTCAAAATACACTGCTGAGGCAGCCGCTTAAAGATGCGCATTAAAATAGGCTTTAAAACAGCTGTATTACAAAAGCGGCTTATTTTCTTGCCATGTAGCAGGGTGAGAGGGGGGTGGAAGGACCAAGCACACTGACTGACTGTAGCAGCAACTGCTGGTCGCTCAAGAGTAATTTTGTTGACTAAAACACGTTTGGAGAGAAACCCAGAACACTATCTGAAGAAAAAAGGATTTATTTTAAAGGCTACGAAAGGCTAATCAGCCACACGGATTTTGATCTTATTTCCAAGGGAACATAAATGAACGTGCTTCTATACGGGGAACCTGTTCAATGCTGCAGCACAGAAGCTCCGAAGCTGTTATAAATCTCCGGGAGCTTGTGTACATGATGCCACAACGTGAACGGCAGCCCTGGGTGCTGGGCTGCAACATACCTGACTGCTCTTGCACGGTCCCCTCTCCCTGCCTCCATCCTTCCCCCATGAATTCCTCTCCTCTTTCAAACCTTGGCTCACGGCTCACCATACCTGACTCCCTACCCACAAGTAACTCTTCAGTTCAAACTTTCCAGCTGTCTTCACCCCCACTTAGTTTGCTACAATACAACCGTAAACTTCCACCAGTAAGAAGCATAAATGGAGCTGAACAGTAGAAAATAAACCAGGGTCTCCAATTTCCTCACAGAGCAAAGGGAGGCATCAGCTTCACGAACCATAGTTCGGTGCGAGACCTTTAAAAAAGGTCTATGGACTGTAAATATCCTATGAAAATTTTATATTTATCCATTTGGTTTCTGAAGATGATTAAATGCCACACATCCAGCAGACGCAGGTAAAACAGTCCCTAGGTAGGAAAGCCTCACTGGATCACAACACAACAAACTCAGATACTTAACACTGTCTCAAGCCGAGTCTAAACAGTACCCATGTATTTATTTTTAATTTGTTAATTACATGCCAAATGAATTAAGACTGTGGCGGTGGTGCTAACCGACCAAGAACAGGACAAGGTTCACTCTAACAGGAAGTCCTGGTTCTGCCACTGGAGGTGAGGACGTTAAGTGAATTTTTGGCTCAGAGGTGAAACACATGCGTAAGTTGCTCGATGCTATGGCTCAGTCTGCCGTGCTCGGCAGCACCAGCTCAGGAAAAGCCATCCTTTTTCCAAGGCAATAATGAGAAGTAAGCGTCAACTACGCCATTAGTGCTTGTTTCAGCAGAAGCATCAAGGATTTAATTGACTCATAGCTGCTGCACGCAGCGGCCGCTTCAGGACAGGGCTGCCGAATGACATCTCCTAGGTCAAGGAAGCACTAAATCCAGACTCAGGTTGCAGTCAGTGTCACATCTGCCTCCCAGTAGTCACGTACTTGCTATCAAAACCATGAAACTACCTGGTCTTTTCAATAGCTGAAGCACCAGGTGCTTTTCCAAAGCATTTGAACGCACACTATGTAACTAGCAAAACGGAAGCCTGCAAACGCACGGGGGCTCTCGCAGGGTACACGGAACCGGTGCGGCAGAGCAAAGCTGCCGACAGGACGGCACGGCAGTCAAGACGCTGTTGGGATAATACCACAGCATTAGCCTCAGAAGTAAAGTTTACGGTAAGAGGGGAAGAAAAGGAGGACAAGATCAAACCAAAAAACCTGATGCTTTGCCAGTTGATATGACTGTAGTAAACTATGACTGAATCTAAAGAGAAAGTTAGTCATACGCTTCAGTCGTATATTGCTTGGAAAGAGCCTAAACATTACGAATTTGGGTTTCAGAACAACAGTTACTCAATTTGCTCAAATCTATTTAAAAAGGACTAAATAAGTCCAAATTGAAAAATAGCTAAAAACCTTTAATAGCCACAAAACATGTGCATTGCAACCCCACCACACTTGCATGAAAAAAAATATTTTTTTCACCTTTCTCCAGACATCCCAGTGCCCAAGAGCCAGCTACCTTCAGTGGCTCATATCTCCAAGCAGCTAGAGATAGCAGCGAAAATTGACACCCATCCAAGTTGCTATTACAAAGCAATTGCACTTTCCTTTCAAATCCTGCCCATGGGAGACTATACTCGTTCACACCATTTAGAAGTAAGTTTGCAACAGAACAATAACAGCTCATAAGTAGAAAAGGGAGATTGACTTTGCTGGGAGCCGCACACAAACAAAAAAAACTCACCAGGTGTTTTATACAACCACTGACAACCTAGTGGTTGTAGGAAAGGGATGAAAACTGTAAATTTATCACAAGTCAAACTGGATACAACTAACTTTTCAGAGTGTTTTTAAGGGCCTAGACAGCACCAAAAAAGAAGCACAAAAAAGCCTAAATCCTCTACTGGCATGCCAATTATTTTGTACGATACTGCACAACACTGACATTTGTGCTATGAGGTTCTCCAGAGCCACAATTTCTGTCAATTTACCTTGCCAGCAATAAAAAGAGTTTCCAGCTGCATATACACAACCACAGCAAAATACCACCAGCTCCAGCAAACATGAGAGCTGGAGGACCTGTTATTTTAAAAAGGGCAAGCAAACCCACGTACCAATAGTTCACATTTTCTGTGTGCAAAGTGAAGGCGCAGAAGAAAATCGGGGACACACCTGCAGTAATAGGAGAGCGCACACGCAGGCTGCAAACGTCACCTAACTTCCCCGGGGCTCCCCAGCTCACCTTCCCCTGCTGCTCCTGAGCGAGGCTCAGCAAACCCCACTCGCTCCTCATAGCCACGCTCTTAGTATTTGCTACAACCTCCTTCCTGTGCAGTAGGATCTGATACTACTGTAAATAAACCTGAACTTCCAAATTGTCATCGTTTTTCCACCTGCCTACACTTCTTGCAAATTCACTACTTTTGGACCTACCATCACTACAGACTGCTGTCTTTATAACAAAGTTTTAAGCACAGAAACATTTATCACATGCTAGAAAAAAAAATTGACACAGAGACCACAAATACCCCGTTCTTTCAACCATTCTTCATGATCACATTTTCTAGACTGCCTGCCATCCTTTCTTTTAGCCCTCTTTTATCTATCTACTGTTTTAAAACTGCAGTGCCCCAAAGCAGACATAGCATTTCTGCTGGGAACCCAAAGTTTAGAAGTTCTAAGTCTCAGATATGACCAAGTTAAGTTTCCATAAATATAACTTTGTCATAGAGTTGCACCGCCTGTGGTCTCAAAGTGACTAAAATTCACTATCCCACCACAGATCTGCTCTTTGCCATTTACTTGTATCTTCTGTGTGGCCATTTGACTTCTGCTTCCTAAGCAAACTTACTTGCAGCTATCTTGGTTCAAACTGCACCTCGTATATTTGGTGTTATCTAGGCGATGTAGTGCACTCTACTCCTATCCTTCAGCATGCCTATGCTCCTCCTCGCTAGGATCACCCACAGGCGATCTTTCTGTCATACATGTTACTAAGGAAGTGGACACCGAATCGATCCCAATAGGCCTTCACTGTGTGTATCGAGCAATCTGATCAAGTTTCACTGCTAGCTAGTGACTTTTTTCTAGTGACTTCTCCCCCTTTAAGGTATTCATTCAAAAAAAGGTATTTAGAGGGAAGAAAAACAGTGACTTTTAATAGCAGTTTCACCAATATTTCTTTACCTTGCTTACGAAATGCCAGATACAGTACACGGTAGCAAGGGGGGGGGGGGGTGCACACACCACACTATCAAAGCAGCATTGCACTTACCATTTCCAACTTCTCCACTAGGAAAAACAGTTTGCTAGAGAAAACATTGTTGAATGCTTGATTCTAGACAAAATAAAGATGACAAACTTTTGAGCTTTTTCCTTTTTAGATGGGCAGTAAGAGGCAAAAAGGAAGTTATTTCAAAATTGGATCTTCTCATGAACAGTCTTTTTTTTTTTTAATAATTTATCCTACAATCTTTCTACACAAGCAAGTTAGGCTGGCTGGTCTACAGCTTTCAAAGTTCTTTACCCTGCTCCATGTTACAGAGATAATATTTGCTCTTCCTGAATTTCCTTCACTCTCCACTGGTTCCCAGAAATAAATTCTGCAACAGCAACAAGAACGCACAGAGTTAGCGCTCACTAATTTTTCATCAGGCCATACGGATTCAGTCATGTCTTACTTGCTTAAGTTTTTTTTGCCTATTATTTCCTTGTTCCCATCTGTGCTTCTCTTTCTTTGTGGCAATTCTGTGAAGCAACTAGTCACAATTAACTGGTTTATGAAGACTAAAGGGAGAATCAGCAAAACCCCCAGCCCTGAGCCACTCAGCATTTACCATCCTTATCTGTTGTCCATCTCATTTCCAGCATATTTTTAGACTCTTATTGCCACCTTCTAAGTCCATTACCAGCTGTAGTAACACATTTTGCACCTTGGCCTTCATTTTATCCCAACATGCTGCCACTACTTCATCAGCGTTCATCTGAAAGCACTTATCTTGCTTTACAACCAGGATCGTTGCTGCTGGCACCCATTAACAGGGGACTCTGCAGCAGTGACCCGCTTTCTTACAGAAAGCTTCCCAAGAGACTCTCCAAGTCAGCTTCCCAAGCCTGCTGAAATCAGTTGGCTTTGAAGGCCATTATTTGCGCCCTGCTCTCCTTTTTTCATTTAGGACCGTGGACTCTGCTGTTTCGTGTGGGCCAGGAGCGCCCCCTCCCGCGGCAGGGCAGAGCCCTCCGAGCCCACGCGTCCCACGGGCATCCAGCAGGCCCTGCCTGTCACAACCCGTCTAGTCCACAGGCTAGCCAAGAAGATAATCCCTATGTTCGACCCCCGAGGTCGTATCCTTTTCTTCATGGGCATGTGTATGAAATTCTTTACCCGATTACCAGCAGAGCCTTCAGTCCACCCTGAAATCATGCACTTCTAAACCAAGATCAAAACAATAAAACTCAGTTGCATTAATAAATGCCTTAACTTTACTTGACCTGTATCTAGCATCATCCAGCATACCATTATATTTAATGCACTGCATAACTGATTGATATTATCTATAAAGAGTTATTGTTGCCCTTAATTTGTTTATGGCCAATACACATATTGACATTTGATATACCAACATTTGATAAGGTCAAAACAAAAAACATATTCCTAAGATGAAAAACTCTAGATTTTGCAATGTAGCAAAATAAAGTTCGATGAATAAACACCACAAACCAGTGTTTAGCAATTTTTACTTCCGCAAGCAGAAGAGTTTAACAATAGGCTGCTCAACCAATGACACAGCACTACTCTGCTGACCGATCCAAGATCCTGAAGATCTTTCCAGCGTGCAGCTAAGACTGCAACATTTAACTTCCTTATCTGTACCTGAAATAATAAATGTAATATTTGGTGTTTGAACTGGTATGATAGCAGCTGAATGTGGCCAGTAGCATTCCTTTGCAGCATAGTTGCACCGATTAGCTGCAGCGCACACACACATACCCCTCCCGAGGCTCTCTGCACCTTTCATCATGCACCTACAAACTAGTGGGGGAGAGAGCATTTCCAGCAGGAGATACAAGTGCAATGTAACACACATTTGATCTAAATAGTATTAATTTGCCCTCCAGTGACATTAAAACTATGAACATAGTTGAAAAGATAAAGAGAACTAAGGCTGAGTTTCATTAGAGATCGGAGAGTCTAGCCTGTATATCAATATTTCTTTTTAATCACGGAAGCGCTGGAATTTTTGTCTGTTTACATGCAGCTTTGGCAGAAACAAATGGGAGTCTCTCCTATGCAGGAGCACAGCACTGGGGTATATGGTTTTTCTGCATTTATTTTCTTCTTTCTGCTCCAATTTGTCTTCCTTTCTCTTTTGCAGGCTCGTTTGCTTTCCATCGATTTTTTGTCCTGCTCTCCACTTACCGGAGACTTATTTTTACACTTCAGTGAGTTCCCTCCTGCGCAGATCCTTTCATAAGGAAATTCAGGCTAGGACTGCCAAAGGAAGATATCCACAGCACCATTAAACCGTATGCAAAGAAGGTAATTAAGAAGAGGGTGTATGCAAAAAGCAATTGCCAAAAGAGAAACTTGAATTTCAGATGTCCTTCATGAAGACTTTTCATTTAACACTTAAACTACCACTTCTATGAAATCCATTCCAATTTTGCCTCTTCTTTTTTTTTTTTTTTAAATGAGGAATAAAAGATCAAGAAAACTGACTGTTTTAAGAGATAGCAGTCAACAAGTAGTCTGTCACGAAAAAGCATTAGCCAGCCCAAACTCAAGAAAAGAATCCTTACGCATTGAATTTGGAGACTGAGAAATAATAGTTCATAATTTTACAGATATTAGCCACCTATTTAACCATTTTAACCACTGAAGCCACCTTGCTTCAATTCACTTTTCAGTTCAGCACTACTGAATTCCTGCATGTCACCCATACGCATCAGACAACCAACGCAACCTCCTGCCCTACGATTACCGTTGTTACTCTTTTGGCAGCCCCATCAGTTCCCTTGCTCCTTCTCCCCCAGAAAGGGAGACACAGAACTACTGCACCAGCTCCGTGTATAATCAGATTAATCAACTCATCCAATTAAAATCCACTTTTCACTTAAATAACTCTTGATGCTTATCATTAATCAGAACTATTTCCATGTTTAATTTCAACTTCCATTTCTAAACTCTTTCGCATTAGTGCTGCGGTGTCATTTGGAATACAATATTGCTTGCTCGGGTTAAAAATTTTAGCGTAATACATCTTCCAACCTTCTTTTATAGGCAAAAATCATTGAAACAAAGAAAACCCTATGCAGTCCCTTTAGGGCAGAGGGGCAGTATGGAACATGCAAGAATAAAAAAAGCCCCACCACCCTTTGTGAAGTATATATTTCTAAACAAAGACTTAAAATATATTAAGTCTTATAAATGTCTTCCTCCATAACACAAGCCATAATGTTTCAGCTATTTTTACATCACAAAACTCTCAGATATTCTACACCCTGCTGACCACTACTCAAGAAATCGCTACTCCAAGAACAATCAGCTGCCTTAAAATTTTCTCATTTGTGTTTTCTTATACGCTGCCAAAACAACTATCATTTGATCGTAGGGGTACTTTTGGGTATCATGATGCCTTGGCCTCAAAATCACCTGAGCAGTGCAAAGAACAGAGCCAATGAGTGCCCTAACAGGTGGGCTGCTCAATCACTCCCAAATCTAAAACAGTCCTTACAGCGCTGGAGCATCTCAGATTGAAAGCTCTCTACCCAAAAAACCTTATCCTACTCCAGCTTATCGCTGGAGTACATTGATGGCAGAGTCAATACTACAATTAATCTGCTCCAACAGTTAGCTTTGCTGAGGGGGCAGACCCATTTCTCCTTCCTTCTCCATACCCAATGTTCCCGTTTGATCCTCTCACCTCAGCATGGGGACCTGGCTCACAGAAAAGCAGCTTTTTTCTTTACTGAGTTAGTTTTAGGCCACGTCACTGCAGGATCAGAAAACTACCAGAGATACAGACAAGGAACAGTGGGATCCCATGATGGAAGGCACATCATGAGAGGTACCTTCAAATCTTGCACGGAGAGGAAGAAATGGAATCTACCTCTCCAAAAATTCTGAACTAGTGCCATGACACCCAAATTAAGAGATCTACTTTCTCCTCCCGTAACCAGGTAAAGCTAACCCTCGATGATAGCACTCAAATTTCCAGAAAAGAGGACAAACATCTCATACTCAAAACATCAAAAAGGTTGGCCAGACTTTTTGAAATATTGAATCCAGGGGCATGATTATGTACAGCCACTAAAAAGGCAGTTTCACACTACAGTATCTGCTGAGTTCTTTGATGTTGTTGTTGCCTTGCTCTAACTGAAATCCCTGTCTAACCCCTAAGTAGTGTAAGGTCTCTGCAGGTCCCAAGAACTCAATCAATGATCAGGTCTCAGTATTCTGTGTTCCCATTTCAGTCTGGGTCTACACTGAATTTAACAGAAGGGTGTCATAGCACTCAAACTTACTACAAATGAAAGTCTAGATTTCTATGTGAATTTTAAATATCTACTGCCATTATAAACGAGGTTAATATTTTCACAGAAGTCTGGATTCTTCTGCATTCGGATAGAACATCAGCTCTCATCCCAAGGTAGGTTGATTATGGAAGTAAAGATCTCCAGATCGCTCCATCCCAATATGCACGCATTGCCAAAAACACAATTAGTTTAAATTAGCAGAATGCTTTATTTATTATTAATCAAATAGATGACCAGGAAAAGGTAATCAATTAAGCCCTTCTTATGACTGGAACAAAGATTTCATTCAGACATTAGTCAGCTCCCTTCACCAATGGCTGCACCCAAGCAGAACGTTACCTGTTAGATAAATACATTGATTTTTCACAAAGCTAAATAATAAGAAGGTAGGTATCAGCCTTTATTTCTCAAGCCAGCTCTTGCTGGCTGGTATCTTACACGATCTACTACTTAATTTATTTTGAAAAGCAGCATGTAATAAGCTATCCTAATATGTATTTATGGGGTGCTCTTCACAGCACAAGCGCTGTTAAATTGCTACCTACACATCAGACTTCTCACCATCAGTGTCTTCAAGGTTCAGACTGCACAAACTTGCAAGTCTTCAGCTCTGAAAACTCTGAGTCTCTGCAGCGTACATTAGAAGCGTACACTGCAATCTCGTCTCACTGTGACATAAGGTGCACAGTAGAAACAACTGCTGTGAACTAGAGTGGAAGACAAGTATTCTCACAATATTTTAAGCTTTTTGAAAACAGAACCATATGGAAGTAGGACTTTAAGCACTATGAATATAAATAACAGCACAAAAGCACCAAATAAAGAACAAAGTGTGTTAAGAGGCAGATCAGAATAATTTCATTGACCTGTATAATTTGCAGTGCTTGCCATTTGCATAACACGAAAACAACAGTATTTCTCTATCAAACACTGCAGCCTCCCTTTTGCACTTGCTGGACAGGGCAGGAATAGCAATGAGTATCCATCAATAGGCACAGCTCCAGCCTACCCCAAAGTCAAGTCCAGAATGAAAAGTTCTCGTATCTTGAATGTTCAGGGATTCAGTCAGAGAAGCATCAAATACTATCTGCTTCTTCTAGTAAGGAATTTATTTCCTGTGAAAGGCAGATCCCCAAAACCTTAAGCTACAACAGAGGGTCCTGGCCAGGGCTTAGAGTATCAGGGAAGAAGTATGCTTCTCCTCTCTTCCATTTCCCATTAGTATGCCAGAGGAAAGCCAGACCATAGGCACGCTCATACAATACTTCCCAAGCACTGCAGCTAGCTGTTGAGAAGAAAAGTAGGGTCTTTTAACAACATACAACGCTGAGAGTAACGCGGCCAGTAACGCTGTCTACCCAACACCTCCCAGCAGGCCTGAGCACAGAATGAGTAGATAGGTTTTCATTAAAAAATGCTTAGGATACCGGGACGTTACTAAGAGACTTGCATTCACATGACACTTCATTTCGGATGAGCGAGGATGGCACGCTCTAGAAGTTTATCTCCAAGTTTAATGAATTTGATTAAAGCAGTCATTAACTTTTTGTGCCTTGATGTCATTAGCTGTTCAATTCTTCCTGTTGGAAGAGAGCCTAGGAACACCACGCAGAGACCAAGATGTCCCCCGTTATATTAGACGCTGTCAAGAGAGCTTTCCAAGCCTGCTCCAAAACAAAGCTGGAAATAATATGCAATTTTGTATTACTGTGCTAAGTAAGTGACTTTTTGTATTTTGCATGAGTGTTGAAAGCGCTTTGACTGCTTGAACCCTCAGTCTGCTCACAGCTAGGTCTCAATCACTGTAAAGGGGTTATTTAACCACAGAGCCAGAGCTCAGAGCACTGCGACCCTGCGAGGTGGCAGACAGTACCATGTTTTCCTCCAACACCAGTTCAACTTCTCTCTGCCTCTCAGACTACTGCTTGTGGGGAGCAGGTTCCCACTAAGTGGTCTGAGCAAGTCTGCTGTAGTTTGGTGTTATGAACAAACAGATCCTTTAACTAACCTCCCAGCCCAAGAGTCATCCCGTAGTCTTATACTCTGCGTGGCTCCAGTGAGAGGAGCCCGGGGTAGAAAGGAAACAGAGGTCACTCAACAACTGTGTTTAGCTCAGAGGAAAGACGCATCACAGGACAGACCTTCCCACGAGCTCTACTTCTTACTGAGTAGACCAGTATAGAGCTGGTCTTTTACATCTGCTGTGGAACAGATGGGCAAGTTCAAAAAATTTTACAAAGTTGGTTCTTCATGTACAGCATACAAACTAAAAGTGATTGATATTCATTACAATTAAGCCTTGTGTCCTCCCTGCCAAGTGGCATGACATAGGTTTTCCTATAAAGCCTTCTCATGAAATTAATTCTAGGCAGGGCACAGTAGTACTAACACAAAAATCACTGAAACAAATATTTCCAGCAGACAGTTTTCTTGGCTTTCCTCACACTATATTACAGGAAATTCAACAAGACAAAAATTAATGAACTAATGAATTTAGGAAGGAAGAAAACGCTCACATAGGTTGATAAGAACTTTAAGTTACAGATGAAAGATGAGGTTTTGCCATTTCAAAACCAAGGACAGAGAATAATGAGGAAGTTAATTACCGCATGTGCTTTACCTGGAAGGGAGATAGCAACAGAGACAATTTTGTACACAGAAGACATGAAACGGAGCCATAAGTTGAAGCCATTCTTCAGTTATGACAAGGTCTTCTCCATTGAAACAAAGGCATTGAGACACAAATTATTTAATTTCCCTGGCCTTTCTTCAATATCTTCAAACTGACCTATCTGTTTTTTGGTTTCTAACAGCATGAACATATTCCAAGCAACTATAACATTTATAATGAAAATGAAAAACTTAAATACTGCACAGGCTGAAAAACCATGAGGATATGATTTAGTATTTTCAGTGTGACAACACACTGCAGCAAACAGGACAGCAAATAAAACGTAATCATTTCTGATGATTTCCTGGAACCAGCAGTTCCTTGTGTAAGCAAAAAAGCATCCATCCCATGCTTTCCAAAGGGCTATTGCCGTTCTCATTAGAAAAATGCCAACTTTAACTCCTGCACAGAAAACAGAATTGAGAACTCTGCTGTATTGTGCTTCCATGCATAAAGGCAAGTCGATTTAGTCACTCAAGGCACTGAAAAATAATTTTACCCAAAGGACTCCAGAAGAAAGAGTAAGAAAGAGCAAAGGTAGCTTACCTGAAACACCGTATAGTTCACTAGGGCTAAGTCAGCAGAAACAATTTTTACGATTGTTGCCCTATAGAAACTGCATTCACATCCTAAGCATGGAACAAAAGAGATTGCTTCTAGTTTCAAGGGGATAAAAATCCTACTTAAGAGCTGCTGCACAGAATTTTATTTGGCTTGGGCAGACTCTTTTTTACAAGGAGTCCCACTGATCTCTATAATCAAACGTTTAATATTAATGATGCTCCCACTGTAGCAAAGATTTGTTAGTAATGCTGCATCATAACTTCTGCTTGCACAGAAAACTTCTTTGCCCAGCATTGCTTTCCCTTTTCAAGCTCGCACCCATTCCTGTGCCCGAGTCCCTTGTGCAGCTTCATTCTTTAACTTCTGCTCTTGTAACATCATCACAGCATCCCCTAATCTTTTAGGGGCCCTATAACTTCCGCTTTGGTTGACCAGTATAACCATACACCAGCTGCATACTGTTCTGCTAGAAAGTACAGTGGAAAACAGAAAGACTGCCAGCAAGCGCATTTCTCACTGTGGGTAATCTGCATCCTAAGTATTGTATGGTTTGAAACAAAGAGCAATTTGGACATGTGTGACGTGATACAGCAAAACAAAACAAAAAAAACACCACACAAAATATAATAGTAGTCTGTTGATGGCTGTATTTATCTACATTAGAAGCAAAAGAATTATTAGAAGCTGCTTTGGAAAAAGTAGAAAATCTAGAAGTCATAGGGGAAAACAAGGCTTGGAAAATGCCAGCCTCAATCTCCAGTATTACTTTTCCTGCTAAGTTCAGAGAAATGGGATCTGCACGTAATCTTGTAAAAACTAGTTTCACATAAAGGACATTGGTACAAGCAATGCTTGTACCATTATCTCTCCTTGCAACCACAGACTGTGTAGACATGACTACACGCCGGTATCTGTCTTGTTGAAGCTACAGCTTTAAAACATGCCTAAAACATGCTTTTTTAAATGTTTAAACACAACTTCAAAACTTATTTTGGAACTTAGAACAAGTCCCACTGACTTACCCAAGAGGCTTAAGGCTGCTAACAAAGCCAGTGTTTACATAGCAAGAGCTATTTTTATATTCTGCTATATTATTACAGCAGTGGAATTCTATTTAATTCCTCAAAATTAGAGCTCTGTATTAACACCGATCACTTTGAAAGTAGAAAGTTTTTAACGTAAGCTGAATTACGAGTAAATCGCTTTATTGTCATGTTTTTCAACTTTTAAGAGTTTCAACAGCCAAAGGACCCAAAAGTCCATACCTCTTCTTTAGTTCGTTATACTTAAGACACAGAGCTCAGAAATAAGGTCCCAGGACGGAAGGTCTTCGGCAGCATTCAGAAGTGCCTTCAGTCACTTCCTTGTGTCCTTTTGCAACAAAAAAGGAGCTGCAAGCAAGCTCAGCTCGGGGCTCGGTTTGCACACCACCAGGCATTTCTACAGCACCGTGACCAAGTTGAATTCTACCTAGAGAGCTAATTCCTGAAGGAACAGATCAGCTTGCAGGCGCTATTTGCATGTACAGAACTACTAGTCTGCTTTCAGTTTATGTGAGTGTCAACTACATTAGTGCTTCATATAGGCACTAACGCCATAGCCAGGTATTCGCTGCCAAGAGGCTATTATCAACATTTGCCCTATAGAGCATACATATTAAAACGCTTTTAGAAGTAGTCTTTTTTAAAAATAGGAAATATTTCAGTCATTTGTACATCTTATTTTGACAGAAGATGAAAACGTGGATGACATTACAGCACTACTGCAGCCTCATGGAGAAATATCAGTGAGAACAGACAACATGACAACAGCTAAAAGCAAGAAAACCTGTGGAGAACTTAATCTACACAACACCAGTAAAAGTATCTTAAAGTTTCGGGAGTTAAAATTCAAGTTATGGTCTGATTTGATAAAGAAACATTTCAGAATTAAACTTAAAATGTAAATATTTATAAAAATAAATCATTTACGACCCAACCATTAAGCATTACACAGTCTCCTTTAGAAATTAGCTTTTGATTGATATTTCACTCCCATCCACAGACCAAACTTCAAGGAGTCAGTAGTTGTTTAGTACAAAAAGACAACTGGACCACGCCAGCAGTTCAGTATCACAAGGTTGTTGGGAACGACTTAGAGCAGTTGAGAAGCGTTGAATGCGATAAGGACATAAAGAACTAGACTATTTGAAAACAAGGGATGTTCTACCTTAATGAGGATGCCGGAAGTATACTCTTCCTTGAAAGGAATCATGTTTAGAGGGCATACAACTGTTCATAAACGGATGTTAGTGGTTTTTCCTTACTATGCCAATCTGACATGCATACTGAGAACCTCTGAAACTAAAAAGATGCTCCACAAAAATGGAAGCATAGCCAGAGGTAGCCCTGTCAGAAACCACAGGACTGATATCAAAGCTAAACTTCAGTCTGGTGACTTATAGACTGATCTACTCCATTCACTTTCAGGACTAACAGCTTTCATCTCAGTCTCAGAAAGGGCTCAGCTCAGAAAAACCCATGCAATTCAGCTGCAGAGATGAGGCCACTTTTGTGTAACACAAGGAAGGAAATTAACGCATCTTTTTCATGGGACATTCCTCAGGTTTTAATCTGATTTTTTTGTCAGTTAAGTGATAAAATGGGGCTAAACAATAGCTCAACAACAGGAGGAGAAAGAGGTTAAAAAGGGGTAAAAGACAAAAGAGGTACACTTCAGTACATCAGCATCGCTGAGGGAAGCATTCCCGTTTACAGGAAAATCGGATTTATTGCATACAGCAGAAAGTGGTGATAAATGGCAGGCAGTCAAGACTTTCAGCCAGTTCACCACTTCCTGCAGCCCAGAAGGCAAAGGATAAAGATGCGACTAAGCTCTTAAGCTCTGCCAGCTGTGGCCCTTGAAAGTCACATTGCTGAAGTTCAAGAGCAAGGACAAAGGAGTCAGATACCTAAGTATGTCCTGCTCAATGTGAGCATCTTCCATGTGTTACTTTGCAGATTCGCTCTACATCTGTTAACTAGATTACCTCCCGTTTTTATCAGGCAAGCAAGAATAAGCACCATAATTCTAAAACTCATTTTATACTACAGCTAGGAGAACCACATGCCAAGCTCTATGCCACTCATTTCTTAAAAGATAAAGGACACTTACAGGACATAGTCAAGTCATTCTTTAATAAGTAAGCGCTTATAGGCCTTGTAGCCAGATGGCAGGAAATATGATGTTCCCTGAAGCGTATCAGAGTTTTCTCCTTTCCCCCCCACCCTTTAAACTTGAGAAGAAATGCTAAAAAATAAAAATTAACACCCCCCCCCCACACACACACACACACCCAACCAAACAAACCTGCCCGACATTAATACCGCTCATTGCGTCCTTACAGGGCTTGGGGGACTTTTCAGCTACTTTTAACTTGAAACATCTGAACCAATCCAAATTGTCATGAATTTACAAAGAAAACTGAATTAAGTTTTAGCTCACCAGTGTATTTAATCTGAGGAAACACTGTACTTCGGATGGTAGCATGGAACACAAGCCTAGAGAATATTAGATTTTTGAAACAATGATAAGTCTTATTTTACTTTCTTCAGTAATAGCACTCACCAGATTCTTGACATGCCGTTATATGCATGAATTACTTTCACATTACCATGCAAACGTTTATCTACTTTAGAGATTGATATGCTTCTTTGTGCATGCAGAGGGTCAGAAGTTTTGCAGTTTAAAAAGTGTGAAAGAATCAGCATCATATTCACAATAATCTAGAAACTCCTCTAAAATATCTTATTCCATCTCTTCCTAAATGGAGATATTTAAGAAATAACCCGCAATTTAGATATGTTGAATTAAGTAACTAAGGAGAGATCAGTTTTTCAAACATTAGCTGACATCTATCCCTTAGGGCACGTCACAGTGAACAAAGGGTGCTGAAACACCTTTGAAGAACAGAGACTGAAAGAAATTATTGTGTCCGTTTTGAAAAGTTCTCATACTTGGAAAAAAGTATACATATGCACACACACAAGTGCCAAGCATATTATGCTCTTTCTGGGCTAGCATTTGTGAAACCTCACCAACTGGCAACGGTAAATTAACTCTGCCAGCGGTAGTGCTTCTTTTCCATCAGGCATATCAAGTACCATACCGATGATAGGGTCAGATCTTCAAATGATCCACAGAGCTGCGCCACCTCCCACGTGCTGGAGATCCGGCCACAGAAGCTTTAGTTTAGAACCCTCTGCATGACAGATCAATGCTTCAGTGTTCACGTCCTTCCCACACAAAAGAAACATGAGCCTCCAATAAGCACCTCAGTGTCTGTGGATCCATGGTATCAAGTATTTCTTGCTGGAACAGCCTCAGTAAAACACAGTACAGCACCCAACTTGAAGTGAAGTTGTCTTGAGGGGCAACACCAAAAAACATAGCCCAAGTTCATAATTGCCAAACACCCCGCTTACAGTAGCTCTCAGAGAAGCTGTTAACAGCCTACATTCAAATTATACTGCTGTACACAGAAAGGTTTCCTCATCAGGTGACTCTCAAAAATTACTCTTATTAGAACATAGCTATGCTTCAACTAGACAGAGGCCAATTTTAACTGTGTTCAAGGACGTACTGTGAGAACGCTGGAAATGCCAGCCTCAGTCACTAGGCTGGTTCGCAGCTATAGTTACCGACCAGTCACACTACAAGATTTCTTAATGCTATTTATTATTGATGTAAAACATTGCAAGTGCACAGAGCATTTTTCTTGGAAAGCAGATGAAAAGCACAGGAAAGAAACACTGCGTATCAAATTCATTGTTGGACTAACTCCTCTGAAGATAACAAGCTCACTTGAGGGATTAGTTGTTCAAAAAAAAAAAAAAAAATCATCACACACAAAAACCAAAAAACCCAACCTGACTGGCTGAAACACTGACATTCTGAATTAAGCTTGCAGATTTGCACAGAAATATAAGAGTGAAACATTATCACATGGAAACTCTGAGCAGTCAAACTCCCTTCAGAGTCTAGGACAACTGCTTGGCTAAAAAAAATTATCTTGAAATTTCGTCATCATTCGGGGGGGAGACGGACACGTGTGTGCACAGCTCACTTCTTCATATAGATCAAGCTTATGCCCCAGTACACTGAAGCAGCAAGTACGACAAATACTTCTTTCTGTCTTTTTGACAAAAAGATGGTCTTTCATAACGTCTCCTTTCCTCTGTTTTCAATTCCTTGTAAAGAGATTTATCCCCCAATATGTAAAATTCAATAGGATTTAATAAAGCCACTGTCAAAACAACTCTCGACATGAATGTTCTCAAATAACCTTTACCATTCCATGTTCTGTGCACGACGAGGCACTTTTCAAAGTTAGTGCATAAACTATAGACCAAAAGGAAAACAGGAAGAACTTCTGCGTAAGATTTTGCTCTACAGAAGCCAAGCCTAGAGCCTCACCCTTAAAAGGGAGGATTACTACAAAATTGGGTATTTTTACATTTACATGAGGTTATCAAACATGCAGGTAACACGCTACAGAAAAACAAAACCAAATCATGTCAAAAAGACATCAAGATCGTTCTGTCCCCCCTCATTCCACACATCCCTGCTCAGTTTTTAGGCCTACACCGTAGACGCTTACCTTTGGCACATTCGGAGTGCATAGCAAAGCACGGTAAATCTGAAAAAGGATTAAAACAATTACGTTCCAATAAAAGCATTAAAAAAAACAGGCTGAATTATAGTATAAGACTGGCATCACACTTCTGAGGAAAGAAATATATATATATACACATATATTTCAGATGGACAAACTCAGAGCAGGCTCCTGCTCTCCATCCCCTGTCCTCACTATACAGAGCGACTCCCTTTGGATCTCGGCTCTCAGGCCCACATCACCCCTGCAGCCTGATTTGCTGCACCATCTCAAATGGCTCCTGTACCAAGGAGAAAAATTTAAGTGCTGTTTCCTCGCTTGTGCTATTAGCTGCATGACAGTTTAGGCATAACATTCAACAAACGTTCACACTTAATTCACCACCTTCCGATAAGGAAGAGGCAGTTAAAAGTAATCTTTTGCCTACTTCTATAAAGTTTATGTGCATACAATAGGTTGTTAAATTTAAGTTTGCCACAGAAGATGAATATAGGGCACAGCTCGAGGTATCCTTTTAACCCATCAAGTCCAACGCCAGCCCTTCACGCAAGCTGCGCTTCTCGCGTTTCTGAAGGGACAATTAGCATCACCAGGACAGCCCGAGCAGCCCTTCTGAAAACTGAAAGGGCCTCAGTTATCACAGCTCACCATACCACCAGCAGCAATCACCGCAGCACCCTCCGGTACCACAGCTGCCGTACAGATTACCTTTATAAATGCTTTTGTTCACCGATTCTCAAATTGCTTCTCATGAAACATAAGAGATAAATTCCCTTTCACAATATCAATGCAAACACAATTCAACAAACGAAGAGCTCGCAAACACTTTCGGAGCCAAGCCAAAAACTCCCAGACAATTGCGTGTCTCCTCAAAACACATAGCCTAAGGAAGCGCCACTCCTCCAGGATGTGACAGTTATGGGATAATCAACCAATATATCACAGCAAGCCACAGACTAAGTAGGGATCCAAGAAGCCTATTTCAGTTTTTACACCTTCGTTAGCTAATTGTTTACTCTCCCTGGTTTTACGATTAGGGTTTTTCATTTGCATTGGCCTACTCTTAGGCTCAGTCCCCATGACTCTTATTCAATTTCTATCAACTGCCTGCTGCAGTTTTACTTTTTAAGGGAGGATTGACATCAGCCATATTTTACAACGTTAGGCTAAGCATGTAGAACATCTCAGGCGTCTTCCTCTAAAGTAACAAATATGCCTTCCACAAAAAAGTAAATGGAACAGTGCAAGTGATTTTTATTCCCAAGTTATTCCAGGGGTTCCATGCAACTCTTTGCATATTCACAGAACATCAAAGGCAGACAACGAAGATTGTCACCAGCATTACTCCGCGATAGTACGCTGCTTTTTCAGGGGTAAGCACCACCTGTGGATGTAAAAAGCTAAAAGCTTGGATTGCACCTCCCTAAGCATTGCATTGCTATGAATGATTTCAGCAAACTTGAAGACTAGATGATCATTTATCATTTACTCTGAGTTTATTAACACTAAAGCGAGACTTACCATCTTAAACTGCTAAATGAAGGCAACTCACGCTTATGAATAGTTTTGTTAAAATGTGCATATTTCAACAGATAACCCATTCAAATCTCAAGACCGCCATTAGTTCTCATTTTGTTCTCCACACCACACGGTAATGTTTGTGATTAAAGAGTAGGAATTTGTTATCTAACTACACGTAAAGCTTACAAGGTTCCACCACACTTCCCAAGGCGGCTTCTGATGCAAGATCCCGCAGCCCCCACAATCCTCTTTTCTGAGGCCCCCCAGCTTTGATGCATACAAATCACGAAAACTGCTGTCTATGTTTGAACTAGTGGAAACAGTGAGAAAACATATTAGGAGCACTTATTTAACCCTGATACCCCAGCACCATCTTCCATTATTACCTTTCCAATTGAATATACAAAAATACTCAGAAAAGAAAGTGATATTCCCAGTCACATGGCTTCTCATATGCCTATTAATAATTTCATTTGTACCAAACCTACATTTCTAATTTAGTTTGGGTACTGTATGTGACACTACTTTGAATTGTTGCTTTAATTGCAAAACGCTAGGGAGCACTTTCAAGTATCTGAGGCACACAACTTTATGGTACTAAAATTCACAAATAAGACAACATACAAATGGCATTTATACCAAAACAGGGAGGGGGCAGGCAGAACACAGTAGAAAAGCCGACCATCAATGATATCAAATGCAGATCATATGGAAATAGAGCCAATTAAAAGAAAACAAGAAAAAAAAACCTTATTTGTTTGGTAAAGACTAACACCTAAGTCACAGAACAACTTCAGCCAGGCAAAGTATTGTATTAATTACACTGCATTTAGGTTAGGCTCTACGCAAGTTCAGCTAGAACAGAGACAAACAGGCTCTGCACTTCCTAGAATCCTTACCTTGACGTCCACTTGGGACTCGAGCTGGGCACCCTGTCCCAAGTGATCCAGCTGGTACTTTCAAAGCGTGACTAGCAGAAGCCAACAACCTGAGGAGGGAATGGCCTGGCCTCATTAGAGGGAATCTCCACCCAGGTCAGAGAAAGGCAGGCAAGTCCCAGTAGGCAGCGCGCTGGTCTGACACACGCACTCCTGATTTGCGCCACAGCTACCTAATAAGGTCTACAGACTAGAACACCTTCAGCAAGGTGGCGCCACCCAAACCTTGATACCCTTATCTGGTGTAATTACAGATGTGACTTAGGCAGTCCCACCGGGGTAAAACTTTCCAAGGACTGACATTCGAACTAGGGCACCAAGGATCTCTGTTCAGAGCGTACGTGGTTTTCCTCACGCTTACCAGCAGCTTTGGCACTGAACATCTATGCCTACCTAGAAGGTGAAGGAAGCAGACAGATTAGGTGGCACCGAAGCTCTCAAACTCCCAATTTTCCATACCCGTTCAGCTTTCTGAATGCTTCATAGCCTCAGTTAGGAAAGCAGTTTCCCGCATGAGATGGCTGCTATTTCTCAGAGTCCAACACACTGAACTTGCTCACAAAGAATACAGTTGTTCATTACTTGTTCTGTTACTCTATCTAAACACGAATCTTACTGAAATAATGTCCAAACTTGTAGCTCCAAGAATTTACAAATACCAAAAGAAAAAAACATCATACCAGATAACAAAAAGAAAGCATTAGAAAATATCAGGCCATTATTGCACGTCTGAAGGACGAGTTTACCCAGCAGCTGAAGCTGCCATTCAGAATCTCAGACAGGCAAGCTAGACACTCGCTCTTTACTAGATTTTTAATGCTAGTGACAATTTTCAGATTGCAGTAGATTAAAAAAGTATTAACTTTTGCTAAATGCAGTTAGGCAAATCACATAACAAGGTTTTATTTTTACACTCTCAAAACTCTATTTTGGCTTTACAAGATTAGCACCTCATCAAGCCTGTAGAAGCAATTTCTCCCTTTCACTCTCTGCTGTAAGGCTCTTGCACCAGGTCTCCCATTTATAAAAGAAAGCCTTAATCACTCTTATTTTAAACCCCAGACTACTTAACTCCTAGTTATCAGCATTAGATGTCCTCCACCCATTTGCCCTGCAAGCCAAATGCTGTGAAACAGTCATTACAAATAACAAAATTAAAAGTTTAAAGCCAGCTGAGAAGTGAAAGTCAAATTACGTATGCATGCTAGTGTTTTTTAGTAAAGCTACACAAGTGTGGAAGAAGTTGGCCATGAACATTCATTCCAATTACATCAAGAGTTTAAATGCAGCCATAGTTAAAACTTCTCCATGCCTGCTTTCCGCTAGTCAGGGTCATAAACAGTAATCACACTGGAACAACAAAAACTAATACCCAAGAACAGGAACCCCACAAATACCACCATAAAGAAGAGCCAAAACAGAATTTCAGCTGCATCCCTAACAGTAGGTTTCCTGCTGAGTTTGCACTAGTTAGTTTTCCCAGGGACACAGCCTGGATCAGAAAAAACACCGCATATTCTGCTGCAAAGTTGTCAATATTTGAAAACGCTACAGAAGAGAAATTCCTAAAAAGGCATAAAAATATATTACCCCAAAACAAGTAGAGTTGACTTGCGCTTCAAGATTAGTTTGTGAATATAGGAAAGATTGACAAGCTTTGCCATATTGTCACCCACAGAACTTTAGCACTGGAGATAACTTCGCAGCTACTTGCTGCCAAATGTTTTTAAGGTGGTCTTTTCTTGAAGCTTCCTAGAGGATGATCATGCTATTGAAAAGGTAAATGTTATTAAAAAAACCTATACACACAAAATTATACTTCACATGCTGATTCAAGCTAATTTTATTTTGATGTAATACATTTTCCTAACAAAATTCAGTCATGCAGCTATCCACTTACATTACGTTCCAGAGCTATCTACTTGCACTTATTCATTAGGTAGGTCCTAACATGGTCAATTAGGTCAAAATGTGTTGTGGCATGTTCATTTTGCTCCATTTTAAATGACCATACATATGAGGTAAATTAGTATATCCATTTAGCTGCAGCAGCATGGATATAAATTCCTTAAGCCATTCTCCAGTAGCTCGTTTCGAGTGTAGCTCACAGGTTAAAAGCCACAGAACCCCCCTTGCCCCCCCCCCCCCACACACACTCCAGGATACTCAGTTTTCATGGATTGTGGCAATGCAACAGAATCTAACAGTAGGATTACCTTATTGTTTTATCCTTTACATTGTTTTCTATTACAGAATTTGCAGAATAACCCATCAGTTAACTTAAAACAATCTTCTCTTTATGAATATAGTCCTGGGAACTCACATAACAAGAGAAAAAAAAAAAGACATTTAAACTGATATTCTTAACATCTTTCCAAGTATGTTCAGTTTAGAAACATCATGGTTATTGTGACTACTGTCATTAGTTCATATGCTGAAAGATAACCTCATTTTCTCACTGACATGATAGCTGACTAGTCCCAGGGTTTAACAGCAGTCCTAGCTATCAGACACCACATCCACACATGCTTACTGGAACAGCATTACAAAAAAGCATCCTGTATTGTTTCTCAGACAACAAGATCATGTTTTCTTGTTTTCTGCATAACTGACATTACATACTCACTTTTGGGGCTACATCATTGCAAACAATGACATTCTTAACGTATTTCTAGCACATATGCAACTACTTGGCCACTTCCAGAGGTATTAGTCTCCACAAGCACAGGTTTATAAGCGGTTTGAAAAGGAGTAACAGACTATTTCCACTTCCTCTCATTCTCAGTTCTTAAAACTCACCTTGCTTCAGAGGGGAGAAGGAAATGGTACACATAGACATATATACAGATTAACTAGTGCAGCCTTTGTGGAACTGATACGTTTCTTTGCAGTTCATTTTTCATACACCTACAAACGTGTAACACGCCAATCGGAAGTGCATTTTCCTTAGTGACTCATACAGACGCAAGGGTTCATCAGCATGGAGAGAACATCACTAGGTTTGCTGGCTAAACACACACACACACACACACATCAGCGTTTCTAGCATGCAGACAATGAAATTGGAGGGCCTCGCTGAGCGGAGCGAGGATCAGGTGCTGAGCAGTGAAGCGTCACTAGCCGTAGACTCTTCCCCACAAGACACGCACTGCAGACAAGTATTCTGCCCCTCGCCCTGGCAGCCCCTCTCCGACCAAGGGTTCATACCAGCACTTTAGGCACAGAAACCTTCTCCTGTTTCTCAGGACCATGGGAACACATAGACAAACCCTAATAACTGCTCAGTATTAAACTCGGTAAAAGTGTATCATTCATCCAGCTCCTGTAACTGCTTTACTTAAAGAATATTTACAAAATGCAGGAAGTTTCAGAAGGAAAAGCTGTATCAGTTCCTTCTAAGAGCCCTGTGAATCCCAGATTCCCTAGATCCGGGGGCGTTAGCCAGAATCGAAGGGGTGAAGGTGAGCCAGACAGCAACAGGAGAATCAAAACGTCTTTCAGTATGACACACAGGTGCAGGATCCCCGGCATCTCCTGAATAACTGCAGTGAACCTCCCTGCGTCTTTAGGGCATCTAGCAGCATTTACCCTGCCCTCGCAACTGCAGAGCCTGCGACCACAAAGCCAAATCTAATACAGTGCCAGCATGCACCAAAAGAACAAGATTAATCTCTACTGAGAGAAGGCAGAGCCCATGTATGACTGTAAGAAACCATGCGCTTTCCTTACCATCTCACGTAAGGTCTCAGAAGACTAGCTGCAATTTAGAGGCACAAAGAAGCTGCAAAACAAATCACATTGCAGTCATATACTCAAAATACTCTTCTTTCATGCTGGGGAGGCTGTGGGGAGAGCAAGATGTTTGAAGACTTTATCACTGCACTGGAGCAGATAATTAGGCAATTAAAACTATGAAAAATGGACAAATTACGAGTTCCAGATGAATTGCATTGCAGAACAGAGACAGAAGAAGCAAGAAAACAGAAATGAGAGCCTTTGGCAAGCGTTTTAACAGCACAACTAAAAGAGGGGCAACCCAGGAACAAAGGGCAGTTGGCTTGCAGGAGCTTATCTACTTTTCATAAGGAATATTTTGAAGGATTTGCTCCCTAAAATAATTTTGCTTTTCTTGCACTGATAACATATTAATAGAAATCCAAGAGGCCCCAATTCAGCTCGATTTCTGGTTGCTCAGCAAGGCCTTCCTGTATTAGCGTTTTAATGATATCAGCAATATCTCCGCACACAGCCTGAGGTCCCAACACTGAGCAGGAAGTTTGTTCTTTAGTCATCTGGACCTATGGGAAATCCCAAACTCAGTCTTACCAGTTACCCTGTTTGCTCCCAGGGCACGTAGGATCAGCTACCATTTCCCATACCGCAGTAGGGATAAGGTGAAAGAACACCACATCCTCATGCAAAAACCTGTTTTAACAAGGGAACTGTGGCTAAGGTGCTGCTGCTCGCATTCGGGCTGTAAACACACCAACTCGCTTCCAGGAGTCTCGTCTGAGCTCTCCCCTTCAAGTTTTGGACCTCTATCCAAACCAGTCAGGAGAACACAGCTGTTCTGCTCTGAGCAGCTAAAGAGGGATGTGCTTCTTTATACATGTAGTCTTTAACGCATCCAGCTCTGTGGAAGAGACCTTCTCTCACACGGCAGCAGGGACCTCTGATCCATCACCAAGGTTTTCCAGATAAGAATGCACTAATAGGCGAATAGGTGAGATTCGCTAGTCCAGCTCTGCAGAGATATTAGCTATGAATTTCTTGGCTTACAGCCTTGAAGGCTTGCTGCCGATGTACATCCGCACAGACCGTACCAACCGACTACCACACGGCAGCACCAGCTGTGCCTGCTCCCATACTGCCCACTACAGAGCGATGCTGCCATCTCGTCACATCCCACTGCAAAAGGAACGACTTCAAGTGCAGCCCCAACAGTTTCCTTCTATTATTGCAAATAGTTAAGGGGGGGGGGGGGAAACACCCTACTATTAAGAAAAGCAGAAGCCATACAATTCAGCTAGGAATTGCATCTCATTGAACTCTGGAGTAGCTCACACCCCAATAAACCACAAAGAGATGGAGGCACAAGAACATAGTGAATCTTGTGCCTCACAAAGGATTTTCTTGTAAGACGTGTTTAAAGTAAAAATAAACAGTATTAAGTAGTATGAAGGTAACGAAACAGCAGGAGTGACGCGAAGAACACGAGATAGTTCTTGAATATTCAAGAGCATGTAGATGGTGTAAGTTAAAATGTACATAATAGCAATATAAAATAGTTCCCACATCTTGGCTTTATATGCAAAAAATTTGACTGGAAGAAATTCTAAACAATAAATTCTGGAATAAATGTATAAGTAAACTTCAGCTTTTTTTTTTTTTTTTAATAGAAATCAACATTTTTGAGTAAGATTTCTAATCATTTTCTTTCTAGTTGGAGTTTCACAACTAGTGATATGAAAGCGTTTATTTTAGTTAAAACAGGTCTTTGATATCCATGCAAGAAGCTCATTCACGTGCTTTATCCCTTCCTGAATCTAGTTCTTGCAGTTCAAAAACAAGCAGCTGAGCAGGGAGAAAGAAAAAAAGTGTAAGCTCTTTGCATCCTAGGAGGCCATTCTTATCTACTCCAAGCAACTCGAAACGAGCCATTGCCATGGCAGAGCGGAACGGTACCATGGCACTGGTTACCACGTAGAAAGACAACGAAAGCACAAGGCAGGCATCCTCAGGGGAGGGGTAGATTTTGGACACTTGGCTGTCATTTCTAGCCCCCCACACAGTGCTGTTCTATTTTCAAACCGAACCGTTGATGTATTGCTTTGCCAAAGCAAGCCTGGCAGCAGAGATGCAAGGGCTGCTTGTGAATTCCCCATTAGCTGACTTGCGCTAGCTGACCACAGAAGGAAACACGACCAGGACGCAGGTTTCTCACTGCCCTAGGGAGAGCACATGCGAATAGCACAAAGTTCATCAGCTGTGGCTAGCTACTACCAGCACCTCACAGAAGTATAAACCATAAGTTCGATTAGCTCCCAAAAAAGCACAAATTAGAAAAAACACCATAGGCGCTGACATGTGGATTCACTGGAGAGGGCAAGCCCCTGCAGATGCATCATACCACTGCTTTCTCTGCTCTAGCCATGCAAGTATGCAATTTCTTTCACTATGCTTTCTTTGGTGGATTTCTCCTTTGTTTTAAAGGGGAGATCTCAGCATTAATTGCAAGTTATAACCAATGTCAGGCAAGTTCTTAGTCTCTCTCTTCTGCTGGTCTTTGACAGATGACAGAACAAATGTAAGTGGCAAAAGAATAATTAAAAACAAGATGTAAATTTGAACTAATTGTGACTTTTAAAACATGTCTAGTATTTGTGTTTCGAACAGAGCATTTTGCTGTGCAGGTTTCTTCTGAAAGTCAGTAAGACTAACATGAAGAAGTCACCTTAGAAGCGCATGTGTTTCCCAGATAGACAGGACAGACCGAGGAAGTCCCCCAGTTTCTGCACAGAGAAGCCACACCAGCGTTTCAGTTCTTGGCACTTCCACAGTTGGCATTTCAAAAGTCATCTCGGGGGGCACTGAGTTTACCCTAAGAACAACTTAAACATTAAAATTCACACAGGAGCACATGTGCTCCTGACAGCCGACGCAACCATACAACACCTCTGAGGGATCTAAAATTATCTGGAAAACACACACTTCCCTTTTGTTGATCCACCACGAAAACATCAAAAAAGCTTCAGACATTTACGCGTAATAAATGCATCATAACAGAGACTCTTCAGCTTCATGAGAATCCCTCCTCCAATAACTTGGTCTAGATTTTATTACCACGTCTAAAAAAACCCAAGGAAACAAAGCAAGAACTTGGAGAAGCCTGACCTAAACGTTGCCCACGTGTCGGCAGCCGGCGGCCGAGCTGAAAACCCTCCGTTTTCCTCAGGAGCGGCCGCGGGGAAGGCGGAGAGGTGTCCCTGCCGCAGGAAAGCCGGGCGGGAGGGCCGAGGTCGCCGGCGGGTTTGTTTCTTCAGGCGCGGCGGAGAGGAGGCGCTCGGCACCGCTCCCCCCGCGCGGCGCGGGGCCCGAGGCGCCGGTGACAGGCGCCGGCGAGCGCGCAAGCGGCAGCGACCCAGATTCCGAGGCCGCTTCCGAGAGGCGCCAACACCGAAGCGACACGGGGCAGGAGCGCCGAGCCCGCACGCCGGCTCCCCACGCACCGGGGCGGCCGGCCCCGCTGGCAGCCCACGGCCAAGGCAGCCTGCCCAGCCGCGCGAGCCCAGGCGCTCCCCCTTACCTTTGCTGAGCGTGCCCGTGATGAGCTTAAACACGGTCCGGGCGAATTTAACAATCCCGTGCTTGCACCTCTTGGAGCACCCGCTCATGGCTCCAGCGCGCCGCGCCGCTCCTCTCCCCCGCGCCGGCCGGGGAGCGCGGAGTGCCCTCCACAAGTTGGGGCGTCCCGCCGGCCTCGCACCGCGCTCCGCGCCGGGCTCCTGCGGGACGGAGCGGAGGGGAGGGGAGGCGCGTCCCGCCCCAGGTGCCGCCGCGGCGCCCTGGCGGCAGGTGCCGGCGCGGGGAGGGGGCGGAGCCAGCCCGCCCCGCCCCGCCCCTCCCCGGCGGCGCGCGGAGGGGGCTGCGGCCGCCGCGCCGCGCCGCGCCGGGCTGTGGTGGCGCCGTCCCCAGCCAGCCGCAGTCCAGCCGGCGATCTCCCGCCGTCGGGCCCCGGGAGAGCCGGGCGCGACCCGTCCTGCCGCGCTGCCGGCGCGGAGCGCTCCTTCCTTCGCCAGCCGCCCGCAAAACTCTCTTTCCTGGCCGTTTTACCCTCCGAAATGCTGCTCAGCTGGTCGAAGCGCGGGGAGGGAGGGCGGGCGGGCGAGCGAGCGCGGCGTCAGGCTTGCCCAGCGCCCCCGGCTCTCTCCCTCAGGTGCCTGGTGGATTTACCCGCCAGCAGCAGCCGCGGCTCTGGCGTCTCCCATTCAGCCCATCGCTTCTGCGTGCCTGGAATACGTGGAGCAAAATTACTTTTCCGTTTGTTGTGTCCAGCGTAGCGGCGCTGCCTCAGCGCCCGCGGCCCCGCCTGAGCACTGGGCGCGGGGGGGGGGGGGGGGGGGGGCAGCCTCAGGCTTTATTTCATGCCTAAGTCCTCTCAGGTGTTTCCAGACAGCCCCAAAACACCATGCTATTTTCCTGTCCCAGGGGCGGTCGCAAGGGTTCCCCTCAGGCTGCCGCCCGGTAGGTCGCTGACTCAGCGCTGGCCGAGAGGGGCCGCGGCCAACGGCTCCCGCCTGAGGCGCGAGTGCGGCCAACGGCTGCCGCCGCGGGAGACCACGGCCGCCCCGGAGCCGCTCCGCGCTGCCTCCTTTTACCTCAGGAGAGCGGACTTCTGCGCGCCAAGAGCAAACTACGCACCGACCGGCTTGAGTAACGGTCGGGGAAAGCCGAGTTCAAGTCCATCGCCGTGGAGCCGGCCCTGAAGAGGCGGGGATGTTTTACCACGCGCCGAATTTCCCTGGGCTGCATCTGGAGCTAAAAAACCTCAAGCTCGGCTTTAGGTTTTTCATTTTTTTCCCCAAATGAACAGATTCCCCGACTGAAAACCTCAAAATAAACCTCAGAGGAAGTGACCAGCAGAGAGCAGTTCCTGCTTGCCAAGACGGCCGGCCGGTCCGCCCGACCGCCCCCCCCGCGGCTGCCCCTCCGGGGCTGTCCTGCCCTGCAGCCTCTCGGCCACGTTTCTCCAGAAGTTTCCAGAAAGTCTTTGCTCTTTCCTTGCTTACGCTCCACCGGGCCGCTTGCCTAGACCATTCTTGGCTCGAAAGCCTTGCGTGACCACCCAAAATGAGTGGCAGACTTGTAGACATATAGGCCTAAGTAACTCCATCGTGAAGCCATCTCCAAGGCTGTCCTTTATCCCCAGAGAGACAATCCAGAGCTGGAAACGTGATGCTTCAAAAGGAAAAAAAAAATGTAATAAGGCAGTAAAATGTCAATGTGGAAATCAAAGAATCAGTTGGTTGTTAATTTAGTGTATATCAAGGATTTGCAACACGCTTAATTGCATTTATATGTATCGTGATCACATTTAACTGAGGAAGAAGGGGGCAGATATTCCTGGCTACACCTAGGTTGCCTAGAGGAAAGATTATCAAGCTACCTAATGCCAGAAATTGCCTGAAAATTGCCAGAAATTTTTATTTTGTTTTAACAAACAAATGGAAATACATTGCTGCACATCCCAGCTGGTTTCAAAATTTGGCTGAAAAACCCTCATCCTGGTCAGAAAGTGGTTTAGTTGAGAAACTGTCACAGCTGGAAAGCAAAGGACTCAGTTACAAGGTGGTAACTTACCCTTTCGCAACCCAAACGTCACAAGTCAGAGGACAACAGACACAGCAAGTGCGATGGGAAGGTTATGGAGGCAGAGAGGTCTCAGGCAGTGGGGGGAAGAAGACGACTGTGTCATACCCTAGAAAACACTTTCAGCCTCTCTGACTCCCCAATTTGCCCCGGAGAACCAGATTTCATCTCAAAAGATCTGCTGGCCTCTTTTGGCCCATAGTCCACAGGGAAAAAGAAACAAATTGTAACCCATAGCAGTGCATCACCTTAGCCACAGGACTGCATAAAAGCTGCACCTGCTTCAGCAGGGTGCTGGAGCTTCATGCTCCCAGCGCTCTGGGAAATGGGGGTTAGCCAGGCCTCCAGCACAAGTTTCAGCAGCCGAAAAAAAGACCCTCTGCATGTAGTACCAAAGCTGATGAGCTTAAAAAATACTCAGATATAAAGATATGCGGGAAACATTCATAGACAGTACATGTGAATGAGAGTTCAGCAGCACAGAATTGCTCTGGCCGTTCCATATTCTTTACTACTGAGGAAATGACTTAGTACTCGTAGTACAGTGATTCCTGAAGCCCAGGACTCCGCTGGTGCTAGGTGCAGTACAAAATTAGAACAGAAAGGATGGTTCTTATCCAAGAAAGCTAAGAGTGAAACAAGAGAAAACACTGGATACGGTCAAGCAGACTGGGGGAAGCACGGGAAAACTATAAGGCAAGCTGCACAGCATGACCACGGCTAGTGCTGGCACAGGCTAACCACAGTGCCCTGTACCCATAACGGGAGAAGAAGGTTTGAAGGCAGGAGGATTAATGGTGTTTTGCAGATGCTTCTTGACTGCAAGGACCAGTATAAGAGAAAGCACAAAGCTGTTTACTTGAAGTTCAGCGTGTTGGAAAATGAAGACTGGCTATAACTGTTGTTTTGAGGCAAAAGTCAACATCCTGAATGAGTGAATGAGATGATGCATAAGAGACTGGTCATGGAGAGCCTTGCATCCTCACTGGGGTTATCTGTGGGAGAGCACAAAGGCACCTTATTCTAGTTGCAGGCAGATGATCTTCAGTGACTGGCTGAGAACTTCTCTGAGGAAAAAAAAAGGTGTTTTATCCCTGATGGCAAAGTCAATAAGGGCCGTTCAGTATAAATAGATACTGCAATTTCTTTATTTGATCAGAAGTCCAAGCAGGTCAGTCAAAGTTGGAAAGGCATACAAAGGTAGGGTTATTCAAAGGGAAGGTTGCAATGTAGGGGAAAGTATTTTTCCCTGAAGGCTTTGATGTAACAAACTCCAAAACAATACACAGAATAAATCCTCTAATTTCTTTTACATTCATTTTCAGCATGCTTAATAAGGGAATACGGTAGTTACACAGTACTCAGGAATGTAACTGTTTTACTCACACCCATGCTTAGTTTTATTTTCTGCTTATAAAATCTGAGAGGACTATATAACATGATAATTGTCATCCCAGAGGGATATAAAAGCAAGTACATTGTAGGAAATTGTTCTTTCCTAATTTGCCATTGAGGATCGCAGCGTGGGTGGGTGAGAGGTGAAAGCATTCTCTGAGTATATAAGACTCATCTGGGCTAAGTTCAAGCAGGGGTTCAGCTACTGCGGTTCCCACTGACATCAAAGGCAGTTCAGTCCTATTTGCATCAGGAGAAAATTTAATCCCTTAACTTGAAACCACACAGCAAATGCTTGAGCATAATCTCCAGGATAGGTATGAATAAACAGACTGTGAACTTGGATGCCCTGCTTTCTTACTGCCTTCTCCCGCATAAAGGAAATTTCCCCCCTTTTTTTCTTCTGTGGGTGCAGTAGGTTCGTCAAGAGCAGTTCTATGGCAACCTGCTGTCAGGGATGTAAGGGTACAGCATTTGTCCTACCAGGTTCATCCCAGATAGATACTGTAGCGATGCTGTGGAGGCTGAAGGGCAAAGGGGATGACAGCTGGGATACATCATGGATCCTGGGATCTTGAAGGATGCACTGACAGAAGATACACTCTCACTTTTTTTTATATTCTTTCCCTAATTTACTGCTACTTGCCACTATGAGAGACAGTCATCAACTGCTTAGGCATTTGGTCTGGTCCATTCTTATATCTGGCTGCCAAAAGACTTTTGCATGGAAGCCATAAAGTCGTTCCCCCCCCCCCCCCAACACACACACACCTGGAAGCAAATCCTACTCATTCCCATTCCCTGTGGCTTAGGAGAGGGCATCACTGCAGAAATTTCCTCCTCTCCAATTCCTTCCCATAATTTTTTTTCTTAAATTTTTCCATCTTGATATGACAAACTGTTCCATGAATCCAGAGAGAAAGAGCAGGATCTTTTCTCCTGCAATGGGAATGGTGTTTTCAATCTCAGCATATTCAGCTTGAGCCTTGACCCCCCCCCGGCAGGCCCTGATGTCCTGACTGCCAGAACTGGAGACGTGGCTGGAGCTGGAGCCACAGATTCTTTCCCCGCCTGGGCGGCCAGCTCTTCTTCCCAGAGAAAAGAGGCATGGGAGCAGCTGGTATGCACCAAGTCTCACCCGATATGGAGCTGGAGAGGAGCTGGGGTGTGCTCTTGGGTCCCAAAGTGTTGACACAGACATACTGTATCATGTTCACTGCACTCCCAAAGACACAAGTGTCTCAGGATAGGCCATAAATACGATTCTGATGATCTGTTTGGAAGTAAGTCTAATGAGTACGGGCAATTGTTCCTACTAGCTGTGTCCTAGGTTACTTCCAATCTAGAGGTAATTAATGCAACATCACTTAACAGTTTTATTGCCCCATGACTAAGACAGGGAGTATTGCTTCAAAGGGTAGCTTTGAAAATTGACCTACTTGAAATGAAGAATTGACAGCCAGCTTACTCGAATACATATAGCCTGTGTGGATAGAGCTCTGAGCATATCACGTCCCCTGTCATTACTATTATTTGCAATAATAATACCATTAATAATAATATATTTAGCATTTCTCCAGATGCTTTTCCAAAGGAAGTTTGTATTAATATCCCCCTTTTTAGAACTTGGTAAACTGTCATATGACCAGATGAACTCACTTCCCTATGATTACCAAGAACAGAAAGTGGCAGCGAGAAGATCAGAATTGAGATCTCCTTTGTACCACTCCAGCACTCGAGCAGCATCCCAGCCCTGATATTATCTTCACCACTGCTCTCCTGCATTGCTACCAAGGAAGATAACGGTCGTACTGCATTTTCACGCACTCTGTAATTCCAGTTAGTATTATCAATCAATCAGAGCCACTGGAACAGTGCATGGAGACTTCCTTGTCATTACACAACTTTTTTTAATGGCACAGTAGTTATCTCTAGACTAAGAGGCAGCGTTCCTCAGCAGAGGAGAGCATATAGCTTGCTACACATCAGTATTTTCTACAAACTGTCCACTCCAATTGGGTCATCTCTTTGTCTAATATCCCGTCTGTCAAACATGACTCTAATTGTTTATTTATACAGGAGTCCAGGGGAAGAAGGGTTTCTTATGAAAAAGCATGCACACTAAAATGGGCTTTTTAAAGCACAGATGAGAAACTAAGAGAAGCAAGGGCTGGGTACAAAACCTTTAGTCTGAAACACATACATATACACACAGAGTGCATGTAAATTAAAGTAAAAATTCTGATCTTTTAAGAGTAGCCTGACATCCTGAGCCTGGAAGTCACAGGTGGTCACCTCTGCTTGTGGAAAGCCCCACTGACTGCCCTGGAGCTTTGTGCAGCAGAGCCCATCCTTACGGAGGAGCCTGGGGCCTAGATCCCTCTTTCCACGCAGAGCACAGGGCTTGCCGTGCAAGCTTCCTACAGAGAAACTGGCCAAAGTTCAAGCTTCGAGCGCTCTTCATATTCCAGTCCTGGACTTTTCTTGAGCTAAACTCGCCAACCTTGCTAAAGCATACTGGCAGTGCCATAATTCAGATTAGGATGAGCCTGGATGCTTTTTCAGACTCTTGCATAGATTTAAATACAATCACACTCCAAGACGAAAGGCTGCTGCGCCACACCACGGAAAATTACACAGAGCTTCTGTTGAAAAGAGGGAAAACATAAATCTAGCCAAACGCTACTCCCAGCTTCACAGCTCTTGGCTGTGAGACTCCAGGCAATCCTCTAGTGCATTTCTTACCTCTTGTTATGTCTGCCCTAATCACATACATGTTTATCAGTAGGAGATTAAAAGCAGGACAAGCAGAGCCACACACAGGCTCCAGAGGAATGTTGCATGGGGAAGTGAATTTTGCACAGTAGTTGGGAACTCAGTGGTTTGCACGGGAAACGCACAGCAGCTGCCAGGCTGCGAGCAGTGAGGTGATGTCAACATTTTAGTGAGGTCCCACTTAACTTTCACTTTAGCCCTGTATTCTCAGGGATAGTTGTGACATGGAGAGGGGTTAGGCACAATAGGAATATTCTTTCTTTGTTCTGTCATTCAAACTAAATCATGTTTCTCTTAACCATAACTAAGGACAGAGATACTACTCAGTAAATACAGAGCTCCTCAGAGAGAAAATTGCAAAGCTTTGTTCAGGGAAGATATCCTGAACACAGCAGTTGTGGTCAGCTTGTAAAGCTGTAACTGCAGAAAGGGTGGTAATGATCTTGCCCTTGCATACGGGCTAGCGGGAGGTGAAGGCAGCCTTCCCACAAAGGCGTCTGACATCCAGTAAAACTGGGCTAGTCAAAAGGCCAGAGATGCAAGATTGTGTGAGCTCTGTGGATAAGTCAGTGTTGGCAGAGGTGACTACAGAGCACCAAAGTAGGCAAAGAAATCAAACCATGCATCCCTTCACTTTGGTGGCAATAATTTGTCAAAGGGGTCTCCAGATGTTAGGCTGAAAGTATTTATCTTGAACCAAAGGCAACTCTTACGCCTCTCAGCTCCAACAACAGGGAAACATGCACACATTTATATTTATAACAGTATAAACACAACATGCATGATATAACTTGAGTGTGCCTGAGTGATGAAGGAAGAAGGCAATGGCTAATACGTTAGGTGTGCTGCAGTACCTCAGCAGTACAACAGGTCAGAAAATGAAGTAAAACTGATAAAAACTTCAGCTAGCAAGGCAACTGTGGCAGTAAGGAGACCTTAGTTTCTTTCAGAGGCACTATGTCACAGGGCTTGCAAAATGAAATTTCCTCAACATTTTCATTTCAGAGAAAATTAGAAATACACTTCCTTTTTTTAACCACTATTCCTTATATACAGGATTTTCACTCAGCTTTATTGAATTAGTTCAGTGATGCATTCATCAGTGCAGACAACCTGGTATATACACCTTGACTACACGAAGTATTTTATTCCTTTACATTGCAGTAATTATCTCAGACAGAATTGATTGAATATATTCTTTCCATTTCTTGTATCTTGTTATGAAATAGGTCTAACAACATGTACCTACCTCATGCTTATTTTTGGCATCCCAAGAACCTATTTTCCTCAATAAAGTAAGGTTTAATGACTTGGCATGTGGCTGCTTTATGACAAGCTGTCTTTAGCTTAGTACAGGCCTTATGATGAAGCAAAGCACCTCCAGCCAATCTTCTTCGCTCTGATATTCAATAATCTCGTACTTCTTTTTGCATGCTCGCCCTTCTTGAGGTGTCAGTGCCTGAATATATGCAGCAGAGACCGAACTCCTCAAAAAGCAGCAAGAGAGATTATCCACTTCTTCACTTTAATGAACTATAATAACTTGTTCTAGTTCAGAAAAATAAATTCTAGTGAAGGCAATAAGACTTACACAAATGAGATAAAGCAAGACTGGGAAGCACAGGTCATACCTCCTGACTAATCTCCTTTTGCCTTCATTAATTTTTTTTTTTCCTTACGCATAAAATAGGCACTGAAACTTATGAACAAATAGTAAGCTCTTTCCTGACTAAATCACAGTTAGTTAAAGTGAATGAAACTCACCTACATTTTTGAATATATCATACTTCAGTTAAATGCAGGTAATAGCTATGTAAAATAAAAGATTTTTTCAATCAGCTGGCTGAATTAAACAAAAAGGACAAAGCAAAACAGGAAAGGCTGTTGCAACAACCCAAAACAACCAATCCAAACAAACAAGTATTCAACAACTGTTTAGGTTTCTTCATTGTTTTCATTTAAAAGAGCATCCCCAACTTATTTTGGCAACTTTAGAAAATAGTAGTTTCATAGTGAAAAAGTGAGATGCGTCATTTCAGCTTTTAAAAATAGGAAGTATTTGAACTCTTAAGGAAATATTTTCTTCATTTGAAAACTGGAATGTGTATCAATATCAGTCTGATTTTGTGAATAAGTTTATACCCCTGGCAACTACATTTTTAGCAAATAAATTTATACACATGCTCACACATGTCGGTTAACAGTCTGATTCTGATAATGACTAAATGACAAATCTCTAACAGATGGAAAGCTATAAATGGATTTTGGAAAGCTTCAAATTAATACATGACTCTACCATTTGAAGAAATCTGTCATAGCTGCCTTCTGAAGCAGAATTCTGGGACCATTTTGTTATGCTAGAGAGTAGTACAATACAATACCAAGTAGAATGGTTTGATGATATCATTTGTGAATTTTTAGACCACCTTTATTTTTAAAAATGCCATGAGTTTTGAAAGTGCCACTAATAAAAACATAAATTATATATGTATTATAATCTCATTTAAAATTCATCAATCAGCTAAACATAGAGTAGACATAATGTCCTGTGAATCAGAAGATTAACCATACGTATATGACTACAGCATAATCAAAGCGAACAGTCTCTAAATTACCCTCAGGGGAAATCTGTTCACCCAGACTATTCCTCAAATGTTTATAAATACTCAGCATTTGGGAGTTGAGCTTCATTCTCAAAACATTCATTAATGAAAAGGTAGGTTCATAAATAAATGTTATTCAATCAGCTTTACCCATGATCCTTTTGAAATACATGTCCTTCTCAACGTTACCGACAGCGCTTTAGGAAGACAGGGCATCAAGGGACGAAATCCTGGCTCCAGTAACTGCACGGCAAACTATCTGTTGTCTTGAACAAACCCAGGATTTCATTCCCGCTATTTAAACAGTAAGGCAGTTTGCTACCCACTGCAGCTCATTTTTGCTGCCCATATGGCACAAAAGACACTATTCTAACCATTAATGCCCTTTGCTCATGAGTCCCCACGTATCAGGTGCCTTTTGCTCACCTCTCATTCCTATTCATGACAAAGCCTCATTACTCTCTTTTTTTAATTGTCGTTCCAAATAACATCCCATCAACTCCTTTCACTGGATCTCAGATGCTTTGAAAACATTAAAAAACTAAGTACCAGTTCCCTAGCTGCCAGGTAGAGAGCAGTGGTCCCAGGAGGCCACCTGACACGCTCAGTCTCCTGCAGTGGGGATGGACACAAAATGCATCACAGCCCCATGCTCTGGTCTTCTGTTGAGAATGACTTTCTGGAAAATGAGTAGTCAGTCAGTAGATGCAGTGACTTTTAAAAGCCAATGTCCCTTTCCAAACAGCCTAGTAAGGTCATTTGCGGGCTGGACCACTGAGTGAGCATGGTTTTCTTCACCTTTGTTTTCTGCTACTTTCCTTTTTCCACGCACACTTTCAGGCGCTCTAGCACATGGGTAGGTACTTGTTTGTCTAGCTTTCTCTGAGTGTGCTCAGCAACAGTATTACGAACTTTTCAGCACTGCACTCGTTATCAATACCAGAGACATCCTATCGTCTACATAAACGCAGCCATCCCCCCAACCTCCCTGCACACGGGAGCTGTGCAGGGCCCTCACGTGGTCATTTAGAGAGTGCTCCTTTGTGCACCAGCCTGCGCCCATCATCTGATCGATGAATTCAGCATAATATGAATGCATGCCCAACTTTGCACACCCATCCAAAGCAGACTTGCTAGATTAGTATACTTCAGGAAGCAGGAGGAGACAGCGTTTTGGCTTAAGAACCTTCCAAATCAGAGCAGCATTCCGGGGAAAAGCTGTCGGAGCGCTGAAAATTGCTGTTCCTTGTGTGGAATTTTTGTTGCCGTTTCATTCTGTCTCAAAGCTAATCACATGAAATCCGTCTGAAGTATAAGCAGAGTGGGTCGCACTGGCTCATCAGCATTGTTCTGAGTTCCATCAGCCAGGAGAATTTTGCCAGACGAACAAAAGAACTTGAGGCCCAGAAATAATAGTAATGTGTGCAAATCCCATTGTGTCTCAGAGATTTCTTTATTATTTTATTTAAACTCTACATAAGCTTGTAAGAATCTGGAGAAACAGGGAGAACTACCTATATAATCTAATATCTTCAGGCCTTTATCAGATCCCCAAAAGATACCCGGGAAGCAAGCAAAACATTACTGAAGATTATTTGCATCTACTAACTTATGGCAGATACACTTTAATCAATCTCCGTTCTTCACATGGTAAAGACATACTTATTTGCTGACAGCCTGAATGGGACTGTTTCTATAATACTTGCAATATGAGGCAAGACCAAGGTGTAAATAGGTAAGGTAAACAAATGATTGGAAGGAGGGAGAGTAACGAAGCTCAAACTGACATACAGAATTCGTACCTGGGGCAGCTACAGCGATCAGGTCTCCCAGTTCCCAGTCCACTATCTTATACAGAAAGCCACCTTATCTCATAAGCAATAATGTCTTTTCCAGCCCCACATCTATCTTATTTGAAAGGTTTTCTTAGGCTGGTAAATTTAATCTAAGCTGTAATGATTCTTCTAGTTAATTATCAGCTAAGAGGAAGTGATGGTCCAAGGCTACTTCTTAACACACCCAAATCAGCTATTACTGGAGCAATAAAACACAGCCTGTCACATCTTAGTGTTCTATTAATAAGCACTGCAACCTACCTGAACAATTAAAAGTGACACAAATATTCCGTTTTGTTTCTTTAGCATTATTTTCCCATTTAGACAAGTTCAGTCTTTCAGAATGTGTTTACAGGTATTATATGCTGTTTCCGCAATCTCTTATCCCATCAGCTCCATTGTCCTACAGTACCGTTTCTCACCATACAGGTGCCATCCAAGTGGTCCATGCTAGAACAAGGCTATAAAGGCAGCTGTTTACCAGGCAGCTCCAGCCCTGAAACGCCAGATTCCTTCAATTCATAAAGTAAACTCTAATTTCAGTTTAGCCAAAAACAAAATCAGAGACTACGGCTTCTTGCTCATTTGGGGTATATTTTATCTTTTCATCCACTTCAGAACACCCTTCCCTTCTCCTTCAGTCACTACAGACTTTTTTTTTCCCCCCCTTACAAACCTTCCCATCTTGTCATAGTAGAATGGGAATTACAGAGGACCTACACGACAAAGATCAAGACAAACAACAACACACAAAGGGCAGAATAATTTCAACCGTTGCTCTGCATCACTTCTGGCAGGGGAACACAGGAACTTAAAAGCTTTCTCTCCCACAAACGCTCCTCGGGTAAAGCATGCCCTGATTTGTGTGCCCTGATAGTAGTTTTGGCAGATAAAAGGAGATGAAATGACAATTGACCTAACTGGCCCTACTCATTCTACATGCTTACCTGAGTGTTACAGTCATTAACAATGAAGTTTTGCAACCGAAAGACTGCCCATCATCATTCCTTCTGACTTTCTGCAAGAACTTTGTTCCTACAATGAGTCCAGCACTTTGTAGCTCAGTAACAGAAAACCTAAATACCCGTTTGTAAACTGTACATGTTACAGAAATGGGCTCCGACTCATAAACTGCTGGGTGAATTGCTTCCGTGATCTTTGCTGCTAGCTGCTCTAAATGAAAGTCAGTGACAACGTGCTATACAGGAAAAGCAATGGGTGATATGTTTTTGTTTTCATCCTATTTTTGTCACTTCTATTTTTAAAATCCATTAAAGCTGTTGAGATTTGTCAAGGAGGCAATAAAATGACATAGACTGTCTAGCAGCAGGAGAAGACTGATAGAAAACCTGCCCCTCCTGCAGCTGTGCAATCAGCTCCAACGTAGGCTAGAAGAACAGCCACTGGAGCTGGGGAGAACTTCACTTAACAGTGTGAAAAGAGCTCAGGAAACCATCCAAGGTAAAAAGGACAGTTTGGTAAACAGGACAGTTTGAAGAAAGAAAGGATTATTTTATTTTTGTGGGCGGGTATTATAAAATGAGAGGGCAAGTTCCAGTAGGCCCAGTTCTTCTAGTATCCTCACATTAGTGAGGATTACATTTGTAATACTATCTTGCTATTTTTATGATTTTTTACAAAGTTGTTCTCCCTTGATTTTCATTAGCCTTTGCAAATCCCCTGTTGTGCCTTTCAATGCTTTCTGATTCTACTTGGAAAACAGCTTTCTGACCAACTCCAAGGCTAACAAAATCACCTCTTTTCCCCAATGTGGCATTCTAATAATGTCAACAAAGAGCATCTAAGAGTATTTTCTCTTCCAGCTTCTTGTCTACTAAGACTGTGTACACAGCTAGCCCTTACGCCACTGTTTATTTCAGTATTGGCACTGCTACAGAATAGCATAGATGCATTCCCAAACAACCAACGACGTAGAGGTAACTGCAACTTAGTTTTGACTACCTCTTGCTCTTACATCTAACAGGATTAAGGAGGAAAGTTTGGTGGTTTACGGAGCCATCAGATCCATCATCAAAATAAAAGCAATAGTGCTTTTCAAAATTCAGCATCGGGGTGAAGCTCATGAATCATTTTGGGAAAGTTTCAAAATTCAAAGCTAAAAAAAAAACCTACAAAAACCCTCCACCACTCCAAGATTTGCCTTATTCTTCTAAGTAGCCAGTCAAAAGCCCCATAACATTATTTATGGGAGTGACTATACAATGATAAATCAAAAGATTTTCCTTGGTCTTAATGATTACTCAGCCTGTGGCATCCTACTGTCAGGAACATACTTGGATAATAAGTTCAGTCTAAATTATACAGCAACTTTACTCTGAACTGTGTTCAGTCAGCCAGAGGTCTGCCTTCCTTTTGTTAAAAGATGGGTAAAATGCATGGAAACATCAATACTTTTGCCACAAAACAAAATTAGCCTGGATCTGTAGGCGTTTGTATTCATGATCTTCCTAATTCAATAATCAAACTTTCAGGTCAGTTAAAATATGCAGGTTGGGCTGAAATCTGAAAGTTGCTGCCAAGCAGGAAAATGTTTCGGAGGTAGGAACTTCAGGAGCTGAACCAGCAAAGATAGACTTGCAAGTCAAAATCTGCAGGGTAAAACCAATTGCTGATAGCAAGAACTGTAGGATTCACTGACCTTTTGGATTGACAGTAAAACCCCACATCTACTTCTCTAACAACATTTTTCCTTTCATTTGAAAAGAGTTTTGTTCAATGCAGAATTTTAAAATTAGAATAAAATTTTAAATTATAAAATGTCTAAATAAGACATTTATTTTTTTTTTTAATCCAGAATGCTTCCTGAAATGGAATTAATGACTTTTTTGTTGTCCTTAAAATGTACTTTTTTGGCAAACAAATGAGTCTTTTAATTAAAAAAGTCCAGTTCTTGTTTAACTTTTACGGAAGAAGTTTTTCAGTGGAATTGCTTCAACTTTGCAATATTAAACCAGGACTTTGGCTGGCATAATCCAGTAGTGCATTCTCATAGGACTGAAAAAGAGTTAAAGGAGTTTGATTAATATATGTCAAACATGAGCTCTTGCCCTGTACCTGATGACCATTCTGTAAGTGATATAAAGTACCATTCAATCAGGGTCACCATGATGTCACATTTCTTGTGTTAGTTTAATCTAAAAACATAATATGAAGAGCAATAGAGAACCAGGTTGCCTGTGTGAACTGGGGACAGAGAACAAGGAGGACAGACATGGTTTTGAGAAACTCGCTATCACTATTGAACTACAAGGGACGACAGGGCTTTGACTAAAACAAACCAGCCCCTAAAAGGTAGAGCCGGGACACCTCTGAATCGCTGTACCTCTCTACAAAGTCCCGGCAGAAGTTTTGCCAAATTTGAAAGTAAATTGGAAGTCCACAGATGGAAAGCCCATACGCATGCACCTACTATTATTTCAGTCACTTCCATTCACGCAGCTACCTTGAGCCTCACCAGGAGGGCAATTTTCATAGGAAAAGGATGAACATTCAATTATATTAAGGGATGCTGAGCTGAATATTGATTCTTACCAAACCTTGTAAGCTTTGTAGGACCTTCACAGCTATGGCATACATTTCCCTTTCACCATACTAGCTAACAAATATTTGAACACTCGTATTTACTAAGTGTCATGGCTTTTACAAGGCAATTCATAATCATGCCATTATTAAAGTGGAATCTAGCATTTGGTAGCTACTGCTCAGAATCGGCTTTAGCACGATAAAGCACACAGGACTAGGCCTAGTCCCAGTCCCAAGCTGCATGTGCCAACTCTGAGCACTTTGAAGGTCTTAGAATAGAATTCACTAAAAATCAGCTCTACAGAACAAAAATTTTTAATTCGACATGGAATATGAATAATTTCTGTTCCAGAAAGGAATGACTCTCTGTGTGTGTGCGCTCACGCACATCTGTGTGTTTAACTAAGTCTGTGTATTCAGCTGCTAAGTGCTTAAGTGCTTCATTTACCCTATCCTTTAGGAGTTGCTCTTCCTGACAGCAGTTTAAACTGAGACTATAGTATTTTAATTTGTTTACACGTGTGTTTGCGCTGTGTAAAACAGACTGGCCTCAAGCCATGCTGGTTTGCCAATGGCTTTTGTTGCTTCTTATTGTTTTTTAAGCAAAATCAAATAAAAAAAAAAAACAAACCACAGTGACTGAGCAGAACCTGCCTCTGGCAAGTTACCCTTCGAAAATTTTTCTTTTATTTCATAAATAAATATGTTCTCTTCCCCAAAACTGCTATAAAGTACTCTAAAAGTCAGGGAACGCATCTTTAATCTCAAAATAGTATATTATTTGTAAAGCAGCAGGAGCTACAAGCACCATACCGCTTTCTGTATAGATACACAGCAAAACCAGGCCATTCTTTATTTCAAAAGTTTTGCAGTTTCTGCCTCCACACCCTGAAATTGATGAGAGCCTGACGGGCAGAACTGACTGCAGTTCCCTGGCTTGCAATGGTAAGACTCATATAAAGTGAAGAAAAAAAAAGTAAAAATCTGTTTCCATGAGAATCGACGGCAAATTTCCAAGCGACTTAAGAGTGCTTAAGAGTTTAACTGCAGTTTTCCTGCTTTCTCTATTACAGCACAATTACAGTAGTCTAGTCTGAGTAACGCAGGTCTAATTTGTCAGTTAAGCAGCACTGTACCCCAAGATACCTCTCCCAGTATGGTAAAGGAAATATTTATACTAACATAAATCAGTCAAAGACAATTCCTACTATCACTGTTTCTCTTAAAAACAAGAGTCACGCTACAAACTAATCCAGTTGTATTTGCGATGCTTCTATGGTGTTTGAATCCTACCTCAGTTCTCTTCAGCAGGAAAGGAAAGGCAGCTTCTTCAGCAAAAGCAACTTCTCCAGCTTCACAGGAAATCATGTAGGACCTTTTCCTTCTTACTAAGTTACAATTTTGACATGTTGTCTTCTGTGTGGCAGGTACACCAGCTAGGGAAGCACTTTGCAGTCATTCTGGATGAATGCTATACCTCAGAACTATTAATTGCATTTGACACATACTTTCAGAAATACTTTGCATTTTTTCATAACTTAAAATCACTGAGAATGGGTGACCTCCATGCTTGAGCATGCAGTATGCTGTTCTACTAATTATTCTTCTTTCTTCTGTCTTGGATTTCAGCGCATCTGTAGCTGAAATACTTTTATAGCAGAGTTCTCACAAGCACTCAGTCCCAGTGAAACAGCAATACGTTCAGTGAGCTGTACTGAAGAGTTAATCTCTGTACTGAAGAGTAAATACTAAAACAAGGACCTAAGAGGGGAACTTCGTAACCCCACTATGAGAAAACATGAAATAATGGTTTACTTGCACTATTATGCAGACTTGGCGGTCATTAGTGAAGACTATGCTATTTCTTTCAAAATAGCAATTGATTTTATCTGAAGTTCAGATTATGAGCCCCTCGCATTCTGCTCACAGCAAAGCCAAGGAAAGTATGTTCTCCTGTGAGTGACCTTATCAAAATCAAGTTTTCCAAGGCTGTATCATTGCCAGGTTCTCCATCTTTGTGATACGGTCTCAAATTCGTTCTGCAGGAGGCCTCTCCTTTTCACTTTTCAAATCCTATACATTTAAGTCAATAGCAATTCAGTGCATTTGTGGATATAGTCCTGGCTAATACCGAATGCTTTAGAGATTGATTTTAAGGAAAAAAACTGAAAAGCTAAGGTGTATTAATAAACAGAGTTGTCTAAGGGAATAGTTCTTGATTAGTTATTCCACTATAAACAGAAACTGTTCATTACAATGGATCAGCTCTTCTGTGGTGACTTCTTAGGGACTGATTCGTCTCAGAGTCACGCCCACCATCACATATTGTAAATTTTGGATTCAGATTTTCATTCTAGGCACGTCAAGGAATGGATAAAAAGAAAGGATTCAGGTCAAGTTGGTTTTATACTGAAGTAGGCAGAGAAGTTACAACCTGCAAAAGGATTCAATGTTTCACCCTAAATTAGTAGGGCTTCCTTCAGAGCTGGGGTTAATAGCATTCTTTGTTCCCATGCATCTTAATATGGCTGGCATTTGCAGTCCGTCCTGCCGCCCTTCTGCAAGCATCTACAGCAGAACACTAGTTCTCATGTCCTTACCCAGAGGTCCTGTGTAGGCACTCTGCTCACAAGTGAATTTCATCCTACACCTGCTTATTGCACTAACCCTACAAACAGAAAATATATGTCCTTGTTTGGAATGCTATAATGCGTGTTCTCTCACACAAATAAGAGAACTGCGTTACAGGAACCGTGGAGAAAAGCGGATAAACTTTGCGTTTCCATCATACGGCAAGGTGCTTTTCTTCAAGATAACTCTTATGCAGCAGGCCAGGGTGGCAGCATTTTATCTGAAAATTCAAGTGGATGAGGCTCTTGATTCTGTTCACTGCTGACTTCCTGACTGCATTTTCTGAAGAGGTGTTTTAAGTGAATTCAGCCACCAGACTGAAGGAATTAATTGTGTTCTCAGCTTCAGCAGGGGAGATAATGGCTGTCTTTCCTCTTGAACTCTGCGGCAGCCTGTAATGCTCTGACTGAAGAACTTTCCGCCCTTTGAGAAGCAGTGCCAAGCTGCACCTTACTTTGGTGACACTCGACTACATTCAACAGCTTTTAAACAACTCGCAGTACACAAGGGTATTTTCTACATAGATAAAGGTATAACTAACTGCATTGTGAGTGTTGTAAACTTCAGGCTATCACTCACTTTGTTATTAGCTATATGTGCTTACGCAGGTGGTGTAGAAGAAATTTGTCAAGCCTGTCCAAACCCCGCAGGATTTGTTTAACCTGTGTATGAATTTAGAATCTACCATTGTTTTCAAAATGTCTTACATAGAGTGCATCACAGAAGAGGGGGATAAAAGCTACAAAGGCTTTTTAGCAGTTATCTGAAGATGTATAAAATGACAATTATTTCTCTTGTTGTATCTCCCACTTTGCTCTTAGACACCATGGCTCAATCATTTGACAGATCTGAGGGGGGAGGCTGTTTCAAGATGCAGAGTACACTTCTTATCAAGAAACCACTGCACACACTTGAAGGAGCATGCTACTGGAGGTGTCTGAAAGATTTTGTGACTACAAAGCACTGGCATGATAAATCCCAGTGGGTTATCTAGAAGGAATCGATCTGCAGAGACAAAAAGATGCTCTGATATTTCATTATAAATATGGCTCACCTCGATCTGTAGAGTCATCAAAAATATTTAAAATTAAAATCTAACAGCTATTGTAAAGACCAGATGTTATCCTGTACTCAGCTGCATACTCTCAAATTCCACTAATCATAGCATGCACCACTACTCAGCACTTCCTACATTTAGCTATTATCCAATTTTCTAATATTTATTCCACTGAAAAAAGATGATTAAAGAACAATTTCATTTCCCAGAACTGGATGCAATATCAAGCAAGAAAGCTAATGATGGTGGGACTGTTTTGCTGAAGAGCAAAAACTAAAGACTCTCTGAAGGGTCTCAGAGCCTTGTACAAGGAACCTAGAACTAGATATGGTCAGGGCAACTGAGATGGAACAATTTTACATTAAAGATCTAGTAGTCCTTTAGGTAGATTCTTTCAAAAAGTTTTTGAAATTGATACAATTCCATCAAAATCTAGTCTAAATAGAAAATCAAAAAGGGCAAACCTGGGTTTGTTTTTTTCCCCCCCAGTATTTAACATTAGCTTTTCAAACGGGAACAGCAAATTTTGCAATCTCAAAAACTTGGTGAGATGTAACTTACATTCTCAATGCAGTTTCATTTGCAGCACTATTAGTGGAATGATTAAAAACAAGGAAGGTGCCTGGAACTAGGAGCGTAACTGCTGCCTTGTATTTTGGATGAATTATCTATGAGAAGGAATTATGGATCTTCATATAATGGCACAGCAGAAACAGCAGGCGGACATAGGAAAACACACCTACTGTAGGCAAAGGCATACAAGGAACACTAAGCTATTGTATTTGGAAGTTTAAATGCAACTTCTCAGAAAAAGCAAGAGAAATTCAAAGAGAAGACAGCAACATATCTGATATATCCCCTGGCCCCTAAAAGGAGCCAAAGGAGAACACTTCCAAGCAAAACGCCAGCTGGAAAGGGAGGGTGGGAACAAGCACAAGGACATCATCTGTTGCCTGTTCGAGTCCTGCAGCATACAGGGAATTAAACATCCCATGAAAATAAACAAGACAGCGTCAGGGAACTAACTCTGCAGCCAACTCCTCTTCCTAACTAGGACACAGTTTCTACCCACAGCTTGAATCAGCACTGTAATTGGGTGCTTCCAGGAAGCTCACTTTCTAACTTTGTAGGAATGCAGGACTAACAATGCTAGTAATGTAATTCAGCCAAATAATCAGTACAAGTGCTCTGTAGGCATTAACTCAGCCACCTTACATCTAATCCATAGATAAAAGTCAACCAGAGGGAAAATAAAAGCAACTTGCTCAGAACTACAGAATACTACGTTATAAGCTTGAGAAGACTCCTTGTCTAAATTTATATATGGTAAAGAAAATTACAATAGAAAATGGGAGCTCAAAAGCTTCTAAGGAGATCAAGGGAAGGAAAAAAAACCCCAAACTGTTAAAATTATAGCTTAAGTGTCTGATGGTCTCCCATAGGAACCCAGGACTCAATACCAGCTACACTGAGCACTTTTTCAGCAGTAACAAGAAGGTAACGGATTAGGCAAAACCTAAACTCTACTGCCTTGCCTAAATAACCGTCTGCCAAACTTAATTCAGACCTCAAGATTATCCATACAGCTGAGAAGTGCAAGAAGCCAACCAGAGTGCAAGCAGCAAGAGCCAAGCATCCAGGGGGATGCAGTGGTATTGCAGTCTGTGCTCACTCTTCATCCCCAGCAGTTGCCTACACATGCGATCTGCAGAGCTTTACTGTGTTGTCTGTGCACCAGCCAGCACTTCCTTCCCGAGTACTAATTACCTAATTGTACTAGACAGAGATAGAACGGGCTGCAGGGACTGACCCCACAGCTCACAAACCGAACAACCCTTTCCAGATTTACCTATTACTCAGAGATCTACAGCTCCTGATGCACCCGTTACCCCCAAACATCCATGAGAAAACACCAATCCACATGTATTATGTTAAGGGTCAGACATCACTGCAGGGGCAGCAGTTGGTTAGATCATAGCATAACTCATGTATCTTTAAGCATGTAGCAAATTTATGAGTGGAAGATAAATACATTTTGAGGCAATCCAGGACAGTAATACACATGCAGATCATTGGAATCCATAAACTCTATATCCAGTTCTGTTCAGCTTGGGGCAAAAGGGGTCAAAGAACGTTTTCACCTCATCATGGACTGCTAAACAGGCTCACTCTCTCCTGGCTTAGGTCGTTAGGGCAGCCTCCAAGCTTGTGCAGGAAAGACTACAACCGAGTCGATAACAAACAAGTGTACTGAAACGAAATAAGCTCAAAATACCACTTCAAGTGCTGGCAACAAAACAGAAAACAGTAAAAACATACTGACATACCACCGCATCTCTCATAGAGAATTCTGATGCAGAAGTCAGTGAAACTGCAACATAAAAAAATTTTAACTGAAAAATAAAAAAGATTTACTAAAGCTGCTTCTTTGTAAGATGAGTAATAACATCTCTCAGTACATATTTGTGTCAGTTAACCTCACTCCTCCAGGCTAAGCTGGTCACCTCAGCCCCCTTGAGGAGAATGGCACATTTCTAGAGGGCGAATGAACCCAGCTATGTTAGGATGACTGTATTTGAGCAAGGACTACCGAGTACAGAAGAAGGAAAAAGATGGTGGTGCTCCTCTCTCCATTTGCTACAGGTCACCTTGAAGTTTAGGTAAAATACATGGCTAAAGATAGGTGACACAAAGCCAGTCCCTCATCTGGATTCAACACTTAACATGATTATTCCATCCTAAACTCACCTAGTGGGATCCTCAGTAGTTTACTGCAGTGCGCATATTAACGTGAAAGACACTGATGTGTTCCCCCCTTAAAACTGCTAATTTTAAACATATCCTTAATTGCACAGCTGAACAAGGATAGTGTGCACAAGTCATCTCACAAGAGATCAGTCCCCATTCGGCAGTTGCGACTATGGAGACAAATCTCTTCTTGTCTCTGTTTCTCTCCTAAAGAAACCAGGCATCAGGTCAAATAATACTGTCTCTGGGCTCTCAATCCATAGGCTCCCTTCTAAACTCTAGGAGTGCTTTGAAAGATTTTGCCTCAGCAAGGCCTTCCTGTGGCTTTCCGTTTTTCTTCACAACTTTTATCCCTTGCTGTCTAAGCTTATGCCTACCTTGCTGCACTGCGGGCGTAAGACCCATGGGAGATGAACGGACATTTGGGTCCCACACTTGCTGTCTCTACGCTCCTTTCGGCTGTCCCTCCGCACTGGGATTCTTGTTCTTACTCTAGTAGGAACTGTTTGACGAACAAACGGATTTTGCCCTATGATCCAGTGTCCGTTTGTCTACTCCGTCTCCTGTTTCCTTCCTTACTCAACAGTCCTGGCCTGAGAACATTTAACCTCTGCGTTGATTAAGGAGAAACTATACACTGCTGTACAATGAACAGACAAACATTACCACTACACATCCCATTCAAATGTTGTTGACCTGCATTCACGGAGTCAGGGAGAAAGGGATTTAGTAACTTCACGGTAAGTGGTACATGATTATCCTTGTTACCATAGTACTACAGGCCAGAGATAACTGTAAAACAGCTAGATGGCTGGATTCTATATATTTGTTTCAGAACCCTTTAATATTAACTGGAGTTTTACAGGTGACTTCAGAACTGGATCATACCTCTAATTAGAAGCAATTAAAATATTCATCTGTGGTGACTGGGATCATTTCATGCAAAGGAAAACGGATGTTTAACTGGAGAGCATACATTTAGATAATGCTAGATAATTCCTGGAAAAGAACTCATGTTACATTTCATCCGTATTTTTATTAAATACAAATAGTGGCACATTTTCTTGACCTTTCCTTGTTCAACTAAAAGCATAGCCTCAATAAATGTCACAATTTGGACAAACTTCCCCACCATTTCCAAGTGCTGAAATGTATTAAGTTTTTTTTATTAGTAATATTTGAGAAAGCAGAAGGATTACATAACTTTAGAATATAAACAATACAAGGAATTTTCATTGCTCTATAAGAAATGTATATAGGCTCAGTGCAATTCTGAATTAAATGTTCCAAAGCCTTTCCATTGATTTTCCACAGAACTGGGACAAAGGTAGCAGCAGTATCAGAAAGGTAGCATCCAGCATCAGAAACACTTACACTGCATGAGAGATTGATATCACAATCAGCATTTTCAACTTCAAGATAACTAAAACTAAACGGAACATGTGTTGACAAGAATGTTTGGAATAAATGAGTTCGGAAAGTCACCAACAAAAGTCACAATACACTGAATATTTAACTACTGCAAGAGACTAATGGTAAGGAAATTAAAGCAAGAACAATCCCATCATTTTCAGTCTAATTCCCATTCAGAATAATGGGAACCTTTTACTGGACTCATTACAAACTAAATCATCCCCCATATATAGCTTCCAGAAGCTGCTAACAACAAGGTGCGTCCAGAAGGTATCTAGCGGAAGGGCAGAAAGACCAAGTGAAAGACTGATGATACAGGAACAGCAATATGCAGCTTATTTGCTCCCTCTTTTTAAATGAATTCAGTGTTCTAAATCAGAAGAGGCTTTACATTGTTGTAAAAAGTTTAAATGAGATTAAGTCGGGGGTAGATGCTAATCCGACTGCAAAGACAGTCATAATACTTGGGGGGAGGGGGGGGACCTACACTAGACTACAGTAAGTGACTTCTGGCAGTGAGACTGTCAAGTAACCCTGAAGCATTACTAGCTTTATATTATTCTGCTTTCCTTAGAGCATCGAAAGAAGGTAAATTCTTCCCTTCCCTCCTCTTTCCAGAGGTGTAAACGGGTAATTTCCATTAGGTAAAACATACCTGCTGAGTTTAACTTGTTACTGCCTTGCTGAGATTATAATCACAGATCAGTAAACTTGACAAGGAAAGGCTCATTATTTTTTATACAAATTCATTTGATTTTGTAATTTCACTTGCAAATTCTTCAGTTCATTATTTTGTCTGGGTGACAACAGGCATCTTACGCATGAATAATTTTTCTGTTTAGATCACTGTGGGCATACTCCTGTACGAGCCATTTAAAATCTGATGCATAAATCTTAAGTCTGAAAAACGCGGGCTTCTAAAAGCGGGAAAAATAAAAATCTCTTTCACTGCTGTTAGAAAAATGGAGTATTTGTCTCACTGTAGTCTTCCTTTAGAGGACCCCTACAGTAGGTCTGCTTTCAGTGTGGTATCATTATAAATAACATTTGGGAATGAGATACCTTTGTTAACCACAGTAATTCTGCAAACACGGTACAATGACTGCAAAATACATTATCGTGCCTGAGTATCTATGTGTAGTAACTTGCAATGCCTCGATGGGAGGCCAATTCTTTTGTATGCCTGGCAACTTCAACCATGAACCCATTGATGAATCAAATGGCCTTTTCTCCTTTACAGATGTGTTTTTACATATTTACAGTCAGGTAACTGCCTTAATCTAACAGGTCTCTAGGCAGTAACCTCTCGGTATTGTTCGAGCTGATCTACATACTACAATATAGTGCAAACCTAGAGAGGAAATTTAACCTTTCCTACGAAAAAGGTCAATACACATATAAATGAAAGGGAACTGTGAGCCACTCAAGTCTCACATGGGCTACACAGGTAAGAGATATTGTAATTGCTTCTATAACTGACATAAGACATAAATTAGTATCCTGGAGGATCACCATATAAGTCATAAAAACTAGAAAAAAGACCAGTAAAATCATGCAGTCCGTCTCACTCTGAGCAAGATAAACAGAACAGGACTGGATAAATGCTTTGCCCATCTTCATCGGAAAAACATAAGCAGTGATACTTCAACTATTCCAGTCAGGATAATATTCCCGGCATTTAAAAATTGACAGAAAAATATACACCTTAAAAAGACAAGATTGATTGACCTATGTTCACTCCCCCCTCCGCCTCTGGGCTGTGTACTTGACACAGTAGGCAATTTTTGATGATATTTTTAGTGCTGGTATATGTTTAGGTTCTTCTGTTATGCTAGCTGGAGTTTATAAGAAAATATGGACTTTGCTTCACAGTTCACAAGAAGTTTGGCATTGTTTCCAAATACAAATCAAAAATCTAAGCATTGCCAGTCATCTCATCCTTAGTCACCAAGGCTTTTTAAAAAAACTCTCACTTTTAAAATTGTGCCCTCAATCGTGATCTGGCCGAGTTCTGAATGACACGATAAACAAGAACATGCAAAATCCTCAACTGAAATAACCGAGCAAAAGTAAACCAATTAATAGGCCTTGGCCATTCAGTCACCTTTCTCTCTCTTTTTGTTTTTTAAGAACCAGTTTAAGTGTTGACAATACACAGAGTCTAATATTTATTACTGGAGGTAACCCAATTTTAAACTAGAGAAAGTTTTCGCTCGTTACAATAGACATGAGTAGCTAAAGACAGCGAGTACAAACGTATACAACTTCTCCATGAGTGACTAACTACAGGGTTCACATTTCAGAAATCTTTACCAATTGCTCATAGTTGTTTTTCACAGTTCTAAATGTCTCTGTTAAAAGGACCTGTCATAAAACAATCCATAGCTTTAATGGTTTCAGCTGATAACATACCAATAAACATGAGAGATACCATAAGAGCTGTGAAAAAAAAATATAAACAGTATGACTCAGCATTTTTCAGTGCTTCAAATCTAAAGTTTTACACAAAATGAAACGCTTGGCTAATCCAGACATCAAGCATCCTGCACTTGCACGCTTAACGTGGATCACACATCCCAAGACAGATTTTCAGCTACAAGTCACGAGTCCACAGTGCAGCAGCTCAGGGTTACCCATAAGGTTTTAGTCCAATTAGCAAGCTACATAAATGAGTTTTTAAAAATGTAAGTTCATTTTAAGTATACTCCTAGGTTTTTCATCCCCACCGCAAAGGCTAGGTTATAAAAATCTATACACTGTGAACTTTAGAGCAGAAAAAAAATGACTATTGAGAGGTTCAGAATAAAATTTTAAAGAATCAGCCACAAGGTTTTCACCATTTCAAGAAACACGCTATGCACCGAAAGAGTTTAACCTTGATTTGCACTAGTAAGAGAGGAAGATGGGAAAGAGACTTCCTGCATCGGACTTAGGAAAGCATCCACGTAAGTTAGGAGCACAGATCCTGCTGAGTCACATTTGCAAATCACAGTGGGTGCTTTTCTAAATGCAAATATTGAATTCTTGATACAACATGACCAATCATAACTCAAGAAATTCATGAATGAATTAGTCACAGTCTATATTTGCAACAAATACATATTTATATGTTAGCATTCCCAAAATAATAAAATACTAATGGCATGTTTTGTATATGCCTTTCTGTTAATTATCAGCTAGACCCAGCAAGGTTCAATGCTGCTTCTTTGAGGGACTCCGCGTTTCAAAACGAGGTAAGTCAGCAGGAACTGAGGAACTTGGGACCTAACAAGAGCAGTCCTGGAAATTCAGTCCTCCTAAGATGTGGACATTGGTAGACTGCTTTCAAAGATAACCAATCCAAGGCTTAAGACATCTATCTGATTTTGTCCAAGATCAGAAACCAACCCCAGAAACTACGATTGCTCTTATCACCAGAGAGCCCAGCCCCCCGCTGTAATAAATCTGTAAACTTTCTTGGCAGATGCATACAGCAAGCTGGAATGACAGATATGGAGGTGAGAAAAAGTATGAAAATCTTATTATAAACCTGAAAACACCACTTTGAAGTATTTCTCTTTTCTAAAGAAACACAAGTGTTTGCGCAAAGAAAGCAAGCAGGAAGTCAAGGTTAAACTCACTGCTGGTGTCTATACTGTATCTGTCCCTATGTACATTTGCATATATGGAACTGGGTTTAGTTTTAATAGTTATATAAAAATGGTGGTTGCTAGTACAGCAGAAAGCGAGGGAAGAGCGGAGCTAGGCAGGAGCTCTACATGCAAAGAGCACAGGCAGGAGGTGTGCTGCTCCTCATCAGCCAGCGTGACAGTTGCTGTCCTCTGAACCGATGTGGAAGAGTCCCCACCTCCGGGTATATTTAAGAATCCGGCAACTGCGCTTCGGAACGTAAGAATTCTTAATTAAGGAATCAGGTGCCTCATTCGACATACCTAGCTTTGAAACGTTGGGACCAAATCACACAATCTTTCAACTCTCCCACATGCAAACTAAGACCCTCTCTCATCTCACAGGGGACAGAGCGAGATGACTCCTTACAGATCTTGCATAAGGAAGTCTGCTCTCCAAAGGCAGTTAATGCAAAACATTAGCACTACCCTTTATCTTTTGAATATTCAAAACATGTGCAGTTTCCAGTAGCACTGTAGTAGTAGTACACAGAACTCAAGTATGCCATCTTCACAGGGAGACTTGCATTCCAAAGTGCATAATGAACTACTTTATTTGACTACACTTCCAAGAAGACTTAACCTTTACACAGAACAACTGGGTGATGAACAACATTATTATGCACGTTGCAAGAGTGACCATGTGTTATGCTAATAAGAAAAATGTTCAGCTGCATGAAAATAACCTCCCCCTGAGATTATTCCATTAAAGTTTAATGTTTGCTCTATGCTTTCTTTTGAATACAGATCATTTGTTCACAACACCAGCGGCCTCATAAAATCATCTGTTTTTCCCCCTTTAATGTCAAGGCCTCACTAACACTGCACTCCATCCTCATTATCAGGCTTACTGCATCAGGCTGCTGTTTATAAGCTTTCAGCAATGGGAAACCTAATTCAATTTCTTACCATATTTTCCTTTTCAGAATTGTTCTTTTGTGAAAGGTGAAGTTAAATTTAGGTGAATTATGTGTCATTTGCAACTCATTTCAAACACAGCACATTGGAAGCTACTTATAAACAGGTTCAAAATACCTCCGAGTTAGGCCTGTCTTATTGCATTCAGCCTAACAAAGGCCCAGAGGATAGGCACTGAATTCACATCCTCTCAAAACGAACTCTCCTTCATAGGTCGTAACAGAGGTGCAGGATTAGAATAGAAGAATAGGACTTGACTTGGAGCTGAGGAAGAGGATGGTGCTCCCTCAGGCCAAAGAGAACCATGGGTATGTGAGGCCAGCTCTAAGCTACCTTCATGCTCTCCCCCTCTACTAGTTGCTCTGGGAGTGCTAGTATCTTCGCACAAACCAAAATAGCCAGATGGTTGTTACCTTAGCTCTCGTGAAGTCTGTTGGCAGGCACCATAGGGGTAAAAGGATGCCCCGCAGCATCTTTCCTTCCCCTCAGATCTTTTGTTACGGAGGATAACTAACTGAAAAATGGTTTTGACTAATATGGATTAGATGCAACCATAGCGCAGGAAACACCTGACTTAATAACTAAATAACACCTTGTCACAGTCCGAGTAAGCAGAACGGCCACACCAGTTAAAAGGCATACTGGATGACTTACTGAACCATAACAGTTAAACAAGTTTGAGGATGGTAGTGTAAAGGGTCTTACTTTGATGGATGAATTTACAATAATGCAAATAAGAAGAATATTAGCAATAACCCCTAGTAACAGCTTAATAACACTCGTGATATTGAACTACGTACAAGTATTTACATGAAGCTTCCTGTAGACACAAAGTCTGGCAATTACAGAAAAATCAGGCAAAAGGATAGTACAGAAGACAAAATCCCAACACTTCAGGTAAGCAAACACCAAATAAATGGTTTAAATGGAAAAAGAAGAGAGTAACCCCTGTCAAGCCACACCCAGCAGATGTGCTCTTGGGCAGTCAAGGACCATAGAATTTGTCAAGCGCGCTCTCCCGCGGCCAGAGACCATTGGATTCACCCCGCGGCCAGAGACCATTGGATTCACAAGAGCTACAGGATCCGATCCTATAATAACTCTCGGCGGTGCACCAATTAACTCACGTGCTGCTAGTGAGCGGAGGGCCACTTGCCAAGGCGGCAGTGGCAGGATCCTCGATGTTCTCGATCTGGCATCCCGAACCAAGGAGGCGAGTCCTGGAGCAGAGCGAGTCTGTTGTCCTTCTCCTTCTGCAGTCCAGCTGCTTCGGGTCCGGTGCTCTTCGCCTGGGCTCTGTTAAGAGTGATTTCAGCTCTTCGCCCAGCAAAGACTCTGCTGCCTCTTCTCTTCTTCCACCTCCACTCCGAGGTAGTGGTAAAATTGCTGCTCTTTTATATCCAAATCAAATCATGGGCACGGTCAAATATGTTTTGTAGTGGTTCCTGACTGGTCGGTTTCTGACCCTTTTTGGTGACTTAACAACGAGTTCCGGAACATTCTGATGATTGACAGCTGGCACCTGTTATTATCACATGGTATCTCCCTTCCAATCACCGTCCATCCGTATGGCGGGAATCTGCCGGAGAACAAGTCTACCCAGGTGGGGTCAAATTCAGGGCAGTCTAATAGCTAAGAGGTCTACCCGTTCTCACCTATGAGGGGGGCACTGAACCACTACATACCCCTCTATTCTGCAGGACAAATTCTTGGCTGATGCAAAGATAGTGAAATTGTTCAGACTTATGTCATGTGATGATTAATGACCCATTACATTTGGGAAGACATTAAAAAAAAAAAAGGAGGAGGAAGTAACCTCACTTATCTTACTGTTGGATAAAATATAATAGATATATTACCTGATTTGAAGGATCCATTTAATCAAGGAGAGATGAGTATGAGGGAAGGCTGAGAAAACAGCAAAGCAGCGCAGATGAAGCGAGACACACACAGGAGCATGAAATGCCACTATTCCAAATTCTAGTCACTCCCTCCCCTATTTGCATATGATCTTCAGATTTATTCTTGTAATTCTGACTCTCCAAGTGCTGAGATGTATCAAGTCCTTGCACAAGATCAGAATTAGACGTGCACCCGAGCAGCAACTTTAAAATGTCTTCGGGTATTAGTGGACTGGCAGAGCTGAAGCTGCTATAGTCTCTGCCCTGTGAGCATGCTCACACCAGAAAAGGAGCCAACTGTTTTGAAAGTTATCATTTTCTCAGCTGGCATCAACTGCACTGTACGTTATGCATAAGTGAAGCGTGCTCTTTAGCATATCAGGACTAGGACAAATAGCTGACGCGAGCAAGACAGATGAGAAGCTCCTGTAAGGTTTGTTCCATTAGTTCACCAGAGAACTTGATGCTCTTTTGCTTATTTTTGTATTCTCTTGAGCTTGGTTTGTAATAACAGGCTTTCACAACACTACACAGTACTGCTATTCTTACTGAGTCTTAAAACATCTGCTTTTTTCAGGATTCCTTTACATCTGTTTAAAGTTTTCTTATCAAGTTAGATACAGTGCCTTGGGGTCAGCCCCTCTCCTTTGAATGCAGTGAGCACCCTCCCAACAGCCACTTCCACGGAGCGCCCAAACACACGTCTGAGCTCTCAGGCATGATTCAAACAAGGCTTCCAGCAAAGCTTTTGGAGCTGTATTGCTTCCTAGGATCTGCTGCTGGAAGTGTAGCACCTTCTGCGATATCGTTAGTACTTCAGGAACGCAGGACGGACCCTATTTTACTGTGAACAGCAGTAGATGCTTCAAAAGAGTCAGAATTGCCATAAGGAAGAACTTACCAGCAGAGAAAGTTTCTTGCTAACCCCATGCAACTGTCAGCTTTTGCTACGCATAGCTTGGATACTGGAGCAGTATGGCAGATGCAGTGTGATGCTGCAACAAAGCTGATTAGCTCTGTTATGGAGCAGTATACATTAATTGGGGCAGAAAGCTATGCTAAGGCATCTATTTCTGCCAAGCATCATTTCTTTGACTGCAGTGCTTACTCCCTAAGGGAAAGATGCTTTGCAGTTAATGCACAGGACTGGAACTCAGAGCACATGGATTAAAATTCCTGCTCTGCTTTACAATTTCTGTGTGACCATGGTGATACTCTATACATGCTCATCCCTCTAATATCCAAGCACCTCCCAGCTCACGCACACACGCGCTTTTGCACTAGCCAAGGAAAAGGTCAAGGGAACAGATCTTGCACTCAGATGGGAATATGATGCTTATGTTGACGGGTTCAGTCATTCCTGGAAAGCTAATCCAATTATTCTGGAGCAGCTGTCAATCTCTATTTGTAAAGTCTTTCTATTTTCACCTTACCTCTTCCCATTTTTTTTTAAATAACAAGATCTATAGAGGTGTATATCATTGTGTGCTTTGCGTACCCCACTTTGCATTAGGCAGCTCCTTGAGGAATGCAAGTCTATGATGCTCCAGGCAGCTCAAGAACAGCAGTCTGCATATACCTACAAGGTACTTTGGTGAAAATTTACCATGTCTAAACAGGCTGAAATGCCTAAATATTAGGCAGTGGTCTTTGTGGATCTTGGGATCCTGAGAGGCTTCTATACCTCTGCAACAATCTTCCCATACGTTATCTGAGGCAAGAACTGTGCTTTTAAGAAGAAGCTACTATACTAAGGCCTGCATCTCAGTTGCGGCATCAAAGCAGTATTGTAAGAAGAAATTGTAAAGGAGCTGTTTAAATTATCATCATTAAGGGGTAACTGGAAAAAAATACAGTTTTCTTTCCTGCTTTGCTTTAGAAGTGTGTCCTTTTTACATGCAGAGCTTGGAGGGGAAAAGAAATGTAATGAAAAACATCAGTTATGTAGACACTTACATTCCCCATGCAAAACTCCCCATCACCTGATCTGACCAGCAGTTTATTTCGCAAATTAGCTTTCTCTGTTACAAGGACCATCAGAGAATGTGGCTTGCTGCTTTTCAGAAAATCTCCTTAGAACTAAATAATTAAATTACTAAATATATTATACTACACATGCCTCATTCCCTACAGCTTGCTTTGTAAAATGGTGATATGCATGGTTGGGAGAGGAAAGCTAGAAATGTTCTGTCAAAGATCAGTGTTCAGACCCAATTTAAATTCATGAATAATTCTGCAATAATAAAAACTGAGAAATGGAAATATTGTGAATCAAGATATGAATATAACTAACTCCGCCTCAGGAAGTAATGTGCCTAAAGCATAATTTGAATTCTTTCCCAGCCCTACCCAATTTTATCTTGCTTACTACTTTTTCATAAATAAAAATATTTTACCTTGAAACTTATTATAGTCACAGTAAAATTGCTCCCATAGGTTAAATTACTGAATTAACAGCTGCCTGTTGGGCTTCCTTTCCGAGAAAATTGAAGGTATCACCTCACTGTAAGCAAGGCAGTCACCCAAAGCCTGTACCCATTTAAAATACAATAAAATTATCTTGTACCTCTTCCAGCAAGCGCTACAGCAGAACTGTAAATAACGCAACTTTTTCTACTTTATGCCCAACCCTCTCTTTGCACATTCCCACCTGGGACTGATTCTCACCACTGTGTTAACTCAGGTGATTTTTTTTTCTTCCCTTCATTCATCCTTTGAAACCATAAATACTCAAACCCATGGGGGAAGTGGATGCTGCTGCCAAACCTCCACCTTAATTCTTTTCCTGCCCAGCTCCTTACAACACTTTCCTATAGCAATCCTTCAGCATATCAGTTTGACAGAAGGAGTTCAGGATGTAATATTAACTGCTGGAACGAAAGTATTCTTAAATCCTATTCAGTACTTTTATTAATAGAGAATCAAGGATACTTTGGCTCTGCCAAAAGCGTATAGCAAGCCTCAGCCTGGGCCTTTCCATGCAATCCAGCTGGCACCGAATCCTCTGTCTCTCCTTTGGTCCTCTGTCTCGCCTGGGGATGATCCATGAGCAAGAGACTCAAGGCTAACATATAGTGCCTAAAGCAAAGAAAAGTATAAAGTTATACTCAGTTATAAAGATTGTGTAAAACTGAAGATTTGAACTGATTTGAACCTAGAATGACAGCAGTTATTAATGTTTTCATTTTTCTTACTGCCCGTGATTCCGTAGCTGTTTGCCTCAGAAACGTTTCAGTATTCTTATCCCTGCAACCTGTTACTCTCTGACTACCCTTTTCAGTAATTTATATTACTCCTAAGAAGATGGATCATACAGTTGCTTATGTTTTCTGAAGAAAGTATTTCCCATATCTTTTTTGAGGCACATTTTCAACAAATTGCATTTGCCTGGAACTCGCCCAAGCTTCAGCTTTGTGCATTGCTTTGGGCTGAATCATCTTATTCCACAGTAGAGCTTATGGCAAGGCAATGAGAGCCTTAAGGGCTCCCTTTCCATAACAGTCAGGGGCTGGGGTTCCCCCCTTCCTCCCCTGACTAAGCCTGTCTTCAAAAGCAGTAAATACCAGTGAATCACTGGCCATGTGCAGATGTCCATGTACCTCCGTAACCGATCCTGGCCCCAGCTGCCTGCCTCTAACTCCACCCCGTAACAGTTTCAGTTCCTCTGGTCAGAGCTGCTCATGGGAAGGTTTCCTCATAATCCTACAAACACTGTGCAAGGAAACAGGGCGTCCTTGCTCCCTTTATCATCTCAAAAGCTATCCTCAACTCATACCTGATTTCTGCACTAACACCTCCGTATCACTTCTGCTGCGCATGCACCAGTTTCTTCTCTATACAGACAAGACGATAAAGCTTAATTTGGTTAAGAGAAGCACTCTATTGCTTTTATTACACAATTTCCTTTTTTTTTTTTTTTATTTTTCAAATGAACTTCTGCTCTTACCAAAAAACGTCTCAACAAATGTTGAGATTTAAGAAGCTGAGGCCTGAACCCTGACATACCCAGAGAGGACTGATTTTTATTAATATATAATTAATATATGCTCTCCTGGAAAGCAAATATGATTATATGTGCAGTTTTATAAAGATAGATGTTGTGTTGATACAGTTCTGATTGTCATGCACAAATGGGAACCTGAGCTCATTTTGCACAAATGGATTCTCTTGTTAAACCATCCATCCATTAACAAGGACGGCTGAAGTATATTCCAGAACTACGCTGCCTATTAGAGATTCTCAGTATTATCCAAAAGCAATCTGGAACTGGCAGCTGTGTAGCTGACTGAACCACACAAGCGCATAGCTTAGCAAATTGTGTACATGGGCTACGTGCCATATACACTGACTACCCAAGATTACAACTCAGTTTAGTGCTAACAAAATCAGCATCCGACACGACCCTAAGAGCATGACCACGTAGCTAGATGGCTCAAAGCCTGAACTGCAGCTACAGATAGAAAAATATTCCCTCTTTGCTCCTATATATACCTATATACATCTCCACACAAATAAGAACAATTTTATTTTAGAAATGGCATCTGAAGAAAGGATCAAGTAATTTTAAGATTCCTATCCAGATCCATCTCCAGGAGACTTATCACATTGTAAATCCCTTTGCAAAACTTCATGCTGATCAGTAGCGATTCTGTCTTGGTTCAACGGAGGCACAGCAAGTCATTCCTCCCCACCCCCCACCCCAAATCCCCAAACACACAGAACAAACAAACAAAAATAACAACAACAAAACCAATCAACCAGTCAGGCTCTGGACAGACTCTGGGAGACAGCATCCATGCTTTAATACTTAAAGTACAAAGGCAAGTTTGTTGCTGTGGAAATACAAAAATGGAAAGAGATAATTTCTCTATGTTTCTTAAGGAGAAAGCAAAAAAGGGCCTCACACCTGCTCCAAATTATATTTACAGAACATTTACTGTGGGGCAGAGGTATAAATGAGGTAAGCCTTTCACCTTTCATCTGAAGTTTTATTCATGAGTTAAAAGGTTTTTAATTTTACCATTTCCACTAGAGATACTACTGTCTCATTTTGCAAGAATCATTATTTATCTTTTGCTCACTAGTTTGAGCAAAAACAAGCTTGTCTAAATGAACAAGAAGCTGAATCTAAGAAAATTCAGTAACTCTTGAAACAATTCCAGCCCAAAAGTCAACATAAAAGGGCTGCTACTCAAAACGAAAAAATACAAGAACAGAAGATTCCTCCATGAAAACCTTCCCCCCAAAATCACCTCCAGTCCACACATGCATAATTAAGTGTCATCAGTGTTTTCAAGACTCACCTGAAAAGTGTCCTGAGCAACCTGGTCTGACCTCACACCTGACCCTGTTGTGAGCTGGACTAGAGACCTCCTCAGGTCCTTTCCAACCTGAATTATCTTAGGATCTTATGGATAAAGGATGTCTCCGGTCATTATAGCTGAAACTCACGACCACGCTGCTGCTTTCTGAGCAGTCTGCAGATAAGTCAGATACGTGAGTTAAATAAGCCTCACTATGGTCCAGAAAGGAGGAACAGCTGGCTCTGAGGCCGCATGTGCACGTGTTCCTACTGCCAGGCCACAGTAGGTGGGTGTCTTTACCATACCCAGTCTGACTTAAGAACAGCAACTGCATGAGAAATTTGAAGTCTCTTACAAAAGAACAGATTCTGCTTTTTGGACAAACATTCAAGCAGTCTGGATTAATCAGACTGGACAACACATCAGAAATTCAATAGAAACAATTCCTCCCATTGCCACACCAGCCAGATGAGTGAAAACTACACTCAGAAAGCAGTTACAGCTGCTTAATCATGGCACTGAGGATACAGAGTCCCATCTCTGAGCACAAATCAATAGCCCAGGCTTGGCTGCATGCTAAAACTGCATGCTCTATAGCTTCTAAGTTGGAGATGCACTGCAAGCATGCAGGTGCGTGTACCCAGCTGTGTAGGACACAAATACATTCTCTGCCATATAAGCAAGTATACAGAGGCAACTTCTTGTACAGCAAAGATCAGATCGATACAGCAAAGATCAGATCGATACAGCATCTCACCTATATCCCATCTTATCTACAGGAGAACTAGTTCAGCTCCTCAGTCCCATTAAGTCTCAGCAATTTCTGGGGAAGAGAGAAAGTGCCTAACAGTCCCACTTGCACCTCATAATAACATCAATGAACTCATCCTCAACTTCACCCTCCTGAAAGTACCAACAGTGGGAAGAGTCATTCATTTTCCAGACCATCCTAAAGTAACACAGTCACATAAATAAGAGCACTGAGCAGCCCTTGTCTTTAAATGAATATAATTAAAGCAATCCAGACATTTGTCATCCCCTCTTAAACGTTGCATCAAGCCTATGACTGGTGCAACGAAGAAGGGAAAGCAGACACTTCGGCTCGAAAACAAAAACTTTACTTGAAAGCAAGAAGTACCTTATCTGAGGGGACCTCTCTGTACTCCTTCAAGTCCTCAGTGACAAATGTTTTAGCAGAGTCCAAGTGTGACATTGAGGCCAGTGAGAAACTTGCGCACCGCTGGCAGTCTGCTGTAAGAAAAGCTCCGCTTGTAAACCCAAACAGCAGCTGGGAGGAGGGCCCTGTCCTTTGGAGCAGGGTGCCAGGGTGAGCCCAGAGTAGGCCATGTCTCACTGCCAAGGCAGCCCCAGGGGGCCTGAGTGTGGTGTCAGAGCCACAGCTGGTCACAGGGTCCATCAACAGTCCTGGACACATCAAGTGACAACCAGGGCCAGGGTCTCTCCAAGGAACCCAGTCTGGAGCAAAAGGAGACAGAAACAGAGACAGGGCCACAGGACTGAGCTGAAGAGGAGCCTTTAGACCACAGGCTGGGCTGGGCTGGGCACCCAGGTGAGGCTTGTCAGGGCCATTAAGGCCTATTAGTGCCCTCAGGCCCTGTTGCACAGGGACACAGGATCTGGACAACGTTCTTGTTTCCTCCAAGGACAATTTTCCTTCAGGTATGAATTAGGTATAAAAGTAAGTAGCACCAAACTTTTGGTAGTGACATGCAAGAGAGAATGCTGCTGGCAGAGCAGGCACTTGCAGACTCTTTGTATACACTCAGTGCTTCCTCATCCAGACACATGTCAACAGGAACAAGGCCAATTTGTGAGCGACATAATGAGCTGGACAGTCTATTAGCTTATGAATACTGTTTGATACCTACAGTTCCCTGTACCTAAGGCTACAATTTTCTTCTCAGATGTGGGGCTTGTTTGCCTTCTCTTTAGCTTCTGTGTTAGGCTGATGGTCCAAATGCAATAGTACAGGGATAACAGCAGAAGCCAGTCAAACCTTTTTAACATAACCAGGGAGATAAGAGCTGGGACCACTGCCTGCAAAGCAGCTTTTCACGTCCAAACTCCTGCAAGCCAAAGCACATAGGCTAGAGATAACATCTGGATGTCAGACTTTCAGAATGACCAGAGCTTCATCACAATCCAATGTGGCAAGCAGAAGTGCATAGTAGGATAGTATATGGACACTAATATTTGTTTAATATAGGACTCAAAGTGCAAGCGTAAGATCAATTATTTCTGAAAATCACGCAGGAGATCAAAGTTCAGAAAGATAAATTCCTACAAAATGGACTCATACAGCCTAGGGGCCAGCTGAACTGTTCCCAAATCACATCCAAGTTTTGGTCTTGTCAATCTGCAAGTCTCCCCCCAACTACAGGAAACCTGAGACAGCTCTTTTGCAGGGATTTAAAATTTAGAACGAGGTAGGGCCTTTCGGAAGAGCTTCATTCACTGCTCTGCAAAGCTCTGCATTGCAGAAGGCACTAGTATGATGTGAAGATTTTGAGAAAAAGTGAAACTGTGGTACTGAACAACCCATTACAGTCTACATGACATCTGAAAGTAGAGTTCTTACAGAGCGTGCAGCTTCTAGAAAAGTTAGCCTGTAGTTAGAAACTAAAGCACTTAGGAGCCAATCAGACCCAGACGACAGGGGTACTGGTTACATACCCAAACTCTCCAAATATGTAAGAATTCAATTTTCACAGAAAACTCTACAGTATTGTAAGAAAGCTATACATTGACAATGAGGAAAGAAAATCTGTTCACAAAATCTACAATCAGTGACAAACTGTGCCTTTCTATAACAAAGAAACCTGTAAAAGACATAGAAGTATAACAAAGACCCGTTCTATTTCTCCACAGGCTTGGTATCATATAGCCAGTTCAAACAACCATCCAGGAGCTAAATGCAGAATCTTCTTTACTGAATCCAGATAACTTAGGAGTAAAAGTGGAATGGGATGAGAAACAAGTGGGAGTTTTGTAGAACAGTTAAAAATAGATACTCGGATGAAACTTGCAACTCTTATTGTGCTGCGTTAAGCAGCAGACTGTTCAAACAATTCAGTGTCTGCCTTCAGCTTTCTTTCAGTGTCATATTATAAGTCCTTTATGATAAAACTGCTTGAAACTAATGTCTAAATTCTGCAATCTGCTAGGCTAAACAGAAGATAACAGTCAAATAATAAGAAACACCCAAATGAACGCTCAGCTTGCTCAGGAAAACAGGATTTAAATTCTGTAAGTTTAAATACTAAACAAGAAATAGTGAGTGCCCCACTAGCCAGAACAAGATGGTGAAATGAGAGTAACAACACAGTTAAAATGAAGAGTTCCCATTTTTTTCTGGATGATCCGCCTTACTTATGTTGTAGTTTGATGTACAGTCTGAACTGGCATTGCTTCCAGAAGAAACAGCACCAGCCATTTTTCCTGCTATGCTACATCTCCTACCCTGTGCAGGCACAACCATTTGCACAGCCATACAGCAAAGCTACAGTAGGTAAGAGATTACAGTCTGAAACTATTTCATCACTATTTTTTGTCAGATTTGCTAACATGGCCAAGTCTCTGATCCGATTTGCTCAAGAGGTCATGAAAATGCTTATGCTAGCCCAGTCAGGAGGCAGCACAGATAGAGAAATCAGAGGCTGAGGAAGGACTACCGCTTGCAGCAGCAGCGCCTGCTAATACTGTCTTAGACTGTGTGTGAAAGTTCAGCAGCAGTCGTGAGTCCTCCTTCTGTAGTTTTGAGGTTTACATCTCTCCAGTCAATGTTTCAGTAAAGAAAGGCCAAATCACTTCCCTACACTACTCTGGGCAAGAGACAGACCTGTCCTAAGCGCCAGGGTGTATCATGAATTCCACTGGCCAGCTGCAGGTGAAATCCCACTTGCACTGCTCTTTCTTTAACCTAGAAGATACCTGGGGTGAGAGACCTGACTGGACGGCCCCACCTGAATAATTATTTTTGATCTGTGCTGCCCCTCTTTCATAATGAGTCAGAGGAGTAAAAGGAGCAGATTCTAAGTCCAGCCACACTACTATACACGCGTAGAGTCCAAAGTAAATACAAAATGCTTGTACATGAGAAGAAATCTCTCTTCTTATGAACTTACCTTATTTTGAACATAAGGCAACACTGGAAAGCTGAAAAGCATGGGAGGAGGAGGTTCATGAATTCAGCTCTTCGGGAACTCTGAGACAGTCACCGAGAGGAATATACATGTTGAAAACAAAACTAACACTAAAACCAAAACTACACGCAAGACTATGTTGGTTAGCAGCAGCTCTGTTTCTCCCAGACATCTGTGCCTCCAGACCCAGACCATGCTGGTCTAGATGCATCTAAGCTGCTGGTTCTGAAGCCCTCAGGATATCTACAGAGAACAAAATGTTCCAGCATTCACAGGTCTTCTTTTCCTGCAGGAAAAAATGTGTGCAGGAATTACAAGAATGGCGAGCATTTCTTCCCAGTCCCAGCTTCTTGCTCTGTCTGCTAGGAACACTGTAGGGATGATGCCAAGATTTGTAGCTGCTATGGGGTTGCAATTGTCGCAAAGATGCTGAAAAATCATCATTTTTATCAAAATGATCTCACTCACAAGCACCACATTTGCTAATCTGGCACGAAATTGACTCTCAGGAACCTTTTAGGAGTCACAAAAAAGTTTCCAATAACAGTCTGCAATGAACACGTACCAGTGTACCAACTGTTGATTTTTTTTCCTCAGCATTGCAAAATCATTAATTGCTTTCTTATTGCTAAGGGAGCTGTTTAAATATTTAGAAAATTTAAAATATATAGGATCATAATCCAGGCCTGAGTTTGCATAGGGACAGGATGCTCTATAGTTGGAGCATTCACTTTAGATTTAGACTTTAAATTTAACAGCAATTGCTTGTCAAGCCTTTATTGTGATTTGTACATTGGTCAAAATTTAATGTTCTTAACTGGTACTTACTTAGGCTGAAGGCAGCGCAAGCTCCATTCCATAAAGTTTGGCTTTGTTTAGGTTAAGAAAACAATTGCCTGTCTAAATAAAAAGAGCTCACTTATAATCTGAATGCTAGACCCAACAAGCTGTTTATTGGTGCCAACAGTTCATTTGATAAAAATACTAAAATAGGTTGAGCCGAAATAATCATCATATATTTAACTGTCAGAATATTTGGATAAAATTGAAATACTACGGTTTAAGAAAAGGTCTGATCAAACAAAATCACATTCGTTTTACTATTCAGTCATCCGTGCTGGAAGTGAACAGTTCTTTGCAATTTTTAAAAATAAAGAGGCATCAAAAAATGCATACTGAAACCCTCCTATAGAAGAACCGAACAGGAACACCTTGGGTTTCAGCGCCATCTAGGCATTAACAGCTCCCAGACAAACTACTTCCAGTCCCAGAGGAATGTAAGCAAAACCCTGGCATGGTTTGTACAAATGTCTTCTCTTGCCTTGGCACTCCTGTAAGCTCCTTTCAAAGGCACAGTCCCAACAACAACAAAAACAAAATCAAAACCAATTATGTCTTGTTTGTATTTTACCCAATGGTAGTGAAAGCTTCTCCTCCTCCTTAAGATCACTGTTATCAATGAAACAGGGCATTATCTGTGATATTGCGAGTACTGGGATGGCTTGCGAGGGCTCACCTGGCAGTGCTGAGGCTGGCCCTCCCCGGCAGGAGAGGCGTCAGCCTGCACTCAGCTCCTCGCTCAGGCAGCTCCCAGGCAGCAGCTGTGTGCAACTTTGGATACACCACAGGATTCAAAAACCACATATAACTTGTTACCAGGTGCTGTTTCACAGTAAAGGAGTTAAACAACCTTAAGCACTGTAGGTTTCCTCCCCCTCTCCAGCAACCACCTTCAGCACTGTGCAATGGGCAGTATTAGCCCACTCGCAAACACTGACTCCGGAAGGGTTTGAAACAGCAGACTTCGTTCAGGCAAAAGGGGAAACCACACACAAAAAAGCAATCCAGTAAACCCAAACAGTCAATAGTAGGCAAAGCTAGCATTCCTGAAGGCATACTTTAGCAACACTCCTGAGCCTGCTTGGCAGCAGTCGTCTGGAGCATTCAAGAAATTCAGGAAGGTCTTTATCTGTCTTGAGTTCACTAAGACCTTTCATGTTGAAACTCAGAAGTGTTCCTCTTCAGCAATTCTTTCGTAAAATGTGAAAATTTAAAATGAAGAGTTTTCCCCTGGTTATGGCAGGTGTTAGAAGGCAGGTGGCATTAGAAAAGTGGTGGGAGGAAATCTGCGCTCCTTAATAGCAGAGGTGGTAAGGGTCAGAGCAGGTACCCCAGGCTCAGTGGTATATTTTAAACTTTCTCCATATTCATCTTAAACAAATCCAGCGTCTCCATCCAATTTGCATATTCACGTAGAACACTTCTGTGTTCACAGGTAGAGAGCTGTACCTGAAAGACACTGTACTAAAATGAAATATCATATCCAAAATGAAACATCCTTTCCAGTTATCCTTTCAGCCCACTTTTAGTTTCCTTTTGAGTCCCAGCATAGCTGACACTGTTTGGCAGTTTAAGAATTGAACTGTCAAACTGCACTGAGCAGTCCAACTATTGGGCAGGCGAACTCCTCAGTTTGTAATACCTACATTTCAAGCTTGCAGCTGCCTTCCTTGCTAGCAGAGCTTTTCATATCCAAAGGGCACGAGTACAACTGATCACTATCTCCCAAACAAGTCTGTCTCCTTTTTCTTTCTCCCTTTCCCAACTTCCCTTTTCCGGGCTAAGCAAAACATTTTCCAGCCTTTCCTCGGTAGACATAGTCCCTTCTAGTTCTCCTCTGCGGTTTTCCAGTTTGTTTGGATAAATGAGACACATTATGCCACATATGACCCTAAAAGAGTGGGACGAAATATTTACCTAAGGAAACTATACTACCGCTAAAGTATCTCAAACTATTTGCCTTTTTACAGCAACTTAGTTCGTATTTGTGCCTTTCTGATTTCTGAATAGAGTTCAGCTGCACTCTAGTGGCTATATTCTAGGATTTCAGGCATTTCATAACTGCCTAAACTCCATTTTCCCACCTACTCATACTAGTACAATTCACTCACAGTGAAAGCTATATTTCTTCAATTATGTACATTTTTTTCCATGCAGAAAAATTATTGCTGAGGCTGGAGCTCAGAAACAGTATGCAGAATTTTTCTATGAAATAGTATTTGAAGCCTGTATCTCAGATATAGATTCAGTCAAACCTTTTATTTCAGATGCAGGTAGGCTGGTAAGCATCTACCTCAACTGCTATTCTTAGGAAGGTGGCATAACCATAACCTAGTTTTTAACCCAAGTACCAAACTGGTACAGTGTCAGCTAATCAGTGTGCCATGCCTCTGCTTTAAAATAGTGGTCCCTACTCACTGGTGTTCTCTGCGGGCTAGCCGCTAGGTGGTGAGGCAGGTTTGTAATTAGAATCCAGCCAAAGAGGTTTTTGTTAACTTTTGAAAAACTTGGTTCTGCATCTTCTATTACTGCACAGACATTGCAAAATGAAGGTTAACATTTGACTGCAAGATTGAAGGGAATAATGGATAAGGACATTTAAGGAGTGGCAAGTGTGGCTTAGTGATTATTAAAGACAGTAAGGAATATACAACATTACTAGGAAGATATTTAAATGGCATAAAAATGAAAACATTCTTACCATGTTGTATAGGCATGTATACAACTCGGAATGAGAGGATGCAATGATAAAAGAAAACGTAGGTTGGCAATAATAAATAGTCCCAAGATGAAAAGAAAAAAATTATTGCCTGAGACTTTGAAAAACAATACTGGCCAGGACTACAGAAAAACATGTCATCGAAATCCACTTTGCTTTGGGCTGGAGATGAACATGAAGACCACATTCATATGAAATTTGAACTTTTTTTGCTTGGCTCTAGAAAAATTGACCTGGCAACTGTTTATTTTTTGCAGAAAAATAAACCACTCTGAAAGCTGTTCTAAGTAAGCCCTTGATTCCACTTTGAGCAGGGTGCTAGGGGACAGAAGAGATGAGAGGACATGGAAAGTACTGAGGCCCTCTGAACACAGCAGAATGTGGGCAACGTGAATTTCCCTCCTACTTTACCTGAAAGGGCTAGGCTCTCAGATTTCAAATACTGCTTAGCAGACCATTGCTACATCTGAAAAAACTGTTCCGCTGGCAGCTGTTATTAGAAGAGGCATATTTCTTTATGCCAAGGTTGTGTCACTGCAGGTATTGACTTTAAAAGACCTAATTCTTTCAAAAGGGAAAAAAAGGTCACAGTGAAATAGGTATGAAACTGGTAACAGTTGTAACATGAACGTTCTCCTCAGAATTTGGAAATCTAGGAGAAATTTGGAAATCTGAATCTAAATCCATTTCATGGAAGATTGCCATCTGATGTCTATAACAAATTCTATTACAGAAGAGATGTGTATTGTCCTGCAAACTCATTCTGTCTTCACTTCCGTCCTCACTTGCAACATAAGATGGGACTACTAAGATCTAAAAGCATGTGATCATTCCCTCTCATGAAAAACACAATAGCAGGATCTAAGCAGAAAGTGAGGATTGCCACCTCTGAAATGTTTTCAGTTAACAATCGAATTCCTGTATGTAGCTTGTCAAACTTGGCTTTCTTCTACAAGAGCTCTCTGTGGCCTTGTATGTTGGTTGTGGTTCACCCAACCACCCTGCAGTCATTCCGTCTTCCTCCATAAAAATTGGATGTTATTGCTTCCCTAACATCCTTCTTTACCCTCCTACCCAAATCTGACTAGAGATTAGACATGGGCTTTCCTAAACTTGGACATTCAACTTTTTCAATTTCCCCTCTTGGCAGCCATTACAGTGTTGGGAGTTCCCTCTCTATGAGCAGAAGACGCTGCAGCAACAGGGGCACTGCGAGAAAGTGCTGATTCTAGATGCAATAACTGTGGCTCTGAAGAGAGAGAGAGAAGCAATAAACAAGTGGGGAAATGCCAGAAAAGTGAACATGGGAAAAACTGAAAGAGAAAGGCAATTATGTCCTTTTCTTTTTTCCAGGACCAAGATCTCCCTTTGTTGAATATAGATTTGCCAAATTACATTTCTGGGCCACAAAGAAAGACATTTAAAGCATTTTTCATAACAACAACTCTATGCAGTTCAGTTGGGATTGGAGGATGTGACTCACGTGTGGTTATCTGTGAGCTGAGTAACATTTTCCGCACTAAAATACATACATAGGTTAGCGATGCAATTCAAAATTGTTACACTAATGTAGCAGTATAGCTAAAAATTCAAATGCAGAAAACTCAAAGTTATGTTTTCTCAGCAACCCTGACACGGCCACCACATCCTATGCCTTTATCAAATTACAAAAAAAATGGTTCTAGACAAAGAGAAAGCTCAAGTCAGTGTGAGCTGGGATTTTGTAAAACGCATGCAATAAGCATGTACCTACAAAATATTTACAGTGACTCACAACATAAAACAAAAGATCATCCATCATGGGATCCAAGCAAATAATAATGATGACTTCAATGTGTTAAGACTTTCTGTGTTAGTGGCTCTCTAAAATAGTAGATAGACTTTAAAGGTGACCGACTTTCTCTTTGAACATATAACAATGTCAGACTAAACTTTAATTTAGCTAATAATTTTTATATTACTGTAAGTAAAGAATAATACCATTGAAATTGGAGTTGTTACATTAGATTTACCTTGGGATAGAAATTTGATTCCAGAGCCACGTGGAATGTACTGAAAAACTGTAATTGCACGAACAGTCAGAAATTACAGCATGGTCTTCTTCACGTGTCTGTACTGGAAGAAACCGTTTCTTTGTTGAAAGACCTCATGGTGCCCGGTGGGGAGTTAGAGATAGATGTCATGTAACCTCCTCTTTACTGCTGCTGCTGATACACCATCAAAACAACTTTTCCTTTGGGGTTCCTTTGTCACATGTTCATTTAGTCTTATTTCCTCCTTAGACCTAGATTTAAAATGAAGAGGTGATGATGTTTCTGCGATACTGTCAGTATATGCTTCCGATGGTTTATACAGGCCAGTGCAAATAAGAACCAATAAAACTTAGCTCTACCATGTATTTGCTAAGTTCTATGCTGTGTTTAGAACAGCTGTTACAGCAGTTTAGTTTTAGAGAATTTTAAATACCTTGCTGCCATCATTTCCCAAAATGTTTCTCTAAAAAAGCAAGCTACATTAAATCAAATGAAGACTATACATTTCAAAAGGAAAATTCTCATGCATAATACTACAGAGACTGCTATCTCAACTAGAGCTGTATGCAATAAACTTGTGAATTTGCGGCCCAATGTCAGAAGGTCTTCAATGACTAGAAAGAGCAAGAGTGAGGCATTTCATTAGAAAGAAGAGAAACTTTCCTTTCCAGTGCTTCAGAACTATGATCTATTCTTTCTAATATAGAAAGTTCACAAAATACCACCTTCTGTCCTCTCCACTGGAGCAGATGCGGACCGTGACCCCAAGCATGCACACCAGTACAACCTGGGGAGGAAGCTCCATATCAAGAAAAGTGAGAATGAACACGCCAGGTCTTTTTAAAAAAACAGGTGACTTTTGAATTACTCGATGTACTCTCACCAAAGGGTCTCACTGAATGGATGGTGCAGGAATTGGCTATACATGACAGATGCTGTTTGTCAGGTACCTGCGGTAATATTATGGTTCTGTGGATTCTTTTTCAGACATATAACAATGCTCATTAGAGGCAGCTAAGAAATGGAGCTAGAGGGAGAAAGAATGGCAATATAGTCATTTTTTATACGTTTGTCTTTTAATTTCACTGAGAGATAGTCATCACCCTAAATTTGAAAGACTGAACAAATGATGACTGTATTCACACTCCTAAATCATTCATACCTTCTTATGTTCAACGTCAACAAGAACCTTTTATTTTCTGTATGTAATATAAAGTAGCATACTGCTATGCACATATGATTTGATCAAATCCACAGACATAATGGAGAGCCTGCTAATTAGAATTTGCATATGAGTTTGAGAAACCTATCGCATGAATTGTATTAGATTATAATATAGAAAGCCAATGTGACACTCCAGGCAGGGAGATAGGGTGAAGAAGTTTCTCTTAAGTAAACTTTTCTGTGTTTTCAGAGACTGCCTGGGCAAGACTGGCACAGAAGCAGAGATCAGTGCAGCAGAGATCAGTGCAGTACCAGTATTTTTATACTGGATATAGTATAGAAATATGCCAAGACGTGCTCTGATGTAATTACAAGCAAATAGAGTCCATAGGAGCTTACTTATATGCAGCAAGCAGAGCATTTTCAACAGGTTGCTGTGCTTCCTTGTTTACTTATTTATATATACAGACAAAGGAAGTGGTAAGGCTGACTAGCTGACAACTTTTCTGAGAAGAGACCATTTTGTATTAGAGGAAGCAGTAGCTCTCTTGGATGTGCTAACAACGTGATTCTGAAATAAAAAGTCTGCTAAAGAGAAGGAGCTGGGCATTTATTTATACGTGCTGGAGGTGATCACACACAGGGAATACATGGCAATTTCATTGACACTACTGGCATGAACATTCTCTAGCTGCCTGAAAGAGAAAACTTACTTACAATGGATTTGAGAAACATTCCCTATCGTTCAGACGTGGTTACCTGGAACCCGGATGACTTAGCAGAATATTTTAAGACGGTGAGTTTAACTGTGTTTTGTCTTTGTATGACAGAGGAGCAAACTACTGCGAAATGTTTATGCTAAAGATAGATTTTTTTTAACAGAAAAAGTTTGTTGCAAAAATAAAACCAAAAACCACCACCAATTAAGAAACTGAGCTAAACTTGGTAGTAAAACCTATAAATGAATCTTGAAAGTGTATTTTAAATTAACTGTAAGAGAAACTGATGGCTTTGCAGAGCAAATGCACACACTACTATAACAATTGTTGATAAAACATAGATGAAGGCTGTAAAATACATTAATGTGTAAAGATTACAAGCTTTCTAGGTCTTCTTCAATGATTTTCAGAAGTGAGATTTTTCAAATTGCTCGATGTTCACAAATGAGATTCTGAATGTCTTTGCTAATCAAGGCATCCATATGAACTCAGCCAGGAACTCAGCAGATGTGGATACAAGAACTCCTGCGGGTTTTTTAGGGTCAGTGTGAAAACCTTTTGCCTTGTGGTTCTAGTTTCCTACTTGAAAACTTCCTGGATGAAACTCATGGGTCATTTCCTCACTTCTCCCCTGTTTATGAGAGAGCTTTTCATCAAGGTTACTAGCCACCCCTTTTCTCCCCTCACTGTTACTTTTTCTGAAATTACCTTGTGTGGTCAGCTAAGGACTTCTGCTTCTTTTAACATACCTTTCACTGGTGAACAGTTCTAAATTTCATTTTACAAGGTGGAGGATTTTCCACAGTTAAGAAATACTTTCAAAGGTAATATGGCAATTCAGTGTTAATCTTCTACATAGCAATGCTGACACCATTGTAATTGCTCAGGAATGTGTAACTGACTCAATTTTACTGAAATTTCATTTCTATATGTTCTCTGCAAATTCATCGTTTTTCAATTCACATAAGAGAGAGTGCCTTGTCTATCTCCCTTGCTGCAGAATATGTTCCTCCTCAAATCCAAAACTGTCAGCTTGGAATTTAACATTCAGATCAATCAAAAGATTTGGGAACATTTTCAAGCAATGTGAGCATACATGTGTTCATTTTCAAGTGAGCTATCAGACTAGTCTTGGGGGGAAAAAAAAAACAGGGTCACTTCAGGGTTTGCCACTGAAATCATGCAAAATTCATGGTTTCAACAGTTTTCGTAGTTTTCTTTGGGGAGTTGGGGCAAGTTTGAAACTAGAATGCAAAACTAGGCAACAAACAGATCAAACAAAAAAATCAGTATTTGCAAAATCTCCAGAGAAGTGAAACTGCCAGCTATCTGCAAACCTTTAATTCCAGGCACAGTGGTTAGCAGCACAGTACAGTGGAACAAAGAAGCAGAGATAGAGCAGATGAGCTTATTACCAACAACCAATTGCAGATGAATAAGGAAGACATTACAGCATTGGTGCATGGTGGTTTGGATCACCATTTCCAAGAGACTAACAAAAGAAATGGCTTCCTGAAAGAGCTGCTAATGATTTTCTTAGCAGCAATACAAGGATCAACTCTAAGTTCTATCATAATTGGTACACGGGTTTTTGAGTACCTCCCCTTTATTGATGCACAGACACCCTCCAGGATAGAGGTAATGTTAGCATTCCTCTTTTGGACAGGAGAATCAGGGCCAAGAAAAGCTACTCAAAGTCTTATAGGAAATCTGTCAGACAATGATGTCAACCTAAGTTAGACAAGTCCGGGCTAAGTGACCAGATCCTTCTCCCCAAATTAACCCATACCATTTCCCTCACACATAGATTAAAGGGTCCAGTACTATACCTTAACAATGTTTTATTTTCATCTGACTGATGTATTTTGCCTTGGAAGTATCCTGCAGCCCCATGTTCAGGACTTCAGTTCCAAGAGGGATGAGCAAATCTTTTCCTGCTGCACTGAGATAATTGAGGGATGATTTTCAAAGGAGGGATGATTTTCAATCAATCAGTCACATTCAAGTCCACCATCACCTAACAAAGCGATCATGTGGTCATGTCACAGGGCAGTGGAAGTTAAGACCTTTGTCAATTCTGGTTAGCAGTTGCTCGTTGCTGCTGTCAGGATTGTGCTGGCGATACTGTGATGGTATTCACTATATGAAAGAGTTATTATTTATAGGTTTAAATCTTCAGTCAGCACAAGTTTTAATATGCATTTGAAAATGTTTAGCAGAGTTAGGTCTGTTTCTGTATATGAGTAACTGAAGGTGGCTCCCATAAACTCTCAGCTGTTCAAATGTTTCTAGGATCTGGTCTCAAACAACAACTAGTTACAAGATTTAATTGTACTCCTTAAAATTGACTAGAATAAAAAAAAAAAAGAAGAAGAAAGGACATAATGTTCCCTTTAAGACTCCCAGCAGTACAAGATCTGTTAGCTGTATAACTTTTGACTAGCTAAAGCCCCAGACGAGGCTGTAGACATTCTTTTATTTTGAGAATAAAAAGTTCTCCCAGAAGTCACTTTGCCTACTCTTTGGGTTCCTTCTGCCATGGACTTACCTACTTGAAACAGAAGAAATGCCTTCTAGCCATTATATTTAATGTATTTAATCCCTTAGAGATCTAAAAGATAAGCTGTTTTCTTACATGATGTTATTTCAGTTCAAATCTAAAACTTAACGCACCCACTGGAAATAGTTAAAAGTCATGTACTTCCAAACGTGGCTATTTTATTTTATTTCTGTGAGTCCCTCAATTTACATTTAAATTTTATCCGAATAGAACCAGGAACTTTCTTGTTCCTAAATATGTGAAAATACACTGAAGGATCTTTGTCTTAACAATCCATGTTTACGGACCAAAATGAACCATTTAGACAGTCCAGCAGGGTATGGAAAAACATGAGGTTATAGCATCTAAGTGGGGGTCATGAACTGTAGATCTATCTGTTTTTATGAGTTTATCCCAAGGAAGATTAAAAAGTATATTGTTCACTAATGTGATCCCCACGACAGACAAGACACAGTAGGCTCTCGCATACACGAGGCTAATTTGAAGCACCTACTCAAAGTTAGCCATGTGGATGAGTGCCTTAGTCCATTCTTAAGTGTGCAATAATCATCTTCCTTTCTTTGGCAGCTAAAGTACAAGGATTGTGAGAAAGTCGTAAGAAAGCACAGTATAAACGGACAAAGGTTTTTGGTAAGTAGAGTTGTAAAATTCTTTAAATCAGGTCATTGTTCTGACCCTTACTTTGGATCAGCATTTCGCTTCTAGATAGTTAATAAGGTCTAAATATCTGGATATAGATAGAATATGGAATGCTGGGAACCCAAGAATGTTGTTCAATATGTATGTATTTTAGTATCTTTTAAATGGACAGGGAAGCTATAAAGCCATAATATTGCCTTGAATTAATAATCTCTTTCTTTATAGGAAATGCTTGTTTTCAAATATTAACTAGAAAAACCTCACATTTATCAATTCTGTTCTCCTACCAAAGAAGAGGCGGACAAGGCCAGAACAAGCGGCCTTCTGCCGAAGTCACTATGACATGCCTCTAGAGTTAAAATAAGTTCTTCTGCAGCAACACACAAGCAATAAACTGTAACTGCATCAAAAATAGTAAGCAAGTTCCCATTGAATTTAAATCAACATTGCTATAGGGAAGCTAATATGCATGGTCCATGCTGTACCAGTGACCTGGCTTAACTTTAGAAAAGCTGACAATTTCCATTTATACAGCTGCTGTTTTCAGGTCTTAGGTATACATCCATAAAGATGTGTAAAGGTTTTTATCATTATTTCATTTTTTTATTTCTATTTTTTTTCCAAATTTATTATTCCAAAAAGTCCACATTTTGATCAGCTGTCCAATTAGTCACAGCAGATAAATTGATGCACATTTCTTTTACAGCCCTCTTATCTTTTATTCACTTGTCCTAATGTATCAAGTTTTTTGACATTTCTTAGAAATGTAGCATTAAACTTTTTCACCATCTCTAGTAGGCACAGGATTACCACCCTCCCCAGTCGGTGGAGTCAGAATGATTCAGTATGTCACAGGATTTATTGCACTAACCACTAAGAGATTCTCCTTAACTCAAGCACTGAGAATCTGCGGCTGGAGTGGGACTTCTGGCTCTGGAAACATTATGAAAGCCTGGAAGCGTGTGAGGTGCAAATGACAATAGCAATAGCTGTGCAATTCCTAAGTGATTTTGAATTTCTCTATTGTTTCCAGGGTGTTTCTATAAATACTTAGCTTAGAGTGCAGCATTTCTTCAGAAACATCCTAGCAGATTCAAAGGATGCTTTTCTGTTAAGTAGGTAGCTGCTCAAGTCTGCTGAGACAGTTGTTTTTAAGCTTTCGAATTACTTGACAATTGTATAACACAAAAAAGGTTCACTCATGCCATAGAGCAATAGGAGAATTTAAATGCAATATTTCAGAGTGCAATGCAATCTTGAAAAAATAATTGTTTCTCTATACGATTGACATTTCTGAGAAACATCTTTTGCCATCTTTAAGCGACTGGAAACTGCCAAATTACATTTGGACTTGAACGGTTAAGATTTGAGTGTTTGCAAGTTTTATATCCACTGTTAGATCGACACAGTGAACCTAACTGCAAAAATAGTACCGTCTTCTTCAACAGAATAGCTTCCCAGCTTCAAAGTCACATTTCTGTTTCTACTGCCTACCGCAATGAAAGTCCAGTTGAAACATAGCTGGGATAAAATCAGAGAGATTCCACATAACTTAATCTAATAACATTCTCTAAGATTTAATAGAGCAACGTGGCCTTTTTATGAGACCACCCGTATATAACACACAACCCATAAACCCATAACATTTGTCAGGTTTATCACCAGAATAGAATTCTAGAGAGAAGTTTAAAAAGTCTTTAGAAAAAATAAAGATTCTCAGTAAATACTGCAGGACATTTCCATAAAGGGAGTACTTTTTTACAGTGTTTTCCTCCTGTGAGTACTCCCAGAGGAAAAATAGCATCTGAAAACACAGCTTGGATTTGTTCTGTCCTGAAAATCATTGATAGCATTGTGAACCAATGTGTAATTAGAAACTTCTTACTGCTGGCAGTGAGAAAGACGAAAAGAATCCGACTGTCCTCCATGTTCCAAAGAGGGTTTGCGAAGCTTGTGATTAACTAAAGCAAACACTTCCTCAGCATTTCCACAGTGCACTGATCTGATCTAAGCTTGGAGCCACACAACAGCACAGAACAGGAGAGAGGCCGACTGTTTTTGCTGGAGCAGCGGTAAAGCTCTCAACGCTCAGCACATCTCGGCTCAAGTCAGGACCAATCTGCAATGTAATTGCTATTTCATGGCAGAAAGGGGAACAAAGCCTCCATTTCTAGAAACATTTTTTTAAAAGTAAAAAGCACACCAGCTTTTGCCTTGATCATTTGTCTTCGTTTAAGCTTTGTCAGGCTGCCAAAGCTACTCTCTTAAGTCCAGGGAATCCTCCAGCTGCATCAGAGCAGTGGCACTCTTGGGGTTGTGCTAAGAGTGTTGTCACAGCAGTTAACAATTCAAATTGTGTAAAATCTCCACTAGAACACGTCATATGACGTATGCTGTGATGTTAGAGAGAGGGTTCTTATCACAAACTCTCTTCTGCTCCAGCAAATCATGCCGCTATTTAAAAGCTGACAATTTCACACAAACTTTGTGATCATGCACAATTTTGCGTGATTTCTTCACACAGACGTGAAGAAATATAACGATATTTAGCCTGGAGTTTCTGAAGTCACTTAAATCCTAGATTTTTAGCAATACTTAAAGGGCGTGAAACAAAATAGCCTAAAATGAGTATCTACTGTACGAGTCTGCCTTCCCTACCAGGAACAGTTCTTTACAAACAACAATTCCCTCACACATTACTTTTAAAATTACAAAGGTTTATAAAAAGCATTTGAAATATTCTTTTAGCGCTTACTGAGACAAGGATAATTCCAAAATTGCCAGGAAGAGTGCTGTAGTCATTAATCACGATTACAAGAGACCACGCATGTTCTGTTGAGCTCGCTTCCATAATCGTTTGGACAGGATCTCATCAGGAGGTAGCTCTCTATTAATGGTGTGACATTGTCTACTCAGGTGAGTTATAATATGTCAAGACACCTTTAATAATAAATCTATAAAAGATACGTTTTTCTATATGATAGATAAATAAGGGTGATGGCAGTGTACAATGAAAACCAATATCCAGAAAGCATGAGAAAGAAAAGGGGAGAAAAAAATAGAAGATTCTTCAATTAAAAATAGTTTGAGGATTTTTTGTTTTACTGTCTATTTGCCCACTTTAGCTTAAGTGTCTCTGACAATCTCTAGGGAGGTGGCCATCGCAGGGGAGGGTTTTATTTCCAGTTCTTTTGAGAGGCAGACTCTGAGCAGGGGTGGATTTTAACCACGCCTGTAGGTTGTTGTGACAATACGACACCAATAAAGAACTGGATTAGAACCCAATTCAGGAAGGCAAATGGCTTGACTTTAACTTTTCACAGAGTCCCATTAATTTCAAACTAATCCTGGAAGAACAGTTCATATGCCTGTAAACACATCAATTTACCGTGCTCTCCCGTGATAAGGGAGAGTCTAAGATACCACTTCTCCTCACCGATCATTCTTACCATATATCCTTAAATCATCCTAGCTACAGAATACTTCTTTCAAGTTAGAAACATGATTAACTACTTTGTTGAAGAAATTTGTGTAAACAAATACCCATAATGTTTATTAACATCCTAGCTATCTGAATACAACTGACGGCAGCATAAAGTGAAAACCAACTTCCAGTAAATCTGAGAGAAAATTTATACAGGCCTTTTTAATAAAATGGGTTCACGCCTCTTATTCAAGCTTTTTTTACCAAGCGGGCCATGGAACAGGCAGGCTGCTCTATTGCGTTACTTTTCTACGTACTTTACATTCCTATCAGATGAAAATTCATGCCATGTTTTTGAATATGCAAACTTTTGTAAGTCACAGGTTATTCCATGGACAATTTTGTAATACATACCATCTGTTTCCTTTTCAGAATATGTCTGAAAATGATATTCAGAAATTTCCCAAGCTCAGAGTACCGTAAGTAAATCCAAACCAATGTAACATTAAAAATTATCTTAACTGGTCTGCAGTAAAAACCAATAGTAAACATCAGACAAATGATTTGAACTGATTAGTTAGAGACATGCTCATTGTACTTTACTAGAAGAAAAAGGAGGATGTTCTTAAATAGAAACAAAAGAGTGCTGTCATTGCTGCTCAAGCACAATGATGCAATACAAAAAAATTGTCTGGGGATGAACTGGTATTACCTCATTCCTACTCAAATTATTTGACTGACAGCAGCCACACCAAGGCTAACCTGTTTGAGGAGTATTATATCAGAGTATTATATCACTGTTTAACTGTTGACTTTCACTCAAAGGAAAAAAATGTCAGCTACGTATACAAGGGTTAAAGAGTTCAAGCACTCTTCATCTCATGCTTTTCCCTTTCAGTTAGGCATTAAAAATAAATCAGACTGGAACTTCTGATTCCATGTTAAATAGCTTCCTTGGCACCTGTGGGTTAGGCCTTGAAAAAGTTTTGAACTAACCTGAATAGTTTTCGTAATTTCATAGCAAGCTATTCATGAAGAAAAACATTCCCATTATGTTAATAGAGTAACAGAGAAATTAGCTTCTACTAATGTTTCATGGTGAAAGATGGAGTTTATTTTGCTGTGAGTCTTGTAGTATATATGTGAGCTGCAAGTTAGAAGGTTTCTAACCATGAGCTACATGGAGCTCTTCATGGCCTTCTAAACAATGGGACAGGAACTCAAGTTGTTTCAACATTGCTGTTCCTTTGTTGCTCATCTCCCAATTCTAGGCTCCTTCCCTCTCTACATATCGTGATCTTGATAGGGAGACACAGTCTGCCTGTCTTTTTCTGAAGCATCAGAACTTGTTTTAGATGTGTTGGTGAGGCTAAGGACACTGAAAAATTCTAAAACACCTGTGTGGTCTATCGTGTTCATGTGCTCAAGGTTAAGCTGGTGGCTAGATTAGAGGGAGGAAGATGCCTCTTTTTGGATCAGATCTGCAGGAACTTGAACTCGAAAGCCTCGGACATGATGTGTTTCTTAAGATCATATCAGTATTTTCACAGAATAAATGTCATGATAACGGGGATTGGTGGTGCGTGATGTGATAGCAGAGGGCCCAGATGTTATTGTTGACATTTCTGAACCTACTATCAGTTAATAGCAACATTTAATTGTGGTTATTGAGATGGTGAGGGACCAGAGTTAAACCAAGTTGTCTGTGACAAACTGACATTACCATACTACTAAATACCTTGTCTATAATTCTCTGATGATTTGTCTTTCACAGTCTTTTGGTAAAACTGACTTGTGTTCTTCCTGTTTTAACTTTTAATTTTGAGGACCTTTAGTGACTTCCTTTAAAGTTCATAAATAAAAGTGGTCAGTGGAATGTCTTAAAAACACGCACAGACAAGAGATATTAATGTCATAGGTGAATAGCTAAAAGTCAGATTAAACAATGTGGAGTTGCTCCTAAATCCTCTTCTAATGCATTGACATCTCAAAAAATTGTTTGAAAATTACATTTTCATGGTCCACTTACCTTGTAACACTCTGGTAGAAAGTGAACAGCCTTGCCTAGTATGATCTTTCGGGCTTCTCACTAAGGTCCTAAATCAGGGACTTGAAAAGAACAGTGAAGCTCAGCGCACTACTTGGAGAACTCAATAAACGAGTAAAATTAATAAATCTGAACAAAAGTTGTAGAACTAATAGGTTTTAAATTCACTGTATAGCCTTCGTTCTTATTTCATTACTTTGTCTATAGAAATTAAGCTCCTTCAGCTGGTCCTTCTTACCTACTTATACCTCACCTAGTAGACTAGAACAAATAATGGAGTAATTATAAAATAACATTAATTAGGAATACAGTTTTGTGTTCATAGTCCAAATAGCCATATACTTAAGGGCTACATGGAAATATTTTGAATATTCCACAACTTTAATGTCACAATTTCACATCAGCAAGATCAACAAAGGGAGCAATAGTAGTCAACCTACAGGAGGGGTAGGACCAAGTTCCTTGAGTTATATATCCATACTACTTACACCAGCCACATGTACCTCTAGTGCACTTGTTCTCAGCTTTCTCCGCACTTACTGACAGGGAAGTAATGCCCTAGTACGTTGTGAATATGTATGAACAAAGGACAGCGTGATGTGGAATCCTCCCTACATTCCACTGTTTAATAGAAGAATTTAGAGCTTTAATAGGGAACAGAACTAGTTGCCATTTGAAAAATAGACTATGGGGCTACTGCTCTTTCTAATAGTGATTTCATTACTTTGGAACCTCCTTGCTCTCACCAAAATGGAAAGTGCTTGCTGCTGGTTTCTATTAGAACACAACCATGCCTTAAACTTTTACATCACAATGCAAACCTCCCCTAGCAGGAGTTTTTCCACAGGCAGAAATATATATTAGTATATTGTAATTACAGAACCTGGTCTGCCTAATCACAGTGCTGAAATCCGAGCATATTCTGTAAAAATGCCTCGGTTAATAATAAGTTTCACAGTGATAGCATTGTTCAATGGAATGAATAAAAAGCACATATATATACAAGCCATATTGTTACTCAATAACTCTAGCAGGGTTATGATGACCCTTATGCGGTGAGAACAGAACTCAGCACTTGCAACTGTACAAAGTTTGATAACCACAGCCTATATCCATACCGGCTTCCTGGCTTTACTAAATAAATATATTTGAGGAAATCTGCTTATCAAGTTTGGAATATAACTGTGCCATTGCTTGGGGATGGTTCTGCAACTTTCACGGGAACTCTGCAGTGTCTAAGTGGATCACAGTTGTCATTAAAAAGTATGAGGGGTCACTTACTGAAACTAATAAGAAACACAACTTTATTTTATTATTAACAGAATTGGGATTTTGAAGGTTAACCTCCTCCAGCCATGTCATAGTTGCACACCTTCATGAATCACCCTGTAGCTTATTTTTAAAAATGAGAAAAGCATTAAAATACTATTTTGAAAATTAAAATACTTTATCAAATCTTTAGAACTCTCTGTTAAAAGGGTGTAGCTCTCTACTGAAAACTTTGCCAATAAACTGTGTTGTTTATATAAGAAGCAGAATTGCACCATGGTGGTTAATATGTGTTACTATACTGCATGTTGATAGATTAGAAATTGCTCATCTGTCATTTCCAATATCACATTCAAGGAATTACAAAATTTCTCCATTAGCAGAAGTGAGGCTACAGCAGAGCTGGGGCCTGCCCCATATACAAATGACTGTGGCATCAGGCCAGCCCTGCAAGTTTTAGTCTGGCTAATGTTGCACAGAGAAAAGGATTAAGGTAAGTTTGCACAGGATTCCCTGCACCTGCACAGGCCACACACGGATTTCTTAAGGGATCATAACATAAGCTCTACAGTAATGATTCCTGTGCTTGTGGGTGGTCACCACTTGATTTTCTTGTAGACCTGCTAGACTCTGCCAGTGATGCTCAAGACTCACACACAAGGTGATCTCTACTGGCATGGGTAAGGAAATCTATGCCGTATGTCCAGTGAGGCATTGTAGCTTGATGAGGACAGAAAATGAAGACTGAATGAAGACTGATTTCATCAGCGTAGTTGAGAGGGTCAAAGATAAAAGTTGTCTTCACGTCTGAGCTATATCAAAAGTTGCGCCAAACAGAGCATTAGATGACTGGAAACCCACATGCCATCCTTTCCTCACAGTATCTAGGCCTTTAAAAAAAAAAAAACAACCAAAATTTGACACTATTATACTGTTTCTGTCTTCTTCTGATAAATATAAAGTTTATACACTCATTCAGAATATCTACCATGATAGTGATGTCACTCTTTGGAGCCCTGAGACCCTTTACACGCATTGCTATTAAAGCAGACTTAGGCAGAAGTTTAGAAAATTCCCTTTGCTTAATGCCGTATTTTGATTAAACACGCAACCCTTTTTTTCATTCCGACTTACGTATACACTGGATTCAAAGATCTAGCTCAGGCCCCAGGCCCCAGAAGGGCAAGGCAGAGTTCAGCTCTGCTCACTACCTAACTTTCGCCTTTTCCTTTGGAGGAGAGAGGAGGTGGAAAAAGCCACTCGGTCTTTGCGAGTTGAACTGCTCTGGGTAGAAGGGGGGAGTGGGAGCGAAGAGACTCTTTGACTGTCTTAAGGCTTCAGCTCAGAAGGCAGCACTTGCACACATGCTGAACTTCAGGCATCTGCTTCAAGTGATTTGATGAACTGGAGCCATAATGAAATCTCATATATTCAGTTTGATATTGTAATTGCATAAACATATGAACAGCTTCATGTAAATAAATACAGAATCAATAGTGATAGTGTATATGATAATATTGGTAACACAGGTGAATGGCTATAAGAGTGATGAAAGTTTAGGGGTGGGAGTTTTTTTTGTTTTTTGTTTTTTTTTTAATTTAATGAACCACTATGGTAACCTGAAGTTCAGGGTTAAGGTTTCATATAAACAAATCAGAAACCACACATTCAGGTAAGAAACAGCCAGTTACAGCATCTAGGCAGCCTTGACTACGCCTGAAGTAATTTCCTCCAAAATCACACCAGATAGCATCACAAATTGATTAAAAGCATTTAGGTATCTGAGATTACCAAATCAGTGTGAATTGATTTTAAGAAAAGCCCATGGCTTTCTACGTGTCCCTTCCAAAGCAGATGATATAAGGCAGTTGTATAGTAACTTTTCTATAGGTAACTATTTATTTATAGCAATGACCAATTTTTCAGACTCGGTAATATTTTTTGAGGACAATCACTAGCTAATTACGATTTTGTAGATCTTTGTGTGAAACTATATCATCATCATGAAGTCCATCATAACAAATATTCTGTATGCAATTTCCTAATCCTAACTAAACAGTCAGAAGAAAATGCCATCACATAATATTTCTATGATTTGAAGATACAGAATGTCAGCTTTAAATCACTTGCTAAAAATTAACTTCTAGGAACAGTAAGAATATATCTTAAGGATCTAAGAATACTGGCCATTCTATGAAAAGAAATATGTATATCTGTTCTGGTAGATGTAGGTCTACTATGGCACTATGATGAGCTACATTTGAAGACCTGATATTACATGTAATTACATGTAATCAGACGTGGTAGAACCTAGTCCCCAAGTTCCAGACCATGAAAAATTTTCCCTACCTCAGTTCCCCACAGATTTAGTGGCAATCCAAGAGATGTTCATCCATTATCCCCAGACTTACCACACTGCTGCAAACCTTTCAGGAGCAGCCACATTTCGGCCAAGTAATCTATTGGTAAAAAATACCTATCACATCTTTTTTTTTTTCCTCTTTTCCACTGTGAAATTAAAATAAATAATTGTTGCATGAACATTAGCGTTAGAGGTTGGATTCCCATAAATGTAGTCGTCATCCTAAATAAGAGATAGCGTAGAAGTTGGCCTAGCAGTTAGTTAAACCTGTTACTATTAATAGCTTAGCTCAGGTGCACCTGTTTTCTTCAAACATACACTATGCTTAACACTTGGCATTTTTGTAACATGAAAAGATGTCAAAAACTGTAGCGTTGTATTTTTTGCTGGGCTCATTCATATTACTCTTCTACCTGTCACATTTTATAAAAGATCCATTTAAGTCAATTTTAATAGCCTTCAATTAATACGTACCCGAAACTTCACAAACAACACACAGCATCCTTAAAGAGTAAATGGTATATTGGCAGAATGGAAAGGGGATATATTTTACACAGAGCAGACATTGAGTATCTGTCCTAAGTGCAAAATAGAACTGGTATCAAATCACAATGATGCAATCAACATTTGTTAATAAATCTAGTGAAACAAAAGGCCAAGATATAGCCTAAGGGACACATGTAGTTGTTTTCTTATTGCTCGTTACCACTTCTGGTACTTATAGAGCGTTATAAACATTCATACTTGAAGATAACAAACAGGAGTCCTGCGAAATATTTTAGAGTGCTTTCAACAAAACATGCCGTACTTAATGCAGTCAGAATTAATAAATAAGCAAAAAAAAAAGATCTCACTCACAACTAACTTTGGTGGTTGGTTGATATCTGAACCATGATCTAAACACTGAACTTTGCCACTCTTTCTGTTTAGTTCAGTAAGTCAAGGTACAGACACTTGACCCCTTTTGCTATCTTCAATGGTAGGCTGATGCCAAATCTGAGATTTGAAAATTTCAACTTTGGTCAGAAAGCTTACAGAAAATCCTGTAGCACTTGTGGAAATTCTCAGTAATAAAAAGAGTAATAAAAGAGCCTCACTTGTGCTAATGTATATAATTGCACCTGCCAGTTGAGACACAGTGAATTCAGAATTCAGTGAGTTCTGAATGGGGCACGTTCAGAGCCTGCAAACACAGCACTGTCTGAGAGTCATGCTGCTTTCAGGAGAGTCAAGCAGTGAACCTAAAAATTAAGGAATCTATAATGACCTCTCTTTTAAAATTGTATGCCTTGGGCGTAGGTGAATTTGCATGCACGCATGCTCTCTAGGGTGGGATGCTAGAGAAGGATGTTAGCTTTGCAACTTAACTGAAATTCAGTCAGTTTTGAATCTAAAATAGTGTTGCATCTGCCCAACAGACTTTTCTCAAAGACCAAAACAACGGAGGATTAATCTCAAACCATGCTCTTGATAGCGTTCAAGAGATGTGATTTCCTGGTCCTAGAGGACTTTGTCTTGCATCTCTCTCACCCATCTTAACTCCTTTGTTCCAATACATGTAGAACCCTGTTTGCCTTTAAGCAAACAAAAGCCCATTCTGGAGTACTGTTTTGGGTTGTTTTTTTTCTTTTCAACTTCCTGACAGTTTTAAGCTAAGCGTCTGGTGGAGGAGGCAGAAAGAGAAAGAGAAGTCTGTGAGTAACATTTTCTGCAAGTGCTGTTGCATAGCCTTATCCTGTCCTATCATCCACTCCCACAACTCAGAAGGCAGTGTGGTTTTGGTACTTCCTTCCTCACTGAGCTCAGATGCAGCTGCTAAGTGCACAAATCTTCTGTATTGATACTGCCTGTAAAGAGCCACCACACTAAACTTCACTTTCTTTTTTTCTAATATATTCTCTGGCTTGAATCATTTTAAATAACCTTGAAGTGAAGATTAGACACCGTTATCTGAAGCAGCAAGTGATTAATTTTTTGGCAGCAGGACATTATGAAAGATCCTTCCTCTCCCTCTCTATTAATATAATAGAGAATTAGCCTCATACAAGTTCCTTAATCTACTTCTCACTCAAAGCACAGGTCTACATAGCACATGCTTCACCTCTAAATATTTCCTGGTGTTTCAGCATGGAATTTGTGTTATTCAGGGAACCACAGAAGAAAAATGAACACAGCAACTTCCTTATCAGCTACAGCAGAAGGAAATTTCTTGTGCACATGAGTGTGGATGAATTGTATGGGAGAGAAGCTCAAGACCAGCCCTATGCCTATAACATGGCATTTTTCTTGCTTTGTATTTATTTGCTTGGGTAGGGATGTCAGATTTAAACAACTGTAATCCTTCTTTAATTATTAACATTTGCTCCTGTTCTTATTCCAAAAGGGGAAAGTACGACAACATTTGCTCAAAATCAGAAGACTCCAAAGTGCCGACTTAAAAAGGAAAACTAAAAATATTAAGTTCTTCCTCTGCCTTTCTATTTTCATACCTGGATACTTGAGTACTTGTGCTTACCCTCAAACTATCCACCTCAATAATTTTCAGACAGCATCATCATACTGATTTGAAATTGCTTGTCATCTCACATTTGTTGGTAGCGTGATCTGCCTCCATAACACTTTCCAGAATCAAACAGAGCACCCGTCTGCCGTAAATTTATCTTTAATCTGAATTACACTAAACTAAGTACTAGGAAAGTAACAAGAGCAAGCGAAGGCATATTCAAGAAAAAAGCAAGATGGTTAGAATGGTACAGGATATAAAAAAACCCCCACAGTTTGTTGCTGGAGGTTTTAAAAAATATTTTAGGCCTTGAAAGCTTGCTTTACTCATGTCCCAGCCCACGGAGTGAGTCCAGTTAGACATGAAAGAGATTCACAAATGGGGTCATTTGGAAACACTTAGGGGATCATTGTTGCTGAGCAGCAGCAGAGGATATGAAACTGGAAGAAAAACAAAATGAATTGCCAACCACCTGTCAATTGCCTGGTCATAATGAAAGATTTTACAGTACTGCTATAAAGTTGATTGGCTGGATCTAAGATCGATGGAATATATTTTGCACAAACAAACAAGAAAGTTAAAATTTTACAGAATTTAGAATATGATGTAAACAGACATCTTCAATTCCTGATTGGTTTTGATAACATTTTTATATTCACAATTACAATGTCTGGTAGTCCTAAATAATATAAGCTAGACGTAAAATAGGGTATTTTTAACAAGATATGTGTAACTAACTTGCTTTAGATGTTATGGGACTTTCTTAGTGGGACTTTCCTCACAAAAAAATAATGAGAATTAAGAGTTGGATCATGACTCATCATAAGATTTCTTTGAAACAAAAACTGTCTTTGAAACAAAATAATTGTAGAGGCCAACTTCATTACTAGCAGAGCAAAGTTCTGTTGCTCTCAGCAGACTTAATTCTGCTTACCTCAATAATGCCTGTGTCCTATACGCTTAGATTTCTCAGAAGTCAGAGAGTATAAAATCCCTCACTCTCAGGCTCTGTGGATGCCAGCATTAATAGCAGCATAAGCAAAGTACAGTATTTGAGTGCATGCTCCTGGCTGAAATTTCACTCAAGACTGTATTTCACTGATTGCCATTCGCCTCAATGCTGTGCACAAGCTATGCATGAGTGATGACAAACACATCAACTTGGAAAAATCTTTCTAGACAAAGCTATAGTCTTCATATGTTGCCTTTCCCTGCAAACGGGATATAACATGAAACTAAATCTTTCACCTTCTTTACTAGAGGCATTCCAGATTAAGTATATCTTGGTTATAAAGAGAAGTAGATTAAATAGAAAAGGCAGTAGAAAAAGGGTGCTTTTAATCCCTGCTTCTGCAACTATAGGCTTGGAAAAAGATGCTTCCTGAAACATTGGTTTTTCCATGCAAAATAGCACAAATGTAATCAGCACTATTTAAAGCACTGTTCTAGTGCATGACGTCTCCCGTACCCAAAGCTTTTAAGATTTCCTGCTTTTAGTGTTGATTTTTAAACTTGATCCAATTATGTGGGTTTTTAAGCTATGTTTAAAAGGTCTAGTTTTCAATTAAATATGTTATACTGCAACTTTACAATAACTAGAGAAATGAACCAGCCTTGCCACATAGTAAATAATAATTCTGAATCACCAGATTTCGTTTAGCAAAAATTGAGAGAAAAGGGGAGGGAAGCAGGTGAGAAAGTGACTGACAAGTTTCAAGGAGACTGTATTTTTCATTTTTTTAAAAACTGTTTTTGTGTTTCTTTTAAACAGGATTATAAGTAAACTAAGCCAGGAAATTAACAGAAATGAAGGAAGGATATCGTTCTTTCCAAAATGGTAGGTGAAAAAATTCAGCTTTCTTTTTCCATGTTTTCACATGTATGTTTTCTTGACTCTCTTCCTTTTGATCAACAATACCTGCATCAAATGGACCACTTGGAAAGTATATAAAATAAAATTCTGTGTTGTTACTCTTTTTAGCTAAGAAGAGTAAAGCCTGAGTCCATGAACACACTGTATACTTCTGCCATGTCTAGAAACAAGTAACACATAAATGTAAAACAACTTTCATCTTGAGTAAATTGATCTTTAGGAATATTATAAAGCCTGGTGCAAATTATTACATCAATGAATCATCACTAGTGCATTTTACAGACCTATATATTACGATGCTACTCTTTGTAATACTTAACTTGTGCGTATCTTTGAAAGTAATATTCTTGCAATAGAAAAATATTGAAAAGTGCAATAACATTGATTCTTCTGGGTGGAATCTTGAGAAAAAGAACCATTTGTATTCATACAGTATGAAGATCTAAGCTATAACATGATTTTATACCCTCTGATAACATCTTTTTACACCTTTGCATTAACAAGATAGTTCAAAACTAGAAGTGAAAACAATAAAAATATCTGTCAAACTCGCGAACATTTATGGACTTGACTCTTCACCAGTTCCAAAGGAAATAGTAAATAAAGTGTCTGTCTTCAGGTCTGGGGCCACTGGTAAGCTTATTTACTGAGTCCCCTTGTTCCCAAGCATTCTATTTCATTGACTTGAAATGTTTTCAAGATAGTTTACGCTGCATTAGTATCCTGTATCTGAAATATCAGGTAGCGTGTTTTTAGCATTTTGGGCAGAGTTAAGTTCATCTCTGTACATTTCATTTTATTGTTAAAGCTATCCATGCAACAGACTTTAGTACACATCAACATTTAAGTTATTAAAGTTGGAATGAATTAATTTGTATCTTTTGTTGCAGGGCCCAAACACAAAAGTTTCCTGAAAATCCAGGTAAGTGTGTACTGGCAGGTTGTTTCTAACTACTAATACTGTTTAAAAATATTAAGATATTAAGTTAATCCTTGCAATGTTTACATTCAGTGTCATTGCCATGACTGATATCAACAATTCTTATAAGCTTAGGTTTTCTCACTTATCTTCAACTAAGGTCTGGAACAGTGTATCCGGAGCAACTCTGCCTGGGTAATAAGCCTTTTCAGAACTTCAAGATTAACTGCAGATAAATGAGCTAAATTAGTATTTATATTGGATATAGGATCCAGCTTCCAGATCCAGACATTTCCAACCTCTGAGGCCTGTCACAAACCTTTAGGAGCCTGGGAAACAACACCCTAGCCCACTCCGGTTACAGTGGATATAGAGAGAGATCAGTGTGTGCCAGGTTTGCTTTATTATCAAATCAAACAAAAACAACTAGTCAGGTCTTGAGTTCAATAAAAGTTTTTGTCTTAAAACTTCAGGTGCAACAGTTTTATCAGTAATTATTTGAGAGTGAGAAGTCCTCTGATACTTGGTCTGCCTGGCATTTAATCCCAACTGCCCCTTGTCTACTATGAGTAACTGAATTACAGGCACACATTTCATATGGAATCACTCACTATCATAAGAATGACTGCATTATGTGTGAGAAAAGAAGGTTAAAAGGTAGGTAAAGAACGGTATGCAAGGCAGAAAAAGAGAAAGGAAGGATCAGGAAGAAAGAGAGAAGCCTAGAAGAAGAGAAGTAGGGCAGAGTAAATGGTGAGGGAAGCAGGTAACGAAGAGAACACAAAAAAGTGGCAAAAAGAATAAAAGGTAGTTTAAAGGCAGAGAAGAAAACCTTTTTTTAAAAGAGAAAAGATGGTAAGGCAAGGCAAGAGCAGTGAACATTCCCTTACTGCCTTTGTTTAACCTGATACATAGTATCAGTGCTTATGTATATTTCTGTTTCCCCTACTCCTAGCAGCCCCCAACATTAGAGGCAAGTTTCCAGATGTCTGCCTTGTATTTATTTTTTATTTAAATTATTTTCTTAATGGGCCATGAGCACTTAAACTTCTGCAAGTTACCACTCTTCCCCAGGCCTACTGAAATTAAAACAAAAAATCCACTTTCTCATTTGAAAGCTATAATCGTATTAAACAAAGAGGTAAGAAGTCTGACCTCGTTCTCAAAGCATTCTACTTCAAATGATATTGAAAACTGGAACAGTAGGACAAACTTAAAGTGAAAGCACATATATCATGTTATAAAAAATTACTATGCTCTTATTTTTAAAACACAATGTTCTTCCTCATATCTTTCAAACATCTTTCTTGAGCTACGCATGAATGCTTGCCTTTGTTCAAAAGACATACCTTGCTGCCGTGACATAGCATAGTGGTTCAGCAGTGAGTTAGGATTTGTTGTGTCCTGTCATGTTGCTTTTTGATATAGTAAGGTTGTACATGCTAAGAAGCCTGTGGTGGTTTCCTCATGCAGGATACAGTCAAGAAGAAGAAGATGACTGGTCTTCATTTGTAAGTATCAGGATTTAAAAAGCCTACTAGCTAAAAAGACTACCTCTTCTTCAAGCTCTGTCATGTCTTGCATTATCTACTCTGATCAGGAGGGAAGGAGCGGGCAATTACAGGAGTGTTAGGCTCTGGAAAAGGAGAAGAAGGAGCATGACTGGCTGGGGCCATTGCATGCCAGTTTCTTCACTAAGAAAAGGGCCTCACCACCAGTAATGCAAGACTGAGTTTCACAACGGCAGTCCTGTACCACTGCCTCGAGTGCTGCCTCACAGCCTATGACCAGCGCTCCCTAGAACTAGAGCTGTACTTCATATTTCTATTTTAAGCTCGTAGAAGTGGTTAGTAAAGGAAAGGTTGCTATGCTATTCAGTGGCAAATCTTGCCACTTTATTACAAATTTTCCATGTTAAAGAATACAATTCCTTGAAGCTGACTAGACAAAATACTTTTTGCCTTTCTGCACAGAAAACACATCAGTAAATGTCATTAGATCAAGCACGCACAATTCAGCTAGCTACATGAGTAAGCTGACTGTTACACAGTCCTGGTTTGTGAAGATCTCTCTCACCAACCATTGCCAATGGTTTCTTTTTGCAAGAATGTATTGGGAGGGATTTTTAGAAAGCACTTACTGCTAAGTTTGCAGGAGCTTTACCATGTTTACCATGTGCTTCAGGAACACTAGCATCACAACCAGCGACCTGTAAAACATCTGAGCTAGGCCAATACAGAGTTCTTCTGGAACTTTCAGCCAAGATACCAGTGACAAATTTAATATTCCTTTATGAGTCATGGTATACTGCACAGAAGATATGGGTAACAACCACTATCATATTTTCACTGTGATTTTACTAAGTCTTCCAAACTGTACGAAGTTGTTTTGATTCTGGTTAGCTGAGGGCACCAAGACCCCTATCAAAGACCTAGTTGTGTCTGAAGTGCTTTCAAGAAATGGAGCTCTGTGCTGAAGTGTGCGTTCTATTAAGTTGGAGTGTGGATCAACAGCTATGAGTTACTGCTCCAGTATATTTCTAGGAAGCACTGAATTGTTTGCTGGTGCCTTAACTCATATGATATCTAAAACCAAGGCACTGTGCATTCTCTGGTGGATACCTCAAAATGAATGAGATGAGAATGACGTGAATCTAACAGAAATGAAATATTTCAATAAGCTACCACTTTAACTTGAGCTTCCACTGCAGTTACTGTTATAAAATGATACTCATGTCCTCTCTTAAGCTGTTGAGTACTGTATGCATTAATAAAATGCTGCCTCATTTACCCACCGCATTTCAACAGATAATTTTTTCTATTCAAAATGGTTTTAAAAACTTGATATCCTCCAGAGTGAAAAATACTACAATAAAAAGCCACAAGGAAATTGCACTGAAGTGTTTAGTATCCTGTTACTGTATTCATCTTTTACGTGCACTGCCCAGGATGAAGATGATGACTATGAAAGTCCTGATGATGATCCGGAAAAGGAAGATGAGGCTGACTATGAATCACCAACAGAAGAACCTGAGGAAGCAGACCATGACAGTGATGGCTATGAGCCACCTCCATCCAATAATGATGAAGCACACCACAACGTCATATTCCCTGCCAAGTCACTTGCAAACAATACAGATTATATAGGTAATTATTAAAAAGTAACTACTATTAATAAATTACAAAGGATGAATAAAAACGGGTTGTGGACACAGACTAGATATTTTAAGTGGCTGATAACAAAACAAAGAAGGTTTCACCTCAAAGTTAACAGTCCAGTTCATAAACGAGATTTAGTGACACTTCATATTGGTGGCCTTGTGACTTTTAAAAAGTTAAATTTTCTACTTCAGACAACCTCTGTTGGTTTCAAAGTTTGTTTTCCTGTGATGTGTGCATTATTTGGTTATTTCATTTGGAATCTGCACCAAGTAAAACACATGTGTGTGTACTGTATTAGCTTTAGTAGTTGTCCCTTAGACTGAATGAAGTGAAAATCAGCTTTCTCTGCTTGTCATTTTTTTTGTCTGATTCTTCAGTAGTCTGCAGCTGTGGAGTCAAAGACATCTCACCACCAAAGGGACATATAAGCCTTTAACTCCAAAGAAAATACCGATCATAATGCAATTGTCCATTATGTACTAAAATAATGTTCTGATGATATATTAACTTAAGTATGCAGCTTACTACAAGGCCTCTTCTTCATAGAGACCTAATGAGAATAAAATAACCAAACTGTTTGAATATTTGTTTAGTTTGTGAATTTTGTTTTCTTTAGACAGACCTTCAACAGCTAGATCATCAAATCAGCCTCCAATACCACCCCAGCGACCTGGCCCTTCCCCTGTACCAGCCCCACCTGGGGGACGAGGTGCTTCTGTATGTTTCTTTCTAAATATTTCATCAATTTCCTTTGCTAGTAGCTCCTAGGAAGTCCAAGTGCAATATCATTTTTATTCAGATTGTGTATGTAGAGGAAGGAGAAACTGTTTCAGCTGTCAAAATGGATGACTCCTGTTACACTGTGGTCTTTTTTCATCAAACAAGTATATTAAATTTCATGGGGCAAATATATTGAATTATTTCCATATCACTTTGTTCTTTCTTACCCTGAAAATCTGCACCAACTTAAGAATGCCTCTCTGATTTAAATTATAGATTTTTAATAGATCTCTTTGTGTTTCTTTAGTGAAATAGTTGGGGGGGGGGGAAAGCTTAGCCTTTCAAAGCCCCAAATGACATGTGAATTTTTTCCTTTTTTATATGGTTAAAACTTTAAAGCTGAAAGCTATTTGTACTGTTTTTTGGGCACTAAAGAGTTACTGTATGCCAGCACAGATGGACATCATGATACCTACCCATGTACACAAGTAAAGATAATTTTCAGGTGCAAGAGCAGGCCCTTCAGTCTGACCCATATAATTGGTTCTTTTATGTAAAACACACAGGCCTCTTTTAAGTGCCATGAGTTCTCAGGACAGCTAACCTGTATTGCTGCTCTGTTACTTGGAACAAGAAAGAACATAGGAAGGCATTTGTCTGAAGAAATCTAGGCTTAGGTGCAAACATCCACCATTTTTGCAGCAGCTAACCACACTTTCTTCTGTTTGACCCCAGATCTCCCAATAAGAAAGAATAGCCCTTTCTCCCTCTGTCAGCAGCCTTAATTAATAAGGATTAATGCATATTTCTCAAGTTCAAATTTACATCCAGTAATTTCAGCATCGTATTTCAAAACTAACATCTGCTGCACTGAAGGGGCAAAGACACAACAGCATTGTTGAAGCTCCTCTTTCTTTACTTTCAAATACCCATCCATGTCCTTCCCAGAGCAAGCATCCCACTAGAGTATTACCTGCAAGACTAAAGGACAGAGCTAATTCTGCATCTGACAAAAAAAGCATGTATGTGTAGGTCTTTCTGCTTTGTGCAGAGACCTATTCTTTGTGCTTTACCAGACCAAGATTGACAGCTGTGGTGTGGCACTTTTAATAAAACTAAAATAAAAAGGTGAAGGCACACTTTAACCACATGTGAAATATTTGTTTTAGCTGCCACTCTTTCCTCCTCCATCAAGCAACAATGACTTGAATAGAGAGAGAAATATCAAGTCTTCGAAACGTAAGTACAGCTGTTTTCGTTTTCGTAAAGTTCTTTCTATGGGCTACACAGCGTTTCACTTTTGCCTACATCTCTTCAGTTCCACCTTCTTCTGCTATTTATTCACACACCCCACAGTTGTTATTCTAACAAGTAACACCAGTTCAGGGTTATACAAAGCTTTATTGACCCGTACCAGTACGTTATTTTTACATAATTTTTGTATTTAGCCCCAGCTCCTTCTATAGACAGAAGCACGAAACCCCCACTGGATCGTCCTGCTCCACCGTTTGAAAGAGAAAGCCCAGTATCAGGTCAGCATTTGCTTATGGTAATACCCATAGCTGTTTATTGCTCAAAATTATCAGTGTGAATATCATCCACGCAAAAGAACAAGGCTACCCAAATGTGCTATAATCCAATCACAAACAAGGTGATTATTCAGGAAAGGCAATGTGAGCAATGCTTGCAGAATGAGGGAAATTCTATCTGGAAAGCAGTAACCCTGAAAATGACTCAGAATTAGTTGAAGAGAAAGAGATTATGAGATCCCTGTATGAAAAGGTTTAATATAATATTTAAGTGAATGAACAAAGGAATACGTAGTAGGTTAAAAGAGGAAATAATTATTTTTGCCTACAGAGTTCATGGAAGACTGTTTAGACTAATATATATAATTCGGTATCCACACTTAAAAGAATGCTGAGAACCGAAAAAAAACAGAAACAAAAATGATATTTGTTTCAGACCAGAAAACCACATTTTACAATGAATCTCAATAGATTATCCTATGATTTTTTGAAATATCTAAACTCTTTTATGTAGTGCATAATGGCATAAGTGTATCCAGTAATTCGAAGTTGAAGGGTGGAAAATATGATTGTAAAATATGCCACTTTAAAAACTCTTTGATTAATTTTTCTGATGCTTTGCTATGAGAAATGGCAATTTTTTCACTCTTTGTAAAGCCAAAATCTGTTTTTCTGGCTTACATCTCAGGAGACTGAATGCTTCAAACCGAAAATTTCACTTTTAATGGTATTTAAAACTTGTCTGTTTTATGGAAAGTTTAACTAATTATCTTAAGCTTTATTTTTTTTCTAATTATATGCCTTTACTATTTTTAGGAAGGAAGCCAGGCCTTCCTGAAAAGGTATGAACTTCCTTGTTTGGTGCTTCTAGATACTTGTTGGTTTTTTTTTTTTGAAATCTATTTTGATACATGTATGCATTCTCTTGACTTTTCCTTATTACTTTACAGCCTCTGACTCCACAGCTAAGGTAAGAATTTTGCCTCCTGAAAAGACACTCTCAATAGCAATATTATCCAGTTATTTCCTATTAAGCTGCCTTTTACCTTTATTTCATCATCTTACTCTTGCTTTAGATCCCTGGGGGAACAGCTAGCAATGATGCCAAAACCTCCTGTCCCACCAAGTGATAGATATGAAAGAGGCAATCCATCTCCCTTAAGGAAGCCACATCCTGTAAAGTAAGTGCTTAAATTAGAGTTCATTTAAGTGAAATTTAATGAAAATCTAAATTAAAGTCAACAAAAGTATGGATGAGCAGCATCGAATAGTATAATTTAACCCCACTGCATGATAGTAGTGTCTGCAGAAATCAAAGTTTTGCTTCAGCAATATTCACGGGATGGCTGTAAGTTTATTTAAAAAAAAAAAAAAAAAAGGAAACGCGGAAAAAGCTCTCTCTCCAGCCATATCTATACAAGCATTAGGTAGGGCATGGCTCATTTCCAAGTTACAGAAAGAGATATACAATCCACAGTTTTTTGACGAGATCAAGTTCTTGCTCTAGAGAATATTCTTTCATGAATCCTATTGCCATTTTTTGTAGGATGTTAGAGAGAGAAAGCTTTAATATTGATTTTTACTAGCCGGCAAAACTCAGTGTTAACAGCAAACAGCATTCTCTAGCATAACTAGATAACTTGTGGGCTGAACAGTTTGACTGATTTTAAAACAAAATATAAGAAAGTAATTGAGATCTTCTAATCAGCCAAGATAATTTATCAGAAAAAAATGCTAGAAGGCTCATCACGTGCTCCAGCACGGTTGCTAAGTACCATAAACTAGTTTAAGACTTGAGGTCTAATGTTTTATCAGTATCGACACTTTTTTTAAGCTCCAGTCTTATGAGAAAGTCATCAGACATTTTACTTGTTCACAGGATCAAGATGGGCTGAAGGCTGGTATGCAGTGTTAGATTATGGCCAAAAAATCATAATCTTTGACATTTTTATGAGGAGAAAAAGAATTGTTTCTGCATTCCTATAGGACTGTAAAACCTACCACAAACTCACATCTTCATTGAAAATATTGCCTAATGAAGACCAAGTGAATGAATAACATTCCATCTACAATTCATGTACTGTTTTCTCTGTTTCATTTTAGGCAGGGTTGGCCACCACAAAAAAAAACGGAGGTAAGTATATTTTTGAAAGCAAGTATGTATATGAATAGGCACTACCATAAAATCAAGTATTTGCATAAACTAACAGTTGTAGAAGAGGTAAACTAGTTTCTTTTATCAGTTATAATGAATACAGACAGATTTTTCATAGCACATTATTTCTTTTTAATCAGTTCCTCTAGATCAAGCTCAATTTATTCCCCAGTTACTTTATTTTAGATAGTAGGGAGAATAAGGCCAACGTTTTTATGACATAGGAGAGGTGATTTTGCTTACAGCAGGTTTTCTTTTTTTAGTTGAAGCTGACCTAATAAATTCATTTTTAGATAACTCTGAGAACATACACTTAACTTAAGGAATGTGGGAAGTTTACATCTGCTGAGAGTTTCTAAATACTTTGGGTCAAATCCCAGTAGTAGACATCTACCTCACCACTAATTTGTAAATAATGGCTGCACCTCATCACAAGAACTTGAAAAATTATTTGATGTTTCATGAAGATAGAAACTGCGGCATTTTAGATGAAAGTCTAAAATTTTGAGTCTTGCACACTCAAAATTCACTGATTTTTAGGTTTTAGGAATACTTGTCTTTTACAAAACTAAAAACTGTGCTACAGTAAGTTGCTAATGTTTGTTTTTTCTTGCCTCCCCAGGAAGAAGAAGAGAGTAAGTGTTTTCTGCAGTGACTTTCAAAACTTAAAATCTTTGTTTGTCTAAATACTTAAAAAAAAAAAAAAAAAAAAGACATAGATGCAGTATTCTTTCTTTAGAGCCATTTTAAAAAGTCAGGTGATACTTTGCCAGGCTGTAGAAAGCCTACAACATTCCTTCCGCAGATATATATAACAAAGCCACAAAACAGAAGAAATCAATAGCTAATAGTGTCTTCCAGTCAGCCAGTTACAACACAGCAAGATTTCTTGTTTTGAAATGCATTATACTGTGCAAACTTGTATTCTGTACACAACATCAAATAGCTAGGCATATAAACCTGGTGTCCGCCCAGTTTTCAACAAAACATTCAGTCAAGCCCTGCTTGTACTAGTCTTCTGTGTAACGGTATTCACACTAAGGAAGAGAGGCAGAATTTGTTTCATGTAATAATAGCATTTATGAATTACTTCACGACCCTGGTTCCAAAAATAAAGCTCCTAATGTGACTTCATAACAAGAGCTGAGCATTTGAGCCACGTCTCTGCAATTTATTACTGTCTCTAAGACTCCACAAAAAATAGGACTACTTAAACTGTGCAGAGTGCAGTTAACCTCTTCCACTCTTACCAGTAGTTCAGGTCTGAAGTCACTGCTAAAAGAAAATATATTTTACTTATAGGCTGTTGTTTATGATGATATGGGAGAAAACTCAAAAAGGAATGAAATTCAAGAAGGTAACCTCAAATTCACTATTTGCAAGCACCGTAAAAGAGAGAACACAAAAAAGAAAGCCACAACAGGCTTTACTGCTGTTAGGTATCTGAGTTGTAGCTTATTCAGAACAGAATTTACAAAATGTAAAGGTTGCTCAAACCTGTTTTCGTTTATTTTTAATTTTATACTTAAAGTTCTCAGCTGATCCTATGAGGTTACATTCCATAAATAACATATCCAGGAGTTTTTAAATAACAGTTTACTCAATTACATCTATCTAATTAAACCACGATAGTATGATAGCATTTCTTCATTCTACCTCATTTAAGAACGTTTCATAAGTTTTAAGTCGTCTTCTCTTCCTCTCCACAGCTGCACCCCAAAGACCAGTGCCACAGCTATCTTTGCCCCCGTACAGCTCCAATACATTCCCTTCAAGATCTGTCAAGCCTCCACCTAAGCCAGGATTCAACAGTATGCCTGGAGCAGAAAGGTTTGTTTCAGCCATTAATGTGTCATTCATTTTGAATCTAACTCTGACTCTGAATTAACTTGTTATTTAGCAAATAATAGTATATATGAGGTTACAGGGTGCTCAGGGGAACAGAGGGTTTCTACTTTAGGAAGTCGATTACTTTTAAAGCTAGATCCTTTCCCCCACTACACTTCATGCTGATTTGTGTCGTTCCCACTATCAAGGAGAATCCTTAGTATAACTGAAGCTCTGTATTCAGAGAACCAGATAATGTAAGTTAGGCAACCCCGAAAAATGCACCTCTCAGTTTTATGACAAGGAAGTATTTTAGGGTCTAAATGGTAGAATACTTCCATTTTTAAGACATCACCTTCTCCCATCTTTTGTCTGCAGGGTCCATTAGAATGGCAAGTTCTTTTGGGAAGGGACCATCTTTTCCTACAAATTTATGCAGCATGTATATCAAAGAGATTCCGACTTAAAAGTCTGCACACTGTAGAGGATTAAGTGCTACAGCTGTGACTGACGATTCCCTCAGAACTTACAAAAACACATGCCTTTGTCGTCTACAGTTGACCATCTGAATGAATTTTACCACGGTTTTAGTAAATTATCCTAATGGTTAATGATTCCTATTTTAAATTGTGAACTTGGTTTCACATATGAATTTTTTTAGCTTCAACTTCCAAGTATTAGATTGCTATGTCTTCGTTTGCTAAACTGAAGAGCTCTTAAATAAATTTTGATTCCTGATGTAGTGTGTAACACACCTTAGTCTTTGATGAGTTAGAGTGGGCTCCCTGAGTCTACGTATAAGGTACATTTTTTAATCTCTGCATTTTTAAATTGTTCTTTGATGAACCCCTCCCATTTACCAACATCCTCTGGAAGTGATGACAGCCAAGTAGCAATAACACTGCAGTAGCAATAGCAAGGTCATATGCAAATACGTAACTATCCCTATGAGGCGCACTTCTAATTACACTCAAACATCACTGCACATTTTGCTCTAGCATTTGAAGCGCACATTTGGCTTATTCGCTCCCACGAATCACAAGGCATGACAGGGTGCCCACGTTCTGCAAGTATAATCAACATACTGATACAAGAGCTTTCTGTACCGATCATTTAAGCAGAGGAGAAATATGGAAAAGAGTACGGGCCATTTGTTCTCAATTAGGTGAAGACATTCTCAAAAGAAAAAAAAGATAAAAGAATCGAAGATTGGGACTCTTCAGTTTGGGAAGCTCTGGGTTTGGGCTCTGAGATCAGGCCATAAAAAGAGAAAGGAATGTAGATTTTCTAACAAAAAGGAGAAAAATGAAGCACCACAGGGAAAGTAAACCATATACAGGCACATGGAAGCGTTATGATGCTGTAGGCATGAGCTCTGTGCCACTGCCAGCTCATAATTGAACATTTATGGTTAGAAGCTGCATTTTCATTACCAGTGTTAAAGAAGGCACATGGAAAGTGAATATGTAATTGGAACTCTAAGTGGAACTCCATCTGGCAAGCTGCTCCTTGTGCTTCCTGCTTTAGGAGAATAATGCAGCCAATCCCTGTGGGAAGGCAACAAGCTTAAGTAGTTTCCTCTATTAATCCCGACAGAGTTACTGGTGACCCATTACTGATTCCCTCTACCTTATTCCCAGATACTGAGCTTGAAGAATACTTAATATTGGATCTACTTACCATGTAAATCTCAAAAATCATTGGCCTGAAAAAGATCTAACACTCTACAGAACAGACACAAAGTCCAGATCAGTTATTCAGACTATAAACGCCTTGTATAGCAACACTGTATTATGTATACTGACTGCCACTTTTTCTTTTTCTTTTTTTTTTTTTTAAACAGTGCTAGCAGCCTGTCTTCAAGTGGCTCACTACCACCACGCTTCCAACTAGGTTTGTATCCCTTTTACATATAAACCATAACTGAAAGTTGAAAGGCAATTTCAGTGCAGTTAATACAACCTCTTCTTCTATGGATGCTTCTGGTTGGACTGTGAACAGAAAACTATCAAGAGATCTTGAAAGGCATCTTGCTTAATTTGCTTAGCCTGAATTTAATGTTTTTCTGGGCTTATTGCTTAGCTAAACTATGGCCAAAACCTCATTTAAGTGCCTTTTTCAATTTAGCTGTGACTACTGACAGCTGAGTAACACTACTTGCAAATCCCTACAGTATACTAATACTCTCAACAAAGGGGAGAACATTTCCCATGTGAAATTCAGTATCTTAGTTGCATATATATCTTTTAATAATACGTTAAAAAGAAAGCAAGCTTAGAAATCTTTTTGCTTTGCAAAGAGAAGTTTTGCATTTGGTCACAGCTGCCAGTGTCCTACAGTGACGGTTTTTAGTTTCTACTCGCTAAGAAGGCAAGGAATGCAAAGAGACAATGTTACTTTTAACTATTTTTAGAGTAACTGGAGATGCTCTCTGCAGAATAATTGTGGTACAGAAACTGAAAAGATATAACCTCTATTTCAAATTCATAAGATTTTAAGGTACCCCGAACCACAGCAGTTCCGTTAAAGTCCCTGTGCACCAAGGATGAATTTATGTAAGAAACCTAATTATCACACATTAGCCTAGACTTAACTTGCAAGTAAATTCAAACTTTCTCAGTATCAGACTGCCATAAATTGTTCATGTCTCTCAGAATCAAGATTCTATGTTGTATACTAGTATCTGATCCACAGATGAAATTATTTCCTGCTTTCGATATTTTCCTATTTTTATTTTATATTTTTAAAGGCAACAACCACAGATCTCCTTCAAGAGGCACAGCAGATCTACGGCCTCCATTGCCAATTCCTAGCAGACAGACTGTTCACCCACCAACCACAGAGAAGGACGAGGTACAAAGATATCACAAGTATTAACCATAAATCCTACGCACAGCAAATATTCTGATTTTGAGAGAGAACTTTTTCAGAGGTGTGTTTCTAGTTAGTAGCCATTGTCAGGATGTTGGTATTTGCTTTTAGTTTCCTTTTCTACGTCAAACTTCAGTGCCTTATTTTGGTCTTTACCAAGAAAAAACCCAAAAACCCAGTAGAACTAAGTACAAGAAGTGTTTGCTTGCTGGATTACTTATTTTGCACACTTGTCTTCAGATATTAAAAATTCAGTTCTCCTTCCACAAAAAACTTGTTGAGTAAAAGATTCAGACTCCTTAAGTGCAGTCCAATTTCACATTTCTTTAAACAAGGCAAGTTTAGAGCAAACCACTCCTAGTGATGGCATGTATGGCTGCCTGAGGCTGGTGTGTACATAGGAAGTCTGCATTATTGTCTCAGTGATAGATTAAAAAAAAAAAAAAAAAGGCAAGGGTGGGGGGAGAGAGAGGGAGAAACAACGGCAAAGGGTGTCAGTATCCCAGGCAGACAAAAAGGAAAATTTCACTTGAAATTTAACTTCTACTGAAGATAATTGGAAATGTCAGTCTTCCTAGCTTTCTTGCAGATGTGTTATAGTCAGATGTACTACAGTCAGACTTTTCAGACTCACTGAAGTTATCAAATCACTTTAAAATCTCTTAGTGTATGCCACCTAGCATACACTAATATGCACTCATATGATCCTTGAAGCTCAAACCTTCAGAAAGTCTGCACATAAACCTTCACATTCAAATTTCCCTCTACTTAGGTGCATGTTGCTAACATCCCAAGCTAATTTTTTGACAGCTGACTTTCTCCTTTATCCTCTTCCGCAAAAAACACAGGACTCACTAAATGATGAATGGTACATTGCGGATATTAGCCGGCCGGAAGCAGAAGCCGCTCTTCGAAAAATAAACAAGGTACTCTAAATTGTTGGAGATGTTCAGTATCTCTGACATGGCCTAGTCAGATGTCCGTACAGTCATCCAGGAAGGCTGAAGGTACATAACATACTAAGGTTTTAGCCCCACTATAGATATGTAAAGTGGAGGTTTCAGCTAGCATACCTTTATCCACCTAAAAGTTAGGCATCCAGTCTAAACCAACCATGAAGGCTACTGTTTTCTATAGTCCAAGAGAACAAAATATGCACCTCCAGAGAACAGTTTCATCTCACCTACCTTGAGGGGGGTGACTTATTTCTTTGCACCAGGGAGGAATCTGTGTCAAAAAGCTCGGACTTAAAATCCAAGTTTTGGACAGCTTGAATTAGATGAGATCAATCATACCCTTTTCTAGGACATATTTACCAGCAAAATGAAGAAACTATTGAAGTGAAATGAAGTGAAATGAAGTAACCCATTGCTGTGAGAATACCAGTATCTCTTTGTCCCACTCATGGTTAATCTGTGACTCTTCACAGCGCACGCAATGAGCTGAAGTTCACATGTACAGCATCTCAACCACTTGTACTGCAGTAGAGCCTATGAGTCCACCTCAGCTGCCTTTAAGAAAGGGTGACCTAATGGAAGACTTGAAAAACAGACCTGAAAGGAAGGAAAACAGTCTGTAATGCTTGTGGATAGAGATCATCACTGCTTCTACCAAAGGCTAGGGCTGTCTGTAAATAGATCAATCACACTGGAATCTTGAATGAATAGGAATGAAATTCCCTTACGGTAAAAGTAAAGCTAGTTTTGGCCTCTGATATCAAGATTTCACCCTCTCCTTTAATGAGATCTCTCCCTCATACAACACCCTTCCTTCCTTCCCCCAAATCTGCATTTGTATTGGACATGGAATGTTTTAAGTAGCAGACTGAAGGAGACAGCATTTCAAAAATGACCTATAAATTTTTCTCATTAATAATATAGTTCTTTTTAGTAGGGAGAAATTAAAAAGCAAATTTATGAAAGAAAAGATACTGAAAAGCATGAGTGGTCTACTTAAGATTCCTGTGCTGCGGCACTCGTGCCACAAGCGTCTTTCATTTGTCATCTTCCATTTTTTCATCTTTCAGGATGGAACTTTCTTGGTGAGAGACAGCTCAAGGAAAACTGCTACTCATCCATACGTACTGATGGTTTTATACAGAGATAAAGTATACAACATTCAGATTCGTTACCAGGAGCAAAATGACATATATTTGTTAGGAACCGGCTTAAAAGGAAAAGAGGTACTACATGTTTTTTCATAATACTTCCTTTCTTCTTAAGGTATCTCCTGTCTCGTTCTCAAAATGTCAGGCTGCTTGACCTGGCAGCTGTTTTACTCCAGCAGAATTCTACTTATTGTCTTAGTGCTATTCCTGATGCGAATACACTATGGTATTGTTGAGAGAAAAATCAGATTCAGCTATTTATACTCAGGAAAAGAAGGGACAACCTTAGCATACAGCTATTAGAAATCAATATAAGTAGTTAGAGAATGTTCATTTACCACTAAGATACCAGATAAGGAAAATTCACAGCTGAGAGCAAATCCATATCTGCCAGCTCTACTGCTTTTATTCCAGATTGCAGGCTTACTCACTTGCACTAATACTACATTGGATTTATTGGTGTCAGACAGACAGACTGACACCACAGTCATCACAAGTAGTATAGTTCTGACTGAGTCAGAATTTTCTGAACTTCTGAGTCACCTTTTGAACTTTCAAGTACAGTCATTATGTCAAGCAGAACAACATTACATACTAAACAGGCCAAGTCTGCATATATTAATTACATAGCACATCCACAGTAGGTTCAACATCTCCTGCACATACTAGATTAACAGTGATGGAGCTGCATATTGCGGCGGGAATGAAAAAGGCTGGCCTAATGCTATGTACAGGACCTTACAAGAGTGCAAAATTAAAATTAGAGTTTGGAAAAAAACTGTTTCGGCTGCTGATTAATAATGATTCTGACATCTTCCCATTACCTTCTCATTTTTCCATCCCACAGGATTTTTCTTCTGTAGCAGATATCATTGATTACTTCCAAAGAACACCCCTTCTTCTAATTGATGGAAAAGACAGAGGTTCAAGAAACCAGTGCATGTTAAAATATGCTGCAGGACATATTTAAATGAGAGCCTAATGAAGGTCACGTACAGGAACAAAGTCTACTAAAGTCTGTAAGCCTCAGGATATTTCCTTCTTCAGTGACCTCAAGTCACGAAGAAACAATTAAAAATCCTTTTAATCTTAAGAAAAAAAGAACAATGCTCTTATTTTTAAAACGTGCTTTAAATGCAGCAAATCTGATCTTCCTACAACGTATTTATTACTGTCTGCTAATCATACACTGCATGAGAACTCCTTACGTGAGGAAGACTGCCTTCCAACATACATATAAGTTATTGAAACGATTTCCATGCTAAAATAGAGGACCCATGACATACCTATCAATACAGGTCTTTTCTTTCTTAGGAAGAAAATTTGTTAGCTCTTTTTCAGATCACAACTGCAGTAGCAATTACATTATGTAAAGTGATACACAATAGACCCAAATCTTGTCAAAGTTGAGCAGCAGACAAAGGCACCAAAAGCTTTATTTTTCACACTCTGCTTTTCAATAAATGTGGCCATGGGCAATTCTATCAAAAGACTAGGTCTCTGACTTGGCCCTAAAAACACCTACTTTTCAGTGATACAAAAACCCTGGATATTTAGCTGGCTGTCAAGAACTGTGTCTGTGTTATTCATCTATTAAACAGTCTCTGCTCACTCTTTTTTTGGAAAAACAGACTATACAGAGGTACCATCTCCTATCTGCCATACCGTTTGCGAGTCACTGATGGCATGGTCCTATCCCTCAAAATGGAAGTATGTATCTCCTAGGATCCTTCATCGTCATTCAGAAAAAAGCTTTTCTTCCTTACCATAGGCTTTCCTTTAGCTGTCTCTTCCTCTCTAAATTAAGTAATCACTGTTTCACAAGAGACACATCACCCAGATCATCATCACGTGATTCTTAATTGGCAGACCACAGCCAAATCTCTTAGTAAGCAAGCACATACCACCAGGATAAGCTGAGTTCCTCTTACAAAATTGCTTTCTGTTCTTACTGTATTTTTTCAAGAAAAACAGTAACATTCTCAGTTCTAAAATATAAGCTGCACCAAAACACTACCGAAGAATCAGTACATCAAGAGTTTTTCCCAGTCCTCTGTAAGTGGGACTTATCCAATTGTTTTCCTAGGTTTTCTACTGACTTTTGTTTTCTGATAAAGACCTTAGCTTGAGACATACCTTGGACTTTGTCACACTTCTTTTCCTTAAAGTTATTTTGTGTATCACTTGAAATATCTGAACCACAATTCAAGGCAGGATAATATCTTCAGTGCAATTTGTATAGCTTCTCAGATAAGATCATCAGATTTCATAAACAATTCTACAACTGTAAATATTTTTATTTTGTAAATGTTATCTTCACTTCCAATATATTTTGCTAGAAACTGGATTCAGAGCTAAAGAACTTCATTTTCCTGTAGCTATGCGCCCCCAACCACGAAAGATGAAAAATAATGTTGAACAAAAATCTTCAACTGACAAGATCGATTTCTAGCACTATATGTATATTTTTAAATTTGCTATTAATCTTGAGAAGGAAGAGTCAGGAGTTATGTACTATGTTTATCCCAAAATGCTAAAATTTAAGAACAAACACCTCATATTACCACTGATTATGTGAGCTGCTGGTTTGTAATACTATTCTATAACATCATCTTGAAAATTCTGACAACCTAGAAATGCCTTTTAACAAATTGGCTCTTACTTGTTTTAAATCATCTTGTTATGAAAGAGCAACAAAGTACAAACCAGCATAACAGATTATAACACCACGTATTTTTTTTCAGTAGAGTAAATATGGATTTGATTATTCAGAAAAATATATTTTGTCTGAAGAAAAATATATCTCAACATTCAAACAATTCCACAAGTACAGTGTGTTTGAATATTAACTGTAATAAAATATATAAAAATGTTGGCTACCAAATTTGGGCCAGTAGGAGAGTGTTTAAACCATCAACTTTCACTTTTTTTTTTGAGCTAGGTGCATTAGAAGTTCACTACAGAAACTAGAATCAAAGTGCTTTTTGGTTTTCCAGAAGTTACTTGCTATTTAGCATCCTTCCACAGTAAAATTTTTAGAGTGCAGAAGGACGATCAAATCACAAGATCCAGTTTCTCTTTTATTGATCCTTTCTTATCCCATTTCTCCTAGCAGAAGTGAGATAGGCGAAAGCAATGTCCTGAAATAATTTAAAATCTTCTGTTAGTGTTCCGATACGTCCTTGAAAGGAGAAAACTACACGTGAAAAAAATTCATGCCCAAATTCCTGTTCTTTTCGGTTGATGATGTTACTCTTCTCAGCCTAATAGGTCTAATTTGGGGAATTTGGGTTAAAAAGATCTTAAAATCAGTAAGATAATTTATTTTTTGTTCTACATTTCCAGTTTAAAACAACAATATTCTAAGCGAGGAAAACCATACTATCCTTTAACAGTTCAAAGTGGAGGACTATTAATGGAAGGTAATGCATGAAAATGAATAAATTACTTAATTCTTCAAACTCCAAGGTTTTTTTCGTCAGCTTCTCTCAAATCTTTGGCCTTCAAGGGATGGCTGAAATTCAAAATAAGGTCACAGAGCAGTAGTTGGCTTTCCACTGTAAGATAAAGGGCAAACTATTGTCATGGCATTTATTGAATGGCAGATACTAAGTGAAAGGCAATTTAATGTAGCACTTTCATGTGTTTATCCCTCAACTCTTTCATAAACCAAAAGGATCATTTTGGCTTGGCTTTACTCCAATTTACTCCAAGGCAGTTAAATAAAGTTTTGCATTAGGGTATTAGTAATATTTCTATTAGGAGACTATTATGTCCCTGCAAAGGAATTACTTTGATTATCTAACAGGTTTTCTCCATATTTAGCTAACATGATTTCATATTTATGTAAATGTTGTTTCATTCATTTTTCAAAATGAAAGAGCAAATTTATTGTTTCATTACATTAAAAAAAAAGCTCTGTGACAAAGACATGAGCCATTCACAACTGCACATTCTTCTAAACAACGCCTTAACATCTTTCAGTTTAACTGTGTGATGACTTCAGAATTACCGTTCAGTTTCTTCAGCTCACTGGACATTTTATCAACACTTCTAATCGCAGCTTCAAGGTTAAACTGCTGATCAGGATCATCAGTTTTCAACATCTGTATAAAATATAACCAAAATATAACTGATACTGTACATGTGATTCTTAAAACTCAGTAACACAGATCAGCATCTTTATGAAAATTTTTCTTTGATTACCTAAAATATTATTTTAGCTAAAACTTCCTCCCTTCCCTTTTCAAATTATCCATTTAGATATGGCAAATACTAAACACCTAGGTTTCAGTCTTGCTTTCTATTCCACATGAATTTTTTCCTTTTTTTAAACTAAGAACTGTAATAAAATGAATCATATCTAAAATTTTCTCTCCTCACCAGCATTTTTTTTTCATTTTTGTTTTCCACCCTGTTTTTTCCTAGAAAACATATAGTGAGTTAATCTTCAGGTCTTGGTTAGTCAGCCACAAGATGGAGCTATTGTAAAGTTAACATGCATAAAACAAATTAATGTCACTACTGGAGACCATATTTTTTCCCCCTTAACATTTAATTAAAGGGAAAAAAAAATCTGCTGAAAATGAAGACCATTAGCAATTTTTAAATTTACACTATATTCTTCAAATAGCTCCACTTTTTAAGAATTTTAAGAAAACATTAATAAAATGTTATATATTGTCTTTTTACTGACAAGTTACCAGCCCTCTATTTATCATCCAGAAATTCTAAAAAAGTTATCTGGAAAAAATCTGAGTAATTTCATAAGCTATTCGTAAATGATGCTCATTATGTAGACCACCTGCATGCATTATAGAGTATAACAATAAAATTGAACATGCATTTAATGTAGAGTTTTTGTCCAAGTCTCTCTTTCCTTCAGATACTGCCTTGTCATTAAGGTCATCAGCCATGGTCAAAGATCCTAAAAGCACAAAAACCAAATAATTTCCACAGTGGAGTATAACAGCCTCAGATATATAATAACATTTGACTAAAAACAGAGATTACATTTTATTTTCATTAGTGTTATCTGAAGATGGGGGCATTAGAACAGATGTATTACTTTTGTGAAGAAGTCTTATTTTTTGTTTAAATCTTGAATACAATTTCTTTCTTTTCCTTCTTTCCTTTTAAGGACAATGTTTCAAAAAATTTTTAGGAGTTGAACACGGGGCCAGTAATAGCGAATGGCTGTGTTTATCGTAGCTATGAAGAATTCCTCAGACAAAATTCTCCAATACTAACTGTCTTTGACTTAAAGTTTTATCAGAATCTAAAAAGGAATTGCATAATCATTTATTATCATCAATTTATGGCAGAAGAATCTAAAGCACACACAAAAAAAAGATGTCAAGTGTCTGCTAGTCAGTAACAGAGCTGAAATTAAAAAGCAGATCCCTGGACTCTTATTTTTCTTCTCCTGCTCTCTCCTCTCTTTTCTCTGTACACATTAGAAAACCCTCAGACAAGTTTAAGCTTATGACATCAGTGGAAAGTTACTTCAACACTGAGAGAGAGAGGGGGAAAAAAAAAAAAAAAAGAGTATATTTCATCCTGATACTGCGTGTGTTCAGAGGGGATGCAACGAAAGCAAAGGCCCCTGCCTCAGCTCAAAGGGCAGCCAGAAGCGGGTGCACCTCCATCCGCCCCCATCGAAGCGGCCTGCCGCGAGCGCACGGCCCTTTGCAGGGCTGGCAGAGGGCTCCCCACGCTGAGCAACGCGTCCGACGTAGCTAACGGCAAACCTCGCCACGCACCAGACGCCCCGCTGCTGTGAAGCAAGCTGGCCTGTCCCTGAGGAAGCCTTAGGCTGGCCAGCCCGGGAGCCCTGCAGGCGGTGGAGGCCGCAGCTCTGGGCCGGCAGCAGCACAGCGCTTTCCAGCAACGGAGAGGAGCCTGCCGTCACCAGCGCCTGGCAGTGCCGCGGCTTCCTGCCAGCGCGCGGCCGGGCACGCTGGGCCCTGCCGGGGCCCCGTGAGGTGCCAGCTCCTGGGTGCCCTGCCAAGGGCCCCCCGGCCCGGGCAGGCAGCGGCTGCACTCCCCACATAGGCGCCGGCAGTGCACTCCTCCCCACGTGGGCGGCCGCCGGCGCTTCGCCCCTTTCTGCTTTCCGCAGCAAGGAAAGCCCCACGACGTGTCCCTGCCCCCGCACATAAAACTCTGGTGGGCTGCAAGAGCCCTGTAGGAGTTGTGATTTTAGGAGCAGGAGGTAAAGAGTAGCCACAAATAGCACAAGAGCTGAAAAAGAAACGAGGAAGAAAGGACTGAGGGGGCAGTGAGAGAGCGGTCAGTGATGACTGCCTCTCGTCCTTTGTGGCCTTGCCTGTGGAGCAGCGAATGCTGTTGTATGTTGCAGCAACTAGTTTATAAACAGGGATTTTTGTCATCTACACAAATTCAGAGGCACTAAGTGTAATTTACGGTGACTCAAGATCAAACAACGAACCTAATTTCAACAAAACCGGAAAGGCACCTTCCTATACTAATTTACTGAGTTTACCTACAGCAGATGATCACTGCCCTTAGATGCATATATCTGACTTCGTTTTGAAATCAACTAAAACCTGCTCAGAAACGGACTGGAGCGGGGAACTGCTCTTTCCTTCCTCAGTCTGCAAAGGGCAGACTGTGTTGTGCTCTGTAGTAGTTAAAGCCAGGGACACCAAATAAATGAATGGCTGTCAGCGCTGCTATTTCATTTACTGCAACCACTTTTCCTGCTGCTCAGTGTTTGCCTTTATTCAGCCTTCCTGTGTGACACCGCTGAGCGAAGGTGACTAGTACATTAGAGGGAGGGGCGTTACTTGGATGTAGAGCAGAAGACCCTGTCACAGAAGTCAGCCGTCCGCTGTGTATTCACTCTTCCATTCTCTCTCTCTTTCAGGGGTTGGCTCTCACAAAGCATTTTCTTTAAAATAAAGTGTTCTAAATGTACTGTTTTGTGACTGCAAGGTGAAGTTAAAATGCAATTCTGTATAGCAGTTTCTGTTAGGGAATAATTTAGCTGTTTTTCAAAGAGAAAATACCACGTACTGCTTTGACAGAGGGGGCTTTCTGAAGATGAGAAACGTGAAGCAGGAAACACTTTATACATACACTAATTCCTGTACTACGTTCTTTCAGTTCATAAGGCCTCACACAGAAGCCAGCGCAAGCAAGTTAGCTGCGCTTCTCAGGAAAACGTCCTCTGTGGCTTGTAGAAGCTGGTAATTTTGCTCACAGGGTACTGCAGTGTAGGTTTATGCAAAGAAAATATACAGTAAGATATTTTTACATATCTACTATATATGGAAATATATATACAAATAGATATAAAATACATATACAAATACATGTACAAAAAATTACCATAGTAGCCTAACAAGTTCCTGAAAACATTTATGTTAGTAGAGGCAGAAAATATTTCTTCAATAGCCTGTGAAGGAGAATGCATAAATGGCTGCCAGGAATGGGGTTAGCAGAAAAGGCTATAATGAATAAATGGGTACCCGCTTTACTGTAGAGACTGCTAGGAAAAACACGTAAGTGTAGGACCCTAGTATGGTAGTAGGGAAGGAGAAATATATAGCTGACCTCAAGTAAACTGAGTTTTTGGGTAAAGGGGCATTTTTGCAGACAGGGGGGAGACAGTTCCAGACTGACATGTATTCAAAGAGTTTAAGTTTACTTTCTGAATTTGGTAAGAGGTTTTCTTTTTTCATATCACATAACACAAATACCTTGTCACATCGTACTTGAATTCTACTGTACTCACTATAGAAAGAAAAACAGAATACTGTAACCACCAGAAAATGGGGGTTCAAAACATGAAAGAAAAAACTGAGTTGCCTGGCCTAATTAGATGAACCAAGTAGAGTGCCTTTCTAAAAATAATCTTAAATAACTTGAGACACTAGCCAGCCAGATGACCAATACTATAGGAAACTGATAGTACAAGGCATTTTCTTTTAAGAAGAAAAAAGAAAGAGCGAGACTATTTAACATCTGCCATCAAATTCACTTGGAGCTTAACTGAAACATTTTCTGGATTTCTTTAAAAGGTAGTATTTCAAAATGAAAATTTGAAATTAATAAATTATTGAATTAAATGTCCATGTGACAATGTTTGCACAAATGCTGCTAACAATTTAATATCAGTCTATTGGTTTATAAGCCACAGTTTTAAGTTTTGCTTTAAATAAACCTGCAGGTTTATGGGCAAAGACATATGCAGCTGAAACTGATTGTAACTCTCTTTAAACATGGGCTGATCTGGCTGTGTATGAGACTTTAGCCCATGAAATAACTGTCTCCCTAGAATCTTTCTGCAAATATATTAAGTTATGGAAGGGGAGGCGGTTGTGCCACACTGGTGAATCTCAGATAAAGACAGAATTACTACTAGCCATTCTCTAAGGGGGAAAAGAAAGATCAGGAGGACTAGAAATCTACTTTAGGTCACAAATTTAGGATTATGACATGAATCAGGAAGCACTGTAGGCAGCTAAAATAGTGCAGATCACTTTACAGAACTGCTTTCTCACCTTCGCAGGAAAATTAATTTGAATATCATACCAGGCAAAAATAAAAGAATTAAATACATAACCACTTAATAAGAGAAGATTTTGAAATTAGGGACATGTAAAATTGATTTTCCTGTACAATCATAAATGAAGTAAAAAAGCAAGAGAGAATAAGATCTCATGTTGTTATCTCATGGTTACAGGCATAATTTTAAAAGATTGTTCTAATGGGGAACAGCAGAAATCTATTCACTTCAAAGGTGATCACTATTTTAGTGAGCAGACTTAATAAACTTTAATAATTTCTCTCTTTTAAGAAAATCATATTTACAAATACTGTAATGCACTGGAGATGAGAAGTAAAGAAATAAAATATGTCCTAAAAGCATAGCTATTTGCTGTTAATTAGAACTTTGAAAGCCTTAGTTTTGGCTAAAAAAAAAAAATCCTAATGGATCTAATAGGAGACTTTGAAGGTTCAAAGCATGTTATTAAACTTTCACACAAAAAGCTTTAATAGGATGGCAAAAAAGCCATTGCCTGCTTATAAAAAAAGTTAATCCAGATTGCGAGGAGAGTCAAATAGAAACCAAACTAACACATTAAAAAAAATCACACAGCCTGAGCATATTACAGTTATTTGTAATCAAATGATATGACTTTCTCATAAGCTTTAGAGTACACGTGGGCTTTGCATAGATGAAAACTGGTAAATGCCAGAGGGAAAAATAGGTTAACCAGATCATGGTATAAAACAGTAAAGTAAAAGCTAGACTTTGTCTTGAAAAGTTTACAATTCAATCAGATAAGGCAGAGTGACAGGCAGAAAGGAGTGAAAAGGGAACCGATTTGCTTTAACACATTGTCATGAACCAGGAGGAATAAACTCCGAGTTAAAAAATACTTTTGTGATAGATTATATTGGGTCGTGAAATTCCTTTGCTTCAAGAGTTTTCAGCAAGAAAAACTTCAGCAAATTATATAATGCGTAGTACACTTTGCTGAGACTATTTTAATAATATTTGACTAAGATGACATTAAAAGCTCTGAAGTGTCCCACTTAAAGAATGAAAATGCTGCATTTCACTGCAGCAATATAATTAAGCCTATGCTGCTCTAAGAAGCCGATTATATTAAATGTCCACATATTTTTAAAAAGAAACTGTTTAGATCATGAAGAATCCTGCATTTAATTTAGTATTTGCTTGCCTGCAAACTTGAAGATCGTTGATTTCTGTACGCATATTATTATCAGACTTAGAGGCACCAATCATTACCTTCCAGTTTAGACAGTAAATTTCTTTTAAGGTAACCCCAAACAGCAATAGATTTTACAGGGTGACACATGAAGAAGCCTTCTCCATCATCTATTTTATTATCTTCACGACACTGGGCAAACCACCAACAAAATAAACTGTGACCTCTGAGTGGAAGACAGAAATGACTATATAGAACTCTGTTTCATTCTATTGCTTGACCAGTAAATATTTTTCTGGTCAGTACTGTGTTTTTTAAGTTCACCACATATCAGGTTTGAAAATCACAAATGTAATTTCCTTGTCTTTTATATGTTTGCATGGACAGTTTAAATTAGAAACATTAAATTTCCAATGTGCTGCCTTTTGTTACTTTTTGTGAAAAATATTTTTAAACCATAAACAGCATAAGCTTACGCTTTGTGTGGGGACCCCAGAAGGTCCCCATTTGGTGTTTGTGTAGTTCTTTTACCTGGTAAGGTTTTAAGCTACACGTTTAAGTGATTTTTAAATTTAATATTTAAGTAAATGGCACACTAAGTATATGACTATTCCATGATTGCAGACAAATGCATGTATGTTGCAAATACAAATGTAATCTTCTTTAGAAACCACTTGATAGTGGGAATAATTTTGATGTGGAGTTTTAAAATAAAGCCTATTTTCTGCAGTTCTTTCATATATATCACTGGTGCTGTTCAATTTGTTTAGGAAAATAATGTGATTATTTGATCAACTTTTAAAGAGATGAATGGCAAACATTAATTAGGCTTAATGACATAATTTGGGCAATTAACCATAAATGTTATACTTATTGGAACGTTTGGAGATTCACAAGTATCACAGAATCACAGAATGGTTTAGGTTGGAAGGGACCTCTGGAGATCATCTAGTCCAACCTCCCTGCTCAGGCAGGGATCTCTAGAGCATATTGCCCAGGATCACATCCAGACGGCTTTTGAATATCTCCGGGGAAGGAGACTCCACTACCTCTCTGGGCAACCTGTTCCAGTGCTCTGTCACCTTCACAGTGAAGAAGTTTCTCCTCATATTCAGATGCAGCTTCCTGTGTTTCAGTTTGTGCCCGTTGCCTCTCGTCCTGTTGCTGGGCACTCTGGAGAAGAGACTGGCCTCATCCTCTTGACACCCCCCCCTTCAGATACTTGTACGCGTTGATGAGATCGCCTCTCAGTCTTCTCTTCTCCAGACCGAACAGGCCCAGCTCTCGCAGCCTTTTTTCAGAGGAGAGATGCTCCAGTCCCCTCATCGTCTTTGTAGCCCTCCGCTGGACTCTCTCCAGCAGGGCCATGTCTCTCTTGGACTGGGGAGCCCAGAATTGGACACAGTACTCCAGGTGAGGCCTCCCCAGGGCTGAGGAGAGGGGCAGGATCACCTCCCTCGACCTGCTGGCAACACTCTGCCTAATGCACCCCAGGAGACCATTGGCCTTTTTGGCCACAAGGGCACATTGCTGGCTCATGCTTAACTTGTCCACCAGCACTCCCAGGTCCTTCTCTGCAGAGCTGCTCTCCAGCAGGTCAACCCCCAGCCTGTCCTGGTGCCTGGGATTATTCCTGCCTAGGTGCAGGACCCTGCACTTGCCTTTGTTGAACTTCATGAGGTTCCTCTCCGCCCAGCTCTCCAGCCTGTCCACGTCCCTCGGAATGACAGCACAGTCTTCTGGTGTGTCAGCCACTCCCCCCAGTTTAGGATCATCAGCAAACTTGCTGAGGGTGCCCTCTGTCCCTTCCTCCAGGTCATTGATGAATATACTGAACAAGACTGGACCCAGGACTGACCCCTGGGGGACACCACTAGCCACAGGCCTCCAACTTGACTCTGCACCATTCACCACAACCCTCTGAGCTCGGCCATCTAGCCAGTTCTCAATCCACCTCACCGTCCACTCATCTAGCCCACACTTCCTGAGTTTACTTACAAGGATGTGATGGGAGACAGTGTCAAAAGCTTTGCTTTCTTCACGGTCAATATATGATGGAAAGAGAGAACGTGAGAGCTAACAGCTCAGACTTCACCAACTTAAGTCAAAGAGGCAGATCTGTGAAGCTAAGGGCTGTATCAGCTTGTGAAGTGTGTAGATAGGACAGACACAGGGAGGGGCCTCATAAAGCTCTCCTGCCAATTTTGCAATTATTTCTACAAACACCTGGTAATTTTCCACATATAAACTGAAGGTGTAAATCTGTCAATCATATTTGGGGCTCTGACTGTGAAATCAGAATGAAACTTACACAAGTTGGCAGTTTCTCTGAATTCCTATTCAGGGAAGGACAGAAATAAAGATGACGGCTGCAGTAGTAAGTTGCTAGGTAAAAACCTTGTCATATCCCTTTTCCATGACAGACTGTAACTAGTAGCTGGACTCATGAAAGCAGACGTTCTGCTTGGCATGGACAGTCTCAGCCAATGGAATCTGGAGGCACAACTAGTCATGCAGGGCTTTTAAAAGTGAAATTCAGATACATTCAGGAGTTTTGTGGAAGGCAAATATTCTGAAGAAGCATTTAAATATTCACCATGCTTTTTGGACTTCACAGTAAAAGCGATTTTCTGAACAGGGCTACCATATATTCCTCCCATCCATAATAAGACCACCACTTTGCTCATTAGCATCCATCTGTCTAGAGCTATAGAGCTATAACTCTGAACTGCTTCTAGTTCTCATACGCACTCCTATCATATGCTCTATAATCCTTTCACACATCAGAACGCCACTCAGTAACATTTTCCTCATCTGCAGAGGAAATAAGTTTATAACCTCGGAATGTGTGAATTCTTCTCCAGATCCTTCAAGTCAATGATCCCAGATTCCCTTTTGGAAAATGCTGAGCCCCTTCAATCCCCTGGACTTCAGGAGGGTGGACTGCACTGCTTAATAACTCAGTTATTAAAGATATCTTACCACAGCACTCTCTTATCTTCCTAGATTTTCATAACAGTAACAGCGTGACTGAAGTACTGCAGGGAGAAGTAAGGGAGTATACTAATATCAGTAAATCAGGGTTATCATTTGGTATGCTACAAATGCCGCCTCATTCAGTTAAATTCATTTAATGCTATAAACTTTAACAGTTAGAGACACAAAGTAGATACTGCAGATTCTATTTGCTGTTTCTATTGTAATTCCTTCTACTATTTCTCATTTGCTAATGTGCATCCATTAGTACATGAAATTCCCTATTAAAAGTACAGAAATGAGAATTTAAAACAACAAAAGCAGAATAATCTGTATAGGAAATGCAAGTATTATTTTGAAATTATAGGTTTGATTGCTTCTGCTGCTTTATCAGAAGACTTCTTTTCCATTAACTTATGAAATGGCCAGCAGGAAGTACAACAAAAGATCCTGACGCAATTCCTGAAGCATTTCCCAGAAAAAAGGGCTTCTCATAATTTGGGTATGTGGAATTGAAGAAAAAAAAAAAACACTGCAAACTTAATTTTTGCAATTATGTTCATGCTGTATTAATAAGTGTGTCACAAATCCCACAGAATGCACTAAGTATTACAATCTCTGAAAATTAGGATGGTTGAACAACAGAGCCACAAAAAAGAAACCACTAGAGGCCCTTCTTCCAAAAATTAAAACGCATTAAGCAAAAGTAAATTGAACAGCAATATGTTTGGCTGAGAAGGCCAGTGGCTTATTCCAAACGTGAAAATGACAAATATGTGATAGACATCAGATTAATTAATGCCACTGCCTTAACAGCAGTGGCTGTTAATTCTGTTAGCTTCTTACTCAGTGACACTGTAATCCCAGAGGGGAGGCATGCAGCTGGAGGAAGATACTCACAAAAGCTACTCTAGGTTTTCTCTATACCATCAGAGTGAACATCCCCCAAACTGCCATCCAGAGCAGCTAATTCAGGCTTCTTCCCTAATAGGAAGTTTTCTCCTCTCTGATGGCTACAGTGGCGGCTGAGGGAGGTGAACCTCACTTTACTGAAGGTAGCTTTTGGTGAACAACTCTTCCAGCTCTCATCTCACAAGTAAATGTGCTTTGCTGTGTTCTTCTCTGTATTTTCAGTGCAAAGAATCTACCGCCCAGGCCCAGGTTGTTTTCTATACTGAACCCAAGAGATAGCATCAAGTTCAGAAATTAGAAGTGGCAGTGAAGACCACTGACTCTACTAGGCTATAATTTGCTCATTTTTGACTCTGGGCTTTGTCTTTATCTTGTGGAAAACATATTCTGTCCCAATTTCTGTGTCTGCATAGAAATCTATCCTGAAAGACTTTATAAAGCTCTAAATTCATTTGCTGGAACCTCGGTCAGGTACATGTTCACCATGTGGCTACTTGAATGAGCTCCCTGGCTCATACTATACATGAAGACGTGGAAGAAAAAGCATTATCTTCATAAACAAATAATTCAATTTAAATACTAGCATATTTGTCCAGATTCTCCAATCAAAAGACAGGATGTTTCAAATCAGGTTCTTCATCTGGAGTTTAACACAGTCTTCCAAATACACACAAGACTGATCTGCAATAAATAGCTACATTTATTAATTGTGACAATTTTTGTTACTTAGCATCAAAGGCTGAGAGCTCATCCTTCCTACCTTCGCATGTCCTGTCTTGGATTCTTCATGGTATAACAATGGTCACATTGTGTTAAAAGGGTTGTGACAGGTATAGGACAAATGTGAATGTTAGTTTGAAAATATATATGCAAAACAGAGCACAAAAATAGTACTTATTAACAGAAAAAAAAACAGTCAATATTTATGTTAAAGTATATTTTCAATGAGAGAGGGAGAGAGAGAGGGAGAGGAATTGGATGTGTGTGTGATGGAGACAGAAATACGATATACCGTACAAAAGCAGCAGGTAGAACACTCAACGTTGTTCTGACCCGATATGTGAAGCTCTGTGAGCTGAATCACGTGCTATAGGGGATTTTATCGGCATGTCAGATCACTTAACAAAGGAGAGGACATGGAAATGAAACACAGCCTCAGCTTTCATATCTCTCCTGTATTTGGCATCTGGGATCATTGAGCAAGAGAGAGATTGTGCTGCTTCATAATACGTGTTACTGAGCTGCAGGTGCCACAGTAAGAGAATGTGAGATGGGGACCAACTGAGTGAATCTCACACATAATGTACAAGACTTGGCAGGTCTAAATGGGAGCAAAGATGACGAACTTAGCTTTCTCTGCTGGATGCATCATGAGCAATGAAGTACGTCAGTATTATTGTTTAGTTTTACAAGGCTTTCAATATGAAAAACAATTGAAATGAGACACAAAAGAGACCTTTAAAATATAAGTCTAATCAAGCTTCAACTCCCTGCAAAGAAGGATGAATGGACTCATTAACATCTCAGAAATCTGGCTGGCTCACAGACCAATTAAGTGAAGATAACATCACCTTCCTAGTACTCCGGACTCCACTGATGAGCACCAATAGATACACAGTATTTAACAAATGCTTTCACATGTCAAAGTTAAGGCTTCTCTTGAGGTTCCTACCTAAGCTAAAAGGTAAAGGAAACAATTACAGTACCTTTTAGCAATATTATTGATCATGTTTCCAAAAACTAATGCTGATACAGGAAATAAGCCCTTCTTTCTCCCTATTTCTTCATCACATTTAGTTTATAGCTAATGAATTCAGTAAAAAAGAACACTAAAATTATGCCTCTTTTCAGGATTTGTCCTATTCAGATTAAGCACCATTGCTTTCATTTTTTCTTTATCAAAATAACTTAAAATGTTTCAAACTATATAAGAACAAAACACCCAATGAAAAAAGATACAAATGGGAATTTGGAAGGCCTTTCTGGGAACCAGTGTGAGAGTTCCTCTTGTAAAAACAAAATGGATGAAATCTCTTATGACATTACTGGATTTCTTTGGAACCACACAGAAATTATTTTGTGACAAATCAGGCACATTTAAATGCAGTACAATGTCTACAGTTATATGTAATATCCGTTTCTGTGTGTTCTGATATATTAGCACTGACATTTAACTACAGAAATGTCTCACAATCCTTTATTATTATGCTCATTACTTCAGAATTTTGGAAGTTAGATAAATTATAAAAAGGATCCATGTAATTTGGTTACCAGACTGATGAATGCTACAGATGCACATTCTGATGGCATCACAGTGCAAGGAAATGTTAGGTGCTTCCAGTTCTCAAAAGTAATGCAGGAGTTGCCTTTAGCTCTAAATAAAGGAAGTCAGCACTAACAGCTGCAAAGCATTTAAACAAGAAAACACCCTATTCAAAGTGAACACAGAGGATGAAAAAAAAAAATCCACCGCTACAAACGCAGATAAAAGGGCAGAGCAAGATGTGAGTGAAATTTCCAACACGCTAAAATGAACAACAAACGTGTAAGCACAGTAAACCCCAAAGGAATAAGGCTGCCAAGAGTTACTAACAGTAGATGATACACCTGTCCTACGAATCCAGGCATCTTTAGAGAGCCTGCACCTCATCCCTTCCCAGCACATGGTACAGGAGTTGTGTATTTTTCCAGGAGTGTAAGAAACAGATTCCAGTTGTCCTCCAGTACAAGTTGTGGACAAGACTAGCAGGTTAGGCATACCACCAGCCTCTTCACTTTCTGTAACTATATTAGTTGTGTCATGACTCCAGTAGACCCACAAAATATTATGAAAAGCTTTTTCTCATGTTTCATCAAACCCAGAGTCAATTAATATCTACACACTGTACCTCCTACCATCATCACAGACAAGCTAAAATCCAGAACGTCTACATCCTCTGCAGCATTGCACATGATCTAAATGCATGCAATCAAACAGTCCTATTCCAGACAAGACAGAAGCTTCATATGCTTCTAGTTACCCCTCAGCAGGAGATAAATGGGTTTCCTGAACCCTCAGATATACCTTCTAAAGGCATGGTACATTTAAACAAAAGACAATCTGTTTGCCCTATTTAAACTACATCCTATTAAGACTTGCTTCCAAAACTGAGCTTACTTAATTACAACCATCAATAGTGGCAACAGCGTCTCTCAGCTACATGTTTGTATACTAACAGGCATTCAGCCTTGCAGAGAGCACACTGAAAAATATTATGTGTGCCACTGGAGTTGCATATCCCCATTTGCAAATCTTTACACTCTGACATGTTTGCAAAGATTAAAATTACATGTCTGAAGCTATACCCTTTTCTTCTGGGCTCTCAGTGAAGATGCAGAAAGATCCTTGCAGCACAGAACAGTTCATCCGGAAACAACATATTTATAAATTTTATTTGGCTCTGTATGCACCAAAAAATAAAAATAACCAGTCAAAAATGGAGCTTTACAAGCCCATTTAACAATAAATTATTTTTGTTCCTTTCTTCCTCAAACACTTGAGGAAGTTAATTTGTAGTTAATTTAAGTTTTGAGAGTTCATAGAGCATTCACACATAACACATTACTTCAAAGGTATTGCACCAATTTCCTTGTCCGCTCACATTATGCTGCTCAGCCTATAGAAGCAATGAAAACAAAGCAGGTTTATTTCTTTATGCCTAATATTGCTTACTACCTCTTTTGACACCTCTGAGATATGCAAATCTCTTCTCATTTCCTCCTAAAGCTAAGTGAGTGAGATATACTGAAAGTAAGTAAAACAGAAATGGTAAGAATATTCTGACATTACTGTCTCATTTTTGCATAATGATGTTGTATGTTTTGTGGCTGACAATTTCAAGAATTAACCCTAAAGAGAGAGCAATCTACGAAATTCAAGACTTCTTTACCTGGGTAAATATTTATTTTTTTCTGAGCAAATTTATCTCATTGTTTTGTTCAGATTGTCCCTCCTGTAATTTTCATTTGAATCAGTATCACACTAAGATATTTTCTTGTAAACTTACACTTTTGCACTGGAGATTATAAAATACCTGAGCAATTACAAAAATAAGTTGTTCACTGCTGGTCAGGCTCCTTGTTCCTATTTGCACCTAATCTGCGAGTTATTGTTACAGAACTGCAGAGGTTACTTTGCCTCTGATTAGATTTTCCAGCACCCTGTCTTTCCGTTTTATACATTTTACCAGTTTTGCATCAAGTCTTGGTTTAGGTTTCCCAAGCAATCCACTGAAGAGGGTGTTCTGTTATGTACTCCATTTCACATCTGCAAAGCTTCCCTGAAATACACTTTTGAAGACCCCTGTGTTTCCTTCTCCCCACCTCCAGTCACTAGTAGGCAGGCTATGTATATATGTGACATACGTTTAGCAGTACATGAAACTAAAAACCCTATACTGATAACAGGTTTGTTTTTAAAACATCACAGTAGATTGAAAATATTTATAGTAAGCTACAATGCTGTAAAAGAATTAGCCTCCACTATTTTCAGGTAATCAGGATTGCTGATCAAGAATTTTTTGATAAAAACCTCTCCTTTTTCCATTGAAAAATACAGTCCTAAATAAAAACCATTCATAAAATTGAATCAACACCTGTGAATCTGACTTTCAAAGGCATATCATTTGGCCTTCTTAAACTTGCCTCCTCAACTTCATAAAGTATCAGAAGAAAATATTTTCATTACTGTGACATGAATATTTTTGGGGTTTTGTCTTGACTAGTCAAGTCACGTGATAAGACATTGATTTCTTGCCCAGCCGCTTTCCTTTCTACAGGAAACAAGACTACAAACTCCAGGGTCTTTTGTTTGTTTTCTAAATGAAATTACACAATGACTACAGATTGTGATTGAACAGGACTTAATACGACATCTGACTCTGGTAACTTTTGTCCGTTTCTATGTCTCAGGGCAATAAAGAGAGGAAGAGGGGAAAGAGAGCACACAGAGTTGAGCACACACAGAGTTCATTCATTCAAATACCCTTTTCACAAGCAGTAGCAGATGTAAGGACTTAATCCAACACTTCATGGTCCTTACCTAACACTCCATGCCTTGTTAACCAACAGCATGCTCGCTACTGAAGCGTATAGTAACGCACACCAGCAGCCAAACCACTAGCCCAATATTGTGTTAAAACAATTACTGCAACATCATACAGCAGGGAGGCAATTAACATCATCTTTTGCCATGCTATAGTCAGGGCTTTTCAGAAGGACCCATGCCCAGCTGTACTTTTAACGAACCTACCTTGTTCTTGCACAGGTGAGGTAAAGTTCAAAATGGCAGTGGCTACATCAGGAAATAGTCTAAGAAGCCACAAAATCTCCTGACTTGAAAAACTACAAAAATTATTTGCTAGCTCAAAGTGGAGGCCTGGACTCAGACCAGGACCAATGGTATTCAGACAGGAGTGCAAGATCTTTTCTTTTCAGCTCTGTGTAATGTAGATGTGAAAACAGTAGAAAGGTTGGCCTCCAAGGCCTAAAGGACTGGGTGTGTCTCCAAAAAGAAAAGAGACATTAGAAGTGTAATACCATGGCATAAAAGGGCTCTGCTCAGGTAATGACATTAGTCTGGTACATATCCCTCAGTAATAGAAATATCCATTTTTATGCCATGTCATGTGATTAAAAGTTGTGGTGTTAGCTACATAGGCACAGCTGATATCAACAACGGATCACTAAACTTTAGTTGACACTAGCTGACTCTTCAATGTCACTGCCTCATGCTCATCACTTTCCTATCTCTTTTCACTAGCAAGACGCTCTCCCAGCTCCACTTTATTACTTGAAGGAAACAAAGGGACTAAGCTGAAAGACTTGAGAGCATTTTATGGAGAAAATGATAATATTTTACTGCCCAAGCATTTTATATTACCTAGTTTATAAGAATCATTTTAACTTTTTCTGTTTCCAAGCCATGTCGCTTCCTTCAATGGCTGCTTTTTATAGGTTGTTCTCTAACAAGAACTTTCAGGTATATGTTTAAAAAAGTATATAAAAACAGTAAAGAGAGGAACTTAGAAGTGTAAAAGCCCATGAAGATCTATTTTCAACCATCATATCTCACCTCCTCGGAGCAATGTGCAATGTGTACCTATAACAAATACTAGCCTCTCTTCCAGAAGTTTGCCTGTTCTGTTCTACACCCCTGGTTGCACTTGCCAGTTTAACTCCCTTTATTGCCCTCCTCCCCATTTTACATGCTGCTGGAATGTAGCGCCTTACTTTGTGCCTTTCTTGTAAATCAATCTTTGGTGAAGCAAAAATTCGTTAGTTTTCTGATACTCAATATAAATGGCTTTTACGACCTACTTGTAGATTCTACTATCAAGAAATCTGTCTCCTAACTACTATGCACTTGTTACTGATAATTGTAGCCATAGAAAAAAAGACTAGAAGTGTCATAAAAACATTCACAAATTAAAGTATATGGTCATTCAAAAAAAAAAAAAAACAAAAAAAGGAGAGATCAATTTACTTCACAAAGATGATTCATATAAATTTGATTTATTGCATTCTCCTTAAGAGTTTCTCTGACAGACAGGTCCATCAGTAGGTGAACATTACTACATAAGAAGTATGGCCCTGGTCACTTTTTGGAAGAGCTGCAAAAAGCAACTTTCACATTGCTGTTCATTGACATTTTGATCACATCTCCAAGGATTTGTTGGCAACTGCTGCTGCTATAAAGTATAGATCTGTTAGGTCTTTTTAATGCTTCAGATGTAGAGCCTACTGTGGCTAGTCAGAATGACAACGTCCACTGCTGGAAAACGTGGCAGGTTGTACCACTCTGCCCAGCCATTCCTATCTGATTAAATCCCACCCTTCTTGCTGCTGAGGCGCAGAACTGGCAGCAATGAAGCATCGTTAAAATTCTGCATAGGTCAGCTCCAGAGCTCTTGGAATACATAAATGCAAATCTTGGTTTAAAAACTCCCTAAATTTGATTTTACTAGGCTGCAACCTGAAAATGAGCAAATGAAAAATTACAGCTGATGCAGGAGAAATTTAAACTTCCACCTACCAATGTCTGTCTAAGATGAAGCATGACTGTGAGTGAGAGCACGAGTCAGCAATGCATTACCTCCTGGTCTCTGCAGAGCTTATGAGCCTAGCAAGGCTGCCATAAGAAACGTGGTGACTACAGGAAATAGCAGTGGGAAAAGTGGCATATATTCACTTCAGACAAAACTCTGTAAAGCTTTCAGAGGGCTAGAAATTTGGAACAGTGACAACAGGTCATCATGTGAACAATATGACTAGTTACATGTTAATATGACTAGTAATAAATTATTTAACTGTTTTCCGAAGGAATCAATCCAAGTAAGTAGAGTAGCTCTAACATTCTGGCAAAATTCAACTCTATTTGTGGCCAAAGAAATGTAAAACAGTATTAGAAAAAAATGAATAATAAAATTTATTTGAGGATAAAAATCCTTATTTAACCATGAGATTAATACAATATTGACTGCAGAACGAGTGGATCTTAAGGTCATATTTCAAACTATCTGGCTGGGTTGGAAATAAAAATATAGAGCTTTCATGTCACTGTGTATAAAATATAACGCACATAACTCAGGAATACATGTGCCAGCACATATGATTTATTAACAATTAGCAATTCTACTGTTTCTATTTATTTATCTAAGCCTTAATGATATGAGCAGTAAATTCAAGCACTTTGTATTGAAATGTTCAGACATTAATTTCACTGCAGTTGAAACTATTTACTCTAATATTACAACATGGATAGCTATGCAAGCAGTGAGATTTTTGTGCCAGAAACAGAAGTATGGCAGTGTAGTTCATTACGACCCTCACACAGGGAAAAAAAGGATTTAATTTGGTTTTTGGATTTAACTGTTTCCAGGGATTATTTTCTGATGTAAGAAAGGCTATCCATTTATTCCAAAATTTTGTATTTTTAAAAGCATGCTCATAATAGTGGTTTCTCCATCTGTATCTTCAGGAAAAAAAAAACAGAAGAAATGAGAGGTAGGTATTGTCATTTCTGAAAGCATGAGAAGTAAATTAATTATGCTTTTTAAGCCTCTTTACATTGATATAACCAAGACACCTAATCCAAAGTGAAAACTCTTTTAAAGCATGGCTACCATGTGAAAAGTGAACTGTTTAGAGAGCATCCAACAAATTGCTCCTTGCTTAAACTTAGAATTATGCCAGCTCTCTTTGCTGATTAAAGTAGATTTTTCCTATTTTTTTGTTCCCTGCAAAACCAGCAAGTAAGCTGGATTCTATCTCAGCTTGGACATCACCAATAGGATTCATTATTTTAAGAAACCATTTAGGCTGTAGTGTCCTTATTGTTTGTGATGTGCAAGCTGGCAAGAACTCACTCTGACTCTTGAATGTCAAGTTGGCAGGCAGAAGACAGTCCTCTCATCTGGGAGCTAGTGAGATAGGCAGTTTAGATTCCTGAAGCACAGTCACCACAGAACCCCATACTGCCATCTGAAAATCTGTTTTCTAAGTAAGCTGCACTTTCACAAATCTGACACATATGCTTGTGAATGGAGGATGTCAAAATAGCAATGAAAACATTGTTTCCTTTCATTCCCAATCTTATCCACCTATTTCTATAGCCTGTACTAAAAATAATGCAATACTATGAGCAAGGCCCTGCTTTCTTCTGGGTACCAATAATTTGCTCGTTAAAAAGGGAAACTGAATTGAAATTTCTCCATGTGAACTTTCAAAACCAGTATAACAAGGAGCAGTGACCTAACACTCCCAGCAAGGGGCACCATTTCACTAAACGTCTTCTACCTCCCATTTTACACTAAACAGAATACTTTACTGTACAATTTCTCCATTTAACATGAAACGTAGAAGCTCATATACCTCAGAAAAACAGAGTTGCCCCTTTTATCATTTTTAGATGAGAGTAATTATTTTCACTAAAGCATTTCTTCTTCTTCCAGTCCTCCACCACCATCTTGGCAGATATGAGAGTTGCAGTTTGACTGGCATAAGATACAGTATTGAAAAATTGAGATGGAGTTTATTCACAAATACTTGGATACTTTGGAGGGGAATAGAGGAAAATAAAAGAATCTACTGTAAAGAAATTTTGGGGGAACAGAACAGAAGAAACATTCTGGAGACAGAATTCAATTTAAAGTATAAGTGTGATATGCAAGGAAATAACAAATCCATTGTCTGTTGAGCAGAAATAAAATGAGGAAGTATTCAGCAGATCCTGCTTTGGGAAGTCTAAAAATGAGAAAAAAACTGAACCAGTGGGCTGCCAATAAACTAATCAAGAGTGCTTCTCCAGTAGCTGAAGTCAGCAGACAGAAGAGCTACTTACCCAAGCAGCAATAGAGAAATGAACCCTGAACTTGCTAATTCAAATATTTCAGATATTTTAATCTTTCTAACAATTTTTGCTTTTGAAACGAGGAAGGTGCAATAAGGGAAATGATGGTCCTGTTACCTCTTTTAGTCTGAGCAGCCAGCCAGGGCCATGCAGACTGTTTTGTTCTGGAAAACAAGTGCAAGATGGAGGCATACACTCCTTTGCAAAGACATAATGCAGAAGCAATGTTAGATAGCTTCTTTGTTCACTGCTCCCAGCCAACCTAATACTTTGCTCTAGAGCACTCTCTTCCCTACTTCCTTTTGCTTTTACGTAGGGCCATGCTACCAGTACTTGCCCAGCTGCCTGTGAGACTTCCTTGCTGCTTCCTCTGAGCATTTTCTTCACGTTCTTGGATGAGCAAAGTAGGCTAGGACAGAAGGCCATGTCTTGGATGGATATCATTTCTTCTCCAAAGAGTATTACTTCTGTCTGTAATACTGTGGTGTGGTCAGAGGTGAAGTGGCAGTCAGGCAGTCTGGAAGGGCCACAGAAGGAAGTGGCTTTTAAAGCTTTTAAAATGGTCAGAATTTGGTCAGGGCTGGGCCTGAAAGACAGACTGGGTGAGGAAGCTGAAAATAGTTGCTGTTCTATATAAAAGAGAACTACAATTTTATGAAGCCTTCCCTTTTTTTCCCTCCTCACCACTTTTAGCATCACAGGAAGCTTAGTCTGGATTTTTAACCTCCTCAAAATTCAAGATGTTCAAATCAGGAGCTTCTGTTCATTCTAACAAGAAGCTTCCATTCCGTACACAGTCAGGGAGTACTTTGATGGTGTCAAGATCATAGTAACCCATACAGATCTACTTCTGAGGCAGGTTCTGATTTAGAGCAGGTTGCAGAAATACTGTCACCAACCAGTGTAAGGGCGTGCTGTTAATGTGCTTAAGGCACATTAGGCTCCATAAACTGTGACAATCAATAACAGTTTAACCTCTAGTCTATATTAACAAACTACCTTTATTTATTGTTTGACTTGTGTAAAGACAAAGATAGGTAATCCAAAAGGAGTAGTAACAATAGAGGCTTATGACCTTCCTTTACAAGAACGTAGATACCAGTGGGCAAAACCCATTTCAGCTTCAGCCATCATGCAAAGGGCTATTTTGCAAAGAAACACTGTGTGTTAGTTGTTGAAACTTTTTTGTGCACTCCCCGAAACAAATGACACTATTCTGAATATTTTCTTTTCTGGGCAGTAAATAAAGTCTTTCATGTTGACAATGCTAATATTATATTTTAAAATATATTTGCATTTGTGTTTTTTGTCAATTTTTATTGCATTTTATAAATCCCAGAGCAGGGATCCACTAAGCTCACTTTGAGAAAGCCCTGTTTCTTGGGATAGCATCATGCAATGACCCAGGTGACCATATGTTGTTTCACTTATGGATTATTGGCTGAATTGATGGAAAAGTTATTTCAACGAGAACTGTGGACATGTATTTGGAGTACAAGTCAGGAAGGTTATTTTTAAGCGATTTTTTCGGTTGAATTCTTTAATACAAATAATTTTCAAGGGTGAATATTCCTAATGCAAAGTAATCTTAATGTGCTTCAGTAAAATCAGTGCTTTGAATCCTCTAGATAGTCATGGGAGGGATGGGAGGGGAGGGGCAAGAAAATGATTTTGTTACTACTTGTAATTCTGGGTTTTAGCAAGCCCACTGTGGCATGCAAGATAGCAGTGGCATCGGGGGGGTTAGAATCAGAAATAATTAGTAAACATTTACTTTTAGCTGCCTCTTCTGATATGGAGGGTGATGAACATTTTGCACTCTGGGTAATAAATGTAGACATGTGTGTAGTGAAGTTGGTTTATTTACTTTTACATGTTATTGATGCATAAGGTAGCTGGTAATTTGCTTCAATCTTGAGCCATGTATCCAGAAATGAGAAGTCAATGATTATTTACAGAAATACAGGTCTAAATCTGCTCCTGTACGATTAGTATCCTCAAGTTATCTAATTTGTTCTTAAAAAGACATCCTTTTGCTTAAGAATACTTTATAAGCTTATTCATTTCTTCTTCTTCATTCACATTTTTCACCCAATGGCAAAATCAATTTCTAGATAATCTTTAAAGATTTATTCTTCTTCTTCCTACTTTATGTAGTTTATTTATAACATCCAATGAGTAAAAATCTCTCATGTTTCTAAGCAGTAGAGAAAGTAGTTTCTAGAGTTTATGAGAGTTGTGTTAACGTGTGAGGTGTTTCCTGAAAATACTTAACATAAGTTTGAGGACAGTTTGTTTTATCTTAGTGGAGGAAATACAAAAAAAACCTACAAAATTTCTGAGATTGTAAGATTTTTGTTTTCATTTTAAATAGGCAATTTTACCAGCTCTGTAAATTTAAAGAGTATGCTCATTTTCAGACTTATCCTGATTAGTAAGCTTTGATAACAGATCTTTTCATCACTGTGGGAAAATCCAGTGATGTTTTCTTTAAATCAGACCCTTCCAACATGTTGGCTTACCAAAATGGAGCCACACAAAATTGCTAGTCTGTCTTCTACTGTTGGCTTTGCCATTTAGCACTCTATCTCTCATATTTTTATTATGTGCAGTATTGTGTATATCCATCTTCATCAAATACATTCCCTGGAAAAATCAGGTTGAGTATATTTCAAAACCTGAATTAAATGCAAATTTGGCAGCAGAAAAATGCATTATAGGATATGATAGGCTTTGGAATGCAAATATTATGTCTCTTCTGAACACAAAGCTACTCCATAAATAAAGAAAGCAGATATTTATAAGAATTGACAAATTCAAGTTATCATTTGTAGCTGTAAGCAAGAGTCTAATTGAATGCGTTCACCATGAGCACAATGTGGAAACTGAACACTGGTGCCTTTGGAAGTAACACATATAACTGTCTTTGTAATCATTTTTACTCATTTGTGGACAGAAAGTCCTCTGGAAGAAATTTATGAAAAGAAGAATGTCCTTTTTTGCATGTCCAGTAATGATTTTTTATATAACAATGCACAGCAATTTAATTTCTTTGTGCCTCAGTACCAATGCCTTTTTACCCTGTGGATTTGCGGCAAGGCAATTGCACTGTTGCTTTGAATTCTGAAATGGAAGGGAAGACAAACAAAACTGAGTCAAGGGCATATTTAAAGAGCCACTTGTGGTAACGTAGAGGTCTTTGAGGTAGTTCTAAAGAAGTTAGCTGAGGCAGCGGATATAATCTAGCCATAGAGCACAGAAAATAAAGTAGGCCAATTTATCTAGCTTCTAAGCAAGGTAAATTAGTCCCTACTCTCTCAGTAGGTTTCCAGGGCCCAAGTAAGTTTATCCAAAGCTGGCTCAAGTATCTCAGCATAGTCTGTGGGATGCAGTATAAATATAAACCATAAAATGGCAAGATCTGGTAAGTGTGACGTGTATTAGTTGTCCGCTTATAATTATTCTCAAAGCAAGTGCTGTTTTTCTGTGAGTTTCTCTCTGCTAACAAACGCAGAGGCTTTGTAAAACTGAGGCTCTGCAGCAATACACCTTGTCATGAGGGATCCCCTCAGTGAATCTGTGCTTGAGAAGCTCCATTGCTTTTGTGTAAAAGGTTGTCATGCAAGTCTATTAAAATAAAATTAAAGCAAATAATAAGAGCACTTTAGCTGTGTGCTTCTATCTCTGTTAATGGCATAGAATAGGGGGGCACTTCTCTTTATAGCAAATATCCATGTTTTTCCATTCAGCAACCGGAACAGCTTTTGCAACATGCTTGCTGTTTTACTTGCTGAATTGTGTTAGTTCCTGCAGAGACTCATTATTAGTCCAGACAGACTCATAACAGTCTGGCTTTACAGTCCACTTAAAATTAGCCTGACGATCTAAGAAATATTTTTAATTTTCACAAAACAGACATTAACGAATTAATTAACGATTAATTTCAAATGTCTTTAGCATACAGGTATTTTCCATTATTTGCATCCGCTAGCAACCTTTTTGTCCTTCAAGGAGAGAACAATTGTTCTTATTTACACAAAATAAAGACAGCAGCACTTCATAAGATCAATATTTTGGGCGAGCAATAGTATACCACTCCACTATCCAGTTTTAGCAGGAAATAGTCCTGCTGCTGGTCACAAGGAGATGACTTGTGGTATCAGCTCATTTTGAGAAGTTTAGCAAACATGTTATCTCTAGCAACAGATCTGATGTAATGTTTATAAGTTCCGTCTGTCCTGTTTCGCCATTGTAGGTGATATGCTTGTTACCAAAACAACCTAGAAGTCTTTTCTTACCATGGCCTTCAGAAGGTCACATACAGCTAATGTTTCATCATAATCTAACACTTAAAACATGCTTAAAGAGAAATCCTTCATGCTGTGACAACATTTTCCTAAATTTAAAATTTTAATTCTTACCTATAATGAAGTTTGAACAACTTTATACTGCAGAAAGCTTTTAAGTGATAATCTGATCTTAATTTAAACAGTGTTATGTTGCCCAAATACTGAATATGCCAAGTGGCATGGCTGATCATATCATCTGTATGACTGCAAATGCTTACTTAAAATTGTGATTAGACAGCCGTCTATACTTGTTTAGTTAAGGACCACTACCTGACCTCCTGGAGACCTGAGCAGGGGCTGACTCGTAACAGGAGAGATTTGCAGGCTGAAGTTACTTCTACATCATCTCTGTGCAAATGAAAGGGTCTCTACTTACTTGTCACCATCCAGAACCTTGTAAGAAAAGCAGCTGATGGAATGGAAAAGGAATCTAGCTCACTAATTCACAGCTGAATTGGGTCAATGGGACTAATGTTAGGAGTAAACGTTTCTATGATCTTTTTTCTTCATCTAAAGAGTAAAGCTATAACTGAATATGCACAGCATGAAGATTTGATTAACAAGGAAGAACCATTTGCGCTCATTTTCAGAATAAAGCTACACCTCAAATTTCTTAGTATTATATATTATGAACTTTCTCAGCATTATATATTATGGATTATATATGTCCCCAATATTATATGGAAATTCACAACTACTCCTCTCATGCATCAGTGTGGCAAGAATGAATAAGAAGCCATATGGCAAGTTCTCCATACAAGACCTTCTCAGCCACTTCTCTCATTATCTCCACAGAGAAACTTCTTTCCAAGACAGAAAGTTTTTGGACTGCGTAGATGGTTTTGGGTTCTCCATAGCTTTTGCTTATGCTTAAGGCGTGGAGTTAAGGTTCCCAGGAACTTCTTTCATTGCTTCACTGGGAAGATGCCCATGGCAGATTAAGGAGAATGTACAAATACCTTCTATTGTCATACATATGATCTCTTATCATTTTTGTCTCAGCCATCTCAAAAGTAGGAGTTCCTCCTCTATGAATAAACTGATAGAACTAAACTCCTAATTTGGATACCTGAAAAGGGTAGAGTTGTGCCACTTCAGAAGCAAACAATGTATACTAGCAGAATGAAATCAACTAGAACAAAACGTCCCCCTGCCAAGAAACAGAACCTAGGATGACAAATTGTATAACAATATTATTAATTACATTATTCTAAAGATTCCTGTAGCAATTACAGTAAAATACGCTATCTTAAAGCCATAAAAGCTTGTAGTACTGACTGCTTTCAAGCTTACAGTGCCTATGTAGAAATATGCCATCAATAAGACCTACAAATCATGTTACAAGCCCAGATAATCACACCTAAATCTGTTCAAGTCACATTAACATTTTCATTTCAGATGCACACCGTACTTTTACAGGAACCTGTTGTACTGAAAACTAAAATTTTTCTCTTACAGGATTTCCATATAAGATGTCTCCAAAATATGTTCTGGGAGCTCCCCAATTTTTTGTTTACATTCCTCAAATTCTGAGAAAGAAACAACTTATAACTAGTTAATAATGCAATAGTGCTTTAAGTTTCATTTATTTTATATTCTGATAAATTTCTCAAGTTTGGATATAAAAACACAGTGACAAAAAGAGAGATTCTACCTATAATTTAGAGGAAGAGAAGTATATAAGTTTTTGATGAAATTGCACTTTAGCCAGGATCTTTGCCTCCCATACTAATTCAGGAGAAACAATGTCCTTACTGAATGATCATGTGTCCTCCAGTACCATCAGTAACTGTCCTTATAGAATCATCAAGGTCACTTCCTGTTTCTTCACAGCTGAGTCCAGATCCGGACCAGCCTTGTGTAGCTTGATATCAGACAGTGTTGGGAGTTCAAGGTCAGTTGGCTTCAGGCAAAATGAACTGGACCTAGTCATTAAGCTACATGTTATTTATAATTTCAGTTTAAAAGGAAGACTGATCTATAAGCCAGCACAGTTTATACATGCTGAATTCACAGCTGCTGCTTTGTTTACTGATGCATATTTCTACTGCATACAAAAGCTCGAGCTTTCCTGATAACAGCTAAAGCTGTAACACATTGTTTCAGGGAAATAAGACACAAATAGCGTTTGGCAGAATGAGATGGACCAAATATGGCACACAAATATATAGATATTTTACAGCTTCTACTTAAAAACATGTGCATCTGTTTACATTTCATAATTCAGATTTCTTTCACCAGGACAATAGCAGAAATTAAGACTCAGCAGGCACAAGCAATATCCCTGTTTAATGTTAATTTGACATTAATGAAAGGAAGATCAGGACCTCTAGGACAGTTACATCCATGAATTTCTGGAGTCCAAGGCAGGTATGACAAGTGCATGACTCTCAACAACAGCTCTACAACAGTTTTTGCATATGAGATGTCTAAGCAAGTTTGCACTTGGAATGTCTTGCAGTTTGCAGACTAGTTGAAAAGCACTGCTCTAGAATTAGGAGATTATATGCAAAATACCACCAAGAGTACACTTCGCCTATAAGGCTACATATTGATCTGGCTGCATATATATTATCTTAAAGGAGCAAATTTCCAAAGAATTAGACTTCAATTGAGATACAGAATATAGGGTGAATATTTTTAAAAATGCCTATTTCCTACCACTTCTCATCATGTCCCCAATTCTGTTTCTGAGAGTTCTCCCAGAAATCTTGCTCCTAGAAAGAATATGCATTCTAGCCATGTTTGGAAGAGTATTCTTGAAATTTGTCTCAGAACTGTGAATGTGTCACAACCTGTTCTTTTGAAAATGATACACATAACATGCATTACAAAAAGGAGAGTATTGTAGCTGGCAAGATCTGCCCTATTTACCCCAGATGCTAGATATATTTGTGCCATTTGTGTTCCTGTGGTTGCTTCCTTGTAGATACCATATTGGCATAAAAGGAGTGGTATCAGCTACTCTGGATGTGTTTTGGGCATAGTCGAGTCCTGAACAGGCAAAGAGAGTCCACCAAATGTCTAATGTGTTTTCCAGCAGCCTGGACCAAGGAGGAAATGTGGCTGTAAGAAAAAAACCTGCCCTTCAGGAAAATTTTAACATTTCTGACATTTGTATCTATAACAGCTTAGAGTGAAACGAAAAGGGAAGAAAAAAAAAGAAACCAAGGGAATCTGATTTTGTATTTTTGATTCAAACATTCTCAGTCAGGCATGGACTCTCATCACCAGGCTCTTACCAGTTCTGCTCATACCCTCTCCTCTTTCTGTCTTCTCTCCCTTTCCAAAAACCTGTTTTTGTTAGAAGTGGCAGTTTTCTACAGAAGATTTTTGTCTCAACTGATAGATATTATTCTATCAAAAATATAAGATTCTTTTTTGATAATTCACTAGCCCTAGAGGCCAATAAGTTTGGACAAACCTTGATGGTTCATGGTCCCTTTTGAACTTTTCCTCATCTAACGTTCATTAAAGAAGTCTCCAGGCTGGAAAGAGAACCTAACAGTGTGCCAGAGAGTCTAATTTGTGTGATGTTACGCACCTCTTACTAAACTGAATTTCAGGTAAGGACTTGTCATGAAAAATAGGAAAGTATATAGCTGTGGATAGTTCCAGTCATCCATGGTCAAGACAGAGACAATGAACAGAGAAAGAACACTAGGGGAAACTGTCAGATGAGCCAGAAGACCTTTGCTTGTTTAACCTAGCCAGCAAAGGTTGAAAGGGACAGAAACAAACCTATAGATACAGCAGGGTGGAAGGAAAGCTATGTAACGTAAAGGAGAAAGTTGGCTTAGGAATGAATGAGCATAATAACATCATGCATTTAGGCTGGAAAGCAGAAGGTATCTGAAATTCAAATGAAGAACTGAACACTCTAGTACACACAGCAGGGGTAAAAACCTTGCTAGTTTTAAGATGGAGCTTGAACATGACATGATTGGCTGCGGTGGAGTAGGATCAGACAGGGTCTGTTATAATTCTCTGCTTGAATCTTAGAGGTAAACAAATTGTGTACCTGTAACTGCAGGACTACAGTGAGGCATTTTATTACTTGACGCAGTTCTCCTGCACCCCTGTCTAACACTTTGGGGCTTCTTCCACATGCCCTCATTGACTGCAGTTCCACTTTGCGGGCTCAGATGTATTTGCTCCAGGTTGGTATCCTCATAGGCGTGTACCTGGGCAGGTACGCATTGCTCCAGTGATTCAGCACCACTCATCACCATGTATTTGAATTGTCTCCTACAGCTATTTGCATCTGTAGCTAGATGAAAGCTGTATGACACCATGCTTTATAACTCTTCACAGTCTTGTTTCGAAGTAAGGCATACAAAGATATATTTTATGGGGTCCCTTAGCAAATGGCTAGGGTTCAGTGTGAGGTTCCAGGTCAAAACTCTTCAACCAACAAATGTGTGCATAAATGGGCCCATAAGGAAAACAGCCTGGAATGCTTCACTGCTTACTACATTTATTAAAACATCAGATGAGTTATGGCTGCCCTTTGGGAGCTGCAGAAAACAAAAGCCATGCCAGTAAAGGTAGACTGTGACTCACTTTTCCAGCAGGTCACCCCCATCAAGATATCAAAAGAACCAGTTTTATCCTGCATACCCATTCCATTATGCTGATCAGCACCAAATACCACCCAGTAGAATAGCTTTAGTGGTATGCTCTATGCTCTGCCATAGCTAGGCTATACAACTGCTTTCTGACTACGAAAAACTAGGCAATCGCTCCAAAACATTGATTTCCCTTCAGCAGAGAGCGATAGCATCTCAGTGCTGTCATATGCTCTCAGGTTTGGATGCCCATCAGGATTCTCTGAGGGTTTGTTTCTTGGTTTGTGTGTGCCATTTTGCTTTTTGCCTTTTACTTATCAAACAGCAGGAGATAAGTTCAATGTTTAAAGGTGTTGTGTTGAGCATATTTTTAACAGTGTATAGCAAGATGTGTTCAGTTGACCATTAGTTGTATGGCCTCGGCCTTATACCAGATCTTGCAGGAACAGGCCAGAAAGTCAAGCCCTACCCTAAGAAACTTTCTGGTTTTCAATGAGGCAGATGTAGCCCAGACATGATTGAGAAGGGTAGACTGCCCTGTTATAAATTACACAATACAAGTGTAACCAGCTACAGGTTGAGGGGGGAGCCTTTTATCCCTACCCCACATGACTCATCATCTGCTCCCCTGTCAGAGTGCTATCAGTGGTATCAAGAAAAAGGCACGAACCCCCCCTTTAGCATCCTCTCCTTTTTATTTATTCTTCCTCTCTCCAGTAAACATACCTTTCAAAAGGAAAAGGGAACAGATGAGAGCAATGTCAGGAGGGAGGTGGGAGGCAGCTGAACATAAGTTTCCTCTATTCAGTACTTGTTTCACTACAATGGTGCACTGACATCCTAGGGCATGTGGACATATATCAGTATTTTGGATTTGTAGGTCTCTGTAAGAAGTTATGGACAATATGAGTGAAGAAGCACGTTATATCAGGCTGAAGAGTAATGTTGCCTTGAGGAAGGAGACGTTATCTACTCTGCATTAAGAGAAGGGCAGAGATTGTTCTCAGCTAACCTCATCCCACATAAAAAGATTCATTTGTGAAAAATAACAGTGTCATTAAATAGGATTCATTTTCAAGAAGAAATTTATGGTTTTTGCAACAGTAATTCTGCAAGTAATTACTTCTAAGTGCATTATTCTATATCTGAAATAAAACTCTCTCAAATTCTTGAAGTTTCTTTGCATGGTTGCTGGCCTTATCAGGTATATCCTAACCTGGCAATATCCATTTGATCATCTGAGAGCGAATGTAAATGTTTGGCTTTCAACCAAGTAAGTTGTGAAAAAGAAAGTCTGTTTCACAGTCAGCTAAAAACACTTTTAGATAACTTTTTATTCAGCTTTTTCCTATTTTTTTTTGGCGTTTACTCTTTATATATGCCAATCATTACAGAGAGACTACAATACTTGAGACTATTCAGCAGGAAGTACAGTACTCTGGGTCTTATACACTGGAAATTTTGGATGCATGGATCAGTGCATCTTTTTCAGGGATTTTAGAAGATACCAGAGAAGGGCATTGGCTTTGCTGTGTCGAATAGCCAAAGCAGTTTCATATGATATTAACAGTAAGTACTTCTCCTACACTTAGTAACACTACTTGTTCCTATAGTGGGGATGGTTTTGAGGTACATAACATCAGTCATTCCATGGATATTTGTTCAGTGTGAAGTACAATTACCAGTTTCTGGTGAAGGCAAGCAGATGGGAGATGGAGTACAGGAGTTCATAGTGCCAAGGCTAGCATTCATTCTGGCATTACTATTACAACCGCCAGTCATTCCCACCCTTGTTGCCAACAAAGTGTTGTCTGCCAAACACAGCAGCCAGACTGAAACAGGCTTCACCAAACATTGCACTGGCTCTGAATCCCGCTCATATTAACACAGCTGAGGTTTGAAATGAACCTCTAGGGACAGGCAGCAAGTATTCTAAAACTAGATGGACAAAAGGAAACCTTTGCTCTAGTCATGGCGGAAAGAGAGTTCTGCCAAACTTTCTACCACTAGAAATCACTCCTAGCCTATTTTACATCTGCCTCCAGCTGCTACGATTCTTCTTCTCTAGGAACCCCCTGGAATGGCACAGGCGCTCTGGAGCAGAAGGAGAGAAAACAGATGGCTAAAAAGTCTCCTCATATCCTGCCAAATCCAAGCCTTATAGTGGTGTAGGAACACACCACTGTGGTTCCTGCCTGTTATGTTCCATTCTACTTGTCTCTGATGAACCACCACCCTATAAACTGATTCCCAGAGCAATACATGGAAAATGAGCAATTAAACAACCTACTTCACCACACAGCATTCCCACTATGGTCCACCTAGTCTCACGTTAAGCAATTTATGTAAAAGGGACTATTACACAGGGTGTCTGTGGTAACTTTCCCCTTTTTAACATGACCTCAGTATTCCCAGTGGTATCAAAAGCAATTTCTGTCACACTGTCTCTCTTCTCTGTGCTTATGCTCATGCTTCTCTGTGCACACGCTTTACAACACTTGTTCTAACCACTTAAAACTTCATTTGGCCAACTTAGACACATATAGTTCTCTTAAAAAATCATTTCAAATGAGACATCACAATTGGAAGAAACTATCAGGCAGTAAGATCTCTGCAGCAGGGAACACATCTGTCACTGTGTGCCTTAACCAGTATTGACAGTAGCAGAACCAAACTCTTACAGGACTGGTGGCCAACCCAAAGTATTAGAAACATGTCTCCTCTCATCTCTGCAGAAACAATCTGTGTTCAAATCAAAATATCACAATGTTTGTAACCAAACAACCCTACCAAACTCTACTGCCAGCCAATGACACGTTTCCACAGGATCCTCTAGATCGCTTGAGGAGTTAAAGGCGATCAATTTAGAGTCTGATTTTTGCAAGGATTTGCATATCCAGCTCCTTTGGGGCTTCCAAAACACACTTATATTAAAACTCTCACGCCTAACCTGCCTATTTACATAAGAAACAGACTTCCATTAAAATGTCTTTTTCTTTCCAGTAACTAATTAAAAAACCCAAAACCCAAACCATGTGTTATGCAACCTCAAGAGGGCAGCATGGTATTTCAAGAACACCTTACATAGAAGTAATAATGCCAAACCGTAACAGCAGGCTGTAGTGACAGCACAACATTAGGGTTGTTGTAAACATTAATTTTAAAAAAAAGGCACAAAAAAGGAGCAGTATTATTAGCTCACCTGTTTTGCTGCTGTCTATGTAGCCCTACTTGACTTGCAGCAGCAGATGATGCAGGGTTGCAGTTTGTAGATACATATCTCATATGCTGTAGCAATTAGATCAGCATAGCCTTCCCTGCCAGTCCTTGCTTTGGTAAGCAGTACCTACTAAGAGCAACCTGTTTGAAATTTTTCATAGTACTGTTTCAAGGGCAAGGAATAGCCTGATTCTGTGATAATGAAATTCTTTCCTGCAAGTGGTAAAAATTTTGTTTGTGCTTTCAAATTATACATAGAAATTTAGGATTATAGCAACACAGGTCTCCAAAGTGATCTCATGAGTGATTAAGTGCAGTTGCCTTTTATGGCCACTGTATCATATCATCCTTTTGTAGAAGTATTATGCTCCATATTAAAAATAGATTACTGTTTTCCCTCTCACTATTTCTCTTCGGAAGACTATTCCAGAATTTCTTTGCTCTAATGGCTAGGAACATTCTATTAACTTCCACCCCAAATTTATTCATAGCCGATTTATACCTTTTGGCTCTTGTGCCAACATTATCTGTTAGCCTCAGCATTTATTTCTCCCTTACATATTTGTAGACAGCACTCAAATCCCAACAGCCTCTGTTTCACCTAATTAGATAAGTTTATAAATCTTTTATCCTAAGACAATTACTCCAATTCCTTGATCATCATAGCGCTTCTCTCTATGTGGTCCCATTTGAATCTCCTTTCTTGAGCACAGCTGATAGATAATAACTGTGTTCCAAGTGAAGCATCCCCAGATCACTGGTCCTAATACTTCTTCAGGTCTACTGGAGATACAACAGAGCACCACAGGTGTCTTTATTATAGAGCTGAAGGTTTAGGGACGGCAACGTTAGCATTTATTCTGAGGAAATGGATGAGGAATAATCTAGGCAGTTAGCGGGAAAGGAGACTAAGGTGCAACCTCTAATTCTACCATCACTGTGCAGTGATATTCAAGACAATCAAAGACTATCTCAAGTACTCCATTTCTAAGCTGGTGATAATATTCACCCATGCAACTATATAGCTGATGCCACAGTAACAAAACGGTACAGGAATCTAACATATATCATGTGCCTTAGCGTCACCTTTTTCAGCTCATGAAGTTAGCCTTATATAATTCTCACAGTGATGTGTTCAACGTCAACTAAGAGCTTTGATTAAATAAATTTACTTGAACAAAATTTATTGGAAACATGTTACTTGCTGCCAGGTAGACACTGTATTTCGCCTTACGAGTAGAAAACATGTTAAAAACAGAGTAAATAAAGTAAAACTACCCTAAACACATTTGTTTAGATCCTGCTCTAAATACAGCCATTTAAAGTCTGCTTTTGATAGACACTGATTGACAGAAGCAGCTGAGTAATAGCATCTGATATCGTAAAGAAGACATGACAAAATAGCTTGCATAAATAAGAAAATATTACTTTTGATAGCTGCAAAACAAAACTCTAGCCATAATATTGACAGAGACACATTTTAAACAGCTAACCTGGCGGAAGCTCTGGAATCCACTTACCAAGAATGGCCTGCTCTGAGTGATCTGAATCAAATTCCGATAAGGCTGATGTTTGGTGAAAAGCTGGTTCTCACTGTAGCCGTCTTTGCTGTTTTCTGGTTTTTTTTTTCTGACTGCTGGATCTCTCCTTTTCCTTTGTGCCTTTATGTAGAATAGCCTTTAATGATAGAAAGGGAATATTGAGCTAAAAAAGATGACATTAAGGCATAAGATAGATGTTAGATTTCTATACCATTCTGTAGCTGTGGCATCAGCTTATAGTTTACTTTAAGCATCTTTACTTCACGCAAGGTGGACTTACCACTGTCTCTGATTCTGCTGTGGATTGTACTTCTTAAAAACACTGTGCTTTCATGGAAGCTGCTGCAACACTTTCTTCTTTTTTGTGTCATCAAGTAATAGCTTTGCCACACCAAGTTCTACCTCCCAACTGTTAGGCCTCATTAAAGGGTGATACTTCCATTCCATCTAATATTGTGCCTATTAAACGCTCTTCTTGAATTTTAAATCAAGCTAGGAAAAAAACCTTTGAAATACACTTTTCATAGAATTTGACTTTCAGAACGTGTTTAGATCAGAATTACAGAAGATTCTTTTAACACTTAGTTAATGGATTTTAATTTTCAAATTACTGTTACTGTGTATTCACAATTTCATTATATACTACTGGTATATCACTGCATAACTCATAGTAGTTCACGTATTATATTTTCTTTTAAAATTGAATGTCACCGTTTTCTAAAATAAAACCTCTCTCAAATCCAGGAGATTTCCTTCTTGAATTATTCCTGAATTCAGTATGATAAATTGCAGTATGATAAATTCTTATTATAGAGAAGAAATTTCCCTAACAGCACTTTTATGACCACTGCTTCTCAACTTCTTCAACTATAATCTTAATACATTGCAAAATAAAGACTAATTTCTAACACTGACGTTATTTTCAAACCAAAGGACCTTTTTCACACGCAGTTGTGTGCAAAAGCTGACCATACCGGCTAATCTCTGATCTGTTAGGTATATAAAGTTGCTGGGCCCTGCAAAAAATGGAAATTTCAGCACTTAAAAATCTAAATTCCTGTGCTGATAATATAGTCGTAACATGAGTCTAAAAAAACATGAGTAATTTGGCCAAAACGCATTCTTAAGTCTCTGGCAATTAGATCTTTCAGGCATCCTCAGGAGAAATGTAGAAAGAAGCTATATGACACATACTAAAAGGCTCCTGCTCTGCAAAAATTAAATGCATTGGGAAGGCATTATCTCTTCCTAAATCCTTTTTTTTTTAAAGGAAGAGTCACGCTGCAATGCATTTTTAAGATATGGCTGAGTTGATCCAACTGTGGGCTCCCCATCCCATGGTTCTGCTTCTCCTTTGTATCTTGCATTGGCGCTCACTTGGCACTACAGTGAATCAGTCTGGGGAGCTAAACTGGCAAAAAATAATTGAATAGGTGAGTTTTATAAAGTTTTAACTTTCTGGCCATTCATGAGGTTAGACAAGAACTGGTGCCAATGTGAGGGAAGGATCTGGAGCACTCAGAAGCAGGGCAGAGCCCTTCTCTTCAGTAGGAGACTGCAACTGAATTGTCTCAGGTGCATTATAAGACTCTTCCCTCTGCAGGTACTGCTACTGAACATTGCACTCTACACACCTGACAAAAAAAAAATCACGCATTTATCTCCCATTGATCCCAACAGGAATCATGAGTACTGAGCACTTCAAACAGGTCAGTCACAGACTACAGAGATGTTGTTTGGACCTATAAAAAAACCTAGCAAGATGATGTATTTGAGAAATTGGGCAAAAATTTCATGGCATTCCCCAGTATGAAGGACAGAGGAAAAGGAAGGAGGAGGTTTAAATGTACAGATTGCCTGCTTCCTTCATTGAGCAAATAGGATGATAAATACTAACTGGAAAAGCCATTCTGTATTTATCGAACTCCCTATAGTTTATGAAGTGCACTCCTGTCCCAGTGCACCATATAAACTAATCAACTAATTCAGTGGATGAAGAGATGTTGAAAACCATGGCAGACTTGTGGCACAGGAGGAAGTAGTGCTCTGTTATCATCCAAAAGACTTCAGCAATTTGTCTTGCAAATACACTTAGCTTTCATCTACTCCATTAGTTACTCAGTTTAAATCTGCCAGATTTCTGCCCAGTTATAGAGGAGTAAGGTCTGGCCAATGCTTTCCCAAAGGGAATAAAAGAAATGGTGAAGTTGGAAGTGAATGGAAAACTAGGTTTTTTTTTTTTTCTGAGCTGTTTGAACTGAGAGAAAATGTTTCCCTTCAAGCAAAAGGAAAACTTCATGGATTTGGGTTCTGCCATTTGCCTTTTATTCAATCATCTTAGAGGACAAGACAACAAGCAAAATAACAGATGGATGATATTCTAAGTTTACTTTGCTAAGGAACAGCAAGACAATAAGAAGGAGCCTACAGTTCTAGAACAGGCTCTGTTTGATCAGACTTTTTATTTGCTCTTTTCATTTATCTTCATAATGAGCTCTGCACACGAGCCATACGCATATTTGTATAGTACCTGGCTGAATAATTGCTTGAAACCATACGATGCCAAAGAAGCCAGATGAAAACCTTCATTATGCTTGCATTCATGAAGGTCTTCCAAAACACGTGTAATACAGATGAGGTTGTCATTAATTTTAAATATCCTTATGCACACAAAATAACGATGCCCACAATCACACTAATGGAAAAAAGAAATATCTCTAGCTTCATGCAAGGAGCCGAATACTGTTTTTTGGTCTGACTAAACTATGTAAATTCTGTGCAGGTGCCTTTGATTTCCTACACTGGCGTATGTATGTATATATATATATTTTAGAATATCTTAATTTACACGTTAAGTGCCATTTTGCTGCACCATTAGGTGCTGCTGTAAGTACAAATGAATAACATTTAATAGAAATTATAATAAATAAACAGCATATTCTCTTGATTTGCTTCCAGGTTATATATTCTGTTAGTTTTGCTTTTGTGTCCAAGAAAACATTTGACCTAAAGCACAAAGAACCACTCCTGTCACAAAAAGAGAGTTCAAATGGATGAGTAACATTTCTCATGAAATCAGTATCTCATATTTGATATCAGTCTGGACCATATCAATTCTTCCAAAATTATTTGTGCTTAGCACTGTGCATTTTGATCCTACAGCAAATTAGGTACAGCTGGGCTTAGTCACTACTGATAGGGGACATTCAGAGAGAATTAAAACACTGCAGAACATGTGTTTGCAGGACTTTCTTCTAGGTGAGTGTTAAACATGTCCTCAAGGCCACCGTGGCACCGCTGTGGTGGTGATACATGCATCTCTGGATGAGATGTACTTAGTGACCTACTAACTGGAATCCTATTAAGGTACAGACAACTTTGTGTTTGTGACTTGGGTGGAGATAAGCAGTATTCCAGGGGAAGGTGGAGAGCTACCACACTCATTGGCCCTATGCTCAGATCTACCAATCAATTTTCCTTCGGCCTATTTCATGTGAACGTGAAATAGCACACTGTGAAACACCACGCAATCAAGTGTATCTGGCATTGAACAGCATCCTGCAGCAACGGTGAGTCTCTTTCAGTCCCTGGACCACGAGCTCAGCTGAATATCAATTCCAACCATACTAAACTGCAGAGAAGCTCCACAAACCACTGAATTTAAAAAAGGGTTCAGAAAAGTGGTAGCAGAAACATTTATCTCATGCATGCTATGGAGTACAGCAGATAGGTTCAGTTAACCTATTTTCTTGCAGAGAAAGCTGAGTGCACTCACCTCTGAGGATTAGTCTTGACAGCTTTTCTCTAGCTGAGAAAGGAAAAGAGAAGAAGTAAAAGGCTATGCCTCTCTCAAATAAATTGTCATAGCACACCTGGAATGCTAGGTATTCAGCTCTTCCACTATGGCTACATGATGCTATGAAAGCTTCAGCTGTGACAGAAATTTCCGCTATCCTTTTTTCTAGCTGATCTCTATATTTCACCTGCCCAAGTACCTAGCCAATTACACAAAGTAAGAGAGAGATATGATACCTTCTGCACACGTGCCATTATATTACAGTGGGAAAAAAGCATGAGAATGGAATTACCCTTTACTGGATACTGTCATCATTTATCTTGTGAAGAAGCCTGCATACCATGGGATCAATTTTGCACTTCTGTCACTCCCTAAGCTCCTCTTGTGACAGAAGCAGGGTGTATCCATTTTCTGTTGGACAAAGATGGCAGGGATGGGGAGGCTATCAAGAGGCTGGTTATGGCTCCCTGAATCTCTTCTCCAACACCTGACTCTGGATAAGGTTAAAGATTGAAATCTGCTTTGACACTTGCCAGATGGCAAAGCTTAAAACTGCATCCTCTAAACAGAAATAGCAGAAAGACATGTCTCCAGTCACATTTTTCTCCATCCACAACACAAATTCTCTATTAAGATTAGTGTTCCCTGGGGACTGGATACACATTCAGCCTTTCCAGCTGGAGAGTCCTAAGTACTTTCTTGTCAGCATGTACTGTCTCAAACCTGCACTGTACGCAGAGCAAGCCCCTTCTATTCACGCTTTACTCCAAGTGCCTGGAATGTACATCCCTGCCCCAAGCTTTACGAAACTGCTTTGTTAGCAGTTAGTAGGATTTACACTACATTATTTACTACATTGAAAAAAAGCAAATGAGTGTCACTGGGTCTGAAATTTCAGGTAAAAACATTAAGTGAGCCACTCAAGCTAAGAAAAGCTTTTCACACTTAAGGTAGCTCTTCAACAACTTCCTTAATGTATCTAAACATGCTCTGATCTGAGAGCTCATCTAAGCCATTTCCTGGTTTTTGTCAAAGTCTTTATGATATTTTGGGGTAAAATTAACTCATAGGTAGAAGGATCACATATGATGAACAACATCGTTAACAACTCCTGCTCCCTGCTCTCAAAAGGCTGAGAGCAATTTATCAGTCCAAAACACTCCAGCTGCGAGAGCATGCTGGAAAGCAAGATGTGGAAAGGTAGGCTCTGAAACAAAGATTACAGAGCAAAATAATACAGAGTAACAGAAATGATGTAGGAGTTCTATTTGTTAACATGTGTTAAGATTTCTATCAAAGTTGATGTTAATAATTGACATAAAGTACAGTGAGAGTTAGATAACAGCAGGAACGTTCAGACCAGGAACCTATTTGGTTTTCCAGTGGTGTGAGGCACTGGGTAATGGGGGAATGCATAAGCCTCATTTCAGAGATGATCTTGCTTAACGGCATTAACCTCTCCAGGAATTTTGTACTGTCCAGAGAGAGATTTCTTGTTGTGGCATGTAACAGAAGGTGTTCTTATTAGAGCAGAGAGTAGAAAAGGAATGGGTTGTGAATTTTGTGTTCATGAAAGTGAGGAATTAATAGCAATGCTTTGAGTCAGATATAAGCTGTGTGGGGGTATTGTGCAAGCTCACCACACAGCATTGCCATCTCACTCCAGTTTATGACCTGGAACACAGGCACTTTTACCGCTTCTAGCTGGGACTGCAAGTTGTACCAAAGCATAGTGATTTTATAAATACAGGGAAAGATGTAAAAACTCCAAATCTCTTTTGCTCTTTAAGCTAGTTCAGGTTAAGCTGGACAAACTATGATGATATACTGTACCTGCTGAGCCTGCAGATCACATTGCCAGCTGAGTTTAAATTGCCATTCTGAGTTTAAATGCAATCTCTCTGTGGAACCTGAGTTCAGAATGCACCTGGATATAAAAGTAAATGAGTAGGATCAACTTTAGCCTGTGTATGATCTACACTTTGATAGAAGCAGGCCATTTTTCAATTTCCACCATTATCACTGATAGGAGGGAGTAACATATGGGATAGCCTTGCAAAGTGCCAGAAAATTTCAGGCAGCACAGGCTGCTGAGCCCAGCGTTCTCCATGTTCAGCTTGCCAGCACCAAGAACTCATCAGAGAGAAGGAATTCAGACTTTCACTTCAGTCTTTACACTGCCGGAGTGCCTGCATTCTGGTTTATGCCACCAAAAGCCAGCTTAAACCAGAGATGAATCTACGACATGATATAACAAAAGGCTATTGCTCTCATTGTCCTATATGTTCTTATCTTACAGTTTGCAATTAATCACCACCCTGGAAATCAAACACTACGGTATTTGTACATTCTCTTTGAAAATATATTTCAATTTCCTTTTAGCTGAACTGCCCTGTCCTTTGCCACACCTGCTGAATGCATCATTCTGCATAGCACACTCTGTACATACCTGCAGAGTCTACTGACTCATGCTAGACAGGGAACACAATCACCATGGCAAGAATATAAGATCCAAATGTGTGATGCAATTAAAGTACAGAGAGATGTCTGTTTGATAGCAAATAATCACATTTGCAGGTTGATGACAGTTACAGCACATCATGACTGAGCGCTAGGTTTTGCTCTCAGTAATATGAAATTGTCTGGTGGTGTGACCAGATGAGTTACCTGAGTACCCAGTTTGCACTAAGCACCAAGGTTATATGCAGGAGAACTTTAAATCCATCGTCATATACTTGGCATGTATACTTTTTTTGATGTGTGTTAGCTTAGCCTTTGTGATTGTTCAAAATTAGCTTATTCTCTTCTGTCTGGAGATTCAGTTAATTGGGAGAGACTGATTTTATGGGAACAGCAATACAGATAAATTCATTGGTCTCCTATCTAGCATTTATAGGGAAGGGTTCCTTGGCTTCAGCATAGCTCACAGGTACAGTCAAAGGTGCAGCTGCTTTCTCTGTGCTGCCATTAAGCCCGGTGTACTCATCAGGTATTAAAACAAATATCTCAGGTTCCCAAAACCATCCATGTTCCTCAGCGTATATCCTGCAAGGGACTACTCTATTATCTCCTAAAGTACCGCAATGTTTTTGCCATTCTGTGATATATTTCCACTGTGAACTAGTAAGTTGTATTTTACAAATACATAGATGATTGTGGAGACTGTTAGGCTTCCATGTGTCTGAAGGACAGCCATATTATTACCAGAAATATGCTTTGCATATTTCTTTAAAAGAACATAATTTCTACACTAAGGAGCCCCAAACAGTCTGGAAATGCTATTGGTAAGGTATCCTAGAACGATTCAATGGCGTTCTTGTCACAAATACCAAGCTGGGTCTAGCCTGATACCTCCTTGTATGATTGTTCTCAACCTTCAAAGAAGAAAAGCAGCTCTAGCAGTACTAGAACTGAGAAAGAGGACAAGTTCTTGGAGTGACTTTAGTATCCAGAAAGATGCAATTGTTGACCAAAACTTCCCTGAGGATGGCATACACAGGTTCTCTGCTACGCGGATTCTCTGATGTTTATGTGTGGACACTGCAACCTTTCCCTAGGTAGAGACACTGTTGTACATAAACCCACCTTCCTTTCTTCTTCTGTCAAAGAGGGTGCACCTGACCAATATGGTTCACAAGTTACAAGGAAGGAGAAAAGGTGGGAGAGACAAACACCATGATCAAATAAACCCTGTTTCCATAGAAAACAAGGCTAAAACTGAAGTGGTCTATGATATTTCGGAGAGTCTGCTTTATTGTGAGGAAGCTAAAAAAGCAGACGTTTTGTGAAAAGCATTTTCAGCCTTACATTTTGGCATTACTGGTAGTAATGTGGTATGAAATACATGTCCCCTGAACCAATAAATGGACTGAGCTTTGAGAATGTCAAACCTGTCTTATGAAGGAAAGAAAATAAACTAATACTTTGTTCAAAGTTTTACTGGCAGCTTGTCTGTTCTGATGATTTAACTGTTATTTACACTGAAACCAATATGCAGGAAGATTGTAGCCTACAACTCCCAAAGGAGCAAGCTATGGAATTTTTGCATTCTGCACAATGTTATGGGTTGGCAACCACTCCTGTGTGCTACACAGATCACTTCAATCCCTTGTGTTTATCCTATAAACAACAGAGTGCTCCACACTGTCCTCCTAAAGAAAATAGCTGAAATCTAAAGCAGCTCAGTCCTGTTTAAGCTATCCCCAGACACACTGCCTACCACGCGGGTTTGTTTTTCATTTATTTGTTAATGAAAACTGGCAGCAGATGCTACAGTTTTATTGAGCACATTAATCACTGAAAGAAAACATTTCTGCTGCTCTGGCAACTCCTGTACCAGACTTAAATAGGGCCTGCTGCTTTCCTGTTAACCCTGTATGTGATGTAAAATTCCCTAAAGCACTGTTTGGAACGGTATATTTCTACTGTAAGACTGGTGTGAATTCAAGACAGACGTGAAACCATCCATTTGGTTTCTGATTCAAAATTCAACTTGTGGTAATAAGGGCCAAAAGCACGTGACAGCTGCTTAGATGCTTTTGAGAAATGAGAGTGCAATCTTGATCCAGTTGCTAGTTCTCATGGGACAGTAACAACAACAGCTTAACAGTACTGATTATTGTCATAATTTATAGTTGTATTATAGCATCCAGGTAAACAGTATGTGCTGTTTACCTATAGCTGTGCTATAAGGCATTAGGTAACTCCTGGTGCATGTCCCATATATACTCCTCATATATGTGTGGCCACCAGCAAGCACATTCATTTGCTCATCTTGTAACAGGAGGGGCGTGTAAATGACAACCTACCAAAGACCTGATGCATTGTTTAGCAGGCCTCTTCTTCTCCCCACTTCTAGTTTATGGGTCCTGTTATTAACGACTCTCTGGTGGACCTTCTCTCTCGAGAGCAAGCTTCCCTGCAAGTTTTGCTCTGATATAAATAGCTCAGTAGTGTACCTAAGAGATCCCAATGTTTAGATTCATTGAACTTGTGCTAAGCTGCGCCATGTAGCAAGTTACTGCACACTACCCATGGGGACCTCTCCAGAAGGTAGGATGGCACTGTTTAGGGGGGGGTAGCAGGTTTTACACTACTCTTAGCAAACATGATGCTATTCTCTTCAGCAAAGCTGCACTACTGCAGATGATAATGGCGACCTTTATATTGTCACATTCACAAACCTAAAGCTTTGACCATATTTCTGAGGAAGCTTTGAAGGAGAGTAAATTAGAGAAAGTGCAGTTCATGCAGCTGTGATCCAAGACCAAAGGATCCATACAGACTAAGCTATTTTTAAAAATATTTTACTGACTAAATAACCTGCTAAACATACATGGTTTCTCTATCTACTGCAATGGAAAAAAAAAAAATCCTAGCGGTAGATCTATTAAGCTCAGTGCAGATACCAAAGATAAATTTAATCCTCCTTGTGACTCTATTATTAAATTGTGTACTCCAGGTTACGCAGAAGCATGTACCTGGCCGATGACCAAGTCATTTCTGCTGCAGAATCATGGAAAAAATATTCCAAGAGTTGAGTATAACTAAGGAGATGACAAGCAGTCTGTGGCGCAGGTCTGCACGTACTGCCTAAAAAGAACAAATTACCATGGATCTCACTATAATACAGAATACTCCACTGTACTGAATTAAGTATTACTTTTATTCCTCTGAGCCTAGCTTCTGAATTCCTTTATCAAATCAGCCCTGGGAGAAATCTCATTTCAATGCACGTCTTCTTTAGTTTCTATAATAAATTTGATGCAACTTATAAATGGACAAGGTTAATTAATTTTACTCTGGTCTATTTGGGAACAAGTTTCTAAGCTATATCCACTTTTATTCACACATCCTTTCTCTTTCACCACACGAGTACAGTAGCACGGAATGGTCTGGGCTGACAAACAATGGTGAGACGTCATCTAAAAGGAACAGTACTAGCAGGTGCTCTTCAGTTCTCATGGCACTTTCAGTGAGCACGTATTTCAATTTCTCATTTTAGACGTCTTGGCAACAGATTTCCTGATATACAGAAAATGTAGGTCTTATTAATTGTGCCTGCTTGGCAGTTAAGTTCAAATCTCTCCAGTAGACACTCGATTCTCCAGCCTGAAATAGGTGTTTTCTAGTAAGACCTAGATTAGTCCAGTTTGGACTGGTGTTAACATGAATTGTGTGCAGTCTTTATGCTCATCATTCTTCAAGTTACCTTTTAGCTTTCCTTTGTCCTGCAGGTTCACTCGAAGGGTGTATGTTTATTGGGAATAGTATTTATGAAATTAAAGACAGTGACAACTGCATATCCTAGAATACTGGTATTATTTCTTTTTTTCTTTACATGAATGATTTAAGATCTGTATGACTGCAAACAAAATACACCAGATGCTAGAATACTGATTCTCTTTCTTTTTAGTTCTTATGATTTCTACCACAGGAAAATTGATATGCATGATTAGAAAGCAATTTTTTTTAACAATTTTCAAACTAATTTTGCCACATTTCCCACTGAAACCAAACTGTTTCAGCTTTATTGTTGTCAGTGCTAAAGAAATTCTTTCATATGGAATGACACAAATTCTGCGGTTCTTTGCCCAATTCTTTACTGATGAAAACATTCACCTTCTGAGAAAGCTAACGTTCTTGAGACTTCACTGTCCTCTCTGAGATTAAAGGTAATTCTTTGACAATTTGTCTTACCTTCCTTAAATTACATAAATACACTTTTCTTGTCACAGAGGCAGAGAAGGACAATATATACTACAAGTGAACAGAATTATATTGATTCTATAACTCAAGTAAGTGCTTACAAGCCACTAAACTGTATTTTTGAGTAACATCTAGGATCACAGTACCAAAAAGCTGCCTACAGTCACTGTTTTGGAAGTGCACTCCTTTGCAAACAGATAAGAAACTTGCCTAACCTAAACAGTTTAAATAAGCTTGTGGAAAAGGGTCAATGAATTAGATTTTAGCCTAACAAAAAAGTCAAAAACCCTAATACCACTGTATCACTATGTCTGCTGTATCCTCTATTTGCTTTTCTAAAGTAAGCAAGTCTACTGTTGCTGCTACCACCTAGTATTAGTGTACCTCAGGTGGTAAGACTTAAAATACTTGATTATTTTGTACTCTTAAAGAGCTTGAGTACACAATTTGACATACCTTAGAGAAGTCTGAACACTGGAAATCAATCATCATCTAAGTGCTTTAAGCAAGGAATACAAAATCATGACATTTATCTATCTATATAGATATATCCTATAGATATATCCTTTCCTTTTTTTTCCAGTATTCAAGGTCCTGGCTTCAGTATTTTGCTGATTCTCACAAAGAGAGCTCTACTACTGCTACAGCTCCATAGGAGATTTGAGTTTTAATTTTTTATTTCTGTTTTCTAGATAACTGCAAGGATTATGAAATTCAGAATGCAGCTGAAAACTATATGATGAATAGGCAAACACTAAGTCCAGCTCACCTCCATGCGCTCCATACTCTGCTCCTTTGAGTATCCTGTTTTGGAGAAACAACTTGTTTTTCTCACCTAAATGGATATAAATTGTTGACACAGAAGAAACAGAAGTGTCATACAGCTGCTTTTTACAGCTACTGTTTTTCAGTGAAAGCTACGCTTTAGCTTTCGGGTTTCCCTTTACATTTTCTGGGCACATCCCTAACTAGAAAAATATATATTCGTGCATCAGTGACTATACAACGTACCAAGAATTTCTTCAGAACCTTTTCAGTCTACCAGAAAAATAAAGGTAATTCTATCCAAAGAGCATGTCAATTACTTCATAACACATACCACTCTATAAGTGTCTTGCATTTCCAGTCCTACTTGTCTATTATCAAGTATATTTAACATTACTATTTATTGATAGATAATTTAAGCTTGGTTTCTCTTCTGAATTCAATGAAAACCCATGGATCTATATTCATTTGTTTATAAAACATACTAACAAAAAAAAAAATCACAAAATAAAAAACAAGTCTAATCTTTTACAGCAGAGCGTTCAGGGTTCTTGTAAGTATCTTCAGTCCTCTAACATTTTTGGAAAAGAAGAAGGAAGAGAGGTCAGGGAAAAGAAAGAGTGAAATTATTCATAAACCCTCCAAAACATCTTAGAATTTTAGCTTTCTGTTCTGGTATTTCTAAATCTCAATTTATATCCTTTTGCACAAATGTTCAGGTCATCTAAAGTAATTATTTCCCATCAATGCTTGAAAATATAAATTAACAACAGGTAACAAGAGCCCCTAAATTTAATAGCACAAATATCACCACTATAATCCATCTTTGGGCATATCCCCTTCATTTTGGAAGGAAAAGTCATGCTCACAATAATGCAACAATTAGACTGTTTTCAAACTGACAGTCTTTAACTTAAGAGTTTTATCCAGCTACAGCCTAGTCTGATAACAAAGCAGTCTGTTAAAGACATTGATAATGAATTCATCACCATAAACTCTGTAGGTTTCAAAACATGAAAACTTAATCACATAGTTAAGTAATTGAAAGATTCTCTTCGTGACAGTGAGAAAGTCCATGGGGCTGATCCAAAGACTATTGAAGCTAATGACAATTTTATGAAGGCTGTCTTACAAAATGCAGTGTTCAGGCAGCTAAACCAATTTTTTGTTGTTTCAGAAAAGGGCTTCAAAGTCTTGGAGAAACTAACGTTGGTAGCATCCTCTGGCAACACCTAAAAACTTTTATTAGCTCAGAATTAAAATTGCCTATCCAGAATGTCAAATTCACTGACACTCAAAAGAGAACTGTGGTATTTGCCAGTGCAACCATCGCCTTGGGAATTATCTGCAAATGCTCCAGACATACGTTGCTGAGCAAGCTGCAGTTGTACTGACTGGTAGATGGCTTAGGCAGACCTGACTGAAAGAACTGTGATTTTGATATGATCTCTGGGATTCTCTTGCAAACAGCAGAAAAACTGCCCTGAGGCTGATATTCCACTAAAATCTTAAAAGAACAAGATGAGAAGAAATTATTTTATGGACGGTTGAATCAACAGTTTTCTGGTTGCAGAATCTGGTCACATGGAATTGGTTTTACAGTCTCCTAATTGCTATGTAATAACTCCAATGTCTTATACCTCATGCCACAGAGAAAGAGGAGGGAAATTCCCAAAGCACAGCTGGTGAGGTGTAAAACACTGAAGATGACAATAATTTCTTTTTAATATAGAAGTCTTCAGCCAAACTTTGAAGCAGGATTTAAACTCAGATCAAGAAACAAATCCAACCTAATTGTTTTAAATCTGTTCTGCATTATGCTTTTAAGCACTGTGTCTTTAATTACTGCAGCGTGCTTACAAATTATGCTAACTGACATACTTCATCTTTTCATGATAACTTTATTTTTTCCTTCCTTTTTAACTTTTACTTTGATGCAGATAAAGCAGGACAATTCTGTCCTTGGTGGAATTTGTTTGGAGTCAAAATATAGGGTAGGTTGATCAGTAAGTATGTGAAGAAGTGACTATATGCTTTATGAGTTGCCACTGCAGAACTACTAGGTTATCATGTTCTCCAAGTATTGATGGTTCTTACAAGTAAGATGATCTGCTATATTTGTGCATGTCAAAATAGCAAATTACTGAATGAAATGAGATGTCAGCAGCAAAACAATAAAATAAGAGTGAAGAAATTGCTGGGATGAATGTCAACCTAAATAACTATTACAAGCATTTGCTTTTCCCCCACAGATCTCGTCCATAAAAGCTGACAAAGAACGTTTCAGAATATATGGTTGGATCAAAATGCACATTCACACAGCAGGCTGATAGTCCAGAGGAAGACATCTGTATTTTCACGTCATGCTTTGACATTATTAAGCATCGGCAGCAACACACAGCAAACTTTTGAATGGTATTGAAAATGAACAGTGCCTCCAAACTTTTACAACATAATCGCAATATAATACATTGAAACATCAGCCAATTTGTAAGTAGAACATACACCAGGAAAGTTTGTTAAGCGTAGCATGACACCAAAGGACTGAACTTGCTGCCATTTATGCTCACAGAAACATGAAGTAATCTCATTCTTTTTGAACCTTTCCCTGAATATGGATGCTGGCATGCACATCAGAGACTGTGTCTGTGTACAAATGGATTAAGAAGAATGAGTCAGCCTCTCTGCTTTAATAAAATAAGAAACAAACTTGTAAAAACACCCAAGTGATTTTTAGTAAATCAGACAAGGTTATACAAATAAAAGACAATAAACTTACGATTTCACTAAAGCCAATTACATCTAAATAACCACAATGCAGAGGTGTGAACTGTTCTTTGTCAGTTACTTATTAACCAGTCATTAATCATAAAAAATGTTTTTACGTGATTCTTGATTCTATAACTGCTATCTCCCAATCAGTGTTTTGCTCAGGTGGCCTTGTTCCACCTGCTATCCTTTCTTTCCTTACTAAGATATTTTGCAATAGCATCTGATGACTGGGGGTTACAGAAAGGGGTTCTAGGCTTACATTGCACATGAAATCTCTTCTAGGTTACTCTCGATACTTCAGTTTTAGAAATCTAAATATTTTATAATCAAGGACGATAAAAATTTTCACAGTATTCAATGGAATCTGTACTTCAAAGAGGGGCACAAAAGTAGAAGGGAATGAATACTAATTAAAGTAAATAAAAACAAATCCAGGAATAAATTCTACTCATACTAACAATCTGTATGCAAATAACAAATGTTTCCAACACACAAGCTGTGGATGCCATTGCTTCCTTTGTCTATCCCCTGCTCACTGCCAATGCCTTTGGGGTCCTATCTGCCTATGAAAGTAATAGTTAACATTCTGGATGAGAAACTCCAGCAGCTGACACAACTGGCAATTTTTTAAGACTTCAGGATGAAAAAAGGTTAATCTATTCAGAAAAGTTGTCATGTTTTACTTATTATTCATTCTAGACACAAACGCATTAAACTGAGGCAGGTACAACGATATAATGGGGCCAGGTTATAATTTATTTGCAGAAACATCTAAGAGAAAAAAATCAAATGGAGAGAATAATTCTAAGAGCCTCCATCAGATATTCCTCAGCCTCACGCTCCTTCATGCAGACAATGGAAGAGGCTTTACCTCCAGGAAAGCTTAAATCTCAAGAGAGCTGCTGAAGACGGACCTCATCAGAAACCTAACACACCTGAACTACTTCCTTGCAGCTTCTTGGTAAAGTATTTTGAATCACTAGCACCCAGGACAGCTGCAGAAACATCGCCTCTCTGAGTGGGAAGGTTTACACAGTCAGAGGATAAAGTTCTCCAACTCCAGCATCCATGATGGAAGCAGGAGGGTATAACACGATCGAGCAGATTTGGAGCAGGGCTCATGAACTGCATGGAGAAGAGCATAAAGTCAGGCAGGCCAGACATCCACTGCCAGCAGCATTTAGTGTTAACCTGGTAAAAACAGGTATAGCCCTGCTTATATTATTCCCACTCATTTCATACAGTTATATTGTGCAGTTGATACAGAATCCGGTGCAGGCAACAAAGGTGCTGAATCCAAGAAACCTGCCTTGTTGCTTAGAAAGCTGCAGATAAAAATTAAAAGATTCAAAGCCTAGTGGGAAATATTTCTGACTGACTGTGGAAACAGTCCCACAATGCTAATATTAATACTATGGTAAAATGATCAATGTTTTATATGGGAAACTTGTCTATTCACTGAGCTCAACAGTAATTTTTGTAACAGCTAGAGAAAAGAGGACTTAGTCTAAACTGTGTTCTAAGTTACGCAGGTGAAAGACTAGACTACTCCTATGGAGGATAATTAATTTACTAGGATTTTTGCCTGAGCGGTTCAGAGTAGAACGTCACTCATCAACATAATCATCTTGCATCAATCAATTGCAATAACAGTTTCACTGAAGTTACATTCAAGTATATTTCAAGCGGTCACTTAGATAACAGTGTGAGGCACAGCTTTCCTTAGAGTCACTATGGCAATTATAATAGGCAGCCTCAAACCCAATACCTGAAGTCTAAAAAGCTTAAAGGAGATCTTTTGCCCAAAACAGACACATTCTTCTTTGTCAAAAGCAGGAATGCCAGAAGTCCAGTCTCAAAGAAAGTCGCTTAAACTATCCTGCCCTTTTCTTCTGTGGCCACAGCTTTTTGCTTGCTGCTCTTTACTTTGCAGATAGGCATAGATAACATGATGCTTATCATATAGGCAGGAGGTCTGGCAAGCTGCCTTTCAGAGACCAAAACAAACATCCCTCTGTGGATTGGTCAGCAGGACACTTTGTGGAGTAGAAATCTAGTTTGTCCCCTCCCTGTGTCCCAGTATATCAATGTTTTAAGCTTCACTGATTCCAGTATAGAGACCCTAATCAACATTTTTCATGCCTCAGAGAACAGTACAGCTGCGAAACTTTCTTAAATAAGGGTTTTACAGCTAGGGAAGCTGAATGGGAATTAGTTGAAAAGGCAGAACTTACTTCTGGCTTTATTAAGCAGCAATTTATTACAATTCAAGCTCTTGCATTGTTTTGCTCTAATATAAAAGAGGAATGCTGGTGAGAGTGATTAGCTAAGTCATTGATTCTGTTCCAGTCATTCCCTGCATTTTCGCTTGCAGTATGCGTTTCCTTCAAACTCAGGAAGTCAAATGGACTGTGCTACATCTCAGAAGAAACCCTACATTTCTAATTTCCCATCAAATAAAGCAGACAGAGTCATCTTCCCAGGGCTTAATGGCAAGTCAGTCTTTGTAAAACTCACCTTGAGACTTCTTGCTTTTTAAATTTTAAATGAAATTAATCTCCTATTAACGTTGGATACAGTTTTCCCGAATAAGCCTGTGTCGGCAACATTAACAGAACATTCTGTTCAAGGAGATATAGGTATAAAGTAGGTAATGAAAAGAGGCCGCACAGTGAAATTTCATTGAAGTGGTACCGCAGATCCTGCAACTGAATATATTTTGCCTCTGCGGGCCGGTTTTATTGTAGTAGATTATTAAAGGTTCTCTTATTAAAGGTCAAATAAGGCTTTTCTAAGGGACATGTGACTTGTCTTACTATAAAATTCTTAAAGGAAAAGGGTATATCATAAACATAACTCAGCATTTAGGTACCGCTATGCGCACACTGTGCAGTATGTCCACCTTCCAATTAGCCCATTTTGCCACATCCATTTCTACAGTATTACAAAACTATTGCGTTCCAAAAAAATGCTGATTTTCTCTTGTAGCTAAAATTTTCAGATATGCCTACCCAAATTTCATCTATTCCATTCTATTACCAAAATTCAGTGGAGGGTACGCTTCTCTCAGACTGAGTAATAAACCATTGTCCTGGGATGGCTCCCTGGGCGCTCTGCTCCTGAAAACATAAGAATTATTATTTTTGAGGTTGCTATTGTTAATTTTCTGTGCTGTAGAATCTGGGAGTTGTACTTGTGGAACGTGATGCCACTGTACTAGATGCTACAGAAAGAAAACAAAAAGTTTCAGATTGAAAAACTTTAGAATAAAAGTAAATATGACGTCTTTAAAGCACATACAGGATACTATGGAAGACTTCTTTAGGAAGACCCAGCACCATCAACTGGTTTAATTACTATCTGCCTCCCTCCTCATCTCACCCCCACGTAATACAGAACATAGAAGGAAACCATTACATGTTCTGAGGATTAGTTGGATGGAGAGATTCCTATCACTAGAAGCCCCTTCATGATGAGAGATGGTATATAATAGAGAATCATGACTTGTCAAAGGTTGTGAAGAAATAGAATGACAACCAAAACAGATTCAGAAAGAATCTTTGGTTTGAAGCCACAGCAAATTCTCATGAACCCGAAGGACAAAGACGCATCTAAGGATATCCAACAAAAATGTGATGCTCTGACAACAGCAAGACACAAAAGCCAATAAAAATTTACAAAGTCCTTATCCTTTCTGATTTCAACAAATTCTTAGCTAGTTTTGGAGAACTGAAGTATAACTGCATGCCTCACAGCTTCTTAGATACAGTACTGTATCTTTGAGTGAGGTTGGCACAATTGTTAGTAACCAGCTCTAAACTTGCACTCAGGTCAAAAAGGTAAAAATCTTACATTACAAAATCTGCTCTTAATAAAAAGCATACAACTCTTTCCCTTGCCCACTGCACATAAAGACTATTCCCACTGTTAGCAGTATCTGTTATTGGCGAATACTGGGTCAGAGAGCAAATCCCCTTACAATCCTTCTACTGTACTTAATGATTATTGAGAGTCTGGAAATGAGAGCAGAAACGTTTTAGTCTCTATTCAGCATGAAATCCCCTTGGTTTACGCTCCTGGAACAATGAATCAAATGTCTCTGAAACACACTGCTTCTGCTGCTGGCCTTCCATAACGTATCAACTTTATCTGCTGACCTGTGCAGAAATGTATTAGAGAACAATACTTCTGCTTTCAGTGCCACATTTACTATAGATTTGCATTCTTCCAGGAAAATTCCAACAAACATATTTAATATCTCAGGTCTGACTTCAACAAGGGCACTTAGCTATTATTGGTTCCACAAATCTTTTCTGAAAGATGATCTAGCAGTTGAATTTGATGCCAGTGGTGAAGAGACAGAAACAGAGAGGACTCATGCAAGATGATGGAAGAGCAGGGGAAAGATTTCCCTCCCTTAAGCTGCAGAATTAATCACTCTAGATTTACCAGAAGCCATCCCTGCTTTTGAGCTCACAACAGAGGCACGATGTCCAAGATGGTCCTTCCATACCAGGGTTCCTCTTTCCACAAATCATAGTATCATCACATGCAGCATCTCTTCCATATAAAGCTTAATCTGGCATTGCCAGATTTACCCTATTCTGCCCAACAAACAGCATCTCACTTATTCTGGGGATTTTATGCTACACCACAAATACTCAACTGAAAATAGCCCAATTCTTGGTTCTTCTTGGTGATGATAACACAAGTTTCACTGTCAGCCACAGAACAAATGACATGGTTGGTAGGACTCTGCAAAGGACTGCCAGGAAGAAAATTAAGTAAAATGTACTACTCTGAGACATTAAAAATCAGAGTTTCTTAGCAAACCATTCATTTATTGCTCTGTTTTGTCCTGTTTCCTTATGATCTGACTTTTCTCTCCTGTAGAAATCTGTTCTGCCCTACCGAGGAGGGAGCATTGTTAGTAACATCCACATCCACACAATTTAGGAAGTAGATTCACATCCATGGTACTATTAACACAAATATGAAAAGTCACTATGTTTCTAAGAGGACAGAATGGCCAGTAATTTAAAAGCGTTACGGAGAATTAGGTGTGAGGCTTGGTAGACCAGAACTACTGTCTGAAAGGAGAAACTATTTCCCATCACCATCCTAAACAGTCACATACTACTGATGATTGTTTCTAGAATTAGAGAAAATACTTGTTTGTTGAACTTCAAATAACCACTGAACAGTTCATCAGAAGTCAGTAATATGACGGGGATTCCTGAACAAGACATCGACAGTCAAAAGGGAAGTCATGTGCAATATTTTAAGTTCACTGCCATTTTTCTGATTTGTGTGGTACACTGTCTTTGGAATCCCTACCTTTATAAAGTCTTAGCCCTTCCTTAAAGCTGGAAATGCTAGTTGTATTGGTGAGTCAGAGAAATATTTTTGCCAAGACCTCATTTATTTTCACACACTTAAAATGTAAAACATAGCCAAACTAAAAGAATAGTCGGAAAAAATTTAATGAGCAATAAACTCCTCTTACTTTACTACAAAATCCTTGAAATGTTGTCCTGCCACTTGCTCACAAATCCAGATGAATATACATGCATAGTGACATACACAATAGGTTTTTTAGTCTACGTTTGATTGTTTGCAGATCAGCTCACTACTACATGATCTTTATCAGTTTAATTATGAAATGTCTTTGCAGACTCGTCTGTGATACCCTTTAGAAGCTGCTGAAATAGGTTGCTGGTTGCCAAAGGCTTATCCTTTATCTGTTACCTCTGAATACCAGAGCAGGGAGTCAATTGTTGATATTTTTCACAATTTGATTTTTTTTAAAGTACCTTTTCGGACAGTCAAGGTATAAACCCAATTCATCCATATTTTTCATCCCTCTGAAATAACTGCACTCTCTCCTTGGGGTTTATCTGAAAGTTTGAAACTGAAATAATGCACATCTGAGGGGAAAATACAAACTACAGAATACTATACACATACAAGAAGGATCTGAAAACCCTCAATCTAATGCGCTTTTCAGATAAGGAAACTGAAATGAAAATCTTTAATTGTTCCTCACCTTCCTGCACTGCAAAATGTTGCACACGCAATGTCACTACATCATGCAACTTTGGTTCAGGAACCCAACTCAGGTGCGTAATACTTCTTTCCTTTAAGAGCAAAACTGATCTCAGCGAAGAAAAAAAATCCAGCTTTTGCCCCATTAGTTAGGGGAAGTTGCTACTAAGTGCATGGGGACAGAAGCAGGGCCTAATACAATTCCCAAGGGTCACAGAGCAAAGCATGGCCTGACATCTTCAGGCTCTCAGCTCCAGGCACACCTTGCTATTGCATCTTCACCAGATCTGTAGTGAGCAAGCAGCCAGGGGTGAGGGTACTGGGGGTGAACACAACTTAGAGGGACTTTACCGTGCTCCACAGACCTTAGTGTTTCAGAAAAGTTTCAGAACATGCAGTGATCTCTAAAGGGCAAACACTGACAAAATATTTAACATTTCCAATGCCTCATAAAACTTCCATCCTATATCACAAATTGTTTTTATTTTCACTTAGTATTTTGTTGTAATTTCATCATGCTATGGCAAGGGCAAACCTGATGATTCTTGCTCCACGGAATGAGAAATACTGATGGTTAAGGGGAAGATAAGCTGTTTTCCTGAAAAGGAAACTGAGATTTCCAGTTCTGAATAGAGACTTTTCTAAAGATTAAATACATTTCTTGGTAAAGCATACTAAATCCAAGTATTATGCTTTTGGGTTTTTTTTTTTTTTTTGAGGGAGAGAAATAACATTACCCAGAATTTGAATGCAGTAGAAAGCCAAATCATAAATGGCTTTTTTATTTCAGAAGTACTGAACTGGATACAAACAATAGAACATATATATTTTCATTTCCAAGTCTTCCATGGGTAGTAAGGTCAAATACCCAACTGAGCCAAATCATTAAAACACCAAGTTCATAACTGGACCATATAATCAGTCAACTGATTTTCAGAGACGTGGGGCAGTTTGTAGCTTGCTTTGTTTATCATACCACAGGCTTCTTCAGACTAAGAGTGTAGCTCTGACTCTGTATCAATCCATTATGCTGTAAACTAGAGAAAGAAAATAGAGAAGAGACCAGCAGGAGGAGCAGGGGTTATCAAATTCGATAAGAATGTTAAATGAGCTTTTGCTCAACATCCTGTTCAAGATCTAATCATTTTAGTAATAGGAGTGAAATAAACTTTAGATATTTTGTTCTTTAGGTGAAATAATTCCATTTCATCTCTCTAAGGAAGCCTCAAACAGAAAGGAAAGAGTTGCCAAAAAATCTTAATGCTGAAAGACCTTCTAGGGAGTCTATCGGAGATCATGGCTCCTAACCTCTATCAGACATTTAAAGAATCAAGAAAGAGTTTGGAAACTCTAAAGTTGTGTTGACTACTGAATAAGTATATAATTAGAGAGAACAGAAGGTATGTTTGCCTTATTTGACCAAAAAGTCAAGCAGTTGTCACAATCTGTAATCACAATGGAGATGATTGAAATTTCTGGACAGAGGAAAAAGCATACGCAGAACAGAAGATATGAGTTTGGAGTCGTGTCTTGCTCCCACTGACATGCAAGGATGCCCAGTGGCTTTAACAGGTGCAGGGTAGGCCCCTAAAATCTTTCAGAATACTAATGTCCACCCTACATTTCACAGGCTGAATGTGACCCACTACAGTACTGTTTTTGAACACTTTGGGAGCGTTAGCAACAACACCAAGCAAGAAAGGGAGCTGTCACCAGAAAAAATGAATTCAGCCCACAGCTCACTTCATTTCTGTTCCCTTCAAGTCCCAGGAAAAACAAGTGACCAAGTACAGACAGTGTGACATATGCTGATGATGGGTGCCATTTGGGATATGTCAGAGCAGTTGCACACGTACAGGTCAGTTATCTTGCACAGGCACAGATGGTCTGATCATGTGGTAAGTTAAAAATAAGGAATATAGCTCTTCCTGCCCCTAGAATAAGACAGGTCATCTGTCAAGTTAAGAAGTAGGAGGGAGTGGATTAGTTCCAAACAAGCTGCGAAGAAATCCAGAAATATTTTAGTCAAGCAAAGTCCCTAACTATCTTGTCACAATACCAGTTATCAGGAATTATAAAAATACTGATGAGGGCATCACCTAGATGGTTTCTACTTCCCAAATCTTAGTGCATCCCTACAGAAACACGTAGGTGTAATTGATCACAGAATACGTGGGCTTTAGCCATGATTAATCTACAGCAGCAAATACAAGAAAGCTGACATTTCAAATGTAATTTTTCAATAAAGGTTTGATCATTTCCTAGTGCAGAGCACTACAGCAAGATTCAGTTTCTCCCTTTCAACTCTCCAGTTCCCTGTGTTAGTGACAACAACCTCATAACTACCCCTTGCTATTTGCATCGGATCCTTTCATTATTTCCTTCCTGCTCCTTTTTTCTTTTCCAATGCCAGTTTCAAATCAGTGATCTCAGCCAAAGACTTCATCTACGCTCTTCTGTCCCAAACCTTTTTTTTTTTAAGCGCGTCAGCTTTATCTCCACTGAGGATTTCAATCATGCTACTGTTTGCTTTACTACCAACCACTCTGAATCGCTGTAAGCACAATGAACTCTCTGAACCTCAGAAGGAGTAACTATGAACCTGTCAGGGCTAATGGACTTAAGGGCAGCTGCTGCTTTCACTACACGCTCTCTCAAAGGCAGGAGGAGAGTCCTGCAGCCTGACCTCTACAGCCATGCTGTCTGCCAGGGAGTGGGAAGGAAGGAGGAGGTATGGCTAAGGGAGCCAGGCACGCTCCTGTGTTTTCAGTAAACATTGCCTGGAAAATGGCCCTGCCTTCCAGCATAGATTAGCGACCGAGATAGATAGCAGCTGGCTGTGCTGGAGAAGCCCTTTGAAGGGAACTGCAATGTTTGCTGGGGGAAGAACGTGCCAGAGAATCAGGCAACAGTTGGTACAAAGTGATGTAAAGCAGTATTGCTCTTTGTATGGCAGCTGAAGGGTAGAGAATTAAATTAATGACATTCTCTGCTACCATCACAGCTGTGCAGCTGCTCAGTCACTGCACAGACCTTCCCTACTGCTTTCCTGCACAGCTGATGAGGCATCTAAGCAGTAGCATTATTTGCAGTTTCAGCTCCCTCACTATACAAGATTTGTGGGTGCATATATGCTACAGCAACTGCAGCTCATCTAGTTGAATCCAGGTTAACACAAGTACTGCTAGTGGTGTATTCGACAGCGGTCTCCAGCTGTTTGGTAGTCCACTGTACTGTGACTACGTTGCCAAGACTGTTGGAACTAGCTAGTTCAAAGGCAGCTGGAGTAAATGCACAAATTGCAGCCCGTAATATATCTCGTCTCTGCTAGGGAAACAGCCGGCCCAAATGATTTTTTCTCCAAATAAGGGCAATATGAAACGTATTTCCAGGGAAGGGAAAGCCACTGCAAGTGCAAGTGCAGGCCTCAAGATGCCTTTCCACTGGAGAGACGACCAACCATAAATGGAAGTTTAGGTGCCAAAAATAATTCAAGTATAGGACATGTCCTGCCAGACATGTTCTCGTAATGGAACATGGACTCAAGAGTACTTGAACTGATTGTTGGGTCATCCCTAGATTTTGTGACTTGAGACATTTTACTCACATACTTTCTTAGTTCATCATGTGCAAAATGGAGATAACATTTCCTTACTTTACAGGAGTGTTGCAACGATAAAATCAATTAATGATCTGAGATAATCAACTGTAGTGGTACAGCGGGCTATCTAAATAGGTAGACAGAGATTAAAAGATGTATGAATCAGGGTTCTTTTCTAGCAATTTCAAATTCATATTTTTTACTGGTTATTATTAAGCCTCAGAAAAGTTATACAGTCTTTCACACCTGAAGGTAAAAAATGCTGAGATTCACACATTTCCTCTTTTTTTTTTCATTATCTGATGTTTCTAGCTAACGTACCATCAAATACTAAGATCTCTAGAATAAAGTACCTGCTTAATTCAGCCATAAATTCAGTGACTTAATTGTCCTTCTTGAAAAAGGTTATTGTAAGCATTTCAGAGAATAATGGCATACTGTTCTGATATAACTTCTTCTTCCTCTTTTTTTTTTTTTTTTTTTAATTTCTGGACAACTGTTGTTAAAATAACTCAGCTCTCTGGTTTGCCCTGCATTTTAAAAATCCTGACTGAATTGCTTGGTGCATCTAGCAAGGCTGGAAAAGCAAACTGTTTTTAAACTCATGTTTATTTTTATTTCATATTGTTCTTCAGACACCTAGAATGCACTCTTCTCCCTCGGGTCAGTATATGTTGCCCTTTCGCTTACACTTGCTACCTCCAGGAATAATGCTTTTGAAAGCAATTGAGACACTCTGAGCGAGGTATATTCCTGTACAGCATGAATCCCAAACGTGGTCTGGTCCTTAGCGTAGAGGTGAGTGACAAACGCAGGTCAACTTTCTTTTGTTTCTTTTTGGCGTTCCCATAGCAAGAAACCCATTTTCATATTCAGGCTCAGATATAACATACTGGTCAATCAAGGCATCCAAAAAGAAACTTAGGTCAGAAATGGGACGGACACTGGTGACTGGATTCTACCTTTCTTTGGCCACAAAATTCTTTATAGGTCCTGACTTTTGTACTCCTAAGAGCTGAGGACCTCAGCGACCTACCTACAGTGATTTGAACAATAATATACTAACAATTATCATCTTTTAATGCCACATGCAGAAAGTACCTTATATGAGGTTGATGCTTGGGAGACAATTGTTTTGCCTAGGTAAAAAAGAAACAAAATAAAGAAGTGGGTGTTTGCCCATGAAATAAACGAGGTTTGCAGTAAGTAGCAGAACTTAAACCACAGTTTAGTTCTCACTCGAAGGAACTAGTCATTACATACAGAAATAACTGCTTTTGTTTGTAGGAGATTATGGCTACACTTCTCTAGGGCATTATCAACTACCTGTAAACCTATTCTGTAATTACAGCACAAGGCTGTGTTTTCACTGCGGAAAATCAAGATATCTGGATGGAATCTGTTATGTTTAATTATTCAGGTATCCCATGAGTATAGATCACAGTTAAACATTCATTTTGTGCAGGAAAGTAACATAACCTTTTGAATATTCTTTTGCTTAGTTTGAAAATAAAGCTTTGAAAAGCATAAAAAACTAGCTGAGCAAATATTGTTACTATTTATGGAGCAGAAATACCAACAATTTCCAAGGTATTTAGGCACATCTAGGTATAGAGAGTCACACAGGATTATGACTTTCTTCATTTTGAATCCATAAAGACTTGACATTTCACTGTAAGGAAAGGTCTGTTCACTTGTTTGATTTTAACAGGAATAGCCTTGAGCTTGTCCTAATCCTGCCAGGGAGGTTCAGTACAATAAGCCTGAGACTCACAAGAACACTTCATAGGATAGCATCTAAGATAGCTAACTCAGAAGGTAGAATCAGCAGGAGATACAGAGTTTCCACTGGTTTTACCAGGTCCTCAGTTGCTCTAAATAGATGGGCTTGCCTGCTTTGTCTGCAGCTGTGATCCTTCTTTCCCTGGTAAAAGAACGTAAATTTGTGAGAGGTAGATGTAAAAGCCCATTTCCCCTAATATTTGTTTTTTCACAGTGCCTTTTTTTCCCCCGCAGAAAGCTTTTTACCATTTCTTACATGAAAGGCTGGATTGAATCCCTACCACTGAGATGTCCCAAATTTTACTTAATATCCAAAGTTAACTGAAATAATACATAAAGTGTAAGTCTCCTATTATTTAAGGCCTCAATTAGCATGATTAAGACAACTGCTTTTTTTTCAGTCTTTTACTTCTCATCTCTTCCTGAAGAGAGATCCGTTATCTGCAGGCCAGCTTTTATCTACCAGTGAAAGAATCATTGAAACAACTACCACTGAAGTTCATCGAGACATGTGCATCATCACTTACCTTAATATTAGTGATTCCCCCACTGGTTGTCTAGGTGACCAGTTTCAGTGGCTCATTAGAGAGACCAAGTGTTAATTAAAACAAATTACAATCTTAAAGGCAGTCATCGAGACAAAAGGTGAAGTAGAACAGGTTGTACTAGGAACACTGAAGGAAAATTACAGAGGTCCTTAACACAGATTAAAAACGCCAATGGTGAAAGCCATTAGAACAAATCTCACTATGTTTCCAACTTGGAATTTACTTAACACTGCAGAAAAGAGAGACAAAAGAGCACATCTATACAAGTGGGATACCAATAAGAGATTTGCAGCACAAGCTTCCTCACTCACTATATTCAAGCCCACCTTGACATCCATCATGGGCTTGCCATTATGCCTTAAGTGTTGCATGGAGATTCCTTGGCTATGTCTCTTTCCAGCCTTTTTCCCCCCAGATAAGCACAAAGTACACAGGGCCCCAAAGCCAGAATAACTATGAAGACCCAGGGCGTAGCACTAGTGGAACTGCAGCACAAAGCCTCTACACCCACAGCCACTGCCTCATCTTCAAGCAACCAGCTACCTGGAATACCCTGGCAGCTATTAGTAAACACGCTGGCAGTTTTTACCCTTCAGAAGAAATAAAATCCAGTTAAACCCTTCCTTTTGGACAATAACTCATATCACAGTGTGCACTCATAAATGTGGTGCTATTTTATTTAAATATCATGTCTCAGTTATTGTAGCAGCAATATAAACTTTATTATATGTTTTACAGTTACACTGAATTCCTTGCCATAAAGGCGTCTTGGTAACTTTTTACTCCGCTGGAAAGGATTGCTTTCTTTTGAGATCTGTTTGGCAATAAGCACACCTCACTATGTCATTTTCCGTAATATAATAATGTCCTTTTTATGTTTCACTACATGTTTTGTTCTTCATAAAAAGTCTGAAGAACTGGTCAGAGGCCAAGACAACACAGTGCAGTGCACTGCAAACAAAAACGTATGTTTCACTGCAGATTTTAAATTCCTTTATGATCCAAAAAAGTACAGCATAAACACTAGTACACCTCACACCTCAACTCTTCCTTCTATGAAGCCCCTAAGAAAGCAATTCATTTCCTAAGACTTTCCACAGTTGCCTTTCCTGCTGAGAATCGTAGTGCAAAAGAACATACTGTATTACCACTCTCCCTACTAACCTCCAAGACTTTCAGGCAACTTACCATGCCTGCCATCACTACAACCTTTCGAATCTTCTCTGGCAAACCTGAGTCCTGGCAGAAAGACACTCAGAAAGGATCAACTCAGACACCAAAACTAGCATTCAGACTTTCAAAAAACTTCATCACAGTGCTAAAATTCATGGCCTTATTTGGTGCCAACTAAAAATTCAGACGCCACTGTCACTGACTACCTGCTGTCACAGTGCCTGCCCACTGTCGTATCTCTCCCTGTAAATCCGTTCTTATCAAAGTCAGACAAGAAGCAGGAACTTCAAGTGTGGTGCTTGGTATCCAATATCTGGTTTCCATTTTTAGGATTAAAAAAATTAAAATCCTTTTTCCTCATTTTCTTTTGCTGTTTGAGGAGTCTGAGGTATGCCAGGAATGCTAGATATTCATTTCATACCATTCATCACTGTACATATATATATATATATATATATATGTGTGTGTGTGTGTGTGTGTGTGTGCACATATACTGCACATACACTATATTTCTTTCCCCTACCATGTTACTACTAAGAACACATTGGCAAGCTAACGTTAGTGCAAAACAGCACTACCTTTCCATGGCAGATGATGCTAGCTGCAAAAGCTTTGGTTTTCTGCTATGAATTATCAATTATTTTGACAGGTACTTTGTTGGTCCACCTAGAATTATGGTTCAGAGATAATCCATTTCCAGAAGTAAAAGAATTTAGGTAAGCAATCCCAAATAAAGGACTAAGTATTAAGATCAGCAACTGTCCCGACTGTTCTCCGAGGTGATTTTCCTGCCTTGATCGTTGGGTCAGCCAAAACCCTGCGATCTTTTCTGGAGCATCAAAAAATATACAACTTTAATAAAACTCACCGCGAAAGCAAAGCTGCATTTGGCAGACTTAATCATAAATTATATTAACTCTTTATAAATTTATATAGCTTCCTTTACACTTACAGGAAATTATTTATCTTTTCTACTGTAAACAACCAAAACACCAACTCTCATGATTACACCACTTATATCAACAGGGTCTACTCAGCAACAGCTGTTCAAACATTTGTTAAATCACTTCACAGCAAATAACAATATGGTGCCGCGTGCCTGTTCCTCTTTTCAGCTTAACCATAGCAATATTTAACATACACTAAAAAACATATGCTGCATGCTCAAGTATTTACAAAAAAATATTTCATTAATCCACAACATCCTGCAAGTCTCAGAGGATACTGGAAAGTTCCATAGGTAAATAAGGTCTAAAAAGCTGTGAGAGATGAATAGATTCATTCATCCTGAAACCTAATTCCAAAGAATGTGCATGTAGGAAACCAAACAATCTGACTTCACACTTTGGTGCCCAAAGGCTGGGCCTGATTCTGTGTTTATTCATTTATGTTGTATATCTTGTAGCAGAACTTGCTGTCCTTGAAAAATAGCAGGGTCCTGTTACAGCACTCTGCAAACAGACAGTGAAAAGCATGCTTAGCTCTGAACAGATTGCTGTGAGCAAACAAAGACATGAAGTTATTTGCAGTAAAAAAAAAAAAATCACTAAGTCAGGCAATAGAATTGAAATTTTTGGATTTTTCTGCTGATGCTCAAGCCCCTGGACCCCTTCTGGCTTCCCAAATGTGTCCTGATCGCCTAGACTTTCTTACTTCTGCAAAGCTGAAGATCAGATAGGCAAATAAGAAAATTTTGGCTTAATTACTGGGCTCTGATTAAAGAAAGTTTTCTTTCCCTACAGCTCTTTCCTTCCTACAGTAAGCTTAGCAAAAACTTCATTAATTAGACAGAAAAAGAGATGATCCTCTGCACCTGGTGATGCCTATTTGTATTCTCCTGCTCCAGCACTCCAGAGTCATACTACACCTTCTGGAATTTGCCAAAGGGACGACGTAATCAGCAGCAAACCCTACTCAAAGCTGAGATCGCAAACACACACTGTTCCTTCTGGATGCCAAGGTTTTTTTGATGGACTGCTCCTTGAGTCACTACCCCTTAGCAAAATGTCAGGAACTGTGACACACACGTAAAAAAGCTGAAGAATCCATGTAGCTTATAGTCTGGCAAAGCTGTCTTTGGTGTCATTGACAAAGACCTAATACAGCCTTACTACCCGTACAAGGAAAAAGTACAGATGTTTTCCTCTCTGAGAAAAGCAAAATGCAGTTTATTCATAATTTTTAATACTACCATAAATACCCTATACAAGACTGTATTTACTACTTATATCAATTGTGTTTTTTTGCATCAGTGGCACTGCCTTTCAGGTGTCACGGCTCACAAGCTGCATAACTCAAACGGCACTGTCACGTAGGCAGTTATAAAACAATTAGTATCACCTCTAAAACAAGAAACCAAACTCCCGTAATTCACATAAGCCCTCTTCCCTCCAACAATCTTTGACTTGCTTGGAGTCAGCAGTCAACTACTTTATTTTAATATGATGCACAGCGACATAAATAAAATGATGTTAGTATTGGTAATGTGCGCCTAGCATTCTGAGCATTCTCACACGACATCAACATGATACACAAAATCAAAATAAATATATTAATAAAATATCGATTTGTTTATCTCTTCTTTTTTATAAAGCAGTTGCGGAAAATCATACATCTTTCAAGAGGCAATTTTTCCCAACATACTACTGTGAATCACAGGACCTGTCTTACTCGCTTTCGAGATCCCACTGAAGGCAGGGAGAGCTCTCTTTTCAGTGAGATTGCTCCACTGAGCAGGGGCTGGAGGACCAAGCCCTTGAGGTATCATAAAAAGTTATGAAAATTAATATATAGCAGTAATAAAAAGCAATACCCTTAAGGGTTTTAAACACTGACTTGGACAATACAATAATCAAACTCTTATTAATAAAGGTTGTTCTTCCACAAGGAGCATAATTGCTCCCCTAATAAAAGGGAATTCTACAGTTTGTCCTCCTTCAAAAAAAAAAAAAAACATACAGAACGTACTGCTGGAAAACCAGGTCTCACTTGACTATAAGATTACCTAGACATTGCTTGCAAAATATATAGAGTCAGCTTCTTTTCTGGAATGCTGAATACTCATTACAAGTAGTTCAAACAAATAGCTTCACCATGAATATCTAGGTCTTGTTTTCACAGACAAGCGCTATGAAAGTGACTGGAGAAATGATCCCTTTGGACAGAATGCGCAGCTGCGATTTAAGTTTTGACCTCTGCTGCAATGTCTGAGGGAGATGTTAAATGAATTACAACAACCAGTCCTGCAACCTGTGACATCCTTATGAAAAGTTCTATGATTCTCGTGCGTTTGGGATGTAATCATCAAGCCTTCTGTTTCAGTGCAAAACTCAGATACTATAAGACTGTATTAACAGTCTAGGAAAAAAAAAAGTTTAAGATCTTCACACGACATATTGTGTTGAATCCCAAAGCGCTATTAAGGCAACAGTCCAAAAACAAAAACTACATGCAAGGAGCATTTTCCACAGCTTAATTATGGTTTTGAATCTTGGTGAAGGGAAAAGTAGTTTAAATGCTACTGGCCAGGTGGACAATCGCAAGCCATTGCATTTTAGGATGAAAGTTACTTTCTCAACTTTTAATTGCTCTTTATTCTTGTTGATCAGTAACTTTTGCTCTCAGAATTTACAAGAAAATCAGATGACAAGATAAGCCAAGTGTCCAGAACAGACTGGACTCATGGAGGATGGGGATGCCTAGGAACACAACCCAGCTGCTACATAAATTTGGATTCAGTCTGGCTTCTGCAGCATTAGACAGAATCTAATAAAATAAGAAATACCCTAAAATCAAAGGGAGATCATTCTATGTGTTTTATATTAGGATTTATGCAGGGTATGCTTTCTCTCTGGCTGCTTTACCACACCCATCTTGATTGTCCAAGCAGGTGCTGCTGTCAGGCAACTTGGTAGATTTTTTTTATGCCTTTCTCATAAAAAGAAGAGGTCTGTAAAATCTCTGAGGCTGAATCGTGTTTAAAGATAAATGGCAAGGTTATAAAGAAAAAAGTTAACCCTATTAAGCTAAGGGTCATTCTTCACAGGTGTTTATAAATATGTTTACAGGCATGACATTGGAAAGTTCTCAGCAAAGCTCGTTAATTGAAATAATTTCTGACTAGGACTGTGTATGTGGCATTTTCAGGAGAAAAGCAGTGCTGCAGAGTTATCCATCCTAGAACTCTATTTAGTGAGCCAAATGCCAGAGGAGTTCCCTACATTGTTTTTACTCAGTCTAAATACATGCCTATGCCAGACTTTTTCCTCAAAATGTCAAGTCCTTCCATCCTTGAATTAGAGAAATTACAAAGAAATTTGAGTTAGTTGCTGACTTATGTGCTAGTCGTGGCCATGTGTTCAAGAAGTACTATTTCAGAACACGGGGGATCCTGCGGAATGAAATGCAATCCTTCCTCCATACAGAATCCCCTCTGAGATTGCAGTACTTTTACTGGAGAATATATACTTTTCTGCATATGAAAGACACTATAACAATCTGCACTTTTTCAGCATTCCCTAGATATTATCATTACTATCTCAAATTGTACCAAAAGTTACTGTTTCTATGGAATTTTTCAAATAAAAGCACAGTATTTCTAAAGCTTAGGTTCCTGAAAACAGATTGCACTGCTATGATGTATGAAGCCAGAGATCATATATGAGACCCTGCAAACAGGGGGTTAACAGCCTTTTGAAATGCACTCACTCCCTGAGAGATGGAAAGGACAGCAAAATAGGCTTACTGGGCTAATTAGAGACTTTCAGGAAGCAGATTTGCTAAGCCAGAAGCTGTGTACAAAAATAAAACAAAATACCCCAGAGAAACAAAGGAGGCTGTGAAGAGGTTAGTGAAAAGTCAGTGTGTCAACAAAAGGACCTTTCCCAGTACACTTCTGGGAGCAACCTGCTGAAAGTCTGAACGTGCTGGGTTTGCTTCAGGTTCTGAAATATGCTTTATTCGTGTAAAAGTTGGAGAGTATTTTATGCTGCACTGAAAAAGGCCTATGTCATTCAAGTAATTGCTCTTTTGCTTTGCTGAGCTAATGTTTTACAAGAACTGTCATTCTCCAACATTTGTAAATTTAGTCCTAACAGTTTGTAGAAAAAAAAAAAGCAAGCGCTCTTCTTTTATTCTTATATAGTAGTTATACCAAGAAGTGATATAAAAGAGCCCCTTCTCTTGAGAAGTACTCTGAGAATATGTGCTAATGCATGCCAAAGTCTCATTAGAATGAAGTCTGGCATCAAAGAACAGATTAAGCTTTTAGATGGGCGTGTTTTTAAACTAGCAGTGAATGCATTAATTTATTCCATTCAGAACTCCATATTTCTTTATTCTGAAGAAGGTACATATGCATCTGTTTCAAATTTCATCCACAAGAACTTAGACTATTTCAGAATGTTTATATATATATATATTTTTTTTTTCCAGTTAAAGACCAAGAATTGGATATTAAAGGTATTCTGTTTACTCTTGAGATCTCTAAGGTACATAGTTTTCACAAATTGCTATGGGTTTTAAATGCTTTGATGTTTCAAAAATTCAAACTAGGCAAATTAGTTACATCCTTAGCCAGCTCACAATACAAAGAGTCTGGCTACAGTGCAGGATTGACCTAATTTAGGCATATAAAATAATAATAATAATTAATTAAAAATAATTAAAAGTAATAAATATATAGTCTTTCTGTTGAAATAACTGGCTTTGTACCTCTTGTTAATGGATGCTAACTCATATATGGATGATAACTAACTCACAGCTTACCTCTCTACTGTTGAGTTGTAATAAGTTTGTGACACCAGCGCTTTTTTAATTGCAAACATTTCAGGCAATAGTGGAGGCGAGGCTGGCAGTAGGACGGCAGATTGCTTATTAGACCTATCTATGCAGCAGGGGAGACATGAGCGAGCTTTTAGGCACACTAGCTTCTGGTTTTCTTTCTGTTCTATTTGTCTGTTAACACTATGAAAATACTACTTTCTCTAAAAAAAATCATGTTTTTCAAGTATCAAAATTAATTTTTAGAAGTCTTTTTCTAGGACAGGACTCCAACCCCTACACATCAGAAATAATAAAGAAAGAATTGTGACAAGCAATTGTGACAAGCACTGGAGGGGAAAAATGTAACTGTGTGGAATGGATATTTTTTTAAGTATTTAGGCTGCTATCTCTCACTGGAATTCAGTGAGACTAAATTCTTTCTAACCCTCTTGAAGTTAGAAGCCTTCACATATACTGTTTATCTATTAAAATAAAAATAAAAAGTAGACATGACCCCTTTTAAGATTGCAGTGCCATCTGTGACCACTTAACATTTGTTATAGAGCTATGTATTCAGTTTACAGTGTGTATTTTGAGTGTATACATAACATAAGGAGTAGATCTCATGAGTGATACAAGTTTGTTTCTATTTCTGAGGACTAAGGCAATGTGATAATAGAAGTTCTGTATGAACTCTCTAAAAAGGTTTCCCGATGGGATTATGAAAGCTTGGTGGAAAAAAGCTCAACAGAGGAATGCATAAATGAAGTCTTGGTGTCAGCAAAGACCTAGTTTATATTTATTACCTTTTATATTTCAAGATCTCTATCTGATGAGAAACATTATTTCTCAACGTCTAGTTTGCATGTCTGACAACCTTCATTCAAACCATATGCAAATACTAAATGTGTTACTGTTAGGGGTTATATGAAATGCTTTCTTACCCATTTAATCAAATTAATCTGTTAATTCCAGGAGACAGTGGTTTTGAATTATATCAATATTTGCATTACCAGGAATCGGCAGTCAGCTAAGCCGGTGGTTGCTTCAGCGTTATGGAGGGCTATCAGTGGGTTTTTAATAATTTGCATATTAAATCTGCTCTCCTTTAGGATCTGTAAAGAGACAGCCAACTTTCTACTCTTCCCTAGGCCATTTATGGCCACTGTTAGAGGCAGGATATTGAGCTAGATGGACCATTAGTCTGAACCAGTGTAGCTGATTATACATGCATTTCATGAATGAAGACCATGTAAGGTATTTACACTCTGTATTATCATGTCTCTCTTTCACATGGAACATCTTCCCTTCTCCGAAAGAAAACTGGGGCCATGTCTGCATACAAATAGCGCCAGGTAACTAAATTATTTGAAAACCCAAAGTGTTTTCCCTCCTTGCACAGCAATTTTAATGCTGGTTTAGAAGTATCTTCTAGTTATTTATTTGGTAAACTCTCAAAAGCATGAAGCAGTTCTAGCCAAGATAATCCAGTAAAAACACTCTCAGGTAAGCTGGAGAGTTTGTTCAGGGAGTTGCACAGATGTAAAAAAGCTCAGACGTTATAACACTGGCTGCAGCACATGCAGAAACTGAGAAGATGGGCTACACCCCTGAATGCACCACTGCATTTCCATAAACATTCATTGTGTTCTTTCAATTAACAATATATTTTAAAGTTGAAAACCATGAACATGTATGCTTGGACACTCAATTTGGGAAACTGGAAAAGCGTATTCATCTTCTGTGGGTACTTTTTCTCAATGTCCCTCTTTAATAAGGCCTCGGCATTTCACAGCCACTGAAGAATTCCAAGAATGCCATTACCGAGATACCACCCTGCTAATTAAAACTAAATACTTGTTCTGAGAGAATTTCATAGCAAATCTCAAGTCTTACACAGAGAAATGTCTTTTAAAGCCACAATATTAAATCTTATTTCCAGCGAATGTTTCAGTCTTTCTTTTGCCTTTGCATTCTTCTTTGTCCAAAAATTACTCCACCAAAAGCATGAGACTGGAGGCTCCTTTATTATTATTCTTCCATAACTTATAATCCCCAGCTTTCCACTTCTTGGTCTTAAGAGTTTTTTTTCTGCTTGCTGGGCTACTTTCAGAGTAGTGGCTCTACCACTGTCTTTATCATGAGGGACAAAAAATGAGGAGCGAAGAAAGGAGTAAAGAGGGGGGACAAATTGTCTAAACTTACCTTCACCTGGGGCAAGGAAAGTGCTAATGGTTGAAAAAAAGGGGAAGGAACAGCAAGAATTACCCCCACTTTACCTCTTGAAATTTACATATTTTCTATAAAAAATGGGCGGATAGATAGAAACTGCCACTTACATTTGTTTTCTCAGTTGTCACATACTGAGATTCTGAACTGAAGAGTGATCAAAGCCCCAGGATTGGAAGGAAGCCTTAGAAGTCTTCTGGCTAGTGATAACAAAAGTGCTGTGGCATCCTCCCCGTGAAATGAAATGTGGGTACTGCATCCACACCGGTAAGTAGTTCTAGACTTCTTTCTCTTTGCTTCAAGCATCTAAGCCTTGCCACATTACTAACTTTAGGAGTAAAAACTTATTATATGTGTCACAAAAATCCCATCTCCCTGAATAAAGGGGAAACAAACAGCTCCAAAGTCCAGCATGACCTGCTCAGAAGCTCCTTTCTCACCCTCAACTGTCTCTTGAACCACAGACAGATGTAATCAAACAGTCAGATAAAAGGAAATCCCTCAAGATCACATGCATTGCTTAGATCAGATTTTGCCAGGTAGCTCTAAACTTTTGGACAGCATGCCATACTATTTTCGTAATAGTTCTTTGAAACATTATTTAATGACTCTTGCCTTTACCCCTAAATGAAGGGAGCTTGCCACCCCGATCAGCCATAGCTAGCCCTATAATTGAAAAAACCTACATCATAGCAGCTGTGAACCCTCACGCATAGCATGTTCTGCTTGCGCTCAGAATTATGGCGGCTTCACATCATTTCCTGGTCTCTTAACTCAAGGAGGTTGAGGGAGGAAGTAGGTACAACTTGACACGTATAAGACATTTTCATGTCACTTCCAATATGCATGCACATTCTGTGAGTTTCCCTCATATTCCTACCCAAAGTAGATGAACTACCAAGGTCCACTGATCCCTATTTACAAGAAACAAATGTATCCTACAGTATAGTTTTGATACATACGTCACTACTTTTTGGAGCAAGACACAAACTTTATACCTACCTCAATAGAAGGAGGTCTGTTAATGAAAAAATAAATTGATGAATATAACCACATTTGAATTCTTCAATTCTGTGGATTGCCACAGAAGTTCTGTTTTTTAAGGTTTCTCCAAGCTCATTCACCTTTAAAACTTTAGAGAAGGAAAAGACTTTATGAATTAACTAAGCCTGGAGCTCTGGAACTGCATCTCATTTTCAAACCACTTGAAATGGTCTCATTTAAGCGGTTCTGAAAGGAAATAGAACAGATTTCCAGGTTTGGAGGTTTGGAACAAAAATGGCAACACAAAGTTTTACAAAAGCTCAATGGAATTAGAAGGCTTTTTCTCATCCAGACAGTCATCCTTCCAGAGTCTCAAATACTGGCCTTGGCAACAAATAAGTAGACCGAAATACTTTATTCATTTTAGATACCATATCTCAGCTTGGTTTGACCTACAATGAGTAACATATTGGTACTTGCCACTCATGGTCACAGTGAAAAAAGGTTTGCAGCACTGCCTTTATGCAGGCACTGACATGATCTCTCCTATCTGACAAATCTTTTTACGCTGTGGTAACCTGATGTTTCCAAACATGTCTATACAGTTTCTTGTATTAAAATGAAAAATGTCCAGTACACCATACTAAACTACGCCTTTCTATTAGGCAAAGTAATATCTAATCACGTAGCTGATATAATGACTCTCTCACTATTTGTATGTTAGCAATTAATGTTGAAACAAACAAACTGCACAAGAGATGGAACCATGATTTAACATCTTCTTTTCCTCAAATTATGAAATATATGACTTTCTTTTCCAATCTTATCCTCACCACTACTGAATGTGCAGATTTTGGACAAGCCCCAACTTCCACAATGTTGTAGGTGACACTGTAGTAAAACATGAATAATTGTTCCTTCTGCCAGGGCTGCAAACATACCTTACTAATACCTACAGTGTTTCAAAAGCCTTAGGGGCAGTCAGATTTCCAGCCCCATGATTTCAAAATGTTAGGATTCTGCAAACTGAGAGCAATGAAACTCCTATGTAACGAAGGTTCAATTATTTCTGGTTCCTCAGCTTTTGGAGCTGTCTCTGCAACAAAGCTAATGCCACAAGACATTCAATCTAAATTCATACTGAGAGCTTTGAAAATAAGAGATACAGAGTCACTACACTTTTGTTTAGAAAGAGTTCACCAACAGTAGCTGCACCTGCAAAGCACTACTCAAATCCACCTAAAAACCCTGAAGAGTAGAGCCCAGGTTTTGCTCACCCTTGCTCTATGAAAGTGAACAGGCACTATTTCAGATGTTTCATTCATAATTTTGTATGAGCAACATAAAGCTAAAACAATATGAGTCTATAGCATAAAACATGAGATGCAGGTGCTGCGATAACTAGACTTGGTGAGATTCAAGATGTCTTACCTCTCCAGTCTCTCATTGTCCTTGGGAAGATGGGAGCAGTCAGTTCCCCACAGAGAGGTTTTGTGAAAGGGGGGAGGTTGGTGCCTGGCAGAAGCTTCCCTCCACCTGCAAGGAAATAACTGTAATGAAGGTGCAGCTGCAGAGGGAAGATGCTGCTTAGGGATATTCAAAACAATCTACCCAGTGTTGTGCCACTCATCACCCAGCCTGCAGCACAAATATCTTTTTCTTTTTCCCCTCCAGACAGGAACTGCTATGTTAAATAACTACACTAGTTTGACACGTTCCTTGAGAAAGGTGTACTTTTAAAGGTGGAGGTTTCAGGGACCTTACAAGGCTCATATAAGACCGTGGTGAAGGCCAGGCTTGGTGCTGTACCTCAAGATGTGCCGCCGCGCTCAGAGTTATGGCCGGCTTCCCAAAATGGCACCAGTGGGCAGTTGGCTGCGGGAGGGTCCTGGGATAGTAAAGTGTGCAGGGGCAGTGCCTTGGCGGCCTGAGAGGAGCCGGTGAGCGGCCGGGGCGGGTGGCTGTGGGGAGGCCGAGGGGACGGGAGCCGCTGGCGCGCGGGCCGGCCGATGGGGGCGGGGGAGGGTGGGCGCGCGGGCCGGCCGTTAGGGCGGGAGGGGGCGCGCGGGCCGGCCGATGGGGGCGGGGGAGGGTGGGCGCGCGGGCCGGCCGTTAGGGCGGGAGGGGGCGCGCGAGACGGCCGTTGGGGGCGGGCGGGAGGGGGCGCGGGCCGGCCGTTGGAGGGGGGGAGGGGGCTCGCGGGCCGTGGTGGGCTTGTTGAGTGGAGGTAGCAGCCCGGCGCGGAGAGGAGGAGTGGGCTGAAGCTGGCGGCTGCTCTGGTGAGGACACAGGCGCGAGGCTGGGACTGCTGTGTCGTGGGTGCCGTTTTAGGGGTTGTCTGTACAAACTCCCACTGAATTTATATGCCCCCTTTTGGTGCTCGGAAGGGACAGGGATCAGGCTGGAGTCTGATCTCGGAGGTACCTTCAAACCACAGTAAACCACCAGACCTGAGGAAAGGATTGACGGTACCTGTATCACTGCTAACAGCTCTTGGTATAATTTTTCTTGGAAACCAGAGTGACAGATACTACAACCTTCCTAGAATTCCATTCTAGGTCTTTTTTATCTTTGCTGTTAATACTGTTATTTTTCACATAGGTCTCCCTTGCTGCAAGCTGTCTGTTCCTTTGTTGTCCTGCCCACAGGTGATTATTTCCTCCTTGCAGCAGTTGTTAGTATTTGAGGTCTTCTTGAAGACTTCTCTTCCCTAGATTAAATAACCTTTCATTTTTCCTTGTAGGTCATATTTTGAGGATCTGGGATCTCTTAACCACTGTTCTTCGCAGAACAGTCTGCAAAGGAAGCCTGTCTTCCACAATATTTGTTGTCCTCAAAGCCTTGCTGCAGTCCAGCTATAGGACAGTTACTGCTACTTCTGTAAGCTGTACGTGCTGCCTTGTCAAAAGAAGCACGTTAGACTGACTGGGTATGAGTTTTTCAGGACAAATTCAGGTTGGCGGTTGCTATCACTTGTTAGTTTCTTGGCACCTGAAAGACACCTGTTTGCTAGCATGGTCAAAGGATTTTTCTTGGAATTCAGTTCAGCTGGCTGACTTCTGAAACATTTCTCTTTTCCCTCTGTCTTCAAAAATAAGAAATTTTGTGTGCTCTTTCCAGCGCTGCACAGTCTAATGTATACTGAAAAACAAAAGATTCTTTGCCTGAAGTTCCTCCTGCCAGGCACATGCTTTCAGAAGTTAATTAAGAGGTTGCTATATTTAATACTGTCATGGTATGGTTTGACAACACAGTTAAGCTGAGATGATGGCCAACTGCTGCCAGAAGTGATGGTCTCCCTTCCTCCCCACCCCAGGATGCGTATTGCTGCCACTTACTTTTAAAACTTGGCATGGCATCAGAAAAAACACAGCCAGCTAGGGGTGGAAAACAGGAGTGCAGCTCCTGCTGCTGTCAGCAGCAATTAGGTTAGTGCAGTACTCTCAAATGTGTGTAGGGGGGCTGAACTGCAGTTTCTTGGGAGTAGATATCAGAGCTACATTCATAAAATAGTCCCTGGTTTGCTGGGAACTGAAGAAAGGTAAAGGATGTTGGTCTGGATTCCCTTTAGGGCAGAATGCTATGCTTTGAATTGAAACACTTGTGAGATGTTTTGTTTTGATACTTTGAATTACTATGTCAGGTAAAGTGGATATCAGTGACTTCTGTCTTAAAAGCCTAAGAAAGGACAACGCTTGTGTAATTGTGAAAAAAATCTATTAAATATTTTAATACTTATTTTTGGCAAAGAGCATTTTTCACTGAAAACAGTATTAAAATAGAGACTGTCACCCAGCTTTGGGTGTATTTCTCTGTCTAGAAAGGAAGCGTGTCACAACTGACATCCTGGGTTGTACCTATGTAATAAGAACTGTACAAGAGCACCTTTAGCCAGTCTAGTAGTTCCTATGTGAATCGATCTGGGTGAGTTTTGATTTCTAAATATGCAGGAACCTTCCCTGTGGGGATGAGAAAGGTTAAAGGAAATTGTGGTTCTCCAGTGCTTGAGTTGTTGCCAATCCTTCAGGTACACTTCAAAACCATTCTTGCTCGTTACTCCAGCGTGTCTTTCTCAGAAGAATCTCCACAAGTTGATGTTCTAGCTGTTTTGTTTGGCCCCAGCATTTTTATTATGTTGAAAATCACCTGCTTTCCCTCTCTGATAACGTACTGGTTTTAGGTATGACCTAGCGAAGCGTTTCCTGTAGTGGAAGGTAGAAGTAATGAATGAAGGCACAGTTTAACAAACTGTTTTAGCAATCATATAGGGACTTAAACAGTTGCCATGCATTTATTTGTTACCCCCTATTTCATTTGAAGGGGCAGTGCTCTACTGGCCTGCTTTTCTGGCATGAACCAAATATTGAAGAAGCAACTCTGTGATTCGTGGGGGTGTGAGAGTTCAGTTTGCCACAAGCCACTGTCTTCCTTCCAGTTTTTACATACTATGCATCAAGCAGTAGAAAACGCATGGGGTTTTTTTGATTCCTAAAATATGTTGTGTCCACTGTGTCTTAAACAGCTGAGTGTCTATGGTGTGTTAAACAGCTGACAAACATGGTTTTTAATCATCAGTTTTATACGTGAACCTATTTATTCAGTGATCCAGTGCATTACAATTCAGTTCCTGGCAAACACAAAGTCAAAGCATCAATGCAACAAGAAAAACTCCCCTTATAACATACTAAGATTACAGTGTTTTATGTGTTAAAAACAGTTTAACCCTTCTGCAGTTAGAGCAACTTACTTTTCAGTCACTTACATAGTGGTTCCTCTATGGTAGATCCTGTTGCAGTTACGGTATTACTCTTGCCTCATCTTGTACATAAGTTGTAGTTGACAGTAAGCAAAATAACTCATGGACCCAGGAAATACAGGCACACTCAACTACATTAAAAAAGTAATTAAAGCTTTCCTGGAGAAAGACTCACGTTTGCAAGGAGGTATATAAACAGCAGCTGTTTCCTACCCCAAAATTGATGTGAAGGAGCAAGACAATCATGGCAAGACTTACAGCGAATTCTTCAGTGACAGACTGGGGATAAACTTGTGTCAAAGCAGCAGTAAATATGATGAGGTGCAATTTGCATGTGCTTAAAGAAAAAGGACAGCTGAATTTTCTTTGACTTGGGACAGAATATCTGCTCCTGGTACAGTCCTCATCACTTCTATATATTAAATTTATTCAATCTTAGGCTTACAACTAACCTCTAGAAACAGTAATTTTGAGATAGGTGCTGACAAGCTGCTGAATTTCCCAAGTCATGTACTTATGTTAGCATTTTTAAAGGCTGGGGTTTTTGTTTTTTGCTTAGAGAAAACTGTCTCCTGAGTTAAATTTCTGGGAAAGAGAAGCAGAGTATTATTGGAATCAGGAATCTGAAATTCCTGATTTTTTCAGAGGAAACCAGAGTTGATCCTAAATGTCCATCCCAGCACCTCTGGCTTGTACTATTACAGGTCTTTCTTTTTTTATTCCTATCTAACAAGTCTGAACCCAGTGCTAATGATTCTCCTACTAGGGGCAAGAAATAAAAGTCTCCACAGGCCTGCGGAGCAATTAAGAAGATCATTGCATTTGTTTCTAGTTCTATCTTGAGATCCAGAGCTGTAAATCCACAATACAAACTATGGGTCAAAGAAGAATAATTACTAAGCCTTCTTTAAGTGAACATGGGGGAGAGGGAGCAGGAGGTCCATCCAAAGAGGGCTGTATCTGCATGTGGATCTTGAGTATGATCACGATTGCTTTAGTTCTGAAGGTTTTCTGCTCTTCTGGAGGTATCTTGGTTCACCTGACTTTCTGAATCAACACTAGAGCTTTCTTTTGAGCCGCAGAAAGTTTATACCATGGCCTGATGTGACCCCACAGAAACTTGAGGTTCTGTCTTGAATGTTGAAAACAGATTTTTTTTTTTTTTCTTTCTATAGTGTTTATTACTTTCTCAATATAAAGTCCAGGCGGGCACAGGAAGTTTTCACACTGATATAACTAGCTAATGGGGATCTCATTTCCCCATAAATTTTGCGTAACCTGTATGCTATTTTCACTGGATCCATCACAGAGAAATATATCTTTTTGTAGCAAAGTCTTTGGCTCAGAGCAGCACTGTCAGATGATATACATAAAAGTGGTATCTACTGTAGCATATTTCACAAATATGTGAAATAAATACAGCAAGGGAAGAAGAATCTCCACTCTGAAACTAATACCTATACTATTCTTGTCCCATGTTGGGTTTTATAGTCTTCAAGCACCGTCAGATGAGTTCTGCAGTCTTGCTGTGGCAGTTCAAGGCCCAGCTAAGCTCTTTGCCATTCTGCCTGTAGTTACCACCCATCAGAGTCAGAGCCTTTGTCTTCTGAAAGAGGGAAGGGGCAGGCAACTGAGGGGCTCCAACACCTTAAACTTGTATAGCTATTTGCTTTCATGAATAAAAGTCAGAGTGTTTATTCACTTCATGATCAATACTTTGTTGTTCTGGCTATCAGTGGCTGCCACCAAGCTTGTGTTGGAGATGAGGGCAGTAATAGCTAAGAGAGGTTAGTCGCTTTCTGATTGGGCTAAATAGAGCAATTAAGGATAGCAAGACTGTTAAAATAACAAGCTGTTACCCAAGCAGTAGCAACACAGGGTCAAGCCTGCAACAATAATGGTGTTAGAGGAGGGAATATGGAAAAACTGTGAAGCAGCAAGGCTGCAAGCAGTTCCTTTTTGAAACAGAGGCCTGGTTGAAAAAAAAAGCTGGCATTTTTAAGGACACAAATGCTTTGTGTGTGTGTGTGTGTGTGCCAAGAAAAGGGACTTCCTCTCCTAATAAGTAACTGAAATAGTACTGAAGATACTGTTAATTCATTAAATCATGACCCCAGGAATGGGATCTCTGTTCAGACCAAGGAACAACAATAGCATCATGCCAGGTTTTTTGTAACTTACAATATGGCTATTCTCTGATAATAATAGCGGCTAAACTGTGATATTAGTTAAAATGGAGTCATTGCCTAGCCCATGGAGAGACCAGTGCAAATGTTAGCTCATGGAATTTGAATCCCAAAGTGAGAAACAGACTCATGAAGCTAGTGAGAGTAGCGAGGGGGTTATGTGATCAAAGTATACATGCGATTTACTTCCAAAACCATGCATGCTGCTGCAAACCCTATGGTACATTGGCATCAGTTAATACAGCGCTCTCACAGATTTCACACATTCTGTATGAGAATCTATACTGTTAAGATAGGCTCAACAAATGGACATGACGTGACTTCTCAATGGCCAGAGAAAAGCAGGAGAGGAAGGGAGAAGAACTCCTTTTCCTCAAGCTCTAGTTACAGTCTTAATCCAGCACGGGCACTTGAGACGTACTATGAGGACTTCTACATGGTGAATACATAACTCTCACTGAAGTAAACCAATTTACTGCGTCTTTGTTGTTGGATTTTTTTTTTTTTAATATTAAATAAAACACACTTCCTTAAGACTACTTGCTGCTGGCATTTATGCATCATGGGTTGTTTTGTTTCTGCAGAATACTGTCATTTTACTTCTTTAGGCACAGTGGCTCCATGACATGTTTGTAAACACATTTAACAAAGGAGTTTGGCTATATTATGTTATCTTACTTTTTAAGGACATGTATGTTGTGGATCTAAAAAAGAAACATCACTTTGAGAATATTCATGTCTCAAATGCCAGGCTGCGTTGGCCATTAGGGATTCAAAGCAACTGCTCCTCCCAGTTTTATCATTTGCAAACTTCATGCTGCTGATCACAACCCCTTGAGTGGGGTACTAGTGGGGTAGCGGCCAGTTTTCAGTCCACCTCACTGTCCATTTACCCAGCCCATACTTCATCTGTTTGTCTCCCATAACATCCTCACAGACAATGTTGAAAACCTTGCTAAAGTCAAGATAACCTGCATGTGTGGCTCTTCTCTAACCCACCAAGCCAGTCATCTCATTTAGAAGGCTGTCAAATTGTTCAAGCATGATTTCCTGTTTCTACATCCATGCTGACTACTCTGAATTGCCTTCTTTTCCTTCATATGTTTGGAAATAGCTTCCAGTATTATGTGCTCCATCCCCCTCCCAGGGATCAAGATGAGACTTATCAGCCTGTCGTTCCCAGAGTCCTTGTTGCTACCCTTTTTGAAAACACAAGTGACATTTGCTTTATTCCAGTCTGCAGGAACCTCTCCTGATCACCATGACCTTTCGAAGATTATCAAGAGTGGCCTCACAATGACATCGGCCAGTTCCCTCAGCTTTTGTGGGTATATCCCATGAGGGCCTATGGAATTGTGTATGTCCAGTTCCAGTTCATTTAAAATAAAAATAGAAAATCATTTGAATTTAAAGCATGACAGTGTGAAGGATCAGGAGGAAGTCATTTTCCTTGTTATGCCTGATCTGCAGCAGCCTCACCATCTGTTGTTTAGGTGTTAAACAGTTCAAAGTCAGACTGTACATTTCCTGAAATGCCTTTTTTTTTTTTTTCCAAATGAATGTTTTCCTTCCTCATGCCCATACAGAACTCAAACATTTGCAAACAGGCAGACCTGTTTCTATCCTACCTAAATCTCATAGCACATTAGAAAGAACAACTGTTCTCAGTTTAGCAGTTGTTGACAACTGTGTCATTTCCATTTTGCAGTAAATCCATATCAACTTCCAGAGTTTTTCCCTTATGCATGTTGTAAATGGTGGTGGAGGAAAGTGAGTTCTAAAGAAAGATTGGCTGAGCTGAAAACAAATTAGAGGAGGGTCATCAATGCTTTGGAAACTTGAACATGTTTTGGGTCAGCTCTGATTTGTCTTGAAGAAGTCAGCACTACAGATACACAGTAAATCCACTATAAAAACCTATGTGCTGAACAATAGCAAAAAAATCTGTCCTACAAACAAAACTCAAATAAAAAAATAGCATTTGTCTTTTCACTTAAGACTTAATTTTACTCTATACAGCTGACATCGTGACCTAACCTTAAGTAAAGGTACTGCCTTTGTCAGAGAGTCCAGCAAACTTGTTTACTTCAGTAAACTCAGTTAGTGTCCTGTTTCTCCTCCTCAGTCCTGGTTTTGGGTAGAGTTCCCTTCTGGTGGTAGTGGGGAAAAAAAGCTTTCACAGCTAAAGATGGTGTGTCCTTTTTATTGCTGTAGCTAATACTTGTCAACCATCCCAAGTTAAAGAGATGACAAAGCACTTAAGTTTTACCACAGAATAAAATCACTGTTGTCAGTCTTCTTCTTAGGCTTAACCATGTCTCTTGCCTTGTAGCAAACTAATGTACCTTGCTGCATGGGCATCACATATCTTGGATACATAGTGTCTCAGGTGACTCCCTTTTTTATAGCAGTGAAGACAACCTGAGATGCTTCATATACAGACTTTTCATGTTGATTAAGGCCTATGTTACCTTGGTCTGTCTGATAACTTACATCAAAGGGGCAATTTTCACAAAAAAATTGGGCTTTTTATCAGATGCTGGCTACAGCCCTCGCAGAAACTTCTCATATAAGCTTTATGAGGCTTGCTTGCTGCCTCTCCTGCATGTAGGGTAAGGCCCTAAGCCACTTTCATTTGTGCAGGAAACCAGTGCACTATGCAGGAAGGATGCAAGTTCATTGTTCTCTATTGCCTTTCCACAGCTCCTCCAGTCCCTCCTAGGGACAGGTAGTCGTTTCCTTACAGCTTGCTGCGTAGCAAAGCTGACACCTGACCATCACAAATCTGAAAATTCGTAGTACTTTCTTTCCAGTGAAGACAAACTGCTGAGAATTTGTCAAGTTTTGCAAGACTGGCTTTAAGAATTGAAACAATCATTTAACTCAGTGTCTTCTTTACTAGATGAGCATACCAACAAAAACAGCCTGACAATCCATAAACGTTTAATTTAAATTGCCTTATCAAACGCACTGGCTGTGACTGGAAGAAGAAACTGGAAGCCTTACCTGTGATCTTTAAAAATACAGTTTGAGAATGCTATGTGTAGTGTAAATTGCTCTGAAACAATTACTCAGAAAAAAGAGGAGAAAATTTGAACCTTCTCCAAACCTCATCTCTCTGTATTCTCTGTGAGGTTCCAGAGAGAAGGTAACTTCTAGATTACAGTGGTAAGCCTCTTCAGGCTTACCCTCTCGTCACTATTGGGAAGTGGTGCAGAGGCGTCACTGACAGTAGTGGGACCCCAGAGGAGGGCATATGGAGCATGTGTTGTCGTTCTGCATTGAGGCTGTGTGACAGTGGGCCATGCAGCCATTGTGCAGCTCTGCTCAAACAGAATTCTCACATGGGTGATTTGGGCAAGCTCAGATTTCTGCTTTGCTTGTTCACTTAGCTCTGATCTATGCCAAGTCTGTTTAGGTAAGTGAACTTCAGCTTTGACTGGAACTTCACCTTCCATTGCCTCCAGGTGGTTTAGACAAATTAACTTTCTCCTGTGCTGGCTGGTTTCTCTAAAACCAAGGCTATCTCACTGGAGCTTTGTGTGCTATAACATTAAAGTGCCCTAAGGCAGGATTAGGCCATGTGTTTACATATAAACAGGCGGCACACTCCACCTGTACAAGTGTTTGTTTTTGCATAGCTAGCAGATAACAGGGCTGTAAATTTTATTGCTAAATATTATAAACATAGATATATGGAGTTTTTTTCCCCCAGGAATTGTATTTTGGGCCTGATTTTCATCTTGCATTTTCCAGTTTTAGGTAGATATTGCAGTCACCTGTGACTTGCACATGCATGGAATCAAGATCAAACTCTTTAGTTTGCTTTTCAATAGCATTTGTATTGTGTGCGTTTTTCCTAACATAATTGCAAAGACATTTTTTTTTTATTTGTAACTTTTGTAGGTCATTTTTCAGCAAGATGCAAACATAGAGTATTAAAATAATCTACTTCTTTCCATACTGTATAATGAACATGACATTTTCCTGGCTATATATAACACAGTATTATGAGAACAACTATTTCTCTTTCTCTCTATTCTGTACATTATTGGGTTGTATCTTTTTCCTGAAAATTTCTCTATCTAAATGGCTACTAATTATAGATACTTTTGTCTTTACATTGTTACAGGTTTCTATTACTACGTTTCCCCACTGTGTTTCCTTCTGCAGATGCAGAATTCATTGCCACAGTGAACTGCTCTTGCTGCATGGTCACTCTCCGGCATTGTCTCAAACTACCTTGTAATAATGCCCTGGAGTGGTATTTCTCTGGACTTTCCTGGTATGTGAAACAGGATTTTACAAGGTAATTTCAGTACTTTCACATCAGCCTTGAAACAGAATATCCAAAATAAGTAATCGTGTCGTATTATTTATAGCATTATTATAGTCTACCATTTATATAATTTCTTAAGTTCCCATAAAATGAAATAAATTGTACATTAGAAGCAGACAAAGGATACCTGAAAGTCTTGGAGAAAAAAATTAACTATTTACTCACAGAAAAGCATGTCTGTTTTAAAATATAATGATTTAGTTGCTCCTAAAGTACCAATGCAAACTTGAAGCTGAATATCTTTGTAGGCTTCTTATAGGATAGAAAGAACATATGTAGGTAAATAGGAAAGTCCGGCTGATGATAGTATTTGCATTTGATTTACACCTAAAATTGAACAAGAATCTTAATCATTGCTGCACTGTTGTGTTTTCTGCCTTTCTTGGGTGGCTTTCAAATTTTGTTTCCAGCTTAGCTCCAAAAGCTAACCTTTCAACAGCAGTATTACAGTAGCAGTGGTCTGCAAGTGTTTACTCTTGCATTTATATTTCTGGACACTAACAAACCCTTTTTTGCATACACGTTACTTTTTAATTAACGTTACATATAGGGATGGGATATGACAAAGTGCTTGTTCATGTACCATTATGAACAGAAGGTCAGAAGCTTTAAGACCTGCAATAATTTCGATTCAAATATGTCTTCTGAAGAATCCATTTCATGACAGGAAATGAAAAGTAAATGCGAGCATAACAAATATTAACTTTTCATAATGGTTTTAGGTTGTTCAATCAATATTAAACTGAAAAACAATCTAAACAGAAGTAAATTCTTTAAGAAAACAGCTTTACATATTTATAAGGAGATTTTCATGATGGAAATATTGCATAACTAAAAGGGTAATGTTTACTTTTGCATGCTTCACGGTAATTTTTTAGCATTCTAGGATCATTAATATGCATGATCACATCTTTCTGCGCTTAGTTTCTTAGGTTTCATTTGCTGCTTATGTTTGTTGTATGAAAGGTTATTTTATTAGAATACACAGTGTCTTCACTTGCCATTATTTAAGAGACTGTCTATTACATAAATGTTAAAAAATGCACTGTAACAGAGTTAACACCAGAAGTACCATAGGCACTGGAAAAATACAAATGCAGTTAGTGTTTATATCACCAACTCAGCTAATGGAACGCCTCTTTATAAATTTGCATCATCAACACCTAAGGAATGTCCTAACAGGGCTCAGCTACTCCATATCTTTTCTGCTTTAATCTTACAACCATTATGTGAAACATGTTGATTTAAGGACTGTATTTCTTCCAAAGTTCTGCACTTCTTGAAAGGGAAGAGTGGAGTATTTTGAATACTATGACAGGCATAGGGTGTACCTGTTTACCACCACTAACCAGAAATAACTGCAGAATGCTCAGCGATGCTTAAATTCTGGTCCATTATAAAAGTGTTTTTTAACTGAATAACGACAGATGCAGGGGGTTAAAGAGAAGACAGCTCCTGCTGACTTTAAAAGTCTGTATAGTGAAGTTAAAATATATATACATATTTTATAACTAGAGGTCTGATGTTATAATTCTTCAAAGAGCCATCACCATTCAGTTTAAGTAGGTCTGTTCACTGGAAATGTGTGAAGACTCCTTTCTGCAAGGAAGGTAAAGAGGGATTATTCTTCCTTCGGGGACTGCACCAAGGACTAATTACCTGCTGTAAAATATAATCACATAGATGATACAACAAGAAGTCCAGGGCAAAGCAGGAAGACGATGCTTCTAGTATTACCTCTGATTGCAATATAGGGAACTGCATTGTATTACACCTTTTAACAGAGCACATAATAACCCAGTAAACTAAAACTGTCAGTATGCTACGTCCTCCTTGTCCTGTCTGTGACTGTCAGCTGTCACATTAACAACGCTGCTGTACAGACTAAATGGGAAGGGATATAAAAGTCTCTTAAAGGGGGAAATAGACAGGTCTTGGGGAAGGGAATGGCTTTTGGGATAATGTGATCCCACAATCAGAAGTGGACATAGAAATTTTGAAATCTGTTCAAGATCTTTAACACAGCTTTGCTGACTGGAAAAGTCATTGAGAATTTGTCTTATTTTCAGTGCATTGGTCTGCAAAATATTTACATACAGGGCTTATAACAGCCTTAAAAGGCTTAAGTGAATTAGTTACTGGTATTAGTTTGAATTTTTCAGAAGAATGCGATTGTATAAATGCCCATATACCCAGTATTTAGCATAATCCGTAGTATTAGTGGATTGTTTTTTGTGGTAACTCTTGAAAATGAGACAATCTTTCAGAGAAGTGTCTGTCAAATCACAACACATCTTTGCAGAAAGGAACACTTACTTACTGTTCAGAATGATTCTTTGCATTACATGTCAAATATAGACATCTCAGCTGTAGATTTCTTTCAGTCTCATTTCTGCTCAACATAAAGGTTGAGTCAAATCATGACTGAAGCAGCAACAGCGTTTTAGTTTTAGCAGATCAATCTTGTGACAATCTACTACTCCCAGTGATGCCTCATTAACCCAAAAGTATCCATGTAGCCCACTATTTTGTACTGCAAGCAGAAAGTGAGTCTGACCCAGACCTATTCTGTTTCTAATTCAGAACAAAATCTTACTCCTCTTTAAGCCTTACTGTATCTAGTTGAACACTAATACGAAATGCAATGCCTCCTACAGATCAGGCTGATGCAACCTTCCCTACTGGAAAACCTTCAGCTTCTGCCGTTGATGACCTTGCGTGTTTTTAAAGAGAAAGCAGGAGAAAAAATTGATGGTTTTCCCTGTAATTTCCCAAGCTACTCTACTGAACACACAAGAGAAGCCCAGTCTGGGCCTTTAGAAAGACTTCCATACCTTAAGAAGACCCTGATAATTCTCAAATTAAATTTCAAACAACTTTATCCATGCAGGCAGTGCCAGCTTAGTGTCCCACCTCAGATATTTCCATTCTTTCCAAACCTCAATTTTCAAATCAGCAAAATGGAAATAAATGCATAATTTGCAGGCAATACATATTTCACAGGGAAGGCTACTGAAGAAAATTTTATATAGCACTTTGCTTCCTTTAGAAGGAAAAGCATACACTGGACATGCATGGGAAAATATCAGACTGTATTTAATACGTACAGAAGTGTTTTCTGTCACTCATTAGCAGTGTTCAAAGTAAGTATAAAGCAGACAAAAGAAAATAAAGCACTGAGTTTGTAAAATGGATCTAAGTACTTACATAATTGCTGTGAGAGATTAGTTGTTCTCCTTGTAGTTTTACCAGGCAAAGGGACTTCTGTAGATGCGTTTACCTCAGTTGGGCTCATCTTCCTCATCATTCCTCTTTCAAGTACCAGCCTAGGCAGGTAGCTCTAGAGAAGGACAAACAAACAATTTTGTATGGTATTCATGAAAAGCTTGTGTATCTGATCAAAACACCTGACTGGTGGGCTTTATTAAAGAGACTTTGTTTTGTTACAGTAATGCGAAGGCTGATTCAGTCTTCACCTCAGATTAACTCTGTGTGCTTTTACATTTGGGAAGAGGGGTAGGATCCATAAAGGATCTCTTTCTTCTGTTGTGGTCAGAATAGGCAACTTGATGTTTTAAACATCTAATGAGAGATTTAACAGGAACATTTGTTCTGCCTAGCCACTAACTACCTGCATGAACCAGGAAAGCTCACTGAATTTATTAAGGTAGGCTTATGTTTAGGCAGTGTGTAAGCATAGTGAATGGTTGTAATGACACCTCCTGCCTACCCTGTCCTAACAAGAAAGCACAGAATGACAGTGGGTTCCAAAAGAAACTCCACCTTCTAGCTGGAAGGGGAATTATAAAGCCAAAGAAAAGGAATGACTCCGGCTGGAAGTGGTAGGAAATGTTTATGAGCTCAGTTTATACAGGCCAGATGGAAATAATGATGGTTGAACTGTAGCTTGTTTTTGTGTTTCAAAATGAAATGGACTCTAAAAGGTGGAACTTGTTCCCGGTGGAGGGAACAAGTAGGTCACTTTCTACAGTGTCAGACACATGACTCCTATACCTTACGTGAGAGGAAATTTGGAAAAAATAGTCCAAAAATTGGGTGCCTGTTTGGTTTTCAGGCATATCTTCTTTTTAGGGAGTAAATTAAAGAACCATTACTTTTTTCTTTAAACTGTGGAAGTAAATTGCCTGACTGATTACATGCAAATGAACTATGTGAGTGACTGAAGAGAGTGACTTCAGTTAGATGCTGTAGTTACTACGGTGGATCGCCAGCCGAAGACTTGTCTGAGTGACGTTTGAACTGCAATCCACAGCATTGCTGCAACAGGAGTAGACATACTCTGGGTAGATCTCGTCTGCAACAAGTATCAGTTACTGAAATACTTCCAGTTATCAGGCCGTAGGACTCAGCAGAAACTCGAGGCCACAGAAGAACACGTCAGTGTTTTTCACTGTGTGGAGTACAGGCAGCCTCACTCACTCTAGTTTGTAAGTCTAGCTTAGATTTGTAACGTAGCTTTAGCTACTGTGGGAGATCATAACCAGCAGTTGGCAAAAGCCTGCTTCCAGGAGTCACTTCTGTCCCTTTTCACCAACTTTGATGCAATTTGATAAGTAAACCTTAAAACTGGCCTATTCCATTATTTGTATTTAATTACCCATATATTTCATTTTGATTTTGTAATTCGTACACTGCTAATTTTCTCTGATTTATCAATATAATTAGCCCATTCTCGTAAAAATATCTCAAATGCCAACATCTTTTCAGCCCAAGTGTGCATCTACAGTACATGGCTAGAGGTTGTAAAAGACCCAGAGGACAGAGTGAATCTAGTCTATAAGCGGTTCTGATATATACAAACCTTGAATTAACGTAAACCACACTCTCTTGTTCTTCAGCTTTGGGAATAAATAATGAGCAAGGTAGACCACGTTGAAAAGATAACACATCCCACCTCCTCAATACACATCTATTTTTAAAGCATCTGAGAATTTAAAAAAAACTTCACATTTTCACACATTCTTTCCCAGAATCTATGATTAAAGTGTACCACAGAGTAGTTTAGCTAACTACAGAAAATTTTGCTTTGCAGTATTCTATGTATGATATAAAACAATTATGATTTAGCATACTAGCTCCATAATGAAATCTGTACAGACAGAACAGAGTAAAAGCTGAGAGCAACAGTTTTGCATAAGCAAGATTTACTGAAACCTGGTGTGTTATTAGCTGTCATCCCAGTTCCTGCTAGCTGTATTGTATCAACAACTCGCAGAGCTTTAGTCCATATGCTGGCTTTCCAAAGCCATTGAGGGGTTGCGAGGGGTGCCTTGCACTGTGGCCATGTACCACTGTGACCTGCTTGAATGCTTACTTCATAAAGGCATGTGGAAAGACTGCAGGTGACAAGAGTTTCACATGATCCTGCACACAGGATTGTGAAGCAGCATACAGCACAGAGAGACAAAGGCCAAGCTTTACCCACAAAACATGCACTCTGCACCCACCATCATGTGCCCTATGATTGTACTAAGTCTTTTCAACACTCTTCCTAGGAGGGTAAAGGAATGTGGCTTTGTACTTCTAGATCATAAAGGGTGTGGATTTATCTGAGATCATGGACAAAACTTTGGGACAGAAGCCTTGGTGGCAGTGTTTGAAGGAGTTCCTGACTCCTTTCACAACCCCGGGCTATTAAGTCCTCACTCCACACAGTAGTGCTCCTGCCATTAAACCATCCAACTCATTGAGGTGGTGTGCCAAGCACTAAATGGAGCCACGTTAAAAATACATGCCGCCTCTGCTTTTTGTTCTGTTTTTTCTAACAAGGATCAGTACTCTAAGGTCAGCTAGCACAACCTGGAGGCAGTGTAGTGTGGCTTAAAATTACTGACATCACTGAAGACTCTGTATTATGACTGCACATGGTATTCTTCAGCTAGCACTCTACACTGTACTGTCATTATTGCCAACGAGTTCCTTTCTTGCCAATATGGAACTAAATTATCAGTCAAAGAATCAAAAGAAGACATTTAAGCAGGCTTCCTAAATAACGTTATTTTGTCATAAGGGTATGAGTGCCGTCATTAGTATAGTAACTGCCTAAGCTCCACAGCTTGTATAAACAGCTTGGTGCGACAAAGTGCTGAAATAGATACATGTCCTTTTTAAGCACCTGAGTAATTTTCAGGAGTACTTAAAGATAAGCACTTGCTTAACTGCTTTAACCGATATGGTTCAAATCCAGCCTGTACGTATGTGCAGAAATCTGTGCACGCAGTACACGGAACAGTGTATTTGGTAAGTACAGCTGTCCACTGAAATCTGATTTTACAACTTTCTGTAAATTTTAGGTGAAAAATAGCCATGCCAAGTATAAACTGCAAATGCAAACTAATTAGCAGATGAATAATCTGAATAAATAAATTGTACAATGTAGTAATATAATGGACTTCTTTACTGTTCATCACACAGATAAGAATAATGACCTCCCCATACTGAGGAACTCTAAAAGCCATATAGAAACCACTATAACATTAACCTTCACATCAGTTTTGGTAAACTATATTGGAAGTAGTTGATACTTCTGCTGTCACTCATGTCTGAAACAGTGTCCCATGTAAAACAAATTTGGAAAATTCACAACTTATAGATTTTTTTGCTTGCTCATTGGTGCTCTGAATTCAGATCCCACAGTATAGGTCAGACCCACCTCTGTCATATTTGTTGGTGTTATTTCCACCTGAGCAGTTATTATTTGGGATAATAGGCTGCTCCAGCCATCAGCTGTCCCACATGGTAGCAAGGAAATAACAGCAATATTAAAGGATTAATCTGACCACAACTGGTGGCTTCGCTTTCGCTCTTGTTCCAGAATTTTCATGTTTATATTTCTGGCTTTGCTTTTGTTTAAGTAGACATGGCCTGTGTTATCCACAGCCTGCTTGACTGCTTCATTTTCATATTCTCAGTTATCATCAACAGGTTTTTCCACAGCTATGACCTTATTTTTTCCCCTTTTGCACAGGGTTAGGAATGTTAAATACACTTTGATAGAGGAAAAAAAATTCCTGATTGATAGCAGTCTGAGGGCTTCCAGCCTTTAAGGGCTGCCTTATTAAACTGCCAGGAGCTAAAAGGCCATGCCACTTTGCATATTTATTTGCATAAATACTAGCATCCAAAAGTGCATACAGTTATAATATTTGCTTTCAATAACATTCTACATGACAAATAGAAATTACATAGTGCAAGAAAACCTGCAGGTGACCCGTGTTTTCCTCTCCTAGCTTGTAGGAGAAGATTACAGATCGTCATGCTGTTTAGCTGCATCCATTTTGTATCAGAGTGATATAAAAATACAGAAGGATACAGCCAGTATACTAGGAAAGCAATGCGTGGTCTGAATGCTTATCTTATCATATATCTACTCAAGGTGCCTAGAGACAGGATTAGATAAAGCCAGATTTGAGGAATATTTTGCTCTGTAACTAGCCAGAGTTAGCCCGTATGTGTCACTTGGAAGCAGAACAGGAAACAGTCTTGTGGTCCAGGAAAACTGTTAAGGTTTCCTAAGTTTAGTACAATTTAATTATCAGATCAAATAAGAGAAGGTTAGTCACATGTTTATTAATGCAGTCGTATGTGAGATGAGGTATAAGTTAAAATAGCCTCAGTCTACACGTCTTTGAGAGCTGTGGCTCAGTACATGCTCTGCGAGGGAGCTATGAATGGAGATAGCTTGCAGTGCAAAGTGCGATTCAGAGAAACAATTAAGGTAGCGTGCTAGTCCTATCACAGATCCTAGGATTTTAGAACACACAAGATGAAACCTGTAGCAGACTCGGTAAATTTTCTGTAGGCAACAAGGAAACTGTCAGATAAATTTTGCTCTACAGTTTTCCTGTTATAGGGAGGGAGAGAGATTAAGTAAGTGGTGGAAAATTGTAAGGGATCATGTAGCATCCCAGGAGTTGGTAGCTTTCATTATTTGCATCTGGATAGGACTGGTGTTTCAGCATCTTTTACAAGTCCATGCTGGAAAGGCATGTTTCTCATTTAGTGTGGATTTTTGTAAGCATATTGTCAACCTGACAGAACTGAATAGGAATGAACCCAATAAAGTTAAGTGAAAAATAACGCTGACTTTATTGGCAGTTAAGGTAGGTCTGCTCAATTTAACACAAAGTGAGATCTGTGGTAAGGGCAGCTTATGAATATTATTGTTAAGATATCCTGTAGAATTTTATAGCTAAGATATGATTTTTCTAATAAACTATGTAACACCATCTGAAAAAAAAACAACAACAAAAAACCCCAACCCGCCTTTGTGGAAATGATACCCATTTCACTGTGGAAGGGAAATCATCATGCAAGTTCAGAGGTTAAAGAGGTTTGAGCATTCCAAAGCATCCACAATTTGGCCAAGGAAGACTTGTTTCCAGTGCTAATATTATCAGGTCTGAGAGAATTCCTTAGACCTAAGCTAAGTAGGGCTATTCCCAGTTGTGGCAGGCCTAGGGTAGGGAAGGCTTATTTGCAGCTGAAGCTACACTGTGCCCTGCAGCAGCCTACAAAGCAACAGGCAGGGGAGAAAGAGTGAGTGACCATCAAATCCTGCATTCTTTCTCCTTCCTCCCCTCCATGCAAGAACTGCTGGATTTTTTTTTTTAATTTTTTTAAGAGTGTAAGAGTAAAGAATACAGATTTGAAAGCCTATCATCTGAGATCTGCCCACTTGTAGTGTAGTGAGCAGATAAAAAAGATAATGCTCCACCTTCTTTGAACTTACTGCATTCTTAGCGTTCTTCCCATAAATCATTTAATAGCTGCCCTTGTTCATAGGAAAACATATAGCTGGCACTAAATGGTTTTCTTTCTCCTTCCACTCTCATTGGAGGGAAACATAATAAATTAAGCCTGATTTGCATGCAAGTTTGCATACACAAAGCTCTTGGCATGAACTAACAAACAATAAGCTGTTCATGTCAGAGCACATTGTTCAAACAGCATAAAAATTAGCCACTGAGCTGTGAGGCACTACATCAGTAGTATCCCAGAGGTCTGTGCTACTGATACGGTACCACAGCAAATCCACATCTCTCCAGAGGCAACAAAGAGAAATAAACTCAACAGCTTTGTAGCACTCATTGTTCTGAAGTCAAGATAACCTCCGTGGCTTTGTGGGACATCTTGACAAGAAGGAAAATTTGAGTCCCAGATGAACCCATATGCAGAACGTATAAAAAGTTTTCTCTGATGACACACACATTTTCCATTCCTTTCAACGTCGCTGCCTGAAAGTATACATCAGCTTTTTACTGGGCAGCATGTAATTAGCTACTATCCACACAATGTTGCCATGAAAACTTTTTGGCATTACAATGCTGAGCAGATTGCTTCTGCAGCTGGTGGTATCGCTGGAGTAAAAGTGTATCACTAGTCCAGCTGGACATGCTGGTATCATGGCTTATTTAGACACAATATCAAACATGGCGAAAAACTCTCCTGACATGACATGCAGTTACATCAGAGATTCTAACAGCTCCACGTGGAAACTATCAGCATCCCAGTGCTAGCTCTGTTCACCTCTTGGAACTACACATGCAAAGCTTGATCATAACACCTGCATGGTGCCTACTTACCTTATTTCTCTTCTGGAAGCTGCCAGAGGAACGGAAGCAGAGGAAACTAATTATTGTGGAGAACTAGTAACTGAGAGACAGCTGGAGAGATAGCAGTAGTATGACTGTTAAGGTTTAAGTATGTCTTTGTTAGTATGTAAGTTAGTATAACTTTGGGGTAGTTACCAAACCAAAGCATGCATATTTGAAGCATATTTGAAGAACCTGGCTAACAGTTTTTGTCATGAGTTGTATATTGCATAGTGAAAGAATGGTAAAAAAGACATCAGATGCAGAAAGCTTCTGTCATCCTAGGGTTAGATGGCTCCCTTCAGGTTGCCACTGAAACTTTCAGCAGGAATGAAAGACTACATCCAGCATTAAGAAACTGCAGCAGGAAGGAGAATGGTCAGACTCTACTATTCTTTTTGATAACCATTAAAATGCACCCAGCTTACGCTGTATAAGCTACTTATTTTCCTGTGAGGAAAATGCCTGGTTCTCTCATTGTACAAGCTGATGTGGATGATTCTGCACAGGTTGTCTCCTGTCCCTTCCTCTGTGGCTTTTGGCCTCGGCTGCTGTGTGAATGCACTGCCCTAGTAACTATAGGTCTGTTCTGGTTCAGTCCACTATAACAATCGTACATGTCCATAATAAGTATCTAAATCATTCACAGTCATTTCTTCATCTGCCACTGAACTGCAGTTGCATCTGGTATAAATAGCCATTTAACAGATGAAAGCAACGCCGTGTTACATTTTAAGGACATGATATTAATAAGAATAGCTCATCAACTAAAATTTGGTGACACCTCTGGGGAGCTAGAAAGCAATTAGCTAAGTTCAGATATTGCAAGGACAGCATAGATAACTCCAGTATGTGAATCAAAGATTTGTAACTGAGACCAAAATGATTAGAAGCTTGATTATATGGTGTTCTAGTAGTTTAGGATTACATCACCATCTCTTCACACTGATCTTTGTAACTCAGAGACTAATAATACCTATAATACCTTCTTTTCCATAGCTGTCAAAGAGATGTGATTCCATGGAGTTGCAAGTAACATGTGCACACCTGTTCTAGCAGTAAAGTTATAACTCTGGGAGTAAAAAGTACTTATTTCCTATGCACTGCTTAGTAGCCTACATGCCAACGATTGCTTTGTTGCTTTGAATTAAGAGGAGCAGGTTAGCAGCTGTCAGCCTGCCTTTGCTAAACCTGGACTAAAAGTTAATACAGAATGAGAACATGTAGAGGGACAGAAGGAAGGCAGCTACCAGGCATTTTGGAAAAATATAAGAATTGCTGCATGAGCCAAAAAGATTCTGATGTAATTTAGCATCTCCATAGCAATATTTTTGTTTCCTGCTATGCTAATGTTTACTCATGTGTTGAACTTAAAAATTGACTCAGGCTTATGTTATTCAGCTATGCTGATTAGTGTGCCAGTGATGACAATTGGTTAAAAATTGTGTTTTGTTATGTTAAAAAAAGGATACAAAACCAGATCAAATCTGGCTTGATTTTTGTGCTGGTAATTTAAATTAAAGCAGTTAGATGGCCTACCTGATTTGCAAGCATGGTAAGACTATCTGATGCCTAACATCAATTGGAGACATAAAATTGTAAACCCAAAAGCCAGTGGGTGTAAAGTCGCTGGAGCAAAGGCAGAAAAAAGAGGAGGAGCAGAAAATGTTGAAAATCAAATCTTATTAACGTAAAACAGGATTATGAGTATGCTGCACTGCATGCACGCACACTCCACAGTGCTTTAGAGACCTGTTAAGATTCTTCAGCTCTCCATTCATTTAGTTTCTGTCAGTACAAATACAAAATTACATTTTTGCTTTCGATGTACCAATTTTAATGGGAGATTTGGGTAAGGACTTAGCTGGCAACAGGAACAGGTTGCTCATCTGAAGGTCATTTCTGACTAAAGACAGTGTTTATATCTCCGAGGGGAGAAAAATTTCAGTTAAGTAGGAAAAATTTTAGAGTGGAATGTACAAATGCTCTTGTAAAAGAAAAATCAGGAAATACAATCCAGCAGTTAATCCCTGCCTTAGACCCCCAACCCATTAAACTGCTGCGTACTGCAGAGGCCTTCTGAAACCAAAGTGCATTGATAGAGGTTCAGATGCACACATGCTGGTGTCCTGTGCAGGGCAAGGCACATCAATCGACTGATTGGCTCAAGCTGGCAAGCAGCTGAGCTCTCCAGTTTCAATTAAAATAGAAGGGAATTGGGGTACTTGGCATTTTGCAAGACTGCTCCATGGGAGAAGATTCTTTCAGGAGCCTTTGTCAGGGGAACAATTAACCATTATTTACCAACCAGCTTAAATAGGAAATGAACAGCATGAAGATTTGTTAGAAATTAGGATTAGCTACTTACAGAGCTGGTATAACTCAAAGGGCTGCCTTTCTTCATAAAGAGCAATGGACACCATATGCTGGAAGTCTGCACAGGACTAAAATTTTAGTTGCTGCAAAGAGATTAGGCAAGGAATGCTTTATGATGTTAACAAAAGAAAAAGAAAAAGAAAAAACAAGGTGTAGGGTAAAGCACAGTTGGGATTGCAGTTCTGTCATTTCAGGAAATTAAAAAATTGATTTTGGAGAACTATTTTGAAAATTAATTTACAGAGGATATCAGCAGGCAATGTATAATGCAGGTCCACTCAGGAAGGGGTCTATGGGTAGATGAAGGTTCCTGCTACCTTATAGCTGGAACCACAACACAGACAAGAAAAACTTCAGTGTCTTTCTGTGCAGGTATGCACAGCCCTACAAGCTTCTAGCATGTGACAGGTAACAATGGAATGTACTTAGCAGTACCTCCAGGACTACAGCAATACAGATTCTCACAGTTGTCAGAACTTTAGAGCAGGGAAAGGTAAAGGTTACCAGAAGCATGCTTTTACTTGTACTTAATCATCTTGAGGCCTGGGGAGTTAGGCAAAAAATCACATAGGTCTGGGTCATCTGCCTCCAGGTTCCATCAGAAAGAGGTGTAAGGAGAGCTGCGAAGTGCCATATGCTGGCAGTGTCACTAATTGGCAATGCTACTCAGAAGTTGTTCATTATTTTCCTAATCTGGGAATGTTTGTCCCGTGAAGCCACAAAGAGACTATTGACTAAACTGTGAAACAGTGAGGAATTTCATAATGTATCCTGTTATGAGAGCAAGGCTAGTGCATTATAATTCAGAATATATCTGGCAAAGACCCTACTGTTATTTTCTAGAGAAGTAAATACTGGCAGAACTGGAATTTGGTTTTCCTTTACAGATAGATAGCTGCACCAAACGTCTCAGTATCATCTTAGAACAAGGAGTAGCACTTAAGCTCTCACCCAGTTTAGCAATATCAGAAGGCCAGATATTCCAGAGTCCTAGAGTTAAATGTAGACCTTACAACCTTGTGGGGAAACCAGAGGTTTTCTAAGCTGGTCTAGCTTTGCTTTTCTTCCATTTTGTAAGAATATTAGTCTTGAATCCTTACCCTATACAACACGTATGAATGAAACCCAAGATATTTGCAAGGCATTATCATATTTTGCACAGTGCCCTGCAGTTTCTTTTTCTAATATTTTTAATACATGATCAGTAAACTAAGGCAGCCATACTGCATTTGGAAACTAGGTAAACAGTAACCAGACATTGACCTTTCTAACTATTTACCAAGCATTGCAAGAGCAGTGGATTCAGCACATTCACTAGTATGCTGAACAGATTTAGAAGTCTCCTGTTGCTTATAGAAAGCAACTAATAGCCATACCAAAGTTTTCCTCTTTCTGGCATTTACATCATCTTCCAGTGGTGACTAGGTCCCCTTTAACCAGCCATAATAATAGCCCTGTTACAGAACGGTTTCACAAGACAGGGTGAACTTGTTGTCATGTGCCACTGACCAACAGGCAAAGGTTCTGTCCCCCAGCCTTGCAATCAGTGACAAAGTACATCTGTGCATTAGCTTCTCTCACTGTAACTACCCCAAACTTGGTTCAGTACAAACTATGTAGATTAACATTAGAAATTTTTAGTAGCATGTTTTGCCCAGCCTGGTTCGTTTTCACTGAATCAAAGTAAGGAATAGACTACGTGAGCATTTGTGCAAGTAGAATTGTAGGTAAAGGGAAAGGCAGTAACTACCTACAGGAGGGCGTGATGAGTGGCAGCTTCAAAGTCAATATTAAACACTGCATTCATAATCTATGCAAACTATTATCATTAATAGAGTAAATATCAGTATAGAATGATCCTTGACTATTTTATCTAATCCAGTTAAAAGCTCCACCAGAGGCTTAGCCCTTAAAACAAATAAGAACCACAGTGTAAATTGCCACTCAGGTTAATGACATTTCCTGCGTGTTGAGTGCAACAAGAGATTTGGCTGACCTGACTGCTAACAGCTCTCTATTATATCTTCATTGTTAGTGCAAACCTAGCATCTAATGTTACGCCTCTGTGCTTAGGAGCCTCTTCTCCTAAGCAGCCTGACATCTGATCAGTGAACTAGTTTGAATTTGGCACATGAGCGAGGCTCACATTTGTCTTGCCTCATAGTGTTTTCATTTTGCTTAGATCGAATGGGCCAGGTTTTTTTGGTAAATAGATTTGTTGATCCCAAAACATTCTGTTTGCAGCATTAGACGTTTAACAAAGTTTCCTGAGTGGCAGACAGGGCTCTGCCTGGACTGCTGTGGAGCAAAGGAGCCTGAAATTCAGCTCCATGTTCTCAGCTATGAAAGCATCTTGTTATGCAGAGCTCCAGGATCTGCAGTTGATCCCATGACTAAGTGAACAACTCTGAGGCTGTGGCACATAAGAATCTCTGGCTGCCAAGATCTGTGCTGTAGAGCCCCACATTTTTAACATGGTTTGCGTCTCAGACCTAAAATGAACAGATTGAAAGCTGATTGAGTTGCTGATTCCCTGCTTGCAGAACAAGGACAGTGCAGGATAAGAACCCAGGGCAGGTGTTTCTAATGATGTCTGTGGAGGTGAAGCTGCCGCAGGGGTTCAGGAGCTGGTCTTTGGTACACCTCAACCATATGTAGGAACTGTTTCTCTTTATTCAAAGCACACAGTATGCCACTGAAGGCTTCTAATTTTTGCAGAAGTTTTATTATGACAAAGGGAGAACAAGTACTAACCGATTGTGACCTCTTTAGGGCTGACTGTGTTTGGGCTGGGATGAGAGTAGCCTTTAAGACCTGACTTTAACATCTAAAACAAGAACAAATAATTGCTGAGTCACGGAACACGCTGTGCACAGTAGGATGTGAAGACAGCTGAATCATACTCTAAGAAAGGAATAACCAATGAAGAATCTGCACAGATAAAACTACCTAGAGTTTTTGAAGCCCAAATTCTCTTTTCAGTAAATATGTTGCTAAAGCAGCCTATAGGTCTGTAAAGACCAGAAGTTCTTTAAGTATACTGTAGTTAGAAGTAGTGGTTTAAGTGTTTGTTTAATAGGATAGGTAGAAACAAACAAGCTCCCTCCCCTCCCCCCCCCCCCCCCCAAACCCAGATGCCTTTCTCTCTGAAAACTGTGTATTTGCCATATCGGTAAAATATGTGAGTAGCAGCATTACCTTCAGCAGAGGAGCGCAGCTACTTCTATAAACAGTGTAGTTACATTTCCATGCAGTTGTATTTCCAAGCTAGACTGATGTGCAGTAGCTCCAGGAACATATCAAAATGGCTGGTTATCAAAGCCCGTTCTTTCTGGAAAATACAAAAATATATATTGAGAGAGACAAGTGTTCCTTATTTTTTTATACATACATATACATATATATGTGTGTGTGTGCATGTTACAAAGTAGGTCTGTCTTGAGGAGCAGTGGTTCAAGTTTTCCATACAAACACCTTTCCACTCCTCCTTGCATACCAGGTTCATCACTTGAGCTGATGTGTCAAGCCAGTGGGAGAGTCACAGAAAAGCTAATTAATCCACGTGGTCTGGGAACCCATTAGATAATATGCTTCAGCCTGTGAAAAACTAGCATGTTGGTAGCACTTATTCATTACCTGTTGGCCAAGCATGGTACTTCATTGACAGCAGTGTGGGAAGCACTGAGGCACAACCTCTTGTCTTTTTATATACTTACCAATTTCCTTTTACTATTTGGGAGCGGGGGCTGGGAGGGTCAAACAAAATGCTGAATGGCAAAAGAGTTGCTTTCTACTGCCTGCTGTTGTTTAGCAACATCAATCTCCTTGCTATAAATTGCATATTTTTTCCTCCACGTTTGCTGTGTAGGTCCACAGTGGAACGTTTTCCATGCCAACCCTAAACAAATCAATTTTGGTGAACCATACACTCCACAGAAACTATATTTCTGGGTAATTTTTTTAAATCTCTGCTGAATCCAAGACTTAAGAGTACTGACTCAATGCATTTCTCACTTGTCACATGAGCAATTCTCTCTGTAGGAAATGCTACCAGCTGCTGAGTTGCAGGCCATGCTATGGCCCACTTACCGAGCTGGAATTCTTGGAAGGGCTGTAAAATACTGAGGGCAGGGGTTACAGCTCAGGCCTTACCACGTGCCTGACTTCAGAGGAACTTATAGTTGTGGCAGAAGGACACCAGCAGAAGGTCATTTTATTTTTTATTGAGCAACTACTTAGGTTTCAACTTCTAAGCCAAAACTTACCATAGTGGGTACAAAACTAAAACAGTCAAGGCTGGTTCCATAGAGAAAAACTCTAAACACAAAAGAATGTAGAAAAGATTGCAGTCATCTTTTGGCCAATTAGCTTGTGAAAAAATAAGAGTGGTTTCTGGAATTTTAAATCGTCGGCAGCACTTAGCTCCAGCAGGGAATATATAGGGACAATATCGACTTAGTGACAGTATTTTGCATAATAGCAGCCAATTATATAAATTATGTTCCTCAGGCATGCAAATTTTGTTGCCTAGACATAAGCTGTTTCACATTCTGACATTATGTGAATAATATATTACTTTTTCTCAGGTAAACTGCACACGATAAACTATTAAGATGACTTTTAAAGGCATGAAAAGTATATTACACACACACACACACACACACACTTTTCTATACAAATGCTTTATTAAAAATGCTTCTGGGGCAGCCCGTAACAAAACTGTATACATGTAGAGTTTAAAAAAAAAATCAAGACAAAGTGGTAGCTATTACAGTACATTAATGTTTTCCATCGTTCTAGAAGTCTGGTTGGTGCACAGCTGTGAACAGTTAAACTTGCTTTCTATGTACGCTGCAGGCTATCCAGTGTGAGAAATTATTCTTACATGAATGTGGAACTTGATTTAAGTCTTGGTTTGAAAAAAAAAAAAGTTATATCTGTTTTGGAATTTTGTTTGTGGCTACAGCATAGTGCAGGAAAAATAAGCATTATTCCTAGAATTTACACAAGGACAAGACAATTGCACAGGCTTTTACCAAAAAGAAAAAAAAATACAGTACAGAGATTTTTTCCAGTATCTGCAATCGATGCTTTGAAAAATGCAGTCTTTGGAATTGAAACTCAGATAAAGTGTGTAGCTCCCCTTTCTTCCCTCTGTTCAACGTTCAAATTTGTTATTCAGTACAAATAATTTATCTAGAAATTTAAGCTAGAACAATTGTGTTTTCTTCCCAGAGAACACATGTATTTTTGAATGTTTATAAAATACATATATATATTCAGGGCAGAACCTGTTTTCCCTAGATGAATTGATTTGTGTGTGTAAAGCAAACAAAATTTGACCCTGTATTTAGAATTGAAAACAGTAAGATTGGATTGCACCAGCAGAAGGGCAGTTCCATTATGCTTTGTTTTGTTTCCCCTCAGTTTCAAAATGAATGTTATGTCCTTGATGATGCCAGCCTGCTTCGCGATTGTATTCCCCTTGGGGTTGAAAGGAGATCAGAATTTAGCTGATGGTTTTCTCTAATGCTGCTGCACACAAGGACAGCATTTGCCCTTCAAGTGTTGATTGTTATTCACTACTTTATTATAGATACTGGTGGAGTATTGCAAATTTCAATGTCTTGGAATAGCTTTGTCTAAATAAAAACTTGTCAAACATGTCTAGCATAGACAGCCTATGTCAGCAAGAAGGGATATTTAGAGGTATAACCACATATATATTAGCACTTTAAAAGCATCATAGCAATATTAGTACCGTGCCAGAAAGTTTTAGGCTTAAAGGCAAACATTAACTCTTCAAGAACATCCACAGGAGAGCATGGTTGGGAGCAGAACGTACACTGTCTTCCAGGAGAACTCTTCACTACTGTTATGATCCCCAAAATTTTATGTGGAGCTACCAAATGTGGAGTGCTTGTGATTTGTTTAAGTTTAATCAGTAACAACTGTGGGGCTGTCAGAAGGCAGAATGCAATGTAGGTCCCAGAGACAACAGGCTAACACTAATCATCTGCCCACAGAACATTTCCTCTTTTAAATACCCATAACTTCACTGTCTTACAATCCTCCTTTATTTAAACCTCTGTCCCCTCCCTAGGATATAAGGTGTTATTTGTGCTGATACTGCTGTAAAAATGGGTGTTAAACTGATTGAGCACTGAGTTGCTATAGCCGAGATGGCTGGAAGGCATGGAATTGGACCACTCTCCCACACCATGACTGGGGATATTAGAGAGTGGGGAATAAGAATTAAACCCTACCATATTCTGTCCTATTTTGTCAATGGGTTCAGTGTTGAGTCCCAAAGGCACTGATCGGCTCACTGCATTAGAGCCATTAACATATGCAGTCATACTGGAGAGGAAGTTACTGAGGCAGGGACTACTGGAAGACGGAGGTGGAGATCGTTTCTCAGGGGAACTGTCAGTCCCGGGTGATGAGTTTTCCAAGATATCCTGATGCTCTACAGCTTTGGGGCTGCCAGTCAGGGCACTATCCTCAGATTTCTCAGATGCAAGAGGAGCAGCACTGGTCCCCATATCAGACTTCCTTTTCCTCTTCCTGCGAAAGTTTCCATTGTCAAACATCTTCTCACAGTTTGGGTCCAGAGTCCAGTAATTACCTTTTCCTGTCAAACGAGACAAAACACATTTTTAGTGTAAAGATATGCACATAAACAGCAAAGAGCATTTTTCTAGGACTTTTCAATACGTTTTTCTCACTTCTTCAAAGAAGCATAACAATTGCAAGAGCAAAAGATTACATATGTTTTAATTTCACGAAAGCCTGTTGAATTCAGAGAAGCATGTAAAGTGTTGGGCTGAATCTCATAGTTCCAGCACAGCACACAGCCAAAACTTCAAGTGGACCCACAGTGAATTTGGTGGGCTTTTTTTTTTTTTTTTTAGTAGAAGTTTTCAGCCTATATCTGGTCCTCTGAATTTACAGCACAGAGTGATCAAACCATATTCTGGGCTGCTCCTCCTGATTCAGTAGGGTAGGAGAGGCTAATAAGACAGAACCAGATTTTTGGTCCTCTGTGGCAGAGTAATTGAACTGTTCGTAAATGTTCTCAGTGGTTCTCAAGAGCTATTGATAGAAGACAATAAATAAAGGAATAATCTGACAGCAAATTGGACCAGCGGTTGGAAACAGAAGAGCTGTGATTCCAAGCAAAACACTATTTGAAACAGACAAAACAAAAGCATACTGTTCACGAGAATTGTTGTTGACTCCCTAAAGCTGCTGAGTTTCACAGATATATCTGAATTTGTCTCATCCCCTTTCCATTAATTCTCAGTTAAGTTAGACATAAGTCATATGCATTACACCAAATGGGTTTTGAATGGGTCTCGCTCAGTTAGGCTGCTCCTGTGCTTGCTTTGTGCTCAGCACATTGATCAGTTCTCAGAAAGACCTAGGGCAGTAAAGAACCCCCTTCCCTGCAGAGATTTATTAGCAACATTGATTCAGATCTCAAGTATGCATGAGTGCCTTCCAGCACAGCATTATGAAAATAGAGGAGGTACTGTGCATTTGCCCTGAATCTGGCCTAGTGTATCTCTTTACAGCGTTTTAGGCATTTTAAAATTAATCAAGTTTAAAAGGAGGAGGAAAGCTATACCTGGATCATCTTCGTCTCGGGGCACCTTCTTGAAACAATCGTTGAGAGACAAGTTGTGCCGTATGGAGTTCTGCCAGCCAGCTTTGCTTTTGTTATAGAACGGAAAGTTGTCAGCCACATACTGGTAGATCTGACTGAGAGTCAGCCTCTTTTCCGGTGCGCCATGGATAGCCATGGCAATAAGCGCAGAGTAGGAGTAGGGTGGTCTGACCAACTTCATCAGCTCTTCCTGGGATGGGAGAGGAAGCCAGCCAAGGTCAGTTCCTCCCAAGCCATGCACGTTGGGCAAAAGCTGCCTTTGCATCCCATAAGACTGAGGAATGAAGGGACTAGCATTGGATCCTGGGAGGTATGGTGGTGGGGTAATGGAAGGTCCGTTTAGCCAGAGGTAAGGATTGGGAGTAGCATTGTAGTCCGTCGTCTCGAAGGTGGTAGGTCGTTGGGGGCTTGGGATGTTCTGTGGATGGAAAAAGTTCTCATAGTAGATATTCATCTCCGGAGGTTCTTGACCAATGTTTGGAAACTGTGGGCTGCAGCGTGGTGGAGAGTGCGTTTGTGGATCAAAGGAGCTCATGCTCTAAAACAGGCAGCTGACTGAGTTATGACACACCTGTGCTAGTCCTCCTTTCCTGAGACAGGTGCATCACCTGTGCCCTTCCCCACGTACTTATGCACCTGTAAATGTTTCGGCTTATGCTGCAGGCTCCACCCCATGGCCCTGAGTGGCTGCAGATGAGGACGATATCCTTTTTGGAATGCTGGCAGCCCCAGCAAGTCATAGATGTCACATCAACCAAACATGAAAGTTACAACTGTTTATCTTTATAAATGAATGAAGGAATTTTCCACTAATGTGATGCACATAAAGAAAGCCTAAGGTGCCTTGAAGTTAAAAGCCCAGAGATCCTTCTTTTTCTACCTTTTCTACCTTTCTTTTTAAAGAAAAGGAGTTATGCACTGCTGTAGTAACACCTCAGAATGCAAAAGCCTTTGTCATTCTTCAGTGAAACAGTAGGCATTTATATACTTTTTCTAAAAGGTCAGATCTCCTTTTCCTTCTGTAATTTTAATTGCAGACTTGCTTGTACTTCCCCCTAGGCAATCATAGTCCTGCAGCCAAATTCTGCAACTGGTTACTCACGTGAGTAATCTTACTGATTTAAATCGAATTACTCACTAAAGTGAGGATTAATCTTGTGAGAAAAAATTTTCAAGCTTAATTATCAAGCCTTTCATTAGAGCTGTAAATAGGTAAACCAAGATGGGAAATCATTATTTGCTGCTTCCTCTTTGCTGCAGAATTGGTGCAGAGAGGTCATAAAACCTCTTAGCAGAATTTCCAAGCAGAAGAGAGACACTTTTCAGCATAGCTCGTTTCACCTGATTTCCAAGAACTTCATTTCTAGCTATATAAACAAAAGTTGATTCCTTAATAATAAGCAACAAGCAAAGACCTCTAGCCCTTTCGTGACTTGGAAAAATAGTTATCGTTGCCTTGACTGGCACCCTGTACTTACAAAGGAGGAAAAAGCAAAGCTGCAATCTCTCTAACGCATGTGTCAGAACGGGGATGGCTCTTAGACTGCAACTGTGTAAGAGACTGAACAGTAATTAAACGCATAGTTACAGTTCCCTTCAGAGAAAAGCAGTGTCATTTGCATATTCTTTTTTACATGCAAGGTACCTACATACATTTGGAACTAGACTTAGCTTTAGTAATCTATACAGTTAAATTAAGTCCTGGTGGTGGTGTTAAAGATGGCACTACTCCCATGATTTCTGTGGAAGCATAAATGTTGACCTGCAGTTTTGAATTCCTGGCTGTCCCAAAGACTTGATTTTTGGTTTGTCACACATTAATCAGGTCACTTAATCTTCTGTGCTGCAGCATCACCACCAAGATTTACCCACTCCCCAACTGTTAGTGTGATTCACTAACATAATGTTTGTACTGTTGTTGCTTTAACAAATACCAAAAAATGTCACTAGAATTACAGCGGAAATACAGAGTACTGAATGACAAAGCTAGCCAGTTTAGCAGCTCAGAAACGTCTCTCTGAAGCTGTTATTTAATAAATATTTGCTTTCACTTCACATAAAATCATTTGCAGTGCAAGAAAAAAATATAGCATATAGATATATTTTTAAGGTGCGTTTGTAGTCTGGCAAATATTAATGTTAAAAATATTGCTAATAAAGTTATAAAAGAATCAACGGAACAAACTGTTTAGGAAATGGTCAGATGAGTAAAAAAATGGAGTCAGTTTTAAAATGAACTAAGACCTAGAATACTGTATGAAAAGAAAATATGACAGATTTTTGATCCTCTGAACAAATTACATTATTGCTGAAAAAACCACCCAAGAAAAAAACTTTAAAATTTATTACTGCTCAAAGTTTGTTTATTCCAAGAAGTAGAAATTCAGCTCACTGCAACAGGAACTTTGATGAGTGGCATCTAAATACATACTTCCTGAAGTGCTCTGCTCGCTCGTTTACAGTTAAAATACCCTGAAATGGGTGCTGGGTAAATACATGCTTTAAAAATACGCCAGGCTTTACAAAGAAAAAAAAAAATCACTTCTACAGTCAGACTGAAGAAGGTTGTAAGGCTTATAAAGTTTTGGCGCAGTACATTTCATCAAGGTCAGCCCCTAACTGTGGCCTGCCACTGCCTGAGAACGATCAGGTCACTCGCAGACCTACCTTGATGTGACATTTTAGCAAAGTAGCACACAGAACAAGCAACAGAACTAGCAAAGAGAGCACTGGGGTGAAGAAGGGCAAGTACTGCTCTTAGAGCAATGAAACACCAAGGCAACTGTAGGCTTCTACCTATTTAGCTCTGAAAGAGTGCAAAGGTCTGATCCCTCCCTGGCATGTGTGCGCTGGCACAGCTTCTAATATAGACACAATCCAATTAGCATTTTTCTTCCAACTGACTGTGCCTGATCTACTCAGATAGGCGTATAAACACCACCGGTAAAAATGGTAGTTTGTCAGTACTGTGGGCACACCTTACTGTCTGAGAATCAGTGCGGTACTTTTTCCAGCATAGCACTTCAGGTACAGATGCTGCTTATGCAGGCAAAGCGCAGCAAAGAAAGAATAAACTTTGCTCAAGCTGTGATTGCTCTGAGCAGGGCTGGTCTGAAGTGGAGCTGAGTCCAGCCAGGATTACTGTCTCACGACTGCGACTGCTGTTTTTGGCAAGGATGGCAGGAGAAAGTAGCAATCCCAGAAGTGGGGAAAGGAAAAGGAAAAATAGTGAGGCTTCCATAGAGAAAAGCTGGTAACAGGTGATTTATTGGCAAAGCTATGCACACAGATCATGTTTAGGGCTGAAAAGTCTGAAAAAAAGGGGAGCTTGATAATGAAGTCATAGTTCAGTGAGCATTAGTTCCAAAGAACACAATGTTTTGGGTTTGGTGAGGTCTTTGTAGGTGAGATACACCATGCTTTAATACTTGTTACTAAAAGACAGTACTCTACAGCCCTGAGTGTACACACCTCTATGAGCTGGAAGTCTGGTAACCAAAGATTGTTGTCAAACCAAAGACTGTCATCAGCTGTTGTGTTAAATGAAGATTTGCTCCTGTGGATTTATAAAGCGAAGCTCCAAATTCTGCCAGGTTAAGGCCAAGCCTCCTGCAGAACAGTTCTCCATATGTCTTTAAGTCTCCTATGTACCCCTCTGCTCCAGCCAACAATAATATTTCTTCATACGGGCTGCTGTGTTACAATTTACATAATTTTCTGAAATCTTGGGTTATGAAAAGTTCCACATAATTTCATTAAAAACTTGGATTTGTGCACTTTTGCTCATGATTCTATACATTCAGCATTTCTCAAATGCAGCCACTTGGGAGAAGCATGTATGGAAGCCAGGGGCACACAGTAGAAAGCTAAAGTGTGGGGTCAACAAGGTTGAGTGTACTATGGGGAACTTTCTGTAAGGTTCTGAAATATTTAGGGGAAGATACTTCCAACTCTAGTTTACTAACTGGATCTTGTGAAACAATAAAGCAAAAGAAAGCATGGCACCTTCTAGTATCAGAAGCACCTTCAGGTCATAATTCTGTTCCACAGTGTGACAAGAACTTAGATCAAAAACACTCCAGCTGCATGCTGCGAAGCAAAGTAGTGCAAACCCACCCTGACTGCTCAAAGAGGTTCAAAATATTGAAATAGTAACCTCATCCTGGCAAATCTTGTCCCATATATAGCCACTCTAAACACATAAAGCAGCACTCTGTGTCATGTACTTTAGCTAATTAGCCAGAAACTAAATTGATTGCTCACGTTTGTTCCAGATCATGATATGTATTGCCAGATAATCCTATAGTACACAAATGTATTTTTAATGAATATGAAGCCTTAGGCTGTACTAGCAACATTGTATATAAACCCAATCCTGGTGTATGATCATGGATTAACATTTTGTTGAAGAAAAGATCATATAGGCTATTTATATGTTCACAAAGAGGAGGGAAAAATTGGATGTTAAAAGAAGAAGGGTTCATCTACAGTTCAGTATAGCAAGCCACTCAGCTTGATTCCAACAATTCACACAATGCATTCAGAAACAGTTCAGTATCCCTCCATAAGACATTTTCACATAAAAATCTCTGTATTCTCAGTCGTCTAGTGAAACACTTGTAAAAAGTCTTCTTCCCTTATTCCACTAGTATTCTGCCCAGTGCATGCACAAAATAAACCCAATCATCAGGAGAAACAAGGTGCAGCAGACAAAGCAATGCCATCTCACGGTCATTACAAAAGCTTAGGAAATGTAGAATACCTTATTACAAAACAAGGGAACTAACATCTTTATTTCCAGAAATGCAGGCTGAACATTAAATTAATGGAAAAAGCAATATCCTTTGGACCAGTGCCATTAATACTGCCATGCTAGAATGCCCTTAGACTTTTTTAGAACTTCCAGACCAAATCCACTATGCATTTTAAAAGGCCTTTATAGCTGGGGTTTTAGAAGACTGTAAAACCCCATGAGTGCTAGTAGCTGAGTGTTAGTAGCTGCTTTCTGATCATAAGAACTATGATAAGAGTAGTCATCGCTCCTGCTTCAACAAAGGCCTTGCCACCATCTTCCCAACATACAGTATGGTAGACGGGATTAGGAGTCTCCTGACCCATGACAGGGAGTAGGCAGCAGGAAATCTGGAGTCTCCATTTGGCTGCCTGTGGCTCCCTGGGGCTCTGCTGCAAAGTAGAGCCGTGCTCACCCTTCTGAGGGAGGAATACCTCAAGTCTAAACCAGACATGGAGAGGTTCCTTCAAGGAATTCCTCTCACTGTTATAATCTGAATTGTCTCTTAATCAGAGGACAGTAGTGCAAATATAGACACTTCAATCAATAACACTCACTGCTGCTACCAACTTCCGAACAGCTGAGGTGCTTGCTTGTTTCAGATTATCTGCTTATTCTTGTATGCCTGCTACTCTATGTTTGTTTATATTAGAGATAAACCATGCTAAAATTAAATGCGGTGTTGTATGAACATTGACTGTGTTTACCAAGAAAATTAATCTGTACACCTTTCCAAAACCCTTCAAAGTAAGTTTGAACTGCTGTGCATTTCAGTGAGATGCATAATATGATTTATACAAAGAAAAAAATAGTAACATGGCTAATACTTCTGTTACCATCAGATTTCAGCATCAACATATTCACTTGTACAGATAACTCAGTTCTGCCCCCTCCACAATTTAAACGAATATATTATTGAAAAGATATTTTAAAAGAAAGAATTTTTCAGAAAACATAAATTCAATTTTTTTAAAGTTTTGTTCACAGTCCTCTACACCCTTTGGTACTTGCGCAACACAAACACATGGGGAAAATTAATTAGCAACTAAAACTGATAAGTGAATTGGTACAAGTGCAGTAAACTACTCTGTGAACACACCCAGTCATAGATAAACTTGAGGTTAATTTAACCAGGATTTAACTGCAGGAGACTAAGATCATCTAACTTCTGAATGGGATGGCTTAAAGTATTAATTATCTTTGCACTTCCAGTTGCTCCATTTCAGTTTTCCTAATGTCCGTGTAGACAGATCTTTAGTTTCTGTTGTTTTATTCGGACATAGTATTGCAACCACTTATCTCCCCCTAGCGACAATTTTTGAAAGTGTATTGAATCGGCATCTGCCCTAGAGATACCTTGTCAGTTTATGTATTTTACCCCGTGACCACTCTCAGCCGAGCAACGTTACACGGCTCTAGATTTGGAATCTGTAAAACTAACCAATGGTATATGTAAGCCTTTCTCACCTTTTCATATTAGCAGTTCAACTGCTTTTGAAATTCTGTACAAAAATTCTGGAACTTTTAGAGACTTCCAACATCTTTTAGGTTTGTTTGTTTTGCTTTCCTTTGCTGATCTGTAATAGAACTATTTACTTGCAAAAGTAGCCCGAAATGCAGTTTTTAAGAAAGACTCCACAAATTCTGGCTTTAGCTCCACCCTGAGTGGGCATTACTGCTACTGAGTGCCAGAGCACTACTGAAGCATTGCTGGGTGCATCAAAGCAACTGAATTCATATACAGAAAGACTTCATGTTCCTAAACATTTGCAGAATCAGTATCATGCCTAACTGCAAGATAAAATGCAGCCTCCCTGGCTAAAAGAGCTGCTTATCATCTCTATCCGGGGTTTCTCATCAATAAACACATATGAGCAAACATGGCAGTTTTTAGCCTTAATATAGTTACAGAAACAGTTCAACATTTCTACTACTTAATGTAAATAGTTTCCTCTTTGGCCGCAGGCCTGCCAACTCAGGGCACAGATACCTTAAATGACTGTTTTCTTATCGCCATTCCTTTCCCTGTGCCTTTTCCATCATAGTCGCCACTTAAACCCACTGTAACAACACCAACAGCCACCTACCATCAGCTGAAATGATTCATTCAAGCCAACCAGCAGGCCTATAAAGAGTTATTTGTGAATAAGATAGACTGTTCATGGTTATCCTAATAACCTGTTAGTACATGCGGGTTGAATACCAGTGATGTGCATAATGGTGCACTTGGGGCTGTAGCGCATACAAATGCTTATGTAACACAGAAACCCTATTTGTTAAAGCAGAAACAGTCTCACAGCGGCCATCTAATTCTGGGGTCAGGTGTAGGAAATGTCACTTACAGCACAGTGGGGCTTTCTCCTATCCTGGAAGACAAAAGAACACATTGAAATGGGATAATTCTGTCCAAAAACTAATCAGCTCAAACTGTCCTACTCACTTTAAAACTATAGTTAGAGTTATCCAGCATTTTAAAGTTTATGAAATCTGTGGCTTAGCTCAGGTTTGTTTGCAGAAGAATTATTCCTTTACAGTGTTAATCTTTAGCACAGACTGTATCATGACGGCAAATCAGAATACAAAATTACAGACTGAGTCAATAAAGAACAACCACTCTAGTCACCCAAGAGCAGTAAACGTTGCCAATGCTGAAGTTCTTCGAACTGTGGGCAGCCCCAGAAATGTTGCTCAATGTTCTCTCTCAAAAAGACCTTGAATACTCAAGAACAAGTAGGAGCTCAGTTCTGGAAGGGGAAAAAAATGTGCAGCTGAACACTAGTGATTACTTTAAAGCATCCAGGATTGGAGATGGCTGCAAGCTTCCATATTTGCCAGATTTACTGACAAATGAACTTGCCTTCTTCTCCCCTACCTTGCCATTTTAAAAACATGTTCAACAGCTTTTCTCATTTAAAAGGGCTCTCACTCCATGATCAGGGTGAAAAAAACCTCATGCGGGAGCTTGACTGGCTTTTTAGCGATTTAAATTATATCACCATTATTTCAAAGGTACTTCCATTGCTCTGACTTGCATTGAAATAAAAAACCCTTGATAAGCAGCGAGACATGATGCAGCTGCCGCAAGACTGTGATGCAAGCTAGCAGCTTTGAGTCAGAATCTGCATAGTTGTAAGGACAGGCAAATACTTACACATTTATCCTAGTCCAAAGCAGGAATTTATGCTCATTAGTGCAATCAGTGTAAAAATCTCATACTGACTCTGGGTACAGATTCTACTGTGTGATTTACAGTTGTTGAATTGCGAAGAGATGTCATATTCAAACTGATAAAGTCAAATCCTCCACATCCTCTCCACTTCACCAGTAGTTTTCTGTCATCATTCCGAAACTGTTTTCTTGCAGGATTCCTTGCATTCACCTTCAACTCTGAGTCTACTCTGTCACTGCCAGTACCAATGAAGCAAGCAGCAATATATTTGCAGCATTTGTCACTCGACTGTCAGGTGGGATAAAGAGAGCAACTCAAACTCTGAATCTATTTTTTTGTTCAAATTTCAGTAATTTTAGTAACACAACCCAAAAGCATTAACCTGTCTATCCATTCCCATTAACCGGTCTATCTATCCCCTGTCTATCCATTTCCCTTCAGAAAGCTGTGAACAGGAGCTAGGCACAGGTTTATTGTTTTTTGCCAACTTAGCTTAGAAACAGCTCTTTAGTCAATTTTACAGTGAAATGGCTGATGCCTGAAAACACGAAAGTCGAATATAGCAGTTGGTGCTAAAAACTCCTGATCACCACTCAGACTAGTTGATGCTCTCCAGATTGAGGAGAATTTTCCAGTGTTATTCTGTAAAAGTCTCCTTGCATGAGTAACTGTAGGAGGAAACAGCCCTTGCATTTCAAATCCTGTACGGAAAGCAGAATATTCCACCATGTTGGTTCTAATGACTTCTGTTCTTCACAGGATGCAGCCTGATTCCTTAGTGATAAACACGATGAAGTTGGACACATTTCAAACTCTCAGAGTCTTCTACTCAGGATACAGTTCATATGATGCATTACAGATACATCCAGGGAAAGCTACTCACACAGTGTTATACCGCCCTAAGTTGTTTACTATCACCTTGTAATAAGTATGAACAGGCTAGAAAAGGAGAAAATAATTACACTTTGAAATTCTGTACATTTTTACTTGAAGAAACCCAATCCTCGCTCCTACTCATGCAAAATGTGGTGTCCCTGTACAAAGAATGGTAATCCTGCCTTAATGAGTCTTTAAAGAAAGGAAGATCAGATCAGTCTTTAAGAAAAGATCACAGCTTTGATTAAACGAATCAGAGGAGAACGGGAGAAAAAGCCAAAAGCCAGGCCAAACACTATCAACAATGAGAATGGAAAACACAGATCCAGTGATGCCTGATATATTTGTGTACTGCATATTGAATAACCAATATGGCACCCCTTACTTATCCCAAATTTCTACTGTCTAATAGAAAACAGATTACAGACTGCATGTATTACAGATGAAAAGTTCCCTGTGAAGCAGTACCTAACACCAAATACACAGGTGTATTACATTAATTCTCAGGTCAAGAACACAATGCATTCTGGGGTCTGTAAAACCTTTAACAAAACATTTTTTCCCACTCCGTTCTCCATGTCAGAAACTTGACCCTTATTAATTGATGCTCTGCACACCTTCCTACAGGTCAACCTCAGCTGATTTTTACTGACATTTTAAAAACATCAAATTCCCCAAAAACACGAATAACTAACTCACGAGTTCATAATGAGGACTTGGACAGTATCGTTACATAGAGCAAAGAAGGGCAGGTCGACTATGGCTCTTTGCCATCCATGACCAGGCCTCACACTACATTGACACAGCAGCTTCTCTGGAGCTAGTCCATTATTCATTGACATGGTGCTGCACTTTGTGATAGAGATAGCTTGGATGCTTCTGTCTAAAATTCAGACATCTAGCCAAATGAACATACATGACATACAGCTTGAACATTATGTTGTTGCAACCGTAACAGCTTTCTACAGATCAGCGTGTGATTTCACATGCCCATGCACGGAATCTTACCAACCCCGTGCTCTACATAGATTTCTTCTGCAGATTCCCACTACCCTATCATTATGTCAGTGCCGTGCAATCCAGAAAACCAGACTGTTACTGTTCAATTTGACATGTCTGAGAGAAGTGAAATAGCTCCAATACAGAAAGCACATGAAAGCATCCTTACCTCCAGAAACGCTTTTTTGACCTTGCCTGGTGCTGGGGAAGAGAAGAGGCTATACAAACTACACGTGAAGCTACATCTGCTTCATTAATTCTCTGGGACAGCAACCTAAGCCTGACCCTATGCTGCAGTGAATTTCTACGCCCTCTGGGCTTCACTTCAAAGAATGTCAGATGCTTAGGTTCTGTGCAGCCCAAGTAGATCCTCCTCTGCATAGATGAACTGAAGGCCTGTTTAGTTTGTGACAGAAATGGCAACAATCAGTGCTGTGTGATTTACATTTTCAAACAGATGTTGCCAGATGGCCACACTTAGGCTTTATTATCCTAGGGCATCCCATTGTTCATGCCATGTTGCTTACTTAGACTGATGTCAGTATCTGCAGTTTCTGGAAACTTGTGAATGGCTAAAGCTGTTGTCCAAACACACATCCTTACAATTCCAATTTCATGTACACCCCGTGCTTAGCAGTAATTTTTTCTTAGTTAATTTTTCTTTTTTACTCAGAGCTGAAATACGTTTACTCAGATGCTGAACTACACTTTTTCAGGCTTGAAACAGATCCAAAATTGGGCTGGCAAGAAGAGTTCCAATCTGTGATACTGGACATACAACAGGATTTTGCTTGTATTTGGTCAGTTTCGTGTGACCCTACATCCTTCACCAAAAATTATACTAAATCCTAAGCAAAACATAAGCCTGCATTTGCATCGCTGGTTACACACTCGACACCAAACTTCCTTTGGACGTTGTACTCCTGCCTTCCTGCTATTTATTTCTGCACTCTTCTTTCCCTTCTGTTCTTTGCACATTTTTCTTTTGAATCACAGTAATTATAATTTTTATAACTGCTTGACCTAAAACTCTCATATTCCATTCTCGGAGGAAAGCACAGCTACAAGATACAATAGGCAAAAGGCAACATTTAACAGGTGTCTTTACGTAGACTAAATGGTAGCCAAATCATCCTTTCCTTACTCATTCCTAGTAAAACCAAACTCTTTATTTTAAAATTCCTTTTATTTTGTCATAAAAGTATTTCTTCAATGCATCTGCAAATAATATTGAAGGACAACCTGGGCACCCTCCCCTACTTTCCCCAGGCTAGCAAGATGTAAAACATGCACCCCTCAGTCATTCACTTTCTTCCACTGACAGATACCTACTCTATTAAACTGAGTTTGTTTTTTTTCGGAAAAGCCTTGTTCTTCCTCTGTGCTTCCTCAGAAACAGTATTAAGTTGCTGTGAAAAACAAATGAAGCGAAAAAATTCTGTCAATATCCATGCCAACAAATCTGTTTTAGTTAAAACTGGACCCCTTTGGTTTTGAGGTCTATGGCTATTTTAGTGAAAAGGATTTCTTGGTGCACTATTAGCTCCTAAAGCAAATATTTCAGACTTTTCACACAAAACAACTAATTGTTTCAACAGAAAACAGCTTCACACTGACAACTTGCAAAGAGAGGCTAAATTCATTAAATAAATTACTCATGCTGAATGTAAAAGTGTTTAGATAAATAGTTAGGTTTGGATCAAACTGAAGTTGCCTTTCCATTGATTCTAGCAAGGACTGATTTTAACCTCTTCTCCACATCCATAAAAATGGCAGTAAGGCCAGTCTCCCATCTGCAACCTTATACATGGTCACATTTTATTTAATGAATATACAACTATGTAGACGTCTGAAACATACAGGGATGACAGAGGCAAATGAATTATTCACATTGAGAAACCCTTGATTTTGGGCAACATCCTTTCCTTTAGAAAGAACGGGCAAGTTGTTAGAAAATGAGAGTTGCTGAACCGCATCACTGTCTAGTCTCATGCTGATAAGGCATTATCTTCCAGCTCTACCTCATGAGTGTCAGAGAGACAGAAAATCAATTATATTTGGAAAGCACTACACTTGGACTTGTGGAATTATGTATGCTGTCAGTAAGATACTATTAATATATATTATGACACCTAGAGATGCCAGTGAGAAAGGTTCGAGGCAAATAAAAGAAACTTTTTAAACATTTTATTGATGAACAGCAGAAAACGCAGCTTTCTTTGTCTCACACTGCTGGATGTGATATCAGCTTATACATGTGTCAATAAACTTCTGCACATGGTTTCAATACAGCCGTTGCTGTTCTGAAAAGATCTCAGAAAAATGGTGTCAGTGTCACAGACATCACTCTTAAAAAGATTTGATGATATAGAGCAGTGCGGCGGAGGCAGCAGCAAGACATGAGCACTGTAAACACAACTAGAGCCATAGATTAAATTCTCAGTGGCTGTTTTGTGCTGAGCCGCCTGTTACCTTGACTACACTGCCAACAGTAGTTTAAAGCTAACTTGGGTGTATCTATACAAGCTACACAAAATGGTAACTTCTGTGCTGTCTGAAAAGAACAGGATAAGACTTGCATTATATGGCAAGCACTGCAGACGGCCCTTTAACATCTTTCTTTGCTGGAATGAGTTTTATCATCAGGGAACACACAATGTCCTTTGACTTGTGTAATAAAGACGCTCAATAAACTTTTGTGCCATATCCTGGTTAGCACAACCTGTAGTAATTTCTCCAGTTTGTATACATGTATCTATATCATAAGTAATTGTTATCAGAGCCCACGAATACAGTTGTTTGTATTCTCTGTTAGCCATCTACAGTATCAGTGCTTTTCTCTAGTCATCTAAAAAAGGAGATATATATATATATATATTTACATGTATATATTATTATTTTTGGTTGCAAAGTGGTCTTGTAAGTGAATGAATTCACAGATCTGTAGAAGATTTTAAATGGTGCTCCCCAGAATGCTTTCCATCTTCCAGAACTTTGGAAATGCGCTGCAAAAAAAGAGAACGGAGTGCCATATATTAAAATGACTATTGTATTGGATTCAGCAATATGTATATTAATTTACCGGCTTGTGTCCTTAATCTATGACTAGAGAAAAATATTGAAATAGAAATAGAGACTATATTTCTCTATACTACAAAATCATAAACCTGTATTTAAATCTGTTCACATGATTCTACTGATGCTGTGGAATCACCATAGAAAAGGGTTTTAAGTTTTATTCAGTCCTTTTCCAGACTTGTAAAATAGCATATAAAGTAAGAAGGACAAAACGTCCTAAGTTAAAATGTGATGATATCATGTTGAAAAGCTGTCACTTCTGGGTCTTAAAAGAATAAGCATGTGATAAATTCACTACAAGTGAAACCCTGCAGACTTCAAATTAATAGCTTATTCTTGTTCCTACTAGAAAAAAAAGTATGAAAACATCTAAATGTAGAATTTCCTAAATGCTATTGTAGTCTCCCTAAGGGTAGCTATATTTTTAAAAGACTGCAGAAAAAAATGAATGAAAATTAAACCTATTCCCCCCCCCCCGCCAAAAAGGAAAAATCCAATCTTTGCAATAGCAAGATAAACTTGACATGTAAAACATTACATATGTCACGACATGTAAAACATTACATATGTCACAAAATACTTATGTACTATACATCTCAGTAGCTACCAGTAGCTATCTGCATTGAATGCAACTCTCCCACTACTAGGCACAATTTTTTTTTTCTTCAAACACTATGTTTAATTCAATATCTTAAATTTTTTTAAATTTCCACAGAATTCATTGAAAGGCTTACTATATTAAAGGAAGAAAAACTGTTCTAAGCAGCATTAGTGACTCCAGTATAAGCCAATTTCTACTTGGAAATGAGCACATCTGACACCAGAAATCAACTTGCACTGTGCATGCCTTGTGATATATATGCTATGCTCACTTTACTGTGATGCTAGTGCTAACTGCCCAATATAATTAAATCAAACAACCAATAATTGCTTTCCTCTTTTGCTAATAAGTATTATGTAAATCACATTAGAGAACATCCGTCAGTCAAATGAGACCTCTTGTGGTATGGATACAAAACTACACATCTGAGACTTTCTACATTAAACATACTAAGATGTACATCCTTAATGCAAAAAGCAAAGCAAGAGACAACTTTTTGCTTCGCTATGGAGTTTCCAGTCCTCTACTGATGAGAGGAGAAGAAGAAAAAAAGGAGTTTGACTTACGAGGCTTGCGGTATTTTAAAATAATGTAATTTTACCTCATAGCCTAGAATTTAAATTTAAAGAGGTATTACCTTCTTTTTCCCATACAGATAAACACACAGAACTTACCATTGTTTTAAATAACTGGTTCACTTTCTTTTTTTTGAAGTTTTTCTTGTCACCGTCCAAGGTGGAAGGAAATACTGGCTGACTGAGCCTATGTGACGCGATTGTTTCATCAGGTGCCGCAGGGCTGACTGATAGGGTTAATCCTTAGAATAGAAACAGATTGGTTGCACAAAACAAAACTGAAAAAGGATGGTCAGAGAAAGAGTAAGGGAAAGCAGAATTCAAATTAATGAACTACTGCAACTACAAGAGAAATGAGAGTTTGCAACCTAATCATATCCTCAGAATACAAACATAAGGAAAAACTTCCCTATGATAGCACTGAACTTCATTACATTCAAACTGAATGGTGAAAAATATGAACCAATCTTACCAAAGGAGAAAAAATAGATAAATAGTTACATAAATGAAAAAGAAGTCGGCCACGATGGTCTGGGTAGGAAATTACTGTTTTCTTGTGCTTAAATGCCTGTTACAGGCATTTGGATACATAGGGACAGTGACAGGGATAGAGGAAGTGCGGGCTAAGAAGTGGGATGTGCTCTAGAAGGAGGAAGAATAATGAAATAGAATAATGAAATAGAATAATGAAATAATGAAATAGAATAGAATAATGAAATAGATCCCATTTTCTCTGTATATCCTGGCCTGGAAATGAAGTTCACCCTCAGTTACACTTTTTCTTCTCTGCCTCACAACTGTCGGTCTCTCCAGTGGGGCAGTTATGTTGTCTTGTTTCCCCTTCCTGTTACCATGAGGAGGACTTATGGGATTCCTCTCTAATGTCAATACCAAAAGTCGAAATACCTTCTACTGGGCAACCTTTTAGGACATTCAACTGCCAACGCAAGGCACAGAGCAACCATTTATTCCTGTTTCAAACCCTCTGACATCGATTGGTGAGTGCAGCCTGTAGAAGCCTTGTTTCTGCAAGTGAGGCCCTAAAGAACAGGGAAGATGAATGAACCCTGGCTCTGTCAAGGCCAAGGGCATGCCTACACCCTAATAAGGAAGCAAAATGCAGGGCCCCAGAAGTAATACTTTTAGAACTGGTATGTTAGCACCAGGCAGCACAATCTTTTCGTGCAATAATAGCAGTCCAGCCTCAACATGCACAGCACCACACTGAAACTGTAACTTCTGTCTCAGACGCACAGGGACGCGCAGAGACAGCTACCTGCTTTTGTTTGGAGCAAAACCTTTATTGCTATGTTTTCTCAGTAGCCAAGCAGTGCAGAACTCTCACCATCCTACCAAGAGCAACTTACCTGGGATAGTTGGCATGGAACGACTGACAGAGCCCATTTGCTTGAGGACAGATGTTTTCTGAGGTGCTGCTACATGCTCTGAGAGGTTGGTGTCACTCATGAACTCGTATTTCCTTGACAACTGTTTAATAAAAAATAGTAATGCCATTAATGATGAACTGAGATACAATTAATTACTATCTAAGCAAAATAATACTTTGTGAAACACATAGAAGGAAATCATTAATAGGTAAATGATCATGCCTAGCCCTAGTGCTTTATGTGATTATTTGTTGAGCAAACAATACAAGTAACTCGAGCAGTAGAATTGGGCCCACACATAATATCATATACTAACTAAAAGAACGTAAAACCTTTAGAGATGATTTATAGTTAGATAAGTATTTCTCATTCCATGCAGAAAAACCGTTACCCTAAAAAAGCTTGCTAGAGGAGAGACTAATCTGGAACTGTAGGATGGTATTACTACCATCCTGGGTGAAACATCATCAGCCAGCTCTGACTGTGGCACGGAAAGGAAAACAAAGTTTTGAAAACCTTTCTCCCTGTTGCATTAACATTGCCAGCTTGGCCACTACAAGGCTTGTCACTACTTTTCTCAAGCAGAACAACTCTGTGACTCAGTATGTGGCAAGATTCCCACAGTAGGTGTATGTGTATCTAATGTAATCAAAAGGCAAAGGGTTTGCTTTGTTTTGCAAGTAAGAGCTTCTCAGAGAACGCCTGTGCTTTACATGTGTCTGGTATGAGGACACGAAGCAAGAAATAATCCTCCATAAGTTTCCCCACAGTCCAATGCTCAAAGAGTAGGGACAGATGGCAGGCTGCAAGATCCAGCTTACTGTCCAAAAGTCCCTTAGCTACTAGCGAGTAAGTAACTTTTCCTTCATTTTTGAAAGCGTGTACACTTTACTGTATGCGACTGACAAACAGCTTCCCTCAGCGGAACAGACGCAAGACGTTTCATCTCCAACACTGCTTACAGCACTGCTCTGACTAGGGAGTTAAGTTCAGGGCAAAGTGTTCAGCAAAGATTAGTATTTTATTCTGTGTTACAGCTTTACATTTTTAGTACTCCCTGCTTTCTTTAGGAAAGTGGCACACTGCTATGTGGCAGCAAACAAGTTAAAAATCTCAGTATACAATGAGCAGGCTACCCTAGACAGTTTGTATCACATAAGCATACATATAGTTAAAAATCTAAATATGTTATATTACATACATCTAATATTTGTGAAGAGATGGCTTGTCCTTTGATACTAATGCCTACAATCTGAACAGCATATCCTGTTGAGCTAATATAGAAGTTGTGGATCTACTCAATACATGCAATTCTTCCTGCTGAAGTGTGCCTTCCAGAAAACGTTCAGAAAGGTGAATAGACTAGTTCAGAGGCTTTTTGCGCCCTACTAAAAATTTCCTGGACTGCAGAAATCAAATTTTGTCCTTGATACCCAAGCAGCCAACAGTCACACCATTCTGCTGAATTTCTCGCTAAGGTAAAATGCAAACAGGCTGAGATTTCTGAAAACCTGGTCATCTTCTGAAACCCCATCAGTCGTTGTGAAGAAATAAAAATTGGGCAACTTGCATCATTAAGGATCTGTTAAGGAGTTTTCACTCCCTGGTTTTATGAGCCGGAAGAACTAGCCCAGGTTGAGGTCATGCCCGCAGCTAAAGGCAATAAGCTATTAAAAACAAAGAATATGCATTAAACTAATGGGGAACTTGCACCTACAGTGCGATCCATGAGAGACACATTTTACAAATGATTCAGTTTTTCATACCTGAGGCACTAATTATCTCTGTTGAAGAGGGAAAAAAACCACTGTACTTCAGGGTTTGTAGTCACAGGTCAGTCTTTTCTTCCAGTTTCTTTATAAAGATCTGACAACAGGAGTACAAACTGCAGCCTTCTGAGGACTGTATTTTACAAGTAACATTTCAATGAAGGGCAAGATGTAAAAATTTAAATTCACCTCTCGCTAGATAGCCTCATCCATTAAGATAACAGATAAACAAAGTAATTTGATTTTGCCTGCCTATATTCCTTGCTGAAATTTACAGTGTATACTGAGCAGTGCCGCATCTAACAAGACTATAATGCAAACAGTACCTGTTTCTGATCCAAATGCAAGTGATGCTAGCCACACACAAAACCCAAAATATACATGTTATTTTATCAGCTGAAGCTATTTTAAACTGCTCTTTCATTGTTTCTTCTAGGAAACCTTCATACTTATTTATGCAAATTCAGTAGGAGGCAATAGCAGCAAATTTGAGCTTGGAAGCTAGAAGAAGCTCTGTTTTATTTTAAGCTTTATGTAGTCCTGTCAAAGACAGTTATTTACTGTCATAGTTTTGCGCTCAAGTAGTTTAACATGATTTTGTCCAAAGTCCTAGCTTTGTGTCCTTCCCAGGAGCTGTGAAACAGAGATGCTTTGTAGAGGGATAAAAACATTTACTGAGGCTCAGGCCAAGCAACTGAACCATCAGGAAACAGTACCTTGCCAATACTGGGTTCTGCATTAACCACAAACTAAATCATGAATGAAAAAGCTTCTGGTAATCAAACTGGTTTTCCAAACAATAAAGAGTGTTTCTTTCCCTCCTGGAGATAAATATTAGCTGTATATATCTCCCAAACATGCAGGCATAACTCTTCTGGCATTTCAAGGGATCATTCATCAGGGAGGTCTAGCAACTTGCCTTTGTTAAGGTTCAAGAGGAAGGACTGTTCACATTCAGCAATGAATCAAGTGTTTCTCTGAACTTAAAGTAGAGGCCAACATACCCATTGGAGTTTCTTTCTGCCACGCACCTTCCCTCGATTGCATTAGCAATCATTGAACTTACATTCCAACAAAAGAGAGAATACTTCGTCAGTCATTTGAATTTAAACTGAACTGCTTGCCAGTTTCAAGTTCTCATGTAAAGGTCTAAAACCATGTCTGGAGTGACTTGGATCAGTTAGAGGAGTTAGGAGCTAGGCTCCTGGTCTCCTAAAAGAATGCTCACTTTCCATCAAATTCACTTTCCCTTGGAGGATTCCTCCTTTTTTTTTTTTTTTTTTTTAAATCAAATGACTAAGCTCTCTCCATCTAATTCAGCAATCTGTTATTGCTTGACATATACATTTAGATAAGGTTGTCTATCAAGAGGAAACCTTTCAGAATTTTTTAAAATGATTTCTCTTTTTATACTAAAAAAATTGGCTTCTAAGGATTAAACTATAAAAAATGCACTGTGTAAGTTATGTAAGTCAATCTGATGATCTACGGAACAAGAGATGCCAGTGCTTCGGAACACCAGTCTGGCACCATTTAAGGAACACGGTTTTCAATCTTGCAATTTTCAGCTGCATGTCCCTTAACAAAGTAGGGAATGAAGAGAGCTCACTTTCGAAACAGCCCTGACTGTAAGGAGATGCAACAAAATGTCAGTGCAGTCAATTAACTGCTTATCCACAGGAAAGCTAGCTGACCCCTCCCGATGTAATACTGCATTTTTAGCCAAGTGAGATTCAGAATTATGCAACTTCAGGGCTAGATTCCTTGTCATCATAAGTAGAGACATTTTGTTTTTTTCGGCTAATTTGTTTCCTCCTCAATATCTTGTAGATTTCCATTCATGGCAAGGACGGATCACCTCTGTATCCTGCATATTGCCTTTTATGATAGAGTAACAAGTTTTCCACTACACTAGATTTCCATGTGATATGTTTTCCTTTTTCTAAGAAAGGGAGTAACATCCTCATGTTTTAGGGATCAAGAAATACCACTGTACACTGTAAGTCAGTAACATACACTTTTCATGTTGGAGACTGAAATATCAGGTGCCGTTTTCTCGTCAGCAAATACCACGCTGCTTCTTTTTGTTCTTTTTTTGGACCTTCTCATTTTTACTTCAGGGTGAGGGTTAATTTGCAGAGCATTCTCCTCTGACTCTGATTTTGGTGGCTTTGATAGCGCTGCTTCTAGTTCAAAGCTGCAGGGACAAAAGAAAAACGATAATAATTGCTAAATGATATTTTAAAAGTCACTGGTATGCTGATGTCATTTCCCTGAGAAATATAAATGCAGGTCATCCTTTCCTTAGGCTTTCTATGCAGCCTTGCAAACTGAACTTGCAAAAAGTATATGAGGTGCTTCAGCTAGCAACTGCAGATACTAAAAAGATGCCTTTAGGAGATATTATAATGTCCTGAAATGTTACAAGGAATGCACAATATTAATCTGAAGTGCAAAACTAATTTTTTTTTTTTTTTTTAAAAAGATTTGTGCATTAGCTCAAGGACACCTAAAGCAAAAAGGGTCAGAGATCTGATGGGAATTTTATGGGGAGTGGTAGTGGGGCTGAAAGCAGAATATGTATTTTTGGTTGTTGGACACTGAAACAGGGGTATTACTATTTCTTCTCAGGTTTTAAGTGCATCCTCATTAAGTTTATTTATTTCACTGTATTGGACAACAAGGCACATGCTCAGTGATAAAACAAAACCCCCCTCCTCCTTTCCTCTGATTTGTATGGTTTAAATATTGGGCTATTTTTCATTTCAGAAAACAGCACATGAATTTGGTGCTGGACTTATTCCATCTCTGCTGATACAATCAACCTGTTGAAAACAGCGTTCAACTTATTTTACAACTAATTGATTTATAAAGATAAAACAAGTACTATTGTGATTTTCTTGACCTGTGCTTCCTAGAAATAAATTAGTATCATGATAATTTAACATTGGGTGCATGATTCAGCTGATTAAATGTGGTTATCTAGTTCCATATGAGCTGCCCTACTGTATCAGAGACAGGAGGCTGGCAGGTATGATGGGAAACATGTTTGTGTGCTATGCCCTTCTTGAGTGGAAACCAAAGACTAGGAATAATAGACTGGGACATCTCATACACTATCAGTCTTTGTTAGACAACTGACTCAAACCTTGGCAGCATTTCAAATTCAATGTAGTAGTGTTAAACTTTGAGCTGGCAGTGAAACATAGAAGCACTAAAGAGCTATCTTAAGGAGACAGACTTCCAAGTTGGGTTCACACACCTTTGGACTTTTTTTTTTTTTTTTTAAAAAGACAACTACTGAAAAAGAGATAAGATGTTAAAAGGAAAACACAATCAAATACTACTCAGTAAGATTAATTTTATACATGCTTTGTTTGAAAAGAAGTTCTGTGTGCCCAAAAGATAATGTATAAAGTGGTCAAAACAGTCTGTGGATGAAAAAGCTAATCAGTATGTCCATAACTGTTCTCTCAAACTTAAATGACTTTATGCATCTGGGAGCTGCATTTAAGAAAGCAAATTAGGCAAAGCATGTTAGTAATAAAAACCGGCTTTACTAAAAATTTCCAACTCCTCTTTTGTAAGTTTGTAAAGGCTTTCCTTTTCCTCTCCAATTTTAAGAAGCAAAAAGATGCTAATTAATTTTAAAGCTGCATTCACTCATAGACTAACTTGCAAAAAACAAAACTTTTTATTTTTGAAATAGTATTTCAATAATAAAACATTTGTTTCCTGAAATCTGAATACCTCTGTTTTCTTTTCTCAGTGAGATTTCCTAAGTCTATTTTGCCTATCTAGCATAAACTATTGTACTTTTAAGCCTGGAGGAAAGATTAGCTTTACTTAAAAAGAGAATTTTGGCATTGTCTGAAGAGACTGTTAGTTGTCTTGGTCCTTGAAAATATAAATTTTTTTAATCTTTTAGTTTGTTTTCATCAAACAGGACAGAATGAAAAAACTGTATTATAGTCATAGTTGTATTATATTCATAACTGACCTTTCCGAAGCAATTTTGTTTGGAGTACTGCAGTCTGAATTCATGGAAGCCAGTGAAATAACTGACAACTGACGATAGGATCTTAGCATTGATCTCGGCCGTCCTACTCTCTTGTCATCAAAATCTGGCTACGAAATGGAAAAGAGAAGCAAGTTCCATGAACCAAGTTTTCTATGCAACTCATTTAATCTCTTCTCAGTAGGTTTTGAGATAGCACAGATGTTTGAACATATGGCATGAAAGTTGTTACTCATCACTATTAATTACTGTGATTTTGTTTCTTATGTCTGGATATACTCTCTCTCTAAGACCTCTCAAGCTGAATGATACAGCGAGCAGATTTATGGCTAAATAAACCACAATTAACTTTTTTTTTTCCTCCTCTGAAAAATAAATAAAAAGAAATAGTGCTTACAAATCCTGTTTCAAAAAGACATGGGGCAGGCCATTAAAGTATTTGGCTTGGTCAAATAGCGTTAGTTAGTCCTTGCTCCAAAACAGTAGTTACGCTCTCTTCTTCAGCTCAGCACCTTCTGCCACCTCAGTTTACATTAATGTTGCCTTTTTTCTTTATATGTTTGCAGGTGGATGGATGAAATTCATCTTTCCCTAATAGTCCGCCAGTAAGAACAGGACTCTAAGAAAATCAGGACTATTTAGGTCACCATGTACCTGTATTGCACATGGCCACATGTACTGCACTATCTCTCTCTGCATCTCTCTCTACTTCTGCAATGGAAGGAGAAAAAGGGAATTTCACTCCAAATATCCTTTAATAGGTAAGACTGGCTAACATAATGCAAATATTCAGCTTGATGTTAATGGTTATTTATGCTTTACAACCTGGTGTTAAGTAAACTGAACCAGCCCTGACTTAGGGAGATTTCCAGATGCTTTCCTGTTCCTCTTGCTTTAAAACAGGAGCAAGGATCACACCTCTTGGCCAATTCTGCGCCTCTTCTCTTTTTAAGGGGGGTGAATTCTGGGATGTAGAATTACACTGCGCAGACAGCTGTGTCCTCCTCTTTCTCTGTGCAAGGACTTCCTGGGATGAGTATGCCTCCCCTCAGTTAGCTCATCATCGTGTCATGAAATGAGGCAAGTTTTTGAGCATTTCCCAGTGCGTGTATACCATGAACTGCTTTTCCAGCCTACTTCAGCAGATATTTTTGGAAACGTTTTATATTAAAACATACTTACATTTTCTTCTGATTATCCAGAAAACATTAAAAATTTAGGCATCGTTTCATATGCCGAGTTCCCAAAAATCATGGTTTCTCATTATGTCATTTTTCACTAGGACTTTAAGCTCCAGCAGAAGACTTGGAAACATTCATAGTTTCAAGGGTTATTTGCAAGTATTCGGCATAAGAATTTCTGTCCTGTGCATGTCTAGAATCTTCTGATAAGACACAATGACTGCACGTTTTTTTTTCTTTTTTAAAGGAAAAGAACTCATGGCAGCCACTAGAAAGAATATTAGATATGGTAAAATGGAAGTAGTGCCACTTTTCAAACTACCTGGCTCTCCTGTACATAATTAAAAAAAAAATTGCTATCCAGCAACTTTATTAATTTCTGAGATACTTATTGAGCCAACGATTCTTTCTGTGGCATCACATATATTTGAATAAAAATGCATTTTGCAAGAACTCATTCCACTGCTATGTAACATACATTTTACAACGTTCAGAATGAGTAGGAAAGATACTACATCTCTATAGCTGAACAACAGACCATTGTGAACACACCATCAAAAATGTCAGAGATTAAATTAGACAGAAAAATTCTGATTTGAAAGAATGTTGAAAATGGTGGAGCCTGGGGGTAGAGATTTAAATAGAGAGAAAAGAGGAACTCGCAAAGAAAGTACATTCTCTGCTCTTGCAAAATTTTAAATAGGTTGCTCTTTTCTAAGAATTGATCCAAATGAATGCTGAAGGATTCAGCATTAGGCAAGACTGTAAACAGTAGATTACAGCCTCTTTATTGCAAGGATGGTGGCGCAGAACTGAAAATGAAAAAAATATACTGAGATAAATAACCAGAATTTGCATTATATATGTGTGTACCACAGCACAATATCCAAAATCAAAGTTAGAAATGTGCTAGTTTTTCTTCTAACAGAACTAATAAACCCTCTTATAAAATCATCAGCATTGAAAACAGCAGCATATAATTTCCAAAGCAACTACTGTGTAATTCCAAAAAAAAAAAACCCAACAACATCCCTCCCACTAGCCCTCACCAGCTGACTAGAAGAGTTTGTGCTTAGCAGCTGTTCTTCAATTTCCATATATTTCAGTTTAGCTTCAGCTAATATTTATAGCATTATGTACATGATAGACTTTAGAGCACAGCTGGAAGCAGCTAGTACAGGGAGGTGTGGACATCAACCACAGATCAAACATCTAAACTGCTAAGAAAAATTACAAAGAGGAGAAACATAACAATTTGTTTTTACTTCCTTCTAACATGGAAGTGAATTGCAATTTTCATAGAGATGGTAAAGTACGCCAAACCTTCCAGAACGTTTGATGAGTCAGAGAGTTAATCAACTCTCTGGTAGTAAAACTCAGGTGTCTCTACCTTCAGATCACAAGAAAACCCACAAATAAAAGTTGTGCTTCTGTATGTGCTTTTTTTTAGAGGAGAACAATAATATTAAATAAAAAGAAAGTATAGAACAGGGAAAGGAGGTAAAAGGTGAATGATACCAATTCTCTGGCTCCGTACTGTTTTTCCACTTTAACTTTTAAGTGCTTGAAACATTCCTCCATTCGGTCATGAAAAGGGCGAAGATTATCAGAAACTCTTTTTTCATGAATTTTAATTCCAGCCCCAAGGAAAGGTATCTTGAAGAGGACAAAAAAAAACAACAACAAAGTGAGAATATTAAACTAGGTCTGACAACCCCTCTAACTCCATTTGGAGTCACTGCTAAGTCAACTGCGAAACCATTACTGTGGTGGATCGATTTGTCAGCTGGTCTTACTACTCCACAGGAGCCTTTAGTAGCAGAGAGGCATCTTACTACAAATTGGGGAGGGCTTTTGAAAAGTGGGCTCACTCAGTATTTTGGAGACGTGGATACCTCAAAGCAACCGTTTTGTCACTCCTATCTATCTGAATGTTAATCCCTTATGAGATTAAAACACCATGTGAGAGTTTGAAAAAAACTACCTGCTCTTCTCTAAAACACAGCTCTGTACTAGTCCACCTGCTAATGAAGGTGCCTGCCATGCTTTACTGGAAAGAAGGTAGAGATGAAAATATATCCCAAGTGGATTCCAGGCAAGTGGTTTCAAACTCTTTAATTTCTCTTTGAAATGCAGGGGGGCCTTAAGGACGTGATCAGTTTGACAGCTGCTGCAGCAATTTAACATACTACTGCCTGATTACTGAATACTCTTCCTTTCTCCCCTCTTTGATCAGCTGTCTTTTTCTCCATTCTCCCCATATCTCTAAGAAAAAAACCAGCAAAATAATACTTCAGTACAAAAATAAACAACTCAAGCCATAAACAGAGGTAGCGCGCACTAACCAGGCTCACTTTGCTCTATTTTACCCCTGTGCTTTCCTTTTTTCCAGCTCATCCTTCAGGCTAGTGACAAATAACCAAAGGGGGCAAGACCCCTTACAGTTCCTACTAGATTTAAAAAAGGCATACGACCATCTTTTTAAATAACTGAAAAAAAGTGTAGACACAGACTCCCTGAAAGAACACCTAATAAAAAAGGGTTAGAAAAGGGTTTGTCTGTATCAGTTCATCAGATAACTCCCTCCACTCATATCTCTTAAAAATCCTTCTTTGTCAGAAGGAACGGTTTTGCTTACCAAATTAAAAAAAAAAAATCTTGTAATGAAGTAAATATGATAATAATACTTTTCTGATCCCTTTTCCCTACAAATCCTTTCGTATCCTTGCTTTTATTATTTTTATTATCATCTTTGCTATTCTATTAGTTGAACAATACTCAGCTAAAGTAAAACAAATCTTATCTTCAGATATGATGGACAGCACACTTTTACATGCTATTTAAGTAACAATATACATGGCCACACAGAGAAACTTTGAGCTTTTTCTCTTTCAAACAAACATTATTACTCTTCAGTCTTTAAAAATGGTGATTTATGGGATTTATGCAATATACTTTTAGCTACCCTTCTGCAAGTAACTTTTTGGGACAGCGTTAACATAGCCTTTTAGTTATTTCCCAGCTTTTTCTTTTTTTCTTTTCTTACTTTTTTTTTTTTTTTTAGGAGGGAGTGAGAGGAGGGAGGAAATTCCATTTAAACTCCATATTTTCTTTTTTGTGTTCTGACCGTGTAATTCTGACCCTCTGAATATTGTATACATCAGTCGCCATTGACCTGATCATATTTTATGGTGGGTCATTTTCAATATGCCTTATAAAACATGGTATTAAAGCACATCTGTTACAGACAATCTGCTTGTCCTTTTTAGAGGGATTTGCAGGGACATACACAAATTAACCATTTTACTTCCAAATGGCACATGGTACTATGATCAAGATAAAACAGAAATTTCTTAATTTATACCAGTGCATCCCTAGAATATTTCTGATCAGAAAGTGACTAAAGACAGAGCCTGTGCTGTCTTGAGCTGGGCAAAAATACAGGAGGAAGCTGTAAAGGCTGGTAACTCAAAGTAATCACCAAATTGAGATAAATCAAAATGAAACAAGAGTCTTCAAAAAACAAAAAAAACCCAAAAATTTCCATTAAAACTAATTGAAAGAATCATTTCAAGGCAGAGAGGTATAAGTGGTTAGTCTTGCTGTTTCCCGTCTATGAAACAAGAGATAATATATCCCTCTCGTAAGCCTGGCTTAAGATTAAATAAATGATGTAGAGTTAGATAATACAGGGAACATGTCAAGAAACAGACATTTCTGAAAGTAAAACTGCAGCTCAACTCACACTATTACATAACATCCCTCTTGAAAGAGAGATCATTATATTATAACTTGGTATAGCGATTACAATGCCCATTCATTTACACAGCAATCGGTTGTTCTCCCTCTTTAATAAAATCATCTACATTTCGGAGACAGACTCAACAAACTGCTTACGTGGGAATATGAAAGCCTCCTCTAGCACAGTCATTCATTTTGCCATATAGCGATGGCAATAATTTCTATTTGGGCTAGATAATACAAATAAAATTGATAATTTCTGAGATTGCATTTTCGTCTCCATTCTCTAACAAACGCTTAGGACAAAGAAAAGAGCTGTCTTCCCCTGCAGACCAACAAAAGTAGAGGTTTTCTACTACTGCCTTCCATAGTGAGAACAAAAGGGTTCTGCAGGTTGGCTAGCTTACCATATGTACGTTAAAAATAAAAGAAGAAACAACCTCAGTGTTGCTAGTACAGGCAGAATATTCTGTTTTACTCTAGAGATAAAACTTAAAAATATTTACTAATGTCTTCCATGTTATTTGTCACACAAAGGATGTGTACCAGCGATCCTGAAGGGTCACTGAGCATGAAAATTAAGTCCCCTGAGTAACTAGCATTCCATTGAGGTTTCTAGTGCCAAAAAGAAAGAATGAATAAAACGTATTCTGAAAAAACGAGTAGCAATAATAGCAGTAACAGTAATAAACCTCTAGCAATGAGGTATTTCCCAAGACATTTTCTTTCAGATGTTTGCAAATGCTTGTTTTTCCAGCAATTCACGAAGTCCTTACGACTTTTCTCATACTTTCAGTTTTTTCCCCACAAATACAGGTCTAAGTTTGGAATCTCATACTTTAAGCAATAAATGCAGCTCACTATATGCAGCTTTTGATAAACCAGTCCAAATTACATGCTCTGAAAGTATTTTCTGGCCTTCTGCATTACCCAGACCATAAGGAGATATATGGGTAATTTCCCTGATTCTGGTAGCATTTCTACTAACTCTTAAAGAATACGATTTATAGCTCTGTGAATGATGATACTCCTAAGGAAGAAAGATGTAATTTTTAGAATTAAGCCATTTCTCCAGTTTTGGCATAAATTCAAAAAATTGATGGACAAGATTGCTCTACATCCCCAAGAATGTTTTATCAATCACGTCACATCAGCGTGTAAGGAATTATTGCTGTGGTGTTTTATTAATGTTCTTAGCAGGTTTGTGATGGCATACACACTTCCTGTTAAGCATATTAAAACTGCCACGGGGTTTAAGTCTTTTGTCCTGCTTAAGGAAAACTATATTTAAATAGGATAATAAATAGTCCTTCTACAACTATAAATACTCTTGCACCAAAAGGTTTATAACAGTGTAAAGGAGTACATTTTGAGTCCCTTTAAAAAAAATACTATGCATTCATCACAGCGCTAGCCAGAGAGTTTCGAACAAGAATCTTCTTTCTCTTTTCCCCTCCCCACTTTTAAGAAGTGGATAAGGTAGCAGTAAAATAGACACAATCATCTAAATGACATTTTGTTCTCCTGCTAGAAAGGAACAGAAAAAAGGAAAGCCTGAGAGAGCCTCAGAGAACTACTACCAGTGAGGTGTTACCTGCCAAGCAATTAGATCTTTGAGTCTATTCAGCTTTTCCTGATCCTCTGGATGGTCTCTGATATATTCTTCTGTAAAGAAAGCCTAAGACACACAAAAAAGGAATGAGTCCATCATCCCAACATGAAAAGAAAGTAGTGCTTCCTCCAGTGACTCCAGCTAGTGACCATAATACTGCTCATTAAATGAAGAGATATTTGCATGCCCCTCTACCAGGTGCTGTTAGTGATAATTCATTATTTTATCAATTAAGAACTGAGCTGTTCTTTTTTTTTTTTTTTTATGTTAAAAGATATGCAGTTTGTCCCACACTTTTGACCTTTCACCTTAATACGAAAGCCAATTTTTGCTTATATTTTTTAAATTTGCACTGAAAATAATAAGGCACACACATATTTGGAGAAGCACGATTGATATTAATTGTCCTTTTATTTAAGTACCCTAACCTGATGTTAACCAGCATGCTACAGAAGGAGGAAAAGGAACTATTTCATAGATAAGCAGAGCCAGATATTGCTGCCACACTGCCTTTTTCTGCCCAAAGATTTTTTTTTCTTCCATATACATAATACGAATGTAGTTATTTGTCCATGACTGCCAAATGTCTAAACAAATAATCCTCTGGTACAAACATGGCATAAGCCATACTCCTCCAGAACACGTCATACTTACTGCATACATACTTGCCATACTGTCATATGCTTACTGCATACATACTTGCTATCTCTTCAGTCCATCTGACACACTGAGTCTACTGAGCATGGCACATACTTCTCATCAGGAAGTGGCAGGCAGAAATAATAGAACTCTACAGTGTTGGGGTAACATTTAATTTCATTATAAACTTCAATAATTAAGATTAAAAAAAAAGAGTTTTAATATTCTTTCCCCTTATTTTTTAACAAGGCAGCCTTGGAGACGAACTCTCTACAGTTCAGTTCCTCAAGCCATTCCATTTCCAATGTATTGGTAGAACACGTTTATATTTGTATTCCCATTTTTAACAACAAAAACTGCTGTGCAGAGAGGCTGCAGTTACTGAGAAAAGCTGATAACAATATAAACCTTTTGATGTCTAACAGCCTATTCCATTACAAAAGGTATATCTCATCTCCCATGCATTTATGAAAACCTTCATGACGGCAATTAATACTGAGCTTCAGGTACACTCCCAATATCTGTTCTGCATCTGTGCTACTTTCTGCTGTCAAAGACTGTGTGTCAGATGTGGCCTGGACAGGAGGGCCTCTTAAATGGTGGAGCTGTGGCTTTCATATCTCCAGCCTACTGTCCACTGCGACTTTGGGCAAAGAAGCATCATTAACGAGGATTATGAAATAATACATCTGAATGTGATCTTCACATTGTCTTTAAAGCCCTTACCTTTTCATATTTAGCAAAGCCACCCATAACAGCTGGATCAACAATTCCATTCAGAAGCATAGAAAGTGGATTAATAGGAAGGTTTTCATCACTCTGGTACTGGTTAATCATCATCAAAATTTTTTCATTTGTCATGGACATAGTCTCAATAGCATTCTCTAAAGGACTAATTGTAGTCTATAAACAAAATGAGAAAAAAAATGTAACCTACTTCATTTAAAATCTTCTAAACTTTTATTTATCTAGGTAAGTATATGCAATTGTACATTTAGACATTTGGTCATCAACTTAAAGAAAATATTAATTATTTGCAGTAGAAGTCTTTCATATGTAAAATTTCATTTTTCTCTGCAGTTTCTATAACCTGGCTTTTAGCTGTTTATTCCAGGAATCTATCATACAAGGAAACAGTCCATGGATTACCTACCAACTATTTGCTCTTACATCTGTAAGACAGATGAAAACAACCATCTGCTCTTGCTTGTGCCATTTTTCAAGCTATAAATATTAGTGTATTTCAATAAATAGAGGGAAAACATAGGCCTGATTTTCTTTATCAATGTCTATTCCATCTTCGTTGGAATTCCAAAATCCGAGGACTGAAGTTGGTTTTGTGTTTGGGACTAGATGCCAAGATTCTTTTTGTGAAAATTGCAATAACTTTAGGCTTTTGCAAAGCTGGAATACTTAAGCTGATTAATGGAAGGTGATTTAAGCTAAAAACATTTAGTTGGCAGTAACACTCACTTAGTCAGTTGCTAACTACCTCATTGACAGATTGATAACATCCAGATAGGAGGCAGGAAATAACAGCTGTGGTAGCTGCCATAATCTACAGGGGCATACCTAATGAACGCTCTAAAAATCACCCTTTGTCCATACTCAAAAAGGCTGAACATCCTAAGGCAGACAAAGGATTTACATTCTACATCTACTTGTTTGTTTTGACTTCTGAATGCACTTAAGTAAAAACAAACATTGTTCCTGGTTTGTAGGTGTACGTAAAGATAGGAAAAGAGCAACTGACGCTTCACAGCAAAGCTCTGAGGAGTGGATAACAAAACAATGGCAACAGCAAAAATCAAAAAAACAGGTCTTCATATATAAATCCTCTGAATTTGTATTCAAACCTTTTACCTCAGGACACCTAAATATTAACAGAATTTAGAGATTCTAAAGAATACATGTACAGCTGTTAAATATTTCATCCCTGTTCTCATAATCTACTTGTATAATTGTATGACATGGCCATCGATGGTGAGGTAATTCACTCACATGTTATAAATGGAAGATAATGACTTCAGGTGAGGAACGAAAGCGACAAGAGATGACCAGCAAAGAAACGGACAAAAGCTTCCTTCATGCAATCAAAAAATTATTCTGTGATAACTTCTTGTCTAGCAGAGGAAATGTTGAAATGCTAGCTTACAGCTGTGAAGAATGGAACAGCTAATATAGTCATAAATGATCTCATTGCATCAGAGATGCTGACTCTTACATTTGTTGATACTTTCTCTCATTAATACTCCCTTTCTAGATTAAAGTATAATTCATTTGTCTCTACTGCAGCCACTGTAACCATCCAGTCTTTTAGAGCAAGATCTTGTCTCCACTCATGCAGCTGTCATTTGAGTTCTGCCAAAAATAAGAAAGAATATGAGAAGAACTGAGCTTTTCTGAAACTTGTTTACTGCCAGCAGCATGTTCTGTTCTCTATTTTCCTCTCAGGCTTGGTAACAGGGCAGGACTATTTGCATGGAAAAAAAAAAAAAAAGAGATAGACCCTGTGACAGTGCTCAATTTACCAAAAGCAGCAAAAGAAAGGTGAAGAAGGAGCACCAGGAGACAACAAAATATCCTTGCTAAATACACTGCCAGTGAACTGGGGGAAGGGGAGCAGGGCAGACAAGGAAGGAGTAAGAGATCATGCTGCACCATGTTCTCCTCCTGAAACTGTTAACATTACTGGGCTGTAAAGATAAGGAGACAGATTTTTCTTTTAATGCAAAAAAAACAATGTAGATATCCTTGCTCTTTTAACTACTTATCGCTACACGGGAAATAGAAAGTAATGTTCAATTAGGCATTTAAGGCTTTGGTAAAGAATCCGTCCATGCACTGTTCAGTAACTGTGCAAAGACTCTTCTGCTCCTTTGAAAATATCACAAGCAGAGGCTGCTGAGGCAGGCTGGGACGCACATCACAACACTTGGAAGGAAGCTCAGATCAACAGTAGACGCACACAGAGGTCAGAATTGTTGGCAACTATACACGTACAGCGCTGGAAGCATTACTGTGGCGAAGTCTGAAACCCCCAGCATCACAGTCCAGAACGTGATGCAAACTGCATCTTTGTGCCCATAGAAACAAACTCTCCTCTATACTCCCTGTTGCTTGGAAAATACCGCTTTGAATGCAGGAGGGATGTTGTGATATCAACTGAGGTCAGGACAAAAAGAAACTTAATCCATCCTTGGTAGTACCTGTATGCTGTCCTCTATTCTGAAGAGCCAGATATATTGTAGAACATGCAAATAAAGTTCCTGAGTCTTAATTTGTTCAGTGGTTGACTTAAGCTTTTAAAGTTCAAGAAATTGGTGTGGCATATATAAAACACTATAAGACACTATACAAAAAAAGACAAAGGTGTTTTGTGATCTAAGGAGTTTCTCTCTAAGATGAGATAATGTGCGATGATGAGAGAAAGAGAACAAAAGAAAAAAATAGAAAAATTAAACCGGCAAGGGGAGCATTACTCAGAGACCCTCTGTTGTTAAAAAAACGCTGGAGTTCAAGACCAGACAACACACGAGCATGAAACAAAGGTAGGAAGCCAACATGGAGTTTCAAAGAAAGATCTGAGGAGAAAAGGAAGACTGTGTCATAGAGTATATCATTTCATGTGGAAGTTGACACAAACTGCATTGAATACAGCAGAGGATGCAGTACAGAGAAAACAACAGAATTAGGAGAAAAACGAAATGATGGTTGGTTTGTTAATATAAGTCAAACAAGATTATCTCTTCTAAAATAGTTTTATGACAAACTCTAAAGAGGAGTTGCAGGGCAAAATAAAATTAAACTACGCTATTACTTTGGCTAGTGCAGAAATACAAGAAAATGAAGCCAGACATCATTTTCATTCTAGAGCTCGGTGATGCACGTGTTCTCTATAAACAGCAAATTACAACAGCTTTTTTTATTTGTAGTAGCAAAGGCTTGTTTTAAGTTACACAGGTTAGTCCCACAGATTTTCAAGGTAGCTTCTGAGTTTTTACCTGACGTTCAGTACATCTTCCATGAATTCTATGGAGGAGACTCTCTCTCCCCCCTATTAATTGAGGCTTGTGCAGGAGCTGTAGTACGGTAGTTTAAACAGGAGCCTCCTGTCTTGGAAGTTATGCTGCCTTCTTTGGCGAACAGCATTTTCACTGGTTCAATTATAAAAGGGTAACAAGATAGACAACTTCCTTCCGGCTGTATGCACTCTTTAGATTTAATGGCAGATACTGCATACACCTTTCTTTTAATGCATCTTAATATATGCTGATATTGTGCAAACTGGTGTGGTTTCCAGAACTACTACTCACAGTATTTACTGGAATAATTAGACTCCCAGGAATCAGAATGGACAGAAAGTGAGAAAAACATGAGAGCTGCAGAAACCAATGCAGAATTGCACAGTTTAAGCCTCAAAATATTTCAGTAAAAAGCGGTTTCCTTCCTTCTGCTTTGCATCTCTCCTTATCTTTTTAATTTTAAAAACATACCAGTAAAGAAAGCAACTGACTACTCAGATAGCTATTTGAGGTTTCTTTCATCCACTCCAAAGAGTAAATAGAAGAACTGAGAAAACAAAGCAAGTCTCAAATTAAGTCTTAAGTCTTTGTTGGCATAGGCACACTTTAGGATTTAAAAAAAAAAAAAAGAATTCTCTGTAAACTTTCATAAGACACTGGCAAGGAAACCCCTGAGAACTATCATTTTTGTTTTATCTCAAGGGAATCCCCTTATCAGATTTATATCAAGTCAGCATTATAGGAACTACCTACCTACCTAACTACCAGATAAATGAGAGCATAATTATGTCAAAGATTGTTATTAAAAACAAACATCACAAAAATTAAAATAAATGAAAGACAACCTTTTTATCACTGTTGAGAAATGGTAGAAAGTGAGATAGGTCATAATCTATGCAACTGCAGAAATATTAAATCTGTATTAAGAATTCCTACTACCTCTTTGGCAAATAACATATTGACAATGCACTTCTACACAAGTCCAGGACTTGCCAAAGACATTGTTTTAGGAAGCTCTGTCTTTTATTAAGCCTTTGGTTAGCATCTTTCAAACCAGGTTTATAACCACAGTAGGGTCAGGTTAAAGTCATTTCTGTGTGTGCAACTCATTAGCTTAAATATGGCATAACATTTGTCAAATGGTGTGTTTTATCATCCCACAGAAGTAACACATTTCTGAAAAGATACAGTAAAAAGATGTATTTCTTACTGTTTTCAGTGCAACAGGAAAGTTGATTTTTTTATGACAATAAACACAACAAAAAAGAAAATAGATCAAACACCTAATCTTTTGTTATAGGTTTTAAGATTTAGAAACAGACAAGAAAGTCTTTTTGGTTCTATAAAAATTCATGTATATGAACAATTTTCAACTCCTAGACTTCAACAAACACAGATTTTTTTTTTCATTTCTCATAGGACCTGATCCTAAAGCTCCAGTTCAGAGGTAAGGCATATTGATCAATATTTAATCATTCCAGTAGTAAAAACAAACAAAAAACCATAAATGATAGCAGTTTTGTAAGTATAAAAAAAAAGAAATAACAATAGCTTGTCTTGCATAATAAATTTGCAACTATTTATACAGGAGGATTCATACAGATATATGTCTTACAGGTACTTAGCATGTTAATACACACCTGCGACATGGAGACAACCTCAAACCATCGTAAAATTCCTGGAAGTTTGTATGCTGTAACAAATGACGTTCTCTCAATCCACATAGACTATTAAAAAAGAAAGGGAGAAAAAGTGATTTAAGCATTTAAATTTTCATCTCTTCTGCCTTCTGAGATGTCAGAGTTAAAAAATTTAGATGGAAAAGGTATACATAGTTATTTTTACACAAAAAGACACTGCAAAATGAAGCCAGCACAGTAATTTACACAAATCATATATTCCCAATTTCAGATTAGGTCATCTTTAGGCACTAAGGCTACACAAAGCAGAAGAAAATGAAAATTACTCTTGGATCTTTTAGTATCTATTCCTAACTTTGCCATTACAGGTTGAGTGTCTGTGAGTAAATGACCCACTATCACATTCTCTACCCAGATTATACTTTCTCCTTCCACTTTTAAAGTGCATTTCTGCAATTACCAGCAGTAACGGCACTATTGCAGGATGCCGGCATTCTTTTTCTTTTTCCTCTCCTGAACAAGACTACCTGTTGCTAATTTAAAATTCAACTAGTTTGTTTACCCTACTGCTCCTTTTCTTTCTGATATCAGCTGATCTAAACTTCCAGTAGTGAGAAATGTAGTAATGAATGAAAAGGCAGCATACTCTAACTATCCTGATTTCCACCTATCCGAAGTTAGCGCAGATGTTATTTATCACAGGCAACAAAGACGTTAACCATTTAATTTTTGTAACAGAATTTCAACATAAATGTATACGTGGTTTCAAAACTCTCCAGTTTGCAAAGGAAGCCAATGTGCATTATAAATCTTGATAACTGCAAAGCTGGAATGTCATGGTAGAGTGTGCATCTGAAACATTTGATTTAACTGCAGTTAAGAAGCCCAATACGAAGCCACTGACAGTGCTGATCAGGACACACAGAAATGAAATGGTTTGTACAGTTCTGAAATAAATAACTTCTTCCCGCAGGACTCTGAAGAGCACAGTTTTAGCCATAAAGATTAAAAGGTATGCATTGTTGTATAACTGTATAACTACAATGTAGAAACTCAGTACATTTATATGCATGACACTGAAAAATAATCTATTGCATTGCAGATTTCCTAGAATATTTAAATAATCAAGACCGCTTGCCACCATTATGCAAGGGAGAGAAAGTGACATAAACAGTACTGTAGTGTGTCAAGATTTCACAGAAGTAACGAAAGCAGCCAACACACACCTCTTGTTGTCAAACTGGCAGCTTAAAGTGGAAGTGGTGTAAACTACAAGCGGCAAACCATTTGCTATTTACTTACCTGACATATTGGTAACAATGAAAATCTGTACAGGAAAACTTCACTGCTTAATACAATTGTATTTAACATATTTATTATATAATGTTTACCTAAAATTGAAACAGTGATATACCACTGAATAAGTATGTAAGGTAAAGCCAAAATAGAGAAATCTCACGTTTATTTCATTTTTTGAACCAGAACCTAAAATTAAGGCTTCTGTAATGAGTATTCTGAGACTGACCAAGAAGGGATCTAGATCAGAATTCAGTCACAGCAATATTAATAATTTAAATCACTACCAAAGCGTATTACCCAGTCATTCATTTACTTACAGCAAATTCATTTTCAGGGTCAACAGATCCTTTTCTGATTGGTCTTGAATAGTGGAATCGCTGCACATTGTTGGACTTATAAAAACTGAAAGATTTAAGAAAGATTACAATAAAATATACAATTCAGAAATTTCTGGATCCTATTATCATAGTGAAACACACATTTCCACTCAACTCCTAAACACTCAGTTTTCCGCACTGGCTAATTTGAAAGAACAGAGATCTCACAGTTCTGACTCTGTAAGTGTTTTATTGCCCAGGGTAAGTATATTTTTTTTGGCATGAAGTTTTTGTTTTAAAGAATAATTCAATTTGAAGCAATATCAAGTAAAAGCTAATTTTACAGAGAGCAAGAAAATAGTTCAAAAATATCTCACACTAAAACCAAGTCATATTCTGGAAGCCCAGGGAAACAAATAAATGAAGAGACCTTAAGCAGTTGCACTAACTACTTTTGATTTGTGAGTTCATAGCAAACTAATTCTTGATCCAAGCTACTAAGTTTATCCAAAAAAAAAAAAAAAAGAAAGGAAAGAAAATCTGCCATACCAAGTCAAATCACTTTAGACTGTTCCATCTGAAAGGACCAAAACTTTTTGGTAGAATATACTGCCATCAAATAATGTAACTAGTAATTACAGAATCAATAAAGTACTCTCATAAAAAAATATTTTTCCTGTAAGACCACATGAAATTAGGATTCTAGCTAAATTCTGCAGCTGAAACAAATAATTAAAAGATCACCCATATGGCAAAAGATTGTCCTCTCTGTGGAACACTTAAATAAGTTTATTAAGGGTTCAAAATGTGGCTGGCCCTACACTGTAATCTCGTCAAACAAGACCAGATTCATAAGCTATCTTGTCAGTTACTGATTTTGAAATGAATTCCAGCTGAAATTGGGACCACAGTTCATTTTTTATCTTATACTACAAGACTTGAGCTTGTACCTGTTTTATTTATTTTGGGGTATAGGGCGGTGATGCTTATCTTTCCACTGTGAACCAATTGCAATTTCAGTAAAGATTCTATTGAGAAGGCTGCAGACAAAGGTGAAATCTGTTTTGAATCCAACTGTGGAACAGTTAAGAAATTCACTAGTCTCCGGTGGTTAAAAAGAAGCAGTCCATCTTCAGTGCCATTCTGGACAGTGCTAGTACAAATGTTATTGAAGATAAGGGTTTGGTTTGGTGTTTCGATTTTTACCAAATCCTGATTGCAGTATCAATGGAAACCATTGACACTACCAAACGTTTTGCACTTGGAAAGCTGAGTCACAACAAGACTCTGTCAAATAAGTAAGAGCCTTTGGCTCCAACACTCTCATGCTGCCAATCGCTTCTAAATCCCTTCCTATCTGCCAGTTGTCTTAGAAGGTGCGTTGAAACCTTAAGAGGTTAGTCCTGAAGCATGGCATTTTTTCCCTTTCCTTTGTAATCATATGCTATTGTTTAAGTGATAAAATGTGGTCATAGGCAACGCCCAAGGAATGCAGAAGTCAGTAAACAAAGACAACACAAGCTCCAAGATTCATTGGACAATGGCTGAGTTCACCAAACAATGGTTCTGATTTTAGGATTATAGATTGACTTTCATTATATTATGTATTACAGAAATTCACTTACTTTAAAATTTGATCAGGTACGGCTTTATTTTTGAATCTAGGTTGCTCCTCCAGGACTGGCTGCACTGTAAAACACTGGATGTCTGAAATCATGACGGAAAGTTAAGGGCATATGAACTACCAGTGTGAAATACTGTAGCTTGCGGGGGGGTTGGGGGGGGAGGGGGGGGAGGAGGAAGGGCATATCCTGAGAAAAATCTGCAGGAAAAATTTGCCAGTAGTCAGTAGTAACCATGTTAACTGGTTAACATGGTTAACACTAATTTTAAATGATATAAAATGTAGCATCAGTTGCCTGAATGTTTTTATTACTTGTTGAGCTTAAGTATCTGCAGTTTAATTTATCACACTGAATCATTCATTAAATTTTAAAGCAAAGCCAACTTGCAAAAAGAACATCAACAACATCTGATGTTAATGCTTTGACTGTTCATCTTTGAGGCATGCATAATGTCATGATGTTTCGCATTTCATCTTTGCAATCTGTAATTGAGCAGCCCTTCTACCTGAGATTTTCTTTTTCTAAGCAAGTGTTACTTTTAATCTGAATACTGTATTTGTAAATAAACCATATTCTTACATATTTCAGTGTATTTCAATCTCACGCCTTCAAGTTAGATTCTGTTGCCATTCCTTAAGTGCATAAGCAGTATATCTCCTATTAGTTGCAACTGGACTTGAGCAAAATATAACTATAGTCCTTCCACTTTAAGGAAGGACTGAAGCATATGATCAGCAAAAAATAAATTAGTTAAGACGCAAGACAAACTCATGAAAGCCTGGCTCTCAAACTTAATGTACTATTTTGGGCAAGACAACACTGCTTCTGTCCCAAAAGCGCAAAAAGAAAGCAGTATTTCCATCGCTACTCCAGCAGGTTCTACTGGAGTAGACTCAAGAGAGCATGTGAAATGCTACAGTATTACCATGATAATTAATAAAGTAAATCAACAGTGGATACTTCGGTGATCCCATACCTGCTCAGCCAGTAATGGTTTAAATCAGAACATGAAGAAAAACGTGACATGCATCAACCATTAATAGTATTCCTAAACAAGGATAATTTTGCACGTTCTAAAAGGCGAGGAATGGTGGTTATGAGATGGATTTTCCTAGGAAAATTTTTGTGACATAAAGCATGCTTTTGTTGCCAGGAAAGACAGGTGATGTCTGAGTAACAGTGCCAGCCAGAACAACGCTCAAGGAAGATTTGAATTTAATATGAAGACTCAAAAGAAGTTAGGAATGTGAGGTAACAGACAATCTCCTGCTTTAAAAATAGCCAATTCAAATGTTCATCACTGTTCTTGGAACTTGAAGACAGGAAAAGTAAATCACATATGAACTGGAATGAAGCATAAAACAGCCAGCCAGCTTAGAATTGTGTAAGAAACAGGAGCAACCACCTCTGGGAACAAACCATAAAAGACATGCAGGGCCTGTAAGTCAAAGTGCAAGCTGAACTACTACTTGAATAAACTTTCATCCCTTTTAGGAAATGATTGCTCCACACAACTAGACGCTGATATTACGAGCGTCTGTCAGTTTAAGAAATTGTAATCTCATACACAATTTTCATAAAAACCAATGCACAGATTACAGCTTATTAGTTTTGTTTGTCAATAATAGATTTATTTTAAAGGTTCCTACAACAGCTTGAGGGGAACCTGTATTTGAAATATTACTTAGTTGTAAAAACAAAAAACACCAGAAGGGCAATTCAAGTATTAAAGCGAGCAGTATTGGTGCATTTGGGGTGAAGAGAGACATCTAAAGCTATCTTGTTCTGAAGCACTGCTGCTGTGCCACCAACTGCTTTTAATACAGGAAAATGTTTTTAGAAGGGAAAGCAAGCAAGCAAGCAAGCTTCAAGATCATTTGACATGAAATAGCCCTGTGACTGGGTACATATTGACTCAGAGCTCATGTTAGTCAAATGTGTAAAAGATTTACTTAAAAATAATTATAGCAAGCTGTCCATGCTTTGTTGTTTCCAGTTTTTGAGGACAGTTGTAATGTACAACTGAAGAATATGTATTACAATTGTTTCCTAAAATGAAACTCAAAAGGTAGGAACAGGCTGCACAGCTTTCAAAAACTATCGTGTCTATGTACTGATATACATCTTTTTTTTAAAGCCTTCAAGAGAAATAAGAGTGAAAAGAACGATAAAAGTTTCTTTTTTAATTGCTTTTCTTTGCATGAGTATCGGGGGACAGCAGAACAAAAGATGATGCCTTGAGAAGCTGTTATAAAGCAGCTTTTTAGAGACGCATATGTAACAGCTGCGAGAGTTTACATGCACGGCAGTATGCAGTTTGAACTATGAAAAGCACAGTATAAAAAGTTGTAGTATTCACATATACTGTTCTAATATAAAATATTTTTCCTTTGGTTCAGAAAGATCACAGAAAAAAGGAATTAAAAAAATATCAGAATGATATAAACAGTATGCTATAAAAGAAAATAAATCACTTAAGCTTAGTTTTTTCAAATGCCACTGATCAACTGAAGCAAAGCACTGATTGTATTTAAAAACTATTTGCATTCACAGGATCCTTTCAACACAGCCTAAGTGCTTATTAAATATCCATGAAATATCCTTGCAGTTTACCTTTGAGGAACCCTAACTCTTTATCTCACAGCTAAGGCAACTGAGGCACAAATGGAATAAATAATGACTAACAGCACATTTGTTTTGCAATTAAAAGCAGAAATAAGTATTTATACATCTATTTTCATTCTTCATCTAGGAGAAGGCGGCCATAGGCCATATTTTATTAAACAGAACGTCAATACGGGATCAGAATTACCTTATTTTTTCTTCATCTACATAAACTACTATTGCTAGCATAGACAATTTGTGCTATCATAGTTGGTATATTTTTTACCCATTCTGAGTTCAAACTACAACTCAGATTTGTTTACCTCTCCCTATCCAGTTAACCTTTCCTTTGTCGGTCTTCCAAATTTGTGAAATCCTGAACTATTTTGCAGTGCTGTCACTACTGCTTGCTCAGGCGCTTTGAATAGAGGAACACAGAATTTTAGCCACTAAAGTGGCTAAACTGGTTTGGTAAAGAAAAGCCCTCACTTTTCAATTCCACTGAGATTCAGTCCAGGCCGGGAGAGAGGAACGTGGGAAAGCAAGGCGTCTGGGTCATTCTGGAACCACAATCTGTTCTGTGGCACAGGCAGCTGCAAACTATAAATACTTTATTTTTGTTTAGTACATAAGACATGGAGGATCCAGTTCCTGTCAATGAAAACAGGATTCACACATAAGATTTTCCATCTGTTGAAAAGACACTTTTCTGTGAAGTCCCCTAACTACTAATTTAGTTTTTAGTGTAATATATTGCACTCATTTACAACAGTCCTTTGCCTCCAGATATTTTTCCAAACCAGTAGAACCACTTTCTGCATCACCTTAAGTCACATCTGCGTATGACATCTCTTTCCCTCTTATAGAGTCTTCTACAGAAACTAACAGATATTAGAGAAAGCTGGTTCTCGACTTTCATCATTATGAGATTTAAGGGTATTAATGACATGTAGAACTACAAAGTGTCAGGTTCATTGAAACACAATTTAGCAGGCATTCATGGTTCACGATACCACACGCTAATTAAGAATTTCATTGACATTGCAACAGTACTGTTAGACTGTCTTACTAGAAACACCTCCCCAGCACCACGCCACCAGCCTTCATTCTGTCATCTCCCATGTTTAAGGATACATTGACCAGGAGAGTTTTTCACATCCTCTCCAGGTGCTGAGGTTGTGTTCATCTCCTCTACGTTGGGAAACTGACTCATCAGCTGCGCCTGAAAATCCTCTCTCCTCTCATATTCCTTCCCACGATAGATGAATACTTTGTTCTGCAAGGAATAAATACCAGCTTTTTGGGGTGAATGCTGCTGGGGCAGAAGTTATAGGTGAATGTTTATCAGTACAAATGCACAATGGGTTCTCTGAATTTTGGAATGAGCGTTACTGCAATACAAATATTAATGGCTTATAAAGCAAGAAACCACTTTGACCACATGCTGGAACGCATCACTGACTCTCCAGAGATTATGCTTAATACTGTAAGACACGGTGAAGGCAAAATTGGCATTGCCGAGGATGCTCCTTTAGAGCAGAAAAAGTCAGAGAGGCCAGGTAGGTAAACTACTTAAATTCCTTTTCTTCTTGTTGCCAAAGGAAAAAAGATTTACTTTCAAACACCTTCTGGGTCCAACTTTCACAGCTTTATAATACTAATATATAGGTTTCTTCCACCTGCACCTTCCCCTTGGTGTTATGAAATGCCCTTATTTACAATAGCCAGTCCCCAAATATGTTCATTTTGTGGTTCAGTTTGCTTCATTTAACAGGCTACTTTAATAGTATCAGAAAGAAAATGTACAGGCGTCCTTTGCTGTAATATTAACACATCTTTTCACTATTTTTTCCAACATTGCCAGGCAACTTGCTTTTCAGGTATGGGGAAATCTACCCTAGTCATCTCAGTATGTAAGAAAACATTTCTCTAGAAGAAAAGGTCAAATATTGAAGTTAGTCTTGCACTCTGAAGACATTTGCTGCAGTAACAGATGTAGGAGCAACAACAAGCTTCTGATGGGCAGTATGTGGGGAGCTGGCTGGTTTGTTTGTTAGATAAATGCATCTTGTGAATCAGAAAACACCGTCTAATACTTAGCTTTCCTATCTAAGTAACAATTGGCATGTAAGGACTGTACCCATAACCTGTCTCTGGACGAGAGCACTACACTAATGCTTTGCTGACAGAATAATATTGAAAAATGTGGCAACTGCTTGCCCTTGATGTCATCAGGTGGCCAAGGCAAAACCTGCTAAAAGAAAGTAATTTTTTTTTTTAATCTTAAGTAAAATTCAGCTGTGCCCTAGTTCCTAAGTTTGGCAGCTTTCTCCAAAAAATCAAGGCCCTTTGGGTTATTAATTTCTTACCTCATATTAAAAATGGAGAAAAGCAAAAAATCCACAGAGGGAGCAAATAAAGTAGATGGATGTTTGCGGAAACAATTTAAACTTTCTGTAAGTCTCCTAATATATCAACCAGCTGTTACCATTCAAGAAAAACTTGAAGTAATAAAAGACAGTTGGTATGAAAATGTCAGCTCAGTGCATATTAGAGGTAAAAAAAAGCAAATTGAACTTTAGGAATTGTTAAGAAAAAAGAAAATAAAGAAAACATCAGTATCACATTGAACCATTTCACAGTGCATCCACATTTCAAATATGTACAACTCTTGTCCTACCACCTCAAGAACTAGAAAACGTACAGCAAGGGAGCCAGGATGATCAAAACTGGTTTTGGTAGAAGCAATGCTTAAACAAACTGGAACTTTTCAGCCAAGGGTATAACAGAGAACAATAATTTCATCAATGGCATGGGCAAGGTGAGTAAGGCACAATTGTTTAATCTCTCTCATAACACAAGAACTAGTGTAGAGAAATTATCAGGTGACAAAGAAAAAGCAGCAGCGCACGTCCAACAGAGCAGTAATGGCCACAGCATGTCCTGGAAGGCATCAGTTCAGAAAACAACCGGACAACTTCATTGTAGAACAATCCATCAAGGGCTAGAAAACACAAAGGCATCACCTCTAACCTAGGAAGTCTTTGTCATGGTACGTAGGGAATATATACCTACATACAAGTATCATTAGGCACCAGCTCTGTATTGTATTCTTCCCTCCTGCAGTTACCTACTATTTGTCACAGCTAAAGACACAGTGTCGGTCTATAGAGTGCACTGGTCTAACCAAACCAAAATGCACTGCTTCTGTGCTCTTAATGTATTTCAACTGTAGCTGAGAGGCAACAGAACTGGAAGCTCTTGTCAGTTCATGACGAGGTCCACCGAAAATTTCAAGCTCTTAAGTGAAGCAGATTTGCAGACTTAATTTGAACTCCATTTAGTTAGCAGCATTCTATCAGTTTTTAATACTCTTTTTGGGGAAACATCTGAGAGAAACATACCATAGCAACTGTCCAAACCAAATACTGCTGCATGCTGCTCTCATGTATTATCTTTAATGCTGGACATGTCTCCTAATTTACATAATCAACATCAAGAAAAAGAATCAACTTAAACTCACCTGAAAACGTGTCATGCATATTCTTACAAGTAACAATTCAACTTATGATTACAATACTGCAGCACTGCAGAAGTAAATTGAAGCTAGTTTTCTCCAGAGACTCATTTGATTAGTATTGGGCACTAGTATTTTTAGAAGCATACCTAAATAGATTTAAAAAAATAAAGAATCTACACAGCTTTACCCTTAGAAATGTGGGGAATCCTTGGCCATAATATCCAACAGCAAAATAGTCTGGTTTAGGCCTTAGAATTTTCATGATGTTTTCATAGAACTTCGCTTGTTGAATCTGAAAGTGAAATCAACCACGATTACTACTTTTTTTTCATTTATTTTTACTTCTGCAGTAGTATATATTGTGCTAAGGGAATCAGACTATACTATCAATTGCTAACAACAGCTTTCAATTATAAGTTGGTAAGCTACAGCAATAACCAGTTAACATGGACATGACACGCTGCTGGGATATGTTAAATACTGTTTACATTTGTATGCAAATATAAGACATAAATAAATGTCTATGGCTTCCAGTTCAATTACTTGACCACAGAACCAGGCTTACCTTTTTTTCCTTTTCACACTGGTAAATTAAAAAAATCTGCAAGCACTGAAGACATACTTTGCAAGAATTTATATCTGCTACTTCAGTGTAACAGACAAAGCTCAAGATTTTGCTCTAGCATCATACTAAGCAGATAAGCCATGCAGAGGTCTTAGAACAATGTATTGCATAAAAAAATTAAGTGGCATTTAGCTTTATTATTTTTAATTTGTTTCCTGCATTGTACTTACAAGTTGTGTAACCCTGAAACTTAAACAGAATTGGCAAATACACTGTCTTCACTTTTCAATTTCTGATAAATCCAGCACTGATTGGGAGAGTCAGAAGCTTTCTTTATGCACTAACTAGTTCAAGAACATCACGTTTTTATTCCCAGGTTTTCCTGGTGGATACTCAGGGATATCTGTTGCGTGAGCCCTAACCATTCAGTAAAGATTATGCAAGTGAAGAAAGAGGGGGGGGAAAAAAAGGGAGGGTATTTTTTTTTCTTTTTTGGATTACTTCATTTTTAAAGAAAACAAATAATAGAATTGTTATACAATCTGCCTTAAAAATATTTGGTCCCTCCAGCCTTTGGATCTAGTTCTAATTCCTTGTGATGTATTCCTTCCCCAGGCCCTGATGGGGGCAGAATTTTTCAGGCTTGTCAAGACTTGAGTTTCTAAAATTTAAAGAAAAATTGCAGGGAAAAATGCAGTCAGGTCCTTTTTTCTAAGCAGCGCATAAAGCAGTACAAAGGCCTAAAAGCCTGTTCCATCTCTTTTATTCATAACCTTTAAATTACACAAAGTGAGAACAGGTTTATCTGATCTATAGAAGTTTCAAGACATTGTAGTAATCAAATGATGATGCATCTTCTAATAATCAGTTCTTTATTAATTTATATTTTACTACTGGAATCTTGTGATACAAAACAGCAAAGGTCAAAACTACTTCTTCCACAAAATGAATTTAAAAAAAAAATTGCAGACAACAAGCTCATAAGCAGCCTCAAAGCCTCTCTACCTATCAATCGTTTGACAGCTCAAAACTATTCATTTCTGTGACTGAAATACTTTTGAAGGTATGTATATATTCTTACCAGATTTTGGCTTAAAAGTTCATAGTCAAAAACTTCCTTTTCATATTGCTCTGCAAGTTCCTTACATAAAGATATGGCTTCTTCCCACATCTGCAACGTAACCACATATTCAAAAAGTAAATCCGGTGCCAACAAATAAGTCTTTAAGGCATCACTGTTTAACTACAGTTATATTGATTATGCTATCTTTAAATTGAAGTCATTTACTAAGTGTACATTTAAAATGGAGGACCCAAGGCAATCATAAACTTCTGGAAAGCAGATTAAAGTACAGAATAAGTGTGTTTTATTGTTCATTATAGGAAGGAACAAGTAAACCTTTTTCATACTTACAATAACGTTACCAAAAGATCACCTAATCTTTCATAAACAATAAACAACAACAGTAAACAGTACATACTATTTAGTACATACTCCAAGCACAGGAACAGTGCATCAGGGCACTGACAGCTACCTCCCTTGAAAACAAACACACTCCATTTTACAAGAAATTCTGAAGCATACATACTCATACCTAGTCTTGCATAGGAGAACTCTCCTAGTCAGCTACAAAATTGCAAGGCTTAGATTTAAATTACCACTTGCCCAAAGTAGCAGCTTATTTCTTTCTACATAATATAATAGCTACCTCTGAAAAATCATTGTAAAGAATTACAGAACTGCCTTGGAAAGACTAGGACAGTTTTTTCTCATCTGCTGAAGGTACTTATTGTATGCAGCACAAAAGTGGTCTTAAAACAAGAAGAAACTTCCTCTCCTGAAGAAATTTCTCAAATTCTGCCAGTCTTCTCCCCTGTTCAGAACAAAGGAGACAAAACGGCCTAATCTTCTACTGACACAAGGTCACTGCTGGTCACATGCACTGTGACTGTTTTTACACCGTGCTATACACCTGTAGGCCAGGTAGTTCTGAGTCAGAGAGTGGCATTCAGCTGCCTGCAAACCTCCTCTGCTGCATCTGAGCAGAGCCTGAATGTCAGGTAGAATAGAAATCATCATGATTTGATTATTCTTATACTATAGGTGAGCTACTTCAGATACCAACAAAAAACCTGTATTGTTTTAAACAGCACTACATTTTGCTGCACAGTAACAGGTCTGTGCTGAAGTACTATAAACTTCCTACCTTCTGAGCTACGGGGCCGCCTGAGTGGGGGTTTTATGCCTTCGTTTTGTAAGAAGCAGTAATGAATGGCCTTCACCCTTCATACCTCCAGTTACAGCTGAACAAGACATAATGAGTTAAAGGCCTTACTGGATCATAATTATTGTCTAACACTGCAAATCGTTTTCTCGCTTTCTAGTACTTTGTTTTAGTTCTAAAAAGTTCAGCTCTACTATCACTGTAGTGACAGACAGCTTTAATAACAGATTCCAAAAAAAAATGCTGACATAAAACCAGATACGGATCAGCAAACTACTACATTTAAGTTTGAGATACAATTCTCAGACTCCTCTGAAACAAACGTATAGGTCCATTTTCAATTGTCTGTGTTTCTGGGGAGACAATAACTGAATGCAACCTGTATAGTCCATATTCCTTTTCTAAAAAAGGAAAGTACATTCAACATTTGCTATTACTTTATTACAGCCTGAACTGACAGAGATGCATGTGTCCAGGATACACATTAGTCTCTTCCTTTGTAAATGTGCTTATTGAAAGAACATGTTTATATAGAACAGATGTACCCTGTGAATAAGCCTTCATGACACAATTTTTACTTGACCCACATTTCAAAGATGATTTCCTACACAATAATCACACAAATGCTTTCTGCAGAGAATACTCATTAAATGCTGCTATAGAGAGTAACACAGTAAGAAGAGATTGGAGGGGAAGGCGGGGAATGACCCTACAACCCTACCTTTCCCTTATCAAAGTATTCTATAATCTTCTCATACAAATTCTCTTTCAAGTGTCGATGAGTCTGCGAACACTGGAACTCTGTTGACATGACCTGGGGTGCGCACTGTTCATCTGACCACTGAGGATAAAAACACATTTAAAAAAGTCATTTTTTGGAGTCCAAAACACTTCCACCCCCCCGCAAAATAACCTGGGTTGCGCTGAGTGTTTTTTTCCCAGCTTTTTACCCACCACAGACAACGGGAAAGGCATTGTGAAAGCTTTCAGCAGCTCTTGAAAAGCCTCTGTATTTCATGTGAGAACCACAACCAGATACCATATTTTTAAATAATGTCCCCCTGACACTTTTGATAAAAATTTATGGGAGACAACTGGTAGATTTTATATCAGTGCTGTCATTTTGAATAATTATTTTGAATTTCTGTATTAAAAATATAAGTGCATAATATTATCTTTGCCTAGTCCAAGATACATCCTTCCTACTTTTGTATAAGTCAAAATTAAGTTTAATCAAAATAGCACTGTGAAAGGCCAATGTTGATGCTTCTGCATAAAAATAAATTCCACAAGAAATTTCAAAATTTGTTCAAAAATATTTAATGTTGAATTCTCCCTTGAAACGGAAATGCATCTTACTGACCATTTCAATTAATAACATCAGTTACCATGACAAAAAATATTAGTTGTCATGGAGTAAATACCATCTATGAAAAAAGCAAGCATACTTGGGCAGCATGATCCCTATAATGTTAAATGAAAAGTGAGATGTTCCCTGGTAATCGCTGGAAAACTAGTGTTTAATTTTGGTCAGTGTTTTATTTAGGATAGCAAGAAAAGAGCAAATTCAGCACAAGCAAGTTAAATGGCTTCAGAGGTTGCACACTATATTCTCACTATTAAGTAAAACTATTCTTGCTACAATATTTAGTTTTACCAATGGCCTTGAATCACTTACTGAAAATACAGCATACCTTCCCTATAATTAATCATAACCCACCAGTTTTTTTTGTTTGTTTGTTTGTTTTTTTAACTAGAAACTTGAATACTCCTAAGAAAAATAACTAATATGCAGTAAATCAAAGATTAAAGACAACCACTTTATTTATAAAATTAAAAATTGTAAAAATTTATCTATCTATTCAGTTTTAGGAAAATCTGACCTTCAAGAGCCATGTATGGAGCAGAAGGGTATATGCAGCTTCTGTATAATTCTCACAATCTAAATGAAGATCTCGCAATTTATACAAATATCTAATAGAGGAGAAAACAAGAATTAGTCTAGGTATAGACATGACTAGAATGCTAAGTGTCAGAAATGATCTAGATAAACTCTCTTTAATGGAAACGTCAAAGATGTCATGCAGTCACTACCCACAGAGTCTTCAGAGATACTGTGTGAGTGAGGTTAAAGCATTGTTCATTTGTTCAGATTTTTCTGTTCTCTTTCCGTACTGAAACATCTTGCATAAGTGGAGGGAAAAGAGCTAAGTTCCTTCTACCAACTGCTGTTAACCCCACCTTGAAGAGGAAGAGGAAGGACAACTTCTCCAACTCAAGGTGCAAGTCAGACCTCCGATTCCAGTGGCTCGTTCCTAAAATTAGCTGCTTCTCACTGTAGCATTTTCTACTGAATGTAAATACTTGCAAACACAGCAGATAACACAAGGTAAAGGAAAAAGGAAAATACTGGTCCAGAAAGACAAAGGAGACCTCTGTACAACTTCGCAAGGTGGTAGGGGCACAAGAGCTGCTCTAAGTTATGTATTGCCAGAGTTCTCCCTGATTCCTCGGGCAGCATTACTGTCACCAGTGCAGCCATAGCTCATCGCATGACTGAAGCCACCTCTCTTCCAGCAGTGCAGAGACAAAGGTGGGATGGCCCAGCGCATATCCTCTTGCACGCACCAGAGGTTTTGACACAGGGACTCCAGTGTATGTTGCTGAAGCAGTTCGAGACGTTACCGCACCCAGCTGTTAACCCTACTGAAACGATTCTCCCTCAGCAGCATCAGCAGAGGGAGTATCACCTGCACCCGGCCACTCAGCACAGAGCTCCAGGCTTAGCTCCCAACTGCTCTCAGCGCTCTTCTCAGCTAGGACTCTGGCCTGTGCACTGCAGGGGCTGAGGCACAGATACTTCTGCTGATTTTGTACAAGGACAGGAGAGCAGGGAACAGCGAGCTCTTGGACAGAAAGATTTTTTCATATGAAAAATCCTTGCAGACAATATAAGGCCATGTCACATCAAAAAAATCTGTCAGTATAGCCACAGCTCTTCAGGAAAAGTGCTTTAGTAGTAATGCAACATTCCAGGTAGCGTTGCATGTTTAAAGACACTTTGTAGACTGCACAATTCTACAAAACTATGAATGGTTTCTCTGCCACTCTAAATGCATGATATACTCTCCAACAAACCTCAAGTCTAGCAAACAGCAGTTTAAAAATATAAATGAAGCCAGGGCTACAACATAGTCACTGTGGATGGTAAACTACCATGGAGTAACAGAAATTCAAGTAGCATGTTTAAAAAAAAAAAAAAAAAAAAAAGATTCATAAGCATTATTGCCCTCTCCAAAACAGACCAATAGAGCAACTGCCATACCTGATATACATCCCTTCGCGGTTAATGTCTTTGTAGAAATTCTAGGGACAGAAACATTATTTAAATGTTATTTTCTAACCTCTCTTATTAAAACACTTACAAGATAAAAATATTTATGCTGAGATTTTGCTTCTCTTTTCAGTTGTATTCAACCAGCCAGGTCACTAAAAAACCCATAATTCTGTATTTGGACACATTTTTCAATTAAAAATTTAAAGCTGAAATTATGCATATCATTTTAAGGTATACATTATTTACAAACCTTCTCAAGTTTAGACCTGGTACTATTTGCTTTTTCAATTAATATTTTAATTAGTTATTAAGTAAGTGTTTTTATACTTGCATAGTAAACATCTTAATTCGCTAAAGAAATCATTTGTCACAGTTTTTCTTTTGGAAAGGAGGAAAATACACTTATCCGAGGGTATTAACACAAGATACTACATGCTCTGGCTATAGTTGCTGGCTACAAAAGAGGTTGGCATTGACTGAAGTTGATACATCTAACGTTGTCATGCAATATCTTTAAGGGCGTCCAACTCACGAATAAAACCCATTTTCGTCACCATAACACTTTTGCACGTGTATGAGTTGCTAATGCTGTGCAAAACATAAGAGCTGCATTCTTAAGAGTTGCAAAAATTTATGCCACATTGTGCAGTGATAACTGAGGAACACAGTACGAATGCGACACGTCCTCATCATGTTCTCTTTCCTATCTTTGCAGTTGACTAAAGTTCCTTTTCTGCTGAGAGGAATTTCCTGGTGAGGAAGTCAGTAAACCATATAATATCCTCATTACAGAAGAGTAATAGAAAAAGATGGGGTGGCCTATAAATGTATTAGACTCACATCTCCGCCTCACCTTACTGCAAGTGAATCTTGCAAGCGTTTTCCCCGATTTAGATCGCAGAACGGGTGAGTTGCTAACACAGCAAGTGGATTACTTTACTCCGGCAAAAGGCAACTGTGCCGTTCGGTCTACCAAAACGTAAAGGTATCTGAGTAGTGGACTTCATTATTTAACCACAGAATCCAAGTGGATAACAAACATCACAGGCAAAACCAAAGAACTGAGTGGACGACCCAAAGCTGTTGCTTTCAGCTTTATGCATACATTTCCTGCATATCTGACATTGCTGGGAAGGCATGGAAACTGCCTGGGCACCTGATGGGAAGGAATATGCAGGAGAAAGACTGATCTACACAATGTGTTTCACAGTTGGTACAGGTTGAAACTAAGCTCGGAGAAATGCAATATAAATATATTAAAAAATATATTTCTCAAGTTTTATTGAAAAGTGTGTGTGTGCACGTATGTGTATGTGAGAAAGAAAGGAGGCAGGAGGGAAGGAATTAGTAAACTGCAAAAATATTTTCATTTTTCCCCTAGACTTATCAGAGTGAAATTTAAGAGTCAGTGGGTATTCCTCTACTATGCATGTAATGTAATGAGATCAGCACACTACCTTCACATGGGTTAGCTCCTTGCTTGGAAGAGCAGATTAGACACTATTTACCTGTTTGCAGTACCTGAGCTAACTTAAATACCTCTACTTCGCAAGACAACAAGGGAAGTGCTGAAAAGTACAAAAAAACAGGTAAAAATCTCTTGACTCAGGGTTTAAATCACTATTGAGCACTGCAAATCACTCCCGCAGGAAGACGTGCTCTCATCTTTCGTAAAGAGATTCTGAAGGCCTTCCCCGTTCTCACCCAGGGATTACAACAGAGAACGTACCAGTAAGTTCACAGTGCAGCTCATGCGATTGTCCTTGCTTTCGTCATTCATCACTGTTCGGTAATCCAGCAGCTTCTCCAAGAGGCCTTTAACCAGGTTGACAAAACTTTCAACCAAGTTAAAAATATCAGGATACTGACATGCACACTCCCTAAGACTGCAAACACAGAAAACAAAATGATTTTACAGTGCTTCCAGAATTAGTGTCCCATCAGTGGGCACTCTGTTTGGACCTGGAGGCAAGGTACTGTATCACAACGCTAAAACAACTACGGAACACGCTGGAAATTTGCTTTGTGGGTTGGTAATTTAGACATCCAAAAAAATAGATGGGAAATAAATCTAGGCAAAAAAATGAAATATTTATTCTTCTTGTCTGAAAATAACTGCAAATTCAAGAGAATACACGCCTGTTTTTAAAACAAAGTCAAACTGAATCCGTGGTGCAACATGAATATGAACTCAAGTCTCTGGAGCCTCATGCTACTGCAATACAGGTTAGACCTTTCTTTCCTCTGTTACCAGGCAACATAAAACGCAACAATTATTTCCTTCTCTTTGTAAGTTACATTTCAGTAGAAAGTTATAAGCTAAACTAAAATTTTAAAATCACAAAAAAGACATGTTCTGAAAAGACTTTACCACATCAGTTCGCCTTTAAGAAATAAGCAAAACCAAATGACAATCTTTCTGTGGACTCAGAAAACGCAGTTAGTCCTCTTTTGATAAAAAGATGGTAAAGTGAGTTTTAAACATTATCAGCATTTTCCCGGCTACATCAGCAAAATATCAGCAGATGCTATTTCCAGATAGTGCTGAAGTGATTTAGGAGCAGAAGCTTCACGTTGCTCATAGCTTTGTTTTCCAGGCTGAGATGTTTAAATGTATGAAATGATTACTAGCATCTCATTAAATATTATTTTCTTTCTTTGTTTAAAAGACAGTTTCACCTTAGGATTCTCATCTCGCACTGGGCTTCCCTGGTATTGCCTAGGAGAGCATTCAGTAGCACAGGCCGCTGTAACCCCGCTGTGGTGCACACTAACATACAGGACTACAGACAACTGCAAGGGAGTGCTTAAACCTCTGCTCACCCTGTTTGGTGTAGCAGGTGCGAGGAAGTTCCCAGCAATCAACTTATGTGGGTGAGTGTTGGTCACAGAGGTGAGCACCAAAACACAAGACAGCTATTGACTACTGCTAAGTATCTGCATGCAGGTCACAAGGGGAACTATGCAGGAATGCAGGTAGTTACTGGAAATAAGTTGATGAGAATAAGAGCAAAGGAATAAAGCTGGACTGCAGATTAACTGGGTCTCCATCCAATTGGGATGGGGATTTGCAGGTAGAGGGCTGAAATCTCTGCTTTGGAAGCTGTGACAGTAGGAAGATTTTAAAAAAAAAAAAAAAAAAAAGAGAGAGAAAGAAAGAGAGAGAGAACAAGGTAAGACGCGTCGCCAGCCTCTGCTGCAACTGTCCATTTACCTGCATCATTAAACAACGTTAAGGGTGGAACAGAAAATCTGCAAATGATATGAAATCACATTACCACATTTTTTGGAAATGTAGAGGCCTAGAAGCATCCTGAAGTCTCCCAGAATGTGGGAAAGCATTAAGGGGGTAAAAAAAGATCAGGTCTAAGAGAAAGAAAGGTACTTTACAAAGCAGGAAGGTCAAATACTATGTAGGGTATTTGATGAGATTAATCAAGTACATAAATGAAAGGTGGAGTTTAACTGGATAGGTACCAGTTCTCTAGTAAAATACAAGAGTATGCTGAAAACTGAACACAAGTACTGTTACACAGCTCAAAAAAAGGAAATAATCTTTGAACCTGAATCCCATGAGATGTGAAGGAATCCTTACTCTTCTCTTAACGTTGATAAGGTTTCAGTTTGAATACTCACTCAAGCTTTAAGATAACTTTTTTCAAGATAGATGTAGACTAAGCTGAAATGATCAGTGTCTAGAAAACGTGGCATATGAAAGAAAAAAAAATATTGGGGTTGTTTATCCCAAAGAGAAGACTGAAGGAAACTCGATAACAATATTTAAATTTGTTAACAGCTGCTGCAAAGAGAAAGGGAATAAATAATTCCTTATGCCTTCTACGGATAGAACAAGAAATATTTGGCTTAAACTGAGGCAAGGAAGATTTAGTATAGATGTCTGGAAAAAACTTGCTAGCAGCAAGGAAAGTTAAGCACTGTAATAAATGTCTACTGTGTTTGCTGAATCTCCAATATTAGAGATGATGAACTGTAGTGACAGGTTAGGCAATCATCAAGGTTTAGGCTCTGGAGCAGCGCGATAAGAGACAGCCCTCTACTTCCAGGCCTGCTCTCTGCCATACCAAGAGCTAGTCTGAACATCTCTGTATCACCTCCTAGAGATCTTAAGATTCGCAGCCAAATAGCAAACATTCAAAACTGAAAAATGAGTGCTTTCAGTTTACACAGTCATTACATGCTAGGAAGCAAATGAGACGCTCTTAAAACTTAATCTGTCCTTGCCAGCGTAACAGATTCAATGAATAGTTTTATATTGCACACTGATCCTTTTTCTAAAAAAGAGTATTTGAAAAAGTTTTTGAAGTCTATTTTATCCATTTCAGTTTAAGAATTCTTAGAAATATTTTCATGAGATTGTAGCATGTTACAACATTCTCATCCCAGGACTGTCACCTTACGCAAGTTCAGAGAATAATCTCTAGCAGAATAACGAGATAAAAACAGATCCTGAAGACATTTATTCTAACGCATTACTTACATTGACTCAAACAACTGCATATAGTGTTCATCCCCACGTCCTCCTTCCACCTCATGGTCCAAATTCAAAATGATTTCATTTTCAAACTAAGAAAGAACAAAAAAAATCAAAACATTGAGCAGATAGCTAGAGTTTAAATAAAGTTCAAAATGACATCATAAGAATATCTTGGCATAGCTACATCACACATCCCCAAGGCCTAAATGCTTAAATATATTCCAGTTGAATAACACGCTCCAGACTGACCATCTCTAGATGACTGTTCCTTAGTACAAACTGATAAAATAACCGGAGGACACGGGTTTACAGTGTCTGTGCTATGTGTTTTCATAGAGGACTTCAGATTGAAACGGAATCAATTCCACCCAGATGAAATATAAATGAACAATCCTACAGCATGCAATGCCTTATTTTATTGCTGTTTGTTAGGTCTAGCTATACCTTAACTAGGAAGCAGTGACATATTAACTGTCAAAAGTAGCAAACAAGTGATCCAGAAGTTATGACATAAGTGTTACAACACTGTTTCATTTGGAGTATCAGCATCCTTATTCCTCTACTTGTAAAGGCCAGATAGCCCCTTTTTCTGCTTTCTAACTGAAAAGGAATCTATAGAGCTTGTTTGCATAAAAAGAGAGAAAACCTGTTAAAATTTCTCCAGTGACTCACCGCTTGGAAAACATCCCTAATCAGCCAGCTCTTGAAACTCCAAGGGCTTTTGGTTTTACTTTCATCCCAAACTCAGCCTTCAGAGAAGCATTCCACCCCAGTGTGGGCAGTCGTCCCTCTAACTTCACCAGGTATATATATTCACCAGGTATATATATTCACCAGGTAGCTTTACATAATTAAGCGAGGGAATGATATCTCCAACATTAATAAAACAGCCATTTTCCAAGTTTTCCACATGGGTTAAAAAAAAAAAAACCCTGGAAAATTATGCAAGTCTGCAAAACTGTAATGACTAATGTCTACCTAAATCGTCAACGCCAATAACTTGACATCTTTAAAGCTCCATAAACTCCAGTCAAAATCTGTGGTGAAGTTCAAGGTCAGTAATATACCCTTAATTCTTAAAGAAATGAAAGTACGTGTTAGATTGTATTTTAACCCAGCACTCTGCAAGATCAAACCTTAGTTATATGAAGCCTCTTAAAAACGTTATTGTGTTGCTGCAATATGAATATGCAATTGTAATTTATCATTTCAAAACTTTTGCAATACGTTATACCCAGGAAACTGCTTCGTCATTTTGAAAGGGTTAAGTCAATTTACCATGTTCAAATGAGAACTAGTAATTAGTTCGCAAGGTCTTTACCATATATTATGCAGACTTCATTCAAGTTCAGGAAACGAAAAACGTGGAAATTATAACGCACGCATATGGTTTCTTTTCTCTCTCTCCAAGCGGCTTAAAACATTAAGATTTGTATGTTCAAAAAGCGTCACTGAAAAGTTGATATTTCTTAGCAACAACGGATACACAGAGGGTGAGCGCTTTTTACAATGGAAAATGAAAAATACTAGGGGAAAAGTTAAGAATATACATAAAGTATCTTAAGTCAGTTGGAAATCTACTAGGAAAGGATTTTAAGGAAAATATACTCCCAATAATATTGTCCAGTGTACACAAAGGCATTTTCGATGAAATTACTGCGTAGTGCCTATTATTGCTCTCCAGACATGATCTGAAACAATTCAGAAAAAAAGTGTTCCAAAGAGCTGGTTTTAAAATCAGCTTCCTAAAGATATTAATCTTGGAAAACAGAAAACTAATTAAAATTAATGTGATATAAAAATATTGCACGGCAGGAAAATAATTTAATTCAATAAGCTTAGCAGAAAGAAATCTTAATATTGAAATGCTGCAGGTTTTAAGATGTTTAAAAAACTCTAAGAAGGCAGCTAGTCTATTAGCAAATATTTGAAGCTTAGGGAAAAATAATGTTGCGAAGAAACAGGTATCTTTCTGCACCTGCAGGTTGGAAACAGCACAAATAGAAGTATAGTACCTAAAGGAAAACCCCTTAAAGGCAGAGGCTTTTTTTTTTTTTTTTTTTTTTTTTAAAATCAACCATTCTCTAACTGGAGAATGCTAGCTAAAAAGGGAATACTTTATATCCTCTCTGAACCTCAGCCAGTCTAACATTGTTCTGTGCTCAGCCTTTCCTGAATACCTTCATTGTTCCTAAGCCTGTTCTCTGATAATTTCCTTTGAATCTTCATTCTTTCACATAACTTTTTGGCCTCTTAGATTAAAATTCTAAAATTTATAAAGCTTTCTAAAGTCTCAGAAAACGCCTACGAGAGTTTCCTAGCATTACTACATCCCCACTATCGTTCTTCAGTTTACTTTTCCTACCAATTTTTCAACTGGATGCAGTCTTTCACCCTCTGTTGCACAGCAACTAACTTAACAGGACTTTGTTTCCAAGACTTTTAGTACTGCTGAAAGCCTGCACACCCCTTTTCACTAAGCTTCCCTTCTGTTTGGGTATGGCCTCTGAATGGAAGCAGGACACATGAACGTCCACGTTTTAGTGAAGCTACAGTTGTTCTTTGTTCTAGTCCAGCTATCAGGCAGGATACCAATTTGTAAAGAATCTGCACCATCAGAAAATGAGAATTTTGTAATGCCAACACATTTGAAATATTTTCTAACACAGCTGTGCTTGTCCTCTTTATGCAGTCTCAATACTTCCGAATCCCTCCTCCCCATTTCTACTAAAGTCTTTGAACAGCATAAGAATAAATTATTCAGATGTAGCAAGTATATACTGATTTTTTTGTTTCTAATTATTTCTGTATGTTTCATATTCTTTTAAATAGTATGTGGTGAGGCAGCAGAAAAACTGCTCATTTGTGTTATCTGTCCTGTTGTCCTATGAGTCAATTAGAGCCACACTAAAAATGAAAGCTTCTTCATGCCCTGGGAGTAAGTGCACAAGTTCAGGTGGGCAATTTCTTCTAAAGATGCAGCACTGGAAAGACAAGAGCAGGAGAAGCATGCAGAAGAGTTCAGATTAGAAGACATTTGAGAGAAGCAGTGAGCTTGTTTGAAGCTTCAAGCGTTAGACATGTCCCTGGGGGCAGAACAAGAAAATGCATATTCTAACCAAATCCAGAGTTTTAGGTCAAAAATATTATGTGCTCGCTTCCAGAGCAAATCTATTCACTGCAGAATTCCTCAGCTTTCCTTCTCCCGCAGCAACGAGCACACTCCCATACTGACACAGGAAAACTGTTCTAGAGCACGACCACTCAACTAGTAACCATCAAAGCAACAGCCAGATGCAGTGCGGCCAGCCCCAGGTCTGCTGGGCCACCTTGATGCTGCAAATTGCTCTTGGGAAGAAGACTGAAACAGCGTGTTGTTACTTCTCTCAAAGAGTGCCAAGCAAGAGGGAACGTTATTTTTTTCTGAGAGCCCACAAACATTTTTGGTTTGTTAGAAGTACTATACAAACGCACTGCGATTCAGAACAATTCTTTGCCCTCTGTGTTACTTGTCAGTTTTGCTGCTCTAGTATTAGCTCTTGCTCTGCAATTAGAAACCAAATTACAGACTGCCAATGGAACAGTACATACTATACCAATACTAGAAAATAAAGAGCTTTCATTGAAATGTAGCGGCGGTACTGAGAAACAGCACAGGAAGAAAATTACTCTTTCTGGACCAGGCTAAAAAGAAGCTTAAAGGGCTCAGAATTCATCTTTTTTTAGTGTGTCTAAGATAGGTATGCAGTGGTTTCAGGATAAGGCGATATTAAACAAAAACATCCAGTCTAATCATTTTGTAGACAGAAACCTGTGAATGCTGTGCATCTACCTCTTAAATCCTTCCTAGTACTTACTCAGCAGGTAGGGAATTGATTACTTAATGAGAGAGGCAATAATTTCACAGATGCTAGATCTGAACAAAAAACTCTTTCTAAGCATCTTTCCTGCAGGTTCTCAACAAGCTGCAAAAAACGCTCGTTGCTTGAACCAAAATAAATAAAAGAGCTGTCAGGAATCAAAAGAAAGTTTTAATGTCTTTGTGCTAAAATTCAGCCCTAGTAAGGATAATTCCTCTACTAACTTCAATAGAGTGTGTCTGACTGTATTTGGCATGAATTTGGCTTTTGAAACTGGCTGCTTATCTAATTAATAGACCACAAAAGTGTCCACACTTTTGAATATAGTTTAGTACCAATCACGTTTTTTCCACATGAATTTGTCTGAAGCACCAAGTTATATAAACTGAACTAAACTTTGTTTTTGCTAATGAGGTGATTTCACATGCCTCTAAAATCCTTCAGTATAATAAAATTCCAAGAGAACGAAATACGAGAGTACGAAATAGGTATTTTCAGCAAGGAGCCTGCTGAGAACACTTGCATTCACTCATTTAGTGACCTTTCACAGCTCTTAGCTCAGAAAGACACATTGTTCCAACAGCTTCACAAAGAGTAAACATCTCCCCTCTAAGTCCCATCAAGAGCCGGGCAAGCCCAAGGACACACCATCGGTCAGTACTATCTGCTCTTTTCAACAGCTGCCAGGAAGGAAAGTAATTGTAGAATATTTCCACAGATGGCTTCAGCAGTGGAGGGAACCAATGAGAGATATTAAACTCAATACTCCAAATATGAACAGGAAGTTTTATTGGGACAGAAATATGAATACAGGTGAATTAATCTTCTCTAAGCTAAAGTTAAATCTTTAATCTATGTTTATTTCAATAATATTTTCATTTACTCTGCAAAGAGCTAATCTGTTTTTGCTTTTTAAAGATTTTTTTTTAAAGTAAACTTTTTTCTAGCTTTTCACCTCACATTAGCAGTTACAGCAAAAACTGCTAGTTTGCTTGATGATATGCCCTGCATTGGGAAGTCTTGATAAAATATACAGCCTGATCTTTCAGGGAAAGATGGCTTATCAGTATTTGAAGAACGGGATTCTTTTAACATCATGCGCCTGAAAGATAGGCAACTTGCTTCCCGTTATACCTGAAGGAGAAGTAGATATATGTGCTGGAATAACCACAGACACCTAACAGAAGTGGAATAAACTGCCTTTCTGAGGTTTCTAGCTCTCTGAGCTAATGACAGACAGAGCTTTAATGGTTAAAATTTGTAGATAATAATGCCTTCCTCCCTACTTCTTTAGACAGACTTACAATTATAAGTTTCTATAAAACTTCTTCTGGGCAAATGAAAGTTTCATGCATAAAGTAAAATGAAGGATCACAAAGAAAATGCATATATCATAGACCTATGTACATATTTGTATATATTCCACTATATGAAGTATGTACGTAAATAGTATGTCATTCTTTGGATAACCCCAGGTAGAATTTGGTTTTCTCCAGGATTAGTTATAATTTCCTAGAAATAGCTAGGTAATTTTCCTGTTTGAAAAAATTAAATAACCTTTATATACTTACCTCACTTGATGTACACTTTTTAAAAGGAGTCAGGTGAATAAAAGCACATATACTGCATATAACAGAGCAGGACACAGACTCCTGAGCTAGCACCAACCCAATACACATGTCCACCCAGAGCAGGGCACTGCCAGGCAGACATCTCAGTACTCTACCCCACCAAGCCAACGAAACCAGCCTTTTGGGGAAAGCTTATTAACTGATGTGTCAAGTACCAGACGAGAGCTCTGGCTTCACTGCCAGTACAGGCTCTGTATGTGATTCAGATGTCTCTGTATGTGCTCTTTTTCCTCTCTCCCCCCTTCTTATTAGAAGGCAATTAAAAAAAAATCAATATAATTATGTTTTAGTTGAATATCAATGAGATCTAGACTCCTGAGTGCCTAAGGCAGTCTTGAAATGAAACTATCATTCTCAAAATTTTATACTAAAGCTTTAATAAAATATCATAATATAAAATGCCAACTTCTATTTCAAAACTGTCCACTGGTAAAACCTAGAGTTTACAGCTGTGTATCAAATCATTTTGCATTCATATTCTTTCCCTTTTCTAAATGAAATAGTAACAATTTTAAGTAATAAAACTCAATGCACCTTTCCTTTAAAAGTTAAAAAAAAAAAATTACCAGAATTGCCAAACTTACAAAAGTAATTTTGAGAAATTTATCTTAATTACTGCATCCATATGAATGGAGAGAGGAAACACAATTCTTGATCAGTAAGTGATTTTAATTTCTGAAGTAGAACGATTAGAAGCCATTAACATACGCCTGCTAAATTACTAAACTAGCGCAAACTGATAAAAACCATTAACTATTATTCTTAAGCTGCAATAAATTCCATGCTCCCATTCTTCAGCAGTTAAAAAATATCACCTGAAGCTTATTTATATAAGCATAAGAAGTGATTTAAGGGTCACCTAAGCGTCTAGCATCTTCTAGGCTCTTAAGCTGGTGCCCTTGTTAATCAGTTAGTTTGATGAGTTTCCAGGCTTTTGGTCTGTACAGATCTGTGTGTCTCTCCCAAGAGATGAAGTATAAACCAAGAGCAGGAAAACACTTTTAAGAAGGTAAATATAGGGCTATTAGGACATGGAGGGAACAGATGCACAGAAGCAAAGTAGTTTTTAATCTTGGCCTTAAACCAAAAGCCTTGTGCTAAAATACAGAGCAAAATGGAAATTTCATCTGCCCGTCTGCTCTGCACTTAGTTGACCCAAAAATTCCCCATATGACTTAAAGCATTAAACATAGCTGAGTATAAAAGAGCGATAAAGTAATATTTACATATACTTTCCTAAGAATCTCTAAAAATATGACTTTTTCGTTTGTCATTTACTGCTACACAGATTGTTCTGAATTATTTATTCGGGTAAACACAGTGCTTACATCTCCAAGTTAAAATCTACTGTGAAAGGCACTGTATAAACACAAAACAAGGTAAGTATACGCCCCAAAGAGCCTGCAGAGAATGGCAGAGTTAAACAGAAAAGGACAGATGCTGAATGCCCCCCCCCCCCCCACAGTAACAGCCGTCTGGAGATCTAGATCGTATTACCAAGTGCCCTATACCATGAACTATGCTCATTTACCATTCAGGAGTTTCAGACTTAGAGTACAACCGTCAGCTTTTTTTTTTTTTTTTTTTTTTTTTGAGAGCGAGAGAGAGAGAGAGAGAAAAGATTTCCAGCTGGAAAATAAGGCTTAACCAATAGTGACACCAAAGTCTATTTTCCAATATACCTTTTTAAAGTAAAATATTCATTTTCCCAACTAAAGTTGCAATATTACTGATTTACAGATTTTATTCTCAAATTCTTTCCAGTTAGTAAATTGTAAAAAACAAACAAAAAAAACCCCTCCCTCGCTATGCTTTTTACTTTATGCCTTTTTAAATGAAAGGAGGGATAAATATAATAACTAGAACACAAAATATTTTAATGTGAAAATATGTAATTTAAAATTTGTGATTTAAAAACCTTTTCCTCTTCAAAATTTCAGTAAAAAAAATTTTGGACTGTCAATTTTCCACAGGGGCTATTTTTCACAAAATTAATATGGAGAAAAGCTAAAGTTTTCTAAAAAAATCTAATAATATGCAATTGGTTTCAAACTGCAACTTATGTCAGATATGCTGTTTTAAAAATTTGAAGTTATAGCGTCTCAAGATCTGTATCACAAAGGGGAATCATACAAAAAATTAGATCAGAAATGACTTGGGAGGTCGTTTAATCCCAACCCTTATCTAACCCAGGATGGACTTCAATGTCGCATCTGGTTGCTCAGGACCTTGTCCAGTCATATGCTGAGCATCTCTAAGGAGCAAGATTCTGCAACCTCTCTGGGCCCCTATTCCAGTGCTTTACTGCTGTCGTTATGAAGAACATTTTAGTTAAGTCCAATTAGATCACCTTGGAGAGCCGACACTCACTTGAACAGCTCATTTCAGTTTTTGTAAGCAGAAAACCTCACGCTACATATATTTACCAAAAATAAACTCATTACATGACATCTTAATGAGTTTTCACATAAAGTATGATTTTTTTGATTATATTTTCACAATGCTACTATTAAACAGTTTCTACAAAACTTTTTTATTACCTTTTTGAATTCTCCTGTCCTTTGATATTCACATAGCATCATGTCAAAGAAGATTGGGATTGTAGCTTTTCGTAGTTCAACTTCTGGAATAAGAGTCATTTCCAAGATGGGCCCAACCATCCCCGGAATAAAGCAAATTTTATTCTGTCCTAAAACAGAATGGCAAATTGGGTATTTCAAAGGAGAGAACAGAAAATACAATTTTGTTAGGAAATGACTTGGGATATGCAGCCATTTGAAACAATGTTATGACCATCTACATTAACAGCCACAGTTAGTCACTTCTCTCTATTTGTTCTCAAAAGCAGAAAGTGCATTACTCAATATTGTCTAATTCCAAGATGCTAGAATTCAGTACCAGAAATAAGCACGAATGCCAGCTGCCTGAATTGACATTTTCAGGGAATCTTCCAGTTTTTCAGCTTTTGACATTTCCTTACAAATGCCTGCAAGTGGAAAGTAATCAAAACACTAAGAACCCCTCAAACTGTATCCATAGGAAAGAACCATATGGTATGTTCCCCTTTTTAGGCTAAAGGGGTAAAAAACTACCTGTTTTCATTCCTGAATAACATCAAACATTGCAACCAATAATAGAAGTACTATCTGCACAGCTCAACTCCTAAAACCACCCAAAATTCTCTTGCAGCACAGCAATAATGCCATGTGCCAAAGAACCTCCAAATCTGCAGTCATGGTGTAAGATGAACATGAAGAATTGCTATAATAAATGTAGTACAGAAACAAAGAAAAATACCTCAGCTGGGTTTGATGTGTTCTTCAAATGGTGCTTGCTTCTTTTTTTTTTGGGGGGGGGGAGGGGGGAGGAGTATTTGCCACGTGGATCAGATCATTACTCTATCAAATCCAGTGACCTACCTCAGAAAAGTCAAAACTTTCTGAACCTTCTACAGAGGTTCTCAAATCTTTTTTTCTCCTAAGCAAGCCTTGTGTAACAGTAGTAAAAAAGAGAAATCTCCAGCTAAACAATAGCAATATCTACTGCTTGACCAAGAGGCTAATCTCACACTTGCCTTAAACCAAAAAAATCCTTAGCACACAACTTTCTTTAAAAAAGGCTCTTTTGAAAGTCTATCCTGTCATCAGCAACTGTTATTCCCATTTCAGGGATCAAGGGCAAAACCTCCTGAAATACTGCAATTATTGCAATGGACAAATGAAGATAATTTGCCTCAGAGAGTCAGGTAATTTATAAACTGAAATGCACTGTAAGTGGAGGTCACAGTATGAGATCCTTTGACATGTATTTGCCTGTTTGAATCTTGCTGTAAATATATATCCTCCATATGTGGTTTATACCTGAAACAGTGTATTGCTTTTCAGAATGCAGATTCCTTTTTGTTAAAGATATAGTAGGAGCTTGAAAATTACAGAAAATAAGTGGAAAGGGCACTTATTATTAAATGAGAATTATGGCATGTTTAAGTTTGAAATATTTTTCAATCTGCAGGCTCCTATTTTTCCAGTGGATACATAGACCAAATTTATTTAAATAAAGTAATAATGCATTTGTGACATTAGAAAAGAAATAATGCTTTGGTCTTCAGTAATAACCTAGACAAAATTGTCAAAATGCTTTAAAATTTCAGATCTTTCTTTTACTTTTCATAATACCTAATGAGCTTCTGATTACAACCTTCTGCTGGTAAAACCTATTTAAAAATGTTACTCCTTTTTTTATGTTAATAAACAAAATATCATATCCGCTCAGCCAGCTTTTTGTTGACTATTTACATAAGCACTGAACTGATTTGTTAGTGACAAAACAATTTCAGTTTAATTCAAGTACATCAAAATTCTGGATACTGTGTGTATATTCTGGCTAAAATTTTAATAGCGCTAAAAATATTTCCATTACTGAAAAAATGCTTTTCTACTGCATACACTGAGAACATTTCACATTGTTCTTACAAGATCAACTTCTGATACACAGCTTCTGATTCCGTGATTCTCTGATTTCTCAGATTACGTGAGTTTCTCTGGAAGAAATGACTGCACTTTAGTTCAGTTGGCACAGTGACCAACTCAGAAAAAAGAAAGGTTATTTGCTTATGCTTAGCACTCCATTGAATTGTCACATAAGATCCAGACCAGAATTGGCTTGTGGTAAAGAGACCGGAAGAGCAGACAAAACTTTTGTAAAAGCTTATGTCTTTTCGCTGTTAATACTCTGATGAAATCTAGTCTTGTCATAATGAGTTGTCTGAAATTTGACATTCAGCTTGTATTTTAAAGTATAATCATAGGTATCATCACAATTATCTGCATCTCATATTTCAAAAAAAATTGTGTATTTTTTCATAAGACAATACATTATTGTTGCATCTATTCCAAACTCTTAAAGAAGCAGCTGAAAAACATAGCTGCACACAAACTGTAAAAACATTAATAATCTCATTTTGGAATTTAAATCCAAAGAGAATCCAACTCTGAGTCTACCAATTTCTGGATTGTAGAAACAGACTGAACAGAAACCTTCTTAGGGAAGATTTATCTGGTTCTCAATTGCAGCAAAAGGATGTTTCTGAAATCTTCTGAGTTCAACCATCTTTGTCTGAAATGTGAGAGAACTTTGCAAGTTCCCTTTGAAATAAAAAAATAGGCAGCAGTCATACAATGTTTCATGTCACTTGCGAGCTTAGCAAGCGCTTAGCAAGAGCTCATCTTAGGGTCAAATATTTTAAAAAGCAGGTTACATCAGATTTTTTTCAGTGAAACAAGATATATGCTATGGATTCAGTGGCAACTAAGTTCATGTATTTACTCACCAAGTTTGTACCACATGTCACGGATAGAAAAGCCAATTAAACGTCTCATATCTCCGTATCTATAAAGAAGGAAAGAAAAAAAAGGGTTTCCTTATCATTATCGGTACCCTCATTTTACTGCAAAATTAAATTATATAAGCTAAAGTATACGTTTTCGCTTACTTGTTCTGGATCTTGCTGTATTTTGCATGGGAAAAATTTTCTAGTTGTAGTGAATCTTGGGTAATAAAAGCCACGGCCAAATGAAAATAGTTGTTCCACAGCTGTAAATTGAATATAAGGAAGTTATAATGTTTTAGAGCAAAGCAGGAGTAATATTAAACCATGTATAATGGTGAATAATTTATGAAGCCAAATGATGCAAGCAATATGAGATTCTTATATTATGCAAAGATATACATCATTAGTATTTTGCAATTAGCAGAAAAGCAAGAGAGATGAATTTTAATAACCACTGGTATGCACTTGCTCTGAATAACACAGCATCTGAATAAATATTGCTAAAAAAGATTCATATGAGATTCAATAGCTAACAACATTAATAAACCATAGCAGGACTAGTGAAATACAGCACACGCCAGTGAATCTTAACAGTGTGGAGCTAAAGGCATCCAACGTAATTACACTGTATTCGAGAGCCTCTTCAAAAGGCATAGACCATCTTCTCTTTGGGTTCTAACTTAACAACAGATTTGAGTGAAACCCTAATTTATTTCAGTAAGAGCTCTCTACATTAAAAAAGGACAAAATAGAGTCTCGAATAACTAGTACCGAGTCATGTACTTGAACTGAGAGAATCACTCTTACATTTACAGTGCATAATGCTTTGTTTCTGAAAACAGATTACTTGTTCTCCAGAAAATCAAAATTAAATTTTTCTCGCTTACATGCTAGAGATCTGAAGGAAAACAGAAACTGCACATTCATGGAGACACATGTTTTCACATTTGGTCCATGGATGATTATTCAAGAACAGCTGAAGAAAATACTATTTTCAAAAGCTTCTAAACAGTCAGTAATTGTTTTAGACGTTTCTTTTAAAAACTTATCTGTACCTAAAAATATGCATTACAGTATTATCAAGACAGCAGAAAAGCAAGAGTAAATGTATTTGATAGTAATTTAAAGTATGAAAACAAAACAAATTACAGAGCTATTAATTCTGCATGGTGAATTCCCAGTCATAGGTTGGGGAATGTGCACTAAATGCTGCAAAAATGTAACCTCTCCTGTCACTTCAGCTTGTCGACACTTCAGCATAAGTGACCTCTCTCCACTAAAACGTGGAAAACTCTCTTGTGCAGAAATAACCATGAAGAACAGATACCAACACCCAAAACACACACACACAAAGAATACAGCCATTTCCTACACTAAATGAAATTCTCAGACATCGTCTTTAATGTCAAAAAGCTCCTGCATTTAATTTATTCCTTCTGTTAGAAGGACAAGGCTTTAATAAAGCTCTTCTTAACAGACTTTGCTTACTCAGAAGCCCTTAGGAGGGCTGTTTCTGTCCTTAAGTATTTATAGTCCAGAGAGCGCAGTTATCCCTGGTGCAGATCCATTGACTCAAGCACCATTGCACTAGAGACTTTTATTACTCTGCTATGTTTTACACCTTTCAGAGATGGTCTGAATTCATCCAAACCATTCACAACTTTATTAGAAACTACATTTGAATATTAGTGCTACTAAGGCAACATCTTTTTTTCTAATAAAAACATTAAAATTATGCTCATATCTAATTTTTTACATTTTAAAGTAGTGTACATACTAGCTCAGGGCATTTTTCCCACACAATAAAAGCTACTGGTGCTCCAGAGGGCCTGTTTTTCCTCTCATCAAAAGTTACAAAACATCAATTTGACCAATTTAGAGTTTTTGATCTGAGAAGCTGTATTTGCCAATATAGAGGAAATACACTTTGCATAGGTCATTTATACCAGTAAAACGGAAAACTTCTCAGATCAATCCTGCTTAGGAGGAGAAAAATGAAGCCTTATAACTATGGTTAATAGTCTATTTATTCATGTAATAATTCCAAGTTTAATGCTACTTCTGTCAGAGGCACACCATAAATATCCTCTCTCAATATCCTTATTTATAAAATACATTTCCTTTTTTCCACAGAGCAGTCTATGATGGCTGAAGAAACAGGATACTTTGCATTTCAATACTACACTCCAGTCAAGGACTTGCAAGCTTTTAAGCGCCAGAACTAGGCTCACAACCCTGTGAGGCACAGCAGTCTCAACTGTTTAAAAAAAAAAAAAAAAAAGGGGGGGGGGCACATGCAGGTAGAAACAGATAAAACATGCAAATAACATGCTGTTGAGGTCAGCTTTGTTTTCTCTTAAGTCCGCACTAACATTCCAATATGTTTTGCATTTGCGCATCAAACTGCCTAGCACGTGGTGGGGCTGAAGTGAAGTAGCACAGCTACAGGAGAGGATCTGAGCTCACGTCCTGAGACTGGGTACTTGCCATTTGCTCCTTGTTGACATGAACTCCAGTGCTGAGCTGCTGGCTGGGGACAGAGCGCTCAGAGAAGCGGCTAGAGCTGAGAAGTGACCACTTCCTACAATTAGCTATCAGCTGTTCAGCTGCACTTCAAAACAAGGAGACTGTATTGGCTGAGCATGACAACCACACATACTCAGAACCATGTTAATGAATTGAATTCAGCTGCAAAATTTGCATGCTGTGTTTCTATAAGTCTTTTAAGCTCCTTTAGATCTGACAGCACCCCTGTGTATATAAGAGCTAAATTTACATAAAGGAGGAAGATTTTGGATTCCATTTTTATCAGAACACACACGGTGCCTTCCCACTAAAAATGTGGCAGTTGACATATTGGAAAGTTTATAAATAATACATAATAAGAAACTCTGCATCAGCTCATAAGGAAGAGGAGATCTGGATGATATTATCAGTATAGCTACCAAAAGTAAAGATTACAGCAGAACATTATGTTCTTTCCCTCCTCGTACAAACCTGCAAAACCAGTGGCTCTTTTACATCATTTCTAATGCCTACTTTTTACCTATCACTTTCTCTATGGATGTCTTTGTTGGATTCTTCTTGATTAAGCGTAAAAAACATGAAAGAGACGTTCTTTGGAAGGCTTAAGTGAAAGAAGCATTAAAAACAATGGCAAATAGGTCGGTGTGTTCAAATAGAGGGTGCAAATGACTTAGCTTAGTAAAAAGGGCATTTAGATTAAAGTTTTTGAGTTACTGACAAAAATTATAACACTAAAAGTACTCTAACATTTCACCAATATCTAAAAGATTAGATAGCAATTTTGTTTAAACTTTATTGGGGAATACTGGGGAAAAGGCAAGCTCAGCCCTTTGAGATCAGCAGACATAATATATTTCAAACAAATACTGGGTTCATTACGTCATGTTGTAGAAAAATAGCACTTTTAATTCTCCATGTGTGCATAATAGCAAAATGCATGTAGACATAGTTGCTGAGTTAGGTTAGCTAGAAATAACCTTTCAAAATTGTGAATTATGTTTACAAGAAATGTTCAATTGACTCCCCAGGACATATGGAACGTTTTTAGCATGTGATAAATTTTATCCCAGTTATTTTACCTCTTTCACATACTGAAATACATTTTTCCATCAATTAAAATGAAATATTTCACAATAAATATCTGTTTTGACTATCTTTAGCTAGCCTTTCGAGTACAAACAAGTTCAAACTAGTGAATACTAGACCAACTTGTCTTGTAAATAAATAGCCTAAAAATGTGTTTCTGGATTGATCACAAATACTGAAATTCAATCATCACTTTTTCTCAGATGCTTCTGTCAAGATATATCACTACAGATTTTGTATTTTGATCAAACGGATATGCTGCTCAAAGAAAAGTTAAAAAAATTAGTATACTGATTTGTTTGGCCTTGTATGAAATTTATTTTGCATTCTCTTTTAAAATATTGCACTAGAAAAACAGAGCTATAAGTAAAGCATGGTGTACGCTAAAACTCAAAATAACTCACCAACTGATAAACGTTAAAACTTTAAAGTAGGCATTCAAGTAAAATAGTTGCAAAAAACCCTTCTACTCCAAATGCTTGAAAATATTATAGGAAAAGGCTGAAAGGCATGCAATGAGAAGCAATTGCATAAATTGTTTAGGTTAAAGCGGCCTTTATAAGAATCCCCTAAAATAACTTGTCTATGAAAATTTTATAGCCTTCTTTTAATAGTTTAGTAGGTAGTATTACTGAAAATAATTATTCAACTGGTGATTAATATAAAATATAGTGAAAATAATTTGTTACATAATGTACTGTAACCACACAATCTATCTATATACACCACTGCTTTCCTCCTTATTCAGTATTAGAGGGACTTGCGTGTTGTTGAAAATACATACATCTACATCTGTGTTACAAAACATTCCAAATCCCTGAAATAAGGAACTCCCAAGTCCAGTAAAAATAAGCTTCATGTATGCCAAATATTCCAGAATTTATATTCCGTGTATTTCCTTTCATCCTGAACAATGAGCCTAACGTCCAAAAAATTTGCAGAGGACCATCAAAAGATCAACTGCTTACCATAGGTCGCTACAGGAAAACCCAGCAACATGTTGGTAGAAGGGTCAAAGAGAAAGTTAAACTCCTAAGCTTGAGAAATTTTCAAAAGTACAATATGATATATAAAAAAAAATAAACAAAATATAAGATTTCTAACATAGCTAGCATAACTAATACAGCTACCTAAATTTTCTAATGGTTGCTAGAATGAAGTAATCACTACATATTAACTTCTGCATCAACCATTTCTTAGGGTTTTTTGTAATGTCCATGACTACCATATATACATTTGTATACTATAACACGTATTTTCCCAGTATATTTGTAATGCAGTGAAGCTTTTGATTTTGAGGTTTCTAACTGAAGTTGTGCAATGGTGATAGCGATGCTAAAACACAGGTTTCGTTAATGTTAACTTACTTACAACAGTGCCCAGTACATGCAAGAAACATGGGAAAAAGGACAAAAAATAAGCATATATTTTTTAAATGAGACGCTGACGTTATAATGGAATGGGTCTATGTCTTTTGTAATAAAATTCTGTGGCAGAACTATAGATGATGAATATGAAATTGTAATTGCTATAACAGTACAGATTTATAGGTATAATCCTTTCTACAGTCCTGTAAAAACACTGCTAATGACAGTAAAGGGAAGGAGGGACCAGGAATCAATAGCACTGTATTTTGCTAAATAGAAACTTTGTGATAGCTATGCCCAGGAATACAACAGCAAAATGGACTCTACTGGTTCAGCTTTCCCTGCCCCTAATATGTCAGAAGCTGTCATTTCCAATCAGGAACATAACTAAAGGAATGCTGCACAAGAAAGTCATTTCAAGGAACTAAGCGGAGGTAAGGGTGCCAATGGATGCTGACTGCATTGCAGTGCTGTTGTGTTTTGACACTGAATGGAAATACTTACTACACAGAACTAGACTCCTCCTAAAATCAAAGCTGATGGAGCCATGAGTTGATAGCGATGTCAGACCAGAGCATGGGAATGCTCTGTTCTTCTACTCCAAGGTAACACCTACCTTGCTACTAAGAGAAAAAAAGTTCTTATAGAAGGTCTACATAGCTCCAGTTCTATTAAAGTACATGTGCACACAGGCAAACGTAACTAAGAATGTAAGATGAAGCATAAGCATTAAATATTGCTATTTTAATGTTGCTGAAAGACCAACTCACGTTTTTCCTACACTAAATAAAATCAAGAGGAAAAAACCCACGACTTGCAAGTTGAAAAAGAAATTTCTACAAGACTAAGCTAAATCAAACCAAACAACCTATTCTTTCCTTGTTTTGCATTCAGAAAAATACAGAAATTGATGACAGTTAAGACGTGTCTGGTAACTAGAAAAGTCATTTAATTATTATATTTCTATACAACAATAACCAAAGTATTAATTCATATGTAAATTGACTTTTTTATTTAATACTGTCGTCTCTTCAGCCACATGGTCAGGTGATTTTCTACTTCGAAATTAAAGTACTGTCAAATATTTACTTTCTTAAAAAATTTTGTGAATCACAAATAACTGACAAATCAACTAGCTGGATGCTCCTTAGTACAAAATAGAAACCAGCTGAGAAATAACATACTTTTCTTTGGTAAAGGTATTTGGACTGCTTGTGGAAAGCCACAACATCCCCTGATTAACCACGTACTTGAGCATCCTGGAGAATATCCTTAAGGTATCGCTATAATCTTTAGTCTGGAAACACAGAAGTCTTCAATCAAACACAATTAGCATATTTTGATGGAATAAGATTGTTACAATTACTATGAAAGGTAAAATCTGTCAAAATTTGGAAATTAAACAAGAAGCATACTGAATAGTCCCAGAATTGTCTCATTTATTTTAAATGAAATATGCATCTCAAACATATGCTTTTTGAGCTTACCATGAATATGTATGTTGCATAAGTACAGAACAAAGCATAAAGCTTTGGTTATTATCCAACCCAAGAAACCAGACTGACTTTCAGGGCAGTTTTATCAAAATACAATCTGCTTTTTTTGTTTGTTTGTTTGTTTTTGTTAGTTGACTTCTGAAGAACCCCTCCCAACTCATCAGTATTTATCCTGACTCCAAAATTCACACACTTTTGTGGAAAGGGCACAGTGGCATGTCTGTTTTGCTATCCTGCAAAAGCTTAACTGCAGAACAGTGATTTGGACAGGTTTTCTTAACTCCATATTCTACATTGTCACCTCCTTGAAAAACTGTCATTTAATATCAAACAACAAAAATGGTAACGTTGGAATCACCTTTAAAATAACATGTTGAACACATCTGAAATCACCTGCAACGGCTGTATTTACAAAAGGATTTTTAATTTGCTAGCGGAAGCTGACAGTCAGAATGAAAAAGAATGACTTTCTACTCCCTCCCCACTCTGAAAAAACAGAGAGATAAATCCTCTTTACAATTAAATAACATTAGCTTAACAGGTGATCACCAATATCTGGTAAGTAATGGGGATATTAGGTGGCTGACAAGATAGTTTGGCATTCTATGAAGAGGATTCCTACAAACAAGCTGGTGTTTTTCAACTATAACCCCTCTGAGCTGCACGAAAATGACAGCTTACATGGTATTTATCTTTAGGAAACAAACTAATCCTGGGGTCTTAGTCAATATTTCACTTCCCTCCATCTGCTTGCATTTACACCACAGTATCTTGGCGACACACTCTAGACAAGAACTGTCTTTCAGTCAAGGTTTACTACTGCTAGAACTTTTTCCTCCTAATATGAAAGAAAGTAGTCCAAATACACAAATAGAGAGATAAGAGAAAGGATAGCTAAGTAAGCAGTAAGTTATACGTGATCTTGAACACGAAGAATTTATAGTTGCGTACATGACCCACAACAAAAGGACGTGAACAAGAGAGGTGCGATCCAAAAATCTGTGAATATACATTACCAGAGAAGAAATTTATTTGCAAGACAACTGTGTTAAATTTATTTGCCCTTGATATTCAGCTTGGAGATAAAACAACATAATTAAAAAGTTACTTTCTAAAATGTATGTAGAAAAGAAAGAAGCAAAAACTCAGACTACAATGAACATTCTATTGAAGAGAGCGTTCAATCACTGAAAGCAATGGGCAATACAGCAACGGAATAGATGAAAACGGAAACAATGTTGTTTTTTTATCAATCTTGCAACTGCCACTATGGCCTGCCTCTCAGCATCATCATCTGCTGCTGCTCATTGGGCTATATGATTTCATGCTGCAAAAAGCCAGACATAACACACGTAATAGTACTGGCAAAAGACGGGTTTTGAGAAATGAACAGAAAATTCTGTATTCAAGATAGCATTATGTAATTTCCAATCTGGCTTTATATTCGTTTATTAGTTTTATGTAACAAACCTATTTCCTTTGCAGTATAATTCCAAATAAGCTCACAATCAGTGGCTTTGAACTGAATAATATACATTACCCAACAGTTAATACATAGACTAAAATGAATGTTTACATTGACCACAGAATCCTCTAACTGTGATTCATTTTAAAACAATTACCTAAGGGGAAAAAAAGAGGCTAGACCTAATTTAATTCATGATTCCGCCTAAATTACAAGCAATCCCTGATGAAAGCATGCCTGATCTACATGTTATTCTTCCTTGTGGCAGCATGCTTAACAGATACGCAAAAGAAAAGGTAGGTCTGCACAGTCAAATAACTTGCTTGTACTCACATAAAAAGACTTCAGCAGATCTTTCATCCTCTAAGATTTGGTCTGCTTGTATCTGTTTTTTGCAAAGGAAATAGACACCTTAAAAAAAAATCTAGTAGCTGTTTTTCTATGTCTGATCTCACAGATGATTTGCAATTCTGTCTTAAAAAAAGTTATACACTGTTTCTTCAGTATCATGGTTTTTTTCCATATTTGAAGGATGTCTACAAAATCTGGCCATATATTTTAAAGATTTAAAAATACTTTTTCAAGTGTTTAAAACAGTTTGTCATATGACTGCATATCAAAAAAGTGTAATACTGAGAACAAATGTAAGATGACAAGAAAAAAAGTCTAACCTTAGACCTGCCTTCCTGCATCATTTTTGGTATTTTCCTTATATACCTTCAACGTATCTCCTTATACTATGTTAATAAACCAATTCTGAATAAAGTTTCTTCAACAGCTATACTTTTCATAGTTGAAAGCCTTCAATGGCATGATTTAATCTTCAATGACCTTTTTCTCACTGTGAACACAGAATACATTTCTGGAAGGAAACCTGAGAAGTCACCTAATCCAGCTCCATGCCCTAAGGCAAGATCAGCTAAACAACGTCTAACATCTGTCTGTTGAATCAACTCTTTAGAATCCTCACCTCCATCCCTGGAAAGGTGATGGAACAGCTCATTCTGGAGGTCATCTCTAAGCATGTGGAGGACAAGAAGGTGGTCAGGAGTAGTCAGCACGGATTCACCAAGGGGAAATCATGTTTAACCAACCTGATAGCCTTCTATGATGGGACAACTGGCTAGACAGATGAGGAGAGAGCAGTGAATGTCGTCTGCTTGGACTTCAGCAAGGCTTTGGACACTGTCTCCCATCACATCCTCCTAGGCAAGCTCAGGAAGTGCGGGCTGGGTGAGCGGACGGTGAGGTGGATTGAGAGCTGGCTGAATGGCAGGGCTCAGAGGGTTGCGGTCAGTGGCACAGAGTCTTGTTGGAGGCCTGTAGCTAGCAGTGTCCCCCAGGGGTCAGTACTGGGTCTAGTCTTGTTTAACTTATTCATCAGTGGCTTGGATGAAGGGACAGAGTGCCCCCTCTGCAAGTCTGCTGATGATGCAAAGCTGGGAGGAGTGGCTGATACCCTAGAAGGCTGTATTCAGAGGGACCTGGACAGGCTGGAGAGATGGGCGGAGAGGAACCTCCTGAGGTTCAACTAAGGCAAGTGCAGGGTCCTGCACCGGGGGAGGAATAAGCCCAGGCACCAGGACAGGCTGGGGGCTGACCTGCTGGAGAGCAGCTCTGCGGAGAAGGACCTGGGAGTCCTGGTGGACAACAAGTTAAGCATGAGCCAGCAATGTGGCCTTGTGGCCAAGAAGGCCAACGGTCTCCTGGGGTGCATATGGAAGACTGCTTGCCAGCAGGTTGAGGGAGGTGATCCTTCCCCTCTACCCAGCCCTGGTGAGGCTTCATCTGGAGTACCGGATCTAGTTCTGGGCTCCCCAGTACAAGAGAGACGTGGCACTACTGGAGCAAGTCCAGGAAAGGGCTACTAAGACGATGAAGGGACTGGAGCATCTCTCAGACGAGGAGAGGCTGAGGGAGCTGGGCCTGTTCAGCCTGCAGAAAAGAAGGCTCAGGGGGAATCTGATCAATGTGGAGAAGTCTCCGAAGGGAGGGCATCAAGAAGATGGGGTCAGACTCTTCTCAGTGGTGCCCAGTGATAGGACGAGAGGCAACAGGCACAAACTGCAACACAGGAAGTTCTGTCTGAACATGAGGAAAAACTTTTTTACAGTGAGGGTGACAGAGCTCTGGAACAGACTGCCCAGGGAGGTGGTGGAGTCTCCTTCCCTGGAGATATTCAAAAGCCATCTGGACACAATCCTGGGCAACGTGCAATATTTGAAATACGCAGGCATGATGTCAATATATAAATAATGAAGGTTTTTATATGCTTCTGTGAATCCTATTGAAAATCCGGATTTCTGCATATTAAAACTTAATCTTCCAGTTGAACTGCAGTACTGAGCAATGCACATTGATGTATATACACATATATGCATATGTATCCACATTGATGTGTGATCATACAATTTTTCCTCATTTCTACTGTATGCATCTACAAGGTTAAGATTCTATGATTATTGTCAGACCTCAGTCACACTTGCTTCATGTTCTGTCTTTGGTCAATCACAATGAAAATTCACTCCTACCCCGCAACCCCTGTAAGGGTATAAGCTCTGCATCTAATGATTTTTATTATAAGCACAATAACATTCTGGTAAATATTCTGGCACATATGCCTTTTTAGTTACTCCTTCTTACTGTTCTAGACTGTGTTGTATTATGCCACTGAAGAACACCTGCTGCATGTAATCTATAATTCTGGCCTATTTTCTGATAACTCTGTATGCAAAACTGCTGGTATGTAACTAGACACTAGGCTAGTTTTTCCTTCTAATTATCTCATTAAGAACCAGTTATAATTACTCTCAACCCAAACAACATACTGACACTTCCTGACTGACCACTGCCAATGCACTATCTCATATTCTGCATTATGTCCAGTGCTAACAGATTGCAAAATTGCTATCAGCTGAAATGTAAGTCAAGTAGTCTCCCTGTCCTTTCCAGACATTGTGGATAAGGGATCCTAACTGTAGATACATGTCTTTAACTGCAGAACAAAAAAAAAAAGAGAAAATTCTAAATGCAAGTACAATCTGAGATAGCCAGCTTGACAATTCATTACTGCGTCTTTACTTCCGTAGAGTTTCTATTCTTTATAGACGGAGAAGGTATGCATCTGTTTTCTCCATCTCAAGATATTCTATTTCTGTAGTTAAAATTACCTTTTATTAGGGATATTAAAATAGTTGCATCTCTTTTAGCTTTCCATTTCTTATATATAAATGAGACACTGTACTTACTGCACATGCTCAGTAATAAATATGATTTGGACTTTACTCATCCCTTTCTCTTTGAAACAGTAAATCACCAGTACACATACCCCTAACAAGAGACGACTTTGCCTGAAGGCTGCTGCATACTAAATCACCGACCCTTGAATAAACAGTCTTTTGTTTGGGATTTTTTTTTTTCAAATGAGAATCCATTTGTTTCACAGAAACTCCACATGCAATAATTTACTTAAGTTTTAAAATCTGTAGTAGTCACTTATGTAACACAGACACGCTGCATCTTTCAAAAGATACATAAACGTAAATGCACAAACCTTATTACTTATTCATACCAAGTGGAACAGCTGGACATTATTTATAAAACACATCTCAAAAAGCAGATTACAACATCTGTCAGGTTCAGCAACACGGTAAACACATTTAACGTTCAGAATCTTTTCTGTCTTCTGGGAAAAAGCCCAACATAAACAGTTGAGGTTAACCTGCACTCCATAGCATGGGACCGCTTCAGTCCGGGTTTTAGGAAGCATATCCTTGATTCACCCTAATCAATATCTGGCCTAGTGATTACAGCCATGAGACCTACCGGTGTGTATTGTGGCTCCCTTCTTTGAGCTTACGCTCAGCCTCCTCCTGTGGCGGAGGTGAGACCTGATCAAAACGCACGTAGGGTAGGAAGACAGGATAGGCTGCCTCTGCTCCTGAGGAGCAACTTCACATAAATGAACAGATCGAAGGTCATGTTCTTGTCAGTTTGTAGCTCTTAAGAATACAATTGAAAGTTATGATACTTCCAGATTTTCTCCCAGTTCAAAACAACAAAGCAAATATTGTTATTCAACTTCGTAATTTTTCTGTACAAATACATACAAATACAGAAATACAGCTATATGCACAGATTCCAAAGTGGTTTGACATTTTAAATGTATCTTAATGATGTTAAACTTCCATCAGTAGCCAAACATCTGTTTCTTACCCCCTGAAGTATCCACATGATATGTATTTCTAAGTCTCTTGTGAAAACTACAAGGTACCACAATTCTTTAGATGCCATTATACATTTACAATTGAGTTGCTTAGCTTACTTAAAGCCTCCAGATATTTGACAATTCATTAGTAAAAGAACAAGCGTTAGTACAGTCCCTTGAAGTACACATCCTGGTTATGTTTAATAACATTCTGGAACATACAGAAATGCTACAGTAAACTAACCTGAAAATAAAAGTACTGCATTTACACTGCTGCTTTAACATTTGAAAGAGGCAGTGCACAATTTAGTAAAATGCTGATAGATACTCAATCTGTACGGTAGTCTGTGTATTTTTGGTAGCCTCCCCCTTTTTGAAGTCTGCCAAATATATTTTATTTGCTTTTAGAAGGAAAGTAAGCAATAATCAAATGATACAGATATGATAGATTAATTGGCATGCCTGCGAGGAGATCATATCACAAATATTATAGGTCAAAGATTTCAGAGTTTTCAGCAGCAATACGTACTAACAAGAAGAAACTTCTAGTTTATCAGAAGAAACATGTTTTCCTAGGGTTCAAAATCTGAATTAACCTGACATATATCTAAATGTGGAAAGTCACACTTTTTAAAGATAAAAAAGAAGTAATGAGACTTAACCACGGACAAAGGGACAAGCAATACATTCCATTCCTGCAGGCTATTGTACCCAAGTATAAAGTGAATGTTTTATCTGTTCTCATTATTAACTTTGAAACTCTTGCTGTGTACTGCTCTGTTGCTATTTGCGATTGAGGTCCTGATGCTGACAACCAAGAGATCGACACCCAAACAGTTCTTAGCACAGTAAGCCTAAACAAACGTTCACATGCCAGAGAGTACAAACACGCAACACGGACGGAAGATTACTCCTGTAGAACGCAAGATTAACCTTACAATGTACCACCCAAGAAACCAAGGCAGCACTGGCCTGAAGCTGTCTCTGAATTTCATATTTAGCATCAACAGGTTATTAGCTATTGAATAGGTTAGATTATAATCAGAGAGTATTTCTAAACTTACGAGGGATTGACTTTCAACTACAATAATGCAAAGAGTGAAATGGAGCTATTCTTCATGCTACACATTGCTAGCGTGTTTTCTATCTACAGCACAAACCATAACCAGGCAGCATGTGGAGACATACTGCGACTGTAAATTTGTACTTAAATTTTAAATAACTGTTTAATGTGAACACTTTTTCTTATTTTTATCTGAAGTAAGCCAAACATATGGTAAAATGCATGAATGAAAAGTAAAGCTATAAAGAATGATAGTAAGTAAAACAACAAAACCCCAATTTCAAATGACTTCTGAAAGAACAAACAAGTGTACAAATTGAGTGTTTCACCTCATATCAAAGATGACCTGACCCTGCAACACTCAGATCAGTAATCATATGCTAACTGTACTCAGCAAAAGCCTGAATACTTACTTGAACTTCAAAATTCATATTCTCCAGAAATTTCTGGTTCATTGTCTCCGCAAATTTGTTGATGGCTCTCAAAAAAACCCTAAAAAAGAAAAGCAATGATACAACTTGATGCATGTAATCCTTGGGAATCTGTTCCAATCATATGCGGTATTGATGGAAACTCATTTAAATACTCAAACACTGCAAAATGCAAAAGTTTACCCAATCATAAAGACGTTCCGTGCAATAGCATGCTACATATAATACATTATACATCACTAAAATATTAAGCATAGGATTTTCAAAAGATTTTTCAATTTTTCATGGAAAAATTTGGACGATATTCAGACAAGACACACAGGTAATAAATCTTTCAAACACAATTTTACCTTCTATATGACAAATAAGGCTTGTTTACAACAACGTTGCGAATTTGAAAGCCAGAAGAGCTTCTGTACTTATGTTATTAGGTAGGAGCTGCCAGTATATTTTCCCAATTAAAAGATACTGTGTGCAGCTTTTCAGTTTTCTCATACCTGTGCTCATCTTCCTCCTCAGGTTCATTATAAACAAAAAAACATTCAAAGCTGAGTTAATGCACCGTTATTTTTTCCAAGAGAAAGACTGTAAACATGATGCTTATAGCTTGAAAATAAGCATCTATTCATGTTATTAAAGCAGTAAGATTATATCACATTTAGAAGCAAATTGCTTCATCTAACTTTCCAACACCATGCATTTGTAAAACATATCAACTGTATCTCTAACTATTTATGAAGTTTATTTCAGTAATTCAGTTTCAATCAACAGTAATTTAGTTTCAATCAATCTACAGTTTGGAAAATAAGTTATCCATTTCCTGCTACCTTACAGATAAAGTTTAAGAGTTAAGTTGAAACATTTCTGTTGCAGACACTGTGGAGGCACATACACACAACCTGAAAGAGGTGAAGATGGTGAGGGAAAACAATCCTAACTATGCAAACACAGTGACTTTCAACCAGCTATTACCAATCAGGAAAAAGATCAAATATTTATAAGAGATAGGTCCATAAAAGCACCAGCTTAGTGTTTAATAGCACCTGAAAAAGCAAGAGTTCAATAATTATAATTATGAGAGAAAGATTAAGAAAACACAGAACATCCATATGCTACTGCTAAAGCCATATTCCATCCCTGTATTGGACACTATGTGCTGTTCTGGTCTTTATTCTCAGAAGAATAAACCAAATACAAACAGAAAAAAAAGACAAGTAAGCAAGCAAGCAAGCAAAGGTGATAAAAAAAGATCAAATACATTTAATGGATTGTGTATGAGACTAGGTTTCTCCAATCAGGGAAAACAATGCTACCAAGGTGGTATATGGCAGAATCTATAAAATCAAAAGTACCATGAAGATGACAGAGACCTACTGTCTTCTGCTTCTCAAACAACAAGAACTGGAGAATACTGAACAAAATCTGAAGTGTGCATTAAAAATAAACAAAAAGACATGGCTTTTATGCCAGTCTTGTTCACCTGTGCAACTCATTTCCACAGGATGCTCTGAATGCTTGAAGTTCATACTGGCTTAAGAGTGATTAGACAAATCAAAGACAAAAATCAAAGGAGGACTATTTAAGGTCATCAAGTCACTGTAGGCTGGGGGAAGACAGTAGGCCAGTGCTACTACATCCCCGGCTCTGTTCTTATACTGTTCCCTAGGCATCTCTTCTGAGCTATTATTAGAAATAGAATACTGGTTGAAATGGATCTAGGTCTCATCATCAAAAAAAGAAAAAAAAAGAAAGGGCTAAACTCGGATTCTTAATGAGGGAGGGTAAAGCAAAAGGTCAGCTTATAACAAGCTCATGACAAGGAATCTTATTTAACCACTAAGCAATAATCCAGAAAAGTACATTAAGTGCATTATTACATTAGGACTACAACTTGACTGGCTAGATGAAAATCCTTTACTACAACTATGGTGTCCCATGAGCAAAAAGATCATCTACGGAAAGCAGAAGAAATAATTTTTTTCCTATCCCCCAAACACCTTTCCTTAATGTTGATATGATCAAAAAGATGCAGTAATTTGTACGTGGAGCTGCATCCCACCAACTCCACCAATTTTTAATGCGATAGAAGAACACTACAGTTAGAACTACTACAGCAACAGCGGCACTGGAAGGTAACCCATTTTCAAGGGTGATGTGCCTCTCTACCACATCACCCCAGTGCATTCAGATAAGGTTGTTGCCAAAGACCTAGGGCAAAGTCCGATCTAATCTTTTAGATCTTAGCTTAGATGTTCTTATGAGACTTACAATTAAGGAGCTGATCTGCAAAGTTTTGAGTGTTGTCAAATCACCCCAATTCAAGACATTAAATTTTGCTCAACGCTCTTCTTTCAGTCTATTCAGTTTCACTCTCCCAAACAACCTCTATGTACTCACAAAACTGCCCTGTATATGCAATGTGATTTTAGCTTACGTTGGTCTGAATAGGCTATTGTACTCTCTTTTTGGCCTCTTATTCTCTGACAAAATTATTATGGAAACCAGATTCCTCAGTAAGCTGCTCTAGACTCCCCACCGCAAAAGTAAACATACTGTTCCCTAAAGCTTCACTCTCATAGGCATATTCATCTCTGCAAAAATAACTGACACTTGACAGAGGCAGATTAAGATTTTGCAAAAAAGAAATTGCAGAAAGAATTGTCTGCTTTAGACAGCACAAAAAAAACCCATACAGCTAGGCAGAATCACAGACACCTACACATTACTTGGTCTGTCTGTGTCCCCACTACTCTTTCAAGGAGGAGTTTCGGGTGAAGACTTTTTCAGCATTCTGACTCTTTTCTGTGGAACTGTTTCCCTCTAGTTTCTCTTTTGAATTACAAAGCTTATTTCTTGCTAACATAATCATGTTCTTCAGCTCCAGCTGCTCAGGGAGTCAAACAACTTTTCCCTTATCTCAAGAAGTTTTTTTGTTTTTGTTTTTGTTTTTTTGTTGAGGGAGAAGTAGGTGTCCTCAGTTTCTGAAACCTCTTCTACTTCCCATCAGTTGGGGTTTTAAAGCTCTACTCCAGCACCTATGATGCAACTTGTCACCTAAATGTTCTGTCCGAGCAGAATCTGGTATGGTGATGATAATCTGTCTCATGTTTAAAAAAAACAAAACCTTTAGCTACCTTTTTGTCTTTAAGCATAGAAATAGGGTGCACGATACTATACAAACAAGCAAACATAAGAAAAGTGTTAGTGCAAAACTATTTCATAGTAATGACATAGTATTGTACGTGTTATATTTTAAATCTTCTAAGAAGAGTTTGTGGTTTAATGTTATCCGTAGGTGAAAAGCCCAAAAGATACATCAGAAAAAAACTTAGTGAGGTACTTAATTTGCAATTAAAATTATGAATAATAGTAAACATATTTACAGTATGTTTCCTATACAATACAATCCTATGTAAGTTATCTTCTGTGAATGCCCCTTTAATTCTCACAGATATTTTTATCTGACATACTGGAATGACACGTTTGCAGGAAACATACAATATTTTCATGCATTTTTATTTTGCCTAGAGGGTGCATCTATTTCTGTCATTGGAAGCCATTCAGACGAGAGGTTTGAACTCTATTTCTGGCTCCCGTCAATGCCATGCTGTCCTACCTATAGCAATTCACTTCATTTCTGTATGCCTCAGTATCCCTTTTAATAAATAGAGGGTATTAATTAACTAGGCCCAAGTGGAAAGCAAAAAAGATGCTTATAAAATGCTTTGAGATCCATGATGACAACAGAACTAAGCATAAATTTATTACTGAAAGCATATTCCTATCAGTGAACTAAATATTGATTCAAGAGGAGAGAGTTAAACTCATTTGATTAGAGAAATAATCACTCATTACAAGTACTATTTTAATTAACAGAGAAGATACAGATGGAAAAGGGATGGTCAGAATGCACCCCAGAACAGCTCAGAAAAATGCAATGTGTACTATCTGAATTCAGAAGAAGTTATTTACAAAAAATACTAAAAACAATTATCTTGTTACAGTGTAGCTTAACTCAATTTTTCCCTGCATCTATAACAGATCACTTGAGCTTTTCTCAGAACTTGGGCAGAGTTTCCTCAGTTCTGTTTTGCAAGGTTAGACTGATCAAAGGCCACCAGCTTGATTTCTCATAAAGATAACGTCATCAAACGTTTTTTCGTGTTAACCTTCTCCTCTTGTAAGATTTCCATCGCCTTTAATCACTACATAGACTATACCTATGTTCTTTCAGGTGTTTAATTAGGAGAGCTTCTCTACAGTTACTTGAGAATTAGTACCACATCAGTTTCAATAACTTTAATCTAAAATTGTTGTAATTCCTTTACCCACAATAACTTTGACCGTATTTCACAAGTGTCTGGGGATTGCTGCTTCTAACTTACAGTTCACACCAGTCTCTTCAGCATAGAGATTTATGCAAGACCTTCATCAAAGCTAAACTCTCTGGACTTAATTTGGGTACAAAAAGGCAAGCTTTTGGCTTATAAAAGCAACAGCATAACCATGGTTCAGCTGCTGCTTTCTCCTTTACCTTGCTAAATTTCCTACTACTTCCTAAATTTCTCTTTTATTATATTGATAGAAATTTGCTACAAATTTTGATCTGCACAATTAGTAGAAAATCTTTATATTAAAGTCCAATGAATAGAATTCTTACATGAATGAAAGTCATGATCTTAGCTATGTATCCTAAACAGGGCTAGAACAGTAACCCAGATGCTAGAGTAAAGGCTGAGTTCACTTCAGTAGTTTTGAGCAGCGAGTCAAATTCATGTTTGCTGTGGCTTCTAATGACAGCTACAAAGCACTAATCAGGTACAGACTTCTACTGGACAATCAGACACAGAAAGAAGAGACAAGCTTTAGAAGAACCTTATTTCCTGTGGTAAGGGCTTTCAAAACAGCACAAGAAACTATAAAGAACTTGTAAAATTTGTCCTTTTAATATAAAGTCTGAAAATCAATGAAGGCTTGGAAAGGTTGAAAACTCAGAACTTCTTCCCCCAAACTCTAATCACACTTCCTCTAGAGAATTTGGCTCACAAATTAAAGAGAGAAGGAGTTAACACTAACTTCAGTCTGATTGGTTTCTTTCAAACCTAAAAGGCTGCTCGATGTGCACTTTCATCAGTGAACCCTCTACTCGAGCAGACAAGGAGCATGAAGTGGGTTCTTCGTCTCAAAGCTTAAGAGACACATTGAACATTATTTTGAAGACATCTTCTGGGCTTTAATACTTATGGTTGTGCCAGTATGCCAATTTTATGAAAATCGGATTAGGGAAAAGCATAGCTGAAACAACACTCTTACATATTTTATGTTGACTTGCTAGACGCATGCTCATGTAATGGTTTGCAAAAAGCACCTGATAGATATTCCTAACATGAAGCAACAACAAAAGAAAACCAGCTACTAAGGTCAACTGATTCTTGTTAGCCTTCCTCATGTTTCTACTTCCTTCTTGGGCACTCTTGTGGAAAGCTACATGACGACATGTGAAATTTAGAGGAGACTTAGCAAGGTGGGTCAGACATAAACCCCAAATGCTGATCAGTGTCAATGACTGAAACAGTGATCAGCATCTGTAAACTGAACCTGAAAGACCTAAAATACACGGAAGAGAGACCAGCCAAACAATCAGTGGTGACAGGAGATAGTAAAACACTCATTTACTATTTTAGCGTGCAAAACGTAAAGCATCAGGAGAGTAATTTAATTTGAAAGGTATTTTTAGTAATTTCCTTTATGCTGCGAGTATTCTCTCACTTGGGTCTACTCTCCTCTTCTGTGCATTCCAGCTAACTGTTTGCAGAGTTGAAATAGTCTAAATTAAAAAAAAAAAAAATCCCGTAGTGTCTTTGGTACTAGATCAATCTGGGTATAAGAGACAGAGCCAGAACCCAGTCAGTATAAATGAATGTTATCACTTAACACAGTTGCATCAAGTTGCCATACACTAATAAAATCTTGGTCTTACAGTCTTCACTTTTGGAAGTGGTCTGAATTGAAGCTGTAAAGTAAACTTCCCCATTCTTACACTAATTTCTATCTTTTACCCATTGACTCAAATTCACTCTCACTGTAATACTTGTACATATCATTGTCTTCATTTTTTATCTCAAGTTGGCGTAGAGGTGATACTTTTGTAAACAAACTTTCAGTGAGAACAACATTTCTAGGACCTGTTGTTCCATTTATAGAAATAACGTTATCACTTCAAACATCAAAGAATTAAAATTGCAGAATTATATTAAACTAATGGATAATGCTGTGGTCAACTGATGGCTAGCACTGTATCTCACAAATGAGGTCAAACATAATACATTGTCTGTTCTTACACAAAAAGTGTCTTTTTTTAATAAATAACGTTATCTTCTGTTACATAACCTTTCTGTACACAAAATCACTCCCTTATATCTGCAGTGTATCATGACAGTATACACAGTTCTTGTTTTTCAGATATTCTTATTGAGAATATTTAGAAAGCAAATATCTTCCTGGAATGTATAATTTGTTTACCTTCAGAAAAGTGCAGCTTCTTCTGAATCTAAGAATACAATTACAGATATAGACAAATACGTATCACTACATTGTCTGATTGCTGCTCACCTGAGCTTACTACTATATTGCCCAAACTGTATGAACACAGAAGTTGTTTCAGTCAATCCGCCAATTATGCCTTAAAAAAAAGATAATCCTCAAATGCATAAGACATTAACAGGCTTTACTGTGATGCTGCTGTTTAAAAATAACTGTTCATAACTATGCTAATTTTGAGAAAATTTGATATGTCTGATTTCCCCGAAAATTTTTGAGTTATAAAGTGCCAGTTGAAATCACTATATCAGAAAGGGGAGCATTAAATGATTGCTCGACAACATTTACAACACTTCATGGAAATTATGGATACTGAGTCTATGATGTTTTAGTCTCTTCTGTAATGATGTACTTAGAATAGAGTTTATAAACAGATAAATGCTTCAATTTTCTCATAATTTTCATTTGCATTTATGTTTTAAAGGCTGGAAAATACTATTCTTGTTTTAACCCCCAAATACTGAAATTAAAACAGCTGAAAAAAAATACTAGAAGGATTTTATGATAACAGGTCAGTTCCAAAGATCCTGTTCTTAGAGATTTTTAGATGCAAGTCAAAGTGTATCTGGAAAAATGACAGACTATCTTTGCTGAGTTTCTGAACACACCAAACTAACAAGCTTTCTATTCAGAGTTGGGTTGTCTTCTCCACTGAAGACTTTACTTTTAGTCCTGGAGAGCTCATACCCTAAAAGCTGGTGCATCTTAGCAGTCAACACAAAGAAAGATGGGATACTCAGTAGTGGAAGAGGGAAACGGATATTTCACACTGTATTTCCTCTCTGCATTTTAGATAAAAGACAAAATGACTGCAGTCAAAACTTAACAGGCATCTAGCGTGCACCGTGACCATGATATGCAATAGCCTCTCTTGCTGAATAGATGATCTGCTGCAGTCACTACAGAATTAAGTGTTTAGATTCTTGCTAAGCAGATATTCCCATAAAATGGGTCATAACGAGCAATATGGAAAGTTTACGCAGAGTAAGCATGCTGTAGCATTTCATGCTAGAAATAGGCAGGTGATTGAAAAGTAGGGCTACATCAGGTTACATCTTAAACACTTACAGACAGAAGAGGTGCTCTGTGCTATGGCTACTGCTGCCAGCAAAGCAGTCAATGACTCAGCCATATGAGCCACAGCTGGACATACAACTCTCCATGGAAGTGAATTTACAAATCACATTGAAACAACTACCTTTCTTCTTTATTGGCTCTATCCCACTTTCCCAGGATAAACCTTATTTCATCTGCCCTACTCCATGTGCTGACTTTTGTGGAAACTGGGAAAGGTAAGAGAAACAGAATTATCTAGATTTAATGAAAAGATACAAATCTGAGCATCTTGCGACACTGTACCAAATATCCCACCAAGAAGAACAATTAAGAAAAAATACTTTCCCTGACTCTGAAAGAGCTTTGATATTAATAGAGAAAATGGCATTTCAGCAGGAACATTTTTAGTCTCACGGCAAAAACAAACCATCCATGTACACACCTTATTAGTATACGTCATTAAAGTGATGACTGAACAGTGTCAAGTGTCTCAATTTGTTAAAATATTTAACTTAACTTTTTGTGCATGCATGCATGCAGGAGTATTCTAATTAGACATTTATACTTGTTGCTTAAAATACTTTTGGAGATATTACATTTAAAAAGTTCTGCAATAGGCCATAAGCCCATGTATAAATACCTTCTGACTCCTTAAAAACTCAAGCACTTAAAATACAAGTGAATTCTGTCAACTCTGTTTAGGCCAGTATGAAGTTTCTGGAGGAAAATGAGATCAAAGAAAAGAAAAAAGTAATTGTATATGATAGACTGGCCTCCTAAATTCTGTCTTATTCACTCAGTGTAAAATTTTCTTCTGCAACATCATCATCCATTTTTAGTTATGTAAATGAATCTTAATTCCTAACATATTGTTGAAAAAATAAGAATAAAATTAACCCAAATTATACATATTATTTCTCTTAGGAATAAATAAATAAAATGTACCTTTGCATTCTTTAAGTCAAACAAATAATGAGCCAAGTAATTTTTGGTAGAAAACAGAATCAGATACTTCTAAAATACGAGAAGACAACAAGTTTTCAGTTCTACCAACAGATAAATGGAAAACTGAGAAGTGCTAATACTTGAATTATTATTTTTTAAATGAAATGCGCTAAGTTGGTAGCAGCAATTAATAGCTTGTAACACTTCTCCCAGTAATACTTAAATTAAACTCTTGCTTTAAAAAGGCTCATTTCCCTGCTTACCGCCAACAGTGTCCAATAACCCTTCCCTCTCAAACTACTATAAACACCAGCCTTGAATTGTATGTTTAAATTGTGACCAGCTGTTCAGGTTTTTCCTCTCACCAAAGTTAAAAAAAAAAACAAAACAAAACCCAGTCTAACAGCCACTGAATCTGTAACGTGTGCTTGTTACGTAAAGTTTGGGCCTGCAACTTTATAAATGCCACCTCCTTATAACGTATTATTTTGTTGTGATTCACAGGACAACACTATAAGCGCTACTTACTCTGAAGAGAAGACTTTTTCTATTCAATAGTAGAGATGCTCAAAAACACGCATGTGTACAGCGTGGAACAGCTGCTCTTCAGAAGTCACGTTTAACACAGCCATTCAGAGATGGTATGTGAACAACCGGGTTTGAAATCCCTACCCTCTCTTTCTTAATGTATTTCCCTGTCACAGATGACAAACAGGAACTCGTTCTGGCTCATTTTGCTGGTTGGCCAGGACCTAGCGATACCAACCGAACCAAGAGTTTCTGGCAGCCTGACAAACAGAGAGCACTTTGGGGGATACAGGTGGCGCTGATTTCAGGCCATAATGAGATTTGGCTGAATTACTAATACTGCTGCAACATGTGAGCTACATGAGAACCAGGTCTTAAGGGTGTTACAAAGCAGTTTATCAGCAAATAAGTAGCTACTTTTAGTGCACATAATGAAAGAAAATCCAAACACTTCCAGGTGTTTAACCAAATAGCCGCAGTGCAAAGCTATCCAGTTAGACTTAAAAAGGGCTAGGGAACTGTTGACTCAGACAGATGTCTGAAAACATGCAGATGTACAGGTAAGGGCAACACATTTTATAAAACGTCTAACTGTTGGTGTTAGAAAATACCCTACAGTGTTATCTCTTTTAAGTTTTTCCAGCAAATAGGGTTCGACCTTGAAATGTACTAGTAAAAAAAAAAAAAAAAAACACCACACACCACACACCCTACTTCCTCTTAGTCTTTAAATACCCAAGTATAATGCCAACAAGGTTCAAAAAGCCATTCAGATGGACACACAAACAATATAAGCACGTACTAAACCACTCTGGACTGGACTGCAACCAACACTGATCCCAAGTACTATTTATCATAAAATCAGCTACTTCCAAGCTATCTTAGCAATTATCATTTCAAAGTCGAGAAGAACAGAAGGAAGGGATGTGAATCCTTCCCTTTGGCTGCAACACCACTAACCATTTCTTTCACTCAGTGATGCAGTTCATGCTGACAATGAGGTATGGGAATTTCCTGGGAGGAATTATGTGCCTCTAAATTAAAATTCTGAATAGCGGAGAGATAAGCAGATTATATGGTATTAAAGCAAAGCAAATTTCCTCACAAATGGCATGTACCTAGGAATTACTGCTTTTAATAAGCTAATAGCCAACAGTCTATGAGTACCACTAGTGGAATAAAGTGCATATACAAGCAGTAACAGCTAGTAAGAACTGTGCAGTAAGCAACCTTCATCAGAACAGGAGATAATTAAATCTACCATGGAGGATCACAAAATGTTCAGATATTGTATCCTAATGACTTCAGTGAGAATTTTACTGTTTCCCAAAGTGTTCTGCACCATCTAGCATGCCATGAGAAAGAACATTCTTCCCACCCTGATGTTAAAGGAAGACAAAAAGTAAGTAATCTGTTCCTCTTTTAGATTCTCAGTTGCAAATAGAACTCTCCCAGTCCAGGGAGAATAGTACATACAGCCTCTGCCTCCTTCAAATTCTGAATGGCTTCAGGAATAAGAATATGCTTTGAGAGACAGCAGTATATTGTTTTTATTTTGTCACTGCTTATGAATTACACAGCTGTAGAGCAAAAGTTTACAGTACGATAGTATTAGGCAAATACAGAAGAGACAGGTTCTGGGCCAGAGGGATTGATATTGCCCGTTTTCCTCCTAAATAGGTAAAAAACAAGACAAAACAAAAACAAACCCTCAGAGACTGCAGCCACTTTGATTATAATCAGTTAAAACAGTACTGAAAGCAGTTATGCCCAGTATGTTCATGAAGTTTGTCTGTTTTTTTTTTTTTAAAGAAAGAAACAGAACAAAATTGCAAAATCAAGGCAAAATTAAAATGTCCATTCAGGTTTGCCTAATAAGAAATAGTGATTTATATGAATCCAAGTTAAAGTAACCTACCTTGATTCAGACAAAGCTTGACTAATTTAGTTCAGTCAATTTAAGTTTCTACTCCCATTCTTTCGACTCTCCTACCACAGTTTAACCTGCACTTGAGCGTGTCCATTCTTCCTTCCTTTGGGCAGAGGCTTCTCACTTCTCAGATATTTGATGGCTCCCGTTAAAAAAGTTTGCTTATTAAAATTCTCCATAACCATCTAAGAAGTCATTCTCTCATTCTTTTCCCTTTATCTATACTAGATGTCTAACATTTAAGAGAAACATCCCTGATATCATACCTGCGTTGACTGTCTCTGTATTTACATACAAGATCAATTAGGGGTACGTTTTACCTACAAAACAGAATCAAACCTGTAGTACTAGTCTATTCTCTTCCTTTTCTTCTGCCTTTTATTGCACTCTGATGTCACATTTCTGTACTGCCGTATATCCTACAGCAAAATCCATCCGATGCCCACTTTCCCTGCTGGGTACAAAATAGACATGATCGTCCGGGGGAGGCTGTCAGGCTTTGTTGAACGCCTGTAGGGAAGAAGTGCCAACTACATTCTGCCATTGGCTACGTTATAGCATAGACATGCCTTACAGTCTGCTACTTATGTTTTTAGACTCTTTAGGTAAAATGTCTCCTTGAGGGCTTAAAAAGGCTGATGTGTAGCCTACCATTCAGAACAGCTGAAATTAAGAAAACAAAACCTGAGCTGTGCTCAACAGTTATTTTCTCCTCTCATTATTATTTTAAGAGATCTTGGCCTGTCGCCCTCCGATTTTTCCTTTGCTACTTCTGCAGTTTGGCGAAAAGCATGTTAATAAGACACATCCAAAAATCTAATTTAGCCTTCAATTTATTTCTTAAACCTCCCCTCCTTACCAAAAAAAGAAATGCGTTCTATAATGACCTATAAGAGAACATCCTCCTCCCAGTTGTTGATACTACAGCCTAAAATTAAGGCATAAAAGAAAGAATGACAACTTAGTTTCCTTAATTAATCTTAGGAACAGCAACATAATAAAAAAGTATAAACAATGTCAAGTCAATTTAAATAATCAATGTGTTTATAGCAGCATCGTAAAATAACTTTAATTATTTTTTTAAATGCTGGCTTTTTTCTTTAAATATTTTCATTTGATTTCTCCAATGAAGGATAAGGTTTATAGCAACAAAGCCTGCCTGCACCAAATTATTCCACAAAGTTCAGTCATTAGGAGGCATTTTCAACAAACATATGGTACCACAAGAGAACGTCCAGTATCAATAACTGAGGCAATATAGATACTATTTGGTGAACCCCTACTCGCAAAGGCTTTGGTGAGGATTGACTTTTTTTTTCCTACAGAATTTAAAATCCTATACCTGTGAGTAATGCAGACAGCAGGGTTTCCCAGATACACCACACTGTTATATATGTGAAAAGTGTGATGTTCACATACAATAAAAGACTGTTGAATTACTTTAATACTGAGCTGATGCTTTTTCAGAATAATCACTGGTACATAAAGAATAATTGCAAGTAGCAGCAGCATAGGAACGTGCACTGAATTAGATTTCATCTTTATAGACAAAAACTGGCTCAGACGGGGGAAGAAGTGGGATGAAACTACCATTTATAGAATCCTACCTGGAAAGTTCTTTTCAATGAACATACCAACTAGCACATGTACACCTCCCCACCTCAGAAGAGGGACTAGCCATCCATCCTCATGAACATCTGTGTGCATGTGTGTGCGTGTGCGTGTGCGTGGGAGAGAGAGAGAGAGAGAGAGAGAGAGAGAGAGAAAGGGAGGGAGACAGAGAGAGGTTTAGGCACCTGAGACCTCACTGCCATCAGCACAGATTACCCGCTAAAACATTAAAACTATTTTTGAATCATGGAACACACACACAAAAAAACAGAATAAAGCAAAAAACATTTCCAGGTAAAATCATCCCATTCAAATCTTTGGTCAAAACGTATCTAACATCAAAACAGTAAAATCTGACATTATAACACTGCAATTTGTCTTAAAGTAGTGTTTTCCTCAAGACCAACCACTCCTGGGAGATTGTCAACTTTATTAAGTAGTCTCTGTTGACTCTTCCAAATAGAAATCTTCCTGAAAAAACACAAGAAGCAAATTCACTTCATAATTCAGTCTAGAATGTAGATTAGAGAAGTGCAAAGTATTTCTATATGCTCTCTGCGAACAAAAAAAAAAAAAAAAAATCAAAAAACACACACATGATCCTGTATGATTGCACACATACTTGTGACAAGGCACGCAAGTTAAAATGTCAGAAGAAACAGCATCCTTGTAAAGAACAAGAAACTCTGGAAGCAAGAAGAATTCAACCCTGAAGGTAACACCCAGTTAAGAAATATGTCAAAGAGAAATTTCTCCCCACATCCAGATTCCTTTCAGCAAGATTCAGAGCCAGGATTTCCAACAAGTAGTATGAAGTGGAGGAAACCCAGCAAATACAAAAAACCACAAGGTAAGGCGGTCATGTGCTCACAGCTACGTTTCAACTTCTCCTGCTTACGCAGACACCGTAAATCTCCCCATACAGCCATGAAGACAATGAATTATATATGCTGATGTATTACTGAGGACATTCTAATCCTATGCAGAAATTGTACATTTAAGATTTAAACAGAGTTTTTACAGTTTGGCCTCTGCTGACTCAGCATGGAGACCAACGATCTATGTTCACTTTATTATGTTAAATGCATGTTTTCCTTTCTATTATAAATAGACTCACAGCATAGGCAGCTGTTATCTAGTGGACTGTCAGTAAATTGTTTCAGATGATGTAAAGCCTTCTTGTCATTCACTGACATGCTATACTGATCTTAGGTGAAATGGTAAAACTCTACTCATTAAGACATGCAATAATATGTATATTTTTCACTAGCACATAGAACAAGAACAGTGATCCTCCAGCCCGGTTTTACCTGTTCTGCACCATGCTCATTGCCATCCAGTCGGAAGGGTAAACATTCTTTCCAATGAGATCTTTAAACATTATGAATGTTTCCATCAAGAAGTCCTAAAACAAGAAAATACAATGATACGTGACTGTGTAAAACAAAGACTTCAGGTGCTCCTCCTGTGATTAAGCAACAAAGAGGTAGGGCTTCATTCTGTTCTCTGTGAAACCAGTGTAAGAATTCCCATTGATATTAGTAACCCCAAGACTCTTGTAAGACAGCAGTCACAGATTCAAAATGAAAACTAAAAGTCATTATTACATTGACCTGCTAAGAAAAGTCAATTCATAAATGAATGGAAAGAAAAAGTTGCAGTAATTTGGAGTAAACCTGCTGAATTAATTATTATTTAGCAGAACAGTCTCTCAATACACAGGGAATGAAGAGATTCAAAAAACATTTTTAGTTAGTCCATTTAATCTAAATTTAGTATTCTAAATTAAAAATTGTAGACAGACAAAAACCTTCAAACAAAACAGCCAGTCTATTTCATATCTATTGCAAATATACAGTTTTACCCTTGAATTTCTGGACAAGGCCACAAAACTCTGTGAGGCTAGCAAGCTGAAATGTCACCATCTATTACCGAAACCTCACAAGCAGCTCTCTGCACTCTTCCTTCCTTCCTTCCTTCCTTCCTTCCTCTGCTTCCACAGAGAGCAGCTCTGTACTCTTTCTTCCTTGTCAAATTACTTAAAGGAAACCCAATGAACAATAAGTTTCAACAGCTTTATTGGAAAACAAATATTTATCATCTTCACAGATGTATACTTACAGTACTTACAAAAACAAAAAGACAACAAATCAATGTCTTTAAAAAAAGCTAAAAGCATTAAATATATTGATGTCTTCTCTTTACAATTTGCTGTGCGGGATTGCTCAAGTAGATTAAGGATTACTGAAATTGATAGTTTTCATTCAAATTGCTAGATATAATCTAGGACCAATACCCAAACTGCTTGGAAGCTGAAGTACATTAAATTACTCTTATGTTACCAAGTAACCTAAAGCACCTGAAGAACTGCAAAAGCTATCCAAGATTTGATCTGTTAGCATTTCAGTTATGGGACAATTCTGACTATACCAAAGCACGTGAAAGGGACGAATACTGCCAACTGAAAACACTACCTCCATGGAGAAACTTTAGATAGTGTAATTACAGCCTTTGCCAATACCCAGACTTAATTCAGAGTTGTGCCAGGAATATAAACAGAGGGACAGAAAAAAGTCTACTAAAACTGTCTAGAAGAGAGTGACCCCGGTATAAATGAGGACGTTCCTTAGGTATCATTCATTTACTGTAGGAATAACTGCCATAAAAAGATGCACCGTGAGAAAAAGGGATTCACTGCATTCAGCATACAACATTATCCTGGTCAGAAGTAGACTCAGTATTGAAAATGAAAAGTGGAAGTGGATGACCTGTGCAAAATGAGGAAGGAAGGGTTGATTGGTTGAGTTTTTTTCAAAACAATATAACACAAAGGTCTTACTACTTATTCCCGATTATTAAATTATCCACTTCAGTACTGGAATCAACAAAAGTGACATTTATGTCTTTCCAAATTTCTGACCGCAGTATTATCCAAGCACACTACCAGAAGAGGGAGGCAATACAAAGACCCAGAGACAGAAAACATACAGAAACAGACTTCATGCTAGAAAGAATCAGGCAAGACAACCCAAAACAACGTTGCTCATTTTTCACAGCTAATAAAAAACTTAGAAATAGAATTATGTATTTATCAACTCCATGATTATTTTTGTACTCACCACTAGCTCTGAACTTGTCTGAAAAGTTTCAATATATACCGAGTAATGTTGGTTGTTCATCTGGTTTAAGATCGCTGTCATGCATGCCACAAAATGACTCTAAAAGAAAATCAGAAAGATATCAACAGAAAGTTAACGCACGTCTACATTACTTTAGACATGAGACTGCATTCTTTCCAACGGTGAACTATTCTAAGCATCTAATAAATCCTTTTATGCTAAGCATCTAATAAATCCTTTTATGTTTACACACACACACCCCTATATATATATAAATGGCACATTTTTGCCAGCCCTGATGGAAGAAATGTAGTAAGAACTCAAAAAGGACAATACAAAAGCTACTCCAGGAAGGAGGTGGTTTTTTGTATTTTCTCAAACTTCCTCAAAAGGAAGAATTCTATTTTTTTTTTTAATTCCTAAAGCAGAAGTGTTGCAAGATATAAAGTAGTTGATAATCCTAGGTTTTCACTGCAATTTACTCAGTGTGACAAAGACATTTCTTATCTCTCAGACTAGAACAGTAAGCTTAATGGTTGGAATTTTCCCTCAAAAATACAAGAAAGAATCCTCCTACTGAGGCATTTTACTTTGATATTTATTTTATAAGTTTTAATTACCCTTAAGTGAACTTGCTTTAAATGCTTTGATTTTCTTAAAGTAAGCGAATATGAAGGACACCAGCATACAAAATATTTTTCCAGATTTACTTGGAACTTTTTACTTTATTGGTTGAGAATTGATTCAAGTGACTCCCCAGTCCCTCTAACCAGAAGTGAATTTCATCTTGTCCTGGACTTCAGAGATCAGATGCTCCCTTTCACACGGATTCACTTTACGCTTCTGTTACATCACAAAAGCAACAAGGACACACGTTACTCAAGTATCAATTGCAGTTTGTTTTACCCAACCATTTTGTCTATCTCTTAGAGAAAGCAAGCTTTCTTTAACTTCAGGTTATGGCCACTAGAGGTCTTTTACTTACATACGGTAGCTGCTGTTCAGTATGTAGTGCCCTTTTTTTTTTTTCCCTACGTGAACAGATCCAGTACACTTCTTGCATACAAACAGTGACAATTACGCTATAAAGGACTTATTATACCTTCTTTTGGAGTAACATTAGTGCTAGTGAGAGGCTTGCCTACTTCGTAAGACTAAGAAGATATATTTTCTGCAGGTAAACCCAAAGCTTTCAGGTAAGATATCGTGTGTTCTCGGGTACTGATGCTGTTCTAAAAGGAAATGCTGATTTTCCTGCTATAAGAGTTTACTTTTACAGGTATGGCTCAGACAAGTCTTGTTTGTGATGTTTAATCCATAGCTGTTAGCAATAATGAACTGCAAAGGATTCAGTAGTGAAATCATGATGTTTTTTGTTCTGAGGCCCTGATTTTAATTTTGAAAAAAAATTACTGACAGAAGTTACAGGATATTGTACAGGAAAAAAAGACAGTTTGCATTTTTAGTAGTTTAAACAGATGCTGCAGAATGTCTCCTTACGCTTATTTTAAATAATCACTTCTCGAAACAAGTAGGATTTCTTCACAAGCCTAGGATAGATGTATTGCATTGCTTACAGGCATAAAGACTTTAAGAATGTTAATTTATTTGTTGAAACCAACTCCTAAAACGTATCTAGCTACATCTCTGATTATGATACAGCATGAATGTCTATTCTTAGTAACTGTGTATGGTCATTTTAAAATTAACATATGATAGGTTTTAATCACTGAAGACAGATCCACAAATAGAGATTACATTTTGTTAGCCAGTGCCTCACACCAAACCTGTCATATTCACATCAGTGCAACTGATAAATAAAAAAAAGACTGTGACAGTAAAGCTAGTTTACTACAAAAACTTCCTCCACCATTTCCATGTAACTGTAAAGCAGGAAAATACACCAATACTGTTTGATCTTTCGTCATTTTCTTGTCAGCAATCTCAGCTATTAGAAATTAACTCCTTTTTAAGTTACCCAAGTACTCAGGCACTCTCAGCACCACCATTCTCACTGCTAGAACTTAACCGTAAGGACTAGAGAGACCAGTGAGAAATCTGCAAATCAGCAGGTTTTCATTTAAAGTCTCCTATGCTATTTAAGTACCTCCTGCTAGAATGTGCAAAGAATATCAACTGCTTGAAAATAAAGCAAGTTCGGCACAAGAACCATCTGTTAGACTTTGACTGCACTAGATGGACAGAAGAAATTCAGAATCAAGCACCACCTACAAACACAATAGTTCACTGCTTATGATTCTAAACTTTTTTTTGTTTTTAAAAATCAAGCACTTTATGTAAGGATTGAACATTAAAAAAAGGCTGCAGCAGGTAAAACCCTGACAAGTCATTTCAGCTGTGCTTAGGCTTGTTAGGATTTATCTAATGTATCACAGCAGAGATGCTTGATTGGAAGTAGGTCAAATGTGTTTAAAAAAAAAGAAAAAAGAAAAAGAAAAAAGAAAAGACATTATCCAAATAAACACTTGACTGATAAAGGAATATTAACAGAAACATTAACAGAAAAATCTCTGTTTGGAATACACTGCTCTATTTTGAGGAGAAGCAATAACGTGTACCTATTTTTAAGTTTCTAAATATTTGTTTTCATTTAAATTTAAAAGACTTCCTGAACAGAAACAGTGCTGAATTCTAATTTTAGAAGTCACCAACTGGCTGACAACCTCCAAAAAATAGGTGAAGAAATAAGAAAATAGATGGTATAAACACTGCCCTTTTATCACTAGCAGGAATACAGAATAAATAGGATAATGAGACATAAAGGAAGAAATCTCTTCTCTCAGGAACCAAACTCCCTATCCACTAAAAAAAACCCCATGGTTAATATCATATTTCACTGACCTATAATGCTGGCTGGCTTTAGTGTTAACTTTGCTAAAAAACGAGACTATTTCGGTTGTGTATATACAAGCACATCAGGAGGAATCACAGGTGCATTCAGAAAAACAAATGGGGCGTTCTGAGGTCAAGGTGGAAAGGGCAAGCAGAAAATTATCTGCCCTATTATTATTAAAGAGCATACTAGCCGTGGATGCAACTCTTACAGTAAAAGAATCATCTTAAAAATATTAGAGTCATATGAGTAAGATGACAAACTTCAGCACCTAGCAACTAAATCCCAGCATACTTTATTATAGCAGATGGTGACAGGTTGCCGTAGTAACTTCAAATAATGTACACCAGCACCACAGGAATAAATAAAGAAAATGCACTGGAGAAAGGAATAGCATCAGAAATAACGTAGAATGAAGCTGCACTTCGATACTGATTTAGTGAAAGTGTTTGAATGACTGTACTGTGGACAGCTTTCGTGCAGGTGTATTTCTGGAATAAAAAAGGAGGGTATTTATTTCATGTAGCCAATTAAGTAACATTTATCCTCCTTAATAGAGACCTTTACCAACATAGGACCACACACCCAGGGCTACAGATAGAGTAATGACATGTATATCATCAAAAGCAGTAAAACAAAATGCAAACATGAATAATTCAAAGCCTTCTGAAGGTCAAAGACATGGTAGTTATATTTATATCCCCTTTTTAACAGAAAATTTAAGTTTTAAATACTCATTTTACTTAAGCTCACAATTAATGCAAGTTAAGAGGCCTCCCTCACATAGCACCATCTTGACAATCCTCAACCCTTTTCACTAATGACAGCTTACAACTAATTAATGTAGTTTTCTGCTTTGGTCAAAGAATCTCATCCAAAAGATCCAACTTTTTCATAGTTTATTAAGCAACCATGCTACATATATCAGATCTAATTCTGAACTCCCTTTCAGGTTAACCCAGAAGTTTTAAAACTCAATTTATGTTGGTGATAGTAATTATAAAATATGGCGCATATAAAAAGGGGTGACAAATAATTTCTGCAGGCCAAACAGTTCTTTTTTTGAACAAAAAAAAGAATTCAAAAGTCTTTCTGGAGGAAAAGTAACAAATAAATATGATACTGTTAGTGTAATTATAGAAAACCCAGCACACAAACTGTTTCAATCTAATGTCAAAAATGACTATTTATGTTGTAGCACATACACGTAACTCAGAAGATCTCCCAATATACACTCTTCACAGAACTACTGAATCATCTCATCTGCTCAGCATCACGAGGCGCAACAGCAACATGGTAATTATTATCAATGCAAAGTATGGAAGGTGCTCACAGACGCCATGAAGGACCACAATGGTTCAAAGTTTACTGACATAAACAGTAAAACTCACAGTTCCTCAGGAAACCACACTAAGCCCTAAGCCCTGAGAACTCTGGCACATGCAGAGGATAGCACAAACGTCCTTACCATGCTAGGCAAACACCGAAAACAGCGCTTGGAAAAGAAAAAAGAAGCAGAATTTGAAGTGATGAACTGCTCATGCAGTTTGAATGACATGCTCTGCTTCTTCTCTAGAAATAGAAGTCTCTGCCAACGCATGTGCTCTCCTAAATTGTGCTGTGTTTATTCTAATGTTTATATTTTTGATCTCTTTACAACTAGACTCCTATGCAACCATCTAGAGTATTCATCAGACGCACAGAGTACATCGGAAATGGGAAATATCACCTAATCCTTGCAGAGTGGTAGTTTACCAATGTCTGTATCTTACTAATAATTATTTTATATCATCTTAGATTCATCCACTCTTCCAGTAGGTTTAAGTTTTCAATTTTCCATTTATATTTGTTATAGTTCATTGGACCTGTCATCCTATCTTTTATAGATGACTGAACAGAAGTTCAGATGTTCCTATTGGAACATCTTAATGACAGCTTTTGGTTTCCGACTGAAATCATGCAGGGCTGTTTTAGCTTGTTCTTTTCTTTACATACATATGTTTTAGCCAAAAGGATATAATACTATATAAATGGTAGATAAACAGATGGAAAAATATAGACAATTTAGTAACTGAGTGAAATAGTAACAGCAGCTGCTCTGTAAGATTTAAAGATATGTTACAAGCTAGACAATCAAGACAATTTTAAAAGTATTTCATTCTAGGCCTTTTCAGACATAGGGCTTCAGGTCATTTTCTTCTAGTTGGTTAAAAGCAGTAAGACAAAGGCTTACAATATGACATACAAGTGGCATGATGCTTTTATAATATAGCTTTTGCCATCTAATCTTTTACTTTGTGTTGGTTTCCCAGCAATACCCCACAGGGAAGATTTTCTTTCTCTACAGTCTTTCGTGCCGATACTGTTGCTGGTGATTTTTGCTTGCTTAGTTTCATACCACAAATCCACCACAGAATTTCCACAGTCTCTGGCTAGGATGAAGGCTCAATTGTAATTGATTGACAGCCCAGGCCTAAGTCTGTGCTCAGACATGGTTATGCAATTCACTGCATTTCCCAGAATATTAACATTGTGATCACCTGCAAGGTATGCATATGAACATATCATACGTCACATTTACTGTGGAGTAAGAAAGCAACAATTTGTAATGAACAATCATTGCTCGAAAACTGAACCCTACTTTCTCCAGAGCACAAAGCTGTTAAAAAAACAACAGTAACGACAATCACCACCACCAGAAAAAATCAGCTGTCTCACCTCCCTAATTGCTACTGCCCACACTCCCAACCTCAGCACTTCTCTATCAGATGGAATCTTCCACCCTTACCTTCAGGGATCTAGGCAACTTCACGCTGCATGTCTTCCCTCATCCTCTGTAATCCACTAATAACTCCAGTACAATTACTAGCTTAGTTTCCAGGCTGGTCTCATAGTGAAGAAAAAAATTCCTACTCCCATGCACAAGATGTCCACTAAGAATCCCAAATTTCCCTGTGCAGTCAGGCTGCTCATTTCACTAGTTTTCTACTCTAAGTGCTCTTCTATTTCCCTGTTGTCACTAAACCAGAGAGTCAGTCAAGTTGACAAGATCTGGCTTGCCCTTTTAACTATCCCACCGCAATCATTCCCAGGTTAAAGAAGATACAGGTTAACATTCCACAGAAACAACAAAACACACACAAAATATACAAGCATTCAAAGATAAGATTAAAAATATTATCCCTAATTTATTTCAGTCAGAACTAAGCTATTTACTGTAGTAAAATTCAGCCAGTCTCTTGCAGGTAAAAGTTTTCCAAACTGATCCGGGAACCTGAAGGATGTGATGCAATGGCAGGGATGAGCTGGAGCTAGTCTGCTGCCCTGAGGGATAACATTTAACAGCAGACAAAACTAAGGGGAGATAAACTATATAGGACTACAAAGCAAGACACAGCAGCTGCAAGGGAGATCATCCACTGAATCTAGGAGGAATGAATTCAGCCAAGCAGTTATTCTTGCATAGATAAAACAGAGGAGAGAAACGTCATTACACAAAGTGAGGCAGCATCTTTTATTTCTGTGTAAGTTGTATCTTTTAAATTTATATATGCTGTGAAGACAAATATCTTAGCTGCTGATTTACTTCTTTAAAACTAAACAGAACCACCTCCAGTATACCCAGAACTTCGTCACCCTTTAATTGATTTTGTTCTTTTTCAGTTGTACTTACTGAAGACAAGAACAGGAAAATTAAATTAAAAACCAGACTGCATGAGCACAGATGAGACTAATACAATATACTTCTGAATTGTCAAAACAAAGCTCTACCATAAAACTTCCAGTCAAAATTGATGAAAGTCATATAGCTTCGGAAACGTACTTTACAATTAATCTTACAGAGAAAAGTAGGCCCCTCCAACAGTTGTTTTCCCAGCAACTCATATCCATTACACTGACAAATCTACCAACTGCATATTTACTGCATTAACTAATAGTGATCTCCAAGGAATCCACTAATATAGTTTATTACAGATTGCATAAGCTTTTTTAACATTACTTTTTATTTAAGCAACAGCACAGCTACTCTTGAGCTTTCAGAGCACAGAAGTTTTTCATCAGAAGGCCATGAAAATCTCACCAAAACCTGAAGACTTTCATAGCAAAATTTCTGAAGTCGGTTTATTACCATACACTCTTGCTGAATAAAAACTGGTTTTGTCAGAGTAGGTACAATCAAATACTGGAACATTTGCAAATATCAACATGCAGCCACCTCTTACATTGGAATTAAAACCAGCAACACTTTACAAGTCTCTGTTATTGTGTGGTAATTTTGGATTCATCTGTCTAAGGTGGCAGGAACAAAAGTTGGACAACTCTTTTGTTAGTTCAGAGTCTACAATTTTAATATCTAGTACTTTTATGTCATTAACTTAGACAAAGCTAAGTAAACCAAAAGATCAAGTTACTGAGAAATTATATTTATTAAAAAACTTGGTCCCTTTTCAGTAGACGCAATGACCACGTAAACTGTTTTATGTAAGGAGCCTGGTACTTTTTCCCAGTAAGTCAAACCTCCACTCATGGTAAAGCACTATTAAATTAGTAGTAAATTATACTGTCACTTACAATCTTCTTCTACATTAAGACGATTATCATAGTACTCTGGTTATTTATTTCCTTTTTTTTTTTTTTTTTAAAAAAGACAACAAAATCAGGTTGGAAGTAGAAGAAGATAATACAGCACTGTCTTGTTTATAGCTTGCTTTTTTTGGATAGGAATTTTTAAGGTTGTGTGTATTTTGAAGAAGAAGAAGAAGAAATAGTCTTTAGAAATCTTTATTTCCATGTTTTAAAACTGTTTTGGCTACTGTTCCTGTGAGTTGAAATCTTTAACTATGGTTTATTCCAGCCTGTGGAGGAGGTGAAGGATAATAAAAATAAATAAAATAAAATAAAATAAAATAAAAAAAGAAAAGAGACATACCCTGGATACCCTGCAGCAAATACATGTTGGCTAAAGCTGGGAGAGCTGTTAATGCCTTTCTTAAAGCAATCTTCCACACTCAACCCATCTGAAGAAAAAAGTTAATTAGTCAGTTTCCTCTTCGGGAAATAACATCAATGTTTATTAAAAAAGTGGGGGTTTTTTGTTTTTGTTTTAAGATCTACGCAGCGAATATATGAAGGGGCGCAAAAGAAACCTTAGAAAAATTAAAAAAAAAAAACACCACACACCAAAAACCTTGAACAAGGTTCCTCAAGATTAAGGTAACACAACAGTTGCAAGAAATGAAGATGCAGAGGTAACAACCATGACGTTGCCTTGCAACTCCACAGTTTACCAACACTGGAGACTTTTCTATTGATAAAGGCAGAGGTACTGACTTACAAACCTTAGTTAGTATACCTGAGGCATGCACTAACACATTTCATTTAATTCTGGATATAAAACTCATACACTGGTTTTAAAGCCAAATGGACTGTGGACAGGTGCTATATGAACTTCTCCATGTGGTTCTGCACAGTTGCTACCATCTGCCACAGGTGAAAGTAAGGACAAAGCACAAGGAAATTATGTGCTGATTTTACAGTAAAATCTAAGGAGTAACTATCAACTACACGCTTATTTTGTATTTGAAATATGAAAAATACTTAAAATATATCCATTAGTGGTTTATATTGGGTTTTACTTTTTCTAGAATAATTGGGTCCATTTTAAAGGTTGCAGTAATCTTGGGGTCTGGTTAGCAGAATAACCGGCTAAAAAAGAAAACTAGCAAAAACCAGAATCTTTATAAGATAAAGAGCTTTTTCTATTGAATCGCGTCATTACTTGGGTAGTAGAAACTATAGGGCATAGTCAGTGAAAGGAAAAAAAACAAATGTGAACATATTTATAAATATAGAAGGATACAACTTTAAAAACTACAGAATGACCTACTGCTGGCTGCTTGGCAAACTGCTGCCAAAATAGCACCATTCTCAGGTGCATCTCTTAAGGTGTGCCTCTTCATAAGATGTGCCAGTTATTTTAGTTTCAAAGTTATAACATCACAGAAACGAAGAATCTCGAAACTGAGAAAATGCAAACAAAATTACCAAAATAGCATTTTCCGCACCAATAATTTATGCGTGTGCTCATAACCCTTTTTTTTTTTTAACATTATATCTATCACACCATATCTGGGCTTTAGCAGAATAAAAAATATGCTTGTAATAACTGGCTCTCCACCAGCCCAGTGAGAGCTTAATCTATTATGTACTGGTTAGAAAGCTGTGTCAAGGATGAAAACAGGAGTATAAAGTTTAAAAAAATGAATTAGGGAATATTTTAGCTCTTGGTTTTTCTTTTTTTAATGAGGAAAAGAGGAATCTCTCTGAAGCCTGTAACAGTTATTAGTAGAGGAGATGGATAATCACCAGATTGGTACAGTGAATGGTAAACATGCAACCATACATACAAAAAACACTTTCCTATAGAAACACAGAAGGAAAAGACTATTCAGCATATTTACTGTGTTTCGCACCTACAGGTTGATAATGAAAACTCAGTAAAGCATCTGAACAAGAATCCACATTTTCCTCAAGACAAATATTACATTAAACCATGACTAGAGTTTATTAAGAATAAGTTATTTGTTTCAACTGCAGCGTTCTGGCCTTACTTCCTACAGCAATGCATATTTTCTGTAATGTAAACAAGCATACTCAAAGCAGATGCTTCTGCTACCTTGGAAGTAAATCCTCCCAACAACAAATGATATCCTCATTCTGAAATTCATCTCACACACACACAAACGCACACAAAATACATAAACCCTCCTAAGAATAAGTGGTGAGTGTAGGTATAGAAGTGCCATGTTAAAACAGATGTTCCCAAACACAAACTGATTTTCAAACTTTTTCCAGCATGTTAGTAAACATATGCATATCAAGAACCATTTTGTGGTACTACTTCTTCCAGACATATGAACTCCTTCAGAGGAGGCTTAGACACCAGAGAAGCGCTCCTTTCTCTGTGATGCTTCAGTATCAAAATATTCAGGGCTATTTGTGGAAGAGTTTGATATCTCCTGATCTCTGAGCTGTGATTTTACCTGGGAAGACTGTCTTATTGACAAAGTAAGGCACTAACACCTCATGAACCAAGTCAACAGTAAAATGATGACTGTAGATACTTGTTAGGTGATACTTCCTGGCAGAGCTGAGGGAACTGTATTCCTAGCAGAAAACAAAATCAGAAGCACATTTATACATAAACAGTCTTGATCAACGAGCCAGAGTAGCCAGTAATGGCACAAAAGAAAAATATAATTTGTTATGCCACTAGTATTTTGCGTATGTATCTCCTAAAACAGACTTAAAAGGCTCTTCTCTTTTTCTTATTACAGCAATTAATAACAATGTATAGGAGCATCAGTATATATCTAACATAACAGACCAAAAAGAGATCATTAATTATATTTATATATTAATACTATTAGATTTAATTGCAGTTTGAGAACTATACTTCTGAAACTGTTCCTAAAAACTTAGCAATTCATGCTATATAGACTCATGTTCATTATACTACTCTTGAGAAGATACAAAGGGAACTGTTCATGAAGCAGGTAAATTTTGTCATTTTAATTTATTAATGCATATGCTATACAATCAACTCTATAATTTGTGAAGGACAGAGCACGCATTTGACAGATGCTACACTATCATATATTCAAAAGAATTTGCAATGTATTATAAGAGAACTAATCTCTTGAGAACACCATTACAGAATGCTTTATAAATAATCTCTTCTCATTTAAGCTAGCGTACACCCATTGAGCTGAATGTTACACTTAAAGCTTCCCAGTGCCTTTATCTTCTGATCTACCGTGTGGCTTCAATTCAAGCAAAGCTGGGCAGCAGGCCCTCTCAGAATTATCACTGATACCTGAAAATAATAGGAAATGAGTTTGGAAAGCTAGCGGTGAATCTCATACTGAACTTCAAAAGGGGACTGGAATCAAATTTCCCATTTGCAACACTACCAGTTTTGAAGAAACGCAAGCTATGACAAGAAGAAAAAAATAAGTTGTCTACTCATTTTTTATTTTAAAAGGATATTGCTAATATTTTATACTTTAAAACAGAACTTGCTAGAAATTAGACCCTGCAGAGCTTACTGCCACAACGTTATTCAATAATGTCTTTTTTATTAAAAAATGAAGAGAGCGCAAGATGCTATAATGTCTTTTCCATATAGCTTCTTATAGCTAGAGAACATACTGCAAGAAAGCATTTACTACACCAGGGCCATTTATATTCTTAAAATGATACCTACTGTAGTCATTTAAGTTAAAACCGACACTTATTTAATCTCTTTTTTGCTACAATGCCCTGACCTCTGACTGAGATTGTCAAATACAACATTAGGTCAAAAAAAAAAAAAAAAAAAAAAGAATCAGAGAAAAGAACTGGGTTTATGAAGTCATGTATTCTTATAGTGCTATACATGCAGAGTAAGACTGTTAACAATACGAGAAGCAAGTGTATAGTTCATACTCAATGAAGCTGAAAGACAGTTACAGAAAAATATTGGTCTTAACTACCTTTCCGTGTTCTTTATGATCATTACTTTCTTTTAAACAGGAAGAATAACTTTCTACTTATAGAAAAAAACCGAAAATAACAGTTTGGATTTGATTAAACATTTTTTGTTGCAAAGACAGTGTTTTCTTTTCGCCTCAGCATTGACTTACTGCGTTAGAACAGCGGCAGATTTGTGTCTTGTCCTGCACAGATTAACAATAGCTTACTTCCTCCTCATAATTGTATGCCAACACCAACACTTCTGCTTAACTTCTCAAGCAGTGTACAAATGATACAAGGCTGTTGTAAGAAAGCCCCAACTGTCAATTTAATAATAATTTTTTTTTTTAATTCTATTTTTAGGAAGGAAGGGGATTTTTAAACGAATAAAACCAACTGCATTATACTGGGGAAAAAAATAATAAAAATACTAACTCTTGAAATAAATTATTAGATTATATTTCAATATTCCTTATTCAACATCTGGCAGAACATACTTTGTTTTTCCACTTCTCAAAATTGTCCAAGTTGCTTTCTAACCCCACTGTTTCATAAGATATTCTTACCATGAACGTTATTTAGAACATGGAGCAAGGACTAAAAGCAAATTTTAAACGTTTCTGTTTGTTGTCACGTTGTATGCATAAAGAATTTGTCCGGTAATCATGATAGAAGTAACTTCAAGTTAATGGAAGTTACCTATACGTGCAGGGGAATAAGAACAAAGATTAAACTCTAAGATGACTTCTTTACCATAAGGCAGTATGTAATTGTATGCACTCTGATGATGAAGATGCTAGAATAACTGCTTTTTTCAGCAGAATGGCTAGGGAGACCGACTTAAAATCAAATTAGCTTCCATCATCCAATTAATACAGTACTTTCACAAAAATCAAAATATCAAGCAGATTTTTAACATTAGCCTTGAATAACTAAGTCGTTGTTTTCCACTTCGGTAGTCAGATAATTCTGTTACTGATATGCAACGAATGAAGTCACTTTGTTTCAGGCTACTTCTACTCTTTTATAACAATAACCGAGGTTCATGATGGACACTGTCAACGGTAATAAAGACGTAGGCAGAAACAGAAAATAAACTATATTTAAGAGCACAAAGAACCTACAGATAATACTGACAAAGTCCTGGGTTTCAAAATAAGTCTCTTTCCCCAGCCCTATATCCACTACAGGCAGACAGAGAGAGCCGACCACAGTAACACAAACATGCAAGAGCATCTGAGTAAGGAGTAAATATACTCCAGTGCTCAGGGAGAGATTTGGGATAAAATTTGGTGGGAGAGAAACATGGCTAAATAGAAACTCTTCTTCCCTAGGGATTACAGACCTTAAAGCCCACTAGATAATTAGTGAAACATGTCCTATGACATGGGTCTCAAATTCAAGCAGTTCCTCCATCTGGAAATCAGTAAACTTGTTCTGGAAGAAAGAATAACTAATATGCACGCTAGATGGACTGTTCTCTTTTTATACACTATGCAGACAAAAGTTAAACCAAAAACACAAATAATCAATTCCAGTCACCATGAATAATCAATCAATTCCCCAATATAATAGCTTTATGTTCTTAATACCAACCTTTTCATCATTCAGAGGGACAAGAAAGAAAAAGGAAAATAAAACATGTCAAAATATAAATTCTTTACCTTTACCTAGAAGACTGTGTGCAGTGTTGTACTTAAAAAAAAGAGATACTGCAGAAGTCAAACATATTCAGAGGAGATAAGATACAGCAGAATTTTTAACTGAAGAGCCTAAAAGGCTGGATGGTACATCCTGGCAAACAGATAAATAAAAAACAACTACTGAAAATTCATGAGGTAGGTTTTTTGGTTGTTTATTTTAAGAAAAAGAGGGTAAGGGCATAAAATCTCCTCCTTCAAGTTCTAAATCACCTTCTCTTAAAATTTGGTAAGCATTTTCTTCCAGAAACTCATGAAACTTTCTCTGAAATACCTGTACGTGCCGTTGCAAGATGGATATATGACAGACCCAGTACAGCTCAATAATTTCTATGTTCTTTTGTTTCATAGCAAGATGATGACTTGACACATTGAATTGCTAACAATTCATCTGAACCACAAAAATAATTTTTGCATGACTTTCTGAGCATTTCCTGTCCTGATTTTCAATGGAAATGAGGAATGAAAAACGTCAGACTATTTTATGACTTCCTTTGTTTGCAATGAAAATAATAGAACAAAGGATAATTTTCTATCTTCTTTTATCTTTCTTCAGTAACGCTTACGGAAAAAAAAAAAAAAGAGATGAAAAGCATTAAATGACTGGAATTAATGTGCCCTGTTGACTGCAATGGAATTTAAAATCAACACATATATTCCCTGAATATTTTGAACTGCTGAAAAAGAAAACTTCTGCAAACCAAGAGGCTACTTAAATATCTGAGTGCAGAGAACTGTAAAAGTAAGTTATAATCTCTGGCAGTTAGAAGCTTTAAAGGTATCATTAGCCAGAAAACAAGGAATTACCATCAACATACACAGCTAATTGGGCCAGCATAATTATTCTGGGCATAGATTATGGAAGTTTTATCTAAAAGTGATGGTTTATTTCTCATTAGTTTTTAAATTTTTTAAACAAAATTATTGGCAATTAGTTATGAATAATAAGTTGTAAAAATACAACAAGAAAAAGATGTTTCCAACTGAAGAGGAGAAAGACATATACACACAGATATTCACACCTAATAAACAAGCTGGAGATTAGTAGATCCTTCCAGATTATCATAAAAATCGAAATGCAATTGCTGCATTTAGAGAGTTCCAGGGCATTAGTTTGGACTTTGCAGCCTGTACAGCTCAAGTCACATGCACTGGAGGAACTGAGTAACATACTACGAAAGCAGGAAACCAATATAAAAGCCATCAAGATTTTGGAGGAAACAGAAGGAAAACTGGTATTCTATTCAACACAGTATTACTTAGGATTTCACTACACTGAGTAAGGAAGAGTCTCTGTGCTTGCAAGCTTGCACGTCAGCTTTCCAGGACAGGCTAAATTAGACTGTCAATCAAAATAAAGACTCATAATGTATGAGGAAACAACATAATGTACAAGCCTATTCAGTATAATGGACATTTGCAAAATGTATGAAAAGAAGTCTTCACAATCTAATAACAGCTAAGAGCAATCTTAATTATTGCACCAGACACAACTATCTAAACCTTGCGGTCTTCTGGAAGCTAGCCACGAAATGAATAATTCGAGGGACACAAACATCTCTATCATGACATGAAATTAAACAAGAACATGGGAGGGTGTGTGAACATGTAATTCCCACTGAACTATTTCATTCCTCGTATGCAAGGATATACATATGCCTCTGGGCTGCCATTTGGCCGTTCCTGCCTTGCAAGGTTTTTTCCGGGTTTAAAGTTGGGAGAATAAAATAGCAATATTGACAGATTAGCCATAGTAACATCTTTGTGAGTTCTATCACAGCCTATTTTTAGGAAGGTTTCCTTTAAAATTAATAACACATAAAGAACAAGCAAAAGGAGAACGTAAGTAGGTATTCCAAGCCTGTCTAACAGATTCTAGGTTGCCTGCCCTGCCCAACTTCATGGCAAAGTAGCATCTGGTTTCTTTTCGCACTTTATCTGAAAAACATCTCAAAAACTGCATGCTGATTTATGTCTGAAGCACTACAAAAAACATGGTCCACATTACACGTTTTATCTGCCTTGTCAATACTGCAAGAATACATTCCAAATTTTCACAGAACCAGGATGCTGCTTACCCAGGTTACCTGCAGCTATTTTCAAGGAGTCCTTTAATAATAAAATTATAATTTAGAAGACAAACCAATGCAATTTTGAGGAAATAACCTTGCTTCAGAGTCACGAAGGCAACATATTGCTGGTATTATGTAATGAAGAAAGGAAACAACTTCCAGAAAATCACTGACATGACAATAACCAGCCACAGGAGGACATCCTAGGGTAATGCATATGAACTAGAAGAAAGTTGTTCTTCATTCCCGAGGCCTCAAAGCAGGGCAGGCTATAATAGATATTATGGAGCCACTTCAGTATATACTGCAGTTCTCTTCTCAACATCATTAGAAATGCAACAATCATGCAAAATACCTATCACATGGCTCACTGTGTATTCTTGAGTACCAAAAACCACAGGGACAGTTATTTTCAGATAATATGAGCTTATATCATTAAACAACCTGCACGTTACCTTATAAGGATTTTAAAGGACTAAAAATATGAGAGAGACAGGATTTCTGATAATTTGTAAAGCCTATTGCATGTATATTATCTTCCTGTATCCTTTGAAGTTTACTGTCTTCATTTGTGGAAATCTAATTTCAAACTATAAGAGTTGTTGAGGATACTTATTTCCAAGCAATTTTTGAGAATGCTTATTCCAACTTCCATAAATAACTCCAGGATGGCTTCAAAACGCCAGCTTGAGTAAACAGACTGAAAAAAATTCAACACTCATTGACAAACAAGTGCCACATAGCTCAGGACAATGGAGATTCATTGTGTAGATGGTTATCAATGATTAACTTCCTATTATCATCTACTAATATGTTTGCCAATTAAAAATAAAATATGAGTTCATAGAAGTTATAAAAGCAGTTACAAGCTACCTGCCCAGAGAAATGACATGTTGCAATTTCCTCAGCAAGGTTCAGAGCCCTTGGTGTGTTCACTTGTTCACTGATTATAATCTTTCCTTTAATGACCACATCAGTAGATCTGTAAACGATCACCTATCATCCTTCGTATTCTATCACCTCAGAAACACAAGGTCAAGCATTGCCTTTCTCAAGAGCGAGGCTTGTCTATGTTTTTGCGATTTTTACCTGACTGCTGTAGCTCTCTGTTTTGGAGGCATTCCAGAACAGACTAGGCATACTGGGTTTTGTTATTCTTTTTTTTTTTTCTTCTTCTTCTTCTTCTTTCAAACACATACTAAAATATCTCATTTTTCTCTGACATTATACTGACTTCCTCTTAAATATCATACTGATTTTATTATCTTGTTACTTGCACTCAAGACTCTTCATGGTCTTACTGCACTTCATCCTCCTAAATTTATGAAATTGCACAAAATTTGCTCCATACTCAGTTTTTATACACATAGTATGTACTGTGCCAAAAGACCCATGGTTACTAAGCCCTGGCCCTTATCCTTTTGAACGCTCTGACATCTGGTAACAGCCTCTTGAAACTGCAGAGTCCCATTTTCTTTATATATATAAATGCCTTAAAACTGATATTAAGAAACAGCAAAAACTATCAAGATTAGCAGATGAATATACCAAAGCAATTAATTCACAGAGGTACACTGTAGATAGAAAAACTGTAAATTCTTCCTTCCAGGTTTTTAACATATGTCAACCTCAGCACTCAAGTCATTAAGGACATTTGCGAGCCAGCTGAGAGTTCAGTCTCTATGTAATTTAGACCTTTTGGAATCAGTGCGCTCACAACTAAACAAGTTTTGGATAAGGACGAGTATATTTTCTTCATAAATACCAAGGGGCACAGTAGTCATTTTTGAACACTTCTAGAGTTGTTAGTACTGAGGTGATATCAAACTCTCATAACCTATCCTGAGTCAGCAATAGTTATCAAAGAAGGAAAAAAAGAATAATATTTGAATAAAGTATGAAAAACAAATCATCCACTTGTTTGTCTTACGCTGGTGGGACCAGATTTGACTCTGATTTGCCTTTCTGCTTCTTTAAGAAACAATTTTTAGCCTCAAATACATTGCAATAATGCTATACACGTAGGATCAATACCCATGGCCAAAGAATGCGCTGCAGAGAAACTTCTATTCAGTGCCTAGGGCTCCTGATTTTGGAAGCAGCGGAGAGCTTAGCGAGAGAACTCATAAGGCTACAGTACTTTCTAGGCTGCCAATAATTTCCTGAAATGTTTTTTCAAACCTTCTCCTAGCAAATAACAACACTTTTAAAAGGTAAGTTCTCTCTGGTTTTAGAAAAGGTAGCCAGGCATAATGATGCCACAATTTATTTTTAAAGGTACTTGCTCAGCATAATAATCCAGATACCTCACAAACAACATTAAACCATAAAGCATTAAAATATACAGGAGAGAAAAGGGCTGTGAAATGACAGAATAACATCAGAGAATTACAAATAAATCAGCGTACCAGGCTGAAAACATGACTGAGGAAAAACTGTCTTCAAAATGCTCATAGAAGAAATTAAATCTGTGACCCCTTCTCAAGCGTTGAGAGGGGAGTATGGCATAGACTAGAAACAAGCAAAGCCAAATAACTTGTCTCAGCACTTCCCCGTTATTTATTAACACCACCAAGCTTTTGCGGCGTTAAATGGTTGGACAGGATACTAAGCGTTATGTTTTTTAACGGATCGCATAAGCCTAAATTTGAGTTTCCATAAAGCATGCACTAAAAACAATGAAACGTACTTTAGAATCTGCACCATACTAACCAAAAAACCAAAACACATCTGCAAATGTAAAGCTAAACAGCTGCTAAGAAGCAAAGAGAGGGCCAAAAGAGTTTGCTGTCACGTATTTCCCATGTATTTGCCTGTAATCTCCCAAAATACATTTCACTGAACTCTTCAGCATCATCAGGTTGGTGCATCTTGAGGTTAAGACGACTTATATAGGAAATGATAATAAGCAGTGCTCTCTCTATTGCTCTACTCTTCTCTCTAGTCTCTCTCAAGATCAGATAATTCTGGTAGCCTGGGGATAGCATGAAACAATCTATACAACAATCCCAGCTGCCAACCTTACCGACAATTATTTCTGCTGTGTTTTGCAAAAAATTAAGGAAAAGACATGCCAACTCATCAGACTGCCTTAGCAGACTAGACTACAGAATGATAAAACTTGAAAAACATTTCTCTGATATTGAAAAGCAGCCATGATCGCAATTGATACCAGATTTTCCTCAGAGGAGTCCGAGCTCATTATACCTTAGCCTAGATTCCTTCTCCACCTGCAGATGCTTTCCCTCACCAAAAACAGGGAGCTTAAGGGAAATGTCATTCTCTGCGTATATCCTGCCAAAGCCAATAAGCATAATTTCAGTCTCTCCAGAGGTTACTGTCAGCCATTTTCATGTAATCCAGTCTCTAAACTGCCATAATTCAACTCCCTCACACTGAAAATGGTTTTCAGAGTCAAGAGCTGGAAAAAGATTCATCTGGGTATATTCAGAACTGTACACAAAATACATCTCATGGGGACAACATATACTGCCACATGCATATTTTGTGTCATGCACTGGCCTGAAGGAAAAGGCAAAAAAACCTCAAGGTGCAGATTTTAAATTCCAGCCCTGTTACTACGATGAGAACTGGCACAATCTTGCCATACAGTTTTCAATATTTCAGTAGGAAACCCAGAAGCAATGGGAAAACATATTTCAGCAAGAACCAGGCATGATTCCTTCTCACACTGTCTCCCATTACATCCAGAAGCTTTGTGATATAAGCAAAAGTCCCTCTTATGTACTCGCACACACTGAAGAAATAAACAGTAGTGACAAATACAGTAAAGGGAGAAATTCAGTAGGGATACTATGAAGGAAGGTTAATATTCCTGATATCTAAGGGAATTAAGAGTTAAAAACACACTTTTCATCTCTTTTTCCTCACCTGAAAAAAAGGTTTTGCATAAACAAGACCCAAAATTCATGTCATAAACATACGATATTGCAGGGTGTTGGTGTCTTGAATTATAAACTGATACTCCACTGGACAAATCAACAAACTCCACGACAGCTGAAGGAAGAAGATCTGAGCTTAAGAGTGTCAGTTAAGCAGCGGATGGCAGGACTCATAATGGCACAGCAAAGGTGCCAAGAAACATGCATTGAGTACGTGCTACACGCTTCCTTTAACAGTCTTCTCAACAGAGACCCAAAGAGGAAGGGTGGAGGGAAACAGAGGGCACTCAAGTCACTGTAAGACCAGTCCAAGTGTATTATGTTATAATAATCAGGAAAAAATATTAAGTCTTGTTGTTATAACCAGCCCTAATTGTTGTAACCATGGTGTAACTACCTGCTGTAACTATGTATGGAATCTGAGGAGAAAGTTTGATAAGAAAACAGTAAGTCTCATGGGATTGTTGTATTGATTGTATGTTTGCAATCAATCAAACAACTAAGACCTCCATAGCACCATAGTCTCTCTCATACACACACAGGCACATATACACACCTGTATAGAACTCCATACACATGTTAACATATTATAAAATATAAGTGAAACTTACAGTAATTTAACATCTAACATATACGGCGCGCATATTTAAACAAACATTACCAAGTGCTTCCTACTGTTTTTTCAACAAACATTATTTAAAATAGTAGAATATCAGATCTGAATAAGATAGAGTGTTGACATTTTATGCTATGAAACAGTTATTTGGGTGCTTTCCAACACACCATCCTGTCACATCGGATAACTTCCATGTCCCTGTAGGTACCCAACCATTTCTTCTTCAGGAGAAACTTCTCAGTTTTAAGTACACTTATCTTAAACTAACACTGCAAAAACCCACTTGTATGCTACATATATAGAACACAGAATTTATTCACTTATTATCAAAAAAGCATGTGCTGTATCTCATCTCCTGACAGTAAACCCTGTATTAATAATTCTTAATATATGATCCAAAAGGAATCTTGAGATAGAAGCTTTCTTATACTCCATGAAGCCTTCTGTTCGGAAACAGCCAATGAAACATATCATCTTTCCAATGAAGTTTTATTTTTTATTACGGTAGAATAAGGGCATTTCAAATAGCATAGTTCTAAAAATTATCTGCAGAAATAAAATAAGATCATTGTGATTTTATATTTCAGTGCCTCTTCAACACTTCATGTAGAATGGTCTGTTACTCATCTCAGACAAAGTACAGCCAAACCACACAATTTTCATTCTTAAAATTTGTTCTGCTAAGTCCATTTTTTCATTGCAGTAAGTATCAGCATCTTTTTCACCTTGACCTATCAACTTGAAGTAATTTTCAAATCCTGCTGCAATATTATGTGGAGACAAAACCCTATCATCTCTTCTGTCACTGAAATCTTCCCTTTTTGAAGTAAGACGCCTACGCTCTATCCCATATTACTGAACTGCATTACCTCCTCCTGTCCATTCATCTTGACCCCATCTTACTCTGGCCCACAAAAATCTGTTAGTAAGATTTGTGAAAAAGAAGTTCACGTCTTCTTCTTAGGTCCTTTTTCTTAGGTCCTTGAGCAAGGCTCATTCACAGCATTACTAAGACTACTGCAGCAAAGACCATTTGAGCATGTGCAGGAACAGAAACACAGACAAAACTCTTCTGTAGGCATGCTCATAATCGGAATAGGATATTCTGTGTACTGGCCAACAAGATTACTTAATGAGAGCATACCATGCACTGGAGAAAATTCCAGGTACCACCCATTCGGCATGCAATGCTATCCAGATTATTGCATCTCCTGCTGTAATAAACACATTCACTTTCATAAACAGCTTTGCCTTACTAGTGTATGGTGCAAAGCACTAAGATTCCTTGTTTGTGATTGATGATTGGCCCTCTACTTATAGGGGCCATTTAAAAGGTTTCTCAGCAGCTGACTTCATCTTTCTTTTTACATAGGAGATTACATCTCTCAGATTTCTCCTGTGTGTCGCATTAAGCTGACCTTTGCACTTTTGGGAGCTGTTGTTCTTGTTTTATAGGTTTAGCACCTTTCATCCATCCATGGCTCACATCTCAAAATATTTCTTTCACAAGTCTCCTTTTCAATATAGTAGGGACCTAAGGCTACACAGAACCTTCCTTACTTCACAACTTCATTTACATCTTTGTCCATGCCCTTATGCAACACAATCTAAAACTTGTTTGCTAAAACATCTTCCCCCCACTCTTAAAGGCTCTTTTCAAAAAATAAAACAGTCTTGTTTCAGTGCCAACAAGATACTAGAAGTAAATTCAGTGAAATCATCAAGATTTGCATACCAAGCCACATACCAACCATATGAAAGTTTGCCCTTGCCCTCTCTATTTTCCAATAGCAGCAAATGCCTATGATCATCATTTGCTGCCTTTAAATGTTAACATTCATAAGGGCAAAGACGATGTCTTCATTTCAGTCTCTGAAATTCTGGACAAGTTTTGGACACTTGCAAGTTGAAGAAAAATGGTGATGGGGAAAAAATTAGTCTAGGGTATTTCACGTTAACATTAATGTATATAGCTGGTATCTCTGATCAATATATGTCAAAATAATTTTTTAGGAAGTACTGCTTATCCTGTAAGTTAAAAGGTAGGGAAAAACAATACAGTTTAGAAGGTCTAACAGACTAAACTGTCAAGAATTTATGATATAAATCTGAATATTACAACCCTGTCATTTCAGAATATTGCCATTTTGGAATTAAGCTGGGAGCTCTAATGGAAAAAATATGCCTACCTTTTTAAAGATTAGATTAACTAATATATTGTGAATGAGACATCACAGAAATATAGAACTTAAAGCTATGCGTAAACTATGGTGAGTCTACATCAAGGAAGACCAAGTTGCACTTGGCTGGACTTTGCAAGTTGCAGGGGACGGTGGTGTTTTTCTGAAAAGGCTGAGGTACTGGGTTTTTATGCACGATCTTGAAAAAGTGAAGCAGTCCCACCGAACAACACAAAGGAGGCCAAAAAAGTTCTCTCTGACTTTGCCTGACACTCCTTTTCATACTTCAGGTTGTTTAAAAGCTCGAGTTTGTATTGATATTGGAAAACAGAGGGACTAGTGAAAAAAAGCTCTGTTCTTCTGACCAGAGAGAAAGAACTTAAGCGTCAATACGAATCAGTGGTTGCATCTGCACTGCTAGGCTGGTCCCTCGAATCATCCAGAACAGTGTGAATTCATCACAGCTCCCTCCTTGCCCAGGTGCCAGGGATGGAATAGAAGGACTAAGATTGTGTCAGAATGTGGATTGGCACTCATGAGCCTATCTGGCAGTATAAATGCAAATAGCCAATTAAAACACAAACTAAAAGGGAATTAGCTGAAGGACTTCTGCACTAACCTGTTCTTACAGTAACATTTTAAGCAGCGCAAGTACTACAGCAGTTAGCTGCAACAGTTCCAACCAACAAACAAAGCAAGGCTCATCATAGCAACAGCTGTCCTTCAGTAACATCATCATGAATAAAATAATGAAGAACATCCAGAAAGAGAAAAGAAATCAGACACCTATGGCATTTTCAAATCAGTCCTTTGCAGACGCTAATAAAAATTTTGGGGCCAACCTTTAGTTTGTTGATTACCAGATACAAATAATTTTTTTACACTGTTCAGATGAAAAGAGACTTGACATAATGACATCATTTCTGGACATCAGTACAAAAGGAGCTCTGAAAAACAGGAGCAATGAAAATCAATGTTGCACTGAAAGTATAAATTAAAAAAGCAAGATTAAAAATATTGTTATACTAAATATAGTTTGCTTAATGGACAACTGAGAGGAAGGGCTTGAAAGGTATATAAAGGAACACTAAAGAGATAAACTTGAAAGAGTTATGCAAAACAAAAGCCACCTAAGAATGACATAAAAGAAATTAGGTTGACAGCTAAACATCCTAGGACTTCAAGGAAAAATAAATCTCCCAAAAGAATTAATGGAAAAGATTTGTATTAAGATCTCTTTATTCTATACTGTTTCACACTATTAATATTCAACAATAAATAAGTTGATCTGGATCAGTAGTAGGCTTGTTTGTAACATCAAATGGCATTAAATCATGGAGTAAAATGGTCCACATGACTTAAAAGTGTCTGTAGACAGCCTTCTGATTTTTGCAAACAAATCATCGAATTAAAGAATCAAGCCAGACAGTTTGTTTAAACAACAGAAAGACAGAAGATCCTTAGACCACATAAACACACCACTGAAGTCTATCATAAAATCAGATAAAATAATGAACAGAGCAGACCAAAATTTCTCAGTTGCAAAAGTATCACTCAGTAATATGATAATGCTGATAAATTTACAGGAAAGGGAGAAAAATTAAAGCAGTTGAAATATAAAATGCTATTAGACTTAGCTGTTAGTATTAACTGTAATAACTATTAAATACAGCTCAGTTGCAAAGCTGTGTGTCTGTCCTAGAGAATATTACTGCTACTTCAGATGACAGCAAATGGAGGTATGTTTTTGTCTGTACTTTATCACAATCTCTTCCATCAACCATCAAAAATGTTTTCAAATCTGACAGAAACTGCATAATAGTACCATCCCAGCAAGTTTTGTAGTAGAGATTTATAAAAGAATTGTAATACTGCACCTCAACAGCATGCTGTATAGACAAGTGGCTAATAGCATGTATCTGAAGAGAAATTCAGTGATTTGCACCCAAGATACCCAACAACTACATGGGATGATGATCATAGTTCACAACTTCATTTTTTATATGCAGTGCAACAGTTCATGCGAGTGCTTTCACAATGGAATTAAACTGTTACAGGACAGCCACAACATTAATCTAATTTCTGCTGCCTACAACCTAGGAACTGCACTATCGTGGAACTAGTAGGGGAAAGTACCAGAAAAAAACCCAGCACTTATGTCCCCCATTACTACTACAGCTCTTCACTGAATATTAAACATCTGCTTTTTCAATGTCCTAAAACTATAATAAACACCACCTTTACTGCAGTACTGTCCATCTTCTCAATATTGTATCAAGAGTATATTAGTAAGACCTGCATATAAAATCTTCCCTGGTGATGTATATAATGTTACCAAGCATCCTTCCCATCGAATATGTTCAGCTTCAACACAATTCAGAACAGAAAGTAGTACCAACTTCACTCCAGCTAGTTCTGAAAAAAATTAAGTTCCTTCATATGCTATTATTTCAACATAAACTCTTCATTTGACACAAAACTGGAAAACATAACTTTCTTTAAAAAAAAAAAATTGATTACTGAAAAGTATAATCATGGTTCGTTTTAAAGTCTGCATTTTAGGTATAAGTAATATAATTGCATTTAATTCTGGAATTGTGGGCAATGATTTAATTAACTGTGCTTTGGGCAATTTTCCATTAAAAGGTATCAGCAAAGAAGAAAAATTCTATACAAAATGAGATTTTAAAAATTTATCTTATTCTTTTTCCACATAGCCTATTTAACATAATTATTTCATAATGCTAAGAATAGTGCATGTTCGAATACCTAACAATGAAGATAAGAATTAGCAACTAATAGACACATTAATTCACTATTTAAAAGTTATGTTAATTCAAGCATAACTCCAGTAAAAACTGGAGTCTGAATCAGTCTATTTCTGACCTGCAAGTAAACCACAAATCAATACTGCAATTGGGTTTTACAGTATAAAAAACGAAGATCTAGTGTTAAACTTAATTGAAAGTCTGGTTTTGGTTTTTTTTTTGTTTGTTTTTTTTAATAAGTCTGAGCTCACTAAGTGGGTATATGAAGGAAGGCTGATCCACTTTTTCCAGTTAAGCCTGCTGAAGCATATAAACCTTGCATCTTCAAACAGTGAGTCACAATGGAAAACCCAGATTTTTATTACTGCGATCTCCTGGATATAATGGTTCAATATCAATCACTTCAGTTTCTCATACAAAATTCTGAAAAATCTTTAATTACAAGCTTTACCTAATACTATTGCAAATCAGAGTATTGAGCAGAAGAAAAAATTAAGGAAGAATTTCCACTAGCTGATTCCTAATATGAGATAGTTCTACCTTATCAAAACCTTCTTGTAGTCCATGATAGCGGATAACAATCTGTAGAGCTGTACAGACGCATACTCAGCTGCATAATACTTCCATGCCACCAAAATCTAGTCTTGAAAAAAGTATTACTTATCAGGAAAAACAGTGAATGTGCATCAGTGATTTCACGGTCATCACTTCTAACTAGCACCTGTCGAGCTTTTTCATCTAATGTTCTTTCTTTTTTGATTCTCCTTCACTTTGCAACAACATGTAGGAAAACAAAAATGAAATAATTGCTGTGTGGGAATGATGCTAAGAAAGGACTCTTAGGGGATCCAAAGAAATGAAGAAAAATCTTTCCGAAAGGCTCCCTTGTTATGGCTTAAAGGCTCTGGAGTCTCACAAAGAAACAGTTTTACAGTTAGCTTGTACTTGCAGAGTCTGAGCCTTACCCCTTCCTACGGGAAATATATAAATAGTCACTTAAAGCTTTTATTAAAAAAAAAAAAAAAAACTCAGTTTTTGCAAAACTAAAATATATCACAGCCATACATTCAAAAAACTCTCTTGACATCATACTAGTACTGAAATTTCTTTACTAAATGCACGTACTGTCTTCATTTCAACTCACCCGGCTGCAGAGCTGCAAAAGCACGCCCATCGTGTAGCTAACAAAGCAAGTAGGAATGCAAAATTTGTTCAGGTGTATCCAGCCTCTCCTTCTCTGTGACAACCAAGATCTATTTCCTCTATAATTGATTCCTCTATAACTATTCCCCTTCCACCGTCCTCCCAGCACTACAGACAGGCTAGGCATAGTAACTTCTGTAAGGAGCAAGAAATATGCTGCAGTTTTTAATTTGTTCCAATTTGTAGCCAATTCTAAAAACTGATAAAAGCTCAAAAAATCAGCCTTGTGACTGAAAAACAAGTGGCTTGTGATTTTACAAATAAATTTCTGTGGATAGAAGAAAGGAAGATCTGAGTTTACTGCACACCAGTGTCTCCTTTTTCTGTATACTCCATCCTCCTTTTAGTGGGAGTGAAAGATTAGTCTCAATTACATCAATAGGTCACAGATAATCCAGCCTAAGTGAAGCAATATAAACACAAAACTTTTGAAATCACCATGATTGCTATTAAACATGAAGAAATTCTGGGTATAACAAACATAAGAAAGCTATGATGTGCCATAAGTAAGAATCTCCTAGACTCAAGTGTCCTTCATTATCAATTAAAACTATATAAAGACTTTTCAAAATCTATGGACAATGTCACACAATGAATCCGCAAGCAAAAACCTGAGGGCTTTAGGAGTTGGGACATACTGAAAAGGCTTTTTAAAGCCATTAAAGGATAGGTAAAATAAAGTATTTGTAAGTATTTTCTCTTCCCCAGGCCAATCCTAATTTTTTCTTCACACGTCTATTGCATAACACAAGTAAGTAATAAGTACAGCTAGCAGATGGGAGTCAGCTCATGTTTGCACATAGCTCCTTATGAAATTTGATCGTACCAGTAAACTAAATGAATCAAGAAGCAAGCATCCTAAAACAAATCAAATATGCAACACATTTTTAATATGCAATTAAAAAAAAAAAAGGCAGATTTGCTTTGAAATCAAAAGCAGCAACATACCCTCTCTGTGCTCAGAAAATGATCCCTAATCTATTCAGAGAGGGGAAGCTGGGAAGGTGTCAGGACATCGATGAAATGAGTGGAAGCAGAACCATGCCACAGCTGCTGCATAAACAGGTGAGTATACTTGGTATGGTTCAGACGACAAGAGTAATTTAGTTGATGTTCTAACTTCAAGACCTAACAAATATAAAAGCCAACTCCAACACACAATAAACCTATGATAAAGTTAGAGAATACCTCGCAAATCTGAAACAATGCAGGAAATTATGTGAAGGAAAATCTAATTAGAAGGAATTTGATCTTTTTCCTTTGAAAATGAAAACTTTACATCTTTTCTTCTAAACCTGATGAAAACATTAACCTTATCATAACATGCTTCATTTAAACTTCATTTGAAGTCTTCATTTAAAAAATGTATCACTAATTAATTCACTAAAGAAAATGGATCATGCTGACTGTATTGAAATTGAAAATATTCAAGGGGTAGAAAGTTTTCAGTGAGGTATCAGCCTTATTTAATGCATCTTTAAAAAGCTACCCACATTATGATTTATGCAAAGAAGTTTGAAAACATTTCAGTTCATTTAAAAGAATGGGATTTCACTTAGCCAAGCAAGATAGATATGTGTGACAGCACAAAATAATATTTCTGCTTACTGTGTTTTTATAGATGTGGCTTTCTAGGAAAAATAGTATGGAAAAACTGTGATATCTGTAATATATTCAAGAATGAAAAAAATCAGTGAAAATACACCACAAAAAATAATGAATTCCTTCAATCAAGGCAGTCATTCCATGAAAATTCTAGGCATCTTTCAGGACATGAAGGATCCACAACTCCACAGTAATGCCCTACAGGATGGCATAATATTATGCTTTTCAGGTACTGTGTTTGCACATCACAGTTCCTAATTGCAGCATTAAAACATAGATGAATCTTTTACTTTCCTGAAAATCTCTGTATGCTGAAAAGGCTCCATATATTATTGAAAGAATTAATATAAGTTAGTATCTGATGCAAAATGCAGGTTAAAAAAAGGAAATATATCAAAATAGAAATTAAGTGAGAAAATATGAAAACTTAGCATGGTTCATTAACGAATAATGAGGATGAATAACCAGGCGCAGACATTATCAAATTCACAGGCTTTCAACAATGAATCTAATTTGACGTCTCTGACTGCAAAACACAAATTGCGTTGCAAACATGAAGACATCAAAAGCATCAGATGTGATACTTCAGAGTGATTGAACCAGGTGCTGAAATACATGAAATAATAGTTCTTTGTGGCTACGGAATACTAGATCACTCACAACTGGAGAAAGTACATTCATAGATAACTGATCATCCTAGCCTATTTTCAAATTACTTGACAGTTTGGAGTTTTTTTAGAATGTGATTTGCAAAGAACACTGCAAGACTCCTATATAACGCAAAATTACCTCATTCTTCTTGTCTAGAATCTGAAAATCCCCTAATCACTCAAAGCTACGATAGAATAGCCTGCTAAAACACAAAGGCTACCTTAAATTAAAGGTGAAACTATTAATATTCATTCTGCAGCCCATCAAACTGTAATAAACTCCTTTCTGGCCTTCCAGAACTTAAATCTTTGCAGAAAGTAGAAGTGTGAATTCCACTGGGGTTTCTTACATTATAAAAGTTCAAGTTGTTCATTAAAATACATCTAGAATGACATACTGAGACTGTCACTTTGTATGTTACCTGCAAGACAACACCGGACAAAGAAAGAATTGGACAATTACTTCTCTATGTTTTTATATTTAGATTAAGAATTCTGAGAGCATTATATAACCATTATTAAAGGGCTTCACACTTTTAGATTTTAAAAATTACTTTTATTTTGGATACAGTATTTTTCAGACAAAGTGCAAAAGCTTTACATCTCAAAAGAAAAACATAGCAATTCATGTTACGTTTTCATTTTTGCCAATATGCATGCTTTAGAACTTATCCTGCACTAAAAAAAGAAAGTGTCTAAATATGACGTAGGTCTAAAGGCAGAACAAAGTCAACTTCAAACTACTGCTTATGCTTACTCTTAAGTGGGGTGGCAGGGGGGACCCAATACAGTTCAGCTTGAGAGGTATTATGACAAAAGGGCAGGAAAGGGGGACACGGGAGAATTGTTAGCATTGTCCAACTCAAAGTGTTTTAAAACAATCTCTAGCTCCTCATTCTATCTGGTTATTTGTGTGCATTTTGCTTTATTCTGTAGGGACTTCAGAAGCATTACCTAGCTTATCCTCAACACCTCTCATGATTTTTTGGAAAAAAGAACAACATCGGTTTTATAGATAAACATTTCAGACCTGGCTGAATTATACAACTTGGCCAATACCTACTTTCAAAGTTCACGATGGGTAGAAACTGAACATGAAGCTAACTGACACCCAAACCAATGAACTTAGACCATGTACTCATACTTGCTAACCAATAAAGTTCCATTTCAGATACTGATTTTCTTTTTTAAGGAGGGGTAGGGAGGTGAGAAGATATCTCTGAGAACTCTGAGACAGTGATAGACTATTTTTTTTCAAAATTTCCGGTGATGAAAAACAGCACTATTACATTAAGAATTTTTGTATAAGCCTTGTTAAGACTAAAAAAAATTACTCATCTGCATTCTCCCTCATCACATCTGACCTCTTTGTTTATTTCAGAAATCTCAAAGACGTGGGAAACCTGCATAAGGAATTCATCCCCTGCACCGTTTAGCCTAACAGCCAGCCATTAACAAGCACATAGTTCCGAACTGGACCCAACACATGTAGCCCCTTGCCCAGCCAATACTCTGTGAATACAGGAAAGATATGCAATATTTGAAACATGAGGAGAAAATGTAGTGAGGTGGTAAAGCCACATACAAATTTATTAAAAGCTGGGAATGACTCTCCCATTTAGGAAATAGCTTATTATAAAATACAAACAATAAAGTAAATAAACCAATATCAATCTTCAAAATAAAAGCGTCAATACAGTTCCATATCATAGAAAATCTGTATTATGCAGGATAAAATACAAACCATACATGCCATAAAACTACTCAGTCTGAATATATTATCTTGTAGTTATTATAGCTCTGCCAGCTATCATTATTTCTATAACACTTGAATTCATCTGCTATTTCATTCTCTGTAGATAGGTCATTTAGAAGTGGCAAAAATCCAGAATGAATCAGGAAGTTTAAAGTGCTGAGATGTGCAAAAGGACAAAGGGGTCAATTATACCAATCATCTTCATGCCAAAAGCCCTCCAAAAATGTTTTGTGCCTAGCAATTTTATTAAAGGCCTGTCTAACCTTACTTTCCAAGAAATACTGTGCATAAAAGGAGAGCAAAATACTTTGCTACAGTCACTATTAGGAAAAATGATTTTATTTTTATCTTAAGCAGACTAGTAAAATGGGAAATCAGGGAGTCAAATGGAAACTGAATGAGCATGAAAACAGGTCAAACGCTTTAACTTTTTCCTCAAACTATAGCTGCACCTCAGTCAGAAAACCCCAGAAGAACCAAACTCTCAGGTTAGTACCCTTCCAAAGTCCCCACTGCCCTTCGCTACCTGCTCTTTCACTTCATGTAGTTCCCCATAGTCTCCACTCATCCTTCTCAACCACACTCCTCTACAGCTTCAGTCATTAAAATCAAAATACAAACAAAAAAATCTTGCGAGTTTGGCTCTTCAAGAAATCAGAAAGGGAGGGCAGAGAAGAAGGAAGAATAATTATCCAAAAAAAATTCTCTCTCTTGTGGACAATTTCCTTCTGCCTGATTGGCTAACTAAACCATGACTGCACTTCTAAATATGCAAAAATACAATTATGCGCTTAGAGAATTAGTTTCCCCGCTGTTTGAAGGGGCAAGCATTGCACTTTTGTCTTTTCCACACAATTCACTTCTTTCACTCAGGAATACAGTTACACTGGAGCTGGAACAAAACTACACCGGAGATTAACTATCATTATTATGAAGTGTGCATGCAATGCATATACAGACATTAAAAATCACAATTTCCTTTAACATTATAATCCAAGCATAAAAGAAATGTGGACAGATAGATACTGCTCCTCTAATGAAACAGATGAGTATAGAGGACTTGGGCCTAATTTCTTCAGAGATGACAAAGGGCTCTCACTCCTCCTTCAGTCAACTAATTATTTTTTCTGTAAGCATTCTCTTATAAGATATAATACCAATAAAGAGATTAAGCCTCATTTTAAGCAGAATCCAAGTACAGCCATTCTTTTGGCCATCCACTATTAACAAAGACCCTACTGCTCCCAATACTTACTTCATCCCACTACTTTTTCTTCATCTTCAGATAAATTATCCTGCTATTCATTTCCATTCTGTTTTCTTCTACTGCTTGAATAGCTCTATTAAAGTAACATAAACACAGCTAATATGCCAATAAGGAGATCATAATGGCGTATTCCTCAGTTACAGTGAAGTGTTGTTTCTGTCACAGAGGAAGATAGGTGGAACTAATACTTGCAAACATTTTTGTGAAGATAACGTGAGCTGCAATATTTGGAAGTTATCCCCAATAAGCTAAATCTTTAGAACACAAGTTGCAAACTCTTCTTGTGGCGAAGCATGCTCCCACCCCCAAAAAGAAAGGAAAATAAATCAGGATTATATGCTCAAATCATTGAAAAGAGAAGCATGAAACACGCTCCATGTTAGTGGCAGTGTCTAGCAATAAACATTAACTGTCAAGCGCCTGACAGGCCATTTGCTTCAGCAACCAGTGAATGAAGAGATTGGAACAGATCTACTGTGTTAATTATGCAAAACAACCGATGCACAAGGCATTTCCTGAGGATTAATGAACAGCAGCCCAGGGAAGGTAGGCAGGCAGGGAGGAGGAGAAAGAGCCGGGATAGCCTGAAGCAAGGTCATGAAACCCTGGCAGACATTCAACCCCAGTAAATTTCCCCTACCAGAGCTGCTACTACTGTTACAACACACACATTTAAACCTGACATACGGGTTTTGCTGAGTGACGTAAATTAACTCCATAAAGGCGTTTCTCTGAAATGGATCATTAGAATTTTTCATACTTCAGTCAATGTGAAATACCACGCAAAACAAAGCCCCTAAGTTTTTGTGTCAGGAAAGCAAGCAGGATGACACCCTTACCTTGGCATGATGTTATCTAAAACATTGTAACTCGTAATGTTACATTAATTTGTAACTCTAGACACAGGAATCTTGTTAAAACTCATTAAAATTCACTAGTTTGGGCTTTTAACATATGTTGAGAATTCCTATCTATAGCTATATTTTTCCCAACTTGATTTAATAGAAATAACAGCATTAAAACTCTCGTTATAGAAAATCAGATGCATTCCAGATTAATACATGCAAATGCAGCAAAATCGCACTGGATCAGCGTAAACTAGTAATTTATAGATTAAGAATGCAAGAACCTAGCTCAAGTGTCTCCTGTAGCCAGAGCAGCAACCTCCTCTAAAAACCTTAAAGGCGTTCTACCTGTCTATAAAACATGAACTATTAGATTTGTAAAGTTCCTATTTGAATTTAATTGAGTAAGCATAGCATTAAGGTAATCCATCTGCCTGCAGCACAGCAGCTGTGATGGGGAGTAGGGAACGCCATTGCAATATTTGGATAAATTCCCAAGTAAAACTGTAAAAAGCCGCCAGTACTTAGCGGACAATGAGAAAATTCAGAGCTTGGCACTGAAGTTTTATTTCTGTTTGTAGAAACTACTCAACTTGTTTATTATGTATACTTGTTTTCAGAGAATAAACAGTACAATGATTTGAGTCACGTGATACTAGCATATCACAAAAGTAATATCTGATATTAATGTACATCTTTGTTTCCTGTCATCTTATGCAAAATGTCTTTCTCCAGATAGAAATGTTCCCAAAATTATTGGAAATCATCCAACATTTTCATTTTCTCCTAAAACTTGATGATAGAATAATATCACGTTATTACATTGCACAAATTATATTACACTGCCTGAATGTAACATGAGGCTACGTAAGTCTGCTATATCCTATGCCAAGATCATCTCCACTATGCTCATCTCACCAATTTTTGTAAATTAAATACAGTGAAATCTGTCCAAAGCTTAAATAAAAGGTATACTAAGATAACAAAAACAATAAGGCTAACAAAGCCACTATTGGAACACCAACTTGAATTAACACCATGCTGAGAATTTAGTCCCAGTCTTAAGAATCACTGTAATAAAAGCAAACCATGCAGGATTATTTGAACTTCTATAAAATATTTCCCACACTTCGCATTAATTTCTCCTCTTGTCCCTATTCTATTCTATAATAGCAGCTGCTTTCAGATTTAGCATGTTTTATTACAATATACAGGAATGATATTTTCCTCCAAGTACATCTCATGAGTGAGTTTTGAAGTTTAAGACTTAAGATCTGCTACCAGTCCAGCACTATTTGCTGCACATGCTGAATTTTGGGCCAATCTACTCTGGAATGATTAGGATAGAAAATTCATATTTAAATGGAAGTCTATTATACAGATTGCGTGGGAAACATCAAAACTATCCTTAACATCATGGAAATCTAGAATGTGAAAAATCCTAGCAAAAAGGCATATCAAAGATATATCAAGCCAAAAGTGCACAACACGAACAAAACCAAATATAGCACACACTCGCACATATTTTCTAACCCAAGAAGACATTATGAGTCTAAATTTGTAGCAGAAAAGAAGCCAAAATATTCTATCAAAGTAACTTTAATATGAAAACATTGAAACAACAATATTGCTCTTCGCATATACGATCGCTAGTCATACGTGAAGCTGTCTACTCACATGGATGAAGTTCAAGACATAGTTTTCATTCCCACTGCCTTTATATTTTCTTATTGAGCTTTAATACATTGCATGTTCATTAACAATGCATTGTTACCGAACTCTGCCATGCCTGTGTTGTGTCACTGGCCAACACAGTCAGACAGCTACCTTTAGCACGTAGGCTGATATTCCAGGAAAGAAGCAACAATACTGTGCAGCCCTTCAATAAGCAGAACATACCATTAAACACTCCTTTTCAGCACAGCTGGCTAACTTAAAGGAATGCCTCCAAGTCAGGATGCCTCCAGCGGGTGCATACAGCCAGGGGAGACAGCATGGGACATGGCTATGGAGGATCCTCTTGCACCTCTCCTGAGAAGCTTGCATGCTTGACTGGCTCTCTGAAACGCCTGTATACCAATGCACGCAGCATGGGGAATAAGCAGGAAGAGTTAGAGATCTGTGTGCAGTCGCAGGGTCGTGATCTCATTGCAGTGACAGAGACATGGTGGGATAGTTCACATGACTGGGATGCTGTCATGGATGGCTATGTGCTTTTTAGGAAAGACAGGCCAGGAAGGCGAGGTGGTGGAGTTGCCCTTTATGTGAGGGAGCAACTAGAATGTATGGAGCTCTGCCTCGGGGTGGATGAAGAGCAAGTTGAGAGCCTATGGGTAAGGCTTAAAGGGCAGGCTAATATGGGTGACACTATTGTGGGGGTTTACTACAGGCCACCTGACCAGGAGGAAGTCATCGATGAGGCCTTCTACCGACAGCTGGAAGTAGCCTCACGATCACAGGCCCTGGTTCTCATGGGAGACTTCAACCACCCTGACATCTGTTGGCAAGACAGCACAGCTAGGCACAAACAGTCAAAGAGGTTCCTGCAGAGGATTGATGATAATTTCTTGACTCAGGTGGTGGAGACGCCGACGAGGAGAGGTGCAATGCTAGACCTTGTACTAACGAACAAAGAAGGTCTAGTTGGAGAGGTGAAGGTCGGGGGCAGCCTTGGCTGCAGTGACCATGAGATGGTGGAGTTCAGGATCCTACGAGGAGGGAGCAGGGCAATGAGTAGGATTGCAACATTGGACTTCAGGAGAGCTAACTTTGGCCTCTTCAGGGACCTACTTAGGGGAATCTCATGGGGTAGGGCCCTAGAAGGAAGAGGGGTCCAAGAAAGCTGGTTAATATTCAAGCGTCACCTCCTCCAGGCTCAAGAGCAGTGCATCCCTCTGAGTAAGAAATCCAGTAAAGCGGGCAGGAGACCTGCATGGATGAGCAAGGAACTCCTGGCAAAACTCCAACAGAAGAAGGAAGTACACAGAATGTGGAAAAGGGGACAGGCCACTTGGGAGGAATACAGGGACGTTGTCAGAGCGTGCAGGGATGCGACAAGGAAGGCTAAGGCCCATTTGGAATTAAATCTGGCAAGGGATGTCAAGGACAACAAGAAGGGGTTCTTCAAACACATCAATAGCAAAAGGAAGACTAGGGAAAACGTGGGCCCGCTGCTGAATGGGGCGGGTGCCCTGGTAACAAAGGATATAGAGAAGGCAGAGTTATTGAATGCTGCCTTTGCTTCAGTCTTCACTGCTAAGGCCAGTCCTCAGGAATTCCAGACCCTGGGGACAAGAGAGGAAGGCTGGAGAAAGGAAGACTCTCCCTTGGTGGAGGAGGATCAGGTTAGAGATCTTTTGGCCAAACTCGACATCCATAAATCCAGGGGCCCCGACAGGATGCACCCACGAGTGCTGAGGGAGCTGGTGGATGTTATCGCTAGGCCACTCTCCATCATCTTTGAAAGGTCCTGGAGATCAGGAGAGGTGCCTGAGGACTGGAAGAAAGCCAATGTCACGCCAGTCTTCAAAAAGGGCAAGGAGGAGGAGCCAGGAAACTCACCTCCATCCCTGGAAAGGTGATGGAACAGCTCCTCCTGGAGGTCATCACTAAGCATGTGGAGGACAAGAAGGTGATCAGGAGGAGTCAGCATGGATTCACCAAAGGGAAATTCGTGCTTGACCAATCTGATAGCCTTCTATGACGGAATGACTACCCAGTAGAGGAGGGCAGAGCAGTGGATGTTGTCTCCCTGGACTTCAGCAAGGCTTTGGACACTACCTACAAGGATGTGATGGGAGACAAACTCAGGAAGTGTGGGCTAGACGAGTGGACAGTGAGGTCGATTGAGAAGTGGCTAGATGGCCAAGCTCAGAGGGTTGTGGTGAATGGCGCAGAGTCAAGTTGGAGGCCTGTTGCTAGTGGTGTCCCCCAGGGGTCAGTCCTGGGTCCAGTCTTGTTCAACATATTCATCAGTGACCTGGAGGAAGGGACAGAGGGCACCCTCAGCAAGTTTGCTGATGATCCTAAACTGGGGGGAGTGGCTGACACACCAGAAGACTGTGCTGCCATTCAGAGGGACCTGGACAGGCTGGAGAGCTGGGCGGAGAGGAACCTCATGAAGTTCAACAAAGGCAAGTGCAGGGTCCTGCACCTAGGCAGGAATAATCCCATGCACCAGGACAGGCTGGGGGTTGACCTGCTGGAGAGCAGCTCTGCAGAGAAGGACCTGGGAGTGCTGGTGGACAACAAGTTAAACATGAGCCAGCAGTGTGCCCTTGTGGCCAAGAAGGCCAATGGTCTCCTGGGGTGCATTAGGCAGAGTGTTGCCAGCAGGTCGAGGGAGGTGATCCTGCCCCTCTCCTCAGCCCTGGGGAGGCCTCACCTGGAGTACTGGGTCCAGTTCTGGGCTCCCCAGGACAAGAGAGACATGGCCCTGCTGGAGAGAGTCCAGCGGAGGGCTACAAAGACGATGAGGGGACTGGAGCATCTCTCCTCTGAAAAAAGGCTGCGAGAGCTGGGCCTGTTCGGTCTGGAGAAGAGAAGACTGAGAGGCGATCTCATCAACGCGTACAAGTATCTGAAGGGGGGGGGGGGTGTCAAGAGGATGAGGCCAGTCTCTTCTCCAGGGTGCCCAGCAACAGGACAAGAGGCAACGGGCACAAACTGAACCACAGGAAGTTCCATCTGAACCTGAGAAAAAACTTCTTCACTGTGAGGGTGACAGAGCATTGGAACAGGTTGCCCAGAGAGGTAGTGGAGTCTCCTTCCCCGGAGATATTCAAAAGCCATCTGGATGTGATCCTGGGCAATATGCTTTAGAGGACCCTGCTTGAGCATGGGGGTTGGACTAGATGATCTCCAGAGGTCCCTTCCAACCTAAACGAGTCTGTGATTCTGTGAATCATCCACATTACATACGAGCACAAACTTACGGAAGACCCATCATGGTACTCAGCACAGGGAATGCATCCATAACCTGCATATGGAGCGACAAACTACTTGCACTTCAAGTTTCATTAATAATATTAATAATATAAATACATATATTAATAATATAAATACAGAGAACTTGAAAAGTGGTTATTGCTCATTACACCTTGATCTATGAAAGTAACGTTTTTGTGCCAAACTAATTCTCATAATTAAAACGGCAGCTGTGACAAACTGGTACAAGCTTTACCGTTCTGGGTAGAAAAAAGAGTAATCGTTATATTACAGTCAAAAAAGACTAATATGTTTGTAGAGTAAAATTTTGATAGTAGTTCTCTCCATAATAAAACTTTCCTCTAATTCTTCCTAACTCAAATTTAGATGTAATACATTGTGGTTATAACTGTATTGGTGTCCTAATTATTTTTCAGAAATGTAAATTTTAATGGTTGAAGCGTTTAATATTTGCTATTTTATGATGAGCTCTGGACCAGAAGGAACAAACTACAGCTTTATAGGCCAGACTCTTGCATGTTAATTGAGCAGAACACCTCACACACTTGAGCAGTCAGCTTCAGTTTTGACCAAATATTTCATATTGCATAGAAAAGACATTTCAGGAGCCCACAAAAGGTTCCATATATGCATTAATCTTATTTTAAATTACCAAGAAAATTTATTCTCCTTTGTGTAAGAGTTGTGCTCAAATTTGAACACATACAGTGGGAAACACTTAAAAAAAAGAAAAAAAGAAAAAACAGAAACCTGAGTCACGTTTGAACCTGAAAATCCATTTCCATTTGCCCCAAAATCAAGAACTCACATTTATATTTTTCAGTTTTTGTGTATTTCAACCAATTGTAAATAGACTAAGCAGTCATTTTCAAATCTAAAACTAGATTTAAGACTTCAGGCCCATGTTTAACTTTTCAGGTTCAAGCCTGCCTATACCATTACTTTGGAGCACAGATCACAACAAATTAAAAAATCTACAGAAAAAAACCAACAGTATTTGGCAATTTATTAATTTACAACTGTTGTCTTCTTACTTTCAGGAAAGATTACCTCCTATTCTGCATTTTCTGATTATTTGGTCTGGATTGCTCTGATGCCAAAGTACTTACAGAACTTGCCAAAATGAAACAGTCCTCAGACACAGCTGGCATTATATTTGCCTAAACTAAAGTAACAACTGCACATGAATAACTTCCTTCACTGAATCCTGCTGCATGCTGTATTCTTCCCTCGTCAGAAGTGGCTGCTAAAATAAAAAGATGGCTGAAGAAGAAAAAGCATCTCTAAAGAAAGTATTTCATTTTGGTATTAATGGATATGTACCATCAGTAAAACTATGCATCAGGAATGAAAGTGCCCCCAAAAGTTATCATGCCTGTTGTTTACGCAATGTGCAAGTAATTAGTATGTGACTGGCCTATGATAAAAACCTGCATCACTAACGGAGAGCTGACTGTCAAATAACAGGCATTAGGAAAGTCACAGACTCAGACTTGTCTTTAAATCAGTTATCTGTAAACCTATCAGCCTATTACAATTTTGTAATACAGAGATCATGTTCGCTTCAGACCATAAAAAAATACTTTTGCATTCCCTAGCTACAAGGAAACTTTTCTTAAATCTTTTATTTCATTTCTTTACCCTTGGTGTGCTTAGTTTGATCAATGATTATTTGTACTCACAAGTATCATTTTATCACACTCAAAATTTGGAAGAGCATTCCTAAAGAGAGCATGCCAGCTAGAACTATACATAGTAACAAGAATGAAAGGCTTTCCTTTTTTATTAGTATTTAAGGCATTCCTTTGTATCTAAGGAATAATGGCAAGATGCTGTTCAAATGACCTAATGAAACACGTTACTTGCAAACTTTAAACTGTGCTTCAATGGCTCAGCAACACATGAAAATGCGCCCAGTACTACTGAAAAAGAACAGTTTGGATTCAGTTGATTTTATGAGGCAGCCGCACCACCGCAGAAGCAAATCTCAGCAAGTGAGATTCAAGGACGATGGTATGAACACAAAGATAATGGGTGTCACTGAAACGGATACCCATCCTGCCCAAGATACAGCATTCCTGACCGGAAACACAAAAATATCTGGGCATCAAAATTTTTTGCCAAACCAATCTCCATCTTTCCCGAGGGCTCAAAAAGGTCTTCAGAATATTGCCATACAAACATCTCCAAGCCTCAGGAAACGCTTCCCAGTTTTTAAAAAGAAAAAGTTGACAGTAAGCAAATCATTAACAGAAATGACAACCGAGCCTGCAAATTCCATCCAAGTAAATGGCAATCTTTCTGAACGAGACATACTGCTTTCAGACATCTCTTACCTAAGAATAACTAATCATTTGGAAGATGGATTTAGCAAAAGTGAGGTGGACAGTCAGTTACATCAAAAACCAGCAACAAAATCACAATGCAATGGACCTATCCACTTGGACTCTGATGATTTCTCAGTGCCAGAAAAGACAACTGCTTCTACACAGGTGCCTGAATACATACATCTGAGTTCTCCACCGGACAGTAATGCTCCCATGGATGCACTAGACATGACCACGGATTTAAGTAATTCACTGCATTCTTCTACTGGCGTAAATCAGTCCAACGAAAACAGCACGCTGTCATCTAATTCCGAAAAATCACACCCTTGCTTAAGCAATTCCAGTTACTGCAGTGAATGCAATCCACATTCTGATTCCTGTGAAGCAGATTCTGAGTTACCTGTACCCAATAAAGATGCAAGCAGTAAGGAAACTATTCCTTTATCAGCTCCGTCAAATCACAGTTTATCTCCTTGTTTCCTCAGAGACTATCAGCAGCCCAGAGAGCATGAAACAGATTCCAGCTGCATGACACTAACAAATGATGATCATGCCATAATGTCATTGACCAGCAGTAACGCATCAAAATCCATTCCTTCATGTCACACTGAGATCAAGAAAAATTCTACCCAGCTAGATGTTTCAGACTGTAACAACTGCATAGAAGGATTTCACATAAAGTCTTATCTGCCAAGGAATGAAATAAAACCACAAACCAACAAAGAGATTAGAGAAATGAATCAAATTCATTTGGCACATGGCGAACTATGTTCCCTACAAGGCAGGCTGCAGTCTGTAGAGGAATCCTTGCAGTCAAACCAGGAGAAGATTAAAGTCCTTTTGAATGTAATTCAAGACCTGGAAAAAGCCAGAGCCCTCAGTGAAGGGTATGGTGCATTTTAATATTAGAAATTAGTTTACTCGGTAGTTTATCAGAACTCTGAGGTAGATGTTAGCATTCTTTTAACCTTTGCTATTGAAAAATCTTTCCATGAAATATTTAAAGATGAGTTGCAAAACTGTATCTCATCCACTGTTTCTGATATTTGAGCCTCTGCAGAGAAGCAAGTCTCTTTATAGCCTGGCTTTAATTAACGCTGCCTTTACTGAACCCAGTGCGAGACACTGTTTAATAACTCTTTTTATTTGGATTTATGGTGTCAAATACAATGTCACCAACTCATGAGAGTTGGCAGCCTCCATCTAGCTAAAAATCTCTGTGCAGTGACAACAACAAAACCCAACAGTTTAATATACTAATGAAATGTAACAGAAATCAATGGCAGGTAAATTGTCTTTTACTATCAAGGTCACATATGCACTTAATGACAAAGCAGTCTTATGGCTGAAATGGTGTCTGCATCAGCAAAAACATGCTTCTGTTGAATAAATTATTCATGTCTTCATAAGCAAGCAAAAGTAGTAGTGGACAAAGTAATGCACCTACAGGCTTTTTTTTGCGCCCCTCCTCCCATTGCTGGCTGCCTTTCACGACACCACAAAGAACACAGCTGCTTAAGGGGAATGCTTTAAGAATAGGAAAAGGCACAGTGGTGAGTCAACTTCAAGAGGTTCAATGTGCTGTTAAGATTTCCCAGGGGGTGGAGGAGTTGGGGGCTTAAAAGGGATTAAAGTATGAATATAAAGCATGTGATAACTGTTAGCAAGAACTTAAAGAACATCAGCTAGAGATTTTAGAATGACTGCTCCCTGTACTGTCCTAAGAGTGTACGATCCGTATTTATTCTTAGTATATTCTCATAGCGTCTACTAGCCCAGGGCTGCAAGAATTATTTATGTAACTTATTTATGCACTATAAATAATCACAACACTATAAATGCAGCTTATGTCTAAATACTGAAGAATTCACATCATTGTGTGACAAAATTAAAATAGAATTTAAATTAGAATTTAAAGCACTTCTATGCTCAAAATATATTTTAAAATATCCTAATAATGCTTTCCAAACCATTAGCAGTGGTTCCAACTTACAGTATACGCGTCCATAAATTTCCAAGTTCTGCTTTATGATAATCTACTGTTTCCCTCAAAAAACCTTTATCTTCGAAAAAAATGGCAAACAAATCCCCTCAAAGCATCAGTGGGAACAAAGAACACCTTGTTTTATCTTTAAAAAACGGGAAGTCTGCTATCACACGTTTACTTTTACACTAAGCACAACTAACCTAGGCATCTAGAATTAATCATCTATGGGTAACTGGTGCGTGTATAAAACTGCATCTTTCATTTTAGTATCAGATAATGTTTATCAACAGCATTTTCTGACGACAACTAATGCATAAATCTGACACAATCTTCCACGTTTCCACAAGGTTCGCAAGCATCACAAAGAGATGTTGTGCTGGGCAGGTTCACTGGCACAAATGAAAAGCACAGAATATGACACTGGCTTGCTCATGTGACTCAAATCCAAGTCCGTGTACACATCCCCATGTGGACTGAAAAGGTTTGCAAGGCCATGCAGAGACGTACTAGGATTAAATTAACTAAAGCTGCCATCGTATACTCTGGTATTTTCCTATGATTTCTGAAGAAAAACACATCTACTCTGATTTTCTTATGAAGAATTCTTTCATTTTTGAAGCATTTTATCTGGGGACTGAAACTATCCCCTTTTTCCAATTCACACTCCAAATATGAATTTTCACATATTAACAAAATAAAATCAAATTAATCAAGTTAATGTGCATTTGCTCTTTACAGTTTACCTTTCTAATCCGGAAACATTATCCGGTAACCTTCACCCTTTTGTTAGCAGAAAGATACTTCTGTTTATTTCCACTGTGTCAGCCTAAGTTTTTCCTCCAATTTAACATTTTTTCCATTTTATTCAGCCCCAACTGTCCTCTCTCAGACAGTTCTTCCCATTCATTTTTCTCTATCTCAAAAGCCATACAGTTTTCTAGTGCTGAACTTGGCAATGGCCTGTCAAGAGAAATCCATCTGCACAAATTCATAATAGAACAGTAAAAACATTTCTAAAACACCAGAACATTAGCTTAGCTATTCGAATGCTTTCAAGTGTGTTTATGAGGAGAATTGTGACTAAGTGTTTTTGTAACAAGTACTCATGCAAAAGCCAAAAACTAGAATCTTCAAAAGCAGAAGGCACAAAGATCATGATATTAATAAATCTATAAACATAAATTACATGAACTATTGTCTATTACAGGCGCAACTTCTACCACACTGGTCAAGACCTCAACAACTGCAGCACCTGTCAGAACACTGCATGCATCATTTACAGGTACCTCACTCCTTGGCACTACTTGGTATTGTCTGTATAACCCTCACGAATGTACAGTGTTTTGGGTAAGACTATAAAAAGGTCTGTTACTATAAATTAAGTTTTTTAAAAAATAACCAAATGAAAAATCTAAGTTATGTTATTTCTACATAAACACATGAGCAGTTAACGTTGGTGTTATCTGAAAGAGGTGCTGCCCTTCTGAAAATTCCAAGTAGAAACTTTCACTGCATTCTTCTTTCTAGCATGCTTTGAAAACCTTTAAGTGGTTTCTGATGATTAAATTCCCTTTGCATGTTACATTTTTAAATCTGATATTTCTGTAATAAACTCAGATCTTGGAAACAGAATCATCTCTCCAAACTCCAGGAAGTTATAGCTACAGTTCACGTTCACATGCAAAACACAACTAAAAAAAAATCCATGCTTCTCACTTCAGCGAATATATATGTTATTATTTTGAGAGATAAACTGCAGTTTATGTTAAACGCTTATGAATCAACTAACTTTGTAGTAGTGAGCTCTTCAAGCTGCGCATGTACCAGACTTCACATCTATACAGACACACTGTAAAGTTCTTCAGCTTGCCAGTTATTACCCAGATGCTAGCAATTATACGGTCTCAGTTATACAGCACATTTAGCCTGTCCACTCAGCAGGGGATTTACTAGGGTTTGCATCAGTTTTTAAACCCCTATCCAGCTACTGCTGCCTCAACCATGAGGCAGGAAACGTATCTTCATTTAGAGTCCATAAAATTTACTACACTCTTCACACAAGTATTTGGAGGCTAGTTTTCTAGAATAGGAAGCCTAACCTACTACTGCTTTTTCACGAGAGAGAGTATTTTATACTGCAGTGCTTGATGTAGTATTAAAATCCTTTAACCCACAGTAATCCCCATTTCTTTCCTCGTATCCTTCAACTCCGCTTGTAATTTCTGTTTATGCTCTGCATCATACTACTGTGAATATGCTTGATCTTTGTATAACTGCTGAACTTAGTTTTTGCTCTATGACTAACCACCCAGTAAGTTAAAAATTTTGTTATGTCCCACCTGCCCAGAAAGCAGGCTTTTTTTGTTTTGAGTGTTCATTGGTTTTTCTCACTTTCCCATAGTAAGAATTGCAGATTTTTTTGGTACAGTCAGTGAGTCATTGTCATTTTTACTTACTTAGAACCAAACATATGTATTCTCCATAAAACAGAAAAAGATATTGACAATTTTTAGTCCTCCTGTGATTCACAAAACCAGGTCATCCCTAAACATCCTTCTCACATCCAGGATATAATTAACAGCATTTTCCAGGACACGCTTAGGTATAATTGTTTATTATCCTCTCTCAAAAATTTTAAATAAAGCTGAGGTTTTATTCATATTTTTTCTCATGATTACTCAAAAGTACATTACTTTTGAATAGGAAAAAACAATTATTTTTATAAACCAAGAAATATTAAAATTACATTACAGAAAAGCAATGGAGCTGATCATTCCTTTCACATCCCAAATTACAGTTAGAACTCTATGACACAGTTATAAATAGGTCTCATAAGCTAACGGGGGGGGAAAAAAAAGAACTTCCCTGGGCTTCCTGAAGCCATCAGTCACATGACAGTTATGGTGAACTTCATACCACAACAGCACAAAAATTCACAGTGTCAGAAGTGTCTGACAGCATGGTTACATATTCACGTATAACAACGTGGCTATAAAATGTGAAAAAATGATTTTGCATGCAAGAATCATGTGCCCTAGAATATATTACAACAAGCTTCAGCAAACAGCTAAGCCAAGGCAGGTAAGCAAAATAATACTGCTAACATGCCCATTACTCCAGCAGGTTCTTCTAACACTAGGACATAAAGTAGAACATGAAGCTTGTTTCTTCTTCAGTGAACATCATCTTTCTTCTGAAAGCAAAGTATCACATACATTATTTGTTATCAAATACAACTTGCCTCTGAACACATAAAGATAAAAAAACTAATCTCTGGCTTTTTCTTCTTCAAAAGGTAACAACAAATGCTTACTTGTTCTTCCCAACATTAGCATGCAAGTTTGTGTTTCTATTTTTTTTCTTGTTTTTTTTTTTGCAACTGAAGAAAGCAAAACAGAAAGTAACAAAGCTGGCAGACTGTATTACATTTTTCTTTCACTGAGCCTGTAAATTCACTCTCTCTGCCCCTCCTTCAGTCATTCTTTTGATTAATTGTAACCTTTCTGATTTTGTATGTTAATGAAGAAATTACCTGAACAAATAATGCCTCACTTTAATCCAAATTAAATTTAAAATGTTGTAATTTCCTTATCATATCTCTGTGTCCTCAGGGACAAACAAAGCAAGACCAAACTTCAGCAGTTGAATCACCTTCTGGCTCAAAATTCACTGCATTCAAACTCAAAATTAAACATGGAATGAAAAAGAGAACTGAAAATCTTCTTTAGTAAACTGATCAGTCTTCTTTCCTATAACAAACAGATTCAGAGTAGGATATTTTCCACACACTTTATCTTAAACATCTCTAAAAATATATGTCCTTACCCCCACATAGGGCTCAACACACATTAATCATATTTAGTAAGTGATGTGTCTGGAAAAAACACCAAAGGTTCAATCCAAAAGATATCCTGAAAAATGTCCTCATCTCACGCATCCTATCACGTCTACAGCTTAAATTTCTTGGTTTTCTTTTTTCCTCTCTTGATGGCCTAGTTTTGCAAAATCTAATAGCTTACAGATTTTGAAAAGAGGAGAAACTGAAGGACAGAGATGATATTACTTAACCAGCCAAAATATTCTCTTATATTTGCAAAACCAAGATTGAGAACTACTTTGAGAGCAAGGGTACTTTATTTCTCAGAGGGGGAAACGTTTACACAGTTTTTGAATCTCTCAATTTTTTGGGTTAATCTTCACGTTAACTTTCCGCTCCTACTTTTACACCTACAACCAACGCTCCAGAAGGACAATCAGTTTTACACATACAGAGATGCAACGTGGCCTGTCTTAAGCCTAAGGCTGTGACTCAAAGCTCAAGTGTTTGCCCAGCTTCTGATAGCTGCATGATATTAAGCTGACTACATTTTTGCATTCCTATCTGTAAAATGGAAACAACTTCACACTTAGGATTCATTCATGTAAACAGAGTTCTATACAGGACAAATTACCAGAAAAGATAAAGAAAAACATAGAGAATAAGACATGATATTTGGAACAGGTGGCTGATTTGCAAAACTCCCTACATATCCATCTGACTTCCATTTTAACTGCAACTAATAGCACCAGCATACAACAAACATGCCAGCAAACCTCCTCAGGTCTCTCCAGTATATGACATACTAACTTCTAACTTCAGAATATTAAGAAACACATTGCACAAAGGCAGCATAAACAGAATTGCAGCTCAGAATTCAGCATTTTATCTTCTTTCCAGTAATGCCATACACTGCAGGCTTTAGAGTATGACCAAAAAAAAAAAAAAAAAAGGGGGTGCACAGTCAAAATTTACATATGATATCTTTGGTTTCATTTGAAGAGTCAGGAATATGTTTCAAACCAAATTTAGTGGAAAATTACAATATTTTTGGGGAAGGGAACTTTACTTAAAGGACTTTACCGCCGATGAGCTAATGAGAACGCTGGCTTCTTGAAATCACATACCCATTTTTCTGTCTTTCTTTCTCTCTCACAATAAAAAAAAAAAAATACTCCTATACATGCTGCATTTCTCATGTGTTGTAACGTTTTAAAGTTTAAGAAAAAAATGCTTCCATCTATTAACCTCTTTGCCATGCTCCAAAACAGTTTCATGACTCAAGACAACTCACAAAAACAATGTACAGACGGGAAGATCTGCACTACTGTTCATAATACATATACACAATATACATTAAAAAGCAAAATTACTAGCATGTCCTTTTAAAGAATAAACACAAAGGCACTTCTTTTCCAAGTTCTGTCACATTTATTTATGGCCAAAGGAAACGTTACATTCCTGTGCGTTCTCTTCCTTTGACTGTTGAAGTGCTTCATGGAAAATAATGAACTTGCCCATCAGACGCTGTGAAAATCGAGCGGAGAAGTTAGAAATTACAGCGCGTAATGGCAGAACTTATTTGGAAACGTTCTCAGGCATCTTTTGTAACTTTAAAGAAATTTCCAAAAGTTTTAGATATGTGAACAAGTTCTCCACATAAAATCAGCTCTTTATTCATGACCCGGATTACAAATACGCTTGCAGCATTGCATTGCTGGCAGTGCAGAATGATTCTTTAGATTAATGTACAAAAGAAGGACAAATGACTTTTTCTTTTAGCTTGAAAAGATTTTCTTTACTTCAAAGAATATGACAGACCTTCGGCTTCGCAAACTTTAAGCATGTTTCCTTTCAGTTTTTTTTATGACTATAAGCAATAAAATATACCCCCCAAAGTGCTCCTCAAACCATATTTTCTAGATGAGCCAAACTTTTTAATTAAAGAGTTTGATATGCTCATTAGGTAAAGTCAGGGTTGGACACAGTGTTGCAACCTGTTGTTCAACGTACAACTCATCTGAGTGCTGATGTCCTTAACTCCTAATAATAAACATAGTATTTAGTCTTCTCAAAGTACTTTGCACATCACAAATTAAACACCACAACTCATCTATGAGACAATCTTGTTAGTCTTCCCTACAGTGCACTGGATACTCCAGAAGTTACATGACTTATCCAAGATCAAAGAGTAAGTCTGTATTTAAAAAAAAAAAAAAAAAAGATTCAGACAATACAGATTTCCTTTATTTGGTCATGTTGTCATCCCTCACAACAAACAACCTCTGAGACGCATGAGTCCATAAAAGTTGTGTATTTTTATTGGACCTTACAGCAAAAAAGGCCACTCCCTAGATTATCTATACAAACTATCTTTTATCACAGGATGCCTTCTCTCTTCAGAGGAGTAAACTGTGAGGCTTAGTCTACCTCTTCAGTTTACGTAGTTCCAATCCAGGAAAGAAATTCCAAGCAACAGTCAGAAGTAAATAACAGATGAAACAGCAAAACAATGATGTCTCTTTTGATTTTCTTGGTTGCTTTTAATTACAACGGTGCCTGGAGGCACTGCAATGATTAGTAGAGTACATACAATAAAACAACTCCTGCTCTGAACAATTTCTAATTGCAACAGACGAAGCAGAAGACAGCAAGAAAAAAAAAATAGTAACATCATTCTTATTTGTTAATATTCATTCTTATAGATATGTAAGTACAAGAGATGGTCACAAAAAAGCATTCAGAGTACCAACATTTGAAGTTCATTATAGACTCATTAGACAACACGCTTAAAAAAGTAATTGTGTTCATCAGTTTTTCTAAAAGGTAGTGCATTTTTTCTACTAACATAGCTTCACTGCTGTCATTAATTATAGAATCAGGTGTTTCATCTTGTCCTCCCTTTCCCCGCTCTTAAAGAACCTAGAGTCATCAGTGATCCAAATACAGCAGTATCTTGTATTACTGTCAGTGAATCATCTTTTATTATGTACATTTTAAGCAGTCCCTGAATCCATCAGTATACTAATCTCATGTCAATCCAGGTGTTGATTAAATTGACAGGCAAAGCAGTAAAGAGCCTTTCATTCTTACAGTCACAGAAAATTCAGATCAGATATATAATGGCTATAAAAGTTTAGCTTTATTAACAACTATTCAAGCAGTGTTATGTGAAATGACTTGGGACTTTCAGTCTAGATCCTATCAGACAAAAGTTCGTATTACAATAAATAAATGGAAGTAGCAACCAAAAGCAAACAGTTATCTTGGAATACAAAGGACAAGTACTAAATGGAGACTGAACTGATGTCTTGCCTCTGGACATGATCTCTCCAACATTAAATTAGAAATGTGGAAAAAGGGAAGCAAAACGGAACATGAGCAGATGTTATCCTTGCTGTATGCATGTTAGAAACAGAACATTTCATTCTCCAGTGCTCCTGCACTGCAACTTCTAAAGAGCGTTAAGTTGCAATTTTAACACTAAGCTGATAAAACAGAGAGACACTGATCAAATTTGCCTTTTACGTCACTCTCCTCCTCTTTCTCCTTTAATTTATTATATATTACTCCCTGACCAGACACCTCTCTCCAGCTCTTCTATGCTTTAGAATAATTGTTTCTTTTTGCCAAATGAGTCATTTTACTTCAGTGAAAAACTTCAATCATATTAATTATAAGGGAAATAAGCTTCTAGTTAATTTTAACATATTATTCAACACAATGTTCATGCATTTTTATGTATCTATAAATACACACACACAAAAAACGCATAATTAATATAGTGTTAATAGAAACATGCACATTTACTAATTTTTACAGATTTCTTTCTCAGGGCCCAAACCAGGAACAGAGCCTGAACGTGACATCTCTTATACAAATACACCTGATGATGATGCCACATTTCCTTCCAAAGAGCTTGCATTATGGAAAAAAACAAACAGCTCCTTCCCTCTCTCCCATCCCCCTGCAAATTCAGCTGTCAACTCCCATTCTCCTGCCCAGAAAAGGTGGTTGGAATAAAGATTAATACTGGTTACTCAGTACAGACATAACACTAAAGAGCAGTACTTCTATGAAGTTGTCAATTACCAGCTGATTTTCAGTGTCACAAACACAGCAGTTTGAACTATTTCAAGATTTCTTCCTATTCTGTACACCAGTATACAATGCTGTACTCTACTTTTTACCATCAAGAATGATTTTCATATTAATGAAAATTTCTTTTTCAATGCAACTGGTTGGAACACTGCTTTGTATTACAATGACAAGGTATTAAATCACAAAAAGTAACTGCCACTTTTATTTACATTAAAAAGTAACACTTCATAGACTGTAAGCTACCATAGCTATTTCCCATGATCTCTAAATCCCCTGCCAGCTTAAATTTTAAAAAAAAAAATCAGCATGAAGTTAACCAGTCAACTTTCTACATGACTTAAATGCCAAAGTATAAATCATTTGTCATTAGGCTTTTTCCATAGCACATGAAAAAAATTTAATCATTTTTCATCTCATCCATGACTACTTATACTTTGACAGCTGTTTCTTATTCTCTTTAGATTTGCGGTCACCAGTATCTTGGGTGAAGGTAAAAGCTAATTGTTGATACTTTCTCATAGCAAATACTCTTTTCGCAGATAATTCAAACTGCCAGATAATAGAGTTCCTTAAAAATAACTATAAAAAGGCATTAGCCCCGTTAAAAGAGAAAAAACAGACTCCTTTGTCATATCCCTTTACCTATGTAGGTCCCCAATAACAGGCTCAGACCAAATTTAAGGAACAGGAAAAATGGCTGATGGTGGCCAGCAAGCATGCGAGAAAGACTAAGGAAAACATAAATCCAACTACCACTATAACAGTAAGAAGTTTGAACTAACTGTATAATTTTAGTACAAACGTTGCATCTTGTTCATTCATTTCCAAGCTCGGCTGCATGTTGAAGATACTGCATCAACTAGCAATCAACTAGGAACGGGAGGAAGAAGAAACTGTGATTCCACAGAACTGCTTATCTCAACAAAAAGTGCAAACTTTGAGGAATTTTATTTTCTGGTTAAACTACTTATGGTCAAGCTCACACAGGTTAAACTTAACAACTTCCTCAACTGTAAAGCAGCATAATGCAACAGAGTAATTTGAAACAAAATTATGCCCACTCACAAAAGCAAGAGCATACTCGCCATTAAAAAAAAGAAACCATTAGGAAAAACCTGTTTAAACCATAAGTCACAATTCAAAGTCACAAAAATAATCAGCAGTAGCCACCTCCATTTCTCATGCAACATGTGGGCTAAAAATAAACTGCAGAGCGTAACGAAAATGAACTGTATACGTTATTTTTTCTTTATTTTAAACTCTTCTGGGAAACTGCCACATATATAGGCAGCGGGCACATACACAACCCTGATTTTCATGAGTTTATGCAAAAAGAAAAAAAATGGATGAAATATAAGTACATATGAACTGCTATGCAAATGAAGGAAAATGTTATCTAACATGAAAGACCCCGTTTATTTTTTTTCCCCTTAATTCTTGTCCCATTGTGTTCGGACCCAACGCTGGAGTTGTTACCTCACATAGATCAAGAGGATTCCCTCAGAAAAGGTTAATAGATGAACTACTTTTCAAGGCAGCAACCTATATTATCTTCCATTTTAACCAGGCTCTGATATTGAATACTGTTCTGTTCTAACAAAGTTTGCATCTTTTCCACATGTTTTTAAAGAAGGAATTTATCACTTACTAGCTTAATCTCTTCGTTTTTTCCATAGTGTAGAATATGACTTCAGACAACAAGAAGGAAGATTTCATCAGATTTTGAAAAGGCTGGATCATGCGGAACAAAGTCCAGCTACAGCTTCTCCTCAAAACCTACCATCTGATCCTCCAATTCCCGAGAAAAAGGAATTAAGAAGGAAAACAAAAAAGATGAAAAAAAAATGCTTCTGGTGGATTTGACTGCCTTATGGATTATATATAGAAACACAGAGTTTTTACATTTTGAAAGACTCTAGAATACATATGAAGAGGTTTGAGCACATACACCTGAAAACTGTGCTATTATGAAATCATAAATAGAAGGCTAAGATAAGTTTAATAGAGTATCTGAAAAATCAGAAGAGTTGAATTTACTTAACAAATCCCCTCACTGAATAAATACACATGAAGAGACTATTTTCAACAAAGAACTGTAATTTTTTTCTCCTTTTTCTCCAAGGACACTTTCATACGCTTTGTAAAGACAACTTTTTTTCAACCTTTCAAAAATAACAGCAATTAAATCTCTACTTTAAAAAGCAAGCGTAGACAAAGCTAAGAACGTCTTTCAGTCTTTATTTTCTACTTTTAAGTAACATGGACTGAAAAAAAAAAAGAATATTCATTGATCACTAAGCAAACCACATAGCCAACAACAAGTTCAGGGTGATAGATGCTGCTCAAAAAAAATTTCATATCCCCAGTGAAATATTTTTGTGACTGTCATCCAATATTTAACCAAAAAAAGAATTTCAGATTAAATGTTACTCATCTCTTTTATTGCTTCCATTTAAAAAGCAATCATTTAGAAATTTCATTCATTTAATAGACTTCTGTAGAAAGAATCTTAGAATCATAAAACAAGAGAATATTTAAATAAGTCGAACCCAACCCCCTTCTCAAAGCAGATCCAACTAGGTAAGACTGCGGAAGGCCTTGTCCAGTTGAAGTCCGAGTATATCCAAAGACTCTGCAACTCCTCTGGGAAGCCTGTTTCAAAATTGGACCACTTTCACAATGAAAAGGTTTTTCCTAACATCTAACCTAATTTCCGATGTTCTAACTTGTGTCCATTGCATCTTGTCCTATCCCAATGGACCTTCAAGAAGAGTCTGGCTCTGTCTTCCCTATATCCTCCCAATAGATATTTAGTAAGACCTCTCCCCTAAGCCAGAACCACTTCCCTCAACCTGCTGCCTCCTATCCTGTTAAACCACTTTCCCAATTTCCCACTCTGTATCACTATGCATTTAAAACCTGTATCACTATACCAAAACATCCCAAAGCATGTTTTTTAGCGCCTTAACAGAGGAAATACCCCCATAGAGGCCCACATGATACAAAATTAGTCCTAAAAATTAGCTGTTAATGAACTTACCTGTATGATTCCAAAACAAATTATATATGCTAGAATAAGTTTATTAGGTGTCAGCATAGCTTTTCTTTTTTTTTTTTCTTTTCTCTTTTTTAACCTTCGAATACTAGCTAAGGCACCAGCCAGTACTAAGTATTCCAATGTAACCTAATAAAGGCTCAAAGTTGTTATTATTTCATTCATGACAAAATGATCAGCATTCATAAGGGGAAAAAAATATATTTTGCAAAGCAAGTTTAAAAGGCACAACGTAAAGGTCAAAAAAGGTTTAGTGGAACACACTGCAGACCTATTCTTAAAAGTTACTCTGGTTAATGAGTTCAGATGGTACCAGTGTATTCTTAGATTCAGATGGTACCAGATTAATTCTTAGAGCCTCAATTTTTAAGTCATGTAGTATTAACTCTGCAACATGAATTTAAAAATTGTTCACCGTTCGTACACTTCTTCATTCCCCCAATTTTTAGGGTTAATTAGATATTTAGAAACACATTAAAAGCTGTAATTTTGCACAGATATCAAGGAGAACTAACAGTGCTAGAAAACTGATCTTCATTTAAAAGAGAATATGCTATGTAACATGGCTTAACTTATCAATATCCTGAAGGACTGAGTTTTAAAAAACACTTGCATGTAAGTACATTCAATATGGAAATCACAGGCACAAAATTCTCATTACTCTAGAGGCTTTTCAGAAGAAAAAAGCAAAAAAGTATACCTTCAGTGAGCCAGAAAAGCTCTTCAATAACAACTTTTACACATATCAGAGGTCAGAATTAAATCATTACATCCGACCGTGTCATTATATCACACTGAAACACATGAACTGCTTATGTTAGCATGCCTACAGCATTCCTGCCTATTCTGCATTAGTATTTATAACTGATATACTGAAGGATCTAGTGGTATGTGTTTCTATTCTATTAAAATAACTTTAAGATGACTATTCTGCAGTATAGGTAGAATAATAAGCAATACCGACAGGAGCATCTAAAAAAAGCAGTTATTAAAGTTATTTGTGCAGAAGAATATGCACCATAGTTTTACACAAAATCCACACATACTGAAAGCCTCAAGTTACTATAGGCGATCTTCTCCACAGTACACCACACAGCTGACTTTCTGGGTAAAATTTTAATCCCAACGTCCATTGGCCCAGAAGGGTATCTGTTACATTTAAAATTACAGTGGGAAAGTGTCAGCCATAATATGTATTGACCACAGAGAAAGAGAGAATCACATTGTTTATAATTGCTTTGTTTGAATTCAGATTTAGCATACAGATAGCTATATCCTGGTAACAAATTAAAATACAGAAAAATATATACCTTGGTAACAGAGCATAATTGGAGAACCTAAACAACATGAAAACGTGATGTGTGAGGGTGTTTTTTGTGTTTTTTAAAATCATTTTTAAATTATTGTTAATAATTTTAATAACTAGTAATCCAAATAGGAAATAGAAAAATTAATGGTATGAGATAAACAATGCATGCGTATGATGTCAGGATTAGAAAAGCAAGAAAATAGATTTATTATTAGAAAATAATAGTACTGGCTAAAAAAAATTCCTCTACTTTAGAAAATTATGGTATAATGCCCCACAACAGCTCCCACAGTTAAAAAAATAAAAAAACACACATTTTCTTGACAGCACTTGTATATACAACATAATAGTCTTCTCTAAAAATATATATTTAGATGAGAACTGCAATTTGATATTTGTAAAATATTGTACAGCACATGGCATATTTAAAAATTAGTGCATTTGAAATTACTGTTTTTATGGAAAGAGTCAATCTAACTTTCTTTAAAAATTCAAAATGTATGAATAAAATACTGATTTCTCTCTATCATGTAACAGCAGTTGATGTAGGGTTTTTCATAGTTTCATAAACTACAGCTCTTTGAAAAAGCCATAATGCTTGATAATATACTAGCCTAAATACAAAACAATTTCCTAAGGAAATGTATTAATCAAACGAATGTTTTGCAAATTTCTAGGTTCTTTAAATGGGATGTTATCTTTTACAATAAAATGAGATATTTTGCTTAGGTTTCAGGGCTCAATAACATTACCAAGGAGCGAAAGACTATTCTTTGGAAAAGGAAAAAGAATGGGTAATAGTTCTCTTATGGAATCATATTCTATAGTGATTGGATTGGAATCAATTTGGATTGGAATACTGAACAAAAATATTGTAAGATTTCGCTAGTTCATGCAAATGTTTTACTATAACATTTACCAACTACGTCAGCTCTGCAAAGTGGTTGGTCACTATCTCCCCAAAACATTTTGTTTTTGCAAGAAGCCATCTAAAGTCTATACATTTTTAATTCTCATTACAAATTAATGTTGCATAGTAAAGTATTTTGGAGACAAAGTACACCCTGGCCAAATTGGTTAACAGAGCATAGGCTTTCCACACCTTCCTATTTTTTAAGGCACTGGGAATTCCCTTAAAATGCCAGTAATTGTTTATGTCCAGAATCCTTACTTTTATACTTGCCTATGGGTGAAAACCAATAAAAAAAAACCCTCTAGTTTCTTTTGTGCAAAATCTTTATTTTTACAATATTTTATACAAATATTGCTGGAAAATTGTTGTATGTAGCATAACTACAACCCTTTTTACCATGCTAAACTGCTAATGCAAAAAAAACCTAGTTTGGTCTACCAAAGGAGAGCTTTAAAACACACACGGTGAATTTATGATTATATTTTTGTTCATATAATCAAGCTAATATGGAAAACAAGTACGTATTTTACTCGCATATTTCCTGAACTAGGATTTCAATGCATCATTATACCCTGAAGTCTAAATTTCATGTAGAGACTCAGACACAACAAGAAAAGCCAGTCTCACACAATAAACATATCCTTATGAGAAGCTCAGAAGCACTTCTTCAACTACAGAGGCATTCAAATTTTGTTTGTTTGTTTTAAAACAGAAGTTACCAAGCAGCTGTTAAAGACTTCAACTGCCAAAAGATCGAAATGAAGTCCTCTGTGGCATTTAAGTAAGTCTTCTCTGCAGTAGCTACAGAGTGTCAAATTATGTTTTCATCACCATCACCTTTTCCTGAACAGAAATCATGCCCATCTTAGCCTGACCCTTGCTAGTAATTACATAAACAAGCTTCATAGCACACTGTTACCCTGCTGAGCACAAGGCAGGGTCCAACTGACATTGCTGCAAAAAATAAAGGCAGTTGGAAGCCTAAATGCCTTTAAACTCCTTCTCTGCCAACAACCTAGATGATGATGAAAGGGACACTTGAACAGGAAAATTTACCTGCTCCTCCCTGCCAAAAAGCAAAAAAACCTCAAACAAATAAAAGGCAGTACTCCATCAGGTGCAAGTGATTTAAACTTTCAAGGTGTACAGGTCATGTAAATTGCAACCGCTCTGTTTTTAATATTAAAACAATAGTATTGGCATTTTCTCCACATAATAGGCGCTCTATTTTCAACTTACGGAAAACTACACAGCAGAAGATAATGAAAATACTTTCAATATTCAAAAACAGAAACAGACTAAAGAGTCTGAAGAGTAACTTCTTCTTTTCCCAAAAGCAAATGGGAGATGAAGTCCAAACTGACATGTGTCTCTTATGCACATAACATCAGCCTCAAGTCAACACTAAAACCAATTGCTCAACTGCAGCTACTCCAAACATTCCTCCTCTATCCTTACACAGTTCCAAACGATCACGCTTTCAGTGACCTTAGCCTACCCAAACGTTCTGCGGAGAGCCACAATTTTGATCTGATTGACTTTTAAAAACATAAGTTTCCAGGCTTTCAAGAAGTTTGGCCCCTTCAAGGGTTTCTAAAGCAAACCTGCAAATTAACCAACTGAATCGAGGGTAGTACACCGAGCACAAAACTAGCTTATTTTGAAAATTCTTTCTGAACGCAAAAGACAATTCTCTTCACTACAAACAATTGCTTCATGTGTAAAGGACCGTTCTGTTGAGAGATCTTACGTCAATTCCAGAAAACTCTACTGGGATTCTGCTTCGATACTTGTCTGAAGTGTCCAATATACACAGATGCACAGGTGCTGATGAGCCTTATTAGCATTCAGACATCTGGATTCTCAAATTAGCACTAGATTTGTTCTTTTTAAGTAAGAACAACAAAAAATTACAGTAGATGAGGAAAAAGTTGATTTCCCAAACCATTGCAATTGACTGTAACCAGCCCTTGTTTCCTGATGATAAGGATCCTTTTTTGAATGATTACTACAGTTTCATTTTGCTTCTTCATTTGTTATTTATGGCACCTGGACATAATTAATTAGTGGATTGATTACATCATGCATAAAACTCATACGATGCTTTGTTTCCAAGTACAGAAACATTTTCAAACGCTGTAGAGAACTGAAAGCTGCTTTGGCTCTTCATTCAAAACCTCTTCCCGTTATGACCATACACACACATTAAAGGGTTGCACAGAAACAAAAGAACAAGAGACCTGAATTTTTATAAATACATAATGACGTGATTTCTGAAACTTGCAGATCCACCATCAGAGTGTTTCAAAAATCTTATGTCAAGCAACTATTGACAAATATCGCTTCTGCAGAACTTAATTATAAGGATCCTAAAACACCATATCACACAGGCCCGTACTGCAGACTGACAACGTTCAAAAACCTTTCTCTTGGTTTTCCAACAGAAATGAACAAGGAAACAAATTACATTTTAGAAGACATATCATGGACCCTTTGTGGCTGAAACAATCAAGTAAATGCTGCTCACGACTTTGCAGAATAATGTAAGCATCAGTACGACTAAAAATTAATGTACATAATCTGTTAAGTGCACAATCTGAAGGGTAAGTTCCTTATATCCTGCTGCCTGAGGAGTCAGCAGCTGGCTTTCCTTGTTACAAATAGCCTAAGTCAAGAGAAGTGCTTATGAGATATGTACTTAAATCTGGGTAAGTTGCAGAATCTGTCCTTGAAGATAAGTCTCAAACCATGGACTCTCTGTTAAGAACCCCAGGTAAGTAACCTGAGCAAGACGACCTCAAGACAATTTCCCTGTGTGAATAGTAAGTGTTGACATTCCTTCTACAGAAGAAAGACTGGAAAGAGCAGCTGTTCCATAACAGCTCTAACTCTCTGAAAAGTAAAGCATTTGGAAAAATCAGAAGAAACAAAGCTCCCCAAAATTTAATTATTTATATAAGCTACTCAGAATAGTTTTTTAAATTTTACCCAGCGATCCACTTTAGATTAGTAGAAACACTATTTTCAGTGGGTTTTTTTCCTCCAAAGAGTGACTAATTTTAGCTTTTTTAAAAGCACAAATCTCACTAGCAGTGTTCAATTATGATTTGAAAGACAGTATGGTGGCATAGATGAATGAAGAGAGAATAAAGGTTCAGACTTTTCATTTTAAATCTAAACAGGTAGCTTATCTAAGACCACAAACACTCAGCAAATACTGTATTTTTGCTTTTACAGATAATTGTGAAATGACTTTCAAAGCATTAAAATTATTACTCACAATTAAGGGGTCATCTCGTCTCATCGAAATAACAGTTCTGTTCACTATGCGTAATAACTGTACCATTACTTCTTGAATATGGTGATAAGTTGATGCCTGTAAATTAGAAAAAATAGTTTTCATATTAAATCCATATCTCTTGTAAAACAAGGAGGAAACCAATTACTTCCATGCAGACAGTTCCAGCTGTTTAAAGTCATTACCCTCCTGAAAGAATGATACTAATCCTGTTTGCTCACACTCCTTGTTAATTTCAGCAATTTCAGTGGAATGCTCATTTCAAGTGGCATATTTAGTCCCATCTATTTAATCCCACCTATTCCATAACTGTTTTGTGTTTCAATGAGCCACTTCCTACTCCTCACTCAAGTTGCTCATGTGTTTTACCATTAATTGAATAGGCTATAACTTAATATCAACACCCTGGTAACAGATAATTGAGCAGAATTGTATCATGGATTTCCACATCTGTCAGCGGTCCTCAAGATAGTCTGGAACTCAGTAACATTCTTAGTTTGCAAAGTATTCTTAGTTGCAAAGTATTTAATCATTAAAAGAGAAAAGCATCTTTATTTCACTTTGTGGCTCTGAGGATACAGCACTGAAGTTGGTCAGGTCTTTGGACTCATTGCCAAAGCAGCACTGGTCTATCTGGCCAGCAAAGACTGAACCAGAGACCCATCACCTGTCAATACCAAGTTTTGACTGTTTAGTGACAAATATTCACTAAGCCATATCAAATGATATACACAGCTGGCATGCCGCATGCATAAAGACATTTGCTTTTTTTTTTTCTTCTTTCTTTTTTTAATATTAGGTAGAGCAGTATCATCTTATGTTTACCAATTTCATTGAGTTTACTCCAATCAGTAGACAAACTTAGGAAACTAGCAAGCAATGCATTCCAGCAAAGAAAGAGGCTTGGCTCTCAGTTAGAGGTCTAAAAAAAAAAAAAAAAATCTAATAGAAAAGTAAAAAAAAAAAAAAAAAAGAAACTTGTATACACCAAACAAGCTACCCCCTTAACATCACATGGATTCTTGAATGAACACCATACACACAGAAGCCATGGAGATGTCTTAATATTCAGGTGGCTGAGCTCCAACATCAACCCACAAGAATTTGCTTCTCACTCCTCCTTTCCAAGATGTCCAACATTGCCTCCTTCTCTTTCTCCTGCTTTGATTAACCTGGATCAGGCCAGCATTCCTTAGCAAATGTCACAATAGGGACCTCCGCCCTACCTACCAATTTATTTACATTTACTATTTGCAATTCATGTCCTTTTATTTTGACACATTCCAGCTTAAATGGTCTTCTTGCCTGTCAAAGCCTTTCAAAACTTACTATACAAATGACCACTGTATTCATCATCGCAGTACATCTGTGTTTGTGAGTGTGTGTATATATATATGTATTGATTTTAAACTTCTGACACACTCCCAGATTTATAAAGACTACACTTGACAGTCGCTGCACAGAAGACAAACGTTAGAGTACTTTTACAAAGCCAAGCTTCCACCTCCTTCCCTTCCCCATACGCACACTGTCAGCTTTCAGGCTTATATCAATCAAACAACACAAAATCCGTTCAGTGAGTTGGCTTTTGTATTTTAAATGCACTAAAAATATCTATATGAAATTTAAAATAAAAACCTACAGTACTTCTCTTCCCCAAAATCAACTTGAATGATTACCAAAACAGATTTCCTGTCTCTACTGTTTTTTTTTAATCATCTGAAAAACTTTTATGATAAAATTGTACTTTTGTACAGTAAAACATAACCACTTTTTGTCTTGGCAAAGATCATAAAGCAAATTCTTTAAACTTATGCAAAGTTCCAATTAAACACTTTTCACTCAAGTCTTCTGCATGGTTTACCTGTTAAAGTATTCACTAAGTTTTCAAAATAAGGATTATTGATAGCATTCCAGACAGTGCTTCTGAAACATATCTCAAATCACAGCAAACATCTAATGAATTTGCCTGTAGTTTTATCAAAGTTTAATTTAAAAGGCTAATTTTAAAGAAGTACAAAATATCATTCCACCAAACAACTTTGTGAAAACTTGCAAAAAAATTCATTTCTTCATTCCAATCAACCCTACATTATCGTGTGAAGGAAAAGATTAAGAAAACAAAATCCTAATCTTAATTTTACTAATTTTTTCAGAAACACTAGTCTAATATTAACTGACGGCAGAGTAATAAAAACCCAATATGTATTCTCATAATGCCAATTTCCTGCAACACAGCTAGTCTTCAGTTCATTTTAAATCTAAGATAAATCAATTAATTGCATATTTATATTGTACCACTGAATGAACCGTCACTCTCATAAATTTTACAAAGTTTACTGCTTTCAAGATAGCCAACTTCATAATCTTAATCTCTCACCTAGAAATTTTTCCTGGAGAGATTTCTAACAGATACTAAGATTGATACAAATGCAAAAAAAACATACATGTGGGAGAGCACACCAGAATTAAGAGCAGAAATAAGGGTTAAATAAATGATATGTGTCAGCAGAGCACAGAATGTATGATTTCATTCAAATGACTAGACAGCAAGAATACCAAGAATAAATTACTTAAAATAGGGGTGACCACATAAAGACTTCAGAAACTAGAGAAGGCAGCAACCAAACTCCACCTACTCATAAATAATGTAAAAGGTACATCTAAAAATCACTTCATAATCACCAATCAAAAAGAACCAAGGGGGCATGGTGAAGACTCAACAACCAGAATCCTTTGTCCTCTGTGTCGCACATAGAAGATCTTAGTCAGACCCCCTGCAGACATATTTTTTCGGCTTCATAGTACCCCGATGCTAGCATGGATAAAATCAACTTATTTAGAGATTTTGTAAAATAAAATTACTTTCCCCTTTCGTAAGATCTCACGCTGAACTGCGTTACACTAATTTCCTATACTTATCTATTACATACACCAAACTAGGAATCATCATATGTCCCCAGCTTTTGAAGAGTGCACAGCAGGGTGCTAGGAGCCAGTATCATCTCAAAGCAAGCACCTACAACAGTGACACCCAGCTCTGCGCTAACTTGCTGTCCAGAGAAGCAGTATATCTGAATCCTCCCCCCAAATATATCAGCTGCGCTGACCTCACAGCAGAAAAAGGAAAATCCAGCCTAGCAGCTGGACTGCTGAATAGTGGCAGCTTCTAGCACTCTATGCTCACAAGCTTTTCCCTTTTTTCACTTTTTGAACTGGTTTTTATGACTGAAAAGTAAAACATTATTTGAAACACATCCTTAGTAAAACAGAATAAGCTTTATTGGACTCACAGGAGACACAAGCTACTCTTATCATATCTATTACTCTTCCCCAGGCTATACAGACACATTTGACTGGAGCACAGATTCTTCACTATTCTTTTACGTTACTATATTGCAGTTACTGCACCCTGTTTGAAACTGAGAACAAGTGACAGAGCGTAACAGACAAAAAATACACAGGGAAAGGTCATTTAGGAAGAAGCCTGGACAAGGGAAAGGGGTGGACAGACATGGCAGAGTGAGGAAGAGGTGACAAAGGATGTGCAAAGAGATGAACCAACTAGGGGAGAGAAGGGGAGGGGAATCCACTGCCTCCACAACCTAAAATGTAACATATTTTCAAATCCTACTCTTCCACAGGAAACACTAGTGAAAACTACTGAAAAATATTCTGCTCCATTTAAGTATTACCATTATTCGGTACCATTATACTACTTAGTAAACGCAGCTTACACTTAGTGACAAATGGAGGAAACCACAGTATTGCCGATACAGACAAAGAATTGTTAGCCTCACAGTGAAATCCACCTGCCTGCTACAGACGCTTCCAGTTTTCAGTAGGATTTTGTGTTTCTGCAAAAAGCATCCTATTTATTCTTTGAACCTAAATGGTTTGCATAATTACTCGGATTATTATATTGTCAAACATAACTTTCTGGGATAATTAACTTTTGATAATCTATACTCTGGCAAGATTTTAATATATCTACAGAGTGTGCTCTTGATGAATGTTGTTTTACTTATGTGGAGGTCTGCATAGCTTTTTTGTTTTGTTCTAAACCCTTCTTATATATTCTTCTTGAATTTTGACGGTACAGTAATGGATTTTTTTTAAATATGCTCTTCTGCCCAAAAGCAGTTAGCCACCACTTATCCCAGAGTACTATAGTTATTACACAATTCTGAGGTTTTGTCTTGAAGTAGACCATTTGTTACCGTTGCTCATTGGGGTAAAAGTCAAAAATAACCATTTTGTTTCAAACAACAGCATTCATCTATGGTTGAAAGAACGCATACTAGGTCAGAGGACCTTCGGCCAGTTACCTGTTATAAAATATGTCATTTTACTAAGCTACCAGCTAACACAGCAGTAGAAGAAAAATACATAGTGAGCCCATATAGTGAGTCTCTCTCATTTGGTAGTATGAGGGTTAGGAAGGCTTTCATGGAAGTTAAAACTGCATATCCCTAGAACAAGATTTTTCCACATTAGCTAGAGAGCAAACATCCACAATGCACTCAAGGGAGAAGTCTTCTGGACTGTCTTGCTAAGGAAGACAAATTACTGTCTGGTGCCATAGACACTACTGTATTGAAGATGCTCCCTTCCTTTGGTCTTTTTTTCCTCCTTCAGATAACTTATCTCAAAAGTGGATTTTCTGTACCAAAGCAGGACTGGTATTTAGCATAGCTAGAGAAAAAATGACCTCGTGACCTAGGTATTCTCTGCCAAAGAAGGTAAACTGCTAGTGATAGTTGCACTTTTTCTCTTGTAAAGTTACAAAAAACACTGTGTATTTAGTGACATTTACCTAAACACATTCTAACACCCATGCTGTCTTTGATCAGCAATTATATTGCCACAGGGCATGACAGGGAATGTATTTTCCTCAACAGAAGCATCTGGTTCTTTTGCTGATGTCCCAATTATTCTACAATGTTTCCTATAATCAGGAATAGGATGCCTCCAAAGGGCTATCACATGCTGATACTACTACTGGAGTTAAACCTACTCCGAGGGCCTTTTCTCCTTATATTAAAAATTATTGTTGTAAACACTGCAGATAAATGCCAGCCAAATACCTCATAGAGTATTTCCAGTTAGACAGGTTACTTTCCTTAAAAGAAGTTACTGAAGAAATGCCACTGTACTTATTTTAAATCCAGGTTTAAATTCTATCAGGACACAGCTGGTTATACATTGCCTAAAAAGCCATCGTTTATCATCACGAAAAAAACTTGTCTGGCTGCTTCTCAAGAACCCAAGTGAGAAGCCCTCTTGGGCACAGAACCCAAAACAATAATGTTCACTTTCTAAATTCAATTGATTATATCAAAGTTGAGGACTTAATGGATTTTCTTTTTCTATTCAGATTTTCAATCTTTTCAGTTATGCAAATGAGGCTTCTATGTAAAGTTAGACACCTTTACTTTTTGTTTAGCTTTAGTAAAGATTTATTGTACCAGAATACTAACGTTCTACTGTACCTGAAATCTCTCTGGTAATTACCTCCTCCAGTAGGGGTTTCTGGACAGATCGATTTTATGTTTTTTATACAACACCATTTTACACAAATAATTGCATCATTTTAACTTTACTTTAAAATTTAAAAGATTTGAAGAAGGACTGAAGTCCAAACCTGTGAACAGTACCAACACACATAAAACCTCTGGTCTCCAACCATGTTTAAACATATGTATCACATTATTGATGGGTTTAAAGGGGACAAAAATGTATTTATTATTAAAGACAACATTCTCCCTAATAATGAAAGTGCATTTTATTTTAAATACAGCTGAGCATTTGCCACATATTAAGGAAGAACAGATTTCTTGTTATGAGTCTGAAGACTATTTTGTTCCTTCTAAGTTATCCGATTTCCAAGAGCAGAAATGGGGATATCCAGATTGATGCAGAAACTCAATGCAGAATTTCTAAAGTTTCTTTAGTAAAGAAGAAATGGTCTTTTTATTCTAAAAATCTCTCTTTTTTGGCATTCCATTTTATTTATTCCTCAAATGTCTATTTCTAAAGAAAAATAACCCTTTTCAACACGTCTTGGACATATTTTATTTTGAGTGTGACTGTTGGCACAAAATCTTTTACAAAGTAGAATTCTTGATAATAAATGTAATACTTCTGTTACTACTTCTTGATAATAAATGTAGTACTTCTGTTCATTTTTGAAAATGCTTGTAAGTTTCCATCTTGGAAAAAATATCTTAAAGTGTAGTCAGACTTTTATCCCTTAATATTAGCAAAATCCATAAAGCCTGAGGGATGGGAGATGACCTATATCAGAACTGAACCATTTCCTGTGAAGTACAAAGGTGAATGAACAGAAGCCAGTATTTGTTTCAACAAATGAAAGATTTCATTTATTTTATGTTTGTTACTGCTGGTTTTGGATGGTTCTGAAAACAAGTTAATATGTATATTTCTCAAGGATGGAAAAAAGAAAAAATCATTAGCAATTTTAGATTTCCCTTGGGAACATTTTAGTTTAAAACTATTTGGTTACTGTGGCACTGCTAAGAGCTTTTCTAAAAGGTGGTTACTAATTTTTTTTCCCCCTCACAACAAGAAATCAGTTCTTCCTTGATATGTGGAAATGCTTCACTGTATTTAAAATAAAATGCACTTATTCATGTACACCAAGCAACAACAGTTTAACTTCTTCATACTGCCATAGAGAGAGCAATTATTGGTCACTTATAAAAACATGAGCTACAAACCCACACTCACACCTGTACCTCTTAGTAGGAGCTAACAATATTTCCACATCGCATCAATCACTTTCACTACAAACAGCAACTGTTAGTTTGAAAATAAACTTAAATGCAGAAGGTACTAACCTATCCTGCTTTTCAGCTGTGTTTTCACCTTTTAAAGCAGAATGTAATTGCTTTACTTTACAACCCCATATGCTTAAATTCACTCCTTGCCCAATCTATCATACTTTCGCCATTTCTCTTCTGAATTGAATTTGAAATTCAAACTTTGCAATAACTCCTGACTATCACCTCATATCCCTCCCTCCTGAAGTACTGAAGTCTAAAACAATAAGGAAAACGGCTCATAAAACCCCCAAAATTGCCCTGTGCAAACAGACAAGCCTTTTCAGTTTCAAACCCTCAAACACGAAACCAAACAACGCTTGGTAATGACTTCATTACCAAAAAATGACCCAATGTGCCATAATGAAAAAACAGAGACTAAAATGAGAACTTGTCTTCATCTAAAGCCTGTGTAGTTCGGAGAGATGTATTCAGAAAATATAGCTCAAGATAAATGAGCAACTATGTATGGGAGGAATTATAGTTTTCCTACTGTAACTAGCTCTGAGCTCTTTTCAGAAAAAGTTCTTCAAATGATACTGAAACTTCACTGAATAACCTACTAGTCATTAAAAAGCAAAACACTAAAAAGTCACTCAAATGAAAAAAGTCACAGCAATTTCTACCGTATTCCAAATTATAAGAGCTCAATAAAGAAATGATAATCTCAAAATGAGTTATATTAAATGAGAGAGTAATCTGTTTCACTCTCACATGGCTGAAAAAAGCATAATTTTCAATATTCTACGTTGGAAAATATTTCTTTCAGGGAACTAGGAAGGTTTTTATAAATGAAAACAACATTAAACTTGAAAATTATTGCAAATACTTACAAAAATAGTATTTATTCTGTTGATCTTTAGCAGTCATAACTAAAAGCATCAGAACTTCTGCTAGAAGCAATCAGTGCAGCCTCACTGCCTTTAATACTACTGTGGTAATTTAGAGTAACTGACTATTTAAGGAACATTAAATTGAGAAATAAAAAAAAGATACCATAGATTTCAGCATTCCACTTTTAACTCCTAACTGCTATTGGATTTAAGCTTAGGAAAAATAGGAGAAAAGTTCAATTTGCCACGGACTTGTATTAAAAATTTAAATGAGTTTCATCAGTATCAATAATTTACAACTTAATCAGCTCAGGCTTACTACAAACTTGGGCCATCTACATGATCATCAGTACTCACAGGGTCTTGACAGCTCAGAACCTCCAGGATGCTATTAAGTAATTCAACACAGTACTTCTTCTCTGGGACCTGGAGCTGCTGATCATCTTTTTGTTCCAGTAATTCCTTCAGCTCTTTAGTAATCACAGGAAGCAGAATGTCCCTGCATTCTGAAAGTAAAACAAAGATTTTAAGAACAAAAGATAAATCAAATACTATTTGGAAATAAATTCTCCTCCAAACAGCGAAACACAATACGCTTGAACAGCTACAGACTTTTCCACTGTGAAATTCTCAATTTCTCAATCACGCCTCAGTGATTCTCTTAAATTTGTGTAGTATTTTTGTACATCAACTGTATTTTTCATATATATAAAACAATCCCTGACCAAACTAAAATGTTTCAGCTAAATTCTGAAGACTGTCTAATATGTCCCAAACACTTAGGGACTTGACACACGAAGCACCTGGAAATATGCTATGCTTAAGGAGGGACAGGATTTTAATGCAAGAAAAACACAATACTTTGTTATTCTTTTCAGAAAAATAAGACACAAATAACAATGCAAGTGTTCTATGCATATCATTTTGAAACATATCTACTAAGAACATCTAGAATACAAAGACAAAGAAAGAACTCGAATGAAAGACTTTTGACGCTCATTCTCAAAGAGCAAGAGCTAGGCATACATCTGTCCTTATTTAAATTTGAGGAAACTGATACAAATAGCAAGTTGTATTTCAGTCTCACATATACATTGACATGTTGTGATCAAAGTGCTTATGGAAATGTTGTGAGAACAAGACACCCAAATTTGAAGTAAATTCTATGAAGATACTGATTAACTAGGAATAAAAGATGCAGAATATTTTATTTAAATGATACATGCCACTGAGTAATTTAAGTAGCAACTTACTCATACAATGCAACATAACGAAACAGACTACAGTGCAACAGTGCTAACAACACTAAGTAAGTGCTTCAACAAAGACTTGTTATATTTATAAAAATAATCTGAGAAGTAGTCAGAAAAACAAGGTTCCACTTCAGAATAAAGGAATTTGTAGAAGCATCTTCAACTACAGAAACATTCTAACAACAGACAGGGAGCTGAAGTTCTTACCCATTTCACCTGAGTGATTTCTTATTGCTTAAAATTCCTTTCAAAAGGAACTGCTTCAAAATTTTCCTCTGCTGTAAGCGTTAGCTTTTTGGAAAAATATTTGCATCGCCCATTGGAAACTATTTTCTATAAACAACATATACCAGTTTACAAAACCATAATGAAAAAAAAATGGAATTCTTCTCAATTTCAGCTAACAAAAATAAAACTTTTTTTTTTTTTTAAAGGACAGGTTAGAACACATGGACACACACATATAACATCCCAACTCACCAATATACAAGCAGAGTGTAAGCCACAGCAAAACTGTATCCAATTTTATTCAAAATAAAGCCACAGGCTCAGAATCCCCAAAATAAAGGTGCTAATACTGAGGGATAGGAAAGGAAAGAAGCAAAAAAGATAGGAGATTGAGAAGGAGACTATACAAATCTGAATCTGGCAAATGAAGCAACAGACTATCAGCACAAAAGTCAATTATTTCTAGGAATATGTTAAAGTGTAATACTTCTAACAAATTTTTACTCACTTTCAATTAACAGCTCCAAGACCTACAAGCCTTATGGCTTGTAAGCAGGTTTAAGGCGCAGAACCATTTTTTGCCTCAAAGCGCCTCTACTCTTAGTAATGCCATGTTAACCTAAGGCTACTGATCTCTTTTTCTATAACCTGCTTGCAAGCTACCAAAGAAGTCTTACGCAGTGACTAAATCACAAACTTCCTAGTAAAATAGCAGTTATGGAACACATATCAACACCACAGGCTCTTTGGCCCTTTCAAAGAGAAGCAAAAAAAGGAATTTCACACAGCTTACAATTTATGTATACGGCCAGTTCTGCACAGAGACAAGCTTTCTCTTCCTGCACTTAATACTAGCCACAGACAAGACACCTTTCATGCAGTAATCCAAGAGGTGCATTAATAAAGCACCTAGCGTAGCATCCTAGCAGAGCATAGTAGCATTTCTAAAGCATTTAAGAGTAGATTTATGGCCATGCAGACAAAGAAAAGCTCTTGTCCAAAAGTCATCAATATTGATAGATTCATAGTTATCAGCTACAGGTACCAAACATTCTACAGTTTCCTGAAACTGAGATGCATTTTGAAAACTAGCCTTTTGATAAGCTCATATGAACCACCTGTAAAGCAGGTAATGATAAATGCAACAAATACAGAGCCATTAGCTTCTTGGCAAATAACTAAAACAATAGAGCATCATTAGCAAGGTTAACAATTATATGTGATACCTTTAAACCTTGTTGAAATCTGTTGCCAAATTTTTTTAGATAAAGGAAAGGTTTACATTCAGGTTTACATTCAGTCAACAAGTAAGTACAAACTGCAATTTAGATTATTATATAACAACTTAATATAATTGTTCATTTTTGAAAAGCTAGAAAAGAAGCTTTAATCCTGTTTTCACTCCAAGCTGTGGAAACTCTCCTTCAACAGTCTAGGGTATTGAGAGGGGAAACAGATCAAAGTACGACCAGTTAAGGATCCATTTCGTAAGGTTCCAACCACATCAAAAATATTTAGGGTATGTTTTCTCTTTGGACATAATTATTGTCATTAAGCAAGTTCCATTTCATGGTGGTTATGGAAAAAGAGCATAAGCCTTTTAGTATAAGCATCTGCAAAACCCACTAGCGTAAACGTCCACTTCTCTTAAAAAAAAAAAAAAAAAAAAAAAAAAAAGCAGCAGTGATTATTTCATCCCCACTGCGAGAGGCTGGGCCGAAAGCATTACACGCCAGACTAACTTCTTCGTATGGAGATAGAAGCTGCACGTCACCTCAGTGAGGTGCATGCTAAAAACCCAATGATGAAGTTGCAAAATATATTAAAATGGGACAGTAATGGATGCTCAGTTTGTTAATGAAAGATGACATGCACCTAATAGAATTCACTGAACCAGCCAAAAAAAATGGAAACGGGCATTCACCAGTAGACAAATACAGACTTATATCTGAAGCAAGAGAGGTTCACAGACTGGATGCAAGAAAAAACCTTTTCCTCATGAGAACAGTAAAGCAGTGCCCAGAAAGGTTATGCAGTGTGCATCCTTGGAGGTTTTCAAGACAAGACCGGCTATAACCCTGAGCATCCTAGCCTGATCTGAGAGCTATCTTTGCTTTTGAGCAGACTAGAGATTTCCTTAGGTCCATTGCAACCAGAATTATCCTATGATCCTGTACTGTTATGATTCTTAAGTAATGATAGCCTAGTGGTAGCTGGGAGCAGTACAAATAACCAATTGCTAATCCTCAGAAAGAGAAGATACAGTAGCTGACTGCCAGCAACAACCAAGTGCCCGGCACACAGCAAGAAATTTACAGGAGACTTCTGCATCTTGAGTTTTAGGGAAATGGAGACCTTCAGAACATTATGAATGAAGATATAGCTCTACATACAACCTACACATGCACACAGATACAGTTGTCTCAATATTTCTTGATGTTTCTCATTTTTTTCATCCACATTGGACTCAAATAGCAAGGCTTGTTATACCAGAACTGAGGACAGCAATACCCCAAACTAAAATCTTAATTCCAAAGACACGTGAGCGAAACTTATTTCTTGTTGATACAATCTCATAGCACTTATGCAACACCTGAAGAGAGGCAGGAAAAACTGCCTCACGTACATTTATCCTGCATTAAAATACCCATGCAGCAAGCAGTAAGGGGTATAAAGATTTCTATGTCTCCTTTTCCTGATTCTACCTCATCTTTGCATTCCTTTTCAGGTTCTCTAATTGCATACTAGATATGCTGAAGGAATAATAAGGAGTAATAATAATAAGGAGTAATAGTTAAGCTAGAAAAGAATCCATCTTTCTCACAGCACTATGGAGCCAACATGCAAACCCAAATGATAGGTAATAAAATAGACTTGTATATTGCATACATATCACTGTCATACTTGTGTGCAGTTACATCTACACACTGCAATATTTTGGATCACAAATATTCTCTGCTCTAAACCTGCTGTATACAAACTCCATTTGCTATAAAGATACATAACTATTAATCTAACGTTCTGCAACAGGCACAACAACTACAATTAATATAACATGAAAAATTGGTACGTTTAGACACAAATATCTAACCTTTAACTGATCTGCAATCACACTTGTAGGAATACAGACATTCCAAACGAACAGTATGTAAGACATTTAACTGGCAGCTGTTTTCTTACATCATTCTTAAAAACAGTGCATCATATTATTTATTAAAACACCGTTTCCACTTTAAAAAAAAATCACTAGGAACTTCTACATAATCACTTTAACAGGCATCCTCATAACTGCAAAGTTCAAAGTCATGTTAAGTTATGTGGCACCTCAGTCACCTTTCACAGGATGGAACGTTATATTGCACGTTCCAGTTTCACACCTACTAGGATAAACATATTTATTTGTTGCCCCCATTTCCCCAAAATAATATACAGCTCAATTTTTAAACCAATAAGGTCTCCTCTCAAGATGCTGGACATCTGGAAAAAACAAGAAATTCTCTTTGGATAGCTTTTCAAGTTAGACGAAGCAACTCGATAATAAATCATAATAAACATCTGTACTTATAGACCTTTATTTCTAAAGTAAAGTAAGACACCAAACTGAGTAAAGACGTTACCTCAGGGAAATATTCTAACTGAAGTACATTTTAAATTTGTACTTAAACAGGAAAAAGTCAGTACTTGCAAGGTAGGTATTATATCGTGTATATTAATATCAAATAAATTACATTTCACTTCTCATGCCAGTGAGATCTATATAGATAATTCTTTACCCATTTGACCAATACGGAGAAAATTATGATCTATAACTTAAAGACCCTACAGAGAAATTAAGTTAATGTTCATTGTTTGAAGCAGTTTAAAAGTCCTTCAAGTCAGAGTTTCAGAGGCCATTTAAAAAGGTACACACAAAAAAGGTAAAAGAAAGAAATTTTTAATATAGTTTAGCTTCTTCTGCATGAAGCCCTTCCAAATTTCATAAACATGAAGAAAGCAGAGATTCTTATGTATGGGAAAATTTTGTATTTTAATTAGAGGATAGCTGAGATTGAATGTACAATTGACTTCCCCCAGTTTTAAAAGCTAATTTCTCTACAAGCTTCATGACTTACAGCTATGCTTCCCATTGTAAATTAAAATAGTCCACATCTGATATGTGTGGATTCTATTAAAAGGACTTAACATATGCAGCCGATCAATTATTTACAGTGAATTTTCAGATGTGAACAACGTTGAAGTGCCAAACCAAAAGGAAATTCAAAGGCTATTATTTAAATAGCCTTAGTTTTATTACCTACCCCCCTCCTTTTGTTAACTCTGCAATTGTAAATAACAGGGAAACTGTGCAATATATTTTTGTAAGTACATTGTATTTATAGCGTTAATTATTTGGGTTGAGATTAAGGCTATACAGCTGCAATTGGTGACTGGCTGTTAAATAAAAGCTTGTTATTTAAGGCAATAGAGAAGCCTTCCCGCATTTTCTGTGTAGGAAAGAAAGAGTTCTTTCCTACAATGAAGATAATGCAATGTTAGAGCACTATTCACAAACGAAATCGATAGTCTTGGAGTAAGAAAAAGAGTTAGGTTCTTTGAAGTACCCAGCAGCTAAAGACATCTCATATGAGAATGCAACTCCATGATGTTCTGACAAATAAATGCCTTCAAATGATTGAAAAAGGCTATTATTTGCAGTAAGCAAGCCCTAATCTCAGCCTGAGCCTACAGGTGGATAAATAAAAACTGTCATCATGCCCTCTCGTTTTAAGAAAAAAGATATTTACATTAAAGCTATATCACAAGAAAGTTATACAACACATGAAATCCTCCTTTTATCTCAAGACAAAGGACATTTTATTCAAGGGCTAATTATTGCTTATACTATTAAAGTAGCAGGACACAAAAAATATATTTCAAGTACGTGAAACGAGGAAAGTGCTCATCTGAGCATCAACAACTTGCTGGCTAGAAAAAGGGAGTAATAACTAGGAAAATTATAGAAAAGGTTACAGCAATGAAGAAAAGAACCCTACTAAAAGTTTCTGTTGTGCTATCTGCTGACTTGGATTCATTAAGCAAAACTCCCCTCCCTAAAGAAAGTCTGACACAAACGGGGGTGGTTTGGGGCAGGGAGAAGGGGGGAGAATCCAAGCTTGAGCACCAACTGCTTTTTTGCTTGATGCGCAACATAATAACAAAGATTTCCAGCACACAGATACACTATTTCCTCACTTCAAAATCCAAGAAAAAGCAACTTCATTCCTGAGTGTTCCATATGTGCAGCCAAATTGATAATAAAGATTTAACACCACTTTCGTCTCCCTTAGGGAACGCTACTCTTGATTCCCTGGCATGCCTATAGTCATATCCATCTGTCAGGATGGCCTCATGCCTGCTTAAAAAATGGTATGCCAATTTAATAAGGACATAGGTGTCATCTGAATACAGATTTAGAGCAAAGCTTTAAAAATAAAACCAGTGAACAGCATCCTTTCAACAAGGAGAGACTTCTGATGGCAGTCAGTGCACAATTAAAGCTCCATGTTTCTTCACAAAGGAAGACATCCGTTCACAACTGCAGGTATATTAAAAGTCTTCCTCCACATTATTCACTGCTAACTCTTTGTTCTGAACACGACAGAAGTGAGGAAAAAGTGTATGTGTATTTCATTCGGTACATCTACATTCAACTTTTAGTTTAAGTAAGAGCCACAGGAAGGGAAAGTACCATAGGTCACCAACAGACTCTTTGGCGGCACTGCAAGCCACACATTCTTCTCTCCTGGAATTTAGTTCCAACGCAAGAAGAACAAAAACAGCTAATTCCACAAAGATGGCACACAACACTGAGGCTGACCATTCAAAGCAACTATCAGCAAGTGACGTTACACACAGAATAGTGTTAACAGGCACAGCACACCACTACTATCACACTTAAAACACTAAAGAACGCCTCTACTTCCCAGCTAAAAGGGGTATCTTCAAGTTTATCCTCTTCTCACTGGAACAGAGTAATACCATATATTCAAAGGCAGCCACAGCAACATCTAACACTACACCGTTCCTGTAAAAAAACCAACTCTCTGACCTTTCAGTCTGTTTCCCCACCTCTTAAGATGCCATATGGTTTGCAAACTTGATACTTTGTCAGCCTGCAAATGCTAATCAGCATGTGTATCCTGGCAGATTTAAAAGTTTGCCTTGTATTTGGACATAGAAAATAGAATACTGATGATTTCCAACTAACATATTTCCTCTACTTCTTTTAATATATATACAGGATTTTTCTAAATTAAGTAATAGTTTTATATGAACTTCTGTGACATATTTGTTCTCTGTTTTCTACTTAAAGTAGCTGTAAACAGATGGGTTTCTGCCTATGAACTTAGAATTAATTCACCATTAAAAATATTTCATTAGCATCTTAATCACGTGCTAATTTGATATAAATTTTCCCCATACAGAAAGGAGGGTTTTTTTTTTTTTTTTTTTTTTTTTACTATAACCAAAAAACTGCAACAACAGATCAAGACTAACAGAAGAAACTAGTGGCACATACTCCTCCATAAACAGGAGAAACTAACAGCTTACATTTACACGCATCATCACAACTCTGTGCAGATAAATACCGTAAGACATGCAACACACCATCCCTATCTATATCAAACTCTTCAAGGAATAAAACTGACAAAGCGACTAGAGGATTTGAGAAGGAATGCTTTAAAGATAACATACTCCTAAAAACACTAACACGTACTATCAAGGGAAGAAGGAATAAAAACAACACTCAAAAAAGTATGTTCCTTAGATGATCTTCTTTAAAAGCTAAACACAAAATTCAAGAATGAATCCGCCCAAAAGATTTTATTTGTATTTCAATCTAGAGCCAATTGTTAGCAACTTCATGAACAGTGGCAATTTTCGGTTTCCCAGTAGTTAAGAATGGGAGAGTTAAATGCATTAACAAACTCTTGCATTAAAGTATTTTAAACTATTGGGAAATTGTGTTGAACACAAAGCAAGAAAGCAATCACAGAAAATGAAAAATATAAGTTAGGCTGAAGGAACTCATATCACTACCAGCACAATCTAAGATTTTAATAATAGTTAAAACTTTACTATCTATAACTCAATTTTGGTAATAATAATTAAATGGCAAGAAGCTTAATCAGAAATTACTAGTATTCCTTTTACCGTATTTCAACCAAACTATCTTAAAAGTTTTGAAGGCAAAAACAATATATTTCCAAAATTTTAATTGTGTTACATAGAAGAAGGAACACAGACATGATTCTAATGGTTCTCTGTCGCTTTTATTCAGATTATTTCAACTAGTTGACCCTGCCTTACACTTTTCTGAAATTACAACATGTGCTTACAGCCTGGATGCTTGAAAGAAAAAAAGACCAAAGGGTATATAAATTCCTTGTGCAACTTCAACATTATGCAGTTTCTACAAGACAAACCTACATTTCCTGATATATCATGCCCCACGTAACAAATTCAAATCTTGAGAAAGAAAGATTGAAAAGATACAAACGTGTAAATCGTCATGTTCCTGTTTTTTCAGATAGGAAAGCTTAGTAAAGTACCTCATAGGACAATCTTACATTGCTAGGGCTCTACTGTATGAAAATGCAGTGTTACAAAACCCCCTTGCATTCAGTTCAGGCCATATGACACAAACCTTTGCCTTCTCCTCAAACTTGCCAGGCACTCTAACACTGTGTCGTTAGTTTGTTGTTAGAAGTACATGCAAATATTTCCATTTCTGAAAAATCAGAGGGACAGACAGTTTGTACCCTCCTCTGCTTGAGCTTTACAACTCAAAAATATTTTCATTCATACTAGAGGAATACATATATACTGGAAAGAAACAATTTGCTATCGAAATAAATTTGTTATTTATGGTACATTCTGTTTGCTTGTAATAAGTGTAAGAATCCTTCATGCTATACAAAGAAATCTACTGCCTAGGTGCAATTCTAACAAACATGTATCTGGTTCTGACAAATGTGCCAATCGATATTTTTTATACATGGTGACAAAGGAATTAATGCCTCTGCCATTACTACTAAATGCGATTTACCATGTTAATCTCCATTAATTTGCAATTTTTTTATTAGTAGTGATGTAATTTATCTTTCATACAACTGTCAGATCTACCTATCTGTATTAAAAACATGCTGACTAGTAGCTACTGAAGCATATTTCCACATTTTTCAAGGATTAAACAAGGATCTAAATCGTTATTATACTATGTACTGTATATATGCATAATTTATGGTTCTGGCTGCCAATTAAAACTACAGGCAGAGGAATGTGGTATACGATACAAACTACAGTATTTAAGATCATAATCTGATTTAAAAGATGCCATACTTAACAACACATATAACATTCATAGTGTGGGACCAGTCAATTGACAATTTTCCTCAGCTGCATCTCAAAAATTAAGCAAATATTTACATGTGTATTGCTTATTAAGGGCTGAATCTCAGATCTGACTTAAATCTTTGCTCTCCTAGATCATCAACACAAGAAATTTCAGGGAGTTTCAAACAGAGAAGTGAAAGAATCAGTATATTCTATTGATATGAAAACTCAGGAACTTGTGGAAGTTTCCTTTGTCTTGAGCTGCTATCATACATATAACTTGCACATGTATACACCAATATTAGGAGATCAGTGTAATTATGGATATACACAAGCACTTACCTAGTTTAACAATAGTATAGTAGAATGAGTTCTCCGATTTAAAAAAAAAAAAAAAAAAAAAAACCAAGCAAACAAACTACAGTCTCACCGTCTCACCATTTCTTCTGGCAAATTAACCCCTAGTGTTAACATATGCCTTTTGCATATGTTCTTCCAGAAATCAGCAAGTGGTTTGCATATGCTGAGCATGTAGTAGCTATGTCTACAGCCACACTGAGCAGAGGCCCTGGATTTAGAGCCGAGAGACTGAAGCTCTATTCCCACCCCTGCCAGTGACCATCTGTGTGACCTACTTAGAGTTTATATTCTTTGGAGCAGCTTGTCTCACTGTGTTCTGCTACACCACAATCAAACTCCTAACCAGGACTGGACTTCTAGAGAGCACTAAGGCAAAAGTGACAATGTGAATACACACTTTACATAACCACTCCAAAGCATTTAATAAATGCTTTAATTTTTAAGCTTTTCATATTCATTTCATACCCGTAAAGAACCCTCCCAAGGCCAATTGATTTATAAATTTCAACATAATTCTGTCAGTGAATATTCCATGGACAACTTAAAATAAAAATCAATGTTCCAAACACTGTAAGCTCAGAAATACTGATTCCAACAAAAATCACGTGTAAATTAAAAAGTACGCCCAAATCCGGTGATCTCTCAAGAAAGAAGAAACACCTAAGGAATTCTGTCATAGGTTTTCTAAAAAGCAATGATGTATCAAAAATAGCTTTACACAGAAATCAAACAATTCTAACAAAACTCTCCTTGGAAATCTTGGCAGGTCAAACAGAGAATTTGAAGTGAAAGAAGCCGCCATTACATCCAACTATACAAAGGGAAAGATATTTGACAGGATACCCATTCCTTAGATCATAGGTGAGACTCTGAAATCCAGTTAGGGGTGCTTATACAGGGCAAGATCCATTTTCCCCCTTTAATATTTTTAAAATATGAATTGTTTCAAGAAGTCTAGAAAGAAAACATCAAAAATGAAATCAAAGATAAATAATTTTTTATGATCAAAAAAGAAAATTTGAAGACATAATCTGCATAAATATCTGTCCATGTGCTCATACATCATGCAAGAATGTTCCTTTACAGTGAAAGTCCACAAGGAGTTGAAAGCATCAATTTTCCTTCGGGCAGATATATTCAACCACTGAAACACCCGAACCACCATGCTTCTCTTAGCAGTAATATAGAGTGGGGAGAAGAAATCAATGCCTCACCAAAAATCTGTTAGTGAAATCTAAAAGCTTGTACAATTGCTGTAGCACTGTGGGGCTTTTGAGGATCGGTTACTGTAGCACTAACTGTGCATCCTAGTTGATAACACCACTCCATTCTAAGACATCTACAGTGAAACCTTTTGAATGTGTGGAACTAGATACCAGAAAACTCAGTTTAACCTCAGAGCTTATCACCTTCCAACTTCAGGTTCACATGTAATTTATTTAAGAACACCAACAGTGGATGGGGTTTTTTTTGTTTTTTTTTTTTTTTTAAACACACATTTTCAGTTGTATTTGCCCAATGCTACTTCCTTAGAAAATGCTATGAACTTCAATTGGTGAAGGAAGAGAAATACCAACATACAAAATCTAATTAAACTATAAAGAATATAGACAATACCTTTGGGAATGGAAATAAATGAACTGAACCGGACCTCTAATGAACCAGATGGAAAGAGACTAAACACTAGAGCCTGGAGTAAAAATGGATAATCTGAAATGCACACAAATTAATAGTCTCCTTTGTAATGAGAAATGTAGTTAAATGTATTTCATATTTGTGGCAGAAACCTGTTACCTGCTCTAGATGAGCGTGAACTTCAGTTAATGATACTGTTGACTATCTTATTCTAATTATCATGTTGCATCCTGTTTTGTGCTACACTACATACGCTTTCATTCTCATAAAAAACTTTCCAACTCATTGCTTGGAGTAATAAATCAGGCATTGACTATACCCTATAAAACACAGTTGGCTTTCTAAATGCAATTGATTCTAAAATTCTTTAATGTACAGCACTAAAAGCTGGCTTTTGGGGTTTTCTTTCTTTTCTTAAATCATGACAACACACAAGGCAAAGCACTTGTTTCCCACTTATTCTGCACTGCACAGTACAAAAACTTGTACTTGTATCAGTGTTTTCACAATTTTCACTGCCTGCAAATGAACATGTTACGGATTTTTCCCATATTAATTACAATTTGTTGGATAACTCCAAGTAATATGAAAGCAAAAATTAAAAGGAAATAACTGTAAAATACCAGTTAGATGTAAGAACTCCTTGCATTTATTTGAAGACCATTTTTCTGCCATTAGCAGTGCTAGGATATGGCGGGCGCAAGGGAAGCTACAATCATTACCTAAAAGGGAAACTATGAATAAATGCCATACCCAAGACACCTAGACACCACCACGTTTGTGACTGGGAAACAGTAACACTGTTTGCTAGCTAGTGTAAGTGCCAGAAGGATGACAACAACTTTAGTGACAGATCTGATGAAAAGGAAGCTTACACTAGGCCCCCATAGGGTTGCACTGAGGATGGAGGAAAAGGTACGCACAAGATAAAAACGTATCACAGAACAGAGAAACTGTCAGGTCCCTACATGTGTAAACTTTTAACTCTTTACAGGAATGGCGAGAAGTAGCTTTATTTTATCACTTCATTAAAATACTGAAGTATAAAACATTAAAAAGATTACCCTCTAATTAGCAGGATAATGACATATGCTGTTTACATTTTAGCTTTATTTTTAAAAGAATATGGTAATACATGGTCCAAGCTAAGGCTGAGCAGTGTGTGCACTGCCTAGTGTGCGAAGGAACAGGAATTAACAAGCAAGAATTTTCCTGATATGCAGACTATACTTCAAATTGTTCTTGGTGGGTGGACTGGAAAAGGAAGGAGAGCAAGAGAACAGTAGGAGGTAATGAGGTAAAAACAATGGAAAAGGGAGGAAGCATTGCGTAATCAGGTTTTTGATAAATTATTCATTTCTGTTTTATTAAGTAACACATCTAATGTGGTATTTCATGTGTTTAAAAAGTTTGAGCTAAATAAACATAAGTACATGTTTATACTGTATTAACAATAGCCATTAAGGTGATACTGTAAGGTTTGTCATCTTCTATTTTCTACCATGTTTTTTCAGTACTAATTTTCATACTCTTTTGGGTTGGATTTCCCCCCCCCCCCCCAAACTTGATTTTAAATAGTATACTAAAAATTCATCTTGATTTGCACGTTCTATTTCCTTATGGTGCTTTTCTTATGCAATTCCTATTTACTAATAAGAGATAATGAGTTTCACTCATTATTATTTACTAATAAGAGATAATGAGATACAGATTTGAGGATCTGAAGTTAACAAATTTCAGTATTTCAGTCTAGACATAAATTAGACATTTTTGTATTTTGACAGGCATCATTTTAAACAGTTATGGCATTATATGAAATCTGATTGTACGCATTTTTTTCAGGACTGTTTTGAATCTGAAATGGCTGAGATCAACTAATAGAAATTTGTTTTACAGAAAGCACATCCACTTGACTTCTCTATGTTTTGGGGAATGGCTTCTTCAGAAAATCACCTTTTACTTTAAACTAGTAAGTAAAAATTATCCCCAGGCTCCCTTAAAAACAGTAATTTCTAGATATTATTTAGTAATCTAAATACACGAGTAAACTCACTTTATGGTAACTACGTGTGCAAGACCTACCTCAATATTTACAGATATTAGCTTGCTTCTATGCTTATCAACTGCACACACTTTCAGAGTCAACTGCTAGAGCAAGCTTGGATCACAACAACCCGTTCAGACATCAAAGACTTTTTATGATTTTACATGAATATATATATTTTTAAAATCTGTTAACATGACTTAGTTATAGTTAAAAAACGCTGTAATTTTAAAACTGCATGATATTCATACATATTTTATTAATTCTATGTAAAAATGACTATTTTAATGTTTCAATAACCCTTAGTAATTTATTGAAAAGCAAATTACAAGGCAGATTAATAACCAATCATCCATGACTACACAAAAAGAAAACCACTCTTTGAAGTCAGACTGCTACAAATAAATTGCTTTCTGACTTTTTTTTTTTTTTTTTTTTTTAAATCTAAGGCAGAAAATCTGCCACTCGGGCTGCAACTTCATTCCTCATCTTATGGCTATAGCTTAAGACTATTATTGAGGACGGTTCTTTTTATATCTTTTATTTATCTCTATTTATTATTAGTGCTGACCCACCTGTTGAATCACTGGATAGCACTTCTGAGAAAAATACCTGACTTTCTGTTCATATGGCTTAACATTGGCTAGGTCAAAATTTCTTTTTAGTAACACTTTCTAGAACATGGAGTCCTTTACCAAAAAAATCAGCTGTTTCAAGTGTTAGTTATTAAAGAGTTAGTTATTTTATTTCAGTGAAGACACACAACTAGTAATACTTTTGACTAAGTTATATCTGCCAAAGTTAGGAAACACAGAACTGCTCACAATGTCAGTGCATACAAAGTAACATTTCAAGGAATTGCTACTAGAGGTGAAGAACTAAGGAAATGTATAGGTACTTTTTAAATAAAAAAGGATATTTGCAAAAATTCAATTTTTCATATTTAGAAGTCAACATTATTGAGAAAAAGTAATTAACTTTTCTCAATTTTCCTTTTCTCAAATATACATTCTGCTTTTCGTCCAGATTTGATGAAATAGAACTTGAACTTCCATATTGGTAAACACATCCTTGACTTCTCACACAATATCTATGTTCAGGGAGAAGAAAAAAAACGAGCAAGAGAATGACCGACTTACAAATCCTGATGTCCCAAAGGTGGTTTCCAGTAGAAAAACTGCAGTGAAAAGCTTTCCGAATACAATGATTATGAAGTTTATAAAATGCATGGTATTGTACTGGTTTATAAAAAGAGTTAGTAACTGAAATAGTGAAAAAGTCTCATGGCTTTTATACTTGGAATCTTGTGTCATGGGTCTTCAACCAAATAAGAAAGTGAAGATTTCTAATGGCAGAACAGAAAGGTGAAAAAAATTATGGTATCTGTAGAAAAGCAGAGGAGCAGCATATTGGTCAGACAGCCCATATGGGAACAGCGGATACCACTGCTTTCCAGATACCACGTGACTCTGTAGGGAGCTTGGGGGGGCGGGGAGGGGCACAAGGTGGTGTCTGCTTTGGGGTTTGTTTTTTCAATAACTCCCTTTATTGCTTAATATCTGGGACAATGTGCAGAGATGTACATTTACAGTCCATGCTTATTCTGCAGATGTGTGCAGGAAAGAGGAGAATTTTAAAAGCTAACTTTGTCTTGATAATAATGCTTAAAAAAAAAAGTGAAAATTATTTCTTTCTGCAAAGTAGGGAATTCTCAGAAAGCTTCCCATAAGTGATTGAAAAATCATTGTATATCAAGAAATAAGAGGAAAAAGAAGATTGACTTTAGCTGCATTCACAGTCTTAATTGCTTTTTTTGTCAAATGTTTCAAATTAGCAAAGATTCCGCATCAAGAGGTTTTAAGCATTATCTATTTTTAAATTCACAAATATAGGAATAAATGAACCTCTATCTAGTCCTCCGGGAACAATTAAAAATGTATTGATTAGCTGGTCACCAGCATACAAAAGCACTATTTACTGTTTTTAAACAAACTCCTCGGAATTAGAAATCTTTTCAGAAAAATTAATATCCTAAAATTTCAAACAGAAAATTGATATCCCTTCTAAGTCATGGCATGTTCTATAGCAGACTTTTTTTAATGGTATACCAGCTTTATTTCAAAACCTCAGACAAGCTATATTTACAATGAAACAGCAATCTACTCTTACTATTTATTTGCAAACAGTTAAGACCTTTACAGAATATTTTGCATTAACAGACTGTAGCTAAAGAAAGGGTTGTTAAACCCCTAAAACCAGAACCATACTAGCAGACTTTAACATTAGCTTGTTTTGCATCCAAATATAAGCATCCTAGTACACATAAAAGTGTAAGCATTTCTGTACCCAGTAAAACCAGTACTGCCATTGCTAATAACAGGCCTCAAACTAACCATGCCTTACGCTTACCTGTGCTTTACCCAAGATCTGTCCCTTTAGACTTGTTAACAACTTATTCTGAGAACTTGCTGTGTGAACCAGCACTTGGTACCAGGTGTCTCTTATTATGATGAAGAATTTCAGCAGGAGGTAACAGCAAAGGTCTCAAAAAACGTGTGCAGGTTGAAAACCAAGGTTTCAGAACAACAAATAACTTACTGACTGTCCATTGAAGATCACTAAAGAAGGATTACCTTGAGAACTAGAAAAAGACTGCTTTTGGTTCAGGAAAGGCACTAGCAGCAAAGGAGAAAAAACAAAACAACAACAACAAAATCAAACAAGCATCAGAATAAATTATATGCCATGGCCTTAGAAAGTAAACTCCCACCTCCCCCAGCAAGCCTCCTGTACCACATAGTCCAGGAGCAGAGATCAGAGGTTGGAAACTGTCTAGAAACAAAAGACAATTGTCTTATAAAAGAACAAGATCCCTAAGTGAAGGAGGGGGGGAAGAGGGGAGATCCCACACCGGGGATCTCCCCATTGGGGTGGGGTGGGGTGGGGTGGGGTGGGGAAGCAGTTGGGGGAGGAAGTCATGCACTTCAGTTCTAGCTTCCTTGTCAAAAGGGCTCTCAACATCTAAGAGCATCAAGGACCCTCAGGGCCAGCAAATATCACTCTTTGGTATTACATATTCACAGCTACTTTAAGATAACACTGTTAAGGAGACTAACTGTTTGAATATGTAACGATAATGGTTGAACATGTGCAAGAACTAACCTTTTGCCTGAATTACTTTGCTAATGAATGTCAGTCCAGTAAAGTTGTGTTTTGAAGTTTAAAACTAACCACTTAGTCTTCTAAACACTCCCATCCCAGTGATCTCTAATTCCCCAACCAATATAAATATACATACATATATTCTTTCACAACAAGACATTGCTGCTGCTTCATTATCATCTGCAATAGCTGAAAATGAAGTTGCTTTAAAAGGCTTATGTGATGATTTCATATTGTGGACAGCTGTCAAGTAACATTTTCTACAGTTTTCATAGTAAATTCTAAAGCTGTGCTTAGAATAAGATTATTCACATAGTCATCAAATAAATATATCCAAAGTAGGCACAATAAGTAGGTACATGAGAAATTTATTTTGGCTTAAATAAAACAGGAAGAAAAAAGAGACCTGAGTCTCTCTTCCCTCTCCTTACCAGCAAAGGGTTCGCTACTCAAGCTACTAACAATTCTACAGGGATAGCCCAAGACAGAATAAACACAAACAGAGCTTTCATTTATTATGAAATGGTGACCTAGACCAAATGACTCCCATAGCATACCAAATTCTTAAAAACCTGCAGAATGGCTGGATTCCCTAGAGCCAGGTGAGAGCTCATCCACCAAAAACATCTTTTCAGCCTCCAAATTTCCAAGATCAAGTAGTAGTACAATGCATTCCTAGCTTAAGTGATGTCAATGGGAAGGACAGTACTGAAAAGTTGCGTAACAAACATTTCACGCTTAAGTGGACAATTGTGACTTCCCACACAAAAGCATATTCTTCAATAGTGAGCTAAGGAAAATATTATCCTTCAATACAATCTGTTGAAAGCTGTATGTCCTTTTGCAGTGGAATACCACTTCACAATAAGAAATAAGAAAAGCATCTTTAGACAAATTGCAAACTTGGAGAGAGGACAAACGAGCAGCACACAGGCTGATAAAAGCATAATATAAACTGAGTAAATAACAGTAAAAATGGCCAAGGATGCTCTAATAACCAAAGGCTGATACCTAGGAAGAGAACCACAAATGGCATAAAGCAGATGTTTGTCATCAGGTACTGCAATAACCTAGGCCAATAGTTTAACCAAAATTCTACTTCCCTCTCCAGTTCTCTTCTCATCTCTCTATACCTTCTTCTTCCTCCCACCCCTAACACTCTCTCTGCACTAGGTGAGCATAGCCTGAGCACAGCATTTTCTCACATACCTGGGCACTGCTTCTACAGTCTGTTTGCTATATAATTCCAGTTTTACCAATCCAATTCAAGCAAAAAGTGCCATATCCCCAGGAGATCCCAGACTCAAGGCTACTTGCTAGCATCAAGTCTATTATCTGAAAACAAGGAAGGAACTTCCTTATCCTTTTGAAAAAAAATCATTAACTAGTTACAGCCAGGTGAAACTCTGGTTGACAGCAAGCAATCAAATCCTTGGAAAGCATTAAGTATTGGGACTGTACCAGGAAAAAAAAAAAAATCTTTTCGATGGCAGCTACATGCCTAGAGAAAACTGAAGGTGCCTGCATTACATGACTGCCCAATGGCAGGAGACTGTCTCAGCAGGCTAACCCTGCTAGAACTTTCATTCTAAGAGGCAGTTAACATGAGATTACATACCTAGAAAACTTGAAATACTGTTTTATTGCTATATTTGCCAAGAAAATACTTCCATTTCTCATGTGCTATATGTGTATGTTGAGATTGTCACATTCAAGACCACTTCACCAATACATCTGATTAGTATTATATACATGCTTATGATTGTCCAAAATGTTCCATCACAAAAGCATGAATTTGTCCAATACAAGTTTTTGGTTTACATCCATATACAATCTTCAAATTCATAACTTACACACTTGTGAAGCATTCAGTGAATAGCTTTCTTTGAAAACTATCAGTTTTAAGTACTGGATTGGGCTCCAAGCCCCAGTGCTTTAACAAGTACATAAAAAAAAAAAAAACCTACCGCAGGAACAAATGACCATGCTTCATAATCTCCCACGCCTGTATATCTGATTTTACCTCATGGTAAAAGCATTCAAGATAGATTTCAATGATGTGAGAAAATGAATTTTCTCACATCACAACTGAACAGGTATCACAAAATAACATACAAAGAATAACTTATCATCCCATAGCAATTTGTTGAAGCAGGTATATTTAGAGAGGACAGTAAGGACAGTAAGGTGCAACGAGCAATCTCTTTAGACATGCTCATCTGTTTTTCCAAGCACTTTAAAGGGAAGCTAATATCCCTAATTCAAATGCAGACATGAAACTTCAACATTTAGTATTATTTGATGTGAATCCTACTCTTACTGGTAAATTTCAGTTTTCACTAGTTAACTGAAGCCACGTTATTTCTAATCAAGTGCAAGACTAGTGGTTCGCATGCATCAATAAGGTTGTTGACCTAAATAATCAAATCAAAATACAAAGTCCCAAATTTTCAAAAAAGAAGAGTCTACCTAGAAGCGACAGTGCACACCAACTCAAAACAATCTTACTGCATCTTTCTATATAAGTATACAGCAGATCTTGAATTCGGACACTGTAGGAAAAGTTGTAAACGTCTAACTTCCTTGGACACCTATGAGTTCCCCAGCATGAAAGTAGCAGCCAAGATGGCACCACTGGGTTAGAAAGTGAACACTGACACTTGGGTACAGCATAATCGAGTAACTCACTTCACACAGCTTCACTATAATGTCATAAAATCACCATTCCTACTACTTAAGTCAACTTCCGGTTTAACACTCTTCAATTCATCTTCAGTTATCTGGCAGTTCATACACAGCCATACTAATAGGGACCTCTTAAGTGTTACATTGTTGCAGTTAGTCCTCATGGTGTCATTGAATATTTCAAGCCTTTGCATACAAAATTCTGTAATCTTCACTGTTTTTGCATCTCTTTTACATGAGAACAATTTTGAATGATCCCAAAATTTACTTAGAAAGATACAGCTACAAAAGCCATAAACAAAACTCTTCTCCTTTATGACACTACAAAATATTCTTAGTTCAGCATCCTCAAGCATAAAAGTTCCAGCCTGAGTGCTGCCTGAGACACTTCTGTATCCTTGTAGCAACCTAGCAGGGCCACTCCGAGCCCAGCACTCCAAGGGGAGCTTGTGAGCTCAAGGTTACCAGAATTTTGAAGCAATATATTTCAGAAGTGGTAATAACAACAAACTTCAGCATAATAATTTTCATGCAACAGGGAAGCAGAAGAAAAAAAAAACCTCCATAACTGCATTGATACCAGCAGTAGGGCTAAATCCTCATCAATTATGTAAAATATTATGGGACAAAGTAAGGTTACAGTGCCGTCAACAGTAAAGGAATGGTCAGAGACATGGTGCAGCAAACGCCAAGCATCTTCCCTTTTCTCAACTAAGAAGAAAAATGCCACGCAACCATTATGCTGGTGGTGCATTAATATCATGAGGAGCTACACTGTCTCACTCCTTTCACTAAAACTGCTAGGTCCTGCTATCAAGCAACTTATTAACACTCAGCACAGAGCCCTGTTCCTTTAACAGTCCTAAATAATGTAACAAAAAAAATAATGAACTCTTTTATCTTCTGGAGCACAGATGGAGAGATATGGAAGGAAGGAGCTGAATGTGTGATGTACACCAAAATGAGTAAGATGCAAGTTTATACAACTGAGGGACATGCAGGTTATTGTATGCTCACTTATTTTGCTTCTGGATCTTTATTAGGGCTTTATTTCTTATTATACAAGCTGCCATCCTGATAAAGACACAAACCAGCACAAATGCATTTCAGTAAGACAAGCTCTTTAAAGCAAAAAAATATTAAGCTATTGTTGAACTACAGCAGTGCCAGCTCTGATTCCCTGACTTGGAAGATTCTGAGACAGAATGATGAAAAGTTGCCTTTCATTTCCAGCAAGGGAAGTATTCGACTGGAGACTAATGTATCACAGTAAAAGCATAAAAGTTAGCAAAAGGCTGATTAGAACAACTAATAACCTCAGTACTATTAGAACTAGATTTACACAGCTGCTTTAAATCTCTGACTGTTCTTGCAGATGATAATGCAGTGCATTTACTGGAGATGAACTACAGCTTTCACTGCCTGACAGTTTGGGCTGGCATCTTATGCATCTAGAGTCTGCACAGAAAATCATTACTGCTGCACAAAAAGCTAGGGATTATAGCTTGCATTGGGTAATTTCTTAGTGTTAATTTCAGTCAAGGTAACTGATGGAATTCTCCTAAGTCCAAAAGTTCAGAAGAATGCATTATTTTTAATCGAAAGGTCTTTCAAATTTATAAGAGAATATCTTTTATTCTGGTCTAAATACCATTCACCACAAGAAGCAGAGATAAAACTTAAGACAGGCATTTCTGACCTTACCAGCAGTGGGAACTGTAATTCCTAACACAATGATACAGCAGACTGTACTTCTAAACACAGTAAACTGTCTGAAAAATTTGTGAATACAAAATTATATCTATTTGAAAATTAACCAGTTTCACCTGCTCTTAACGGCTTGGATCAGTGGGTTGATTCTGCTGATACCCAAGGCTCTGGCTACCTAAACTCTACTGATACAGCTTCTGAGTTTTTCAAATAAAAACAAACAAACAAAAAAAAACGCACAACCAATGACTGTGACATTGACATAAATATAAGTTTAAATATAACCTAATGCCATCTAAACAATAAAATTAAATTATTTTTTGGTTTCGTTCCTGAAACACACAGTACACTGGAAACAGAGCAGATCCTAATTACTGTTTTAGCTTACAACATACATTTTGGTCTCAACAGCATGCAACACCTAAGTTGTACTACAGAGTTGAATTTCCGTCTGTCCTAACTTGTTAGGAGCGCACCACTCTTCTGGCAACACAAGGGAATGAAATGGAAAAAGCAATTCTCTGTCTCCCTCTCTCCATTTCACAATACTAGATGCCACCACCATTGTAATTCAGGTTCCCAGGATCACTGATCTATAAACTGTCAGAAGCTGACATCCTCCATGAATGGCTGTCCATGTGACTAGGTCACATGCCTTTTCAAGTTCCTGAGGTCTTCTAAACATCAGCATGAGGCTGAGAGAAGCAAGCCATCCACACTCCACAAGAGGGTAGACAGTACACTGTTAAGAGTGGCCTTCTCTGCTAGGAGACTCTTCAGCAAAAATTCCATTTCTATAGTAGTACAAAGGAAAAGAAAAGACAAAGTCCCTAAAAACATTTCAGCACCGTCACTTAGTTCTCTTCTGACAGTGGAAAAAGACACTAAGCTCTAATAAAAGTTGTGAAAAATCTTGATTCCCCTACAGGGCGGGGAGGCTGCACTGCAGCTGAGATATACTACAGCTATGCTATCAGAATTTTCTCCTTCTGCCCAGGCACGAAACATAACATAAGCTGCCTTCACAAGGTTTCACTTTACGTTCCTATTTCACTGTACAGCTTACAAATGGATTGAAAGGACACATATAGATCGATCTATTGAAATATTGTATCATAGGAAGGACACATAAAACTGCTCCTCTAAGACCCAGCTATTCTTGATTCTAGCCTAGCAACCTTGCTTTTGCACACTAGTAATCCTGCAGAAAGCGGTCATTCTTCAGAAGTAGGACTCCTAAAATTCACTCTCTCTCAACCTTAGTTCTACTCAATCTCAAATATGAATTACATCAAAGTGAGCCAACGTTTTCATACCTATTTAATTTAAATTCTGAAGATACTTTATATTTACCTTGTTTTTTAAAAAGGTTGCTGCGTACGATTTCCTTCATGGACTGCACTTTCTGCTTCTGTAGTTTCACTGGTGGAATGCAAGTGTAAAATTCGTATAGTAGTTGACTGCACATACAGGAAAAACATCACAAATACAATGCAGATTAATTTGTCACATGTTAATAAGAAAGATAGAAAGAGCAAAAGAATATATATTTCTAAATACTTATTTCTTTTTAAGATTTAGATTTATTTCCTATATCACAAGCACTGACAAGAGATTAACAGCAGGTTTGAAAGATACCTTCAAAGAGAAACAAGAAGAGGATGAAATAGATTTTGGCCATATTTGCAGATGCTTATTGCTTTCCACGTTTTTCCATGCAATACAAATATTTTTGTATGTAGGGGACCAATAAGCTTATCCTCATCTGACAAGTAAACTAAGGTACTTATTTCAAAATCATTAAAAACAGATTTGTTTTCCTTGAGTAGTGCTTACTCAAGGGGAAAAAAATGATACATTGCTCCACTTGCTAATTCCAATCACTGAGTTAAGGTATAAGAATTGGGCCTCAATACTATCGTTATATAAGTAAGAGGAGAACTCTCTGTTAAAAACACATGCTCTGAATTCCACCATTGTCTTCAATAGTACAAACTGGCACAGCTCTGTTAACTTAAGTTGATCAATAATTTATTCCAGGTGAGAATCCGCATTGCACTGGAAACACCATCTGATACGTCTCCTAAAGATTCACAAGCAGCTTACCTTAGTAGCTTGGCATCAAAGACAGTTTCGACATCATGAAGAACTGATGGTATGTACTTCAAGGCAGCGACCTGAATTGATAGACTGTGTTAATATTGAAGGTTTCTCTCTGCACACAGCATACAAACATAATACAGAGCATACCACTGAAACATATGTGCACCTACCAAACTATGATGAATTCAGACTTTTTCCCCTCAGATTCAAAGTTTACACTTTAACGTAAACTTCACCATAGAGTACTTGTCACAGAAAGGCTCCAATGCTAAGAATATGCAGAGGAGCTTAAATGGAATAGTATGAAGTGGTTCATATTCTCTTTGTAGATCAATGGAAGGGCTTCCAAAACTGGCACAGAGCAAGAACGCCTTTATCATGCAAAAGTGTAAAGCGCTGATCAAACCAGGAGCTCTTGGACATCCTTTGCATCAGTTCTATCCCAGAAACGTGCCTTGCAGAAGGCAGAACTGATAACTGCCAACTATCCATCCCACAAGCTACACTTTCTGGAGAACAGCAAACAGTGTCATCTCCGTAGCCAACCTTGTGCAGCTGAACTGTCTGAAGATAAATCTTCTCCCATCCATTTCTTAACTACATCTGGACAGCCTAATGGAATAAGAGGACTCTTACAGATGACAAGACTAAGAAAAAAAAACACACGTTACTATTCTCACACAGACAAAAACCCTCAATCAGGTAATCTTCAAGCTCAAAATTATCACCAACATTTAAAGCAAACATCCCTGAAGACATTAACTTGTGCCACTCGCTATCGAAAAGGAGAACTTGGCCACATCAATACAGATCCAGAGCAGGACGGCAGTCTTATTTCTTCACTCTCACCTTTCCGTTTCAATAAATGTCATGCACAGTAGGCTCTTTTCATGGAAATGATACGTGAAGTTCAAATCTGCATTTGGATGCAGCGTAACCACTGACTGTCAAGAGGAACAACATCTAAGGATAGTCACTTCTCTAGAACAGATAAGGTATCTTCTCCATCCTTATTTCAAGTGAAAATTAAAACGTCCTTTTGCCATATGCATCTGTGCCTATCTCAAAATCTCCCCATAGTATCAACGTACTGTTATTGTGTAAAAGTCTTGGGCAAAAGCCCAAGTTCATAATGGCAGCCAAAATAGAAGCATTTTTCCACTAGACCCTGAAGTCCATGGATATTTAAACGGAATAGACTGAATTAACTTCAAACTGAACAGACTGAATTAACTAACTGCAAACAAATACTTATGAACTACTGCTACAAATCATAGGAAGTCTCAAACCACTGTGAAGGGGAAAATAATAGTACACAATTCTTAATTATTTAAGTCTCTTAAGTTCAGTATAAGGTAATTTAAATTGCAATAAGGTAAATGGTTTAGTTAAGTCTAGAGTAATAATTCAAGAAGTTATTACAGAAAGCCCTAGGTAAGTTCTTTAACATTTACACCTAGACATAGGTCTAGAGTTTCTTTTAAACAAAAATACTTCAGGTTTCAGGGTGATGAGCTTTCAAAATAGTACTATAAAAGCAGATTCTCTCTCTCATACTAGATTCCAGAAATCACTGGAGGAAAGTGGTTTCACGGTTACTATGAAGAAAAAGCAAAAGTCAATTTTAACATGACTGGGCTAAACATATATCTCACTAATCAACACCTGTGCCACAAGAAATTCTCCTGCCATTTCAGTAAGACTCCATACAACTCATAATTTTAACCATTAAGCTAAACACTTCTCTCCCAACAATTCTGATTCTCCCAACAGCGGAAGCTCTACTAAGAGCTGTAACTAGATGATAAAACAAGAACCAGATAACAATGCAGATATTCTAAAGGACTGCTACCTCAACTTGTTGCTGCATTTCATGCAAAGCCACACTGTTTTGGACTTCTACACAATAGAATGAACAGGCAAAGAAATCATACTATATATACCTGCTATCCTTTTAAAATACGTCAATTGCCATTTCTTGAACTACTTTCACCCCTTTCCCGACTGAAAAAGGGTAAGCAACACTCAAACGAGACCAAAACAGAATTTATACCTAAGTTTAGGCCACTGCACAGAGAATTCTCAACTGATGTACAAATACACATCGGAACCATATATATTTTAACAGATAAACTGTGTGCAGTCAATAAGTCACGGAATCTCAGTCAGACAACATCTAACCAAGTATTAGAATTTGCTAATTTCCTGAGGTTCTGCATCTTGGTTTCACACAACAGGAAAATCTTTCCAACTATCACACAAGGATTAGTCTAGACACAAAAATTTTATGAATAAGCATTGCAAATGCATGAGCTGAGCATTTGAAATACATACATTACAATTAACACAGACTTCTGTTGTTTTTTAATCCTTCTGAGATAAGATGTTTAGTTATACTTTCAAGATTCTGCTATTCCTCCACAGTTCCAGCAAAATTAGAGAGTATTTTTTCAGAACAGGTGTAATACTAAGAACTAGCATGAAATACGGAAATCATAAGAAACCAAATCTACATATCCATCAGCACATGCAGCCATCATGCCATCAGTGTTAAAATATGACCAATTTTAAACTCACAAAACAGCTGGCTCAGAGTCAATGTTGCAGCTTTCAAACCCATTTAACATACCTCAGCAATGCTTTGCTTAAGCAAGCAAAATTGTTTCTATGATTACCTCTCAACACTCTCAAAGCAGCTGAAGAAACTATTCTACTCATTAGTGGAAACACAAACAGATAATCCCACCTGACCATTTTGAGATTAAGACAGGCAGGCAATTATGCAGCTAATGATATGATATGATATATCTCTCTTGCAGAGCATAAAAGTCTCCAAAATCTATTTGGTAGATAATTAACACATTAATACATTGCAAGTAACACAAAAACAAGCATTATACAAACTCTTTCAGTGTTACTTCACAGTAAAGACTACGTTTTATCCATTTATAAATGGAAAACCTTGATCCTAGCCAGTCTTCTCAGTTTTTTAAGTAACATACCTCCAAAAGGCTGATACTATAAAGCTTCCCTGCTTCTGATGCAATGTTTTTCAAATATATGAACTATTTCCAGCAAACCCTCTACAGAACTGTCAAAGAGCCACAGAGGATACCTGAATTATTTTCAAATGCATTTAGAATATTACTGCAGTCATAGTATTTTGCCATTAAAATAGTATTTATGTTTTTAGCTCCTTTGCAGTTGTGTGTATCATTCCTTGCAAAGTGTCCAAGAACACAAATCTCAGGAAGATCAGTCACCTGAACATTTACTCGGGTATGACAGAAAGTTTTTCATGGCTACCATTTCTAGTGATCTTAAAGCAAGAAGAATGACAACCGAACAAGAGGAAAAACCCAATCATACAGAGAATTCACAGTAAAGACTACATAAAGCATTAACATTATGGTCGTCCAATAAAATCCTCTGCCTCCTACTTTAAGTGCACATGCAGCCTTGGTAATTTTCTATTTGGAAACAGAAGGACATACCAATTATCTGCTATTAATGGTCTTAACAGCCCTTCTTTTCTCTTTTTCTTAGAGCAGCATCAGATTCCAAAATACGAGAATAGCTAACCTTGGCAAAAATGGAAAACCTTGATCCTAGCCAGTCTTTTCAGTTGTTTAAGTAACATACCTCCAAAAGGCTGATATTATAAAGCTTATTTTTCTGACTAAAATGGTAGAATTCCTGTTTAGCATTAGCTGGACAAACTCAAGATTTAGAATACTCAAATCCCACCAGAGCCTTCAGTTCCTTAGATTCCTTGAAAAATTCTAACTTACTTGGTCTTCCAATAAAGGACAAATGTAAAAGAGCAGCAAAGGATAAATCATCTCAGAGTGTCTTCCCCTCAATTTCAAAAAAAACAAAACAAGAAAAATAATGTTTCCAAGCACACCAACCTGCAGCAAAATGGCTGTTTTATGCTGGCTTTTCATCAGGTTGTTGATAGATTCAAAGAGTCTCCTCATAGATTCCTCAAATTCTGTTTGTTCTTTGCCTTCATATAATCTGTTGAGAGATGCACTGTGTTATAGTTTTAGAATCCAAAAGTATCATAGTTCTGAGTGTACCAAATCCAATATTCATTTAGAATATATCAAAAGTTGATCCAATATTACGCACCTAGGTACCTCACCCAAGGGATATATGTTACTCATTCTATTGAGTAGAGAGCCTTCATCACTATTTCAAATAGCTATTTTTCACTTTCCCCATTAACCGGTTTGCTTTTTAAAAACAAGCGAGCCTCTGCTTGATGCTTAAAAAGAACCATGAAAAGATCAGGGATCTTTCTGCTCACAATTCACCTTTTCAGCCTATGCACGTTTTCTCAACTGATTCCTTCATGTTCCTATACACTCGAAAAATTGCTACATTTCATGTAAATTTAAATTAGTTCATTCATTATTTTTCATTCCTTGGCTTAAAGCTTGAATCCTTCAGACTAGCTCTTCAATATCATTAATACTAGCTATTGCTTACGTAAACAATAAAAAATATTATTAGTATCATGTTAGTTATCTGAAACTGCTGTCAAAAATCAAAAAAAGAAAAATGAGTTAAGAAAAAAAAACAAGGCAAAAATAGAAGCCTGAAACACGTGTAGGACACTGTGAACTAAATACTGCACCTCAGACACATCACCTTATCTGTCATAATAGGAAAAAAAAAAGAAAACACACACACCTCTTTCTGAAGTGATGTATTGCAGTGGCATGTGCTTTTCTTTTCAACTTGAAACTTAAGTCCCTAACAGAGCTAAAGACAAATGAAGAGCTTTTGTCTACAGCAAGGCAAATCAAAGCTGCTAAGCATACAGTGACTGGCAAGAAACTCCGAGGGAAAGAAAACAAAGAGATATCCTTTCGAGGCCAATGGCTTCTGCACTGTTTGGGTTAATGCTTGTCAATGAGGTATAAGTCAGTCAGTGGAAAGGGACCCCAAAATCCAGAACATTAACAGGAAGAAAAAAATTATATAGACATATACACACACATACACAATGCTCACTGCTTGAGGAATTACCCTACTAAAGCATTTTAGCTTTTAAAAAATGCATACCAGAAAAACTTGGATATGAAAGATATGAAAAACTGAAATAAATAAGCTTTAAAATAACAATGTTTACACATAAAAGTTATCTTATTATTTATCAAGCAGTGTTTTAGAAGGTTGTTTTTAGTTAAATGAAAAGTTTTTTTCATATACTGGAGTCTGTAAGATATGTGGGCCATTTACTACAGCTATTTTTCAATAGTAATAAGGTACAGGGAAGCCGTAACAATGCAACTGTGTATCAGTACAAGTGTCTATTGAAGTTACTTAGGTAACCCATTGACACGGGTTTTATTAACTATCAACATTGCTGCAAAAGTAAATGAAGTTTCTTAAAAATTATTTTTAAGTAAGTGGAAATTTGGAGCTTTCCTGACTAATTCTGGCAGAAGGACCACACCACATGTATTAAACATGCCCTTTAAATAAACAACACGTCTGATTTAAGCTATGTAGAATGCTAATTCTATTTCCTGCTTCATCATCTAGCTTCCATTTAGATGTTTTCTGTGTTAAATTTCAATTAAAATAACTTGTTCTGAAAGCAGATTTAAAAAGAAAACTAATTACTTGCTTGGGAAATAGCTTGATTATAACAGTTTACATGAATTTCACAACCAAAAAACAACCTTGGGCCAATGAAAGAAGGTAAGCAAAAACTTCAGGTCTTCAGAGTTTGGATTATGCAAACCTTTGGCTGCTATATATGACCTTTATACAAAATGCAGTCACTGAACAAAAAGCTGCAAGACAAAATGTTCTTTCAGCTGACCGGAGCAAGAACGTTTTTGCTTTCATTACAACTCCATAGCTTTGACAGCACTGCATGACTGCACATGAAAGCAGAACTTGGTTATTTTGCATGTGTCTGCCTGACAGAGATGCAAAAAGGTCTCCTACGCCACGTCTAACATTACAAGTCATTATTCATCTCTTTCCCACACAATTTTCACCTTGTACCACCTCTTACCTGTCATCAAGGCATCTTAGTTTCTCCAGAAGTACATCAAATTAATAAGAGAATGATCTAGAAATCTGTCTCAGCTCTAACATCAACACATAACAGTTCTCACTAAAAAGGCTAATCTCAAGCCTTGGAAGATAACTTTTTTAATCCTAAATCCTAACTTTTCTCCTGTGATTAAAAAAAAAATTAAACCATATTTTCAGAGTTTTTGGATCAATTTGCTACTAGGAAATTAACTGTGAAAAATTACATTACATCACAACAGCAGGAGATGGGGATGCAAACAATAGACAGCAATGTTCACTCTTTGGTGGGTGTTTTTTTTTTTTTGGCTACAGCTAGTCACTTCAATACACAACATATTGCAAAAACTTGATTTATCACAGACCAGTATACCTGCTTTCTGCTGCCAGATAAGTACTAAGGATAAAACAGAGACCAAAGTTTTCCAAGCAACAAATCGTGCCTTCTGCCCTTCATCCTGGCAATAAGTTTGCCACAACCTATCTACAAAACGCTTCCCCAACAAAACTCTTCTATAATTCTCTTTCACCATGGCCATTATTAAAAAAAACGTAAGGGTAAAAGCTGCAGGCATATTTGAACTACCAACTGTATTCTGCTCTCATGAGGATCATCTCCTTGAGTCTACAGTTTCTCACCGTTTGTCTGTATCCAATTTTAAGTTCTTAGAAACAAGAGTATGTCTGCTAAGGGACTATCTATCAGCAGCCAATAACTTCTGAGTCTACCCCTATTTCAACCAACATTTCATAATTTATCAAATACTGTATTTAATTTTACAAAACTCTAAAGCCTGCCATGCATTCCATTTTGTGGAAAAAAGGCATCAGAATAGCAGAAAAAAAGTCCTACTAGAGCACCTACTGACCAAAAGGCAGATAAAGCACAACACATTTCTATTCTTTTGGCCATTAAACACAGATGTAACAGCCAACCACTGCCACTGCGTATCTGAACTCCAGGTAGGAGAGGTACAAAAGAAATACAAGTACTATGGGGGAAAGCAGCTGAGGATAAATGGAGAAACGGCAAAAAAAGAAGAGAGGAAAAAGAAGATGTGGATGGGATCTGTGGGATGTGGTAAAGGTTTACTAGGGCTAGAAGAGGAAAGGGGTTTCACAGTTTCTGTGATGTATATTTTCTCCCTCCAGATTTAATTTCCTTCATTTTCCTCCTATCTTTTTCCTGTACCTGAATACCATTTTTAAACAATGTGTCCCATCTGTTTGGCTGAGCTACAGGTAACTAGACCTTTTAGTCTTCCCTATAAATAAATTCCTTAACCGGAGGTCTGAAACTCTAAATTCAGTTGGACAATGATCATTGAAAATAGTACTGGGCCATGCACAGCCTGAACTAATGAATACAATGATCTCAAGGACAAGCATCCAGCTTCAAGCCATCCGTCACAACGATAGGCCATTCATCCATCTTGGGCCAAGCCATCTGATGCAAGCAACAATCACCTTTTGAACTTGGTCACTACCACTAAATAGATTTCTGTAACTTATACTCTGAATCAGAAAGTAGATTTTTGTTGATTCCCTCCCAAAAAACTTATCTCAGTAACATCCATATTTTAGGCCAGATACATCAGATACAAGTAAGTTTTCATGTTTTATTTGTAAAAATGAAATATAGAGTTCTGTTCTGGATTCAGATTTCTCTGTTCCACAGGTCTACTACTATCTGTGACGTCGCACTGCTAATCAAGCGAGTACTTACTGTGAAAATAATGTCCTTGACCTAACAATGAACTTGAAAACATATTCCAGAGCTTTCAGAGTTCTTAGAATCGGTTCGCATTGCTCCCCTCGGCTAGAGGTATCCAAGTAAGTCTTCAGAACAGTCATTAATTTCCTGAAGTAAAAATAAAATTTTCAAATGATATTTCAAACTTCTATAACTAGTTTGGCCCCACTAAATAAGTGATTAGCTTAGTCAAGCTGAAGAGAAAAACATACTGCATTTATTTTTGTGTTTATGTTACACAAATTCTATCAGTATAACACGAATATTATAATTATTAACTATTAATAATAATTATTAATTATTAAATTAATAACACGAAAATTCTTAACTGTACAAGCGAGAAAGCAAGCTGGTATCTCAAAATAGCAACGTAATTCACGCACTCCTGGAAGCTCTTTCAGTTGCTTATTTAGAGGCCTCAAACAGACAACATTGCTCTTACAAGAGTTTACAATACATATGCACAAGATAATACAAAATGTTATTTTGGCTACCACCTCGAGTACATGAGGCAGCAATCCAGTGAATAAGCACCACTACATGCTCTAAATTAACTGAATGCAAATGGTACAACCTTCTGGTAGACTACAGTATCTAAGGTATGTACATTATTTACATACATTCCTGCTTTGTATCCCAAGACAGCTTTTGCTAAGCTAATACCTAACCTGCTCACGATAATAAAATACAAGAACTCTTCTGAAAAAGGAAAAACTGAAGTTACTTTTGACTAAAATAAGCTCTAAACCTAAGGGCTTACAGGTCCCTTCATTTATATAGTTACAGTTTCCATCTTAAATGATGAAATCTTTATCTTAGTATAGTCACCAAGAGCTGGGGTTTTTTCTTACATCACCACCAGAATGGGAATTTATCATGCCCTAGATTAAAAAACAAAACTAGCATTTACTTGTTGATGAAGTTTAACAGTTCATCGACGGGACTGATGAAACATTACTAAGCGATAAGTATGACACTGGGGACATACACACACACAAATAATAGTTCCAAACACTGATGACTACTGCACAGAAAATATACAGATGTGTGAACTGATGGATACATCCTCTGTAATAAGCTGGAAAAAAATCATCCACTAATTCTTAGTCAGTGTCGGTCCTCTCAGGGTTTCTCAACCCTCTCAATGTTAAGTCCCCTCTGAAGTCTATAAAAGCTAGGTACAAACGGATGACTAAACAGAAACTGAATAAAGACCTCACAGTTTGGCCAAAATACTGCATCACCTAATGGAGTCAAAACACCTATTAGGAATGATGAAATTTCAACAGACTATCCTTGCTCAGCTGAATGACAGATTCAATTAGCCTTGTCAATGGCACCTGATAAGGCGGCTCAGCACACAGGTTTAAGGACAGGCTCTTCACATTACACTGACAGCAAGGATAATTAGCAATGTATCATTGCCAGCATGAGAAAAAGCCTACTTCCCCTCTACGATGCAATGGCCTAAGTCAATCTAGAGCTAAGTTGGCAGAATATCTCCATATGCTATAAATTATTATGCCTCACATCCTAAGCTTTTGCTGTCCTTTCAAATCTCCCACAGTGCGAACTCTACAAAATTTTGTGTTGTTTGACTTGGACACACCTACTGGGCACAACGGATCGGAGAAGTAAATCTGGTATGAGGATGTCTATTCCTCTGCCGATAATACCTATATCAAGCACTACCATAAAAACCATCACATCCTTGTTTGAGAAACAAACGCATGAAGCTCAAAGAAGCTCTTACACTTTCCAGCTTCGGGAAACTTCAGCCCCACACCTGACAGAATATCACAGAGATAAAAGCAGTGCTCTGCGCTTGATTGACCTTTTCCACAAATCTAGGGAACAGAGAAGTGTTTCAAAAGCAGAAAATGCTACCTTTTTATTTAAAAAGGAAAAGTGGCCATTACAAGTCTGAGACTCAGTATCTCCTTCCTAACTGTGAATAAGGCCATGTACAGTTATTTTATAAAAAAAGCAGTTCTTGAAATCCAATATATTCCCAGAGTCTTGAGTTTTAACCATGAACATCATTTTGCCTCCGATAATTTTGATCAAACAACTTGAAACTGCCAGCCAGGTAAGTCTTAGAAATATTTTAAGCATATCAGATTGTCTAGAGAGGTTTCTGTACTCTAACCTTACATCCTTTCACAATATCATAAATTACATGTGCTAATAATGTGTAGAAGGATTGAATAACATCTAGTTTGTGCTTAAACTTTCTGAACTCGATAATGCTGACTTTGACCCTCATGGAATGTGACAGAGGATTGATTGCACAATCCTTTTCAACTCCAGCAAACTTACATTCTAATACAAGATCTGGGAGATATTCCCTGTTGAATAAGAACTACTGCATATTTAGCATGGGACACTACAAAATATCCTCAACTACTCTGTAGCTTCAACGAAGGTCTATCATCTGCTTTTCAAACCCCAAAGCAGTTTTTTTTTAAAAAAAAAAACAACAAAAAACAAAAACAAAACAAAACTCTGCCACCCCATTAAAACTGGTGGATAGATGAAAAATATCTATCCTGTTAGCACTTTCCCCAGATGAGCAATAATTACTATTTTTCTTCAAAATTCAAAGTAATTTTATCTTTCCATCATCTGCAAAAATCTTGTTTAGAACAAAGGAGGAATTCAGGATTAACCTTATTGTATACCACATTTGTACAACTTTTGTTCTCTTGTATATAGCCATGCCTTTCCCTTTAGGCACATCTCAAAACTCCAAAAAATAAAACCTTCCCCAGATTCTGCTTGCTAACTGACATGACCACAAAACAAACCTGAAGACTGCAGTTCACAATACTGAATAGTGAAACCTTTCTAGTGGCATATAAAAAAATTTGACAGTTCGCAAACAGATTTTTCCAGTGAGTTAGTTTGGTTGCTGTAAAAGAATATGTGGAAGCCTATACAAAAGTGCTAAGGATATTCTTGAATTAGAGCATTTAAGATCAGGAATGTAAAGGAAGAGGCCTTACACCAAAGTATCTTCTGATAAATTTGACAGGTGGAGAGCTCAGAAACAGTGAAATCCAGAAAACAAAAAAATGATTGTCAAAGACAATCAATCAATTCCAAATCAATTGCTATTTTTTTCAATACTTAAAATCATACTTTTTTCTCAAGGTAGGTCTGTTTCCAGATGAACAGGCAACAGCACCGAAACAACAGCCATCATTAATTACATCAGAAAACCCAAAACACTATTTACTTTCTCTTTTAATGAGATGGTGAGGTTTTTTAAAAAAAAAAAAAAACAAACCCAACACACACACGAAACTTACTTGTATGCCAAAGTTGCACTAAAATGCTGTTGAATATATGCTTCCAAAACAGTGTTGAAATGCTGAAACTTGCGGTCTGCAATGAGTCCTATTATATATATCTAAACAAAGATGGACATAATTAGCATTTATCATGAGGTCAAAAATATTAGTCTCCTCACATATTTATGATAATCCAATACTTAAGAGTTTTTAAAGAAACTTGCTTTACAGTCAAATAGTAATATTCCATCTATTATATAGAGATTGTAATACTAATTCTCTGATATAATCAATTTGATGGCTCATCTGCATTCTTTTCTTTACTCAGACATCTTAAACTTTTCAGTGCTAATTCTTACCAGGGCATCAAAGACAAGGATGTCATACTCATTACTATGGGAATGTTCCATCATGATGTTAAACAGGGCATCCAGCGTGTCTTGGAGAAACTACACAATACCAACAATAACATGAAACGACAAATTAGCAATTAATTCTCCTTGAAAGCCACACAATTCAGGTTCCAGATTGCAAAATTTCCTCCCCCCACCTCAAGCTGGAATTTTAGAAGTCTTTACTGAAACATCACCTAAATTCAGAATAGACATCAACAGATTTAGGTTCTAGTTTCTTTAATTGAAAAATCTAAATCCTCAGACACATAAGCAATGAGCAATACATGCTTAGCTCAAAGCTTATGGAATTAAGCTAAAAATATTATGTACTATTACAGATAACTGTATCTAAAACAGAATTCCTGGTTCCTTAATGATACAGATTAGTAGTTGCTATTTTCACCCTTAAGAGCACACTTCATACTTCTGCGGTCTGATGCAAAACCTACTTTGAATCAAAGGAAAGTTTCCATTGACTAGGCAACCAAATTGTTGTTTGGTTCAAAATTCCTTTTTGTAGGTTATCCTTCCTCCTCCCTCTCAAGAGAGGCATGCATCTACTGCTTATATTTAAAGAGTAACATAAATATAATAGACTCTTAACGTGAAGGCTGAGGTCTGCTGTTTTCCAGAACATTAATAAGTTTTTATACATGTTATACACATTATATTAACATAGCATTCCATTGGCTATACATTTTGAACTTTTTTTAAAAAAAATCTATATTTATTTAATATGAAGAACTCTAAAGAACAGGGGAGGAATTATGTTATACCATATGGACAAAAGCAGCAAACAGTGGAGCAAATATGCCCTTAACCAACACTGGGGACAACATTTTACTATTGTTGCCCTATATCTTATCTTTTTTTTTTTTTTTTTAAATAAAATTGCCTGTGCATGACAAGCTCAGAATTATATTTTACCTATGATATACAGCTGAGCATCTGGCCAAAGCAACAATGTCTCCAGCTAATACTCTTGGGATTGAATTCTGCATTCACTGTACAAGGTTTCTGACAACAGAAAACAATAGGAAGTAGCAAGAATCCTCAAAAAAATTAATTACTAATGATAAAGGACAGATTTGACCAGACATCTGTCTAACCTCAACAGCCTGTCCGACAGTAGCCAACACCAGAGACGTTTAGGAGAAACTGGTAGAAAACTGGTAAAAGGCTAACACCACGGAGAATCCTGTCCAGAGGCTTGCTTTCTTGCTCCCTCCCCAACAGAGAACTTAGATCATGTCTTTTGCAAACTGTCATTAACAAGTCAGACAAAATGCTTTTTTGGGGTGGTGGGATTGGCAAGTGAGGTTAAAGCAATTTGGAATATGAGTGCAGAGAGACATTGAAGATGATCTAAAGAAAATTACATATGTATTTTTTGAATACATTTTTATAATCTGTAGAAAGAACCAAATACATTTTGAAAACAATAGTCAGAACTACTATGAAATGGGCTTCACTCATACTGTTACTATTCTTCAACAGAAATACAACCTGTGGAAAAATACTGGTCTACTCAAGTTCTGCGCATCTTCAAAATTTATATAAATCCCACTACCTAAAGCTTCATTTTATTTTTATGGTTTTTAACATTGCTTTCAACATGCTTCTTGTTACTGAAGTGAAACTTGTACACAAGTTGCAGGGAATTCTGCTCCTTTCTATTTTTTGTTTCCTCCTTTCATCAGGATTCTAGTATGTATCCTCTCCAACAAAGAAGAGCAGCCATGAATTCCCATAAGACAGCTTATGGCATACTGTTTAAATGCTCAGAAACATACTACGCAGCATGCTACAAGAGCAGGACAATGTTTGGTAGATTTAGATTGTCAGAACACAGTCTGACAGAAAGAAGCCAAAAACATGCCATTCTGAAAGGGTTGCTCAATATCACAAGGTAATATTCTAAGAAGTCTTAAGATGACAAATAATGAACGGATGCATCAGATCTCTTATATCTCACAGTATTACTTTCTGGACAAGAAAAGACTGCTGGATAATATACTGCAGCAAAGTTAAAAAAAAAAAAAATAAAGATCTTGGTACATCAAGTGATTTATAGCAATCGTTTTCTTCGCTTCCAATGTGTTAACAGCCTGTACAATCACAGTCATGCTTTAATTGCAACATGAAGCCCAGTGACAATGGCAATGCAACTCCAACGTTTCTGGTTTCTACTGGTAATCCCCAGAACTATTAGTTTTAATCTTTCTTGCTCTCAAAGCTTTCTGTCATCAGCACATGGACACTCTTCTCCAACACGGCAATTGTATTGAAAAGATACAGATGGTACACTAAAAAGTACAACCCAAATCTTGACTCACTTTCTATATTCTGCACTTGTAAAGAAAGGGGAGGAAAGGGGGAAAAAAAACCCTAAAGCCAGAGAAGCCAGAGAGGAGAGTAACTTCAAGATGCAGTACGTTTTAAGAATTGAAGTTGGGCTTTATTGTCTTATGATACCAAGTTATGTGCTATTCTTAGGACTTATCCCACAAGGTAGATAATCCCAACAGCTAGGATACGCATTACCATAGAACCATGAATACTTCTTGTACGACTCTAAAAAGCATCCATGTTTTCAGGAGAAGGATGGAAAACCAACAGCACTAAAGGCTCCTGAAGAGCAAAACTACCATCACTACCTTAAGTCAAACTTAGTAAATGATCTAAAAAACAAATTATGAAAGGATTTTCTGAACAACAGTCATTTCTTGGAGCTTCAGTGAGGTGAACACTTGCTTTGTCTTCCATTTTGATATGGAAAAATATGACATTCTATTGACACCGAAATAAAAAACTAGAGTACGAGGAATCACAGACATGGTACATCATACTTAAGATATATCAGCTTCCTCAGTAGCGAGACAGATTTCCGGGACCGTGCTGAAGCACTGTTACGCAGTTTTCAGTTCATTGTGCACCACCACAGATCAGCGTCTATGTAATTTTACATCTGCTGAACAGCAGTATCTTGTACTGGTATAGTGGCCAAGGAAGTGTAAAGGATGCCTTTCTCATCAAATCTTGTCTGTAAAAACCATGCCATATTTCAAGTGAAGAGTATCATCTAGCCCTCTATAAATACCTCCTTATGCATATTTTTCCTTAGTAAGCACTAAAATAGGTCACTGATTACAAATAAAAATAGAAATCAGAGGAGTCTTGGAAAAAAGGCAAGGGAAGTAATTAGGTAATTAAAAAGATGAGCATGAGCAACAACCATTAGAACCGGCCAACGCATGTTGTTACTTTGGCCAAAGACTACAATATTGCAAGTCAGATGCCTTAATATACGGAACACAATCTTAACCCTTTAGGGAAAATTTCCTAAAATAAATCAAGTGTTGACAGATGGCAGATGTCTAATACACTATAGAGTACTAAACTATAGCACAAAGTGAACAGAAGATCTAAGATTTAAGGTCAAGATATTAAGTTAACTAAGATTTTAGTGGTAACTAAAAACAGATAATCAAGAACACACTTTTATTAAGTTTGATTAAATCTAACAGCAGGTACCACTTACTTATCAGTCCCTCATTTCACACTCAACAGCAAAACACTCCTTCAAACCTATCAGCTCATAACTTCGATTGTTTTGAAGATTATTGTTTCCTTTTCTTTTTGCATCAAAATAGAGAATCTACCTTAAATAGGAGAAGAAAGTCTTACACAGGAAAGCATCTTCCAAATTATTTATTTAGCATACTTCATAGCATAACGCAGCAAAGCACTGCCATAGGCAGTTCAATCTACCTGACAACACAAAACAACTGAATCCTGAAGAAACAAACAGAATGGAAAGCCTATTCCTAAAGTACAGCCAGCCACTTTCAGCCAAGAAAAGGAAAAAGGAGAAAGTTCTAGAGCAACAGTGGTGTTCTTGCTCCATTAACTTCATGATCTGTACCAAGCCCATATACTCGTCTGTCTTTACCATCATTATTTTATGTTTGTCTGCCTGTTTGCAAATAAATACAGGATACACACAGACACACATTAACATACGGTGAAAAAAGCATTTTTGTATGTCAGAGGAAAAGCAAAAAGCTGGAAAATGCATGAAGAACACAGTATCGCACTGTTGCTCCCTCTCTGCAAAGTCCCAACAGCAAAACAAGATCTACCTTCACAACTTCCTCTCCATCCACAATCTTTAGTTTTTCCAGGTTCTCCTGTAGCAGCTCTGGCTTCATACGCCACTTCAAGAGACCTAGCAAGCCCACTAATAAAAAACAGAGAGACAGATATTAAAGTTTTAAATATGTGATTTACCACTTGTGCAAAAGTATTCTTCTAAAACTTCAACCTGGTTAGGAAATACATACCATTTTGAGTTAACTTTGTAGAACAAACAAGAGATGAAATATAAAACGCATCTCGCGAGCTTACTGAGAGTCCCCCTACAATACTTGAGTTCCTGCCTATGCTTGCTCCTTTATTTTCTACGTGTTGACGTGTAGAAGGTAATGTCAAATAAGCACTGGCATCCTCCATTTTTTTACTGTCACCCTGAAAAACAACATACCTTTTATTAGATTTTTTACAACACTGGATATAAAAGTACTATAAAAGACACACTACAAAAGTGAGCCAGAAATTATGTTTCCATAGACTTAAATGTATACATTTAATGATAAGTAACATGAAAGTCCCAGTATTGCTAATGCAGCTAAACCAAGAATCAATGCTTGTCAGCAAGACAGGCTGCAATGGGCACGCAGGAAAAATAAAATACTGGAAATGTAAAGGTCTGTGTTTTAAGATGCAGTGAGGAATTACAATGGGTGACATCAGTGGCAGAATAAAGGCAAGAACAGACAACTCATTAAAATGTAAGAAGCCAACATACACACAAGAGTAATGAGCATCACCCTGAAGAATGTAAACAGGATGCATGTGATAACAGGCATGATGTCTGCACACAATTGAAGAACAGAAAAAGAGACCAAATAGGAAAAGAATAGCGGCTCTGTTTCAGTATGTCCATTTTAACTCGACACCTGAACCTTCAGTAAAAATTTCAGAACATAATGAGATTGTACTTTAAAGAATATGCTGTACCAAAGAAGTGTCTCTGCAAGCCGTGGACAAAGAGATCACGGAATGTATGCTTTTCAACAGGATGAGAAGTACTAAATAAAACAAACTTTTTTTGTTCCTGATTTCATCAAGTTGCATGCTACAACTCACAGTAGAGTTTCGGTACATATGAACTTCTGACTGATGCTGGGGACAGCAAGAGCTTCTAGACAAATAAAAATTAAAACAGCATTCCTAACTTTGTATACGTTTTTAACAAAACTAGTCTACAAAACGTTCCCAATGAGTTGATGAGCTCTGTCACTTACAGCTACCACAACATGACAGATCTGATTCAGTCAAGCATAACATCATCTTAAGACTACAATTACATCTGAACAAGGAGTTACAGAAAAGAATATAGAATGATTTTCTGATGATTTGGTTTGTATGTGCTTCCATGACCATACAGGTCCGGTTTCTACCTCCCATCAAACAAGAAGAAAGATCCAAAAACTGACTTATAAAGAGATCTATATAGGCAAAAGGCAAAATACAGTAAAACAGACATTGTTACCAACTTGCAACCACTTAGAATTTCTTGAATTAGAAGAGAATCTTGACTTCCTGTTCTGAGACAAGTTAAATAGAAATGGGAAAGAGATCTGAAAATTTCATCCAAAAGATTCACAAAGAGCCAATGCCAGAAGGCAGTGAAAATAACGTATACCTTTTAAACCTTACAATTTTTAAATGACTTATTTTGAGGGGCCAGAGGCATAACTGTTTAAGAACATTTACAGCTTGCAATTGCTGTATTTAATTCTAGAAGAGGCAAACATATGTCAGAATGTCTATTTCTAACAAAGATAAAGTGGATCAACCCATTTTAGCGTTTCTTTCATATATACTCTTAATCAAAACCTACAGGGTTTACGCAGGAATGTATTTGATGGATTTTTGTAACAAACATTACCCAGTCATACAACATGATCATTATGTGCCCTCCTAGTCTAAATATTTATCAATGAAGTGCAGAAAAATAACCATACATTGCCATTAATCTCTGTTGGACTATCTGAACAATTTAATTTACTTGTATGCACTCTACTTGCTATTAATGTTACACAAATCAGTTTACTAAGAACATAAAGAAATAGCTAAAATAAGTAATTGTTCTAGTATATTAGCAGTGATTTCAAAGTTCTTACTAGTGAGTAATCTGCAAGAAAACAAGAACACCTGCTCCCTGGTCAATTCACAAAGTGAAAAACACTACCTCTGTCCAAGCAAGGCTAGCCAAGAACAATATTCTTCCTCTTCATAATCAATTTCCTGAAACTTCTGAGTGTTTTACTTTTTTTTTTTTTTAAATGTAACGACACAATAAAAGCAGTCTCAAACAACAAATTCCTTAAGATCTCATTCCTTGATTATTCACTTTTCTTCCCTGTCACCTGAACGATGGTCTACAGCCATATAGTGAGTTTTGCCGTGACTTCCTCAATTCTAGGAAAGGCCAAAAGCATTTTAACTATGTTAAAGTCAGGAGGAAGAGCAATTATCCCTCATTGTTCTTTGATACATCTATCCGTGATTAAAATGTGGGGCAGTGTTTACTGTTCACGAAAGAAATCACATCAAGCCTTTTTTTGTTCAGATGAGAGATTTAATATTTGTCTTTGATGAAATAAAGTGTAACTAACCAAGGAAAAGTAAACACAGTCAAACATCAGTGTTAGAAAAGGCGTCTCATGGGGGGAAAAGGAAAAGTTGATCAAAAAGGTTGATCCGATCAATACCTTTAGGACTAACAAATCATGGATGCCATCCTGAAGAGTTGTTCCATCTTCTTTCATTAGCCTTATGTAGGCCATTGCAAAATTCTTTTCTCCTTTATCTTTAGCTGTAAAATGAAATAGTACTTTTAGTTGACTCAATCAATGAAAATTCACTAAAGTAAAAATTCCCTACTTACACTCCTGAGATGACCTGTGTCTGAACATGAAGCGCAGATGTATCCTCTGCATGTCTTCTATTGGGACTGCTACCTTTTGTAAAATCAGAAAGCAATAAATAGAGGTATGTAAAGAAACAGGTGACTTCAATCATTCTATTTTAAGCTTCTATTTTAGAATAAGTATTTGCCATTTCTGCCAGCCCCATAATACCTTCTGTAGACCATGTAAAACTATCGAGCCTAATCACAGTAACAGAAGAGGAGGCAGATATGGAATTATCTGTTAAGCTTTGCTCAAAGTCTTGCACCACCAAAGAAATGAAGCACTGAACCCAGTAAGTTAAGGCAGACATGTGCTTGTTTACTAGAAGATAAACATACTGCAGTCTTATTCTTTACCCTGTTAACCATACAGTATTATGCCATACCTCAACATTATGAGCCTTCCACATTTCACAATAGATAACCTGACTTTTTTTTAATCTGCTTATAAGATTGGTAAGAAAATTTTAGCAATATAAATTAAGTATATTTTCAGGACCAAATTAATTCAGTTTCAAAGCCTTCAACAGAATCTCAAGGAATCATGGCTGCTTTTCTTAAAGTAACATACTTGCTATTACAGATATACAGGAAAAAGAATCCTCTAATTGCGTAAAAAAAAAAGTACATGCGTATGTTACACAAAACGCTGGGCTGGTCAGGTATTTTAAAACAACACACAAGTTTCTGCTGCAAATGACCCTTCATTGTCCTCTCCTGCCCAATCTCAGTAACACACCACACGGCGGTGCAATTGCAGGCTTACTGCGGTATCGTCGTCTTTAACGTTCTTCGAAGAGTCATGCTTGCTAGCAAAAATGGGACATGCTTTATAAGAACACCTTTTGGTAGCTCCTGGGCATTTTCCAAACTGACATTAAAGATACATTATGCAATTATTTGTCTCTCTTCTAAAAGCATATTTTTTAGATTTTTCTCACGCAGTTGAAGCTCCTATCAGCACTATTTTACAGCAATAGAACAAACGCCATTCTTCGTTTTTGATGAGGCATGTTCAGGCATAAGGTTATCTAAGATGATCTCATTTGTTTTGCTACACAAAAAAATCTTAACATCACTTCCTAGGCCAAAATTTCAGCTTTAGTAATCACATATCCCTAATAACTGATGTATGACTAAGGCACCATGCTTCTAGTTGTAGTCAGGACCAAGACTTCCACCTCCTTAAGCTGATACTGTGCAACTTTTTTTTTTTTTTTAAAGTGAAGTGAGACATCAACAAACAAGCAGAAAAAGGCAAGTGAAAACGATCAGTGCCATACCTTTAACGTTTCCATCCAACGTGGCTGTTTGACCTGGTAGTAGAGGACCGATCTATATTCACTCACGGGTTTGTCCCCTGCTCCCAAACAAACAGCATTCTTCCAAAAAGCAGAAAAACAAGTAGCGCTTAGTGCCTCCTTAGTTTCTGTAAGTTTCTGTCGCTTGAGCTAAACACAATAATGGAGAAAACCAAAAGCCTCCCACCCAGGAGCCGGCCCAGGGCGGCGGGCAGCAGCTTTACCTCAGCGCGCCGCTGCGCCGCGTGCCACCTGCCACCGAAGCCGTTAGGGCGCCGAGCGCGAGCCCGCCCCGGCCGTGGCCTCGCCTCGCCGCCCCGGCCGCACCTGCCTGCCCGCCCCACTCCGCCTCCGGCGAGCGCCACGAGGCAAGCGGGCGGCGGGGCCGCTCTCCGTAATTGTTTTTGACAATAATGGGTATGTTACAGGCGTTCGGCCTGGGAGGGCAACGGGTGATGGAAGGCTCGCTCTCTGTTCTCGAGGTAACTATGGCACTGCAGTGACCGAGCCGTGGTCCAAATTAATGGGAGAAATGTGCAAAGTAATCAGGATACAGTTCATTCTTTTGCAGCATTCTCTGTTTATTTAAAATTACCCCGCTCCAGCAGAATCTAACAGTTATGTGGCTGCACACTACCAAGGTGATTTCCCAATGAAAACATCGTGTAATGAATGCCCCCATTTTTTTTGACATTCAGAGGGCAGCCTAGCTTTTTTTTTTTTTTTTTTCATTTCTAGATCTCCTTTCTCACAATAGCCCACGCTACATCTTCTTACCAAAGATTTTAAACATTTTTTCCTTCATATTTTAATTTCCCATTGATTTAACCTATTTCCCCAACAATTTTAGCCCTGTGTTTCTCATCTGGTCCCAATCCACACCATAACTTGCTATGTTGTAACAAGTTTCTGAACTACACTACACAGCCACCTTCAGTATTGATCAAGTTTGCCAAATTTTCTTGTAACATAGGAGTTCAGTTTGTTCAATCAGGCTGTGAAGAGACTCGAGCAACTTCTGTCCTCCTTTGCCGGTGGTGGCTGAGGACTGTACGCGCAGAACAATTGCTTGCTAACGCTGCTCAAGGCAGCAAGAACAGCAGCACCTCACCAGGCCTCCGACCAGAAACTGCCTGGGACTCCAACACATGACACAAGCAAAGACACTAAGTCCTCGACAGAAGGCACAGATGAAGCTAACCTTATATTGGCTATACCGAGGACTGCCGAGGCGTAGCTGTTTCCTAGTAAAAGTCCAGTGAAACTTGGAAGAAGTCTGCTTCCAAGAGCAGGAAACCTCTCTGGCTAACACAGGTGGCACGAAACACGTGACACCCGAGGAAGATTCATAAACTCTGAGCCCTGAAGGGTATGTCCATCCACCCAAAGGAAGCTTTTTGAGCTGTATGCACCAGAAGTAAGTTTCAATGGGTTCTGTGACGTTATTGCATCATCTATGAACCAATAATTAGAAGCATTGAACTTGGTATAAATTTGTGGGTCTGAAAAATCTATTAGTATTCATTAATTTTCTGTGAGTTAATGGGGAAAACCACTTTTGTTATGAGCATTCAACAGCATTTAAATGTTGTCAAAATTGTTGCTTAAACATGCCTGAAGGTATATTACTACAGAAAGCACACATGAATTGAACGTGTATTTCGGTCACATCATAGACAAAGGGACAAATCTGTTTTCTCCTAGTATTTGGAGAATGGATGCATTTGCAGAACTAGACCTACGTAAAACTGGAATGGAAAGTTTAAAAGTAGTGGTATTTTTATTGCATTATGATAGGTTCATTTCATTAAAGAGTGCTTTCGCAAATACATTTTAAGTACATTATCTGTGACAACATAATACAGTCTGCAACTGAAGTCTGTTTCACAATAGCCTTCTCTCCTGTACGTGCAAGTCATATGGCTACGAAAACAGCTAACCACAGATAATGTTTCCACCGTCAGGGCTTCATTTTGTTGCATGGACCCAGGACACTGTGGATTTAGGATTTTCTTCATTCAAACTTTAAACTTACATTTTACGTCAAACATTTAATTTCAAAAACATAGTCATTACAGCAAGTCATGAACCACAATGAGTTTTCTCCATGTTTATTTTATCGCAAGAATGTCATTACGATTTCACCCTCATGATCACAGAACAGCTTCAGAAAACAGCTCAAGAAGGAAAGGCCAGAAATCCCCCCGAGCACTGGGCAGGTGTTAAAAAGCCTTAAGGAAGAGACAAAAGTTCCTCACAACAGAAAAAGACAAGCACAAAAACACTGTAAATATTTATGTTGCATATGTGCAGTGTCCACATTCTTATTTTGCCTCTGACTTAGCAATCTACCATGCACTTTCATTCATGGGACAAAAATTCTGCCTTCCTGGCCCAAGTCAGCAGTTGGTTATGTAAAGGAGATTATACTTCAAACATTTTAATGTATTACTAGGTTTCCTCCAGGAATTTCCCCAAGAAAATACCCAGAGTAAAACTGAAGCAATTGTCAGAAGCAGCATTTCATCTGCTTGCTCATTAGTCAAAGCTAAAATAGGTCATTCACTGTTATTTCTCCATTCCATCAGTTGTAGTTTATAGGACTTTAATAGATACATCACTTTAAACATAATAAAAAACACAACTATTTTGTCCAGTAGTATTGCATGAAAATGTATGACAACTTTAAGGTTTCTTTCAAAATATATCTTAGATTTACATGTCCATCATACAGGAAAAAGTAAAATAGAACTTACTGGTATCATTTTTCCTTCTTCATCACAAACGCACATTATCACTTCTACGTTCCTCTGAGTTGTTTTATTGTATTTATCAAAATCTCCAGACAACAACGTAATATAAATGTCATTTCTTATGTCTCCTACAAGAGAAACGAAAAGGTTAAAAATCAGTGAAAACACTGTGAGAGGATAGGGTCAGCTGAACTTCACATGAGCACCTGTTTTTCTACAATGAAACAGATTAAAATTAAACAGTCATATTTTCCATCTGAACCTAAATTTTCAGCTCTGCTATTCTAAGCAAAAAAGGGCGAAGGAAACTAGGGTGAAGTGAAAGCAACCAAATGGGTTTCCAGAAAGTGACTTCAACCAAACCTCGTCCTGCACTGACACCTGCTGGTGAGGTGATGTCAAGATGCCATTGCTGTGTTTTACCCAAATACAGAGCTCTTTTCCAGCGGGAACGTCATGGTTTAATTTTCACTTGTAAAAAATTAAGACGACATTAAAGAATAAACCCCTTTAATTCAAATCCTGATACTTTTAAAGGAGGACTGCAGACCATAAGTAGCTTTAATTGGCAAATATTTTATCGTAAATCCAAAAATCAAGAGATTGTAAACTCATATGTTGTTTATTATTATTAAATGAAAGTAATAATTTACAATAAAAATAAGGTTAATTTAAGATTCACGTAAGAATCCAATATAATTCACTCAACAGGCAAGAAAGCTGTGTGCAGAGAACATGGATTATCCCTCACAGTTTTGATTTTTTTTTTCCTGTTTAAGTATTGTTTCATACTTTCCAAGGATTTCACTCTCCTATGTATATCTCTAATATTGGAACACGACTTATCAAAAACAGTGAATTCTAAACAACCTCTGACTTACCCATTACAGAAATCACTATTTAAGCTTGTAGTTGATGTTCATTAATCCAGAGAATGACAAACATTTAGTTCTATTGCAGCAAAAAAAAAAAAAAAAAAAAAAAAAAAGCACGTCCTACCTGGCATGATTATTTCAGGAAATCCCAGCTTTCTAGCAACAACTGTGGTTCTATCTACAAGGTGTGGATAGTCCTTCCTAGTTTGAATCACATCCCCAACAAGCATTTTCACAGTTACCCAAAGACCTATTACAAGGAAAAACGTTTATGTTAAAGAAAAATCCTCTCTCCAGATGATTATCATCTCTCTTTCCCCTCCACCAAAACTGTGATAAGAATTCACTTCCTTTACCTAGGAATAAAGGCTATATAATCTAAAACTATAGCTACTAATTTAAATAGCCTCCCACATTCTGCCAGTCTCATGATTCATCACTTTCAGCTTCACAGTTCACCTACCTCCACGGTGATGCTATGGCTAAAATATAAAATAGAAACAATATGAAATGAAGTTCCACTAAAACACCTTGTTACTTTACAGAAATAGTCTACTTTACCTTGTCCACCACTGTCTCCTTTTGATGCTGTGACTTTGCTTAGGAGACTGTGTAAAAAGTCACTCTCTGCCACTACCCTACAGGAGAAAGAAAAACAATATCTGCTAGAAATTAAGTGCTGAATATATCAAACACCATTCAGAACACACATGACTCAGCTTCAGTTCTCTTTACAGTACTTGATTTTATAATAAATTCCATCACGAGGCACTTAAAAGTCATCTTCAAATGTAATTTTTACTTGCAGTTAGACAGCATTGCCAGAGTTCCTTCTATTTCAGGGATTATTATGCATATTAAATGCATTAAACAACTGAGAATGCCTTTAGATGTGGCATTTATAATACAACTCTACAATGGCTGAACTTCGCTACTTCAACGTCGCTAATGATTTTAGGTAGTTGTGCTTACTCAGCAGGAAATTAAACAGAGCTATATACTTTAAGTTACAAAGAAAAACCATTTTACCACAGTTCAATGATTTAGGCTCCATAGAGGTTAGGCAGGTGGAGATAAAGACTTGTGGAGAAAGAAACATTAAAAATAAAAACCCCAGACACCCTTTCTATTCTTGTCAAAATCTAGTGGAAGAAGCTTTGAAAACATCTGAGAATCATAGGCCCCATCCAAGCAGTAGCATAAAAATTCTTAAAAAAGCAAAAAAAAAAAAAAAAAAACCCAAAACACCACACACACTAATTGGAGAATCAAAATTCAGCAAAATATTGCCTACATCAGCAGGAAGTGAGGTGCCCTAGGACAATTACGTAGCATGAAACCACTGGTGCTCAGGAGTGATATCCACACTACAAGTGTTTGGGGAGTTTTACTTCAAAGTGGTTCTGGTCACCCTTTAGCAGCTGGAGCACCCCAGATGCATTCTTGGATTGGATTCAAAACAAATCCAGTTCATATTCTTTAAGACTGCTCTGTGTTGCACCAAAGCACTGTAACTCAGGATAATCAGGTTACCTTAGAAGACAAACTCCAGACTTGAATTAAAATACTAACCTAGACACACCTTGTGCCTACCTAAATAGTTAGGAGATGTTCTTTAATTTCATGATCTATTGCCCCTGTGAGTTGCAGAAACAAGGACACAAATGTTGAAGTGAGAGACCATTCACATTACGCTTGCAGGCAAACTGAAGGGAAAAAAGACGGAAGTGACAACTGAGGAGGCCACTCCATGAGACTGACCCTATTACCAAAGGCTATCATTTTATAGGAATGCACAACCTGAATACATTCAGCCACATGCCTGTCTAATTCAGTTTCCTAATGAGTAGCCAAACAAATGAACTTGGAGTTCTTCTCAACTTAGGAACAAATTCTCACCTAGCAAACAAGTCAGATCAAATGGTAAACAAGCGACATGCACCCAATGACAAACTGATTTTTTCTCAAATTTTTTCCTCTATAGAACATAAAAGTAGTGTTAAATAAAATGCCATTTAAAAGATGTTTCCAGCAGATACTGGTACTTATCCATTTGATTTATGAGCATCTCATTTTGAGACAGCAGATCTGGCATTGCTTTTGAAAATGGTTAATGTGTGGCAATTCAACTACTTTTAACTCAAATACAATTTTACTCAGATTTTTCTCAAATTCGTAACAAAAATCAAGCATGTATGAATTTCTGGTTACCCATACTTGGGAAGCTCATTGTTTAGGATGCACAGATGTTTCTTGCTTAGTTTTTGTTAAATAGGACATGGCACCAGATGGCTGAAGGAAGACATTCATTTTATTTGACATGCTATGGAAACCTTGTCAAGTCTTAAACGCACTTTAAAGTGATACTTAAGTAATTAGCACTACTACACTGTAAAAATATTAAAAGGAAGGGAGATTTTTCTTCATGAAAAGTTTCACAGATCATTGCACCCACAGATATTTTTCTTCAGGGAGAAATATTTTTGTGCAAGTATAAAAGTAAGATATTTATGATCATCTTACGGGTGAAAGGGAATGAAATGCTGCTTTTCTTCATCACTTTCAGCTTTTCCTTTTATGATATCTGTAATATCCATAACTAGAAAAGTAAAAGAAAAAATCATCAAAACATATAATGGTATTGAAAAAAATCTCTTACTGATGTATTATGCAGAATATTAAACATTCTCGTGCCTCAAGGTATATACAGAATTTCAAGAGTTTGCTAGATACAGTGGTACTGTGCACTCTAATGGCATTTTTCATCAATTATTGTAATCAGTGCAAAGTATTTCCTCTACAATATATGGATAATCTTTATCATAAAAATAAATTATGTTCAGGCTGGAATGCCAATTGCTGACATACAGTTGGGTGGGGTGGGTGGGGTGGGGGGGGGTGGGAGGGAGGGAAGATAAGCACACACCCAAACTCGGAAATTTCTGGTGGGTGGGAATCCTTTCTCTTGGTCCCTCTTGTGCTTTAAACTATAAGCCCCCCTTTGGCTTTAAACAAAAAACCCAAAAACAAAACAAAGAAACCCTCACACTTAAAGAACACAGGCATGCGGCTCAATAAAACACAAATAATAATGAAAATGTGACTTGTGGAGTCATCCGGGGCAAAGTGATTTCTTAGGTAAAGATAAAATATAAACTTTGGAACAATTCGGTAAGCGTTACTTCTTTACAGGACATGTGGGTTCTTTTGCTACTAGGAAACATGGTTCTGGTAGCTCATGTTTAAATACCTCACAAGGGCTTGCTTTAAACATTCACGTTGTTAATGTCACTTTTTAACATGTAACAGAAGGTCACTGTTCTGCAGCCTTCTTCCAAACGTTTACAAGTACAACCAAAATTCTTCTTAAAGTTCATTTGAAAATGGCCAAGCATCAAAATTCTATTTTATAGCATTTCTAATTAGAATCAGTCTTAACAGTATTATGGCCTACTTCAGATAATTATGGGAGGGAAAAAACACTGTACTACTTTGCTGCTGCTGTTCTTACCTTAAAAAGAAGCTGCAAAAAATTGTTCCTTGATCTTATTACGGCAACCTGAATCTCCCAGATTTAAAGAACGCAAACATTTTGGCTGAAGGTTACCACTTTAAGTTACATGGAAGCTACTGCTATATTTGGAGCAAGATGTATTGTACGTGAAAAACAGACACAGAAATCCTTTGAGGATTTCCATTAACATGAAAGGAATTGATGCTGCACAGCCCTTCTTACATTCAGTTATCCTTAATTTTGTGAAATTTGAAGAAAAATAGTTTTCAGATTGTCATAATTTCTTTCTGTCCAAACACAGTTGCTGTCTTTCTCCTACTCAAAATAGTTTTCAGCTGAATTGGCAATATGGTTTAGAGCACCTCCATTTAAAAAAAAAAAAAAAAAGTTAGATAACTTGGCTCTTTGTTCTCCAAATTAATAGTAGTAACATTCTATATGACAACCACAACCCTTGTACTTTGCTTATGTCTCCATTAGCAAGCAGTGTAGCCCAATAGGGACAGATTCATGGAACAGAACATTTAGTGCAATGTCCACAGTACAGACATGGCTGGGTAAGGAGACAAAAATTACTTCATACTAGCTCTGGTCTGATTCTGTGACTAAAGGTATGAGTGCACTACTGGCACACTTGGGTGAAATAAAACCAATGATTGTATTCCAAAAGATATTGCACCATCAGCTTTCAAGAAGCTGATGACTCACGTACGTGCTAGATTCCTTGGTCCATGTTTCAAGACAGGTCGGTTGGGCAGAGCACTGAGCAGAAAGCACATTGCATCAACACCTGCCGCAGGCCTCCGTGATGCCTTGTTTTAATTAAACAGTCAGATCTCCCTGGTCTGCATCAGTTCCAAGTCAGCTGTTAGGTGCTGGCCAAGGAAGGGCACCACTCCAGGGACCCTGGCTGCCCCTACATCCCCAGCAGCCATGCACAAATTCTGTTATCATACTCTGGTACTGTGCTTTGGTTTGCACTGTGTAGTGATAAGTGTGCAGTATTGGGAAATTCATTTCTAAAGTCCAGTTCTGAGTTGAACTAAAATGTTAGTGTAGATAGTGTCTTCGTGGACTCCAAAAGTCAGATATGGAAGATGGATGATACAGCTGTTTCATATTCTGGCATGTCTCGGTAGACATTCTACCATCCAAGACTGGCAAGCATCACTGAACTCCTGCTTCAAGGACAGCATAAGAGGCATTGGTTACCTGCTACTCCAAAAGGCCGTCTCAGTCCTTGTGTGCATTTTTTTGAGTTGCTATCTTTGAGATCCATCCTTCCAACTCGGACTATTTGACAAACTAAATAAACTTTGTCTCTGCTAAGGTCTTTATTTCCAAGATCCTAAGACACAAACAAAAAGGAAAGCTAAAGTATTGTTTGGGGAATAATTTTAAGTTGTAAAAATCTAAACAGAACCTCTAATAATAAATTGAGCTTCAGTAAGTAATAGAAAAAGAAACTGAGCCTACAGCAGGGACGAAAACTGTTTTAACATAACATAAAGAAACCTGACACTTTAACATCAGAAGAAAATATAAGGAAAAATAAATGGAAGAAGGCACCAATCAAGAGCTACAGCAGATAAAAAGTATCAAATCATCAGGAAATTGATGAGGCAGGCATTAGGGAAATGTTGCAAATTGATGTGAGGAAAATATATTGAAGTATTCATTATCACTGCCATGAAGTACTCAATGACTCTGCTGATCTTGCCCTGCTCCTATGATGACTTCTGCTTCCTTCCATGTCTTGCTCTAACTTTATGGATTCTGATAGCAATCATAGAAGAGAGAATGAGATTTGCAAATAAAAAGTAAGAAGAACTTGATAAAGCATGTACTCACTGTGAAGACTACTTTCAGATTGTTGAGCATGTCGATTTCCTTCGGAAAGCCTCTGCTCCCCCATCTCACCAAGTAGTTCTCACTGTTTTGAAGATAAATAACTTATTACCATGTGTTTTAAAAATCCCTTTTTTAGGGTACATAAAAAAAAAAAAAATCACAGTATATAATGTAAGTTGAGTAACAGGCAATATTCTGTGCTGACTGTTTGCAAGTAAAACCAGACTAAAAGAAAAAAGCTATACAACACAAGTAATAAGTTACAAAAGATAACTTACACAGAACATACAGAATGATACCTTTTTCTGGAGGCAACATTAACATTCATGTCATCTAATCAATAGGACAACAACATTTCACTCTATCTTTGAAAACAGAAGTCCCTCCCATCTTGTCCCTCCCTCCTCGCTGCCTGAGCATTTTATTCCAGACCACACAACATTCCCCATCAAGAAGTATGTTAGTGAATTCAGTGATATTTTGAGTCATTCTTGGTTCCTTCTCCTGATCAATATTTGGGTTTCTTCTGTTAGGCGCCTGGTTTTGCCAGATTTCAAAAATGAAGGCTGTTTTCATTTTTTACAGAATGCCTGGCAAAACAAATCAAGACTTCATATACGCGCCTGGAAGTGCCATTAGATAGTCACAATTGAATATTATTTTCTCCTCGTACAGCTAAGGGCCATACTCACAGAAACTAGAGTAATCGCAAAGCGCACAGGCTATTGAAGCTCCATCCTTGATAATCAGAACTTGACTGAATAATCTGATCTAAGCTGGTCCTGCTCCGAGAGACGAGTTGGACTAGTTAAATTCCAGAGGTTCGTTCTAATCTAAGTTATGCAACTTCAGAACTTATTCTAATTCTATAACTTACTCTAGACATTACTCTTCTAATACTCTACTTCCTGATAGGAAGGAGAATACTGCAATCAGGGCAGGGGGCACAAACCTAATGGAATTACCCTCTTGCTAAAAAAAGTAAAAAAGACGCACTAAATGCTGGATTTAAGCCAGCATAGGTATATTTACCATTTTATTCTGAAAGCAGGAGTTCTCACTGAATGGCATCAGTTAAAAATTTACAAGCTTTATTAGTTGTGTTTAAAAAACTGACTCTGTAAGTGATGATGAATATGAAGTTGAATCCGTGTGTTCCTAATCAGTTCCCCTTTATATATCATCTAGATGCTATAGAGCATTTATTTTGTTGCATTCCATTTTTGTATTCTGACTCTCCTGTATGCTTTTATATAAATAAATAGATATGCATATACCTATGCATGTCTATGCGCTTTTCTACCAATCTAGTTTCTTCCATAATGATCCTAAGTAGAGAAGCAGAACATCTAGTTCTAGTTTTAGATATTGATGGTCAAATACTTTAACTCCCTATTGCTCCTTGTAAAAATTTCTGCTTTGGCAATCAGACAGACGTCTCTACAAGAGACGAATTTCCATCTATTTATGGAGACAACCTCAAGGATGTCTTCAGATTACCAGCAAAAATAACAACCAAACAATGGGATTTAAATTTTCCCTCATCCTTCTCCCCTTTTTAAACCTGTTTTAGCAATTGTGTCAGATTCTACCCAGTATGATTGAGTGCCTCTGGCTAGACTGACAGTCATAAAATTCAATACGTTATGTCCCAGTTGCTACATCTCATGAGAAAGAAACATAATGCACTAAATCTGTACAAGCTCTAGATGGAACAGCAAAGAAATTTTCTTTATTTAAAATAAAAAACCCTCCATGATACTCTAACAGTTTCTGAACTTTGAAGTGGTCTTGGCATTCTCCAGACTTGGAAACATTCACACTCCAGGAATTATCTGTCAAAAAGTTTGGGATCACATGTCCTAGAATCCTTTAGCAGTCCAAGTCTAAATCTGTCCATGCCCATTTTCCCCTTCGGTTTTCTTCCTTTTATTTATGCATTCTCTGTGTTGCTAGTATTTTGACAACTATTATGCTCCATTTTGGCCAGCTCCTTGTGCTATTCTTTTTTGCAATAAAAAAAGTAAACTTACCTTATAATTGTTAGTTTCTGTGGATCATACAGCGACATAAAGAGTTCTGCATCCTCCCCAATTCGGCAAACAAAATTCCGCACAAAGACATACAGGCTGTGGGTGGGGGATGAAGACATTCGGGAGTACGATGCATAATCTGGTTGATCCTTTGACTACTCAGAAGGAAGAGAATTATTAGCTAGATCCCTGGTAGGACGCTAAAAACTATTTCTTTTTTTTTTTTTAATATATAGTGGTTAATCTTGAAAATTGCCACATTCTGTGCAGTTAAAGAACCAGATAACAGAATTTTGACCAAAAATACTTTTTCCCAGCAAATAACCATTGCCCTGTATGTTGCCCAGAGAGATATTACTGAATAATGCAAACATGACTAGGAAATAAGTTTCTGTGCATCCCTCTCCCCCAACCCCAGTGTTCACTAGTGTTTCAACATCCTTTTCTAGCATGAAGCAAGAACTAGTTAGAAAGTGCAGAGGTAACACAGGTATGGATGATCCCACCTTCCTCTGCACTGCATCCCAGAGCCTTCACTGTACATAAGAAGGTCAACAGCTTAGAGTGTGTTCTTTGGAATGCTGTACCCAGAGTGGTGAGCTACCTAAACACACAAATAATGAAAAACCTGATGATAGAAGTGCCTTAAATCCACTGTTTTGTGCGGTTTAGGGGACTTGTTCAGTATTATCAGTAAGAACTTCCCGTCTGGAATTCAAAGCTTATTATCCTTTTATCCTTATTATCCTTTCTAAGTAGGTATTTCCGCATCTCCTTTTAGAAATGGAACGGGAATCACCTATTTCTTTTTATTTTACAAATATTTCCAAAAAATACAATAGTTAGGCTATTTCCCTTCCCTAACCTGCAGAAGTCTTCCTTTTAAAAAAATCTACCATTTGCTTTCACTCAGGAGATAAGAGCCAGGTTAAGTTCCCCTCCTGTGTATGAATGCATTCACGACCTTACCTCTCAAGGAAAGCAGGATGCTTTCAATGGAAACATCCTTAAGTCCTTCATTAAAATTTCAATAAAGGACTGCGCCTAAAGAGAAGGGATTGTAACTTGACTTCCACATCCTAGGCCAGAGTGAACCATTATTGCCACTTCTTTCTTTTAAGCAGCAGAAGAAAAATACAAAGCTGTCACTACAGAGGCACTTCAACAAGTGTGCAAGAGATTATTTCTGAACATAGGACTATGTAGCAGAAGACCGATTGTATGCATCCTAACAGGGTTTGATTGAGTATGCTTCAGGCAAAACTCAGTGCTCAGCTCTCAAGACTGGGGTATTTCCAGAAACATTAGCAAGAAAAAGTACAGCTTCCTGAAGAGGGGACTAACAATGTAAAGGAGGCATATGCCTCTGGAGAGAGCTGACCGGGAACACTGCCTCAAAAATAAGTACCTAAATTGTACCCACATCTCATTTTAACCACCTAGAAAGAATCACTTAAAGGTTTCAGGCCTAAAGCTCCTTTTATCCACTGCTTTGCTTTACTTTTAAAAACAAACCAACGGATTCTACTACAGAGTACCAAGTTTCAACTTTCCATACTTACATTGTCAGCTAATTACATTTTGTTATCTGGGAAGCAAAAGTTACTCAGTGATGATTATTCTGATAAGAAAACTCATATGGTGTTTTCCAGAGACTTCTGATGGGCATTATTAAAATGTCATGGTGGTACAACTTTTTCTGTCAAATGTTTTATTTCCTTTAGCACTGTTTACTTTCTCATGAATGAACAAAAGAACCCAAGCCATCATGTCCCTGAACAAATTTAATATTGAAAAGGTCAAGGAAGTATAATCACCTGCTTTGCATTTTAAAACATGAAACTTTTGCACTCATCCAGCTTTGCTTAGGCATGATAACTGTTGGTGTCCAGAGGGTTATTCTAAGTTCACTAGCTTCCATCTGTAGTAAACTTAAATTCTTCAGTTCTGTCAGGCTAACTAACAAGCTGCAACATACAGTAAACAACCAATGTTGTCAAAGGATCCTTTAAAAAGGAGCTTTGGTTAGTCATGGCTTGCAGTCTGAACTCGAAGTATATAACCACCATGTGAATCAGCCTATTAAGCAGTCTACTGCTTAAGACCTACTTCTATTTAGAAATCCAAGAATGGATTTAGAAGATTTAGAGACAGGCTTTTAGCCTAGCCCACAGAATGAATCCAGTGGGGGTCATGCACATCCTCCATTTTTCCTCCCTGAATTAGCACACACAAAAATGCAACCATCTAACTCAGTCTGAGGCACAAGTTCTTGAAGACAAATTGCTCAAATACTTTTTCATAAAACCTTTAGTTATACAAGTTAGGAGTTAACAGCTCAAAGTCTTCTCCATATTTGTAACAGGAATGTGAAACTACTCTAGTTTAAGCCAGAGGCAAAAGTTTCCACTGACTTTCATGGTAGAAGGTTCCATCCTTCAAGCCTTCTACTTTTGTTTGTTTGTTTTGGTTTCAGCAACGTGTTAAGCTTGGCCCATCATTCCTACCATTTCCTCCTTAATTCGCTCAGTGATTTTATTAGTTGCTTCTTCATGTGCATGAAATAGGCTGATGACACTGGTTTTATCTGGATCCAAGATATTCCCATCTTCATCTCTAACTATTAGGTCTAGCTCAAGTATCCTGTGAAAATAAAAAGATCAATAAGGCAGGGTTATTCTCTTCTATAAAAATCTAGTTGGATCATATTCACAGATGTAATGCACATTGAGTGCTTCAGCTGTTAAAGCTATAAAGTCAGCTTAAATGCATGCAATGCTATTTCATTAAAGAAATTTTAATCAAAACCTGCTATTTTCAAGCTCTTGTCTAATATTTTAATTTCGGCATTTTTAACTTTGTCACTAAAGCACTTAGCACATAAAATACATTTACTGTGTTCAAATTCATATTTGACTTCAAGGAATCTTCATCTCTCTTGTTTTTTAAATGTATAAACCTTTGTAAGATGCATAGGTTGCTCTATGTACCTTTTGCTTCTATGTTGCTCTCTTACACTGCTGGTGCTGTTACTTGGCTTTAACTACCACACTTTGTTCTCTTCTCATGAAAGTCATGCCTTTTCCTTCAGCTCTTACTTTTTGCCCCATATTCAAAACTCTTGAACCTTCTCACCCTAGGGCCTATGTATTCTTGCCCACAGGGCTGTGGTTTCACCTCAGCTGAGAAATCTCCTTTCTTGCCTATCCAGGATCTCATTCCGCCATCCTCCTGAGACTTCTCCATTCCATACTAGACTGTATCTTTTACAGTTTCTAAATGTTCGGTCAGCCCTTACAACACTGCTACTCTTGTTTGAATCCGTCTACATCATACTGTCGCCCTCTTCATCACAGAACACCTTTAGGTAATCCATCACCTTCCCCGACAGTGTTCAACCTCAATTATCTATCACAACGATCCACTTAACCTCTATTCTCATTGCCCTTTATTCCTCCTCAACAAGTCTACAGTGTCCTGTCATTTATTATAACCCTGTCATATTATTAAGCCTTCCCCCTCCTGCACTTTCAACCTCTTATAAACACTATCTAGCTCGCACTCCTACCCTATGCAATCCCAAGTCAATTTAAACATCCCCCCCATCCCTGCTCTGACCGAAGGTGGGAGTTTTTTGCCCTCATAATTTGGAAAAAAAGAGTGAAAAGGGAAATCTAAGGGCAAAGAAACAAACTAATTTTCTCTTGAACAGCTCCCCTAGCTGCTCTCTGGAACAGAACTAAAAGCTTCTTTGGTTGAAACATTTCTAAGTACAATTTGTCTTGGAATTATTATTCAGCTCTACACAGTGTATCAGGGTAGGCGTATTCCCATAGCATGTTCTGCAAGAACAGAACTTATCAGAACTCTGTGGGTCCAAATCACAGTGAACAAGCAAAGCTTCCTAACATCTCACGGTCATCGTGTATGTCTAGCCGCAGGCAGCTTGAGACTTTCAGCCATATATAGACCTTCAAGCCACAACAACCACAGTCATTTGCAATAGCTCAAGACAATTCATGGATAGATTGCCTTCTAAAACCAGTATCACGAAAACTGGTTTACCAAGCACGCACATGCTCTCTCCCCTCTACCGGATGGTGGAGCACCATTCATAATCCCACACAACCCCATTTTTGCTAAAAAATGCCTTGTGCTGCAATGACATTTCATCAGCAAAAGACAGACAAGGCATTTGTCCATCTACTATCCTATCTACAGTAGTTTCACTTCCATTACCAGAACCAGAGTTCTGCCTGGAAATTCCCTAGCAGATTTGGGGATTTTGCTGTCAAGATAAGCTTGGTACACTTCAGAATTCTGCTATTCATCCACCACTTAGGTCTCTCAACACCACTGTTCCTGTGGTAATACGATACTACTTGGAGGTAGGCACTGTTTGAGAAGGACGGGTGAAAGGCACCGGCGCTAAGTACATTGACTTTATATAAAGGACAGTCACCTGACCTAGAATACTTGACAAATTTATATTTCTGTAATTAAATTTCTGTAAGTAAAATAGTTCGAAAAAGTTGTTGGGGATAAGAAATCTCAACATGGAAACTTTTGCTACCACAGGAATAACAGGGAGAATTTTGAAAAGAACAGTTTAATACATCTACATCCCACATCCATGGGCTACAAAACTGCAAGCAGGAAAGATTTATCATCTCTGTTCTCGCTGGATGCTTTAAAATAAATCATGTTTTCCAGAAGCAATGTAGCCCACTTACTTGTTACCATAGTCAATTTTGGAAGTGACTTTCTGTTTCAGTTCTTTGAGCTCATCTTTTGGCAGAGTCCCAGATAGGAGTTGTGACCTCCATTCCATTAAGTCATACATCATAGACTGTACCTGCTGGAACCGCTCTTTCTTATTTGCCTAAGATAAATAATAGGTTCAAGATAAAATAGGTTTCAAGCTTTGTAGAAATTTGAAGTGAAACACTGGCCTTGACAATTAAAGGATATGCCATATTTACCGCTAAACGTTCAGCTCCCAGGGTCAAGAATTAAGCAGAGTTCCTCACCAATTCAAGTCCTGTTTTGTGCCTTTACTTCTGTCCATTCCTCCAAGAATCCTCCCATGCAATTTAAGATTACTGAGCCTAGCTCCCTTTCTCCTCTCATTATGCAAAGTTTAAGGACAAAACCCCCCACATTACAGGAAAGAAATTACATAAAATGCAATCAATCCATGGGTACGTAGGGAATGACATTAATTTTTTGTGTATTTAATTGTGCTTTTTTTGTGGACTAAAATTCATTAACTGAAGCCTCATCAGAAGGAACTATTATGGAAGCAATTTACTTCTGCATAAAGTACTGATGAGAGCATGCTGGAAATAAGAACATTCCACTGCAGCGCATTAATACATTTAAGAGGCAATTGGGAAGGAATGCATAGAAATCACTAGAGCAATTCCAGAGTCATCCACTGAAATATAAAATGTTTTATTTGTTGACTGTAACAAGAGGAAGACTGAGAAGTGACCAGTTTCAGAATATAAATACATCAATGAGGAAAACTACACAGTATTCAAGGCCTCTTTGCCCCAAAAGAGAAAAAGTAAAATCCAATATCTGCAGCAAGATACACAGTCAAATCACAGTGCAATTTGTTGCAACAGGTTATCTACTAGAATAGACTACTAAGGGTACCGGAGAATTCAGCATCTCCTTGTTTTCCAATCAATACGTGATGAATTTCTGGTGGTTAGGCTCAAGTTAAACAAGTCACTAGAATCAATAGAGATTAATATAGGTTATAACTTGAAAAAAAACTTTATGATATGGAGACACACAGATTAGCCTTCTTTCCTTAAAATTTGAGTTATATGTCTGCGAGTGTCTTCTACCTTGCCTTTTTCCCCATAACACTTGCTGACAATATTCTAGGTCCTGCTGGCCACCCAGGTCCATCTATACTTATGGGGACTACAGAGAACTCAAAATCCACTGGTAGCGTAGGCAGAATATTTTAAGAAAGGTTTTGTCTCTGTATAAAGTATAGCTGAGGCCTGCAGAAGTATTTTGTATCCCTATTCAAAAAAAAAAAAAAAAAAAAAGGAGGGTCATTTTAAATATTCATGAATCACTTCCCACAGTTCTATTTTTGTTTTTTTCCTCCTAGACAATACAATACCTTTTTGTGATAGAAACACTACTAAGGGACCATTGCAATCACATGGAAAAAAGTACCATCATTACATATAACTTATTTACTGGGAAGGCAGATGCTCAGCAGGGAGGCCATTTTGACTAATTCCTCTGCATTCAGTGCACATTTTACATATTGGTTTTGCATAACAAAGAGCTGGTGGGGAAAAAAAGGATTTCTCTCAGATGGAAAAACAGATTTTTTGTTTTTTTTAAGGAATATCAAATTAAGCTATTGCAAGTGAAAAGAGACTGACTTCTGAAAATGGTCAATGGTCACTAAGACCTATATACTACCAGTAATCCTTGAACAACTTTTGTTCTAGCATCCAAACGTACATTGAATCTTAGTCAAACGTCTTATGTTTATATTTCCATCTTGAAAATTACCAACTCTACAGAGAACTATGAAAAATTTATCAGGCACAGGATACTAAACATTGAATCTAAAGGCATGAAGTTACACTGCTTCTCAATAATAAGTGAAATCCTTTAAATTAAAAGTCACTAAAGAAAATTGCATTGATCTAAGTGGTGATGTAGAAATAATTTCTTAAATTCTGTCAAATCCGGCCTTGCATCTAGGAAAAAATGCTAATTTGAACAAGGTCTCAAAATACATAAATGGCACTAACGAACAGGCCACACGGTGTACAAAAGCTTCATACCACATAGAGCTGTTTCCAGATGCTGCCCCATTCCCAGAGTGTAGTGGTAACTTCTTGTACTAAAGGAATTTCAGCAGGTATTATGTTTTCTGTATGTCTAAGAAAGAAGAAAATTTAATACTGTATAAAAGAATATTTCCATTTCATGGTTTTATATTGTAGTTACTGTGTTTAAGGCATATAAATGCCTTAAAATTCATTCTTTAGCAGACAAGATCCTTATTAAAACAGTTAAATTCAATACCTTTTATTTTCAACAGTAACTTCCTTGACGTGGATAAAAGATTTAGGAAATATTCCCTGTTGGGGAAGGAAAAAAAAAGAAACAAAAGAGAATCCACTCACTTATAAATCTCTAAGAACAGTTAGGTTAAATAAATGAAAGCTTTCCAAAATCTACTTTTAATCAGTTATTTTTCCTAAAACTATTACCATGAACATAACCTCCAATCTTCACATTAACCACTCCAAGTATAGTTTTCTAGCGGTGTTCTAGCCAGATAGATGTATTTCTGTTTGACAGAAGAATATTAGCAACTGTATAACTTCTTCTGGAAGCACAGAACGCACTGCATTGTATTTCCTTCTAAAGGACCCTCTCCCCCCCCCCCCCCCCCCCAAAAGTACTCTCCCCTGAAAAACAGTACAAAGAACATAAATACAGTAAAGGAACATTTTCTCTGTGCATCGGCTTCTCTTTCTCCTACAGGAAGACCCAGATACTGGGTACTATATCCCATAAATTTCTCATTCTAGGAAAAAAAATGCAACCTAATTTAAAAATTAAATTGATTATCAAGCCAAAGGAGAGAAACTAATGTAGGATAAGCTTGACTAATGAAAGAAATATTGATAGATGGAGGAAATGAGTCAGGAATAGTGGCACAGCATAGATTAGCATTCCCACTGACATATAGGATGACACACACATCAGACCTACTCATTCAGACTTGAAGCATATAGGTCAAGAACGCTGTGCATAAGACTCAAGATTGCTTTAAGGAGAGAAGAAAACCCTTTCATTTGCAAAGCGCAAAGAAAGGAGAGACTTAGTATAACCACAAACTCTTCAGCACCCTTAGGCAGGTGTGGCACCACTACAGTTGAAAGCATGAGCTCGTTTTGTGCTACTCTAGACTGTGCAGTAAGATGCCCAGCAAGATGTAAAAAGGAGGCATCAGATTTCATCCCATTTTCAGAATTTATTTACAACTGACCTGTGTAGAAAAAAGGTGACCAGACAAAATTATCTGATGTGGGGGGCTCTAGCACTACAACAATTGAAGCATTTTAATTTATTCTAAAGGATTGTTTGACTGTCAATCCATCCATGACAACTCATGTTAGCTAGGAAAGCTAGGCTTGGTAATGGAGCTAGGACTTGCTTTGATTCATCTCTGTTAAGCAACTGACATTCATATGTGGAACTTTATGCCTTTTTCTTAGTTAGATTACAAGTTATAGCCCTTTTCTTTTAAACACCCTTTCGTCTAGGGCTGTGCCTTTGAGGAAACGCGGTCATATCATTTCCACAGTTTTTCATTAAAATGTAAATTCAAGAGAGTCCACGAGGAGGCAAAATAAAAGACAACACTGTTGACAGTAGGTCAGTAAAATTTCACTATATCAAATCAATAAAATAGTTCTTAAGGGAAGTTGTTCATGTTGATCTTGAGGAAGCCTTTTAGCAATCTTAAAATAAAGTTAAAAGAAAGTGGTTAGTTCTGGTTTATTTACAGGGTTTCACTTTTTCATTTTAGACTAAGTTTTAATCAGGGCTAAAAAAACAGCAATAGCAGCTTGAGCCAAAAGAAATGTCAAAGGCAGCATTTAACACACAGTTGTATTTATGGAAATGATAAGAGAATGGTTAGCAATTCTTTTCTCACATTCATACCCAATTACTGCAGATCAACAAGCTCATAGTAACCACTTTGCATATCTTCCTCTGAAATGCTATACTACATCAAGAAGCCATGGTAAACTACTTTATCACTAGACAGGCCTCCACCTCATCTGTGACAATCTAGAAGTGGAAGCAAGAAATAAGGAGCTATACAGTATTATTAAAGCTCATAAAACAATACAATAGATAGAAATCTGGATAAAAAGATTATGCATAGTTATCACCATAAACAATTACTCATCTCTTCTTTTAGGATATGCTATCATAGAGCAGTTAAGCAAAATAACAACTCAATTACTTAATACTTCAATAAAGGAAGCTAAAATATTTTGCTGTCATCTACAGTCACATAATACAAATTGGCTGCTCTAAGTTCATGGAGGTTATTGCTAATACCTACAAGCTGTTGAACACAAAATACGAAAAAAGGGAGAATAGATGGCTTAACATTGTTCTGATTTTTTCTGATGATATATTTTGTGCAAAGAACTGTCCTTCTGCTCCCCAGATACTCCTTTTTAAGTAGCTGTGAAGGTTTTACATGCTTTTACCATGGTTTAAGAGAAGCAACTTCCTCCAAATGTTTTCACTGTAATATAGCCATGAGGCTCTAGCTTCAGATGCCCTTGGCATTGCTGCTTCAAACAAGTCTGATACTAATAACAAGTTCCAAAAAGTTTTTCTTTCCAGAAAGGTACATAGAAAACTATTAAGAAATTCTTTCATTACCTAATTCTGGGGTCATCCCACCCAGGTTAAAAACTATTCGCTTGTGGTTTTCCATCTTTTAGTGTAAGAATATTGACTTTTTTGATTACTCTGATGTTTGTAGCTTAAAGATGTATTTACAGGATTGAGCCTCATGGGAGATGTTTATATGGAATGTAGTCCTAGGAACACTTAGGGAAAAAAAAAAAAAATGCAGAAGCATACACATTTTGCATTAAATTTACCTCAGGAAGTTACTTCAGGTGCCATCTTCATTAGCCTGCTAGCTGGAAGGCACAGTAATTATTATTTTATTTAATTTGCTTCTCCCAATCCTGACTTCTAATATTAACCGACCTTGTTCAGAACAAATGCTGATCATTCTATTTATCTTGAAAGGAAAGGGGATGGAGTTGGCTGACTCTAGTGATCTGTACAGGACCATCTGATAAGACGTACTGGAAAAAAAAAGCCTCACTTCCATGTTGATTCCTTAAACACAGAGTCTCATAGGAATGAATACCATCATCTTACCTCTGATCCTTTATGTCTTACTAGATAACCCTTGTACCAACCTAAAAGTAGGGAAGAAAGAGCACACTCAGAATAACAGAACACATACATAAACCAGCACATAATAAAGTCATGTTTCGTGTTTTATATAAGAACATCTGTCATAGGATGTTTAAAAATTCAGTAGTTACTTGAAAAATACACAAGTGAAAGCAAAGTGAGTGGCAGGAAACATACTTAGCATGGCTTATACATTGACAAGGATGATTGTATGATCTGCTTTCAAGTGTAAGAACAGATAATATGATTTTTATATATATATACACACACACACTTTTTATATATATATAAATATATAAATATTATATATATTATATATATATATATATATATATGATCACTCATGGTACTGGAAAGCCCATGAAGCTCTTCTGATTGCACCTGCAGAGCAGCAGTATTCACCTCTGTATCAAGTTCCATTTCAGCCTCAAAGAAGGGGTTTTATGACTAAAAGCTTACACTTTCCGACTATATTTTCCTGAACAGATATTACTTCTTCCCTACCATTTTTTTTCCTCTCTCACATCTCTAACGCAAAGGTATTTCAGTGAGGCAACCAAAGCACTGAAATCAAGTAATGCTACAGGAAAGGCGTTATTTAAAATCTCAGGGATATCACTGATCTTAAGGAAAGTCTCAGGAAAGATTTTGTCAATTTTTTCAGCACTAGCAATTTTTGTCAGTATCTTCTCAACAAGTAAAGTTCCAACTAATTTCTAAAATTGAATTATTTGCATGTAATCTCCAATTTACAAACTGGAAAATCTGTTCTATTTCATCCCATTTGCTGTGACTATACACATGTTCTATGTGCACATTTTGTACGTGCATAATGAGCATAATTGGCCTATAAAATGTGCACACAAAGTAATTGTTAGTCTTGTTTACTCATCAGCTGCAACTGGCAACATATTTCTTTTTAGATACTGATACAAGAGGAACTTTGTCATTTGTATAACATGAAAGATTCCACTTCTTCACTGACAAATACGTTTCATAAAGCAAGCTGTGACATAGCATGTTAAGGGCAGAGGATTTAGAACAAATTTCTAGAATTAAAAAAAAAAAAAAAACGATAATATTACCACTCGACTTGTCCGCCTGGGCTGACAACTTGAGTACAAACACAGGACATGAGTCAGAAACCCGAAACTAAGATAATATAGGTATAAAAGGAGCTTTCTATTTTGCCAGTGTATTTTTCCCTTAACTAAATGTTTAGAAATGGAGGCTTAAAGAATTATCTAAACCTCTCATATTTTAGGAGGGAACACATTTCTTCACTTATGGCTTTGAGAGATGCATCTGTTCACTAGGAGTCTAGTGACTGGCACCCATTTGACAATTATGTTTAAAGCTGCTGGATTTCCTTTACAAATAGAAAAAAATTGTTTCTGTGCTCCAAAACGTGGGGGATACTGTTTCTCAGATGTTCTTTTCTTAAAAATCCAGGTTCTCATTGCTTCTGACCAGAACAACCTACAGCTCTACACGCTGAAATGTGTTGGGTTCAGGCAGCTTCCCAGATTCTTTGCAACTTTATGACTACAACATATTAAGGGTGTCTTGCAACACTGAACTGTCTCTACAACTGCAGAAAGCAGCAGCAGCACTTTTTCTTTAACATATGTGTAGTTACTAAGATACGCCTGACAGAGATTAGGAGTAGGATGAAGGAGAAGATACTTTCTAAATCATTTTGCAAAGCTTGATACGTTTCTTTTTGGATAAGAGATTAAAAAAATTTCTAAGCATCACTAAAAGGTTGTAAAAAAATTACTATTACAATGACTTTTGAAAAGACACTCAACTATTGAGTTAGTGTTAATAATTGCACTCTCATTGCTTTATACAAATAAAAATTTTCAGTAGCTCTGGATAGCTTGGAGAGAATTCAATAAGATTGCACAGCTACAGATCAAAACAGTAATGAGGACTACACTACCACTATAACATAGACAATGATTTCAGCTTCACAAAATCTACTAAGTTTTCTTTTTATATTCTCTTTTCCCCTTTTCTGCTTGTATTTATTTTATAGTCCTGCCAACTGGTCAGCTATCTCCATGTAGCTACTCCATATGTGTGGATCAGCCTACCGAGTATTAGTCATGCCTAACTTAACTAGGACTACCGCTGTTTAGCATGTCCACTAAGTTAGATGGTTTTCAGAAATACTTCTATCATGCTGATTTACAGACTCCTTTAAAAATACTGGGTTTCCATATTGTGCTGTTAGATGATTAGGGTACTGAATATTTCCTGTCAACAAATATTTGATTTAGAGACACATGTATATTCCATTAGATCTTCCATCAGGCATAATATAAACTGGTATGAGCTTAAACTCTTCATTCACCTTGATGACTTCCTCATTTAATAATTGTTTCCCAAGGAAACCACATGTACTTGAACACTTCTGATTTTTGCTTTCCAAAAATGAGTACGTTCTTCCTCAAAATAGAACACCACCACCAATACGAATAACACCATCAGACAACTATTTACGTGAACTGGGCAACTACTATGAAGCAACAGGATTAAATTATGTAACCAGAGAAATCTATAGCCTGAAGGCAACTGACTTACCTTCACAGGACTCCAAGATATGTACCACATCACCAATCTGGAGAGGTAGCTGTGGTACTCCTGCACTTTTGAAATTGTATATAGCTGAAAAATTAAAGGACAAAAAAAAATCGGTTTTCAATAACTGTCATACACTACAATTTTATTGAAAAAACACATATGCTTAAGACTCTGGTACTAGTATAAATAGTCTAGAACGAATAAGCAAATGGAATCATAATTCTATCAACAAGCTTCTTCAGATATAATTACCTAATCTCTTTCCTTGTGCAAATGCGAAAGCGTCAAAAAACAGCCAGCACTGGGGGGAAAAAATGGCATATGCTGGAGAACAAAAGATTTATAGCAACTGTTTTGCACAGGTTTCAGAGCACCTATTTAGGTGTAGGTCTTCAATACACACTCGTGCGTTGTACTGGAGACTTATTAGTCTACTGGTCTAAGACTTAAAGTGCACAGTTTACATAAATTTATGTCAAGACACTGGGGAGAAGGGGCACAGAAACACATGAAAACTGAATTTACTGAATTCTTTCCTGTGTTAGGATGTTTCATCTTAACATGAAATCATGTTTCATATAGGAACAGTAAAAGTTTCTTCATTTTGTGTATTTAACCACTGTGAAAAGGACCCCAAAGCAGCAGATTTTAAAACTCTAAGCAGGAGCTTATCCGTAAAACCGATGCCCCGCCCCCCCCCCCCCCCCAAAAAAAACCCCACACACAACACACCCAACCCCCACAGAGCTAAGTTTCAGAGAGAATTCAAAAAAAAAAAAAACTTTTTTATTAGTTTTTACATTCTAGGGCTCCAGGATGTGGGCTGCTAAGGCAAGCATTTGTTTGTGTGTTCTTTTTTTTTAAATGGCTTTCGCTATAGACTTTTACAATATTGCAGAATAGAAGTGGTTATTGAAGCATCACCAAAGGAAATGAATCAAAACATGCAAGCCCAATACCAACGTTAAACTGCACAAAGAGGAAGCATACCCTAACTAACTACCAGGACCTCTACTGGGCAGTAGAGAGATTAGTTGGCAGGGTTGTCTTTCTTTTCTCACTACCATCTTCCTGTCCATCCACACGCATATATACATACAGAGCACTCAAACTTCCAATATTTTGAAGTAAGGAAGACTGATCTAGAAAGCTGATCTAGAAAACATATTTCTGCATTTCTTGCATTTTGCTCCCCCCCTCCAGGCTTCTGAGGCAAGATTTTGATTTCTACTGTGTCAGAAGATATACTAATGACACATTTTACTTAAATTTGGTTTAAAATCAAGTGAAAATGCCCTTCAAGAAACAGCCTAAGGTAGGAGTATACATAAATCAGTTCATCCTCTTCACTTCCTTAAATGTTTCATAAGCGGTTTTACTTATTTCTTTTGCCATGATTTCATTACATTTCTGGAACAGAAATTAGAAGGAATTTCTGTTATTTCTGTTATTATTTCTGTTTATTTAATAAAAAGTCTTATGTGACCAAAAATGTTATTTTGCTTCACAAGAAGATGCCTTTCCCCTACTCCTTCCTCCTTCTTGGGTAGAACAGGGCTTGAATCTCCAGATATTAAGAAGAACAACCTTGAAGTGATGCTTTGCTTTCCAGATTAAGACATTTATTCAAGAGAATATTGAAGACACTTTCTGAATGATCCTCAGAGAATTGACTTGGCTCAATAAGAAACCGAATTTCAGTAGTAGATATGTAATCGTGCTCTGACTGAGTTCATTTCATTAAGTCTTGAAACTGATTTTTAAATGAAGATGACAAACAATCGTCACAATTAAGATAACAAAACATTTACAGCAATTTGCCACTTGAAACCATCAGTCGGAGAGTGGAGATGGGCTGTTATTATTTTCCTAAAATATCTGCAGAAGTTAAGAGTAGTGTTGACTGGCATATACTTTGTCTACTTACTGTTGCATTTATGTCAAAACACAGATGCAAACTACCGAGTCATATATTCACACTGCATAATGGTTTTTGCCTTCGGGCAATAACTTCTTCACACTAATTGTTATATTGAAAAGCTCACTAACTGTCAAAGGAAGTGGCTTTATCAACTAAAACTTTTCTAAATGAGTAAGTGGAAACTTTCTGATGAAACAGATTTCATTGTAGAATTTGGATCATTTGGTAGGATGAGTTTAACAAAATCCTTTATAAAATTTTAAACAATAGACATATCCAGACATTTTACGTTAAGAAATTATCTCCTATATATAGTTGCAAAAAAACCTCTATAAACAACTCAGCAACCTAATACGATCAGCTACCTCCAGATGCATTGCCTACAGTACCATACAGCTTAACTACCGTATCAGTTAATTTTTGAACTATTAACTGTGAATGAAAATTTGACTATAGTATCTTTTATCAGCTCCAACCGATACCACTTCCCTCACAAACTGTGACCCTCTTCCATTGTGAGGATCACATCAGACTTCATCAGCCACAATGGGGGTGCCATACCTCTCCCCTCCTTAGAGATTTTGGGGGGGAGGGGGGCATCTATATGCATGTGCACACACACTTGCATGTTTTATTTTGCTATTCAAAAATAGTATGTGAAAAACCTGTATGAACGTAAAGGTTATTTGGTACGATAATGACAACAAGGCTTTTTAAAAATAAGCTCTCCCGTCAGTAGAAAGGCTCCTTCAAATTTATATACTCCTAAGTCCCTCTTCACAGTCCACTCCTTGTCCTCTATCACAGCTGTAAATACAAAAGGAGATTTTATCCTCAAGAAGCAGAAGGTAGGCTGCTTAAGACCCCACCCTCTTTCTACATCCCAACAGCAATTACTGATCTCAGGAGCCACTGATACAATGGCAATAAGATTAACAGGAGAGATTTGGACAGCATATCCCGTCCCCAGCAGCCAGCATGCATTTTACCCATAATATGCTGAGGTTTCTATATCATGAACATGTCTGTATACAGATGCTGTAGAATTAACTGCATGTGCTCATAAAGGCGCAAAGAATGCCCAGGACCTCATGCCCTTAAAACACTGTCCCAAAATATGGATGATAAAGTTCGTTAATTAAGAAATACACTTGCCAAATATTCCCCCACCTCAGTAAAACAGGGATTAAAAAAAAAAAGCCAGCTTTCTAGAGTCCTCCAAAACCAGTCTTAAATTTTATAGCGGGGGGGCAGGGGAAAGAAGGGGGCAAGGAGAGAAAGAAAAACAACGCATATGCCAATGCAATACCAGAAAACCCTTAAAATCCAGGTGTTTGTTTTATCTGCTTCAGGAGATCAACAACTGAAAGCCAACACAACCACAATATTGCTTCACAAAGCAAACTTAAAAAATACTAGGTCAAACAGGTCCTAGACTAACTGCAGATTAAGACAGGAAAGCATTTAGCATTCTATTTAATTTAGATTACATGTCCTCAGTGTGGAAGAGAACAAATCAGAAATCTTAATTTGTGCCTCACTGGAGAAGGTCACACACAAAACCCTGTGGGAACCCCACAGGAATCTTAGGCAACAGAATCCCGTCCTTCAAAAGCTAAGTTTCCTCAGTGATCACTTATTTTAACAAAAGCCCTAGCTTCTTGGTATTAGCATGATCAGACTGTAAGCTCATGCAAGATGGGAATGACGAGCAAGGAAAATCTCACAGACCTCTAATACAGAAGCCATTTATTGCCCTAATCTCCCTACCTATCTTTCCCGCCTATTTGTCTTCTTGTCAAGTCATTTATCTGACTGTTCACAGCAAATGCAGTCACCAAATTGTTTTAGTTTTGAGACACATCTTTTACCAACAGCCTTCTTTCCTGTTGGTCTCCCTGGCTACTTGCCACCCTTCCTTCCACTTAAACAGAATTTTCAAGTTTTTCTTCTGAGGGACAGCTTTGCTGAACCAGCTCTTAATCTCATTTTACCACAACAAGAGAATTATCTGGAATGATTCCTGTATAATACCTCATTGAGTGTGCAAACAACTTCTAATGAATAACCTCAGCAAGCACCTTGCTCGTTTTGGGTTTTAAAGCAAGCTTTTCATTGCAATTCTGCTTTTTGAATAATAACAGTAGTACCTTCTCTCCTGACCGATCAAGTCCTTGTATCCATCTACCATTTCCTTTTCACGAGAACCAGTGCAAGGCTGCCCAACACACACTGGCAACCTTGTGTGAAAATACTGTGCAGCCCTAATGGGATTTCTTGACTTCTGGGGGTGGGGAGAAGCCACAAAATCTGTGTTCCACTATTCTGCGTTAACCATGTCCTTTTAACAGGGCAAATCTGCTATAATGAACATGCCATAAATTGAGCTCTTACTAGGATTTCACAGACCCCGTCCATGTGCAAGGCTCAAGGTAGGTTAGAGGCTAATTTGACTTATGAACTATTGCAAATCAGGCTCAGCAAAGAGTAACTTTTTGGTTTTCAGATACCAAGCTGAGCTGAATACAGATTTCTTCCTATGCTTAACCTTGCAGCCAAATGAAGGTTTAGCTGACAGGCTACTTATTTTTCTTCTTAAATGTTACAAAACCAGCATGAAATATAAGAAACTGTAATTTCCAGTATGCCAGATTACAGAAAGATATAGTTTCCGACTCTTTACCTTTACATAGAAAATAGTAGCGTGGTCATTTTCAGTAGCGGTCTCTTTCTCAAGAACAGAATTTCTGTTTTATTCCAAAAGATCATGGATAAAGGAACTCCCTTCCTAGATTTGTCTTCCATCTTGCTTCATTTTCCCATTGTGCCATGAACTATATTTCACTTGACTGCTGTTGTTTCTCAAACACTGAAAGAGGGCGGTATGGTTCAGGGGTCACATTTAAGGGAATAGGTAACCTACTCTGACTAACATATGCCTCCTTTAAATTTCAATCTATTCAAGTTTTATACAAATGTAAAATAATTTTCAAGGGTGGTCAACGGATGAAAGCAGACAAGCTAGTCACGACCCTCTGAGTTCACACTGAGCGTAATGCTTTCCTACAGTTTTAAAAGTCAGCCCATCCTCCTCTGCCCCGGACTGATGCTTCAAACCCAGAACAAGACATTTTCCAATTCAGCAGCATAGGAATAAAACTGACACTTGAGTTTAGTGTGCCGACATGATATTTTTCCAACTCGTAACTTTTTCACAAATGCAACACAAAACACTTAATTTGTGACTGTAGTTATCATTACCTCGTATTCTATTTATGAGTTCGCTATAGGGAAAGTTAAAGAAATTATACCATTGTTCCTCCAAATTCTAAAAGCATAAGCTTATTTCATTTCTAGGAATCACTCTGAACACTTTCCCAAAAAAACCTGTAACTAAAACCTCAGTGCAACTCCCCACTAACTACTTCTTTTATCTATTCTGGGTGAAAGATTCTTCAACTATTCTTACCAAATTATGTAATGAAAGAGCAAATACACTTAGCTCCAAAGATAAATAATGGAAAATGAAACAGACTGTGAGCCGATAGTTAGCTTGGCAAAGAAAGAATTCCTGTATACAAGGTGCAACTTCTCTTTCAGCTTGCTGACCTTTCCTGGACTTGCAGTTGTATATGAACTTAAAACTGTACAACAGCAGAAAGAGCTCTCAACTGAAAAAAAGACCTACAAAAAAAGATTACACGCATGAGTAGTCACGTAACTTGTATTTTATTATTATTGGAAAGTCCATTTGACTACTCTTCTTCTTTTCTGTATTCTACTTTGTAACAGAACAATCTTCAGACATTGATATGATTATAGATTTTGACATACAAGTACAAAAAAATCTCTTAATACAACATTTACCTGAAAGAACTTTTATAACCCAGGAAATGAATTTACATGGGGTGAGCAGAGAAACACAAAGAAGATCACACAGCTTGCATAGTTTCTCTTTTATATCAAGATTACATATGTGCTTGTACCCTATAACAGTATGGCAGCAAGCACAGGATAAATGAGATTCCACTGGGTGTGCAGTCACACTTCTTCCCAATAACCTACTCTAGAACTTAAAAATCATATGATTTGCTTTTGGACTCCTTATTGGAAAGCACAATCATGCCCACCCTTCTTCAAAGGGCAGTTAAATCTGAAACAATTAGTAGAGTAGCGCAATGATCATTTACGGCTAAGGTAACTGCAGCAGAGAGTGCGGTATATTAAAGGTGAACATGTGACTTCAATCTTGAACAGCTACTGTTATTTTCCTGTTTTGAAATGCACTGTCATGGGCTCTTTGAGATCTAATATCTCCCAGCTACAAATGATAACTTAGGAAATAAATTAGGGCCATAAAGCTTGATGAAATATTCCTAGAACCAGTAAGTCAAATCTCACTTCATCTATTGTATGTCCTGCACATCAAGGCTGTATATTCTCCGTTCTTGAGCAAATTCCTTTCTGCCTAACCAGGTTTACTTTTTTATGCACAAAGATACACAAAAAGGTACAGTCTTTGATAATGATCATAGCGTAAAACAGAAGTCCATCCACTGCTTCACAAACTGGATATATCACTTCCTTTCCTTATTTAAAGGAAATTCATCAAACTGACAAATCTGTTATCTGCTTTTCAACACTAGCAGAGTTCCTTAAAGATACAGATAATCAATTGCACCATTTCCTAGTTTGTGCATTTAATTTTCATTATCCATACACACTGCTGATTTCTCACAGTCAAACTGCAACCGTTTGCTTCTTCAAACTAATCTCAACAGTAATTCAAATGCTAACCAACTTTGTTCTTAACTTGCAGCAGGAAGTGAATTTGAGGTAACTTGTAAATATAAAAAAAGAACCTTACAAAGTTTTACTTTACCATCATCTTTGCTGTTCGTTAGACAACCGTCATTAATGTCCTAAATGCTTATAGGACAGTAAATTACTCTTTCACCAGTTCTGACCCCTACTCCACAAGCTGCATTTCCCTATATCGGCACCTACAAATTTCCTGAGTCCTAAGACTCCTCATCCACATCACGTAACAGATTCCAGAGTGAGGGGTCTAACGCAAGTAACACAAATATGTCTTTAGCATATGAGCAGTTGCAAGAATCACTGACTTCTTATGCTAACAGAACATTTAAGTGTTCCAGGTTCTGTCGTTAAACCCAAATAAGCATATTTGAGGAAACAGTCTTACCAGGCAGATGGGTAGCAGAGGGAGAAAGAGAAGGAATATTCTGGGCAGACCACATTTCAGAAAATGATACCTATACATAGTGATCGTACATCTATCATCACCCTGTGAGGTACACACAGTACATATCCACTCTAAAATGAGAGCGCCATAGTTGTTAGGGCTGACCACATCAGATGGAGAAAGCAAGTTCACGGTTCCCCTGCCACATAAAATAAAAATCTACTCTTTTTGAGCTTTTAAAAATTCCCGAGTTTGTACTATCTCTGTGGCAGGTTAAACTTAAAATGTTCCTTTGAATACTACCATTTAATGTTATTTTCTATAATTTGATTCCCTTTTATACATTAAAATAAAAAGGATATGCAATTGTAGTTAAAGGCTTACCATTTTAATTTTTATATATACACTTAGATCAGAGGTAGACAAGTTCTGAAAAGCCACTCTATTGCTATGTGAAAAAATACATACCCCAAATAGCACATTTTGAGTAAAATAGCAGACTGAATTGTTCAGTCAAGATGCATCTTTGCTAATCTTCATGAAAACAAAACTTCACTGGACTCAATTATCATTAGTTTATAAAGTACTGTATTTCACAAGATTGTTTTTCCTATGTGTTGGTTGCTGCAGCTTTCAAAAATATAAATACTCCCAGATCTTACTAGCTTTTTTAAGTACTTGGTGATTATATTGACTATAAGTTAAAAATTGTCAAAACTTCACTGTGAACAAAGCACAGCAGCCTGGCTGTTGAGCAAATGGTTGGAGACTGATCAAAACTGGGTGCCTTTTCAGAGATTCATTACAACCAGTAGATCCACCGCAGGGACAGGTGCAAAATTTGCTAGCTTATATCACTCTTAACATTAAGTTAGATTATATAAAGGTCCCCCATAATGTTAAAAAGTACAGTGCAAGAACAGAAGAACTTCTTTGTAGTTAAATAAAATACACCCTGACCCACAATGTTCCCTATAAAAAAAGTCTGCAAAGGTGAAGCTTGTTTCATATTAGTAACTGTAACTGACTAGTAATTTCACCTGCATGTGAGCTAGCATCGATAACTGCCATATGGATGCAGAGACAGCATCCAACGCAAATCCTGTTATATTCTCCAAATCAATAGCTTTCAGGAAAACAAGTGCAAAATTAAATAAAGTAATTTGTTTCTGCTTTCTATTTGTAAAACTGAAACAAAAAACATCTTTAGATCCTTCATTTTGTAATATAAACTGCCACCAGAACAGGATACTTCCATTTCACAATTCTACCACTTCTGCACATGGAAGGTGAAACAGGAAGACATTCTTTTCCTTTTATTAATTCCCTAATGATTCTTTTTACTTCATGAAACCAGGTGAGGGGAAGCTGTTGCTGTTTTTAATAATTATCACAAAATATTATGACCACTTTTTAAAATAAAAAGTGTCTTTTAGAAGAATTTGGGAATCTCCAATTAATAACTATGTACAAGTAAAAAGCAAATGAACAAAACAGAAAACCTGCCCAACAAAATGAACAAAACAGAAAACCTGCCCAACATCTACCACTGTCCTGACAAACTGCAGCTAACTGCAGCAGGACATTTTTCAAGCATTTCAGCTCCAACTCCTAATTTGCTCAAAGGCTGTCCCCCCCACTTCTTTTTTAAAGCTACAATTCAGTCTATTATGCAAATTAACATTTATTTTACAAAAAGCGCTGGAAGATATTCCTTCCATAAAGTACAAGGATCTTAATTTAACTCATATACAGTTTTGCTGTAATGCCAGCTCAAGTGACAGTACTCATCATCTCTCAGAAGCAATGTAGGATTCCCCTGCAACACTTGTTCACTATAATTTCTAGCTGCTACTCATCATACGATATGCTACTTTGAATATTCAATCTGTTGCTGAAATAGTATGAGAAAAGAAATGTAATATTCCATAAAAATTTCAAGATTTAGGAGGTATGCATGGGGAAGGAGGCTTAACATCTGACCAAGCTGACACTTATTAGTTCCTTATAATTTTCTTTGAAAGATTAGAGCTTTACATGAAATCATTCATTTCAATTAAGCCTCATATGGTAAACTGGAGGGTGTTAACTCATGACACTAGAGAAAAAACCTGCCCACATCCTGTAACTTCTAAGTTACAAGGACAAAACTCAAATGGCAGTTTACAAAGTTACATACCCACGCCGCTCTTCTTGTCTGTCTTGTGCCATCTCGCCATCATACGTGAGTTCGTGAGGCTCCAAAGGATGCCCACCACCAAGAAACCAAGATTTATAGGGCACAGACTTCAAGATGGGCAGCAAACAAAGGAGCTGGAAGCAAGATCTGTTTCCCAGCTACTGCCAGTGATGACTAGGAGGAGACTGAGATGGCCGAGGCAGCTGCTAAGGCTCTGTGAGATTTGCTGCCGAGAACACTGAGCTTCCTTCCTCTTTTCTCAAGATACTTGTACCAAGTATCATGCCTTCTGTGGGGGAGGGGAAACCCAGACTGGGTGTTTCGGTTACATGATACAGGCAGTAACATATGAACAGGCAAAAGGGAGCCAACACCTACCCCCCCCCCCCCGCCATTGCACCACCCCTAACTGTGATCTAAGTTGGAAGGCTACTGTGTGCAAAGCCCAGCTCCAGTTACTGAAGTTCAACATGGAATGGTTACTTCAGTTTCAAAACGTAGAAGGGGTCTTCATTTCTTGAACTACATAAAAAACAGATTTTAACGATCTGACTCTACAAGACACTACCATCTGAAGCACTGCTTTATTTTAACCTGTCCTGCAATGGAGATTTGTTTTTCATAACATACTTCCCCTTGTATGACAAATGAAATGAAGACAGAGCCACAAAAAGGAATGGGTGTGGTTTGAAATGCTACTCTCTCATTTTAAATTAGGAGGATTAATTAGGGGATTTTCCCCTTATTTTCTAAACAAAACAGCACTTTTAAAAGAACCATTGTCAAGACAAAACTTCAAAACCTGATTCATTACACATTTACAGCCTTCACTTTCACACAGGTTACTGTGTGAAAGTATGCACTGAAATTTTCGGTGTGCAAAGATCTAGCCAAGGCATTCCTAGTTTGGATTAAGGGCAGCATACTAAATCGAAGACAAATGAAGTCACCTTCACTCATGTCTGTATGTCTAGTTTGGAAATAAAAAGCAGAAAACGCTTGACAAGAGTTACTGTTGCTTTGTTTCATCCCCCTCTTCCCCATAACAAATTCGTACAACAATCCTGTCCTCTGGGTATTACATTGCAAACTAACAATCATTGTTTATCAAAACTGTCTAACAGAGTCCTTTGCTATATCAGTCAGGATATTCGTTGGTAACACGTGACATGTCACTTTGTGGTTTTATCCTACAGTCGTGAGAAGCACAGACTGTCTTAACTTTACCTTGTTGTAAATCTAACACTTATTTCTCGAAGAAACAAAGTGCCACACTCTCAAGCACACAGAGATATTTAGGAAAAGGATTTAGCTAGTGCTTCCCTGGGTTATTTTTCCCTCATAAAATAGCATTTAAATAAGGAAAAAATACAAATCTTAAGTGTGCTAGATTCTGAGCAACTCAGATTATCTCCATCAACAATCAGCTTCATCTATGGAGTCCTAAATCCTTCTTTTCCACTGAATATCTAATTTACACTATTTATCTCCCAAATATGGATTTGGGGACCGAATCAATTTATGTTTTCGTTTACCATGCATTTTGATGGACAACTTCCTAATCAGTGATGACTTTTTCATACTCCTCTGAATCCCTGCTGCAGCAATTCACCCCTTCCCACACACCCTGTTTGGCCTGAAGACCAAGACTTGCATTTAATTTCTTCTGCACTGCTCTTCCTTGGTATGCTCCCCTATAATACAAAGGCCTTGACAAAAATTGTTCCTTTCACTTTAAAGCAAGGCTGATCAAGTAGGTCTAATAATTTTTTTTTTAAGTAACCATCATTTACAGACCAGGCAGCTTCCTGTTAGCAAAGTGAGACTCATTGAAACTAGTAAAATTGATTAAAAGATTACTATATTTTGAAAAGAAGTGATAAAAAAGTGTCACCTCCAAACTAGGATCCAATTAAAAGTACTCTTGTGATCTGCTGAGTCTCTTCTGTCTTAGAGATCTGATCCTGCAAGACTACAAGGCATCCAAATATCACTGCACAGCTTGCAGTTCTGCCCTCAGCTGATCAGAGCTCTTGTCCACTCTTACCATCCCAACTGACCAAAAACGCCCTGATCCTGAGCCCTCTGACTCAAGCCTCTTAAGTCCTTGCTGCTTCCCATCTGGATCCCTTCCCCCCACACCCAATTCTCATCCTTACATGCATCTGCTCTGCTTCCTTCTCCCATGTTTTCACAATAAAGCTTTCTCACATCTCATCATCTACTGGCACCTACTGCCATTTTTCCATTAGGAATGGAAGTTGACTAAGACACTCTCCTCATCTGACCTTCTCTGAAAGAGTCCTAGCTAGAATTTTTAACAAACAGATTGAGCAACAGAAACAAGATTAAAACCCTGCTTCATCAGGGATTTGAGAAAAACATCCAAATCCCTCCAAAGAATTAAGCAGGCAAGGTAGCCCTAAAATCCTGTGTTACTACAGCTGAGGACATACCCCAACAACGGTCTAGAGAATTAAAGCAGAAGATAAGTAAGCCCTTTGTCAGGGAAGACTTTTGTTCTAAATATTTGCCTTCTTTTGTGTAATTACTATGTCATATTTCATCACTAATAAAGAAACTAGTGGCCAGATAAATCATTCTTTGCCCTCATGTACCTCATGTGTTGTCTTCTCCTTAAGTCTTCTTTTTCCAGGCAGAAGAGTGTCTTCCACAGGCAAGTAGAAAATTTCTTACTTCCCCAAAAGATAAAAATCCTTCTACCTAGGGAACACACAGGTAGAGCTTACTTGGGGGATAGCTGGGACCCAGATAGAGGAAGGAAGGGAGAGAATTCTTACTTCCTTTAATACTGCTATCAATTCTAGAAAACAAGATCTTGCAAAATGCTGATTCCGTACTACTTCGGTATTTTTTGCTATGCTTCTTTCTGTTATATAGAAAAAAATTAAACAGAAATAAGTAGCAGTTGCATTTGACTTCCTGTAAAGTCTTCTATATTCCAAGATCTGAGCATAGTTGCAGTAAAGCAACTGATGTGACAACGCACAAGTAAAAAAGAAAATGGAAAAGCGTTTCCATACATTTTATAAAGGACAATACCTTAAAAACGTCACAGCAACAAAAGCTTCAACTCCAGACACCTTCCCCCACTTGCTAGCTGTAACTCTGCAAAAGATGTGTAAGCATGCATATATTATCTATGATGACAAACTGCATGCTCAAAAAACCCCAAAACATTACAGGTCAAAAAGTGTTAGTTTTGTGGGGTTAACTAGATAACCTTAAGCAGTTTTATTAATTTGTTGAAATGATGCAGTTATTTTATCTGTAGCATTAACTAAGGCTATCATCGTTATTTCAGTTTAAAAACTCATTTAGAAATTTCACATGCAAAACAGCTCAACATACAGTTAACTGTCTTAGTTGACAATCTACATAACAGTTCATTATGTCTGTTTAAAGGCATGTGCATTCAGTATCAACTAAGTTATCCCAATTAAAAGTTATGTAGTTATTATTCCATGCTATGTGCGTTTCAGTGTACAGTGACAGTAAATGAAATCTTTTTTGCCAGTTGCAGAACCAAGAGTTTTGCTAACATTTTGTTCCATGAAAAGTATGATTTCTTCAATGCAGGACACACGAGGCGAATGTCATGTAGAAGAAGTGTTTTAGAGCTATATGTTAACTTCCTATAATAGCATGGAATATATGAACAAAAACTTAACAAGAATTAAGTTTATTTAGACTTAGCTAATAAGAGACTGAAGGATTTGGATAAATATTACATCTCTTAAGTTGTCAAAGTCTACTTCCGAGCATAGACTCTAATTGTATGATACACTGATTGTATGATTATTTTGTTCAACAGTAACAGCCACTAGGGCGGTGCATAAATTTAACCATGGAGAAATGCACTGATCATATCAGGTTAACTCTGTATTGGAAAATGACAAGCCAGATCTCCTCATTAAGTTTATTTTACCACATCTGCAGTCATTTCTGTTTGTACTAAGACTATCATAGCTAATTATTTGTTGTGGAGAGGAATATAATCTTCATGTCCAAAACAACTTGCGACTGATGTGACCGAAAGCTACCAACTTGCAGAGTCATAGTTAACAAAAATTAGGCATCAACTCTGCTCAAGAACCGCGTCAAATTCAAATAAATATTTCCAAGTCTATCCATACCTGCAGTTGTCTTTAGACAAGTCCATTCAACAAAACCCATAAAGGCACTTTCATTTAGCAGTTTGTCCAAAAGTTACCTACAAAATTTACAGGTACCTATAAAGCAAGAGATCATCATGCTTAAAAAAAACTGTAAATAAATAAATCGATCATATTTTGACCAAAGATGGTCTAACCCAAGACATTATACAAGATACATTTTCACATAGTCTAGAAGAGTTCTTATTAAAAGGGAGGAAATTTCAGTCAGCATCACTGCCATAGCAGAAACTACCAAATGAAACAATGATTTGACCAAAGCTTGAATATAGTAAGAACTTCCTTATATAGCATGTTTACTTTTATTATTCCCCACTATGTCCTGGTCCTAACTAGCCGCTTCTAGAATAAGCTTGAAGTTGCATCTGTTTAGGTACAGAAAGCAGATTACGAGTCTCAGGTTCAGAATTACAGATGGTAGTTAACGTACAGCGGGGCAAGTCATTAAATCTAAAATATCTGGGTCAGGAATAAGATTTTTCTCGAGAGATCTTTTTCATAATGAATTTAAAAGGAAAAATCCTGAAGAATTTCTGTCACCTTGACTGCTGTATTTTTTGTTTGGAAAATGGCTAAGCCATTCACTAGAGGGTGCTAAACTAAATACAGTATAAATAAACTGTAACTGTATTTAGTATAAACTAAATACAGTATAAAAACAAACAAAACAAACGAAAAAACCTTGAGTTCACACAGAAACACTGAAAGTCAGTAGAACTAGCTTGAATACTCTTCAGAATTATTCTAAGTAAATATTATCAGAAAATTACAGAAAGCTCCCAAGAATAAGACACACATGTGCATTACAAACAATTTAGCTTTTATTGAGCAGTACTTACACAAAATCCTTTCCATAAAACACCTGTCACTCAAAAAAATTGACACCTTTAGAAAAATGATGCTTTGTATCAAATGCAATATTGACTGTCATTTTAGAAAGAAATAAAAAGAAAGCTTTATTTTAATTACTAGGATAAATACAAGGACTTAGAGTTTCAAAAAAAAGTACTATCCCACAAAATGCACTTAAAAATTCACACATACCTTCACAATCAAGTCAGTCTGAGAGTTGAACAATTACACATTAGGGGAAAAAGGTAGGAAGTTAGGAACTGGAAGAAATTCAGGAGCAATTACATATGACTTAGTTCTGCATCAGCATTGCTCAGAGTGGACCCATTTTATTACATACGAAAACTTCCACAGCAAGTTCTTATCATTCAGAATAGTACTATGCATCACAGAAATAATGCCTAACAAGTATTCAGAGTTTTATCCAAAATGGAAGACAAGGCAACACTGCAGGTCATATTGCCAGGGAATTTAATAGGTGACCTCTCAGAAGTTAAGACACTGGAAGTGCGGTCATACTCCTCACAAAACAAGGCAGACAGACATTTAAGTTAGGAACCTGTGTATATTTGTGCAACACAAGTTTACTCAGTAATTCTTGCTGAAGCAAAACTCCAAATTACTAAGGTTCCTTCTAGAAATACAAGCTTTATTGCTGAGCACACTGTGTTTCAGGAGTTGGCTTAGAAGATACATATAATGTAGTATATTTTTTCTTTTGTGCTTTCTTCTCAGTTGTGATTACATTTTCCTTCTTCTCTTCATTTTCTGTAGTTTCAGATCTGGATTCAGCTGTTAACCTACAGGCAAAGCAACCATTCTAAATATATATTTAGTTAATAAAAACCAGTGCTAAAACAAAGCTTTAAGCAAAATCAACAAGCCAACTAGAATACAGGGTTCAGCCATACATGAAGATGAAGCAAGTATCTTTTAAGAATAAAATGAGACCAAAGTAAAGCATTTATTTTTATCACTCTCCCCTACATTTCACCACTTTTAAAGTATTTTTGTTTAAAGGCTTATCTGCTGCAGTGATAACTGGTTGTTATTAGCCTTTAAAAAGAAAAAACACCTACGATGCCATGGATGTAAAAGAGGAAGTCACATGAAAGCACAACTCTTAAGTGAAAAGAGGTCCCAGCAACACAATACAAAAGAGATAAAGTTGAACATTTTGTATTAACAATGGCGAGGGGTGGAAGGGGGACCAAACAAAGCAATATGCTATTTCTAACCAGGTCCTGTGTTACTACCACCCTTATCTTAATTTCTGAACATCTAAAAACATAGTAAGTTTCTTCCCACTTCTTCAGGCTCTAAGTTCCATCATTTTTCCAGTGTCATGTTTTAATGATTATGAATGTAAACAAGAATACAACGTTAACTACTATATTGCTGTTGAAGAGGTAACTTAAAAACGAGATTTAGACATCTGAGCTCAACTAGATGTACAAATTATTTAAGAATTATTTAATGAGCATGACTCATTAAAACAATTTGCTAACTAGTGATATCTACTCAACCAAATCAGTCACAACCAATTAACTGTTACACATGATAGTTTCCACAGCAAAACAGATTATGGCAAATGAAGTTCTTAAACATCTCTTTACATAACAATGCAAGTTATATGCTAACTGTCACTTATCTTTTAAAGCAATTCCCTAATAACTGTGTGGGCTTCTAGTGGTCTCAAGAATCTCTACTGATTATAAATAAACCTACAACAATCACAGCTGCTTTCAATAGTGCTTTTTCAAACAAGAACAGCTGTTGAAATTGTTAGATTAAATTAACTGTAATATTCTGGACATATGGCAGAAGATGAGTACTGTGAAAGGAGCTGTAACAATGACAAGTTTTAGGAAACCTTGCTACAGATGCTTCCCACCCTCCCAATTCTCACTCCCAAGTCTATCTTTAGACACAAATATACCAAATAAAGCCTTCTTATCCATTTTAAGTATGCAGCATACCTTTTCTCTACATACTTTTTTCCTGCAAGCACTGTCTCAGTAGATTGAAGAACTGTGCATTTCTCCCTAGGTGAGCAATGTTTGCTCTACTCTCACTTTGTGAGAAGTCCATCGCCCCATTAAGACATGCTTACCCAAGTATCTCTTCTGTTCCTAAACCCCTGCCATTTTGATGGCTAACAATTTTCTCTTTTGCTTTCTGGTCAGCTGTCACCCCATTTTAGGTGTGCTGCAGCTTCTAAGTAGTCAAACAATTACATGATGACAAGAACAACCACCAATTTAGGGAAGAAGGGAAAAAAGGACGTTCTGACTAATCTTCTCATAAGTTTTTAATCTACAACTTCCATTACAGCTATAACTAGGAAAAGAGAGCTTGTGCTTAAGCATCCGTTTCCATATTAAGTTCTTTTCCTTTGTCCTGCCTTTCTTCTACCTTAAACAAGCACACCCCCTCCTCCCCCTAAACATTAGGTTAGGGGTTAATATTTCCAGCAAGAAGTCCCTACAAAGTCAAAAAACAGAAAAAGCAAAACCTCAAACACAAATCAAAAGGCCAAATGAAATCTAATTACGTTTAAACAAGTTCCAAAACAGCATAACTGGTTTATTCAAAATACTGCCATTTTGCAGTCATAGGTGTTAATGCAGTCAATGCTGTGTTAATGAGAAGTGTGCTACCTCTAGAAAACAAACTCATGTCAAAAACACCACACTTTTATAAAATGAAAGGCAACAGCTATTAGAATTAGTTGTTATTATTTCAACAGGAAAGAAAAAATTTATCTTATTGACTACTGATGCACAGCAAAATGTGTATACAAGTCAACATCCAGTAATGTAATTTCCTCAGAATAGAACTATGTTAATAAATACTTAAAAAGTTAGGAGACAGACTTGTGAAAATGCAATGAATGAGCTATTTCATATTCATCAGCTTCCCTTCCCCACCTTTTTAGGTTGGTTACATCTGTTATCTGGATCAACAATACACTGGCATGGTTTGCTTCCACTTACAAAAACCTTAGTTTAAGGTAACATATACTGGGATATTCAGAAATCCCTGAAGACGCAAACAACCTCTGAGCTTTAAGGTAGCAAAGATAAGGCTTCTGTCTACAGTTGAAGCAAATGAATGCCAGCAATGCATGCCAAGCTCCAGACTTTTCATTCTTAGCATCTTAGAGTTGGTCTGCAAATGGTTCCAACGCTGGCTGTTCTGCTGCCTGCAAGTGGTTGAACCATACTTTCATTACCATGCTGAATCAAATTTTTGAAAAAATACATGTTTCACTAATGTGTAATAGATAACGTCCACAGGTTGCTACATATAATAAACGGGATGAATTACAGCAAGTTCAGTTAACAGGCTCTATCAAAGAGAACAGCTAAACATTTTGTTATGAAATAAAGTCTTAGAGTTGAAAGTCAGCCACTTTCCTCTTTTTTCCTAACAGCCTTCCGTTAGTAACATTTCACATTATCACATCTTTTGAGCACTCTAGTGACAGTCTGTCACAGTAGAGAATACCTACAGCCTCCACAAACCAACTGAGCACTCTTGATATTTCTCTAAAAATAAATAAATAAAGGTTCTGACCCAAGAAACGCTGTATTTAAATAAGTTTTGTCTGAAAAATATAGAGCAAGTAAGTTCTTTGAAACTTGCATCAGAGTATAAACTAGCTGAACGTTACTATCCTAATCCCAGTTTACTTGTAAGATGCTAAACTGCCATTTGTTCCTCAGTAAGCAATATTATTAAAAAGTAACATTACTCAGCTTATGCTGCCCTACAGCTCTAATATGGACTGCCTTGCTGACCACTCATTCAACATCATTTGAATTTTTCATTTTGGAATTTAACCTAGAAATTCTTGACAGATTGCATGAAAACATTTCTGTATTTTTCAATTTTATTGTACAGTTTGGTTCTTTCACTCAACTTTGGCAACCCTTTTTTCCATAAGGAAGCTTCAGAATTTTTGAGACTATTTTATACCATAAGAAACTAACTGCAAACGTAACAACTTTGGATTCATTAAAAATAAATAAATAAAAATCACAAGCCAAGTGAATAAGGGCTGATAAATTCAAAGTTTGTTGCAAGTTAAGGTGCACATGTTCTCAAAAACCCACCGCATGAAGGACAGCTATCCCTGAAGAGGTAGTCTTAATTTCAAAGTGAATCTACTGTTGACCAAGAAAAAAAAAATCATGAAGTCACTTCATAAACTTCTCTTGACAGCCCTGTTTCCCCTCAGAAGCCAATACCCCTGTTTTCTGCTCGTTTTCCCCTCTTGTCCTCTAAGTGTACCTCATTACTGTTACCAAAACAACTCTGTTTTGTTGCATGGCTGCACAGAGGCAAGGCACTAATCCAGGTTTAAAAAAAGCCACAGGTAGTTTTGAAACCCTGGTAAGTCTCCAAACAAAGCCAGTTCACGTAATGTCCCCTACAGCATTGGCACAGTCCATAAAGCACTCAGAGGGAAATTGATGGGCCAGAATCAACAACAGAGGCTATTTAAACAAACATTTCCACTCAAATGTTTGTGGAACTATGATATGATTCTACCAAGTTTCAACTTTGTGGTCTTGATAAAGAAGGCATAACAGCAGTTCTTTCTACTCATTCAGAAAGATTGACTAGTCTCATCAAGATGGGGCTTTACTTCCTGAAAACAAAAGCCATGCCTAAGACACCAAACAGTATTAGTTATCTAGATTTCCTGCTCAGTCAAATGGCCACAGGCATTCTGTAAAAGAGTTCTTGTTTGAAAGAAGTCCAAAAAAGGTAGATGATGTATATGTTATCTGACTTCACTAGCCAATCTAACAGAGCAGATAAACTTTGGGCACGTGATTGCTTCTTTAGATCAAACTGAAGAAAACAACTTCAAACATAAATGCAAACTAAGCTGGGCAGGGAGAGCTGAAACTTACTCTTTCAGTTTCAGAAGCAAAGAACAGCATTTCAATGCAGAAGCATATCTTTTCATAGACCAATTGGCCTAACAGAAGATATCACTATTCTATAACCTTTGTATTGCTTATATTACACCAGCAGGAAGTTTAAAAAATTAAATATTTAAATAGTCTCAACTGTATTTTCAATGATTACAAATCTACCATAACCTGATAACATATTCCAAACTTCTTTTACTTTAAGCATTTGTAAATATACACGTACTCACTGCACATAGATGTACATCCACTAATTGTTAGTCAGAAGTTATTTAGCTTTCCTTTGTTAAATTATATTAAGCAAGACTCTTCATCAAGCAAAGAAATTTATCATCCATAGAAGTACATACTGACCACCTCTTACCATTTTTCCATCATATCCTAATCCAGAAAAACAAAGCTTTCTGCACCGTTTGGTAGGAATGAAGTTTATAATTTATTCAGTTACTTACAGCTCTTCTGTTCACTGCCACCTTTCATGGACTAGCAATAACAGAACTAGAGAAATTATTGCACAAGTAAACCACTCAAGTGCCAAAAATAACACCCAATGACCACATTCGCCTTTTCAGCTGTAGCCTCACACTGTAGTTGAGCACAAAATAGATCACTCACAATTATCCACCATGCAAATGCCAGTGGTTTATTCTCCTCAGAACCTTCCATTTTAAAGTCCACAATCCTGCTCAACTGGCCTGTATCTTTTGTGCCTTTGCATTTAGCTATATTACTATGTAGGGTTTATCCACACCCAAAAAGAGAACAGTCCACAGGTTCTTTTAGCCTTTAAGAATCCAACTTTTCAAATATTCAGATTTCATTGTGACTTCCTATCTGATAAGAAATCATAACAGGTTAGAGTTAAGGAAGTTCTCATCATTAACTTGAAAAGATCACCAACTGGGGATTTAGTAGTTCCTTGATGCCATCAGAAATACAAACAGAACCTACTAGCTGGTTTTGCCTTTTATAGGCTCTTACTGCCATTTCAAATGCCCTAAAGGAATATATGTGGAGGATTAGAACTCCCCTCTGAGCTATTACTTCGTCTTCTTTTTGCATCTTATTCTCTGCTTCCAATCATCAGCTTCATGAAATAACTTCCTGTCATCGCCTCCTCTCTGATAGTTTGCTTCTTCAGTTCACAAACTGCTTCCAACAACTCCCTCTTGGCAGACGTTGTACACTCCTCTCCAGAGGAAATACGACAAACTGAAGTTACATTTTTCACGCTCAGGTTATGTGCTATCCGTCTCGTCATGCGTACAGAATATCAGAACTCAACGCTATCATCATGCTATCCAACCTCTCCTGTCAACTTTCACCACCCATTTTTGACCTCCCTGCTCTTTCCTCCTCAATAATAGCCTCTGCGTGCTTTGATATAGCTATTTAAATTGCTATTTCCACAACACCCTTTCCAGACCGTTTCAGAAGATGGTACTGTTCAGTTGCACTAAGTCTGTTAATAGCATCCAACAAACCTTAAACAATTGATCCAAAAGTCAAAGTATCAATCCAATTACTTCTGAGTGCCCTTAATTTTGGATATACCGTACAGGTTTCCGTGTGTATAGATATTTTACCATCTTTGAAGTTGGCTGCCATTCCAGATTCAATCAACAGGCCTGAAAGGTATTCATTATTGACAAGACCTGAAAAATTGTTCAAATAACCATATTCTTTCCCAGCCAGAAACTACTGTATCTTACCATACCACTTTAAGGGATCTTTGAGCTTTCTTTGCTTCTATGTTTCAATCCAAGTCATAGCCTGCTGTGGGACAAACATGCCCTCTGGAATGTCAAATATCGAAATTTACATTTCTTTTTTTAATCAAAGCATTTAAGTTTCAACTCTAGTTACACTACTATTTTTAAGAATGTCACTGAATGATACTATCACTAGTCAGTGATTCTATTAATGAAGCTTCTTCAGTTCATCTCATAACCAGTTATGTCTAGAAAACAGTTTTCATAAAAACCTTACAGATTTAACATCTAAAGGAACTGTTAATTTACTTGTTTTGGAACACTGCAGCAGCCTCACTGGATACTTCATGCAATCTGTTGAATATAAAGCTGCTGACGCTGTGAACACCTTAAGTAACCCTCCCTGTAAGCAACCAGCCAAAATACTCATTGAAGGGGAAGAATGGAAACCTCATTGTGAGGCAAACAGGAATACAGCTTTCTCAACCAGGACTGTTTAGGTTTTAAGGCACTACAGCTTCCTAAACTATTCTAGTCTCTCCTCCCCCACCCTCAAATCAACATAGTGTTACAGCTAAAGCAGAAGAGTCAAAGAATGATGCAAACGGGGGAGGGTTCGTGAAACTAGAAAAAGTTTAAAAACATCATTGTACTTTTGCCAAACAAACTATTCTTACCTCCCTGAAGGATGGTTTAAAATAATTACGTGCTCAGATACCAGATGCATGCAGAATCACAACTTAGACACTAAAGAAAGCTAGGAGGAAGGATGGGAAGGAAGAGAAGGTGTTCTTGTTTTTAGCGGCAGACAGTAGCAGGCTGCAAGCTCAAACCACCTAACACTAGCCCAGATTTTTTCAAAAACCCAATAAAACGTAGATTACTTAGATTAGGCATATGAACAGAAGACAAAAGCACCAGCAGGAAAAAAGCATCATTCCTCTTACCGAGCCAAAAAAGTTAGAACTAATTACTATGCTAAGTTACTTTACCATCTATCAAAAAAATGACTTAAGTTTTCAGTCCAGGGGAAAAGTTTGATCTTGATTTAAGAATTAAGCTTCAGAAATTATGATGCGTCCAGATTACGAAAGTCAATTGTCTGTCAACATAGATGAATTAACAGCATAATTCAATGTTATTTTATAAAATGCAAGTTCTGTTAACTCAATTTAGATTAAGAACTATTTAAATTTAAGTTTTTTTTAGGCTTGAGGCTAAACTTTGAAAGCTGGCAGGAGCTAGAATTAGGTATGAAACTGAAGCATGATACCTATTCATGTTACTTGGATATGCAACCCAGTTGTGCGGCAGCTTTGAATGGACCAAGGAAACAGTCCTGTTTTTGAAGCAAGAACAAACTGAGTGAACTATCACGCTATCTGCATACCTTAAACATTTTAAAGCGATTATGTCAACATTATTATTTCAAAGATTCTATTACACAGCTTTAAGAGTCCTTTTCATTAGCCATCATTTTAGTCTTTCTAAAAGGTTTTGAGAGGCTGAATGTAGGCAGATGGAGCTGAGGAATTACACTGCATGCAACACTTAGGAAATAGATAAAGAGTTGGATAGCATAGTTCATGCAGCGAAAGAAAAGAGATGCAGGTCTTTGCTGATTGCCTTGAACATACACAGAAGCTGACACTGACCTGGGGGCAGCCGAAGTCAAAGAATTATTTCCATTTCTGTCATGTGAAGTACAGGTGTCATGATGCTCATCTCTGATTTTAACTCTCTTTCTTTCTTTCTCAGTTCCCACTACTTTGTGCATCGCTTGAAGAGCTATATTTATTGGTGGTGCTTCAAGGACATGTTTTTTTGGAGAGGCGTCACTTTGCTCTAAGTTCTTGGAACTCATCTTTGTTTCTTCCTTACTTGACAATTGAGCGAGAGCGGTTTCTTTTGCTAAAGTATTTTTGCTGTCCACGTATTCACAGGTAGGGTCCACTGGAATCTTCTCCCTCTTCTTTTTAGCTTTAGTAACTTTAAGAAACTCTAAGGAGAGAAGAAAATAAATTAAAAAAAAAGGAATATACTGTTTGTACACAAACGAAACTAGAGTTATTCTGTTGTTCACCAACATGTTCATATGAGCTACTAAAGCTGATAAAGAACAGATTTCACACTGCCAAAGATCTTGGAACAGTTCTTAATATCCAATGCATATCCCTTAAAGAATGCCCATTCTTCAATTTTCAGTCCATTATCAGCAGCTAAGCACACCAACAGAAGTTGGCAGAAAAAAGAAGGAAAAAAACAAAAAGAACAAAAAGAAAAAGGACTCCTCCTCCCCATCACCTTTACCTTAAGTTTTACCAAGACTTTTAAGTACATGTTCTGAACAACATGAATATACTCTCAGTTATTTTATTTCCACTTTAGAGGCTGCTGAGATGAGCTTCCAACCATTAAAATTTTAAAAGAAGCCTTTAGTAAATCCTTTGGGTTTGGACAAGTACCAAAACCAATGCACTCATCTATTTCTCCATTCATCTTCCCCCACAACTCCTTTGTGTGTACAGATACACAGGTGTCAGCTGTTTTTCAGGTGGGTCACTGTTGTCAAAATTTAGTTCACATTAAGGTAGCCTAGTCAGTTTTTCCTTTAGTATTTATTACAAAGCTCACATCACCAGTCCATATACAGAAAAGTCAGTATTTCTCATTGATGTGGATACTGTTACCATTACAAAAAGTACCTCCTGAAGAGTTGTTCCCATCCACTTCACTACACCTATCTATTTTTTCTAAAGCCTCAGAACGCCATTTTTTACTCTTTAGTCTAATTACTGTTAGCGTACACATTGAAGTAAGGTCCTTGAGTAATGTAAGTTTTTATTTCTTCAGTTCATCAGTTTTTGGATTATTATACAAAAGCTAGCCACTTAAACATTAGTTCATACCTGGAACTAACCAAATGTCTTCATGATATGAATGACATTCAACAGGGAGGTTGAGAAGAGCAGATATATTCTTTCTTCCATAAAGAGAAGAAATATTTACCTTCAGGTTCATACTTCATTTTTAGCTCATCCAGCATAACTCGCAAGTTCATATTCTCACTCTGACAAGCTTGCAAATGCCTCTCATTTGTGAAGAGTTTCCTTTCAACTTCCAGAACCCTTTGGCTCTCATACAAAGCTTTCATCCTCTGCAAGGATAGTTCGTTTCTCAAGGTTTCCGTTTCCTTACTGGGGAGGGGTGTAAGGGGGAAAAATCACGTATGCACTAGTCAGACAATTGTTTTCAGGCAGCAGGTACAAAGTCAACTCAACATTCAACTACTTCATATGGAATTCACATATTTATACACTAGTAGAGAAAGTAACAATAGCTGGAAGCAGTCTTCTAGTATAGTGAAAGTTACCACTTGAACCTGACAGAAGCAGCAAGTTACTAGAGACCTAACACTTGCTAAAAACAAAGCTGTACCCGGAAATACACACATATAAATCGTTTGAGAACTTTCCTCAACCTTACAAATTTACACCATTAAGTTTAACCTGTGTGTAAGTTACATAACTACTCCTATTAATGACAGCACAAGCTTTAAACAAAGGTGGTACTATAAACGACCATCACAAATACACAGAGTGCTAACATAATCATGTATGCCCTTCTCCGTTTCAGAGGCCATTCATCTCCACACCATAAACACAGAATCATCATTCCTCACTGCTCCGAAGATGCTCAGATCATGCCAGTTCTCATAACAATAGCAACAACAAATCAGGAATTCCCACAGCAGATCAGTACTTCCTCCTAGGAGGGGATGCCATCTCATCTGAGGGTTTAAAAACAGTCCTGAGGCCACTAACTGGTATGGAATTAATAGATATGGAGTTCACTACCCTAAAAAATACATCTCACCTAAACAGCCTCATGAAAAATTTCAGGTGTTACTAGATTTTTCAGGTGTTACTAGATTTTAGGCTCTTTTCAGAGAAGAGAAATATTTACAGCCTATAAATTTTAAAAAAAGTTATAAAGATCCCTTATACATTAAAACAACAAAAAAAATTTTTAAATTGACAACTGTCAACTATCTCATTCATATCTAACACTGTATTAACAAGTTATTTCTAAAAAGAAACAATAACAGAGGTTAGTTTAGCAACCCTCTGTTGCAACAATAGAATGGCAATCAACACACGTCTGAGCTCCTGTCATGAACATAGGCTAATTCAACAGCACTAGACAATGAGCATATTCATGCAACGCACTACATACAGATAAACATTAACAGAAGAAAGAGAAAAAAAAATAGCTAGAAGATACTCTAACTACAACCAGCTTATAGGCCCCAGACCCCTAAGCACTTACTTTGAGTTGTCAAGTTTCATTTGAAGCAAGTCCGCATAGTAACCATCTTCAGATTCTCCTCCTCTTGAACTAGTACTAGCTCTGGATTCTTCTGTGTTCTCATATAAGATCTGATGGAATAAGTAGTATTAAGTTGTCAACAACTAGCGAAATTTCTGAAGGATATTAGCTTAGTCCTTAGGTGAAATTTTCATCCATTTCTGTAGAGAAGCCTTCTTTGGAAGCATTTAAAGATACAGGAGAGCTAAGTTGCTCCGAGTACTTACTAGTTGGTTACTGTCAAAGAGCCCTGAAATTGACAGTTCTCTCTTATTCACTAAAAGATATTCTTCTATAATTCTATTTAAAAACCTTCTGGAGTTGATGACTTGCTTTTTTTTTCTTTTTCTACTTTAGAATGCAGAATACTTAGCATAATTACGGGGGATTTGCTTCAGCCTCTATTTCTGGACTTCAGCAGCTGAAATCTCAAAAGGTAGCTAATTTCAGAAAGAACTATTCAAAGACACAGAAGTGACAACTCCTACAGCTACAAACTTCACATGAAACATCACTGTCAGTTTAAAGATTTCTCTGCAATGTTATTCTCTTCTCTTTCCATTAGCTCACAAGACAGCTAATTCTCTGTAGGTTAGCATTTGTTTGCAGTGCAGGAGTCCGAGGGAGAAAGACTAATGTTTGGATCCTGGAACCTTCTGTAGCAGCACACATTGCTGTTATCCAGTGAAATTTGTTTGACTGGATGATAGACAACTGCAGATTTCTTAAGAGTTTTCTTCCAAAAGCCAGACCAATTTCACATTACAATTTCATTAAGATTATTTTGAACTGAATGAGGGCCTAGATACTTGTCTGTACAACAGCAAGTAAGCCTGAATTAAGCATTGTCCTCCCCAATATTTAGGCGAGCCATATTGGTGGGGGGGGGGGTAAGGGGGAGGAAGCAGTATGTTTGAGCTTCAGTTACACTAGCTGATTCTTAGAGGTATTCTGCTTTAAGTGCTCAACAACGAACTGAAGTGCTTCTTTAGTTCAGGCCAGTTACGCTCTTATACTCGTGTGCTGTTGTGGTAAACAAAAGATAAAAAGCAGCTGGAGAAAAATGCTAGTTGATGCTGTATGAGAAATGCACGTGCATCAGGAGGGGCCAGAACCTAGGTAAAAAGAAATAAGGCTTCAGACCTTCTGGCCTGCAGCATAAATTCCATTTCAGACCTTTCAAGTGGTTATGTCTTAACTAGTCAAAAGGAAGAGGCTGCATAACTTCAGATGCATAGCTATTTCTCCCTTCCTTTCTTTCCCTGCTACAAATTGCGGACAAGTTTTCCTACTGGTTGAGTTAACAAAAGTACAAGTACGCCTATAATTAAAAAAAAAAAAGTTAAAAAACCCCACAGAATTAGAGTTTGTTGCTTGGGATAGATTTAGACAGATAATCTTACACTAACTGCAAAGATTTTCACTTCAGGAGGAAAAAGCAGTTACTACTGCTCCATCTAGGTTGAAGTTTTAATGCGAACATAGGCACTCCTTATGACCTGGGCAAAAAAATTACTGTTTGTCAGCGTTTTAAGTTTCCAATAGTCCTGGAATAAATTTAATAATATTCCATAAAGAATAATGAAACATACTTAAGAGTGCTACTGCCAAAAAAGCTACCTGCAAGGGTCAATAGAACAAACTTGTAAGTTTGACTTCAGTCACAAGGTAAAAGCAAATACGATACATGATGCAACTTGGGCTTCTGTCAAGAACACCACTTATGTCAATGAATGGCCTTTTATTGCTGAAATCTTCTAGTCTAAGAAAACTTGATCAACTTGATAAATTTGATTCATAGTAAAAACACATAGATGTAATGAACTTCTTATAAAATATATCAGTTCCGTATGTGACATCCTGGTCACCAAATCAGTACATATTTGGAACAAGCACTACTCAGATTTAAAGCTGTCCCATAGGTACCAGAGCCTTACTTCATTCACTGAACACAGATACTTTTGACGGCTATTTGAATTGATCATTCCCTGTCCTGACACTGTTTATTTATGGCCTTGAGACAAAAAAAAATGCTAGTCAAGCTTACAGATGACAAAACTGGTGAAGCAACCAAGCAGTCAAGTCGTCTTGATTGCTTGATCAAGCTGTCTTGATTGCTTATTAAAATGGGTCAAACCTAGCTTTATGCCACTGGCTAAACAAAGAATAGAGTACACCACCCTGCAGAGCATAATCCCGATGCCATAAGCTAATAAACTCAAGTTCACATTCTAAAGCTGCAATAAGAAAACAGCAAGCCAGTCAGTGAGTATGCCAGATTGTAAGCAAGGCTTACATCTATATACATACAACCATCAGCAACATTACAGTAGCGCATGTAAGTGTTCTCATTTGTATTTCTCACTTTCTAAACTATTTCAAGGTGCTGCCAAGCTGCAAAAGGGGGTTGAACAGAGCTGAAAGAAGTGCCTCACAAAAATGATAAAGCAATTCTGTCTGGTAAAAAGATAGTGCTTCAACTGCAAAATCAAAATGCCTTCACGGAAAGGAAAGAAGCATACAAGAGTTCTAATATAGCCGAGACACTAGAAATCACTTATAAAGCCTAAAGACACACAGTAAAGTGAAAAAGTAGCAAATACATATTTTTCATTTCTTTCTAAATTAAGATCAGATATCTTTGCTCAGTAAACTTAAACCAAATAGTTGAACTGAAACACTAGACATAGCTATGTAAAATATGGAGGTGTGACATAGAAACACAGATAAAACTGTTTTTCCAAAACATGGAAGGGGGAGAAAGAAAAAAGGCGACAGAGAGAAAAAGGAGATTTTTAAAAGATTTTTTTGCTTCTCTGCACTTCAGAAGTATATATTGTCCAGATATAAAATTAGTAGTCAAATAAAGCTATGAGTAACCTTTGAATCACTTTTCAGAGTTGAATATGGCCTTTAGATCTTTCATAGTTCATCTTCCCTCCATAGTCTAGACTTTCATTATAGGACTTTTCTACTTGCTTACAGACCACAAACCTTGAATTTTTCTAGTTGTCTCACTTTCATGAGAAGATCTTCAATCTCACCATTCTTTTGTTCTAACATTGACTGTAAGCGTTCCAGCTGCTCAAATTCTGCCTGAGAACCTTTCATTTGTAGTAGTGTAGCCATTTGCAACTGAAAAAAAGAAAAACAAAACCTCAAAACAAACACTGGGTTAAGCAATGGAGAATAACTCATCTTCCTACCTAGAAACGTTTCTGAACTACAAACCTCGAGCTTCACCTATTAGTTATTATTTTTCTAATCTCAAATGTAAAAGAGCATGGGATGCTTAACTCACTACTCAAAATTAAACACCCGCCTTCTCAATTATCATAACAAAAACTAAAAGTTATCATAACTAAATATCTTTAGGGTAGCCAAAAACTTATGGAATATCCACTGATCCTGAAGGTGGCATATCTTTCTCTTTAGTGATTAAGTAACCTTAACATGCTGTCAAAGACACACCAAACACTTCACATTCAAGCCTTAAACACCAAGATAATCAGAATCAAACTACAGTCCAGACTTGTTTATCAGGGCTAATATGCATATACCATCAAGAATTTCTTAGTATTTATGAAAACAAAAACAAAGAATACCCTAGTTTACCAACCATTTTTTGAGGATCTCGTTCCGAGATAACTTATTTACAGCCCTTTTAAAAATTTGCTTTCTGTAGTAATCAAAGAATTTCAGCTAGTTCTATGCCTTCAACAAAGGCATTATTTCAAGCAAAAAAAAATCCTCTGCCATTACAAAAGGAAAAATTTACCGAAGTAGAACCTTGCATTTCAAGCAGATTTTTCTGGTATTGTTAACATAACAATATTATAACATACACCTCTTAACACATTCGAGTTACAAGTGATACATTAGATATTCAAAAAATTGGAGAAACAATACAAAATATACTAATAGCAACATTTAACAGGCTGTTAGTGATACTGTAGCATTTAACAGGCTGTTAGTGATACTGTAGCATTTTTACCAGTCTAGTCAATATTGATAAGGTAACACTGTAAGACACTTAAAAGTCGTCCCAGGGAAAGGATTAACTGAAATACAGTTTAGATTACAGATTAACAGAGAAAGCTAGAGAAGAGCATTTACCCTATAAAAATCTCTTTTATCAGATAAAGAACGTTCATAATTCTGATGCATCATTTCCTTTACTAACCTCTGCAGGATGTAGGGGGCAGGTGAAGGTTTAATTCTCACCAGCTGACTAACACTAACCTCTCATTTTCCAAGCAGGAAGACACCTAACCTTTGCCCATAGCTTTCACTAAACAGAAGAGCCCACTTGCTAACTATCAGAAATGCAAATTGCAGTTCATCTCCACAGAGATAAAAACAAAAAAACCCAAAAAAATTAAGAAACTAGAAGAGATAAAACGAGCTGGAGAAAATACTCCAGCAACCATAAGACTTTTACAGGAGTGCTCTTGACTTTCTGTGCAGAAACTATCAGTAAATACTGCATTCATACATTTTTGGCAATGGAATGCTTTAACAACGTAACTAACTACACTATTGGACTCATCTGCTGAATGAGCAGAGACTAATTAACTGTACATTGAATATACACATCGACTCACAATACAAAGCAAAACAGAGAGAATCCTAACAGGGATTTAAGATGGAAGCTTAGGTCTGTCGTCAATGCTACTCATTATTGTCACTACGAGGGCTAAGCGCTGTTCTCAGACAAGCTTCATGCCCAAATATTTGCTTAAAGCTACAGGATCCACCCTTGTATTGGGAAATTATAAGACCAACATGAAAACAGGTAAATGTTTTGCGGCATCCCCTTCACAATACCTTGTAAAACAGCTTTGCTATCTAGATTTCTCAACAGTTGATGTTAGGTTTTACTAGTCAACAGCTCTCATTAACCAATGAGCTGCTATCCTAAAGTATTGTCTCAATGGAATAGTTTAAGACAAAAATTGGCTTTTACTCTTGCACTAAGTATCTGGAGAAGCAAGACCAAGAGGGACAGACAGAAGAGGCAAGTAATCCAGCGGGGGGGCCGAGGGGCGCAGAACAAAACAGCATGATCAGAGGAAAGAATGAGAACTTTCTCTTTTCCCCTCAAAAGACATTCACTACTGATAACCTCAATTAATACGCAGATAAATAATTTATCTATTACCAAAATTAGAGAGGGAGAGAAAAAGCAACTGTTAAGACAAATTGAATGCTACAGTTTGACTGACAGGAACTGTTTTACTTTTTTCCCCATTTAACAACTGCTACCAACAATGTTAGCAGACAACACTTTCAGCATAACTCAGAGTTCCAGGATAAACCAGTAGTGCTAGTAACAGTAGAAAAATGCTTATGTACTATTAAATTCAAATTGCGTCATGCCATCTCCCTTGTCTTTTCTCACATTCCCCCCGATACAGACTGCTGCATCATATTTCATGCCTGGTTTAAAGAGAATCAAATTCTCTAGCTTGCGTTCCAAAGCGTTGTCGCCTTATCAGATCCCAAGGAAATCCTAGAGTATTACAATAATGATCATACCTTCATTCTTTGTAATTGTTCTCTAGTGAATGCATGCTGTTTTTGTAGTGACTGATATTTTATTTTCACACTGATCAGCTGTCGTTCCATTTCTGCCCTACGGTCCTCCACCTACAGAACATTGTTAACAATTACTACTACAAAAATGATAACACTTGTCACTTGGATGCTGAGTTTTACCACAAGAACGCTATCCAACAATCAGCGTTGGTTTTGAAAGTACCATTTTTCGAACAGGAGTACTTGAAAATATTTGCTATTGTCATTATTTCCAAGACCAAAGTAAGCAGACATTGCTATAGCAGCTGAAGCCAAATCAATAAAGTACAAAAGAGTTTTTCCTTGTTGTTCTTTGGCTACGATAATAAAGTAACATTTAATCTGCTGCAGTAGTACTGTAGCACAGTTTTGTCCACGGGCATCAGAACAAATTATTTGGAAAAAAATTAGTATGAACTACATACCAATTCAACCGATTCCCTGGGTGTAGTCAGAAAATAAGACAACTTTCTACCCACTTCATACCAGCTTAACTCTTAATCTAGTAAGAGTTCAAAAGCCCTCTCAAAGGCTCAGATAGCCAGTCATTTTCAGCAAGTTCTTTAAACCAGCAGTTATGATCATCTTTTAATATTTCATGTGTTAACTTAGGCATATAAAGAAGGATCACCAGGTGAACAAAATTTTTTAGAGCTAAGACCTATAGACAGAACTGTCATGAACCCTCATAGCCCCTTTGTCTTCCATCCTGAAACCCAGTAAATAAGTAATTCCACTAAGGTTACCATCTCCCCAGCTTCGGAGTGGGTTTAAAAGTGTTTGATGGGTCAGTTCCCAGATACAGTTCAACATCAAAGTAATACTTGAGGAATGGAGACTCAAGCCTGACAGATCAGACACAAATATTCTAATATTTTCAATGCAACATAATAAATACAATTTACGATTAAGTATTTCTTCTTCTCTCCCCTGTACATTCTCAGGTGTATGTGGCATAATCGTACCTCAGCAAAGAGAGAGTTGCCTTTACTTGTAGGGTCCAAAGATTGCTGCAGTGCGTGATCCAGCTGAACCTGCAGCTCTTGATTAGCCTCACGAGCTTTCTAGATTCAAGCCAGAGAGATATTAGTCAATCAAGAATCAGATGTACTGCATATAAAAATTAAGTCAGATAGGAAATGAAAAAAGAGGTAAAACTATTACCTTTATCACAGATTTTATCTTGTACTAAAGTATTTAATTGTGCATATATTTCTAGGCAGAAAAAGGTAAGTTTCTACAGGGTTTAATACTTTGCTTGCTGTTCAAGGAAAAAGCAGAACTAAGTCCTTCAAAGGAAAACTTGGATATTTATCAGTTGAATTAGTAGTACTGAGGCAATTATCCTTGCTGTGTTAGTCAGTCACAGATTCAGCACTCCCTGGCACAAACTTTGAAAAGGCATTCAGTAGGAACTTGAAAGAAAATGAGAATTCTATCAGTGACCTGTGAAAAGTTCCTATTAAGAGGTCCAATAATGCTATGAAAAACATCTCCATGGGTAGCCTGCCACAAGATAATACCAATAGAGAAGGTATTTAGCAACAGGTAATACCAATCTAACAAAATGAGATAAACCAAAATAACCTCCACACCACTTCTACCTTCTCTTTCTCCCTCCCTCCCTCCCCAAAATTCCTTTCCTTATTTCAAGGAGAAGCTAGCACTAACCACTCATGGAATTCAGAGATTATCCAGTACTGTTGTATAAGATAAACAGAATACCTCTAATGCATTACAGTAAGAAACGACTTCTTTTTCCCTCTCTTCTTTTTCTCCCTGTAGACGCTCCAGCTGATTACGTAAGTTGCTATTTACAAGTTCCAATTGTTCTTTATTGTACTGCAATTCATTCAGCTTCTCTTCAACACTGGCCTAATCACAAAAATCAAGTACAAAATAATAAGCTTACAAAATACAATTTTAAGAAAAGCAGGTCCAAATAAGCCAAACAATTCTGTTAGTTTCAATACAAAACACTATTTTGGAAAAGAGGTTATATTAAGGTTTGGTTATTACAGCTATTGTTGTTTGTCCTGTGGCTATTGTCTTACTGTTAAGCCAATTTTAAGGTAGCAATATATACACAGCACCCAAAAAAATCAAACGTGCAAAAGGCTTAGTTTTATCTTCCAGCAGCCTACATTCCTAATAACTAAGTACTACTCACACACCTTCACACTTTCTAGTTCAGTGAGTTCCATCTGAAGATTGAGCATTTCTGAAGACATGGTCTCATGTACACGTTCAGACATCATATGCAACTCCTCTGATTTGGCAGCAATTATTTCCTTCTGATGATCCACTTTATGTCTCAGTTGTTTCTCTGTCAGTCGAGTTTCATCTAGTTCTGCTTTCAGGTTCTCCAACTTAAAGACAATTGACAACCCAGTGATACCATTTTATAGTAAGTTCTTCAAAAGCATAATACGTTTGATTCATGGTCTGATCACAGAAGTGTCTTAGAAATACAACTTAACAGTAAGCTTTTAAGAATAAGCTTGAAAAAAATCATTCTAATTCACAATGCAACTATGCAGATGCTTGTTAAAAAAACAACCAAACAAGCTCTTATCCTAAGGCCAAGAATTTAAGCCTGTTCAAAAAGATATTGTCACCAAAGTATACGTCTATTGTGAGCAAGACGCAGAACTAACACACTAACCTTGTCAATCCCCAACAATACTTGCATTATACATTCTTGACCTTCTCCCTGTAGTTCCAGGTTTAACAAAAGCTATCATGAAAACTTTATTTTTCTTTCGTAATAGTAGTTTAAAAAACATTATGAGCTCCGTTCTGAATCAAACTACTCAACTTATATGGCAAAATAACGTATGGCTACACAACAGAACTATTGATTAGATTTGTTTGGGTAATAAGTGTGTAATTATGAGTTCAATACCTATTATTTAGAATGCTATCAGCAACATTTTAGCAGTATATTAAGTTCCAAACCTTGTTTTTAAGGTCACTGATTTCTTGTCCATGAACTCTGGCAAGCTGTTCTTTCTGTTTATCCAGTTGCATGTTTTGCTGTTGCTTAAGAGCATCACATTCAAAACTCAAGCTTTCCAACATTCTGTTCTTGAGCTCAATTTCTCTCTGCAGAGAGTATTTCTCTTGTTCAAATTTCTGGAAAAGTAACAAAGTCTAAACATAATATTCATAAACGCTTGAGGAACAATTTACTCGCTATAGGCTTAGAACCGAGACAATAATTGCTTAAGGCCTGCAACTCCACTGCTAAAGTGCTCGAGTCCCACTTAGGAATTGGAATTTTGTACCCATGTTTCAAAATATAACAATCTGCTTTAAATTTTTATGGTTTTTTTGGTTGCATAACAGTCTCTTTCATGCAAACTGTGTACTTCTCACTCAAAGCGTGGGGGCATCTTTTTTGCAATTAGAACAAAAAATTTCAACTAGAGCTTAGGTGTCATGTTTCTACCACGGATGCAACAGAATGGTCTCAAAAATTGTTAGTGTATCAAGCCTCCTACTGTTGAGCAGCTGGATTCTCTGTCTGGTAAAGACTCTATAATGTCTACCGTTTTGTGATAAACCTCATTAAGTTATCCAGATTGAAAACAACTTTTTAAAACCAACTTCTCTCTATATCTGATCAGATATATTTGTTAGCTATGAAGAGCAACTTCTTTTTACTCTACCACTCCCCTGGCAGTTTGACAGGGAACGGGGGGATGGACAGGACACAACACCACCCCTGCCTGCACCCCCACCCCCCCAAAACCCCTCTTCAAAGCAGAGGTCAATGTAAATACTGAAACCAAATCTGGCCAGAGAAGCAGGAGCTTTTTTTTTTTTTTTTTTTTTTTTGGACTCTTAAAACACAAACCAGAAAGAAAAGGAAGCATGTCAAAACTAAAAGCTATCAGCTATGAAATTCACCTCTGCAGCCTAGGTGCTAAGCCAGGCTTAACATTTAAAAATACAGGATAAGAATTTCCTCTCAAAGATTGAGAGAGTACACAGAAAAGGTTTGGGAGTGCAATGTGCAATGCTGGCCAGGCCCCAAAAAGGAGAAATCTAGCATGAAATGTTTAGCTAGAGTTTTTTTGGTTTTTTTTTTTGTTTTTTTTTTTAAAAAGACTCTTGTGTTTACTTTTAAAACTGACATTTGTTTCCATGATAATTGTTTTGGCTCTCAGATTCCAAAGAGAAGAATTACAGATACCAGATTCAAAAGAATCTGTTGGGTAATCATTATTCTCACACAACATGTAGTTTTAGTGTATGAAAAGAAGCAATTCCTCCCCACCAGCTCCCCCAAATCCAAGTTATTCACTGACAAGGTTCACGCAAATTTAGTTCATTAACTTCATTCCAGTCTATAATGTTGGAATGTAACCAAGGGTGCAGTTTCACAACACAGCAACTACCATCTCAAGGTATCTGGTGAAAAAGATGATCCTGCCCTGCCTTCCTTATCATTTGTGCTTCACAGCCACCTCTGCCCACTAACTGATAAACATCCGTTATTAGTGTTCATTCAGAACAGCAAGGTGATATAACTCTCTTCCAGGTGATCACACAAAAAACAAACAAACATTAGTTCTATCACACAGGAAGGGATCACAATCCACAGCCAGAAGCACTCCATACTAAAAGAAATAGTAGATCCGAAGCACAGGCAGACTGAAAACCAGTATTAAGCGTTTATGAAAATTGGAAGAGATTCCCAAGACTGAAAATGTCTTACACAATTACTAAGAATATTAAAAGATTAAGTAAAATCTCTACCTTGTAATAGTCTTCTGAGCTGTAAAGAAACGTACTAATAAATCCAGAATTCCTTGGTATTTAGAAAACGTGAAACCAAGTTTACTACTGAAGAAATCAATTTTACAACCTTGGTTGTAGTGTTATTGTTCCAGCTTTAAGTGATACAAAGTTTGTAGGGAGAAGGTAAGAAAAAACAACTGTTAAACATGCACAAGATGCATGCTCTAAAACAAATTTACTTTAGCAATTAATATCCATTTCATATTAGATGCAATTAACTCTACCTAGCACTGAGCACAACACCCATATTCCAGTCCTTCAACTTGGTGTAAAGTTAGCTGTAAACTTGGGTCTAAGAATTGTGCCCAGTGTCTTAGAGGATAGATAAGAAGTCCTCCCTACAAATAGCTAAACGAAATAGGTTTATTAAAATGAATAAAACATTTAGGTTTTTCAGAAAATAGTTAAATTAAAATCAAAATATAATTGACTCTCTTCTTATTCCAAGAGTATAAAAAAAGCACCTCAGTTTTGTCCGTCAGTTCACGACGTGTTTGATCCAACTGATTTTGAACTTCACTTTGAGATTCCAATAAATGCAAGCCATACTGTGCTGCCTTTCTCCGTTCATTCTCTGCTTCCTTGAGTTGTTGTCGAAGACTTAAAATGGTCTCCGTCTCCATTTCTCTTGCTTTTATTGCCTCCAGACTGCACACACAAGTTGGTTAACAAAAACGTACTGCAATAAATTACAGCAGTTAATCTGAAAGAAAATTTGGATTTTATTTGTTAATCAGGACACAACAGTATATTTTTGTATCAGTATGAGATGAAAAATAAATAGCTTACAAACAACTAGTCTTATGAATAGAGAAACACTAGCTATTTCTCTCTAAACTTAGTTAATGTCTTACTCCTCATTGTATCTTAAGTGACAGTACGCAGCGAAACAGCTCAGCAGGATGTTCCTGGAAGAAATACAACTCTTGGATGATTGCTCAAGGAATAGCTGCTAGGTACAAATGCAGCTACATCCTACAATGCCAAAGTCAAACTGCTTACAGAAAATCATAAGCCATCATAAGCTCATAACAAACTTCGGAAAAATGCATTTTGAACATTTCATGCCATTACTCCCACCCCAGCTACAAATAACAAGCTAATCTCTATTCCAACCCATTTTGTATCATCAGTGATATGACAATTCAAACTTTCTGCCTGATCTCCTTTAAGGACAGCCCAGTGGAGAAGGAGGGGAGGGAGGGGGGGAAAAAAAAAAAAAAGGATACACATACACACACTGGACTAGGCACTAGGCAGAAGGCTTGTTTTTAATCAACTTCAAATGCAATTGAAGGGACAAAACGTAGTCCTAGGCTGAGAAGTTAAGCCCATGGGAAACCAAAACCTTCACTACTTTCCATTGAACAGTACTAGTGATGACTTTTAGAGGTAATTGAAGAAGCTCCTAGTTAAAGCTATTTAGAATAATAAGATGATGAGATATCTTACATACAGCAAAAACAAAGGTGATGCACATACAAAATACTCTGCAGAATAAGTCCGTATCAAAACCAAAGTAGCTCTAAGCTAGAACAATTCAAGTGGGGCCCCTTAGCTTCACAACGATTTATTTGTTCAAACTCCCAGTCTTTTTTCGAGAGGCTGCTGTGTTACACAATTCAAAAGCATCAAAAACAAAACAGAAAACTACAAGGAACATGACAGAAATACAATTCTGGTATACCTTGCCCAGTTTCACCGCATACAGAACTTGTTCATTAGAAACACAGAGTTTATCTAATATCTAGCCATCTTACCATATATAATGAAAGAGAAGGCAATAAGCTAGGAAACAACCTCCTAAAAACACCATTAGGCAAGTGATAAGGCATATGGTTTTTAGTGTTATCATAAGTAGCACAGAGCATAGAGTTATCCCAAACTCTCAAACATAGTTGGATAGACTACAAATTGGTCAGTTCTCAATTAATCTTCCACCATAATACACAAAACAAGAATAGAATAAACCTGGACTAACTAGAGCTTTAATTGTGTACATAAGTAACACTTAATAAGATTCATATAGGCAGCTGTATTAGCAGAATACTTTACTCCTAATAACATTATGTGGGACATACAAACATATAGAGGAGGTGGAAGAAATGAATTAAGAATAGATTTAATATTAAAATTACTTTTTTTTTTAATAAAAAAATGGGCCATCTCCTTTATCTCTGCCCCTCCCCCCACTTTTTTAAAGCACGCATAATACTTGTGTCTTTCATCACTGTTTTCAACTTCAAAGTTAGATCACTTCAGCTAACATATCTGTTTGCCATACCTTCTCTTTGCCATGTGTTTCAGAAAACTCATCCACTTCTATCTCTGTATCATAACATAAGACATGAATAAAGGTTGCTTTTGCAGGAGGAGATCAAAATAAACCCAAAAAAGCAAAATAGGGAAAAAAACCCAAATAATAACCACATAAACCTAAAAGGAGTAAGATTAACAACATGGTTTTGCATGACGGCCAACTCCCAAACCTAACACCTAGTAAACCTGCACACTGAAGATAAATCCTATTAAGACAGAAATTGCCAAGTGACTCAGGCTCTGCACAACATAAGCTAAGAATTTTCTCTCAGAAATTATACAGTAACAACAATATACGATTACAAAAAAATTTTTGCAGTTGATTTTTCAAAGCCAAGGTTCATAATTTTTTTAATCACTTAGTCCTCACAATCAAGTTCATTCTTCACTGAAGATCTTACTCACTGTTTTTTGTTTTTACCTACGCAATTTAATCACTACCATTTCTTACCGGCACATATATTATCCTTGCAAATGTTAAAAAGATGCTTGTCTTAATCTGCACCAAATTTCACAGTATTAATGAGTCATCACCATACTGAAATGTATGTGTTAAAGTATTAACTTTAACATTTTGTTTGCTAACTTTTAATGCAATAAAGGTATTTCTACTGGAGTTTCACAACTTCCTGTTTAAACAAAAATTTATCATTTTGTCATACAAGAGGACATCATGCCAAAAATCATGCTACTTCCTTTCACAGTGAAAAGACAGAAATTGTCGTATTCTATTTTTCAAATTTTCAAGCCTTTGTTGTTGTTGTTTAACTTATGCAGACTTTATCTGGCCAGGCTCTGAAACTTCAATTATTCATATTCATCTACTGCTGTTTGAAACACTAGCTTCGCACATTTACCAAAAAAATTTTTTTTGAAAGTCAGTAATTTGGCATACCTATAACATCTAAGTAGTGTCAACAATATATACTAGCACAAGGACACCTACACTAAACACTGTATAGAATTTAATAGTGCAATGCTTGAGGGATAAGATTTGTAATGTTACAACCATAAGAAAGCAAGAGCTTGTGGTGTGAATTTGTGTAGACAAAGGAGATTAATTAATCCGTATTCATTTCAGAAAGAGAATTTTAAAAACTGTTTATTTTCTGATAAAACAGTAACACATTAAGATTTCAGATACAGTAATTTGATTGCTCCTAGCTTACAAAATTAACTCTGAATGATATTTTTAACTCACCTTCGGAAGTCCTTTTAATTCTTTCTTGAGTTTATTCTTCTATTTTTCTAAAAAAAGCAACAGTTGTCTAGCTTGGATGAGTATAAACTGCAGTTACAGCAAATTTCTTCATAACAGTCCTTTTCTGAAACAGCTTGATGCCCGTGGCTGTCCCATGAAAATGCAGATCACTAGTTAAAACCCCATAGAAATGCAAATCTTATTCAAATCTCATTTGAGGTAGCTGTCAGACAGTTGAGAAACAGCCAGATTAGGCAACACTGGCAAGGGATAGATGCTCTGCGGTTTACTTGTAGAGCAGGGAAACTGGCTACACCCAGGGTCATCTACTTCCAGCACATATTTCATTTTTAAAGGTAGTTTGGGAATTTCACCTTTCTCTCTCCTTCTCCTTCAATCTCTTTTGCATTCTCCCTCCACCTTTGCATACAAGATCTTTGTATCTTAATAAATCATTTACTGGTTACTATCTAAAAGATTTTAGGTTTTGGTTTTAATTTTATAGCCAAAGTATGGAGGAAAAAGATAAATAGATTTCCTACTATAAGAAAGTATACATACTATGCAAGGAGGCACCTACTTCACATGTCTTGCCAAGTATTTGGAAAAAAAATAAATATGGCTTTTCAGACACTGTAGGAGCACAGAAGATCCTCAACTCTGTTATCATCTGTTTCGGATAAGTGTAATCAGAGAGCTCCAATAAGCTGTGTTCACCAGCCCATAAGATTACACAGGGAAGTCACTGCTTGCAATTTCCTACCACGCAAGAAGTAAATTATTCAAGAATTCTGTTTTAAGATAAATTAACTAGCTAATAATCCCAAGATTCAAAACAGAATTAATCAGTTTTCATACTCTGCTGCTTAAACAGAGTTCTAGCTTTTCTGTCTCCGGGAAAAAGTCATGTTTCAGTATCCATAGCAAAGACCAAAACTACTTTTTCTAAGTTTGCATTCCATGCTCCCTCTAGTCAATTCACAACTGCCAGCACAGGGAACTGTTTCCAACCCTGGGGTACTGGGGGGGATGACAAAAACCAGTCTCCTTATATCTATTAAGAATTACACATTACTCACTTCTGGCTAGATATCCCCAAACATTTTATGACAGATCCTGTACTGAAGGCTCTAGACTTTGATTACTCAACCGTTTAAGTACTCCTTGATAAAAATAACAGGGGAGAGGATGAAAAGGCACTCTCCTGGCATGCAAGCCTTCCTCTCCCCTCCCAGACTCTTCTAGTTACACTACTAATCCCAGGGACCGTGTGTAACACCTGTCCTTGTCCTGAAGACAACTGCATCACCAATCGCTTCAGAAGTACTTACGCAGTTTTTCCGACCGCTACCATGAATAGCGACATAATTTCTCTCCCCAGGGCAGGTACTCCCCTTGTAATTCATTTCAGTTACTTAAACAAGTCCACTTCTTCACCTGCCGAACTGAGATACTCAACAACTGAGATAACTTGGGGGGCTTCTCAGCTTCCCCAGAACATAGTCTTGGGTGGGCGAGCATTCAAAAGAAATCGGACCCCAATCTGAGCTTTCAGTCTCTACCAAGTACCTCGCCAGCCGACAACCGGCTCTGCCAGGGCTTCGCCTAGCCAGCAAACAAGCGGGGCGAGCCCGCCGAGGGGAGGGACCTGACGAAAACCGCGAGGCCCCCGGCCCAGCCCCCCAAGACACGGGCCTGACAGGACGGACGGAAGGACGCAGGGCAAGAGGGGCTCCGCGGCCCCACCACGCAGAGGGCCCGGCCCGGCCCACGCAGCGCTGCCGCTCCCGAGCCAGGAAAGCGGCCGCCGGAGCCCGCTTCCCCGGACAAGGGGCAGTAAGGAAAGAGCAAAAAGCTCCGCGTGAAGGAAAACCGGCTCGCGCCGCGCCTCCCCTGCCCCGACGACCGCCGCCGCCGCGCAGCGCTACCTCAGCCCAACGGCCGCGCGGCCGCCAACACCCCGCGCCGGCCCCGCCGCCGCCGTTCAAAACCGCCCCGGCGGCGCCGCCCAAGCCTCGCGAGACCGGCCGCCATCCTCCTGCCCCTCCCCCCCACCACCCCGGGACGCCGCCGAGCGCGCGTGCGCGGCGCCGCCTGCGCGCCGCCCGGAACCGCGCGTGCTGCGGGGCGGGGGGAGGGGTAGCGGCCGCGGGCTGAGGCGGTGCGGCGCGGCTGAGGCGGTGCGGCGCGGCTGAGGCGGTGCGGCGCGGAAGCGCCTTCTCTGGCGGCGGTCGTGCCGTGCCCCCGCCCGGCTCGTTACAGCACACAGCCGCTCCGTTGAGCTTGCTTACAGGCCCAGCGTGGCCACCCGTGGAGGAAACCTTCTGGCCTAGGTGCTAGGGCGACGCCAGGGCAGCAGGGTGTTTGTGCGGGCGCCGTGGGGCGCGCTCTGAAAAGGAGGGGAAGTCCCCAAAGTCAGAAGCGCTGCTGCGGTTCCCCGGCTGTACGCAGCAGGTGTGTGGCAGCCTGGAGGTGTGATGGAGCCCCAAGCTCTGGAGCTGCAGGTGGTCCCACCTCGCTCAAGGAAGGAGTGCAGAGTAAGTGGTCAGATTAGAAGTCAACCAAGTGCTTGGTGCCATCTAGGAGACCTGCCAAGTTCAAGGGTAAACTGCGTCTCCCATGAAGTGTTTTACAGAGGAATTACTGGTCTGACACTAGAATGCCCTAAGTGCCACCTCTGTCCCGCAGACCGTTTTCCTCATTAAGGAAATACCGTCCTTCAGTGGGGACTGCCGAGGATGCCTAGCCTTGGGGAAGCAGCGCAACCATCACGTTCAACCAAGCCTTTCTTTAGAGGAAACACAGCCGTGCCCATAGCTAGCCCTTCAAATTTCTGAGAGTTATGCACCAAATTGTAGCATTTGTAGCATAGCTGTCAACTACACTTCTAACCTGTTCTTTCTCCCTAGGTTGCTCTAGTTTCCACTCATCTTCATTTTCTACACCTGATTGTAGATGGTCTGCCCTACTTGCTTTGTATGCTTTTCCTGGGGCATTCATGTTCAGGTTATTGCTGAACATCTTCCAGTGACTACGATCTTGCACTTCTACATGTGATTGCTGATGGCATTCAAATTTGAGTTAAAGGAGTTGCCAGTACTGTCACGTACACCCTGCTACTAGAAATTGGATGAAAGTAACATTTAAATAGTTAACTTTCTGTGTCTCCCAAAAAGTCAGACAGGTAGAAATATTTTAAAGCAAACTCTGACTTTAAAGAAACATGCCTCCAGTGTTGCAAGGTTGAATTCAAGCAACAGGATATAAGGGAATGCAGAGGTAACAATCCTATTTGGAGCAACCAGGACAAAAATAGATAAGTCTTAAGATAAAAGGTGCTTGGAAAATAAGGACATGGTATCAAGTTCTACAGAGAATGCCAGCAAAATAGCTGGAACCACATATTAGTATATATAATTCTACTATTTTATCAAAATGTGTGGGTCTAGCTTTTCTCAATAGAAATAGGTTTAAAAAATAAATATAGAATGGTCTAGACAGGCAAGAATGACAAGTTGATTGAAACAGGGGCAGGAAACAAGAGAATCCGTTTCTAATCCTGATTCAGCTGCATTCACTATGTGACTAGCCACTCCAAATACCCCCAGCTCACCCCTCCCTTGCTTTAAAACAAGGATAACAGTGACTTAATTAACAAATCCATATAATTCTCCTTACAGTTAGTGTGGGTACAGCTTGGAAAATATAAAGCACCTTGTAAAAGCTAAGTATTAACATGATTACTGTACCAGATCAGTTATCCACTGTGGCATACTAAATCACAGAACTGTTAAAACAGCAGCTGCCTTTTTCCCTCTTCATTTATTTTAGGAAAAAAATAATCCACCGTCATGGATAGCAGCTGATGTTTAAGACCAGAAATACATAAGAAAACTTCATTATACATTCCTTTCCTTAGAATTGTCATTTATGCCTTTAGAACAGACTTAGGTGCTTAGTTACAAATCAACTGATTCATTATTTAGAGGCTGCTGTTATTGTCAGAGCTTGTTCCCTTTTCCTTACTGAATTGGCAGTAGCTAGGATAGTGTTTTACAGTTCACTTCTACTAAATTGTGAATAGATAAACACATGCATCAGTTGCTACTAAGTTATTTGTAATTTAGATTTGCCAAGTGGAGTGACCATCTTGTCAGAATTCTACAAAATAATTCACTGATGTGACAAACTAAACATTTAATACTTAAATAAAACCAATATTTACAGTTTGCCTATACAGCAGAGTTCTTTTTTTCAGTTTATAGGAAGCTAGATTTTACTTTAGGTCCTTTTAGAAGAACATACAATGACATGGTCATTAAGTCTGTCAGTGGTAGTATATTTTGGCTTTATGGAGTCAAATGCTTTTGTCCCATTCTCAGCTAGGAAAAAACTCTCAGTTCTGCTGTTTCATGTCAGGTTAGATTTTGTTTCATCACTGTGGCTTGCCTGTGTAACTACATATTGGCTCATAGAAACTTTTCTCCAGCATATGACCTCAGTAGTGCTTATGTTTTCCTATGGAGGTTCTAGAAGCCCGTTTCTTACTCTAATTCATAAATGTTTCCTAAGCATGTAGTTTGTATGCTTTTATTTATTGACATTTTAGGTAGCTAAATGTAATTAAATCTATGCACTTCTCACTTCTGACCTTGTATAAAATGTAAGTGCATATCTTTTAAGCCTTATCTATGCTAGCAGACAAACGTTTCTTTCGTTTCAAAAACGTTTCAAAAGTAATGGAGTGATTACAGAAAGTAGATGGGTTTATTCTGAAGAGGAGGCTTGTTTGCCTTTATGTACATAAAGGCAAATTATATTTTAAAAAGTCTGTCTTAGACTTTACCTGGTAATTGCTCAGTGAATTTTGACAGTGTACTGACAAGTATTTTGCTGACTATAGTGCTGTAGGAAGCGAGCAAATGACTAGCAGCAGCCTATTGCGAAGCAGCTGATTACTAGCTGCTTAAGTCATTTTGGCACAACAAATCCAGGGTTTGATATAATGAAAACTTGCTATGGCATTAGGTTTGCCCTGCAGTATTTAAGAGCACTTAGTTTTGCACAGTTTGAAGCCATGTTTCTCTATTTGTTACCGCAACCTCGTAGAAGCCCAGACTTAATCCCGTCAACATTTTTAAATTGGCATATCATTAAACTGTTCTATTTTTTGAGATGAGGCACTTTCTCCTTCAAATAAATAGAATTCATAAGTCTATATGTTTTAGTTTATTACTGTGAATCCCAAGAGCACTAATCCCTGCCTTGTAAAGAACTCAAGTAGCTCAATGATTACAGCAACAGATGGAGAGCAAGTAGCACACTGTTTTTAATCCTCACTAAACTGTTAGCGACTGACCTCATCCAAATCACATGATCCCACTATTTCAGTCATCCTTGCTTAACAAAGAGGTGTTTTGAGTTTTTCTTATTAATCTAATGCTACTTATCCCCTTTGTAAACCAGTATGAATTTCTTTTGCCAGCTAGGGATTTGAAAGCCAGCATAGTTTTGCTGTTTGTCATATGACTTACTCCCTCCACTTTAACTGCTGACAAGCAGCATGTTTGCCAAGCATCCTTCATAGTCCATCCTTACCTTACTCCCTAAATCATAAACCTGGGATCCATAACCTTTGCCAGCTCCTTAACCACAGTAGCAAAATAAGAAGCGAAGGAAATTAAATTAAGCTGTGTCATAGAAACTGACTATAGCAAGGAAATGATACCTTTAATAAGAGCACATGATAGTACTATTTGTCATACAGTTTATAGAAATGTATGCAGTTTCCACTGCTTATTAGCTCTACATAATGCTATGTCACTAATATAGAAGCACAAATTAAGCAGTGGCATGCTCATCTGCACGCTCCAACTTCAAAAATTTCTTGTGTATGCAGTATTAAATGCTTAGTTCTGGTATCTGATTTTAACACAGCATTTTCTGTTGCTCCTGCAGCTGCTTAATAATCTACAAAAGCCAGCATTCGTAGCTAAAATCTCTGATTATTGAACAGTAACAAATATATAGAGAAGTCAAAAGTTTTATGACTTAAAGAAATTGCGATTTGAATTTCCGAGGTTAAAGCTTAAAAAGTAGGTTCTTGTCTTCTACTATTCACTAACTGAAATGGACCAGAAAATTTGGCATGGAGTTTTAGTAATGCAATCAGCAGTTATTTTACTCTAGTAGGATAAGCACCCAAATTCCACTTAGGCTGTAATCGCCGTGCGATACAACAGGTCTTTTAATGAACTGTGAATGCTAAATAGTTTGCCAGCACTTCTGTGCAACATTTTGTTCTAGAGCCATTTTATTAATATTTCCATGGAGATTATTTATTCCATGTGTTTACATACAGTGACAATGCAGTATTAACAGTAGGTAATTACAGTATTGCTGCAGAGCAATAATATTCAAGGAATAAATCTCTCCCTTGGTATGTACTTACTACCAGCTTTCCAGTTCAACAAGTCCATTTCCTTCAATTGAGGAGTAAGACTAGTGTCTTCATGTTTAACATGACTTGTCTGCAGAAAGTGTATGCACAGCAGTGATGCAGGATTAACACCGTGCTGGGTTACAGCTGTGCTGGGTTACTCAATTGCTGGAACACTGTCACAGGGCATATACAGAGTTTTACAGGCCTGACAATACAGCAGCACATGAAATAGGCCTCTGATCCATTTACCAAGAATGGCATTTCCCCAGAAGAGTCTGCTTCCTCAAGTGTGGTCGCCTACAGATCTTTAAATGGGACTTGGTACAGTTTGAGAGCAACCCATGAGATAGGAAAACACGATGGTTCAGTATGGAGTAATATTAGACTCTTAAATTTAGAACATCATCGTTCCCATCTTTTAATCTTAATCGTGGTTATCATTCACTTCTTGCTGCTTTCAAAATTCCCAAATTGGGCTATATTTACTCACGTTATACACTTTTCACAGAAAACTGAAGTGGCCACTGTGACAGAAGAAGGAACATAGGGGTTAGTCACATGTGCTGAGTTAACCCTGTCAATACAAATGGGGCCTAGAGACCCAGTCCAAGTATAACTGTGATATATGATAACAGGTTTAAATGTTCAAGTGGATATAATCCTACAGATCAAAATAAAGAATATGAACAAGCTCCATAATGGTGAAAAAAAGGGAAAACAAAATCATGAAGAGTGTTGAAGTGAACGCTAAGTTTTTAGAAATACCTACTTTTTTTTAAGGATATAAACATGAGTTGCAAAAAGTACTTTTGAAAAAAATACACTTGAAGAACAGTAGGATTAGAACCTGTAGTAGGATTATCTGGGAGATTAAGTAATAAAAGGCAAAGGGAGATCAGATTTCCAATCTGCTTCCTGTGTAAGATGCTGAACCAGTTTTAACAAAATGGGGGAAAAAAAGGTATTCAGTTTCTTTTTGTGCATTCTGGTAGTAGTTACCAATGGTTTGAGTCTTTCTGGAGTACTGGGTCTGTTATTCTTTTGTTCCTTTAGTAGTTTCCCCTTTCCTTCTAATTCTGTTTAAAATAAAATTTGCAAATATATGCCTCATTCTGCGCACTTACATTTTCTATTTCTAGTTTTGTTGTACTACTTTCCTACTAGGTGCAGTCTGTTCTGCTTAAATTCTGTTAGCTTTTTGTACACATCAATCAAGAAGGACATGGTTTGCTAGCCACCTTCTAACTGGTTCCCACTTGGGGCTTGAAAAGCATTGGGAAGGAAGGAGGTAATAGTTCAGCTGGGTCATTTGACTATTTCATTGAAGGACCTGAGTAGCTGAAGCAAAGCAGAAGGCCAGAAATAATGTTCTGCCATATAAAAGTAGGCACCTGGGTTTAGCAGTGGACTGATCTGCTGTTTCCATCTACCAGTTATATGGTTTACATGCTGTTTCATGGTCATTTATTTGCTTATTCAAAGCTATTCTGTATCATCTAGATAACATGTATTTGGCATTACAGAGATCTTTCCAGTTGTAGTACCACTGTAGATATGGTCAAAAGAAGAAACTATTATCAATTTAACACAAGTTGCTCACCGATTCTAACAGTATCCTAGAAGTGAAGAACTGTATTCTATAAAAACTGCTCTAACCTCATGGATGTAAGTTTTGTGCCTTCTGCTAGCACCTAACAATTCTGCTCTTAAGCAACCAGTTGTACCATCTTTTAATAATATTAAATTCAAAATGCCTAAGAAGAGCAGTAGAAACAGGACCCACTTTTATTCTTGCTTTAGCAATATACTACGTCTACGCAGTGCCATGCAACATTTATCCCACGCTGTCCTACAGGACTTGAAATGATTACTTGGCAAATCTATCAAGTAGATGTGACAGTCTTTTTCAAAAGCAAATTTTCAGGCACTTCACCAGAAAAGTTAACACGTACCATTACTTTTATTTATATTTGTTACATTTTCTTTTATTCACTTGGATAGGCCAAGAGCCTCACAATGAAATACTTGAATTTGTGTAATAGTTAGTGGTCCAAGTGTAAAAACATACAAAGTTCAGTGGATAAATTCAGAGCCAAGCTCTGTAGTGGAAATTTATGTTACAGCCAGAACAGCATCTCCTAGACAATGCCCTTTCCTTTCTCCTGACTTTCATCCTATTTTGAAGAATCAGGTCAAATTTGATATGGCTCCCAAGTCTTCCCAATATCCATGATTAAATTCACAATTGCAAAATTTTGAATTACATAATTGCCAAAGACAACCAGGATAAATGTGCGATATCAACTTTGGGATTTTTTTGTGGCTTAAGAGATCAGTCAGTCTCATGACAAGATTATCAAGCTGTTTGTCAAAACATCATTTAAAAAAAGCTGGAGTATATAGTAACTCAAATGAATGCTAACTTTCTTCTGTAAGTGGTACCTAGACAAGCCAGTTGGATTTTAAATCCAGTTCACTTCAGAAACCCGTTATTAGCAACCTGCAATTTAATGCTGATTTCTATTCTCAGCTGCTTTTTTCCAGGCATTATGCATGAAACAATGAATTAATCAGTTGACATTAGTTTTGATTTGATCTATTACACTGATGTTTAATTAATTCAGTAGTTAAATACTGTTACTCTCTCTGACAGAAAAGCGGTTTGGTAACAGAACCAAATGCAAATCAAAAGTGACTTTTTGTGATATAGAAATATACAGGCGTCATCATTAATGCTGCCAGTTACGTAACTGCCATCTAACCAAAAGGATAGTTTACTATTCTGTGAAGTGTCATCTAAGTTACTTCCTGTAACTCATGTTTTTCTGGACATATCCATTTTTAGTGTGAGTACTTTACTAATGTCATTGTTTCCTTTTTAATATTCGTGCTGTCGTACTAGTTAATATGCCTCAGTGTTCTGCCATCCACATTGCTTTTGCAAGCCAGATTCTCATTCCTTCAAAATTCATGAGAAATAGTGTCATGAGGAATACATATGCTTTTGGATTGACAGCCAGCTGTCATCAATCACCACCACTACCTTGCTTATCTACTATTTCCTTGTACGGCTTGCAGTCCATGTACAAGTAGGACAGAACTCCACTTACTGCCACTGCAGAAGCTGTCTTTGTGATAATCAAAGATCGAGTATTATGAGAAGTTGATAACGAATATTCGATCTTAATAAGCCTATGTTCTTTCATGCAGTAATATAGCTTCATTTTGATAAAAGGTATAAGATTCAAATTAAATTACATGGTTATATATTTTTCAGTAGAGCAGTTGGACAGGACAGTTATTTTGAATTTGGATAAACTTTAATCCTATAAAGATCATTGTCTACATTTTGCACTGGAATTTTAACATAGTAACTGTGCTTTTGTAATGAAATGGAGTACAAATTGCTATTTCAGCATCAAAACTAAGTTAGCTTTCATCTGAACCCATTTCAGGCCTATTGTAAAATATTGTCATTTTCCTTAAGAACTGGGAGGACTGTGCAAATAAATCAGAAAGGCAAAGGAAACTGTATTCCTGTGGCTTTTAACCTTTGCTACTACCAAGATGTGGTGTTTTTTTGAAACAAAATGAAACATGTTGAACCACAGTTTTCATCTTACATCGGTTGCTTGATAAGATTTTTTTCTCATCTTAGTTATCCTTTCACCATTACTTTAAAAGTTTTGGGTGATACAGTCACATTGGATTCCTTGTTATCCTATACTTTGTCATTTTATGATCTCCCAAGTAGTTTTGAAAACGTTAATTTGCTGTAATTAGAGCTTATATAGTTTTGTCAAACATGGCAAAAAAAAGAAGACAGGAATAAAATGAAAAATAAAGCATGATAAGTCATAAAAGTGGTATTTCAGTGCATAAACTTTTCACAGCTTCAGGAGCCTTTCTCACTTTTGAGATCTGCTATTATTTAAAGATAACTTTATGAAATGTTCAAGATAAGATTGTTCCCAAGGGACCTAAGTTAAACTATGAATATCATCCTTCTTTATGCATAAAACTAGTACTATAAACTGGTGGTTTGTAGTGATATAACATAGGAATACATGAAACATAAGAAGGCATGTTTTCATTGATTGATTGCTCTACAACTGACAGAGTTTAAGCAGTAGAATACTGAGTTTGCATCATCGCTGTAAGCATCGCTGGATCTTTTAAAGTGAGGTTTAGGTGAGCATACTTATCCTAGGCTGTAACAAGAAAGAGTAATGAAATGATGTGCACTTGTTTAATTTTGTCTGAATACTAGACTTTCTATTTCTGAAACTGCTTTTAACCAGTTTTTGACTTTGTCCAGGTAAATACTGGTGATACTTCTAATGCCACTCCCCCACCCCAAACCACTTTTTGAAAAGTCAAACAGTTGCACAGTTTTTGAGGTAAAACTAATCACAGAATCACAGAATCGTTTAGGTTGGAAGGGACCTCTGGAGATCATCTAGTCCAACCTCCCTGCTCAAGCAGGGTCACCTAGAGCATATTGCCCAGGATCACATCCAGACGGGTTTTGAATATCTCCAGCGAAGGAGACTCCACCACCTCTCTGGGCAACCTGTTCCAATGCTCTGTCACCCTCACAGTGAAGAAGTTTTTTCTCCACTGAGAAATGGATTCTTTCTTATTCTTAAGAAAACTTAAATGATATTGTTGGGGATGGGGATCAAGTAGTTCAATGCCTGGTATAGAGATGTATAATCTGAAATGGGACCACATGAATCAGATAAGAAATGATGTTTGAAAGATTGACCAAGTTAACAGTATCTGATATCTGCCTGCTCATAACCAGAATTACAGGTTGAGAGGTTTTTGCTTTGGGGAGGTTTTTGGTGCTTTGGGCACTAACCATTTTTCATTTCTCTTTTCAGTCACCTGCTTGCCTAACAGGTTAGAAAGGTATCATGAACCACAGCTACTGAATAGCTTCGTTCGTGGAAGGGAAGGCTGAAAATGACTCGACCTATTGAAACCTTGGCAGTAAGGAACTATAAGATGTTTTCGAAAACATCTGGAAAAGGTTTGTGTATGTATATACATATTATATATATATATATGTATACACATAGATATGTGTTAATTTCCAGTGGAGTTGGTTTCGTCCTTGTAAAATGTTTTATTTACTTTTGAAAACAAAGTAGGAAACAAAAAAAAACCAGGGAGTGAATAATATTGACCAAAACGGAACAATTTGGAAAGATTCAATAGAAGGGTCTAATCACCTGAGTATATTTCCCTAGCTTGGTATAATAGTCTGACACTTTTAGTCTCAGCTTTTATTTGCCACATAATTATACTAATTGACAGCTTTAATGACAGATCCACTTAGGTCAGAATCAGAACCTAATTTTTATTCTAAATCATCCATTTTTGCATTGATAAGGTTCCGCACAATGGATTTGATTTTTGTGTTAAATATTTCTGCTATATCTTAAAATACAAGACTGTTAAGCTTGTAAGTTTTAAGTGCAGGATTTTACAAAATGCCTCAGTGAATATGGCCTCTGACCACATTTGCTCCTTTATGTTTATGATTATAGAGTCTTTAATAATTTGATAAATCTTTTTTCATGGACAAATTATGTTACCAAGTAGCCTGGAAGATTAGCGCATGTGGTACACAAAGCTTTTTGACTGTAGACTTACTATGTCATATAGTATAAGCTGTGTATCAACCTTTATGAAATCTTACTTTAGCCATACTTAGTCCAGATATCTTATTTGGACTTAGGTGGATTCATCTTGATTTTTTTTAAGGCTGAAATGTGCCTTTTCAGAAAAAAAAAAACGTATTTCTATAGCAAATATAAAGCCATGCTAAAATATCAGGTTACATTTGTTTTTTGCCGAAGTCTTTACTGAGGCCGTATTTACTAGAAAATACCTAAGTGAATTTAGACAAATTGTCTTGAAATATCTCAGTGGCAATGACAAGTAAATGTTTCCTTCAGTAAAAAGTAGAAATACTAGCAGTTCTCAGCAGTAAAACAGTTTTCATAAACACTCTTTCCCCTTGCTTCTAGGGAACTTGCTGAGGTACTTCTAGTAGCTCAGAATTAAGAAAGCAGGAAAATGGTTACATTGTATAACAGTGCCTGTTTTTGATGAGCTGAATCTGGATCGTTAGAGTATGTCTTAAGACGTAGCTATTTAAGATAAACTATCAGAGGTGCTATTTTCTGCTGATTAATTCAATGTGGGGGAAAACAGTAGTTCTACTTGAAAGAGTCTCACTAATGAAGAGTAAGGTGAAAGAGAGGCTAAAACATAAACTGATGCAATAGAAAACAACTAATCTAAGTTAAAATTTGCATGACTCACCTAGGTTCTCCTCTCTGTTCATTGTCATGATTATGTACTTTGTGTATAGTTGAGTAAATGGTACCACCAAATAGGTTGATTTCACATCATTTCTCTGACTTTTTGTTGATTTTGTGGTATTTTCATCTTAAGAAGTTATCAGATCCCTAAAAAATATGTATTTCTATATTGTGAAGCTGCTTGTTAAACTTTTCAGTGACCTCAGTAAACTTTCCAAACACATTAACAGCGCTGTGACAGAGGTAACTATTACAGCCTTTTTCAGATGGTTGAGATAAAGTACAGAGTTTGCATTTTTGAGCATAATTAAGCAGAGGAGTGAAAAGCTTTTGATTTTGTGGTCTTTTTCTTTAGCCACTAGAGGACTGGGTAAACAACTCATATATTTGTATGTATGAGTGTGTATGTATGAGTGTGTATACACACAGACATACAAAACTGAAAATATAAATTAGCAGATATTTTTATGCATGTTCCTTAAATAACCATTTCTTCTTAGTCATAGCAATGAAAACATAGCTAACTTCTGGCTTAGGAGTTTGATGTCAAATGCTATGTATTTTAAGTATTAAAAGATTCTTTTCACACTGATTGTATCAAAGAATAGCAATACTGAGATAATGATAAGCCTGTTTTTTTGGTGGTACACAGAACATCTTTGTAATGTTTCAGGACCTGTTTTACATTAAGTGGACGCTGATTTGGCTGAGCAGCTAGGACCGGACTTTGGTTGAATGATAATGTTTAAATGAGTGACTTACTAAATATTTCTGAAAATTTCTATTTTAAAACCCATCACTGAGCAAGTAATGTACCACTGGATTTCACTGGATTTCTATGAGTGCAAAGCTCAATTTTTTTGTTACTATAGTAAAATGAGTATTAAAGTAGGTGAGTATGGCATGGCTTTACATGCAAAGGGATCGTGGAAGAAGCAACGTAGCGAACAGTAGTTAGAGACAAAATATTTCAGTTGATGAAATACTGAAGAACTTTTCGTACTGTCTGACATGAAGTGCCTAATATAGGGAACCTGGTGAGGAAATCAGAGTCTGTATAGGAAACAGTGGGACAAATTCCTTCAGAAAGCCAGACTCCTGAACAGGTAGCTTACCGCTCACCATTTCTTATATGAGTAATTTAAAGTTAGACTATGAATACCCTTGCATTTCAATGTCTGCTGAAAGCTTATCTGTGTTACATCATGGATATATTATTGCATATATTCAGTTCATCATGGGGTTTGTATTCATACTGTTTATTTACAGTTTTATTAATATCTTAATGTTCCTCATATGTTAGGGAATATTTAAACTTTTTATGACAGGTCTGTGTTTTGCCTTTAGAGTTAATTTCATTCTATCCTGTTACTTGTGGGGATACTGTTGAAGGGAGGGAAGTGCTATATTCTGTCTTATGTGCTTTTGTGCTCCTCTGAGTTATATGCATAATTTCAAGGGGCTGCTTTCTAAGAAAACTCTGCATAGACAGTCTATATAGAAAGTCTGTAACTTTTAGTTATACTTTTCCTGTAGCTCCTTTAATCATGTATTTTCTTTAAACGTTCCTTAGCTTCATCAGCTAACTAGCTTTTAACCTGCATTTTGAATTTAGGTCTTTATATTGAATACAGAAGAAACATTTAACAAACGTAGTTCAAAGATTGTGTTCGTATTTTTGTGGCCGGCAGCCAAGAGGTTTCACCTGTCCATCAGGGTTTATTTGCACTGATTTTGGGGTGCTTTTAAGTGCTGACAGCCACAGTTACAAAGTCCTCTTATTTGCATGAGCCTTGAAATTCATGAAGTTTGGTTTCCTGTGTATTTATTTGATGGTGGCGTACAAATGTCGTCTTTTCTGTGTTTGGGACATGATCTTGTATGGCTCTTGAGCTAACACTGCCAATTTTCCCCAGCCACAGAAGGTATATTCTCTTTAAGCTGGCTGCTTATTTTCATGGAACTTGTAGAAACTTGGTTTTCTTACTGGTCTGCCAGCTGTGCTTGTAGTCAGGAAGTTCAATAGCTAAGGTGGGGGAGGTACAGATGCTAGTGTTGTGGTTCTGTGAACAATTTAAGTCAGCATAAATCTGTGCTGCAGCTGAAGGACTTGGTCATTGCCTTTTCCCAGTCCTTCGCTGCTCGCTTCTTCAACAATATTAGTAAAAATATTTGTGCAGGTCCTTACAGAACTGATCTAACCTTAAAACTAATCCAGCCTAAAGGGGGTGGTCATAATACAATGTCATGTTCTGTGTAACTGTAATGACTCTCTCATTCTGATTAAAAAGCTGATTTCCACAATAACAGTCTTTCTGATTCATGACTTTTTAAACTATATCTTCACTGCTGTATCATTTAGACTTAATTAAATGGCTTAAGGGAAATGAGAAGAATACAACGCAAGTATTAGTATTTCACATTTAATGTTTACGTACTGCATAAACTTAGTGGAAAAATTTCCTTTGATTTTGTGTTCTAATCATGTTTTGAATGAATTCAGGCTTCAGCCTGAAGGTCAAAGCTCTTCCATATGGGATCTTTATTATCTGTAAATCCAAGTTGTATGGAATAATAATTTGCCTGAGTGCTATGCTGTTTTTTTCTGAATTGTGATATTTAATTATTTATTCAGTGTGGCATAGCAGAAAATCACTTCAGGCTGTGAAGTTAAAACTTTTTATGTGAAATCAAACCAGGTCTAATCATTTGAAGAGATTCATTTAGAATCAAGTTTTTGCCATTCCAAATATCCATGCTCATTCTGGAAGGATAAACAGATGTGGAGGGCTGTGTTAAAGGCAAAGCTGAACCTCCGAGGTGAGTAAATTTCTCCATAGATCAGACTGTGAGTTAAATTTGTTAAGCTGTATAAAACTGCAGGTTTCAGGGTTCTGGAAGGATAAGCCCTTCACTCTTACTCGTGAAGACATGAATCTCCAGAGTAACAAACAGGAATTGTAGTCATGTCCTTGTAGAATATTTGAAAAGCATCTTACTACTTATTCATGAGCAGATACTTCTCTAGGTAAGCTACTTACATTAAAACTAATTTCCCTTGCAGTCAATCAAATAGGGTATATTTAGGTTAGTTTTAGTGTAATCTAGACTGACACTATGAGTCTAAACTTAAAACTTTGTTTTAGCTGATCAGTATAGCACATTATCCAGTGAGATTTTCCTTCTGTTCCGGAATTAGGTGGTTATTAGACATCCAGTAAAGGGTGCTTACCAATGTGAAACGCATTGGACAGAGACTGGTTAAAATATTGTGCTTGCTCCATCTAGCAGTTTATTATTACAGTAGAGCTAGATTCTGCAGAGGTGGAAGTGACTGCCGCAAATATTGTCAGAACAGGAACTGAAGAACACTGCATTGGCTCTCCTCCAACATCTAGGACAACAGGATCTGCAGTCTTCTCCTTTAAAACATAATACTGTGTTGTGTCAGGGCCTGTACCTCATCTCATGGAAGCTGATAGATTTTTACTTTAAATTTTTCTGGAAGTACAGTCAGCCTTAGTGAGACTGTTCAAGTATATGACAGTTTAATTGCCATAAAGGCACAGTTATTTATTGCCTTCACTAAATTACTCATGCTTGCACTATGCTATTGAGCTGGCTGACCTCGCTTTTCTTTGAGCGCTGTTTCCTCCAGGGTGTCAAATTTTATGTTTTGACCACTTTGGAATGAAATTCATCAGCTTCTTCATGTTTATACAGGACTTTGAGTTGCCATCCACCTGGATAAAAAGCAAAATTACTTTAGTATGCTATGCTAAGCTAACAGTTTGCATGCTATAAAATAGTGTAATATTAGCTGCTCTCATCAGCCCAATATAGTAATGCTTGCAAGAGAACCACACAGCAGAGGATCTATTGGGATGTTTATAACCCAGTCTTAATTTTATAAAAATTTCTCTTTCCCGTTCTATTCCACAAGAGTTTGTTTGAATAATAGACCCTTTTGGTATCTTACTGATTGAATTAATCAATATTTCCCATTTCTGATAATTTTTGCTACCGTTGCTTTCAGCATGCTATCGGCCCCTCCAGTCTCAGCAAAATTTAAACCTCTGTTGGTAATCGATTCACCCATCCTACGAAGTCTTTGCACATTATCAGTATTTGACCCTTGTTTATGCTCTATCCATAGATCTCTTGATCCTCACAGTTCTGTCTGTCCTAAAACCTTAAATCAAGTGGAAACCTGTTGCTCAGCCTTGAAGCAGATATTTATGCATATACTGTTCACAGTTTAGGTGGGTAACTGGACATTAATTAATTAATTTGTTATTGTTTAGTGTATATAATATTATATATTATTATTTATTATTGTAGTATTTAATTTGATCTAATCTATCTTTGGAATAGCAAGAGATTGCTAAAGAAGGGGAGGGCGGTATATCTTATGTAAAACAATTACTCCTCTTTTTCATTGCCATATAAATAGTATTTCATAACAAAGCTTACGTGCAAGTGAGGTAAGGCACTTATGTGCCTTGAATTTCCTAGGCACTTCCATTGTCATGAGGTCTGTTCAATGATGTCAAGTATTACTGTTTTCTTCTTTCATTTTGATAGCCTTGCCTTTAAAGTAATTATACAAGTAAAACATGTAAAACGTTAACATTTACAGACCTCAAGCTGGGTCTTTAGTAATCATCACTTGTGAATTTAAGTTCTAGCTATTTTTTAGAGGTTTACTCAATTCGAAAATATTTTTCTCTGAAGCCAAATAGAAGTCCAGAAGTATCTAAAAGTTATACTGAAACTGCTTTTAGTCTAGAATCTGGAGAAGAGTTCCCCAAAGCTTTTATTATATAAGAAATTAGTGATTACTTTTAAATGAGATCGTGGTTATATTGTCATCTTGTATGCTTCCAAAAGTGCATTTAGAAAAGACCTGGTTGCAACATGCATGTACAATTAGCTACTAGATTTTTGATCAGTTGGCAAGAGTTTTTTGCCAACAACTGTACTTTGGGAATTGTGGTTACTGCTAAACTTTGTTTTACACCTGATAATAAATTGATGCTATTTTTTTCACTTCATGGGGAACATTTAAAATTAAAGACTACTCTGTTTTGAAGCCTTGCCACAAACAGCTATTGTGATTAAAGAATCTTGTCAAAATATGTATCTTGAATGCTATTACAGTTTTCACTTCTGGGGGAAGCTTGTTCCTAGTAGTTAGGGCTGGCACTGTAACTGTTACCTAATGCTTCTACTGAGCTTGATTGTTTTGCACACTTTTCAGATTTTAACATTAAAATATTAACATAACCATTCAGAAGCAGTCCTTCTTTGTGGTAGATTGCATTCATTTACTTAAGCAGTTCACTGGCAAGACAGTGTGACCTATGAGTGTCGCCATCTCTTTTATCTAGTTCTATGCCATTAGCGATTTTCTCGTTTGGCTTAGGAGATTTTAAAGTCTGTGTTTGAGTGCAAAAGCTCCTTTAAAACCCCATACATTTCCTATCCTAAGCTGTGCTCTGGTTCCCTATTTTACTATTTGCATCATGTTGACACTCAGTGACTGCAAGAAATTTCAGGCCTGGAAGAACAGAAACATTTTAAAAGTTCTTCATACTTACATGTCTAACAGGAAAATTCAGTCCAGGGGCTTTATCTATAGTGTCAGCTACTTTTGCATTTGACTTCAAACTACCTCTCCCTGCTCCCTTCCCCGCTTACCATTAATTTACTCACTCAGCTTGATCTCTCTCTTCTACAAAATGGACCAGCCTGATTTGATCTTTCTGAATTTAACCTTATCGTTATATTATGGTCCTAAAGCTATCCTCTACTTATTATCAATTCAGAGCACTCTTAGGGTTCCAAAGTTCTCTGGTGCTGTTGATTAGCTGGACAATTAATGAAAAGTACCTTGAGGCTTGAACTTAAATTCATAAACCTCTCAGCACAAAAGGTGAAGCTGCACTAAAGGAACACCTAGGCACATTATACTTTATATATGATATAACTGAAGTTTTTTAGCTTTAATTCAGTGGATTAGGAGCCTTCTGAAAAAAAACCTACTATGTTTAGAGTGGGGTAGAATTCTGGAATGTTTATGCCTTTGGAATTACTCATCTGCTATAGGTTTAAGCAATTGGTCTGCTGACTGTTGCGTTATTTTATGTACTAAGGGAATAGGATGGTCCGTAGAACATACTGTCTGTATAACTGTTTAACTTTTACTGCATAACTTTGTCAAAGTTTGTCTTGGATGTACTGTATGCACGCCTTCCCTGCCATATCACACAAGCACAATGCACTACCAGGTAGAAGAAAAAAGCAAATTATTTAACTTTCGAGTATTACTTAAGCGTTACCTTAAATTTAACAGAGTCTCTGATCTTAGATTATTTACATTAGTTGCTTTTGAAATTTTTTTAATTTTTTAATTTCCAGCAAGAACTGTTTTTGGCAGTCACTTCTTAGTTTGAGAATACAAGCCCCAATTAAGGCTTTTCCTCAGGCAAACTTTAAATGTGGTGGGAGGAATAGGAAGACTCATCTACTGAGTTGGTTGTTTACCACAGATATTATTTTATTTGAGAGAGCTGATGCTGAATCTTTATGCACCTTTGTAGGAATAAAGTTGTTTTATTCCTGCTTTTCCTTTGGGGGAACAGAATCAAATATGTTTCATTTTTGGGCAGAAAACTGGCAAAAGTTTGCATAATTAACACTCCTTCCAACAGAATATGAATTGAAATGAATTGGAACACATTGCATTTAATCTTTTCAGCGGGCGTCTTCAAACAAGCTAAGTGTTTGAAATAGTTAAATGTTGAGCACCTGCCTCTCCTCAGAAGTCCCGAAGATCCCAGCCTTCGGTACAGTCATTCAGAACCTGACGTATCTTGGCTACTAGTTAATTTGTTGTTGTATGAGTTTTAGCCCATTATATGCAACTAATCTAGAGCTTAGAATTCTCGTTAGCTCTAAGAGCTGTCTCCTCCTTCATCTTTGCTTTCAGTCATCTTGTTTCTGGAATTATAGGTGAGTGCAACAAATTGAAGAGTACAATGCAGAAAGCAGCCATTAGTATTAGATAGAATTTAGCTTTATTAGAAGCATCTTTCAGTCTTTCTTGGGGGTAGAACTGCTGAGGAGGGGGATTTCAAACGTTGTTAAGATAGCTATCGTCAGTAAAACGCGTTTTGATTTTTAGCAATCAGTTTGTAGTTGAGAATGAGGGAGAGAACTTAAATGACAGTTCATAATTTGCTGCAACGGTTTTTTTTTAACTACAGAAACTTCTATTATTTTAATATGTCTCTCTCAAGAAAAATCTATTTGAAATAATCAAGAAGATCTACATTATTTTAATATAATTTTTATATACATTTGGCATATGCATTGGGATAACTGGGATGGCTTTAATACCAAGCTGGAAAATACTGTATTTATATTGTGTATAAAGCCTGCATTGGCAAACTTAACTCTTATTAATATTTTTAATAGCTTGTTATTTCTAGGTGTTTCCTCAAGGATGCTGTGTAACAAAAACATCAATGGATAGCTACAGTTATGAAAGGAAGAGTAGCTACATGCCTAGAGCCATTTACTTACGCTGATATCTGCTTTTCAAGCGGAGAGCTAAAGTGTTTGCCATTAGCTTTAACATATTAAAACTATCTTTTTGAAATTTTGCTGGAGTCCTACATGATAGGAAAGTTTTATACAAACTGTGCAATACAGTGCCAAAGTACTAGGGATCAGAGCTCAGTTAGCACTGGCACTCCATGTCCAGTCCACATTTCAAGATGATAGTTGGTGGAAAGTAAGCACTAAAGGTGGGAACTTAGACTTCAGATTTTCAAGTAGATTCCAGATTCCCAGAGAAAGACAGGATTTATATCGCAATCTAGTTAATGAGTTTACTCCGGTCAGGTGATGGTTTCTCAGACAATGACTGTTGCAGCCTGCATTCTGCAATGGGAAGTGGAATGCCTATGTTTCCCAGTGAACATGGAAGTAGTTTAACATCTGAATCAACAGCTCAACAGTCTTCAGTCTGTAACAGAACATCTATTCTACATAAAGTGGTATTATTCTAGGAACTAAGGTTAAATCTCCTGTGGAATTTGATGACATTTTGATCAAACGTTCACAAATAGCTCATTTAGAAACTACTTATTCCTCAAACAGCATTAAATTCTTAAACAAGGCGATTTTATAAGTAGAAAAAGAAACCATTTAAAGTGTTCAGCAGCTGCTCTGCCTTTTTTTTTTTTTTAATTCTTCATCTCCAGTTGAGGTGTAACTTTGACAGCATTTCACGTATGGTGTGGTGTTCTCTTCTCATATTTATACTTACGGAAAGTATAAGTCGAGGCCTGAAGTGAATATCATATATTCTATGATATGCGATCATATTTTTGCATATCACATACTGAATACCTGTATTGCATTAAAATATCCTAACACCCTACTATTACTTTTTCTTAGCAACTGATCTGAAGAAAACGGAAATTAAATTGTTCAGAAAGATGTCTCTCCCTTTGAATTACATGCCATAAAACAGAAACAATAGCTGTTTGTCAAACAAGATCTTTAGTGTCATTTCATCAAGGTACTTCCTGATCTTAACACTTCACTATGACCTCCTAGTGCTGTGTGCAGTAGTGAGGAATGGGTGTGCAGGAGAAGGGACAGTGGACTTCAGTGTGCCCTTGGCAGAGGCCACATCTGAACTGTTTGCCCGCCCTGTGGGTGTCATGTGCTGCTAGTAAGATTGGCCTAATATGAATCACCCTTTTCTGTGGTCTGGTGCAATTGCCCGTGTTGCTCCTCCCTAAAGTAAGCCTAAGGAGAACCTCTGCAAAGCTGAGCAGTATGTGGAGTTGTCATGCTTTGTGATTAAAACAACTGTTGTGTGGGAATGTGCTTTCTTATTTTCCTGAAAGATACAGCAAGAAATCATTTTGAAAGTTCAGCATTTTCAGTTCAGTGTAGAATGAATTTGTCACTGTATCTTAATTACTTTGCTCACTTCTAACTACCATGGAAATTCTTTTCCTAATAATTGATTGTTGATAGTTTGGAGAGCTTTTTTTTTTTTTTTTTTTTAGTGATTATAATGCTTTGGTATCATGATACAGTTTCATTTCTAAGGTCAAATGTAAAATTGGACTGTAGGTATGGATAGCAACACACGGATTTTGACCACTAAATTGTGACATTATTATCAAAACTTACTTGAGTAGCTCACAGCAAATTTGTGACTTGATTAAATCCTAAGATTTTGGGTGATTGTTTTTTTGTATTGTGGTCTGTAGAAGATGAATGCATAATATGGTTAAAACTGTTAAAATGAAGACCAACTGTGTACCTTTGACATGAACAAATGTGAGTGCAATTCACGAGCATGCACGGCAAGGCTAACTTGAATAATGTTTTGCATAGGTCTTTCAAATGCAACAGATCTCAGAGGGAAGATACTAGAAAAAGCATTTAAGGGGCATATAAAAATTAAATTTGTAGCAGTGACACTGTGTTATGGTGTTACTGCACAATGCGTTGTATTAAGGGATATCTTCCCCAGCACAGTCAAATTTGGCTGAATGAATGCTTCAGCTTGACATGTGAGTTCATTTTTCGGCCTGCACGCTTTAAATCACGAATGCAACACAAACTAAGCTTTTTTAATCTTTTTTTTTTTTTTGGTAAATGAAATAGGTTTTAAACGGCTATCTAACTTTCTTAGCTCTGAGGAGGTTTTTTGAATGAAAGCATAGCTCTTCCTCAAACCGCGGAGTTCGCAGATGCCGTTTTGCCCTCCGGACTGCGGGCAGGTAGCACGCCCTGGACACAAGGGGGAGCCGTTTCCCCGCCGTGCTGCCTGCACGGACCGCAGCTACCAGCGCTTCCCGCGTGTTCTCCGTGTTCAGCTGAGCTGTCCTGCCATTGAACGGGAGAAAAATTTGACGAGTAGTTTAAAATCTTTCCTGCCTTGCCTCTCTTCTGCCTTTCTTATCACAGCGCATTCGACTCGTTTGCAGATAATGTTCTGCCTCGCAAACATTAAACCCACATGATTTCAAACACATGAGTTACGAAGGACTGATGTTAATTCCCCTCCCTTGCGTTGATTACAAAAAATGAAAAACAGAGTTTGAACTAGCTTATCTCATTACATCGTTAGTGCCCGTGTAAGGAAAATACTCTCAATCCCGTCTTACAAGGTCGTGTGATCAGCATTTGGAAGAAATGGGACTTGGGACAACTGCAGAATTAGGGAACCAGCCCATGAGGATGATGCTATTTGATGTTTTTAGTTCAATTTTTTTTTTTCAGAGATAAACAGGAATAAAATGCTTCACTACTAAAAATTCCAAATGTTTCTAATGCTGAATTATTTCACCTTGGTAGAGTGGGTGCAGAATGTAGTTGACTGAACTGACTTTGTCCAAAGAAGCTTCCTTGCCCAAATACTGAGTAATGTGATAGTCTTTCTAGGTTCCATCTAGACACAGTGGGCAGAAAGGCAGAAATCAGTCCAGAGACTGATTTAGAGAAAGTTCCCAACTTATATACTATGAATTAACAGTTTATAAATTGTACTATTTCTCTGTATCGGTCTTTGGAGGAGCCTTTGTGTCCACTGAGTATAGAAAGATAAGAATAGTAGCTGTTTTATGGGTTGTTGTGATTAGTCTTTTAAAACAACCTTGGATGATTGTCTTTTGTCTTGGCCATTGTAATATAATAGAGTTGTCTGACAGCCACTAGAAAAAAAGGACTACTGGTATGATTTACAGTATAATTCTTTTGAACATATTGCTGAATGCTTAAGTAATACACTTCCACTTTTATATGTAACAGCTCACTATCAGTTATCCCCGACATTCTTTCAATGTTAATTGCCAGCAGATAAAGTGAGATATACCTCTTGTAGTGTTTATATATTGGGGTCATGCTGTTTAACTGTTGAAGTTAGGGCAGTTGACTGCCAAATTCTTATTTCTGTGTGAAAGAATATATCAAAACTTTAACAGATAGTAACTGAAAGTCCCAGTGCTGCATTAGGGTGATAGGTGGTTTATTTGCTATAGCGTAGGTAGAAGTGATGTTATTAAAGATACATTGCTTGAAAGGGATTTGTGGTTTTTCTTTTCTTTTAATAGAAAGCCAACTAAATAGGTAACTGGTGATGGATCACATTGGGTGAGGTGATTTTAAAACTCCAGTCTGTATATGAAGTCTTCTTTGATGATCTTAACTCAGTACAGAAACTATGAAGTACTGAAAACAGATGGCATAAGACTGACGGTAAGTCTACTGCAAAAAGATCATCTATCTGTACTGCTTGAAATGAAAAATTGCTTTTAACATTCAGTATTTCTAGTGTATGTCTAATAGTAATTAGTTTAGGGTACTTTGAGGTTTTGCATTCTGTAAGGAGATTTTGCTTGAGTGTCACAGCTTTCTCATTCATGCAGCTTTCATCTGCAGCTCATTATGTTTGAGCTGCATTCTTGAATAGCTGTTCAGTTCTGAGTTCTAAGTATGTCCAAATGCAGTGATCAAGTTTGTTCATTCCGGGTTCATGTTCTGCCTTAACCTTTGTGATCAGGTTAGGGGAACTAAAAACAGAAGTAGTAGTTTTCTTATGCTGATACAGGATTGGACTTTCTCAATGATATATTAAGGAGAGATCCGAGTAGGAGGACATTAGGCTTGCAGAGAATTTCTGCGGTCATAAGTAATGCAAGATTGATCTTATGTATCTGGCCAGTCTGTAAACCACTTCTTGTTTGTACAGTTAATTTCGTAGTAGATCTCTCTGCCTTCCCCAGCTCGTATTTTTCCTCTTTAGCTGTTTCATGCACTGGAATGTAGTATTAGAAGCGGAGACTGTTACAAGTTTGCTCTGGCAGGTAGTGAAGGCTAAGTGAGCAGATTGTAAATAAATGCTTGTCATGGCGTATAGACAAGCTATCTGAAGTTAGTAACTTTCAACAAATCTATCTTGGGACCAATTAGAAACGTTGGCTATACTTTGCTCCTGGGAAAGAATCAAACCAAAGAATCCATCCTAAGGATACTGGGAATGACATGTATCATACAGTGACAGGTACATGCAAAAGTACTCAAACTGATTTTTTTTTAATCAATTTGAAATTTATGCCTGACATTAACCCTTCACACAGGGCACAGATTAACACTTCATTTATGTATTCATAGCAGACTGAAAAAAGAAAAAAACACCCTTTCTTTTCATGAGTGAAGGAATACAGGAATCTAGGTGAAGGCATACAGAAATCTAGGTTTTCTCATAATTTTGGTGCTGTTTTCTACTTGGAACAAGTTCACGGAGGCATCAAGAAGTGCAAGAAAGAACCATTCAAGTCATTTCACTTCATGTCTTTATACTTTCTTGGAAGCTTAGATGCTATCTAGGCAAGCCTTGTTATTCTTCAGCAAGTGGGAGGAGCAAAAAGTTGTGTGTTAACCTCTGGCCCAGGGTATCTGAATAGGAGAGAAACAGAAAGTAGTATAGGGTCAGTTTGCTCGTTAAGTAAATAAGGTTGCCTGTAATTTTGACCTAATAACTGTACTTGTTACTTAGCAACACAGGAATATTTGGATGTAATTCCAGAATACTTTGTGATTTGTTATACAGTGAAGGTAAATTGTCGGACGAGGTGCTGGTGGAACCGAGGAGATATTTACACCTTAGCTTGCCTGCTGTTACCCAGCAGATGAGCCTGCCCTGAGCTTTGTGTTGCTCTGACCTTAAATGAACCAGTTTAAAGCTAGTTTTGAAAAATATATGGTAGTATAATTACATGAGCGCTCATTCGAAACATTCTAGTCATCCGCTGTTGGCTACTGTTAGAGACAAGCTATGGGATTCGATAGCCTTTGATTTGATGTGGTACGGCTGTGAGCTATTGCTAGGCATGAGTAAGGCACCTTAAGTTAAAAAACAAAAACAAAGCCCCCATGGTTAAATTCTAAATTTTCTTTGTTTTTAAGTTACCAGCAAAACTGCGCTCTACTTCAGTTCAGGAGTGCTAGAGGCAGGTGGAGAAGAAAGTAATATTGTTCATAGTTTTTGCATAGCGGGTAGTGCTGGAGGAGTAGTAAACCCCAGAAGATTTCATTTTAGCTTTGTAAGTCTCAAAAAGCCTGAAGACTTTCTCTACAGAGCAACACAAATGAGTCTGTTCTTAGAGTGAGGGCAGCCATTGCTGTCAAGTTTTTCTATTGTCCTCATTGATTTGGGATGGGTAATTCTTGTGCAGCGCTGCCTCATGTGCACCTTTGACTGTTCCTGAGCAGCCGCTGTACAGTGTACTATTGGCACTATGTTTATAATGCTCAGGGAAAAGAGGACATTTTTGTGAACTCATTGCACTTAAATGGTTTGGCAAGTTAAATGAAGTATTTATGGAGTGCTTTCCTTTGGCTCTAAGTGGCTTCTTTTACAGCACGAGTACGAGCAGCAGCTCGGTATCGGTAGGGTGACTGTTCTGACCCTTTGACAGTGCTGGGCTCAGCAGGCACTTTGCAGTTCAATTATGCATGAAAATACATCATACTAAACTCTTAAAACTCAGAAAAAACTTTAGACCCAGGAAATGAACAGTTAGCACTATGTCTGAAACGATGTAATGCTCATTAAGGAGAGTCAAGGTATCACCTATTCCTTTTTTTTAAAAAAAAGAGGTTCAAAGCTGTTGTGTCTGCATGTGCTACAGTTTTGCTTTCCAAATGCAGTGAAAACAAAAAAGTATAAAAAGGTTAGCTTGTCTCTCTTCACTAAGTGTCCTTAATTTTGTGACTTAATGCAGAGAAGAATGAGGCTTCTAATGCTCATATGAGCATTAGAGGCTTCTCTAATATGAGATTGAGGCTTCTCAAATATGAGAATGAGGCTTCTTATGCTAATATTACAGCTATAATAATTATTTTAAAAATGTACTAAGTATCTTCAGGCTTGATATAATTGGTTAGGGGAGAAAGCTCTACTGATTAGTTTTCTCTTTTCTTTTTTTAGTTGTTATAAAGGGTTAAAAAAGACAGAAGGGAGATGTTGGAAATGTTTTGTAACATCTGTGCTCTGGTTCCACTGGGCTAAATTCTTCTCTTGTCCTTGTTAGTACAAGACAGAAGTGTCCCCACTGAAGTTCCTTCCTTTTATTCTTGTTCTTTCCAGGACTACATAATGCCACCATCAAGACATTCAATGTATTGTAGGATGTCAGTTAAGTAGCAGCTTGCGTCTTTAGAAGGCCTAATAAAGCCATGTTAAGCTCATTAGCTGAGACACTTATTAAAGTTTTGAGCTTTTGTTTTGAGACTGTATAGTTTATCTAGAGGGATGAATATTCATTTATCTGGTAGAGAAGTGAGAGGAAAAGTTAAAGAATCGAGCCTACCCCACTTATGGTGGAAGTGTGATTTACAGCTTGGCAGCTGATAGCCACAGGAGAACATGTAGCTATTGAAGTTTTTCCAGACAAATACTTCTTTTAACAGATCTTTTTTTCCATAACATCACCTTTAGATCAAAACCTCTACAGCTTGGAAGACATTCTCCTTGATTAAAACAGGATGCTGCATCACATTCTACTTGGATGAGTTGTTCCTTCGGATCCAGCGTAACCGAAAGCCAGCTATAATTATTTCACACTTTATGTAGCATCATAGTGAAATTCTGCCAACAGAAAACTTTCTGTGGTGAGGAATCCTGGTTACCAGCATCTGCAGTGTAAGCTGACCTGCACATGGGATGGGACAGCTGTAAGGCTTATTGCCCTTTACTAAGGGTGTTTTAGGTTATTATCACAGTCATTAGCTATAATTCCCTCTGACAGATTCTCTATGCTTCCAACTAAGTTTCTGTTTGTATTCTTCATTCACTCAAATGGGTATTTTCAGAAATCCTCTTCAGGAGGGAAGCCTTCATCAAAGCAGTTCTCAACAGATCTGCAACTCTAGTGTTCATTTGAAGAATTCATTTTAATTTGAGGACTATGGGTAAATTCACAATTACACAGTAATTTTCTGTACGTCTTCTATATAAGGTATGCTGTGTTTATTTTATTCTTCTTATTATTTTTTTAATTTTATTCCAAAGGATAGAGAATGCAATCAAATATGTAAGGTGCAACTGACTCCAGTGTGAATTGTGCTTGTTTACAGCCAATTGATGGTTGGATGAATCCTGAAACCTTGAATAAATGGCAAACTATATTCTCCCTCAGCCTGCTCCTGCATTGGACATGCCTCTGAGAAACTGCACCCTCTATTTGGGTAACAGTGCTTTTTGATTATTAAAAAATAACTGTGTATTCTTTACTCAATAACATACATGTATTTATTGTAAAAAATACGCCACTAGGTGACTAAGAATGCAAGGTGAACAAAAAGAATTGGCTGTGCAAAAGTTAGCTCACCTAGATCGTTAATAGTGACCCTCTGACTGCTATGTGTTTTCTGTGCTTCATCACCCTTATCTCTTCTTTACCTGTAGATGAAGCTTGCGGTAGTGAAAATATTATTGTTTACCAGGAATGCATATCCGTATTCATATAGATATATATGAATATATGTATGTAACTCATGTGTATTCTTGAAAGAATCGGTTGTTAAAATAACTAATTAAATGATAGGAAAAAAAATCAAACTTTGGCAATGAACCCTTTTCACTCCCATCAGTATGTCCTTTTCCTATACTCTTTAGCAGTGAAGTACAGTGTATTCACTGAAGGGTGGAAATTGATCATTCAGTTTCAGGAAACAAATTAAAAATGCTCACATTAAATTTTCAGCTGTATTTCCTACTGAAGCTGATATGTATCTGCATAGGTCTGTGATGGAGTTCCTTCAGCATGTTGTGGGACAGACATGAAAAGGTATACAAGGCTATTTGAAGGTAGAATGAGAACTACAACAGAACTAGATTTAGCAAAGTTCTCATCAGCATGGATTGTTTCTAATCCTGGGGCACTTTTGAACCCTGCAGTTTTATGTTCCATGTAAGCTATGGCCTTATCTATTCATATAATAGACTGTTACCATGGTATTAGAGGAAACGTGCCTTAACATATCAGGATACACATTTAATCTTGTACTTTTTTCAGCCATATACTTGTTGTGAGGCCTTGAGCAAGTCACTTCATTTTTGCCTCTCCTCTAAGTAGGATAAAACTGTTTTCCCAAACCTGTCAGTATTGTCTGAAGACATCTTCAACCGTATGTGTGACTTTCTGGCTATCTTGAATTTGTCTGTCTTCAGCAAGAGGCCAAGAGGCAGTGAGTTATTTGTCACTGAGAAATGCCTAACCTGCCTAAACAATCTTAGCTAAGTTCCTCCCTCTATTCAAGTAATATTAATGGAATGATAAGCAGCAATTGTTTCCTAAACACTACACCTCAGAACATTCAGTCACAGTAGGCAAGTTGGCGTCATCTTTGTGCATCTGATAATAATTTTAACAATAAACCAAACGGGAAGAGAAGGCATATCCTGGCTCCTTCCTGAGAATATTCTTTTAGAAGTGATGTATGAGACATGTTTGACTATCAGAGATCACAAGGGAATTTGTGAGCAGAAAGTGGTAGAGCCATAGAAGAGTTCTGTCACAATCTGAGTCAAAATTATAACTGGGAAAAGCTCGTGTTTTGCATTACCCCACCATATGACTTCTCCTTGATCCCATGAATTGTTGTAGTTTCCAAGTGGAATGTAATTAGAAAGAATGTGGACCTCCATGTGGTGTAATTGAAAAATATGTTTAGAAAAATAAATCACTAACAGCTAGCTTTTTTAGCTGTTGCTTTGAAATTCTCTAATTAGATTATTAGCAGATGGTGCCATTTCTATTGTCTTGCCTCACAGCAGTCTTTTCTGAAAAAGGAACAAAAAAGCACTCTTTATGCCTAATTAGAGGACTGTTTCATCTGGAAAATGTTGCCTTTAGTAATCTGCCTCATAGCTATTGTCAAATAGTTGTAAATGAGGCAATTTCATTGATTCATAGATTTTTCCTAGAGAATATGAATTGTAACTTGGTTCCAGTGAAATGTGAAGCTGTTACCTTGCTTTATTCTTTATTCTAGTAGGTAAAAGAGGCACCAGTGAGAAATTAGGCCTCTCCACTTCATATTTGCGCTGGAGACCCTTTGATTTCTTCTTCTAGAAGATGAAATGAAAGATTCACTTCAGTTTTGGTGAAAATGCATTGTCAATGTGATTTTGGATAGCTTACCTCAAATATTTCCTTTTCTCTGCTTCAGTAAAAGATGAGAGTACTCTTTCAATTGGGACAAGAGCTGTCTGCTGAATTCAGTCAGCGAATCGCTCAAACAATTCAGCTAATTTCTGCAGAGGAAAAAGTTGTGCTTGTAACTATTTTAAAAGTTACCTTGTCTAGTTTATATGTTGAAGAATTTTTCTGAATGCCCATTTTCCCATTTTTTGTTGGGGGATGAATACTTGATTCTAGCCAGTGGAGCATAGCCGCAGCAGGTCTTGGGATATATCCTTAGGTGGAAGAGCATTTAGTTTTGGTCTTACGGGAGTTAACAAGCTAAAATTTAGTCCTGAGGTAGTTGAATTAATTTTAAAGGGTATGTAATTGCACTATTTGCTGATCAACTTAACAGTTCCACTACTTTGTCAAAGAAGGCTTGATTTTTAAGGGGATATTTTAAACCCATTTTTACCATAAATTTGTAGGTACTGAGAGTTCTGTTAAAGATAGATGAGTTTAAGTGTCAACTTTGGGAGGAAAATTATCCTGTCTTTAGATAAACTTGTGTAATAGAGTCTAAGAAAGTTCAAATTTGTGAAAAATTTCCCCAAAGTTTCCTTAGTGAAGCAGGAGACTACTGTAAGCCACAAGAATGACTAGTGCCACTTTGTTTCCCCAAGTCTGTCAAATTGCCTAAATTTTCTATTTGCCAAGATCTCCAGCAGTAAAACTTTCTAGCTGACTGAATGTCTGCTGGTGTACAAGGATGGAGCCTTTGCAGTCTTGACAGTACTTAGCAATTTACTGTCATCTACTTTGTGTAACCATAGCAGGATTTACATGATGTATACTTACACAGGCATTGACGAGATGGATGTAACATTCCACTGTTACAGCAAAAAGGTGGTGGTAACACTCCTTGCCACTTAATATGATAAAATACCAGAGGTAAGGGGGGAAAAACAGGGGAACATAAGCTAGAATGTTAAAGTGGAACAATTTCTGTAGACCAGAAAACTACATAGCGTAATGTTAGGTGACTTTTCTTGAAACGGTCAATCACAGTTGGCAGTGGGATATTTTTAATTGCCTCTTAGACATCCAGAGTGAGTATCCCATTTGCTGGCATATAAATTAAACCAGTACATCGTCACTGCTTTTTCATGCTTCTTTGAGCAAAAGGACTGAGGTGACCAGGCCTTTCTTTGCATCCCAGTAAGCATCCCTGTGTAATTTGAAGTACCTGAAGTCCCTAGTTATCAGGGCTTTTTCCTGTTAGTTTTGTAGACAATTTTTAAATAAAAAGTTTGTAGTGGAATTTCTACAGGGAAACCGAAAATGTAACCAAGTATTAGAGTTCCATGGTTTCATTCCCATTTTCAAAATTTTACTAGGTGTGAAAATAGCAATGAAATAATTAACTTTCTGCTCTGCGGTTATTTTCAATGTAAGAGTTTATGAAATGCAACCTACTTCTGCTTATTCTGTTTTCAAAATGAAAAAGGTTTTTGGATTAAGAGTTCGCCTTACATATACATACATACATACATACATACATACATACATACATACATATATATACACACACACACACACTTGAAGTAGAAATAAACCTGTAGTGATATTCTCCTGAAACAATATATATGAGCTATTTTTCTAGATGGAAAACATCCTGGAAAACAAATAAAGTTTTTTAAATAGTTCTGCTATAGTTTTTGCCTAGTAATTTTGGAAAATTTTTTACACATTATTTCCTGAAAGAAATAATTTTTAAGGTTTTAATGTTAAAGAGTTCACCAATTTTGGTTATATTTGCTCACCATATTGGCCACCCAAATTATTTAGCAGTAAATGCAAATAATTGTATAAACATTCGATTCTCAAATCTAACCACTTGTACCCACTCCCAAATGGATACAAGGGTTGCAATGGGTACAATTAAGTATTATGCACTTAATCAGATACATGTAGAAGTTCACACAATGTTTGTATTTTCTGTGATAGACAGGAAAGGCTTCTTTAAATCAGACATTTTTTTCCATCTCATTTATTTGCCTAGGAGTATCTTGCAGTGAAAAAGGCAACATTTCAAGTGGCTGTTTTTACTAAAGTAATAGTAACAGCCGTGAATAAAGCTGGAGAGGAAAGGTTGTAGTAAAATTAACCTCAATAGGAACATATAAAGCAGTTTTCCATTTATGGTATTGACCAATACATAATGAAATTTTTTTAGACTTTGTTAAAAACCTCCCAGCCTCTCAGTCTGGGAATAGTCTCAAAAAGAAATTTAATGATTCTTTTTCCTTTACTTTAATAGCTCTCTTGTGGACCATTTGGACCATAAACTATGGAGTTCCATTGTCTGTGCTTAAATGTTAATTGCAATCTATACTGTTTTATTTTCACTATAGAAAGATATTACTGCGATATAACTTTTTTATTTTGTCTTCTGCAGTGAGATCTCAAAGCAAGGAGTGCGCATTTTTGTAAAGTTTCTGATATCCTATCTTCAGAAATAGCTGAATGGCGGGCCAGATCTATACAACATGCACTCTTCACAATGCTCTTGAATATGAGTCTGTCAGGAGCAATGTTATTTTCAGAAAACAAAACAGTCTTCTGAAAGATCAAGCTGGAGTAATTTATGAGATGCCCCATGAGTTTGCCTAAACAAAGCAGCTGCACGTAAAGGAGTTAGAAACCAAAGATTTAGATCCCAGATGAAAAACAATTTATGTTCTTGTAAATGTGTGAGTTTTTTTTTCTTTTGATACAAACATTATCTTGTTTTTATATTGTTTTCTCGTCACTTCTGAAGGATACATTTATATTTGTATTTTTGACAGCTGTAGTAGTGACGTCATTGCTGCAGCATGTGTTTATGGAAATTATCAGGCTTGAAACCTATTGTAAGTTTTTATGCCTTGGTTAACTATGTCTGGTTTTAGATTTCAAGGTATTTGCTGTGTTCTCTAGGGGTGATGGTGCTTGAAGCTACAAAACTGGCTATGTCTATATTGAATCCATGTTGTAGATACTGATGGTGTGCCATGTTCCTTGATGTAATGGGTTAAGCAAGCAAAGTAAAAGGAAATCATAAACTTGTGTTAAATACGTCTGTATGTATGGGGGTTGCTTAATGCATGTCTTGTAGTGGGAAGCAAAGACAGGCCTGCATAAAAGGCGAAATTATACTGCTAGACATTAACTGTGAATTCAGCTCCAGTTGTGTTTGTATAACTCCACTCAGCCACACTTGTGTACACTCATGTCCAATTGGGTGACTTTTTGCAGTTCACAAAAATCCACTCTAGGCAGCAAAAGTAAACTGAAAATATACAAAGCGTAATCAGATTTTGTTTCAGGAGCTGGCAAACACTAGTCAACAGGAGCCTGATGGCCAGTGCCTGGAAGAGAAAAGCAGCCTCTTCCAGGGAGATCTAGGGGACAGGTGGGGAAGGGATATGGACATCTAGTAGAAGGAATAGAGCAGGCCCACAGCATAGTTAACTAGCGTATGTCCTGTCATGCTTGAAGCTGAGGAAGTAGAGGAAATCTTATAAAGGTAAAGACCAGGTATGCCTGCAGTAAGTGGTCACCTGAGTTTGAGGTAACAGTTTGCAGCCTTAGCAAGGAGAGATGCTAGCCTGTGGAGAAAAGGAGCAAAACCTAGAAGCTCTTTTTGAGGAAGATGCACTTTGTAAATCTAAATGCTATATGTATTTTTGATTAAAAACAAAAATACCTGTAGGACCGAAGCTGTTGGCAAATGATGAGGCCATGCTACCCAAGAGAGTGGGTGATATAGCTCTGGGTCTTGAGGATCACATGCTGAGAGAAATGTTTTTACAGAAGGTGGGACTTGAGCAGCTGTCCATGCAGACCACTGTACAAAGAAATCTGAGGATTACAAACAGAGGAAAACTGATTGCTTTACCATGCTTGGTTTTCCCCTGGTCTTTTCCTTTTTGAGAGTGTACTACTTAGTAAACCAATGAATTCATCATTTATAAGCAGGGAAAACCAGTTCACCCAGAATCATGTATTTTAATTTTCCCAGAGTTCTAGGTGGGAGCTTCAGCTGGTGTTTGTTAGCAGCCTGTGAAATTTGAAACTGAACCTTCTTGTTGTCAAGTCCAGACTGAAAGTTTGTGCTGGAGTAATATTAATGTGATAATAATAGAATTAGCATACTGTAAAGCATTAGTAAACTGTAAATCCCACATGTGCTTCCAGAACTCTGGCTATTATGGGTAGAAGAGTGAACCTCTTCTATGGCCTGATTCTTTTAACCAAAGCTCTGTATTTCAGTAAATAGTTAAACTTAGTTCATCAAGAACTGCCACCAGAGCACTGGTAGGCCTTAATGGCCCTAACCGGCCTCACCTGACGTTCTACCCACACCCTCTGCCCTTGGGCCCAGGAACCCTATTTCAGCTCAGGCCTTGACTGCTCCTCCCTGCCTTAGCTATGTTGCAGGAATTCCTGTCTCCAGCCCTGTCTGTAGCAGCACCTCCTGCCACAGGTGGCTTGTCTCCTGAGTGGACCTCTTGGGCATGCATTGTAGCCTCGTCTCCTTTTGCTCCAGAATGGGCTTAGTGGAGGGACCCTGTCCCTTGTTCATTGCTTGCCATGTCTAGGACTGTCAATGGACCCTGTGACCGGGGATCAAGACACTTTTGTAAAAGAAATGTTGGATTACTTTTGACAGCTGCCAATAGGGTATGTTGCTACTCTGAGCATTAACTTACACTTGGGGTTTCCTTTCTTTAATGCGCTGATTGAGAACGTCCATTTTATTTGGAGGTACATAGATGCAGCAGTGCTAGCCATAAAAATCTGCTTTTTTGGCACTAATACTCATGGTTAGGAGTTTGGATATGTCATTGATAACAACATGCAATGTTAGGGAGAAGCTAGTTGTCACATAAGGTTGAATGGGTGTGAATGCTTAGCTGTTCCTGTAGTCCTGTATCTCAATTTGCAACTGATGTTCTCAAAGAGCTCTTTAGCGTGCAGAGAATAGAAGTTTTGGAGCATGGCAAGGCTTCAAGAAAAGAAAAAGTATATTCACCACGTATCAGAGCTACCATAACAAACCTTGGCCTATTAAAAAAGGAACAAGGAATTAATTTAAGTTGTTTATGTTCAAAAGTATTTATTTCACTTCCTTTGGGGGTGGGGGAAGACTACTTTCAACAAAACAGCATAATCTTAATTGCTCGGGTCTTACTGAGTCAAGAGTGGCACTTTGCTTTGCTCCAGTCTTAAAGGTCTTGAGGGATGAGGATTGCATTGAAACAAGCCTGCTCGTTCAAACTAGTAGCTGCATGGAAAATATCTTGAAGATTTTGAAAGCAGACTTTTTAGATGCTTGCACTTCTTCATTGCCTGGAGAAGTTTGACTGGATAACATGAAGAAAGACTAACTTCAATAATACTTGTTAAAGGTTAAACCTTGAAAAAAAAAGGTTAGACTTAATCACCTATTTAAAAACCAAAACAAACAAAAATCATATTCAGTCTTAGGTTTTCTAAAGTTGTCTAACATTTCCATCGTTCGGAATTTTCTGTTATTCTGTGGAATAAATTACTTCAGTCTCTAAATTACTTCCGTCTCAATGTAGTCTGTTTTGCCAAATGGTGTTCAAGGTTGACTTACTCCTGCTTCTTCTGTTTGGAAGAGATTGTCTTTAGACTTTTTGCAGCTGAGAAGTATATTTCCCCCACAACTGAGTTTGTCAAGTGTATTTGAGTGTATTGCAACTAATGCTTCTCAACAGAATGCTTAACTGGTATGTAAATAGGTGTGCTATAGTGAAGTATGTATTTAGTTTTCTAACCAGCTATCTAGAAATCAATGTATTGTAATTGTTGGTCCGTTACGACGTGTCATCGTATACATGCTGTATGTTAAGGGTTTCTCATGCCAGTGCTGTGTCCTTTTGCTAGTGGATCTGAAGCTCAAGACAAATAGCACCTAAAGAAATATGGTTTTATCTTTGTGAAGCGCATTAATGTTCTTTCAGCAATAATGAAGTGCAAATACACACCCCCTCCAAAAAACACCCTACCCCACACTTCATCTTTCTTAAAGCACACTTAAAACAAACTTTTACTTTTTCCAAGGAACTACTAGTGCGGGGGTCGGTCTGCACTATTTCTTCTTCTGTGTACGGATAGGGTGTTTATGTGTCTTGGCATTCAAAACATGTACGGCCCCTTAATTCACTGCCTGACTGGGTTTTGGCATTAACAAGCAGAGGAAGCAAGGCAGCGGTTTTAGATTATCAAGTGTCTAAACTTGTGTCAATTACGATAGCGTGTAAACTTTTGTCATGAATAGACTGTGTCCAGGAAGTTCTCCCTTTCTGTATTAAGAAATAAGTATCCAGTGTGGCCTGCTTTTGCTTATAGCTTCTTTAATACTGAGGTATTATTGTTACAAAATAAGTAGCATTCAGTCTGTGAGTACAGTACACAGCCATGCGGAAGAAGGGTGCACGTACTGGAAAAATATCATCCTCTTTCCCTGAAGTTTTCTTCTTTCCCTTAGAAGCTGCATTGGATTCACAAGCTCTAAAAAGTTAGATATGGGTTCTTATGTTAAATTGTACGGATGTGTTTCCACCATCCATGTCTTGCCATAGCAGCAATAGTGTTTTTTTGTTGAGTGAATCTATGAAGTATTTCTATATGAGCGGTAGAAAAGAAGAGGCTGGTTAAATCAGTTGTTTAGCACTTGCTGCTTTCTTGTTTAAGGGAGAAGACTCCTGCCTTCTTTATGCTCATCCTTGAAGTGTGTATGTAAATATCTCTGAGTACAGGGAGTTCTAATGTGCATGGTATGCTTTGGGGTTTACTAGATTAATCCATCAGCAGTGTTAGAGGACCTCAGATTCAACTGGCTGTATTCTGCCCAGCCTCTGAGGTTGCATCTTTTCAGCTGTTCCCTGACTTTTCATGATTCAGATCCCTTCAAAGAAATGGTAAAATTATGTCTTTTGGGGTGGTTAGAAACTTCTGGTTGAAACTCCTTTTGCAGATGAGGCCATTTATAGACTTTAAAATCTTCAGTCAGTTTTTCTTAGGTCAGAACTGCTTCTGTTTCTAGGGTAAAATCTGTTTTTCATTCTTGGCTGTAAATGTGATTGAGAGAATGCAGATTATGTGCACACCTTCGCACTGTACGGTCTTCTTTGAACAGAATCTAAATACTGTTAAATTTGGTTTGGTTTCCAGTATCAGTTTCTATAAATCATAACTCCTTCCATAGTAGCATAGTAAAAACAGCATAATTGAAAAGCTGCAGAGAAACCTTTAAGTTATTGGCAGTTGGCAGTTGTATTTCACTTCCCCAGCTCAGTACTGAGCTTTCAACTCAAGAACACATTCGATACAATATTTACATATAAAACAGCAAATAATTTGTTTGTTAAGTGTTCTGGGTTTACTGAGTTAGTCAATTGTGATTCTGCAAAAAGTTTTTCTATTGTTTTATTATAGCTGCACTATAGTTTGATGTATACGTGACTTTTGCTTAAGCTCTCAACCAAGTTGTTGGCTGTTACTTTAAATCTCTAAACTGAAATTTGTAAATGTTCTTGCTACTGACCTGTTAATTTGGGACTGCTTTGCTTACCTGTTTTGTTCTTCTGCAGGCAATATAACACAGCAGTTTCATTAAATTTATCCAAAAAAGAAAGCCAAATTACATGTTTTCCTAATTTTTTTTTCTTCTAACAGGACACCATTTTTGGTTTTTCCAGGGTTTTCTTGTTTTTTTTTTAGTTGACTCAAATCACGTGGCCATATGAAGTATTTCATTTCTTCACCTATCAAGCAAAACCAGTCTTATCTGATGCTTTAGTAGAGAGTTTTTACTAATATGATTGAATTTTTCTGTCATTTCCAAGGAGTTACTTCATAGTTGGGTTACAGTATTGCCTAGATTTTTCAACTTCAGCGCATACTACAGCATGATTTTGAAGTTTCTAGGTGAAAACATGGCATAGAGAAAAGCCTGAAAGTCGTTATTGCGGGTTCTGCCCGTGAAAAAATGGGGAGAGAATCCACATTTGGTAGAGCTGATGCAGGGTCTGCATTGGTGTGGGAAGTGCTCAGTAGACTCAAACCATAGTACCTTCTTCAAAGTGGTAACAAATGATTGATCTTGAAGAAGCCTCCAGTAGTCTATTTTCTTCTCAAAGTAGGGAAGATGACCTTAATGGCACTAGTCTGTGTAAACTTTTGATAGGTAAGTTGTCACTTTTCATTGAAGAGACTACTGAATGGCTCTTGACTGAGATAACTCAGAATCTTGGTTAGGAAATCTTTGACAAAGTGAATTGCGCTATAGAGTTGTACAAATGCACCTTAACAGTGCCTAAAAAATTACCTATGGGATCAGTGCCATTTGGGATTAAGATGCTCAAGTTTTTTGTTGTTTTTTTTTTCTTTCCGTTCTAGCTAACTCTGACCTTTCTGAGTTTCCTGCTTCCTGAATGAATCCTTCAGCAGCTATTCTCTGGTGTGTAGTCAAAACTGTAAAGTACCAGTAGGGCCACTCAGTCAGCACTTAACAGCTTTGGGAAATGCTGAGTGCGTAATTTTTCTACTTGATTTCAGCTCTTCCAGGGGAAAGAAAAATAAGTTGAATGTTATGTGAAGATGTTGCTTAAAATCTGACAATCTAGGTCAGTATTCACCTTAATTTTATACTTGTTGTATACAACTAACAAAATTTAAGAGGGGTGAAACTCTCACACTCTTAAACAAGCTAACATAAGTCATTAAGCACTAAATTTTCGTTCACTTGAAAGAACCTACATGAGAATGGCTAGAAGTTTGTAGCATTTTTGCTTCTATTTCTTTTTTTTTTTTTTTTTAATTTCCTCCCTGTTGAATCAGCTTCATCTTTTGCTGGGCTTTTTTCCAGTGTTTGGATACAACCAAAATAGAGGCTATGCCATCTAGCTGGTCAGTTAAACAGAGGCATTCATAGGAGGCTTGGACAATGAGGCCTTCCCGGTCAAATGACTATTAGGGTAGTAGGTTTAATGTTGCTTATTCTGAATTTAACTTTTACAACACTGTTTCTGAAAGACCCAGGAAAAAAGCGATGTTTTGGTCTTGATGAAAGTGGTTTAAAACAAAGGGGTTAGGGGGAGCAGGGGAGGGGTAGGAGAAGGAGCTTTATTAGACTTGAGGCTATTCATAAACATAAATCAGATTTAGGGAGTGGTTTCAGTATAAGAATAGATTTGAATATTAGGAATACTGAAGAAGTTATTCCTAAATCCTAATTATTTCCTAAATATATAAACTACCTCAGAATTCTTATGAGGCCAGAAGGCTCCTGTGATTTCTTAACTACTATGTCTCTGGTTTGTAGAAGACCTGGACTGCAATCTCAGCTTCAGCAAAGATTCAGTATCAAGTGTAGATTTAAGAGACCCACCGCAAAATGAAGTTGCTGCTTGCAAAGGGGTATGTCTTATTTCATTTAAAAGGAGTTGAAGTGCTAATTGCCAAGGAATCTTGCAGGAAACCTTGTTCCTTCTTTCTTCAAGAGTCAAATAACTGTTTTCTCCGCTATACAGATTTCCATTTCTAATGGCATGTTCTTACTGAAACAGATTATAGTTAAGAAGCACTGGATGGGAGCATTGATACAAGGTTTGTGAGCTGGTCCGTGATACGCAGCCTAACAAGTGCTCAACTGCTTTTCATAATTTGAGATATTCCTGACTTCCGTTTGCCAAACTAAGCACAGTATGTAAGAGTGCTCAACACTAGCAGAGGCTGAGAGGCAAGAAATGCTCATTTTGCAAGGTGTGCAGGTGATCAGTATGGAGAAGCAATGCTTTTTGTGCTTAAGAACTTAGATCCTGGGATCTGTTTCTTTTACATCTTCCCATTCTACCGGTGCTATTTCAATAGGCCAGTTAGTTTATGGACTTTGAAGTTGGGTATCACAGTAATTCTCCTTCATGTATTTGTGCTGAGTTACGTTAGACCTTTGCTTCTGGAGGTCACAAACTTGTCCCTGATTAAAAACTGAAGTAGAGTTGGTCATTAGCTCTTCGTATTTAAGAATTATTACCTGATGCCTAAGGTCATGATTCAGTTTGTAGCTGATTCTCTTTCTCACCATAATCAAATGGTATCCAGCGTCAAGTACTTCTTAGTAAAACGAGACTGTTCAGGTGTTAATGGTGAAAGCTGAAAATTATGCTGATGCTAGTTCAAACGATATACCGTCCTTGTGCCACATTAGGATGTAGTAGCTGAAGTGAAAGGCATCCTGCTGGCATTCTGCAGGAGAGTCTTTGACTTTTACAGTGAGCTGACCTCAGCTGAGACTGCAGTGAGTAAGAACACGATCATTCTAGTTGAGTCAAAAATGGTCAGATGCATGTTCCCATATGTGCTGCTGGCTTTAAAATCTTCATGTCTCATCCATACTTGACTATACCTGGCCATAGTCTTTTGACCTATATACTTTACATGATGAATAGAATAAAAGTTTGTCACCCTCGTAACTTAAATAATTTAAAAAAAAACAGCAAGCAAGAAGGCTAGCAGGCTAACTATATATGCGCATTTTAAATTAGCTTGTGTCTGATTTTCTTCTTGTGTTAATTTCATTGTCAAATGCTCAAGTTAAGCTTGAGGCTAACGGTAGCTACTTGAATTTCTGCTTTTCATGGTCACATTACTTAATCTATATTAATTTATAAGCATTTAGACGGTATAGTTTTTTGATTAGTAGTATAGCTAACATTGTGGTTAGTAGTTTTTCTGCTGCAGGCCTTCCATATTGATGAGGATTCTTTTCATGTTCCAGTAGCTGTAGAAGAAGTTGTCTAAAATTTGTTAAGACTACCTTAGTCACTCACCACTTCCTGCCACAATAATTTCTGGGTCAGCCATCTTTCTTTGCGAGCTAGCGTTTGCTACCTTTTCATTGCTGTGCAAATGCTAGTGTATTGTAACTGTGGAAAGATTGATTTGTTATTTTGATAAGGAAATCAGTACTAGGTTGAACTTTTGAAAGATGCTTTCGCATAAACTGACTCTTGATTTTGCTGGGTGCAAGACTGTCAAGTGATGGAAACAAAGTGAAAATTTTTCACATATAACCTTACTTCTCTTTGTCTTACATATATATATATGACTAGAGAAGGAGGATGACTTGTTTGAAATGTGGCTGAATGTTTCAGCTGAGATTATATGATATCAAGGTATGTTTAAATTCTCCACAGCTTAAGAATTAAAATTAAAACGACAACATTTTTTAGAAATATTCTTCCACAGTACTGACTTTGCTTTATTGCACTGCTTTCAGTTAAGTTTGCTTCCAACAACAGTTGCTGAAATTTTGGTTATTTTGGTGTGACAGGTTCTGCTGCGTTATTCCTGATGGTTAGACTTTACTCACTGTGTTTCTTTGTGTATGGAAATATTTTAAAGGGGTGGCAGGGAAATGGAGAAAGCAAGAGTTTAGGTATTTTATAGAAATTTGATAAAAACTTGATTATTCCAGAACCGAAGCTCTTCAGCGTATTCATGTTCATGAGATACATGGTCTGTGACTAAGCTGAGAGAAGTCAAATTCCTGCTATGTATCTGCATGTCTGCCTTTTGCTGTGGCAAATGCAGAGACTTCCAATTTCATTAAAGGGTTAAGCTAAACTAGATTATTTTATAGCTGCTGCAGAATGCGAGTATGCACATGGGATAAATCTATATTAGCCATTAATGTAGAAATAGCAGGAGGTCCATACAGTGAAACAGCTAATGCTGAGGGCTTGATGTCAGCTTTTAGCGTTTTTTAGTTTGGTTGGTCTCTCCCCCCCTTTTCCTCTTGAGTAGCTCTAGTCTGATCCTGTGGACTGAACGTCCATTTTCAGCTGGAAATCACTGGATGCACTCCTGGAGTACATCTCCTGATTCCATTTTATTTGGAAGGAATCTAGTTTGTGTTCTGACAGTCTCCATGATATGAACCAAACCACAGTAATTAGGAAAGGTTGGATTGCTTGCTTCAAAAGCACATATCTAATCCAGACTAAAACACTGATATATGTGCACTCAGTTACCAGAGCTCACCTTAGGTGCAATAAATTGATTGTGTATCATTATCAGAAGAATTGCTGTTCTGGGTATGTTTTTGCTAAAGACCATCTCAGTCTGCTAGCCTAACCAGAAGTGTAGAAGTGGTATCAAAGCTTGCTTAACCTCATGCCTAGCTAATCGTTAGAACTAAAGACTGGCCTAAAATTTTTCTCTGAGCAATCTTGATAATGTGCCACTGAGTTAAAATAAAGTTCTTAGCACTTCATTAAAAACATTCAAATTCTTAAACAGATGTATGTACTAATATAAATATATGTTCTTGTATCTACCAAAAGACTTCTCAGTGGATGAGAATTCCTATTCATTTCTTAATAGTCATTGCAGTAGAAAATTTCTTCCTAGTAGAGGAGTAGCAGGGGTATAAATTTCTTCTATCTTTATGCTAGCAAAAGCCTCAGCACGTACAATTATGTTGGCAAAATTACTGGTGTTGGGGTCTTATTTCATTCTGGCAGTAACTTGAATTAAAACACAACTTGTTGGTGCTAGAATAATCTTTTCAAGTGGTGATTTTGTGTTCTTTATTGCTGGATTAAAACGTAATTTTTAAGGGCTCCATAAACATCCTTGATCCTTTATAGCAGCTGGCATGGAGCTCTTTCTAAATCTCCCAAAGTTGTTCCATTGGCGCTGTCTTCTGTAACAGTCTCTGTGTTGGTTCAGGACTAGTTTAATTTCCTGGACTAGGGGAAATACAGCTGAGTCAGAAGATCCTTACCTGGGCAGGCCCTAGTACTGCTGCGAAGGGTAATTAGCTAGTGCACAATGGTGCTTTAAGCTGTTATTTCTGCTTAATTCTTCATGTGCCGTGTTACTGGTTTATGTGAATCTTCATTCTAGAATCATTAAGCATCTTTTAAGGATGCAATGGTCCTGACTTTTTCACAGTAGGATTAACTGTCTATTCTTGACATTTCACTACATTTCTAATATTCTTTACTGAATCTGTTATAGATCTGGTATAGATCTTAAGGGGCTGTAGTCTTTTCATCTAGGGGCTTTCAATTCTTTGAGCCCTTAATGGAGTGGATTTTTTCTTCAAGTTATCCAAGCTGTAAGAGCTGAACATTTTTAAGATGAAAATGGATAAAGATATGGCTATCTACGTGAATGGAAAATTCTGTTGAAAGCTTAGCTCCATTTTATGAAAGCCTGCCAGTAACTTAAACAATGAAAGCGTATCTTCCAGCTATGAAGTCATAACACTATCCCCTGGCAAAAATTACCTCTTCTGCAATCTGAAAGCAACATTCAGTAGTATGGTGCTCAGCTATTGAAAAGCCAGCATTACAAAATTAAGGTGTAATAACTGATCAAGCCATTTACCACATCCTGAACTGAAATAAAAATGTTCATGTCAGCTGTTTCTGCAGTTGGCTCGTTTGCAGTCATGGAGAAGGGATTAGGGCAGAAAAATGTGACGGCAACGTTATAAGCAACTCACTCATAACTGTTCATCTGGCATGTTCTTACGGGATGCTAAGTGGCTAGCTCTATTTAAAAGGAAAACTAATGTTGAATTCATACTGCTTAGGTAATTTTTATTGCTGCCTCAGCAAATACCCCTGTACTTGCCTTTTATTCTGTGCTTCTATATTAATTTTCACATCTGGGCGTTCTCTCTCTTCGTTCAAGAATTTCTTCAGTGAAATTCTGCGAAAATGGCATACTAGTTAACAAATCAGAGTTTTTGCTGCTGTTAGATACAAGTTTTATTTGCCAATTTTCCAAAGTCAACATGTTAGACCACCCGTAGTTGTTGAAAGGAGATCTTTAGTGTTTCTGGCAAGCTGTAGTTTTCTTGTTTTCAGAGATTATTCTTGCTTCCTGATTGTGTTTTAATGGGATCAACTGCCCTGGGATTGGAACAATTCTCTTGTAGTAGGGAAAAGCCAATCTGGAGACACAGGGTCTCATGTGCATCTGAACTTCTGTTTTAAGGCAGGTCCTAATAGCGGGCAATACTTGTGCTTTTGAAGCTTTATCCTGCTTAATCAAAATCGGGCAAGATAAGAATCTTTTTTTCTTTTGCAGACTCTTTAATCATAGCAAGCAAAACTGAGGTCTCAAACACATAATACAGAAGTGTTTCCAACGCTTATGAATTTTGTCAAGATCTTATCTACCTTATGAAAAATGCAGTTATGTCTGCCAGCTCCCAAGTTTTCCTGATTCAGTTTTCCTTTACTGTTAGTGGGGGGTCCAAAGCCATTTGCCTTTGTATGTCTGTGGAATGATGCTTCCATCAGAGTTGGCAGGTACCAGTTATTTTGTTTTGTGAGACTGAAGCCTTGTCCATGCGGAACATTACTGCCATGCTTATGGGCAGGACAGTGATAGGAAATGGATTGTAAGGAGCAATGTAGAACCTGGAACAATAGCCTAGTGACTACAGGGAGGGGAAAAAATGAGAATATAAATAATAAGGACATGCAAAAGGGTAGCAAGAATTGTAGCTGAATGATAACATAAGAGCTCCTTCACTCTACAGCTGTACTACAAATTTATTAACAGTTCTTAAATTTCTGTTATTTCAAACTGGACATACCCAAATCTCAATTCAGTTACTTGAGGGGGGGGGGAAAAATAGTAGTCAAGTATCTTCTGGTCGTGTTTATTTAAAGCAAGCATTTTGTTTTGCATCTTGCCTTTATCAGAAGGGGATGATGTGTGCATGCAAAAAGTAGTTACAAATGGCAAGTTACAAACAGGCAATTGGATGAGGAAATACTTCTGTGTACTATAGCTGTCCTCTTTTGTTTTCAATCTGGAGAGTTTTACTAGTGTGACCAGAATTTTAAGGACAGATTATTCAGCAAAGTTTAAGGGTAACTTAATCTCTCTAAGACTACTTTTTCCCCAGTTTCCGTGTTTCAGGCTATACATCAGATATCTACTGTTCTTTTGCAAATATTAAACCCTCTGCAGGAACAATAACCTTTTTTTTTCTCTCGTTTCATATCTGTACATAAGTTTGAAATCTAGCTAGTTTCTAACCTATCAGCCTTGAAGAGGTTAGGACTATGTGCTTCTGCATAGAGCTTTTAAAACAGGTGCAGTTCAATTGCATGGTGGTTAAATGAACTCTAAGAAAGAAGCTGACAAAGATTGAAATTAGGGAGGCTTAAAGTTAAGATATTCAGCTACAGTTTTGTCACGTTGTTAAGAGACAGTAATCTGAACATATTGTAAGAATGCGTTATAAGAAATAGCAGAAGATTCAGAAATGAAGGAAAGGGATAGAATGCATTGGAGTCGTGAAAGTTCTTCTAAAATAGCATTGTAGCTACATGGGTAATTACAGTTCATAATTTCTTCCACTGTTATTATTTATGAACGCTAAGCCTCATGTAGAAATCCTTGAATTTCTGCTGTTTATTGTTTACTGAATATGAATTATTGTTGGTGTTATATCATATGTGACACCATTATGACCAATGCTGGTTATACTTTTCTAAAGTTTCTTGCAAATTGAAAGGAAAATTTTGAAAGGAAAATTTTGTCCTAACGGTAGGACTCATGAGAGAACCAGCCATACTTCTTTAAAAAAGAATAATAATAAGGGGGAGGAGGGGGCAAAGTATATTAAAGTTATTTTCTTGTACAGATCTGATGAGAAAACTGGTGTGTTGGGGGGGAGCTAACCTTTTGCCTTAAAAAGGATAAAAGTGCTAGAATTGGAAGCAAGGCATTAATTAAGCAAACCATTCAAAATCTCTTATTCGGCTCCGTGCCCTATTTTCCCCTTGTCGTCCCCCGGATGTGTCATGCAGGCAAGGTAACTCATTGCCACAAAAGCTCATTATTGGGTTTTAAGTAGAGTAAACTGAAGCCTGAGCAGTTAGGGTGAAGGCCACTGTTTGTAAGTACTTGAGGGGAATGAGGAAAGAAATGTGTGAACCCTATAACATAGGGATATAAACTAGCAAAATAGATAAATTTTGGCTTAAATTTCAAGAAGATTTTTAACCAGGCAAATCTTCAACCGTCTTCCTGTAAGACTGTTGGGGCCATAAACAGGATGGGTGAGTTCACAAAGCTTAGCTATATGATATTATGGTCATCTACAGTCTCGGGAGAATGACTCTGGGTGAAGAAAAAGGACCAAATTCCATTTAAACTCAGTGTTGTGGCTCGTTGTAGCTCCTTGCAGGGGTTGTTTTACATGTCCTTCCTTCACCCGTGTGGATCAGTTTCTCAGCAAAGTGGAGGTTCTAAGCTTGCTCTGACATTTCAAAGGTTTTTCTCTAGTTCTGCCAACTTCTCCTTCATTAGAATTGCATATAAAAGGAGTTTTGAGGCTTAAATACTGCCGACTGAGTCATGGCAAAACTTGGCTCGTATTAGATGGACTGGGCTCTTCTTCCTGGGGCAAGTCTACACTGCGCTCTTGGCACTGAGGAGGAGTGTGTAGTGGCTGTTTGTGCTGAGTCTTCTGTATCAGCCAAATGATTCAAATTAATTTGTTTTGTTACAGTTTGTAGGGTTAGTTTGATCTAAAACTAAGTGATATTTCTACGTGATCATATTTCTAAGTTAAATTACTTACTCTGACGTTTTGTTAAGCGTAGACTGATGTATCATCTTCATTCTTTGCCTTATAAAGGAATAGGTTTCTCATTTAAAGGAGAAGGTTCTGTCCCGGGTGGTGGGGAGCAGTGCTTATAGCCTTTTGCCTTACGCCTTGAAGACCTTGATAAATTGAATTTTCCTCGTATCTTGGCATACTGGTGTGAGCACCATTCGGAAGTCATTAAGGCGAAAACTGCAAAGTCTCCGAGAAATCTTTGGAAACATTTACTCTTTTCATCAGTAATGTCAAAAGCTGAAACTGCTGTAAAAATACTGATGAATCAATCAGACTGATAGACGTCTAATCAATACATAAAGAAGCTCAATTGAACTTGGTTAATTAGTAGTCACTAGTTCAGGTTTAAAGAAGGGCAGGGGGAATACAAGCAATACCATTTGGAGAATAGCTTCCTATGTTTAAGTAGTGGGCTAGTTCAACTTTTCAAACAGTTAACTTAGTGGGTTAGTTCATAGCAGATGCCACTACTCTAGCAAGTTTTCAGACTTGGCCATGATCATTTAAAATGCTAAGGCAAACAGCATCCACAGGCCACTTTGAAACAGAACCTTAGCAAAATGATGGTTTGTTTTGCTGATAATTCTTGTAAGCTGTTGACACCTTAGCTGACTGGAATCTTGCAGTAAGCAAATGTTACTGTACACATTTGAATGATTAGAGCAAAAATTTGTCTGAAGAGGTAGAAAGCGTGAACTCTCATTCAAATTAGTATGTTTCTGACTGCTTCAAAGAGCTCATTGAAATGGGACTTCTTTGTTCATTTAGGACTGGCAATAGCATCTATCTGGAAACAGCTTCTACACTGGTCAAGTTTTAACTAACAAGTACTAATTACAAGTGTGGGGGGAAAATATGACAGAGCTCACTTCTACCACAATCATATCACCACAAATTCATCTGTAAGTGATAAACGATAACCTTATCTCTATTCAAAAGGAAAGCAAGCTTTGAGTTGTCTTTGAGCAGTCCATATCTCAGCTTTGCTGTCAACACATTCCCTTGCTTCTCCGATCCTCTACTGTTGTCATACTTAACATTTCCAGGAAATATACCCATGTCACAGTGAAAGACACACTACGTTTATTTGCTATACAACTGTGAAATGCAAATGCTGCCGTGAATGGTGTGAAGTGGCTTCTCTCCAAAATCTCTCCTCCTGAAAGGATAGTACTGGTGGTATCATCTAAGAAGTATCAATATTGTGAATAGTGTCAATAATGTACAGACTACTAATGCCGCAAGGTGAACTTGTCATGTACAACCTCCTTACTTCTTTAGAGCTATTGGTAGTTCACAGTGAATAATAAACACCGAAATTTGGGAGGATGGCAGTAGGGTCGTTTTAGTGTTCAGGTGAAAAATGTTGCCTGTGAAAGGTGGTATGCGAAGCCTGGCACATTTGGTGTCCCTGTCTTGTGGTTTTGCTAAACCTAGTTTAAATTTAGATGTATTTTTTGACATTCAGAGCTACACTAGTCACTTCTCCTTCAACACTGAAGTTCCACATGTTTGGAAAAGAAGACATCTATTTATTGATCCATTTACAGGGTTTCTATGCCAAATAAAAGATAGTTCCAACCAGAGAGTAAAAGAAATGTGGAATTTGCTCTCCTTTGTTTTTGTTTTTTTTTAAGGCAAAATATTTTCTTAATAAATAATTTGAATTGTTAAATCACAGTTACTATTTTCTTTTGACTGACAAAGTGTGCCTACAAAGCCAGACTGCAAATGGCAGTACTGAGCTACTGATCTGAAAATAATATTTTCGAATCTTTTAGAAGAGATGAGCAATGAAGTCTAGAGTTTAACTTCTCATGCTCCTGTTAAAATAATGTGAATAAGTAGTTACGAGCTAAAATTGATATGAAAGATGTACAATAATGTCTTAGAGCTTTGAGGTTTTTGAACTTATGGAAAACAATGTTCCAAATGAGGAACATAGTTCTGAGCACAGAATATACCACCTATGAGGCTCCTTTGCCGCCACTAGAGTTTTAACCTTCCCTGCTAAATATAAAGGTGACTGAATTTTGTTACTTGAGTTTTACTTGCACTGTACAAGAATTATATTGTGTTTTATTATAGACTTAAAATTTTCACTAAAAGTTTCCCAAACAGCTAGATTTCAAATTCCTTGCTTTGAGTTCCACTAGTTAAACATAACTTTTTTTTTTTTTTTTTTAAGTTGTACTTGCATACCAATCAGGTAACTAATGCTTGAAACAGTGATTTTTTTTCCCCCCGCCAAATATTAAGTACGACCATTGTCCAAAGGTCTGTGAAGTGATGAGCAATACTACATTATTTTGAAAGTAACTGGCAATTAAGAATAAAGAAATAATTAGTTAAAACTTGGCCACTATTACAGTAGTAAACTGAAGACCTAAGTGCACCCTGCTTCATGGTTATGGAAAGTGATTCCTCATCAGCAAAATCTATGACAAGATTTGCATCCCTTAACCGGAGGTGCATTTAAAAAAGAGAAAGGAAAAAAGAGAATGTAAATGTAGTGGATAGTTTTTCTTATATGCTGCCTTTGGAATAATAGAACAGAAGGGCAAGTATGTTTAATGGCACCAGTTCCTACCTGCTGAGTGTATGGTAACCTTGTACAACAGCACCGGTTTCATAATGAGAGTCAGCTTGTTTGACTTAACATTCTACTTATTCAAAAAATATGTCTTCTGAAATAATCCAGCTGGTATAAAGCCCATCATCTTTACTCTGCAGAGCTTACTGAGAGCAAATAGGATTAAAAACAAAGCACAGGCTATCTCAGATTGGGACCTACAATAAACTCTTTGACAGTTATTCTTTATCAAAAATGTCTTTGCCAAATACCAATTACACTGGATGATCCAGAGCATTTAATGCACTATATTAGGTCTCAATTGCAACTGTGAAGCATTAAGCTCATTTTGTTGTTTGTTCCTGTTAGCAGCTCCAAATCTGTATCTGGAAAATAATCACAGAAGTTAACGTGCACAACATTTAGCTGGATGAGCTCTCTGTGAAAAGATTTGACTTAGATTAATGGTATCTAAAATACAAAAAGTACATTAGCTGAATCTGCCCTATTTTTTTATTTCTCAGTTAATAGGCAAGCTAGAGACGAAGCTAATTGCTTTAGTTCTACTAAGTTTAATTTTTAACCACCCAGGTCCCCTCTCCACTCCTTTCCCCCCCCCCCCCCCCGAAAAATAGTGCCTTGAAGCTTTAAAGTTCTTGATGATTATTTCCAGGAGAGGAGGGTTGATCCCAAATTATTTGTAAATATGATGTAATTAAGGGTTGAACTCGTCTAAGGACAAAGCAAAATTTAGGGTTTAGTATTTGAACTGTATTGCTAAGAGGACTTTGCAATTCAGAGAAACGGTTTCCTTTAATCTTTCTTGCCTCAACATGTGTGTCCAATTCCACCCCTCCCGTTAGTTTTTATAACCCTGATATGCAGTTATACGCAATATAGTGAGCTGTTAATACGTTGAAGTTCTGATGAAAGGAACTTGTACACGTAACCATTTGTTTTGGCAACAGTGTATGCTAGAAGTAAGCTCTCCCTTGATGTGTCACCACAGAAATAAACACAGTGAGGGAGAAAGACACTGGAGAAACAAATACAAATAGATGTTGGACGTTGCAGCGTTGTAAGTTTACAAATAGTTTCTATAAAACAAACATTAAGACTGCAAACTTAAACAAATATAAAGTTCACCAGCACTTGAAAGCCTTTACTAGTCACTTAAGAACAGCCTGTATGGTTACGGAGCAAAACAAAAGTGAACCCTTAAAATGAAACAGAAGATATGAAACTGAAATAATGAGGTGACCGTTTCCCTTTTCAGTTTGCTTTTTAGAAGGCCTTAATATTCATGAGAATTCGTCACATTGCAGTGGCAGCTTCGGGGATTCCATTTCACTTTAGATCCCTGCTGGGACTGAATTCAGGCCAGTGATGACAGTCTTCCTGTCCTGAGCAGCCACAAAATACCTCTTGCTTTGTCAATACTTGGAGGTTTTACATTTCGGCTGGTTCTCATCATAAAGCGTGCTTGCAAATCCAGCTTTGTGACCTGGTATTTGGCTTGCTGAGATCTCTGCTTATATATGTAGTGGGAAGGGTCATATCATGAGAAATAGCTTCCAGGAAGGAGGATATCTCAGATAAGATCAGGCCACCAGAACACTTTATTTGCCTGTGGGAATTTTGGAGCAGGTAGTTGGCAGGGAGCTGATCACTGGCTGAATGAATTATTCTGCAATGAGCCACATTGAATTGTGGTCTGAATGGACTTGTCTATTCTATGCCTGACAGTTTTCATGCATAAGGAGAAGTCTTTTCTAAGCTACAGAGTGTTGTACTAGCACAGGCTATAACAGAAAACCTCTCTTCTCTCCATCAGCCATCTCAGATTATACTGTATCATGTATCAGGGCAGCTGACCAGGTAAATTTTTAATATGAGTCTGCACTTCTTAGGTTAAAAAGCAAATTTAAGATGTTGTATTTTGTGGCTTATTAGACCACTATGCAGCAGTGCTGAAAAGCTTTTTTTGGTTCACTAACTTTACTTTTCCAGATGGAGATTCCTTGCTTATAGAGCTTTTTTGGATCAGATGAAATTATGGTACCTGAATATAAATTCTAGTCCTTGAAGTGCTAATTCATTCACTCTGTATGTGGAAAAACACACAAATGACCTATAATTTAAGTACATGGGTACATGAACAACTATGAGGCAGAAAACAATCTATAGGATCAGTATGTTTTGTTTCCTTGTATATTGGATTATCTTTCTTTCAAAAACTAGAAAGAAAAACTATCATTAAATCAATCATGTGGTTAAAGTTATACTGTAGTATATACAGTTCTCCCATAGTGTCTTCTTTGAGCTCTCTCTCTTTTTGTACAATGTTAGGAAGTAAACCCTTTTAAGAACCTGAGCTTGATCTCTGATTAGTGTTAGCAAATCTGCCTAAGGAAACGCTTGCAAGATGCAGAGGCTAAATTCTGTATTGTGTTGGATCATGCTGATCTTTCGGTGATTGATTTGCTGTACTGGGAGCTGGTTAAGTTTTCTTTAAATAAATCTACTTAATCTTCCTTCAGTTGACTGTACTGATTCTGATCACTTGAATTTTGGTCTGTTCAGTGGTTTTGCTTTAGCTGTGGGGATTAAAAGACTGAGAATCAGATCTCTTGTGGAAAACTTGTGGGCCTTTGTGCTTTGGGTTAAAACTTAAGCGTGAGCTCTGAAACTACAGAATGAAGGTTAATGAAAAGAAACCTGTTCAGAAAAATGTCTCTGGATATTTGGGTGTTGAAATTACTCTTTTACCTAATGAAGCATTTTAGTGTTAATACTACCTTTTATGATGTGGGTGTAATGCAATTAGAAACAAATTGGCAACTCCTGGATTTTTTTTAAACAGTACTGTGCTATTCTCTAGTCAATCTTGACTCTCAGTAGGCTTGGCCATGCAATGAGGAAACAGTATTCTGCTGGGCATGCTCAGCACTTGAACTCCTCTGTTTTTTTTTCTTTATTGTCCTCCTTCATCCAGTGAGGAGCAGAGCTCTTCATCTTCTGTGTTATTGCCAATGAAAGCAATTGAGAGAACGTTGCTAAGCAAATTCCAAAGGAAGCTAAACACCTGGGTGGTAATCGGCTTTCTCTACAGAAAGATATGATGCTACCACTTGATGCCTATGAGATACAGTAATTCAAACTTAGTTTGCTAAATGAGTATCCTGAAATTTATTATGTTGTGTCCTATATAATGTGCATTTCAAGTAACATTAACTTTTTAGATTTTGAACATCAAATAATAATACCACATATTTGAATTTTAGAAGAGGAAGCATCAATTGTGAATTTTCTAAAGAGCAAAAAAGTGCCTCAGAAGCCTAGCTTGTTTCTCTGCGTTGATTGTACAATGATATAACGTGATTGACTTAGTTTTTCTTTTTAACTTGAGTGAACTAAATCAGTGTGGACAGTTAATTTATAGGTCTCAAATACTTCGAAAATTTCTTAAATCTGTATTCCAATAAGTGTGGCTGCAGCATATTAGCCTCCTTGGACTGCCAGGTAGTCATGGTAAGTATGTGAGTGACACATGACCATCTTCTATGAGAGTGTCTCTTCTTTTGCAGATTGGTGTCATATGTGACTGTGAGGGGGGTTCTTTGGGTGTTTTTCTTTGGGGCGGGGGGAGGGAGGCTGGTCAATTTTTTAACTAACTGAATGCAGTTGTCTAGTAAGGATTTCCTCACCTCAGCCTAGCTTGAGGAGTTGATGGAACTGATACTGTTTCTTCCCTGTGACCAGAAGTGTTTTTGGGGAAAGAAAGTAGAAAAGATGGTATTTGCCTGTTGTCCTACACATCTGTTTCTAAGATCCCCACTGAAGCCACCACTCACTTGTGCAAATGAGAGGAATATTTAAGGTGTTCTCACCTGTATCGCTTCCAGAGTAAGTACATGTCTAGGAAATGAAATGGACTGTTTGGTTAGTTTAGATTCAGGGCTTTCTGGGCTGCTTCTCTTTGAAAGAGACTATTGGCTTAGGTGCTCTCTTACCTGGGTAGTACTGGTGAAATTACTGTCTTGACTGTCTTGCTTTATGTACAGTCTGTACAACATGCTAGGAATTACAACAGCATGAACTTCATCCATGTAAAATGTCCTGTGCAAGTACCCACAAATTCTTAACTGAATATTGCCATTTCCCTGCACAAGGGGGCACTGTAATACTCCAGGGTTTTATGCACAGTCATATATAAAACACCCAAAAGCTTCTGCAGTATGTCTCTTTCCCTAAAGAAAAATTAATTCAGGTGCTTCAGTTAGGAGAGTGAAGCTCCAAGAATGGAGCCCCCAGGGAACTGCAGTCTAGGAGGTGCTGAATCAACACAAGATACGCGAGATCAGCAGGAAGAACTGCTGTGGAAAAGGGCCTCAAGGATGTATCCAGCAACCCATGAACGCCCGTGAGCAACAGTTCTGAGTATGACCTTCCACTCCTGCCCTATCACCACTCCTCTCCGCCAAAAGAAGTGAAAGATTTTTCTGGTTCAAGCTCTTATTAGAAGTGGTTTGGAACTATGAACAAGGACTGCCCTTTTTGATTTCTGCTGTGTTGAGGGAAATACAATAGTGTGCTATAATTATAAAGAAAAAGGATGGCATCAAAGGTACTAGACTCCATTATCTTCCTAGTTGGAACAATGTGTAGACCCCACAGTTCTTGGCTCACTGGGATGAAACTGTGATGACTCATAAAATCTTAGCCTTAGGAGTTTTGTTCATTCTGATAATCAGTAATTTAATTAACTTAAATCTCTGGAAACTCATGAAAACCTAACAGAGAGATTTATTTGATTTACCACTCCTATAACTGACTGTAATCGACTAGGAGCAGGGTTAGTCAGTTTTGGTGCCAGATGAAACAAGCTGGCTTGTGCTTTCCAGGAAGATGGTTGCAGTCTGACTGTAATGATGAAAATCTATTAGAATAACAGTCTAAGGATGAATCCAGTGAAGAGAGTGAGAGAAAGAAAGAACACTTGTGAGAGCATCTGTCTTCATTTTGTTGGACCAAATGTAAACCTCATGGTTATGGTGGGGCTTTTGCCACAATTAAAGTCAGTCTTGACCTAAAAAACTGTCAACAGTTGACCAGGCAGATTAGCCTGTTATGGTTGAATGGATATTCCCATAACAACTGAAGTCTCCAGCAAACTGGGTGGTGGCTTCTTCTGAGAAGTAGACTTACGCAGTTCCCAGGAATTTCCAGTTTCTGAAGAAACCCGTGGTGTTGGGAGGAGATAGGATGCTTCAGAAATGGAAGAATTTGTTTGAGTCACTTCAGTCACAAACTTGCTTGCAAGCTGGATAGAGATCTTCCTTGGTTTTGGTTTTATTTTGAAACCTACTATATTAAAAGTATCTCATACTTCACTATGTTTCTATACCTGCAAAGGCAATGATTTTCTGTGTGGTAGTTTTCTAAAACAGTTTGAGCTGGAGTAAAATAAATTGTGTGAGAGCAGTCATACCTTCTCCATGGTTTAAATATGGTCCACTATAGTACTCTTGTTCTACTAAAATGAGGTATGCCAGCCTGCTACAACTGCTTAAAGAAATAGCCATTAAGTTCTTCCCTTAGGTTTGATAGGCTGATTTAAAGTGCTCAAGAATTACTGTTTTGAAGGCTGAAGTGTTTGTTTTCCCACAAGGATCAAGCATAATAAAATATAGGGAAGATGATGTCACGGACAGATAGTACTTGGATAGCTGAGATCTTCATATTGGCTCCAGTAGTTGCTTTTTAACTGAGAATTGACTCATCTTACCATGTGATTTTTTTTTTTTTAACTTTTTAAAAGACTTTTTAACCTCTATTAAGCATCTGCTTAGATACACAGCAAGTGTGTGCATGTCTTGGTGTTAAAATGCACTTTGCAGTTGTAGAAGAGGGATAAAACATACCTAATAACGTACATAATATGTAAGAAAGGAGCAGTGAAAGTCATTTATCCTCACAGAGGTAATAAAGTAACACCTATTCTAATGCCCTTTGCTCATTTTTTTGCCACTCAGCTTGTGCCAATGTCAAAATATGAGCTAGACACACTGGGCTTCATAATATGAGATCTCTACTCGTTATAGTAGGTAAAATATGTGGCTATTATATGAATTATACTTTGAATCTCATAGCTATTCTACCGTTATTAATGTAAGAGGGGAAGTATACCAGCATTGATGCAGAGTCAGAGAACTGCACAAGTTATGTGGATTTTTAAAGAATTAGTTGCAATTGTTTCTTATGAGGACTTATGCCCTCCAAATCACCTAGCTTAGCTTTGCATATACCAAAAGTTATCTGCTCTGCAGAACCATTGATTACTGCATTACCAGAATACTAAAGTAGAGAACTCATTTGCAGAAGTATTAGAAACAGCCACTTGCTTCAGTGTTTCATCTCTCAGCAAGAAAATAAAAACACAAACAGCTCTTCTTTCATTTTCACTGTTTACCTTGTTTTGGATAAACAAGAAGTTAGGGTTTGGACCGTACTGTATTCTTAAATAATCATTACAATTGCTATACCAGATACTGACAGAGCAAAAATTTTTCCATCCGTTTGTGTTGTACCCCTAGTTATGCAGTTACCAAGATTAATTTGGCTGGCTTCACACATGCATTTATTGAACCTCTGTGCAAGCACCGATAGAGACTTGTTTCCTCAAACATCTTTTTTTTTTTTTTTTAAATACAAGCTGCAGATAGGAATTTGAGCTGATGAAAAAGAGTGAACTACAAGGTAATGCAGAAATTATTTCTGTGTTTACTAGGGCACGGGTCATGATATTGTGCAGTTGTATTATCAGTGCTTGACACTTTTCATGGTAAAAAAAATGGAATTTTTTAGGTTATGGAAGTAGTAGTAATTTTTATTGACTTTTGATACAGCTTCAGAGGTAGTGAAATATTTCAAAATATTGGAATGGAAATACATTACCTCATCAGAGATATATTTTCTGAGCACTGTATGCTCATGCATTTTGAGGGGGAAATATTGTTTCATCTGAAAAGTCAAGCTGGATTAAAAGTGTGCACAAACAAAACAGATTTGAAAATGTATACCTCACAACTGAATTGGAGTTTGTGTGTTGTAAAACTGGATCATCCTCTGCTCCCTCAAAACCCCAAGATGCTCTCATGTACTAGTCCAAGAATACTTATTTAAAGTATGTAGAATGCTTGTTTTGTTTTCAGGTTCTAGTGAACTGTAAGAAAGCAAATAAAATGGTAAAATTCTCTTTAGGGTAGTCATTCAGAGCTTTGATGCTCAGGAGGGATAGAGAAAGCAGTATTTTTATATCACAGTAAAACTCTTCAACAACAGTAAATGTGGGGGAAAGATCAGAAAATGTTTGAAGTTGGAGAAATGTCGAGTTTCTAGCGTTTGGTGTTTCTGCAGGAGTATAAATGTCTTCAAGAAAGAACGTTGTAGCATCTCTTTAAGTGGAGACAAAACTCAAGAATAGTAACCTCATTGGTTTCAGTGATTCGGTGGCACATGATTTTTTTTTATTTTATTTTTAATGAATTAGCACATTAAACTTATTCTTGGCTAAATTTCTCTGGTAATAACATAGTATCCTAGTAGTAAATTCCTAATAAACCTGTATTTAAACCAAATGTGCTAGGAGGATTTGAGTAGAACAGAATTTTGTGATGGTGGTGATTCGGAGCACAGTCACTTCACTGTTACATGTACTGAAGTTAAATACAATGGAATGAATAATAACTTACTGTACTATAGCTAAAAGTAAACTTAAAACAGCTACAGGAAACATGCACCAAGTAGCAGTAAAGCAGCTAGCCATTCTACTGGTATTAACCATCGTAATTTCTCAGTGTAATTATGAACAAATGAACTTACAGAAATGTAACTTTTATATCCACATACACAGCAGATTGTTACCAGTTTTTGGTAACCATTGTTAACAACTTTCACAAATAACATATTTGATACAAGTATTTGGTAGACATGACTCACTCTCCAGTACTGGCTTGATGACGTGAACTTTCAGTCAGGTGAATCAATGGATGTCAGCTAAATCTCTTTTGAACTTACAGAAGCTGCAGTGACTGAAAGATCAGCTTATTGTTAAGACATGATTATGCTCAACAGAGGAGTAATAGTTAAAATCAAATATACTACAAAAAGGTTAGCTAATGCTTTGAAGGCACCCAAGTTATGGCAGTAGTGACAGTCAAAAAGGGCCCTGTGGCTGCTGTTGAAATCTATTTGCAAAACTTGTTGAGAATTAGCTGGAAGTCACATGGCGTAGATGCTAGGAACAGGGCCATGCTACTCTGACATAGTTGGTGGCTGGTTAGAGGGAGAACAGTCTGATATAAAAACTTTTCTAGATCCTCTTTGAATGCGTAGGATCATACCTGCCTGCAGGCTGGTTGAACTTACAGTGAAGCGAGCACAAATTCTATCTGAAGATTCTTTTGATCACTGATTCTAAAACAGTTCAAAGCCTTTAAGAACTGGTAATCTAAAGGTTCCTTTTTTTATTTTAGAAAAAAATGTAGTAATATTTAATTATTATAATTGAGTTTGAAGAAAAGGTTCAATATTGTAACTTTTTGCCCTTGGATCAGTCCATCTTATTTCTTCTAATGTTCTATCAACTTGTTTCTTCTAATGTTTACTTGTTGGTAGTTTTATCAATAGAACACATCAACGAATAAATTGCTTGTACAAAAACCATTTAGCTTTAGAAAAAATGTAACTGTGGAATGGCTAAAACTAGAGGGAAGTCCTTAAAAATCAGTACATGTTTCAAAGATTTAAGTCCTGGTAAGGAAGGTAGCATCCAATTTATGTTAAGTCTCATGCGTCTAAAAATTAGCAGTAGGGAAAATTCACTCCCATTGGACATTTCTGCAAGCTTCCTCTTATAATGAGAAAAATTAACCATGGACTATGCTCCCAGTCTCTGCTTTTTGTGTTTGTACTGCAGAAACTTTATGTACTATTACATTACTCTTGTAGCCGGGGTTCTTTGGTTTTGTTTACTTCTGCTATTTCTTTATTCTTTTAATATCTAGCTATTAACCCTGCCAACTGAAGATACTGATATTCTTAGGGTATAAATCTATAAAGTAAGGGCACAGATGATAGCAACCTATTTATTCTTTCATCAATTTTGAAGTATTCATTCTGGTCTGAAATAGATGTCCTTCCTCACATGAAGAGTAGTAGGATTATGGAGTTGAAACTATTAGTTTCTGAAATAACATAAAAGTTAATCCACTACTTCCAGTTATGGATTACTTCCATAAATCTGAACACATTTTCATTAGAAACTAGAGCAGGAAGAAAAGAACCAACTGAATTCTGAGAAGCTGAAAGTGATGTCTGTTTGGAGTGACTTTTTACTGCTGATGTTTGAATATAGAAGGTTAGTAGAGTGAAATCAGATGGGCAGAAAAATACACAGGAGCTGACAACTCCTACTAATTTTAATGTCCTCCTGGTAATGCTTATTTTCAGGGATTTTTTTTCCCCCTAGTAAAGGAGTCCAAAACTCATTACCAAGTCTGGGGGACGATATGCTTCATAAAATTAGTGGGTCATTGCGCTTGATACAGTTAATTCATAGCTATATAGACAGTTCATTTATAAAAGTCTAACACTGAAAAGTTCAATTTTGAAGCCTTATTCCCAGAAGCTTGAAATGTCTTTGGTAAATCTTGGAATACCCTCCGTGAAATAAATCGAAGTTAACTCCACGAATGGAGACCTGGATCAGAGGATAGATCCAGTCAGCTACAGTGCTCTGAATACTGTGCATTTAGTTGTCAGTCTTCAGGTTCTTCAGGGTAGCTGAATGCAGCGGTTGGAGAAACTGGAGTTGACTGATTTGCTCTCAGAAAAAAACAAGCTTTGCGTGTGTCTTACAGTGTACACAAAATTAGATGCAGTCAGAATTAGAATAGGCTCCTAAAGGTTGTCTTCATGTCCCAGGTGTTCCATTATCTATCTTTGCTTTACAATGCAATGACACTTTTTGCACTGTTTAAAAATTAACTGACCTACAGAATTATAACGCCTTTAACTTCTGAATTAACTGCAAATAAAGTTGAGCTTTATTGACTTCTTACGTTGTGTTCTTATAACTGAAACTCCTTTTTAGGAAGGACAGGGAATGGTGGAATCTAGCTCTTTCGTAAGCTGCATGGTGGTCATGTATGCTAGGAGATGTTCCTTCCCCTTTCTTCTTTCCGGTCTAGGCCCTGGCTGTGTATGCCCTTGTGCTTTTCGACTTCCACAAAATATTTATTTGACACGGGAATTTTCTGTTTAGCTGTTGCAAAATAGGTCTTCATGCTTAAAACAAATACAGTCATGTTGTTTCTGTGAAGATTGTTTTTTAACTGGAAGCATTTTAAATGTAGTTAATGTGAATAAGACTGAGGCCTGAAAAAAATGCGACTGCAGGAAGTTCTTCATTTCTGTAACTAGCAAGAAAATTTATGAACTGTTAAGCCTTTGCTTTTCATAATGAAAAGAATGAGAAACTCTTAATTTTCATCAACAGCTGAGTTTTAGGCAGTTGGGGTAAATGTATAACATTAATGTGTGTTCTGTGGGCAAATTAACTTTGGTGTTACCCCAGATTTTTTTTTTGATATTTTTTTTTTTCTCAGAGCGTGACCAAAACACAAGCACATTGGTCCATTCTCAAGGAAGTATTTAGGAACTCCATCTGCAAAGATGACTGCAGGGTGTTGCGGGCTTATGCGTTTAGTAGACGAATCTAATCAAATGTCCCTCCAAGGGACATTTGCTGCTGGCTGCTCCAGCAATGTCCCTGGAGTCCAGCCCTGAGCTCTGACTGTGCCCTTCTACTTGCAGTCCTCTCCTCTGTCATCGCCCTCGGCAAACTGATCAGTGTTGCAAACGCTGGCTGGGCTTCATCTTTGTGTCTGTTTGTTTTCTTGTAGTCTGCCAGTTAAATACATAGCAGTTAATAAAATAACAAAAATATCAGGAAGAAAAACACTGTGTGAGCGGTAGGTAGACTCCCTAGCAAGAGCTGAGAAATTAACTTGAGCAGATTCTAAAACAAACACGTGTGCCAGCAGTGACTTGAACAAAGAGCATAGAATTTGGCTGTATTTATTGAAAGCTGAACTTTTCTCTTTGGATGTTTCTTAGGAAGTGTCTTTGAAGCACAGTACATTATATGCAACCAGAGCTGCTCTCTCTCGCCTGCCTTGAACACCGATGAGATGCAGGTGTTGTTGAAACGTCAAGGCTCCCAGAGTTACTTAGGAAAGTTGGGAAGATTCTAGTCTTTACTGAGTTTTGTGTTTTCAGTGGGTCCTTCTAAGTGGTGGAAGAACTGCATCTTTGCAGAAACTCAGCTGACATGTTGGAGTACTCAGTATAGATATTTTCCTGTCCTTTACCATTTTTTTTCCATATTTAAATCCATGTTTGCCCTATCTTAGAGCATATGAAGAAAATGAGGAAGTGCTTTAAGTAATATAAATCAAGTCAATATATCGTAAAAACTCATGCTAATTTCTGCCCACTAAGCTTCTCAAGCTTTGTAGCTCTCTGCCACGTCTTTGTTACCTTCATTCTGTGTTTAATCTTACTTATTTTAGGTTTTCATAGACTATCCTTATCCTGCCTCTCCTTGCAAGTCCATCAAAAAAGCAAAATCAATCATTTGCTGCTTCCTTGTAGCTTTTTGTATTTCAAAGAAAAATGAGGTAAGGTTAAATGTTTCTATGCAGTGCTAAAACAACAGCAGAACAATTTTCACATTTCTTTTGTGGTGGAAAGCATCTGCAAAAGATCACTATAAGGTAGTGCAAAGGTTATTTTCTTTATTGGCATTATTCCATGCTGCCATGCCCAGAGGTTTTTATAAGATCCCAACTGTAATTTGACAGTTTTGTTGAAGCTCCTTATTATTTCTGTTTCTTAGAAGATTAGCCTGTGTTTTATCTTGAACTTTCTGTCAATAGTGAATGGATTACCTCTGAACAGCTCAGTTCGTAAATTTCTTAACTATTAAGGAACATGACATCAAAACACTCATTAAAAAATTCTTTTTTACTTATTTTTCTGAAAATAAACAATTTTTTGAAATACTCAAAATGAAAACATTAGAAATTTTAAGAAAGTTAAAACTGCTTCAAATGTAATCCAGACCAGAATGAATTTAATCATACAACTTAAGGTGAACAATTTTCAACTGTCAAGGCTAAACTAATAGACTTTAAAAAAACAACAACAACAAAAACATACTGTGTAGTTGTAGACCAATTTATGCTAGATTTTATTACAGGGATTATACTTCTCTGCAATTGTGTTAATCTGCATAATTTCAATTATGAATGAATTTATAAACTCACTTAGAGGTGCAAGTCACTCATGTTCTCCCTGTGTTCTATTTTTTGTTATTTGTTTTTGTTTGTTTTTCTTTTTCCCCTGCATGCGAAGATAACCTAGTCATCTGTTGTGCAGCGTCTTTTTCACTCTAACACCTGCTTGTAGGTGTTTGGTACTAGCTCTCCAACTAGCCTGTGAGGGATCAACTCTGCTGCCTCTGCAATATTCATTTTATGGCTCTGGGTTTTGCAGGGTTAACCTAATATCTGCTTTTAAAGATTTGGGAAGTATCATAGGGACTGAGCGTCTTACGATTTCATGATAAATGGGTAAAATCACTTTAATAGACAAACATGAAAGTAAAAGCTTAAAAAAAAGATTCAGGCTTAGTGATTGAGGAGAGGTGTTTGGTACGGTTGAACAGAAATACAGTCACCTGAATCTTAAATGTGCATCAAGAAACCAGCTGTCAGAATGCTTACTGTTTTTTGGTAGCCTGAGAGCCTGTTCCAAAGCAAGACTTTTGTCCTCGGTGTTTCCTGCAATGAAAGGAATCCTTAGGTTTTTCCCCCACCCTTGCAATTACTTAGGTAGAAATCTCCAAATTTTATTTTTGTTAATAACCTCGGTTTTGTCTGTGTTGGAGCTCTTAATCATACTTGTTTATCCTCATCTGGTAGGTCATAAATTTGATATTGCTATTATTGTAAAATAAGGTAAGGGCTCTAAGGTTCTTGATGTTAAAATTTTGTCTTTCATTTACTCTTCAGGACACGATATTAGCAGTAAATGCTGAGGCACATAAACTGTGACTGAAATGCATCAGAGAATGGCAGGTAGGTTAAGAAATTACTTTAAGACAACCTGAAGGTCAAAAATAGTCATAAATTCTAGCTTTGGTGGATCAGAGCATTGTAATTAATCAGGATGCAAGCTGATCCAGCCCAAGTTTGTTGAGGTCTTGGTGTATTCAGTCTACATCACCAAAATTGACAACTTGCATGCATAGCCCACATCTGAAAGAGGAAGCCCACCGTTCAGACACTAGCAGAGCTGAGAACAGATGCTTTTTGGTGCCGTATGCTATGGTTAAGCTCTGTTCAAGGTGCTGCATGAGGCTATTCGTTCCTGGGGTTCCAACTACTTCTGCAGGTGAAAGTGGACATCTGTTCTGCTGCCTCTGCTGAGTGGTGCTCCTGTTGCATCTCTCTGGGCATCAGTGTCAAGTTCTCTTGTGTGTAGAGAAAAGGAGTTTCAGCAAACATGTAGGTATTTGCTGCTTTATACACCTTCGTAAATAATGGTTTGGTTTATACTTAAATACGGCCATCTAGTGGTGAAATATGAGTAGTAGCTCTATCTGCTACAGTTGCTCACTCCAAGTTTTAAAAATCTGTGGATAGCTTTGCAAAGATCGATTTCTTTTGGTTTTCAGTTGTGTTGTAGTTTGCGTTAAGTTTGACTTCAGATATGGATTAGGAAGCAACTGTTCAAATTCTATATTGTCCACCCTCAAATGTAGTATGGTGCTAGAAACTGGAGGACTCACCCAGAACCCAGAATGCAAACAGAATTAAAAATGGACTGTGCAGTAGAATGAAATAATTTCCTATGTAAGTATTAAGCAAATAACGTCAACAATGGAACTAGCTTGTGGTTTACATTTCTATCTGTTACTTATGAAACACTGTTTTTTCTTACTTTGGTATGTTTGTTCTGTATGTTCAGCAAGGGCCTTACCTGCAGTCAGGCATGTGTTTTGGCTGTGTGTACTCTCCCTCCAAAACCTTTGTGTTACTCTATGTGTATTTTTTTTCTGGAGCAGTTCAGTAGTGGCTTAGTCTAACCTGTGACTTTCCACAGATAAAGCAAAGTGGGAGAAAAGTATTCTGTACCCAGAAATCCGTTTAATCTGGGAAACAGACCATCAGTGCCATCCTTTAGGCACCTGTGGTTCAAGCTAGTTTTCATAATTTTTGCACATATAACTGTATGCAATGTAAGAAGAGAAACAGTGGCAAAGCTGGGAACCGGTTTATTCTGGGAGGCATTAGCTAAGAGCTTGTCACCAATTTGTATGATTTACTGTTTTGCCTGCAAAGAGGAAAGATGTCAAGCTCCCCCTCTAGTGTTCTTGTTCTTCTCTAGCCTTTGTTTCCTGAGGTTTTTGGACACAAACATGAGGTTTTAATCATTTGTAGCTTGGGACTCAAGCTTAGACAGAAGTAGAGGCCTGACTGAGGGAGTTGATTCCTTTCTGCTCCAGTCAAATCCAGAAAAAAAAGTTCCCCCTCCTCTCCCCTTCCTGAGAGAGTACCAGAAGTTGCAGTACCCCATACTTCTGGGAAACTTTCAACTAAATTCTGCTACTGCTTACTGGCACAACTGAAGTATCTGCCTGTTGAGGTAGGTTGACATCTGAGCAGTGAAAATTTTCCCCAGGGCAGGGAAGGGTGTGTGTGTGTGTATGTGTGAAGGTTTCCAACAAGTCCTTGATAAAAACAAAAGCCAGATCAAAGAACTGATTAATGGAGCTTAAGATGAGAGAAATGCAATACAGTGTATTTTTTAGCCATAAATAATATATTGGTGGTTATCCTGTGCCATCTACCCTGTTGTTTTGGCGCTGTGGTTGGTATGCAGACTAGCTAGTCCGGTGCTGTGTTTACCTGGAAGGAATGGCCTTTACTGAGCATCAGAATAGATTTAGCAGCATGAGCTAAGTTTAGGAGAATTTCAGCAGAAAGCTAAATCCATTAGTACAGCTACTTGTTGTACAATTCTGCATTTGCCATTAGTAACTAAAAAATCTTGTTTATAGTCAACAAAATTCATATCAGATTTTACTTTTAAATCCATATTTGAAATTTTAATAAGCAAAAGCTATTCTTATCCTTAAGCATAGAAGGTTGTGGATGTATTTAAGAATACTACTGTTTCAAATCTCTGCACACAAGCCTCAGATACTTAGAGGCCAGAAGAACTCCGCCTAAGTACTGAGTTGCGTTGGTATTTTAAAATGATGATGCAGCCTTCCCTTTGGAAAAAGAGCTTATACGATTCTGGAAAAACTCTGGTTAGCTGCCCAAATTCATAATTATCTTAGCAAATTCAAAAAGGATTTATTTGAATTCTCTAATTTGTAACTTGTAGGTGCAATAGGGTTAGAGCTGAGCTGTACAAATAAATGAGCAGCTGCACTTATTAGAAAAGGCAGATGTTGACATGGCCATGAAATATTATGGAGGACTAGTAGGGTCAGCTAAGAGCATGTGGCTGATGCAATGTTAATGTGATAATATTTTACTTTTTAAAGGAAAATATGCTTCATTGAGGTCACATGAGAAGAAATATCAGTTAGTTTTACTCTGGTTATTCTTGTATTTCAAAATGAGCAACTTTAAGAATGATTTGAGTTTTCAGAATTTTCCGTATGTTAATGGTCTTATAAGTGCTAAGACTTCTAGGGGGAAAATACTGAGTGTGTGGAGGATCGCTACTGCTTTTAGTAGCCTTAGAAAGTGCCGTATAGATGGCAGAAACAATGTGTCATAAAATAAATCATGTCAAGCAGAGTAACTATGCAATGAAATGACTGAACCACGTTTTCTGGGGCAGGGAGGAAGAATGTTTGTCCAGCTCTTAAGAAAATCTTGTCGTATCAAAGTAAGGAGAAGAGAACCTAGGAGAGGAGGATTTGAATAAATGGGTTAGGATTAATGATGCTACGCAGTTCACTGCCTTCGGTAATCTCCAGCAAGCACAAACATGAAGTACCACTATTCGTTTCAGGATGACCATTTAGTGCTAATAACTATCCAAGCACAACACTGTTGAAAGAGGCTCTTAATAAGAGCAGGAGCTAGAGATAAGCAATAGCAGTGCTAGTTGCTTCCCTGCAGCCAAATTTCTTAGTAGTTAAGAATCAGAAAGTACCTTTGGTGAATTAAGTGTATATTGCTAAGAGATGTTTGATATTGGGATACTATTTCAGAAACAGCATGAACAGAATTTCCTTAAAAGTACTTGGAGATCTTCCTGCAAGAAACAATGAAAGACACTCTGCTTGTCCTCGCGTTCTTCTGCACGTCTTCTTTTTTTGTCATAGAAAATAGTTATTTGCTTTTTTTTTTTTTTACCTTCAGATAACTGAGTAAGTTGGAGTCATTTGTTCAGCTTATGATATAACTGCTTATACATTTTAACTTAAAATATTATTTGTTTGAGCTATTATGCCGTTCTGCAACAGAATGAAACTAAAAGTCTGAATGCTACTCTCATTAAGATGATGAGGGGAGATACCTGGAATAAATATGATGCTTTTGTAGATGTCATGAAGTCAGAGGCAAAAATAGAGTATAGCCGAAGTACAGTTAAGTTGGCCGTGTTTTTTGTTTTTGTTTTTTGTTTTCTGTGTGTAGCTCTTTAGTGGCTTGCTATAGGCTTAGAATAAGCCACTGTTATGGTGCCAGTGAGCGTGGCGTACCTCCCACGGCTATTTACTGGAAAGGGGAGAAGAAAGAGTGGTCAGTCAAAGTCATGCTGCCTAACAGCTACAGGCAGTCCTTTGTTAAACACAGAGGCTGATCCCATCGTAATAGAAACAATACTTTATTTCCACACAATCACAACAAAACTACATGCTCCCTTTAAAGTTCTTGTGGTATTAAATTATAGACCCTTTTTACATTGGAAGAATAATTGATATATTCACAACAGGAATAGCTTCTGTTGTCTTTTAGGCCTGACAAAATTAAAGAAACAGCTAAACCATCTGCATTTATTGACCCTCATTACTTCAGGGCCACTCTCCTGACAGACATGCATGTTCTTTACACTGAAGACTGCAAAGAGTGGTAATGTGGGAGTGAGAGTTGTAGCTTGGTGATTACAGAGTGCAAATCTCTCATGCTTTATTTCAGCTATAATTTTATAGTTGCTGCTCAAAGCTGCCATTAACTTAAATGGATGTTTTACCCTAACAAGAGCATCTGGGCCTGACCTAAGGTAAACAAAGCCACCGATAGCATATTTAATAAATGTTAGCATCCGTGTTATCTAATTAAATAGTTTTTCAAAAATGTTTAGTGTTTCTCCTTAAGTCTTCACCTACAGAAAGGATGCGTTTCCAGGAGAGACCGATAATGCTCTGACAATTAGTGTTCTGGAAGGAAAACAGAGTGCTTTTCCTTACCTACCAGCAGTGCGTGGATAGTGATGAATGCTAAAAATATTGTCCCTCTCAGACGCAATGAAGTGTTTCTTGAAATGCTTGATCTGTGCTATCTAGGGCATTTCCCAGTTTCAGTGATGACAGCAAGTTCACCTAGGCTTTCTTTTAATAGTAATTTTGTACCAAACTCTTAACTTCATTAAGTTTCCCTAAATCTGGGAAGCACTACCGGTAATGGCAACAATCTAACAGAAATAGCAATGGCAACAATCTAACAGAAATAGCATCAGTTGCATCAAAAATAGGTTGTTACTTTAAAAAAAAAAAAAAAAGGGGGAGGAGGGCAAAAGAAGATGGTAAGTCACAGAAATGTCTTTGGCTCTTTCTCTGGGGGTAGTAGTGGGAACCAAACTGCACCCTAATTACCGTCTAAGATGCTTCTCACTACACAGCCTCTGTTTTCTCCTCTGTTACAGAGATCTCCAGTTCTTTTTGGTAGACTAGGGAGAGACCAGCTGCTGCAACTGGAAAGTCAAAAATATGCATTCTGTTGCCATAGAATCTGCTGCTTTCCCATTCAACTAACAAACAAGATATCTTATCTCCTACCTTTTCCCTTCCTGGATTCTGGTGTGGTATAGTTGCGCTCAGTGCAAACCCTGCTAAACTTCAAGTAAGATATTTGTTGGCGATATTTGCAGTATTAAAAGTTGACCGTGTACTTTTAACAGTTTTACTTTGTGATTTTGTAGGTTTGGGTTTCAGGCCCTAAATCAGAGGTTGCTGAACAGTTAACAAAATGAAGAGATTATTTGGCAAATTAACTGGATGACTTTGTATTCTTAAATACATCCATATTTCATGGCCTCTAGCTGGTAGAGGCTACCTTATGTTTGGGTCATTCACAATATCTCCTTTTAAGCATGGCTACTTAAGCACAATTCAGAAGATGGGAGGCATGCGTTATGTAGTAAATGGATAGAGGCACTTCCATAGGACAAGCCAGAACACAGAAATTGGTCTAAAATGCATGTGAATATATCTCAGTCGTCTTGCTCTCTGAGCAGACTCATATGATTTCTCTAGTGTGCTGAAGGGAAGCCATGTAGTTGTGGTTAGAACAAAGCTCAGTCCAAGTCAATTCTGCTGAGAGTTGGGGCGTGTTAGCAGGGCTCAGTGTTGCGTTAACTGTGGTTGCATGGCTTTTAGTTGGCGCAGAACTCAGCAGAAGACTAGATGCGCACTGAAATATTTTGCTCTATTGAGAGTTAAATTTCTTATATACGTTGGAGGATCTGGGGCTAGTTTAACAGGTCAGCAAAGGTACTTAGGCGTCCAAAGGGAGCTTGGTTCCTAATTAACTTTGTGAATGTAGAATTTCCTATGTAGAAGAATGTTTAGCAGCATTCAAGAAAATTGTACAGGCATGGGGTCTGACAGCTCAGCCGCAGCATGGTGTGACTGTCTTGTACAAGAGCAGACATGCTGGCTATGGAGGAATCAAATTTATTTTGCTAAAATAGCTGTATGTGAATGACATCCAACTTTGTTTTTCCATGGTATGGAAGATTTGGTGACTTAATGGATGGAACAAAACAGCAACCAGTGAGAATTACAGGCTTTTTTAAGTATTTGTACATACATGAGTAATGTGCTGAAAAGTCAGTTTATTACTCCAGCGGACACTGATATTAGCAGCATTACTTTAGATCATTGGTTTTGTTAAAGTAGAAAGTGACAAATCATTTAATCTGTTTATGTTACCCTGGCAAAAAATAATTTTTAACTGATCTTCATCTCTGTCTCTTAAATTATCCTTAAATGAAATTGTTAAGTTCTTCTGAGATCAAACTGGTTCAAGCTTAGAATTAGTTTCTTTTAAGGTACGGAGAAAGCAAGAATTCCTGAATGACACTTACCTGCAATGAATGGAAGCCCCTGAACTGTGGACAACTTAAATAGCACCAAGTTAGGGCTGACATTGCCAAACAGATAAGTCAGCATTTGATTTAAATGTTATTTAGCGTAGACCTACACAGCTGAAAAGCCATAAAGTGGTGGGCTTACTTAGCAGGGTGAAAACATTACGGCAAGGAAATTCTCATTGACTAGAAATTGCAAATGAAGTTTACATTTGGCAAAAGGGAAAAAAAATCGGTGTTATTTGCAGAACTTTTTTAGACTGACTTAACAGCTGCCTGAACAGCACTGGGCCAAAAAATAATGTATCTTACAGCTGCATAGTTGGTGGTGGCTATCTTAAGATAACTTCAGATGCGTTTTTTTGAAGCAACTTGAGCAGAGATCGAATGTCTAAATACAGCAGGGTACTCACTCTCAGATGGAGTATATAGGAGAGCATTTAAACACATTGCCTGGATTACATAGGTACTCATGTTGTCCGGTGATTTGGAAGCTCAGAATTTCCACCTGTATGTAATTAAGGCATTTCATGAAATGACACCCAATTTTAACCGGTATATGTGCATTTTTATGGTGACGCGCAAGCAGACTTTCTTGATTTCTTTGTAATATCTGGCACATGAGAAATGGTCACTAGTTTGAAAGGTATTTTTTATTAATTTCAATCTTAGAAAATAGATGCATTTATTAAAACGGACTTTTTTAAAGGGATTGTCTATTCATATTAAATATTTAAGCTTTATAAGCTCTTAAACTGAAATGGATTCAGAGAGTGACAATTTTTCCTCTGTCGGTCTTATCCGATATGTATCATTTTCTAACTTTTCTCATTATTATGGAACAAATTTTGGTTCTTTCTCAGACTAGTATTGACTGTTTCATTCTGCTATATCAGAATAGCTGTGGTATGTACTAAAAAAAAGAGCTTTGTGCATGTGCACAATGAAGTTTTGTATCTTGACCTGCCATGGCATAACAGCTTTATGCTTACTGGCAGAAATTTTGCAGGAGTTATGATATTCTCCTCTTAATTTGACTGCATTCTTATTTGGCCCTCTAACAATTAAATAAAGCACGATTATCAATTCAACTTTTTCGTTTGCAAACGTTTTTATCATTTTTATTAAACAAAAAAAGATCTTGTAAAGAATACTTCATAAAAGATAGGTTAACCTTTTCTTCATGGGCCCTATATTCACAACAAATACGTCCTGTCGATGATTAGCTGAAACCTCTATAAGGCTATCTCCTAATAATATCTCCAGTTTACGGTAGTGTTAGTATCAAGAAAAGTCTCCTTAACTGCGCACATGCACACACACACCCCCACAAAAAAAATAGATATCTCTCTCTATATAAATATAGAGATATCTATGTATTGGGTCTGTGTGTCATTCCCACAAAGATGTATATATGATACTCAAAATCTGACAGATGAAACCCATTTGGAAAATTAAAATTACCTCCAATTAGTTATTAGCATAGTAGAATGGATCATAAAGTGTAGTGCAAATGGAATTTCAAATGATTACTGAACTGCTTTCTTTGTGACTAGGTGGGCAATGTGCATAGGTAGCTAGCAATTTCACTGTCAATGTAGTAATAAATAAAAAGTATTTATGTTTAAAAAAAAAAAAAGCAAAGCAAAAATCTTTGTATTCGTTATGGAAGGGTCTCATTCTCTTATTGGACTCATGGAGCGTTATGTTGTGAGGCGAAAGGTGCAGAAAAGGAAATCTTGCCTTGGGGCACTGCCAAAGCTTTATGGCAATGTTCTGTGAAATTCTGAGCCTTGAGACTTTGAACAAATGGTGAGCCAAACTTCCATTTTTCACTTAGAGTGTGGGATTCTTTTATTTTTGGATTTTTTTTCTACCTTCCATCTCAAAAAAGGCTTTATTGCAATTATCATTGATGTCAGTGGTACACTAAGAAACTTTGTGGAATGAAAGTTACAACCTAAAGGTAAAACATTGCTAAAGAATAACTGAAACCAACCATTTCTGATGGCAAAACCAGGCTCTGTTTAAGGGGCAACAGATGTTTTTTTCATCTACCATAATTTCGATGTTCAGTAAGACTCCAGGAGGAGTGAACTACATATCTAACGTTTTGTTATCTGTCATAGATGAAAAATTGCTTTGAAAGTGTGCCAGGAAAATTTAAAACTAGTTTGTATAACGCATGGATTCTGTAGGTAAAACCTACATGGGGCAGCTGTGGTTTTGGACTTCATTTTATTCGGCTTCAATTCTACTTGTTCAGCTGTGCATAAATGTACACAGTACCACGTGGGAGGTCTACTTCCATCTTTTATCTCTGCAAGTTTAAGGTAGGGGTTTTTTTTGTTTGCTTGTTTGTTTGTTTTTAACTTAAAATTCAAATGCAAAAAAGTGCATGGCCGCTTCAAATGATGGCCAATTTTTCTCATTTTCTTTTCTTTGATAGTATACTTTGGATGTTAGATACAGAGGCAGACAGAGAAGAAAATTATTGAATGTTTATTGCCACATTCATATTAAATACAAAGGAATCAGCAAGAGAGCAAATCAGTAGTTTCAGTAGATAGGTTAAGTAGGTTAAAATAATTGTTAAGAATTTATTCATAGTAAATTCATATTAACACTAGTATGAAACCTTTAAGGTTTGTGATTTTGAATTTTCAAATTGCCTTTAGTGACATAGCGATCTAATAAAAAAATCTTCAGTGATTAAGTTAAATGAGCCTGCCCTTATGTAGTACCTTTTTTCTTTTTTTTAGTTGAAGGTCTCAGCAATACCAATGTAATAGCTACGTATTTAGCATTAACTTAATGTCAAAAAATACAGTAAATTGTATTTCACAACAAACTCTTCTTATCTGATACATTCCCAGTAATTAACAAAGATGACAGAAATGAATTTCAACTCCTTAATTTATCATGCTTAAAGTACTAGTTTGCTTCTGATGTTCCTCTTTCCTATATCTGTTTCCCATGACCTTGCAGTCTTACTCTTTTCCCTATCTTTCATTACCATGATCTATCTGTTCAGCTATGCATTCTTCAAGGCAGCAAGAAAGCACATACTGCATCTTCATAAGAACAATTTTAGTCAAAGCTTCTCTGCAAGCTAGTTCAGGAAAGATATTTTTTCCTACTGGCTTTTCAGCTACCGTTTGCCAACCACGTACAATGAGTTATCCAGCTAAGATGCCTTTATATTATATTATTTTTATTCACTAAAGCTACTAGTCATAAGCTGACCATAGCTATTAGGCATGAAAGCCTAACTCTTTGGAGTTAGCTTTATAAACCTGGATGCATATTGTGACTAGAGAATTGCTGTGTGATATATATACAAATACTGAGACTGGAGATCTAATGGAGGTTCAATAGAAAGGTGGTTTCAAAAGAGGTGGTTTTGGACTGCTACAGTTCAGAAAAGGTATATCTTTTATAGTTACTTAAGCACATCTGCTTTACCAAGTGTCAAACTAGTTTTCCTGTGGAAGTTTTAGTAGACCTTGTTACAGTCCTTTCTATGGAGCCGCTTTCAGTTTGTTACCCTTGTCACTCTTATCAAGCGTTGTTTTCCCCTGAGAAGGCTTCCCAACTGTTTGCCATCTCTGCAGGCCTGGTTCTAAGAGAGCAATTGTCCTGAAGATGCTCCTCTAAGGACTAGGAAGTAACTTCTCTATATAGTCTCCATCTTCCCACTGAACTAGAACGATCCATTTATGTTCTGCTTTCACAATCCAGTGTGCCACTGTGTAAGTTCACTGACTTGGTCACATACAGGAACATGCAATCCCATGACATCCTACTATCTTTCATGGGCGTGAAGTTGCTCCTGTGCCAACTGAGGAAGATTCAGAGTAGGATCTCTAAAAATATGCAGAACAACACAGTGAGTTATGTATTTCATAACATGATGTAAATTTTTTAAAGATAAAACAAGTATGTCTCCTGGACACAATATGAAGGGTTTTTTAGCCATAAGGTAGCACAGCATACTACTGATGCAGGGGTCGTGAGGGCAATAAACAGCTTTGCGTCAGGACAGGCTACTGGAATATGCATTGCTGAAAAGTTTTTCTAAAAGAGGTTCCTTATGAAATCAGAAATACCAGACAATAGCAAGCCTTTCTTGCAGTTAGATTTTAATAAATACAACTTTTGAAGTATTGACCTTTGAATGTGGGTAACTTTAATTCATTATAGTACCTTTCAGAAACACAATTTACCATTGTTTGTTTATTTATCACTGTTCTACATTGTGTAAAATGAGACAAATAAAAACAAGAGTGCTGAAGAATAATGAATCTTAGCTAAGACTTAGCTAAGGATATGGATATGTTACTAATAAAAGATGTTCCATTGTATTACAAAGCTGGAAGAAGCTACTCTATTCCTTTGCTAGCTTTTCTATTTCTGAACCATTCCTAAAGTATTTATTATATGCCTAAATACTGTTCCCCGGTGATAAGTAACTATTCAAGTAGTTACAGTGATTCACTGTCCATAATTTCTGAATAGTCACTATTTTTTTTTAACAGAACATTTGATTTATTTTGAATTTTAGTCCTATTGTTCAGCTTTCTTGTATTCTATCCCATATTTTGCCGTCTACGTGCTTGTGGAGCAGTATGTTTTGTCACATAGCTAGTTGTATGGAAATAAAAATAATGCCGACATTGAATAATATTGGAACTATCCTGCGTTCTAAGAATTATAAATAAATACAGTGCTAATTAACCTAGATGAAGCTAGGTGAGTTCTAGGCGCTGTGGGTTTAATTGTAAAGGGTCAAAATCTTGAACCTGGGAGAAGAATTTGTATTAGTCTCCAAGTTAAGCCTAATATCAGGGATGTTTTATATGTTTTATGTTTCAGTAGTCTACAGTCTGATGCCAAGGCTGAACATCAATAGATGCTCCCCTGTCTCTGTACAGTTTCTTTATCTCTAAAAATCTTGCTCAGAATGGAGAAAGAATTGAAAGGAAGTTAATTTATTTTACAGTCTAGGGAGTTTTATATTTGTGAAGGTCATAGTCTACTCAGTCTTCCTAAAGGATTTGGAGCAGACATTCCCCAGTAGTGTATTAATGGATATGAGAGTCATTTTCTACAATCTGTGAAAGGTAAATTATCACCAGAAAATGTGACAGTGGGAGGGAAGATATATGCTTTTGAGTTTAACATGCTTGATTCCCAGAAACCTTTGCTTACTGGTAAAATTTGTAGTTTTATGAAAATATGCATGTTTGCTTTGTTGTGATTTGTACAGCTGTTCATGTGATGAGGAAAGACTTTAGCAAATTTCACTTCAAGCTATTGGGTTAATTTGATTTTCAAAATTGTCAGCCTATTTTAGTTCATGTCCTGAGGCCACAGATGAACTGTTTGGAAATGAATTTTTGGTTACTGATTAGCCTAAACCCTCACGTGTAAGCTAGGCTTTACGTATTTATTCTGCCAGCTCTTTCACAGCTGATTAGGAGATAACTTGCTATTCCTCTAATTCATTTTTTGGTGCTATTTTATGATTTAGATCAATTTACTAATATTATCTTCTTTGTAGTTAAGTTCCAAGAATGGAATATCGCACTTATACTTGTGATCTTACTAAGGTGCCTTTTGAAAAAATACATATTACTTCCTCTGTTAAGTTGGTCAAGACTTGCCATTTAGAATAACTGCTTTTTTTCTCGCCGGTCTCTATTCAGGTTTGCATCTGAAATGCTATCAACCCTTACTGTGAATCAGTGACCAGTCATTAAAACAATTGTCTGTTAGGGTCTGATTTCAGTAGTTAGTAACACAATTGGTAACTCTAGTCCATGTTTTTGTGAAGTACATCTGTAATTCTTTGTGGACAAAATGCCTAAAAAGTGGGTTGTTTCTCTTGGTAAACATAATAATAGGAAGTCATTTACTGACAAGTTGAGTTGACAGGACAGTTGACTAAATAAATAATTCTGGTATGATTGGAACCTTACACTGTCTCCATAGTTGGTTTTTACTCTAACATTCTCTAGTATCTAAAACCCTGTCTCCAAAGGTCAACATAAACACAGTCCTGTCAGGTCTGAGTTCTCAGGGTTTCAATGAGCCTCTGTTGAGCAGAAGAGAACTTGATTATTGGGTCAACCAAAACAGGATGAGTTAAGACGAGCTGAGCAAAAAATGTTAATATAATCTTTATTGTCGTGAGCAGAGACTGTAAGAGACGGCTCTTTGGGCAAACCTTCCGTTACTTATCAAAACAAATAAACAAAGAACCCCCCCAAATCTGTTCATCTTATTTTATTCAGTTCTATTAATTAACACAACTCGTAAATCACAAAAGACAGCCAATAAAGGGAAAGGTAACTCAACAATGTCTTACTCTATTTTACTGGAATTATTTTAGTAAAAGTGATAATATGGAAATACAAATAAAAGGAAAAATGAGTATTTTCAGATCCCTTTATTTAATTTATTTTGACATTTCGAAGTGAACCTGTTAATCTATATGATGATATTTCTGCATCCAGTGAATGATGCCCTCTATATCAAAACAAGGTAACTTTCAGGAATGAAAATCATGATAAATTGGGGGAACACAATTATAAACTTGAAATGCATGACAGAATAGGATAACTAAAGAAAAGGTGGCTAAGTAGTTTTGATATAGAGCAAGAATATAAGCAAAGAGGATCCCAAAGCGAGCCTTAAACTAAAAAGGAAAGGGAGCTAAGTTAAGGAAAGGGGAGGCCTTGGAAGTCCGAGGACGTCATTGCAGCAAGCTGGCATGTATCAGGGGAGAAGGAAACCAAATTGGCAAAAGATCAAGGTTCTGGAGAAACTGTTAGCCTTATGCTGTCAAAGAGCCACAGAAGAAAGAGTGAATGTAAATAGTTTAAAGTTTTAACATTTTGGGGATGTTTTTTGTTTGTTTTGACTTTTAAAAGTTGTTATCCAGGACTATATATAAAATCACATTACAATCTATTTGGCAGCTCCTCTTAGACATATGCTCACTGTGTTTTTTTGGTACTGGAAACATATCCCAAAGTTGGGAGCATGCACTGGAGTTTACGTGTAGGTCAGTTCTAAGACACTGTATTTCAGCTGAGTATACCTTCGTAGAAACCGTTTCTTCCTTAATGTCTTATACTTAAAAATACCTGTATTTTTTTCCTTGATGTCTTGTACTACAAAACACTATATTTCTTCCATCCCTGTTGAACATAGGTTTCCTAAAGCTGGTTTGGAGTAGAAGCTTGCCAGCTCAGAGCTGAGTAAGAGAAGACTCTTAAGGATCCCTGTTTTTAAGAATTTCATGCTCTTGTGAAAATCGTGAACATCTGAACAGTTCAGAAAAAAATTCGTCAAGACAGCAAAACTAAATCAATCGTTTCAGGGGAGTAACTGCCTCTGTTTCCTCAAAAGGAGAACACTTGTCCAGGAAACAGTTGGAGGTCCTGCTTCACTCAAAGGAGTGAGGAAAAGGACAGCATCTGAAGCATCTGACTTCCTTTACTGAAGACGAGATCTCAGTAATCTCTTGAGCCCATTCCCACACTATTTGAGAATGTCTTGAGATAAATGGCATTAATGATGGTTTCTACTTCTCTGTCCTAAAACCTCTAGCTTTGCTTAACTCTTAAATATGTAAGCGGTCTGGAAAGATTTTTTTTTTTTTGTGGCTATAAAAGAAAGCCTAGATATTAAAATTCAGTCTTATTAAGATTTATCAGTCGTTCAAGAGGTAGGAAAACTGAGCTTGATGTTGGAAGATCAAGGTTCACTATTGCAGCTACGTTATTATAGAACACTGACTGTGTCAGTCTTTGTATAAAAGCTGTTAGTGGGAAATGTGGTACTATGTAAATGCAAAATCTACTGCATCAAGTGAAATGTGCTTCATAAAGTATTTTTATAACGTTCTCAATTACACTCTTAATTATAGTAAAAGATAGGGCAGTACACATCTTAACAACATTGGATGGTCAACTTTATTACCTGATGATTATTTAAAAATACTCTCAAAAGTCTGTATCTATTAGTGTGAGAAATAACTTGATTGTTTACAACATAATGCTAGACGAGGATCCTGTATTGACTTCTGAATCATCGCTGGGTATCAATTAGCTGTAATATAGCAGTCAAATTCTCAAACAATTATTTAATAGGAAAACTTGCTTTTCTATTGAGTGACATCTGGGATGCTAACAGAGGAAAAAAAAATCAAAACTCAGTTCTAGACCTTCTCTTTTTATCTGATAACTTAGTATCTCGAAATTGGGTCTGGATTGTTCCAATCAAGTTACTTTTTTATTTCCTTAGGAAATTGCTTTTGGTTCTGGTCTTAAACTATCTCTGATGTACTCTATTTCAGCACCCTATAAAGGAAGTAAACATTTGTCTTGAAATAGCTAGCGAGAGTTTGTGAACGTCGGCTGGCTTTTTCAGGAGTGCCTTGGAAAGGACTTGGAAAGTGGATTTGAAAGAAAAGTATTTGGGGTGGGGGAGTGTCTGTTGTTTTTGCTTTAAAGCAAGTCTTGCTGATAGTGGCAGCATGCTCATCAGTAATGAGTGGAATGTAATGATATAAAAACCTCACTAATTCCACTTATCGCTGATGACAAGAATGCAATATATCTTAGTTATTTCCTGCTTATAATGGAATTAAAATGTAGATGCTGAAACATTAAAAGAGGAAAAGCTGTGAATAACATGCTGTGAAAGCAGAGGTCCGAGAGATGCTCAGTTGTCTCATGAAAATTTCATGTTCTGTTGTTTTGCATTGTTGACTGAAATGTTTTGCAAATGAACAAACTCATCAATTAATGCTAAGTGGATAGAAGATGAGTCAGAAGCAGTTATAAATACCTCATCTAAGGAAATGAATCTCTTCTGAATTGCTATGACCTTGTGCATTCATTCCTAATAATAAACTTAAATTGAACTAAAATCAGTTAATCTGATTTTAAAAAAAAAAGTGCAATCCCTTATCCCACTGTAGAAATGAGAGAACTTATACTCTATCATAAGCACAGTGAAGCTGATATGACACGAAAAGAAAAGCGGTTAAGGCCATGAATGCAGTTAACACCTATATCATGGCTGATGAGCTAAAGCATTGGCCTGCCTTGTGAAAATTGTTTGGGTATGCATGGTCAAAGAAGGTGCATTAAGTTTCTCTATAGGCTGTGAATGGATGTGGGATTGAGATGCAGCCATCACCATCAAAGTATGGCTGTTGAAGGCAATGTAGGGGCAAACCAAAACAGTAATCTGACAGGTACCTCTTGGTCTCTGTCTTAGTAGGGTCAAAGAGGAATGAGATTAGGGAATTTAATTTAATTTTTATTTGCACTGCCTTTTAGCAAACTCAGATATAGTTATTTTTCAACTGTAGTAGGAAAAAAAGGGTGTAGCGGGTAATGATTGTTTCTCCATGTAACTGCTATTAATAGATGTGAAAAGCTAGTCCAAGAAGTAAGTGCAGCACCCATAGGGCCATTGCTTCTAATTCGGGAGCCATCGTATGAGCTAATCATGGTTTAGGAGATCAGCCAGTCGGTGATCCTATCTGCAGATCTATCAGACATAATGTAAAGCAAGAGGAGTCTGTCCCTCAGGGAGGTTCACAGGCTTAGTCTGAAGAGAGAATTTTTTGAGCCAAGTGACAAGTGGAGAGATACCTGTGAAGCAGTTGTTCCAGTTTGCGTTAAGATCCACTTCACATGCAGCAGGTTGTCTGGATGTGGTTTGGTAGCAGCAAGCTTGTGTCCCACCTAACAGGGGTCTAGTTTCATTTCTTGTTGTTAAATAGAGACTTCCAGGAAAGCAAAGTGGGACGACTTATTCATTAGCCTGCAGATTGTCAGGCATCTGAATTAGGTACAGGCACAAACAATATATTCGCAGAGTGTTGAGCTTATCAACACCTCTAATTTTAAGTGACTTGGGGACAAATACTTTTTATATTGAGGAGTTCATACTGTATAAGCATAGGCATCTGCATCTGACCAGCCATGCACAAGCACAAATACTGTTATGCCTGTGTAATGAAGTGTACAATTTTGAAAATATATCTCAAAAATCCAATTCACTTAATTCAGTCTCTGACATATCTGTGAAATTGCTGTCTGATAGTGTATCTTATTTATATGGTTTAGGTACGTAGCTGAAATAAGATTTGTCCTTCATTACAAAAGATAGAAACCATTTCAACTAAACACAGACATGGCTGTAAGACCTTGTACTGCTGAAATGGCAAGATCTTAGTTGCCTTTTGCATGATAGGCTTAAATGTCTGCTGGCCAGCGAAGTTGAGTTGCTCATCAGACATGAAGCACAGTGGAAGCTTTTTGCCCTACTTCTGGGAGGAAAAAAAGATATGTTACGTTAAACTTCTTAAAAGATTGTTATCATTTTCCAGATAACTTTTTGTAATGTGACCTAAAGTTTTTCAGAAAGACCAGTGGCTTCACACTTCTTCAGAGGGAATCTTGCTGCACCTGCTTTTTCCTCTCACTGGTGTCTCAGACCGTTGCTCACCCCTTATCTTCCCCCACTGTCGTTCCAGCATCTCCAGTGTGGAGCCAAAGGAAGTTTAGGCCCAGCATTTCTGGGGCTTCTGGCACTCCTTGCATTCATTAGAGGTACACCTCCTCACCGAGATCTTCCTCACAGACCAGGGCATACGCACTCATTGATAACGTTACTAGTAGGAGCTGACTGAGTATTCACAGGCTTAGAGAAATAAACAGCTCTTGCTGTCACTTTCCTTTACAGATTTTTGGGATGACTTGTCTTACCCCAACTATTGCATAAACCTTACTGACGGGAATACCCCATCAGTCATCGCTTTTCCTATTGTTTCCTATCATTCAGTGTACTACCAGACATTAAAAAGAATTAGCTACTTTCCCTAGTCATTGATTAGAATCTATTTATACCTTAAAATACCAGAGATTTATTAGTGCTGATACATGTTGTGTAATGTGACATGACAGTACTGACTTTATAAACATTTTCCAGTCTAAACTAATCCAACTGGTTTTAATTTGAAGCTGAAATTCCACTGTACTAAAACCTTGAAAATGTTAGTATTTAATATTATTAAATTACTAAACAATTGATTTAATATTAATTTATTTAACATTGTGTTATTTAATTATATTGTTATTTAATGCTGTGTTAGTTAATATTATATTCAATTATTACAGTTATTAAATTATTAAAATAATACTATATTAAAATATTTTATATTTTAATATTAAAATAGTGAAAATATAATGAAGGACTCTTGAAGATGTACTTTATATTTCCTGTGGGTTCACTTCCATAAACAAAATATCTCACTCCACAAGGATGACACCAGTGAAACTACTGAATATTTACATTCCATGAGGTATGTCAGAATTTGGCCCTAGATATAATACGCATACTGGGTCTATTTTTTAGTGCTGGAAGAACAAATATTTTTAATGAACACCTAGCCGCACGTAAACTAAGACTGTTTTCCAGCGGTCTCATTAACAAGTGATCAGGCATTCAGTAATGCAAAAACTGTTGCATACTAACATGCATATATTACATGCCTGTTGCATAGAATTTCAAAAACTTTTTAACTTACTGTGATGCATGGAAATAATTCAAGCCCAAGACATACGCAAGATAAGAGATATTTCCCACCCGTAGCTCTTTTTAATAACAAAACTGAAGACAATGCAAACACACTTCCTATTTAAACATACTTCATGATGACTAGTTTTGAATTAGCTTTTTTAGGGGGTGAAGTCTGATACCTTAGCAGCTTAATGACTGGCTTCAAAAGGAAAGTCAAAATATTCTGACAAGTTTGTCCTCTCTATAGCAAATGTGTGTACTCTGTTCTTCCTGTCGATGTATATTTTCTGTCTACTTTATGGGGATGTTCCTGGAATGCTTCCCAGTCTTGTCATTCTGATGTGTCTGTGAGTTGTCAGTAACAATTGTTTTAGATTTCATGTATGTAGTTAAATCTCGTTAGAATTACAAGTCTTGTTTTGATTATGCCGAACATCCATTTTTGACTGCAAGAAAAAATAACATCTGAAACTGGAGAAACGGGTGGGGAGGGGGGGAGAAGTGACAAGTCAGGAAGCCCATGAAGTACAATAATGACAACCAATTTTTGGCAGCATCTGTTGGCCCCACCCTGGTATATAACAGTGAATTAGCAAATCCTGTTTCTGGTGACCAAAGCCGGCGTGTGAGGGTCCTGTATACTAGCAGAGCTGAGACAAAAGCAGGACTCTTTCAGCTGTGATGAGTAGCTTTGATCTAGGAATCAAAAGCAAAACTTTTCCCCTAAGACTGGCTGCCTTAGTGGCGCTAATTAGTATCATCAGTTGCCTCTTAGGAAGATGACAGGTTACCATAAAATGTTTTGAGAAATAAAAAGTGCTTTTACAGAAAAAGTACACATGCATATAGCTTGTTGAACTAAAAGACCCTCTCTTCCCAAGCTGATTACAGCTGCAAGTCTTCCTTCTCCTGCTTGCACAAAACTCGTCACAGTTTTGGTCAAACAATAGAATAACAGAGAATCACAGGATTTTGTAAAGGTCACTTTGACTAAATGAACTCAACTACAAGAACTAGGTAGGAAAAAACCTTTTGTGTGTGTGTGGATTTTTTTCCCCCCACTAGATGAAATCAGACAGTTTTTTTTTTTTCTTCAGGGCCAGTGAATTCTTAGGGCTTTTTACATGTTACTGGCGGCTTTGTGGCAAAAAGATTTTTGGTGGTCTAGCATGCAGCTCCTAGCAGAACACTTAGCTGTGTGGCATCGATTGCTTAAACTCCTTTTATGCTTCAACTTGCACTTCATTGACCCTGCTTGAGAGTAAACTATTAAAACCCTCCGAAGGTTTTCTCAAATGCTATGTCTTGATTGGCTACCTAGTAAGTGAACAAAGATGAAGTGTGTGGGGAGGGGGAAGACACAGTCCAATTCTTAAGTTTAGGTCAATGTCCTAATGACTGATCGGGAAGCCTGCTCTCATCACGATTACAGAACAGCAGTGAAACTTCAAAGACAAGCAGTTGCTCTCCTTTGAATGTAATTTCAAGTGGTTTATTTACTGGTGCCAACCCATGAAGAGCACGCAGGTGAAGCTAACATATTAAAAAGAAAAATATAATTGTTTTGCTCATGTGAAATAATTCTTCTGAAATGACCTGCTTTTGCATTATGCTACCAAATTTTGACGGTAAGGTCAAAGGGAATAGAGCTGAATTAAGCTTAAGAGCTGTAGGAGAACTTGTCACTTCACTGGTAACTCTGTGCTTTCAGAGCGTGTGCAGCTGAGAAGTGGTTTTAATGAACAATGTTGAGGATTATGGGGCAAGAGCTCCTCAAAAATTATGGCATGGGATTTTTCACTGAGAAATGTAGTCCTGGCTTAGCTTTACCATTCTCACACAGTGTTGCATGTAAACCCACTATTCTTCTAAACTGACGTGACGCAAAACACATGACTAGAAAACAAGTGTAGTGCTGTGTGCCTAGAAAATCTTTCCCTCCTTTTCCCTCTAGTTATTGAAGGGTAAGCTGATGAGTAATTTCTAGTACATCTGTTATCATTCCACTTTGGGATCTGACTCATAAGGATGTTCTTCAGGAACCTCGGTTGCTCGACATACCACCTGACAGCAGCTGGAAATCATGACAGATGGTAATCTGTTATGACAGCTCTTTTCAGGTGTATCAATCATACCTTGTTAAGTGCAAGTGGACAAGTTCCTGCTTGATATCCCTTCATGCTAGCTAGCTAACCACGTCTGTCTTGGATTTCAACATTTATAATATTATTGTCTTTATTTTCAATTAAATTCATGATGGCAAGGCCAGTTTTAAATGAAGAAATTAGGGCCCTATCTGTATGTCTCCCAGGAGGTTTATTGCATATATTCTGAACATTAGCATAATGTATTCAGATATTAATAGCTTGTGACAGAAATGTCTTAATTTGACAGGTGTGTAAATGGACTACTAATAATCGTAAGATATAGTGCTTTTCTTACCTTGAAATTTCCAATGCCTACTCTGCCAAGTTTAACCTCATTAAATGAGCATCTGCTGAATAGCCAACTGCTTCTCCTGGTACAATTTGTCATATAAGGATACGGAAATAAATCTGAAGACAGCAGAGCCTGGGCTGAAGGATGGGTGAATATGAATTTATAGCATATATGTAATCTATTTTGAATGAAGTATTTTGAAAGAAAATACTATATCATAACAGTTTTTTCCCCGCAAGAGCAGTTACCTCACAGCAATGTTCAGCCAGTGCAAATGTGGTTTCTTTTTTTTTTTTTTTTGGGGGGGGGGGGGGTTGGAATATCATTACAATGGTTTGTTTTTGGTGGAGCTGTCATTAAAAATGACATGGCCTTTAACATGCTCAATTAAATTTATTCTGGCCAAGATTTAAGCTAAAGTTGAGCCCTTCAGTACCTGATGTTTTGTTATTCAGCTATAAGAACCGTATCGCTCGGAAGGTCCTTCCTTGCGTGGTACTTTTTCTTCCAATGTTAATGAAACGTTCTGATACTTTATTTTGCATGTACTTGCCACAGAACACCGATGTGCAAAGCTCCTGCTGTATGCTTCTGGAATGTATCATTGCAAGTGCTGTAATTCCCCTTTTCCACTTTGAGGCATCTTTAACTGTTTTATAAGTCGCTAGCCTTATTTGTGTGCCACCCAGATAAGAAGTGAAATGTCATTTGCTTTAGACTGTTGCACAACTGTTTATTAAGAGAAATCGTTATGATGTAAACAGCATTTTCACAGCAAAATTGTTCAGACTGGAGTGTTTTACTATACCAGTTATGTCCTGAACACGAAAGCATGCAAGGCAGTATAAAAGAGCCCTGGGTTGCTGTAGCATGTGTTGCTCTTTAAGAGGAAGCTACAATGATGTAAGAAGACATCAGTCAAACAGCTGGTGCTCATGAATGTGTGATGTTCTTCAGACTCTGAGTTAAAACTTTATAGATGGGATGCAGATAGTGGCACAAACCACCATCTTTACTAGTGCTAGGAACTTGTGTCTGGAAGGTTCTCTATATATCTTAGCATGTTGAGCTGTTTTAGCTGACTTCTAGAATTTTCCTGTTCCAAGAATGGATTTACAGAATCTGAATTCATGATACAGAAAGCCTAAACGGTCTGAGTTTGAACTATGTTCGTGTTTGTGCAGATGTGGTGGAGCCACAACGGTATTATGACTCCAGGCTCTGAGAGGGGCATGTGCCTGCATGCACGCTGGGACTCTCGGAGATGCATAATGCGTCCTATTAACTGCAATTTTATAACAGTGCTTTAGTGGGTGTTGACTACCCTTGTAATTTCTAAATTGAGGATGGAGAGTCATGCACAGTGAACTGAGTCTCAAAAAGGCTGGTGCCAGTAAAACTGAAGAATTAACAAGTGTAGGCAGAGAAGAGAAATATTCTGTTGGCGACATGACAAATGCTGCATTCATTCCTGGATTTTGTACTAATCAAAGCGCTAAAAAGAAAACAAGCTTGAGCTGGAAGGGACCTCTGTTACAGTGTGAACAGCTGTTAATATCTGAAAGGGACTTTGGAGTCTTTTATTTATTTAAGTTCAGTGAACACTGTTGATAACTTCTGATAGACTACTAAATACCTGTGGAGAAGTGTGGTTGATATTTACAGTTGTTAGTATCTTATCATTGCTTTTCACAGGCCTTGAGAAACCAGCTACCATGTGCTTTTAGTGTATTTTTTTCTGGAATATTTTGGGTCTTGTAGTTTGAAGAAAAAACCCTAACCTTTTTCCATTTGTGTTTTCATGGTGATCGTTGCCCATGAATAATCAGTATTGAACATAATGAAATGGATTAAATTGTCATGATTAGGGCAGCGAGTGCAAATTTATCACTTGAAAATTTATAAACTGATTGGTAGTCTTGCTTCTTCCTCATCATACTAGGCAGAGATAATTTTGTTGAAAGCATAAAAAGAGATATGTAAGATACCGATTTCTGTTCTCATAGGTGATGCTTCTTTACCAAGAATCCAAGATCTTTAGTTTGTGGAATGAATAAATACAACAGTAAATATTCTAAAAACTAGTGTAGCAGTAAGTGGTGCAGATTTGTATCAATTCTTTTTTTCCCCTCCCTCTCTGGAATCTTCAGAAATTAATCTTGAGGAAGCGTTTAAATAAATGTGTAGACTTGCATTTGTTTAATGTATTAAATGGGCTGATAGCTTTATCTACAATTCAGTAGGCATCACAACTGGTTTTGATCAGTGCTTTCTAGAAAGCACTTTAAGATGAATAATGGTTGAAGCTTGTTCCTGTTGCATGTAAAAAATGAGTGATGCAGGTGAGGAGGAATTCATTAGCCTGAGCTTAGAATTCTCAGAGTTCAAAAACATACTCGTCAGGCAAGTACTTTAGATACAATTAGCTTCTAACATGATGTCCAAGGAATGCTTTTGCTACGTATACTTTGAGTAGCAATTTGTAGCATTAAATTTAATTTGGCAGCCAAACAGGTAATCAGTGCAAAATTAAGAAACTTTAGTAAAGTAAAATAAGACTTCAGTGGTATTAAATTTTTCTAACTATTTCTTGTATCTTGTAGTGGATAAAGGCAATCTTGTAGATGTCAAAGGTCTTAATATTAATCATTTTTAAGAAGTTAATCAGAATAGGTCCCAAAGAGCTGAAAAATGTCAAGTGGTGAGAAATTACACCTCAAAGGCTTGTATTTAACAGATCCAGGACACTTCAGAGAGATTTTGGCAGTAATTCCTTGGAATAGGTCAGATGGCCTATGAAAAAGCCTGAGTATTTAGTAAATGGGCAAGTAAAATGTTTGTATGTACATGTAGTAAGGTGTACACCTTAACATAGTTGATCAGGTTTAAATTCTCCTTAGACTACTTTTCATAGCTGTGTTACTGTCTGAAAACATTCTTTGTGAGTCCTTCGAGTAGTTTTAATATTGCTAGTGGTGCTTGCTGAATTTTAGATGAGATCTTAAGGCTTAACAACTTCCATCTAAAAGAACAGATCTTTTCTCGATAGCAATACCAGAACCATTAGGGATAAATTAAAACCAAGGATTCTAATATATATTAATTTGAAGAAGTGATCTCAGAAGTTGAGGACTGAAGAAAGTAGAGGATTGCAGAACTCTTTCTACAAAGCTTTTTTAGATATGGCTAAACAGACATTACTAAGAGGGTTGAAAAACGTTTCTAAACATTAGTAGAAATTTATTCGTTGTGCAGTTGCCCAGATTTGAGGGAGGAGGGGGGATTTCATCCAGTTCTTTCCTTGGGAGATGATGGTCATAATAGGAAAAAGGAAACTAATGTAAATCTGTGTAGTACGTCCTGAGCTTAGTCATGGTATTTTTCATGCTTGCTGCCTAGATGATTTCTCTTTAATACTTCTGTGCATTCTGTGTATACTGTTCCATTTTCATTGATCTGCCTGGCTTTTCTGCAAAGGCTAACAGGGCCTGTTATAGTATTGTAGAGTAATATGGTTCAGAAGGGATCCCTGGATATCGTCTCATCCAGTCTCCTACCGAAAGCAGGGCCAACATGGATCAGGCTGCCTGGGTTATGACGGAACAGCCTAGGACTACGGGGCACTGGAACAATTCCCGTAGTCCTGTCCCAGTGCAAGGAGGTCTCAGGAAAGATAATCAGAGAGAGAGCTGTGGACTATATGAATTTTGCGCCTCGGTGACTGGCTACTTACGCTCTCAATTTCATTACTACTTAGTCTTCTACGAATCAGCCTTCTGTTATGTTTCTTGGTAATCTGGCAGCTAACTTTTGCATACAAAGTGTTTTATATGCTTTGAGCACTACTTGTAAGATATGCATTAGCTAGTTCTCACTTTCTGAACAAATTTGCCAAGTCCTTGTGCTTGTTTATTAGCCTAGAAGAAAAAGTTGTAGCAGTATTCATTTCTCCCACTGAAATAAATTCAGCAAATGATGGTAGGGCTTTTCAGGCAATAGCTGGAAACAAACATATTGTAAGCAGGTACTTAGACTTTGCTATAAAACGCTTCACAGTGCAAGCATGTAAAAGTGGAAAAAACGTTTTAACTCTTTCTTGGTGGAAAAGACCTGTATTGCTGTGGCTCGCTTCCATTGTTTTGCCTTTGTCTTTGCGGGACTGTGGTTTCCCTAGATTTTTTGACTACTTTGTATCTGATGCTTGTCGTAATGTTTTCTGTGGGCTTATGTTCCTCTCTGTTCTATCACGTTACTGTGTGTATGCATGCAGTTTTTTTGCTGTTGCCCTCACATGAGGAATCATGATTCTTCTCAGTATCTGCATAAAAGATTTTTTCCTTTGTTGCTGTGCTTTCTTGTAAAAGATTCTAATTCAAACATGTGAGCAATAATTTGATTTTTCCTTATGGGAATATTTTGCTGCTTATGATGTGCCTTAAGACTTCCAAAAATTTGGTGATTGCGCCCATATGTGAAAATTGAAAACTTAGTAGTGTTTTAATCCCACTTTTTGTTTGTTTTTGATGAAACTAAGTATTCTTACCAACGTACATCTTCATTGTTTGCCACTTGCCCATAGTATTTTCTATTATTTTACACATGGAGCAATGTTTCAGGTTTAAACATTTGTTTAGCTTACTACTTGTAAAAGGATGTACATGAAAGAGAACAGAACTCTACCATGAAAACAAACAAAAATGAAGTATTGCTTCCTCTAGCAAAAAAAGAAAAAGAAAAAAAGCATCTGTACTATGTAAAACCTGTCTAACAGTCTTCCAGTTGCTGCAGCTTCATTTTCAATAACTTTTCTTCTGTTTTGCATTGCTAGCAGAAAGATTCTGCACTGGCAAACAGCTACTCCATTACAATGCTAAATTTGGATGAATGAGATTTAACAGATGAGCGAGTCTGCATATACTGCCAAAGTCAACTATGAAGCAACTATTTCTGAAGATCTTGACAAAAATATAATTAAAAAATATAATATATCTTTACTTCTTTTGACCAGATATAACACAGTAAAATGTCATTGTCATGGCATTGATTTGTTTCTAAATCTGTTGATCAGCCTTTACATTACGGAAAAACCTACAGTTTATTTCATATTTTCATTTATGTTGAGAGATGACCCGTATAGTCAGATAGTAATGAGTTACGTTTTATTTTTGCAGCAGCATAAAAAAAGGCACTGAAATTTCCTTCAGAGCTGAAAGTTCAAATTTTTCTTTAATTGCATTGAATTCAGTCCTGCTTATCTCTTGGAGGTTATCAGCATCTCAAGTCAACAGTCACAAAGCTTTAAGGAAAGCTGTACAAATGGGTTTCAGAGCTGCAGCCCTTATGGATGTTGAAAATTCCTTGTGGCCTGTTGTTCTATTGTGAGACATTATTTTCAATGACTTCTCCATCTAGATTGCAGTTGGCAAGACGTGAAAGTGAGTCAGTTGTTGTGACATTGAAAGCCTGGTCTGGAGGTCAGATGAGGAAGAAAGCAAAAACTGTACTGCATTGAATAGCTTAGGGAAAGCTTGTTTTCACATATGCAAAAATGGCTTTGGGGCAGCAATGCTGCTCACTTCCTAGTCAGAACGGATAGCTTGGTGAAGATGCAACAAATAGGTAATCAAAGACAATGGCTGTAGTTCATATATAGAGGTTTGGAACGGACATGAGAGGACTGCTGTGAACTTTCCCTTCCTTCTACCTGTTTTTTCATATGTAACTTTGAGACAGCAATACTTTGCTCCCTTTGAGAGATCTGATATCTTCTAAGGAAAAGCGTGAAGTGGAACAGAGTTATTAATCATACATCTCTTCAGAATGGTCATCACGCTGGGCCTTTCATTTGATTTTTCAGAAGCTTTTTTTTGTTTTGTTTGTTTTTAACATCATAACATGAAGGGGACCTGCCAACACAAGATTCTGGCACAGTTTATGAAGCTGGTTGACCTAAAGAGTTAAGAGTCCAGTCTTGGATCATTTTGCTTTTTCATAAAATCAAACCAAATTGCAAATGTTATATAGGATGAAACAATGCATTCACAGCAGCCCAGAGTTAAAGACCAGTTTTTTTTAGTCAGCCCCTACAAAATGTCAGCTAAGGGAACCTGCAAGTGAGCCCCTCATCACCGGGGCTGATGATAAAGCAGGTAACAGGAGTGAGAGTTCTGCTTGAAATAGCTACATGTACTTAAGGGGGAAAGAAAAAGAAAAAAAAAAAAAGTGAATTTCTCTTCCAGTACTGTGAGATACAGTGACCAGGTAGTTGGTCCTTCACCATGCAGAGATTCACTAGCAGTGCTGGGAATGCCCTTCAGAAAGGGCAACACAGAAAGCATCTCACAACATCAGCCAGGATAAAGGTAAACATAGAGTAAGGAAAACCTTACTGTGTCACTTGTTTGAGCGCTGTCTCAGAAATATGCATGCCTACAAAGGGAAAATTTCCTATTGTTTTTATGTGGGCATGACAACTTTGTTGCCGCAGAAATGTGGTGGTATTAAAATGTGATGGTGGATGCTAGGCCCTGCAGTAAGGCTTGTGATCTTTACAGATCACAGCTTTTTGCTTGTGACTAAAAGCATACTTAATGGAAAGCCATTGCTGTAATACCAACCAGATTGTATAGGAATTTGAATGTGTCTAGCCTAAAGCATAATTTTGAAATTAGTATGTAGTTTGCACATATTTTAGGAATGAAGTTGTTAGATCAAAACTGAGGAAATAACATGCTCAAGGTAAGTGAAGATAATGTTCAGTTTTAGTAAACTAAGCCTGGATAACATAACGTTGAAGAGTAAAGGCCAGGGTCCTTGGCCTTTTAGACTTGGGCAGGAATGATTTATGTTCTAAAGAATAAACTGAATGTGTAAATATTGAGTAATGTCAATCATAACTATAGTCAAGGTAAATACCCTAGCGGGCCGCGCCATTTCAAGAAAATTGCTTCTGTTTCTCAGTTTAGCCTTTGCCCCTACATATTTATTCTGCCTGAGTATACTGAATAGATTATTTTTGACTTGACACTTTATGTTTAAAAATCTGTCATGTTTGTGTGGAATTGAGAAGCAAAGAGTTTAGTCTTCCAATTGAAGCTTAAAAAACCTTTTCCGGCTACTGGCTAAATCTGTCGCTTGGCTGTTGTGGCTTCTAAAATGCCACTCCAATAATTAGCTTGTTAGAAAACTTCACGCTAGCTGGGTGAAATGACGGAAAATTGCACTTGATGGCCTGGGCAGTCAAGCATGCATATTTGGGAAAGACAACTTCTGTCCTAATTCCTGAAATAATTTCTCATATTTTTGTTGCGAGAAAAGCAGTTGCATCACAACTAAATAGTGGAGAAACCTTAACCATAAGCCCAGACCGATGAGAGAGAGTAAGAATCCAGGCTTCTTACAGCAACCACTTTCCTCCTTCTCTGTTGATCCTACAGTGTAGTGACAGGATAACTTAATCCTTCCTTTCTGTGGTCATACACTTTTGATTTTCTACTGAAATGAGACACTAGCTTGCTATTGTTCCCTCCTATCTTCAGTTGGTTAATGCCTGTTTAGCCACTTATTGAGTTCTTGACTATAGTCTCCTGCTCAACCTACTTAAGATAGTTAAATATCAAGGAAAAGGAGACCAGCTGGTCTTTTCTACTTACCATCTGGTGCAGAATACAGGCAAGGCTGTTACAGCACAAACCCCCCGAATCCTGGATAGTGTCCCAATTGTTTAAGAGTATTTTCCTTGTATGACTGCTTATCGGTGGCAAACTATGCTCCTTAAAACACATCAGTTGTAGAGAATAGTAGGGGAGGCACGTGCAGTAAATCCTGCAGTGTGTAACCAAGAATTCCCATTGGCTGACAGAAAATAAGAAGGAAGAACAGTTAAAACCAGACTAACAGTGCAAATGAAGTTGTGAATATTGTCTGACATTTGATAGTGATTATACGGAAGTAAAGCCATTGCCAGACAATCAGCAGTTACGATCGTTATAGAAACTTAAAATGAAATACTTCATTGACCAGCACAAGATTAGTGGATAAGTATGTTTTTGGTCCCCCCTGAATAAAAAGTTTAATGCTTAAATGATTCCACAATTTCAAGGTTGCCCTCAGTCCAAGTTTCCTTTCTAGTTTTCAAAGGACTAAAGAAGCTTGTAATGAACCAAGAAAATAGATGGAAATTAATTGGATAAACAGAAAGAAATAAATCTGAAGTTAATTCCAAATAAACTGCATAAAAACTATGACGTAGCTGTTATTTAAAATGACTGTAATATTTACCATATACAAGTAATGAGAGAAAGTTTGTTCAATAATAAAACTGTGGGATTGGTAGAATGGCATTGAGAAAGTATCTTGTGTCTGTAGAAACTGCATTATTTGCAGTGGTAGTATTAGCAGATCTGGCTCTATATAATTTAGGTTTGTTCTTTTTGGGTCATTCATTTTGTGTCCTTCTGTTGTGTGCAAGTATATTAAATTTGAAGTACCCGGCACATATTATTTGTTACCTAGTGGACTGTATGGCTGAACTTATGTTTCTTTCACATTTTTCTCTCTCAGTCTTTATTTTAAACATGCATGGAAATTGAAGCATGACCTTTCCTAACATCATTTCCTATTTTAGCCCTTAATTGTGAGGATGTTCTTCTGGCAAAAAAACAAATATATTTTCCATTCAGCATCTGTGGCATGAGTTTGGCTTTTCCTGGTGCTTAAAGGCACATGATTATATGTCATAGCCAGTAAAGAGGGCACAAAGTCCAGTAAAAAGCCTTTTCAAGAAAGGAGACACAACTTATTAGACTGTTCCTAATGAAGGAGTAATCTACATCATACAGCAATATTAGACTTTTTAAAATGGTATATAGTGGGCATTTATTCTCAGGCCTAAAACCTTAAGCCTAGAAGTCACCTTAAATATGAAGCCAGTTTTTAGAGTCACAGTAGGTCAACTTGCTATTTAGGTATTTAGTGAAAGAGTGTAATAATAATGTAAAGAATTGAAAACTTAATTGCATGAGACTTTGGGGGTAATTTGTATTCTATTTGTGAAGCAGATTGTTGAAAGTGAATTTTTAAGCATCAGAAAATGATTCAACACATCTTGAAGAGAAAATGATAGAAGAAGGAATTAGGTTATGAAATACAGGGACAAAGCTGCATACTTTCAGGATTTAGCTGTTATTTCTTCCACGGTGACAGAGAACGAAGCCAATATGTGCATGAATTAAAATTGATGTTTGAGATAACGACTACTAGATGCACAACAGATGCACCCTATCTTTTGCAATTCTCTGCAAGTTTTCTCAAGGGTAGCGTCATAGCATATGGTAGATTGGAAGGTTTTCTACCTCCACTTGCATCTAAAGCGTTGTAGGATTTGGGGGTTGATTGTGACACTCCTGGATTAATGGATTAGTTTGACGTGGACTGTTGGTTCACTCAGACGGTGAACCAATGATTATGTCATTTCTTGAAGTGTCAGCTTTGCGCTAAACCTCAACCAGGATGGCTTCCTACCCTGGCTGCTTGACAATCCTCTGTCATAATCTTCCCATTGTCATATTCTGTACTCTTCTAGTTGTTCCCCCGAACTTCTTCTGTAGAACGTAACTGGGAACTTATGACCCAAGAATACACTCAAACCATGTTTTCAGCAGTTGCCTGCTGCTACAATTTTGCACAATCTGTGACCAAGTGACACGATGGGGTACCATGCTGTTTTTCACGCAGTGCCAGGGTGAAATGTAAGAGTCACCACCAGAAACAGAATCTGTATTTTCTAACTTTGTTCTTTTGTTTCCGTTTGTTTGCATGTTGATCAAGGGAAGATTAGTCACGCTTTTAAAACAGTGTTTCTAGACCATTTCGGTAGCTTCTCTGGAGAAAAGACAATTACCGCCAAGAGGAAGACTGGCAAATAGTGCGTTTTGTCCCACAAATAATTTTTAAACAGAGGAATGTTCACGTTTAACTTTCATTTTTACTTAAGTGTGTTAACTTTTTTAAAATTCCGAAAGTCTAAGTAGATTGTTCTTTGCGTCTGACAACACAAGCAGGTGACAAAATAACAATTGTCACTCTTTTACTTCATTAAAATAACACGACTTGGCTCTTCATTTAGAAACAATATTGGATAAAGATTACTTTCTTTCCAATATAGCAAGCTGAAGTTTGAGAACTTCATTGTGAGGTACTCTATAATAAATTAGTGAGCAGTTGTGAAGTGTTGCAGCTTGTTTTCCAAATGCTCACTTGAAAGGAGCTGCCCGACAGCCTCTGCAACCCTGTAGTGTACACTGCTGAGACTAGAAAATTAGACAAATCCTTTTGCCCTCTGTCAAGTCTGCTTGGTGAGCTCATTGCCCCAGTGTTTCCAGTTTTGTCATGATAATCCAAAAGCTTTGTGTAGAAGACTTCCAGATTTCTCATTCTTTGGCTTTCTTTTCATTTTTTACAGTGTGCAGAGTAGATGCTGAAAAAGTACTATTAAAAATACTGGTCTGTTCTACAGCCGTCCAGATCAATATACAGCCAGTATGTAAACATTTATAGGGAAAATTCAAAATCATTTTCTCAACAAGTATCAGGCATTATTAGTTCTATGCTTTCAAATACGATTACCCACTAAAGATGTCCAAAAGGAAGAACACATTTTGTCATGTCAAAGACCACAAAAAGTTCACATTAGTAAAAATATTACATAATTACAAAATAAATCTACTTCTTGGTATTTAATGTGGGCTTTAACTTAGACTGAAAATAATACTTGAAACACGCTTTGTAAAGCTCAGACTGCTATATAACCTTGTATGTATTATAAAACTTTATGAACTAGTAAATGGAGGCCAAAAGGCTGACTTGCCAAGGTCAGAGCCCATAAGAAATATAGAAGAAAAATCCAGGTTTTCTGGTTCCTGCTGTAAGCACTAGATATTTCCTTTCTATATTCAAGAGAATATTTTAAGTTAGTATGTTGCCATAAAGGGGATTTAGCTGCCTAAGCTTTAAGTTGAACATGTTCTTAAACTTCAGAAATGTTACTGAAAGCTTTTCAGCAGCAGGGGTGAGGTTCCACAATATTGTGTGTAGATGAAGACGTGGACCTCTGAGGCCAGTATATGCTAAATGATACTGTATTTCTATTGCATTTTCTAAAGAAAAAGTCTAGGAACCTACTTATGCCTCAACACAAGACAGCTCTGTGCTGACGCGCTGAGCTACATAACCCATTCACAGTCCAGGTAATGGAATGTTTTGCATTGTGGCAATATCATATATAGGAATCTGGAGAAACAGCACTGCTCGTTTGATTAATGAGCAGCGACTGTGAATGCTTTATTTTCTCCAACACTGCAAAGACTCTCAGATTAGCTTCCTCCCCAAAGAGAGTGTAAGGAGATAAATATTTTTCCAATAGAAAAGGGCCTCACTTAGAATAGTAGGTCTATAATGCCACATCCTTCTGGTTTGGGTTCTAAGCGCAGGAAGTATTCAGAACTTGGAGACTGTAAACGTTTCTTTTAGGCTAAGAAGATGGTGGTCTCTATCCAAAAGATAACTTTGTCTTAAAGTATGGAGTCGTTAGCTGTTTTTTAGGAGAAGCATTTAACTCTGAACCTATTCCTCTAAAAACTCTTTTGCATTTAATATACTCCTGTGGCTGAGCTAGGAGTCTGTGTTTGGATTTCTTTGTCTTTCCAGGCACCTTCTCTCTCTCCTTCCCAAATACTCTTTCTTGGTGAGAAAGTAGAAATAATCAAAATGAATTCTTTCCGCATGGGAAAACTGTTATTCAACAGGAATACCTCTTTAGGATCTATGTGCAAGTAGATTTTAAATATAAGAGATTATTATCAATTTCGTTCTGATGTGGCAAGTTTGTGTTGTTATAAACAGTGCAAATGAAGTTAAAATAAACCACATTCAGTCAATGCATCCGATAATCTCTTGTTAAGTCTCACCCTTTAAACCCCTTTCCACTACTGAAACTACTGTGTGTTGTTGCTTATGTGTAAAGGCTGTTAGTTTTCTGTGATGTTGAGGCAGAAAGAGAGAAAGCATGCTTATACCAGAAATTGGTATGCTGAGTATTAGTGGTGTTTGTAGGCTTAATAGTAGAAGTTAAATAAAGCTGTGGTTGTATCCCTTTAACTGATCCATTTTTTTTTTTTGAGCTAAATTTCCTCCAATGCACTACATTTCCTGTAATACAAAATCTCTCATAATTCCTTAATGATACAAAACAATACAATAATGATACGAAACAAAACAATATAAAGCTAAGGAAATATTGTGCATGGTTTCGTACACCCACAAAGATCATGGATTGTGTTTTGACTCTCCAATCTTTCCTGGTATTCATTGCTGTAATTTGCCATGTCTTGTATGGAAAGCAATACCCTGAAGCCTGAAAGGGCACTGCACTGTGAGGAGGAGAAATGTATCTGCCTCAGTAGAACTTTTTAAAAAGTTTTAAAAGACTTTTAAGAGTTTAAGAGACTTTTAATGTTTTTAAAAGACTTCTTTTAAAAGACTAGTGATTATTGTTCTTACTACAGCTGACCAAGAAAGAGATGTAACTTCTTTTGAGAAAGTGGTTCATTAAAATCAGAACAGTACACGTGGGAAAGTTTCTCACAAACGTACCAATTTCTTATTTTTCAGAGGTGAAATTGGGAAGGATGTTATTGTGTCACAGTCCAAAATTGACATTTAAGGTGGTAGTATTAAGAGACTAAGATGTTTAAATAGACCCAAACAAAAACCTTCATGTTACTGAAAATCTGACATTTGTATTTTCCTATCCAAATTCCACAGGGGGAATCTTTTTTCATATTGACATTTTCCTACTCCCAAATATTTTGATCTAATGTTACAGTTTTCAGTAAATACTGTAAACATCATGCTTAATTTGCATGAATTTCCTAAGTTTTGGGTGCTTAAAGCTACATTCTTCTCTCATTTTTATAAATGGATGTTTTCAGAGCAAATGTGTTATGAAATGTGATTTATTTATTTATTTTGGTGCAATATTAAGGAAAAATAAAAGTTTCTTAGTCCTTCATATATCCCACAAGTACTTAAATGTTTTAGATTTTCCCATTAGTTCCATGCCTTCTCACAAAAGCCTATATTCCCTTGAAATGGAGTGAAAAGTATCAAACAGTGCCCAATGTGTGCAAGCCACGTTCATATTGATTACAGACCTTGTTAATTAAGAACAAAATGCTCACCTATAAGGTGGTTTTATACACGCAAAACATAATAATAGGCCTTGTTTTGCATTTTTCTCCTTTTCTCTAGTATTTACTTAATTACTAAGTGTGAAGTAGAAAAAGCTATAGTAAGCTATATGTAGATTGGAAACTATATAAGACAAGGTAACTCGATTGTTAGTACTATACAGCTGTTGGAATATATGGCGCAGTAGGTAAGGAAATGTGATATGGAAGGCTTTCACAGTTATTTCTTCTGTGTCAAATCTAATACAACAGAATCTAATTTAATTTGCAAAGCTTTTAGTGAAACTACTTTTTCCTGGTTTCTTCATAAGCAATGATTTAAAGTTCTTTAAAACATTACAAATGTTTTCAGCAGTGGAAAGGGGCATTATCCTTCCGGGTGTTAGTCAGTTAGCTTTCTACTGCATCCCAGTTTGACGTCAACTAACTGGGCAGCGGCATATTAGGAACCAGATGAGGAGAAGGTAAATTCCATACCAGCCGTTATTAGAATTAAACTGAGAAAATAAACTAATTTCAAATTCCAAGGGCAATTGCAATCCCATCTCCAAATAAGCAAAGAGAGCGAAGAGGTGATTTATTAAGCGTTAACTCACAGTCTTCTCGGTAACTGTTATTAATGGGAGCCCCACACTATATGGAAGAAATCCCATTTAAACTCTTTGCTCAGTTATTGCTCTTTTTGCATACTGTGTGGTGAATCAGGGTGTGCCAAGTGGCATAAAATGACATAAGCTTTCATGCATGGAGTGATCTTTCTTGTTCCCACATATCAAAATGGGAAAAGATGTGTGTGTAAAGGTGTACAGACTGCTGACCTTGAGGTTTTTGTACAGTTTGAGGGGACTATCAGGCTTGCTTCGGTTGCTGGACTTCCTAGTCTATGTAATATTTCATACCAAGTAGTATTTTGTGCCTTTGGATCTGACATTTAATTTCATTTTGTAGTTTGACTGTTTTCTAAGTGTCAAATATTCGTTTCAATAAGCATAGTGTTTAAGCACAAGGGCACAATTAAAGACAGCTTGCTCAGCCTAACACGTTTGAGAAAAACAGAAAAAACACTTTCTTAGTTAGTAGAAATAATTAACATGAAATTATAAAAAAGGAAAGAAGGGAAAGAGACCAATGCTCAATGTTTAATTGATGCTTATTTTTCCCCCTGAAATGGGAGTTAAAAGACCTTGCATCTTCATGAAATTTGTGCCATTCAGCCCCTTGGGCCTCAGACAGAGTGAGGAACACAGTCTGATTTGGCATCCACTGAATCTATTTATCTCTTCAGTGATTACGTATCTGGGACTAATTCAAATGTAAATTAAGTATGGCAATTAATAAATGGCATGACCCATAGTTGTAGTAGACATTTAAGCCACTGATTTCTTCTTTATTAGCAGCATTTTAATGACAAGACGTACTCATTTCCTTGCATAAGTTGTAAATGCTATAAAATATAATTTCATGATGGAATCTAATCCCCCCCCCCCCAGGGGTGCATATTGCCAAGTCTTCCCAGTGATCAATATTTAGTCTAGCAAAAATACTGTAATTCTCCTTATTCTACTATGAAATGGAAGGAGAAAGATCTCTCTAAAGTGAATCTGGCCACAGCCAGAAGCTATTCTTTTTCAGCATAGTAGACATTTGGGTAGCAGGAAGTTACGGAATGAATCTTTGACAGCAGATGAGAAGCTGTATTTTAACATGATAGGCAAATATTATAAATGGCAACACAGGAAATACTACAGAATGGTACAAGTTTGAAATTCTGTTTTATAGAAAACAGATTTACTGTAAGAAAACTTCCTGAAAATATGATGGTTAGCATTCCCCAGTCTTCACTGAGAAACCTTGGCGTGACTTACCGGTGTAGTAGCTCGTTCTTGATTGCTTGTACCACTTTTGGTATCTCAGCTAAATTAGCCAAATATGGAGGACAATAAGTTTGTGATGTGATGGCACAAACCATACTTGAACATAATTGTAAAAGTAAGCCACTGTGCCATGTTCCTCTAGATATTATTTACTGTGACCATAGTTTTGACATCATCTGCATATGTGTCTTAAAATCTCATAGGCTCAAACAGTACTTAAACAGCTCTTCAAATGAGCCATGTGCAGTAGACAGGCCCTTTCATCTTCAGATCTTTGAGTCAGACCTTTTCAATGTAAGCGAAGGAGTGACTGTGTAGGACCCTCGTGAAGCTCAACAACCACAAGAGGGCGTTGTGACACAACTTAGGGTTTAACTGCTGGTGACAGCGGGGTGTAAAAGATGCAAGCGCTGAGGTCCTATTCTTGCCTTTAAAATAGGTGTCTTGTAGTTCGTGCGGTGGTTATGGGCAGCATAACTAAGTGTCTAGATGTTATGTGCTCTGAAATGAAGTGTGGCAATATTGACATCTGCCACCTTAAACCTACGTTCTATTTCTAGTTTCTAGTAAAAATCAAACTCAGATTCCTTACCATTGACAAGGTTCTCAAGTGGCAGCTTTATGTCCTTTTTGGGTAATGCACTGAGATACTTTATATAACTTGGTATATGTCATTGCTTCTCAAATGATTGCATCAGTGACTTTAAAATTAAGTGGAGTTTGGACTTAGCACATTTATAACGCACACATTGGCTTGATAAGGCGACAAAGCACGAAGAGCTGTGGCGGATGCGCTTAAGAATTCCTCTTAGAGCCGTTCAGGGAGCGTGGTTACCTAAAATGGTAGGATGCAAGGCTTGATTCCTTTGAAGTGATCAAAATTAGTCTCTCCGCCCTCGTAGTTAGTGCTGGTGGTGGTAGTGACTTCCTTCCATTGTGCAGGTGGTCCTGCAGCATGAGGTTCTGTTGATGGTCTTTTGCAGCTTGAACGGGAGTACCACATGTTTGGGTTTCTTATTTTCCTGCCCATAAACTTCCAGATTTCAGGACTTCAGCCAGGTGACCAGGCCCTGCTACAGTTCCTGTCAGGCCTCTAGACAACTGGCTATTGTGCATGCAAGAAGTATGAGCATTTGAGAGCCATCAGATTTACTGCACATGTGCAAGCCATATGTACATCACTAGTGCAGTGAGTCCCATGTTTCACAGACGTGTCACGCTTGCTGCACAGTGTATGCACATGCATATTTGGCCAGGAAGACCCTAAAAAGAAATATGGTGACTTTATGCATAATACGCCATGTAACATGTCTTGAAATTGACTCTAAAAGACTGCTGGTGCTTCCGCAGCCTGTGAAGAAGGCTTTGGAAGTTCAAAATTGTCTAGACAAATCATTCTCTATCTTTTTCTTCTCTTTTTGTCCACACTACCTTTGTGCTGCTCCCAGAGCTCATCTCCCTCTGGACAGTAAGTGATACGAAGGGCGTGATTGCAAGGGGGAGGCAGTGGTGGAGTCAGTGAGGCTATAGATGGCAGCTGCAAGATGGAAGGCAGCTACAGAACTGCCTAGGTGACAGCAGTGCTTGAATGTAAATATACTCTATACATCTGTTCAATAAATGTGATCTTCCGTATTAGAACAAAATACCAAAACTACTTTTGTCTTACTTGAGAACAAATAGATTGAATGATAGTTATGTATTAAATAGTCTATTTGCATATTGATGTAAAGGTGCTCTAAATACAGTGAACTTTTCTAAGAGAAAGGAATACGTGTGTGTGTGTATTTATACATATATATGTATATAAATTATCTCTTGCAGAAGCTGCAGGCAAAGTTTAAATATCCACACTGGGTAGACATCATGCCTTTGATAGTAATCTTGTTTGTGAGGCGTTTTTCACATCTGCACATTTTGGTAGCTCCTAATACTTTATCCATGCTTCCGGAGACAGTATGGATAAAAACTGTCCAGGCTTAGATAGCTTTGTAAAAATCACTTAAACACGTTTAACTTAATATAAATACCAAACACTGCCCAATAAGAAACATTTTATAGATTCAGGGTATTTGTATAGTTTTGTGCAGCCCTGTGTAACACGTATTGCACTGACCTCTGCTAACTACGTACTCTGAGTACTGACTAGTTTGCTTTGCTGGCTTCTAGCAATTGCCGGGAGCCATGGTAGATGTGTGAAGGGAAAACAGTAGAGTTAACACTCTGCTTCACTGTGGCACATCTTGAGAATATGTGAGTGTCTCCTTTAAGAGCTATTTTAAGTGGAATGTAGGAAAACATGCCTCTTGGTTTTTATATAAAGTGTATTTTGAGGATAAACTTGACTTCTGGTTCAGCTGTCTTTCTGCCAGTTCATCTGGCTCACTTGGCTTTTTCAGGGAGATTTTGTTGTGAGGGATAACAGTGAAGAGTGGAATATGCTGCCTATCGTGGCCGATAGCGTGAAAAGGTTTTAGGGAGGTTTCGGCAACTTTTCTTAAAACAGAATTTGAAGTCCATCAGAGCTGAACATTAGTAACTTGAAAAATAAAAATAGGATCAGGCAGTCAGGACCTGTAGTCATATATACTTAGTACCCAGTAAATCGTGCAGCTCAGTCCTGAGGTGAGGGATGCATGCATCTTTCTAGCTGGAAAGAAGCTCGCTGGTAAACTGGAAAGAAAAATGCTACTTTCTGTTGCCTAGCTGCCAATGAAAGTTAGGCTCCAACAAAAGCATTTTCACCCCTTGATGAACTGCGGATGTATACCTTCAGAGTGTGCGGAGGCGACTTCCAGAGCTTTCAGAGCACTTTGTCTTCCCAAGCAGCGTAATTTCTGCCTCGTCTGGCCTGAACCAGCTGTTCCGTGTTCAAGAGCTGATCTCTTGTAGACTAACACTCGACTGAGGGTGCTTGCCTCAAAATAGATAGCGATGAGTGTCAGTGACATGCCTGGGGCTACGCTTTGCCCTCTCCAGAGAGTGGAGGAGAGCAGTACAGTTTGAGTTCCTACACTGCTTGTTGCTGCTTTGGTACTCTTAACACGGGAGAAGGGGTTTTGGGGGCTTTGCCCCTCACTCAGTCCATTAATGCTGGGGGTTAACGTGATCTTCCTCTGCTCCGGGAGTGGAGGGTTTCGTCTGGGCAGTCCGGATACAAATACACACATGTCGTTCTTGCCTAACCTTTGGCTCCAGTAGATTTGGGAGAGATGGGAGAAAGCTTCTCAAGTACTACTTTGTGGTGGGGAGCAACCTCAGCTGGCTTTAGAAAATGGTATTTTGTAATCTGTTCTCTACTGAAGCAGCATAAAGCAGCCACTTGAAGGTGTGACAGCTGAGTCCCGCCGCACATTTGCAAAACCCATGTCATTAGTCACTAAGCTTTCTTGCATTGGATACTGCTATATAAGGACTACTTAACTGAGCTTTGAGTCTAGTCATGTAAGTAGTTCAATCTTAAGGCTTGATCAAAATGGATTCAATATGAAAATAAGAATTCTAATGTAAAAAATTAACCATAAAACGAGAAAACCACTTCTTTGTTTGATTTGCTCTTTCAGGAAAAGACCGAAGAGGAGGTAAAGATTAACTTGTCTTGAATGTGCTCTTTGGCAAATTTCACAGGGAAATGCTCCGTAGTGTAAAAGTCTTTTCGCTTTTAAGGGAGCGTACCAGACAAGTAGCTGCTTTTCTGGCCATAAGGGTGGACGTCTCAATGGGGGGGAGGGGGTAGGGAAGTGACTGTCAAGGTAGCCAGGCAGGCCTCAGATAACTGCAAACATCAGTAGCAGCAAACACTGCCAGAAATGAACAAGCATTTAAAACGTGCTACTGAACGCTGGTATGCTATTGTGCCTATCTTGTGGTGAACATCTTAGAGTATTTTTTCCTTCAAAATCTTTCATGTACAATATCTAGTTTTTATGTTCACAGAAAAAAGCTGAACATGCATTTTGAGCACAATCTCAGAACTTGAATCTCAGTGTAACTTAGAGTTGTCAGATCTTTGTTGATGTTAAGTGTAGAGGTTTTGTCCTCAGAGCTGGTAGTGCTGGGCAAGCTCCTTGCTTTTCCCTACGGGCAGGTACGGAGCCTGGAATCCAGACAGGGACCACGAGTTCGTGACGTAGATGCAGAGCAGATTGTCTCCAGCCCCAGATATGTTGCGCATATATGTGCCCGTGGAGCTGTTTTAAAGCGTGTGCAATAAGGAACTGGGCACTTTGAAACAGGTAGGTTTTTCATGACACGTAGATGCAGCAGCTGTATTTTGGATCAGAAAGTCGCTGTATTTGCATGGCTTACTACAGGGGGAACCCTTTCTCTTAGATTGGTCTTAAAGCTTAGCTTTTAAGAAAATGCCTACTTGTGTCCCTCTCAAGGTTCCTGACTGTAGAAATGATCTCTAAATGGGTATTCGGGTTTTCTTTCCCCGAGTTTTCGGTGCCCTGCATTATATTTTCGCGCTTTTTCCACGCCGGGTAAAAGGTTCTGAGCCTCAAACGCCGCCAGGCGGGAAGGGAGCCGTCCCCCCCGCTCGGCGGGCAGTGCGCTGCGGCTCCGGCCAAGCGGGGGACCCGGCGCAGCCGCCGCCGCCGCCGCCGCCCCGGCGGGCGGTGAGGGTCCCCCTGCCGCCGCCAGGGGGTACTCGGGGCGCGGCAGCGGGCCACAGAAGGAGGTGAATTCCCGACGGCGGGGAAACTTGAGCCCGTCTCCCGAAAGGCCGGAGCGCGGGCGGTTTGGCGGCCGTGCCGCGGCACGGGGGCGGGAGCGCGCCCGTCGCCGCAACGGGAGCCGCCGCGGCCGGGGGCAGGGTGTGGGGGGGGAGGCGGCCGGGGGGGTGTGGGAGGGGGGGCGGCCGGGGGGGTGTGGGAGGGGGGGCGGCCGGGGGGGTGTGGGGGGGGGGGCCGGGCGGCCCCAAACTTTCGTCCTCCCTCGGCTCCGAAAGTTCAGCGCTGCGGTGACGTCAGGGGCGCGGCGGCCAATGGGCGCGGCGGCGGCCGGGCGGGGGGGGCGGGGCGGCCCGGGGGGGCGGGCGGGCGGCGCGGCGCGGCGGGCGCTCGCCCGGCTGCCATGCACAGTGAGCGGGGAGCGGGCGGCGGCGAGCGCAGCAGCGGCCGCCAGCGCCCCCTCCGCCCGCCCCCCCGCCCCGCCGGCGGCAGCGGCGGCAGCAGCGGCGGCAGCAGCAGCAGCGGCAGCAGCATCGCCTGAGGAGCTCGCGGCGGGACCGCTTTGACTCGCCAGCCGCCGCCGCCGCTTACCTGCCCGGCCCAGGTTGGGCGATGCGGAGCGGGGGAGGCTGCTTTGGAGATTGCCGCCGCTGCTGATGGATGCTTGGAGGGTGCCTGCCTTCGCTCCCCGTTTCTCTTTCATCTGAGGACGCCTCCGGCTCTGTTAAACTCTCTGCCTGCTGGTACCGTTTGCAGATAACAGGAAGAAGCCTGAGCCCGAGAGGCAGTTCCCCACCTTCTTCCACCTAACGTAACCCGTTGGGGCTCCTTTGAAGGCTTGCTGGCGCCCCGGCGGTGATGGCAGTGCTGGGGTCCCTTAGGCTGTACTAAGAGCCTCTTGTTTTCTCTTCCCTTTCTTCTTAGAGGCATTTCATCTTTAAGGGCCGGCTGCTTGCGCACACTTTTATACCCACCGAAGTGATCAGGAAACCATGTTGTCTGGTGGAAGAAGCGCGTTTCTGTGCCTTGGGATGATGTGGAGCTTCTGGAGCTCCCTGAGTTGGATGCCTGTTGGAGGATGCCCCCACAAATGTACATGCGTTGCTTCCAACGTGGACTGTCACGGACTGGGACTGAAAACCGTACCGAGGGATATTCCCAGGAATGCAGAGAGACTGTAAGTAATGAGCGTAAGGGCACCTCGAGTATTTGTAGAAGCACCTGGGATGAGTTTCTCTACACCTGCCTGTCAGCGTGGAGTACATAGTAACAGCGGCTTAAGTAATCAAACGGGGATTAATGTTTTCAGGAGGGAAGGGGAGGAGCTTTTGAGAAGTTACAGCTAGCCGGCTGCTGCTCTTGGTTTGAAAACAATCAGTTTTGGAGCTTCACGGTTTTTTGTTTTAATAACCAGTCGGTCGGGCTCTTGTTGATCGGGTTTTGCAGTGACGTGCTTGTGATGGAGGTGAGAACTCTGCCTGGAGTGTTCCCAGCGATAATTCCTGTCAATGCAAACACCAATTAAGTATGTAATTAAAAACCTGGATGTTTTCACCTGGTAGCTAGTAGCAGTTTCTCCTTGCCTGCTTTCCCAGCATGGTGACTTCATCACCATGGAAAAATCGACTACCACCATAAATTAAATCAAATGGATAAGAAGTCGTTTTAAAGCAGCGTCTAGTTTCTGTCTTAAACTGCCTAAGTAGCTGCATCTGTTATGAAGAAGGTGGTTATTTAATTTTTAGTTTGCCTCAGGGTTCATCACAGCGGTGTGATGTGCTTCAGACCCCAGCACAGGAGAATGCCGTGAGCGTGTTCAGAGTAAATCTTCTGTATCATAACTTCTTATAGGTTTTTCTAGTTGACTCCTTAAAAACATGTTAAGCTAAAAGCAAACCTCAGATCTCCGGTACAGTTCTGGCACTCGCTTGGTGCAGAGGACTGTATCTCTGACGTTGCTTAATGCACAGCATATGGCATATTTCACAGCGTGCCCCGTGCTAGATGCAGAGACGCCCGGGAGGGAACGTTAAAGGGCTTCAGTGCAGCTCTCCGCTGGGTTCCCCTGATGACCTAAGAGAGGGGCAGTTTGTTACGCCTTATGTGGATTAGCTGATGGCTCTTAAAACTTTTTAAAACTTATATGATAACAAGTATTATAATAACCAGTTTAGATTTATGTGGCCTCTCTGTTTTATTTCCTTCCAGCACGTAGAGTCGGGGACATTTCAGACCCTCCAGCAATTTTCTTCTAACTGAAAAAACCTAGATGAGGTTACTAAGCAAAAGGCTGACATCTGTGAAAACTTCTTTTAAAGGCTAACTTCTGTCCTAGGATGAAACGTAATAGCGTTTATGAAACATTCACGGATGCATTTTTATAGCACAGAGAGCTCTTAAATGATAGCAGTATAGTTGTTTGATTGGGTTTTAACCGGACTATAGTGCTGTCTTTACTGTTTTGTGAGTTCCATGTATCAGCCTTCCTTTTAGACTCACTTGTGTGAACAATAGTTTTCAGACGTCAGTGCTGGAGAAAGCTCTACTCCCTGTGCACAAAACTCTGGTGTGCGCTTCCAGGAATTGATGAGTAGTAAGTAACCTTGCGGTTTGGAGATGAGGCAGATCAACCTGGTAGTATACCAAGCTGCTGAGAGTAAGCATAACTCTGTGATAACACAAATATTTTTTGTGTCTCATCAGCGTTTAAGATTCGAGGGCTAGACTTAAGCTTTTAAATTTGAGGTTAAACTGGTGCATACAAGGTTAGTTGGCCATCTCAGAAGAATTTGAAAAGCAATATGGTAACTTGTTCTTGCTTAGGGTTTAGAGAGGCTGAGTTTATTCAGTGAACTAGGATTCGCTTGCGAGAACGTACTTAATAGAGACGTTGACTTTGCTTGTCCTGTCGAAGAAGCTAAGCTGCAGGGGTGAGCTGCTTGGCCTTAGAAGGCCAAGTGTCAGAAAGAACAAAAGGTGAAAGGCATGTAATCGTTGTCGTGTTCTTGGCCCTCATAATTTTTGCTGTAGTTCACAGATCTCTTAAATTCTGGACTAATGGCTGCGTGAAGAGCAGCAGCAGCTATTTCACAGTGTTCTATTGGAACGTTTTACCTCACAGACAAACCACGGATATAGACAACATCTAGCGGATTTTTTTGAAATAGGGTGTTACTGGAGCATTCGGTTCCAAACCATAACATTTAATTCATATCTCTCAGTGGCTGCAACCTTATGGCAATAGCGTATAAAGATCACCCAGGAACATGCTGTTCTGTTCTTTTAAATACTGTCTTCACTTTTTATTCTTCTAGACTCTCATGAAACTCTTTCACTGATCAATCCTTTTCAGTAAAACTGTGTTTTAAAGTTTATATTTGTAGATTAGCACTAAATGCACTAACTCAGATTTTCTGATGTAGGCAGTGAAGAAAAAAAGACCTTAACTCCCGTGAATCAAAATTCTGCTCGTAAACGAAATGTCAAGTCAGCCACCGGATATACCCGAGTATCTCTGTTCTCTGTGGTGCATGGCAACCTGTAATCGTGTATGACATAACACTCTGTTGATCTGTAGTCTTCAGCTAGTTTGTCTAACTTATAATTAAAAACAAATTGATTACATCTACCATGACAGAAATATTTTTAATCTCAGAAGAGCATTTATATGTTGAATTTCTTTTTAAAAGAAATTTCTTGATGGCCACACACCAAGCAGCTTTTTAGACTGTTGTGCTGTGCTGCATTGCTGGTCTGCACTGCTTTCTGTGTCCCTTTGAGCTAAAAGTTCCTCATACCAGTCTAGATTGGAAACTTTTTCTTTGCTTTAGTTAATAGAAGATCTAACAGGACCACTTAAAATGGTTTGCCACTAAGCTTGTAAAGTTTTGTTTGTGCAAATGCTATAGAATGTTTGGGCTGAAGGAGCCAAGCTAAACGTTATTTAAATGGTGTTAAAATGCAACCCAAGGAAAACTCAGTTGAATATATAACCTGAAGAAAAAGTGAGACAACTCCGTTGGGGGGAGTGGGGAGTCTTGTTGAGAAGTTCCATTAAATGAACTAGCGAGAGTCTTCTGGTATTGCAAGAAACGTATGTCACTAGAGCTTTGATTCTTGTTTCTTCATGATAAATTGAAAGCACGCTTTTTAATAGTTCCGTTGCTTTGAAGATGCACTTTTTGTGCAGAGTAATACCTTTTTGAGAGGACTCTGCAGATCAAATAGTGTTCGCAGAAACAATATTACCATAAAACTGGCCTAAACTTTTTTTTTAGTTTCATCTTTAATAGTAGCTTTCTGAATATAGCAGCATTAGGTCTGTGTTGCAGTTTACCTTGTATTACATTCTATGATAGTCTTCTAACTGCGTAGCATAGATTGAAGTTTTTACTGTCGTAGGTCTCATGCAGAGCTAAAAAGAGATGCAACTGTTCACTACTGTAGAGAGAAATGACACAATGTAGAGAAATTGAGTGGTGAAACAAGTATTTGCCGTTTCCCAAGGGTAGCTGGAAATTCCTTCTAGAGGAGGAACCCCCAAAACATCCTACATCTCGCACAGGAAAGGAGAGACATGAAATTAGGTCTAAGACTTGCATACATAAATGTGTAAGTTGTGAAGCTCCACAAAGGAACATATCTGCGAACAGAGTAATACAGCTGACCTTGCAGCTTTGTCTTTGGTATGTACTGGTCGATACCACGTTTGCTAAGTAACTTAAAATCCTACCAAAAAAAAAAAAAAAGTTAAAAGGTTTATGGGCCTGTTGTGTTGTGGAGAAAACTAATAACGTAATAGTTGACTTCTAGTGGTGAGCTCAATGACCTTTTTTTTTTTTTTTTTTTTTTTTTTAACTTCGAGCTTTGCAACTAAGTTATTAGCCTTGTGAGTGAATGATGGAGACAAATTAGGGTTTAGAAGTTGGGAGTACGTAAACATATCCACAAACATTCGGCATCTTTTAAACCTTTTGGAAAAGTTTCTTAGCACTGCTTCCTTTAATTGTGCAGTAGATTCGTGTCATGAGAGTTTGCTTAGTAGTGCTTTAGTTCTCATATGGAGTTCTGTGCTTATGTCATTTTCTTCAGCAGAAATGCTTTCTATATATATAAAATATGACTTTGGCTTTTTGTAGCACTTACGGTGACCTAATTTTATCTGAGATAATATGTAAGTACAGTGAGCAGATTAAAGGCACTTGCTTGGTGGTTGTTGCACCCTCCTATTCCAAGAGGAAAAAGTGATACGGAGAAACTAGTCAGAGGTGTTCTGGGCAATATCTGCTTTCTATTTGAATATGAAACATAAGGCTTTGTGTTTTTTCACCCGTTTATGTCTAGTGCTCTTCCGATTAGTAGCATTATATGTATATAAAAGTTTATTTGGAGAATTAAGCTGTGTGTTTGAGTTCTTGATGAATATACACTTAGTAGCCTAGAATCTGGTTTAATTGGTAGCTCATCTGTGTTAAATTTTTTTTTTTTTTTTTAACTTTGAGGGATTCTTTATCTTTCTAAATTGATAAAACTTGAAAGACTAATCAGTTCTGTGCTCTGTCGGAGTAGCTAAATTGAGTGTGTCCACATTTAGGTGCAATTTAGAAGCTTAGTCATCTGCTTACTCTGGCATTTCCGTGTGGTCTGGAGTTTCTGTTATACAAATATATTATTATGGTGTTTTTGGCCTAGGTGAACATAGCTGCTGAAGTTGCACTGGCTTATAAGAAGTTTTCAACTTCCTCAGTTTTGTCTCCAAATTAAATCCAAGCTCTTGTCTTGAGTGCTTCCATGTTACTACAGAACCCATTGTTAAGCACACGCAAATATAGTCGTATTGACTCTCACATTGACACTCTGTTCTGTACGAATTCGTCCCACTAGGGATTACCACTCGATTCTTTGTGTAGTAATAGTCTCCAAAGCCTGCGTGGTCCTCCCCCCACTCCCTTCCCCCCCCCCCCCCCAGGTCATGTGTCAAGGAGTAGGCATACATGGCTTTGGCTTAGGAGAATTTGCCATCAAAGGTACTGATCCTGGAAAAACTTTACTGAGTTGCTTAGGCTCATTTGGGTAACTTCCCTTTCATAGTGACTGCTCGCGCTTGACTGAATGCAGACATGGATTTGTGTATTGGAGCAGTCTTGCAATATTGTTACCTCATTTCGAAGTGTTGGGAACAGAAAGGAGGATGAAATTAGCCTTTTTAAATTCTGATAGCTACACAAACTAGCACTAGGCACTGCCTTATTGTCTGTAGCTATTTGTTCAGATTTGGTTAAGATTCTGAGATCGAGGGGACCAGATTACTTCAGTTTTTTTTTTTAAATGAACTGCTGTGAGGCCATTCACTTTTTTGTGCCCTTACTTTTCCAGCTGAGTATTGATTCATGCAAAAGCAGCAAATGAAAGAAATGTTGCCCTTCCAAAGAACAGTGGTTGTGTTTTTGGTGGTCCTAAAATATAGATGATAAGTATTGTTTTTTGTTTTTTTTTTTTTTCTCCTTCCCTGGAATTTGTATGTGCACGTACAGAGAAGTGTAAGTGTGTATCAGAGTAGGCCTAGCTTTTCTGGATTTTTTTCAGGGCCTGTACGGATGGATAATGATACCAAAAATAAATCCTAATACACTTTTATTCTTACAGTTTATTCTTACAATTATCTGTATGAAAATCCTTGCCTTGTGCACTGTGTCTCACTTGTAAGTTGGTTGCTATCAAGTCATTTGACCTTGACAGTGCGCACTGTCAGTAATCTTTTGGAATGTCACTGCCATGCCCATTTCATATTTTTTAGTTCAGGCGTTTCTAGTTGTAGCTAAAACAAAATAACCAGCCCTACATGGACACGAACGTTTGCTGTCTGCGTATTAGCGGTATCTAACCCATTCCTCAGCTTCTGCAGAGCAGAAAAAAAATGGTTTTCCCCATGTGAATCTCAAGAGATGTTTGGTGAGGCACAAAGATGATAGGGAAAAAAAAAAACTTGGTTCAAATAAGGATATTCAGTGAGTAAGTTTCTGCCATAGAACATTAAAAATTAAGCTCTCTTGCTTGGGAGACTCTTCAGGAGACTTAAATCAGGATGCGTTCCCTCCCAGAGCTCAAAGGACTTGAAGCTTAATTGTTGTAGAACTCTTGACGCAGTTCCTGTTACTCACAGCGCCTGATTTCCCGTGGTTGCCTGTTGCTGCAGCTGATCTTTTAAAATGAAGAGCTTTTTGCCACTTGTTGGTCTGGTGGGATCCGTTTTTCTTGATCAGTAGACTTAATCATGCCTGAACAAAGGTGGAGAATGGAAGCTGTTGCTTAAGTATCGCAGATATGTTGGCTTATACCTGTTTCACCAGAATTGAATGGAGAATTGTTTTGCTTTGAGTTCAAAGCTGAAATTTGTCAAGATCCTTTCTTAATCAAAACTGTGTTGCTGTTTGCGTTTTCCACATCTTCTACCTGCTAAGGTTGGTCTAATGTCCAGATAAATTTTCTGAAGACTGAATTTGAATTGCCTTTTTTTCCCCCCACCTTCATCTTAAGACTGCAGTGAGCATTCCAGCAATGTTTCAAGGCAATGAAATAATTTATGTTTTTTAACATATATCTAATTAAAAAGTAAATTGCCCCCACGCCTAGTAAATCCTGATTTGCTTTGTCTTTTTTCAACTTGCCTCTTTCTCTAAATCCAAACCTACAATACATAACTAAATCTTTACAGTTCAGAACGAGCAATGTAAACTGCACCTTCTGCACCCTCTTTTCAAAAGTGCCTCCAGCCCTAAGAGATGGTACATGGTAGCAAACTTTCTGTGATTACCAGGGTCATTCTTCTATTTTAAGTTAGCCTGAGACACCTAAATGAGTTATATAAAGTGCAGCTCTGCTGCTTGACTTCAGTTTTGAGATATGCTTCACTGTGCCTTCTAACACTATAACTACCGAATTATCTGAAATGTTGTGTTAACCTTTGGAAGAGATTGTGGAATGCTCTTCATAAGTAACCTAGTACCCCTCATTTCTTTCGCCTGTTTGTTATCCGTGACTACAGGCAGATACTGGATCAGATGGAGTATTTCTCTAGCTCGATATTGAAATGTTGTTCAACAGTGGCTGGTCTTTTATGGCTGGAGCAAAAGTACGAGTATAACCAAGTACGCCGCTTCAGTGCTAGCGGATCATGTTTGACGATGGCGCAGAGGATGACTAGAAGCGATAAGTGGCAAGGATTTCTTCAGGTAATTGTCTTTCCGTACGTTCTTATTATGAGGATGCATAGATGAGCAGTGTTATCTAGAAAATGTTATCACAGTAACATTTGTATCATGGTAAATTCTGTGCCCCGTCCTCTTTTGTGCAGTCCGTGAGACAGACGCAGTGGGCCTCTCATCCCTGGCTCCTTTGTGCTCCTTGGGTGATAAGGAGTTTCTGTTCATTCTTGATGATTGAACTGCATTATTATGTTATTACATGGTATTTGGCCCAGGTGCTGCTGTTGTCATTCCAACCCCTTTTAGGTTCGTTAATGGGTTTTGTGTGGCTGTACCAGTTTGGCCTTTTTCCCCGAGTAGTTCTCGGGGTAAGAAAAGGCTGGGATCTAGTAATATGGTGGCTGTAACGTGGCTGAAGCAGTTCTGTTTTCAGGATGTTTAAAGCCTTTTCTCCGGAAACCCATAATGCTCTCGCTATTTTCAGATCTCCTTTCAATGCTGTCCAGTCAGATTCCTCATTTAAGATGTTAAATGGCTCTCAGGAATGGAAAGAACTTGTTCTTCCCCATTGAGAAATGGCCTTGTAAACAACAGAAATTCTTTTCTAATGGTACTAAATAAATAACAGATCTGCTTATTTATGTAAAGGGCCCAAGTCTGTGATCTTATACTCACAGGGTAAATTTTGGACAAGTTCTAAAGGTTATGTTATCTCTAGAAAACAGTGAAAAGAGATAGGGCTTCGGAGGCTGATTCTTCCTTCTCTGCCAGATACTTTGGAGTTTACCCTCTCCAACTGAATCTGATCTGTCAGTTGCCTCTGTCAGAATAAATTTGTCTTGTATTTCAGTTTTATGCCGTATGTTTGGTGGCTGCAATATATTTTTAATCCTATTTTGATGGATTGATGGATTTCTGGATCATCAGACTTCTACCTTTCTATCTGTTTATTTTTTTCCTAGGACCTTAATTTATATTTTGTCCCTCATGGGGGAAATCGTTTTAACCAGTGGCTATATTCTTTCCTTTCTTGTCACTTGTGAAGGGAGCATTTTCAATAGCCATCAGTTCAGCTAAAATGGTGAAGAAGATCCAGTGTTTTAAAGATGGTCCTTTGTTCATTTCCTACGTTCATTTCCCATTGATTTAATTAAGATAAAGTAACGCTCCATAACTTACTTCTAAATTGATTTCAGAGTTTATCTTGCTCGCAGAATTGCTTTTACCAATCCTTTCCTTAAAACTTGCAGTACTGTTGCAGAAGCCATCCTGAACTTGTATCGACTGGACTTTTGGGGAGAAGCCTTTGTGTCTCCTACAGCAAGGCCACTAGGACTTGCCTACCTGCTTGCAGAGAACTGCATGCTGGATAGCAGCCTAACGGAAATAGTGTCCGACTACTAAGGAAAACCCTCAAAAACCTATTGCACGTAGGAGAACCAGATATTTGGAGTAGCATTCTTAGAGCTGAAGAATCTCACTGGCTGTTGTATGGAGCTCTGCTCAAGCTGGTGTGAGATACTAGGCCTTTAGCAGTCTTTTTAGGGGTTTAATTGGAGAGACCTTAACTGTCTTATGTGTAGTGCTTTGTGGAGGTGACTGTAGTCACCTGTGGTGTGGCTGGACATACAGGCAGTCACTCAAAAAGCAAGATGGATCAGTTGTCTGTAATTTTTCAGAATTGTTTCTCTGTATGCCTTTGCAGCTGTTTCTGCCTCCATAGTCAGAGGAAGATCACATTTTCTATTTCAGCCAGAACTATGTGTGAGAGGTGGGATAAACCGCTTTGGAGGTTAGCGCTTTGGAGGTTAATAACCCATTTTAACAGCCTGTGAACGTGCTTGGGTGGAGCGGGCAGTAGGGCTGGGCCTGTTGATTGACTCAGTTTCTGAATGGATTTTTTTTTTCTTTTGTTTTGGTGGTTTTGCTTGGGAGAAACTGGCCTCATTAAAAAACAAAAACAAAAACTTGTTTTATAAAATTTTCATGATGTCATATAAAAATAAATGATGCAAGTTAGGCCACTGTTGAGGTCAGTGCCTGCTATACTGATCAGCATGATCATCTGCTTGTCTCTGTTCATCTGCTCTTTTGGTCTTTGCTCAGAGCCCTTTGAAGCTTATTCGTTGGTACAATGCTTAGCGTGAAGAAGTCTTGAGCTACCGTAAGGATACTCCTATGCATGAGGACAGAAATGGCAGTAAATGAGAACTGTCATGTTAGTGAGTTTGAGGTTTTGATCTGCAAAATCACAGTACTCCAAAATGTGGTTTTAATGTCTGACTCCACACTGTTTTTTCCCAATAGCCGGGTTCTGGGGTGGTGGAGGAATATGCTATTTCTTGTGAATGAACATTCTCATGAAATATTTCAAAAGACAGCCTCTTAACTATTAAGTAAATAATATGCGGAAAGCAAAGGCGTAGGTGCATTCTTGTGCATACTAATAGCTAGTTAGGGAGCTACTTCTTGGTCTCTGTTCTTTCATTTGTTTTTTTCCTTTTTTCCTGCAGCTGTTAAGAAATGTGTTAGTTAATTTGTACAAAACAAGTGTATTAGTAGAATGCACGGTATTACTAACACAGGCTGTTCTAAAGATACTAATGAATAAAACTGGTAATTATAAAAGGTACAGACAGCTCTGAGCCGTATATGCTTTCTCAGATCATAGAAGAACTGAATGTTCCAAATCAGTTCAGTCAAACTGACCTACTGTATTAGGGTTTTCACTGAAATCTTTTGCTGGGTAGGCACTGTTGAATGATTAGTACTTCTTTGGATATTTTAGCGACTTTTAAGCTTGAGGAAGTACTCAGCTGCCTGACTGGCAAAAATGGTGTTTAGCATTAGTAGTAGATACGATTTCATATATGACAAGTAGGTATTAACGGCCTAATATGAAAACTTGACTTTGAAAGGTCTTTCCTCAAACAGCTTGCCCCAAAGTAGAAAAATTTCTAATTCCTAATTTCAGTTTTTCTGTAGAGAGTTCCAAAAGGTCACTCTAATATGAAAGAAATTTCCCTGGAATTCTGTAATCACGTTCCTTGGAACATACTATCTTGTCAAGGTTGGATGATCGAAGAAACTCATAACTGTTACCCAGCAGTTTATATATGATAATCTAGAGACTTTAATATTACTGATTACTTGAATATTACTGATTTTTGTTTCCTGGTGATAAATAAATAGCAAAGAACACGGAATACTTGTCTGCCAAAGATTTGATTGCCCAGTCTTGGCTATCCTTTAGAATGTAACTAGTATACAGTGTCTGCAGCACAAAGCTGGCATAACGTAAAGACCATTTAAAAAAAAAAAAACAACACTTGCATAGATGTGTATTTGCTCTCCTTAGTGACAGATATGGAGGTGCTAATCTTTAATTAAAGAAAGTCATGTTGTTCAAACTTACAGAAATTGTAGAAAGGAAAAAACTGCATCCTGAAAGCAGTTCAAATAATCTGGTATGTCTCCCTGTCAGTCATGATGCATGCTTTGCCTTAATTTTAATGAAACTTTAATTTAGGGACTTTTCCTAAATTTATCTTTCATCTGTATAGCAGTTTTGTTTTGGTTGGGGAGGCTTTATGTTAAGTAGACTTTTGAAATGCTGATTTCTGAAAAACTTGGAGGAAACTGCTTCGCTTTGCTCTTCTCACCTTTCTTCTTTGAAGAGGTGGTGGAGGTGGTAGTGGTTACATTGTTGACTAGTGGTTACAACATCATTTACTGAGGTGGGAACTTATAGCTGTAATTATAACCTACTCTGAAGTTGCAGCAGAGTGATGAGAGGGGGCTAGTCGTCTCTTCCTCATGACGATGTTGAGCTGGTTAGAGGTAGCACTTCAGGAATTTAACTGGGAAGCAATAAGAGAACTCATTGTAATCAAGTAGTACAGGGAACTGATTGTGCATTTTTGAAATGTCCAAATAAATGTAGTAGGGAGGTAAGCTGGAGATAGGAATATAGTGGCGAAACAAATAAGTTCTTGAGCGAAGAAAAAACGTTCATTTTCTAGAAATGGAAGTGTATGTTGAGAAATAAGGCCTCAAGGCAAAGACGGTGTTTTTTAAGTGAGGAGAACATACATCTACTCTGATAAGAATGCAAAAGTGTCTGAAACAAAAACCGACAATCCATCAGAGTAGTGAGTTTCAATGGATAACATGAAAAGGCATCAAAAGATAAGGACTAATCAAAAGTTCTTATGTTGTAATTTTTTTTCTTGTGTGGGAACTCCTTGAGTTAATTGCTCATGAGAATTATTAGAAGTTAAAAATGAATTATTCCTAAATAACATTAACTCTACTTTTTAGAAGAAACGTTTTCCAAGGATGTCCTTACATTGTTCTTGGGTGTATAAGATGCTTAGTGCAAAATGGTTTTACAAGGATGAGTTGTTTTGGTAACTTGAAACGTCAAATGCTCCACATGCTTAGAGAATGTTGCTGAAGTTTACATGCATTTTTTTGTAATGTGAACAAGTAATGCTTGATTATCTAGAGATTTAAAAAAAAATAGCGGCTAGAAGTCAAGGAGAACTCTCATGAAGAACAGTAATTTTTATCAGTCCTCATTTTTTTTTCTTTATTGCATTCAGTTCATACAGTGCTCAGTTAAATGAGAATTAAGTCTACTGTGGAAATTTTTCTTAAAATTTTGCGGAAGGATAAATGATTGCTATAAACTGTAGTAATGACCTTAGCTCTAAATGGTGCTTATACTTAGAACCTTTTTCCTAATTTCAGGCATCACAGAACGTTGTGTTTTACATTGGCCAACAAGGCATTCCTATTTGAGATAATAATGAATGAGTAACTTGCATTACTGGGAGAACTACCTTTAAAGCCCAAAATTAAAGGGCACTGTGAAGTGTGAGAACATGTCTATTGATATCCCAGTGAAGATTATGCATTTGATGGCTGAGTGAAATTATGACCCAAAGAATGTTTGAAGTTGTCTGCTTTCTACCTATATGTATGCTTGGTCTTTGTTTGAAAACTACTGAACTGATGTGGTAGCCACACCTACATGCCCATATAACCAGCTGGTATGCCTTGGATATGGAAAAGGAGAGAGGGTTGTAGGACTTAAATAGGTATGGTTAGTTAAAAGAAGAATTCAGGAATTGAAAATAAACAGCAAGAAGCTAAAAATGAAGTATTGTATTTGTATATGCACCTTGATTATGGAGCTTTTTGGAGGAATGAAAATGATTGACCTGAAACAACACAGTACTATACTCTTTCCTAAAAAATGTGCATATCCTGGCTTCTGCATATTAAATCACATTTCTGTAGCAACTGTTTTTTAAAGTATTTCCTATAATTTTCTTTGTGACTCAGATCTAAAGCTTTCTTCCTCCCCCCTACCCTGAAAAAAGCTACTCCAAGGTTTCATCCTTTCATATGTAGAAAAAGTAGAATCATAAAATTATCAGGTTGTGCGGGACCTAAGAGGTCATCTGGTCCAACCTTCGGCTTAAAGCAGGGTCAACATCAAGTTCAGACCTGGTTGCTCAGGGGTTTGTCCAGCTGGGCCTTGAAAAATAGCAAGGATGGAGACTCCACAGTATCTCTGTGCAAGCTGTTCTAGGTCTTAACTATCCTCATAGTAAGCTTTTTATACAATTGGAAACTCCCCTGTTTCAACTTAACGACCATTGTTTTTCCTTCTCTTGCTGCGTGACTCGATAAAGAGTCTTACTCTATCGTCTTAGTAACGTCTTGTTAGATACTGGAAGACTGCTATTCATTCTCCTCAAAGCTTGCCCTTCAGGCTGAACAAGGCAAGCTTCCTCAACCTCTTTTCACAGGGCGTGAATTCAGACCCCTGATTCTTAAACTAAATCCAGTAGAGGATCATTAAAGTTTATCAAATTTATCATAATTTTTCTTGTACTGAGGGCCCAAAACTGGACATGGTATTCTACATGTAGTCAAGGTAGATAATATCCGCTGCTCTCCCTTCAACAACAGATCTAGTCGTTTCAGCATAGAAGGTAGTCTGGTTGGTAAAGTATGTTTTACCCTTAGTAGACCTGTGTTGACTGCTTTTAGTCATCTTCTTTCATGTGCCCAGAAATTGCTTCCAACAGGACTTGCTTTGTGACTTTTCCAGGGACTGAGGAGAGGCTGATACCGACCAGCCTGTACTTCACCATATCATTCTTCTTGCCCTTTTTGAAGGTAAATGGAAGATTTACCTTTATCAAAGATGATAAAGAGCAGCCTTGGAGTGACATCAGCCAGGTCTCTCTGCACCTTCAGATGCATGCTGTCTGTTTTCACAGGCTTATATGGGTAAGGATTTCTTAAGAGATGCCTGACATGATCCTCTTCTGCTATTGGTCATTCCTCTCCTCCTTGAACCTTGCCTTTAGGCATAAAGGCTTAGGAGACCTTGTCGGTGAACATCGACACAAAGAACGCATTGAGTATCTCAGTCTCACTTAAGTCATCACCTTTTCCTAATTTATTCTTTTCCGGCTAATGTAGTGCTAGAAGCTTTTCTTGTCCTTGATGTCCCTAGCCAGTTTGAACTCTAGCTCAGTTTTGACTTTCAGAATACTATCCTTGCATACCTGAGCAACGTTTCTGTGTTCCTGTGTAGCATAGCCTTGCTTCTGCTCGTGCCCCTTTTGCACTCAAGTTCAATCATGAGTTGCCTGTTTAGCCACAGTGGTCTTCTGATACACCTGCTCATTTTCTTCAGTATCTACGCGGAGTGTTCTCATGCTAAGGTTGTCCTTAAAGACCTATCAGTTCTCCTGAGCAAATTTTCTCTTCAAGGCTGCTTCCCACAAGATTCCCCCCTACCAGTCCCCTGAATAAGCTGGTCTGCTCTCCTGAAGTCCAGGTCTGTACTCTGCAACATGCCTTCCTTGCACCCCTCAGCACCTTGAACGCCCTTGCTTCATGGTCACTGAAGTCAAGGATGCTGCGGATTATCACCCCCTGACCGATTCTTGCCTGTCTGGGAGCAGCAGATGCAGGAAAGCCTCACCCCTCGTTGGCCCATCCAGCATCTGCGTTAAGACCCTCCAGAAACCTCCCGGTTTGTTTGCCTCCCCCTGGGTTGCCTTTCCAGCAGGTGTCAGGGAGATTAGTCCCTCCTAAGAGCCAGGGTCTGTGATCTGGAGACTTCTGCAAGTGGCTTGGACAAGATTTTGTCCCCTCCCTCACCCTGAGTGGGTGGTGGTTGCTGACCAACTCCCACCACAGTGTCACCCTCACTGGCTTCTCCTCTGATGCAGATCAGCACGCTCCTGAGGAGCCTGCCCCCCTTTCCGTAGGGGAGAGCTCTGTCCACGTGAGCAGTTCCTTCACATAAAGGGCAACCTCCCCTCCTCTTCTTCCCTGCCTGTCTTTGTTGAAGACCCTGCATCCATCCATCACCAAACATACGAAAGACTACATGAGCTATCCCGCCACGTCTTAGTTATTCCAGTGATGTCTTAGTTCTCATCTGTAGCCAAAACTTTAAGTCTTTCTGCTTGTTTCCCAGGCTGTGTATTTATGCATAGGCATTTGAGGATGGGCCCCTTTTGACCTGGTTCTTCTTGCAGGTTCTCTTTCTCATCCACAAGGGCACAGATGACACTACCAGGGGAGATTCAGAACAAATGAAGAATAATTATAAAACCCTGTGGACAAAGGTTAAGGGCATGGGAGTATAACAGGTACTGTATATACTTAGAGCATTGTTCTGCCAGCGTAACATTTGCTCTCTGTATAGTAAAACTTGCAAACTATCATATTTGGTCAGGAATTCCCGCAGGCTGGGATAAACAGGCATTTCCGTGGAAGAAATGGGGTATTTAAATTGCTTCATCTTTCAGTTCATCGTGCTGCTTTCTGCTCGACTCAAGCAGAAGGTCTCAAGCTTGACTGTTGATTGCAATCTGCTCAATGGAGAATATAGCCATTGCAAAAGGTAATTTTTTCTTGTCTGTTTTTTAGCATCTATAATTTTCCAAGTCATTTTTCTTCTTACTATAAAAATAAGGGCAGATGTGTTATCTGCAAGCAGTTTCAGATCATTTGGGCACTTTATGTGGGTTATTGACCAAGCACTATTGTAATGGACTTGAGGATGGACAGCTTATTCACAGAATTAGGGCATTTAACCTCTGAGATCAGTTTTCTCGTTGTTCAAACGGCAAGAAAACACTGAGTCATTCCTGAAAGCCGTTTGTAATCAGGAGGAACCATCTAATTTTCTTGAAGTAAAAGGTATATTGTGTAGGTGTGTTAGAAAAGTATAATAGACTGCAGCAGAGAACTTGTACGCTTCAGGTGTCCTATGGCTATTTAATTTAAATTATTCTTGAGGCTGAAACTATCCAGTATCATACATATGGGGCTACTCAGCAAGAGCAAGAAATATTATTAGATGTTGGATCATAAATTTACTGTTATTCTGATTTAACATGGATAACAAACAATATCAAAATTACTGGATCCCAATGTTACTATGTTAATGCACTCTGCAGTACTTTTCTCGTGTTACTAAAACTATGCAGAGCTCTTCTGAATCCTTCCAGGAACTGGTGGATTCTCATAGGGGTTATTTTTTCTCTAGTAATGTTCTGCCACTCCATCTTACTGCAGAGGAGAGGGGGGATTGGGACCTATTCTTGCAGAATTTAATAGGAGTTTGCACCACAAGGTGGTTTTGGAGGCACTGATTCTTTCTTTCTATCTTGTTCCTCTTTTCTAGCATAACTATTTATTTGAGCCACTTCATTCCTGGGATCTACTTGGCTCGTGGCAACTGTGATTGTTTCTGACGCTTGGTTAAGGGGATGGAGAAAAAGTATGTGGACTGCATTTGGCACTGTCAGCTGTTGCACTGGAGAGGCTTTGCTGGTGGAGCCGCTGCAATGAAGTTAGGATGTAGTTCACAAATTCATTGTTGTTGGATGTCACCACAGAATCATAGATCGACTCAAGCTGGAGGGGACCTCTGGAGGTTCCTTCTAGTCCAATCCTCTGTTCAAAGGAAGTCCAGTTAGATCAGGTTGCTCACAGCCTTGTTCAGCTGAGCATTGGATGTCTCCAGCAATGGAGATTCCACAGTCTCTCTGTGGAATCTGACTACCCTTATGGTTTACCAAAAAAACAGAAAAGTCCTTACTCGAATACGAATTTCCTGTGTTTCAAATCAATGTTGATTACCTTTTAGCCTATCACAGTGAGCCTTCAAGAAGAGTATGCCTCTATCTTTTCTCCATTCTCCTATTCTGTATTCTCCTATTCTGCTACCTGCTAGGTAGTTGTAGACTGCAGTAAGATCTTCCCCTAACTCTCTCCAAGTTCAGTGTACGTAGTGCTCTCAGCGGAGTCCAGTACTGGGTGCAGTGTTACGGGTGAGCTTTCAGAAATCCTGACTGTAAGAGATTAGTCAATTCTTTCACCCTGATGGCTACACCCTTCCTAGGTCCTGCTGAATTGCAGCCCTGCCTTGCAGTGTATTGACTGCTCCTTCTCATTTGGTATCATCTGTGAACTTACTGCAGGAGCACTCTGTCCTGTATTCGAGGTCATTAATGAAGACAAAAAATTTTGGCCCTCGTCTCTATCCATGAGGGACACTGCTAGTAATCAGCTGCTGATCGCTACCCTCTAAACCCAGTGGTCCAGCCAGTTTTCCATCCAGCTTATCTTTTATGTATTCCATATATCACCAGTTTGGATATAAAGATACTATGGGTCAAAGGCCTTGCTGAAGTCAAGGTAAACACATTTGCTGCTTTCTTCTTGTCCATGGACATGTCATCTTGTCATTTCATCACAGAAACAATCAGGTTGGTCAGGCAGGATTTGGTACAGCTGTGTTAAGCTGAGGCAGGCTCTTTCCAGTCACCTCGTTGTCCTTCGTGTGGTTGAGTGTGAACAGTGTGGAGGCAAAAGAGTAGTTATCAGTGCAGTAAGACTGATAACTCCTACGCTTTTTTTTGTTGTTACACTGTGGAAACAGCTGGCTAAACAGCTAGCTGTCTCTACCTGTTTCCACTATGCAGGATATTCCTTAAGGAAACTGGAAAAAAAAGTACATCAGTCATATTAAAAGTCTAAAATTAGTTTGGAAAAGTAGAAAGTTTTTACAATTAATTGTCACGTGACATTTTTTGAGTGTATTAGTATTTGTTTATTGACTTCTAGGAAGACTCTTTTTCATGGGCCTTTGAAAATCAATCATTTGACTGTTTTGGTTTAAGAAGAAAAATACGTCAAAAATTAGAGGCGGAATATATCACCTACTTTAAAAAAAAAAAAAAAGAGATTACTTTAGCTGGATATGATTTTGCAATTTTTTCCTGTCTTTGTCCTTACAAGGGATGTTCATACTTACCCAAGTGATTTGGAAATTAAAGGAATTTGTGCATTTCATAAAATCCAGTCCCAAGTCTTTAGTTCCTGCGTTGCTTAAGTTGAGATGAAAATATGTTAAATTTGGAGATATGCAGATTGTTCTGCCAGAGGGCTTCAGAGTAATGTTATAACTGAATAGTTGATCATGATGACTTTGAAGTTCTTGGACTGGAGGCACAAGAGAAGTGCCAAGTGCTTTCTATAGGGAATTACAGTCATGTAAGGTTAAGAGGCTAGTGGCAGTCTATACCCATTAAAGCGAAATTAACTCCATAGCAGATATTCTGGAAAATTCTTAAAATAAAATAGGTCCAGGGTGTGTAAAGAACAAGAAAGATGGCCAAAAGTCCGCATACAGAAATGGATACATCCATGCATAAGGGAGAGGATTTTTCTCCTCTCAGCAGGTACAGCATTGGCATGTTACTTAACTAAGCACCAAAGTACTCCGAGAAAGAGACAGAGATGGGCTTTACTGAAGAACTTTTGCCTGCAACTCTGCAGGGAGCATTTTTAAAAATGAAGAAGTGCTCCTCATGGTTACACTTCTAGAATGCAGTAGATTGCCAAGTGAATGGTTAACTTACCCATGAAAACACAAGGTTTCCTGCAGTTCAGGTGTTGTATGTTTATGTTCGTGGTTACCTTGCGAAAGTGACTGGGGGTTGGGAAAACAAACCAAACAGGAAAAGTTTAAAAGGATGACTCAGCTGTCATTCTAGCAGGTGGTTTGGATCGACAAAGTCCTTTAGCAGTGTACTGACAAAACAATACAAGCCTTGTTTCCCAAGAATGTGTGCTGCTTGAGTTATTTGGAGGAATTGGGCTAATGCAAAATATCAGTAACTCTTTAGATTCAGGAATCCTGGTTCAATCATTATCACTTGAACTTTGTCTCCTACATTTTGAATGTGGGTTACTGCCAAGCTGATCTATCATTTAAAAAAAATACTTCTAATGCTGTTACAAATGCATAAGAAAAACATCACAGAGAGGAGTGCTTGCTATATTCTCAAAAATGTCACTGCTAAATTTATAGGAAAACTATAAGTTTTCTTCTGTTTCTTAGGAACTTTCTGATGTTCCTTGAATTGTACCCTGGTTGACATTTATTTTAATGCGAGCTCTACATTCATATTGGCTCCAGAACTATTTGGTTCATAGGGATCAAGAGATGGTTTTATTAATTTAAGTGCATTGTTCTGTGCGAGATACAAACTTTATGCAGCCCTTCTTGGGGGGAAAAAAATCCAAAAAGTGAAATGAATAGAAGTGAATCTTCTGTGTAGATTACACTGGGCGTTGCTTTAATTGAGACTCTTTTTAGAGAAGCAGATTTTACGCTGTTTCATGTTTAACACAAAGATGACGCAAACATGTATGAATCGGAGCTGGTATGCGGTAGCCACAGAAAATTAATATAGAAACAGAAACTAAACTTTGGGCTTCATGTTCTATTAATATAAATCCTTACCTGCATGAGAAACAGTTGGATAGAAAAGAATCATAATGGTGTATAACTTGGGTAAGATAGCTGTTTTTTTGAAGTGTGTGGCAGTTGATTCTTGTAAAACACAGTATACAGTGTCTGTACTACTTTTATTGAATTATTTGCCTATTAACATAAATGGAAAAATATCTGAAAATTTGAATGCGGTTGCAACTGTTGGGAGGAACACAGGAACGTTGTCAGAGTATGCAGGGATGTGAAGGCCAAGGCCCATTTGGAATTAAATCTGGCAAGGGATGTAAAGGACAACAAGAAGGGCTTCTTCAAATACATCATTAGTAAAAGGAAGACTAGGGAAAATGTGGGCCTGCTGCTGAATGGGGTAGGGGCGCTGCTGACAAAGGATACAGAGAAGGAAGAGATACTGAATGCCTTCTTTGCTTCAGCCTTCTCTGCTCAGACCAGCCCTCAGGAATCCCGGAGACCGGGGAGAAAGCCTGGAGAAAGGAAGACTTTCCCTTGGTCAAGGAGGATCAGGTTAGAGATCATTTAGGCAAACCTGACACCCACAAGTCCATGGGTCCTGATGGGATGCAAACACAAGTGCTGAGGGAGCTGGTGGATGTCATTACTAGGCCACACTCAATCCTTTTTGAAAGGACGTGGAGAACAGGAGAGGTGCCTGAGGACTGGAAGAAAGCAGACGTCCCCCAGCCTTCCAAAAGGGCAAGAAGGAGGAGCCAGGAAACTACAGGCCTGTCAGCCTCCCCTCCATCCCGGGAAAGGTGATGGAACAGCTCCTCCTGAAGGTCATCACTAAGCATCTGGAGGACAAGAAGGTGATCAGGAGTAGTCAGCATGGATTCACCAAAGGGAAATCATGCTTGACCAATCGGATAGCCTTCTCTGACGGAATGACTGGCTGGGTAGAGGAGGGGAGAGCAGTGGATGTTGTCTGCCTGGACTTCAGCAAGGCTTTTGACACTGTCTCCCATCACATCCTCCTAGGCAAGCTCAGGAAGTGCGGGCTGGATGAGTGGACGGTGAGGTGGATTGAGAGCTGGCTGAATGGCAGGGCTCAGAGGGTTGCGGTCAGTGGCACAGAGTCTTGTTGGAGGCCTGTAGCTCCAACAAGGGGAGCTTGTCCCCCAGGGGTCAATACTGGGTCTAGTCTTGTTTAACTTATTCATCAGTGGCTTGGATGAAGGGACAGAGTGCCCCCTCTGCAAGTCTGCTGATGATGCAAAGCTGGGAGGAGTGGCTGATACCCTAGAAGGCTGTATTCAGAGGGACCTGGACAGGCTGGAGAGGTGGGCTGAGAGGAACCTCCTGAGGTTCAACCAAGGCAAGAGCAGGGTCCTGCACCGGGGGAGGAATAAGCCCAGGCACCAGGACAGGCTGGGGGCTGACCTGCTGGAGAGCAGCTCTGCGGAGAAGGACCTGGGAGTCCTGGTGGATAACAAGTTGACCATGAGCCAGCAACGTGCCTTGGTGGCCAAGAAGGCCAACGGTATCCTGGGCTGCATTAGGCAGAGTGTCGCCAGCAGGTCGAGGGAGGTGATCCTGCCCCTCTACCCAGCCCTGGTGAGGCCTCACCTGGAGTACTGGGTCCCGGTCTGGGCTCTGCGGGACAAGGGAGAAACGGAGCTCCTGAAACAAGTCCAGCGAAGGGCTACTAAGACGATGAAGGGACTGGAGCATCTCTCGGATGAGGAGAGGCTGAGGGAGCTGGGCCTGTTCAGCCTGCAGAAAAGAAGGCTCAGGGGGAATCTGATCAATGTGGAGAAGTCTCTGAAGGGAGGGCATCAAGAAGATGGGGTCAGACTCTTCTCAGTGGTGCCCAGTGATAGGATGAGAGGCAACGGGCAGAAACTGAACCACAGGAAGTTCTGTCTGAACATGAGGAAAAACTTTTTTACAGTGAGGGTGACAGAGTATTGGAACAGGTTGCCCAGGGAGGTGGTGGAGTCTCCTTCCCTGGAGATATTCAAAACCCATCTGAATATAGTCCTGGGCAATGTGCTCTAGAGGACCCTGCTTGAGCAGGGAGGTTGGACTAGATGATCTCCAGAGGTCCCTTCCAACTTCAACCGTTCTGTGATTCTGTAAATTATCTTAAGATACCAGATTACTCTCACTTTGAATGTTTATTCATTTCATGTAATGACTCGCTAGGTTAAAGAGACATAGATTAATAAATATTTTCCTAAATAGTGCCCCTCTAGGACTTCTGGTGTTAATCGCTGAGCTGCAAAATCAGCCACTGTACTGAAACTATTGAAAGTCAGAGATTATTTGCAGTTTCATTGTTAAGAACACTACCGCATTGACTAATCTGGGATTTCCAGAGTTCCCTGAAAGGAGGGAAAGCTTTGCTGTAGTAAACCTATTGACAGTAAATAGCTGTAACCAAATGAAATAACTGAAGCAACTTCTTTCCTGACCAAAAGCTAACAGGGTTGGGCCTAGAATCTGGTGGTTTCCCAAGTCAGAAAAAAATGCTGCTTAAAACAGAAGGTGCATTTAATAGAAGCCTATCTTAAAGCAAAGACGCTACTTGGAGTAAGACCACCGAGCCAAGAGGGTTTTATGTGCCTCTGACCTTCTACTGTGCCCACACCTCACAGACATTAAAAAAGGACATGGTACGGGGTTGAACTGAGTCCTAACCATCTGTACTAAGGCTTTTGACTTTGGCCAAGGGATCTCTTTCTCCCCCCCCCCCCCCCCCCCCCGCCCCCAATGCTGTATACCCAGAAAGACATAACTAGGCAACCAGAACTAGCTGCAAAGTGGGGAGTTACATTAAATATAATGCTGGAATCTTGGGAGAGCTGAGGCATTAGTACAAGGATTGACCTAAGTACGTCCAAGACCTAGAACCACGATGAGGGAACAAGTTCTGAATTACCTTGGAGGCAAAAACGTATGTGTTAGTCAGCAGGTAGCGAACTGGCATCTGAGGAATAGGAAATTGCTACAATCCAGTAGTGTCACTTTGAATTTTGGCGTCCTTGTGTATATAAGGATTGCAGTTTTTTATAAGGATTTAGGTTTGTATATAAGTATTGAAATATCAATTTCCATTTAAGATTGAAATAAGGATTCAGCGTGTGATTACCTTTGGTTATTGATTCTTTTATAAAACTTGTAATATTTATTGTGTTGTTGATGGATTGTCAAACTCTATTCTGATCTTGTATATTAAAGAATTATAGGCTAAGGGACGTCTAAGATGGGTATATTTGTTTGCCAAAGTATATAAGTCTAGAAGACAGAGTATCAAGCCCTGTGATTTTAGCACATGGTATAATAAAACTATGACAAATAGGTTTACTCTTCAAGTCATAAATTTTATAAATTCCAAAGATGAGGGTGAAGCTTCGGATGAACAGTATCCAGATGTTTTGGAAGAGTTGGGTGGCTCAGCAGAGTAATTGTCAACTGAAATTTGTTTAATGTAGCAGAGGAAATCTATGCACTTCTAATGCTGTTTGAAGCTGCATAATGATATGCTGCAGAGAGTGCTGGAGACGTTTTAAAACATTTAAGTATCTGGTTTAAGTTCACTAGATTGTCTTTGGAGTAGAATGAAAGATGAAGCAATTCAGAGGAATTCTTGCTATGAAGCAGGATTTGCTCCAGTTGCTCCGAAGATCCGTGTTTGTAGTAAATGTGTACACTGTGTGACTTGGTCTTCAGCATCTACAAAATGTGTATTGAGTTAAATCGTTATTAGAGCATAGCAGGAAGTGTTTATGAGTAAAGCTCACTTTAACAGTTCAGTCTGAACCCACTTTCATGATGTCTTGTACCATTCCCGTCTAATTCATGTTTCCATTCCCACTGAAATAATTGCTTCAGTGTCTATGTTTTCTTAAAGCTGTCACTGTGCCTGCATTGTCTTTTAACATGTTGTATGCTAAAATGAGAAATAAAGTGACAGGAGAGACATAATATCAACAGCATTACTTAAACTGGTGTAGATCACAGCTTCAGTTTTTTTCCTCTTAGTGTGTGAGCGGTATCAACTGAGCTGCTGACAGACCAGAAGAAGAGAGCTAGTTTCCTCGATGAGATTTTCTTCATGTTCTTTGGGACAGTGTTATCTGAATGTGAAATGACAAAGAGTAGTAACTGGGCTCATGTACATATCTATCTCTATCTGAGATAGATGTGTTGAATAAGATCTAAGGTCCACTTGCCCCCCATATTATGGAAAACACAGGAATTCTGCACAGTGTGATTTTTATCTTAGAATGGACATTTCTGTACATGGGTATTTGTTGAAATTGGATATAAATTAATTTCACCTTTAGGCTTACAATATAAATTTATCCATGTCTTTGACCCAAATAATTTATTTTCAAAGCCATTTCTATGTTTGCTTCCAGCAGCTCTCCTGAACAGTGATGTATTTGAAAGTCAATTAAGACTAGATGTGAAGGTTTGGGTTTTTGTATTTGAAACCCACTAGTGAGCCCATAATCAGCTGCCAAGCTTTTTATAAAGGAAACATAAAATCTTATGCTGCCCACAAACACCAGCTGTAAACCATTAATGTCTGTAACAGTTCAGTAACTCACAGTCACAGAATTTAATTGGCTAATGGATCAACCTGTGGCAAACAGCTTTTTAGTGGTAGTGTTAGACCTACTGCAAACAGGAGGAGGAAGTGTTACATGGTTCATCAAGGTTTTAATCTGTTTTTCTTCAACTGGAAGACAAACCTTGAGGGAGAGGTTTGCTGGAAGAGGTAAATATTCTGAAGGGAATTGCTGCTTTTTGAAGCAGAGCAGGCAGTTATCAATAAAATACTAAATAGTGTAAGGAAAGCTGAACTTCCTGAAGAACAGTTCTGTTATAGTTAGAGCATTGTCCAAATAATTTTTACTCTCAGAAAAGGAAATGTTAATCTTCAGAAGGACTTGCTGGAGTGGTTGAATTTAAGGGCTGTGTACAAATATAGGTTGTATCGATCTTAAAGGAGTAGAGGAAAAGCAATCTCGAGATGTGTACTGATCAAGAAGTGTTATAGAAAGTGTTTGCCGGAATGGGGTGCTGCATATCTCACTAGGTTGGGGCATGCAGAATAGCAGCAGTGTTCTCCAGAGCTGATGTGTTGAGGCTGGTCTCGCTTACAGACTTGAGGAGGGGAAAAAAGGGGGAAAGAAAGGAATTGTTTTGTATGTATGACAGGAGTGCAGTTCTATATACACCTGCTTCAGCTGAGTAAAACTGTGCTGAGAACCAAGGCTCATGAACATGGCCCCACAGCTGGGCCGCTAGGACCATGTTGCTCTGGGAAGCCAGGCTGAATCAGAGCTGGGCAGGAGAATTCTGGCCACATGGATGCTGTGTTTTGGTAGTCCTTTTCTGAGACACAGCCAGAGCAAAACTTCTTTTTGGCATGGAAAGCAGATGGAAAACAACATGGAAGTAAAACGAAAGCTATTTAAGCATTGCTTCCTCCAGACTTAATTTTTTCCAGTGCTTCTTGCAATCAGGTCACCCTGGTACACCAATGGCTGGTTGATGATGCTCCAGGATAAAAGAACAGAAGAACTGAACTGAGAGTGAGGAGAGAAATTAACCTGGAAAGGCTGAAAAAGGTAGACAGAGAGTCAAAGGTATTCTTCAAGAAAAGCAAGGTTCAGTCAAGAGATGCATAAATGCAAGTGGATGAGAAGAGCAGATACATACAAGGGCAGTGCCCTGTAGTTGTCTTCTTTCTTTCTTTCTTTCTTTAATGGACCTTTAAAAAATATATTTGACCCAGGTCAGGTTAGGATCCTGTATTTCTTCTACTTGTCCTTATAGCTGAAACGTAGGATTTTTTTTCTCCCCGTCTCTTTACTATTATCTTTAGTTCCTGTCTGTGATAAGGAACATGGTTTCCTGTCAGGAAAATCTATTTCTTCCACCATTTAGGCATATCCTGCATTAAGACACTTAAACTGACTCTTAGAAGTTTATTCTATTTGTTTTGAAACCATTTTATCACTTGGAATCTTTATTAGTAGTGTTTTGACATTTATAAATAACCATCAGAGCCGAATTTTATTGTTATAAAACAAACGCTTGTTCTGCGTTCTAGCGTATCTCACAAACTGCTTAATTACCTTCAATCTTGTTAATGTCTTGCTTATACACGCTAGAAAGTTTCACACTGGGATTGATTATGGCAAGTGTTTGAAAAAGATTACTGGAAAGAAGAAAGTGTTACGCATGCATCCGTGTCCATGTGACTGCAACTTTTAATGGCAGAATTCAGTAAAAAATAACTTCTGAATATGGGCAGTGTAGACTATTTAGAATTACTGGCCTAAATTTTAATGAGTTTTAGTTTTTCGTTTGTTTGGATTTTTTTAAATGATTGATCCTTAGTCTGTTCTTCCTGTTGCCTATGGCAAATTTAAGTTGCAATGGCAAAAGGTGAAGATCTCAAACTGTAGCTGGTTTGTCCTTGGCACAAATATTGCAGACATATATACTTAGGTTTTTGTCTGTATCAACTGTGAGCTGAACCATCATCTTTGCAGACTTCTGTTTTTAGGGGCCAAACTACCCTCAGTTATAAAGTGGCCTAGTATTGTCTTGGATTTAGGGGTTTTTTTGTTTGTTTTTTAGCTGTCCAGTTCCATGAAGAGATTTCTACGCATACACCAGCATGTTAATATGACATTAAAAGAAGCTAATTCCATATTGTTCTGCATCTGAAACATAGACAGGGACCGCGTGAGAAAACAATTATGTGTGTTTAGGAGTGTGAACAGTTATTTTCCCAGATGGGTCAGTACAATTATCTCCACTCATCTAAATAATTCGTTTTTTTGATAAATGGAGGATAATGTCCATATTAGAAAATGTTTTTATTCTCGTAGTTAGAAGCATTTGGGGAAATTAATAGGTGTAGTAAGAAATCAGTTCTGTTTCTCCTCTGGATAAAGGAAATGTACCTTTTAACAAGCTTAAACTTCAAAATATATAGCTGCCTTTTTTTGGACAATGTGATTCAATCTAGAAAAATGAAGTTTGTTACCATGACAATTGCTTTTCATTTAATGCTTTAGAGGAATATAACTTCATGGTGGCAGAAAAAAATTATCTTACTTTAAAATTATTTTCACTTTATTCTCAATAATTCATACTTGAACATTCACACAGTTCTTCCTAGAAGAAGTAGATCTAACCTACTGATAGGGTCTAAGGTGAAGTCAAAACAGATTGGTTTGAGTAACAGTCATGCGGATTGCCTTGTTCAGAAATACATGTACGGTAGAAAATTACTGGAAATTGTGCCAGCTAGCACTTTTTTTCCCCCTTGTAGCACGCTATAAGAATGATTGTAAGTGATTAAAACATTCTCAACACTTCAAAGGCTTTCATATGCTGTTTGTAAAATTACTAGTTGGCAACTTAAATGACGTCTGGGGTAGCTTCTATGCAGTGTTTGTCAACATACAAGCATAATAGTTAAGGTATGTCTGGAATTCCTTAGTCCTGCTGTTTCCTTGAATTCCCTTTTTCTTATCTACAGAAATACTCAACTTGAAGCAGTACTTAACACCCGTCTATTTTTCAGAAATTATTTCAGGATTAACATTTGCGCAGGTTTCAGGTGGTTGTTAAACGTACATAAAAATAATCCTGTAATTTTGCTTATTGTCTTGTTGAATTTTACTGGAAACGGGAGAGAAATTGAACCTTCTTAATACAGAAGAGGTGTATCTCAGTGCACACTCATGTTGAGACTGCGCTAAAACTGAAATTAATAAGTAAAGCCTCTACTTTCTACTGTGAATTTGTGATCTCATATTCTGTTTTATGAAATAAACTTCTAGCCTCATGATTAGTTTTTCATGTTCAGTCTTTTTCAGCGAATGACTGTAGACAACAAAACTTGTCAAAATCGGTTGTTTTCAATTTCATGATCTTTAGAACAATAACTGAATGCATTTTTTTTTAAGCATGAGAACTATTACTCAGACTTTTAGCAGCTTTCAGTGACTATAAAATGTAACTGGAAAGGAAAAAAAGTTGACCTCAATATTAGAAAATTTATTTTAGAATGAAAGGCTGCTTGCCACTAGGAAACCCTCTGACACTTTGAACAAATTTGCAGTTATATAATGGAGAGTATATCTGTTTTTATTGTTATATGAAAGTTTGCTGCATACTCTTTAATATGTTAAAATAGGCATGGCTGCAGGTCAGAGAGAAAGGCTGTTTGCCTTTTCCCTGTTGGTTAGTGCTGGTCAGGTAGAGTAATCTGGATGGAGGACGTGGATATATTTCTGCAGGAAAAAAACAATAGAACTTGTTCAACTGGGAGAACTTCTGGTGCGGCCCTGCAAAAGCAAGTCCAGAGGGCAGCACAGGACCCATAGCACCAGCAGATGTTGGTATGCTCTTTTGAAGAACAAGTGAGGGAGATATAAGCAGACCTCTGAAATGGCAAAGAGAGCCCTTGCGTAGGGAAACAAGGTGTGTGTGGGGGGCTCTTCTGAGTTTGTTCCATCTCTAGAGGCACTAAGTGCTAGTGTACTGTCCTTAAGGAGATGACCAGTCTTGGATGGAGTATCAATTTATACATCCCTTTAATTTTATCTTAAATAAAATTTGACTCTAACTAAAGAGTATTTTGTTCTTATGTCTGTTCTATCAAGGTACAAACTAGATATTCAGTTCTTCTGTGTGTTTGGTGTGCTCACTCCAAGGAAAAGCTGCAGAAAATTGGCCAGCCCAGGGTCTGATTGCAGTGGCTTTTCCCTGCCACGGAAAAGATTTCAGTTACTCATTAAGCTGGAATCTAGAACATGAATTAGCACAGACTGAAACAGTGCAGGAGGTAATGCTTAGTGTAGGACCACACAAGAGAGATGTGTTGGTGAATAGCAGAGGGGTTGGAAAATTGGGAGCTTAAGTAAAGAGAGAAGATAGGAATTGGCAAAGGGTGAACATACATGGGAAACAGGTCTGTATGATTAACGATATCTTCTGAAAACTAGGATTTCCAAAAAATTCAGATCAAGAGGCTGTTTGAAAAACGCTATAAGCTGTTCTTTAGTTTTGCAAATTTTCCTCTCATTTGGGTAGGATTAGAGTTCTGCTCATGGACATAAGCAGTTCTCTGGCTGCTCACTTGGAGTTAGAGTACCCCTAAAGCTTGATCTTTGTTTTGAGGCAGAGTGCTGCAGTTCAGCTCTGTTACACCATCGGGGTCTTGAGATGTTTAGCTTTTAGGAAATTGTGGTCTTGAGAAAGAAAGAAGCATATAATGAGCACTAATGACAGAAACAAGAACGGAAGAAACTTCCTGTATGTGAGCAATACAGTAATGGGAAGAGGCGATGTTCCTCAGGACTGCTTTTTGAAACTTCACTTAAGGAATTGATTTGTTCAGTTTGAGCTGTTGATAATGCTCCAGTGATGGAGTTATTTTCTCCTAACTGAATTTTGGTTATGTTGCCTGAATGATCTATGTTGTTTTTCTCTTTCTTTTTTTTTTTTTTCTCTATCTCTCCAGTGATCTAGAAAAAAATAACATTACAAGAATCACGAAGATGGACTTTGCAGGACTGAAGAATCTCCGTGTCTTGTGAGTATAAAATAAAATTTGTCTTTCTTTGAAAGACTACTTTAGGCTGCTACTACTAAGAATGTCTCTAATTCTAGAGATCAGACGCTAGTGATTTGTGTATAATCCAGTTTCTAGTATCTTTTTAAGGTAGAAAACGGTACGGTTGACAACATGAAACAGTAAATTTTAGTTTCATATTAAAAAAAGTCTAAATGTAGTTTCAGAGCTGTTTAATTGTTTTTCTTGTTTGGCTTTTAGTAAAGACTGTTAAAAGTTTTGATCCAATTCAGAATCATTTAGGCTTTAATCAATTATATTGAAACAGTAGCAAATAGGTCTTTCCGATTTGGGCCACTTTAATGTGCAGTCCCATTAACAGCACTTTGCAGAATTTTAAACATAATTTGATTTAAGGATATTTGAAAGCTATAGAACTTGTATGAAAAGAAAACTGTGGTTTACTTTTGGGGCTAATAAGACATACTTAAAAAAAAAAAACCAAAAAAAAAACAAAAAAAACCCCAAAAAAACACTATAGTCGATGCTGTCTCTTGATCTAGAAGTTGCAGCCAGGAGCTCAGCCATACTGAATTCTCCTTTTGATGCTGAAGGACCAACATAACTCCACAAAATTTTATTCTAATATCAGATTAATAAAGGAAACTTGCCATTTTTTGATTTCATACTTTTGCTTCTATGAATCTCAGATGGAACTATCAAGTTAGTCATGAAAATTAAGACCACTTAGTAGGTATATATTTTAATTACGTATAGACATTTTTGGGGGAAAACAATCTTGAGTTAAAAGAACAAGAAATAGATGTCATTTTTTGAAATTAGCTTGTTATTACTCCTGTCTTAGTTGAATGACTATGGCATATTTGTTCCCAGTCTTGAATGAAATGGGAGAGTCATAACTGGGGTTATTTAAGTAGATATGTTGTTAAGGTATCTTTGGTTTTCATTGAGAAATACCTCAGCATTTAATTTGAGCTTCAATAAATGTGAGTATCAAGTAATTACATTTTATATTCAGTTCTGGTAGTACAAAGAAAGGAGCAAAATGAAGAGGTTGTTTCAGTCCTTCCAGGAAAAGTTAGAGGCGCTTTCTGTTTAGTGGGAATTAATTTTTCTCATGCAATTTTTCAAACAGGTTTTCTGAATTACATCTAATAATTTAGTTCCTTTTCAAATCAACATAGAAGCAGAAACATAAATATTGACCTTTCAGGCAAAAATACTGTGGGGATCTGATGTTTGCTTCCTGGAAATGAAATTCATTTTATTAATTCTAGATGTAACTCAAATATATAGATATGAATGTGTATCTATATATGAGAAGAATAGCTAGCTAAGACAAACAAAATAGTTTTTGATATAGTGAATTATTTGAGGGTGAGCTTTAAGGCCTCTCTTTCTTGAGCGTTCAACTGAGGTTACTATTGATTTCAGCCTTCGCTGAGCTTGGGCTTGAGCACTGTGCGTTGCTGTAGTAATGCAAGTTTGCAAGTATTGATGAGAAACATTGCTAACTATGATCAGGGAGATCATGTGTGTATGTCTGTGTATGGGAAAACATATATTTAAAACCACTGCCTAAGATTTCTTTTTACTGAAATTTTTTCTGAAATATGAAAGTATTTTATTTTTTACAGTAGCCAAGTAAAGGGTAAGGTTTAAAAAAAAAAAAACAAAAAACAAACAAAAACCCCCCTCTTTTTAAACATTTCATACCTAGTTCCTGTTTATCAAATGCCATTTACATAGTAGTGACCACATTCTGCGCCTGGCATCTGGCTCATTAGAATTGTTTCGCTAAATCTTGGAGTTAAAACCTCATCTTCAGTTGGGGCCGGCACTGATAGAGGCAGGTTGGTTTCACCACTTGGTTGACCTCTTTTCTGAAACGAGTAGCTACATCAAAAGTGAAGAAACACACAACCTCTCCAGCTCCCCCTTTGTGTTTCTTATGATTGCCTTCTGCAGCTAATGTTTTCCTTTCAGTACATATTTTAAAATAAGTCCTAAAAACTACAACTGCTGGAATGAATGTTACATTAATTTAGTGATAATTCAATTAACGAATGACCGGCACGCCGTCACTGAAAAAGAAAATCTTTTCTGCTACTACCTTAACACTTTTGGAACAAGTTATCATAAGCTAGGGAAACAGTTAAAATCCACTGAAAGACTTTCTTTCCTGGGTTATTTCTCTCATCTCTAGCAGTGGCATCATTTAGATTTCCTTGGCTCCTACCCAACTGTCAATACCATTTTGGAAGTCTGAATTAAAATAGTGTTTACAGCTATTATGCGATCATTCATGCCAGTAGTTGTTTTGGTTTCACTGATTTTTTTTTTTTTTTTGGTGTGTGTGTAACTATTGATGGTAGTATCAGATGTTGCTGGATGCCACTGCAGTGATTTATATTGAATAATTCTTAAGACTTTAAGAAGCAAAATCTGCAACTACCGTTTTACTTTATTTGACTTTTTTCCTGTGTTCCTTACAGGTTTATATGACATGTTTGTTCACCCTTCATTATGAATAGCATATGGTATTTGCCATGTAGAAGTCATATAGACTAAAACTGGAATACAGTTGTTAGAAAATATGTATTTTATATTTTTTTTTATCTTCTAATATATGAAGAATAAGGAACTTTGCTGCAATGTTAAATTATCTTTGTGTGGATACTATATAAAAGATTATTAGACAGAACAGAATTCCGTATTTGTCTATGTGCAAACTAGATCATAAAAGTGTAACAACCTCATTTCAGATTATCGGTATTTGGATGTACATAACTCCAGTGTAAATCAATAGATATTATTGCCTGCAGGACATAAGTGTTTAAAATGAGTGAAGTAATTAATGTTCAAAAGTATTATTAAAGAGAAGGGAAGCTATGGGAAGAAGCTATTTCAATGTGCTGTCTTGGTCAGTGTGATTGACGAGAAGAGCACCAGCATACGTTTTCCTACAAGAATTTTTCTTTTTATTGGTCTTGCACTGCTCGACAGTAAAGCAACGCTCAGAGCTTCAGGGTGGGGAATGCTCCATCTCCAACTGAAGTACGCCCTAGAGAGCAAATTAAGTTTGACTGGAATCAGTCGGTGTGTGCTTGGAACGGGGCTTTTACCATTCTACGATGCAACATTTTTGTCTAAGCTATTTAGAGTCATTGATGATGAAGTTAGTTGGTAAGTGACCTAATTGGTTTACTATCAGGGTGTGAGGAGCAAAAACGTGGTGATAGATACTTCTCTTTTCAAGCGGACGTATGAAAGGAAAAAGGCCAAAGGGGAGAAGTTCCAGTTGAGCAAGTCATTGATAAAATGTAAATTTTAAACTGTGAGCATAATTGACCATTGGAAGAATTTAAAGATTGGCAGTTTTTTTTTTAATCACTGGTTAAAGATCGGGTACGTCTATGAAACACTTCTTTTCAATTACAGTTTGAATCTGAAGCAAAGATCTGAGCTCAAAACTGTGGATTAGTTGGTTTGGAATGATGTTCTGTCTGTACCTATAGTGAAGGTCAAACAGTTATCTAACCGCTAAATTTTGCAGTCTTACTCTGGAAGCTGTGCTGGATTTCAAGGTTAATCTCTTCTGCTTGATGGTTACTTGCCTTTCCACAGTTCCTGCTCTTTCTGCATGATTGTTTTCTGTAGGAGGAACTTAATCTCGTGAGTGGTAGAGCTCCACTTAAAAATTAAGGAGAAAAATGTCAACAGCTCTGGTGCAGAGCACCTCATAGAGAGAAAAATGACACTTACAGGTCAAACTTTAAGGTCAACTGTAAACACTAGTATAGATCTAACGCAGAAGTTTTAAGAGCCCAGGTTTTTTCTCCTTTACTCTGTGCAGCTGAACTTTTGGGTTGCTAGAAGTCCTTCAGGTATTTCTTCGTTTGTCTTAGCTTTCTCTACGGTCTCTTCATAATTCTGGCTCCTCTGCATTGCTGACTCCCTGTTTTTCTCCCCTGCCCGCCTTTGCTGCGTATGAGATGGTGTAATGAGCAGCCCGAACCGGAAGCCTGTCCCAGAGTTCCTAGAAAGGCAGCAGCAGCAGGAGACCAGCTGAATGAGACCGCAGTTGGTGGAGCAGTGTGAAAGCCTCAAATCTCCGACTGACAGCATGCGTGCAGACCCTTCCTGGCACATCTCTTCCTTTTATTCCTATTCATCTTTTTATTCCTTCTTCATGCAGCTTTTTTTCTCCTCTTCCTCTTAGGAACATGCTTCTGCAGTTCACGTGTATGTCGCTCTTGCTCTCTCTTCTTTCCCCCCCCTCCCCTTACATAGCCTGAGTTAGTTGTGGATACCCTCTTGTTGCCTCTCTTGACAACTTCCACCTAGTGAATTGAATGACCCTCCTGAGAACGCTCATAGGGTTGGACGCAGAAAGGTGCAGCTGTTAGGAGTACAAGCAGAAATTGGGTATGTGCTTGAAGGCAGCACAGAGAGAGAAGGCAGTTCTCTTTCATGGAGCTATTGGTATCTCTGTTCCTTGGTTTCCCCTTTCATGCATAGGGCATTTCAGCTGTGTGAATTAGGAGTCATTTCCTGCACAGTGCAAATCAGAGCAGTCCGTCTGCTTTGTCTGTAACTTGATCCTTGTCTCAGCCTCAGAGGGTGAAGAAAAGCAGGGTCAGGCACACTGGAACCCGGGGTTTTCCTTGAGATTTTCATACTGTTCTGCAGCAGGGACTGTGTACGGTTGTCACGCATCGTTGGCAGGCTGCATTTCTGAGGAGATGGAACAGTTTTGGATTATTGATGAAAGATTTACTCTGGGGCAAGCCTGAAATCTTTTGCAGAACACAAAGCTGAACAAAAAAATATTGCACATTGATTTCCTGCTGTTGACTGTTGGAGTCGGTCACCCCTCCTTAATTGCATTAGAGTACTAAGGATGTAACAGCCACCCTCTAAACCAACACCGTTGTAAGTGTAATGGCCATGGTTTACCAAGCGTTTACCAAGTCTTGGCAGTCAGGAGGCGGTTTGTATCAAGGAAGAAATTCTAGTAGAGAGCTCAGTTTCCTGTTGGTGACCACGAAAAGCAGTACTGTTCTGTCCAGATTTCTTTTAGAAACACCAGGAACAGTTATAATTAGAGATTTTTATATGGAAAGCATGTTATAGCGTAGGTGAAGAGAAGTGGGAAAAATTTTATTCTGTTGTGTTAAAATTAACTCTTTTTTTCTGGAATTGCAGACACTTGGAGGAAAATCAGATTAGTGTAATAGAACGTGGAGCATTTCAGGATCTAAAGCAACTTGAACGGCTGTAAGTATCTCAATTTATATGCCTATTAAAAAATCTAGGGTTTTTCTGCCTTGATTTCAATGATTATTCATAATATTTCATAAATATAAAATGAGCTTCCTTTAATAAAAAAGACAGCACTGGGTACCTGCCATAAATTAAATTATTTTTAAGCACAGTTGACTTTAGTATGTACTAACATTAATAGTTCATACTTGAAATGTACAATTCCTTGCCAAGAAAATACAAATGCTGTTAAGATTCTGGTGTTGCTGGGTGACTTTTATGACTAGGGTGTAGGTGAAGAGGCTTTGATTTAAAAAACAAAAAAAACCAAAAAACCCCTGATAAATACTAATAAAAGTTGTGGTTTTATCCTCTGTTTGAGACCCAGAGCATTTTTAAAGTGGCCTTTGGATTTTATTTTCTAGTTAGCTCAATTTGATTTACACTTGCCTAATGCCACTGCTATCAGTGGACTCCAGGGTATCGTATTAGACTTTGTAGAAAGCAAATCTGTAGATTTCTCCTGCTTTTGTTAGCAATGAAAAAAAAAAGGTAAAAAGGTGACTATTAAGGACTTAATACAAAACTTGACTTCTGCAAAACTGCTTACCCTGTAGCAGTATGGAAGATGAAGTTTAGTATCAAAAAGTATGAAAGTAATGCTAAATCCAGTTATTGCTTTTAGTTGAGTGTATTGTTTACCCGTCATAAAGTGGGAAGAGCAGCTCTCACTGTCAGTAAGCTTTGTTCATTTTGTCTGCTTATGATGGGAGTAAAACAGAACTTTCTTAATGCTAAAATACCTTTGGGGATTATCTTTTCTTATAGATAGGTAACTAGAAAGTAATATGAAAATTGTTTTTCTAACAAATTGTTATAGTGATCTGCAAGACTTTTGTTGCTAGATTTGACATTTTCTTATATCAAAGGTGCTGCAAGAGCACCAAAGTTCCCACTAACGATTGCTCAAGAAAAGTCTGGAGAACTGAGCACATCTTGGACCAGAAGTGTTTCAGATCTCTGAAGATTTGATTTGCATTTAACTGGTTCGATGCTCTCTTTACTGAGTTTACTCACGGTTTTTGTCTTAGTTTGCACAACTCCCTTTATGGCAAAAAGGGGGGCTGAGTTTTAAATTCTGATTATAGCTTTTTTTTTTTTTTTCCTCTGTACTTGATACCTCTTTTTTATTCGAAACCCTTTCAGGTTAAGACTTCTGCCATGGCAATTTAGTTGTTTGTTTCACACTTCTTGGGCAGTAAAAAAAAGAATAGCCAGCTTAATTTCTGAGAAACAGAAGCATAGCCTGATGCTTCAGAAAGCAGTTGGTTCAGGTTATAGCTTATCTTTGAGGGGTAGTACCCTAAATAACAGTTTGTAGTTTTAAGCTCATTATACATAAGGATTTTTTTTTCTCTCCTATTCTGTTTTACATAAGGATAGATTCAGTTAAGCTAAGAAACGAATTTTGAAAAAAATTCCGGAAGGGCTAGCTTTTAGTAACTGGAAATGATAAATACTCCAAGCATTTTCTTAATGTGTTGTTTTTCTGTAGAGACTGCCCTGTTAGGGAACAAAGCTAATGTGTCTTATGAAACCAAAAGTTAGGAAATACGATACCATTAATAGTGTCTGCTCAAGTATGTGATGTTAGAAAGTATCACTCCCCACCCCGTGCGAACTCTTAACTTGGCCCGTTAAACATACTGCATCTCTGCTTCTCTTTTAGAATTGCCTGTCATTAAAATATTTCCTAAGTGAATGTAGTATGAAAGAGGGGCCTGGAAAGTTGCAGCTTCTTGCTATTTTAACTTAAATCATTTTTAGGATGTAACTATAAATCCCATTTTTTGCTATGAGTCAGTAGGCTTTGAGGACTGAACCGTGAAAAGTTTGGCATAACTTATAAAGGCTAAATTGCAACGTTTTAGGTAATATTGAAGCTATTTTATTAAGGATTGTCAAACATTGCAAAATGTTAATGAAGAAAATATGATGGCTGAATTAAAAAAAAATGTCTGGCTTTTTTCCATTTAATTTCTTTCAAGTAACAAATAAAATTTTGCTTATATTGCTCTAACTTTGGAATAACATTGGCTTTTGATCTATCGAAGTGGATGCAAAAGTAATCATTAATTCTATTTATTTATTTATTTATTTAAACAAAGCAGCTGCATTGGGTCAGAATTTTAAAAATGGGAGTAGTTTCTGTTACTGGCAAAATACCATATATCAAGGTCTTTTATTCAAAATAACAGTGGAAATGTTGTATGTGTGTTATATATATATATATATATTTTTTTTTTTCCTTACTCTGGAAATTATTCAAAGGGCATGGACCATAATGTTGTTTTAGCTTAATATAGTTTTGTTTGTCTGGATAACAAAGCAAAGCCATCATTATTAACTAAGTAAATGAGCAAAATCTTTTGCGTGAAATACTTTGCCTTTGGTATCCTCCTCTGTAACAGTGCAAGTAGATTTTTAAATAAAATGTCTATGTAGTTGCTAAGCATTGGTGCCAAAAATACCGTAGTGATGGCTCTCCAGTTACTTGGATTTTTCTGTTTACAACATTGAAAATTTCTGAAGTTTTATCGTTTTGGTTTTGGTTTGGTGGGAGGCTAATGGTTACAATACCAATGGAGCCTCTAAAGGCGATGTTTAAATATGGGGCAGGTTACTGTCAAAATTGTGTATTAGCTTGATGAAGCGTGGAAATAACCAGTTGAAGGAACCACTTAACGCAAGGTTCAATAAAGGGCTGGCAATAGAAAGTTGAGAAGTGAACTTTTTATTTTGGCATATTTTTACTGAGCTTTCCAAATGAACAGGATTTTAACCATTGCATTTAAGCAAAATTCAGAAGTTTTTTTGCCTAAGTTGTTGCAGCCCAAGGCTCAAAGTTGTTCAGTATTGGCAGCTCTCACACCATCCCATTTAATGGGAATATCCAGTGGTGCTCAGTCCAATAGAAAGCTGGAAATATTTCTAGTGGTTTTAGTCCAAGAAGTTTTGATAGTTGTACTTCAAAACATAAAGATGTGCTATGAGGTAGATGACCATAAAAAGCCAAGCAATTAATGTACAACATCAATAGATTTAACCAGTGCGTATGGCCTACTGCCTTCCATTTGCCCGGTTTTTTGAGCCTGCAACCAGCCAACAATGCTATCGTGCAGCGTCGCACTGAAGCCGGGAGACTCTAAGCTCGGAGCGCCTACGTGCCAACATCACTCGCGTGTCTGAGGTGCTGCACCTACAGTAGTGTGTCTCCTTCTCGTCTTGTTCGCTGCCTCTCTTGCAGTCAGCTTTCCTTGGGCTCCAAAGTGCTGCTTTCCAAAACGTATGACTAACTGATGTCGCTGAAAGGCTTTGCAGGGCAGATGCATGCATATATTCAGTAAGTGTTTAAGGAGCTATGCTATGTATTTTGCTTAAATTTGAAAGTGTCAGCTGTAAATTTGGATAGAAGTGTGCCCTCCTTGCCAATAGCAATGTAACAATTTCAGAGCAACGCCTATGCCTGTTGATATATGGAATGTTTCAAAAGTGGTGTAACTGTGTTTCTGTAGTCCCCTACTCCAGTTTATTCCTGATATTCAATAGCAGAAGTCCTGACTTTGATCCTCTTTCCTGGTCTTGTGTTCTGTGATTTGAGGTGCACATGCCATACAAACACAGTCCTATACTGACCTAGAAAAAAGTATTTTGAATTTTGGCATTTTAGCTGTATGCTTTGCTGTTAATGCTACATATGATTTTAAGATAAAAATGATTATGAGATTTCATATGCAAAGAGGAGCAAGAAAGAGGCATACTGATGTGCCTAAAGGATGAACTGAAATTTCTTCCAGAGCCAGATGTCACAAGTTTATGTGATAACTTGAGGCAGGATATAAGACACCAAGTGATCCTGGCTTTTCCACAGCCAAACGCTAGAAATTGTCACATAGCTGTATTATCTTCAAAAGACTGGACTTTGGCTGATGGCTGCTTCTTTCTACTCAAATTAGTCTCTTTAGCTAGCATAAAAGAACTCAACATCTGAAAACACTAAAAATGTGTTTTATTTTTTAAGAGGGGAGGGATGTATAATCATGGCCAAATCAAATCTTTTCAAAGCTGGGAAGAATAATTATCTCTTGAGGCAAAGAAGCTAAAAGCCAAATTTTAACTCTAGCATGTATGCGTATGTGTTCGGTTTTGTGTATACTAAGACAGAGGTCAAAATGGAAATTGTTTTTGACCTTTAACTTCAAAGATGTTACTGTGTATTAAATCTTTGTAAGCTGATCCCTAAATGCTTGATTAGGGTATTAAAGTATATTTATTTGACATAATGTACTGTGAAATTGCTATTAGTGACCAAAGGTGCTAAGAGGAAGAGTAAATTGTTTTTGAGATGCTTCACAATCTGGATTTCTTATATTGAGATTGAACAGGCTTTAAATTAATCATGTAATACAAAAAGCATCTTCCATAATTAACATGCTGAGTGGAAAGATTGCTAAGTGCTTCAGAGTAGTCGGCAAAATAATAAATGCACTGGACAGTTCTTTGCTGTTGTAAACAAAAGCTTATTGCAAATCTTTGGCAGCGTGGGCAGATCTATGATGTTTATACAAGGTTTGCAGTGTGTGCAGTTTAGATATGTTTCTGGAACTGCATATACTACGCTTCATTTATGAAGCCATATGGATTTGTAAAATGTAAGACACTTTCAATGTGACCTTTCAGGAAGGAGCTTTATTGCTTTGTTTCCATTTCCCTATAATGTTATGGATAATATACCTAATTTGGAATCAGTGATCATAAAATGCTTGATCTGGAAATGCTGGAGAATGAAGGAACGCTACAATGGATTTAAAACTGTGCTCTGATATTTAATCAGTTTTATTATTTGCATGCTTCCCTGTTCCTTTTTGAATTACTACACGTAAGTTGATATAGTACCAATACCAGATTTGCTACCAAACTCCCCAGGAGCGTGTAGTGCCTTAGGAGTGAGAGACAATACCCTTCTGCCTGTGCCCTTGTGCCAGGACAGCTCTGTGCCCTGGCCTTACCCCCAAAGGAGGGGATGACTGGTAAGCTGGAGTCAACTGAGGCAACTTGAAGCTATTATGTTATTGCATTTGGGAGGGGAAAAAAAAAATTCAGGTTGTGACATCTTCAAATGTTCTTTTGTTCTCTAAATTTAAAGGAAAACTAGAACGTATGGTTTTGTGCTGCTGTCATCTGTGAGCTAGGAATATGTTCCTTGTCTGCATTGGCTGATGACCTCAAGGCCAAGTAATGACTGGTGTTTGTTAATCTTCTGACTAATATTTTATAAAGACTGAGGCTAATTTAAAAACAAAAACAAACAAAAAACCCCTATAATTGCCATTTGAAAAGGCATTCTGTTTTACCTTGCGTTATCAAGAGTAGTCTATTATTGTCTTTTTAAATGAGTGTCTGTACAACCATGTACATTGCGATGAGTCCAACGTGATTAGGTAGAGTATTTTTGCCTACAAGTGTCTGAAGGGGCATTCTCGGACTCATTCCTGGGTGACTCTGGCATGGTTATGGAGTATAGAGCGCACCTGCTCCTTCTCCTGAGCGCTCAGCCTCTTGACTGCATAGCGCTCCTGTCTCTGTGTGCTTTAGTTATGCTATATTCTTTTTTTTTTTTTTCTTCTTTTTACTGAGTTAGAGTCTTCCTATTCTTTTTTGAGTCGCTGCCATTCCTGTTTACTGCCCGGTGTTTGGAGTTTGCCCCAAGGTATTCCTTTCAGATAATCTCTCTTGAAAAATACACTGAAAAATTATTCATTTATTTGGACTACTTGGTTTAACTTGCATGAGTACAGCCTTACTGCTTTGTTCAAGAATTGTGTTGTTTCTGGGTGCAAGTCTTCCACTGCAGGTGGTCATAATGTATCGTCTTTACTGCTTAAGAGAGGACTGTATTGTTGTAAGTACTCCATCTGCATAATTTTCTGACCTTGATAAAACACTGCCAACAGTGTCCACAAATACTTGCTTGCTAAGTTCATGGGTTCCTTCATCAATCTGTAATATAAAAACCCTGTCCCACGACTTAATCCTGCCTCCAACTGAGAACCAGAAGGCCAGAGGGAGACTAAATCTTCCCCGTGTGATTTGCACTCTGGAGGGTTTGCCCTTGCTCTTATTGCAGATTATGGGAAATCATACTCCCTGCCTCTACCTTTTCTCTTCATCTCTGAGAAGTGCTGTCCCAAGGTGCCATCACAAGAAGCTTATTTATGTGCTGGTTTCTCCTGTTTGGCAGAGGGCAAGCAAAAACTCTTGGCTTCTAATGTTTGGCTGAAGGAAAAATAGACTCCCTAAATGTTCCTGTGTTGAAGCTGTGTGAAGTCCATCGCAATGATAGTGTTGCATTTTCCTGTGGCATCATGCAGTTCAGTAGGTGTCTGCACAAGAGTTGCCTTTCGGGGTTTCCTTTCTGGGCTTGGATCACGACTGTTTTGTCTGGACTCCTTCATTACCTCTGCTTTCCTGTTATTCCACCATGTTTATTGCACCATGCCAACTTGTGCGGTGCTAGTCTGCATGCTGCAGTCTCCTACCCTGTGCCATCTTGTCATATATTGTAATGAAAGAGAGTGATTTGCCATTCCCTCCACAACCAACATCTTACCAGAGAGCTATTCTGCTGTCTTGTGTGTGTAGCTAAATCAAAGCTGGTTTCCACCAATATCTTTCCTTTCTTCCAAAAGGAAAGAGTGTTATCTCCGTGTCCTCACGGGCTGGATAACACTTTAGCACTAAACCTGGGATAATTATGACTTACTCTTGGAGCTTGTGGTTGCTTCTCCAAATACAGTCTTACAACTCTCCAGGGAATCTTTCCCATTACTGGTGAATCTCGTTCATCAGTGCTCCAAGCTCTAGGTATTATTTCCAGTCAGGCAGAACTTTTTGGAGCTGGCTTGACTCATTTGGCTGGCCAAACTGTAAGCAAGACCTTAGTCTTGTCCCTTCCTTTTTAAAGAGCAAGTCATACGAGAATGAGTCTACTCATTCACTGTTAGTTATCTGTAAATAACTGTTGTGGTAAAGATTGCCTTTGTTTGCAGAGTGGCCGAGACTCAGGCCTATGTCTCTCTCACCCTTACACAGCCTTCCAAAAACCTATTTGTTTCATGTGCAGTTTTTATCCAAGTGTCCACTCTGAGGAATTGTAGAAGGACCTTATGAGTATGAGTAACTGGACAATAAAATAGTAGATGCAGTTCAAGGTAGATAAATATAAACTGATGCCCTATGGAAGAAACATCCTAAAGTGTCAAAGCTAACAAAAAAAATAGGTTCACAAGGCGTCATTGGAAGTTTGGGTATGTTCATGAAAGAGATATCATTGGGGACCACTGAATATGTAAAGCCCTCATCCAGTTCAGAAGTCTAGCTGAAAAATGGTGGAAGCTGATGAAGGTGTTAGGAGGGTTATCATATGTGCTTGCCATGTATTTATGCTTCTGTACGCATCTGTATATTGCCACAGTTGGAAATGGGATCCTGAGCTAGATGGACTTTGTCTGACTCAGGCAAGCTGAGCTGGCGTTTCCAATACTGCGTGTTTTCTGATTTTTTTTTTTTCATATGTGGCAAGAAGTTAAGCTGCTTATCATCTTTTCCGAATCTCACACTGCTTCTTATTGAAGTGGCAGCGATGTTAGGAATGTGCCATCCTTTTCTCGGAGAGAGGCTGAGGCACTTCGGAGGGTCCCACTGCTTTTCATGTCTAGAGCAGAGGAATACGATAACCCTCCAGCCACCCCACCTCAATAAGAACCTTCCATTGGGTATCCGACCAGAAAGGATTGCTCTCAGGTCACCAGGAAGCAATCTCTGTTTCCTATCAGAATTGTTTAACAAAAAAATCAGGCAAATCAGTAACTTCCGTGGGAAACATGCTAACAGAGGATAAAATGATAAATATGAATTTTGTCTATGAGATATGATGAAAATAGCTACACAACATGCAAAAGGTGAATTACTTAGCTGTGCAATTCTTACCTCAGCTTACACTCAGAATCACACAGGACGAAAAGCAACAGCAAGAACTTAGATATTGGTAGATGTTGGTGGCTTAAGTGTGGTCAGTACACCTCAGTAAATCACTGAGGGGACAGGTAAGTACCATATCTTACTGAGTCATATCTCAGCTCAAGCAGATGGCACACCTTTATTAACTGCTGGGAGGAAGGAGAAGCTCATTAATTTTATATTGCTTTTGATTTAGCTTTATGTGCTACTCTTGGCTCAAACAGCCAAAATAAATGTTCCCAAGATATGGCTCGCATACTTCACTTATCTGTCAATACTCCACACTGGCTATTCCAGAAGATTTCACTGCAGTGTATTTTTCTTACACTCCTTAAGTGCCAGTAATTTAGAGAAACGTTAGTCATTTTCTGTAAATGGCATAACCAGATATGGTCAGGAAAGATTTATTTATTTATTTGAATTCTCTCTCTTTGCTGTTCCCACAATTCAAGTATACAGTCAATATAAAATTATGGTGGGGGCTGGGGAATTTGAAACTATTAATCCAAAAAGTTATTCTTGTTGGAAAGGAATGTTGTAAGATCTCCAGTACATACATTTCCATATAGAGTCAAGCCTCTTGAAACAGTTACGGAAGAAAATACTCAACTATGGCCTGTTTCATACAGATCCCCAGTTTATATAGTGAATAATACTATGTATTCTATTGCTTAAGTTTTAACAGTTTTTAAGAGAACTGTTGCATTATTTTGACTACAGTAGGCTAGTACTACCCAATAAAGATAATTTTTTCATATATATGTATATTCAAACACTACTCTCCTTTTGAGTTTTGTTAATTTAATGTTTAGTGTAACTAGGTCTTTGAAACTAAAGGATTCAAACTACTTTTCAGAAAGGCAAAATATAAAATGTTTTGGGGGCAAGCTACCAAAGCCTTAAGAATGTATGAGGTAAAAGGTTAGAACTTGGTATTATATAACATAATACTTGATATTATATAACATAATGGAACAAGCCAGTGAGCACGCTACGTAAGCACTTTGTAACAACCATCTGTCAGTATCCGAGGATTGGTTAGTATTCATCCTGTCATGCCAATACAGGCTTACGGGCTTTTTTTTTTTTTTCCCCGGGACATGATGGTTTGAAGGTAAGTACAGAATATGGATCTCTGGTGTAGGAAGACTGGTGGAAAAAACCCCCTAGTAAGTAGGAAGTAACTTTTAGGAGCCAGTCATAGTAATTCTGAGAGGCACCCCATGTTGTGTTTTGTTTATGCAAAACGTTGGTCACCTGCTTAGTGTCTTAACACTAGCTGCATCTCTGTTTTGAAATATTTAAGTAGTTTAAGCAGCCTCAGGGAAAGGTCAGAATTTTTTTTTTTGAGCTATACTTTGTTATTCTGTTGCATTGCCTACGTGAACAGCCACAATATTTCTTAGCCATGTAATGTACTCTGATCTCAGAGTTACCACGGGGTAGGAGGCACCCGGCATTTGGATCTTAATGCTTTATTTAAATGATTTATTTTTCCTTATTCTAAGCATCTAAATTATTTTAGGTTTTATTGAATTAAATAATATTTCAAGTATTGAAATACACACAACTCTCTTGATACACAGATAAATGTTTTTTTGACACACATACAGCTTACATGCTCAAAATCGTTTATATTTCTTCTGGCCATGTGAGAGAGAGGTAAAAATTACTTTGTCCTTTTCTACTACCCTGTTAAATATGGCAAACTGCCAGTTTGCCGTGAAATCCTCTGTCCACTGTGCTTGCTATTCCAGGACTGAAAAAGTAGGTGCAGATTCACTTAGGCAAGAAGTCCGCTGTCAGCTTGGTAAGCTTGTTCTGTATCTATCAACATAGGTTTAGTAACGCTGACTTCCTTGGGCATCAAAAATGACATCTTTCTTGGACTTGTAGCTCGCATGAATGGTATAAACATACTTAAAAGGTTGAAATTTCATCATCTGCCTTCTACTATTAATAAGTGCCTTGTGTGAGCTAAATCTTGTGCAAAATACTTTGAAATAAAATGGAAAGAATAAGTAAAAAAGAACAAATGTATGCCTTGATTGACTGCTAGTTGGTGAGGGTCTTCTACACTACCTGCCGCTTAACACACAGATGCGTAGACCTTGCCTGAAAAAACTGTTTATACTTGAGCATTTTTATTTAACGGAGAATCCCTTAAGCCTGTAACAGTGACAAACTAATTCAAAGATTAATCTTTGTGCTGTTCCTCATGCCCTTGCCCAATCCCTTGTGAAATAACGTTTCAGTAAGTCAAATGAACAAGAACTATATTTGTTTGAGTGTTTATTTTTATAGGACTGTTGTTGAATTCAACTCTAAAGTGATACAGTAGCTTTCAATTTCTTACCCTTTCGTATTCAGCGAATAGAGTGGATTTCACTGAAATGAGATAACCGCTTATAATGGTTCTTCGAAGATGTGTAAAGTTACCCCTCAGTGGTTTTATTTTCTTGTTAGGGGTACTCATTTGGGAAAATGGTTGTGCCCAATAACTGTGTTTATGTACTGTGGACTCCTGGAGTGCACTAATATCCTAAAATTTCATGGTTTAGTATGCCTGTCTGAAGCACATAATTATATAGTTACCTATTGCTCAGCCACCACTGGACAGCCAAGTGGGTGGGTTTTTTGTGTTTTTTATTATTATTGCTAATGCAAGAGTGAACCTTTTCCTTCTTTTGTAAACACAAAAAAAAATTGGCACCTCTTCTCTGAAGGAAACCATTAGCAGCTCTGTCAACAGGTCTGCACAGGAGGAATCCAAACACAGGAAAAGTGCAAGAGAGGCAAAGGGCAGCTAGCAAGAAAGCAGGACGCATGCTTCAGTGAATTGGTTTTGGTTTGCGTTAGTATGTCTGACCAGGGCTGCATAACAAAGAGGTTTATTTTAACAATATCATAATAAACTAGCCTGGTTTCATCAAAAACATTTTCCTAGTAGGTCACTGACCCATAAGAACTCATGGAAAAACAAATTTGGATCTCATTTAAGTAGACAAGAGGTTCTGTAGCCACGCAATTCTTAAGCTTCTAAAAGTGCTGATTACAAAGTAAATGGAATAATGACATTTCCAATACAGTCTAACCATAATTCAGTTGGAATAGCTGATTAACATTTAACATAACGTGAGAGGTTTTGGACATCGTTCTTTCTGTGGCTCGTTTGTTTGATTTTTAGCAGTTTTTTTTAATACTTGGTAAAGATTTATGGGAGTGTTTGCTTAAGCCAAACATTTAAGGATTCAGTAGTTATTTCTTCAGGCATTGTAGGAACTACTTAAAGATCTGCGTTACTGTTGGGTAAGAGCTCCTACGTTACTGGATTGGATTAATTTGGATGAACTTTGTTTAGCTGAAGTAACTTTATCGTAAGGGTTTTGCCTGTCTGAGCTTCCTGACGTTAGAATGATTATCCTGATTGCCATCTTAAAAATTCCATAAATGTCATTGTTTGCATTTCATACTGTGGAGCACAGAAATCCTCAAATAATCCTGTTCTCCATGAATGAGACATTAATGATGAAGTCAAAGTACTTAACATCTTCTAATTCTTTCTTGGAAAAATATGAATGTGTAGTTCTTGAAGCCTCTTTCTTAGGGGTCAGATCAGCACAGTTTTGATCTTATTTTCCCTCTGGTACATCTCCATTTCATTCTTGCCCATTGAACTGGAGCTCACCTGAAGCTGCAGCCTTCCATATGGAATAGAACAAAATAATTTGTGTTGGCTTATAGTTAATTTTTGTGTTAGTACTATGTTCTCAGTTGCTTAGAGACGATCTGTTCTCCAGACCTTTTTCTTTGTCTCAAGTCGCTAAAGTGTGAGGATCACAAGGAGAAGTGAGGGAACTAGGGTTCATATGAATGTTCTGGATATTATCTCTTTACCTGTTACCTAAATTACCTATTATCTAAATTTACCTATTACTTAAATTACCTATTTACCTATTGCCTTTTTATTTTTAGATCTTTGATCATTTGGTGGGGTAAAGGGACAGATGTGACACAGTATACTAGGAATATGGGAGACAAACAGGAACTGCTAGGTACAGTGAACTTCAGAAAAACTGACCCATACGTTTGATAATGTGCTGCTCCCTTCCAGGGAAGTGGAGGGAATGATCAGAAACTGTTTTCTCAATTTTTAGATGGTATCATCTTTAATGACAACAGATTTTTGTGGCCGGTTACCTCTTGTGGCTTGCTCATGAGAAAATGTCTAATGAATAAGTTGTGATAGGTAATTCCAATAGCTTTGTGATAAATCAGTCACAAGAGCTGCTTTTTCATTCTCAAATTTAAGTTGCATGCGCAGTATGCTCTTTATTCCGCTGAATTAATTATTTCTCCATCTTCATTCAGCTGGCTTTGGAAGATGTATCCTTTGTTAAGCATCCAGTTTGATTTCAGGATGGAGATGATGCCGCTGCTCTCCCTATTTCAATAGCTCTGTTTGGCGTATAGCCTCAGGGAGGAAGGAATAACACATTGCCACAGAAGCATTCTTTACTATATATGGAGAGGCCTGGTGAGCCGGACTGGCGTTGAGTTATTAAAACAGATCAAATAGGAACAGTATTCTGTTCTTCTGCAAAAAGTTGCAACAATCTACATGCAAGCTTTCTTGCTATTTTTTCACAGCTATTTCTGACATCTGGAAATGGTTAGTCTGATTAATACCAAGTTAACACTCATCAGGAGCAACATGGCTTGGAGAACTGCAAACTAAAATTTATAATTTACTTTCTTCATAGAGTTTCAGCACTGACTGGAGGAGATCAGTCTCTGATGTAAGAAAAGTTTGACCATGCCTATTGTACTCTTAATCTTTGAGGTGTCAAAAGCGATGGATCCTTAGGGATATTAACATACGTTCCTTAGTAAGTGGACTAGGTCTAATTATTTTCACATAGGCCATGAAAGAATAATCAGAATAATCTGCATTTTTCATTCTGTATACTAGAGGTTGGAAGATAGGAAGATTTGATGTTTTTGTGGGAACTCCTAAATCTTTTTAGATTCAAAATAAGAACATGGCCATTTGAGCTACTAAAAACATGGCAGAAATTGGACGGCTTCCCCAGAGAGAGCGTCCCTCTAAGTTTGAGGGTTCATTGCTCAAGCTTTTTTGGATAATTAGCACAGATTTGAACAGTAGTTGATAGATACTGTGCATTGTTGAATGTTAATGATTAGGAAAGGCAGATATAAACCACCATTCTGAATGAATGTAACTGGTTTTATAAATACCTGCCATTGAGTTAAGAGATTGTCTATCAGATTTTTCCTGCTACTTCTGGGTTTACAGATTTCTTTGGTGTTGACACTGTTATTTATTAGTTCTCTGATACATAAGATTCTCCATTCCCATTTTCAGTTCAGACTGGTATTAACGCTTCCATCCCCTTCTGTATGATGTAAAGAGTTGACCTCAAAGTCTTTAATGCATATGATATGAATAGTATTAGACCTTTTTTGCTTTTTTTTTTTCTTTTTCTTCATGTTGGCTTTAAGAAAATGTTGGAATTTAAACTTATTCCCCATAATTTTTTGCCTGTGTTACTAGTTTGTTCCTAGCTAGAAGAAATCTGTGCGTAATGTTTAGAGACTAGCTTTATCCTTACAGATTTTCCACATTTAAACGTCCTGAAAAATTAGGAGGGATTCTTATGGAATGCCTATGCTGAAAACTAAAGTATTACAGATCTTCCAGTTTATATGCTGCTGCTTTGCAGAAAGAGAAATGTAATCTGCTTCTGGTGGAGTGTGGATAATAATTTTTTTTTTTAGTCTAATGAAAAGTAACTAATAAAGATTATTACTTCTGACAGCTTTGAAAGTGTGAACCGAGACCACCCAGTCTGCTATGTATGTAATGAAGGATCTCAAAGTTGTAATTGATGTAAACAGTTTTCCCTCAAAAAACAATTCCTCAGAGACATGCAGTGGTATCTCTCTGAGTTTTTGCAAAAGCTTCTGTACTAACGTGTCATGTAAATAGAGAAGTTCATTTATTCCACACCATAATCCTGTATTATGGTCACACTGGGCTTCCTTGTAGCAACCTTACTAAAATTCCATGATATATCATCAGGTTTATTTCTTATTGTAGTAATGTAAAGAGCTGCTGACAGAACGTAATGGAAAAAGTTGACTTTTTTTTTGGCCAGTGCTGTATTTTGACTATTTTCCCTTACCAAAAAAACGCCATACGGAGTAAAGGAAGAAGCTACATTAATGATCGTAACAGATTTCTAGATAATAATAGTATTTTTCTAATGAAAACATTAAAAGAAATTATGAGCATGCTCCTGCTTTACTGTTTCCTAAGCCAGTACTGCTTAAAAGAAAAAACTTAGTAATTCCTTAGAGTTTAATAACTCCTGTCTTTCTGTCCGAGTCTCCTGTAATGTGTTATTTCATTTTTACTGCTTCTTGGTTACACTCAAGCTTGTGATGTAACCGCTCTTCTCTTAAAGTAACTCTTAGAAACTGCTTAAACTACATCATGTTCCCTGAGGCTGTTCTCCAAGGACAATGTCATAGAGCCCTTAATAACAAAGGAGAAAAAGCTAGCTTGTTTATTGCCAAAAACGAGACCCAGATGTTTCTAGTGTGAAATAAAATAAATGACTGAATTGGGGAGTGAACCCCAAAGTTACCTGGATAATTTCCAGCTGTTAGTGGCTGGAGTACTAGGTTTGCTCCCTCCAAATTACCCTTGTTTTAAATTTTTAAAAGCACTGTAATTTTCATTTTTCTGTTGGAGCACAATGGTTTGCACAATCAGTAGCAATACAAATATTGATGCTAAATCAGGTTTGAAAGATGTTGAACTCGTGTAGAAGGGAGCAGAACACTACAAATTTCATGGCAAGTGTGCAGTTCTTTGATTTAGTTGTAAAGCTGTGGACGGTCAGTATCAAAACAGAGATGTAATTCAGAGGCCAGCGGACATCTCACATATTCCTAGGGGTAAAGCTAGGTCATTCCTATATCCAAACAGGCAGTAATTAAACTGACAGTTGTGAAATCTTCTAACTGCTGGAAGCCAGGTGCCTTTTCCCCCCCCCCCCCCTTCCCACACCATAACCATGTAAATTCAGGATTCATAAGGATTTCTGCTCTTGCCTGCCTTAAATATTTGCAATTTGCATGAGGCATGTTTTGGTGATGTGATGTTCAAAATCTTCACGCCAAGTCAGAAGCTTTAATGACGAATGAAGTTGCCTTGGAAAATGGCACAATTTCCTAAGTTTGAATAACACTTGCATCTCTTACGTTAGGCTTTTATATTGCTTACGTGCTTTGGAGGAGGGAGGTGAGTGCTTCTTGGGGCAACGGAGAGAGCACAGAGGAAACTTCTGATGTAGTTAGTAGCTGTCCCCTCACTGTGCCTTTGTAGAAAAGGGTGTCTGGGTTTTACTTAGAGTAAAACTGTTTTGCAGGTGAGGGTGCAAAGCACGAAGCAGAAAGTGCTCCTTCTCAAAATACCAGATAAAATTGCATTTGGTATTGTCTTTTGATGTTGTTGCTTGGTCAGACCCACAATAAGCATATATTTGCACACTTTGTGAGTGAATGAGAGAAGTCACTTTTTTTTGGTTTTTGTTTGCTTTTTTTTTTTAAAACTTAAACCCACTTGTGCTATGTTGCAGTTTATATAGAAATATACGCAGAGAGAAAGAAGTGAAGCAGAAAAAATAAAGAAGGATTGTAATGGCATTAAATCTGATATTTGTAGGGTACAATGATAGAATCATAGAATAGCTGAAAAGGGATCTCTGGAGGTCATCTAGACCTACTTTTCTGCTCAGAGAAGGGTCAGTTGCAGCAGGTTGCTTAGAACTTTGTCTACTTGCAGCAGGTTGCTTAGAACTTTGTTCGAGAATGGGAGCTCCACAAAACCACTCTGGGCAACCTGTTCCAGTGTTCAGCCGTCCTCATAGAAAAAAAGGTCGATCTTATGTTTAAGTGGAACTTCTTGTATTTCAGTTTGTGCCTATTGCCTCTTGTCTTGTCACTGGGCACCAAGAAGAGTCTGGCTCTGTCTTCTTTATTCTCACCTATAAATGTGTATTTATACACATTGATAAGATCTCCCTGACCTGTCTCTGCTTGAGGCTTAACAATTCCAACTCTCTCTCAGCATCTTGTACATCAGATGCTCCAGTCCCGTAATCATTTTCATGGCCCTTCACTGTAAGTGCTCCAGTATGTCCATGTCTGTCTTGTACTCTGCTCACAACTGGACACCACACTCCAGTTGTGGCCTCATCAGTGCTAAGCAGAGGGGAAAGATCACCTCACCCTGCTGGTGATGGTCTTCCTAGCGCAACCCAGGATGCTTTTGGCCTTCTTTGCCACAAGGGCACATTGCTGGCTCATGGCCGACTTGCTGTCCCCCAGGTCCCCCAGCACCATTTGTGTAAAGCTGCTTTCCAACTGGTCAGCCCCCAGCCTGTGTTTGCATGGGGTTATTCCTCCCCCGGTGGAGGACTTGGCTTTTGCCTTTCCCTTTGTTGAACTTCATGAGATTATTATTGGCCCGTTTCTTCAGCCTCTTGAGGTCCCTCTGAATGGCAGCGCAGCTATCTGATGTAGCAACCACTCCTCCCAGTTTTGTATAATCTGCAAGCTTGCTGAGGCTGCACTCTGCCCCATCCTCCAGGTCAGTAAAGAGCATGATAAACAGTGTTGGACCCATTATCGACTCCTGGGATACACCAGTAGTTACTGGCCTCCAGATGGACCTTATGCTGCTGAATGCAATACTTTCAGCCTGGCAGTTCAGCCAAGTTTCAGTCCACTTCACTCTCCACTTATCTAGCCCACGGTTCGTTGATTCATCTATGAGGATGTTATGGGAGACAGTGTCAAAAGCCTTGCTAAAGTCAAGATAAACAGCATCCCCTTGTTCCCCAAACCAGTCATTTCTTTGTAAAAATCTGTCAGGTTGTTCAGGCATAACTTTACCTTGGTAAATACATGCTGACTAATTTTAATGACCTTCTTGTCCTTCAAGTGCTTGGAGGTGGTTTCCAAGAGGATTTGCTCCCTTACCTTCTCAGGGATTGAGGTGAGGCTGACCAGCCTGTAGTTCGTGGGATCCACCCTTCTTGAGGATAGTATATGATTCATAGTTCATCCCCTGCAAATGAAAAACAGTATGAAGAATATTCCCTCTCCAGTGCCTGTACATGTCATCTGTGAAGATGACACAGTTTCAATATAGATGGAGACTACTACTTGCAAGTTCTATGTATTTTTCTTTTTTATGGTATGTAAGAGTTGCATTCCTTGTGTGTGTAACATTGCAGGTTTTATCTTTTTATGTAGTTATTGACAAAATATATTTGTTCAAGTGAATATTCATAGAATACTAAAAGGCATGTTTTACCATCAGAAAGAAAGCGAATAGTATATGTAAAATGACTACTGTGGCCTGTTGCGCTTCCAAACGTGTCTTGTTCCTTTCCGTCTCTAGCACGTGCCTTTGATTTAGATCAGGTTTAGCTCCCGTTTACTTTTCTTGGAGACGGAACTCTGAGACAACAGGAGCCGATCTGGATGTGACCCAAATATGTTTCCAAATGTGTAACCATGAGGGATCTAGCGGAAATCAGTACCCTAAAGAAAGTTTCCCCTCCAGGGGAACATGACCTCTAAGTTAAAAACTGCTTGAAAATTGTCCCATCAAAACTGAGGTTCTTTATTCATTCAGAAGTCAACCAGAAGCTGAGAAAAGGAGTAAAATAGGAGGATAGTACAGGAAAAGACCTGCATGTTATTTTCACTTATGCCTTTATTTCATAGGATGGTCCTGATAAACTTCGTCAATCCCAGTTCTACCTGTAGGCTGGTAGAATAACCTTAAAGCATTCTCTTCTACCACGCTCCAGCTGCTGTTTCCTATTCTCTCTGTTTTTTAACAGTTCAAGGAATCTTAATAGTTAAGTTTCCCTCCCATCCCAGCTTCAGACAGAGGAAGAAATATTATTAGCCTGGTTGGAGCCAGGAAGGTAGGAATTTCACAGTTATTAACTTCCCCATTGTTTTTTTAAGGGCCCTTGATAGTCTGTGATTGACATTGCCATTGTTTCTCTCCATTCTCTTGCCCTCAGGACATAGGAACCCCCAAATGGGCAGTAGGCTGAGGGAGGAAGGGGATTAACTGGCACTTGTATGTATATGAGCAAAATATTTTTGGGAGGGGAGAGGGAGTGTGTGGTCTTTGTTGAAACAGTGGTTTTGAAGATGCAATAGATGGCCTTTCTAAGAAGCTGATAATACACTGGAGGTTAATGTTGCGTGTATATTTCTAGTGACTTTTAAGAAGTCACAAATTAAACAAGATATTCCTCTTAGGCTACCTGAGTCATAAAGCAGGAGAAAAAACAGTTTATAACATGGTAAAGCTGTGAAGTATAGTCATTTAAATAGTTGCATTCTATGAGAACAGAATTGACATCCAATATATCTAGGTGGAGCAAAGGAAGTTACTGGAGGCATGTGAGGCTGTCACAGTTGGGACACAAGGGCTTTGGGTGAAACAAATTGAAACAAAAAGCAAGTAATGTACGTACATAGACATATATGGATATGTGTATATGCATACATATGCATATGTTCACGCATATGTTCACACATGCAAGTATACATATCTCTTGTTTGTAAAAGTTACTAGGATTCTTTTACTTTGGTCCTTGATATTCAGATAGTTTGTTAAGTCTCACACTGGGAACAAACTGAATTTGTGAAACAGAAACTTCACAGTCTAGAGAGAATTTGCAGAAGGTGCTTTAAATTCAGAGACTTAAAAGTGCATCTTGTCAGGCTTAATCTGTGTTTGTAATGTTTGTCACGGTAGTATAAATAGAATTTTTATTACTGAGTTCAAATCCCTTTTTGATGAAACAGAACAAAAAAAAAAAGGGGGGGGTGGAAATAATGTACCAAATGCTAAAAGATAATGTCCACAATTCCTCAGACCCAAAGTCTAAGTAAGCCATTATCATATCTCCAGTTGGAATGATATTTCTACGGCAAACACTTCAAATGTCAAGTGACTTGTGGCATAGAGATCACTTGAATTATAAATTGGGTCTTTGTTGTTAGTATGACTCAATGGATTTTTCTGTTACTAATTTGTCCAGTCACTTCTACACCGATATGAACTTCTAGCAACTAATGATTTACAATCAGAAGTTCCGTAATTTAACTGCATACTTTGTGAAAAATTAACTGCTTTTGTTTTTGAACCTACCACCTACAGCATTTGATACTTCCAAATTTTTCTTCTGTTAGAAGAAGTGAGAACAACTGTTTCTTACCGCCTTCCCTTCCTTCATGATTATACAGACCTTTGTCATAGATTTTCCTCAGCAGGTTTCCTTGTGGGGTGTCTCAGACTATTGAGTCATTGTAATACAGAAGCTGTTCTGTAACGCTGGTCATCATCATTATCTCTTTCAGAACCTTATGGGATCCTTTTTGAGGTGGAAAGTCAAAACCTTTGCACAGTACTGAAGGTGTTGGTGCACCATGGCTTTATACCGAGAAACAATGATGTTATCTCTTTCTCCTCTAGTAATTCTTAACACTTTTGCTTTTTGGATTGCAACACCACATCAAGTGGATGCTTTCATGGGTCTGCTTCCTGAAAAGTAATCATCAGCTCAGAGACTTGCTGGTGCATGCATGAAGTTAAAACTGAGTTTCCTTGCATGTCAATTATGTTTTATTTGTGATGAGTTATATATGTCATTTTGCCATTCAGGCACTCAGTACCATTAGCTCCTTCTGTAGTTTGTGAGCATTAGCCTTCACTTAGTATCATAAACAACTTGTGTCACTCATTGCCCCCCTCTGCCTGTATTTTTCAGGTCATCAATGAGTAAAGTTGAACAGCTTGAACCCTCTCAGAAGTCCTTTTTGACTTCAGTGGTGACCTCCTTATTCCTTTTCTTTCCTTTTCACCAACTATTTATCCATATAAGGATCTTGTGGTGTCTTGAAATAAATTCCGTGCTTCCTACAAATATTTTAGTGTTTTGAATGCTCCATGTAGTTTCTTTCTAAAGAGCTTTCTGATTTTCAGGCAGGTCCTCTTTCAAAGCTAAAGCAAGAAATACAATACAGTTGTATTTTCATTTTCCCGACACGGGTGTTATATCTGATGGTTATTTATAAGCAGAAACTATTTGGTAGTATCATTCAAGAACAGATCTTGTGTACTTGTTTAATAGTTGTTTCTTACTTGTGGGTTCCCTTATTACTACTCTACAAGGCAGCCATCTATGCTAGCTTTAAATTTAGTCTCAGCACTGTACTGTGATGTGATAATTAAAAATTTTACAAGGGATCAATGAAGTTCATGTCTCAACAGACGTGAGTTACTGTGCAGGCAAGACAAAATACTTGTTTTTATTTTTTTTTCACTTGCCAGCACCATGCAATTTTATTTTGACTTTAGAGGTTAGGTTTTCCTTTGGTAATAAACTTCAGCTTTGTGATAGCAGCTTCAAAGCACAAGAAGCTTTATTTCAATAAGTGGATAAGTTATCTGAAATTAAGTCTGTTCTGGGAGAAAAGGTGGGGAAAAAGGAACAAAGATACTGTTTTTTCTTTGTGTTTGTTCTCATTGTTTGACTTAAATGTCCGGGTGCTTTCAGTGTAGTGGGTGATGGCCCACAGGCAGTTGCACCTGTGACCTTCTCAGTTCTTCCTGTGCTTTTTTTCCCCTCCATCCATTTGAATCCGCATATCAGAATAGTTCCAGCTGTAGCTGATACTTACAGAATAGTTTTTGGAAGATCTAAATGCTAGCTACCTAACAAATTCAAGTAGTCCTATCAGGAACTCCGTTCCTGTGATAGTAGCTGCTCTTATAGTTCCGTTGGCAAAAGATACACAGTAATGGCAAGAAAGAGTTAAAAATAGTTGCTTATGCATGCCTGAGCACAGCTTGCAGCCCAGCACCTTTGAAGATCTTAAGTGAGCTCAGCTGTGACAGTTCCCGACAATGCAGTGCAAAACTCTGGCTCTCTTTGGGGAAGAAGAGGCAAAACTGTCTCTTGACTTTGTTTTCTGCTTTCTATGTCTTTTATACTTAGGAGCTACTTACAACTTTTTTCTATTGTAAATAGTTTAGTACTCTCTTTCAGGAAAATGGTCATGTTAACCAGGCTGTTACAGCAGGTAAGTCTTTCTCAGTATATAGCTCATGAATTTCTTCTTTTAAAGGTATATTTAGTAATTTCCTTGGAGGTACACCCTGCCGGTCTAATTGTTTTGTTTCATGCCTGTTCTGCTTTATATCTGCCTCGAAAATAATTTCTTGCAGTCATCCAGAAAAATAGTCCTCAGGTAACCTCAGGTATATATATATATATATATAGGTTACGAGGTAATACTGATACGCCTTGCTCTCTGCAGTCTTGAAGGAAGGTGTCATTCTTCTTTTATTAAAAACTCATGGACGGACCTACGAAGAGGAGGAAGTTTCACCATACAAAGTTATAATTGAGAACTATTGTGCTGTGCAAAGATGTTATGCATATATATAAAATGTTATGTATTTTATGTAAGTAGCTGCTCCTGCAAAATGCAGTACTGCATACACAAATGTCTGAAGTTTAAACTCTGTATTCCTGTGTAAAGTGATTAGAGAACTGAATATTTATATGCTTATGTTAGCTTGTACCTAAAACTGAATTTCACAGTTTACTAACCAGTCTTAATTACAGAAATTATTCTGATGCCTTATAATCACTTCAGAAGAAACAGTAGTTCAATTCTATAGGGAATTCCTTTGTACAGAAATACAGGTTACCTGCCTTTACTGTTTACAACTCCCCAAGCGCTTTCCAGCAGGAGCACACGTGAGTATACGTTTGCGCCTGCTGAGAGGCTGCTGTGCTACCGTTGTGGTCGTACGTGGATGCCGTGGAAATGATGTGTGGGCTCCTGGAGGCCCTTTCCTGACGTGTCGAGAACTATTGTGCAAAGTTGGTAATTGGTTGGCTTTTATGGGTCACTTTTGGGGACTTGAGGAGCAGACTAATAAAACGGAGTGTGTAAAGCTATATTTTCCATGCATAATGATGGTTAAAGTAACCTAGATGATGGAGGGAAATGCGTTGCACAGCGATTGCTGGCTGTACAATCAGCAGGTGTCTGATCAGACTCACTAGGCTTGATTCAATGCAGGTGTTGCCAGAGCTGATATGACTCCTGGAGAGCCTCTGGGCTGTTCTTCAGTTTCTAGGAGATTTTATTAGTCAGGGCTCCATGCTGTGCGCAACCACAGAGTCACTTCTGATCTAGTGCTGGAGCTAAGCTATTCTGTGGCATTTGATGACTATCCATCATTCTCCCAGCGCTCCTCATTCCGGAATATTTTGCAGGTCTTATTAGATGTAAAACATCTAGTTCCAAATAGTTCAAAGGCTGAACAGGTGCATTTTCATCAAGCAACGCCAGGTCAAATGAGCTGGACCAGACTCTGTCTGGCACTGCACCCTGGATTCCTTCCTCCCTCCCCCAAAATTGTTGGGTTGGTGCTGTGTGAAGGTGCATGCGTGTGTGCTCCTTGCCTGGTGGACATGTTTCTAACATTGTGGAAGAGGACGGATCAAAGACTTTCCTGTAGCGTGCTACGAGTCGCAGGTGGTTTGAACACTGCAAAGGAGCTGGTGTGACCCTCAAAAGTTCACTAATAATGCTTTTGGAAAAGTTATAGTTTTAAAAATTCTAGTACTCTCTTCAGAGTCACACAACTGATGTAGTATTCGCTCCTTATGTAGAGTTACCTGCAGTTGCAAAAATGGTTTGGCTTTTAAATCAATTTCCAGATATCATATCTTCATGTTATTTCTATTTTAAATAAATCACAAATTTAAAACCAGAAATATCTGTATTTGTTTATACAGTGAGGTCACAAGAACAGTTTCAACAGAATCTTTTTACAGGAATTTGGCTCATTTTCAATTTAGCAGGCCGTTTTTATTTTTTTCCTGTAGTAGTAAATGGCTTCACCTTTTCCAAGGTATTTTATCATATTAGAAATGCTGTTCTAATTAGAAGAGTTGTATTTGAATTAAGACATTCTGTATAAAAGTTGATGTTACACTTCCATAATACCTGGGCTAGTTCTTGGAAAGTAAAATCAGCAATTTTACTAATGACTCGTCATTTTTCAGTGTTTTCTCACCGTGTGGTCCTAGTATACAAGCCAGATAAGGTCTCCCAACAGCGCATTAATGACGAGCACGGTGGTGACTTGGTTAGGCTAGCGTGGAGCTAGAGGGCGTGTTGCAGAAGCTGTGTGTATGATATATTTGGGTGCCTGCAGTGTCACTGAAGAAAGCCTGCCGGGGGTTTGGAAGGTTAACGTGGCCCTCTGCGCTGAGCACTGACCTCTTTGGATACCTTTGTTTTGTGTTACTTTCTGCTGCAATCACTTCATAGGGTAAGAAGTACCACTATGTCTTAAGCTGGTATAAAACTCAGCAAGAATTAATCAGCTGACATGATCAAGCTTTAGGCAGTAGCATGGCAGTGAAATATTCAGCGTTGTTTGAGATAGCAGTGCAGTTTTCGGTAAAACAAACTCAGAACTGTGAGAAGACTGAAATAAATAGAAAAGCAGCTTCCAGTTCTTATCAGATGGTTCTTACCCTTTCTTAAGCCTCAAGTAACATATTAGCGCAGCTGTGAAGCTTTGTATTGTTTGCTAAAGGAAATGGCTTAGGAAGTGAATGCTAGATTGCTTGATGTGGAGCTCTGGCTGCCTGGATCCCAAATGGAGACGACTGACCCTTCCTTTCGGAGTTGTTCTCCCAGGGTTTTCAGGCTAGGCTTCCTCACGAGCAGCTTCTGTGGCAGCTGCTGGCAGCACAGCTCTGAAAGCTGAAGATGTGACAGGCCGTCGCAGGGAGAAGGCGCGTCCTGCCCTGCGCTAGCATTTCTAATATTTGTTCCACTCTGCACTTCACGTTTCTTTATTTGCCATAGAGCTTACTGACACAGGAGGATAAAGTGGAGTGCACGTACAGATGGGGTGTCAGGAGCTATTCGTTACACTGCACATTTGGCGCATTTCTCTGTCACGCTGAAGGAAACGGTGCTGACCAATGGCTGTTCTTTTCGTTAAATAATTTTATATGCTTTTATGTCTCCTGTATAGGATTTAAAAACAGTCTGTCTTTTACTTTGATACTTCTGTATCAAGAAATTTCTTAATGATGTTTCTCTCAGAAAGTAATTTGAGAAGTGTAATTGGCGTTTTTCGTAGAGTTGGCTATTGGTGGTGTTTTGGCACTTAATAAATATCAATATGTTAAATATGTCCCATATTGAGTATGTCTGAATTTACATAAGGTAATCTAGTCTTTTTATAAAGTACTGCAGTACGAGCTACTTGAAGGCGGTAGGTGGTGTTCAGGAGAACCAGTGCCCTGCTCGTTCCCTGAGTTCCACTGAGACTCAGACCACCAGAAAAACGAGATTCTGTAGGAATTACAACTTGAAACAAGTCACGGAAGGTGATGAAAATGATGTTTGGAGAGGTTCCAAAGCTTGAGCCAATACATCCGTAGCTGTGTGTATATGTGGTTTTTTTTTTTTTAATATTTGTTGTTAGCTCAGATTGTTTAATTATGAATTGCTTACCTAGCTTTGGATTACTAGCTGCAAGCTGTGTTTGTGACAGCAATCCTGTGCACTCATAATATTGTGAGGGTAGTGTCATGTACCGTACATACGTACATGAGCACTGGCATGTACTTGTAGGTTGTTTTGAAAATCAAGCTATACAGGAGTTAAGGAAAAGGAAGAATGTAATTAGGTGATTGGTCTCTGTAGGTAGATTCAGCTTGCTTAGTGCTGCAGTGTGAAAAGAGTAAAATGTAATTTTATAACAATACTGTGTTTTTTATATTTTTATATGTTTTAATATATATGTATATATAAAAACATGTTTTTAATAAATTTAGACCATTATGAAAGGTTTATTGCTAGTGAAAAGTGAGTTATATTGTGAGCCGTTAGGAAGTGTCCTTGTGTGAACTTTACTTCATATGATGTTTGAAGGAAAATCAGTATTAAGGTAACGTCAGCATGAAATCCTAAAATGCTGAGGAAGAGGGCAATTTAAAAGGGCAACTGAGAATTTGGTGCTTGGGGAACTAAATGAACAAAGATGGTGTTAAAATTTTGTAAGTAACTTCTCAAATTGATGAGTCTTTCCTTGTTCACGAAATATAGTTTGTTCTTCATCTGTTATTCAGAACCATCCATTTTGCGTTTCAGTAAATACCTTTCCACAGCCAGACATAAACCACTGTGGTTCTGGGAGCCTTCCTGGAGAAGTTAAGAACAAACACTACCCTGACAACAGCGTATAGGTATAACAGAAGATGACTTATGTGTATGGGAAAAGTGTGAGCCTCTCCGTAAACTGTTCAGTCCTGCAACCGTCTCCCAAGTGGCTGTGGCAATTTGCCCATGTACGCCCAGCCTCGGACGTATCCTCGGACAGCTCTCTCTTGCTTTGTTTTCCGTCTTTGTTTCTTCACCCATTGTAGGTGGGGCAGTGTTGGCCCATACAGATTACAGGAAATTATTTTATATATTTGATTTTCCAGATTTTTTGGATAATAAGCTGGGGGAAAAAATAGCTTTTGTTGTCTGTTTGTTTTTTGTCTGAAAAGTTATTTGTGTCGTCCCGATGGTAAACGTTTAACTCCTCAGTTTATATACTTTATAACTTTGAGAATGGTATCTATTGTATACCTATACTTTTCAGGAGACCTTGGCGATGTTTTTTTTAAAATGCTGGCTGTGTTGAACCTTCTGTTTTAGAAACTTAATCTGATTTCGCTTGGTTTCTGTAGCTAAAAACAGTAAGCGTAAACTCAGCTTTTGTATCCTTGTGAATAAAGCTACGAATATTCTTCAAACGTATTCCTTGATCGCTGCTTTGAGAGAAGTTAGTCTGATGGCTTCGGATTGACAGTGGATGATTGCATCTACAACATGAGCTGGAGTTAGGATCAGAGACAGGATCAGACACAAGAAGATAGCTATGTGGAATAGATGAATTAACTTTCACTTCAGTCTTTTTCATTCTGAATAGATGTATAGGTGAAACATAATTACCATACATAATTAAGAACCAGTGATAGTCTTGATGAATGAGAATGGAACTGAGTGCGATGAAAGCTACTGTAGTTCTTGCAGTTGTTGATCAAATTAAATTTGAAGTCCATTGACGGAGCGGTTTTTTGGGGGGACGTTTACATTCCAAGGCCTGTATTATCACTTTTTTTTTTCCAGTGTATTTCATCCTGATGAGTAGATCCACTTTTCTGTAATATAAACATGGTTAATTGAAAATAACAATTTGATTTGGATTAAGTTGCACATTACTCTGCTATCAATACTAACCTAAAAAAATGAAGATCAGTTTAATTAAATATAAAGGCATGAAATTTTTTATGGATAGAGAAATATGCTTTAGAACTTCCCCTGTACTTTCCAAGGGGCAAACTAGTGCTTAGTATCTCCCATCTTATGATGGACCTTTCTTAGAGTTCAGCCTTTCATTTGCTCTTTTGTTCCTCTGTTTAGGAAATACAGCTAGGTAGTCTGTAAAAGCACTGAGAAATTAACCAATTTTTGTATTGGCTTCAGTTAGCACGTGGCCCCCATAATGCCTAAGCTATGTAAGCCAACTTCTCAATGCACCTTCTCACCTACTCTACACGTGAGAAGGAGAAGCAAGTATGATTCCCCTCTCAGCCATCACCTCTTTCTCTTGCAAGGCATGTTCCTGTGGTAGCCATATGAAAACTCTCCGTTTCCATCCCTACAGCCTTAGTTTGATCTCTGAGGAAGGCCTTTCAATTCAAAGTGAATTCAAAATTCTCATAGCGAAGTTTCTCAACGTGTGAGAAAACTGGAAACCAGCTATTTGGTGCTAAGCGTCAGTAAGTTTCTAAAAATGCAGGTGGCTTTTGAGATCACAACTCCAGCAAAAATAGATTTGTTACCGAAGTTAATAAACAGTTAAGGTAGATGGGGAAGGAGGAAGGCATAAATATATTGTTATATATAAGCTGTATATCTTTAGTTTAGGTCCGCTTCAATATGTAAATGCCATTCATTAGGGCTGTGAAAGCAAGCAACTGATTTTGTTGTCAGAAAGAGGGTTGTAGGAAAAAGACGGTTTCTTATAAATAACCTTGCAAAAATCTAAAACCAGTTTTATCTTACACATTTTACCAAGGGCAGAAAGCTTCTGCTTTTTGTAGCTAAGTAGACTGGTGTCACTTGTAACATGGCAGACTTCTTGCAAATGATAAGCTGTGTTCATAAAACTTTTCAAGGTAAGTCAAATGTACTAATGTATAAACATTAAGTTTCTCTCTAAGACGTTCCTGGAAGTATCTTAAAGAAAAGATGCTAGTTCAAATCACCATATTGCTGGCTATCTGTATTTTTCATATTTTCTACAGCAGTGTTCATCAGTTCCGAAGGTGATGTTTAAGAACTTTTTTTTAAATTTCTTGTTTAGGTATACTGTAGATACAATAGGTAAACTGGAAATAACCTAGATTGATCAGGGTAGTTATCTTACTGTGCCTGCGTGTTTAGAAAGACAGATAAAATCCAGAAACCTCTTCCTCATAGCAGTGAAAACTCAACATGGGGGCCATATGAGTCACTGTTAGTAGGCTTCCAGAGTGCCAAAAGAAAAAAAAATCATACTAATCCATATTAAAACGTTTAAACTTTCTAGTGACTGTCACTTGACTTTCTAGCTCAAGAATGTAGGCAGGTGGTCTACAGATGGCATGGTCTCCTTGGCCTGGGCGTGAGTAGCGTACGCAGTGCGTTCTATGCTGAGTTCATAGCGTTGGTTTTAATACCGTGTATTAATATGAGCTATATGTGTTTACACATAATAGAATAAGCTTCTTAAGTTGGAAGATAATCTAATGTTTTTCTTATTCTACTTCTGTTTTTGTTTAGGCGTCTGAACAGGAATAAATTGCAAGTTCTTCCAGAGCTGCTTTTTCAGAACACACAGAAGTTAACCAGATTGTAAGTATAATCTGACTTACATTTATATTGTTTGTTCCTTATTGCATTATACAGATTTTACACGTTTTGACTGTGATAAGATGTTTAATTTTGGAGATTAAAACAGAGCTGCTGGTAAGGATTCCTAGTGATGATGTGTTGTCTTTGCTTTTATAGGAGTAATTCAATAGCAAATAAATATCAGAGGGAAAAGAAATTGCAGATTTTTTATTTGGTTCTCATGCATTGTTGATTTCAAAGTGAAACATTTTTAACTCTCTATGAAGAGTTAGATAAATGATGAAAAAGTGGCAACTTTTTATATCCACTACACAAAGTCCAGATGTCCAGAAAGAGAGATTGCACATGCACGCATGGTTTTAAAAAAAACACTATCTCAGGATCACGTGAGGATCAGGGAGGGTTGTTTGTTTTTATTTGTACAATGACCACGTGATTTAAAAAAAACCAAAGTATATAGAAATAAAGATGAGCAGGTGGCTGCACAGTTAAGATCGAGAAGAGAATCATCTGCTTTTTAAAGCAGTAGTTAAAAGCTATTTGAAACAGCTTTCTGGAACCTGTCAAGGTTTAACTCATGATCCAGTCTGCCCTTTTTGAGACACATGCTATATGGTAAAACATTTTTTTTTAATGCTTGAGTTTATTTATGGAAGGATGGTTAGTAAGATTTATGATTTGGCTAGCAAAATTGTAAAGTTACTACAGGGTGGCTGAAAAGTTGCTACACTTGTATGGAATTCTTATAATTGTTTTAATACCTCCCTATGCAATCAAACAGACCGTTTGGGCAGTGCAGTGAATTTTTTCTTCGTGTGGAAATGCAAAACACATTGTGATGATGAAGATTAATTTTAGAATCAATTGACTCTTTAAAAATAGGCTCTTTGTCAAAGTTTTAAAAACAAACAAGTGGAACAGGGTTGTATGGTGGGTGGTACTGATACAGCTTTGGAGGAGTTGTTTCATGAACTCTGTTTTTGTTGTCAGAACTTTCTCTTGAAAGACTTACTGTGCAAATAAGTGAACTTTTTTCAACCACGTGGTTTTGGAGATTCAGATCAGAAAATATAATTGTCTTAGCCTCAAAATCCACTTTAAAACCTTTGTCTTATCTGTTTTTGACTAATTCAGCTTTGTCATAGCTCTTAAATGCATGGGCAAATATTCACTCAGTGGACTTCCCAGGACTGAGTGATTTGGGTGTATTTGTTAAGGTTTGTTGTGTGTGTTTCTGAAGTTTTATATCTTGAAATTTCACTTGAATATAAAATATGAGCTGGTACTTACTTGCAAGTACCATTATCTGATCTCCAGAAGATGCCATTTGTATTTATTTCATGGAAAGCTTGGCTCATGTAGTTTTCCTTAGGAAATGGTGGTACTGTTAAGATTAAAAAAAAAAAAAAAAAAGAGAGAGAGCTTACATGTTTCTATGAATATGACTTCCTATTTAACATGCTCCAACTTCCTCTGTAAGTGATAGCATTGTACATGATTAGCATTAGGTTGAAAGGAAATTTCTGGTTATTTGTGGTTTCCAAGGAAGGTTGTTTATGTTGATAATTTGTCTTCATCTGTCTGGCGGAACCTTGCACAAGGAAGCTTAGTGTAAGTAATTGAGGTTTTTCAATACCAGAGTTTTTTTTTTTTTTTTTGGTAGATTATATAATCATGATACATTATAGTCCTTAAAAGCAAGGGCAATAATTTTGCTTTTAGAATTTAAAGATCGTAATAAAATTACGTGAAATAGAATGATTAATAGGAATGTTGTACTCTGTGCTGCCTCCCAACAGATGCTGTCGAAACATTTGTCTTTATTCACTGATGTTTTTTTCCAAATCTTGTTTACCGTTAAATAGTGCTTGATAGATCACGTAAGCACTGTTTGTCAGTAGAAATTTGCCTTTTTTGTTAAAGATACAAGTTTTATTAAACATATTTTAAGTAAAATATATCTTTGCTAAATGAGCTATTATGGTTCCAAATGCAGTTTGGCTGTGCGTTTTTTAAGAAAGAGAGAAGAATGAGAAATTCTCTACCTCCTGGGACATATGTATAAAAAAAAAAAAGTATATACTTGACAGCAGCCTTTTAAAATGTATGTTTTTATTCTATCTATGTTTCAATTACTCTTCTGGTCCTATTTTTGCATTACTCTTCTGGTCCTGCTACTAGTAGAATTCAGAAGTGCTTTTTCTGATTGTTACGACTTGTCATATAAATACAAATGTATTGATACACATTTTATACTCACTTATACACATATGAATACAGTATTTGTCATACAAATACAACAAACGCTTTTCAAACAAATCCAACGGTGCGAGTCTACTTTTTTTCACAAGTGACTTTTTGGATAAAATACTTCAATGGAGAGGCATGGTGCTCGCATTCCTCTCTAGTAGCTGGTCCAACGTAGCCTTTCAGGAAGAAAGTGTAGTTGGGAAAGTGATGAAAGGGAATAAAAGAAGTGAAGCAAAGATTGGTAAGGGTCACTGATACATGAGTGACATAGATCTGGTGCAATTTATGAGTGAAGAAAAACTGAGATAGAAGAAAAAGGCATAGATAATACCGATCTTTACTCTTACTTTTTCATCCATAGCATGTGCATATTATGTTTGCTGCCATATTTTCCAACTATTATGTCTAGGCTACCAAGCTATGAGTTGATTTATTCTTTTTCTAATGGTTGTAATCCTGACGGCCTACGAAGTCCAAAATTGGATGTTTTAGTAGTTGGGCTTGTTACAGCTCAACTGGTGCTGTATTTTAAGAGCTAGATACTACTATGCAGTAAGCCCAGTATGGAAGACATTGGTGTATTGGGTAAAAACAAAGAGCTTGTAGTCTTACATGCAGAACAAATACTCATGAAATCAGCAGTGATTCTTGTAGTTGCTCTCTTTATCAGGCATACAGTGAACTCTACTAGTTCACAACTGTATTAAGAAAGGTCCTGGCTCAATATTTTAAAATATTATACTGAGCACAAAGGTGATGTTGTCTTGATAACAGTGTGGGAGTTGAGCTTATTTATTAGCATTAGCAGCATTTGGTCACGATGGAGTGACTCACCTGCTAAAACACGCATGAATTTTGCCTGCTGGAGTATTTCAAGGGAGACCTGTTAATGTTTCAGGAGTAGTTAAAGGTTGCAAGACAAATTTAAAGACTTTCTCACTATTTTGTCAGCTGGAACTTCCCCACCTGGGCTGAGTTTATTCAGCAGCTGAGAGCTGGTGAGTATATACTACAGCAACAAACTTTTTTGGCCTAACATCAGCAGAGTCTCCTCAGTCTTGCTGCTGCTGGAAATTGAAATGTAGATCGTTAGTTTTTTCCACATCAGTGATGTGCTTGAAAGCTAGAAAAGACGTTTGGCATGGCTGCGTTCTTCTCTTCTTCTGTATCTATACTGTTTGCATAGTTTGGCACAGGTGGCCAGTGGTCCCTGATAGTTTCCTTGTTTGTCACCATGGCAGATGAGGTTCGGGAACTTTGCATTTACACTGACGTACCATCTTTCTCATAGCTAATCAAATTTGAGTGCTGAAGTAGTTACAATCTGAGAAGCTTTCCAAATTTATTAGTTAACTTTAGGTACCTTTGCTTTTTTCTGCAACCCCTCTCAAACTGCAGAACTGCAGAATATCCTCATCTTCTACAGTTCTGCTTCGACTTCTTTGTCACGTCTGGTTGATATTAGAAGCAGGACTATATAGGGGAATCAACCTTGGATGGAATGTGAAATGTCCCACAAAATGAGTTTCTCATGAGATTTTGAGCCCTTCCTTTGAGAAAGAATGGCTTTGGGATTCGTGGATTTGGTTTGCTTTAGTTAAGATAAAAGTTTTAAGGTTATGTTGGCTGGTGAATAAACCCTTGACGGGATTCTCCAGTGAAAATGTTTGCCATTGCTCTGTTGTCTTAATTTCCTAGATTTTAATAATCTTAAATGTTTTTTGTGAGATAATTAAGTTTCAAAAAACTTGAACTTCAGATACTTTTGAGGTTCAGAGAGAGCTGCATCAAGCAAAAGACACATTTAATAAATCTCGAAATGGAAGCGAGGAGGGTAGTTGTTGGATAGCTTCAGATACTATTTACTAATGAGTAGGAATAGAGAGAAAAGTATTATTAATCTTAATACAAAAGATTAAATGCATGGAAAAAGTACAGCGAACCAAAACATGTAAGCTGTCTAACAGCTGTAAAAACACGTTTTGATCCCAAGGTAACTGTTTTTTAGTATTCAAAATTAAACCTGAAACTTTGGTAGTTTATAAACATAACTTTTTGTTGCTGTATGCAAGTATCTTGAGTTTCCTTAGTATGCACCAACTGAATTACAGTATGATCATTCTGCATCAGTTTGTTCCCTAAAGGCCAGGTATGCCAAAAGTCCATGAGATACTGAAGTATCTTAAAAAGAAAAACAAAACAACAGAACCCAACTTGTAAGAATATGCTTGTTCTGTAAGAATATATATGCGTAGTTGTCATAACTTCCATAACAAAAGCCAGCTGGTAAGTAGGCAAGATGAAGCAAAGCTCCTTAGTTTGGATGAAAAAAAAAATCTTTAAAGTGCTCTACAATCAAGACGTGCAGTGAGAATTAATACCTATTACTCAACTGGATTTATAGTTACAGAACGTTTGCTGGGCTCAGTTACTTTTAATGGACAACCTTTCAGTTGTCACTTGACAAAACAAACCAGGCTCTGAAAACTGAAAGATACTGATACTGAAAGTATCAGATTGGGCTGTAAAATTTAGTAGTTTACCTTACAGTGTAATATCGGAATCTAGACTTTGGACTGAGGTTGAACATTACCATGTGAGAGCAGAGTCCTGGCACTCTCAGCTCTGAGGCAAAACTGGATCATGGCTATGCATGAATAATACCCTTAAATCTCAAGATTTTTATCCTTTGCAGTTACTGGTGACTAAAGAAGCAAGATCAAGAGAAAGCAGACATGAGAGACCACTTATTTATTATAACAAAATGGAATTTGGCATCTGACAGCCTTTCAGTATGAGGAATAGGCCTTGTATAATATATCACTTGTTGTTAACACAGTGTAGGTTATTTGTAGCACAGTGAAGTTTGTGAAGCAGAATTAGAGACACCACTGTCCTTGGTATAGCAGAATCTTCCGCAAGGTGATTATGATGGATGAGTGAAAAGGCAGGCAAGTACTTGCCACGTATGGTACTGATTCCACGAGTCTCCTTAAAATTGAGGAATGTTTTGCTCTAACTGCAGAAACTCTTTTGTTGCATATGTGTGTACAATGTGCTATGCCTAATAATTCACCTATAGCGGAGAAGACAATTTTCGGCCGAGAAAAAACATCTTACAGTATGAGTAAATACATGCTGACCAAAACTTGGGTGCTTTTCTTGGATTTATTAACCTCAAGTCTTGCAACTTCAGTCATGGGGAAAAAAAAATCTTTGATAGCAAGTGATGTAGTTTCCTATTGATGTATCTAGCTCTGGCTGTAAATAGATGTTTTCCAGGGTGAAGTCAGTGACTATCAGTAATTACATTTTGCTTTTTTAAAGTACTACCCACTCATTAATTAGGTAGTATTTCAGCAGAACAAATCGGAAAGGGAAATGTATTGCTTGAATGTTTGAAGATTGCAGGGGAGGAAAAAGGGAATCAAATGAGAAAAAAAAAAGGGTATTTAGCAGACTGCTAAAATGAGATGGGAATCTTGTGCTCAACCTGCTACATTATGCTGTTCCTTTGGGTTAATGGGGGTCAGGAATTTCCCAGCATTTGTCTCCATGCAGAAACACTGCTTGTAGATGGGTGAAGAGGATATGTAGAACTTTGTTAACTTACGCTGATCCGCTGTTATTTGTAATGAAACTTAAATTGTGGGTTTTTTTCTGGGTTTTATTTCAGTTACTTTTCAATGTTTTCTTCCTAAAATAAGTAACGTGTGGACCTGCCATTTTGTTGCTTTTGTCTGATATGAATCTCATCTCCTGTTCATAACCACAGAGGTGAAATGTGTTATATCATCTTAGTTTTCTAGTTTACTATGCAGCATACGCAATAGTAATATCTAATGTGCTATGGATGTCAATGTGAAAGAGGCAAATAAGTAAATGTGAGTTTGATACCTTGAAGAGCACCAGCAAAAACTGAGTATCTTTCTGACTGCTTTTTTTTTTTTTTTAAAGCAGATTAAAAACAAGAAAACGCACAAAAAATAGCAAATACTTCTGAAGAATTTTCTGGAAAAGTCTTAGTGTTGTTGCTGGTTTTGGTACCTTAATTGCTCTGTTTTCTCCTGAAACTGAGTCACAGAAAATCTGTGCAAGCTGTTTAATTGTTTATCTTGCTGACTTTTATTTTTTATATGTTAATATTTACCATCTCTTTTCTTGGTTTTTTTTTTTTTTTCCTGTTTTCTGATGATCTTAATGTTTGATGTGCAGGCTTTATATTTAATTTTGCATAAGTAATTTCATTAACTCCTTGCAGATGTAGTTGGAACTGTTTAGTTACTGCCTTATTTATGAAGATTACATTCTTGCACATAAATATCAAGATATACTTAACTGCTAGATTCACTGTGCAAATTTGTGGCATTCGGTTGCACAGTATGCCTGGAGTGAGAAGTTGGCCCAGGTAAGCTGGTGTCTCCTGGTTTGACCAGGGTAATGTGGAGACTAGATTTTACCGGTGTCTTGTTGTCTTTGGACGCTTGTATAGCTTGGATGTTTGTTATAGCTAGGAGGACGTTTCATACGTGGGCGGTTTGCCAAAAATTTGCTTCTGAAAGAGTTGCTAGAACTGGCATCCTTAACCTCTCCTTTCTAGCTTGGTCCTTTGCAAGCTCTAAGTATGAAATCCTGACTTCTGACTTAACTCTGAGGCTTTTATCTATCGAATGTCATCAGAAGCTGTTTTTAGAAAAAGAGATCAGTTCATAAATTTTCTTAGTGTCCTCTTTATTTTTGTGTTTGTTCTCATACAAGAAGGAAGGAAAGATCTCGCAGATTGCTGCCTGAGTGCTCCATTGTCATTTCACATTAAAGCAGGACCCTGGCGGTTCAACTGTTAGAGGAGTTTGAGTTATGGTGTTGCTATGACAAAATAATATGGGCTGTAAGAGTGTGTTTCTGTGGTTTTGTCCATATCCAATAATTGTCGTTTTACTGTGTATAGATCACAGCAGGTCTTTTTAGAAGGTAGTAAATAATTACAGTAAGTGTTTGCTGGTCTCTAGGGTGCACTTCTGGCATGAGAAAGAGGTGCATTAGGTCAGAAGCTTATACTGCTGATAGCTGGATGACACTTATACCATTTGTCAAGCTGAAGTCATTTTATGTCTTTTTTTGTCTCTGGTTGTAAATAATATATTTTACCTTTTTTAAAAATATACACCCCAGTTGTATTTGCAGAGGCTAAGGATTTTTTCTGCTTAAACAAGTACAGAAGGCTACTTCCCTTTTTAAAGATACGAATAAGGCTTTTTAATTATTGTGAGAGTAGGAAAAAATGAGGACATGTCAAAAAGTAAATATTTGAGGTTCCATCCTCAATGCTACTTTTTCCCAAGTTTGAAATTAGTTATATATAAAGTTATACTGTGCAGATGTCTTGGGGAAGTAGGGTTGTTTGGAGAAGAAAGGGTGCTCTTCAGAAAACTGTGTGTTTTAGGACTGTCTGTCTTCTAAGAAGCACCTATGGCCAACTTCTCTACTGATCAGGCCATCCTATTACATTGCTATTTAAGGCAGTTTGTGGCAAAGGCTTATACGTTTCCAGAAGAAACACTACAGATGCAGATGAAGTTAAACAAGTCTCCTTTGGAAATAAGTTGTTTTACCTAGTTGCCTTTCACCTTTGTTATTTGTTAAAAAGAATAGTATGTTTTCCTTCCTTTTTAGAAAGGAAATGTACTCTTTTGATTGGAATTCAGTCCAAGAAATCGGGAAACTCCCAGTTTGTGAGAATAATTTGCCACTAACTTATTTGGCATGTTGCTTAGGCATGTAGCTGGGTGTTCATTTTTCTAAATATAGGATTGGTTTTATAAGCAGCCTCAGCAACATATTCTAGTTTCAAATCACTCATCTTGGCGATATCGTATTAAATTATACTGTTGTAGTGCTCAACACAATCCTAAATTGCAAAATGCTTAGTTTATTTTACTAAAACCAAGAACAGCCCTGTGAACTTCCAAAGTCCAGCCCTGTAGCTTTATATCAGCAGGGCTGTTGTCAATAGTTTCTGATACTTCTTTAAAAGAAAGTCTTTATTTTTCATATCGAAAAATGAATATTCATAAGATCCAATATTTAGTCATCTCATCCATTTAGACATCAGTTTCCAAGATTAATTCCCCAAGCTTAACTGTTTAAATTCTCAATTAATTAAATTCACAAGCTTCTCCTAAAATCTATTGAATCCGTTTTTGGGAAGGCAATTCGTCTTTAGTGTAAATTATTGGAGCTTAGAGACTTCTTACTCTTCCTGTGATCCTTTAATACATTACAGCACCGTGAACTTGCCTTTCTGTCATAAAGCAAACCAATGAATAAACTGAGTAGGAGGGGTATGATGAAGCCCCTGCTAACTGCCTATGGATACCAACATAATTCCAATCAGAATTATGTTGCGCAAATTGGCAGCCATGTTAATCCAAAATCTTCTTTCCTAATCTTTCGCACGCTATTGATATTTATGCATTCCTTGTTTCTGGAGAACACTTGTTTAAAAAATATTTGCAGACCTATTGTCTTTGTAAGGCTATGAATCATCCATATGTCTGGTGGATCATTTGCTGCCTTCAGAGAAGGGGCAACCATGGTGAAAGCATATGGTTCCTGGTATCAACAACCCCTGGCACTGAGAACTGATGATTTATTTCTGGAACTGTGTAGAAAAGTGGGATTAAATGCCTCGAGGGAAGCAGGTTGTAAAACTGAATATTAAGAAGTGTCTTTTTCCCAACGGGGATGGAGGGAAGTGAACTTTGTCTTTATGAAATCGCTGATGAAAATAACTCTGGCTGTGTAGATGTGTTCTTGTGAGAAGTATCAAAAGTCACAAAATATGACTATTGAATGTATGTATTTTTTAAGGTAGATAAACTACTTGGGCACTTGTGTGCACATTTTAATGTGAAATACCTGATCCTCATGGATGCATAGATTCCTTTTCTGAGAAAGAGATCCACAAGGGTTTCCACATCGTGGGTGGAAAGAACCCGGCAATCATGGAAATAGGTTTGTTGGAGCGGTTTCTGAAATACTGCAAAATCAGTCTGGATTTCTTGGTAATTCAGCTCTTTTCTCTCCAGTGTTTGTTTCCCTCTTTCTCTTATAAAGTATACTATTCTACTGTAAGATTAGTATATCTTTTTCAGAGCGTGATTTCTATGTCAAATTGTGGAAGGCAAAATGTGATCAGTGCGGCAAGCAAGTTCCATCGCTTCTGAGACTTGTAGAGACCAGAACTGCATTGAATTGATCTGGGTGAACATCCCATGTGAATTGTAAAATATGATACTTATGAATTTTGTATTCTGCTCAGATAACGAGTACTACAGCCTCAGGGCCCTTTTATAAGCAGTGTCAAGTGCACTGTCTTGCAGTAATTTCACTTGGAAATGATATATAGGTGTCACACTGACAAGCTCTTTTAAAGAGCTATTGGTGGACCAGACTATTTTTCTGCTCTTATGTGAGCTACAGCAAAGACAATTTGATCAGGACTCTGTGGTTAGTCATCACCTAGATGGACGGGGACATGGTTTCTGAGGGTGGTCATGTACCCTCTGACAACTCAGAAATGCATCCTTTCTAACAGTCTTCAACTTCTGTTTTTAGTGACAAGTTAAACTTGGGGGGAAAAACACAGTGACTCAGCTTCTTGCTATGATAGCTTTCACATGACTAAAAGCTATTACGGAGTTCTCAAAATACAATAATCGTGGGTGGGCACATTGGCTTACCATTTTCTTACATTTGTCTTCAGGACTTGGATCTTTTGCTTCTGTTAGCACCAGCTCTAGTGCTGTGGCTCCCTGCAGAGTTCTCGGGTTGGGACTGCTCTGGCTGCCTGGCTGGGAACACGAGGCTGGGGCCCGCACCGAGCGGGTACATCTGCTCAAGTCACAAACAACTTTTATTAAACCCTTGCAGAGCCTTGTGTAGCTGTGTAGAGTTTGGTGCAGGCAGAGAAGAGTTGGGTTGTATCTGCAAGTATGATATTTCTGTAGGTATTCTGACCCGATGGTCTGTCGGCCGTTTGTCGTCCAGAAGGTGAGTAATCGTATTAGTGTGATGGCTCTGCACGGCTCTAAGTTTACCTGTGAGTCAGACTTACTGCTTCTGCTGTATTAACATCTTAATGGCTGCTGAGCTAGACTGCAAATGTCAGCAGGTATGCTGCGCGTGGTACGGGTGCCCAGAATTTATAGGTATGTAGATATTTCTTTTACTTGATTTAAACTTGCTCGTAGTCGTTTAATTCATAAGTGACTATTTTTTGCACTTTCCCCATTGGCTCTATTTTGAAAGCAGCTGAAAGGGTTTTGCCAAATGATCAGTTAGTAAATGGTTGGGAAGTGCTCCAGGTTCCTGGCCCACAGGTAGCGTGAGCAGTTGCAAATTCACTTGCAAATTTTCATCACTGCAACTAGGAGAAAGTGCAGAGTAAATATAACTTTACTGGTTAGTAGGAGATTAGAATAGGAATTTAGCATTATTTTCACATTTTGAGGCCTTTTTTTTAGGCAAAGTGAATGTAAAGCTAATTGATTGTGGAATGGATTAAAGTGGTGACCTGAAGCACAGCCATCTCATCTGCCTAAGGGGAAAAACAAAATACTGATGAGGCAAATATTTACACTGCATTTCAAACGAGGCTGTCATCCTGAGGTAAAAGATTAGTTTAAATTCATCTTGTTGAGTACAGGTCAGAAGTATCTTGCAAATGATGAGATTTCCTTTTCCTCCACAAATGCATACTAAAAATAGATGAAATGGTGGTTGTTGTAGAGTTACCAAGGAGCCTCACATTTTAAGGGCTGCACTGAATGTCTGGATTTTGATCAGCGACTTGAAAAATGAAAGGCCATTTTCTATCACCAGTTTTCAGGCATCCAGTTGTACTGTTTGCCGTTTCACGGTAGCCACGCTCAGCTTTACCTGCAGAGATTGGTTGTCTGTTCAGAGTGCCCAGGGTGTAAAGGTTATTGAGGGTAAAATGATGCAAGACCATACACTGACTTGTCTTAATTATCATGTGATCTTTTTCTTGAAAGCTGTCATGTGCGTGAGCTAGGACTGATGGCACTTTTCTGTTTCACTGGGGAAATAGGGCAGGCCTATTTAAAATACTTCACATGCTTAAAAGTCACCCAAGTGAGTACTGTTATTGCTTCTAAATGCACTATGGTTGCTTTTGAAGTACAACCCTAAGTGACCCAGGAGGGGGACTGTAGCGTGAGGGGGGGCGTGTGTGTATGTACCACCTTCCAGAAGGGTTGGTATGGAGCTGAACCAGGAGGTGTTTGCTCTAGAGCCAGGCTCAGCTTCACGTTCCAAGAGCAGTCTGCATTGCACAACTTGTCAGAGTAGCAACTCTTTATGAAACAAAATTGAAGCAACTTGTGCAAGTCATTGAACATTATGGGTCCACAAAAATAGATAGGCAAGGGAGGTTTATTATCTTTGTGGTCTTATGACTAAGAGCAGGGTGTCATACAAGGTGTGCCTTTGAGCTACTTTAATTTCTTAACTCGGTGATAACGTGCTGAAAACAGATACTTATGACACTTTATGTTATAAAAAGTCCAAGAGCTGATTTTTAATATTTTTATTTGTACATAATGCTTTTGAATTTAGTGAGATTATTCAAATAAGCAATCATCTCCACTGTTGAAGTTTGAGGTTTTCTTTTTTCTACATTAAAAATGCAAATACTGTTCAGAAGCTGAGCAGCGTGTATTTAGACTGAAGTACTTGCGTTTTGCCTTGCTCTACAAAACTCCTTGATGGGCTGTTAATAGGGACAAGTCCATGAACGTCTTTCCTCAGGAAACAGCTGATATGGACCTACTTTATTCCTATTCCTATACTCCTGTACTCATAGGTATTAAGTTTAATGTCTGAGTGACTTATACAAGATACAGTGATGCAGCTTAACGAACAGTGAGGGGGAACATGTTGACAAAGGAGTGACTATAAAATCGGATTTCTCTGTGTCTGTGTAGAAATTAGTTTCTTTTGTTGAGAGAATAATCTTGTGTTCTACCACACAATTGCATGTGGAGAAGTCTCTGTTGGATCCGTTCTGACCCTCACCACCCCCAGTCCTGCCTAAACATCTGATCTTTGTCCTTTTTGATTTGGTTACTTGTTGGCCAATAGGTAGTACAGAGGTACTTCACTGATACAACGTGCCTTCTTTTATTCTAGAGGCCTGATATTTCTTCTGCTATATGTGGTAGTTCTGTTATTGCAAAAAACTACACTTGAAGTACCAGTCCCAGGTTTTTGCAGAGTGATAAGGTTGACTGCTATGCAACGTGAATCTATCTGTGGCGGTTTACTGAGCTACTGACTCCGCTGAAGGAATTATTGCCCAGGGAATCTCTGTGGTTCTCTATTTTAAATTAGCTACGTTAGCGGGAGGTGTATGTGCATGGCACTACCTTTCCATTTGTACCGGTCCTCTTGTAATGAGCATAGAATTAGACTACCGTTGCTCAGGAATACTGTTTAATTTTGAATTTCAAGGCAATGTTCATAAATTATTTTGATAAAGCGTAATTTACATATATCAGTAGTTGCATACTTTAGGCGGGTTGGATCACTAATGGTATTTATTTTTCCGATTCCCTAGATTGTTTTGTTTATGGATAGCAGTGGCTTATAACAGGCAGCATGTCTGATGTCAAACATTGCAAAAAATATTACAAGCTGGATTTTTTAAACCTTTGTTGTAGCTGAACTATGAAAATTATAAATAAATGCAAGTTTACACAAAGTATAAACTGTATACTTGTAAAAGATGGGACTTGCATGCTGCAAATCTGTTTCTGATATCTCGCATTCACTTTAGATAGTTCTCTCTTCGAAAATAACGAAAAGGGGAAAAGGTTCTCTGTCTTCCTTTAAGATGCAGTAAGCATGCCAAGGTGTATGGAAAAGTGAGGACCTAAGGCATGACTCTGCCTTGTCTTGAAAATGAGAAAGAGTTCAGTTAGCAGAAATGTTTATGGTATTTGCTCGTGTACCCCAGTGTTTAAATGCCAACTTGGAAGGAAGATTGTCAAAGCAAGCTTTTCTTCAGGCTTTCAGCCCTGAATCTCTTCCCTAAGTATGAGGACCTTAAAGGATAAAACATTGTAAAAACTTTGTGGAAGCACATTCCATTTCTCTATGAAAATTTTAAGTATTCCTACTGAAACAAGCTCTTTCAGTTCCCAGGGAGTGTTAAGATGCTAGAGGAATGCTAGGGATGCTGGGGGGATCGCTGTCTCCATGGCAAATATCTGCCGAGGTGAGTAGCCAGTGACAGTATTTCTGTGTAACGTTAAATTGCACTTTTTAAATTATGCGACAGTTAGATAATTGATTTACTTTCCAGGGTAACTTCTACAGAGCACAGCTGGCTTCATCCATACAGATTATGTAGGGATTAGTTGTAGGGATAGATAGAGTAGTGGCTTGTCTGAATCAGTAGTCACTGGGGGGAAGGGAAGCACTTTCCACGGATATGTTTCATTTTTAGGGTTTCATGCTTAGTATTGTGTTTTCAAGCTCTTTTGTCTTTTCTCCTGTGGAAAGACACTTCTGGTTTGCTTGCTGTCATTTAAGAAAGAATGAAATAGCAATGTCATGTAACTTTGGAGCAGGCACCCCTTTGAGTGCAAAGTTGGACCAGGTGACCTCCAGAGGTCCCCTTCAACCTAAATTACTCTGTGGTTAGATATATTATTTACAGTATTTGATTTTGTAGCTTGGAGGTTTTTAGCTACTCAAGGTTTGGCAGCTGCTGAGGATGGGATACTTTTTTGCTTTGTTTTGTTTTTTTTTTACTTACCTAAATTAAAGATTAAATGTGGTGGAGAGGATCTCTGTGGGTGCTGGAAGATACTGTGCCTGGGAGGTGCAAGATTGTGCTCATCACCAGTATCTTGTGTGAGTGTGAGATGAGGGTTTGCAACTCCCACAAAATTTGGAGCTCAGCAGGAGCCAGAACTGAGGAGCTGCTGCTGAAGGAAGGCATATTTAGCCCTCTCCTACTCTAAATTGTGCTGTTCAGCTCTGCATGCAATGTGAGCTTGGGTGTCCTTTTCAGAAATTGATGTGCCTTGGTGTTCAGTCTTTTTACGTTTTGTCCTGTCAGACTTGTTCAAATTGTGGGAGAAAGTTACTTGCTCTAGCGCTTTCCTGAATATGTGACCCACTTCTGCTCTGCTTAAAAAGACCTTGTAAGAACGGGATGACTTGCATAGTAGACTGTTATTATATAAAGCATGCGCATAAATGCTTCCCAGTTAGTCTGCATTATAGTTCCAGACTTCTTTTCTAGAGGAGTTCATGTCACTTCCTCCCAGCTCTCCTTCCTTGAGAGTCTTTGCAGTGTGGACTTAGTCTGGAGGTTTAAAGTGTTCCTGTGGGGGCAGATATTTCCAGCCTTTTTTTCTGGAGAACGCATGTTTTCCTCTTGTGTAGGAGGAAGAGTCACGAGATCTTCAGAAAGATGTTTGGGGTTATGTGCTAGGGCCAGTACTGTTCCTACAGTCTGTAGCCTTCTCTTGAGGGTCCTGTTGTGGAGATGGCAGCCACAAGTCAGCTACCAGTCATTTTAGTTTTCTTGGTCACGTGATGGGTATTTCAAGGCTGTATTGATAATGTATGGTTTTTTTTCAAAACTGGATTTCCGTTACTGAAAATACAGCAGTCTCTTATTTTTTTTTCAGAACACGCTATACTGAATCTGCAAAGATTTTTGATTCTGCTGTCACATTTTCATGTGTATTTCTAATGATAATATTTGAAAGAAGGGCAAATTGGTTTCTACCTCACAGTACCTAAGAACGTAGCTTTTGAGCTTAAATAGAATTAGCTTAATTTCGGGTTGCAGCTATTGAAACGTGATTGCTCTCTTTCTGATCTCAGTCTGATGTACTTGTTTTAATATTCAGATTTATTTGCAAATAGCCTATAAGGCAATGGTATTACAATGTCAGCAATCTATTTACTGATTTATTTTTGATTTAGTGTATCAAATTGCTGGCTGTTTTAATAAGCTGATAAAAGGAGATGATATCTTAGCATTGACTGCGTTATGTTGATATTCAGAAATGTTTTAAGCCAGTACACAATTATGCCTATGTCACAAGTGGATTTGTTGAGTAAAGAAAATAAGTGGATTCAGACGAGCCCAATCAACATGTAAAAATGGGACACTGAAGTGAAAGAGATGGGATGACCCTATGGAAGCCAATATTGTAGACTGTGATCTTTAATATCGTGTGGGCTTATCGGGGGGAGAAAAAAAAAAAGGAGTAGTATTCCTTTGGTGTTTTGGAGATAGGCATGTTATTTCCCACGTGCCTGTTTGTGGTAAAGCTCCAGCTCCAAAACTCCAGCACCATTTCTTGCATGACTGTCAATCCATCCGATAGTGAAGGGAATATGACTTCCTGTTAGTCTCGCCGGTACGATCCAACTTAAGTCACTAGTCAATGATGTCTGATAAATAAGAGGTGGAAACAAGAGCTGGCAACTTTTCAGCTCCACCTGAGGTTTGGTGTGCGCTCTTGAGAAATGCTCTCGTTTTCTTCTTCCTGCCTCCTTTCTGATTTCTGTTGTATTACGTTTTGTTGTGTTTACGTTCGGTTTAGATGACAGATTTAGGGGAGGCGTATGTGATTTGTTTTACCACAGCAGGTTCCTCGTCTTGGAGGGTATCAATTCTACCATTGTGTAAGTGAGAGAAAAAATAATCCGTGTAATTTTTGTTTAGTCAGGATTAGCATCTGGAATTAAGGTAGATTCTGCTACAAATAAAGACACTTGAAAGGGTGACCAAGGAAAATAAATAACCAAACAAAAGATAAAAAGACTTCTGTCTTGATAAACAAAAGGCCTTCAAGGATGATATATGGACTTGTTGTTTGATATGCATCATTGCTGATTAATATACTGTGTTTATGATGATTGTACAGTTTAAGTAGTTCTCCTGAGTGTTTCCGGTGATGAGGGATTTTTTTTTTCCACGCTGTTATTGAATGAAATACTTTTGACTTAGAGGTATACGTCAAAAGAGTTTTTTGAAGAAGTATTTTTTTCGAGTAAATTTCATAGAGAGTGCATATGGGAGCCATGTGTCTACAAAATCATCAGAAAAATTCCCAAACCGTAATATTTGCTCTGACATGCAGATTAACTAATTGGCTCATAGTTTTCCCTGAGTCAGCCACAGAAATTAGTTATACTGCTTAGACTGCTATGTCAGTGATAGGAAGTATGTGAATTAGTTGTTAATTATATGATGGGATAAATACTTGACCTCTAGGAAGGTTTATTTTGGAAGAAAAAATAAAATACTGGAGACTATCTTTTTAAAATATATTTTTGTAATAAAATACAAAGTTAGTTTGAGTAAAACCATTTAATATTATTTAAAGGCTCCCAAATCTTTACATGTTCATGGGTTAGAGCTGGCCATCGCATCATAATAATAATGACAATAATAGTTAAAAAAGCCCTTTTGTCTCTCCTCCCCACAAAGAAGAGTGGCTAATGGTTAGGTTGGCTGACAGTTACTTTACTCAGAAGCTTCTCTGCTTTCTTTAGGGCATATATGTGAATTGTCCTGGCTAAAAAAAAATCACCCAAAAACAACAACAAAACAGATGAGGCTTGAATTGTTTTAGCTCTATTTACAATAACTTTGCTTTCTCCTTACATCGCCCTTTAACAGAGTTTAATGTTCCTATTAAAAGTATGACGGGTTCTTAGAGAAGCCGCTCTTTTAGCATATCAGTGTAGGAGTGACTAACTGCTGAAAGTCAGTAAAATTTTGGTTATTTCAGAAATTCTAGTTGATGTTAAGTTTATTTTAAATTATTCCACATTATTATTATCTTAAATTATTCTTAACTTTGGAGGGGTTTCCAGTAGTTTTGCAAGTCTATTTTATGAAGTAACTCTTTGTGACTCCATGCATACCCATTTTTAGCATATAGCTATGTTGCTTACTGAAAATACTGCATTTATATGTCACTTAATATGCTAATGAGTAGGGCGATTTGCTTGTGGTGTTGGGTCAATATGTTTCATAGGGTCACAGGTTTTATAATGTGTAAGGGAAAAGGCAGAAACTGCATGACAGGTAAAATGTCTTTCCTTCCTTTGAATTATCCCCCACACAGTTCAGTATTTGAATAAAGGGTTGGGAGATGTATTTTTGGCTTCTCTACGATTGTGCACTGTTAACACTTATCGACAAATATGCTTAGAGACTGCTTGGAGGATTTGAGGTTCCTTGTTGCATGGTTTTTGCAAGTGTGAAATAATTGGTAGCTTTTATTCCACTTATTGTGCCTGGACATAAATGAAAATACTAGTCTCCCTCGTCTTTTGTCCTCCTCTAAGTGCAGCGTGTCCAGGAGGCGGTCGCTGCAGTCGGGGTCTGGCAGAGGCAGGCACAGGAGGCTCTTTGGACAGAGGTTTTATTCCCGTAGTACAGTGCCAGCGTCTTCGAACTAAGGAACAGCCGGTAGGAGGCAGGCCAGGGACCTTTGGGATCTCTGCCTAGGAGGCTTTCTGCCCTGCGATCTTGCGTTGTTACTGCTCAGGGATGATGCCTACTGGTTTAGCACAGCAGCACGTTTGTGGGTCATGCTGTAAATGAATTTAAAAGCACGTGTTATTTCGGAACTACCTGAAAGCAAAAACAGCAATGAATGGTATCAATGTGCAGGTTTAAGAGGACACGCGTTGTCCTTTTGAAATTTTTAGTAAGAGATTTAAAAAAAAAAAAAAAAAAGTTATTCGAGCAGGTGATGGAAGCATGCACAGGTGCACATGAGAAAAACTGTGTTAATAGTACTGAATGATATTACTATTTTCGTTTTTTAAAAAAAAAACAACTATACAAGCATATATTTTTAGCACAGAGTAGCCCAAACTTAGCGCTTACTAAGTTTCTAATAAGTACTCCTCAATTTTTAGTTTCATTTTTTTTCAGGTATTTAAGAGTTATTGTTAATAAACTGAAAGTCTAAATATAACCAAAGAGAACAGTGTCTTACGTTGTGTTGCGTTGCACAGCCTGGAGTCCCTCTTCTGAATGTACTGAAGTTAGGAAGACTCAGGAGAGCGCCTGGGACTTCAATGCTACCATTGTGTAGAGGTGCAGCTATAATTGCATATTAAATTACATCTCATTGCCCTGAATTTGATTTAGGAGCCTGCACAGTCCGTCTACTGTAAATCTACCAATTGTTCTGTTTGACCCTTCCGACTGTATTTATGTCATAGCTTGGGGAAGCAAAAATCTTACCCAGAAAATCTGTTTCTTCAGAAATTAGCGCTGACAGCTCAGTCACTTGGAGAGATTTTCAGTCAACGCTTGTTGGCAAACATGAATTACCAGGTACAAAGAGGGGCTGGGAGAGTTTTGGAACATGGGGAGGCAGTCACCGTGTTGTGATTTGAATTGTTAATTGTTGAAGTAAAAGCACTAGGTAAACGGTTAGTGTTCTGCAGAATTGGAGGGAATGTTTTTAATTGAATAGCTATGTACAGATCAGTGTTGGCTAATACTGATGGTAAGACTTGGGGAATTTTTAGATAGCCTTCTGTGATGGTTTCACATATGCATATATTCTGTTGTCTCTTTTAGTAGTCACTTCTTTCCATCACCGAGGTTGCTTGCTGTGCTGACGCATGGTTGCTCTTAAGAAGCATTTCTTAATATAGACATTTAGACTGTTTTTCAAGAAAATGTAATACCTAGTGAAAATGGTGTAGCACAATAGCCAAGACATACTACAAGTGCATACGCTATTGTAGAGTTCATAAAAACATTACAGTAACTGTTAACCGTTTGACTTAGGATGAATTGGTTTCTTATATAAAAACCTAACTATTGGGATACTTGTAGTCTTTGAATGAAAGCTTTCATATATTTGAAAACTGCTTTTTCTGACTCTTAATGGCAGCATGAGGAAAATCAGATGCTGCTTGAATTGCCTAAAATTTTGGGAAAATACATTTTAAAACGACCGAGTTGTGATCGTGGTTGTTTCTGAGGTACCGATGGATTATCATCTGTTGCAAATCTTAATTTTATGTCATTCCAGTGCCTCAGTACTCTCTCGGTATACAGACAGGAAACGGAGGTTTAGCTGTACCTTGCTTTGAGAAGTCAGGGAATTTCTTGCTTAAACGCTATGATCGTAGAATGGTGAAACCTGCAGCATGATCCAAGCAGCTTTAGGTTTTATTCTGTCTTTCTTCAAATCTACTAATCCTGTGCGCTTCTTATGAACATAAGAATGCTGTGAATGGAGCAGAGATTGGATTGTCTCTTTTCCATGCTTCCTGATCTTAATGGAAGAGAATAAAATAAATTGGAGGTATTTCTATACGTCATTGAGAGCATGTGGGATAAGTTGAGGGAACCTGCAATTACAGCCAGCATCTGGAATGGAAACAAGCCTTTGGTTTATTAGTTAGACAGAAATTTAAAGCTATCACCTAAGTATACGTACAGATAGTGTATTTTTTATATTTAGATTCCAAATGGAAATGTTTCGTTTCCTTTTAAAATGAACGTGTCGGGAAAGAGCACCTGCTACTTCTGTTTGAAAAGCAGGTCCCCAGAAGAAACTGCTTGCCTGAGGGGAGTTTTTGCTTCTGATTTTGGGTCAATAGTAAGTGTAGAAAGGTTTGCAGCCCTGCCGTTGTGGGTCATAGGAGGCTGCGCCGGTGCAGCAAAGGCTCTAGGGGATGGGCGCGCGGTGATTGACAGCATAAGGATGTAGCAAATAGTTTCAGCATGGCTTGGCGAGTGGAGTTGAGAGGGCAAGTTTGGGGGAATTTCAGCTATGTCATGGGAAATGGCCACAGCCAGACTCCTGATTAGCAGCAGAGTGCAAATCCTCTGGGTCATTGCCAGGGTTCAGGAGGGCAAAACACTGCTGGGCTATCAAATCGTTGCCATACTTTGTCTGTGTGGGGTTTTTTTTCTTTTTCTTCTTTTTTTTTTTGAGAGAGAGAGGCAGGCAGAAAGGTTGCCTTTTTTGGGTCAAGCATGCTGTTGTTTTAGCGCTGCTATCATGCACATCCCAAACAATGCATGAGGGCAAAGAACAACTGAAGTAAGTATGTTTAAATGCTTAAAACACTGAGAAAATCTGAAAAGTTAATCCCTTCTGTGCTTTTTCTTGTGATCAGAAGAATTCTCTCATGAATCAGCACTGATTCCTGTCTTATAAATTCACCTTTAGGAAGGGGAGCTGTTCTGTAGAAGTGATCCCAAAATTCTTTTAAATTGTTTTTCCTTAATCCTAAAGTGGAAAAAAGAAATTGTTTGGCTTATTGAGATAACAGGGAGAAGTACTTTAAGAATGTTTTTCTGACAAATATCACGAGTATATTCTGCAAGGATACTGCTAACGGCTGCAGGATAAAGGCGAAATAATAATAAAAAAGAGAACGTACCATCAGTGCACTAAAGCACATTGCATTTTGCTTGCGTGAAGCTAGCTGTTGTAAATACCTGGCTGCGTTAGCCAGCCGTGCTAGGGCTGTGATTTGGGAGCGCACTCAGGTAGAAGTTTCCTGGTTCTGGGACGCTGCAGGTTTCTGAATCAGACCTCTTTATTCATGCACATCACTTCCGTAAACAGAGATGCATTTTATTTTGCACATATGTGGTTGCTTCCCAAACCGCAGTCTGGGGCGTCTTGGAACTGCTCTTTTGCAGAGGCCTAAGCAGACTAAGGATGTGTCACTGGGTCCTAAGAAAGGAGATGGCTGAGACCAAGTCTTGCCACAGTCAAAACCATTCATTTACCCCTCACCCCGTTTCTCTAATATTTCTGAATTAGTTGGGGAACAGGCTGTAGACCAGATTAATTATACTCGCTTGTTTCACCTGAGAACCCAAGGAGTTCAGCTGTTTCTGGATCACATCCCTGAAAAACAGAGAGATGCGTGGGTGCTTTCTATTAAGCAGGCCCAAATGCAATGCCAGAAGTCCAGACTTGCTGGTGTTGCGTTCTTAGTTAGCAGAAGACTGTCTAAACGCTCGTGCTCATGCTGCCCTCCTGCTAGAGCCTGCCGTGTTATGTGGCAGCTTACTTCTAGCCGTTGTGGCACTGAGCATCCCAGTGCCACGATCTGGTGGGGGAACCTGCCTCCTCCTCGTGGTAACCACACGGAGGAATAGATTGGGCTGAAAAGAAAAGTGTCCTTTTACTTGGGTTAACTCTTAAGTCGTCCAGTCTTGTTTCCCAAAGAAATGCATGGGCGTTTCTGCCAGCAGAGCCAAGGCAGGGGCAGTTGAAACTGTGAGGACTGATAGGCCAGAACTGCAACCGAAAGCAATGCTCCTCAAACTGTCTCCAAAGAGCTGGGGGGTTAGGCCTTATGTATTCCTGCGATTTATTTGCTGACGGCTGGACTTTTTATTTATTTCTTGCTCCCTACCTTTACTGTACTAATGATATTTCCAGTTGATCTTTTCCACTTTTCATTTCCTTACACATTTCAACTTTCATATTTCAATAACTAATGTTTCACTCCTACCACTCCACAGTCTTTACTCATATGAATGTTACAGGAAACTTATTCTAAAAGTGAGTCCCTGCATTTTACGTGTCTGTAATTACCTCTTGTTGTATTAAACTGGCTCTGTGAATTAAAATCTATCCAGTTTATTCCTTTAGCAGTCCCAGAGCACTCGGTGCTAAATGTTTCCAGAATAATACTGTAAATTAGTAGCATTTCACAGACTTGTAACCAGAACGTTGTCTGGATCTTGGAATTTCCTCCTGCCTGGAGCTGTCTTCCCGCCTTTGCTGTTACAGGGCAATGGGAGGTAGCAGGATCTGAGACAAGCCATGACCCGGCTTTGCCCTGAGTTTAGTATCTTCTGTGGAATCGCAGAATTTTGCTTGCCACAGCCCCAGTTTTAAAGAAGGGACTATTTGATGAACAGTTGAGAGCTTGCACAGACAAGAGGTATGTTGCTTGAGGATGCAGTTTAAAAGGGTACACAGTGATGGTACTGATGCATTTGTATTAGGCACATTTGCATTAGGCAGAGTGTTGCCAGCAGGTCGAGGGAGGTGATCCTGCCCCTCTCCTCAGCCCTGGGGAGGCCTCCCCTGGAGTACTGTGTCCAGTTCTGGGCTCCCCAGGACAAGAGAGACATGGCACTCCTGGAGAGAGTCCAGCGGAGGGCTACCAAGACGATGAGGGGACTGGAGCATCTCTCCTATGAAGAAAGGCTGTGAGAGCTGGGCCTGTTCAGCCTGGAGAAGAGAAGATTGTGAGGGGATCTCATCAACGTGTACAAGTATCTGAAGGGGGAGTGTCGAGAGGATGAGGCCAGCCTCTTCTCCGTGGTGCCCAGCAACAGGACAAGAGGCAACGGCAGAAACTGAACCACAGGAAGTTCCATCTGAACCTGAGAAAGAACTTCTTCACTGTGAGGGTGACAGAGCATTGGAACAGGTTGCCCAGAGAGGTGGTGGAGTCTCCTTCGCTGGAGATATTCAAAACCCGTCTGGATGTGATCCTGGGCAATATGCTCTAGGTGACCCTGCTTGAGCAGGGAGGTTGGACTAGATGATCTCCAGAGGTCCCTTCCAACCTAAACGATTCTGTGATTCTGTGTGATTCTGTATTGCCCCAAAAACCCAAGCCTGTGAAAGCATACGTAGTGTATAAGAGGTATTCAGACCGAGTCTGTGCTGATTTTTGTTTAACGTTTTTGTAAGGTTAGTGGTAATAGCAGCAGTATGTAGCCTTAGTAGAAATGAAGAATGCCAAGGCAGTTTTGTTAGGGGTAGAGATCCATATGTGAGACTTTTTTGACTAATAAATACTTCCCAATAGCTAGCATCCGCAGAGCAATAAAGCTGTTGACCTGTGGTGAGATCTCAATCTATGGTTTGGGGGAAACTCTCCCTTATTTGGATTTTGGGCATGTCTCATTCTTAAAGAATGAATGAACTTGATAAGCATAATATGCAAGTCGCCTCTGTTGTCATCAGTTTCCTCTGTTATGGGCTCTTTGCATAGAGAGATATGCAGCAGGATTTGGAAGGTATTTGAGAAAAATCTTAACATCTTGGTTAAGATGGTTGAAAAGGACATCACAAGAAACCATAGCCACATAGTAAGGAGTCAGAGCAAGATTACTAAGGTGGTGCTGTGCTGTGTTGTTGAATATGTTCCAGAATAATCAGTGACAAGGTAAAATGCTGCTTCTGGCAAATTTTTAGTGGTGAAGTACAGGGAAGAACAGGTAGGAGTTTGTAGGACAGCTGTCAAAAGATGGGGAAGTAACAGAGTCACTTGGCAACATACATTAATAGCTCCAAGATTTCTGTTGTCTTAAAACAAGATCAAAGCATAAAAATAGCAAGATGTGTAAAGAGATTCGTAGTTTAACAGTACCCTCATGATCGGCGTGCAGAATTCCTTTGAAGTAGACTTTGAATTACATTGTTTTCATGTACTGCTGCGAGTGAAATAAGTTGGTCTCGCATAGGAAGAAGTTAAGTCCTTTGGAATTGAGTGAGCGCTGTGAGACAGCCTGTCAATGTAATTCTGTACCTGGAAAAACTGGCGTGTGCCCTGTCACCAACCCGGGTGAGAAAAGGGTATCTACGACTGACTGCTGAAAGTTGTGGAAAGCACGTGGTAAGAAATCCCCTGTCTTTGAAGATTTCCATATATAAAATATTTTTTATATGGGATCCTTTACGGTATTAAGGAGGAATGAGAGGATGTATGTAGACACGTTTTGGGAACAGCACAAAACAAGTCATAAAGCACATCCATGAAGACGGTGACTTGTTACCTCTGTCAAAAAGGGAGCACAGTGTAAAACTCTGGAGTTGAGCTTTGTGATCTGCCGTGGTCTGTGCTCTTGCAGTTAACATATTGGAAACATGGAAGATAAGAGTCCAGAAATGTATCTGTAAAGAACTGTATTAAATCCTGAGGACCAAGTTTCCTGTTGTTGGTGTTCAGGTCAGAGCAAAGTATACATGTTTTTTTTTACTATTGATTAGCTTCCTAAAGGGCTAGATTGTCAGACTAAGGTGCCCTCAAAGCAGTGAGGTCGCTGAAGTTCGGTTGCTGGAGGGAGAGGTGTGCTTGAGGAAGTATTTGATGTGAAAATACGCAGCTTGAAAGCGATGAAAAGTTTAAAAAAAGAGCGAATGGGAGCGAGTGACTGCAGTTTGCAGAGGCAGATAGGCTATAAATTGCACCTTTAATAAAACTGCACGCTGGGCTCAGAACAAGACCGACTGGAGAGCGATGCAGTGTGCTGCTTTAAACAGAAGCAGATTTCCCTTAGTTTTAACACAGAGCCTTACTGTGCTGTAGGTACCATTTTGTAATTGGAGTTGCACCATGCAGGACTTCTGATCTGTCTTCTCCGCAGGCTCAGGGTCAATGTCCGTCAGAGACTCGGCGTGGAAGCCCTGCGGTTTTATGGCATATTCAGTCCAAACACGCAGAATGTCTAATCAGCTCTTCAGGAAACTTGTACAGTTTATTGTTGCAGTTTGTGACCTACTTCCACCTTGAACCCAATAAAGACAAGTACTTTTCAGTGGCAGTTGCTGCAAGTCATGGGAACTGTTTTGCTTGTGTGGTTTCAAGGAGGTACTCTTAAGCGTAAACGATATAGAATGAAAAGAAAGAGATTTCCCCCCCCCCCAAAAAAAAAAAAAAACAAAAGAAAAGGACAACAATATTAAAAAGATGGAAAGGAAGCAACCAAAAAGGAGAGAGAGGCTGAAGTCAGATTAGTGGAACAAGAAAGCTGAATTGAGCGTGGAGAAAGAAATTCAAGTAATGGTGAAAGAATTCTGGGTTTGCACCCAGATGTACTTCTAAAATGCCGGGCAAAGCAGGTGCTTAATAAGGGGATTGGGTATGTTTCTGTCAAAAGGATGTGCTAGTTGTATTTTTCATACGTTTACTCCTTTTCTGCCTTTCCCTTGATTTTTCTGCAGTGGATTTGTTGCTATTTGTTGCGTGGCACCTTGTTCGTTAGGGAAATATTATTTGATTTCCTGTGTGTGTTTTCTCTGCTGTTTCCTCAGCTGGGTAGTTGTGGTTGACAAATCGGGGCGGCTGTCCCAGGAATAGGCAGCACCCGAGGGAGAGCCAGTGCGGACTGGTGACCCAGCGGCTTTTGTATCTAAGTGCGTTTGCTTGCGCTTCTATATCATAAACTGAGGGTAAGCGTACTGGTTTTTAGTGGGTTTATCAACACAAAATGTGAGCTGTTGCGTAGATGTGCAGTTTGGAGAGTAAATGGCACTTAGCTAAAGTGATGTTCCTGTGAAGTTCTGCTATTAAGTCACAAAACAAATGAAGATTTACTCTAAGCTGTTCATAACAGTTCTGGCAATGGCTTTGATGATAGACAAGATCAAGATGCGAATTGAGCACAGAGCTGGCTCTGAGCAGTCCCATGTAATTCTGAGTAAATTTTCTCTCTTGTGACTAAAAACTTTCGCAGGAATGGGAAGTGTGAATGCTGAATTTGGAGAAAATGGTCTACTGTTTTACAGCAATAAGATATAATCTGAACATATTAAATTTGCAGCATGAATATTTTCCTGAGTTGGCAGCTGGGCTACAGGTAGTGAAACGCGCTCTCCTGATCCGCGTACAAATTTCCTCTGGAGGAGTAAAATTGAATTTTCCTTTGAGGTAAAGCAGAGCCTAGACCTAATGCTGAAAGGTCCTTCTATGAATTTCACTATTTTATTCGGACAAGCAGAAGTAAGATTTAGTTAACTGTACTGATAATTTGCGAAGAAGTGAGTAGAATACTATTTAATTCCATTAAGTGATCCTGTTTTTTATAGGAAAGGTTTGAAATACATTTTCAGTAAGATTGTTGACTAAGTGTTGGGAAACAGAGTAGCTTCCCAATTCATTTTAGGACTGATTCTGTTGTCGTAGCCTACTAACTCTTATGTTGATCAGCCTTAAGTCCAAACTCCTCGCAGTGTCTTTATGAAGAACTTTATTTGCAATAGGAATACATACAAGCGCAAAATAAGCCAGGTTTAACAACGAAAAGAAAGCGTGCCTGGCTTAGAAATAGCTTTCGTGTTGGGGCAGGCGCGTGTGCGTCTGGGGGCGCTGCGCAGGCCCCCCGCTCTCCGTTTCAGGGAGCGCGGACGCAGGCGGCGAGCGGTGGTCCCGGGCCGGCGTCGCCCGCGCCGGCTCTGCGGACGGCGGCCGAGCTCGGTCGAGGTGCTCACCTCCAGCTTTTGAGATGGCGTGACCGCGTTTGAATGAAACGCGTCGGTCTGCCCGTGCCGCGCTGCTTTGGACGGTTGTTCTTCCCTGTTGAGGCCTCCTCGCTAGCCAAGGAAGACGGCGAGCCAGGGGCCCGGTCTCCGTAACCGCTCCGCGAAGCGCGGTCAGCCTGCCGGTGTGAGGAGAAGGAGCCGTGTGATGTGTCCGTCTACGGGGGCGAGGTTTGCTGACGCCAAACTGCTGCAGCAGAGAAAATTGTTGTCAGTGGATCAAGTTTGAGCTCAGTGAAAACCAAAATGAAATGGGCATCGCTTCGTTTTACGAGGTCGAGACTGAAGCGCTAACCTCTGTTACTTTGGGAAGTTAAAGCAGTTGTAGCATTTTCTTTTAAACTGTAAAACAGAAATGAAGACATGCGAAATGTTACAGTGTTGGTTAATGGCTTGGAACTACCCCGGCTTTAACAACTTACGGTTAATACATAAGCTCTGCGGCTTATAAATACGTAAACCAGATTTTTGACGTGCTTGTAGATTTAAAGAAGCAGAATCTGTTTGCTTGATTTGTCTGAATTTGTTGTTCTTTTTTTTTTTTTTTTTGTAATGTAGCTCTGTCTGATGGCAACATAACACTGGTAATAACCGCACTTAGAGATATAGATGGCCTTGATTAAATTAGCCATTAGCTTGCTCAGAAATTAGCTTTTGGAGAGAAGTAGAAGAGTAAATAAACATAAAACGGGAATGTGATTAAATGTTCAGGCTTGCGCTTGGTCACTTTGCGGGGAGGAGTGCGTAGCAGCTTTCGCTCAGTGTGGAGTGAGCTCAGTGGTGAAGCCGTGATGGAAAGGCTTCAGCCAGTCCTCGAATAGAAAAGCCCAGCTGTACGCTTTTTTCCTGTTATTGTTGTTTTCCTCATCTTAAAGAGAGAGACTGTAAAGCCCAGCTCTCCGTCTTCCCTGTGGTTTGCACAAGCGCCGGAGGGGCAGGCAAGAGGGATTTCTGTCTGTGTCAGATATTGGACCCCTACTCTTCTCTGTATTTTAGCCTGTATGCCCTTCATAAATAGCTAACAAATTATTTTGCCCTGAAATTCTGATAATAAGCGTCCCGATAAAAGTGTAAAGCTGTATAAAACTAAAAAATATTTCTGTAGGTGCCGAAAGGGAGTGAAAAGCTTTCCTCTGCGTGTGTCGGCTGAGTAGCGAGGATACGCTATGCACCCTGTTAAACGTCGAACAAAGGCGAACGGTCGCGTGGAAGAACGACCGCTGCTCGAAACCAGCCAAGCGCAGGGATGAGGGCAGCGTAGCGGCGTGCCGTGGCAGCTGAAGCGGGGAACGGTTCGTGACCCTTGCTGAGCGACGTGGCGCTGGGTCGCGACAGTGCTCTGCGCGCGTGCCGTGGGAAACCGAGGCATGGTTTGCTTCTGGGCTTTTCAAAATTTAGCCAAGCAACCCCAGCAGGGTTTTGTGTACTTCTTTAGGCAGGAAGCCGTCTGTTGCGTTTGTCCTCGTTAACTCTCGGTAGAATTTAACAAGAAGAAAGACTCCATACAGTTTCCATTTTCTTGTTAAGAAAAAATATGTTATTAAATATAAAACCTGTTTTAAAAACTTCTTCCCTGTCGGTGTTAAAACAGCCTTCCTTTTTTCTATAGATCCATAATTCTGTTTGCAAAGCTGCCTTGTTACAGGGCAATTCATTTAGCCTCTGAGAGCAAATCAGTGACAATTATAACCTTAGGACAGAAGTGTCTGATTAAACCTAATTATTCTGTGTGTAAAGGCTTAATTTTTAGATATTTTGGAGAGCGAAATAAAACTAACAGTGTATTTTATCTAGGCAAGTTCTTAAAAGCGCTTAGTGCTGTATCGTTTCCTTTCTCGTATAAAAGCTGCTACTTCCGCAACCATGTGACTTCATTAAAATCTTTCCCTAATAAAAAAAGAGTAGATTTATTTATTTGGAAAGCAAACGTGTTGCTCATGCTGTTTGTTTTTGCCTGCTGCAGGCTCTGCTGAAGGGCAGGACGTGTTTGTTCCTCCCCTTTGCATCTGCGAGGGGAAGGGAAAACAAAGTCTTGCAGTGTGAAGTGGGCATGTGGGAAGCTGAGCATCACCTTTGTGTTTTAATTTTACCAGAGTTGCTTTGGAAAAAAAAAAAAAGAAAAAAAAAAGGAGCAGGTGAAGTGGGTGAAAGTGGTGTTACTTTTGATGGCCTCGTCACAGGTGGTGACTACAGGGCGTCGTTTCTGTTTCACAGGGCACCTATATGTAAAGCCGCAATCAGAAATGCGCTGCATGTAGATGTTAACAGAGTACAGACATCAGAAACCCTACTTTGAGTAGGAGAAATAACAGAGAATAGCTGAACAGCAGACGGAATAGGTCTGAATCCTAAACAGTCTTACAGGTGAACAGGAAAGTAGCTGAAAAGAGTTTTTGAGATAATACCTAGTGTGCTAAATATAAGGTACTATTGTTTTAGTCATGCTTAACATCTGCAGGTAAGCAGCTGTTTTGCTTTTCCGCAGGAGATGCTGTTACTTAAATAGTTAAACTTTTTTTTTTTGGTGCCATGGAAGACTGTTCCTGCTGCTTGCTTGGTATAGTTCAGGGTACATCAAAGCAGTGAGGACCTTGCACAGGTCCTTAGACAGTTAGCAGAAGTACAGCAGCACAACAGCACTGCTCTCCGTCTCCTCCACGTCGACTGGGAGAGTTGTTGGACACGACTTTTGACATTCGAGGTTTGAGAAGAAATCCCTAGAAAAGGCAGCCTTCGTACATGGAGATGGTGGAAAGGACAGCATGGACTGCTTTAGTTGTGGGGCTTTTTTTGAATCCTCCAAACTTGTGTTTTAAAGACAAAATTTAGGTAAGCACAGTTTTATTGGTGAATTTTGCAGTATCGCTTGTGTTTGGGACAACGGTGTCCATTATATAACTTGCTACAATAAGCAACTAGTTCCTGGATTTTTTTCCTGCTGATTCTGCATTTATTCTTTTTTTTTTTTTTTTTTTTGGTAAGAGGAATTCACTTTTCAGTTTGTCATCACATTAACTCCTGGCCAGAGGTTTAGCTGTCGATGTCCTTAGCTGTGGAGGCAAGCTCCATTAAGAAGATTGGGGCCTCTATGTGTATAACCTCACGCAAGTTGAAATGAAAGCCGACCACTTTCATTTACTTGATTTTATTGAACTTATGTTGGTTATTAGGTTATAGGACACCTGCAACATTGATGTGTGAAATGTCCTTGTCGGAGGATAAAGCACTAATGCAGGAGGAATAATTTATAGTGTGTGACTCGTTCAGCAAACTTTATTTACTCTTATCAGGAAATGGGTATATTTTTTGAATTTATTGAGTCTGAATCTTGTTGAATTTGTTGCAGGCATTTCAAACATTATCTGTAGCATTTGACAGATCTGAATTGTAAAATCAGCTGTGTGTTGTGAGGAGCAGATAACTCATCTTTCCATTTTTAAATATTTATCAATGTTTATGTAAAACTACCTGTCTTTGTTCCTGTAAATACAATTGTATTGGAGAATTTCATATATAAGATCATAAGATATTCAAAAAGATTGGAGGGTGTCAGTTCAGCCGTAATGAAAATCCTCCTAGCATGTAGTGAAATTCAACAAGTGCAAGTAATTCGGAGAGGAACGTGCATTTAGGTTATAGTTAAGAGTCTCCTGGAAAATGAGGTAATGAAAGTCTGGCTCTGAACAGGAGGCCAACTGGTGCATTTAAAGGAAATAGGTAAGACTCGAAATGAGGCTGTTGTCTGAATTCAGCCCTTCTTTTTAATTAAATTTTTCATTCCAATGAAGAGTATTTTTCACTCTGGTATTTCTTATGTTATTAACAAATGGTTCTGCTATCTGTGAAAACAATCTTTTTTTGTTTGTTCATTTGTTAAGGTGCTTTAGAGGATCGTTATTTGAACTTCTTTTGTGAGTAGAAGAGCTTGGTTCTAGTTCCTTTTCTTTGCAAACACATCAGCTCTTGCGTTCTTTACAGAACGTCGGTCATGACTTAGTCTAATAAAGTGTCTTAGGTCTCGGTGCCTAATGGTCCTCTCAGGAAAGGAGGTATAGATAGGCCTTCAGTACAGCCTAGGGTTTAGGCAGTTGGGATACGCAGAGGCAGCGCTTTCCTAGGGCAGCTGAGTGCCTGAGGACGCTCTTCTGCCTGGTGGAAGTTCTGGCTCTGCCATCCAGGGCAGCTCTTGGATTCAAGTCATTTCTGTGTGATAACCTGTTGCTTGGCTGTTTGCTGAGGTCAGAGACGTTCAGCGCCAGTTCATGAATAGTTTCAGTAACTGCCTTTTCTTTGGTCCAGGTACTGTGAATGTAATGCTGTTGTTTAGTATCTTTGAAACTAAATTTCTCGTTGAATGAACAGAAGTATTAGAAGTAACTTTAATTTTTTTTGCAGTTCACTGTAGGTTACTGGATGAGTGAAAGTAGAAGGGTGCAAGGTAAGGGAGAAAATATGACATAGGGGTGACTTAAATTAGGTTAATTTCCATCCTTTTTGAGATGGAAGTTGGTAATTTGCAAAAGGTTGTTCTTAACTCTTAGAAACAGTGGAATAGGAGGAACAGAAAAAGTGGCTTACAGAGTAACTAGTCTTATCCGATGCTGTTTTTATAGCAGTCAATAATAGATGCCGATGAGAAATACATATTAAAAAATAACCGCAATGGAAAATAATCTCTGCATGACCGTCTTTCATCCAGAACCTGTGCTGCTTATGTCCTCCTCATGATTTTTTAAATCTAACCTACTATACTTACAGATGCTGCCATTTCCAAACACTAAAAATCTGTAGATTAGTTTGTCTTAAATATCCAATACAAGTTTTTAAATGTATTTTTTCATAGCTCATAATTAATCTCTGTTCTTACATGTGATGATATTCATTGCAAAGTTTCATCTTTCTTTACCCTCCTCCTTTTTTGAAGTCATACAGATAACAGTGAAGGCTCTGAATCTTGATGGGGCTGAAAAAAAGTGGGGAGGGGGATGAATTCAGTGTTTGCGACTTCTCTTTGCAAACAAGTCTTCCCGACATTGTGAAACTTCTGCACATGGATTTTTCCAACTGGCAATTCCCTTCAGTGTTTTAATTGAACTCTACCTGCAGTTGTGCAAACCTGTTCAAGTACAGCCTCGGGGGACAAAAAAGGCATTTTTTCGAAAGGGTTCATGACCCCCTGAAACTTCTGCAAAGAGCTTCCTCAGTGGAGGAGAGGGAAAGGGGAAGAGCAGCTGGCAACATTAAGCCAATAAACACAGGAATGTGATGTACCTTTTGCCTGCCTTATCCATGTGCTGGGGTGGGGAAAGCTAAGATAGCTCCATCGGGCCCTGAGGATATCAGCTGGTTCAGGATACACCTGCCCTACAACCTTGTGCTCTTTTAACATGCTGACAGCTCTGGGACCTCACTTGGGCTTTCCTCAGCTTTGTGTTATTGCAGTTTGCAACGGCTCAGCTTTCTCGCCCAGTATTACAGATGCTCATAGGAAGGTACTGTGCAAATAGCAAAGGTGAACAGCGAGGAGTTAAAACGAATGCAGGGGTGCGTGGCCGGGCTGGAAGCAGAGCCCGTCCCCCCTCCGCAGCTTAGCCCCTGCTCTCGCCTAGCTGCCAGATGTGCGTAGGAACCGCTCCTGAGGTGTCTTTGTCAACCACTTCATATATTTAAAAAAAAAAAAAAAGAGTAAAAGAGAACATTTGAAACACATGTTAAGAATCAGAAGTAGCAGCAGACTCCTTAACTTGTAAATACTAATGAAGCCTAAAAATAGGGGGGAGAGAAGAGAATGCACTGTTTTCCCAAGGAAAAGTTGTGAGCAACTTCCAGCCTTTCTAATGCTAATGAAACGTTAAGTAACAGCTACTGGAGAAAAATGGTCCTGCAAGGTCCTGCCAACAGCTGTCACGCTTACAAGGGCTTCGCAAGGACTTGCTTGTAGCCATGATCCCTTTGAATTTCTTTGCTGGTTTATTGTTAAGATGTCACCTCAGATGAGTCTTAATTGTATTTACAAGTTTTCTTAAAGCCTGAACTATTGGAAATACAATGCTTACGGTAGCAGCACAGCTTGCATAGAGCAAGTAAAGCTGACATCCCCTTGTTAATGGAAAACGGATTAAGAGCCATGTGTTCAAAACCAGACAATTGGGTCTTTAATATTGTTTGTAATCAGGTTTTAAGGGGATTGCTGAGGCTGGGAAGAAAGAGGCTGGACAGAATGACAGGGCCTGCCTGCAGCAGAAGATGCCGCAGAGGCCGTGCGTGGTCTTGGCTGTCATAAAATGCAAGAAACGAGTGTCGTTTCACCCCTCGTTGTAAAGTTAATGATATCAAGCAGTTTCACTCGCCGTGCCGTGCCAAAGAATTATCAGACAAGATCAGCTTCTTGGTAGCTCTGCAGAAATGAAGTCTGAATTCAAGGACACTAATAAATTAATGTTTTCCATGCTCTATGTTTGAAAAAAAAACAAACAAAAAAACAAAAATAAAAAGCCCCCTCCCCAAATCCCCCACCCATAATGTGTGTTCGTAAGCAGTGTCATTAACAAAGGATAATGTCTGGAGTGGCGAATGTCCAGGAAAAGCAATCTACTGGAAAGGCGTGTTTACTTCAGTCACAGAATTTGAGCTGTGGTTAAAATATCAATATTAGCTTAAGAAAGTATTTGGCAGAGAAAGCGTCTCAAACACAAATGGGTACCTTACCTTGCATGTGTGCGTTTAGGCGTTTTTCACTGGTCATCACAAAGCTACTTTTAAGTGTGTGGATATGTATCTTAATCTCTTCAGTCTGCATTATGTGCAGCTCTGCAGAAGAGGTCTTTTCTTTTTTTTTAACCAATTATTTTTGCAAAGCTCTTGCATACACTGCAAATTATGTGCAGTAAAATGAACAGTTTTGTAATGCTGTTGTAAGTGGTTTATAGCAGAAGCGGAGATTGAGGAGACGGTGCTGACTTTCACGCGTTTTCACAACACGTGGTCTACCACTTCCTTTGCGTAACAGAAAGTCATCTGAGCAAGCTGTGTCGGTAGTGGTATACAATTTCCAGTCCTGACCGTTGGGCTCTCTGTAATGCTCCCCTTTGATAATTATGAGTTTCCTTTAAATTTAGGGTGATGACATCTGTGTATGTGCTGTTACTTGAGTTTTGGAAGAATTCCTTCCCTTTTATTAAAATGCTCATATAACCAGCTTCGAACTATCAAAAATTAAAAAACAAAGCCAACCCCTCCCCTCCCCCCCGAAAACCCTCAATCTTGAAGGGAGAAGGTCAAGAACTTTGGTAGGTCATTCAAAATATATGAAATTGGAAATGGCGCCCAAGCGTTAAACAGAAAGGAAGCCAAATTTTCAAATGACACTTCTGGGAATCTCATTCTGGGAGAGGACAGTATGGGACTGACTCCCATAAAGCACGTCCACTGTCAGCATTGCTCATTTTCTATAGATGTATTTTAAATTAATATTTTAATCAGTTCCTACTTTCTTAGTTACTCTGCTACAAGAGTATTTATGCATCTCTTCTTACTGTAAAGTTCAAGTAATTCCCTAATGATCAGCAATTATAAAGCATTTCTACCTTGTATGCTGTTCTGACAGATCCTTTGATATTTTCTAATTAGAAAAATCACAAGATACAGACATTTTCTCTTGAAATTCTAAATAGTCCATACGGTATGATACAGATGTGCAAATAATTGGACTGTTGCTTTAGCAACGCAGGATGCACTGAGTGTCACGTGTACTTGTTCACATTGTAATTCTCAAGAGTTGATTCTATGGTGAAAAGTCAAGAAAGGTTAATCTTTCCTTAAATGAGATTAAGGCTAGGCAGTAACACGATTCACATTCTGAATTAGAGATAAATGCACAAAACGCAGGATTACTTGCTTTGACCACGATGAAAGAGAGTAGGATTTTTTTTGTAAGCTAGGATCAGTGTAAATTTTGGAATGTACTCTGATGCAGAATTGCTTTAAGAACCAAGTTAGAGCCAAGTAAAAACTAATTTGATCTTTTATTTTTTTTTTTAAATTTATTTTTAAATTATTTTTACAAGTTCTTGCTGGCAAAGGCCTGAGGATTTTCCTTGAGTAAGGATTTCAGATCCTGACCGACTTCAAGAACATGTGTACTTATTGCACCACCTGTGAGCCTGAGGGTGCTTATAGAGTACTTCCTAATAATTAGATATACAGGTATTAGTCTGCAGCGCTTTGGACTTTCATCTTAAGAAAGTTTAGTCCTTGGGTTTTAAAAAGTGGCTTGGAAAAGAGGAGAAGATATTTTAATGCTACAAGAAGGGGTTTGTTTGGAACAGTATCGAGTCTGGCAGACTTCCCTTATATTCTGAATTATATCAGATGACTTCCTCTTCCTCTCCACCCCTGTGTACAGCAGCACACAAGGTTCTAGGGTAGCCCAGTTAAGTAAGGTATTTATTAATTTCAGAATTTGATTTACCTTTTCTCTCTCTCTCTCTCTCTCTCTCTCTCTCTCTCTCTCTCTCTCTCTATATATATATATATGCAGTGATACTTCTCTTGAAGTGATCTATCATATCCTAATAAATGGAAACACAATGTAGAATGAGCTTGACTTGATTATTTTATGGTAAACTACTCAGGCGTTTTCTAGATTGATCCTTCCCAAAGTATTTTGAAAGATTTGGTATCCTTAATAAACATTATATCACAGAAACTGATAGTAAAGGTCTGTTATAAGTAGGAATTAAAAATGTCAATTTGTTTGAACAGCTTGTGTTGTTTTAGTACAAATTGTTTGGTGAGTACACAAGGCTCCATTTCTATCTGAATGGCACGCAATTATGCTGTACTAATTATATTCTTACTTTTGGTAATCTGACATTTAATTACAGAAATTAAATTCTGTGGTGCATCCCTCACCCCATGATTGCATGACAGGTATCTCTGTTTCTCTTAGCTATTTTTTCACCTGCGTTATCTTTCTGCCAACTTGTCATTTGCCATAAAAATGTATTTTCATGACAACTTTTACCGGAGACTTGCTTTCAAGTTGCAGAAGATAAGCAATGCAAACAATTGGCAGGGATGCCCGTTTTTATTATTATTTCAAAAAGTGTTTGTGTCAGTCTTGACTGACGCCGACTTGAATTCTTTTCAATAAATTATGATATGACCTTTTTTGTTCTCCATGGAAACCGTCCTCTTGCCAACGCTGCTGTTCTCTAGCAGCTATTATGCTGTATCTGAATCTATAAGCAGATGATTAAACAAAAATGCAAACACCGCCTTCCCCCAAAGGAATACTAATTAATTTTCTATTCTAAATAGTAGTTTCAGGTTGGTAAATATGTCAGCTGAAATCTCCATTTAAAATATGGACTGGTCTGATGGCAGGAGGCAGTTAGCTAAGGCAGGATCGCTGCAGCTGTAGAACTTTCTCTGACTTGGGCATCCAAAGCCAGGCGATACGGCAGCGCGTTGCATCGCCTGAAGGTGTATCGCGGTTAGCCGGCTGCAAATAAGAGCTGCAGGGCACAGTGCTTAGGACTTGACACTGGTAGCTCCCGGGCTGCCTGTCAGACCCTGCCCTTGCCTTAGGTTTGCATGCAAATAGGCGCTATCTACCAGATTTGCACCTGCAGGAGGCGGTGAAGGGATGAATACTCACAGATAACCCTGCAGTGAAATTTAAGCCAGAACGCAACTGTATAAATATGCATGTGCAAAACATTGTTTTAATTATGAATTTTTCCTTTTTAAAGGTTAAAATAGAAGGAAATCCTGATAAATTTTCCCAGAAAGTGGCTGTGTGTGGCTGGTTCTTGACCTGCTTTTAAGGTTTCGTGACAGACAGTATACCCAAGACCGGGATGGAAAGCTAGGCCCTGGGCCCTACTGAAGGGCACTTGGAGGCAGTGGAGGAACTGGACAGGAATTACTGTTCAGTACCGTGTCCTGAAAGGTCAGTAGAGTATTTTTAAAGCCAGAAAGTCTTGCAGCACGCAAAGAATAGTGAACTACAGTGTATTAAAATACCAGCTCCTTAGAAGACAAGTTTAGACGTTTAAAACAATGTGTGTTACATAAAATTTTAAGCTAGGGTAATCTCTGGGCTGAAAAACCTCAGAAAATTAAACCCCTTATCTTTATTATATTTCATTTTCCTTTGCAATATTAAATTTTGTATGAATTATTTCAGAAGTAATAAGGCTGTAAAGCGTATCTGGAGATCTGTGTGGCACGTGAGGATGTCCTCTGCTTCTGCCTAGAGGCATTGTATGAAATGAGCATAATCTTGTCAGGAAGAGTAAGTTTTTCCTGCTTTCAGGCGTTAGCTGTCTTGCCTTAGTTGTTCTGGGTGACTTTATAGGCTTTCTGGAGCTGTCAGTCTCTCTTGGAATCACTAAGCTACTCCCATGTGTAATCAAATGAAAAAGCATATGTGTTGTTGCATTATGGTACAGCTAGTTAGTGGATAAATTTAGTACTTTTTGTTAGCTGTTGATGCTTAAATAACTGCTGATGTTCTCTACCTTTGTGCTGGTCAAGTCAAAGTCATTGATGGCCTATGTACTGGTGTTTCCAGTGGTTTACTGCTGTTTCCTCAGGTTTGGCATGGTATGTGCAACTTGTTTTCTCCGGTGTAACTCTCCCTTCCTTGATGGCCACATATAAGCTAACATATGAAGCCTACACTTTAAGCATCATACAAATTGGGTAAGCAAAACAAGTGCCTGACTTGCACTGATCGTGTTACTCTACCATTTAAAGACCTTGAAGATCTTTTTCTTCTTTGCTATGACTGTTTTGCATTAGTGCCAAAAGGAAGCCTGAAACTGATGTTCCCAAGAAGACAGTCCTGCTCCAGGATGCGGCTCTTGTGCCCTTTGAGGCTCTAAGGAGATGAAACAGATTTTTTTTTTTTTTTGGCAAGTGATGGTCATTTCAGAGTGAAAAACACATAAAGGACTGAGAGCTGCTGGTATGAGTTCTCTGATCAACCAACCTGGTAGCTGATAAATGAAGTAATAAAGTTGTCACAACGTCATGAGCTTTATTTGGTCACGTCAGTCAATGTAGATATCAGCACATCATTAGTTACGCGATTATGCCCCAAAGGAGAGCTGTGCACAACGTTGTTATAGCTGCTGCTTATAGGGAGGGAGTTAGCAGTTTGTTGCAGAGAAATGAGATCAGTACCTGCCATTTGGATAAGAACTGAAGCATTTTAGTCAGCTCTAATTTGCAGAGAGAAGCCTTTGACACGCAGGCCCTTCTATTCAAAATCATTTTAACTGTAGTTGTTTTGAGGTGAAAAAACAGGTTTTGTAATGCTGCTGTAGACCTAACAGCTTATTCTCTTTGTCTAACTGAACTTTGAGGAAAATGAAGTAGTCCATGGTCTAACCTATTCTACTGCCAGTTAAAAAAAGCAAATAAAAAAACTCTATATTGTGTTACTGAATACTTTGGCCAAACATAGTTTTAAAAGATTGTACTCTGTTATGTCAAAATACTACTCTTTGGAGCATATCAATTAGTTGGGTGTTTTTCTGAGCCTTTTCGTCTTTTACGTTTTGGAAGGAATATTGCTCTCCCCAGAGTGAGAAACCTGGAACGCATTAATGCTGAAAGTCTGCTATCATTGTGCCATAGCAAATTAGAGAGGAACCTGAAATGCAGTGCGACAGCAAAAGCAGAGCAAAGTAATTATGGGCATGATGATTAATCTGTAACAAGCATTGATTACAGCATTGAATGTGATGCACAGTGACCTTTCCGTTGAGCTGCTCTTTCCTGTGCTTCCCCATTGTCTTGAGAGAGGTGTAAAAGACTGTTAAGTCTTCTTAGGCTTTGTTGATTGAAGTTCATTTGACGCTAATTTATTGTGCAACGCAAAACTTGCAACGCAAAGCACCGAGAGGTCTGCGAGGTACTAGCACGTGTGTAAGCGAGTGGGTTGTCAAGAGGCAGTGATATTGGAGTAATCTGTTATGTATTAAACACATTGAGAAAGGCAGCTGTAGCAAGAGAACCAGTTTGCTGAAGGGAAACTTGAAGGTAGCGCGTTACGGGTCGCGTGATGTGCTGAGAGGGAAGGGCTCTGCAGAGTGCTCGGGCAGCAGTAGACTAACTAGCTCTGATGCAGTCATGTCTTGTTAAACTGTGGGAAGAGCTGAACAGTGAAGTTGGTGCTGCATGTTCCTGAAGAGGTGGATTAAAGTTGTGACAAGATGTGCATTTAGCTATTGAGGAACTTGGAGATGAGCAAGGGGCTTGGAGGCCTGACACTTCACTTCCAGCCCTATTTCTTTTCAAAGTTACAAGGGCCAGTTGCCTGTGGCTGCAGAACTGCCACGGGGCAAGGCTGTACTAAGACCGAGGACAAAGTTAGGGCAGATTTAGGTGATGTTTTGCAGGCAGGTATGAGCTTGAGCTGCTCGTTTTATGCGCAGCATGTTAACTTGTCCTGAGCACTGTCCTTACTGTACCACTGGGGCTGCACTCACTGCATAAGGAGTGACCACTACTAACTAGTTGTGGTCATATCTGATTACAAATATTGCATGCAAGTGCCTTTAAAATGCATATTTTATTTGGAATAAAACAAAGCTGCCGCGTGTGTATAGTCAGACAATCTCTCTTAGTGCTAGGCTCTAGCTCCTTAATCCATTTCATAATAACCAATCAGCACATTTAAGTTGAGGCTTAGTGTCTTTTGTGATCATGTTGCTAGGTCATGTGCTAGTGTCTTCAGATTATTTTTTTCCAGTATGTGATTTTTTTCAGTATGCCCGTTGTATGTCCAAACAGGAACAATCTTTTTTGATTTCAGGGGCTGGTAGGTAATGTGAGAAATCTGACCAGCAGGGAAGTAGCGCAAGTTTAACAAACTGTTTCCTCCTTGAGGGATTAAAACTTTCTGCGGTTTATTAAAACAAAAGAATAAACAACAACAAAACCAAAACCTACGAAATTCAAGTCAATTGTGCTCTAACTGTGGTCGAATTTTGCTTCTGTGCTGCCCTTTTTACATTGTGCAATCTGCCTTTTATTAAGAGATTTTTGCTGCTTTTGGTGGCTCCAAACAGGAGGCTTTTTTGTGCTAGAGATGGGTTAGAGTGAATTTTGGTGGCCTGCATGTAGAGCTCTTCAGTTCAAGGTACAAAGCATACAAGGCTGTGCAGGAGTGAGTTCATTTCCAGCAAAGAGGTGCAGAACGGGCAGGGCTTGTGCAAACCAGCACCTTGACAGGGTGGCAATTCAGGGCCTCGCCTTGAGATGGGACTAGCAGAGGATAAACTGTATTTTAGAGGTGAGATGGTTATACTGTCTTTATTTCCAAGGAGAAAGTAACGAGGCAGTTCTGAAATCTGAGGTGAATCTTGACCTGGAGGGATGATAACCTTCTTATACTAGAAACTTCAATTAACATCGCAAAAGTCAATGAAAGATGCTATTCTCACAAAGATGGAAGGATAGTCAAAAGAGATACTGAGTCACGGCAGAGCAGTGAGTTTGTTCCATCGTGCAGCAGGTTTCTGTGCTTACCGTAGTGTAGCATATTCCTTTTGCACATACATTATCCCTGCTCTGAAGTTAGTATTGAAGTAGGGTTCTGCCAGAAAGCCTTATTTTGAACCTTTCCAGCAACTTATTTGAAAAGAAAGTGAATTTCTGAAATTTGCAATGTTGCATCTGTTCTGTGGTGATCAAAATTTTCAAGGGATTTGATAAAATTTGTGAAAACATTATAGATGCTGCTTTGGCAGTGATTTCTTCCTATTTTAAAAACAAATCCAGGTTCTTCAGATTTATTCCAGCTGATAGAAGTCTCAGCATATTTCCAACAGTTGTTAGAATTCCGGGGGTGCTTTGTTTGACTAAAGAAAAAAAGTCAGTTTTTTGGTGTCCTTCAGTCAAAGGATTTTAAGGAAGTATCTCATGTGTACTATTATAATATCAAGAGTCTGTAGTTTTAGCAATGGAATCTGACTTGGTGCTTAAATTCAAAAATGCCTGATATTATTTAGTACTAGGCATAAAATCAAATTGTGCTCTCAGATTTCGGAGTGGCAGGTGAGAGGAGGGCAGAGGCAGGGATTAAAGGAGCAAGGGTTTTTGTACTGAAATCTGGAGAGAAGTTGAGATAGAAGATCAGAAAAAGTGAAGGATGCCTAGGTAAATAATTAAGGACATTCGTAGCTACTAGAGGTTGGGGAAAAAGTTCAGAAGCCAAAGGAGGCAAGAATGGTGTGTCAGCTAAGTCTATATAAAACTGAGCGACTTTTAAAAAATGAGACAGATGCGAAGCACTCCACTTGTCCTATTTGGTGCCTTGCTTGCTTACGGCTTGCTTGCCTTATGTTCACCTTCTGTAGATTTGCTGAAAACTGAGGTACAATGTCACATCTTCGTCTCCCGTAGCTGTTTCTTAGAACACACGTTGTCCAGGATTTAAAGTTTAGTGGTGAGAGAAATCGCAACAAATGCGTGAACAGAGAAACGTGAAGTCACACAAACGTTAGAGGTTTGGCTGGAACTGAAGAAATACCTCCTTCCAATATTTTTCTTTTTGGAATTAGTTTAGCTATTTTCAGTGTATTGACCGTCATCAATACGTTGTGTATGTGTGTGGGTTTTTTTTTTTTTTTAAGAAAATAATTTTTGTGGTCTAAATAGTCTTTATTTTTCTGCTTGATTATTTAGGTTTGTAAATGACATAAATTATGTGAATATAGCTCAAGTTGGTTCAGAGGATAAATAAACTGATGGGCCCTCCTGTGCCCTCATGCCACTGTTTCAAAAAGTCTACTACTTTTTCTTCAGGGCACTAAGACTGTCAACTAATTCAATTTGGTATCTCTCAAATATCCAGTTCCCAGAGTATTTTTATTAAATAGAATGTATATTTTTGTTCTTAAACATTTTTATAGTTTCTTAGGTTTCACTAGCTTAATAAGAACAGGGCGTTAAATGAGAAAACGTGAGTTACAGTGACGTTAGAAAGAAATGTTAGCTACAAAAACAAACGATGCTTTGCGCTCAAGTAGTTTTTACTCTGGATGACTGAGATTATGCTGTTTAAAAGCTTCAGGGTTTAAGCCTGAAAGGGCTTAAAGTATTTGACAACTGAAGGGAACAGTATCAAAATATAGGAATAGACTAAAATATTTGTTTTTGAGAGGATCTTTGTGAAGGTAGCAGCATGTAAAGAAGAAAATACACCTTTCAGGCTGACTTTCTGAAGCTCTAGTGATGCTAAGTATGAGATACGAAATGGAAGGGAATAAATCTAATCTTCCTTCTATGAGAATGATCATCCCTCAAGAGACACCATTTAGCGTCCAAATGTTTTGTAGTTTTTATGGTACCTAAGACTCTGAGGGTACTGTTTGACCACCTTTACTTCAGTTTGTCTGCCGTGCCATTACATTTCACCCAGATACCACTTAACTAAACCCTAAACTGCTTCAGCTAAGTATTTTATCAGTCAGGAAAATAAGTTGCATGCCACAAGCAGACACCGCTGTGTCACAATTTGCAGGGTCTTACAGAGACTTGCATGAAAAATGCCTATATGGCCCTTAACGTGGTGTCTTTGGTTATAGAAAGGGATGGAATAAAAATAGGCCACTTCTTATTTTACAGGTAGAAAAAAAATTCTTTAGAACCAAAGCGCCCTCCCTCTATGCAAGTAACTTACACTCAGGTCATCTGAGGAGGAACCCCTATCACGCATCACACGTGATCCCAAAGCGCTGGTCTGCATCGTCCAGTATCCTGTCACTGGTTGTGGCTGACCTCTAATAGTTAAGAAGAAAGAAAAAAGATGTTTGATCTAATTGGGTTTCAAGAGGAGGAAAAAGATATCACCTCTCTTCCGGATGACCAGCTGGAGCCTTGGAGCATGAAATTTGATTATAGCTATTGTGTGAAAGCAGATGAGCAAGTGTTGACAGCTAATTATAATGTTGAATGTTTAATTGTATCGTGCTTCCCTGTAGGGCTGTTGTATATTGAATCATTGTCTCCGGGTGCTACAAACAAATCTCTGTCAATGTAAAGTTTTGTAGCAATCTTTTAGTACATGAGAAGATTAATTTTACTGTTTCTGTTTGCAGTCAAATGGAAGAATTAACATTGAATCCTTGGTTGATATATTTGGTCTGAGAAATCAATGGTACCAAGAGGCAGGCGTTTTTGATATTATCTCTTTGTACAGATACGCACCAAAACTCCCATTTTTGCTTGAAAATTAGATGCATATACTGAAATGATTAACTTTAGATAGCCGTCCAACAGTGAGGCCTTACTAAAGGAAGGAGTTGTTCAAGGCACTTGAACAGTTGTTGAGAAAGATAATAAATTAACTAATTTCAATCTTAAGTACTTTTATGCTTTTGAGAGGCTCTTCCCACTAGATATATTAGTACATTGATTTAGCCTAAGGAGCACTGCTGTTGGCTCGCGCCTTCAGTGGTGAACATTAAAGTCTGTTATAACGTTTAAGGTCGTGGGGGTGTTCTCCTGTGGTCTCTGCTTGCTCTGGATGCTTCTTGGAGGCTTCCGAGTGTGAATGCGGTGGAAAACAGACAAATCCAAAAATGCAGGTTGCAGGAGGACAAGTAGCATGCTTCAGGGAAATGCCTTTGATAAGTGTTCTCTGCCATGTATTTAACTGAAAATTTCTGGGTACGTTAGATCATTTGAGGGCTGTACACCTTATTCTTTTGGGTGGGGCTGGCTGTGTTAAGGACCAATCATTGAATTGTATGCTAGATTATGATTTTACTTTCATTACATGGCGACATGCTTTCTCCATTTATCTTGTTAAGTGCTGTTCCAGACTGTGAAGAAAGGTTGCTCATGCAGAAAGTATGCTGAAGTGCAAATCTGGACGTATTCAGAAAGCTACTGGACTCATTTTACTCAAGCTTTCAATTGATTTTAAGGTATGAAAACCTGGGCTTTTAGCCAACTGGCCAGACGTATTGCACCATCTGCTTTTGCGAAGATATTACACCTTCCTTTGGATGTGCTAGTGATCTATTTAAGATACTTGTAGACACTGTGGTGATAGGTGCCATTTCAAATGTCATTAATGATGAGGCAGTGGGAGGGCTGATTCCTTCAGTAAGGTCAGGTCCAGCTAGGCAAGATGTGGCTGACGTTTTTCCGAAAGCGAGTACTCAAGGCAACTGATGGTTAAGTTCCTGTTCAGGATAAATGCGGCACTGACGTAGAGGCCTAAGTTCAAAAATGAATTTAAATATTTGTCATGTTAGGTAAGTGGATGTTTTGTAGAAAACAAGCAGTGTTTACTGATGAATATGTAAGGATAAAAGGCTTTATAATTAAAAACAGAAAGTTGGCCTCAGGTCTATATACAGTTCTTGATTTTGCCTTTTTATGTGCCCTTAAGTGAAAAATATTAACTCTGATTTTGGCTGTATGTGAGATTTTTTGTTTGTTTTTTTGGGTGGGGGCTGGGGGCAGGGGCAGAGGCTTGACATCATAAAAGTTTGGCTGTGGAGCCCAGGAGGTCTCTTCTAGTTCTAGGTGCGTGCTTGTAGCTGGGTGTGCTTTGCTGGAGAAGTGGTGAATATTGTTTCCCCTTGCTTGTTTTCAGTGGCCTCACAATCTCTGTACTGAAAAGGAGTCTACAGTCAAAAATTTTTACATTTCAAGGAATATCTGTCCAGGCTTACCTCTCTGTGCAAGGACGTGTGGTTCACATGGTTACGTAATAAAATGTTTTCCTCCAAGAAGTTTTACGTCCTGTAATATAAAACTACCTTCACAACATTGCTCTGCCTTATTGGTGTGGGAAATCCTTGCGGAGAGAGAAATGCTCTCATCGTACAAGGGATGGTCAGAGGTTATAGTTTTTGGATTTGAAGCAAATCGTTTGGTGAGCCAGCAGGACAAAGAGCGGATGGATTTGGTGACTGACGGACTTGTGCTGAAGGGTGCAGCTTCTTCAGGTGCTGGGTTGAGAGAGCGAGCTGTTTGCACTAATTATCGACCTTCCTGTTGTTTTCTCATTTCTGCTGGGTTGTCTCTCTCAGTGATACAGATTATGGGTAGTCTTTTTTGGTACTGGAAGGCTGATTTTTCTTATCATTCCAATTACCTGATTTAGAGCCGAGTCCCACAAATAGTTGTACTGGTGCAGTTGAGGCGGCGGTGACTGTGGTGTGTAGGCAAGAAAAGGCAGCAGTATGTGCTGGACTGTGCGCTTTTAGGCCATGGTTTCACCACATAAGGTGTGTTACAGTAGGGCCTAAGTATTCCTGAGCATGAGCCACCACCTCTACCGCGCCAGTGCAACTGACTTTAATGCTCTTTAAAAAAAAAAAAAAAAAAAAAAAAATCAGTGAAGTCTACAGTTAGTCTAGTTTACAGCAGTTGCCCCAACAGCTGTGCTGGTAGAAGTACATGGCGTTAGACCACGCTCCAAGGGCTGCAATAGAAGAACAGAAGAACAAGAAGGTGTAGAAGAATTTGCCTTACGATGGTCACCATCTCTTTGACTGATTTTTGTCCTGAGTTTGTTTGATTCCTTTAAGAGGAGAGCGACTTGGTTAGGGGAACCCTTTCCGTGGTGTGAGAGAGTTTTCCAGGGGTGAAGGAGCTGAGCGTGGGGCGCTCCCGGCGGCGGCAGGAGAGGGTCTGTGCGTCGCAGCCCAGGGCGGGCAGACTGCAGCGCAAGCTGGGGACCTACTGAGCAGGCCGGGAGCACTCAGGCAGGCACCTGGGGCAGCGGAAGGAAAAGCTGCTGGGAACCAGAGGAGATTGTGTCCACCCTGAAAATCATCAGGCCGAACCTGTGGTCTGTAAGCAAGGAAACAGTGGGAGCTGGACTGATACAGGTGTGTTCATTTCCCTTCTCTTTGCGAATCGTATTGAATTTTCTCTATCAGAAAGTGAGATAAGGTAATTCATCCTATATTAACATCTTGCTTTCCAATTGAGAAGTGTTTTGCTTTCCTTTTTGGAGCTAACTAAAAGGAAATGTGCAGGTGAAACCACCTGAAAGCCCTTGCTGATGCTTCTGATCACTTGTTCTTGAAAAACTCTAGCCTCAGCAGCCGAGAGCTGCACCTGAGACTTCTGCTTGGGCCGTCAGAAAGTTTCACTTCCCTGCGAGTTACCTGAGGCTTGCAGAGCTGTGAGCCTCTACGGCTTGTACTGTGGGTGTAGTCCTTACAACTGGCCTATTAAAATGAAACCTTCAGGAACTTATGTTACCTTTGAGACATCTCATAAATGTGGCTGAAAATGACCAGAAAGTGTAAAAAGTTTTGGAGGGGGCTCCAGACCTGGGTAAGCACAGAAATGCTCTGGCAAGCCTGCTCCTCCAAGGCTAAAACATCTGAACGAGTGCAAGTGAGGCTTTGCAAAGGCTGCTAATTGGACTGACTTCAGGTATGCTTTCATGGGCAGCAAAAAACAAATACATAAGAATAGCAGTTTCTCAGAATAACCACTTTCAGCAGTTCTTGCCAATTGAAAAAATTGGTTTAAGGAATGACAGCACAGGAATCTTCTGAGAAGTGTTTACCCTCAAACCCATAATATTGTTGATCTAAAATTAATATTCAAGGCGATGCCTGATTATTCTTGTCTCTAAAGGTCACTATAAATGGATGGACAATAATTGTAATAGACCTCTTTTGTCAGATATGAGATATTTCATGAGAAGCCTAATGAAATGGGATTAACTTCACCCAACATTTTCTTCCATCAGAAAGTCATACTGGTGGACATTGTACTACCATCACATGCCAGTGTTTTGATATCGTTATCAGCTATGTGGTGTTTGGAGGTTGTTTGCTTTTAAATGGAGAGTTGCTTTTGAAGGATTGTTTCATTGTATTAGCATTTTAAAGTGTTCCTTTAGCAGTGTTTTTGAACATCTCAAAATATGCAGGTTTCACCTGTATTTAAACAAAGATTCGTTTCAAAATATTGAAATTCTCTGCTAAATGGAATTTCCTTCTGCCACAAAACAATACATTTTTCCCTGAATAATATGGTTAGCCACTATGCTTTTCCTCTGCAGCTGACAATAGCACACTTCATGTGGATTTGGGTAAAGTGCAACGTTCCAGACCTGAGATTCCTCTCTTTGAGAGCTGCGTTTTATTTGGTGCACGTTTGCTTTTCCAGCTGAACCGCTATGAACCTTCTAACAGCAAACAACTTCTAGAAGGAGACTGCTTCAGTATTTTGCACGTGAAGCTGTCATAGTTTAACATCTACACAAGTTGAAAAGATATTAAAAATAGGAACTACATCCAAACCTTTTTGGCAGTGATTGATTAATTGGAAGTATCCCTTGTTTTTCACATGTGCCAGTTTTGTAGAATTCTAGTCTGTTCTCTAAACTTAGGGGAAAACAGGTCTGTTAAATGAGTTTCAGAAGCCGATTCCAGGCCTGCTTTCTGCAAGCACTGGAGTGGTATGGAAGGAATGCAGTTATCCTGCATTCTGGGGCCTGCAGGCCCCGTGAGGATTATACAGTCGGAGTGGGGTTTGGGGGGTTTTTGGTTTTTGTTTTATGTGTATGCGCTTCTCCTTTGGCTTTATGATTAATATTGGGAAAAGTAGTTTGGTCTGGTAGGTAGCAGAGTAGGCATCATTGATCAATCTGAATGTTAAAGCCAATTAAACGTGCTGAGCTGGGTGAGCACAAGTCATTTGTGTACAGATATTAATTTATTCTGCTTTGGCATATACGTTGTGTTATTTGATGCCTGATGTACGTAGCTTGCTATGTTAATGGCATGTTCATGTGACTTCTCATAGTTGTAAAATTCTCTTAAGATTTTTCTTGTTCATGAAAACTTTTCTTCATCTAAAGCTACGATAAAACGATTTCACTAAAACATCTAAAATTTGCAAAAAAGGGCAATAAAACATTACCCAGGTTGTACTATTACATTTTGCAAAGAATACTTATCAAAAAGGACCAATGCATTTTGTGTGTGTGTGTGATTTGAATCTGAAGAAGTTTCCAAAAATACTACACCAAACTCGGAGGCAGTCTTGTTTTAATGTCAGTGGTTGGAATAATAACCATTTAAAAAGCAACAAAATAGGCAGTCTGAGTTGAGCAGGCAAGACTGTGGTCTAAGGCCTCCAGATCTGTAATCAAAGCATGTAATAGAACCTGATAGTATATAAAATTATACTTCTGACAGCCTTCATTTTACGTTCTATTTAAAAGAATCTCTATATGTGAAAATGAGTACCAGTCTAGCCCAAAATAAAACAAACTTCAGATGTAACGCTGTTTTGCAGTGCTTTCCACAACCAGCCTAATCAGAAGCTATAAATCAATAGGAAAATAGGCTATGTCACTGATGAGAGTTAGTAGAAAATTTTACCAGTCAGAATTCAGTGGAGAACAGGGCCGTTAAAACCCCCTACTTGTTGAGGGCATCTTTTCAACTTAAATGTTTAAAAGACAGATCTGTTTTTAAGAAGAAAATGTATGCAAATGGTATGAAATTTGTTTCTAAACTGGATCAACTGACGTACTGCTAACTGAAATCGAATGTTGGCAAAAGTGTCTCTGGGATAAATCTCATCCAGTATGACTTCTGTTAATTGATTTGTTTTGCAATTTAATGGCTGTCAAATTTGGTCCTGAATGCCAAAATCGTATTCAGCCAATGTCATTGCCAAGGCAGTAAAACAAGCAGCATTCTTGGTAAACAAAAGTTGGCAGAAGGTTCCCTAGTGCATCTCTTGGCCTTAACCAAGTGCAATCTGTGCATATTTCACACGTGTCTGTGAATTCTGTAATGCATATTACCTATTTAAAAATAAGCATGTTTTATTTCATAATGACCAAGTTTTATGAAAACTCGAAATGTCACCCAGAGTTCAGCTGTGCAGCATTGGATGGAGTTCCAAATACCTGCTCTAGCTTTACCCTTGCAAGCATACAGAGTTTCCAAATACTTTGTAGATGCCAAATATAAATCTAATTTCGAAGAAGCTACAAAGTAAACGTTTGGTTTATTTCAAGACCATTATTTAATTTAAGTTTGTTATGCTGTGGTATTTTAGTGTCTGCATCCTGCTGTGAATTAGGGCTCTTGACTTGCCCTGCTCAGGGCTGACCCTGAAGAAGATATTTTAAGGTCTTTTCACTTTCTAAATGCAACTTGTGTCTTCCCAGTTTAGACATCTGCATATGAACTGCCCTTTTGGTGTACCTTCTTGCTGAATTGTTTCGTAAGTCCTTTAGGTTGGTTCCATGAGAATTAACACATGCAATGTAAATAAAAAAATATATTGATGAAAAGTTTAGCTGCGTGAATGATTTTTCTGGAAAAGAATATATGTTAGCAGGAGAAATAAAAGTTTTGTGAGATGGCATAGGCTAATTTTACAGAGTAAATTTCTCCCTTTTTCTTCAAGTTCAGGTAGGAACATCTCATTAAATATTCCTCTTCTAGCTCTGTGCTCTGGAGGATTTTTGTGTTTGGGAAGGAGACAGGACATTGCATCCACACCTGCATCATTTTTTTGTGAAGTGACAGCAGCACACGATATAAAAGAAGTGGTTTCTGTGAAATGAGATTAGTGTCTGAAGCTGAGTTTTATCTTTATTGCCTAATGCTGAATATCAGGCATATCCCAATGCTATATGAACTGGGCACTTAAGTCCTCCAAGAATTAGGCTCTGTCAAATCATAATTATGCAGGTGTGTTAAAAGCAATCCATAGAGCATCTGAGAAATCTCAAGTTCAGGCTAATGAATAGACGCATTCCAGAAAGTCTTAACCATAACAATGTTCTAACAAAATACGTGAATTAGGCCTGTCTTTTCAGCCAGCAGGAGCTGAGTAGAAGTGTTTCACCTAAAATTCTGTGTTTCTCTCCTTTCTGTTGTCTCTTTCCCCCCTTCGTGAAAGGGTAATGAGCCTGGTCTCGTCTATGAACGAGTTGGTGCAAAGTGTTAGGTCAGGTATTAATTACTCTGCTGTAATCACAGAGCTCCCATCTCTGGGGAGGATGTAATTTTTCAGAAATTCTTCTGCAAGGGATTTCTTTAATCCTGTGTGCACGTGAGCTCAAATACAAGCGCTGTACTTACCAGAAACTGTGATGTGTCTAAATGTGCCATTCCTTGGCAAAAGAGGCGCTCAGAAGGTGTGTTTGTATTACAGCTTTGCAAAAAAGGGACTTTGCAAATGAGTGTTCAAGAGGCGGCAATTTAGAATAGATCAAATCAGTTGGTTTCCAAATGTTGAGGTCTGCCAGCTCGGATTGTTGCTACGAATAAGTGCTTCAGCAAATAGCGACTACAATAACTGGCTGCCGTGGGGAGACTTGTGTTACGCTCTTTTTGTCAGTTTACTGGCACAGAGAAGTGCTACCTCAAACAATATTCTTTCATTTCCACGGCTTTTCTTCCAGTTATCTGATCAAATCTATCTGTGTCATATCAGCTATAAAAGTACAGGACGACTCTTTTTACCAATCTGGTAATTAGAAATCTGACCGTATGAATACGTGGAGACCATGCTTAAAATGTATTGAATGCTCTTACCCTAGCCGTTCAGGCTTGCGAAGGTTGTGGAAGTTGGCTCTTCATGTAATTTCAGGACTATGGAGTAAAAAAAAAAAAAAAAAAAAAAAAAACTGCAAACCTCAAACCCAGGAGTGACTGGCTAGTTCCTAATTCTTCCCTGAGTGGAGATGTCCTTCCAAAAAGCAGGCAAAGACAACGGCCTGGTGCTTTTTAGTAAGTAATGTAGGTGTTTGACTTGCATAAAATCGTTTTTGCCTGAATGCAGCAAAAGCGCTGCAGTTTAGTGCCCCGAGTATAGCACTCTGAAAATCTGTGATGTATTAAAGTAATGAAAAAAACTTTTTTAGGAAAAGATAGCTAGCATTAGAGTGAACAGGATTTTCCTCTGCTCCAGGAAGAAAAGAAACTCTAGCTCAGCTAATGCCTCTTGCAGGCTTTTCACTTGCTCCTGCTTCTTCTGCCTTTGATATTTTCCCTGGCACTTGAGATATTTTCTCTTTTCAAGACTTAGCCAGATGTCTTGTGGACTAGGTCATTGGGTAGTTCTGGGCTACTCTTGTTTTTTAAAAGTTCTGATTGAAAGATGTAAAATACCATGTAGAAAAATATATATGCACACACACACACACGCGCTCGCTCGCTCGCTCTCGCTTGCTTATGCTGGGTACTGCTCGGTTCAGCGTTAGCTGGTAAGTAAGTCGCTCACACAGCATATGTCAAAAACTGAAATCTGTTTGCTAGTTTCCTTACGCGTAAGGATTCTGAGTGTTTCATTTGTCTGCTTTCAATAAAATGATGCTTGAGTTTGTATAATCATTGTGCAACCCAGGCGTTTTCTAAAGGGATTTTTTTTTTTTAATCAGAAGGAAGGAGATGGATGTTTCTTTTAAGAGGTTATTTCAGTGCTCGATAACATAAAAACACAAAGGATATTACTTGGAGCTGTGATCTGTGCATAGTTGTTTTGCTTCTAACTGTGAGTTCTGGTAATGTCACCATTTTCTTGGACTCTTGACTGAGAAACCAAGAAAGTAAACACTCCTGAGCACCGTTCACAATGATGAGAGATAGTGTAGTGCTGGTGTGAAACACCTCTAATGAATCCTGGAGAACATCTTGAAGGGTTTTACTCTACTACCTTGGCTATGTTGTTGGATATTAGTTATCTTGGCTTTAGTAGCCTGGAAAATGTAGGAATAGTAGATCTTGAGTTGCGAAAATAAGAGAGAGTAAGTTCTGCAGCCGCTTTTAGAAAAGCAACAGATGTGATTTTCTTAAATGGTGCTCTCGGTATCTGACAGCCCTACCCCTGAGCGAATGCCGAGGGTGCTTGTCGCGCGCCCCTGAAGTGCCGTTAGAGGCTCCTCAGCCCCTTCCCTGGGCAGCAGTGCTCTTCTGCCATGTGAGCAGCGCGTCCTGCGTGCTGCACAGGTGCTGAGTTATGCGGTGGCGTATGCCCTCAGACCTCTTGGAGCCTTAAGATGCTCCTAATCTAGTGCAATAACCTCTCCACTCATTTCATCCCTGATATCCTAGAGTAGATAAGGTTCCCTGAACCACTAAATGGGGAGAGTTTGGCTGGAAAATGGCCCTTACTGCTCTTTTAAAGAGTGCCAGGAGCAGTGGTTGCCAGTTGTCATGTCAGCGGCTTAATCAGAGCTTTGCATCTCTGTCCATCTGGGAGACGTTCATTTGTTTTTAGTCTCCTTTCCAGGTGGTTAGGCAAGGAACCAAGCTGCTGGTGATCAGAAACCGCACGTAGAAAAAAAAGCTACAAGCATCGATTGTTTGTTCCCTTCGTTGTTCCGTCACCAAGCAAGGGTAGTTAGAAGCAAAGACTATTTCTGGCATATCAGGGGTATAATTTGGAGGAATAAACTTTTGCTGTATGCTCCAGCCTTTTTTTATAATGCAATTTGGCATTTCACTAAAATACAACATGAGATCTTAGCTCTGGCAGAAGATGAATACTATATTCTTCTAAACAACATCAGATACATATGCATCCCCGGATGTGGTAGGACTCGGATTTCCTCCCAAAAATTTCTTCTTGGTGAGCAAACAAAAAGTACAGAGTAGGAAGTGAGAAATATCTCAGTGAAGGATTCCCAACATCTTTCTCGCTACTAGCGCAACACAGGAATGTTTTTCCTGAATCGCTAACGTTTAACCCAGTGATGTTTAAAGTAAGTTTTAGGGTTAAAGGAAAAAAAAGACTTCTATATATTTATTTAATAAAATATGAAAATAAATAAGAATAAAAATAATAAATAAGAATAAATAATAACATAGCATTGCAAAGAGAGGAGGGATGCGTAGTTCTGACTGTGAATATAGATTCATAATATATTAAAAAAAAAAGAAACTTGCTTGATGTGAAGTGAGAATGTGAATGATTGTGCAGCTTATTTCTGTATTTTTAGATTCTGTTATTGCTCATAAACGATGATTATATTGAAAATACGTTTCAGAATGGACAGGTAGTTTGCTTCCTATTGAAGTTACTTCTAGTTTCATAATATTAATTTTAAGCAGTTTATTGTCCCTACACATTTAGTTTTCCTAGTAGTATTATCACTGTTATAAATTACTCCATCCTGGGCAGCAGAATATCAACAAAAGACTCATCTTCATTTTGTGTAGAGCTGTATAACTTACGCTGTGATAATTACCTGCTAAACTTTATCTGCCGTACTTCAGTTGGAGTAAGAGGTATATTTGATATAGCCAACAGTTTTGCTTTGGGGGACGTTTTGGGAAAGGGAGGAAAAAAATTTAATTTTCTAACTTAAGAGACATATAAAATGTAAAATGTGCTTAACCGAGACTGTCAGAGTAGGCAAGATTTGTGGATCGGATCTGGGCTGTAGTGGCGTTGCCTTTAGAGAAGCAACGCACCAGCGAGGTGGAAACGTTCTGTGCAACACCCCAAACTGTACCGTTGTGTTTGGATGCTTCTAATGTGAAATACGTTCAAATGCGGTGCGCTCCTCGTATTCTGAAGGTGTTGAGCCTGCCTACGAGTTGTAAGGCAGCTATTACGGGCAAAAAGGCTTCTTGGAAGGTGGGAGTTGTCTCCTGCTCTTTTTTAAACTTTACTGCAAACTGACTGTTATTGAAAAACCGACTAGTCTGTCAGTCTAAGCTTACAAAGCAATTTTAATCCAACATGTTGGTAACTGTATACCAGTGTGTTCTCAGCAATAAAGGAGCTAAAAATGGACACAGTCCATGCTCTTAATGCAAAGTCTTTTAAGAGTTGCCCGTACTGAGGTACTCTAAATTCCTCTTGACAGACTGCTAGGGTGTGTGTTCATTTTCCACGTATGCTCTTTTGCTTCACTTGACCGTAGAGCTGAGGTGGTTCACTTAGCATTCAGCACTCCTTTTTTTTGCCTCCCAAAGTAGTAAAGAGGAAATTTATCACTGGGCTGAGTATTCAGTTACAGAGTTTGCTACACTCAGTTTCTCGCTTGTAATAAAAATCTTAAAGTTTGAACCCAAATCCTCTTGGAGTGAAGGAACAGTTTCATGGCTCTTAGGTTTTGGAGTCAAGTTGAAGGGCCAAACTCCTGAAATTAATTTAGGTCAGCAAATATTCTTTTAATTCATGAACAATGTAAAGACTTTTACTGAAATAATAAGTCGGAGTTTGATCTGAACTGTCATTCCTTCTCTAAGAACTTTCCCACAGCTTATCGTTAGATTTTTATTGAGAAAAGAGAGATCAGACTTTAATAATAGAGTTGTTGGTTTGCCAACATCTGTCTTCAGGCAATTTAAAGCAAAGGCCCAGAAGGAATGTTTTTAAACAGCAAAATCAAGAATTTTCCTCAACAAATAAGTAAATTATACAGTAGTAATAGAGTTAATTGTATTCAAAGGCTAAAGAAATGCATTTCTCCCCATGTCTCTCAGTATTTTGGGGGAAAATATATTGTTGCATGAGAGGCTGGGAAGAAATTTAGCATATGAGGAAATGCAGCAGTTCACAGAAGGGTTGCAGTGGGAAGGCACCTCTGGAGATAGTCTGCTCCAACCTCCCTGCTCAAAGCAGGGTCAACTACAGCATGTTGTCCACCAGGACCACGTCTAGTCATGTTTTCAGTACCTCCCAGGATGGAGACTCCACAACCTCTCTGGGCAACCTGCTCCAGTGTTTGACCGCCCTCACAGGGGAAATAAATAAATAAATAAATATGTTAATTTCCTTTAGGAAGCTAAAATATTTAGAAAAAGCTCTTATTCATGATATAGTTTTCCTCAATGTCTGTTGCACTAAATCACAAAAGTCTTCTGTATAGAGCTGTGTTGGATAACAAACTGGATGTTAAAGGCCTCAAAGTGAATGATGCCAATTAAAAGCAGCATGTATAGAAGGTGAGTTAAGCACAATACAGTGTTAGATAGTAGGGCTGGTGTTATTTTTGGGGGAGGATCTTGGAGCAACAGGGTATGCAGGCCATCATGAAGGTCTGTCATTTTGTAATTTCAGACCAGACCCTAGGCTATGAGAGCAGAATCCCGGCGCGCTGGTTGTGTCCAGTGCGACGGCTGCGGAGGTGGCTCATAACGGAAAGTCTGCCCCGTTTCCCATTGAAGACGACCACAACAGCCACTCTCCCCCACCCAGATTGCTCCATAGGTTTGGAAGGAAGTATTGTTAGAAATGGGATGGGCTTGTGTGCAAGTCCCTACCCCTCCCCCCCCCCCCCAAAAAAAAAAAAAAAGGGATCCAAAATGGTATGGAACCATTAAGTTCATGGCAGCAATCTTCCTCCTCTGTTTTTGGAGAGGTGGGATAGAGAGAGAGGCAGAACATTTCTAGGGATTTTATTCATCTTTCTGATTTAGTTATGTATTTTTATTTTACACAGCTGTGGACTCTGAGAAGATTTATTTGGTTCAAAATTAGGGAGTGTTCTTCGTGAAAATCAGCATTTCTTTGGCAACGTATTCTTCATTCAGTGACAAACTGAAAACCTGTGTGTGGCTTGTGATGGCCTTTGCTTTCTGTAGGATGCCTAAGGCAGGATTAAGAACGCCCTGCTGTCAGAAGCCTGTAGTTTGATGTTGGAACAAAACCAAACCAAGAAAAATTGTTGCTACTTTTGGTAGAAAATGGCAAGATATCGGTAAGGAATGAAATCTCTGGGTTTTTAGGCTGGCTATTTGACATGTTTGCACTGTGCAGGTAGCCATCTCCATGAATGTTATTCCCTTTTTATAACCTTGACTCTTCCTGTTGTGTCAACAGGTTGATACTTTTATGCAATTACTAATCTAGATGATGGATGTGTCCTAGAGAACTTCAGCTTCTTAAACTTCACTTCATTATTTAAAGTGCTGTGTAGCGCATATATTCTTTTTGCAATTGCATGGATTCTTAAGCTGTTACAAGGAGGAACAGAGCTGTGCTTCAGCTCTGTAGGTTTTAAGAAGTAGTATTATCGCAGGATTATTTGATAGCTGGATTAAATAAACAAGGTGAAGATACTTCTCTCCATCAGAAATGGCAATGACAGTTAGCCCTATCTCGAGTGATGGTTCTTTGGTAAACCAGTTAATCATTACGGTATGTTGCTTAAAAATAAGTAAATGTATATAGAAATCGCCATGTGTAAACTTAGTGGCGATAAAGGGAAATCATAAACTTTACCTTATAATATCTTCCAATCTCTTTTTCTGCTTTCTCTGGGCAGTAGCAGGGTGTTTTCTAAAGTGCTAGGTTCAGTGCGTATTGATGACAAAGTATGCTCTGAATTTAGAAAATCCACAGCCCCATGGAGGTGGCAAGTGGCTTTCTGATTTGTCTGCGGCGTTTGCCCGCACGTGCGAGGCTGGCGCCGTGGCCTCTGCGCCCTGTGCTTCCCCGGGAGCCCAGAGCCGTGGCCTCGCGTGCTTGGCAGCCGCGCGGGCTGCAAAATCCCCCCCTTTCCTCCCTGCGCAGGCAAAAAGGAGGAGATAGCAAAAGACCAATAAATTAATATTTTCTTCTGAAGTCTTCTCTTTTCATGATGTTAAACTGTGGTACCTGTGCTGCCTAATAGGTAATGCTTTTTTTTTTTTTTTAATAAGAAAAGAATTTCCATGTTTGTTTTCCAGTTCTGAAGGATAAAAGGCTCTGCTTTACCCCATGTCATACAATGGGTCTGTTGTCATTTAACGTGGCTGACTCTGGCTGTTATTTATATTTTGAACCTGTGTGCTTGGTGGGCGTTTTCTCCTTGAACATAATGAAGCTGAAAAGTAAAGCTTTGAAAGGAGGTGAGAGATTAAAGGTGTGGGGCTGCGCAGCAGAGCCCAGCTACAGAGATGGCCAGCAGTAAGCAGTCGTGCCTATGTATAAAGGACAATTAAACGATACAGGGAAAGGCAATCTGTTGCAACAAGTTAGTGGCGCTCAGGTTGCTGTATCTAAAGATACTGAGTTTGCCTTCGTCCTAGCTTCTGCACTTTGGTGCTGCAGAAGGTGTATTAGGTGTCTTTTCCCTGGTTAATTCCAAGGTGTAACCTAGAAAGCGTGGACTGTATAGCATCCTATTGACAAAAATGCAAACGTGCAAATAATTATCTAAACTTTGAGTTTTTCTCCAAAGATGTGTATGTTTGTATTTCTTATGCGTTCTTGTTTAATGTAAACTGCTAACTAATCAGAAGTCAAATTTGTTAAAATATGAACAGGTTGTTAAGCACTATTGAAGCTATGCGAGTCTCTCCCTGACATTAGTCTCTAAGGCCAGTTCAGTGGCTGTTGAATAATTATAGCTTAGGTGTCTCATGATCAACGCTGTTATCAGAGCCATGAGAAGGTTAATTTTTCTTTTTCTGTTTTTTGATGTGTTCCCTTGAGATCACCCTGACCGTTAGATAAGGATTAAGGTAAAAGGAAAAATTAACCTAGTATTTTAAAATACAAAGCTTGATGATGAGATTGTGTTTGAGATACGCAGATAGATAAAAAGCCTAACTCCCTATGACTTGTTTGGCTTCAGGGTTTTTTTTGTGTTTTTCCATTAGCGAGCAAACGGGGCATGGGGGCATCGTGCTGGCTCTCTCGCTGCCCTCGGGCAGGGCAGCCCAAAAGCTGGCCCCGGTTTGGGGGAGGCTGGCCGGGTCCCTCCCTGGAGGCGGAGGCAAGCGCACGGACACCCGCTCTGGGCACAGAGTTTGCTTCCCTGCTCTAAAGTTTTGATTCCCTATTTGTCCGAGGAATTGCGTTCATCAGCACCCGGATTTAATGACTTGGGGTTAGACTGCAAGCCGGCCTCTGAAAAACCAGCTGGGTATCCTGCGCTGCGATGTACCTAAGTGCCGTGTAAGCTGCGCTTGACAACATAGAAACGGCTTTAAGAGCTACCTAATTCAGTCGTCCTACTTCTGACTAGGACAGCTCAGCAGCCAGCGCTGCGCTTTGAGTAATGGGATTCGGTGCCGAATGAAACTCGCGCCTTAACTAACTGGTCCCAGAACGAGGTCGGTTGTCTGTTACTGGTTTTGGCAGAAGCCGGGCAACGAGTGTAGGAGAAGGGCACCTGCCTGCAGAGAGGCTGTTGGTATCCCTGAAGTTTTGGGCTGACGGAGCTCACAGCAGACTTCTGCGGATCCTGATCTCAACGTTTGTTTTCGCCGCTACGCAAATACGGGCTTGGTGGAGCTGCCGTTGTGTTTGTCCAGGATCTGTCAGAACCATAAAAATAGCCGCTGATAAGATATGGGGCGTACCCTTTTCCTTTGTTATTATTATTTTTCTACTATGAAGTGATAGCATCAAAGCAGTGGTGACATGTCTCTGAGGAAAGTGTACAGAAGTAGAGATTGGAGGTTTTTTTCTTCTTTCACTCTCCTGCAGTCGCGTACAGTACATCTATTCTAAAGTCTTAGAAAGCCTTAATAAATTTAAAATTGCTGCTGGCATATTTTAGATTAATTTCTCTATGGATTTGGGAACATTTATTTCAGATCTGTAGCACCGAATTTCATAAAAACTTTGCACTAACTTTGAAATACCTTTTAGGACTGTACTTAATTTTTTTTTCCCAAAAGTTTTGCCTATTTTTGCTCACTAGAATAGATTTAAGGTACTGGAGTATTTCATCTACCACAAAATTAAGCTGTGTAATTTTTTGCCAGTCAAATGAAAGTATTTTAAGCTCATAATTTCTCCTACTGACATGAAATTACGCTGTCACTTTATTATTTCCGGACTGAAGATCTGCCGCTGAGAAAAGCAGGACCCCGACTCCCTGACTGCTTTGCAAAGCTGTCGGGGCAGCAGAGGCCGGAGCCGGAGCGCCGGGCGGTTAGTGTTGAGCTCTTAGTCAAGTTGTAGACGCTTAAAATGTTCTTTTCCTGGTGCGCGTGGGAATCCTAGTTTGCACGGCGGGATTTCAGGCCGTGGAGGCGCCGGCGCTGGTCTCGGCCCCGGCCTGGCCCCGCTCGGCGCGGTCGTGAGTGTGTTGCGTCCTGCCCGCTGCGCGGCGACGGCTAACGAAACGTTGACCCAACGAACAGATTTGAGAGGCTGCTGCCCCGAAGAGGGGGAGCTCGCAAGGACCGTTTCCTGTGAGGCGCTGGGCGTCAGAGGCCGCTCCACGTGGCGGCTCGACCGTTGAAGAGGGTGTTGACTTCCGCGTAGGCATCGCTGCCCGGTGGGCAAGCACCGTGTGTAAGCGCGCGTTTTGGTCGCCTCTGTGATGAGGGTGTCACCGCGTTTCTTAAGGATTTTTCTGAGATTGGATGGGGCACGTTGTACTGCAATATGGAATAGCCTTTCCCAAGGCCGGTAAAGAGATCTTGAGATCTTGATTGTATGTTTAAGTAATGATTGCAAAAATGAAATTTGTTTATATTGCATCAGCAGGATTAATACCTCTAAAATTGTCACAGTATCAAAAATAACACTAGATTCCACTATTTTTATTCTGATTTCCTCCCAATTGTATCTGACGATAAGAGTGTGAAAGGGTAGGGGTTCCACTAACTGTGAATTTAATAATAAAGCTATAGCATTACGTGTGAAAAGTTTGCCTGAGTGTCGCTTAGCAGGTAACATCATGATCTTCAAAGTAACTGGTCTGCCACCCAAAACGCCTCCAACATATTTCTCTTAGACGGTCATGTTAGCAGAGCAATTGTGCAGAAACAATTCTCTGTTTGAAGAGACAGTAAGGTAAACCATACCCTGTATAGATGTGTGTGTGTGATACCTATATAGCTATATAAACACATACACTTATTTTGTACTAACTGAGTGGCAGATATCAGGATTGAACATCCATCTGCTCAGAAGAAGTGCAGATGTACCATCAACTTTTTTCTGGACCCGAATGGGGAATTCTTGTTCGCTATAGTGAAGTCTGAGGTAACACTGAAGTTCATTATTACTCGGTGTCAAGAAGCCCATTCCCTGAATAATAAATAGACCTTTCAGAAGAACTTTTATGTCCCTTAGGAATATGTTGTAAGAAGAAATATCTTTATAGATTAACACACGCTTCCTGCTATCTGTGTAGAGAACTTTGAGGGTACACGAGAAACTGTTATTAAGAATAGTCTTTTGGCTCAGATTTACTGCTTATAGATAAGAATAATCTCTTTGTTTTAACTCAGTTCTATCACAACTCTTGTATCCTTTCTCTTCTACCTCCTAGTAATTTTTTCATGAATCAAGAAAAAACTTTATCCCAGGGGAGGACTCAAGGGCAGAAGGTAAAATTCAGAACTAGAAGATTACTTTCTTGTTTGGACCAACAGCTGGCTAACCCTTAGTTGTCTGAATGTGGCCTGAAATTTTGTGGTTTGAGTATGAAACCTGTGCCTGCTCTTACCTCCTGGCAACTAGCAAGTCAGCGCTGAGCTTCGGATTTTTCATTCCAGAAAATGAGCGAGTAAGTGGGTGGTTGATGCAAAAGTCCTTAGCGTTATCCCTTTTAATTTCCAGTATTAGCAGTAAGCAGAGAGGCAACATCAATCAGATCAGAGTGACAAGACTAACGGGCTCAAGATCGTAACACATGAAATGTCTTGTGCTCAAAAAGTGATTTCAGTAGTGCTTACCTGACATACTGTACCTTCAGTCTGCTTCCTTTAAAGTCTTGGTGCAGCTGAAAATACCTCTCTGCTTGCTATCTGGCAGCAGTAGGTGTCTAATAGATGGGGCAGAATGAAAGAATCCCGCAGGACACGTCAGTGTTTTTTTTTTCCTTCTAGTTCTTGGATTTTTTTGTTTCCCTTTCTTGCTTTTTAACTTAGAGGCGAAATATCACCTCCAAATGCTGTAAGGTTTTTAATCTCTTTAAGCCCTCTTTCTGACTGGGAGGGGAAAAAAATACTGGCAAACAGTAATTAATGTGAAGAGACTTAAATTTACTGTCTCAATATAGAGGTCATTATAAATGCTGCAGAGGTATTATCCATAATATTTGAAAAAATGTCATTAGGAAAAAATCAGCAGACTTAAATTAATATTTTCAAAGATCTCTATAAGAAACTCATTTAATATAATAACAGTGGTGCCACTATTCATTGTACTGGATGGACTCAGTAGTATATATAGATTTTACTCCTTTAAAATGAAAAATTTGCTGTATTTGAATGATACCTGAGAAGTAAGCATTACACTGTTAAAACAATACCAATATATAGAGCATGTACTAAGAGCACCTTTCTTGTTTTTTCTAACTGGACGTATATTCTGAGCTAGATGAAGTAAGGAAAATTAGGGTAGAGTTAGTTAAAAGGGCATTTTCATGATATCTGATTTCTGAAAATGTTGATACATGCTTTTAATTCCCAAGTTTATCAAATCTTGAAAGAACACATGCTTTTATTTTAATTTACTGCATTTGGCACTGCCTGGTGAAGTCTCAATTCTTGTTTTCCCACAGTGGTCCTGACGCTGCAAGTTTGAGCTTTATATAGGGGCAGATTTCTCCCTGGCTGGAATGAGGGAATGAGGCTCTGCTGGGTCTCTGCATTCCTGGTGGCATTCTCATGCCATCGTACTTGTCGTCTTTGTTTATTTTTGCTTCTTTCTGAGTAATACTTGTTGCCAAATGAGAACGAATGTCACGAGGAGACACAGCAATGGGGTCTTGGGTGCTTGAATTTTTTGGAGTTGTTAAAATATGATTTTATTCCTTTGAAATGGTAGCGGGCACTCAGATGGAGCTTTGGAGCTCTTTAGGGAGTAGACTCAGTGTACAAATTCCTTCTGCAGTTTTTCAGAGACAGCTTGTTAGTGTAATATAGCTTTCTTCTTTCACAGACAGCTTGTTAGTGTAATATAGCTTTCTTCTTTCATATATGAATGGATGACACAGATACTGTTGGTTGCTGAGGACCAGAACACCAAAAAAGTGAATCACCAAGCATCTAAAATAGCTTTTATTTATATCACGCAGGAAGAAATTTTAAGAGAGTCTTATTAAATCCTCAGAAAAAAATATTATACCACCCTTCAGCTGGATGTAGGCATATATCTGGGAAGGAAAAGGATTTGTGAGTCAGAAAATAGCGACATAATGAAGCATCTTCTCAGCTTTTAAAATTTCAGCTGTTTAATAGCTTGAAAACAGACCCAGCATTTGTAAGACATATAAAGCTAGTGCCTCTTTCTGAGGATATGTCTAATGCATCTCGTCAGTTCTCGGTATTTGTTCTTTTGTTCTCTCGACTCACCCCTGGTGCACAAGCAGGAGCATGACGATATTAACTAACCAACAGAGCTTTTTAATGACAGATGGCCTTTTTAACGCAGAGAACAAGAATAAAATGGTGGTGGGAGGGAAGAAAGCAAGCTGAATTTCACACAGGTTTTTTCTGCCTGAGAAACCCCTCCCGAGCTATTTATAAATATTAGGTTTGTGTTACATAGCTGAAGGAATCCACGAAACATTAAAGCTGTGACTAAAACCAGTCAGTTCAGGGTTTTTCCCTTTGGTGCTGAGAAGAAATGGGAGTCAAGGGAATTGGCAATGAAACGTTGCAAGTTTTCTGCGAGAACTTAGCTAAGAATTGGTATTTGAAATGAGGGGAAAGGGAATCAAACCCAAACTAGAGTGCCATTACCCAGGCGAAGTATGGGATGCATTATCTGGGGAGACCGCCTCCTCTCTCGCCCCCCACATCACTCTCGAGTCTGGGCTTCGTTGCAGCTCTGCAGAGGTGGACTGAGAAAGCTGGGAAAGGCGGGCTGGAAATTGTGAGAAGAAGCCTTTGAAAGAGGATCACGTTAGTTCTCGAGGCCACACAGCATTAGGAATTTCCGTAACAGTGAAAGACTTTACAACGTGCAGCCGAGGCATAACCAGCTCCCGCAGCCTGTAAAACTCGGCGTGGTTTTCCAGTGCCCTGCGCAGGTATCCCTGCGCGCTCTTGTATGGGGGCTGGGGTGTGGCACCGCCAAAATCCTGGCAGCTGCAGTGCTGTGCAAGACCCTGAAAGCAGTCACTGTGTTGGTGTGCAAATCTGAAGACTTTCTGGCGTGAACAGTAATAGATTAGCAAGGGTGATGTAAAATACTGACTCAGTTATTTAGGTGTACACATACACCGTCGTGTTTCACTGTGACATAGGGCTCCTCCTGAACCGAAGCACAGCAATATCATCCAGGCTTATTGTTAAATGTATGGAAAACTTTTTTTTCCCCTTTTGTTCTAATGCATAGTTACTTCTTGGTAACTCAGGAATGTGCTTGGTAGAGACGTTTTGTTGTTTTTTGTTTTAAGAACATTGTTGAAACCTCCAAGCAATTATAATTACCTGTAGATGTGGTGATAAATTTATCGTTTATTGCAGTGATGTTTCCAAGACTGATTTAAAGGCAAAAAATATTTGAGATGAATGTATGTCCTTCACTTGAATGAAGAAATCGAGGCCCTAATTTCAGATGTACTCTGTGCCCCTCTGCTGTTGATGGTCATGTAAGCAGCAGCTGCTCAGGTGGTCTGAATGTGTGGCCTGAAATGTTGCAAAAGGTCACACTGATTCCCTGCCATAGCCAATAATAAGCCCTGGAAGGTTATTTCTAGAGTTCCATTTAATTTTGAGACTAAGGCACTTTCCTGCTGTCAGTATTCTCCCTCCTTCACCACATGAACAAGGCTTTGCCTTATCTTTCCAAATGTTGCAGTGTGGTTAGGGATGGACAGAATCAGCCAGTGTCGAGACAGTGCTCAAAGTATGGCAGCATTTCTGATGGGGAGAACGGAGTAATACTATCTATTGATAAATCATGCCCATGTTAGGCAGGGTTCTTTCTTCCAATTAGAACTTGGATCTGCTGGGTAAAACATGAACATGAAAATTTTGGACTCAAAAATAGTATCCCCTCTACTTATGGGGCCATCTGAGTGTCATTTTCTTCAGGAGGACTTTGAGCCTACTCCATGCTTTAGGGAGGATTGTTGGAAAAGATTTAGGTAGTTCTCTCAGGATTCTTTTAACCTATAGTTGTTGTACTCCAGGTTTCCCCCTTGCTGAACCAGAATATGGCAGCCAAGGCAAGATACTCCAACAGTCATGGTTTCTGCTGGCCAGGCCCAGTTCTCCCTCTGGGGAAGTGCCATGTTGCAAATAAATAAATAATATCCTCTGCTGGGCACTTACTATTTGAAAATGGCAAGAAATAATTTTTCATTACTGTTCACTGGGGGTGGTAATGTACTACCTAAGAACTCTCCACCCATGTTATTCATTAGGCTGAAATTGAAAAGATTGTTATCACAGGTCAGTGATAGCTGCTCACTTTGTGATTAAGCACACCAAAGCATTGTCCTTTTTGACATACTATATCATCTAAGTAGGTCCAAAATAAATGTACTGATTATTCCACTCGACAAAATACAAAGATTGGAATATTATTGAGTTTGTAGAGCTCAGGCGCAGAGGTGCTTTGTAGTGAACTGTAGCTCTGTGGTTTCAGAACAGAGCAGCTATTCAGGTTTAGTAACATGAAAAGAGTTTTATGAGGTTGAGCATAAGGAAGTATTTCCAAATTATGCTAAAAGGCATATATAATTACTTTTGAAAGTGTTCTTGAAAAAATTCATTTGGAACACCCGATTGATAGACAGATAGACCATTTTTTTCTAAATAGCCCCCTTCTGAAATAAAAGTGCAGTCAGTTGTTTCAGTGATTAGATCTCTGAAACAGCTTAGAGGCTCTGGAATGACTTTGCATTAGGAAAAATAACAGTCATGCATGGGTAGTTCCTGCCTGTTCGCAAAGCTTGTTGTGGAGCGCTCGTACTGATAGCTTCGTTTGCTTTACTGCTGGTAGTAACTTGACTGCAGAGAATGCCAGACTGAATGACGGTGAAGCTCAAGACTGCGGAGGATGCGGACTACTGAAAGCATCAAGGCAGTTCGCAGGACTGAGGTGCGGGTTGTTCAGAACAAGAAAAGCTTTGCTGTGCATGAGAGTAGCTGATGAATCGAGGAGAGGCTATTGTAAGTGACTATCGGTCACGTGAATTTAAAGTCAGAGGTGATAGTAACGTTTTAGAAGTGTAACTTCTGATTCTACAGTCTTTGGGGGTTTTCTAATTGCAAAGGGTTTCTTGCAAATAGTAATATTTTCCAGTAATTTAGGGACATGAGACTTCATTATCCACAGGAAACTTGACTTCAGATATATGACTTATTTTGTAGTGCCATTAATTAAAAACACAGCAGTTTTGCATTTCCCTGTCCTCTAATGAATTTTTCAATAGAGCTGGAAGCCAAAGTGGGTGGCGTCCTGCCACATTTTCTTTTGGTGCCTATGAGTGCTAAGAAATTCTAGGAATAATTGCATTTCAGTTCTAGACTCGTAATTATATGAGAGGAGTTAAAAGATTGCAATGGCATTATCAGTCTTTTGAACCAACATAGTCCTATATGCAGTGAAACCATGCTGGAAAGAGAAAGGGAAATGCATCTCAGCTAAGACAAATTTTGATATCTGTTCCTGCCATTACACGTGCTTAAGTGATGTATTCGTTTCAGCATCATCTTACTTCTGTTTTTGTCCCATAATTTATTTTTCAATCACTCAAGTTGTTCCTGCTGCTAGAAATGTCAAATAGACATAGATTCCAATAGACTTATATTCAGAATATTGATTTAAGGGGTCAATAGCAGTATAAAAATGCGTTCCCCCTTTAATGTGTAAAATGACCATCTAAAGTCTCACTGAGTTGCATGATTTTCATGATGAGCAAACTATTTAGCATGATTTGAATTAAAATGCAATATATTTTTAAGCTGTACATTTCAAAGTCTGAGGGAGGTAGAAGTGTTTGCAAGTATTAGTTAAAATAAAATATTAATGAATTGGCAACTTTTGCTGTCAGAGTCTGTTACAGGGATTTGGACCCTGCAGAGAACAAGCGTGTGCCCAAAAATTCATCTTTTCAAATCAGTTTTTCTGCCTGATGTTCAGGAGAAAGTAACAAGTCCTTTAGGGGTGTGACTGATGGGAAACCCGGTTCCGGACCTAGTACCGGTGCTGCTGGTGGCCGAGTCTGTTGTGGAAAAAACTTTCGCAGTTGTGTGTGTTCTTTTTTCGAAACAAAACTTTGCCAGATGTGCTTAATCTAAGACGTTGCCTTTTACTGCCTTTTGCTTTAATGTTTTTTTTCTCTTTCCGTTTGCGTGTTGTTAGACACAAGACAGTTAGCGTTGCCACCCACTGTATAACTGATAGCTGCTGTTATATGGAGAGGTTGTGCGTCGTTATTTGTTCAGCATACTCAGCTGTATTAATTCAGAAATATCATCTTTAAAATAACTATTTTTTTTTCCGTTGAGCTGTAATGTTGAGTTAATGCCTTTGGGGTAGAAAAGTAAAGTACAAAATGACTACGTTATTTATTTGGAAAAAAATATCCAATGTTGTTTGTCGTATTTGTCCTTAGAATCTATAACATCTCAATATATTTTTCATGAGCACTAGCTGAGCTGTGTGCGGATTGAAAACTACTGTATATAGATAACCCAGTGGGGGATGTAGTGGCGTTAGACCAATTGTAAGCTCTAAGGAAAGGTCTCTGTGTAAGGGATCTACTAGCAAAGGCCTTTGGAAAATACAGCGTGTCTCTAGTTATATGTAAAAGGCTTTTGAATATTTACTTTAACGTAAGTGGTGAAAGTCTTCTAATGTTTCTACCTTCGTGACTGTGAACGTGGTCTTTCCATAGCAGGAATGCACTTCCCCCTGTCCCTGCCCCTAAACAGGGTTCAGGGAGGTAAACTCATTTGGTTTATTCTTTAAACTATACAACTATAGGTACACGTGGCTGGCGATCCCTTTTTTTTAAATTAGGTCACTGTGGTGTTTCCAGATAAGAGGAAAGATGCCTCCTTTGGTGATTTGGGATGATCTACGTTTTGTATAACTAAATTCAAAAGAGTCAAAGTTGCACATTACCACCGTCATCATAATTGCCTGTACTGTGTCGGTTCTGAGAAACGTCTGAATGGTTTTGGTCTGAAATCCAGTAAACATTAGCCTCAGGACCGTGAACCGAACGTTTAAATTTTAATGAAGTTGTAACCTTCTGAAAGCAGGGTTTTATCCTGGGAAGTGCCTGGCAACAGCCTTACCACACCTGCTGGGAACAGTGCAAGAGGTCTTAGGTGTTAGGGGTCACGAGCCTTAAAATATACAGGGGGAGGCAAATTTAGTGAATTCAGCCTTAGCTGTGTGGTACAGGCAAATCTTTCCATTACTGATGCTGTTCTGTCATTATTTGCTATTTTTCACTTGAATAACTCATTGCAGAGCCTCTCCTTTGTTTACACAAATTTTGTTAGGAACCTCTGCCGTTGGTGTAATAAAAACTGCTGGCAACAAATAGTGAGCGTGAAACACGGCAAGTGCCTGCAAAGCTGCCGGTTTCCCTGTTGCAATGCAGAGGGCTGGGAGCAGGGCTTTGCGGGCCTTTAATCTGTCTTTAAACTTTGTAGTTGCTCGGGTCATCTGACACGGTTGCTTGATTGTTGCTTATAGGTGCAGCAAAATGGCATAATATTAACATTCCCAGTTAAATGTTAGAACTTTGATAGGTCTAAAAAGATGTGTCTATTGAATTCGCTTAAAAGAAAGGGCATGTATAATGTGTGTTGTGCCCTGAAATTGAATTTTTTGCATTAGTGATGCTATACTGAACTTACTTTTCACTCTAGCTGTGACTATAGTTATAATAAAATATTTAAATAAATCTTGTCTCAGTAAGTGTGTGTTTTTATATGCATAGCACAGGTTGATTCGTCTACTGCTTGGCCATGTTGCCACTAAAGGGGAGGGAACGTTTTAGAAAATGATGAATATTTCCTCACTAAAAATTAAGATGTGCTTGGGAAAGTATAGAAAAGAGACCGCATTTCTTCTCTTTCCAGCATACTGTTGACTGTACTGAGTAATAAATTCTTCAGTCAACAGTACCATTTCTGTTCCCAGCATTTGTAGAATTCAAGTCTTGTATAGAGATTAGAGGAGCTGAGAATTGGAAGTGAACTGAAAAGACAATGATTCATTAAAACCTGAGGGAAGCAGAGGTCCACCCAAAATAGCAAAGCAACCTTGCTCAGATACTTGCTTCTGCTCTTCTTGTTGACTCTTCCTTCCATAAGCCTTTGGTCTGTCGGGTCAATTACAAGTCGTTACTCAAATAATTCATTGTAGCCTTCAGTAAAATTAATACTGTGAACAACTGTATGTTATTTTCTTCCTTGAAGTTGTCTTTTTGGCTGTTGAAGTGGCACGAATGGGCCACTGGCGCTCAAGGAAGAGTAGTGCTGATAAATGGGCGAAGGCCAGGCTTACTTCTGACCTCTCAGCTGCTCAGCGTTTGTTTTCTTCACTGTCCATCTGCTGCGTGGATATTCAGCAAGGAAGCAGGTGTGCAAAGTGTGTGCTATTACCTATTCTTAATAGCACCTCTCCCATTTTTATTCCATTCACAGTCAGGGTAAAACAAAGCCTTTTCCTGTCTCTCGTTGAAACAGAAGGTTCCCTTAAAACAAGACTTAGTGCAGTTTTACGGGCACGGGGGAGCAGTGCTTTCCAGCCTTGCTGGCAGAGCTTTTCCAAGTGTCCAGTTCACTACTTTGTATGACCGAACAGAGAGAAAGACACCATGATTTTTCTTAAAGACTGTCTTTTAATGAGCTTTATAATGGATTTCCTTTGACTTCCCCTGCATGAGTACTACTCCATTAGCTCGTTACTGTGATTTAAAAGCAGCTAATCATGAACATAGCTAAATAATTGCATTCGGGTATTTCAGCACATTTGGAGTCTCATGTTAGCGGTTTCCAGACAAGGCCTCTCTCTTGTCTCTCCTTTATCGCTTCATATGGAAAAAGACTATAGTAACTTAAATGTCTTCCTCTCTATAAAACATAATTGAGAATCAATAAGTCATCTGTAAAGAGTGTAACTTCTGTTATATGTGCTACCACTGAAAATGATGTAATGAGTTATGGAGTTCGTTCTTGTCCTTGTCCACTTCTGAAAGAGAATATAATACTTTTCTGTAGCATTTGATGCATTCAGATGAAAATAAAAAAAGCAAAAAGACTTTGTAAAGTGAAATGTTAGTTTCTCATCTCCTGAAGCCATACGTTAGAGAATGGCAAACCAAGGAAGCAACAAAATGACTTTGTTTTCCTATAATGGACCACAGATAAATGAACAGTGTTTGAGAAAGGGAGGTTTCAAAAGTGGAGCTCTTGATGTTTTTTCCTGATGTGATTGTTACTAGGAGTTTGATAACAACATTATCATACTTGCGCAAGAAACATGGTAAGTGAGCAAGAAATCGTCTGCTGTCCATTGGAAGACAGAAGGTTGAGGTTGCAAGAAGGTGTTTGCTGATATGTGGAGGAAACTAATTCTTCATAGGTAAGCTGCAGAACGGGAAAAAGGATGTAATTATGATCTTGGAAGAGTTGTTAGTGAAGCTTCTGTCCTTCTGCTGCTGTTCTGTGTACGTGTGCACGTGTTCAGATGCACCACCTGAAGGTTTGAATTGGTCACTTCTTGAATACAGCGGTGGTAGAGAGGTGTAGTCTGCAGCTTTTCTGAGGCTTGTTTACTTGTGAGTTTTCTGTAGTTTCAAGTTCTAGTTGGATGGAAATTTAGCACTGATTACTTGATGTTAATAAATCTCTCCCTATTCAAGCTTCTCTGATGTACCTAAAGATAATATTATCAAGAGGGTATTGAGTGCTGGTGTTGACATATGTTTTTTTTAACTGCATAGTTCTCTATGACAGTAATTGAAAATACTCTCCCAAGTCTGTTTTATATTCTGCATAATTTCAGTATGTGACCTTTTCCAGCATGCGTATAAGGTGAAAACTCAGAAGGCCTTGCTTGCAAAAACCCAAATCACTGCAAACTGTCATTTGGGTGACTTAACATTAAAACTGTAATATTAAATACTCGTTTATAGTACAACTTTTCATGCCATCGTTTAAGACTTTGTGCCTCTGAGTAGCTTTATACATGTGCATGCAATGCTGTCTTAGAGTAGCATAAGGTAGGTTCACATGTCTACAGCAAACCACTTGTAGATTGCAAATATGTCTTCAGATCTTTTTTTAACGTATGCAGAAATAACAGTTGCCATAATTGGGATGTAGTGTATATCCTAACACCGTACTGAAAACCGTTTACATTTCTGTACAAATTTTACAGAAGACAGAGTGAAAGCAAAGGTGTGTTAAGTTACTTGCCTTTTGAGTCGCTGGAATTAGACTGTGACCGTAGCCTGCTGTCCGCCCAAGCTGCCCGGGAATTTTTAGGTGCTCAAATGGGCGCGTTGCAAACTTCACCCCTTTCCACCCTGCCTTCTCAATTGTAATTTACTTTGTTTTCTGTTGTTCAGAAACTGATAAAAACATAGAAAGAACACGACAGGTATCTGTATTTTTGAGAAATACATTGCTTGCTTTTGGTAGCTCCAGATTTTAACTTGAGTTCAGCTGTTGGGTGTGATGATTTCAGGCAAGGGGTGAGTGGTTCCAGGGTCTCTGGTAGTCGATCCTACCAACAAACTTCCAGCAAAGATTTTTGTTTGTTTGTTTGTTTTTTTCTGAATCATGTTCCAGCAAAACTGATGACTAAGACAAGGCATACTAGAGGGAAAAGAAATTCAAGTATTCCACAGAAAGTGTGCTGGGTAGTGAAAGGGTTAAAGTCTGAAGAGTGTGACAAGTAACAAGGATACAGTTGGTATTAGAACTTAATATTTTTAATTCATTTAAGTACTGCCTTACTGAGTAGGAGCAGGATGGTTTGTAGTGTGTGCATGTGAATTTTCACCGTAACAGAGCAGCATGGGGAGTTCTTGACTACTTCAGGTAGGACATGTGCTTGTAGTTTTTCACTGTGGTTTATACGGGATTATTTTTCAAAACACCCACTGTACCTAATCATAACTTTGTACAGAGTGTGCCACGTGTTTGTGGATTCCAGTTGTAGTACAAAGCAACTTTGACTTTCATTTTTAGTGGATGCATCTTTCGTGGTTAAGGTTGTAGCGTGTTTCTGTTTGTGAAAGGCTATGTTAATGACTTTACCCCTTGTGGCATCAACGTGGAGGATAACGTTATCTTGAAAGCTCTTCAGCATTTTGGAAATGGAGATAATTGTGAAACTGAAATACATTGTGTTTAACTTATTGAGCTAATGGTGGATCTTTTTAGGGTAATATTTTGTTTGAATGTTTTTCCTTTCATTGTAGCTTATTAAAGAATCCCAACTAGGTTATGAAAACTTTCTCTAGGTTTTAAATACTTGTACTTATTTTCTGATTTTTACAGAACAAGTTGAAATTAAACCATGATTTCTGTTTACTGTACATCATTATTTATAGTTCTTTTTCTCTCACTTTAATCCAGTGGGATTTTTGCTGTGGCATTCAGTGGTATATGGAATAGGCACTAAATGAATGAATATGTTGCCTTTTATTGGTACATAATAATTAAGAAGGTGACCTAGAATATTTCTGGAGTTGAATTTCAAGAGTTCTTAATTTTAGCAAGCAATTTTCTGTTTTTGGAGGAGCTATGTGGCCCCGTTCTACTTAGAAGACTTGAAGAATGTGGTCTGCTAAGAACAGATGGTGCCATTTAAGTTTTATACTGATTCTACTTAAACTTTTAAATGAAGTCCTTATGCTTTTAAATGTTTAGTTTAAACTTGCTGATTGTTAGCAAATTGAGAAAAGTTGGTCACAACTGATTACCTGTTTAGAGACTGAAAGAGGTAATTGTCTCAATCTCAATTTTTAAAGCTTTGTAGTCATTAACATCATTAGTGGATTCCTGTCATCTTCCAGAGGAAATAGTGAAGTTAGTTCATAAACTCGGAGTCGTAGGTAGGTTTAGGCTTTTCCAAAAGGCAGGAAGTGGTAAAACATGCATGTGGTTTCCTTTAGTTAGGAAATGACCTCTGATTGTCCATCAGGGAAGCTGATACAACGAGAAATCGCGAATGTACGTGTTTGACCGTGACACTGTTAAAACAGATGATTTGAAAATATAGAAGCGATATGATTTTGTCAGCCATTTCACTTTCGTCGTGCAGCTACAGAAGCTGCTGTTCGTATAAACTGCCTTTCATGTAGCTCCGTGGTTTCAAAGTTGTTTAAAAAAAAAACAAACAAACTATTGATCGTGATTTACGCTCCCGCTTGTTGGACAACTGCAATAATTAAGTTAGTTTAACTTTCATTTAGCTAGGTAAGAAAATTCTTAAAGAATGAAGTAATTGGATATTCTGTATTGTACAATAATATAAAAATGAACTGTAGGTGACAAATTGTCTTATATGCAGCTGCTGCAAATGAAAAATTTGCAAGGAAATGAATGAATAAACTCACTGTAAAAACTCCGTGCAGTTTCTGCAGGTTCTGAACCGGTGTGCTGTGTCCACCCTATTGCTTTCTCTGGGAGATTCCTCATAGCAAATCTTGTGATGAAAGGAAGGAGAGGACTGCGTGCCAAAAGCAGTTCTTGCTCTTCTGATACGCAGCATCAGTAAGGAAGCGTTGCTTTTTTTTTTTTTTTTTTTTTTTTGAAATCTAGTCACTGTGATTGAAGGATACGGTAATTTCAGCTTTCCCTGGCAAGCTCGGCAGAAGCAGGACTTTTTGCGAGTACTCCCTGCTGTGCTTTGGCAGAAAGTCAGCCAAGAAATAGGACCTGAAGAAACCCCGTTGACTTTGCAGTAGAACAGATTATGGAGAGCTCACACAATTGTTTCTGCTCGCAGGGCTGTAATTGCGGCAGGCCAAAAAAAAGGACAGGATGAGTAACTGCTGCAAGTTATTTCCAAAGTGACTGCATCTTTCCCATCATTCTGAATTTATATTTCAGCTTCATCCCTAACTCGCAGAACGGCAGATGAATTCAGAGGGAGCCAGGTAATTCCCTTGGCCAATGACACACATCTGTCAGCTGCTGCTCAAAGGCTTTGGCGGCAGCAAAATGTGTCTCTGTGTCTCGGGAATAAGAGTTGAGCATTGATAAGGAATGCTGTTCTCAGATTTTTTTTCCACTGTTTGTGCTAATTTGTCTGTCAGATTTGGATCAAGGCCGTAGTAGCAACCCCCCTGTGTTAACATTGTGTTAGTAAACCCTGTGTCTTGATGTGTGTTATCTGTGAGGCTGACAAATTTATATCCTACGTGATGTTTGCAAAGACTTTGCAACTGTGGAGACTTTGTGGCTGTACTTGTAAGCGTAGAGCTTATTTCAAAAAGGGGTAGAAGAAATGATGACAGAATATGGACAGTCGTTCTGCCGTTGGTATCGTGGGCTTTTTCCAATTACATGGTCTCCAGTTACAGGTGTGCACTTGAGTACCACGAGTTTGGTTCATCATTGTGGAATACACTTGGTTTGGGGTGTTAGCTGAGAGCTGCAGGCTGCCCTCCTCCTGGTGCACAAGCGACTGCTTAAGGAGCTGCAGATGTGCAGGGACGTCTCTGGGAAGGAAAGTGCTCGACCCTGTTTGTTTAAATAGAAATCGGTCTCCTTTTGAAATATGTGAATAAACTTAATCAGCTCCAGGACACTAATGAATTGGCACTACATAAAGGGGTAGATATATTAATTCAATCACTAATAAGAAAATATTTAATAACGAAATTTCGGCTTGTATTAATGCGTGAATAAAAAGCAGATGCTAACGATGAATGAATGCATGGATTAATATTGTTTTTTGTTGTCAGAATTTATGTTGGTGGGAAAGGTAGGAAAAGTACCCTTAAAAATATTTTGTGGAAGTTGTTAACACCTTATATTCCTTTATATTCCTTCTCATGCTTTACTTTTTCTTGTACTGTAGTATAAATGTGCAAGCTGTTAACAGCAGGACGAACGTTCGGCAAGTTGAACAACCACCTGCTCCCATAACTGAATCATTAGTTAAATTCCCTCTGCATTTCACAGGTTTAAACACTGACAGGGGTTCAGATTTACAATGCAAGGCATAACAAACGCACAACTTTCCGTAGAGTACTCTCACTGGTTCTTACGTGCCATATGGATCCAGTTTGGCTGCAAGTGGAATATGCTGTAACATGAAAAGTCCAAGGTGACATGAAATTATTAGGGTTGGGCATCAAATGCAGCAAAAATGAAGAGTCCTCCTGAAGTTGTCAATGCTCAAGGAATTTAAAGCGCAAAGAAACATTTTTTTTTCCGAAGTAAACTGTTTGTCAGAGCAAGAAAAGCATTTGAGGAACTTCAGGTGGTGCTAAGGCTGAGCTGTTCCAACTTTCATTGTCTCCTAATCTTTGCAGGTGATACTGGGTATATTTCCAGAATAAAGTGCTTGTTGCTCTTAAACAGATATATTCTGAACATAAGTAGAGTTTTGCCTTTATAGAATAATAAACATATGAAGTAAGTGAATAAAAATGGGTTGTAGACAGATTTTAAAAAAAAAAACAAAACAAAACTTCAATTGATTCAAAATGATTCATTTGTGAAAGTAACTTTAAGACTCCAAAGCACTGATTTGTAGCAAGATCTGTTGTCAGTAGTCTCTCACTTGTTCAGTGGTGCCATTCTTGCAAGAGTTTAGCTATTTGAGACTTTTGTTAATTTGGGCGCTATCTCTTATTTAGTGGGCTCAAATCTGATGGCGCTCGGAGCAGGGGATATGCATTCCAGTCTCTTTGGAGTCATGTCAACACTGTAAGAGACATAGTCCGATTCAAAGAAATAAAATAGCTTTTTTGACCTACTTTAATGACTGATATCTTCAGTGTGGACACTTTCCTTTGTCCCAGTGGTGTACGGATTGTCAGTGTTGTCTAACAGCCTGCTTTAGCTTGCCTTTGAACTCATCACTGTTAAGCTGGCAGGAGCTGAGTACAAAAATGAATGTTAGCAGTGAGTAAAAGCTAATAGTTCTTTGCACGGTGCCGTGAATAACCAGGTAGAGACATGAATAGTTAACACTGTGGTTGAGCTGTAGCTAATAAAATAATGTGATGTGCATGCAAGAATTCTGTGATTACTTTTAAGCCATGCTGAAAGCTTTTGTTTTCTTAACCTCCTTTCAGGCCTTTGCATATGAGTAAAGAGAAGACGTCTGGCTCTGACTGGATGATGAGTATATCAGTAATCTGATAACATCCTCATTTTTCTCTTTTAGTTCCTTCTTTAGGCCCAAAGGGTAGTTATTGTGGTTTTGGCTAAGCAGCCTCTGCAAGATGTTCGTGTATTGGCTCTCAGGGCTCCTAATCCCGATATGGGAGTTAAACACATTTCAGCAGTAGTCCCAGGGTGCTCAAGGTTACAGTTTTTGCCATCAGTCCACCTTTGACAGAGCAAATGTGCCTGTGAAAGGGATTGCAACCCTAATGTATGTTATTTCAGGTTGAATGGACTCGGGGACTATTTAGAGATAACACAACTAGATCTCATTGTGTGCAGGGCAAGCATTTATCTGATCTATTCGTCCACAGGAGAAAAAACGGAGCCTAGGCTAGGATTCTTCAGTGCAACAGCATGTAGAAATCAGATTTGCCCCATGAACCTTCTTCTTTGCCTCCCTGTTCTCTACTTGGCGTTTCCAGCAGTTGGCCTCTTGCTTTCTTCCTTCCCCCAGCCCTCGCTGTGCCTGTTGGAAAACCGCTGAATTTGGTGCGTGACCACCGCTCCTCTGCGTTCTTGTTTTGCCCCAGTGTCGTTGCGTGAGCAGAGCCTGCCAAAGCCCTGCTGCCTCGCAGGTGTGAAGAAGCCAGGCGAGGAGAGCTTGCAGGTGAAGAAGGGCGCTCGACTGCTATCTGATATTACGCCTGCAGGCAAATTTGCTTAATTTTCCTGTTCTTTACTGAGATTTGTTCTTTCCCGAGTTTGGGGTTGGAAGACCAAATGCTGATATCTAGATTTGCGGATTTATTCTACTCAAGAGGCTCGAGGCACTTGTTCTGCGCTTTCCGGTCTCTCTCCCATCCATCCTGGCGGCAGTGCCCACGCGCCTTTTCCGAGGAGCGCTGTCCCTCGCCACCTCCTGCTTGGTGCGCTGCCTGTTCAAGGAACGTGTTTAACTGATACTTCCAGAGGGGTGTCACCCTTCCCTAAAGATTGCGTTTTGTTTAATGCTGATATTGCCTACCGCACTGAGGAATTTCTCTCTCTATTCTTTCTTTTGAGGCTGCTCTCCACTGCAGTTGTCCTGCTGTAAAATTAGGCTTGCAGTGTTGGCAGGAGAGAAGGCAACGCAGGAAGACGGATGCTTGTGTGGCACAGCTGAGACTGATGTGTTCTGGAGCGTCAGTTAGTGCTGCCTTTTCTGTTTAACTTTAGTTAATGTGGGATTAAGCAAAAATAATTGAGGGAAGCTTTGTAATCCCAAAAGAAGAAACAAGGATGAGATTTAATGAAAAGGCAGTAGACAAGCCCTGAAATCCTGACACTACTTAGCTGTTGATTAATTTTCTCGATATATTTCTAAAATCCTTTCTTAATGCTGAGACAAAAGAAGTTTTAGAAACAGGGGTTAGGGGCATTTGCTCTTTATAATGCTAATACAGTGCAATCTGCAAGAATGTAGTGGTACGCGCTTGAACCTCAGGTGGTTCTGTAGTTTGCAGCTCTCCATACTGGAGTTAGTTTCATGTATTTTCTGAAGAACTACAAAAATCATATTTGGATGTACTGATACTATTTCTACTTAGATAATATGAAGAGACTCCACTCAGGGAACAGGGCTTTGTTATATGGAGTACTGTGTGTCTTTAATGTAAATACGGTTTGTGTCTCAAGGAAATAAATCAAGAACAAACCAGAGCTCTTGAGCAAGCCCTCAGGTGAGCTGCCTCAGTCAGAAGGCTGTTGCTCATTTCCGATTTAGACCTCAGTCTTGTTTGCATTATTTTGATAAAAAGGTAACTTTTTGATTTTCAAGTTGCTCAGCTTGAGTTCGATGCAGTCCTCTGTTAGGTGGAACCCCTGAGGAAGCAATACCTGATTATAGTGTTTAGCAGCAAGTGTTTTGACTAATGGGTTTCGCAGTGTGCTCCCGTGATGCTAGGACTAGCCCTGTGAATGTCATTCCAGATAATGGCAGGCTTAGATAAACTCTTGGGAAGAGATTCTGCCCCTGTTCATGTTTACAGGCTTTTGCCTATGTGAAATGGCTTAGAATAACTTTGCCAGCACTAATCAAATGTTTGACATACTTTACATCATAATATGACTGCTCATATTATGTGGACTCATTTAATCCAGAGCTTTTCAGGCCTTTTCTTGAAAGCGAGAATTTTCTTAGTTTACCTACTTTTTGTGTGATTCCTTGTGTCGGTAACAGCTCAGTTTCTCCAGAAGGAAACATCAAAGCAACTGCAGGGCAGAGGTGCGAATAGCCCTTGCCTTGGGAGAAACAAGTTTCATCCATCAATTAGAGGCATTTAACAGTTCCCAAGGTAATTTACGTGTTTGCAGGCACCAATGACAGCTAATTCCCCCTCTTCCAGTCTGAAGGAAGGATGGTTCTGCTTACCCCAAAGACTCTTCACATCTCCCCAGGTGGTCAGATCCTTACTACTGAGCTGAGCAGTCTCAGTATGACACCAAGAGGTCTTTGATTATAGTTCAACTGTACTTTGCTGGGACTAACCTGTTTGTAGTGTGCAAAAAATATTCACATCTGCACTTACTGTAATAGTGATGCACTACATATTAATCTTTTCCAGTTAATGGAAACCAGCTTCTTTTAGTAGAAATAGTTCTGAGTTTTAGTTATAACATGCTAGGTACAATACAGCTGACTTAAAAAAAAAAAAAAAAAAAAATTGCTGTGAAACCAAGATATAAGTTTTGATTAGAACCATTTATGATGGTGAAACAAAAATTCTTTCTACTTTTTAGAAGCTGAAAATACCCATTAAGTGCAAATACCTTTTCTAGAAATTAATTGCAATAGCTTTTTCGATTATTAAAGTACAAAATTAATACAAAAGTCTTCTATGCTTATAAGAGATAACTGTTATGTTTTGTTCTTTTATCCACATATACTTTTAATAAATTATTCCAAGCTGAAGACTAAAATGCCAGAACATTGCCTTAGTCTTGATTTGTTATGAGTAGTCTATTGCTTCATATGTTTGCTGAAATTGAAAATATAATTTATTTCTGAAGCTAACTATTAAAGTTGGCATAGCATATCCCATTCAGCTCATCTGAACTGCTGTGCTGTCTCAAAACTGTTTCCCTCATTTCTTCTGTATTTCTAGTTAAATTGATATTGTTTGGAACTATAGAGGTAAAATTATTGGAAAAAAGCATTTTTAATACTGTTTTTGTGTGTTAGTATATTGTTCAAACTGTTGCTAGCGTAAGAAATCTTTGGAGATGAACCCCAGCATCATGCAGGTAATCTTCACTTGCAATTCATACGAAATTGGCTCGAGAGCCAACTGGCCAGCGAGCGCGTTTCCCAAAGTATTCCCGTGTATTGCATTGCCTACGCCCGCCATAGAGAAAGTGCATAGGATCTAGAGCAGTGCTTTGTGTGTGGCACTGTTAGAGTGAGAGGCCTGAAGACTTTAGGTTAGTTGAGCCAAATATGGGAAAATAAATTAGCTTTTTTACAGGAGGAAAGGGTAAGTTTCCTGCTCTTTTCACCCAAAGGAGTGCTAACAGTGTCAGTGCAGCTACTCTACTACCAGATCACTTCTATTAGGTGATGAGAACAGAGCTATTAAGCTGAAAGGATAGAATAAGTAGCTCCAATACTGAGACGCTCCCATATGGATTTGTCTGAAAGCTGATTATATGCTGGAGCCAATGCAACTTCATTTATACTTCAGTTAATACAGGGAAAAAGCACACCGGCTACTCTAATAATGAACAGTAATAGTAAGAAGCATCTAGCTATCTGCTTTGTTTGCTGCAGGTTTAAGGTTGTAGTGAGGTGATGAAATCTGTTCGGTGTTATCATAGCCTGGTTTGGCATCCCAGTCTTCTCTTGGAAGTGATGATTTCATGTGTTGTTGAGGTAGTTGATGTGGGAGTATGAATAACATTAAGTTGAATGCCCAAAGAAATGCAGTGCTGCTATGTCTGGATAAAATTCAGATGCTACTGTTGTGTAGACAGACTTTTTTGAAAAAAGATATATATGAAGTACAATATCTCTTCTGAAGATCATAAGAAGCTGGAAAAGTACTCAACGGGGTGTGGTAATTTTAGTATTTTCATTTACAAAGAAACTGAAAGGCAGAGAGGGTGTGGACTTTCACTAGATCATGAGGTGAGTTATCCTAGCCAGAGCTAAGGAAAGGAGCTCAGAAATTTGACATCAGGGCAGAGACTGCATGCTACCAGTGTGGGAAACCCTTTGTGAGGATCTCGCAGTGCAACTTCTCAGGGCTTCTGGGACCACGTGAGCTCTGCTACGCTTCAGATTGACATTGTTATTGAGAGTTGAACCGTTTTCAGAAAATATAGAAACACCTAAAAGCGAGCAAATGGTAAGACATCATAAAAGCACAACACCAGATCTGCCGCTTTGCTTAAAGCGGTGAAGAACGACGACTTCCCAAGAAAAACATCAAGAACGTTAAATAGTCCAAAACTTAGTTGAAATGTCTACTTCATATATACAAGACTTGCCTCTTAGCTTACGTTTTAGAATAATAGTCTTAAAGGAACAGGAGATGCTTTTATTGGTGCGCGACCCCAGGGAACAGGGATGTTTTGCTTTTAGACAGCGCTCTCGGGGAGTGCGCGGCGATATCCGTCAGCTTTCCTTGCCATCAGTCGCAGACCAGGCTGCGCTGCAGCGTGCAAAGGGCTTTGAGCCCGCTAGCTGGAGAAAGCTACTTTCTCTGCGTTAGCGAAGCGAACGTCTCTCCTTCTCTGGGACCTCCAGGTCCGCTCATCGCGGATGGACTGACGCCATGCTCCGTTACGCGGGACAAAGCTCGTTGATGGCAATGGTTGCTATTTTGGCACCAGCACTTGGCAGAAAATCAGAAGGCAAAGCTGTGATTTTTGAAGAGTAAACCACCACTTTCTTTTCATTTAAGGGCTCTTTTAACACCTTTGGGCTCTGTGAAATATGTTTATTTGCACAGGGGATGACCAATTGATTTTGACAGTAATGAATAGGATGCTTTTATTTGCTTTCCCTTTTGTTAGACTTCCTAATGAATAAAAGAAGCTAGCAGAAAACCTCCCACCTTGAAGTGCTTAAGCAGATTTCACAAAGTCTTTGTGCAGGTCTGAGGAGGAAAAACCAGTGATCTTAATCTGCGCGTTCAATTTAGGGTAACTTAAATGGCAAAAAAAATCACAGTTTGTAGATGGCTACAGATTTCATATAAATCTGTTAAACATGTTTTGACCCCTTTGTGATAATAAATAAAATACTGTGGTGCTGTCATGGAGATATTTGCTGTAGTTCAGAGTATGAAGACATTGCAATAAAACATCTGGCTTTCATTCCACCACCTAAAGGAGTGGAGGAAAGATGCATAAGCCTATGGCCGAAGGTTAATTTACTCCCTTTTGTGTTGTCTCGCGTTGTTTAAAAGTGTGGGGGGGGAAATCTGCTGTCTTACGAAGCTCGAGTTCAGTGGTATGTCGTATTCTTAGAAAAGTAACGATCTCGAAGTACTTACGTTGCTGTTAAAGTGGAAGAGATTTCTCGCCGCCGTGTGTGAGGCGACGCGGCAGGGGCTGCCGCCGGCTGCGCCGTGCCCGGGTGAGGAGCCGGGGCCGCGGCGCTCCGGCCTTGCCCTGCCGGAGTCTGTGGGGGGATCCCTGCGGCCCGCAGCGCCGCGTCCGCCTCCCTCAGCCTGGGCGCGAGGCGCCCCGAGCCCGGGCCTGGCAGCTGCCGGTGGTGTCCGGCCCCGGCCCGAGGAGCGGTGGCGCGCTGCAGGCCTGAGGGGCCGAGAGGTGCCTCAGACCTGCCCGTCCCAAGGGGCGTCCCGGGCGGCTTCTCATCTAACCAAGCAGGAAATCTTTGGGTCTTTGTTCCTCTTTTAGCTTGTGACGTGACCGGTTTTGAAGCTGTGCCCTGAATTTCAGCCTCAGGTGTACAATGAAATTGTAGCCAGGCGTAATTAAAATCACGTACGGCTGTGCTCTAAGACCGTTTAACGGCGGTTTAGTTTGTGATGGCCGATTGTTTTCTTTGCTAGATTGCAGGCTAGAGCATTGCCAGATTATCCCGTTAAATTGGGACGGGAGGGGTGCTTTGCATGCCATTGCAGGGCAGGTTTGTCCCAGGCCCCCGTAAGCTGTTAACGGAGCGCTGGTTTGAAGAACGGATGGGCCTAGCGCCCTGCCCTGCCCGCTCGCCCCGACGCCCCCTTGCCTGGCGTCCCCCGCTGCGGGGAACGCAGCTGCAGGGTGCCCTGGTGAGAGTTCGTTTCCTCCTTTGAGCTCGGCCGGCTCGGCCGAGCGTTTCGAGAGCCTAACGCAGACGCTGCCCGGACCTGCCCCGGTCTGTACAGCAAGGCTAAGCCTAGTGCCTTGGAAGCTGAAGTAGCTTTCTGAAAACTGTCCTGGCCAAGTAAAGTTGATAGGCTTTTGGAAAAGGTTTGCTTCAACCTTTTCCTTCTGCCGCCTTTGTAGCTTGCTGGAAGAGGTCGTCAGACTTGGTCAAATTTCAGCAAATGGAATTTTCAGCTAAAAAATAACCCCAGTGAAACGGGGGGAGGTTGTGTCCTCGACAGTGGCATCCATTTTTGTGCTTGTGCCTTCAGTGTGACACTCGCATTTCTTAGAGCGTTGCTTTTGAAGCGGCAGAAACATAAAAGGGCTGCCTAAGCACGACGTTGCTGAGCTGTACTACGTATGATGGGCAAAATGTTTACATTCATAAGCTGAAATTGGTGACTGTAGCTGAGATGACTGAACACCCACTACACAAAATAGTTACAAGCTTGTAGCAGTAAGGTTGCACGTGTTTAGATTATCTGAAACAACCGCCACGGGTATGTAGCTTAGTAGTTTGGCCCTAGCTTTGGCAGTGAAAATTAGCAAACATGGGCCAAAACGTCTCTCCAGGTTGGCTTAAGCAGTTAAGATAGAGAAGGAATGGGAAAGCTGCAATAATAGCGAATTGATAACAATCTTGATTTCCCATGCCAATTTTGCAATTTGTAGCTCTTGGGATGTAAGCTGCCACCTGGCTTTGTAGGTTTGGGTTTTACACTAAATGACTGCAATTCGTCCAGTTCCTTTCTGAGAGCTTGTAATCGCGATAAGCAGCAAATAAAGAGAAAACGCTGCTGAGCCCCCAGATAAGACTGATACTCCCCTCTGGAGGTAAAAATTGCTGGCTTTTAATATTTTCCCGGTTAAACACTTAGGAAACTCAGCTCTCTGTATACACTACAAATCTGCCTCGTTTGTTTTTCTAACTGCATAGCTCGGCGTGTAGGAATGAAGGTCACTAGTGCAGGTTCTGATCTGTCAATGCAAATGCTAGTTTCAAGTGATTTTCTTTTACCTTACTTAATCACCTTCATAAATCTTGAGCCAAGTGGCATTGTGTGAGAAACAAATCCAGAATGTAGTAGCAGCTTAGTTAAATCCGTGTGGTTTTATGCGTTTTAGTTTGCTCTGCCTGCTACGTTTTTGTCTTCCCATCATATCATGACATCCACAACAGCAACGATAATCTCAATTTTACGTGGGCTTGTTTTCCCTTCTTGACCAAACTGAGTATGTATAACGTGTATACAATAAACTATTGTGTAAGTATGCCGAGGACCACGTTACATGATTTATCCCTGAACTGAGGCTTGCTAGCTGGTTCTTCTGTTTGGTCTCCCCGTTCCTTACAAAGTTGTTACAGATTGCCAAAGATTTATTACGTACAAAGCCATTTATCACAAACTTCCACGTGAAAAGTTCTGGCTGCAAAACAGACGGTACGGCGTAAGCACTTGTGTTTCAAGACGTGGTAATTCCAAGGTGAATTGTTTACTTGGACTAAATACAGCCTCGCATAAATTTTAAGTTTTGTTATTCCCAGTGTAAAAACTGAAGTGAAATTGGAAAAGACCTCATTTATCTTGCAATCAGATTTATGCCTGACCTTTAGTGGTTGTTGCCTCAGCCTTCATGAATTAAACGCTGTGCTGGGGGACGAAGAGTCCTACGCTCGCCCTGCGTGCCGGGGCGTTCGCACCCAGTCCTGCGGGAAGCCTCCCTGGCACTTCCCCTCCTGCTGTGACCCTTAGCCAGCAAGAGGTGAGGCTGTGAATCTTGAAGCATGCAACCCGCTCGGTATGTTTAATTGGAAATCGCTTATAAACTAGCTGCTTATTTTATCCTTTGGCTTGTGCCTGGTATTTCACAATATAGCAGAATAAAGCGCACGGTCTGTGGTAGTTTATCGAAGCAGTAATTCCAGAGTAGTACCAAACTGATGATGGAGGGTTAGCCTTTAATTTTTCCTTTGCTTGTTACTTTTGGAGCATGACCACGGTAGTTATATCTAATACATTTTGATAACGCACACTAGAATAAAGGCAGGCTTTCCTGGAGCTAGAATGCTTTGCTCTCCCATTCGTAGGGTAGCTGCCAGAGCATCGGAAGAAACGGGCTGGGAAAATTCAGAGAATGTTGTTTAGTATGACATTACTTATTTCTAAAGTAGTTTTCTCGTAGATAATGAATATTAACACTGTTGTCACGTCCAGCTTGATCTCTGCAAACTTATTCAAGGGCCGATGTTGCAATTGAAACCATGTTCTGTGAAAACTTTGCAGCTTTCTGTCGTTACATTGCGTGCCTAGCGTTTCACTTGCAGTTTAACGGTAAGAACATTGACACAGTAAAATCAACAGGTTTGTGCGCACATCTCCAAACTAGTATACCTAAATTTATCAAAGTACAGTTGCCGTTTTGAGTATGTCCGTTCTGTTTTTAAAGAGGGATTATTGCTTGGTGCTAATGCATTATATTGTCTTGGAAACTCCAGCTTTGTAGTCACTCCCTGTTCAAGCAACACAACCATCAGGAATTGTCGTGGCAAATACTTGCTAGCCTATCGCAGAGATTCCAGTGTTTCCTAAATGGAAGGAGAACACTTTTTTTCTCTTTTTTTTTTTTTTTGGACTGATTTTTGGTTTCACCTTGTTTTTGGCTTGTTACTGGGTAAAATAAATGAAATAACAGTGGAGAATGTCATTCTGTCTGCTGACTTAGATACTGCAAGAGTGATCTCTCTGAAAGAAGGGGTATTTTCTGTGTTTTGATGAATGGGTTCAAATTTCATCTGGTTTCCCGTAGTTATTGGGAGTGCACTTCGTGAAACAGGAAGCCTTGCGTTATTTATAGATCGGAAACCTCATCATAAAGATTTATATCAGAGTATTTCACAAACATTAAACTCTCAGAATTACATCTTCTAAGCAGAGGCAAATTCAGAGAGCAGTATATTAAGGGAGCTAGGTAGTGTATTATCACATATCTTAGTAGCTAGAAGTGATTTTTAAAAAGACAAAACTGAGCAGAGATGTAGATCATGTTGAGAGATGATCTTTTAAGTTCTTTTAAGGGGATCTAGGAAACGTGGTAAATATTGTGGGGCAGCATAGTCTTATAAAACTAAGCAGCGTTTTTTGGTCATGTAGATAACATGAAGTGGAATCCATAGGCAAAATGTCCGAGTTACTCTTAGGACAGTTTTGTCATTAAAATAAATGATCAAATACCATTTCTTTTTCCTTTGTGGTTCCTTTCCTTCTTGCTCCATATGGGGATCATTGTTTAAATTTGGCTGTGTCTGAGGTTACTGTTGTCTAGATAGCGTGCCTGGTTAGGGCTACTATATTCAGCATGCAAGGCCTATCCAGTTAACTGTGGGCAGGTTATCGCTTCCTCTTGCTTTTTATCATAAGGGAGACGTTTACCATTCCAAATGATGAACAGAAAGAGGAGAAATTGTAGATGAGATTGAGGATTACAGAATATTGTAAAATATCCTCATATTTTTGATACCTTTTACTGCTTAAATGCTTTGCAGTCTCCAGCATCATAGGTCTGGAAGATTTGAAAAGGCTCCTAAAAGTCCGGTGTATGGAGTAAGAGGGCGTATCTGTGTTCACACGTGGCTTCAGGTATGCCAGCAAGTGACTGGAACGTGTGTGAGGGAGTTGGGACTCTTCTGCACATGGATGCAAACTGTGTAACTATATAACCATATCTTCAAATACAGACATTTGCTATTTTAGACAAGGTTTGTTTGTTTGTTTATTTATTTATTTTTATTTTTGGATAGAGGTGTTTCATCATATATTTGGGGAGGAAAACAAACAACTTTGGACCTCTTTTCTTACCGGTTGAATATGAGAAATGGAAGAAACAGAAGCGTGGTACTGAGATGCAAGGCTGTTGTGCCTTCTCGTCCCTTGGTTTGTTATATGCGTTCTGAGAAGCAGCTTAGGAGTCAGGATTACTCCTGAGTTATTCTCATTTAATATGAGCATCATGATTACTCATGAGATATATACGCTCATCATGATTATTCATGATATATTTAGCATAAACTCCTTCCATCCAATGGATGAGAAATTGTGAACAAGGCGAGAAGTGATTCTTGGCTTTCAGACTTGACTTCGTGTCCAGTGTCAGTCTTCTGAAACCATTAAAAGGTGTATTTTGGTTAAAGATGTTGCTATGCGCAGCTTGCTTTGCGTGTGTTTCAGGTTATAGTTTTTGTCTCACGGAGGTGGGGACGGAATGGAATCTAATGGGGGATATCAGAAGTTTAAAGAAATAGGAAGCCTGTGGAAGAGGAACACATTACGTAGGCAGATCTTTTATTGCTGTTATGCATGCTGTCGTTTCATTTTCTCCATCAGGCTTTGTGCAGCAGTTTTATGTCAACATTTAGATAAAAATAAAAACAAAAATACTTGAAATGACAGTAAGCGTTTCAATTGTAAAACAGTTGCAATTATTAGCAGATGGGCACCAAGCCTGATAGACAGACTCCTTTTCGCACATGTCTTTGATAACTTTTCGTGCAGGGAGACAAGCCTTTGAAATAAGTTCATCTTTTAAGCGGTGGTTTTAAAAATGCAAATGAGAACTTTTTTGTTATGTAAAACGTTTTTTCCTAGTCTCAACTTTGACGATTAAATTCATTTTTCAGGAACTCGCAGTGCTTCGGGCTCCTGTGAAACCTCTGTTAGCGTCTGTGATTTTTTTTTTTTTTTATGTGTGGGGTGAATTATATAAAGCCTTTCCATAATCAGAAAGGTAATTCAGGCCTTTTCTGACCTTTTTTTGTTTTTTGGTTTTTTCTTCCCCCAAAGAGGAAGTTTCAGTAAGGTTGGAAATTCTCCAAGGATTCTTGCACAAGTGGAACATTCTGCTTTAACATAATGCAATCTTTCCACATTTTTCCTTTTTCCTAACTAACGGGGAAGGGGTGTTAGATTCAGTTTCACAGAAGGATTTTACGCAACCATGCAAGACAGCATGGGGAAAAAAAACAGAACAAACATTGTAGGCGATAGTGGTTTGAAAAGTCGACCGCCTTCTAGCATAGTAGTTTACATCCGCTGCATGTTATACTGGAGAAGTGGAAATTTGTGATTTGATGATCTTGTTGTCTCTGTTAAGAATTGTCCAAATAAGAAACTTTTCTGTGGCTTATTAAATAAGGATTCTGTGTTATGCAGTAGAATTTGGGCTGCTCCAATCTCCATCACTGAAATTAGGCTGGGCTATTGCTTTACTGCAATTTTGGACACATACTTGTGCAAAGGGGAAAGCTCCGGCTTGTGTATTGTAGATGCTTTATCACAATGTGAAAAGGTGACTTTTTTTTTTTTTTTTTTGCAGTACAGCCATGTGGAAATTGATTGCTTTAAAAGAAAGATATATAGCAATGCATTGGTGCAAATGTAAGAGAAATGGAGACTAGAGACAGCAGGAGTTTGTGAAGAATAGGAAGCATCAGGGAAGGGAATATTTGATAGCTTTAACAGATACTCGGGATAGAGAAAGAGCATGGGGAGGGAAAATTGAGATAGCATGGGTGAAATTTTAAATTTGTTTTGTTTTTAAGGATGGGTAGTTTGTAGAGCTTAATTGGGGAAAAGGAATATGTGTCTGACAGCCTTTATGTTTTTCAAATGATAAACTTCTGTAGCTAGTCATAAAATAAATGTTATCTAGTTTACCACTAACCTCTCTCTCCCCCAAGCAAAAGTCTGTTAGTTGAATAACTGGGTGTTGCTAGGTGTAGTTCTTCTGCGTCTATAATGGATATTCCCTCTGCAGGCAACTGGAAAATGTAAAACATAAAAATCCCAGACTTATCAGATTCTTATTCTAGTGATTACACTTACGTTGAGTGGTTGTATGATGTGCGATAAATATATGCTTTAGCCTCCAGATGCAGAGGATAAAAAAATCTGGAGATACAAAATTGGGAGGAGTGATTGATAGGCCATATGGTTGCGCTGCCATTCAGAGAAAACTGGACAGGCTGGAGAAATGGGCCAGTGTGCTCATGAATATGAGCTTCAACAAAGGGAAATGCAGACCCTTGCACCTGCAAAGGAGTACTCCATGCACCAAACACAGGCGGGGGCTGACTGGCTGGAAAGCAGCTTTGTAGAAAGGACAAGAGGCATTGGGCACAAATTGAAATAAAGGAAATCCTACTTAAACATAAGAAGGACCTTTTTTTCTCTGAGAGTGGTTAGACAGTAGAACATGTTGCCTGGAGAGATTGTGGAATCTCCATCCCTAGAGATGTTCAAGACTCAACTGGACACAGTCCTGAGCAACCTGCTGTAGTTGACCCTGCTTGGAGCAGAAGGGTTGGAGCAGGTGATCTCCAGAGGTCCCTTCTAACCTCAACTGTTCTGTGGTTCTGAATGATGAATGTGATGCTGAGCTGGCCAAGAAGATGTGACAAGCATAACTGCTAGAAGTAAATCATTTGCTAAAAGCTGGGAACGTGTGGATGTTTCAGAAATTTCTCAGAAATGACTTCAAGTTTTTCTTAACACATACAGATAGTAGAGGCGCTTGGCACTTGAGTACCCTTTATCATCAATGTAGATGGTTATGCTGATGGTTGATATTTTGGTTGTGGGATATGCTTGTGTGAGAGACTGTGTAAAAGCTTGCAGTTGAGGGATCTGGGATGAGTTAATTTCTGGTTGAGAGCTTTAACTTGGCCTTGTTTCCCTGTGCTGCTTGCAATTGAAATAGGTCCACCCTGTTTTTAGTATTTCTTACTGCCACCCTGTTATGACTGCATGGGGGAGAAGAGTTCTACTAATTGTCTGTAAAGGTAGTTGTCCTTCTGTTTGTGGTGTGATAGGGCAAATACTGGTATGAAAAGAAACAGAGCTGCTTTGTGCTTTGCTATGTTAGTAGCGAGTATTACATGAGGGGACACAGCTGTAGTGCCTGTGGCAGAGGATTTTAGTAGAAATTAGTTAAAACATGGCTGTTTGCTTTTATCTTAATAAAAATGCATTTTACTATTTCATGAAGTTCAGAGACACAGTTCTCTCAGCTATGAATTCAATGTCAAAACCTAACAAAGAGGAAAAAACTCTATTCCTTTTTAAAGCATTTTTCTCTAAAGGAAATTCCTGCGATTGGGCAGAGCCGTAATGCTTTCTTGATTAAAGAGCTTTCTCTACCTTCAGTAAGGGATAATTCATTGGGATCAGAAGTTTTGGAAGGTCTTTAGAGATTTTTTAATCCAACATCTTAATGCAAAGCTCAGTACCTTAGTAAGACTTTCCCGTAGGAGAGACGGGCAGGATTGAGATGTTCTACCAGCTGGAGTACAGATGAAGAACGCGTTGCCAGCTGAATCACAATCATGCTCTATACCAACCGTTTGTCTCCTGTCTCCAAAAGCGTGCGGGAAAGTGACGGTGTCAAGGGAAAGGCGGTTTTGCATGGAGAGGAGATGTACACCTACAAAAACACAGACTGTGGCTATGCCAGAAAGATCCAACAGCTTTGTGGCAAATTATTATTTTCCCGTTTAATTTATTTTGAAACTTGGAAATGTTTATGTCATTCATCATCCACATATGTTCTAAAATTAAGTGTTCCTGAAACTTGGGCGTGTTATTTTGGGATAGAAGGCTAACATTCTTATTTATATTAACTACTGTTTTATTAAACCAATATACAGAAATGTTGGAGGTATATACAAACTAAAAGAAATGTTCATTTTGTTAAGCCAAGCTGACAAGCCGTGATTACACATCATCTATTTTTGTGATGCAAACTGGAAATTAATATAAACAGTGTGGGCCTAACCAGGCTTATGTTTTGCTCATTTTTGATGGGTGCTGTGTGTAAGGGGTATCTCTGTAAATCAAATCCAAGATTCATTTGGTGATGTCCTGTGAAAATAGTCCAACTCAAGTCAGTGTGCACTTCTGAAAGTGTTAGATTTTACTCATCTCTCTACATTCAACTATAAAATAAGGAATACTGTAGCAGCTTGCGTGCATTTTGAAATGATTGCTAAATATGCAATGGAATATACTGTGTATAAAAGCAAATGTTCCCTGAGCGTTATTTCAGATAATAGATAAAATTCTGGGTGTGTAAATATGAAACGGTAAATACTTTCTGACTACATTATAGATCTTATGCTACAGGTATAGCTAAAACGGGCTGCTAATATGCATCCAAGTTTGAGCGATATTAAACTGTATATAGATTTTACTCTTCCTAACAGATTGTTGTTGAGCTACCTGACACATTTTTTGATGTTACATGCGTTCAGAAGAGACAAGCTTTACATAATTTCTGGTTAGTGTTAGTTATGTGAAAATGAATTAAAATGAGCGGCCTAGTTAAGAAACTCTGTCACATACATAAAGGCAGGTTTGAATATTTCTGGAAAAGATTTACAAGCTCTTTGATACGGGGCATTTTTTTTCCTTTATGTTTATGTTGCATTTGGTATGACTGCAAACTACAGTGAGAGGTAATCTGTCATAGCTGCATGGCAGTCAGTGGAGCAAGAGCAGGTGAAGGTTGCTGCCTGTCTGCAAGCGCTGTCTGTCCGGGTGACACTGCCACAACTGTCCCAGACACTGGAAAGAAGAGCAGAAAGGAAGAATCCCAGTAGCCAAGCATCTGTCATGGGAGAAGTCGTATGCATTTTAGTAGCTTTTGACCAAAAGCTGCCCGAGACAGAACCATCACAGCATTCTGGTGGCAAACGCTGAACAGATGCATGAGCCTGCATGTACTGAGATCTTATGGAGACTCAGATTTTTTTTTTGCATTTGCTGAGTTTCAAGGCAAAGAGAAAAGATGGCATGAAGGTAAGAATGCTGTCAAATTTTAGGCTCTGGTTTCTAAATGTGAGGCGTTAGATGGACTTATGGGGTTGGAGGGATGAGACCTGAATGTGTGCCATCACTAAGACTGATGGAGTATGTGGTCTGTCTTTCTGTGATACTACTGCTCCTGGAGATGTCCAGGCCTTTTACCCACACAGATACAACTGGTTCGCATCCAGAGTTGTGGAAGAATGCTTTTTATGAGCAGAACGTTTCTCCATAACAACCTTATTGGAAATTGAAAAATCACTTTTGCTGAAGCTTTTAGCTTATTTTGCAACAAGAAAAGCAACCAAAAATCTTATTCAAAATAATGGGCATTATCCTTTATCTGTGTCATTGTCAACTTTGCCTGTAAGTTCTGATATTTCACAAACCGTGGCTAGTAAATCTGAAGATTATCTTTAATATTGTCCTTAGAACAGCACGTTAGGACATTGCTTGTAGTTCAGAGGATTACTTTGGATTTTCAGCACCTGAAGCGTGGCCACCTGAGTTGATCTTCCTCTTCTGTTTGGATATTTAGTTGCATGTCTTTGATGGGTGATGTAATTCAGCTATTTCTAGGTCTTTGTCTATTCAGTACTTTCTAACTGCTAGCTTTGTTGTTCTGCCCTCTTCATGAGGGCTGTTAATCACAGTAGTTTCGACATAACTTTTAGTAGGAGACCTCTGGAAGAGCAAAGAGAAAAGAACATTCCTTGTTTTTCCTGCTTCTTACAGTATTTCCTAAGCAAGTGCTACTGGCCCCTGGAGGACACAGGTCACTGGAGCAGATGGACTTTGGTCTGACCCCACTACAGCTTCTCTTTGCTATCTGTGCCTGATAGAAATGTGATCCAGGAACTACTGTGATCTACTTCTTGTTTGCTTTGACTTTCCCTTTTCTACACTCATTTAAAATTTTGAAATGAATGGCTTTTCTGGTTCCTTACCTAAGCTTTGCTCAGATTAACTACTCCTGTGTCCTTTTGTCATCTCCTGTCTCTCACTCTGTAGAGTGAAATACTAAAGTTAATTAAATTATGAGAACTACCTGACTGCCTGTGATCACCAAGTTGTATGTTCAGAATGATGTAACCATAACACAGTTTGTTGTGAGGTATTTTCAGTTACTGGCTTTTAAAAAAAAAAAAAAAAGGAAGGAAGATGTTACAGAAAAAAATAAAACCAACCTGGAACTACCCTCAGGATTTTGAGTGGCCTTTGGCTGAAAATAAACAATGTGCTAATATAAAACACTATAATCATTCCCACTGCTGGGTGCCATGATTTGTGTTTTGTCTTAGTAAACCTTCTCTCTGCGGTGTTATATAAGTTTCGGAGTATTCTTAATTTTCCCTTTCTGCATCCTGAGAGAAAAGAAGGACTTTCTAGTGAAAGCAAGTGCCTATGAGGAGAGGACAGATGCATCATTAGGCAAGATAGAACTTCAAAATTGTGACGGCTTGGCTTTGAGTACTTTGTATCTGAGAAGACTTCCTGTGTGTTTAATTTTTTCTTGTATAAGAACACGGTGGTTGTCCGTGTTGAGCCGCATGATGGGACTGTCCCTCTTTGCACGCAGCATGTTGTACATCGTGGCATGAGGTGCGTCAGAGAAAGATTTTAGCTTTCCCAGAGAACCTCTCCGACTTCCCTGTGCCTGTGCTGTCCCCGCTCGAGTTAGCAACGTCCTACTGTGGTTTTTCTGCACCTCCGTAAACCTGGTGGGTGGAGCGTGGGGGGTAGCGGGGGGTTCGGTGCGAGCGTGGCCAGCGCAGGGCCCTGCACCCGCCTGCCCAGCCAGGCCGTTGCCCTGGAGGAGCACCTTCCTCTGCACCCTCGAGGTGCTGGCAGTTGTTGGATGGCGTTAAAGGATCCTGAACTTGTCTTGCTCCCCTGACTGAAGGAGCTTTTGTTAGGATGCTGTCCATACCGCAGGTGCCGTTCTGCCCACGAGCTCTGCCGTGTGCCCAGCGAGGACACAAATACTGGCTTACTTGAGGAAAAAATGCTTGGCTTTAATGTACTCAAGATCGCCAGCGTATCTCTAATCTGTCTCTCATTGAAACCGTGAAGTTAGAGTATGACTTATGGTTTCCGAGCTGGAGAACTTCCCTACGGGTAGTGTTTTTGCAGGAGCCACGTTAAGGGGTTATTGAGGAGGCTGTAAAATAAAAGCACACCTGTACGCTCAGGCCCTCACTCTCTTTCTCCCTCCAGTATCGCAGTCTTTGACAGAGACCTGGAAGGTCCTTTGACAGAAAAAGGTATTTGGTCTGCAAAACCGTGTTTCCTATCCCACGGCATTGTGCCCGGGAAGGCAAGTCCCTGGTCAGCTGCATCCTCCGGGGCTGACAGGAGGCTCAGGAACGCCTTCCTCCGCTGGTGCGGACTCAGATAAAGCCGCCCGCTGAGTGTCCATCTGTGGCATGCATACCTGTCACAGCTCAAAGACTTTGAAAAAAGATTGTAACACGGCTTGGGCTTAAGCAGAGCCCTCTGCTCTGTGATAACGTGCCGACTCCCAGGGTCGGGAGCCTTAGGTTGGGGCTTTGCTCTCTGACTTGCAACAGGCCTTTTGCTGTTCGTGTAAGAAGTTAATGGAGTGTCCTGCTCAGATTCCTGCTCCAGCCTCCGCCTGGCCTCAGCGTGCTGAGGAGATACTGGTGAGTCTGTTTTACGTGAGTGTTTCGACAGGAAAAATGAAGCTGCTTGGGCAGCTCTCTGTTTGCAGCTTGCAGTAGTAGGTCTGTTTGATGTTCTGTGGTAGCAGCAAACTCCCTGCAACTGTTTTCTCTTAGTTTGTTGATACATTTACTCTGGGCTGTAGGCACACAAATAGTTTGGCGCGCCGCTCGTCTGGATCAGCTCAAGCAGTAAATGCTCAACGCAGGCATCGCCTCCTGCTCACGTGCACCGTTTTTTTGGGAAAAGGCTCGAGTTATATTTGATGTTGCGCAGGGTATAACTTGGCTTCCATGAGAATGTTTTCTCGGAGAAAGGCAAGTAAGCCTGTAAAAGACTCATAAGACCAAGATGTCTATCTTAATATTAGGACTTCAAATGTGTGGCCTCTGGCGGCCGAAGCTCAGCTCTTTTGTGAGAACATGCCGTTTAGCAATGCAAAGCTGAGATTTTAGCTGTTCCTGCGTATTATTCAACTGTTCTTCAAGTAGCATTAAAAAGATAGTAATAAAGTGAATTTGGTTTGAATGACAAAAGCTGTGTATAATTAAAGGAACCTGATTTTAAGGAGGTAACCAGAAAAACCCACTCATGCCAAAATATCCCATGATGCTTCAAGAAAGCCAAACATATCTGAGGATTGAGTTATAACCTATTGTATCTTTAATCCCTGCTTAACATTTCAATAAAAAGAACATTGCCCTATTGAGAAATTAAATGCTCTATATTTACATTTTCTTTATGAAATGAGAAGGAATGAAGTCATTCCACTGCATTCTCTTTTGCTTGACTGACATTTGATTTCACACTCTTTAGTCAACTCTCAAGTTGTACTTTCCATAATAAAGAGAGATTTGTTTTCCCTTGCATGTTTAAAACCCATCGCTTCCCTTGGATCTCCAGCCAAGGGCTGGCTTTTTTTTTAATTTCTGATTTTTTGCTTTTTACTTTTACAGTTTCTTCAGCCAAGATTTTTTATTTTTTGCAGTTTTTTTATTTTTGTGGACTTCATATTCATTGTATTGAACCGCACACTAAGCGGAGGTTTTGAGAGAGACTGTCATCTTTAAATTATCAGAGCACAAAAAGAGCATAAGCAGATGTTATAAAGCGCTTTGATCTCTGTTATCCCTAGAAATTTGTTAGTGGTGATCTAGACAAGGTCTCTGAGAGGCCTGGGATAACATGGTTTTAAAATAGTTTGGAGTCCAGAGTCCAGACTGGCACTTAGAGCATCAGACTCTGGGAGGAGGCAGCTGCATTTTGGGCTGGGATGTGATGCCAAATCCCCACCCCCCCAAAGCGTTTTCAGTCAGTCCTTATGTTGTGGGCATTTGGGGGATTCTTTACCTGCTGTTACGATCAGAACTGTCAGAATTTGCCGGGGGGGGCAAAGCCAAAATTCTACATAAAAGGGAGACTGAGGTGCTTTTTTTTCCTTTTTTTTTCTTTTTTTCTTTTAGGCCCAAACACACTGAACATCAGAGCTCTGCTGTGTCTCCACCTAGATCAGTGTGTAATTTCTTAAGGTGTAGCAGATACCCGATCTGTAACACCTTGCATTTGGTATTTGCATAGTAAAGAGAGCAGAAGTGAAAGCGCCTAATCCTGCTGTAAGAACTGCTAGTGCCTGTTGACACAAATGAGTGCTGTGGGTTCTCAGCGGTACTGGGCAGAAGAGGAATGTAGCCAGAGGCCAACTTGAAACAACTTCATTTTATCCCTACTTATGTCCCAAGCCTGGGATTTTGGGTGGAAGCTGTTGTTATTTCATGAACATACTTAAAAAGAAGTCCTTGCTTCTGATTTTCTTGATCTTCACCTCTGCCATCTTCACAGATTATTGTTTCTAGGATTCAGCAGAGCACGCTCATAACAAATTTTAGATTATTTCAGAATATTTTTATTGTCTCTTTCTCTGGTGAGCTCACATAGTTCTCTGTGAGCACAATATTGTTAGCATCTACGGGGGAACTTTACACGGATTAATAACTCAACCTCTCTGTAGAATCATTTTATTATTTTTTCTCTCCCATACATTTAGAATTGTCCTGTTTTTAATAATGACCTGATGAAAATGAGCATGAAGCGATTTTTGTAGAAGCATGAAAAAGAGGGAATAGATTTGAAAACCAATATTCCTACACAAGGAAAAGAAAGGTTGTATCTTTCTTCTTTTCTAAAATTAGATGCTGCAAAGTATGTTGAGGATTAAGTGGGTGCAAAATCTCTTCCGCTGTCTTGCTATGTTTTGGGTGGACTTTAATAAGCCTCCCTTTGTGTTAATACACTTGGAGTAAATTACAATGCATTGATAGCGTTGTAGAATATAGTGAACTGATTTGTTTCAACGCCTGTGAAAATTGGAGAGACAGAAGAAGTGAGTCTGTGGAGTGGGCCCTGTTTTTGCGGAGGAGGTTGGTGTGGGCACGCGTGTTACAGCGCTCACACTCAGAAATACAAGAACAGAGGACTGAAATAGGAGGGCTAGTCTCCAAACAGCCTCCTCGCTGCAACAGCGTGGCAAAAGTTTAATGTTAACAGGAGCTTAAAAAGAAGCAGTTGAAATGTTTCTCAGAGCCAGTTGGAGAATCTGGAAGCACCGAGAAGAGAAGGTCCAACATACGGTCACCACAAAACCAGCTGCAAGCTGCTTGTATTTACAGCAGTCAAGAGGAGCCGAAAAAACACCTGGTTTGGGATTTGGATTTCTTTGCTTATTTTAAATGCATTTGGCCAGATCGGTGGCTTCCTGTCAAAAAAAAAATAATTTAAAAAAATTAAATATGAAATACCTGAGAATCCAGCTGAATAACAGTGCTGTTTTTGTACTGATTAAAATGTCTGTGCAGCACAGAAATACTCCTCTTACAATTACTGATAAAAATATAACAGAGACAGATACTTTGATGCTGCGCTTTTATGTATTTCTTTTATGACCACTTTTTAGTATTGTGGTATGCACAGACCCAGTAGTAAACATATATGGAATACTATATTTAAAAAAGATGTCTTACTGTGAAATCGTATTTATCTACTGAAGTACTGTGGAGTATTTTCTTGCCTATTGCCTGGAGCACTTGAGGAGTTCCAGTGTTCCTTGTAATTTTACAAATTGTGGAGATTTCCATGAAACGCATATTATTCGTAACTTTTTAAATGAGCTATGAGATATAGACTGTGATTTCCTGTGAGGGTGTTTTTGATGCCTTTCTGCCTCCCACTCCTATTATAATTGTATAAGAATATATTTATGTGTATATGTAATAGTATATATGAGTATCTTTGTGTGTGTGCATACATATGTATGTCTTTATATAAGAATTGAATAATTTTTCTGGAATGTTTGTTAGGATGGAAGGCATAACTTTATTTGATTCGTAAGGAACAGAAGGCTCCAAAAAAAAAAAAATTAGCTGTTCTAATATTGGAGGTTATTTTAAGAAGTAGTTCTGGGTTATTTATCTGAAATAACATAGAATGTGCTAGGAGCTTTCATTTCTTAACTGGAAGAAGAATGGGATTAATAAGAATGTGTGAAGTATCTTCCATCTACTTGTACAAGCACCAGTGAACAGAGACCTTGTACCAGCAGCGCTCCTATGGAAGCATCACGGAATAAGGAGGAACAAAGAAAACTAAATAGAAAATCCCCTGCCAGTCAGAGGGCGCACACAAGTCCTGGGAAATCTAGGGTGAATTATGTTTATTCCACCTGTTTATCTTTTCCTTCTGTAGCATGTGGCTGATTAAAAATAAAAAATAAAAAAATTGTTACCAGTGTTAAGAAGGCGCAATGTCGTATAGACCGATGCTTAGAGATGATCCTGGTTGTTGCGATATAGCTGTACGTCCAAGTGGCTTTCCTGTGCATGAGCAGGCACATAAAAATATTGTGCTTGCAGACCCCTAAAACTGTTTTCTACTAGAAAGAAAATAGTACGACTCTTCTTGTGCGCTTTGAATCAGTCTCCGCAATCTTACATTAAACGGTGGCAGTGGCAGTCTTTTGCCCTTAGAAGTCAAGTTGCTGTGTTTTCTGTTGTGTATGCCCGAACATCCTATTTTCAGGTTGGTATTTCCCTGGTTGCGTTCCTCCCCTTAGAAGGAGGCGGTTGCCTCGACTTCCTGTCCCTGTTCCACCTCTGCTTCCCGCAGCCTGCGACTTCGTGGAGGTCACCTGGAATTAATCGTCTCCGAGGAGGCCCGAGTCCGGCACCGGGTAGCCGTACGCGGCCTCAGAAATTGCAGGATACTGTGCAAAGTCACCCTTTGCTACGTTTTTGAGGTACTGCGCGCAATGTCGTATTGAAACGTGCTGTTGGTCCAGGCTGATCAGAAAGTACCTTCATAAAGCGTCTGGTAACCTGGAAGCTCCCGGGCCGTGGGGCAGCTCGGACGCCCCGGCCCCGGGGCCCACGTCCCTCTGGGCAGGTTTCCGGGGGCTGCAGCACTGCCCGGCCCTAGGAAGTGTTTCTTCACCCCGCTGAGCTAAGCGGAGGAGGCCGTAAGTCAACGCGCTGCCGTTTCCTTTGACGAACGTTTGTTGTGTACGGAAATCGCTGATGAGCTAACCAGGCGAGCAGTAATTTGTTTTAATAACAGTAGCAATGTAGCATCTAATTTCAGTTTATTTCCGAAGGCAAAGTAGACCTCTGAAACTGAGTCTAATACGAACACCTCCATGCAGACCCAGGCATCCAGCAGTTGGGGAGTGCTGTCAGACGAGAACGGCTGTCGCGAAGTGACGGTGGTTTATTCACATGGTGCCCTCGTCGAAGGGGCAGTCGTAGGGCTGTGCGGCCCTGCGGGTTCACGGGGGCGAGCAACAGCAACGGGGGCTTAGGTCCCCTTTCCCCGTCAGCAGAAGCAGCGCGGGGAGGAGGCCGGTTCACCAACGCGTTGGCCTCGAGAGGACCTCCGTGCCGACCGGCAAGGCTGCTGCCGCCTTGCCCGTTGGCGCGGGGCAGGGACGGGGGCCGCTGGAGAGCTGCGCGAGCGCGCTGTATTGGCAGGCAAGCGGGAGGCAGAAGGAGGTGGGGCGGCCTCTCCTGCTGGGAGACAGCCGTGTCCGGATGTGACGGTTGGCGGTATATCCCACGGTTGGATTTCTTCAGGCTCTCTGTGTTCTCTTTGCAGTCATAAATATCAGTAATAGTGGCTGGGCCGGAGCGTTCTCCCCAGGTTACGCAGCCAGGCTTAGTAGCGGCGTGTTTTGTTTCTGAGGTGCTCGGGGGCAGCAGGGCTTTTCGGATGGACCAGATGAGAGAAGGGGTTTTCGGGAGGCGCTTTAACATGTTTCTAGTTTTGGGCTATGAAGTGCTGGAAGTGCTGCTGATTTTTTTTTAATTTTAATTTTTATTTTTAATCTGCGCACCAAGCATTCATCCATGGTGTCTGCCTTGCCAAAAAGCCTTCAGCGTGAGGGCGACGGACCACCCTGCCCGGGGCGAGGCGTGCGATTCTCTCGCAGAGAAAAAGATCCTGAGCAGAGACTGCTTGTTATGTCGAAGCGCATGTGGTTTTTCTGACAGGAGTTACTTGGCAGTCTCCGGAAAATATTAAACTCCACTTAACTTGGAAAGACCGGGAGGACTTAAGTGCATAGTAAAAAATGTCTGTGTTTCATTTTTGCTCCTCTGTACTGAAAAGTCTCGGTGATAGTGGGAGGAAAAAAGGTCGTGCCCTAGTCTGAGGTACGTCCCCCAGTTCGAGCGCTAGTAACCCGTCGGTGTGGGGCACGACTGCCGCCGCTGGCTTCTGCCCAAGGACCTTTTCCTCTTGCTAGTTGAATTGGTAAATGGGAATTTAAAAGGCTGGTAGTTAACAAGAGAAAAAAAACCCAAACCCAACAATTTGGACCTAGGAGTTTCCAAGGTCCGGTCTCCATTTTTGCAGATGGCTCCTGGGCGTTGCTTGTGCCACACAACTTTCTCAGCCTTTCTGAATTGTAGAAGGATGGATGTTATGAAAAGGTTTTTCATTTAGTAATTTCCATGTAAGGTCATAAGCTAGGCTTTTAAAGCTTTTTTCCTATAAAACCCTTTTGGACTTAAAAACACCTGTTTAACTATTGGAAATCAGTAGACATCATCTCTTAGAAATACCACTCCTTTTAAAACATACTCTTAAATCTTAAGTTTGCTATTGGCAATGATGGAAGATTGTCTACTCCCGTGGATTGTGTTCTGCGTTAAATAATTAAATGCTGAATATTTAGGTTTTTTTGGGTTTTGGGGGTTTTATTTTTTAGTTTTTCTTAATAACGTTAGTATTAAAAAGAGTATTTGAGAAAGTTTTTGATTTAGGCAGGCCTTTTCAAAACAGAATGATGCTCTCGTAGTGTGAATACTTCTGCGAAAGCGGTGCCTGTTTCGGTTCCCGTTTCAGCCACATCACCGTGCTGCAACCCGCTTAGGACAGAAATTGGGTTTTGCCCCTGTTCAGCGCGTTACGAGGACGCGCCAGTCAGGAGCAACGGTGCTTGCAGTGCGCGCGGTGCGAGTGCGCGTCAGCCTGCAATCGGTTCCCGCAGGCATGACGGACCGTGGAAGCGGAGGGAGGCACGGAGGCGGCCGAGGCAGCTCTGCCGCTTCGGAGGAGGCTGGCGCTGCTAACTTGAGCATAACTTAAGTGCAGGGGCAATCCCTGCACAGCCTTAGTACAAAGTCAGTGATACTTGAAGCTACCATTAGGTTTCTCTCGGAATGAAATACTTTCTTCATTAAGTGTTTTGCTAAGCTGAGTAGTTTTTTGGATATTCCATTTGTTGAGAAAGTTTTCCTTTTCCCAGCCCTGTGTTGCAGTATTTTCCTCTCTCAGAGCAATACCAGCCCCAGACACGACTTTTTGAAACTTTGTGAAAGCACATACAGCTTGGTGTTCGGTGTTTACAGCTTCGTTACCAACCATCGTAGCAGCTGCTTTTGTAGTAGGTATGGTTGCAATATAAGTAAGGCTTAAGCAGGGAGAGCTCCTGATTGAAGCGCTGTTGGATTTCAAAGCTCTTTAAAGGCAAAATAAGCCAGGAACTGAATTCTGAATCTCAAGGCAGGGAATGATAGGAAAAACAGCTGCAGAATTTCCTAGCACTTCGTGTCTGAACGGTCTTTTTTAAAATAAGAAATTCCCTTTTCATTGAAATGACATAAAATTGGCACTTCAAACACTGAAAGTAAAACACGTTTGTATTTTTTCTCGTTCTATTTTTTCATGATACATTCAGTTCAGTTTTCAGCTTTACTATGCCAGAACCCCTTGAATCTCTCTTAAAATGAAAGCCAACAATTTCATGCGAATACATGACTTCTGAAACCAAAGTTTTAAGTCATCAAATACTGTGAGACTTGTAATAAAATGGCCGTAATGTTTCTCGGTGCGTACAGTCTAGTTGAGCGCTAGTCCTACTCTTGATGAAGCAATGCTAGTTAAAAGAGCACAGAACTTCAAGGTGTCTAATGAAGCCAACGCTATGGAGCCACAGGAGCGAACATGAGTAAATAGCAAGCAGTTTGGCTTTGATGTACCTAGATACGCCTCTAGGAATTTACAACTGCCTCTCAGTTCTGCGTTTAATGTACCTTGTGTGTTTGAACTTCTGCAGCAGCCTAAATATTTGGGTGCTGTATTTTAACCATCCTGTTTTCACTGGTTTTTGGAATATAAGTTTTCCTATAAAGTGCTTGCCTATAAACTGCAGTCATGTTCTTGCCATGTTGATTGGAAAATGAATTTATAATCTGGCACAGGAATAATGATGTGTCCAGACACGGATATGAAATACCATTGAACTCCTGCTGCATTGTACAAGCTCGAAACTCGAGGGCTGCTACGGAAATGAAAAGCATCATGTTCATGAGCGAGTCATTCCAGTGCACGCGCTGGGCACACGCAGCCCTGTCACCCGGCAGCATGCCGGAGAGCTGCCACGGACAGCAGCATGGCCACCACGAGGGCCACCGTGCGTTCTGGGTGATGGGAGCTTCTTGGAGTGGGGAGATAGCTTTGTAAAGGAGCGCACACGGTACAAAGGGAGTAACGTTAACCTAAACGTGCTCCCCTCTGGTCCTTGCTAGGAACGGGCTCCATGAGTGGCCCAGCCTTGGTCCAAACCTGGGAAAGTTAGTCCTGATCTGCTGCTGTCAAAATGAATTCCTAAGGATATAATTGCCTTATTCTTCATGTTAGTATTCATGGGGTTTTATACAAGGACTTCTCCAAAATAGGGTGTTGTACAACGTGGGTGGTCTAACGCTGAGGCGTATGATTTTTAACTCTTCCTGGCTGTACCGCAGTTCAAGATAGTGCTGTTTGCCTCCAAGAATTTTTTTTTGCTTAGGTTTGAGTAAGGTGTTGAATTTGTTATGATTATTCTACTCAGCAGCGTTAATGAATTTCAGCCAACTGACATGTTTGCAGAGGTGGGTTTTTGCTCCAGTAGAAATTTATTAAATTTACAGAATAAATATAATTAAACCCCAGTAATTTCTAACATTGCGTTTACAGTGAGAGTGTAGATTTCACGCGTTGATAGCTTTGCATGTTTACCTGGCAATTTGTTAGAGTAATTTACTCTGTGATTATTTCATGATTACTAACACTTTGGTGCCATGTCACGTTCTGTTGAGTCAAAATAACGTTGTTGACTTTGTGGCTCTCTGACCTCGGCCATCTTAGCGCTAGTTTCCATAGGGATCCTCGAACCTTAGAGCTTGTTGTACCTTCCTTTGCTCTGCTTTTGTCTCTCCCCAAGGCATCTGTGTGCAGCCAGCATAAGAGAGATGATGTTCATCAGGTACGCCTCTGGTCGGCCCGGACAGAGCAGCGTCGCTATTCCGGTGTGCCCTCGACATAGAGTATTTGCTGCGCCATAGGTGCTTTCCACCCGCACAGAAAGACAAAAGTTTTGTCCCCAGCGTGTTTCTAGTCTCTAAGAATAACAAAAGTACAGAGGCAGTCCGTGGCACCAAGTCATTAGGGTGATTAAAGGCACATGTTATGTCTGTATTATGTCTCCTTTTCCCAGTGACAAATGCTGTTCTTCAGCCCATAACAATTAACTCCCCTTGTCTGATTGCCATGCGGGTTTCTAGCTTCAGCTCATGCTTCTTTATATAGCAGCTTCTTCTGACTTAAACAAAAGTTGCAGTCCCTACTGGATTAGTCCTTTTTTTTTTCCCCCCCCTTTTCTTTTTTGTGCATGAAGAGGGAGAACTGGTGGAAAGGATTACACATGTACTCTTACGGTGAAATGAAGCCGAAAAGAAAACTGAAGTAAGGCCAGATGTAAGTGCTGTTAAATATCCCTAGTAGCCCCAGTCTTAAAAGCTCTGTTTTCTTTGTAAAGCTTTCCTGCTATTCGTTCGGTTTGGGGAATGTAGCCCACAGTGTGTTATTTGGGGCAGGCGCAAGTAGCAGATGATATGTTTGCAGTGCGAGTTTTGGTTATGTGGTGTGATGCTGCGCTCTGTTCCTGAGCCGTGAAACGTTTGCATGCACGTTTGATGAAGAAGTAGCGTTTTCCGGTGTTAAACAAACGAAGAGCGTCACTTGGGCAATCCGGGGCTCGTTCAGCGCCGCTCACCCGGCTTGGCGTGCGTGCCCCGAAGCCGCCTGCCTTGCGTTTGTCTGCTAGCTCGCAGTTTGCTTTCACTGCTGTGGCTGCTGCTCCTCTTTAAAGGAAGTCTTTAAATTGCGTTGTTTAGTTTTTCTTTGGCTCCCACTTTGTTCTTGGCCTTGTTATTCTTAAACGTACCTACTTTGGAGAACTGCTAGAAGAGTTTTCCTGCAGCTCTGCGATGTTTTGTGGGATTATCTGGGATGCGCGCTTCAGCTAAGCGTGTGAGATTTCTTCCTGCCCGTTCCCTCCTAGATTTCAAAGTTACAGCTTGAAAAACAGCCATTGGTAATGGCAATTTATAACAGTCTGTGTCCCAGAGCATAATTTATGATGAAAAAAGCAGAGGGTTTAGCAAGCTGAAAGCCTCCCTCGTCTGTTGCTCTGTTTTAAGCATTGTGGGATAATTTAGCATACGCTTAGTTAGTCTCTGCTCCGAGTGCGGGAGTGTTTCCACTTTGATGGGTGATGTGTTTTGCAGAGGGCTGCGGTGGCGCTGGGGGTGAGCGGCGCGGCGCGGCGCGCGCTGGCGGCCGCCGGCTGCCGGCTGCGGGGGGCCGTGGGCTCGCCTCCGGGCGGGCTCGGGGCCCGTGCCCCGCTTGCTCTCCCGGCGTGGGCGCTGGGCTCGGCAGGGTCGGGCCCCCGCGGTGGCCGCGGCCGGGCGGGAGGCCTGCCCGGGGTCGGGCCCCCTCGGCCGCCGCGCCGTGTCGCCCTCGGCGTTGGCGCTGCTGCAGGCTCGGGCAGGGTGCCGTGTGCCGCTGGCGTCCTGGATGAGCTGGGCTCAGTTGTGTAGAGAGAAACTGCTGGTGGGATACATGGGGAGCCAGTCCCTCAGTTTATGAATCTGCCTGTTCCCTGGGCGTTAAATTACTGCTCTCTGTCTGAGTGGAAGCATCTGAAATTCGGTCTGTTTTATTATTTCTTGCACCATTTTGACAGGCTTATCGATATATAGTTCAGGGAGCGAAGTTTTTATTTGCATAATACAGATGTTTGTTCAGCTCCACTTTCAACGCTCCTGGCTTCTTTCATATGCTCGAGCGGCTTTGCCTCATTTTTAAATATTTGTTGTCCAGATCCAGAGAAGGGGCGAGAGAGGGAGAAAGGGTGAGGGTTTGTGCACGTAAAGAGGTCGTAGGACGGGCGAGGACCACGAAAACGGGAAACGGGCTCCGGCTTGCAGGCGAGCACCCCGGGGCAGCCTCTCCGCAGCGTAAGAAACCCTGGAAGTAGGCTGGGTTTTGCTGGGTGCCTGCGCTTGGCAGTCCACCCAGCTCCTGCGGCTGGCTTGGTAGGGAAGGAAAAATGTTTCAATGGATAGTACAGCTAGAAAATTGATAGATAAGTATTTCTCTCCAGAGATCTCTTTTTCTGCTTTTTTTTTTTTTCTTTTGAGGTAGAGAAATCGTTTTATTGAGTTTGGAGAATTTTGGTACTAGAGCAAGGCTTGAGCTGAGGTCTGGCTGAAAAAAGGCTCGGATGTAGCCGATGGTCCAAAAACGAACCCCAATTATGTGAACTGAGTCTTATTTTGTTTACTACTTTTGGCAGCGTCTTTCCTTCTTCCTCTTCTAGAATAAACACTTTAGCGTCTGCACTTCTGTGTAATAATTTCAAGCTTCCTCTTGCCCACATTTACTGGACTTTTTGTTAGCTTGATTTTGTTATATTTCTAATGTTTAAGAATTCATGTGGCATATGACTTTCTGGGAAAGTTAAATGTCGGGTAAATGGCATTGCTTTGTTAATTGAAATTCAATCAACGGCAAAGGTGCTGCGGCATGAACACCTAAGAAGAACACAGCAGGTCTCTGAACGGAGTTAGGAAATTTCTTTCAGAGTTTTGGGAAACTATGTACCAAATGGATGCTTAACAGTTAGTTGGGAGGTGTTAACTCATGTTTGTGATCCATTTCCGACAGAACTGAATTTAGTTCCTGTGCGTGTACTTTAATTTCTATTACGCCCTTATAGTATTTTTCGTTCCATGTTTTTGCTGTGAGTCATATTTCAATGTTACAAAAAAACCCTATTGATGAGTGCAAGCTAGCTTGTAATTTCATTTGGGGAAGGAACCAGGGATGCAACAGGTAACTAGCAAACAACTCGTGAGCATGAGATGCTCACAAACCAAAGGAAATAAGAGTTATTTGATTTGGTCCCAGGGTATAAAATGAAGAATGGTTATGTAGGACCATGGCTATTATATGAGAATAGCTGCTGGCCTACAAAGAGAATAAAGGCACTATTACATGTCAGCAAATAGCAAGCACATTGTTAGCTGCTATTGCAGATGCCTGTGGCCTGGGATTTTGATCCACTTCTGTAATACCAGCTCCATCTTTGTCTATTATTGTTGTAGTTGATGGTCCATTGTAGTGGTAATTCAGGAATGGATAGGGGTTATTGTAAGGCATTTGCGGTTTAGACAACTGTCCATCTGGAAAGACAACGCAAGTGAGAGGAGTACCATACTTTAATTGATAAAGTAGAGAGTAAGGAGATAAGAATTACAATGTGTGTAAAATAGTAGGGGAAGAATGCCCAAAAAATGTGCCCTTGGTATCGTGTGAGATACAGATGGGCCTGAACAGAGAGCTCTCTTGCCTTTTGAGATAAGCTTTGCCAGAAGCACGTAGCTGCGTAGGAGACTTCATATCCCCTGATATATAGTGCAGAACCACAAAGGATGACCAAAGACACGGGCCGTTCCTGAAGGCCGTAACCGGTGATCTTACCAAATAGCAACATGAATTAAAACAAAAGGAAGCTCTCTTGGCTTCCCTTTTGCTAAGTAGCAAACATGTTATAACAACACTGTCACGGTAAGTAACTTTTCTAGGTTGCTTTCAGCACTATGAGTTGATTCAGCCTGTGGAAAGGAAGTATAGCTGACATTGTCTCTGAAGTTTTCTATTGAAAAGCGTGAATTTAGATGAAACGAGGCAAATCGCCTGGTGAACTCAAGAATTACGAGCTCAGGGAACTGGTATTTCTTCAATTTAAAGGTTAGCAGAAGAGCAGAAAAACTGCAGTAGAGACCTCAAGACTTAATTGGATGAATAACCATGTAAAAATGCTAGGTCCTAGACAGGGACATTTTAATAAGAGCAGGCTAAGTGAAGGTGATGATACTTCCTGGAAAGTTTGGTATTGAAATTATGCAGAATTCTGTATGGAAAATTACTAACATAAATTCAAAAAAATAACGCGTAGGAATGTAGTAGTTAAATACAGTCCAAGAGGAACTGCTAAGCTTCTTGAAGTATTTTCACTCCTGCTTATAATTAAACCTTATTCTGCCTTGAATTTGGCACATTGTTGTTTATTTCTTACATCAAAACTGCCTGTCAGTGTAGTGAAAATCGCCTTCCTTAGTTGCTGCTCACCAAAAACTACCTTCCTAGCAGGAGGCTCTGAACTGGCGTAGATGTTTGCCCTGAGTCACTTATTTAGTAAACATTTAGTTCAATTTGGGTGTTCACCTAGGGAGGAGATTAAATGAGGGAGGTCAAGCAGCTGCTGAAGTGTTGAGTAATTCAATACCTTGGACATGTTGAGATTTTAATAAACATCAAGGTAAATGGTTTGAAACTGGAGCTGGGAGTTGAGACTCTCCAAAGAAGGGTTCGTCTTTCAGTTTTAATTATGAAACCGAAGAGACCTCTATCCACAGGTTTTGCACACTGTAGAAAGTATAATGAGCTCTGTTAAGCTTTGATTCTGTATGTGAGAATATCCTTCAGGTACAGATTAAAAAGCTGAATATCTAAAAATAGAAAAAAATGTTGTTTTGGAGGCCACTGACCCACTTCTTAAAAGAGCATGCAGTGCCAGTAAGACACGTTCAGGATTTATAGACTGTCTATGTTACCAAGCCAAACAAAAAGACCAAGCAAAACTTGTGTGTGATGCCTGCAATAGCTTTAAGTCTGCTTACTTCTCTATATTATATTCTCTAGGTTTCAGCCTTTTCTTTAGGTCACGTAGCTGAATACTGATTTGGACTGATAGTCTCATGTCTTTATTACTGCAGCATTCGTTTTTCTGGGTTGCAGAGTACGGCCTTGTTTCCTGATGGCAATACAGGACGCTGCTGCAAAGGTCGTTCTCAAAGGTCCGTTGCTTCGTGTGTGACAGTCTTTGCTTGCTATGACAGGGAAGGGGAATAGTGGGAAGAGGGCGATGCAAAAGGTATTTGTCTTTAGTTTTGGAACTCTTTCTCAAAATTGAGGGAGCAATCCCGCATCCAATTAGCTTGTGATACAAACCACCTTCTCCTCCACTTTTGGATATTTTAAACACCTTGAATTTTTTCCATCCTGCCCTCTTACCGGGAAGGAGTTCCCTATGAACATCTGCGAGCCCCTTTGGTTTTCCTCCTCCATGTGTCCTTTAAAATTCTTTCTTTTGGGCTTCTTGATGAAAATGTGTCAGTGGCTGTCTGTCAGTGTGCTAAAAAACGCTTGCTGTCACATGGACCTACATTGTTCTGTTGCTTCCTTAAAATTTTCTCACCTATCTTCTTGCACACATTTGATCTGCCTTCTTTTTCACTTGTGGTGTGGCAAGCCTTTTGCAGTCTGAATATCGTCTTGGTCCCTCTTTTTAGCATTAGCCGCTTGGAATCTTGGTGCATAATTTACAAGTTTTAAGTTGCAGTGATGACGGAAAGCTTCGCACCTCGGATCCAAGAGATCAGGAAGGTGCCATAGTAAAATCTGATGGAAAAATCAGTTATTCTCATTTTTTCCCATATTACGAAATTGATGTGCACTGCTAAGATGTTACCTCTGTCCCACGTGACCTTCAACTGGAAAGTGAGTCTCCTTTGATTAACAGTTCAACCTTGAATTGAAATCTTACTCCTAGCACGTTAAGGATAGCCCGACCCATCATGAAAAAACAAAACATGAGGTTCCCTTGGATATGTAGTTATTTTGCCTGTAAATCCAGTGCGTAGATGTTTTGCAAATAAGCAAAATAGTAAAGAAATGTTTGTCCTTGCCTTGCGTTACATACAAAATATAGACAGAGAAAGATGTTAACATAGTTACCCGTAATGGGATGTTCAAGTATTAGGGAACCTCAAGGATAGGTGTTTCAAAGCATAAAGGATTTCCACGCTTTCCTAAACTTAGTCTTTTTCAAGTGTTGGTGTTGAAGTATTAACTGTAACTATGTTTCAAAATATGCAGTAATCAGCAAAGTGATTTGAACATTACTTTGTTTTGCTGAATTGTTCTTGTTAAAAACGTCACTGTCAGTGATGATTTGTGTGGCTAAGTTAAGCTAAGGCCTTACCGAGCAAATAAAACTGAGACTTGCCAACTGGTCAGACCAGAGATCGTAATGCCCATAATGCCCAGCAAGCCCAAAGCTCCCCGTTTAGAGCATAACGGGGCAAGTGTATATACGTTTACCTGGTTCCTGTCCTGGCTTCCACAAATACGATGCTGAGAGGATTTCCCGTGTGCAGAGAGTACCGCAAGTTGTTTTTTTATTCTTATTCCTATGCTTTTTTTTATAAATGTTTCCCTTCCTGGTTTTGAGAACAAGTTTTTGGGGTTTTGTTTTGGTTTTTTTTCCCCCCCCACGAGGTTTTCTGGCAAGAAGTGCCTGTTGTTACATGCCTCATGCTAATATCATTTGACATATTCTAATTCTTGAAATGTGAGAAGCAATGAAAAATAATTCCCTTGTTTTCTGCTTGACATTAACGTTTTATACAATTTCAATAAATTCTTTATACCATATATTCCATTCTTTAGCTTTTTCCAAGCTGCAAGTCCCCACCTGGTTAGGCTGTCGGCGTGCGGAGAGCATTCCCTGTTTCTGAGCTCTCTGGTCATTATCTGGTTGGGGGCTGTGGGTTCCTTTGCGTTTCTCAACTCTGATAAATGCATCTTGCGCTTTATCGTTAGTCACTTCGTAAGGTGAGATTCCTTGTCACCCTTCGCTTTTGTTTTCACAACATGGAAAAAATTGGGATCGTCTGCGAACTGGGTCGCCTCGTACTCTTTTCCGTATCGCTCAGTGAGCGCGTAGGGCAGCGCCTGTGCAGCGCTGCGGCTAGTCCCCTTTCCCTCTGAATCCGCTCCCCTTGTTCCCATCGCCTGCGTCCCACTTTTTTAATAGTATTAATCCACGCAGAGACCTTTTTCTTCTGTGCGGTGGCTGCTTAGTCTTTGTAAGTGTCTTTGAGGGAGCTCCCAAAAAGCTTTTGGGAAATTAAAATATGCTGTAACAACACGGTCACCCCAATCAGTACGCTTGTTGGCTCCTTCAAATTCTGGTAGTCTGAAGCAAGGCTTAACTCCACAAAAGCCGTGCTGGCAGCTCTCTGTTCTGGCAGGTCTGTGTCTGAGTCTGTTAATCCTGTTTATTAGCACAGTTTCTACCAATCCGAATGGGATGGAAGTCAGATCTGCTTTCTCAGCTTTTCAGGAGTCCACCTTCTTTTCTCCTCTAAACCACTTTTGAACATTGCCTACACATTTGTCACCTTCCGTTTCTTTTGTACTAAAGTCTCGGTTTTGCTGCATAGATGTAAATTCACAAATTTTATCCTGCTTATAAAGAAATGAAGAGGAGCAGCTGGAAGAGTAAAATGTTTGAAGTTTATCCAGAGGTAGTTTGGAAAAAAAATGGGAAGTGATATTTATCACTTTCCCTCAGAATTTTTCTCTGAATGACTCCTGCTGCAGGTGACCTATTTGTGACTTTTAGCAGTTGTTGGAAAGGCTCTTCTCCCGCCTCTGCCCTTTCCAGCGGCCCCTCCAGCGCTCACCTCGCATGAGGAAGGGCTCCGGAGTGGGAGCTTCCCTGAGCTCCAGTGCAGCTATTGTAGCTGATCTTTTCTGCTAGGCTCTCAAGTCTCAGGAGCACTTCTGTGGCATCTTTATCCTTTTTTTGCCCTTTAAATCTCATTGGCAATTTTCTTGCTTTTGAAGTCTGAAAATAGATGTATTAGTGGTTGTTTTCATACCTTTAGCAAGTTGTTCCTCAAAGTGTTTGTTTACCTGCCTTATAATGTTTTTGTTTTTATTTTGGCAGACCTTATTCGCTTTTCTATTTTTTGTTTGTTTTTTACTTTTAGCAGGGAATGTTTTTCCCTCTAGCTCCATTTAATCTGCTACTTAATTCCCAAGGCCTTTTTCTGTTAATGATATTCTTAGTTGAAGAGCAGTGTTTCTTTTCTCTGAGGATTGTATATAGTGTCTTTAAACAATCCTTATGCCACTTGAAAAATCTGTTTTTTAATTTATGGTATCTAAAGATTGACTTCTGAACCATTTCCCATCACAAAATTTAACTGATTTATGTTAGAACAATTTTTGCATTGTTGCTTTTCCTTCCCCCCCCTCCCCTAACACCTTTTGTTTCCCATAGCTGATCCATGGGTTACATTTATATCTAGGCGTGGAATTTTTATGTTGCTTGTTGACGCACTTAACTCATTTATTTTAGCTTTATTTTTTTATTATTAGTAGTAGCATTAGTATTTTAATAATTCAGCAGTGTTCCTCCATTGAAGCAGTCTATTTTATCATTCTCAAGTAATCTATTGTTTGGTGTAATTATATCTTACTGGTTATGCTCCCTCTACAAAGCATATATTGATACCTGTTAGTGAATATCTTTATGTAAAAACAGACATTCTGGTTCACCATCCTTCTTTTTTTTCTGTTTTTAATGTTATTCATGTAAATGTGCATATTTAGGATGCCAAACATTTAGAGTCAATTAAAGAGTGTATAATTGCTTCTTTAGATCATTTCATGGTCATATCTTTGTCATTTCTCTTAACAGAAATATCTTAATGTCTTTGTGCAGTCTAGCAATTTGTATAAAATAAAATTTATATGAGCTCCATCGGTTTAGCACATGCAGGTTTGAGTACTCTATGCACATAAATGCATAGACTATACCCCCTACAATTTGCAAAGCTTTGGGAAAATACATCTTTAAGGATTATATTGCTCCTGACCTTTTGTACCAAGTTAATCCATTTTTAAAGCAAAACTAAATCAAGAGCCATTGCTAGGTTCAGTTTAGTCTCTAGATATTTTTGATTTAAAAATAAACTGCAGAAAACTATTTTCAGCTATTCTTTCCTTCCTCTTTGTGTAGCTGTTGTAAAATTTAATGAGACTCTTAATGAAGCCTGAGTATTTCTTTAGTAATAGCTGTACTGTTAAAAGTTACCTGTTGCTACCTTGGCCTCTAGCTGCAGCTTTTTTTCGTTCTGCTGCTACATTATTGCCCGATGACCTTTGCTAATGTCAGATTGGTTTGATCATTACGTCCCTTTTACTGTAGGTTATGTTTGTGTGATGCATTCTAGCTCAAGTATAATTTCTTTGCTGTGTCCAACTTTATTGTAATTTGTGCAAGAAGTAGTTGTTTGCCTGTGGAGTAGATGAGGTCAGCAGCTGGGTTTCATAAATAGCATAGTTACATTTGGCCTTTTTACTTACCTAATTCAAATATATCCTTCCATTTGTTGCCCTAACTAGCTCCAAGCAACGTTTAAAAACAAAAGGTTGTGTCCTCCTGTATTTTCATGTTTGTTTCGACTGGAAACTAAAGTACTGGCGACTGGAGATATATCTACAGCAACAGTCATTTCCCTCTAATCTCAGGTGGGCAGCTAGCTGCAATGAGACGTGAAGCTGTCGTGTTGTTTTTACAACAGCCGTCTCCTGCACAGACCACATGAAATGGCCTTAACGCAGATAGCCATTTTCATTAAAGAGAGGAAAGGTGTTTTTGCTTCCTACAGGATTACAGATTTCTCTGTGTGATCCCTTGGTGTGCATAAAGCAAATGTCTGCAATGATTGCTAAAACAGCTGTAGCAAGATTCTTAATTGCATAATTAGGATGTATAAATACAACTTGCCATGTCTTTGATTCTCTTGCTGAAATTTTGATATATGGTGTACTATGGTAGCGTGCCACAGTAAAAGCCATAATTGAACCGTCAGTTTAGTTTTCTATTAATATGTATTCCTTATCATTATGTTTTTCCATGGCTTAGGAGTAAATTCACAAGGGGAGAGTCTCACTCTGCACAGCTTGCTCCTTCATAAATCAGTCACCAGTTTAGCTTGGCTCCGGGGCTGGCCAGCCAAGTGAGCTTATTGTCTCTTAGCGGGCGTCCATGGTGCAGAAAAAGATGATGAACAAAATCCCAGCAAGTCCGATAAGTTATGCTTCTCCAAAAACCGTAAGCAGTATTCTAGCGATCGTATGACTTGGAGGTTATTTATATTTCTGATTTGCTCACCAAACTTGCACAGTATGGCCTTATTATAGTGGAACATTGAGCTGTGTGTAACATCCCCAGATACCAATTTCCTAAATAATTTATAAATGTACCTGTTTCAAGCTCACACGTGCAGCCTGTATTAGCAGCAAGATATTGAAATGGGGCAATAATTCAGTTACTTCTGGCCTACGTGAGGATTAGGATTGGTTCTGGTTTCTACTTCAAAAGGAAGTCTGCCTGCAGAGGCAGAACTAGCACATCACTGGAATAACTAAGACGTGGCGGGATAGCTCATGTAGTCTTTCGTATGTTTGGTGATGGATGGATGCAGGGTCTTCAACAAAGACAGGCAGGGAAGAAGAGGAGGGGAGGTTGCCCTTTATGTGAAGGAACTGCTCACGTGGACAGAGCTCTCCCCTACGGAAAGGGGGGCAGGCTCCTCAGGAGCGTGCTGATCTGCATCAGAGGAGAAGCCAGTGAGGGTGACACTGTGGTGGGAGTTGGTCAGCAACCACCACCCACTCAGGGTGAGGGAGGGGACAAAATCTTGTCCAAGCCACTTGCAGAAGTCTCCAGATCACAGACCCTGGCTCTTAGGAGGGACTAATCTCCCTGACACCTGCTGGAAAGGCAACCCAGTGGGAGGCAAACAAACCGGGAGGTTTCTGGAGGGTCTTAACGCAGATGCTGGATGGGCCAACGAGGGGTGAGGCTTTCCTGCATCTGCTGCTCCCAGACAGGCAAGAATCGGTCAGGGGGTGATAATCCGCAGCATCCTTGACTTCAGTGACCATGAAGCAAGGGCGTTCAAGGTGCTGAGGGGTGCAAGGAAGGCATGTTGCAGAGTACAGACCTGGACTTCAGGAGAGCAGACCAGCTTATTCAGGGGACTGGTAGGGGCGCTCCTGGAGCAGTCACATGGGCTTCCAAGATGTTAATAAACTGGAGCTAGTTCAGTGGAGAGCCACCAGACTGATCAGCGGCCTGGAGCACTTCTGTGAGAAGAGGCTGAGGTAACTGGACTTATTCAGACAGCTTTGGGGGGGGGGGGGGGGGTCAGAACAGCAGCCTGCCAGGACCAAGAGGAGGTTAGTGAGAGGACACAGCCAGGGTCTTCACCTGGAGGCACGGAAGGAAAAGGAGATGGAGTGGTCATGAATTGAAACAGGGGAGATTTCAACTGACTATGAGGAAAGAAAATGTCACTGGGAGGATAAATGAGCCCTGGAACAGTTAGTGCAGAGACAGCAAACAATCCCCAACCTTGGAGGACTGGAGGAGGAGGCTGCACTGGAGGCCTCCCGGGATTCTTCCAGCCGGAGTCGTGCTGTGATCAGCTGCGGGCAAGGGGTGAGGTGCGCGTGACAGTGCCAGCATTTGGGAGGGATCACATAATTTATATATATGAGGAGACAAGTAGCTACTAGCAAAAAAAAAAAAAAAAAAAAAGGCAATTAAAAGATATTGTAAAAATGAAATTCAACAAAAATGAAAATACAATGTGGGAGCCATGCTGTATTTCAACACTAATATCTAATGGCAAGTATTGAGTATGTTAATAAAAATATTTCATAATCTAGTCAGTAGTAAAAATGCCTTTCACTTTGATTCAACTTGCAAACCTCTAAGAGTGCCAGTAATAAATATTTAATAATAAAGGAGTGTTCACTTTATAAGTGATGAATATTTGTTTTTCCCTCCAGTTATGGGAGGAGGTGAACTGTACTGATCTCGATCCAGCTGTCAAGATAGGTATTCTTTGGATTAAAAGTCAATTCAGAGTTTTTCAGTATCTAAAAATACATTGGGGCGATTGAGAGAAGGGAATGCTGAGTGGAAATGGAGATGATGATAGAAATCCATGTACGTTCTTTCCTTAACAGTCACTGCTTTATTTGATGGAAAATCATTATAGTATCTGTAATTCCATTCATAAATTTATCACTTAAATTTCAGTTTGTTTTCTGACCAATTCAATGTTTGATAGTTAAATCTGCAAGATACATTTACTCTTGTTTGTCACATCAGCATCTAGAAATACAGTGAATGAAGTCTTTTACTTTTTTTTGGTAGTTGAATATTTACTAAATGTTCAGAGTGGAGCCCTTTGTTTTGACCATTGGCACCTGTGCCTTCGAGGGAGTAGTTTTCCAGGTAGCAGCTAGGCCTTAGACTTTGCCATAGTCAGATGAATTTGGATGCCTTCAATGACTACATAGAGCATGAAAACAGTGAGTGCTAGTTACTCAGCTAGCAGTGCATTTTTATATGATTTTTAAGGCATCTCAAAGCATTTCTTTTGAGGGGAAAGATACTGCCTTCTGCAGAGGTTCTGGGAAATAAATTAACCTTTCAGAACTTCAATGCGGGGGTGCACTGTAAAGTGGTTAGAAGAGAGAGCATGTATACTGCCTCAAAGGAATTCGGGAAGGGATGTCTGAAATTGTAAGTAATGGCAAGCAGCATCTTAGCTGTGATGACATTAAAATACTTAAATGCCAGAATATTCCCTCGGAGTTAATGGACAGCTTCTGATTTATGGGACTGCTTTGGTGCTCAGTGGCTGAGAGGAGGCAGAGCACAGTTGGTGCCAGCAACAGGTTTTTTGGCTATCTAGCCCCAGGATCGAGGTCTGCCCAAGAAAGGTAGTGTTGAGATTAACTGTGAGCCGGTAGGGATTTGTCTGTGTACCTATTACGTCAGCTTTTTCAACTCTTTTAAGACAGCCGAATTATCTAAAGCAGACCCTCAAACAGGACTCATCAGCTGGCTTGCTCTCTTTTTAATACAGATCTAATTTTTAAGCATCTAAATATCATCCCATGTGTTTTATGTTCGGCTGTATTTTCTGAATAATTTCTTTCTGCCTACTGTGAGCCTTCTGCTGTTCCCCTTCTTCAGCTCAGGTGTAAGTGCAGAAGTGCAGTGCTTTCAGGAGAACCTATAAATCAGGACACCGCAGTAGCCCACAGTCGTCTCTGCCCTAAGAGCGTGGGATTTGCAGATTTCTGCTCGCCTTGCTGCGCACATCGGCAGAAGGCAGTTTTACAGGCCTTTCGTCCGTTATGCGAAGCTTATAGATGTTGGAAAGTTAGCTTTGGATCATCCTAGAAATGCTATGCAAGGACCTTTGTGAATCTTACTGCTTTTTACAGTGTTTTCTTAGTCGTTTCGGTGATTATTTGCAAACTGATTTTTGCTTCTTCTGGTAATTTCGTGGATGATAAAATTGTTGTGAGAAAGATACGCTTCTGTTTAGTTCTCCTAGCTGGAGACTGGCATTGTTAAACCTAAAACCACAGTTTTATGGAGGGGAAAAAGAAGTATTGAATATCAATTTGCAGAAAGACAGAATGGATTTAAAAGTACATTTCCTTTTTCCTTCCTTTCCTGCTTCCAGTAGTCCTCTTGCCCTATGGAGGAGATCAGTGATTCGCTCAGCGTATGGCAACAAGTCTGTTGAGCTGGTAGTCTGTGTTAAAGCAGTGGCAATTTCCAAAAGTTTGGTTCTGTGATTTATGAGCAAAAACACATTACTCCTTCCCTTTCCTCTAGATGCTTGTCTCGCGTTAAAGCTGGGCCTCTGTGAGGCTGGCTTAACGCAGTATTAGGACCGTGCATTTAACCAAAATCAACTCTGGCAGCGCATGCTTTGGTTGTAACTGAACAGTATTCCCAGGTTTTAGACATTTGTTCCATCGTTGTGAAAATGTGTTACTGCTCAGCCGCAACAGGCAAAGGTCAGGAAACGGTTTGAGTTGTTCCCCGTGCACCTGCTCCCACTTTGGTCCAGGGATTTTCCCTTCCCGTTTCCTGAGGAGGTCACTCGCTCCCCTCGTGGCAAAAAACAACAACCTCTCTTTTTTTCTTCAAATAAAAGACAAACACAACCCAAGAATCTGTTTTTTACTTCCTTTTAAAGTCAGCCCACCCAAACTGTTCAGTAACCCGGACCGATAAACACGGGCGAGCAGTGACTGCCGTCCAGATCCCTAACGGTAACGGCCTCAGGCCGATGACTACGCGTTGCTTCATAACTGTATTATACTAATGCTTAACTGAAGCAGAGGCATCGTCCAACTTCCCAGCTACTAAATTTATTGCTTTTTCATAACTACATGTCAGTCTTCCCATCTCCTGTGTGGCTTGTTCTTTGTGTCTTTGTCTGGCAACTGATGTTTAATATGAAATAATAGTTCAATTTTGTTTCTGGAGTATGGATTTTATAATAAGAGACAGAGATTTTTATGAAATGCTTCAATTCAAGTATTACTAGCAATATGAGGTCCCTTACAGTTGATGTCCTCCCAAGTGTTTTTCCCTTTTATGCGTCCTGACTCCAGCCTTTTAATGGTAAGCTGTAAGTGCTAAGCTGATAAGCATGGCTTGTGCTCCGGTAGCCGTTATTGATGAACATTTAGGAATGAAGAATCGCATGTTAGCATCATGTGTTGATCCGCGCTTGAAACAAGTTTAGATCAAATCATTACTCAAATTAAGCTTTTGTTTAGAAGAAAAAACTAAGTTTTGTAGCTCTAATGGATGTGAGAAACTCACAGACCTGGAATGCATACCCATGCCAAGGTTGGCACCAGATAATGTGGGGAATAAAATATTGCACTTTCTAAATCAATACTAAGACTTCTTCTGAAGGGTCTAACAAATTTTCAGACCTGGGTTTGGTATTATTAAGCCACTTTAGGAGATTGTTATCATCTTTGATAAACAATACTGGGGAAAGCATTTGTGGGACTTTGCAAAGGAGATCCCTGGAGCAGGACTTCACATCAGTTTGAAGAAAGGATTGGAGGAGTATCTAGGAGAGATGTTTGCCAAACAAGAACACAGAATTATCAGAACTTTTAAGCATAATTTTAATATGTTATTGAAACTGCTTTTGCACTTTATTTCTTCTATCTTTCATTCATAAAGCTTTATCAAAAGATATTGATTGCTTGACTCGCTGTGCTAATTTTGATTTTATTTTTCCTTTGTGGGATAAGGAGTAAAAGTGACTTAATCCTCAAAGGCTGCAAGGAATGTTGTTGGGTCTGGCACTGTGAAAGAAAATAGTTGGTTTGCAGTGGGAATGGTATGGAAACCAAATATTTCTAATGCTTCCTATAAGAAGAAAAATTAGCAACTTTTATAGCATGCCAAATGACTGCTACTTTGCTTTCTAACTTTTATCATAAAAACTTAATAGAAGTGGTTTGCCAGCCATCTTTGCCATAATTTGGGGGTGTTCTTACTGAAATAACACAGCACTGGATTAGTTCCTTTTTACACAGCAAAAACAAAATTTGGCAGCTAGTAACAGCACAGACAAAACTGGGCACTATGTGGCCTCGTGATCTTATAGTGTGTAACTCAGTGTAATGACGTCAGAATGTCAGTATAGGAACGTATGATTTTGCTTTAGGTTCTGGACTGATAGCTGCTACTCCTCTTATATATGGTAGTAGGCTGTTGTGGCATGCATACCTGTATCGGTGCAGAGCACCTGCAAACACCAGTGCACACAATATTTCGACTCTCAGGTTCAGATTGAGAAAACAGGTTGATTTTCAAAGTCCCTAAACTCAAGCAAAGAAGGCTACAGGGAGTCTTTTTTCTAACGACAGTTAACAAACTAATTTTTTCAGGCTTCGGCATAGCTTTCGGCAAGATCCTGTCCTGTCCTGTCAAGGATTCACCACTTGAAAGTTGGGATGGGGCGAATTGCTCTACTTTTAGTTGACTTATTATAAAACATAGATGCTCCTTTATAAAGCATCGCAAGTCTTTTGAATTTTCAGTTTTATGTAAAGTTGGACTGGTTTACTCCCATGTTTTTATATAGTTATGATAGGATTTGTTTTGGCTTAAACATATGCTTGACATATGTGGTAAATCCAATTGATGGTTACAGAGTTTATGGTAGATAATTCAACATACTTTAGACCAAAATTTAATGCTACTCCATGTATGTCCTTTGTAACCTCACTTTTGTAGTTGTACAGTATTATATGTGTTATGATTAGTACGCTTCCTGAGATGAGAATGCTTAAAAGTTGTATGGAAAGAGATTGATCCCTGTTGCTCTTGCGTTAATATTTGGGTTTCTGCATCACTGACTGCATAATATATTATATCTTTTTTTCCATAGTTATATACAATATTTTGTATTCCCACTAGAAAAATGAGATTTTTTTAATGTATGAACTGTAATGATTATTGCAATTCTAATTAAGTGTTAAATTAAATGTGATAGTCTAAAAATACAAGGAGACTGATACAGCTGGGTACAAAACAAGTTTTGAGCTTCACAGACTTTGAAGTAGCGTTTGAAAGAATAAAAGTTTGGAGCTTTTTTTTTTTCAGCCATGTCAATTACTAAGTAAAACATATTTTCCTGCAGGGTTGGGCTCAGTGAAATACTACTATAAACCAAAATTAGAGCTGAGATGTGCTGGGCAGGAGCTTTCATGGTAATCACTCTTTGCTTGTCAACCCTAACTTCAGCTGTGGTATATAAGAAGCCTTGTCCAAGACAGTGGGCTGAGGTTTGGGTAGTTCATTCCCAGCTAAAGGTCATTGAATCCCACCTCCACTCCCCCGTTCCCTTGGGTTGTCTTCTACGAGACTTCTTAAGCATGATCAAAGTATACATTAAAGATATATTCAGTCACTGTAAAAATGCGTATATCATTTATTACTGAGCTGTCATTTCTGCCTCGTCCTTTTAATGTGAATTCAGATATGGCCTGAGTTTGCCTTAGCCTGGGAACTATTATTCCTGTACTATTGTGTGTTCATTAACACTGTTTTTTAATTGAAAACTGTAACAGCAGTACCTGGATACTAGGTCGTGGACTGATACCGCGCGTCACTGGTGGCTGAATAGTAAATGGCTTAACTGTTAAGAAAATCTTTCCTGTTCTTTCATGTATGGTGAAGAAAATCATTCTATAGCTTCTGCTTGCTCTAAGGTCTTTATTTAGGACTTGAACATTCGAATGAGACTGTAATTCAGTTTAACTAAAAAGAAGTCGTGCAGGCTGTAGATTATAAGAATGGGCTATGAACAAGGAGGGAAGATTATTTTACAGCTGGTCAAAAGCACAGTAATTGCATGATTGTATGTTATCATTTGGCTTTACGTTGGTGTCTCACTGCCTCGGGTCTGTTTTTGCTCTTTCCATACTGCATCAGTTGGTAAGCAGTACTGATTAGTGGCATGTTTTTCCAAACCAAGTTTTACTCTGAAGCTTTATTGTGTTTGTTGTTTACAATATTCTTCTTCTTTGTTAGTTGCCAAACTCCTATTTTGAACTTCATTTGGGGCAAAAGCTTAAAAATGAAGAAAATTTCATGTGAAGCCTGCTAAACCTATTTCTTCGATACCTGTTTGTCTTGTTCATGAGCAGTGGCAATAATTCACAATAGTACCTGTGATTAATCTGGACCGGTGTGGGGAACCCCCCCCCCCCCAAAAAAAAAAAAAAAAAAAAGAAAAAGTCTTAAAGGAGGGTCAAGCCAGGTTGGACCTTGGGGAGGTCTCCTAGTGTCCTAGTGCAACCTCCCGGTTCTCCGTCCTGCCTCGTGTTGGTGACAGTCTCAGTGCCAAGGCTGCGCTCAGAGCAGTGAGATAGTTACAGGATGAAGGAGAGAAAAAGATAAGGAAATGGAATTTCACTAGCAGTGCAAAAATAAGTAAGCCCTGTAATATGTTGATACTTTACCACAGTTTTGTTAGAGCAAGGCGTAGTTACAGGCTGCTAAGGCTTTTTATGAGCGAGAAGTCTCTCTGAGAGAGCAAGATGTGATAACTGCTATAAAGTGGCTTTCCAGGGAGAGCGCAGGCTCCCTAGTCCGTACGAGGCTGATGAGGTACTGTGTATTTGCTCGTTGCAAACTTGACACTAGCTCATTCCTAGAATATTAAACTTTTCATATTTACTCTTGTTATATCTGGCAAGAGGCCTTAAGAAGTCCCCTGGTGGTACTGCTCGACTCCAGTATCTTTATAGGTCCTTTGATTTATTTGACACAGCGTTCACAGGCCACAGGCCTAACGCCAGACTGAGCTATTTTCTCAGCAGCAGAGCATGAGACCAGAAAAAAAAAGTAGTTAGCTTTTTAGTTGCTTACTTTTTTTCTAGTCAATCATATGTTAAGGTTTAAATTAGTGGCACAATGACATTACAAGTCCCACTGAATGTAAACGAAACCAGTGTTCTTGCTCAAAATTTCCTAGATCTTTGTAAGTGGAACCAAATTTACACCTTTGCTGTGGAAGGACGAAATGGTTTCAAAGCGATCTGTAGAAAATATTGGATTATGGTTTGGGCGCTTAATAATTCCTGTAGAAAAAAATATACATGTTATTATTATTTTTCCATCTCCGTTGTCTAAAAGGTGGATAAGGTTTCCAGCATTTCCTTTACTGCATCTGAGACAATTTAGGAAATTAAATTGCAAAAGAAAGGAGCAAAGAAAACTGAGAGACTCAGTTCTCATGTATCATACGGTCCAAATCATTTAGTAGTTCTCTGTTTTCCTGTGTACCTCACTAGTCATTTTTCCTCCTTTTGCTTTTTGATATGAGGTACAGATGGATTTGCATCTGAAGCACTAGGTAAAAGAATGTTAATAGAGAAATGCGGCCACTTCCCTTGCGTGCATGGCAGTAGCAAAACGCCAGGCTAGTTTGTAAGGGAAAAGAAATACTTCCAAAAGTCATTCATGATGGGAAGATCTTGCTGTATTTTCACTTCCCTTTTCAATTAATTTTGGACAGTGTAACTCAAGGATTAGTAACATAGTTTTGGAAGTAGAATAATTTTGAAATGCTGGGTTACAAAGCCGTCAGGAAGATGTCAGTCAAGGTGTAGTGTCAGTCAAAATCTAGCCACCTGGATTGGGTTGACCGAGGTCAACTTCTCTATATAAGAAAGTTATTTCTCTCCTCTCTTTTTAGTATGGCCAAATGTGTTGAACATACATTTAGCTCATATTTATATTTTTTTTCCCCCAAAGTCAAATGTAAAATGCAATAAATATTTTTCTGTTAATTCTCATCTGAAGTGTCAGTTGTTTTAAGTATCTCAAGTACAGTCTCTTTCACTTGAGCTTAAAGTCTGCTTTACTTGACTCAGCCTGCCATCACCACAATTTTTGGTTTCTTCTTCTCCAAAGTGTTTCAACTTCATCTCTGTCTCTCTGGATGGGATTTCGGAAGTAACCGAGGGACGCAGATGGCATTAAAAAATAATGGGAAGTGGTTACCAAACAAGCGTAAGATTCTTTGCCAGTCCTACCATTTTCTGTTCGCTGCAGTTGACGATGTCTCCCCTATGGAATATTACTCCTCTCTCTGACTTGAAAACTGTCCTCTCTTTGTATCTCTTTCAGTGGACCCCCTCCTCCCGCTCGTCAGAGAAGTTCAGAGGGATTGCACGCACAAGTCTCTCTTGTAACTTCTCTGCGCCGAGTTCTCTACCATTAGTGAAACGTGCATAAATTCCAGACCTAAAATACCAGTAAGGATATAATGTTGTTAATGCCTAGAATCCTGAGCAAGTGAGACTTCATTTCTGGTCAGGTTTTTATGTGAATCACCTTTCAGCTTTTAGTTAGGTTTTCTTAAGAGCTAAGGAGGAGGCAAAGGGTGCCTTGTCTAACGATAGATTTTGAATTTCCACTAAATGACTTGGCTTGGGATAAAGATTGACTTTCTCCAGACATTTTTTGCTCTTACTTCGTTTGTAATGCAACAGGATCACAGGAGTGTTGAAGTGATAGTTCCATCTGACTTTGATGAAGTAACGAATACAGGGCAGTCTTTGTTAGTACTTCGTCGCTGAATAGGCCTGCAGCGCTAAATGTGTTTTAGAGCCCGTAGACAAGGCCTCAGATGGGTTAAGACGTTTTATCCTTTTTGAAGGTTGCCCAGTCAAGTAGGTGAAACAGCAGCAGCCACTCTAACTTAACAACTCTTATGTAAAAGCATATATTTTCTGACTATGGTCGTGATAGGTGTCTGGAGATGAGCATAAGATGAGGGCAAGAATATAGTGCTTATAGTCTGTACTATGCGCTAACCAGTCTCTGGCCCTTTATATCCCAAAATTCCTGAGACATATGTCTTTATATTTAATAATAATTCCATTAGTTTCATATATTAATGATAGTAACAGTTACTTCCATTAGTTTGTCCAGTTTCTCTGTGAGTTCATGTTAACTTTTGGTATCCATACATCTTTCAGCAAGAAGGTGTCACAGCTTAGCCATGTGTTTGAAGAACTGCCTCCTCCTGTTTGTTTCTGCACTTGCTGCCTTCTTAGTTCATTTGATGGCACCTACTTCTGGAACAGTTGCACCCTATCAGTCTCCATGTCACACATGAATGTATAGATCTTTATTTTATTCCCCCCCCTGCCCCCTCGTTGCTTTTCTATCTTGATGTGGAAGATGTTTCTTATGTTCCTTCAGATGTGAGTGCATCAATACTGAAGGTTGCATTGAAGAAGGAGAGCACACCTTGTATTTAAACCACATTGTAATGTAATGACTTGTTTGTGTTTTGTTCTACTCTTCTGATAACATGCAACTTTTTGTTGGTTTTGCTTTTTGTTTTAAGTGCTATTGAGCTCAAGTTTTCATGGGTCTGGGTTTTGAGCAGCAATGATAAGCTTAGGGCACATTGCTGGACATATGAATTTAGGGTCTGTTTTTCCCAATGTGTAACATTACCTTAACTGCCCTTTGTCAGTGGTACGCTCACTATTATGAGCTCGTTCTACACAGTCTTCCCAGCTGGCCCACTCATTGCTAAGTATTGTCAACAAAATTTTGTCACGTCAGCATTCACTCTCTTTCTAGACCATTTATGGATACGTTCAAAAGTACGGACCCCAGCACAAATCTCTGCAAGGCTCCTCTCAGTGGCCTTTCTATGCGCTTGTCTCCTTTCTTTTAACTCATTATTTATCTATTGAGGGTTATGGCAGGTTAGCTTTTTAAAAAAAAACTTTCAGAGGGATATTGTTGTTCCCTTGGGAAGTCCTAGTAGACTGTATTGGCCAGATCTTCCTTGTCCCACCTACTGATTTCTTCAAAGAACTCCAGTTAATTTGTGATGCATGACTTCCCTTTACAAAGGCCAGTTGACTCTTCATCAGTATGTCAAGGACTGTAATTCTGCTCTTTGTTAGAGATTCTACCAATTGGCTGCATATAGGCATCAGGCTTCTGAATTCAGTTCCCTGAGTTGCGCTAGAACCATTGGCAGCCAGGTAGCCACCTCCTACCAAGACAGTTTTAAACAAGAGGTATCACTTTTGAACATTTGTCTGTTTAATCCTAGAAGCCCTTTAGCTCTAGGGTAAATAACCTCTCATCCTAACAATATCTTGCCATTCAACTCGGTTGATTTCTTTTGTAGTCTAATGATACTTCAGTTTTAGAAAGACCTGAGGCATTTACCAAACTTAGAGTATGTCTGGAATGACAGCTTCCGTGCACCAGAGCATGGGTGCAAAGAAAGGGTTTTTTTTTTCTGTTTTTTGTTCTGGATTTATTTTGTTTCTGAATGTTACCTGTATTCCTGACTATCCTGTGGTCCTCTAGGCTTTGTGGCAGGGTTCTTGTTTTTGAAAAATCAGTTTATTACTAGTTTTAAGGCCTTTTGCAAGTTATTGCTTAGACTTTTTTTTTTTTTTTTGATCCCACCTAACTGTGTTTTCATACCTAACTTACCAGAGTTCACCATCCTTCCTATGTTATTTGGACTTTTTGGACTTTTCAAAGCTTTTTGAAGATGCTTTCTTGTTTTTTCTATAATGTCCTTTACCGTATGTTCTAGCTGTGATGACTTTCCTTTGGCCCTCCTAAAGTTCTTTTTGATAAGCGATATTTTCTCTGAACCTTCCAAGCGATGTCTTTTAAGTTGTTTCCATGCTGCCCACAAGGGTCTTTAGTCTTTTGACTGCTGCTTTTAGCTTCTTTTTAAGAAGCTTTCTATTTTCCTGCAGTTTCTGGGTTTGACGTTAAACCAAAAATCTGCTAAGCTACATTCTAGCTGTTCCAGCATGGATATGAGATTCAAATATGTTGCGGTCAGTGTTGCAGAGCAGCTCTTTGATGCTAACGTTTTGAACCAGGTACCACACACTGTTCAGGGTTAAGTGAAGTGTCACTTTTCTGCTTGTGGTTTTCCTGACTAGTTGCTCAGTGAAGCTGCTGCTAATCATATCCTTTAGATGTAGGCTTTGCAGTGCCTCCTGACATGACATTTATCTAGTTTCCATGGAGGTAAGGAAAGTCTTCCAATACTGTTTGTGTGTTCATACTTTGCAACATGTCTGATTTCTTCCTGTATCTACTTAAAAGCTTCTATTTCTGTGCTTGCTGTTCCTACCACTGGCACAGCAATGTAAGATATGTTTAAAAAATGTCCAGGAAAAAAACCATATATATGTCTTGATCCACTTTAACACTGCTTTCACTTTAAGGAGCTTTGGCAAGATTAAAGTTTAAATAAGAGATGGTGCATGTTTATTTGCACTAAAGTTAAATGATAGGACACATGCATACAGGGTTACTTTAGGAATGTAATGTTATAATCTGCAATCTCAACATTAAACTTTTCTCCTTTCCCTAACACGGAAAATAATATTTAAGATGAATTACTTGGTAATTCGTTTCTAAATAGTGATTGCTGCTATGTTTCTCCTATCTCATTCTGCTTTGTCCTGTCCACATAAGCCAAACTTTGAAAAGTGCTGTCACTGCTTGTCAATCAGCATTATTCAACACTGCAACTGCTAGTAAGTGTTTCCTTTAATAGTGATCTTCAGTGATGCCTCAGAGCGCAGGAGGGTTGGGGGAGGTTAATCTGCTTCCGTTTTGGTCTCGTGTTTGGAGCTCTAGGTGATGAGACGGCAGACTGAGAGTGATGCACTGCGTAAGGCGCGTTAGACTTCTGCAAGGAAAATAACAGAAAAGTGATGTGAGGAAGGAGAGGGACGTGAATGACGGAGGATGATGATTTCCCCAAACGTGTATTTTTCAGTTTCACTAAGATTTGGTAGGGAAAGAACTTTCTTCCTTGTCTGCTTAGCAGTCCAGCTGCAGCTTTCCTCTTTGGACAGCGTTTGACGAGTTGTAACGGTTATGGAGTTCACCCGCAGGTTACTTACAGGGTCTGTGGGTGTTAAGATTAGTAGAGTTGTTAAACATGAGGAATGCAGTAACTTCAGTGAAATAGGGGAAGCGTAGAGAAGAGCTGTCTGCTGCCCATGCCGGGCCTCTGTGGGTGACGGTGGGCTGTGCGCACTGGGCAGAGCTCAGATCCAGCAACCAGCAAGGAAAGCACTGTGTACTGCGTGGGATATTGTTTCATTGGCACGTTATTTAATTAAGTTGATGTTTCCCCTGCCTATTCATGAAAATATTAGTGTAATGAAGTGTAGGGATTCTGACCTACCTTCACTAATATGGTTTTCTGTGAAAACCAAGTTAATGCTACCCCATTCTCATGGATGCTGGAGGACAGTGGTTGGTTCTGACTGTATCTGCCGGAGGGATAGACACTCGCACACAAAACAGCCTGAAAAAGGATAGGAAGACAGAAGGCAATGACTTCAAAATTAACCAAGATACAAGGCTGTCTCGAGAGCTTGGTGTTCTTAAAGCCCCCCCAGGGGATGTTCTTTCTAAAGGCCCCAACTGCTGAAAACAGTCCACCTGACGGCTGGCTTCCTGACATACCAAAAGCGATCAGCCAGGAGGCGCGCACTCATAGGAAAGAGGTGTTGTACTTCGGTACGCACAGAAACATGCTGCCCGTGCGTCTGCTTTTCCTTTATTTTTCCTGCTTAGAAGTTCAGATTCACAGATTGCTGATTAATAAAATCAATATCACGAATCTTAACTACAAGATCTAGGTTTTTGTAAGAGAAAAACAAACAGCACAGGAAAGAAAGGAAGCTGAGAGACAAGACTCATGCTGAAGATGGCTATACATTTCATTATTTTATATATGAAACTGTTTTATACATGTGAACTTTATTGCAACAAATTGGTTGCAGAATTTCTTTCCTTAACCCCACTAATGTGCTAAACAGTTCTTTAAACATAAAATGCATTTCTTTAACAACACTGCAGTTACCCAATAAACAACAAGCCTGAAAAACATGTTATAATGTGGTTTGCTTGATCTGCCAATGTAAAAGCAAGACGAAAAATGTGAAAGAGGGTTGGTATTTTAATCTTCTGCTCTACGGAATGGAATTTAATCTCCCCTTACCATGCTTTTATTAGAAATATGTCCAGAAAAGTTAGGCTTGAAAAAAAATTGCTAGTAACAAAGATTTCCTGGAAACTCCTCTCGCTCTGTTGGCTTCTTTACTCTTCTTCTCTGGTAGCTTCTTTACCTGTCTAGAGCTTTGTATTTATTCTTTTCGCATATTATTTATAGCAGCCCTTACCTCTTCTTTAGTTTGCGATTTTTTTCTCACTTTTTTTCCCCTGAAAGTATGTTAATAAATTTAGGGAGAACGGAGTTTTTTTTTTTTAAATTGTCAGTATTTTCTTGTGTTATTTTTAATGTCTCTGAAAATGACAGCAAATTGTTCATCACTGCATGATGAGTAATAAAGAGGGAAAGGTCAGAGTAATAAAGAGGGGGAAAAAGAAGGAAAGGTAGAATTAGATATTAGTTTTTCTGAACTGCATATGGCAATTCCTTGGCAATTATGTTTTCATTCTTTCTTCTTTGAATGTTTAGCTGATTTAAACATGGAGAAATATTTAATTAGGGATTAATGAAAGGCCTTTTATATTACAAATGAACATGCCTTCAAGCTAATTTCCTCTCCTTGGAATCCCACAATACTGAACTTCTGATTCAAAAGTTTGAAAAGAATAAAGTAAGTGAATTTTGCCTTGACTCAATATGTATCTAAATATGAAACTGAATGTATCTCTGCATCCTTACCATCCCATCTGAGCAGTTAGTATGGTTCTTCAGCGATTTTGTGCTACATCTACCTGTTTCTTGTAACTCTCTAGAGTCAAAAGAAGGAAGCCTCTATCTTATCTTTGAATTTTTTCTGTCTTGTTCCGTAAAGTTCTTTACGGGAGTACGGTTCTCGGTTTAGAAGCTAAACTGTAATTTTGGTTCATGCTGTCCTTATTAACACCCATCCTTATTTCAAAATGCAGCTTAGGGCAACCAAGAATGATCTTCTCCCCCCACCCCTTACAGTTCTTTGAACCGAGAAAGAGTAACGTATGAATCAAAGCACCGACAGATAGCATCCATGCATTGATTTCTATTTTTCTGATCTTTACGTGAGATGCTGAAAGCTATTGGCAAGGTCTGTGTAATTTACCCTGTGATTAGGCTGGCTGAAGTCAAATTTTCAGTAACACAAATCTTTTCTGTTTTCTCCTACGTACCTTTCTCTTGACTTGACACTGAGCAGCACTGGGAATTGGAGTTCCCGTGGATCCTATAGCGCTGAGAAGGAATTTCAGAAGAATTTTTTTATAGTTGAAAGAGCATTCCACAGCATGTGAGCTACGATTGTATATATACGTGTGCACCATTCAGAGCCTTCGTCTTCATAGGTCCCTGGGGAAATATAAGTAAGCCTCAGCAAGCTCATTAGTTAATTCTCTCCCTACAAGCGTTTCTTTTCCCTGCCCCCTTTCTCTCTCTCTCTCTCTCTCTCTCTCTCTCTCTCTTTATTTTTTTTTTTTCGGTTAGTAAGGGAAACCCTAGGATCTGACATTGAACTCTTGGTCTCAATAAAGCAGTTATATGGGGTTTGGGTGGAATTTCTGTGAACTTCACTAAGAGGGAGAAAATGTGGAAAATGCTTCCTCCAAGCAAAATATGAACAAAATGTTGTGATTCATTAAGCTCCTTCCCAGTTGCCTGCGAGTGAGAACCTCACAGTTATTCAGTTGAATAGTGCGTGGCCCTGAGGGGGCAGAGCCAACAAAAAAGAGATGGCATTAATCCAAAGAGCAAAATGCGTATTTTCAGGAAAATTAGGAAATTGTGCCCCAGGCACATCCCAGCTTGCACACTGTGTTTGTTATATTGGGATTTTATATTAGTGTTTGCTTTGGTTTTAAATAAGAAACGAACATTGCTTTTTAGTGTCGTATGGTACCTGGAGGGTACTCCATAGAGCAGGTCATCTGCTTTAATGATTTGGTATGTATATAAGTTTTTCAGTTTAAGTGTTTCAATTTAGATTAAATGGTCCAAGGGTCAGTTACTTTGGTTGTTTTTGGATAATATTTGTATCGACCTTGTAGTACTACCCTTTTTTTTTTTTTTTTCTGAAATACAAATTACCAATTCCAGTAACCTATACCTAACTGCATGGTTGTCATACTGTTTAATATTAGTCATTTGATTGTCTGATGTCCCATTCATACACTTGGGCTTGGAAAATTCACATCTTAACCAATCTGAGTAGAAAAACTTGTCGTTCAAGACTGTCATAGAAGCGAGACAGAGTTGAACTGCTTCCAGGAGAGGGCAGTAGTGCCATATCTACCACTGACTGTAGCTTTCAAGCCGTAAGGACTTGGTACCATATCATGAGTTCTGGTTTCTGCATTGTCCTCTCTGTAGGGAAGAGGAGGAAGGTCTCTCTCTGTATAGTCTGGATGGGAACATGCACGTGCAAGCAGAAGCCCAGCGCTTCCTCTCATCGGGCATAATTAAAACCCTTTTCCTTTTAAGTTCTGCCTTAATACCTGGTTGCTGCACAGAAATGAGTGTCTGCACTACACTGGTGAGTAACTGTCATCCCAGTTAACATACACGACTTCTGTTGCACATTCATCTTTCCTGTAACTTGTGTCAGTCTTTCTTGAACAGAGTGTGGCACCTGAGCCCATAGGAAGGTGTCACCGTGGCCCAGCTGTGACTGGAACCAGGGGGACTTGAGCTCGAGAGACCCCTTCAAAAGCCTACTCTAAGCTCTGTAGGCTCTTTCCCAGCAGGTACTACAATGCATATTACTGTTCAGGCTGTATTGTTTACAGTGTGTTTTTAGGCAGTATTTCCTTTCTAAGTTACAGGCGTGTATTGACGAACGCAAATCTTGTTTTGCAACCGAATTTCTGTTTGTCATTGAGGGACATTTTTTAGTGTGTCCTCATTGTCAGCACAGTGTGTTCAGATGTCCGTATGGTTGCACGGGTCATGTCATTTCCCGCAGAGCTGTGTTTCAAAGGAAGAGGCTGCGGAAATGTCTGCCCTCTCCTGGCAAACAGGAAGGCTCATGTTGGCATATCAGTGCCAACCTAAACACCCGGGAAACCGCTCCTGCGAACTGCCGCGCTTTATCTGTAGCTATGTCAAATAACATTGCCAAGTTGTAGCTCTGTTTTCAAACCACACAGGACTTGACTGCCTGTGCTGAGTGCCCTTCAAAGTATTTAGGAGATAAATATGTGGAATACTTTACAAGATTTCATGTCTCAGTGCTATCTGTTAGACAAATAATGGAAATGACAAAATAATTCCATTTCCCTTGCTTTTCTTTGGTTGTGGTCACAACTGCTTCTGTGCAATGCAGATGGTAGTGGTAAGAGGAAACCCGTGAAATGTGACATTACCTAGAGATAAGTGATTAAAAAAGATGAACTGTGAATTTAATACCTTTAAGTATCCTGGAGGAACAGGGCTGTCATCTCCCCTTAGGTTCTCAGCTTGTACCTGTCTGGTGCGGGGTCTTGCCCCAGTACGTGGGAGCCTTATTAAAAAAAAAAAAAAAAAAACCTATTTGGGAATTAATCCAAGCAAATGAAGGCCTCTTCAGTAGGGCACTTTATACTGTAAGTCACTCAATAATTCCCATCCTTCTGTTGCCCTCCCTGCCACTGCACTCCAAGTGAGATGTTTTGGAGCATCTTCGTGGCCAGAGCCCTCCCTGTGCGTCAGCACAGCAGCCTTCGTCCTGGAAACCCCCTGCAAGACGCTCTGCTCCCTCTGCTAACCTGAGGCACAGGTTGGTAAAAGAAATGCTGATGCTGCATGAATTGACTTCGCATTGTGGGAAAAACGTTGCCTTAGCCCTGCGTGGTGAGAAGAGGCAGCCCTCAGCGTTCCTGGAGATGGGGCAGCAAAGGCAAAGAGCTCGCAGCAAGTGCCAGAAAGGGGGCAGGAGGAAGCACAGGACGGCCGGCAGCTCATGGGAGGCTCGTTTGCTGTAGCTGGGTTCATGGCTATTAGGTACTTGCTAGTAATTTAAGCCCCAGTGAGACTGCTAGTGATGTGACCAAAAAATGTGACTACCTCTAGCTACATGCAGTGCATGATGTAATTTCCGTCCTCTCTTTCCACTGGGAGGTGCTTGGTGGAAGCCATTTGCCTTATGCTGCTTCTGTAAGAAGCAGAGGCAAAAATCCAGTGGTGTTTCTTCATCCCACTAACGCCCACAGATGCTGTCCGTGGAAGGGTTTTTATGACAAGTGTCTGTAATCAGGTCATCTGACCACTCACAGTCCCAGAGAGACAGGAGAGTTCCTCCGTGTCTCTATTTTGCTTTTGTTTTCCTGGAGCCAAATAGTTGTTCAGAGGGTGGATCTCAGTGGTTCAGACTGACTTGCCTCGCGAGCAGTGCGGCACCCACATCCTATTGAATCACGCTGTGTGGAGGCTCTTGGCAGCAGTGACTTAACATCTGTTTTAAAATTCTTGAACCTCTCAATAAAATAAAGATAATGTTTATGAGCCTTTAAAACTGTGGTGTGGGAAAGGTTCGGGCGACTGCTGAAAAGCCGGCGTGTGATGAAACTGGAACGACAAGAACAGACACGATCTGTGTTATAAAAACACGTCTGACATGAAAACAATGGCATCGTCTAATCCTTTAAAGCTGTGACTATGGCTGGTCCTGTAGCTGCTGCATTCAACTTCATTTAACTTTGGCTTGGGAGGAGGAAGGCTATACAAACACAGTAGGAGGGCAGGTCTTTGGTAGGAGGCTTGCAGTGCCATGCCCGCGCCAAAGGCAAGGAGCAGCGGAGAGCGTTGCTGGAGGGCAGCTCTGCAGCAGCGCAGCCGGATCGGCAGCAAGCGTGTGTCTCGCTCCGTGCAGTTAGCAGTTACTGAAGGCACTAACCTAGGGACTTCGGTGACTAGTGAAACGGTAATTATCAAACAATTTCAATGCAAGTTTTTGAATATAATCTTTCATATTTGTGGACAAAGTGTTACGAGTTATCTGTGGTCTGCTCTGCTGATGTGAACGAAGAAACTGTTAAATAGGTAGTACCAAACAGGAGGGTATCACTAGCAATCCAACTGGATTCATTAAAACGTGCGTAAAGTAGTTATTTAGCTTAGTAAAGCAAAACAATAGTTTGTTCAATAACTGTTTGAGCAATCCTCCTTCTCCTTAATGACAAAATCTCTTCCCCTCCTAGGTTACGCTTTCAAGAAACCACGTTGGGGAAATTTTAACTGGTGTTGGTTGGCCGCTGTTGATGTGACTATCTGCAGCATTTGAGTTGGGAAGCACTGCAAGATGTTTGAAATGCTTGTTTTCTTGAGAGCTAACTAACTAACTAAATTACACCTTTACCAAAGGGAAGGTCTTGCTTTGCAAAGGATTAAAATCAGTATTTGGTAAGATGAATATGCTGTATTGATGAGAAACCTTGATCTTCCTCAAAAAGAGGGAAATTGTACGTTTGTACTGGGAAGCAATATTCAGTAAAACTGCTTTACTATCCTAATGCTTCATTCCAGGTCCGTGTCGTTTTTCCAAGGATTTTTCAATGGCAATTAAATTGAGTGCTAGTTGTAGCACACTTGGCTATTGAAAATCACTGCCAGACTTTCTGCTTTAAAGTTTGTGTTCTAAGTCACTATCAGGCTACTGAGTTAACTAAAAGTTGGATCCCACAGTTCTTTAGTTTCTGGATTTCAGAATCCCTGCAAAATCTGAAACACACAGGATAACCATTACATCTTTGTTTTTCTGCCACTGTTGTAGATTTCTATGCCTTCTTTTGGAAAATCTCTCTATTTAGTCTTCCAGTCTACTCATACAGAGAAGTGGAGTTCTTTTCACAAGCAGTTTTGCTTATTTTCTTGCATTTTTATATCTATTTCACTTCATGTTAAAGATGTAACATCAATGCTTTGGATTTCCGAAGACGGGGTCTGTAAAGTTGTTGTTTGCCAGAACAGTACCTTTCAAAAATACATGTTTAAATACATTTTTTCCCCTAAAGGAAAAAAGAGATGTGGGTTCTGAATGTAAAAAATGGATTTTATCAACCATGAAAGGCATTTAGACTGCCATTTCACATTCAGTGGCATTTCTGCTTGTGAAGCATTTTGCTCTGTGTTGCACTGGCTCGGCTGTTTGTGCTGCCATGTGCTAGCAAGTATCAGGGAATAGATCTGCTGTACAAAAAACCAGGGGTTTTGATCTTTTAAAAACACTTGTGGAACCATATGCAGAGCTGAGCATGTTTTATATCAGGTGCTGTGCACAAGTATGGTCCAAACTTGGATGCTATTTTCTTATTCTTTTGAAGAGCTGGGGGGGAATACTATTATTATTACAGAGTATTGTAATTACTGCAGGCTATAAAAGCTCCAGATTCTGTTGGGAACGTAATGCAATCAGGAAAAGTTCTTTGTTTGTGGCAGAGTATCGTGAGAAGGATCTTAGATGTGTTTCATGTAAACAAACAAAAATGGGTCTCTGAGGTTAGCTTGTGGCTCTGAATTATCATTTTCCTTTGGGATTGTCCCAGTTGTTTGATAAATTTAATGTTCTTTCGTGTTACTGGCTCAACTGAAAAGCTGAGAAATGTGAGACTAGCTAGATGTTGACATTGTTGACATCATAAATGATAGATATCAAAGGCCAAGCCATGCTTATGCAGTATACCTGCTTATGTAATTACCAAGAGTTAACTTTTCTGTTGGACTTGCAAGCAGTCCCTTGGCCGTTCTACAGGTTAGCAGCAAGTGCCGTGCTCTTCTGCATAGCTGCTTGCAGTGTGAAGTTAAATGCCTCACTACTACTGTTCCAAGAATTTTTGGAGCAAAACTCTTGTGTTCAAATCGTTCTTTGAAATGTATACGTTTCCTACAGCCGCTGTACGAGTGTCTGAGTTAGCTATCTTCAGGTCCCAACAGTGAGTTAGCCAGCACAAGTGTTTGAAACACAGAATAAGCAGAAACAAGTAATCTTCATCAGATTCAAATTCTAGTAGAAAAGGCACCATCTGTGTTTGCCGTGCAAAACATTGCGTGTTTCAGGAGCAAGCTTGCTCGTTCCAGAGGGGCTCCAGTAGAGAGAGATCCAGAGCTGTCAAGTGATAAATGTTACTAATTAACAGGTGGTCTCCACCATTTGTAGTCCTCGCTGATCAGATGGTGTGTTGCCCACGTTGTGTCATAGACCACCATGTGCTAGAACAAGGAGGTAAAACCAACAGAAATGTATCATTTTAGCTTTCAGTGATGGCAATAACCTCACTAAATAAATATTGAAGGAAATTAGACACCGATAACTCTCTGCATGGAGACCAAAAAATGTTTTTTTGGTTCAATGCAGTTAATAAATAATTCTTGTTGATCAGTTAGCAAACATAATTCCTTCATGTATTCGTGATGGAAGTTTCTCTGTAGATGCATGTTTTTACTCTCTGACCAGAAATTTCCATTGTTAAGGAACATTACTCATTTTTAGGCTTGAGGCATGAAATAGCTGCTTCAGAGCTTGACAAATGGTGGTGCTGGGAAGGACCGAAGTGTTGTCCTTGGGGAGCAAGACTCTTCTAGCGTGAAGAACGAGGGTGCTCCCTTTGCCAAGATCATGGGGCCGGGCAATATGATGAGCAGATGGATGCTGGTGCTGACTCGAAAGGACTGAGCATAGGAACTGGCTGCTTCAGTGTTTTAACTCAAGTCGGACCTGAACTTTTAGGCTGTGATTGATGGAGTTGGGGTGAAGATAAGAGTTCTCCTAGCTTCTAATGCATAATGCTAAGTCAAAGGTGAATGATCAATTGACTTTTCTTGGAAGAGCAATAAAATGGATGGAGGGGCATATAAAGCATGGCCTCAAGTTATCAGTCCAATAGATTTCTTTAGGATTAGCAAGTATATTTGTACCAAATTAGTGATAACATTCACAGTTTCATTACTTTATGTTGCAGTACACACAGAAAAACACAACAGCTAGGAGGGTTGTGAATTTATGGTAACGGATGGTTATACAGCACAAGACATCCTGATAGCTTACTATGCTTTTAGTATTTTATTTATTCATTCTGAAAGGGTGAATGTTTCCAGTCTTTGGTAGATATCAAGAAAAAAAAGCTGCTTTCATAAATCTCAGAGTTTTTAGTATCTCAAACGAATTGGAAAGGAAACTGGAATGCTGTTTAATATTTGTAGTATTAGGGCAATAATCACATGCCCCTGAATTTCCCAGGCTGTTCCTTCCCCTTCCTTCCCCTCAGCGCTAGTGCAGAGTTGTGTTTCTTTGTGTGAGTCACTGAAAAGGATATAGTACATACATCAGGGAACTCTGCTGTTCCTAGTGCCATCCAAGTCTCCCAAGTAAATGATGGATGCTTCTTGTTCATTTTTTCATGTTCAGGTTTCTTGTTTCTTGTGGATGGACAGATGTAACAGATTGGGTTTTTGCACATCCTGTAGCAGCCCTCCATCATGCCACATGAAGAGGTCACATGGATCCAAATTAGAGCTAACGCAGCTGCTGTTCCTACACCAACTCTTCTCTATCCCAGATCTGGCACCTAAAGACTCATAAGGGCAACTTTTCTTTCTTAATGTTATCTACAAAAGATAGGTAACGATAACTCTCTGCAAGTAACATAGCATGGGTACAGTAAGATGTGAAGTCTTGACTTCAGAGTCAGATTCTGAATTTTGCTACAAAAGTAGGCTCACCTTCAGAGTCCTTCTGTTACTCAGTACGTTGCAGCCCTGTATCTTGATATCTGGATATAAGGAGCAACTTCTCCATGAGGACAGTTGAACATTGAACAGGTTGCCCATAAAGGTTGTGCAATCTCCATCCTTAGAAGTTTTTAACACCAGACTGGAGAAGGCCCTGAGCAAAGAGGTCTGTCCTCAGAGCTGACCCTGTTTTGGGCAGCAGGTTGAAGGAGGGGGCCCTTCAGGGGTCTCCTCTGACCTGAGTTATCCTGTGATTTTGTGATCTTGGCTGACGACCTGGAGGAAGTAGCTACCTTATTTCTACCATTGTTGCATGCAGTTTTGCTGCATTATGCACAGGATAATGCTTTGAGGACCTAGACACTTGTTCTGGAATCACTTTATTACCCATCTAAAATAATTTTCCCAGGTATCCCTTGTGATTTAGTGTTTCTATTTCTGCTGTACTGAATACTCTTAGTAGAAAGTCATGCAATTAACTGAGTCATCCACTTTAGTCACTTTGTTTTTATTATATGAAGAGATTTCCTTGCACATTTTCCTTCACTCATTTTGTTTCTTTTGTTCTGAAATGGCACATTTTCACTGCAAGACAAACAGAAATGGACAGTGAATCTAGGTTTATTACCCACTAATTTACAGAAATCAGTGTCTTCTCAGTAAGTTTGGCTATGACATTAGAGCGCTATATTTTTTTTTAATCTAAACCTAGTAGCATCATAACTGCTCCTTTTTTTTGGAGTATATTTTCCACAAGTTGTTTACATCTGTTTTGTGAAATTCTGTTTAAAGAAAGTATTCAAATACCTGAATAGTATCTGTTATGACTGGTTGAAAGAGTATATCAAATGCACAGTTACACAATTAGAAGGAGTTCTTCTGCTGAGGTTCTATTTGAATGGTGTATTTGAACACTTACATATAACATGAAAACTTTGTACTTTACACTGTGATTTTTTTTCAGAGCAGTACATTATATATAATTTAGAACATCAGTCACCTGAAATTCAGAAGAGTATAGATTGTGTAAGTGTTGGGAAACAATAAGTTAATGCATATGTTAAAGTTCTGATTAAATTCTAGTTTGTACTTGTTACTACACTTGTCATTTCCAGGGGGATTAAATGGAAAATAGGTGTGTGAATATGTCAATTTCAGGTCAGATTTCTGCACATTAATGAGACAGTTTAAATACTTCTTCTCTGTTGGCACTCACCTTTAAAGTATTTTTGTTATTGAGTAAGTTGCAACCTGGTACATTAAGTAATGATCAAGAGGAAACAGTAAAATCAAATTTTGTATGATGAAAAGGGCAGAAGGAGTGATTAAAAAGTATAATTTCATTGGGGTAGCAGTAATGGTTTGGTTGGTTGGAGTTTTTTGCTCCGGGTGATGGGGCAGTTCCACAGAAAACCCTGCCTGAGTTTTATTAATGTTCACAAGCCATCAAGATCTTGGCTATATTTCAGGCAGCTAGGTTAAATGGTAGTGTAATAGTGTTGATATCAATATAAACTCTGAAAGCAGCCAGTCGCGATCAGTGAGTCCTTTTGAGCTGTGCAGACTAAACCTTTCCTTACTTTAGCTGTAGTTTATTTCTGGCTGTCTCTGAACCTTGGTGCAATGCTCATTTCAGGGTGCAGCTTAGTATAGCATTAAAAATAGCAGTGATCATGCATCATTTATTTTGTGTGTGTGAATGATATTCTTTAGTGTCTAATATAGAATATAAAGCCTTTTTAAAGACTCTAGCTAAATTATAATAGTAATGGCCCACATAAATCTATAGTAGATGAATCTATACAGTCTGTGTTATACAGGGGGATCAGACTTCATCAACAAAGTCCCTCCTGGTCTAAAGTCTGTGAATATGATATTATGTCTAGAAATGGAGGCCCAGATTTTTAGTCAACAAACCACTTCATAGCACTAAAATGTGACCAGACTCAAGGATGTCCAAAATCAGATATGAAAGAGAGTAATGTAGCTTTTGGGTGGGGGGGGGGGGGGGGGGGAAGGGAGTGAGACACACGTTGAAGTCTTACTAGCTAGTTTTGTTCCACAACTAAAATTATCTTTTCTGCTTCAGCGTATGCATCTGAAAAGGTGTTAGTGAAGAGACTCGTGTAAATCAAAGGCATTAAAAAGCAGTTATTACTGTCATTCAGTTTCGGGGGGTTTTGGCTTGTATCATGAATTTGGACTTAATTAGCGTTGGCACTTGTTCTCCTTTCTTCTTCCCCTCGCAGTATGAAAGTTCTCGCGCTAAGTATATGGTTTAGCCGGGTAGTCATAAAACTTGCAAGGAAAAATGAATTTCGTTGCTCCTTACTAATGCAAATGCGAATGCATTTTGGATGGCACGAGGGTGGCTGCCCTCGCTTGTCCTGCCCTGCGGCCTCGGACTCGAGTGACCCTTTTCAGTTGAGGTGTGAACAGCACGTCATGTTAGAGCGGAGAAGAGCTCATGTTTCACAGTCTGTTCAGCACTGAAGATTTTTTCTCTTTCCTCTTCTTCTCTATCTTTTTCAACATAGATTTAAAATCTCTTCTATTCTGACCTGAAAATATCTGATCTTCAAATGGGCTTGAAACTAGGCCGGGTGGACTTGCATTCCCGGCGCAGAGGCTGAGAGGGCTGCTGCCGTGCTGCAGCACGAGTGTAGAAGAGGTTTGTTGATGTCTAAGTTGCCTTACTAAGTTTCTCATTTAAAACTTTTTTTAAAAGGTTGTTTATTTTTTTTCAACGTAAACTCCTACATTATGTAGTGTTTTACTTTGTGCTTACCTACAGAAGAATATGATTTTGTAGCTGCTTCTTAAACTATTCCTCTTGTAACTGACCAAAGGAAGCGTTTCTGCCTTTTTCTAGATCAGTGGGAACTCCGTGTCGTTGACAGATAGCTCTGAATAGAGATAACCGTAATATGCTTCCCCCAAAAGTCCCAGCAATGTACTGGGCAACTTGATTTTGATTGGCATTAGTGCCACCTTATGTATACTAGCGTTGGATATGTGCAGTTCTCCCAGCGCTCTGACTGCCCAGGCATTTCCCTGGATGCGCGCAGATGTGGTTTGTTGTGCTGAGCGCGAGGCTTATAGGAGGAGATGCGCTAAGAGGATCCTGACAACGTTGCCCCACTGATCACCTCTGCAGGACTGCCGCTAGCTCTGTGTGCGCGTGGTTTTTTTTGTACATGCCCATAAATATTTCTGTGCACATGTAAGTATCTTGTGAATATTGCATTGGGAGCAATTCACAGAGGTCTGGTAGATCGATTTACTTTGTAGGCCCGTGTACTCTTTCGCCAGATGACTTAGAGTCTATTTTCAAAGTGATGCCTGAGTACACAAAACAGAGGTAAACGGCCTGCTAGGTGTCTTATATCCATAAAAAGAAACAAATGAATTTTTGGTTACTTATAAATAGCTATTTGAGGAGCGCATTTCCGAAGGAAGGAAAGTCGAATATATGTCTAATGGGTTATGCAGGCTTCTGGCTGTAGACCTTTAGGCTTTGCTATTTATATACGTGTGTGTGCGTGTACATGTGTATAAATTCTTACTTTCATTCAGATGCCATGACAGAAGTACAGAACTGCATGTTACTGTTTTTCTTTTTTCTTTTTTTATTTTCTGGAGAATGATCTCAAGAGTTTGTTGAAAATGAATGTACGAGTAACACTTTCTATGTCTGCCGTTGAGATAATGTTCCATCTATTAAGGACCAGCACAAACACGAAAAGCTTACAGATTAAAGCAAAAACAAAAAAGGGAACTAAAGCTATTCAGAAAATGCAGCAGGATTCCTATGAAGAATTTTTTTTAACCAACCTTATTCCACAGAGGTTTTTCAGAAATACGTTTCAGCAATGAAAAGTATTGTGTATTGTGAAAGCAGTTAACTTAAATGCTAGGAGACAAGCTGGGCAAGTAACAATTTTAGGATTATTCAATTTGAGGAGAAAATAGTTGAAGCAAGGCATACTTTTATTGATATGAATGGTTTTCTTAACCGTTGCTAACGTGAAGACTCACCAAATATGCTCTTTGTTATTCCCGTGCCTTCTCCAACTCAAGTCTAAAAAGAAACAGAAAAGCCCCAAAGTAAATAAGAAGAAGGTTTGCAGAGAAACAGTCGTGCAGTTCAGGGCTGTACAACATCAGCATTGTAAGATGCAGCCAAGAATGGTTTCTGTAGCAGATGTTGGGAAAATCAGCTATTTTAAGTGGAGATAGCTATTTAAACATCTTATTGCAGAAATGGAGCGACTGCAACAGAAGATTTCCAGCTAAAACAACAAAAATTTTGTCCCTTTCAGTGATATTACCCTCCTCTTAATAACGAATAGACAGCACACTCTGTTGGTGAAAGCAAGTTCTTTGCAATTTTTCAGCACGTAAAGATGGTACATCACAGCCCTGCTTAAGGGAAACGTGGGAAGGGCCCGCTGCAATTAAGTAACTGAACGGAGTATTTTTATAGCATAATGAGAAAGGAAGAAAACGCAAGCAATCTTACATGCAAATTGAATCAGTCAGTGATTCTAAGTGCTGTTGCATGTTTTGTGATATTCATGGAATATTTTTTCGCGTTGGCTGTAGAACCATCTTGGAGTCCACGTAGCAATATTTTTTAGCTGCACCGCCCTTAGTTCTTTTAATTATAATTTGCTTTGGACAAATGTTCTTTATTTCATACAGTAACACCAGTAAAGAAATGGGAGAGAGAGGATGAGGAAAGGACTCCCTTTTTCTAATGGCACGTTTTGGGAATCCCCGTCTTTGCAAATAATTTCGTGGAGTCTACAGTTAGACTAAACAGTGTGTTAGCAATGTATCATTGTATGGAAGATTGCTTCTGCCTCGGTAAACAAAAAGGGGATAGAATTGCTCTTTTTTGATGTACCATCTAGTTTTGCATAGTACATTTAATTCTTCCCAGAAATTACTATTGTACTAAAACAGCCTTTTGAATGTTTTCTTCAATTTTGGTACCTAAATTACAGAGTGGTTACTAGGGACAAACGCACAAAAGAAGAGCTCAGTACCGGGCTTTTTGCTGCTGTTTAAAGAAAGCAAAATATTTGTCCTCTTTTTCTCTTCGGCCTAACAGTTCAGAGCACATCATGGTTTTATTAGTTGGCTGATTGCAGTTGTAGTCCTTTCCCTTCTGCTCCCGTCACTTCATGTGTTTGTATTCAGTTCATGCACCGTCAAAGTCCTTGTGGGATTCAGAGCAGAGGGCAGAGCTGCTGGGGGCTTTCGGGGGTACGCTAGTGGAGGGAAGGTAAGGGGATTCAATACCCATAGGAAGAGCATCTCAGGCAGGAGTTTGGGGAGAGAGTTAAAAGATTAGACAATAAATTTACTTAACAGAGACTAATCTACTGAGACTGAACTTCATATCCTGTTTTGGGATAATATATTTCCTTCTGTGCTCTGGAATGAATCTGTCATCTCAAGTCTAATAATGAGAGGCAGAGGATTTTTAATCTCTGACCCCCTTCCGTATAACTTAATAAAGGTGGATTTCTTTATCTTGTTTGGAAGCTAACTGTTATTAAACTGCCTGTTATGACTATTCTAAAAATACAATTCAGGATTTTGCATTTTAAAGTTTTTGAAAATGTAATTGGGTTTTTATTTAATTAGGGACAATAATGTACTTGCAACGTATTTATTGTAGACCTCATTTCAGAGCTCCCCTGTTTATGTCTTAGCATCTCTGTTGAAAGGGAGAGGGGGAAACCGGAGCGGTGCCTGCTCCTTGCACGTTTGTGAGCTCTGCAAAGTCACTGGCTCCATCTCACTGGGGCAGGAGGAGGCTGGAGACCTAAAGCTGGCTTTGGACTTTACGAAGCAGGGAATGATTGCTATGTGGGAAGCTGAGTGGGTTTTGAAATGTGGTAACCACATGCATAATTAGGTCTAAAATCCCCGAAGTTGTCCTCTTCCCTCCAAACAGCTGCTTCTCATGTGGCACTGATTATAACGGCTGCCCTGAAACCTGGGCTTTCCCAAGCCATACTGTCCTCCGCAGTTTGTTGGAAGAAGCCCACCTCGAATCGTGGGAGCCCCCAAACATGCTGCGATTGTAAAGCACTCTGTGTTGCTGAACAGCAGTGTGAGAAGTTGTTACTCTCAAGGAATGGAGTGGCAGATCATGCCACTGCATTTCAAATAACTTCTTTTTAGCTTCAGACTTTTTACATTGTTTTTGGTATTGCAGAAGGACCAAGCATCACAGAGGGATGGATTTCAAATTTGTCTCAGTGAGTTTTAGAGAATGAATGACAGGCAGAAATGCAGTACTTGTAAGGAGCCACGTAATCAAATTCTTGGATACCTGTCGAAAATGAAGGTATGGTTTCGATAGCGATTAAGAAATTATTTTCACACCTCCCTGAAGCTCAAATCTGAGTCGGCATCGCTTGAAGCTAGTAACAGTTTCAGTGGTTAATTTCTCTTTATCTTCCAGGTTGCTGTGTCCTACCTTGAGTTCATTTTCTGGACGCTTAGGTTTGCTTTGGAGATAATGCTGGGTGAGGTAGCTTGGGTAACTTCTAGTGTGATTGCACAACGTTTTTCTTTCACAGTTTATACGGTAAAAGGTGCTTTAGAAAGCCTAGGTGTAACTAATGCAGTACAAAACTAACATGAGGGAAAATTGCTAGTATTAACATAGAGGAGAGACCTTTTTCTGTGAACACATGGAGCTGAAAATTTGGCACGCTTGTAGGTTGGAGTCCAGAAGCTAGTGAAGGGTTTTCAAATAAGTGAAGTGCAACCATGCTACTTGATACTGGCCGTTCAGCACTGGGCATGCTTGAACAAGCCTCGCTCTTCAGTGGCGAGGTGAATTTTTTGTGATTGATACTGGATTAGTAAATTAGCCGATGAGCAAAATCATGAATTTGAAAGTAGAATTAATTTTGGGACGTCAGTCCTCTAGGGAACGAGATTAAAATGTGAATATTTTGTTACAACCACTCATTTCCATAGTAACTGCGGGTCAGAGATTCCTCTGGTTCCAAAATCTCTCTTCTACATCTTACTGTTACCTTGTTATTGAGCTGCTTTCCTCCTCAAAACAAAACCCAATAACTCTTCTGGTTTTTTCCCATTAGTTGTAACAGGCCTGGTAATTAGAACAGTAAATTTTGTTCTGTAGTTAGAGCATATACTTAGCTGCGGTGTTGCTATTTTTTGCAGCAGAAGAAAAATGGTGACAATGGCAGTTTTGGAACTAATTCTAGTGTAGTGTTTTCTTATAATTTAAATGGCAATTATAAAAACACACTGTTTTGTTTAAGCGTGATAAATTACATATTATGGATGCCTCTCCCATGTAGTATTTTGTCTTCGGAGAGATGTTTATTAATGTGTTTTATATGCAAAGTGTGTTTGCTCCTTCATTTCCATTGTGTAAGCAGAACAACAAAGAAGATAGATGAAGATTGACTGTTTGTAAGTAGTGATGGGAACAAAAGCACAGGTTAAAAGGAAGACAGTATTTTTTATTGGGAAAGGTGATTTTCTGCAGCATAGAGACAGGAATACTGGATTAGAGCATCTGGAATGTTTGGCTTATCCCCATTAATCTTGAAAGTCAATCTTGTGACTGCCGTGGATTTATTTTTCCCTCCTTTTTAGCACTCAGAGTCATTAAATTGTCTGCTTCATTATACGCATTAGTACATCACACTCCATAAATCTAAATATTAACTGCTATCCTCATGAATGTAGCTATTATTACTGGGATTGCTCTATGTGTGTATGTGTATGTGGATTCATATTCTTTTTTTTCTTCTTCTTTTTTGAAGGTTCCCAAGTTATCATTTGTTTGCCTAGTAATGAAGACCTAGGGCCGCATTAGTGACCTCATGGAGGTATGATAGTTCATTCAAAGTAGGCAAATCTTCAAATCACATTTCGGAAGGGTTTTTTGAGCTGTTGCAGGATGGTAAACTTATTTTTGACACCACACGTGCACACACACACGCACAAAAGTCACAGGTGGAATGGAAGCGGCAACTGAGATGCCCTGTTTCGCCGCTCAGAGCAGCCTCCTCAGGTCAGGACCGAGGTGCCTTTAGCTGGGCTTTGTGCTTGTATGGCTTATGCTTATTCTGTGAATAAATAAATGACTTCAGTCTCCAGGACTGTCTCCAGTGCCTTTCACCAACACTATAAATTCTTACTATCCAGACAAAATTAAGATCTATTTCTGATAGAAAAGGGTTTTTTTCCTCCCTTTTTTCTTTTTTAAATTCTTTTAAGGCAAAAAAGTTGAGCGGAATTGCTTAAACGCTTAAAAACATTCAGGCAGATTTTATTCTGCTCCCATTTGGTCTCGTATAATTAAGTTAGGTGACACATTGAAGCATGCGTTTGGTTTGAGAAGAAACACAATGGCGAGTGCCTCAGCACGCACCCTACGAATACTATGAAAGGCTCAAGAAATTTAGTTTGCAGTGCATTTTCATAAGCTGGGACGTAATTTTAGCATACAGAGGGTTTCTTTGAGTGATCCTACAGCAGGAGGGAAGACCGAAGCGGTTTATGTTTTATGGTTTTCCTTTTCCTAGGAAATAGAAAAAGCAGGGTAGAAGGATGTCTTCCTAATGCTAGATGCCACTTTGCTGCAAATATTTTTGGATGTTTTTGGACTATTGTCTTCTAAGTTTTTAAGTTAATGAAACTGTTTAAATAGCAATAAATCATTCTTCAGGCTGGCGAGGATTAAAAGAGGTCATGGGCTAAACCGAAAGTCCTGGAATGGTAAACTATTTTGAATATCTTTACAAACATTTCCTTCCAAAGTTTATATTTGTTGTATTTGGAGTGTGTTACAGCTGAAGAGGTTTTAACGTTTTGATCTCCTAGTCCAGAGTTTTAAATAAATCTGAAAGTCTGGGGAAGATTGTTATTCATTTAACTAGTGCCATTTGGAAAGGATTTTTCTAATGGTAGTTACGATCCACACACTGTAAAATAATATCTGTAGATGAGGTAGCCTGAGAGCTTCTGATTACCTTTGCGTTGTGTCCTGTGAGAGGCAAAGCTACCTAACGGGAAGAGTTTTCCCAGAGTCCCTTCTGTAATAGTCTGGCAGGGTAGAGGGGTCCCAGGGTAAAAGTAACTTGGGTGCCAAAATTATGGAAATTTTTTTTTCTGTCATGTCAAATTAACAGGTTTGAATGGGCAGCTGCTGCGTGTTCACTTTCATGGAATGAAAAAAAAAGAGCGATAGTCTTTTCTGTAGAAATGTCTGTATTCAACAAAGTTTGAAATAGGAAGGTAATCATTCACTGGGTTTTAGAGAGAAGCTGGTCACCTTTTGAGGGTCTTTCGTTTTCTTCAGCGCAATCTGAAACTGTATTAAATGCTTGGTTAGTTTGTTATATGTCAGTTCACGTGTGTTTGCAACACATCTATTTAAAATTCAGATTCTTAAAATGGAACATTTATAGTGCCTGTCACATCTTGAACACTGGAAAACATAACTGAAATCAAATCATAGTATTTATAGTGTAATTTCTTATTTAAATTACCAAATAGATATTCTGTGATTTTAGTCAAGAGATGAACAGGGACCATTGCTTTTGAGCAAGAAGTGTCGTATGCAACAGGTTTTTTCTAGTCATCTTGTTTTCTTGAGTTTCTCATCCCAAGCTGAAGACCTCTCTTGTGAGCTGAGATGGCAGAAGGTAACTGCAAGTGGTGATCATAAATCTAATTTTACTTGAACGATAAGTTTAAAATTTTGAAAGTATAAAGAGAAAATTGCTCTTAGCCATCCAAATTGATCTGAGATTCCTTTATTGGATTTTTCTTCAAAGTCCTGTATGGGACCTCTACATGGACTTGACTTAAATTACTTTTGTGAAAACATTATTTCATCTTTATACCAATACAGGAAACTGTATTGCAGACTGTAGATAATAACTTAAGTAGGGGAAGGAAAATGATGAGATTGTGGCCGACAGTGCTCGGCTGCTAGTGAATAAACATTTTCTTGATGCAAAGAAATTAGAAGAAAGGGGAAATAAACACAGGGAGCATATAACTTAAATTAGTCTCTGTAGATGTTAGATTATTTTAACGGTGAAGATAGTGACCAGTGAATGTATGTCCTCTGTGAGAGCTAACCAGCTGAGTAATATTTTAGTCTTCAACTGTGTATTTGAAGTACTAGTATGACAAAGATACTTTAAGTTGCCTTAACGTGGAAAATATGTGCGTGTTTTTTTTTTTTTTTATACCTCCCCCACTACAGGAGTGGATAAATTCTGCTGATTATGGCCACCACCTTGATTATATTCATAATATGACTGAAAAACTTTTTATCAAGTTTCCTAGCATGGTTCAGCTTCAAGTCTATAAAATATAAATTCTGACCAAAAGTAGTACTTTTCAGCAAGTTTTGAGGATGCGATAGCCATGCATTATAGGGAAGATTGCAATGTGTCCATCTCTGGAGTTCAAACTTCTCCATATAGTTTTTATGGTCACAGTGGATTTATTAGGAGCTATGGCTGATGGAAGAGTTAGGAAAACGTTGGTTAATGTTTTACAGACATGAGTCTGTTTTTCCAGAAATTTTACCTTTCATTTATCCCAGAACCTTTCTTTAACAAACTGGGTGGTGAAAATATAAGACGTTTGAGTTGATAGGACATTGGACCCAACTTTCTCAGAAATGTGTGATGTACGAAATGGAAGTGTATGGGCACGGACTCACACACTAAGTGTAGACATTGTCCAGCACAATCTGTATTTAGCTTCTTCTCAATGTGTCGATGTGAAAACAGGCGTGCTGAGGTTACGAGCTTCTGCATTGTTGGAGAAGAAGGGGGTGGCATTCTGCATGCAAAAAACAAATGAGCCAGAGGTGTAAATTGTGTTGGGATGATTTGATAAATGGACTGCTCTAGCTAGATCTGACTCCAACATGAGCTTTGAGCTGTTGCATGCATCTTGTTGTTAAGGAGTTATAGCAAAATAGTTACAGCTTGTTTTGAAATATATAAAGTTCTGTATACTAATACTAAGTAGTATTAGAAATATTGCTAGGCCAACTTATTGGCAAAAACAGAGAATCTGTAGATGTTATTGGCAAATGCTATATGCATGTGTGTGTGTGTGTGTGTGTAGGTTTACATGCATACATTATATGCGGAAGCATTATTTTTTATCCATAAAGAAGAAACATTTTATTCCTTTGACATTAAGAACACTCATAAAGATGTATATTTCTCAATGAGGAATTAATGCTTTTCTTTTCCCCTTTTCTCTAAGAAACTTTTGCAAGGCTAGTTCACAGGCAGTGAATCAGTACGGCCCCAGCGTTGACTTGCAGTGACCCTAAAGGTTATGCACGTTTCTTGCAGAACTGCAGAGTGCACTGGCAGGTTCAAAACAGGAAATAACTGCATATTACCTTTGCAGAAGTAGCGATATCTATATTTAAATAGCCTCAAAATATATAGTATCTATAGTAAAAATTGTGTTTCTGGCATGCCGTTACTTGTCCCTGTTGTGTGAATAACGTGTTTTAGGGTGAATTTGGTAAATCCCACTGAGGAGGTTATCCCATTGGGCATATGTGGAAAAGGCCTCCTGCTCTGGAGACCACTTTGCTGGGTAGCTATGTTAAATAAAACGGCAAACGGAGCATCTCCTCTGTCCTCTGCAGCTCCTACAGCCAGTGTGCTGTACTTTGCTTTGGTCAACGTGTTTGTCAGAGTCCAACTTGGCAATGGGCTGTTCCTGAAGCTTCGCCTTAAAACTATTAAAAAGGTTGATAACATCATTCTGCTCAGGGTGGGATTCACCAAGTGGTCTGAACGGCTTTAAAAATCTAGAGTTAATCCTTATATTAACAGTAGACTAGAGGGATTTTGAAACAAAAGCAGGAAATTTCAAAAAGCTTTAGAGCGGAAGAAGCCTCTCACGCCCAAGGGCCTCTTGCCACCAGCTGCAGTAACGCCGCGTCCACCTGTACGGGTGAGCCGGGTCCTGGCCAGCCTCGCCAGCGCCCCTCTTGCTTTGTGGAGCGCTCTGAAAAACCCTGTGGGATGGTAAAAGTTGAGTCTAAACCCAAAAGGTAATGACGAAGAAGGGGCTTTGCGCCATCCCGCACTAGTATTTCCTTCCAAAGAGACTGTCTTCGTCAGAGCAGAACCGTGAGCCAGGAAGGGCGGTGCTGTCCCTGCAAGGGCCAGGAAAGCGTTGTGGTCACCTCTGCCGTCCCCTCCCCGACCACCGAGGAGGTCGCGGGCCGCCCTCAGCTGCATCCGTGTGGGGAGAGGGTTGCCAAGCGAGCCATCATATGCAGCGGCGGCTTTGTGTTCGTCTCGGGCTCAAAACAGCGCGGGAGGGCTGGCGGGGTGGTGATGGAGCTGGGAGGAGAGCTGGGGGGAAGCAGAGCCGTCTTTCCTCAAGAACATCCAAGTCCCTTATTTCAGTCGCCTTTCAAAATATGCTACTTCTGTGACGAGACAGGGTTGAGGAGTTGCGAATAGGTGGGTTTGGAGGCTGGTGTAACTGTGCAGGGCTAAAGGGGTGGAAATGAAAAAACTTATTGTTTCGGGGAGAAGAAGCCTTGAGTGGCCAGCGGGGAGCAGGAGAAGGCCCGGCGAGCCCAGGGTGGCAAGCACGTGCCGAGGAGCCGGCACCCGCCTGAGACCTGTTGTTTTGTCTTGCGGAGCAAGGCTACTCGCTTCACTGGCAGCACCTAAAGTAATAAGAGATGAATCTGTGTAGCATTTTGCATACACATTATTTTAAGTGAATCTCACACATTTATTTGCAAGGAGCATGGGTTTTTTTTCCTTTGCCTAGCAAGCCAAGGCGTTCTCAGTGAAATTCCATATACTGGCAAGCTTTTCAGACAGTGGAGGTAGGAAAACATTGTGATTCATTCGGAGTGAGGCTTTAAATAGCAAAATTGCTTATTTATTGTGATGTAGAAAATAGTTATAAAATATTCTTGCCTATGTAAGTGTTCTGGTTACAGAAGCAGAGCAAAAATGTTGTGGAATCCTATTTTTAATGCTACAAGTGGTCAAGCCAGCGTATGGCAATTTCTTTGTTTTTATGATTGATATGACAGAAGATACACGTGGAATACGTTGCATAAATGCAGTGGAGATGTTGCAGAAGCCTTAATTTGACAATAAGGAAAAGAAAAAAGCAAAAAAAAAAAGCAAAAGAAAAAAGAAAAGAAGTGGTGTTCATTTTATCCAAATATTCTTGGAATAAAATTCTTACTGTGAATGTTTGTGTGAAGAACAGATGTTAGGCCAAATTAGGAAATATCTAAAGACAAATAATATAGAATTATAACTGTGATTCTTTGTACTGAGAACCTAATTTTAAGGGAAACGTTCCCGTTTTTGATGGTGGCGCCATACCACGTCTTTAGGCTCCAGGCAAATTACGTGTGGTTCAAATTCTTAATATTTGACATCCTTAATGAAATGCTTTCAACTTGTAACAATATCAGCATCAAAATCATTACTTACGCACTATATTTGGGAGATGTTTTTTCAGTGTGATAGCCTGGGCATAGCAAAGTACATTTTATTGGAGAACTTGCCATCAGCTCTGCCAGGAACCTTCATAACCTAGGGCAGTGGAGCTATGTATAGCTGAAAATGAAAAAGTCTGGTCCCGACAGATCACGAGAGCTGAAGATCTGTGAATATAGTGATTTACATTTTGGGTTTTCTTTTTTTTTATAGTCTCAGGAAGCAGAATTATCTATAGAGTGGAGAAAGAGTATAAAAATATGTTGTTTCATGGCTTTTGGGATTTGTTATCTTTCTGATTCACACTACGGGTGCCAGCAGCAGCTGTGAGTAATGGGTCTGTCCAGATTTTGGTAGTGGATGAAAACTGAGAGCCCTGCGTTTGATCACTTTTCCTCAGCCGTCTGGAGTGCTGCACTTGAATGAGACTTCAAGTGCTAAATTGATCTGAGGTGTAACACCGGGGAAGGAGCCCCAGGGTTTTGCTCCCAGAAGGAAGCAGCAGTGCAGGGTGTCGGGGTCCCTCGGTCTCCGAGAAGCTGCAGGAGGCCACGGCTGCCCCGGGCAGGGGCAGCTCTGTCCCAGCGGCTGGAGCTCAGCTGCTTTAATCTGCTTTTTTGCTCACGTGCAAGCAAGGGTGGCCGGTGATGACTTGCTGGGCGCGCCGGATGCCTGCTCTCTCCACGTGTCTTGCTTTCTCACCATAAAAGCAGCAGGGTGCCCCGAGCTCTGCTGCTGCAGAGCGATGCCGAGTGCGTGCGTCTGGAGCGGTAAAACTTTTTATTTTATTTTATTTTATTTTTTAAAGACAACAGTGCGTTTCCTGTATATGTAAAAGAACTGGAGTAATAATTAATGGAGCGGACACCGCTGTTGTTGCTGTTAGCCTGAGAAACGCTGTGATCAGCAGAGGGCACCATATCCTATGGACACAGCCTGTCTGCCTGCTTAAAAGATAGTCCGGAGTCATGTGTTCGTTACTAATTTTACGACTCGCTTTACATCTTTGCTCTTTAGCAGAGATTAAAGTTGATCAGTTTTTCTACTTTCTGTATACTTTACCTTTCTTTTACCATGCTTTCTGTCCAGGCTTTTGGACAGTAAAGGGAAATCATTTCAAACTTACAGTATACTGTTAAAAAGAGTATTTTGGGTGAATAATCTGCTCTAATATCTCCTTTCCAAAGGCTGTGGGACTCCTTGCTCTATATTTGTGGCATTTGAAAACTCAACCGACCTGCTTTGTTCCTTCTGAGGGTATAGGATTATTCAGTTATGATATAACGATATAAAATTGTAAAGCTAAGGAAAACAGAATGGATTTTTCTGTTCTGTTCTTTCTTTCTTTTTTTTTTTTTTTTGATGGGGAAAGGTCAAAAAGGACCAACAGGAGATAATGATTGTTTGGAAGGTGAACGAGAGATTAATTTCTTACTGTCAGTGCTGCTGCATGAGAAAATATATTAGAAAATTAATGGCGAAAACTTTTCTAAAAATCACACCACCTTCTGGCTTGCTTTTCCAGATGGAGTGCAAACAAAGTTAGATTTATTGACATGGATCACTGAAAGAAGCAGAAAAACGACTGATGAAAACGACTGGTGTGACAGAAAAAAATTGTGCAGTGGGTGAAGCAGTTGCATGTTTCATGGGCAGGTGCCAGCCCTGCAGTGGCGCAGGTCTTCCTTCCCTCCTACGGTGTGGCAACACGGCCCCAGTTCCTTCTTGCTGCTCCTAAAGTAAATCCATACAAGCTCTTAACTGACATGCATGATTGTTTTGGCGGAACAAAACGTTGGAGCTTTTTAATAGAGAAAAGGAAAGGAAGAGTAGATGGTTATGCTACAGATATCAATGGTATTTTTCAAGCCAGAAGAGTTAGCATTAATGTTCACTCCAGAATGTATCACGCAACATAATTTCTCAAGCTTTTTGTAGCTTTACAAATGCTATTCTCCTATTTTTTATACTCCGTTTCAGTCCTACGCATTAAATTCAGTGATGACTTTGCAGAAAACATAGCATTACTGTTGGCTGGGATTCCCTTCCCTGGAGGTACAAGACATTTGAGTGAGGTGAGAGAGGGCAAAGAGTTTGCAGTTTTTCCTGGCAGTGGTTCAGTGCGTTTTTTTTTTTTTTTAATATTTGTTGTGACTCTGACAAAGTCTTTTATTTAGTCTTCACATGAAATGCATCTTGCTTTTCTTCGGGAACTGATGAAAGTTCAGAGCGTTTCATACCCTCAGAGACCTGACTTTACAGTATTTTTACTAGTATATGTCAATGTGGCAGAAAGCTTTGATTAATAATACTTAGGAAGGCAGGAATACGGGGTTTGAGAGATTTGCAGCTCGTTTCAGGGAGAGCAAGATTAGGGAGAGCAAGATCAGTTGCTCACCTGGCTACCTATAGCAATGGGACAATCCGTATTTAACTCACTTTTTCTGGGGATGATATAAAAAAAGGAAGAAATCATTTTATATGCCAGACAGATGTGAGTGTATTATTTTGATTTGTTGTCATGGAAATATTTTAAGAGACCAAACTTTGTCAACAATACATAATGTTGTAGGTAATGTAAATGAGTGAGTTGTGCAGGTCAGTAAACTGAAACTGGCATTAGAAGGAACTGAACAGGAAATAAATAATTTAAGCTGTCCTGTATGTCTTTTCTAAAGCTGAAGATAAGTAGAAAAAGAGATGGAGAAAAACAGCGTGATGGATAGGAGGAAATGAAGAGAGATACAAAATTTGTGTCATTCATCCAGCTGTCACTCACTGTAAATGTGAAAATTTGTTTTGTGTCCTAAATCAGCCTTCTCCAAGTTAGCTTCATTATCTGCTCTACCTTTTTTTTTTTTCCCCCCTCCCAGATGATGTTCAGGTTAAAGCTTCGCAAATTTAAAAATCCCCAAGTTAACTAGGAGTTTTTAAATAACTTCTGTGTTCAGAAGCGGGAAGTGTACGTTGTCAGCTCCCCTGCTCTTCCTTGCTGTCGTTGAAGGACATGCTGTTCAGTAGGGCGTCATGGACGCTCTGCTGAGCGTCGTGTTTCTCAAGGCTGCTTGAGCGAACTGCAGGGCGGCCCGAGCGCTCGGTTTGGAGGGCGTCTTTGCACAGCAACCTCCTTTTGCTGTGGCATCGTCCCTTGAGTTTCACGGCAAACTAAAGGCTGCCAAATCTTTCTCTGCGTAACCCTGACCGTTAGATGAACAGAAGCACTTCAGTACGTGCTGTCGGTCGACCTTCTAGATCTATCCTGCAATAATTTTATTTATCCTCCCGTGACTTCTTTGGACAGTTTGAAGTCAATGACTAAAATTGCAAACCACGTACAATATAAATACGTAACACCCACACACCCACAAACACGCACATTATATAAATAATGCTTAACAAATAATATCTGCCTGCCTACAGCAGTCTGGCCATTGAAGTCTTGCCCGGTGCAATGATGAAAGTAACTGATGGGCCACGTTATCCTCCAGGGCTTCTCAGGAAACATCCGCAGAGCCGCGTGGGGCAGATCAGGGCTAGATGTTACCCTTGGAAAGGGCTCTGCGGAGCAGCTATGGAGCATTGAGTCCTGCAGACGTTTTTTTAAGGAACTATTGCTCTAGGTAGGCGCTGAGCTGTTGTCTGCTGTACTCTGCACACTACTTCTGAACACCAGAGATCAAATTAAAAACTATTTCCTGCCTTCCCATAGAAACTGTTTTACCTATAAACTTTTTTTATTTTTTTAAAAAACCTTCAAGCCATGATTAAGATTTCCCCAGAAGAAAGTATTTGGGGTAGCCTGGGAAGGAAATGCCGCACAGCGATCCATGCGCTCATGTTATCAATATGAGAAGAGAGAAAGAAGGACGACATTTTTTAGTTGTGTAATTTTCCCTATTTGTTTATTTTCTCTTTACCACTTATCTACTAGTGGATGAGAAAATGTTCATGTTTGTGCTTTTCAACGGGGAAAGACAATAGCAATTTGGTTTGGGCATATTTCCAGGGTGTTTTTACTTTTTTCTTGACACGTGTCCTTGTTCATTTGCCAGCAAAGATGATCTTTGTAAAAAAACATGTTCTCTTTGAGTATCAGGGCATCCATAATTTGAATCCTAGACACTTGCCACAGGTGTCACCTCTTCAGTTGTGCTTTTTGTAAGTAAAATACAGATAGTTTTGCTGAATGGTTTTTTTCTCTCATTTGGGGTTCATGTGTATTTGAATAATATGAAAATATCCCGTATAAGCTGTTAGGCCAGTGCTATCAGAGCGTTGCCATTTGGAATCTAAAGAAAACAGGAAAGAAAACCCGATTCTACATGTGTTTTTGGAAAGGTTGAGGCATTTGAAAGTTAGTGGAAACAGCATCTGTCAACTCTTATTGTAGTGTTGCTCTTCCTCATTTAGCAAGCTGTCAACCAGCAAATTGTCAGAAAATCAAGCAAATGTATTTTGTATATAAGCCTTGTCAAGTGGTGGAGGCCCCTTTGCTTCTTTTCTTGGCAATAACATTGTAGGTTCATGCAAAAACGCTAAGCAAGCTATTGCTCCACTTTTTTGATTAGGCTGAAAGGCACTAGGTTAGTGCAACTTAAACTACATGCTTTCTACTATAATAAATACTTAATAGCTATACTGTAAATGAGAAGCATTTGGAAAGCGTAGAGCTTAGTAGCAGTATATTTCAAATCTCTCTGAAGTGAGCTAAATGCTCCTTTTAGCACTCAAACCTTTAACGCCGTAAGCTGAGGAGGACAAACCCCTATATAACTTATTCATCACAAGTGCAAGCTGATTTCCTTGCTCACATATATGTTACGCTCATTTAACTGTCTCTGTCATGTCCACCTCAAAGAAAATAATAACCTGGGACTCCAAATAACTTGTTTACAGGTAGTCTTCCTCCTTCAAGGTAGACTTTGTACAAGAGAATCTAATAAAGGAAAGGTGCAGTAAACATCTGAAAATCTTTTCCAGGAAATACTCTTTTTTCATTTTCTTTTATGTATCACTTTGTTAAAGACGCCATAAATACAGTAAGAAAGTTGTTATGTTCCTGTGTTTCTCTCCTTCAGAAATCTCAGAGCCTTAATTTTAGGATTAGATGCTTACTAGAAATGTATCCAGAATGTAACCATTCTTCAGAAGAAGAATTGGGCTAAAATTTTTTGAGTTGTCTTTTTTATTTTGTCTTTGACAACCCTTTTTCTCCATGGACCAAAACGGATTTTTAAATCCCAGGGTTTAAAAACAGAGGGAAGGTTATATGCTAGCTGCAAGGTCACTTAAAAGGGAGGGGGGAGGAGGGGGAAAGGACACTTCCAAGCTCTCTCTGGTCCCTTTCTAGCGTTCTGAGTTGATACTGCAGTGAGAATTTCTCTTCTGAATGCACTATGTACTTGAGGAAGATGGCATTGGAGAACCCCCTCCCTTTTTTTCCCCTTAGTTTTAATGTTCTTAAGATCGTTCAGCTGCTCGCCTGTGCTGTGCGCTGTTTGAAAAGAAGCAGAAATTGCAAGATAAGATCAACGGCTCACCTGGGGAGACTTAGAAAAGTCTCATATTTGCAGCACATGTTCCAATTGCCAGTCTGGGATGGATAGCATTAAACTCGTACATCTGGTGCGGAACTGCTTGCTTTTATGTTGGTTTCTTTTCTTGTTTTATTGTTTAGAAGGATAATAAAACCTCACAATAATATCTCATAATCAGGATAGCATATCTCCAGGCACCTTCTGCATGTTATATTTGCCAAGGAGCACATACGTCCTAGTTTATTTTGCCTACAGAAATGTTGAAGGTTTACATCTGGATCCTTTTGGAAATAAATTTATGATTTGTACCAATGCAAAAAGGGAGAGGGAAATGTTCCACACCGGGTGAAAATATGGTACTTCATTATGGCTGGGTGGTAAACAGAATTAATTATCCAAGACAAAAGATGCACTTTTTGGCAGAGTTCAGCTGTTGCAAATTGCCCTAAATGTTTTGACACTATGGTTCTAGCCATTTTCATTGGCATAGCAGTGTTATTTCACTGACATAGGTTAGTTCTGAGTAAATTGAAGATGATGTAGAGTGATGATCAAAATCCACCCTAAAATGAAAAATAACCACAATCCTTAATGTCTTTCATATGCTTTACAGAAAAATTTTAGCTGTGCTTCATACGTACTGATCTTTCACTGTTTGTGTTTAGGATTGTAGGGAACGTACTAAGAATGAGGACAAGAGCTGAACAAGGAGTCCAGGTGCCTTTGTGAGCGCTTTCTCTTCAGAATGCTTTCCAAAAAATCTATTTTGTTTCCTCAAAGTCTATTTTTTATTCTGAAATCAAATCAGGTTAAGTGTTGAAGTTCCTGGGCAATTTAATTTAATATAGTTGTTTCTTAGTGGCAAGCGTGTATTGGCTGGGTAAGGATCACCGCATGCTTGCCTTGCCCTGACACTCATCTCTAAATATCTGCTGAGGGCCACTGTCAGAGACCGGCATTTCGCCTGACTAAAGCTTTATCTGACTCAATGCACCCCAGACTGTTCTTATGTTCCTGCTGTCTGTGGCTTCTGTGCTTGAATTTTTTCACCTGTTAAACTTCCGTGATAATTTTTGAAAGCAGCTGAAATCTTAGGGAGTCAATACCCTTGCCCCTTTGGAAAATTCCAGTCAAAATACTTGGAGTTGGTGATTGCAAGCTCTTTTTTCTCTTCGGTTATATTTAGATGGCTGAGGTTAAGCTTTCCTGCCAACGAGTCTGATGCGGCTGCTTTCGTCTGTCTCTGAGGAGAAGTTCTCCTGAGGGGGTCAGGATGCCCTCCTGTGGGTGCCTAGGTGGTGGTTCAGTCTGAACAAAGCCATATTTTGAGTAGCAAAATATTTGGTCGTGTTTACATGTTCTGATAATCCTCCTTTACTGAAAGCCGTAAATTGGACTGATAATGACAAGAACTTTTGCATCCCCTTGATCCCACTTCTTTTTAGGTCTATCCAGTATATGGCTGCTGCGTTAAAAAAGCAAGTAGTGTATACGGTTTGTTCTCTCCAGAGCTGTTTTCCTATTAAAAATATGATTGTGACGTGTTTTTAGGTCTAACCGTCTAGAAGAGTTGCACCACTGTTTGAATCTTATTTTTGCATTGCAAGCTTGCCCTTTGTGTATCAAGCCTTTTTTTAATCCTTCTCTTATAGACAGACTATCCGCAAAACATTCTGTGAATGTGCTGCTTTTCCTAACACCGTTCTGATTACTAAGCAATTTATTTTGTTGCCATCAGCAATCAGTTTCTGATATATTGAACCATGTTAAGAGCGTTTATATCCTGTTTAACTTTTGCTAGTGTTAGTTATAATCAATCTCTGATTTAGTCTCATAACTCCATGCAAATGGTTCCCATCAAATTATATTTTTAAACTATTACTGTGCTAAATCCAGCTAAGTGTTTATGGATACATAATACATAAACTATTTTCATCCTATAGCCTAGTTACGGAGACAATTTTGGAGAAATCTGGTAGCTAAAACTAAAGCATGCAGATATATAACCGCATCGCAGTATTTCAAAAATTGTTAGTGTAATTTTGGAACACGCAAGTCTCTGTTCAAGTCAGCATATTTAAGAGGGCAACAAAAATATCTGGTTTTTAATCTTGATTTAATTTAAAAGTTAATGCTAAAAAACATACAGTTGAAATGACTTAATTTTCCTTATATCACATCCACTGATGGCTGTCATGAGAGCAGTAGGCTAGACAGGAGATTAAATTTGGTGTTAGTTAAGTAATTTACCAACTACTATACTGCAGTTCTACCCTTCCTTTAGACTGCTGTCTTGAACTATAGCCTTGAGAATTCTTACACATTTCAGACATTTTGTTAAACAAATATTAATTTAATATTAGAAATTACAGAATGGAAACTGTAGGCTAAGCAGTACTTACAGTATTTCAAGTACTGAATTTAATAGAAAATCCAAACTTTCATATAAATGCATAACTTGAATCCTTAAAGAAATACCTTCATACTAAATCGAATGAAATGGAAAGGTATTTTTATCAAACATACTTTGAACAGATAATGCAAACGTCAAGGTGTGAATATGCATCCTGAAATAAAATTTTTAATTTGCCAAGGGAAGTTGTTATGCTGACTGTAAATTATATGACTTACTCATGCTAAGTAAACCCAAAGTGAAATCTAGATAATTAATTAAGGAAATTAAGCATTATTTTAATTCCATTGTATTCAACATTATGGAAAGAAACATCTCACAGTTAGAATTGACTGAAACATTTTAGATCAAATATGTTGACAGTGAATTCCAGTTATTTTTCTGTAGACCCTCAGATTTATATAAACTTCCCCAGAGCTGCCAGGAAGATCCTGTGAGGGACGGTGGCATGACAGCTAGCCTTTCAAATCCTCTCGAATCTTCCTCTTGTTTTATGGATCAGAAGCTCGTGATTATGAAGCCCTGTCTACGTGTAAAATAGTTTTTAATCGAGACAACGTATGTTGCTCTCTCCCTGGTGTGTTCCCCTGAAGATGTGTGGAGAAAGACATATTTGGTCCTGTTCGCGTTAGTTCGATGCCGACCACTACATATCCAGATTCATCTTTGTGCCTAAAATGCTTGTATTATGAGGACTGGATCACACCCGAGAAGGGCTTGTGTCAGCCATCAGATATTTGGACGTTTATTTGGTTAACGTGCATTCAGAAATTGCACAATACTGTCTCTGAGCCTTCAGTCAACATAGGGATCTAATATCAATATCCAGTTATTTTTATCTTTGATTGTATTCCCCTATTTCATATCATCTGAATTCCTCACTTAAATCTTATCTGTGCTGGATCAACAGTATAAACGAGTATCATTATATTTAAGGGTGAGATTTTTCCGAAGAACCCTGATCACACTGAAGTTGGTAAGAGCAAAAGACCTTGTAGACGTCATTTGTATACTGCATCGTCCAGTGTGTCCGTTTCCTAGTTTCTTTAAGATTTACGCTTCAGGATTAGTGTGAGAAGAGTTTGTGAAGTAGTAGAAGCCTTATTTTTATTTCACAACATATATTTCCCTTGTGAACATGTTCAGTGACCACTTACTTATTTTTTATTTCAGTCAACTATACTCCTAATTTTTAAGGAGCTTATCCTTTGGAGTTTCAAGTCCCAGCCTGTGGGCCTCTGGCTTAAGCATCACATACGGGAAAAGAAAAAACCTATCAGCCCTGATAAATTACTTTTATTTTAAATATTTTTCAGGTTTTTTCTTTTGTTGTCATTCACCAGAAAAGTTAAAATCGTTAATCAAGTCAGAAAACTCTCTTGCCTCGGGATTCTTGGGGTCTTTTTGCCTCTAAACAGCAAAAAAGGAGCACTAATACTACAGGCCTGAGCTTCCTAGAGCACTCCTAGGCTGTTATTAATATGTTAACATGACTCGGCAATTTTGATAAACAGCATATAGAAAAGAGGCTCCTCAAATGCTCTCTTGATTAATGGTTAAACACGACTCTACCATCTATCATAAAGAGATTTTTCAGAGAAATCGAGCAGATCTGATGCCTCTGTCTGTCCATTAGGAGCAGAGACCAATCGGTTCAGGAAGAGGCTCCAGGGTCATTAGCTGCTGTTAAGGCTGAAGCACTAATGCATGCCTTATGCACTGGAGTTAATTATGCTTGCAATTTTGTGTTTGCATCCAAATTGTCTTCAGAAGTTGGACTTCCATTTTTTTTCTGTGAAACTGTCTGTTGAAAGGAGGAATTTCATGTGGGCTATTTATCTTCATTATATCTTTGGTCGTTGAAGAATGTTCTGGTCTTTCTTCACACAAAAAAAGAAGGTGTCTCAAAACCACGTCATCTTATGAAACTCAGTTGAAGAATAGGAATTTTCTCTCCTCATGTGAGTCAGTATTTTTGTCTTGTTGTTAAAGATTTTTGATGACTGGAGTACATGTTAGTCAATTTTCTTTGACTGCCAGAAATAGAAAACCCTGAAATTTTAATCAAGTATGACTTTTTGTCAGAAATGACCAACCAAAACAAAGGTTCAACAGAGTCCTTGAAAAACATCAGGTTGTTTAAAACCACGTGCCAAGTGTTTCCTAAGTGAAAGCTGTGTACGAAAGCACGTCGTAAATCACTATATCTGCAGGTGATGAAGTCTCCACCATTTGTTATTTACAAATCGTTTTGATTTGCTAGTAAGGAACCTCCTGGTTGGGACAAAGGCCCTGCTGTAATCCTGGTGATAACAGAACTGCAGCGTCCACCAGCGCGGCACAGCTGAGAAGAAGGTGTTCCGATAGCGTGCGTCCAGGTACGAGGGTGAGCCTCTGTCTCACAGAAATTTCTTTCTTATGGCTAACGATATATAGATCAACGAAGGAAAGAAGAAGGCAAAGGAGAGGAGAGCTGTTGAAGAGCCTCAAGGAAAGATGCGTATTTTTTTCTCACTTATTCCTTAGTAACAAGGGAGGAAGAAGAGTGCGGCAAAGTGACTCCATATACACACATCATCCTATGTAAAAAGTGCAGGTTTGATACCTATCTAGATAGTTTCTTTGTGATCTGAAAATGTTTTGAAGGTTTTCTTGTGCTCACCTATTTGTTTTTACTTTGTCGCAGATACCAGTTTGTCGTTGCAATCTGCTGGCGCTGCGGGTTAGCTCACTGTGGCAGTTAGTTCTCCTTTAGTCCCCTCTTGCACTGTTTTTCTCCCATTGACAATAACTTTGGTATTCCAGAATATAGTAGTGACTGAAGCAGAGAGCGTTATTCCATGGCATAAGAGCGTGGCGGTACTGGGGTAGCACGCTCGGTGGTCTGGAAGCGGTGCCTCTGTTCTCAGCGTGCCTCGACGTTGTACAGAAGGTGACATATGGTCGGCCTAAATTGGGTGACACGTTTTTTTAAATTAAAGTGAGGTCTGAGGTACATGGCCTGTGTGATTTTCTGGGTTTGACTGTCATTTGGTTTACAAGCTTTTAATGATAAAGGGAGCTTTTCTTTCGCAGTGATAGTGTGATAGGTTATATGACAATCTAACAAATTGCAATTAAATTTCAGGTAATACTGCCAGGGTTTTTTATGCGTTAAAGGCACGGTTGAAATATCAGTGGGGAAAGTTTAGGTTTGCATCTTTTTTTTCTTTGGTGCTTATTTCTTTATTCTCATTTGTAAGATGTTGATATGTTGCTGGTGGCAGCACGCTGGACTAGTCCTTTGACAACTTGGGTTTTATTCTTAGTCTAGTTCTTTTCTCTGTTTCCTCTGCATGAGGCGCTTCATGTGTCTGTGTTCCTGTTCCTTTTATATATAGAGTGGGAATAATGATAAGTAACTTCCCTTTGAAGAAAGTTGAAATTTCTTGATGAAAATCAGTGGGAAAAATCTACATGTTAGTGAGTGAGTGGAGTCCCCATTTACTTTCTCTAAATAAAAAGTTGTCTTGAGAGCTTACTTCTGAACTTGGATAAGATGCCTGTAGAAATATCAGACATCCCGTTCGAAAAATAGCACAGCAATTATATTTGAACTACCAGACACTTTGTAAAATTCAGAGGCAAAAGGCGCCTCTTAAAATTTTGTCATACTAGACACGTATGACTTCTCTCAGCAGGCTGGGGCTGTTGCTTTTGTAGGGGAGGTTGTTTTTACACGTAAGAATGAATTCTGCCAGCAAACAGGTTTTTTCGTGTGCCTCGCCACCACATCTCACAGGTGCGGATGGCAGTACTTAGAATGAGTTTTTCTCAAACCTGCTGTAACAGAGCCTCGGTACGGCCCACGCGGTGTTAGGGGTTCATGTTCTGCCATGTCGAACACACACGTCTCCATCCACCTCTCCTATGGCTCCCTGCTGTCGCGTGAACCCTGGCCGAGACGGGCATGCGGGCGTACGAGCCGCAGCAGCCGCGAGCAGCGGAAGGCGCGACGAACGGCTCCTTGGGGCGCGCAACGCAGCTCACGAGCAAGAGGCATCCTCCCTCAGCGCGACTGAGCGCTTCGTGGCAGCTGCGCTAGCAGTTACATCTGCTGTCTTGCCTGTCCAGAATCCCCCTTCCAGATTTTTCAGTGTTTCAGTGAACCTGTATGTTTATACGGGAGAAAGGAGTTTCCTTTATTTTCGTCACTTTGGAGGCACGGTTGGTAGTCACAGCTCAAGGTCGCTCCTTGCGTTTTTTGCATCGGCTCAGAATGCTGTGCTGAATTTCCAAGTAACGCTGCCTATAGCTTGAGAATACACCTGGGTTTTTAAAAAATGCACATCCCATTAGAAGATTAGGAGGTGAAATTCAGGTGCCTCGAGTTTGTTATTTCCTTAATTTTAGGGCCGGACTTTGTATGGTTTTTGCCACTGAAATGATCAGAGTTGAGTGAAGCTTCATACGTACAGGTAGAGGATGGAAGGAGTTGCTGCCATGTGGTTCGCGTTGTGCAAAACTTGATGGTATCACTGTTGGGGAGTGTTTCTGCTCAGTGTGCTGGCCAGACTTTGGATGGCCGTTCGATGGCGCGGCTAGTGGGGACTGTGTCAATACGATAGTCATGTTCCCTTGCTGGATGCACACATATAAAGATATTTAAACATTTAATTCATAATAGGAAAGTAATAAGAAAGGTTCCCGCTGCCCCGGAGAAGAACCTTTCTATCCCTGATAATGTACAGAGTATTGCGTTTTGTGGCGACTCATTTAGCAGCTTGGCCTCCTTTTGCCATGGGATCCGTGTGAAACTTCATATTCAAGGAACCGCTAATCCTGCCTATCCCTCCTCCTTAGGTCCTCACAGAAAACCTTAGTTTTGGTCCCAGGTCCTAGAATTAAAGTCCTTTTCTTAGCATATGGATAACAGCTGTCATTGCCACTAGCCAGCCACATTGTCTCCTGTCTCAGTCCTTTCTCTGTCCAACTCCAGACACTAATTCAGAAAATAAGAATAAATAATTCAGGCATGTGGAACTGTGGCCAAGGGTTGCTCTTTTTTTTATTTACAACACCTGTTGCCTTTTATAAGGCTGGCACAGTTAGTACAAGCCACAATGGCTTCCTAGATTTCATGATAACTGGACACTTTTTTAGAAAATCTTTGTGGTTTTGGGGAATTCTTACTTCTTATTTTCATTAAAAGTTTAAAATGAAAATAGCACCATGCATCTATTAAAAAACAACAGGGAAAGAAGTTTTAGGAGGTCACAACTGTGCACGTTTTTACGAGAGGTTTTCAGTTGATTGCATTCAACTGTAAAACTGTGGTTCCCCCATCGCATCATCTCTTGTGATGACTGTGCCAAGGTGGGGAGGTGAAACAGCCCACAGAGCTGTCCCAACTGTCCTCCTTTGCATTTGTCTTTTCCTCGCTTTCACTGATTTCCGTTCTCACTACAGTTCTGTGTGTATACATCAGGGTTTGTTCTTTCTTCTTCTGAATGTAGTGTGCTTAAAAAATAAAAACACTGAAAGAATAAGGTGCCTGTTGTCTTATTTCCTCAACTGCTTGGGACGTTTCACTTGATTTGTTTCTTAATTTTTACCTTATGAAGCCATGTCATTTTAAGCTGAGATGTGTTGATGTTTCAAACAAAACTGAGTTACGCTTTCAATATTTGAATGCAAGATGGTTCAGGAGAGCGTGCTGACTCCCGGGAACAGAGGTAGTGGCTCAGTCGCTGCGAGTTTGAGGCCTCTGGTCTTTGGTGCTCTGTGATCGTACTGACCCAGAGCTCCTCTGCAAAGCTGCTCAGCTTCTGCAGTTATGATCTTGGAAGTCAATTCCCTTGCATTTTTTGTTAAGGCACACCTAAGTTTGAAGGTTGAGTTTCTTTTACGTTAACTGGTAGAGCTGGAAGAATTAGGTAATTTGTTGAGAATACAGACCCTTGTTCAGGTCTGGCAAATGTGTCTTCTTTTTCTGACTGTACTGATTGGTTTAATGAATGATATTTTGTCTGTCTAGAAACCTTGTCTTACCTTGATCCTTAAACTGTCACAACAATTAAACTTTGTTTATTTTAGGTTAGAATTTAGATCAATTTTGTGGATTGAAATTTGGAAAGGTATAAAGAAAAATGTCTGACAACCTTCATTAGAGTTATAGAATAGTTAGGTTGGAAGAGACCTCCAGAGGTCATATAGTTCAATGCCCTGCAAAAGCACAGTGGATTGTAATGATTTTTAAAATATTAATACTCTTTCCCCTCTGTCAGGGGAAGGCCGTGAAGTTCAACTCTGAAAAGTAGAATGTATTTCTTGCAAATGTATGTTGTGGTCTTAGCATCCAGTTCCAGCTTCCATACCGCATAATGTCCCTCTTGGTCTTTGCTACCTGTATCAACAGAGTTGAAAACCAGCACACGTTGAGTTTCCTGCAGTAGTGTTTTATGTGCTATTTAAAAAAAAAAATTGACCTTACTCTGTTGAGAACAGATAGCTCTCTGGGTCACAGGTGCATAAGTAGAGGAGAGAAAGGAGAAGTGGAAAAAAGTCCTCATGATGAGCTGTATGTGTTTGAATGGTAGTTGCTCAGTGTTTGGACTTGTCAGAGCCTGACCCGGTATCAGTTGTGATGTTGTGTGCTAGCATTAGCATAGAAATTTATTCACTGTGAGGCCTGGACTCCTTACCAAAAGTAAGGTGAACTTGTTAACAAAGGTGTTAACTTGTCTAAGTTGCTCTAGGCCTGAGGATTGCTCATATCTTACCAGCTCAGCATGCGGGCAAAGCTTGATGAGTAAACCTTCTGCTATCAAGCTACCTGGGCACGTTCAGGGTGAGCAGATTGTCTGGTCATCCTTTGGAAGGAAAATGCAACTTTTTAGCTGCATTGAAAACCTAACAATTACACAACAAACGTTTCCACCCCAAACTGGAACGTGTGCAGTTCATGGTGCTTCATCTTTATGAGCATTGTGAAGGTTTAAATGCCAAATAGTGCTTAGATGCGTGTTTCAATAACACGCAAAAAGAGGCTTGTAGCAGAAATTGAGTATCACTCTATTAATAAACTTTTTTTTTTTTAAATGCGTTGCTCCTCCATCAAGGAGGACCCTAACACCTTATGTATTTTAGGAAAGGCATTCTGAGTATCTGGAGGTACAGTACTTGAAATAACGTTTAGCCTCCTTTTTTGAATATTTGAGTTTTATTTGATGTAATTTATACCTGCAAATACTTGTATTATACCTGCAAATGTGGATGACTAAATATATGATTCTTTCTATCTTTTTAAAAAGTTAAAAATATATATATTCCTATAGCAGTTTTAAGCGGGTGGGTCTATGTGCTTGTTAGACAAATAAAGTCTGGTATATAAACACTGAGGTGAGAAGTATCTTATAGATAGCCAATATAAGTTAATAGCTATTTCTCTGAATATGGTTTCTATGTAGTATTCTTGCAGTTACCTAATTATGAAATAAGGAGTGCCATTTCAGAGAATGTAATTATTATAATAATCTATTTTAAGTAATATTTTTTACCTTAATTTGAAATAAGCAATTTCTTCCAATGCTGCCATTAGTTCTCCATTCTTATATGTAAGCATGTATTTGTATATCACTCTTAGTTAAAGTCAGAATTTCTAAAAAAAACTTTTTGTATGTTTAATTTCCTGGTGAAATGTCTCAATTGAAAAGGAGCACAGCTGCGGTCACAGTTCAAGTGACTCCAAAGCAGTGCAAAACTGTTGCCTGACCTGCACCCGTTGCAGTGCTGCTAGGGTGGCAGGTAGGTGGCGCAAGCCAAAAAACAGGGAGCCGAAGATGTTTTCAGAGCCTACAAAGAGCTGTTAATCCAGAAAGGAAAGCTGAAAGGCCTATTTCATTTCAAAACTTTTTTTTTAATAGGTGGATAGTTTTCATGTTCTTAAGACATATTTTTATCTATTTATTTTCTCTTTACCTTGATGATGGAAAGTGAAGTGACAGCTGTTACCTTTACTGTCTTTTTTTATTGTATCAAAATGGATATTTCTTTAGAGGTAACAAAGAGCCATAATAAAAGAGCCATTTTGGCTTATGAAGCCATGTTGATAGCCATGTTAATTTGCCTAGGGAAAACAAAAAAAAAAGTGTTTGGAGCTGAATTAGTTCTCACCAAATAAGCATAGTTATGTTACATAAAAAGAAAAAAAAAACTATTCTCTGAAATATGTTGTTTTGACAGCACATATACGGCTTTAGAAAACCGTACGTACGACCAGAGACAATGGCATTCTCATAATTTTTTCTTCCTTAAAACCTGCATGTCAAAATTAAATAATAAACACCTGCCTCTTCTGACTCGTGTCTTTTCAAAGACCATGAATGCCTCTAAGTGGTAGGAGCAAACAGAATGTCAGAGCGAGAACTTCTGGCAGTGTACTCCAAGCAACATTAAACTTCAAGAAATCGGTGCTGAAAAGATCTCTCCATTCGTAATTTCCTGCATTGGAATTCCCACCCTTTGGAGAAAAAAGCAAAATACAGACATTGACAGCATGGTGGACTCAAGGAGATGCTGTAGCTTCCCCAGATGGAGTCATCTTGATGCTCCATCTTTCAAAACTTCTTCAAACATACACATTTTTAGCAAATCTTTGTAAGGAAAGGAAGTGCATATACGTTCTTCATTGCCCCTGGAAATATTCATATTGTTTTGACCTTTAAGCCCTGTGATAGATCTGAGCAAAATCAATTAACAAAGCTATTAAACTTTCGAATGTTAAATTTTTTTTCTTAACTCATGGCCCTGTTCTCCACTCAGTAAATTTTCTGTCGTGGGCAGCTCACGTGGGAGGATGACATTGAGCTCAAGCCCTTGAAAAATTCTATGGACTCAGTAACTTTTACCTTATCTTTACAAGGTATATCTTTATATGAGAATGTCTTTGGATCAGAGTCTTTTTACTTAATATCTGTGCTGTATAGTACAGAGGAGACCTTCCCCTTAACTGAGGCTCTACACTGCTATTGTGATACGAGTTTTGTAATATTGTGATAGGAGTTTTGTAAAAGGATTGGTGATTTCATGTGCTGATGCTGTAATTACAGCTTTAGTACCACCAAACCCGACCTTCTCCAGCAGTCTCAAGAACACCCCAAATTGTTAGCTCTATTTAAACCGTACAACAACCATCCTTAGAAGGAAGTGTCCTAGTTTCTTTAGTTTTGCTAGAGCGCATAGCAGTTTTCTTCTGTGTAGTGTCTCTAAATAGACACCGTTTTCCTTAAAAGAATGAATAAATATTAGGTGCGTAGAAGGACAGTAGGAGATGAAAGTTTTCCAAATTTAGATTGGTTGCATTCTTGATAGAAACGTTCCCCATGGTCTATGCCTGATGATTTCTTTGGCATATTAAGATATCGAGATTAATTCTAGTTACATAATTTTCATTTGATTCATTTTTCTCTATAAATGCTGGTGTGAAACAAATAATTTCTAATTTCTGAATATTTTCTGATTAACTGAGACACTTTTAACTGTTCTTTAGCTAGTAGAGAAGCTATATTCTATTATAATGACAAATGTGACTCCTCAGGCGCTTAAAAGCATCCAGAACACTTGTTTTTCATCAATAGGAGGATCAGGTTTTTAAACTTTACCTAAGATAAAAATTTACTTTGTGTATTCTCAATTAGTGTGAAAATGTGCAAGTGTCACAGATGGTTAATTACTTGAAACTAGGAGCATGGAAGAAGAAAAGGAGTCTTTCTTCGATGTCAACTGTGTTTCAGAAGGAGGCAGCTTCCCCATAACTCAGCGCTGCAGTGACGATGGGGGGGGATCTCGCCCAGGTAATGAATTTGTGCACTGCAGCCTGAAATTTATTTTAGGCTGCAGAAGCTGGGATGTTGGCCATAGGGTCAGTTAAGGAAAACACTGCCAGCAAAAGAGTTATCTGGGCCTGGTACTACCAGCATGATAGAATTAAATATATTGTTTGGCTTAGTTGATCAGAGTGGGAGTTGGAATTAAGATTAGGAGTGGATCTAGCATAGCCAAACTGTCAAGTCGACCTTTGTATTTTGCACTCTTCCCTATAAAAAAAGGAGTGAAAAAGGTTTCCTCGGGTTGTCATTACCTCTTAAAAGAAGGTCTACAAAGTAAAACACAGGAGAAGAGGGTGGAAGGGCAGGACAGGGCAGCATGAGCAAGGCAAGATTGATCCTTGAGAGGCTCAGGGAGTGGGGGGAAACAAGTTACAAATGGTAATAAGGCAAGTTAAGAAAAATGATACCAGATGTGGCTGTAATGCCAACAATCAGTAAAAAAATGTAAACATATATAAAGCTGTAGTAATAAAGCTGTTACAGCTGTAATGCTCAGAATGGAAAGAAAAATGAGGTCTCCCTTTTTAACTTAAGCTATATCAGGCCACGGCCTCTACATATATTTATTTTTCCGCCTGTCCATTTCATCCTTTTAGAATAGTGATCCATCTTCTCTAAAATTTTTCAGAGACCGTTTCCAACTTTCTGTATAAAAATAAAATATAATACTGCCAACAGCTTTCACAATACATGATTTTATTTATAACAAAGAGCACTTTTGAACTCTCCAGCGTGTTTCACAACCAATTAAATTTCTAAGTGCATGGAAGCGTTTGAAAAGTCCTCCCATTCAAATAAAGAAAACCTAAAGCTTAAAACTGGACCTGCCGTCCTGCGCACCCTTACAAAAGCACACGCTGTCTCTCTTTCTCCCTCTCCGCGGTATAACAGCTTCTGGATCTGTGGTGTCCAGCAATGCTGGTGTGTGGGCCACCCAAGAGGTCACAGTTCTGCTTATGAATCTTGCTGCTGTGCGTCTGTGGCTCCCATGGTCTACCTGCCCAGTGTTTTAAATGGCTTGTCATCTGTTCAAAATAGGCAGTGCTCTGTCCTTACGGTACACGGTACAATCTGTTAACAACAGAATGAGAATTGAAGGGCAGACCTTATTCTCTCATCAGCTGAAGGAATAGGGAGTCCTTTTACTTTTTTTTCCTTTTTATATGCAGCTGTACCTTGCAAGCATTTAATCAGCTCTATTACGTAGTTTTTTAAAAGGCCATTGAATTAGTGCATTCCTGCATCTGTGGAGGGATCCATGCCTACAGAAAGTTGAAATCACTAGCTATGAATTCAGTGATTCAATAATTGATTATTAAGCTTTGTTTTCTATTGATCCCATACCGCTTCCTGGCTTTAATGTTGCAATAATGTTTGGATTGTTTATTGTTAATTATGAACATTGTCAGAGGTAATTATTTTCTGACCAATAGCTTTTCAGGACTCCCTGATAGCTACAGCACACCAACCTAGTGAATTAGTGTAGTCCTAATACATCCTGAGGGTGAATTACTAGTAAGTTATCTGGCTATAGTAAGAGTTGTAAATTTTGCATGTACTTGTGGAAAAGAGGACTCCCTGTTATGGTTTGGGGGGGGCTGATTCACTAAGTTTGCTCCACACTTCTTTCTGTTTATAGGCTCTTGTGTTTATAATTAAAGGGAAATACTGTTTTGTAATAAGCCACAACCATAGAAAACAAGTTTCCTTAGTCTACTTTGTAAAACTATACAACTATATATAATACTATAGTAAAACAACTATAGTAAGTAGTAAAACTATAGTGTAGTTTTACTGTAGTAAACAATACCGTGGACTTAGAGGGAGTCAATGCACTGCAATAGTGCTTGGAATTTACAGTCCTGATTATTGCACAGGGCTGTTCAGTGTTTTTCTATACTGAAAGCTCCTGAGATTGTTATCTAGTAGATACTACTCTAGTTCTGTTTCAACGTTTCATTCATACTTGTTCTTCTACGTCTTCTCGTGGTGTAAATACGTCCTGCCTTCTCTTCTTGTGATCCCTTGACTGCATCTTTTATTTCCATTGAAATGAGAAATATCCTAATATAAAGGCAAAATACTGTTTCCATCAAGAAGGATGCAGCTTTGCTTTTGTCTATAACAGCTGAGATGGCTGTATGCTGTTAGCGTGACTGCAGCAGGATTTCATTCTTCCTATACTTGAGAAGTGTTGCTGTCCAGAAGAGATGCAAAGAAAGCAGCAAAATTATGCATGCTTAACGGGGTGCGTGTGTACGTTAGGTCTTGCTTTTGCCTGCGGCAATTTGATTTGTTGTTGTGAGTAATCATTCAGTCACCATTTCTTAACTGTACTCTTCTCCTAAGGTGAGATGAAATGTAAACTTTGTGACTCATACAGATAAATTAATACCTTCATCCTTGGTTTCTTTATTTTAACTCTGCACTGATTGCACGAAACATGTTAAGTGATCCACAGTTTTGAGTCGTTCTTCAAAACCAGTTGATTTTCTTATGAGCGAGTTGAGGTTCCTTACTATTACTACTTCATGCACAATGAACTCACCAATGATGGCTGAAAAGCTTTTCAACCACCTGTGTTGGTTTCTACTTCCTAACCTAAAGTACGTAAAAGAAGCAGTCCTAAAGCAAGTGGGAGATTATCTTGAGGGTGGTGGGTGTTTTGGTATTGGGGTTCTTATTTATTTTCTTTAAGGTAGAAATACTAAGCTTCCTGTAGATAGCTGGTGCGTGGAAGGCAGAAGGAACAAAGGCTTTTGCGTGTTCCTACTACAGCAGTAAGCATCTCAACCAGTCAGATCCTTCCTGCTGTATATAAGGCTGGTTCACGCGATGCCATCCTCCTTGCGCTTCTCTCGCTTGCGTCTCAGCCCTACACCATGACTTACCCTGTTCCCGAGTCTTGTGTGCCAGGAGCACCTGTGGCTCTGCGCGGCGGCTGGGTGCCGTTGCTCGCGGCTGGGTGCTCCACTGTGGTGCCTGCTGGTACCTGATGCTAAGGTCATGCCGCTTAACGCAGCTGGGCAGCACCGGAAATATGGCCTGATGTGTGGATCTCATGAGTTGGTCCAGAAAAAGCTGGTAGTCAGGAGTTGTAGAACAGTGTATTTCTGCAGAGAGGGAATAGCCGAGCAGTCATATGAGGGAGAGGATATAGGGGGGGATTTGGGGAAAAAGTTGTTACAGGATTGTGATGAGCCACTTTTCTCAAGTGCTTGTATGAAAACGCATTCTCCAGAACAGTTTTTGAAGTGAAAGAGGTAATGGCTCCTGCGAGCCTTTTGGTATTCACTTGAAAATAGAGAAAACTTTTAACTTCATGCAAAACCCAGAGAAAACATAGCTATGAACTACTGACGGCAAATCACATTAGAGAGAAGTAAACTACTGTGGTCGGGTTAACTTACTACTGAGCAAGTCATTATGGCTTTTATTAGTCAGGTTTGTAGCAACCTAAGATAAATGTTTGAGACGACAATGTGTGTGATGGCAGGAACCTCACCGATCCTTGGTGTACAGGTTCAGGAAAAGAGTTGTACAGGAGCGAGAGTTTATTTTCAGAGAATTAGATGTTTTCACTGGGGCAGCCCACGGGGTGCAGTAAGCCCCGTGACGAGGCGACCCCTCCTCTCTTTTATGCCAAATGCATTTGAGGCCACGGAAGCATCAGTTCGATTTTAACACACGCTTTAAAGGTTTCGAAGGGGTGTTTTAAATCCAGAAACCTGCTTTTTAAATCTCGTTCTTTCTTGTACGATCTTATTATTTTGGTCCAAAGTGATCTTATAATACCTCTTGGACTTGATATTTCCTTTTAAGCCCCATATACTTGTTTTTGTGAACAGGATCTTACACCTGCAATAAGCAACATTCAGAATATGCATACGCCAATAGTAATGTAAATGAAATATACATATTAATATAATAGGTAAATGTGAATATAAATAGGAATATAAATTCACATCCTTTTAAAATTTTGGTTGTGAAAGTATGCTGTATGACCTCCTGGCACGTCAATATGACTCCACAGATGGGCACAACATGCTCCGATCCATTGGCAATAAATGGATAGCTAGACCTTAAATTAAGAGCTAGGTACTTTTCTAAAATGAATACATGTTAGAGAGAATTCATCAAGCAGTCAAAGACCAAGCGCGTAGGATAGTAGCTGGTTACAGATTATTTGCTCGGCTCTTTCCGAGGGCTTGAAGGAGCAGACTGCCCTATAGTCCTGCTGCCTTTCCCCCAGATGTCACTGTTGGTCCACAGGAATGAAGATGCAACAACGTTCATGCGGCTCCATTATCTCTCGTATACCTGTGTATTTGTGTATATGTGCATTTTTAGAGATCTTAGACAAAGCATTTTTTTCATAAATATTTTAGTTACTATTAAGATGATATCCACATAAATATTGCAGTGTAACTTATTCTGCGTTTGAAGCAGCACTGGTCTTCTCAATAAGTGCGTTATTTTCCGTTCCTGAATATTCCCACTGTCCATCTAGCCAGGACTGAATTTTTAGCCAAACTTTAAAAAAAAAAAAAAAAGAGTATTTGAATCCGTGGTGGGACCCCATGTAGGTGGATCTGTCCAAACCGTCCTTGTTTTCTTAAGTTGAACTCCTCGAAAGGACTAGAGCCGAGTTTCGTTAGAGCGCAGGCTAGAGCACTTACCTTTGAAACGGAGAAGACCCAAAGCGACTGAATGACTTCTCCCACCTCGGCAGTTTCCCCCTGTGTTTCGAAGGGCCGTAACCGAGGATGAAGTGAGGAGGAAGGGAGTTGGTCGCAGGGAGACCCAGAGGCCTTGGGGGAGCTGCGGCGGGACGGGTCACGGTGAGGGGCAGCGGTGGGCAGGTCTGTTGGGATATTTTTTCGTATCTCAGCACTGAGAAGGCCACCGCTTGGCTTGCCTTTAACAAAACCCAAACGTGGGTCTCGTCCTCGCCAAGAGAGGTTTGCAGCGCTTGCGAAGTGGCGCGGTCGGCTGCCCCCGTCCCCCGCGGGGGAGGCAGGTCGGGCTCTCGCCAGCGCTGGGGGCGGAGGAGCCCTCGGGTCTGCAGCGGGGTGGCCACCCGCGCCACCGCTGCTGCCACCGCCGCTGTGCCGGGCCACGGCCCACCCCGGCTTCAACCCCCGCCTGCTCCCATGGGCCAAGAATGACCCAGTCTCGGCCTGTTATCCAATTACTCTGACGTTTAGCCATTCTTCGCCGTTAAATGGATTAAGTGCGTTGTAAAAAGATTAGCTCTACAACGCGGCCGAGCGTAGCGACGTCAGCCCTGGCGGGCGGCCTGGCGGGGCGCGGGGCGCCCCACCGCCTCCCGGCAGCTCGTTACGGGGGGGACGCAAAGTCCTCGAGACCGTGATGCTGGTATGGAAACCTCGCGCATCCTTGAGACGGGTTTTTCTAATAAACAAGTCAGGGCGGAGATAAAGGGAAGTGTTTCGCTGCTAGTTTTCTCGTTACGGTGGATGCGTGCTGCGTCTGCGTGGCTGCGATGGCTGAGGCCCGTCTGTAGGGCAGTAAGTTATCCTGAATCGTTCGGCGTTTGCAGTGTTCACACCCGTTTTGCGTGTAGTAGACGGTGTGATGATATGCCTCTTCTCTGAAAGATGTTGTTAAAAAATACTACTGATACAGAATTAGTTCGTTCTGTGTAGTTCGACAAAACATAGTTTTTCACTCATGGGTTCCCCCCCCCCCATTTTTCCTCTGTTCTTGCTGTCCGACTCGGCTCGGCATACGTGTCACGAGCGATGGCCGTCATTAGCCGGTCGGGCTGCGCGGGTGTCCGCTTCTGGTTTTACACTGCGCTGTCGCTAAACCCGACGCTTCTCCGCTGACGGCTCTGCTCTGGTGGGCCGGTGGTCTCGGCGCGGGTTCGCTGCGAGCAGTCGCTTGCTCTGTTGCAGCAAAGGCAGCTCCAACCAAAAGCGAAAAAAGCCAAGAGGAAACAGGCTTGACAAAGCTGAGAAAGGAAAACAGTGTATTAAATACTAAAAAAGTGTTTTAAACCTATTTAATTCTGCTTCCCTTTCCTGCCAAATCCTACTCTCACTGAAGTCAATGGAAACGTTGCCATGAAGTTAAATGAGGACATAATGGAGCACTAACGTCACCCCCTCTGCTTGCCCCGCTCCTTCCTACAGCGCTTTTCTTCCCCCCGCCTCCCTTTTTTGTAATTTTACTTTTTTTTTTTTTTTTCATTTTAAGCAGGCCTATTTCTCAATGAATGCCGGCGTAATAGTTATCTGGAGCCATACTTAGTGAGTGTAATTATAGGATCTTTATTCATATTTGAGATTATTTTCTCTAAAATGTTAAATCTGATTTATTTCAGTTTTGGATAAAATTTACCAGCGTGCAGGAATTACTGGATGATTTTAAATTGTATTAGTTACGTCTTTCACCGTCTTATAACATAAGTATTATGCTACGTAAAAGAAAGGTTAATTGCTGCGCACAAGACTTTGGTACACGTATCGCAGCCAGAGCTGCCAGCCAGCAGCTTTGCTCTTAGACCTGTGCTCCGACTGGCTTTCTTTAAAACAAAAACAAAAACAAAAAAACGAACCTGTTTCTCTTGGTGGTGTTATTTAGATTTGATTGGCTTATAAAATATGGCTTGGAAGCTTTGCTTTGTACAAAATTTAGACATTTTCAACTCTTCTTTCATTCTGTAAAATGGAGGGGGGCGGATTTTAACAGGTTTTGGAAGTGCTTCAACGCTTTCTTTGTTGCTTAAGTAAAAAGTTTGCCAAAATGAAGTCATTCTTGTTGTATCTGTGTTTTTTTTTTAATGGGAAGATTATCCTGTTGGGAAGTTCTCAGCTCTGCTACGTTTTGGCTTCCCGGTTTCTGCCGCCGAGGCGGGCTTCAGGCTCTCGTAAGCGCATCTTGTAGTTCCTGTACCAGGGGCTACAGCGCGGTGGGTGGACTTTGGGTATTTACAGGGTTCACTGTGAAAGCTGCGGCTCTTGCTCTGTGTTTTAGTTAGGCGAGTTCGTTTCCTGACCAGAGCAAATCGGCACTGAATTTATAGATATTTCTTTTTTTTTCCCCTTTACTTTTTTTTTTTTTTTTTTAACAGGTGAACTGCCAAGGGACTGAAACTTTCCTTCTAACCGCCGTAGCAGAACAGGCTTAGGAAACAGGACGTGCAAAAGGCTTTTAGCTGAGGCTCTCCCGCTTTCTGCACCTGATTTTCCTTTAAAGCATGCAGTTTAAACTTGTTCCGTTTTTCCACTTTATGCAAGATAGCCCTGAAGTAAAGCAGATTTTTGACAAATTCCTCCTCACAGTACCAGCTAATGGCCAATAACTGTGGACTTTCAAAGCAGGCTCCACTTGACCTTTTTTCACTTTTTTTCCCCTCCTTTTCTCGCTGCCTTTTCTCTGCCATCGTCTCGTGATTTTACGGGTGCTGTCTTCCCCATTTACTAATTATGTCTGTGGAACTCGGTCATTATATGAGTAATGTGAGCTGTGATGCAGGCTTACAGCCTGCATTAGTATGTAATATGAAATGTAGACACTTCTGCTGTAAGTGGAAGTGACAGATCAGAGCTTACAAATTGCATTCATTCACTTAAGAACCGCATGGGGCCTCTAAATTGATCACATGTGCTGTATGTATTATGTAATATTAATTAGGGCAGTATCCAATAGTGCAGCTGTGGTCCTTTTGATGGTTCTATTAAATCTCTGTTTTCAGACAATGTAATTCAGTTCTACAAGTCTTTTATTTCAGGGGAGAAAAACTGAAGCATAATTTTTCAGTGAAATTGAGAAGGGTTAGCATCGGCATAGGTAAATGTAGGAGTAGCACCAAGGAAAACAGTATTTTGGAGGTTCAAGAACTCCAGGTACTTCTACACCTAGCCTCAGCTTTTGCGTGTTTACAAAGGGCAATTTTAGTCTCAAAACTGAATCATTTTTGTTTTTATTAAGAATTATAATGATCTATTTTACTGCCCTGCTACTACAGCATTAATTTTTGGTAGCACAAAAGAAACTTTTGTGTTTCTTGAAGTGTGATTACTCTGTATTTATGGTATATATGCGTAATGTACAAAATTGGTGATAAACACGTGATTGTTAAGAAGATGGTTAGAGAACTAAACTCAGGTGCAGATGGTGCATTGTTTATCCGAGGCAACGTTTAAAAGAAAAAATGAATAGTAAGGCCAGATCTCTGAGATTCCTGTGCTCTGTCTTCTCAGCCTCAGCAGCTTTGATCTGATGACAAAATATTTTTATGAAGAAGGCTTGAATGAGCATGCTGCGATTACTTTGTGCAGTATTTTCAGTTGCTCCTGAGCTGGATGTTTATACTGTTACTGACCCATTTATGATGTTAATGTTTTGTAGGTCATTAGATTTTCTAGCAAACTCTGTTCTGAAAGTTAATTTGTGCTAGAGCTCAGCAGCGGCGTTCGAGGACTGCTTTAGTTTGGTGTTTGAGTACTGGATCTTCTGATTCACACCGTCGAGTTCCAGCCTTTCTCGCGTGAACTAATACTGGATAAGTCATAAAACGATGTAAAGGACTGTATTCACTTCTTAGAAATTATAGTCAGAATTAAAAGATGAAATTAAAGCTCTGTAGGCTAGTGTGCAGTCTGACTGAGCGTCAGTGATTTCATCTGCGGTGTGATTAATACCACCAAATTCATAGGTATGACCTTTTTCCCTTTGTGTGTGATTTTCAATTCAGAGCAGCAACAGACTGCATCAGGCAGGGTGCTTATAGCACTTTCCAGACTACTCAAGTATTAAGGCTCAGTCAGTGTAGTCTTGCAACATGATTGATGTGCACTTTTTTCCCCAAAGACACTGTGTCCAGGCCTTATTATTTAAGACCTGCAGAAATGCTTTTTACACATGAAGAAGTTTTCTCTTTTAGTACAAAGTAAGAAAAATCTATGCGTTTGAAGCTGTTTGTAATTCTTTATATTTTTTCTCAAAGAGCATATTAATATCCACATTGGAATGACGTGCTGCAAGTGGCATGTCTCCTTTTGTGTCCTGTTTTAAAGGACAGCAGCCTGCGTTCTTGTTTCTTTCTTTTGCTTTTATTCAATGTTATGTTTGCTCTGAAGTTTACGAGAACCTATTATAAAGGAGTTATTTTGTATTCCTCATAATTACTTTCAGTGTCTTTCAAGCCATAAGAGTTGCACTCAGAGCATAAGCCTGCATGCACATTATATTGCACATAGTGTTGAGCTTAGAACGATGTTCCCTCATCCAGCACAGATTTAGTAGTATGGTTTTAATTCTTAAGCTGTAGATAATTTTTGGAGAATGATATAATCAAACTATTTGTTACTTTTTGTATCCTTTCTTAAAGGAGGTAGAGAGAAAATGAAACAAAAAAATGCTGTTGTGTGTGACAAATTGGCAGAGTCACACTATTAAATGACTAGACCGCTGGTAATTTATGAGCAAGATACAGTTATTTTTAATAGGATAAAGAAAATTATTTTATTATTAGCTATTTGGGTTTTTCCACTGTAATAATACGCTTTTTTTCATCCAGAAGCAAATACTTTGGTCCATGTGTAATAACACCTTTTGTTTTGCTGTCTCTTGTTCAGGGTCGATTCAAACGTTTCTGAGTTTACCAGTCCGTTCCAGCTAGATGCCTAACACCATCGCAATTAATTTCTGATCTGTTGTTAAGCATGCTGGCAAGGTGGTATAGAGGGTTCAGTAGTTTGGCCCTTGGTGATTACCAGATTAGTTCCGTTACAATAATATAACCCTTTTTGTCATTTCTGTAAGCTCATTGGGTTTATAATGGTGAATGCATCCTATCTTCAGCCTTTTCTTGTGACCAGTCCCCTTATTTCTTATGGCACATACACAAAGTGTTTGCATTAGACATCTAGGGCAGTCAGTGCCGTTCGGACAACTTTCATTTAATGCATTGTCCAAACTCCTTGCTCATGCTAATCTTTCTCAGGTCAATAGTATTCAAATTGAATACTGAAAAAAAGAGACTGATGGTCATGGTTCATGGTATTGTTGCTTGACTTCCCTACAGAATTTACAGATTTCTTTACAATGCTTCCCCGGCACTTAATGTCATGTCTGTCTTTTCCTTTGCGTGAAAGCGAAGTAGTTAGCCCCGTGCCACTCCGAAGCACGATCCCCATATTGACAAATCTTATCCCGTTCCAAAGTGTACTGACGTTTTTTCATCTCATGGATTCTATATCTAGCTAGCTAAAAAAACCTGAGATACTGGGCAGTACTAAACTTAATGTGTCTTCAGCTTGACCAGAGTCCGTGTTTTGGTAGCACTGTGCAAATTATTTGTATGGGTGATATAGGTATTACGTAAAGACTACATAGATGACATGAGGGATATTCTTGCAACAGACTGGAATACTTAGTCATTCATGTAGTTGCTAAACAATACGCTTATATTCTTTTGTAGTTCGATATAAAATTCTCAATTTTCTGTTAAACTAATGTCAATCATACTATGTGGTATTTTTCATTATGGTACCACTGTAGGAAAGAAGCTTTTGGGAGGTTTTTTTAGTGTCATGGAGTAGCAGGTCTGTGGAGAAACATCCTCGTAAGCTGAGTGATGTTCCACTTACAGAGCTGATACCCGATCAATGATATGTGGCTTCCTTGGATGGGATCCAACTGTCTCTTGTATGTAGTGCTGTCAGCAAATGCCAGTATACCACTATAGGAGCTTTTTAGTCACCAGCTTTATTCAGGCATTGGAAACCACTTGTGAATTTAACTTCATTTTGGTGCCAAAGTTCATACTAGACCTGCTTTGTACCCACCAGGCCGGTGGCTGGGACACGAGTGCGGAGAGTGGGAACATCACGGCAGCTCCCCGCTTTGCCTGAGGACGTTTCCAAGCCCTTCTCCTGCTTCCGAGGAAACTGGAGAGACTGCTCCATCCTCTGTGAATATGCAAACAGAGGGAGAGAGAGCACCTAGAGTTGAGTGATTTCTCCCCAAGTAACACTCCCTAGAGATACATCCCAATGAGACTTTTAGTTTTCTTTGTCCCAGGAGTAATACCGAGAGAAAGAACTTCATTGTATCAGCATCAGTGGTAACAGATGCAGCTTGCATGCCCTTGTGTCGCACAGAAACACGTAAAATCATACAGATGCTGAACTAGGCCTGTGACGATGGATGGTTTTGCTCTTTTCCTCTTTAACATAAGGCAGAATCAAGCTGAGTGGAAGGCACTGAGCGCTGAAGGATTATGTGGCCGTGGCAAAATGGTATTTTATGTCCCTTTGCAACATTGCTAAAATTTTACTATTTACAGTTAATAACAATAATACTGTTTATACTCCAGTAAGAGTATAGATGAAAGTCTTTATACTGAAGGGCAATGTATTTGTAAACAGGGATTTCCCTGGTTATCTAAGTAAAATGAGTACTGAAGGCACCTCTGATAAGATAAGACCCAGGCTTCTTGGGCCTTTGCCAGAAGTGAATTCTCCAAATCTCTCCTCCTGTATACGGACAGCAGTACAGTTGAGCTGTTTCGGGATATGTGAACGTTCATTCCAGTCCATGCTTTGGAGTTAAACATCATCGACTGAAAACAATTAAGATTAATAGGATTCAGTTCTGAGTTAGGCAAGAAATGCAGACTCTGAGCTCTTGCCAGTATCTCTGGTTGTTCAGGTTAAGGAATATGAAGTGTACCGCATAGATTCCCCTGAAATAAGCGTGTGTAGTGATAGTAATTACTATTTTACTAGTTTTCATGTGGTTTTCTGAGCAGCACAGACTGCTTTAGATAACAGAAATTTCTGTGAAGGGTGGGATATTAATGTATTAAACTTGAAAAAACCAGCTTCTACAAGTTGATTGCTTTAAAGGACAGTTTATATATGTTTTAGAAATACAACCTTCTTCTATCTAGCAAACTGTCAAATACCTCAATATGGAGCCTTTTGTGATGTTAGGAGTGCAGAGATTAGGGCAGGTGGGGTGTTGGTTCTTTGCTTGTTAGCTAAAATTATCACTTACCATGCACTGAAAACTTTACAGGTTGTGACCAATTTAATGTCTAGAACATGTCATGAGTGGAGAGGCGATGACAGGAACGTGCAGTGGGGTAAAATGAAACTTTGAGTTAATAAGTGAAGAGTTAAGGAGAAGTGGTCAGGAAGTAAAATGTTATTTTTGAAAGATTTTTGTATATAAACTGTATGTGTACGTTAATGCTAGTGTTAAAATTGCTATAGTGTGATCATATGGGGCTTCTCGATGTTGCTTGTGGGAAGTGCATGGCGTGTCATAGCACATAGTGTAAGTGATGTTAGAGGGCCTGGGCTTTCAGCTGAGGAAAAATGGTAGCTGGCCCATCTTCTGGCTCCTGTAGGAGACAAATGAGGGAGGCAGATGGAAAATAATGGATTTTGGCAAATTTGGTTCCTTTAAAGTTGGCCTAACTAGAAAAATGGGTGGAAGAAAACCACAGAAACGATCCTTCCTTTCTTTAGAGCATGCAGAGCAGATTTTGTGTTTTTAGGAGAGAAAAGCATTAGGTAATGGTGATTCTTACTAACAAGTTTTGGGAGTGTTTTCACAGATCTGTTATCGAAAGCATATCTTGTCACATTAGATTTATAACAACTGTCTAGGTGCTGGTCATCTCCTGAAGCGAGCACGGATGTTGAACGCCTCTGACTTCACCCTCTTCTCCAGGCTTGGGAAGCAGAGTCCCACTTCTCTTGTAAGCAAGTTTTCATGCTTTTTAGAAGCTCTGAGAAAACAGCCTTTGTTGCAGAGTGGGGTGTTTCCTCCTGAGCGAAGCTGTAGTTTTTGCAAAATCTCTTCCCTTTTATGAGATAATGAAGGAAAGAAGTTAAGAGAAGCAGTAAAGTGATGATGACTGAACAAACTGTTGGCTCAGTACTTGCTTTCCTCTTGTGTTCAGAGAATTGCAAACTCATCTTAAATGGAAAAGTAAGCATATAGTAAACTGTTATGTTTGTTGAGATAAAGTTGTATGCATATAATACAGATAGCACAATAGTGCTTTCCAGTTGACTGTGCTTCCAGGAGCAGCGGGATGGGATGGGATGGGATGAATGTTGTGTGTCTTTGCCTATATTTCCAGCCAGTGCTACAGAAATACTTTTCCTTGGTCTGAGAACAACGATGTAAATGTATTTCCATGTGTTGACATTGCTTGCAGGCTGTTTTCATTCCCCCTTTTCCTCGGGACAGTGGAAGCGTAGGGATGGACGTTCCTTCAGGACTCTGGGCTGTATCTGAAATAAGCTACTTTGCAGCACGCTCCTTGGATTACGCTGGGACTATATAGTCTTCAAGTTTTCTCTCCTGTGCCATACTTTGTCACAATACTGTACTGATTTGTAAGAATCTCTATATAACATTACAAAGTGTTATTAAATGAATTCAGTATATGGAGGGTGGTGTGTTTTTTTTTTTTTTTCCTGGCCTGGCATCTCTTTCTTGTGGGAATAGGCCACAGCAAGATCTGTTGTTGGCACCTCAGAAAATAAAGGTGTGTTAGTAGCTGTGTGTAGTTAATCTGGCCTCCTGAAGTGACGTCTCTGAATGTAGGCAATTATTTTTATTAAAGGTGAGGGGAATAATTTGAGAAAACCAGTGTTGGGGTTTTGGGATGCAAGACTCCAATGTACTTTTACTAGCTCTACTGGTGGCTTGCTGTGCTGTCACCAGTGATTCAGCTTCTGCATCCATGAAATGTGAAGACTATTTCCCATGCAGGTCATAAAGTTTATTTTAATCCTATTACAATATTTGAATTCCTTCAATGAGTTGCTTGGGAAGACGAGGTATTACAGTTGTGATGTTTTGGTTCTCGCAGGTCCGTACACTGGAGAATTCCCCATTAGCAGGCGGAGACTGGTAAATAGCACTGGAGAATTGCAGAGCAAGCAGATGCAATAATAGGAGGGCCAATGTAATTATATTTTTGTTCTTCTGGATGGTTACTCCTAAGGGAGAAGGAAGTTGGTAATTGAAGTGATTAGGTACCGGTATTATTGTGGTGTTAGCGGGCGCGCACAGACACTGCTCAGAGCTTTGTCGTTTTAGAGTGGAGCTTTCTGTATTCATTCAAGGTAGGAGCATGTAGCACGATTAAGGGAGACAGGGGCGATAAGAGTGTAGCTGTTTAGAGGTAATGATGAATATAGAAGAAGTAGCAAAAGCAGTGATAATTTGAGACACCTGGTGACAATCTGGCCCTCTTTTTATCTCTAGAAGGGTGTATTTACAGCCCTGGCGAGTTTTGAAAGCAAACTGTATTATTTCTCTAACTGACAATTTTTATGCAGCCAGGTACCTCATGGTTAACCTCTAGTTGTTTTTGTCTTTATTTTTTTCTGACCTTGAGTAAGTGATTGTCAGTTTATGTTCTAGCCATAGTCCTTGAAATGTTCTTCTCCGGAAAAGGACTCAATATCACTGTTGGTTTTTTTTTTTTTTTTCCCTCAGAAGATTGCTGGGTACTGTGAGGGTGGAAACCATTTGCTATTACTTAATGAAAAAATGTCCTCCATAAATCACCTCTTCAAGTGGAGCCCACAGTGAAACAGCATGAGTCTTTAGCACTGCCAGCGCTCTAATAGACTTGTATATCCTGGGTACTCGTTATTTGCTAGTTGTTAATTATAGAGTGTGTTTAAGACAGGAAATCTGGTGTGCTCCTTAAGGAGAAAGCAGCATGCCCTATGCCGTTCTCTAAAGCGGGAGGGAGCCGGCAAAGGAGGGGAAGGAGATCTCGTCTTTTGTTTTAATTTAAAGGGCTGGAGTGTATACATCACCTACAGTGAAATATATCTGCTGTTTTAATGCATGTAGCTGGCTGGGGTTTTTACTCTTTCACCCTGAATATTGATGCTGAAGGAGGGGACATTACTGAGGTGATTAGGGCACATCTTCTGGAGAGGTTATTTGTCATTGTGGTAAAAAGTCCCTTTGGGTACATGTTTGAAGGATTTCCCTGGAGGAGGAAAACTGGAGCTTTAAGGTCTTTGTGCGGCTCCCTGCTTATTAGATCAGTTAATCTAATTAAGTGGTTTACTCTGACTTCACACAGGCATGATTTAGAAGTAATTCATCTTGAAAGTCAGTTGTATGAAATCATTGCGCTGGTGGTGGGAGATGAGGGCTAAAGCCAGGGCGCAGGGAGCTGCTGGGTTCAGCCCTCCGCTCCAAGAACTCGCTTGTGCATAGGTGTCACTGCGTAAAGCGTATAAATAGCTTCACAGCAAGGATTGGCAGGCCAGGTTTTCCTTTCTCCGGGCAACTCGTTCAACTGCTGTACTCTAGTCCTGCTTCCTTCCGATTCGCTCTTCCTGGACCCGTTAATTTTTCTTTCTGTTCAATGGCACAACTTCACGAGGGAGGACAGAGGGGACTGCCCGCCCCAGCAGAGCCGCTAGTGTGATGTTTATGGCTCTCTTTTGATGGAGGAAGGTGGGATTTGATCCCACTCAAATAGAAGAGACTGTCTGATGCTAGTGGCCTGTTTTCTAAGCCGTTTTATAGAAGGTAAGAGTGGAAAACTTGGTCTTCAAAGAGGGCTTACTCCTGTTTCAAAAGGAAGGCACGGAGGGTAAATTGAATAGGTGAAGACAGGAAAGGTGGTGACCAAGTGCAATTTGTAATGAGGCTTCACGATTCACATCTTTGCATTCAGATGATGAGTTCAACAATAAAATGCCTGGGTTGATTGTAAATAAGCTCTAAAGTTTTTGAAATTCTGTCACATCTAGGTATCAAGGAATGGAAAACTGATTCCTACATGTGAAATGTTCTACCTGAAACTCTCATGTCCATGGGAGCAAAGAAAATAATTGTAACGACAAAAGTTTCTTTTGATTTCTTTTCCGGCTAATGATCCCTGTCTGTCTAAATGTGGGAGACAGCCTTCCTTTCCCTAGTAAAAATCTTGTTGTGTCCTGATTTCTAATAATATGTATGCACATTGTTGAGTACATATTAGCGCTTAAAATTTTATCCTTTTTATTCTTGGCTACTGTGAGATACTGTTGAATGGAAGGTGATGCTTAAGTACTAGTTTTACTCTGCTGGTATAGTCTTTGCATCCTGTCCAATAAATGTGCTCTGCCATGCAGCAACAAGGAGCTGGTATAAAACTACTTAAAAACTGTCTCTATGGGCAGACTCTTGTTTATTCCTGCAAAATGAGGGCTGTACATAACTAGTCATGTTGTGTTATCAGACCTGGAAATCTAATGCAAAAGTAAAGGTTATGACTTAAGAGTGCTAAAGAAAGTTAGTGAGTTCCTCCGTATAACGTCTTTCTTGTAATATAGACTTCAATCATACTAATTACATGCAATTTATATCAATAAGCTTCAAGACTAGCAGTATTAAAGAGCCTGCATTAGAAGCATATATTTCCTTAAGAATACTTGACACCTTTAAAGATATTCCTGTTTTGAGTTAATTGATTTAATCTAGTCATTTATGGATGTATGCATATATATTTATGCTGTATATTGTTATAATGTAAGCTTTATTGATAATTTTGAAGGAGGTAGGTGACTTTCCAAAGGCCATTTGGGTAGAGGCACTGGCAGAGTTGGGGATTAAAGTTGAGACTTACCTCCACGAAAAGTGGAGAAAGAGAACATTTTCAAATTGCTAAGACAAAATCAAGCTAAAACGAAAAATCTGACATGTTGCCTGGAGTATGCGTCAGTATTTCTGATTACAGCACATGCTCATTTCTATACAAACGTGAGCAAGGTTAGTAGTGTGCAGTGCTATACACCTGCTATACTACTGTAATAAGCTGCATTGTGCATACCATGATTTTGAGAACATATGTTTGCTGAGGCCATACAGACTGCAAACTTGTGTGCGAAGTTTGTCCGGCTTTTAGGAGTATGGAATTCCAAAGAATAGGAGGGTCCCTGATGGAATATATCTGATAAATTTTTGTGCATCAGCCATCTGTTGCTTTCTTCATCTATAGGGATCGGAGGCCTACCTGGACATTCATATGTGCAGATATCTGGCCCTTAGTTTCTTGAAGGAAACTGGAACGTTCCTTTTTAGAGAATACATGCGTTCAGCATTAGGTCACAGGGTTGGCCTATACCCTTTTGTCCTACGAAACTGTGCCCTGAGTTCAAAGATCCTACCATAGGAAAGTGAAGTGACAACCCAGTAGCAGGAGAATGGAGGAATATACATTTGGCAAGCTAAAAAAAGATGACATGCATAGATAAAGTTGCTATCCTAGAAGGATTGATTATTAATTTTCAGTTGCATAGCAAGACTTGCCAAAGAGTGAAATACAGACTTAATAAAAATGATGTGTCTTTCAAAACTCTTGCAAGGATTTCCGGAAAGGGAGAGGGATCGAAGGGGGCTGGAACAGAAATAGAATTGCATGTGATTTCAAACCTACCAAATCTGGCTTTGCAAATATTTTATATTAGAAAGTTTTAATAACCTTAAAAGACAACCAGTTGTGTTTTGATTTTGAGATTTTATTTCTGAGAGTTCTGTTTTGAAATTCACTGAAGGGCACAGTATTGAGTGCTTCTTCACCTCAGTCTTTACTGGTGAGACTGGCCTTCAGCAATCCCAAGTCCCTGAAACCAATGGGAAAGTCTGGAGCGAGGAAGGCTTACCCTCAGTGGCAGAGGATCAGGTCAGGGAACATGTGAAAAGGAAACTGGACAGACACAAGTCCATGGGACCTGATGGGATGCCCCGAGGAGTGCTGCGATGTCACTGGGAGGTCTGTCTTGATCACCTTTGAAGGCCATGGCTATTGGGGGAGGTTCCGGAGGACCGGAAGAAAGCAAATGCCGTGGTCATCTTTCAAGGAGGGCAAGAGGTAGGACCTGGGAACCGAGAGGCCAGTCGGGCTCTGCTCAATCGTCTGGGAAAGCGATGGAGCTAATAATCCTGGAAGCCGTTTGCAAAGATGCGAAGGCCAGGAAGGCGACTGGGAGTAGCCCGCATGGATTGATGAAGGGGAACTTGTGCTTGACCAAGCTTGTGTGATGAGATGCCGGGGTTGGTTGGTGAGGGTGGAGCAGCGGATGTTGTTTATCTTAACTTTAGTAAGGCTTTTGATGCTGTCTCCCCCAACATCCTCATAGACAAATGGGTGGGGTATGTGCTAGGGAACGGACCGTGAGGTGGGCTGAAATGTGGCTGGCCTGTGAGGCTCAGAGGGTAGTGATCAGCAGCACGAAACGCAGTTGGCAGCCAGTCACTAGTGGTGTTTCCCAGGGGTCTGTCGATGCTAGGTGCAGCGCTCTCTGTTAATGACCTGGATGGACAGGGCTGAGTGCACCCTTAGCAGGTTTGCTGATGTTACAAACTGGGAGGAGTGGCTGATATACCCCAGCTGGTTGTGCTGCCCTTCAGAGGGACCTTGACAGACTGGAGGGATGGTGAAACAGGAAATCTCATTAAGTTTGACAAGGGAAATGTCAAGTCCTGCACCTGGGGAGGAATATCCTTATGCGCCAGTGCAAGCTGGGGACTCACCTGTTAGAAAGCAGCATTGCAGAAAAGGACCTGGCGAGCAGGAAGTTGACCATGGGCCAGCAATGTGGCCCTGCGACAAAGAAGGCTAGCAGTATCCTGGAAGAGAGTATTGCCAGCAGGTTGAGGGAGGTGCTCCTCTGCTCATCCCTGGTGATGAGGCCACATGTGAAGTGCAGTGTCCTTTCACGGGCTCCCCAGGACAAGACAGATATGAACATACTGGAGCGAGTCCAGTGAAGTGCTGCAAAGAGGACTTGGATTGGTTCAGGAGAGGCTGATAGAGCTGGGACTATTCAGCCTCAAGCAGAGAAGACTCAGGGAGATCATATCCATGTGTATAAAGACCTGATGGCAGGAAGTAAAGAAGAGGGAGCCGGATTCTTTTCAGTGGTGCCCAGTGACAGGACAGGAGGTAATGGGTACAAACTGGAACATGGGAAAAATCAGATCTTTGAAACCTGACTGGGCAGGTCCTGATGTGACTTGTTCTAGCTGACATGACTTTGAGAAGGGAGGCTAACCTAGATGATTTCCAGCGGTGCCTTCCCACCTCTCCCCTTGTGTGATTCTGTATCAGTCCAGCTCCCTGCGAAGACTCTGAGGATACTTTGTAATTTTTTAATGTTTCCTTTAAAGCGGTCAGTTTCTCCACATTTTAGTGCTATATTCAAGATAGCAAAATGCCTTGAAGTCATGTTCTGGCTTAAGGCAGTAGTAACGTGCTGTTAGCCATATCTCCTGCCCTAAAGACTCGTCTTTCTAAGGAGTCCTCCTCTAAATGGTCGTTCTGTTTTGTGGCCCTGGGTAAGAGTGAGCCTGCATGGCTTGGCATCTCAAGAGCTGTCCTTAGCCTGATGGCCATCAGCTGTATAACTATCACTGGTTGCCTAAGCTTCCCTTAAAAATATAAATCCTCTTTTGGTAGCAATTTTGCCTTGGCTGGTGTCCCTCCCCAATCTCTTTCCAGATTGCCATTCCTGTACCTTGAGATCTGCTCGCTAAGCTGTTGGTGGAACTGGTTGATTGCCTGATTCAGTGACATTATCTTAACCCATATAAATAACGGTCGTTGCTAACTTGTCTTGTTTTAGTGGACACAAGTCTGGGAGAGCGTACAGGAACCATGCTGGTGGTGTTCAGGCAGGGGCAGTCACCTCTGATGGGAAAGCGACAGTGAGCAGCGTGGCTGCGGATTGAAAACCAAAACTGTCTCCGTGTCTTAACTGTGTCAGGAATCACTGCAGAACAACACGTGCTTACCTGGCAAAAACTGAAGGTCTGAATTGCCCTAAATCAAGTTGGAGATACTGGAAAACGACAGAATATTCTTATTGCTTACGTCTTGCAATCTGTTAAAATGAAGAGGTTCTGAGGTTGTCAGTAGTGCTGCTTTGTGTATGCCAGTAATTAATACCTCTGTATTAATTATTAAGAGTCGGTGGGAGTTATTCAGCCCCGTGCCTTAGCGATGATCTTTCATAGTATAAAAAGGCATTGCTCTAAAAAAACGCGGCCCTGCAGTTTGTGTGGGGCATTATGTTGTGAAAAAGAGGCTGTTTAAACCTGTGCACTCCAGCTGTGATTTGAGCCCATTAGTTACTGCCAGGGGGTGGTGACAGCCCTGCAAGGTGGCCGTGTGGCCAGAGTTGTGCAGGTCAGGGGCCACCCTGTTTGGGTTGTTGTGTCTAATAGCTGGCAATCCATAACAGCCGCGGAAAGCAGTCCTTCTTGCGCTGTTTGTGAAGGGACTGTTACGTGCAGTGTGATTTCCTGAAGGCAGGCAGAAGATGAGGAGGCTTGCATCACCACACGGCACGGGGAGCAGCAAAGAATAAACTCCACTCCCTGCTGAATGCAAAGTGTGACGAGGACAGACCAAGTCAGGAATTGAAAATACATTTCAGGGAAGGAAGGCGGACAGGAACGGCATGGCCTGCATGCCCAGCTGGAGGGAAAGCTGCTGGTTTACACGGACTGTGGCTCTGCTCCGTTTCCGTCCCACCAGCCAGAGGTGCTTGCTTTCTGTCCTGAAGAAGTGCAGTTAGGAGATGTAGATGGAAAAGATGTGGTTTTCAACTTATTTTCTGCCTACAAAAATAACATTTGTAAAGATTTACATAAATAATAGAATCCATCTTCCCTTGCCTCCTCCATAAAAAAGAAGATTAAAAAAAGGCCTCTCTTGCGATGTTGAGGAGCCAGGCAGTGACATACTTTGCTCTCACCGCCAGGAGGTTGAGGGGCTGCTTTTTTACCCATTTGTTGTGTATTTGTCACAGCCTTTGGCTGGGTAAGGAGCGGATAGGGGTACACCTGGTGGGACAGGTACTGCCTCCTGACAGACCTTCTTTAGAAGATAAGACCTTATTCACATCAAACCTGTCCTGACAAACTCACACAAAGCAAATAGGAAATGTCTGTTTGCTAACCAAAAGCAGGTGGAACATCAGCTGAAGTCCAGCAGGCTCAAATACTGATTCTTCTTTTTAAATATTCCTCAGAACAAAAAGATGTCATGAATAATATCTTTTTCTGTCTCCCAGTGAAGTTGAGTTTAGGGGGGGAAAAAAAAAGTCCTATCTTTCTTTTCTGTAAACTCTTCCTGAAGCAGGCCTGAAGCACTGGAAAAATTAGTAGGCAAATGATAAATTGGCCACAAGACACAGATGCAGTAATCTGTGTGTCTTTCTGAAATAACTCTCTTAAGGGGAACTTTTATGTCTTTATTTCTTAGCTGCTGTGGTTATCAGAATAGCTTTGCGCAGTGGCATATATCACCCTTTTATTTTAATTAAACACATCTCTGGGAAGAGCTTGTAAAAATGTAGCTAGAGATATTTTATAGGATTTGAACTGGGGGTCATTTTGTCCCATCTATCTCCTCTGCATGCAGCTCTGTTCTGCGTTCGCTGTGAGCAGAGGGTGGCGGGGTGAGGGAGAGTGGGGTGGGCGAAGACCACGGGCTCTGCAAGGTAGCGGTTTCCACTTCAGTAAGCTTCTCTGTGATGTCATTTCTCTATAATACTTGTACAGTCTCTTCCAGAGGAAGACTGAGTATCCTTTTTGGGACCTTTCCCCCTTTTTTCTTGTTCTTGCTCTCACATCTTTGGTCTTAAAAGATGAGTCTATGTCTTCCCTCCTGATATCTCCAGGTGGAGTTCTCGAACACTAAACCATATAGTTCCAATTAGGCTTAAACCTTAATCTTTCTAGAATTACCTTTTAAAAATATTTTCTGTTTTCTTTCATAGTAGCAAAGAGGCAAGTGAGCAAAGATCCAGTTCCTAAGAATTGTCTGGAAGGCAGAGCTGGGAGCAGTAGTTTCAGTACAAGGTAGTGTTAAAGATCGACGTAGAAGGAGTTTCAGTGGAAAGAGCTGAAGAGAGATGTGAGAGAGTACACTGAAGGGACTTTGTGTCAAGATTCATTTGTTTTATTTACTAAGAATTTGCCTGCTTGCTACCCAGGTACCCTTTATTATTGTATTGGATGTAAGCATCATCTGCTGCTTGGGAAGATAACACTTCCTTTTGTTTGTGTACTGCAATTTACGTTTTATTCTCTTTCATCTAATTCCAAAACCACAAATGATAAAATCCCTTCTTGGTATCGTGGTACTGCCGATTAACAAGGTATTTCAATGCAGAGACTTCTGCACCGTGTATTAATAGTTTGGCTACCTCCATCGGAGGAAACCAGATAACATTTCATGGTAAGGTTGTTGGTTGATGTTTGTGATACGGATTTGTTAAGGCTGACGAGTTATTCCACTGGATTTTTCAAATGAATCTTCTGTACTGTGCCATTAAGTAGGACAGAGCCATTTATGCTGTAAAGTTATGTAATCTTTCATAGAGGAACTCCATACAGACCTTATTATTAGCTTTTAAAACAATTCTTACAAAAGACACAAAGTGGTTGAAACTGAGGTGTGAGCTGTATGTTGTCCATGAAATGTCTCTAAGTTCTCTTAAATGCAGAAGAAAGAGATTACTTCTGCAAACTGCAGCATCGCATCACCGCTGGTTAACTTCAAAGGGCAGTGCTGAGATCAGCCGCTCTGAGGAGGAGAAGCGTTATTCTGGCGAGTACAGTTTAGCTGATTTCTAAGTTAACAAGTTGCAAAATACATCTACGTTTCAGAAGCTTTTGGGGGTTTGGGTGCAGTTGTAGAGCACAGGAGCTGAAGTGTTAGACGTTGTGTTCCACCACAGCTCCAAATATCCTTTCAACCCATGTTAGTCTAGCTGCTTGTTGTTATAAAATTCAAAAGAAATCCAGAAAAACATGTCTGGAACGTGCAACGTGAAAACTAGAACATGTTGGCTCCAGTATAACAGAGCTGATCTTTTACTGAACCTATCTAGTAATTTCTACTTGGAAATCTTATAATAATGTATGATTATTTTTAATTTATCCTGATGATAGCAATAAATTGAACTTTCATAGCATCTTTAGGTTTAGACCCACAAAGTTAGTAATGGGCTATTAATTTTTAGAAATAATGGTTGCTCCTTTATGAAATGTAGCTGTTCCAGGTTTATTTTGAATGTGATATAGATATATTTTAGAGCTTCTGAAATTAATTAATCAAACATGGTTTATGTTTTATTATAGGGTTTGAAATATATGTAATTTATATGCATAATCTATGAGTAAGTTAGTAGTTAACATCATCATTTGCCTATGTGTATGTGTTCCAGGTAGAGAGGGAGGATGTGGGAGCTAGTGTTCCAGAGCTGCTCCAATCCTGACCTGAATTTTAGTTATGCTGCCACCATCTAGTAATGTAGTAACGTACAATGGAGGGCTCGTAATACTGACTTCTGGTGATTTTTGGACAGCTTAAATTCTGCTTCCATCTTGTAAAGCAGGAGGAGGTGCTGTTGCTGGTCTCATTTATCCTGCTGCTGGGAGTTTCCTTCTAAGCATCGGTTAGCTAAGGCAGGGATAGCGACGATCCCGTTCAGTGTTGTGCCAGCAGCAGCAGGCCTGCTAGCTCGAGAAAACCCCTTTGGGACCCACCCAAGCTAGTAGACTGGCCAAATAATGTCAGTGTACGTTCAGCAGAGCCGCCTCCCTATTTGTAAAGGGAAACACTACTGTGCATTCAATATCTGGTAATTTTATATTGACCCTTGCAGTATATACAGTCTGTACTGTTTTACTGGCTATTTTTCTTCAAGTGCTTATCCACTTCTAACTGATCTGCTAAGAAGAGGGATTAAAAAAATGCAAATTATTTCAGGCAGCACAAACTGAAAAACTGGCAAGTCTTTCTGAACCCTTAATACTTTCCTTGATACAAGCTTCTCTTGCACCAGGTTAATAATGCACATCACAACACTTTGCTCATTTTGCGGTTCGTTTAGCTTCTTTTAGCAACGCGGTTGGGCTCCTACATCACTTTTACTGTGTTTAAAAAAAAAAAAAAATTGGTCATTAAACTGCATTAGCATCTGTAATGAACCCAGGCATCCTTCTTCCTGCTTTTTTTCACGACTGTAATCAAGAAGCCTCTGTAGGCCTGTTTGGTGCAAGCATTAACCATGCGGCAATGTAGATAAATGCAAAATTTTGTTCTGAGAAATGGTATGATACAATTTTAATTTATCTTCTCATACGTTCTGATTCTTCCATTGTCTGGAATATTTACTGGCGGATTTTTGTGAATTTTTATGGATTTATTTAAAGTCCCAGTGCTTCCACAGGAAAATAAAGTATTTTTGACTTATTAAACTAAAATGCATAGTTACGATAAAGGCAGCAATATATCAGATTTCTTCATGTTTAAGATCACTCTACAACTTAAATGTTGGACTATTTTTGGTATTTTAATATATCTTAATTTTTCTTTCCTGTCATTACCTGATTTCATGTGAAAATTTCTGCATGTGCTTCTCTTTTTCTTAATTCATTAGATTTGGCATGGCTGTTTATTGTATCAGCTTGGCATCTGGCTCATGTAGCTCATTTGAAGAAAACAATATGCTTGAACAAACCCCTATAAAATTAACCCTTTTGATATAAACAGACTGGTACATATACAGCATGACTGTATTACTTACTCTCTAAAAATTAGTTAGGCAGCTGAAAAGAAGTATTTCTGTATTCTGTTGTTAATCTATCCCCATCCAAATGTATGAAATGTTTAACAACACTTTCAAGACACTTTTTAAAAACAGTATTTTTACATCTTCCAGCACATGACGTAGATTATATTGTCAAAAGAAGTTTCTCTCATTAAAAAAAAAAAAAGAATAATTCTGATCCACAAGATCAGAGGGAGGGAAGGGGTAAATCCCTGTGCTATACCTAACATTGAAGGGAAGTTAGAAGTCCTTATGCAATAGCTGATGTTCTCAGCATCGCCCAAACTGGTCAGACTTTGTGAATATAGTGTAGACAGATATAATATATTCATGCAGCAGTGACTGGCTTCAGATGTAATGATCAACGGTCCAGTACCACAAAAGTGCTAGAGCTTCTAATTCCCAATTACTCTATATTCTGGAGCTGGACTTTAATTATTCTCTCCAAAGTAACTGACCTTGGGCTAAACAAGTACAAGTAGTAAAGGTAATGTCTAGAAGAAAGGTTATTTGGATTGGTTACAGCTCTCCTTAGAAGGGCAGGAATTTGATAGATGAGCATTCAGGAATAAAACTAGATTAGTTTTAATTCAGGGTGCATGTATAGCTTTCTTTCCTATATTGCCAGCTAGTCTCATTATGTCAAGGAAGTATCACACCCTGTGTTGTGTAATCTCTACTTGCAGATGGCTGTTTGGCCTTAAACTGGATAAAAAGAACAGGGCCAGGAGTATCCCATGGTCAGAGCATAGAAAATACTAAATGTGTAAACCTGTGCCCTCTTTGAAATCTGTGGATGCGCAATAAATATGTCAAGTAATATATCAGCATATGAATGGCCTACAGATGGGCTGACCATCCAAGCAGAAATGCAGAAAGTAGAAGTAAATTTCTTTTTTTTTTCTACCTAATCCCAGGACCTCCCCTGTTTTCCTTTTGTTATCCTGCCTTCTTTCTGGTCTTGTCTTCCCGTGGCTGCTGAGATATCCCTTGACTACTTGTTGTTGAACTGGCCATCAGCGGTAGTGGCTTCATGTGCTCTGTGAGAGGAATCGTTGTGTAGTGCTTTTCCGCTCCTTCTCTTCCCTTCTCCAACATTTAAAGCCAACTTGTTATTAAAAGCTGCTACTTTTTGCAGGGGAGATCATCTAGGTTAATTGCTTCTGGTAGCTATTGATATCACTTTCTATTACGTACCAAAGTTTCTTTTCATAGCACTAAAAATTGCTTTTGGGGAAGTGGAGAAAACAGACATATAGTTCTGTCCTTTCGACCTGTGGTTTTGTTCAGTTCTTCCCTCTTCTTCCTCTTCCAGAAAGTCAGTTCCTCTCTACAAGAACAAGAAGTTGCAAAGCGTTTAGGACAGCAGTTCGTTTTGAATGTCATCAAAACCAGTGCTTGCTAGGACCTTGGAGTGAGTCCCCGTGCTGCTGCGAGCAGAAACGCGTTGCTGCGTCGCTCACGGCAGGGGTGCTGAGGCTATCCAGCATGGCAGCTTTCTGAGAAGAAGAGTTAGGGAAAAAAAATCTGTTTCTTTCTTTGTTAGCTTCTGTCGTCTCCTCTCCTATGCATTCATAGGACAGATGAATACATATTATTCATCCTGTCTGACGGGGGTTGTCGGGTTATTTTTAATGTCTTACAGCTGTTCCACGTGAGGCAGGAACAATATGCAAATTAAACATAGAAGGATCCATTTATTAATAGTAAAATGCCATAGAGAGTGTTACATCACTGCTGCGGTACCAGCACTCCTGTGGGAGGCTTCATACATGTATGCATGGTAGGAGACCACCCCATGGCAGAAATACTGTGAGTGTGGGGGAGAGAAAATGAATATTGATAAAACCATGTCACAAACTATGAGTTGTCTGCAGGAAATGTATAATCTCAGTGGGTATACGTAATTGAAACAGATTAATATCTAAATCCCTGCAGCTGAAAACGTTTTTGTCTCGAAAGGTCAGCTGGGTTTTTGACACTCCTGGTCTCCCCAGAAACCTATATAGAAGAGGTTGGGCAGGGTTTCTTCAATACATTTTATTTAGAAGGGACGTTTATGCCTGGTCATTGACCTTGAGATTGCATTAGCAATAATGAAGGGCAGTATGCGATGCTTTGTGCACAGCATACAGTAAATGATGCATACGCACAGATGAGGACACCTCCCCTCCTTCATGCTGTGTTGGGCTGTGCCAGGGCTCTGCCACAGCCTTCCTAGTTCCAGTAAGATGATGGGAGCAGTGATACTAACAAAAATGAGACTGCTTTGGAAATATTTTTGATTTACAGTGTATAATTATTCCACTTCTTTCTCCCCTTCCCTCCTTTCCTCCTCCTTCTATTCCCCCTCTTCTCCTTAGCAAAAACAAAGCCAAAAATTTTAAATGCGCTGTAGACGAGAAGCGAAACCCTACTTGCCTACAGCACATAAAGAGTTTAGCCGATTACTATCGTGACCAAGAAATATTTTTGAGTGATTAGAATAAAAGCTATTTTAAATTCCGGTTAATTGAGTTTTCTGACTGGCTCTGGGAGATGTTTAGTATAGCCATAAGCACAGCATGTTGACTCAAAGATTACCTCTTTGAAGCTCAAGAATGAGCTCACATCCCAGTGAACAGGTAGTCAAGCAAAGGTGGCAGGAGGCCTGCATGGATGAACAAGTAGCTCCTGAGAAAACTCAAACTCAAAAGGTAAGCATAAAAGAGATGGAAGCAGGGACAGGTGACCCAGGAGCAATATACAGATGCTGTCTGGGCATGAAGAGATGGGGTTAGGAGAGCCAGGGCCCACCTGGAGATTGAATCTGATAAGGGATGTAAAGAGCAACAAGTACAAGTACATCATCTTCAAGTACATCAGCAGTAAAAGGAAGGCTAGAGAAAATATGGACTATGTGCTGAACGGGGCAAAGGATCTGGTTACAAAGGACGTAGGAAAGGCTGAGGTATTCAGTGCTTCTTCACTTCAGTCTTTACTGGTGAGACTGGCCTTCAGCAATCCCAAGTCCCTGAAACCAATGGGAAAGTCTGGAGCGAGGAAGGCTTACCCTCAGTGGCAGAGGATCAGGTCAGGGAACATGTGAAAAGGAAACTGGACAGACACAAGTCCATGGGACCTGATGGGATGCCCCGAGGAGTGCTGCGATGTCACTGGGAGGTCTGTCTTGATCACCTTTGAAGGCCATGGCTATTGGGGGAGGTTCTGGAGGACCGGAAGAAAGCAAATGCCGTGGTCATCTTTCAAGGAGGGCAAGAGGTAGGACCTGGGAACCGAGAGGCCAGTCGGGCACTGCTCAATCGTCTGGGAAAGCGATGGAGCTAATAATCCTGGAAGCCGTTTGCAAAGGAATATAGGGATGTTGTCAGAGCATGCAGGATGCAACAAGGAAGGCTAAGGCCCATTTGGAATTAAATCTGGCGAGGGATGTCAAGGACAACAAGAAGGGGTTCTTCAAATACATCAGTAGCAAAAGGAAGACTAGGGAGAATGTGGGCCCACTGCTATGCTGCCATTCAGAGGGACTTGGACAGGCTGGAGAGTTGGGCGAAGAGGAACCTCATGAAGTTCCTCATGAATAAAGGCAAGTGCAGGGTCCTGCACCTGGGGAGGAATAACCCCAGGCACCAGTACAGGCTGAGGGTTGACCTGCTGGAAAGCAGCTCTGCCGAGAAGGACCTGGGAGTCCTGGTGGACAAGTTAAGCATGAGCCAGCATGAGCCCTTGTGGCCAAGAAGGCCAATGCTCTCCTGGGATGCCTTAGGCAGAGTGTTGCTAGGAGGTCGAGGAAGGTGATCCTGCCCCTCTACTCAGCCCTGGGGAGGCCTCACCTGGAGTACCGGGTCCAGTTCTGGGCTCCCCAGTACAAGAGAGACATGGCACTACTGGAGAGAGTCCAGCGGAGGGCTACAAAGACGATGAAGGGACTGGAGCATCTCTCCTATGAAGAAAGGCTGAGGGAGCTGGGCCTGTTCAGCCTGGAGAAGAGAAGACTGAAGGGGAATCTGATCAATGTGCACAAGTATCTGAAGGGAGGGTGTCGAGAGGATGGGGGCCAAACTCTTCTCCGGGGTGCCCAGCAACAGGACAAGAGGCAATGGGCAGAAACTGAACCACAGGAAGTTCCATCTAAACCTGAGGAAAAACTTCTTCACTGTGAGGGTGACAGAGCACTGGCACAGGTTGCCCAGAGAGGTAGTGGAGTCTCCTTCGCTGGAGATATTCAAAACCCACCTGGACGCGATCCTGGGCAATATACTCTAGGTGACCCTGCTTGAGCAGGGAGGTTGGACTAGACAATCTCCAGAGGTCCCTTCCAACCTCAACCATTCTTTCATTCTGTGAAAGATGTGAAGGTCAGGAAGGCGACTAGGAGTAGCCCGCATGGATTGATGAAGGGGAACTTGTGCTTGACCAAGCTTGTGTGATAAGATGCCGGGGTTGGTTGGTGAGGGTGGAGCAGTGGATGTTGTTTATCTTAACTTTAGTAAGGCTTTTGATGCTGTCTCCCCCAACATCCTCATAGACAAATGGGTGGGGTATGTGCTAGGGAACGGACCGTGAGGTGGGCTGAAATGTGGCTGGCCTGTGAGGCTCAGAGTTTAGCAGAGCTGAGCTTAAATGGTTTGCCTGGCGATTCAGTACACCAATCAACGAACAACAGCTCAGGCAATCCACTAGCCAAGAAAGATCAAGCAGTTTGGAAGATGCTCTCCACCTCATAAAAGGCATAATTTGCTCCAGACTGAGAGTTTTAAAAAGTGTCTTGATTTTCATCATTATTTCCATTAATTTATTATTAATATGGAAGTCAGGTTTTGAGTGCGTAGGATGTATGTTTGCTATTTTTGTTTTCTCTTATGGTGGTACAGTTCTAGTTAAGGTAGCCTGGAACAAGAACTTCCATGTATTTCATTTCAGTTGATTGAAAGTGTGGCTGTATGTATATCTACATGTACTTTAAAGAGTATTCACTAGGAAAAGCTTCACTATAATCTTCCTTGCAAGGGTATATTGGACTAATTTAAGTATGAAAACATAAACCATGCATAAATTATGGAGAACACAGTTAGTTAAGTGTTTAATATTAAATTGAGTTTTATTCCTTGTTTGCCTTTCCTGTCTCCCCTTGGTACCTTCAGCAACAATTTTTTAGCCTAAAATACTAGATAAATGCGTATCTTAATAAATGTAACTAAAAGCATTGTTTGTTCTTTCTCTCTTTCCCATCCTTCCTATGCAGTAGTCATTTAGAATCAAATCATAATTTTTTGATAAATCACTAGGAGACCCAAACAGATGGCATTTCCAGGAAATTAAAATCATAAAGACAGTAGGAGTCCAGGCTTTAGAAAGTACATAGCTTTCTTGGTAGAATTGGTAGCAAATAAAAATTGTTGACAACTGACATTTCATTCAGCCCTAGCAATGCTGATGAAAGGACAGAGATTTTGTAAGTTATTTTGGCTAAGTCATACTTTTAAACATGAAGTCACCTGAAAATCATCCATTTCCTTGAGAAAAGAAGATTTGTTTTTGGAAATGAGGCTTGACAACCTTTGTCGCTATATCAAGCTGAAAAAGCACTACCGAACCCCCTACACGCTCATATTTTCCCCTCTCAGAACAGAAAGGGGGAAGAAAAAGCTGGCACTGAAATAGTAAACTTAACCCTTCCTCTGTTCCCCACTAGCTACCACCAGAAGGTCTTTGCCTGAGGCTTGGGGCTTGTTTGCTCTTCTTTTGGAAGCTTTATGGAGTTGCTGGTGTGGTCGGCTGCTAGCTAATGCAGACCGCCGACATGCCATGGATTTGCATGAAGGAAACACTGTGGTTACCAAAGCCAGAGTTGTCTGATGGCTGGGGACCTTGAAGGAAGAAAAGGATCTTAAGGATCTTAAACTTGGCCTGGAGCATATGGAGGATTTTAGTGTCATGACCAGGCTGCAGGAGACAGCAATGCCAGTAGAAAAACGTTCAGTTTGCTCTGGAGTACTTGGTCCAGGTTCAAGCACTGTGAAGGAAAGTGTGAGGAGACAGGAAGGAAACCAAATGCCAGCTCCTCCTTCCTGAAGTGGGATGGGTGGCAGGCCAAGCTGCTACAAACAGGGTTTCTTAATTTGATTTCCTATTCGTATTTCCTCCCTTTTAAGGAGTTGAAACTTTTTTTAGTTTAGGAGGCCTGCTGAAGTTATCTAACAGAAGGTTTTCTGCTGGTAACCAGGAATTCATGAAGGAAGGACCTAGATAACGACAAAATGTATCTGTCTGATATTTTGTAGCGTTTTTTTCTGCACATCGAAAAAAGTGACATTGAATTTTAGAGGTACTTTGGTGCATACTGCTGTAATGTAAACTGAGTAGTATTGAGCATGCACTTCTGAGCCTGGTTCAAATGCTAAAATGCCATTTGAAGTGGAAAATAAGGGAGCAACTATCCCTTTAGCTCCCAGCCTACCTTAGCACCCGAATTACAGACTAGTTTTTCAGATCTGTACAAGCGACTCTCCTGTCCGACTGAGCATGGGATCAAAATGAGCACAGGTCCTGTGCACCTTGAATTCAGTGAGGAGAGAACTAGAAAGATAATGATGCCCATTTCCATTCTTACAGTGGGGTTGAATTTTATAACTTTTTATTCCTGATTGAGCTGTATTAGTGCTCTCCAAGTTTTAGATGTGCAATGGACTACTATTTAAGTATTGCTGTTCACTTTGGAGCAGATAGGCAAGAGTTATCCCCATTTCATATATTGAGAAACTCTTTTGAAATATACTTAGCTGAGACCAGACCCACTCAGAAAGGTGGAGCTTGTTGTGTAATCATCATCTTCCTTCTTGCTTTAGTAAGCATTATGTCTGTGCCTTATCTGATGCACATTGACTGTATGCATCCTTGGCTTATTTAATATTAGCTGATTTGATTAAAAATAATGAGCTTAGTATTACTGATAGATACAAAAGATATTTTCTTAGTTTTTCACAATATTTCTAATAAATGTGTTTTCTGTTTTAGCCTACAAAAGTCTAGTTAAGTGAAAGCATAAAGAACTATTATATGTTAACATCCCATATGTTACTAAAACCTTATGTATTCTGTGTAATAGGGCACTTAGCTTTGAAGAAACATCTTTTATTATTTTAAATATGAATAGATTCACAAGATACATATTCTCTGATTATTCACCCTTGGCAAATATGTTTTTAATAATAATTTGACATTTAATTGAAATATACCTCTTGATCTTCTGAAGTAATAACTGATTAAAGCAGTGGTTTTATGTTATTTGAAGAACAGTTATTTTCTTTGGAATGTGTTGGATGTTTAGTTTTTAAAGTAAATTTACATTGATGTCTATAAACTTGGAACGTTCCTTTTTGAAGTCTTAATTTCGAGTTTACAGCAGTGAAATTTGTTGAGTGGCACGAGAGTTGGCTTTTGCTTCAATTTTCCTGCTGTTTTTAAGTGAGTTTGGGGGTGTGTGCAGAACGGATCTTGATGAGGAAAAAAAACACTGGTATATTTTAGTGCTATGGCTAAACCAGGTTTCCTGCAGTTTGTCATTTGCAGAGAATACTGCCTTTGAGATACTTGCATAAAATATTATGACATTAAAGTAGTTGAGTTTCATGTTGCAGTCATGTCTGCTATTTGAATTGTCTAAAAAAAAATTATAATCTCTCCTTTTATTAAAAAAAAAAATCCTAAGCAACTGCTATAGTAACGAGCAAATCTGCTCATTAAAGCGTTCTAGCTTTGATTCTGTAGTTTCTGTGATTTGGAGTGAGCTACTCAAACCCTGGGTCTCATTAGCACTGAGGTAAAAACAATCTTTCTCTCAAATGAGTAAATAGATTCAGTCAAACATTTAAATAGTCTAATATGACTTTCCTATTAAGGATGACTGATGGCTTGGTTCTGCATAAGGTCTTTTCGTTAGATGTTTTGCTTTGCTTTGAAAACATGTACCTCTTTGTGCATCCTTATCCAAGAAGAAATGACATATTTTATAACATGTAGAGTAGGTTTAGAGCAAATGCCACGACGAAAAATTAAATTCACTCTATCAAAACCAATCAAGTGTTCCCCTCATCCCCTCCCCTCCGTAATTCTGCAACTATGGAACATTATAGTAATTATCAGGGTTTTTCAGCTTTGCTGCATAGCGTTGATAAAGCTGAAACCAGTGCTCCTTTACGTTTTTAGCGGATGCAAAATGTGGGAAGTAAACGCCTGTTTAAAAGTTACACATAATCTATCCAATTTGTTATATTTTGGTTTTTTATTTCCTGATTTAGACACTCCCTAGGAAAGCTAAGAATTAAAATTGATCCCAATAATCATATAGATAGCGTTGACTTCTCACAGATATGTATAGGGATGTCACGTCCATCAGACTTTTTCACGTGAAATGAAGTGTAGCCTGAAATGGAGCCAATAGTAAAACTCTAACTATCTTAAGTTAAGTTGAAAATTTTACCCTTGTCTCTGCAGTTTCGCAAATGACCATGAGAACGAAATAGAGACACAAATAAAAACTCAAGTAAGAGGGAGACACGGTTCCAGAATAGACCATGCAATACCAAACTAATTTAATATCATCACTGCAGATAAAGAAGAAATACACTTTTGAATATTGAGAAATGCATGTGTCCATCATGGTATGAGTGTTGGAAGCAGTATTTAAAAGGGCATGTTTGGCTTAAAATCAGTCATTACATAAAAGAATGAATTTTTTTTCTTTGTAAAACATGAGTAACAGTATGCACAAATGGTACGTGAAGGCGTCTTGTCATTTTTTTCGTTCCCTAGCCCATAGCCTCCAGCAACAGATAGCACATAAACCGTTGCTGGTATTGACAAACCTAATGACGTTTTACTTATCTGTCAAACGTTTAATTTGACGAGGCAAGTAGAATATTACAAGGTTGCTCTTCATTTGTAGAGAAAACAGATTCCCCTAAAAACTAAATAACAGTGTAGCACCACAGTTCCAATATACTGGTCTCTAACGTACTGGTTTCCGCTTAGCTGTAATGATTGCAGATATGGACCCGTTCACGCACACACTGTAATGAAAAGGTTCTGCTTGTAGAGAGGTCACAAGCAGATAAAGCAAATGAAAAAGCTCCGACTTCTTTGTATTATAACGTCTTCTTTAGGCCATCAGCCAGCTGTAATGGATTATTTTTTACAGAAATATAATTTCTTAGAGATAACTTTAGAAAAGTGCTGTGAATTAATATATGTATTTCTTTAGCCTTACCTGTCGACTATACCAACAAAGGGATAAAAAAGCTTCAGTGACTAGCTGTAATGTTCCGAATGTAATTGAATACTCTAACTGGAATAATACAATTTCAACAGAAAATGGCTAGTTGTAGTTCAACTGTATAAAAAAGAAGAGTGGATATCCTAACCAAATAAGTTTATTTTCCATTTTATTTAAATAACAGTACTTCAGTGTGCTAGAAACATTGCTATTAAGACAGCAAATTCTACTTGTGTTAATCAACTGAAAAGCAGTTTAAATCTTTAATATTTGTAAGAATAGTGGAGAGAAGTAAGATGAGGCTTACACAACTATTCCTTCTCCTCTTTCCTGACGTTTCAGCCATCAATTTTTAGATTTTTTTACCATAATAAACTGATTGATATCAAGGAGTTTATCCTTCACTGTCACGGAAGATGCTGCCATGAAATTCAGCTACAGAAATTGATTTAATGGTTTGACAAAGGAGAAAAATTAGATTGGCGTTACAAAGAAACATTGCATGAGGATAAAAAATAAAGTCAAAGCCCTTGTAATGCATGTCTCTTACTATTGCTCAAAGTGCATCAGTTAAAATAGTGTTGCTAACGTTAGAGTGGAGAAGTCTGGGAAAGACACCCTTAAGTAAATTGTAAATTGCTGATTGACATAAAAAACGTCTTGCCGCTACACCACTTAGTTCTAAATGAACGTTAGCAGGTCACACGTGACTTTTAATGATAGTTTAGTAAGGGTTTTTACAAAGTCCAGCACAGGCGATAGGATGATTTTAAAATAAATACCTTCTTGAAGTATTTGCGGGCAAAGTCTCTCAGCTAGAGAGTAATGTATAGAAACCTGGAATGCAAATTATGCAAAGGTTTGAGTTGAACATTATTTTTCTTATAAAACTCAATGAATCATTCAGCTCATAGAAAAAATGAAGACATAATAAATGCTATTATTTTACTTGTTTTTTCTTGCATGTAGTTCCCCTGGTATGCTTTTTGTTAGCTTTGGAATTTTTTTTATTGCTAGGTAATGGTGGAATGAAAAATCTTGTTTGCATGAATAAGACTTCTTCCTTAGTCTGTTTTTAGCAAAGGAAATGGCACTTTGTGTTTTCAGGTCACCTGCGGTCCTGCGGCAGGGCGCTGGCAATTCCAGGCAAGGCATTTTTGTAACACTTTTCACTTGAGAGTAGATATGCGTTTTTACAGAAGCGAGTGGGTTAAGTCTCACCTACGAAGTCGTGTGTCCCCTGTCATCTCCCAGAGAACTGAGTCACAGAGATGAGCAACGACTTTATCAAGGTCACAAAGGCATATTTAGGACCGACCCAGGAATTGTACCAGGAAGCGTAGCATCTAAGACTGTTTTTTAACCCTAGATTACAATTGGCCGAAATATATTTGCTTTGATTATGTCTTTGTTCTAAAGCTATGCTGTAAATTTTTGCACTTCTGAACATAAACCTTTTGTCTCCCATGGCCTATCTTTTAAGTGGAAACCTGCTAAATTGCAATTCATTATTTTAGAGTTTCTAATCCAGCAGTTATTTCTAATCAGTGGTACTTAGATTTGGCTTTTGCTGGGAAGCGAGTGAGGCCAACGAGACCTGGGGAGGCAGCTTGCAAACTGTGTGGTATTTTCTTTTTTGGATATATTTTTAAATGTTTTTAAATATATATGTATACATATTATTGATGCTTTCAGTTGCAAGTTAGAGCACTGTAAAGCACTGAAGGACTGAAAAAGGTTTTTCTCCAAAAAATACTTTCTGAAACTTCTGCATCGTTTCTTCAGGTACGGTCTAGAATTTGGGAAGTTATGTCTGGTCGGGGTCAGAGACAAGGGATACAAACAGGAGGCAAGTCCAGGATGACAGTATGTGTCCGCATTGCTGGTGAAGCAGGATACACGGCCCTCGAGGCATTATGCTACCAGATTGTGATACAGAAGTCTTCACAGTAACTGCATTTCTGGGTAGAAAAGTTCTACTTTCTTTGTACTTGACAGAGGGGAGTAATAGTGAACCTCAAAGGGGAAAAAGGCCTATAATCATTTAGGCTGAAGTGCTTCTTAATTCAAATAGTGTACTACTGAGACAGAGAATTTGATAAGAAGGATTAGAACTGGAAAAGAAAGACGTTTTTAAAAGCAAAGCTATTACAGGGTTCATTACTTTATTTATATGTTCTCCAAAATCACATGAATGAAGGGGGAAAAAAATGAGAGAAAAAAATACTGGCTTCAGTTCAGAATGTCAATTACTACTTTTTTTAATCCTCTTTTCACAATTTATTTGACATCTTGAACGGTAGCCAAAAAAGCTATTATAACTATAAAACATATTCATTGGTATAAATCTCATTAAGTTGAGCAATTTAATTAAGGTATTGACATGCTTAATTGATACGTGCAAGGAGAGACCATTTTCATATCTAATTTCCATACGCTTGCTGCTTTTAAAAAAACTAGCTCCGTAAAAATGTTATAGATTCAGCTAAGCCTGTCATCCCAGAGGAGCACTTGCTACCATTTACCTTGATTTAGAGCCAACTACTCTTCTAAGTGGAGCTCCATTAAATGGATCTGATGTATGCCTGACTCAAACATGCGTCAGCTTCTCTTATGATCAATAGTGGAATATTTATATTAATAAAGCACCAAGTTAATTAAATAAAACAGTCTTCTGGGTAAACTTAAGATACTCGGGGATGGGCAGAGAATCAATATATTCTGCCATTTGAACATTAACTATGTGCTCGGAAATTTTATGTCGTCTTAGGGAAGACGCTCGCGGCGCGTACGTCGCGGAGGCACAGGAACGCCCGAGGCGGAAAGCTCCGGAGCACCCCCGCTGCCATGCGATTCGCTTCCCGAGTTAGAGAAAATACCCCCCCCCAAAAAAAAAACAAAACAAACCCTTGGGCCTTTTTGGCTTCTGTGACTACCGTCTTCCTTCCTACAAACGCGTGGAAAATCCTTTCGTTTGGGTGGGGACAGGAGACGGTAAAGCCGGTGTTTCCCCGCTGCCCGCCCTGTGCCAGGCCCTGCCGGGGCGGCCGCGTCGCTAGGGAGCTCGCCCAGGAAAGGTTCGTCGGCGCTAGCGAAGGGGCGTAAGCCCCCAGTTTGGTTTTGGAAGAAGATACCCTGCAGAAATTTAAAAGCTGAAATGACCTTTAAAGCCAGGTGGCCGCTCGCGGGCCCGCGGGGTTGTGGTGGGCCGCGTGTAGCAGCCGGAAAGGTGGCGGTGCTGCGGCCGGGCGGCGGGGGCGGCAGCGCAGCCCCCGGCGGCACCTCTTTCTACGTGAGTGAGTCTCAGGCGGAAAGGAAGAGCTCCCCGTCCTTGCGGCATCGATGCCTTTCCTGTAAGGCGCAGGTAGCCCTGGAAGGAAGCCCGTTCCCTCTGCTGCCGTTACGGCGCGCTGAGGCCCACTGCGTCCTTCCGTCTGTCTGCGCTTTAAGGCTGCAGTTTAGGACAATAAAGTTAAAAATACGCTTGTAAATATTGCTGCTGCTTTAAAAGGATGCCGAAATTTGACAGCCAAAGGAGAGAGGCGCAAAAAATCTTAGTGCAGTCTCCATAGGTTCTTCGATCGGGTTTGAACCTGGGCCGGGTGAACGTTGTGCCGTGGATGTAGCGGGGGCAGCGCGGCTTGGGTAAAGCGCTGTGCCCGGGGCACGCCAGCCGTGTTTCGGGGCCTGGTGCCCGCCGCCACTGCCGCCCCGCGTCCCCAGGGCGCCCTGCGGGCCTTCTCCTTTGTAAAAACGTGGCCGAGCTGGAGCGGAAAGGAGCTGGTTGCTGAGCAAGTGGGGACGCTGAAGGTGCTGGCTCTGCCTCGGGGGCGGCCTCTGAGGGGAGGGTGGCAGCGCGGCCGCTCTGGGGCCTCCTCTCTGAAGGTGCCGCCACCGCGGCCTCGCGTCCCCCCAGGGGGAAGGAGCGCGTGGACGCGCAACCTGCCGAGCCGCTCGGGGAGAGCGGTTCTGGGGTATCGCGGGGGAACGGCACCGACGCTCGTGCCGCGTGGTTTTCACCTCGCTGAACTATTTCCGCTTCCCAGGCGCGGGGCAGAAGCTGAAGGAACCGTCTCCTCTTTCTTACAGTGTTTTTTTCCTCTTAGAGTGCCCGGTCACTAATATCAGCGTTTACTGGAAGCCTTTGGATCTGTTGCTGTTTTGCTACTAGCGCAGGACCTTCTGAATAAGACACGTGTTTGGTGTGTTTAGTGCTTCCACTTGTACTTCATGCCCAAAGAAACGTTTCTGGCTCTTAAGTAACTTTACTAATCCCAGCATGTATGTTACACGTGAAAGGTCAAAGTGTTCAACGGGTGTAATGCTGTACTTCTACAGTATTACTGGTTTTGGTAAAGCGTCGGTGACGCATCCCAACGCCGCCGTTCTGTTGTTTCACCTTTCTTCTCTCCTGTCCTTCTCATGCTACGTGATTCAGAAAGACTGGATAAAGAGTGCAAGCTAGGAACAACATTGGAACCATATGTTTTGTAGTTATATATAATCTATATCATAATCATATAAATTTAGCCGAGTGGGATAGGCTTTGTTAGAAAGCTGCTTTCTGGGTTAGATATAGTTCTCGAGTATTTAGGGAGAAACACAGCATTCGAAGAAAGGATGAGCAATTGCAGCTGAGCTAGGATGAAAACAGAGTCCACCCTGGACGGCATCCTGGGCCCGAACAACAGATTTTTCTGTTGAACTGTGGTGCAGAAATTGTATCTTTTGACTGACTTGTAGTTTCTGTCTCTTGATTGTTGGTTTTCTGTCTGCACATCTGGAAGTAATGATGTGAATAACAAATATCGGAATGTAAACTTTCCAAGCGCTGTAACGAAATTGCAATAATAGAAGTTGTCTTTTGATAAAATTGAAGTATTTTGTGTCATATGAAAAGGCTTTCAATTTTATAGCGGCAAATACAAGATTTAAGGAGAAATTGTGAAGGCTTTGAAATGCACGTGAAAGCACAGCAGAGAACGAACATAGCTTGCAAGATAACGTGCCTCCATGTTCAGTGGCTGTGCTGTTTAGTTTCTGTGTTTCTTGTGAAATCAATGATTTTTTTGTCACTTTGGCAGTGCATTGATTTTATTAAAAGCAAAAATAATGGGTGGCCTTTTTTTTTTTCCTGGTCAGAAGCTGAGTCATATCACTGCTAGAAATAAAACTAATGCCATGAGCCACCATATCGCTGGTATTTCTTGTTTTTTAGTACGGCTTTGAACGTAAATCATAATCTAAAGCTGTAAGTGTGAGCTGTAAGGCTTCCACTGCTCAGGAGAGGTAAGTTTTCCATGTGAGCATTTGCTCAGAGTAACTTTTTCCAAGGACCAAGCTGTATTTTGGAAGTACAGCAAACCATTTTTACCGTCAGAGGCTTTCCTGTGAATCATTTTGTGCTCACTGCTATATGTACATGACACCGCTTAGCTATTCGTTTTTTCGAGCTTAGCTATTCGTTTTTTTGAAAGCTTTCTAAAGTGGGCTTTTAACGGCTGTATTGTGAACTGAAGAGACTTAAAGTCTGGGATAGTTGAAAGCCAAGCGTCGTCATGGTCAGGCATACTTTCTTCTGCAGACTTGCATGGCCCTAGTAGACTTTAGACAAAGTCATCGACCTTTCTGGCAACGATGAAATCAGGTCACTCTGGAATTCGATATTCTGTGCTTTGAGAGTGCTTCAGCGATGAAACGGGGATGTGTAGGTGCTTGGTTGCCTCCTTTGGGGTCCGTTGTGCAGGAGGCCCTCCTCCCTCTCCCCCCTCAGCTATCAGCTTTTTTTTTTTTTTCCGTTTTACATTTGATGTAATTTTCTGAGCTGACATTGTCAATCTGAAATTTAGTAATGTGCTTGACAGTGACTCAGAGGAAAGCTGAGTTCATTTTTGAAAGTGGCTCTGTGCGGATAAATGCTCTTGCGGATCGCTGAAGGAAGACGTTTGATGAATCAGTCATGCCCCTGTTTCCTTGTCTTCTTCAGGAGGAACGCTTGAAATTAAATAATAAAATAATTTGCACATGCCTACCCATTCTTCTCTTCATGAGTATTTTAGATGATTGGGGGTAGGGGGTAAAAAATCTATTTTCAAAGTGGAGTCTTGAGGCTTTTCGAATGGAGCGTTTGCTTGGATTCACATAACTTACCCGGCTTATAATGGTTATGTTATGTGGCCTGGGTTTGTTCCTAAGTGGCAATGAAATTAGCTCTAGGAAGACTTAATTTTTGCAAATTGTCTTGATTTTAGCTTACACTTACAGTTTTAGCTCCTTGCTAGGAGGTTTATCAAAGAATTGGAATAATAACACTCAGCAGGCTGATGTGATTACAAGGAAGTTTATATTCCAGATTCTCTTTTTAGAGGAATTCATCATTTTAAGTGTGTACCTTTGCTGAAGGGTGATTTGGGTTCAGATCTATCTCATGTTGGCTAGCGTGTTGATTTTACTAGTATATCTGTATTTAGTGTGTTTAAACTTCTTTCTTCTGTTTAGATGTCTTTTTTTAAAGCCTAGCAGTATCAAATGTTAAACTTTCTGTGCACAGGGTGGAGTTGTTAAAGGTGATTTGCCTACCTAGGTAGACCTTCAGAAAAAGGAGTCATTTGGTTAAGCCTCAGTTAATTTTTTCTCATATCTCACGGCTAAAGTAGTGGAAGAAGGTCTGTAGGTTTCATTCAGCTATAAAGGTCAGGGCAGATCTGCTCTGAGATAACTGAATACCTTGTGGGTGCATGTAGTCAACCATAAAAAAAGAGAAAGTCTTACTTAAACAGTTGCATCTTACATGAGTATCCCTGATAGATTTAACCACTTTGTGGTAATGCATTTTGGTCTAATAAATCTACATATCATAGCCGCATGGAAAAATGAATTAAGACTACGAAACCAATCTGAAGTGTATCTTCTTACATCTGCAGCATTTCACAGAGGCTTTTGGCAACTAACTGATTCATAGTGGGAAAGATATAACGGAGGAGTCATGGAGGAAAAATAGAAGCTAAAATATTGTGAAAGAAAAAGAGGCAAGATGCATAAAACTGTTTTGTGGAGGACTTCAGTAGCTGATAATGGAGCAGAGACTGCTGAGTATCTCTGCAACAGATATTACTGGTCTAGTATTATCATTTATTTTTTAAGAACTCTATTACATCTAGAGTAATAGCATTGGACTGTAGTGCCCCTTTTTTATAGCGGTACGCTTTCTACCACAGAATAATAGCCTCCTGATAACTAGGGCTTAGCTATAACCAGAAGGTTGTTTTTCTTACTGCAGTACATTCAAACAATTTGCAATTCATTTCTACCTCACCAGAATGAATGGAATTTCACTGTAATTTTTTCTTGGCTATCCATGGATTCAGTATAACTTTTATTACTTTTATATAGCTGCAGAAATGCCTATGGTGATTGTGCAAACAAATAAAATAATTGGCCTCTTTCTGGAGGAGATCATAAAAAAAAATAGAGCCAAGGTCTTTACACATTCAATTGCTACCTACTCCTGTGAAATTATTCTACAGCACAGGAGTATATCCTCAGTTCAATAAATAATATTGCAACCATGATTTTTATTCTACTGTGTGACATTTACATGCATCGGAATATAACTGATCAAGGAGGTATTTTTCAGAAGACATCAGGAAATTTCAAAAATATCCTCACTATAAAAATATTCATCATTAACAAAAGGCAGAATTAGGTCAAGAAAGGTCATTAAAGGGCTAGCCTTGCTTCAAGTGTTGATCAGTTATTCAGTGATGGTGTAGTTTAATAGTTCATATGTTTCATACTTTATTTCTCATCTTTATCACCTAAAACTAACTAAAACTCACCAAAACTCACCATATTTTAAAAAAGACATGACCAATAATCTAAAAATACCTTTTTGCTCAGTGATCATATTGTACTTAAGCAGGGTTTGATTTTTTGGTCTGTGGCGATCAGAAGAGGGTAACATTGCATGCTGATTTTCATGCGGAGTTTGCAAACGCATAGGCTTTCTTTTCTGCAGCTCGACAGACGACAGCGTAAAACAGACAACAGCTCTACGCTATAAAGGTTGTTTATTAAATTATCTTAAAAAGAGGGAAGCCTCCGTATTTCTGAAGATCTAATTTCAAAATGACTTAACATTAAAAAGCAGTGAGAGATCTTTTGAATTCACACTGTTTTAACAGCAGTTGGATATTTGAAAAAAAAAAAGAGAATCTCTGGGAGACCCATTTCTTTCCACTGACGTCAATAGTTTGCTCCTAACTCCTTGAGGTGTGTGTTGTTCCTTCTAAATCGTTTTCATGGCTCTGTGTTGTAATCTCACTTGGACGTAGGACAGCAGAATAGAAATGCATTTGTGGAATTTGGTGTTGTATAACAGCAGCATCGCATTGGGCTCATTTTGGTTTGTCAGTGATCTAGCTGCAAATGTATATAGTGCTGGAAAATTCCCTAGAAAAAGAGATTTATCTATCAAAATGACTCTCTTAAATACATTGTCACAATTGTGCGTGCTGTTTCTCTGCTGGTGGGCTACTCTTGCGGTGTGCCGTAAAACTTGGGATGCAAGTTGCATAAGCTGGAGTACCTGATGTATGTGACTTTCAGGTCTTATTTCTGTCTCTTCCTGCTCTTTACTCAGTTACCTTGGTCTAGTCCCGTAATATCTCTGGGTCTCCTTTTCCCCTCTATAAAAAGGAAGGATTAGTCATCCTGATACCTCTTAGCACTAAAGATCTACATTAAATACAACTAATAAAAAGGTGTTATAGTCATTTTTTAGTCAGAAGTTTTATCATATCTCTAGAGGAATGCTGCTCCTCTTCAAGTGCTCCTCTGGGTCCGCTGTCAATGAGTTGCCCATTCCTGCTCCTGGACATATCCGGTGTTGAACACAGAGCCGTTGGAGTAACATATTACATCTGGGTGTATGTTCCAGAAGCCTAAACAGAAGCTATTTTCTGAAACAAAACTTTGAGCGATGTCATGATGGGTGATTTTAAAACGAGAATCTCCTGCATACTGTCTGATCAGCTTTTGCTCGGTATTTTGGAAGTGATGGGAGGAAGGAAGAAGACTTATAAAAGTCATAAAGACAAATGTTGCCCTTAACAGAGAGATGATACGTAGATTATTTCTACAGTTCATTAAAATAATATAAAAATATTTACTAACCTTGTGGGGCATATTTTGATGGATTTAATTTCTTTTCTGTTTTTGTGTTGGGTGCATTAACAGCCAAATGGTGCAGCTTCGTGTCTAGTTTAGTGAAACCAAGTGCTTTCTATGTTAGAAGTGAATAAAAAACTTCAAAAACGTCTTACAAAGTGAACACAAATGCATAATCTCTGTTCTTGTAAAGTCCAGAAGGATTTTGCAGCGTGCCTAGTGATTCCCTTAACCACATCAGCGCAGGAGTCGTGAACCTGTCGAAGTCGTGAACCTGTCGAAGTCCATGCAGATTTGAGCTAGCCACGAGTTTTTATAAACAGATGGTTTCTAATTTGGCCTTGGAGTAGGGGGAAGATGATGCTAAAATAAGTATCTACTGCTGGGATTGTCTTCCCCTTGCTTGACCCCCCTCCCCAAGCTTTGAGCTCAGCCTGCATTCGGTGGCCAGCTCGTCACAAGGAGGGTGCGTCGAATGTGACTGGGGTTAATTATACTGCGTGCAGCTCTGAGCGGATGTTCAAGTATAGAGCCGCCATCTATCACCTCCCAATAAAATACCGTCGACCAAGAAACGGAGGTGTTTTCTCTCCCCGAAGCTCAGCAGGCCTGCTTGCACAATGGTGCGTGACTGTGTGAAAGCACTGCGGACTGGTTGGACTGGAATTTTAGAGCAAAATCCCCTCTCTTAAACAACACAAACCTAAAGAGGTTTCTCAACAGTTTCCTGCGGTAGGAATTGATAGCCAGCTATATTATATTTAGCAAAAATAACAATCACCTTGTGCTGCTCAGGGGGCAAAACGTCTGCAGGACCTGCTCTTGTTCTGCCGATCTGAGATGCTGGCAGTAGCTTTCATTCCAATAGTGGCAGAAAGATATTTTTTTCCTTTCAAAAAATCAGCAGTAACAGTAAATTTCTTCAGAGTAATGCTGTACAGTATTGTTGGTTAAGTCCTTGCCTTGTAGCCCATCAGCAACAAGGCTTGTACGTGTTTGCCTTGTAGACAGAGTTATAACTGCTGCTTTATGACAGGCAAATACCATCTTTTCCACTGAAATTCTGGTAATAGAAAACTCATTGCTCCACTGAATGCATAAAGCCCCTCGTGGGTATCGAGGTGCTGATGCGAGCGTCAGGCTTGCCACAGCTTGTTCTTATTACTGTTATGGCATGTTGATTTGGTCAATGCTTTTCCCAGCTGGAAGATGATAAATATCCAAGTATATCTTGTGTATTTACAAGGTTGGAAGTTCTTGAATTACTCTGAACAGCTAGCTAACTCATTTGTTAGCCCATAACTACAGAACAGGGAAACTCCTCATACTGCAAAGGTCCTGAAAAGCCATGTGAATAGTAGCACAGTAACTCCATAGAGGAAAATAATATTTAACTGTTGGATGTGCTAAACATTATTTTTAACTGTTAAAAAGTTGTCACAAAATTTTAGGGGAGCAGGAAAAATCTTTGCTCTAAATGAAATACCAGCTTAATGGGATACTAAGCCATTTTAAAAAGTGTGGTTGAATATATTTACAGAATCCGTTTTGGTCTGATTTCAACATCTGCATCCTTGAGCCTATGTTTACCGGCACTTACCCCTCTAGAGACGTTTGCCACACGACTAGGTCGCATCCATTTCTTGCATTTCAAGCATTTACCGTGAGGCTGTCTGAAAGAGCTAGCTTGTATCATTGCCCACTCCACTGACTTCCTCATCTGTTATTATGTGTTACTTGAAAAGATATCTATTCTCTTTGAATTATACTCTCTGATTTTTCCCCATCTGTTACTCTTTAACTCCATAATTGTGGTATTTAATTCAGTAAAACATTGTAGGATTAAGTTTATATATAACATACTTTACAAATTAAAACTACCTCTAATGAGACAAATTGCAGTGACCAGGCTCTGTTAAGTATGTGACCTTTTCCAAAGTAATTCAGCCTGTCTTTGGACTCTTTGCAAGGAAGCACTGGGTTGAAGAAGAGTCACTAACCTTTAATAGTGCACAAAACTCAAGAGCTTTTTATTTTTTTTTACTTGATAAACACGTATGACTGAAATGTTTATTAACTCAAAAACCCTCATTCGTAAAAGAAAGTAAACAAACTAGCAATACTGCATAATTCTCGTTTTTCTCAACTGCATATATTTTAACTGGAGAGCGTGAAGTATTTATTTCTTAGCATTGGTGGCGAGCCGACACACTATCTGAAAATCAGCATCCATACCTTTCCATCATTTGCTTTACAAAATAAAATTAAGTGACATGAAGTTTCTAATATTACTGTGTCAGGAAGAGATTGTGGAAAAAGGAAAGAATTAGTTATTTTGCTCTCTGAAGCCATGTGCGCTTGAATCAGGCCACGTTTAGCTTATGTTATCACATCAGCCCGTACAAGAGAGCTGTGTGTCAGCTCTCTTATTCCGAAGAAGCAATTGAATTGTGGATAAGGGAGAGAATACTTGAAGGGATCACGGTAGTTAATCCACACTTACCCTTCATTTTAGCTGGACTTTTGTTCCTTGTGTTAATGGTTAACTCTGTGAGTGTTTACTGGTTTATTATGGGATCAGCAGACAGTGATGTATCAGGAAAGATGCATGTTAGGCTCTGAACCATTTGCTCTTGATGAGTAGTTCTTTAAGTCTTCTCATTAAACTTTTTTGATATTAAAGGCAAGTCCAGTTCTTTACTGGATAGCACTGAATGATGATCATCAGAGTAAAGGTTTCTCAGTCAACCTTCTTTTGGACAGTTCTTTGCTTAAAAAATAACCTTTTACATTTTATGGTCTGTAATCCAGAAAGATCTGGAAAATAACTGGTAAACATGCATAGGTTCGTTTTGTTCCGTTTTTGAAAAGGGAGACAACCTAGAGCAGAATGCTATCATTTTTGATTTTCATATAATATTTCTTCTTTTCAGTGTTACTGCAACTTGTATTAATGTAACTGTTTTAATGATTTAGATCTATAGCTGAAGTGCAGGCTCTTATTTTGTGAACGTTCGTAGGGTCCATGTTCCAACGAACTGATTTATGATCTGTCACTGGCAAATTAAAAACAAAGAGTCTTAATGCATTTTACTGCTGTGTTAGAGGGGTTGAAGTTTCACTTAGGATGCAATAAGCAGTGTCAAAGCAGGAAGCTAAAACCCAGCATTGTAGCAAAGGCTACAGAGCCACTTAGAAAACGTCAGCAGATTTTTTTGTTTGTTTGTTTTTCCTTTCCAATCCTTTTACCAGTAAGGCTCAGCAATTCACATTTGAAGATGAGCAGAGCAATGGTATGCTTGCAGAGAGAGTTCATCTATGTCTAAAGCATTTTAGTCAAATTAAAACCTAAAAAATTATTGACTTGTGCCAAGTCTTGTTTGAGTCCAGGTTAGAGTAATGTGTGGTCTCCTGTGCAGCGAGGACCTGGGAGCCCTGGCTGCTGGATATTGTTGGCTCCTGTGTTCTCTCATTTTATGCAAACTTCAGCCAAGGCTCTTTAGTGTCTCTGTGGCTCCATTTCGCCCCCGGTGGCCTGCCTAGGCCCTTTTGAGCATGTTTTCGCCAGACGGGACGCCTGCGTGAAAGGGCGGGAGCACACTTAGGTCAGAGATCGTCGTTCATTGAGCCAGCGCCTGGGGTCCAGCATCTCCCTGCCCTTTGCGCTTCTTGAAAGTTGTGCAGAGGGTTGAACTGGACAAAACTTGTCTGAAATTATTAAAAATATCAAGAAGCAGCATTAAAACTGAAAAGGTTCATTTAGCTCAACAAGTCTGTAGTTATCGTGATGTAAACTAGGATATTTCTGTTGTAGCTGCAGGAAAATGTCAATATCCAAGGTGGGATCTCTGGCTTTTTGAAAAACCCAGGTTTCGTCTCCCAAATAGCAGTTTTCCTCTCCCAAATAGCCTGATCATCTGGGTCTCACTTTCTGGCAGACTGTGCGTGCTCAGACAAGTTTTTAGCTAAGGACAATGACCTATATTATCTAAATAGCTTTTTTGTCCCCCCTTTATTTCTTTTTGGCCCAGCTACCCACATAAGCAGCACCAGATGTGGGGCTTGCTGCCCGTGCTACAGGAGGGACCTCTGTGCGTAAACCATGAAACAGGAGGCTCCTGGTCACCTAAGGCACATCTTTCAGTTTGGCCTTAGCATGAACGCTTTCTGTGGGCTGTTAACATTGTCTCCCAGGGCAAGGAGTTTTGGAAGCCTGTGTTTCTCCAAAGCTGGAGTTTTTCAGGTATTTCCTCCTAAGGATCCATCGTGCATCAGGGAGCCAGACTCATCCGCTGTTTCGGTCTCAGAAATAGGTGACTTGAAACCATTGTGTAAGGGGTAGGAATCATAATTGGTTTAGTTTCAGATTCATTGTTTATTTTCCTTAAATACTACAATCCTTTTCTGTCTTTCTTTTTAATAGATTTTTGTTTTGTTTTGCTTTGGGTTTTTTTTGTGTCCCATTAGTTTATCTGCTCTTCTGCAGTTACTATTTATAAATAATGTTTATTTTACATGCTGTTAATGAGAGCTTCCCGTTATGTCTACTGTGAAACACACAGAAGTAAGGAGTGAAAAGCTGAAACTTGAGGATGAACCATGGGGACAAATGGCTAGCTAGAGCCTCCTGCTCCCCCGGAGGGATTTTGTGAGTGCACAGGGTGAGCCCGGCTGGGGTTTGCTTGCTAAAGAAAGATGCTTACCAAAAGTTTGGCACATCGTTGTGAAGCAGAGATGAAGGCTGTTACTAGCCGCATCAAAAAGGCATGCCTACAATTGAGAAAAGGTCGTTACCGAAAACGAAGCAGGCAGGTTTGAGCGTTCCTCCCAGCGGCATCGCCGATATCACGCTGGCTGTCAGTTGTTCAGGCCACTAGAGATCCTTATGAAATCAGAACGTGATCCTGGAGATTTACAGAGGCAGTGTTGTTAGCGAGAGGAGAGTGCCTAAATGGAAAATAAGCTTAATACAATTTACAAGCAGATTGTTGTAGAAAATGGGTGGATTTCCTGCGGTCTCCTGGTTTTGGCTGACTGCGGGGAGATGCAAGCGCAAAGACAAAGCAGACAGCAACGATGTAAATTAGCCCTTTTAGACTATTATAACGCCAGAAAAAGATACGTGAAACCTGAACTGATTTTTAAAGATGGTTTGAAGCAGTACGTGATAAAACATTGGACAAATATAACTTGAGGGTTTGATGTGTATTTTATTTGAGCTCGCAGTCTGACTTTGTTCAAGCCCTTTTTGTTCCCGTCAGCGTATCTCTTGCTTTCAGACTTTACTAATTTTTGCCTTCCTAAGCCATTTTGTTGCACTTTTGCCACTGGCTGGAGCTCTGCTATTCCTCGCTGTCGTGCCAAAGTTTCTCCTCCTCGTCCTGAAATCGCTCTGCGGCGTGAGACTTCCTTCTCGCGGCTCAGCAAAGCACTTTCCTTTCTGCTTTTCTCCATTCGGGCTGCCTGATCGTTTGTCTGGGTTGAAGGTCTGTCTTTAAAGGACTAATATTTTGTTACTGGCAAAAGAAAGGGGAGGTGAAGGAAGGGTCACGGTGCAGACCAGTGTTAAACAAATTGTGAAGGTCGCGAAGAATTTTAATCTAGCTTGAAAAAGAGACTTGTACCCAGCAGCACATTTTTGTTTGCGATGGCCTGAATGAACAATTGCGGCCACTTGGAGAGTTTGGCGTAGACTGCATGACTGGTAGAAATTGAATTAGGCTCCTGACAAGGACATAGTCCCCTTTTTTTTCTATCTGCCTGATGGGAAAGAGCAGAAAGCCCCGTGTGACAGGGCGTGACCTGAAATGTCAATGTGGCTTTTGTGACAGGCTGTGATTCCTGGCCTCTCTTGCCATAAAGCCAATTTGGTGGAGACGAGAAAGGAGGCTCGCTGCAGCACAGAGAGGATCTGATGGCCGGGACAGATGAGTGCCTTTTAGTCTTAATCTTCATTAGAAAGCCAGGCTTTCTGCTGGCAGATGGGGCAAAGCCTTGGGCTTGGGTAACCAAGTGCCCCAATCGTGCAGAACGATGCGCTCGGTAATGCCCTGGCCCTCGCTGTCGCCTTCCTTTGTCCCTTTCCTCGTCCGACACTGTGCCCTCCGTTCCCTCCAATTGCTTATTTCTTCCATTTTTCTCTCCCTGTCGTTGGCTTTTCTTTCCTCTTCTTGCACTTGTCTGCCCCCCTGGCTTTGCACCCTGGGTTAGACTGGGATTGCTCCCTCTTTTCCCACACTGGCAGGGCACCCACGGGAAAGCCTCGAAAGCGCCGCTTTTCCTTAGCGGGAGAACAGCACAACTTCCTGATTTTGTTTCTGTTTCCGTCCCTTCCTCCCCCATCCCCACCCCCTTTTAGCTGATAGTGGTTGCAAAATTTAAAATGTCAATATTTATAGTGCAACAAAGTAAAAAGCAACTGATTGTAGGGTTATGTAACAGAAAAAGTGTAACCTGGACTGCTCGTGGCTTTATGTGCACTTGTAGCCCAGGTATAATGAATTCCCTGAAAACATTTTGTTGCACTTTTAAGTACAATAAAGACATCTTGAATTGCCTTTTTTTTTAACCAAGGTTTAAAATGCTGTAGTTCCCGCTGATGCACAATGCAGTGGATTTTTATGCATTGAATAAACATACTTGTCCTAATTTTGCGAAATAATTGGGAATGATTGTCATATTTTTCTTGCATGTTTATTTCAGATAAGTTGCTACAACCTGAATATAGGCAGCCCAGTGTTTTTACAGTTTAAATTTGTACAGATGGTAAATTAACAGGAGATTGGTGAGAAAACTTTGCCCGTACAGTACAGAGCTGCAGTTCCAACGCATAGGGTTTAGCCGCAGATACACTGACAGTGAATCATGGCAATCACGTGCTAGTGTCGTGACTGCGTTTGAGTGATGTTTTTTGGAAGTTCTAGCATTTGTATTGCAAATTCTGGTGGTTTTGGGTGGAGAGCCCGTCCGGCTCCTGCTGCGGTCTTCTTGAGGGGATAAAGGATATTGAGATCGTCATGTGGTGCAATAAATCTGGAAACATCTACTTTGCCAAGCCTGTTCCTTTCCATTATCTCCTGGAGATTTGAGAAATATGTCCTCTTTAGTAATACATTTTTTTTTCTCTCTTTCCTTATTCAGAGACCTAAGTGAAAACCAGATAAAAGGAATCCCTAGGAAGGCCTTTCGAGGAATCATCGATGTGAAGAACTTGTAAGTGACAACTTCATTAATATTTGTGAAGAAAGTTCTCCCTAGGTTACACCTGGCTGTGACTAGTTATCTAGCTACCATGTGTCCACCTCTGCGCAGCACCAAGGGGAACTGTAGACCCTGCTGTGTGAAGCAGGTCATTGTCAAGGGCCTCACACGTTACTTTGGTCCACTTCATCCAGTTGATCTCTACTGTCCAGCACACCTAGGAATTTTTGAGCAAAGACTTATGTAGAGAGAATTTACCTCTCCCTGAGGTCTTACCCTGCAAAAGCTAGTCATCATAGTCCATACCTTGAAGCAATACATGCCTAAGAAAAGATCTGGTAGAGTTTTTGTGTGAAATTGAATGACTTCGCTTAGCTGAGATTTTCTGTCCCGCTAGCTTGGGTGGGAAGTAAGTATGTCAAAACATGGCACACGGACACACTAGTTGAGCACAAATTTCAAAAGATGAGATGTGTGAACCTAGCAAGCATGAGAAATTAACTGTGCCTGCTTTGACAGTCTCTCTTGAAAATTTCAGTAATTTTAAAAAGTCATTGTTAAGAAAAAAGTGGGGTTTTGCTGATGGCACTAATGAATTTAGCTTAGACATTGCCTTTTTCTCATACAATTTCAAATACGTGTAAATACAGACTTGCTGTTCTGTATTCCTGGAGCTGTTAGAAGCTGCTTGTGTACCAGAAGTGCACTTGTGTGCCGATGCACACAAACACACCATTGACATCAGTAGGGTCAACACAAAGCGCATAAAGAAGGAAGCGACATGCAGCAAGTTGGCAGAGAGTCCGGGTTCCCTGAGAAAACTCTCAGCTCTTCTCAGAGAGGGAAGCAAGATGTTCTTTTTATTTGTTTTTAAACTGTGAAAAAGCATATACTGAGCCATTTAAAGCCATTAGCATTAGCACTGTGTTACCGCACAGCTAGCCCAGCTAGTATCTGAGACCCCACTGTGTTAAATACTGTAGGCATTGGGTTAATGGTGTGGACTTTTTTAGTTTCTTTAGTAGAAAAATCAACAGAAGGAGATCTCAAAAAAACCCTTTTCGATGAACACTCTTGCATACCTATGCTCTGTTTTATTTGTTTGCCTGGTGGAAAACCTCTTAAGTGTACAGACTAAATTTTTCTATAGGCAGCGTGGAAACTGTAAAGGGCAGTCGAAGTGAGTCAGAGCATGACCGCGTTTGCATCCAAAGGCAAAGCACAATCCTTGTGCTTTCTCTCGTAGTGCTATATTGCAGGGAACATCATGTCAATGGAGACAGCACTACAGAAGACGAAAGCAGGGCTTTCCCTCCCCAAACTGGTAAGCAGAGGCACAAAGGCGCCTATGAGCTGCTTTTTGCTTTTCTCACTCTGGGCACTCTCCCTGCTGTCTCCGTGTCCAGCACAAGCTTCCTTGTGAAATTTCGGTCGGGGTAGGGAGAACCTGACGACTTTCACATGTCCCATAACATACACAGCTATTTCTGGAGTCCTTCAGCGTACTAAGTTGGTGATTATTCAATGGTTTGCTACTTCTCTCTTGTGTATTTAACAGTAACTTTAGCTTTTCAGCATGAAAGCTTATTTCTTGAAGTTCAGCCTGAGAAAGCACATCTTGGGGAAGACAAACTCATTTAAGCCATGACTTTAATGTTCCTCTTAGGTGGAAGAATATCAGGGGACCTGTGTGAATAGGTCTAGTTTTTAAGACACAGGAAAAAAAAGAAGGAAAACACTGGAAAATATGGAGTTGATGTGGGAAGGAGTTTGGCGATCTAGACAAAAAATGTGGCACTGTTGTCGTGTTAATGTGAACTTTACTTACATTCTATAATCTAGAGGAAGAATAGATGGTGTTTTTTTTGCAGAATATCAATCTTTCAGGAATAGTGATGTTATCACCAGATCAGAAGGTAATTCCAGTTGGAAGCGGGCTCAGGAGGTCATCTCGTCCCGCCTCCTGCTTGGCCAGAGCACACAGCTTGGTGGGCCAGTGAATAGATGTGCTGATCGGAGCTGTCACTGCAGTTGATTGGATAAGTAGCAAAAGACTCTGAAAGCTGGAGAAGCAGACTTTTCACTCCGGTCTGTAGTCACTTGCTCTTGATAGCTAGTGTTTGAATTGTGCGTCCAGTGTGGTTCGTTAGCGAGGATGACTGCGGTTCGTTACTGAGGGTGACTGTTGCTTCCAGACCCAGGCTAGTGGCCTGGGAGTTGCTGAGAAAAGTGTGAGTAAATCCTGAGCCAACTTGCTGCTGGGAAATTGTTAAAATTTCTGCAGTGATAACTGTTAGGGTGTGATGCAAGTTGAGCAAAGTTAATATTTCAAGCCTTAAGCAGGAAGCTTAAGCGTGCCAATTCCCATTCACCGTCTCAGTTTGGCAGCCAAAATGCCCCCTTCTGTGTCAGAGAAATGGCCATGCCAACAAGCACAAGTGTTGGAGCACCTCGATGAAGTGAATGAATCTTTGCCTTTCGGTGCCATTCAGCTGCCTGAACACCTGCACCGCTAATCTCCCGGTGACTCTCTGACATCCATGTGCTAACACGATAGCAGCAGGGTTGGCCGTTTCTATGGTTATCACTTTGCAGATTTATTGTACTGCCTTGGGGTTCTTCCACCTTTTGAAGCAAATTTTTGAGCGATCTCGGAGACATTTAGGCATAAGAAACACGATTAGATATTCACCCACGCTGGCCAACTCTTTCCAGTTTGTCATGTAGGGGAAGGCTGGCATTGAGTTGTCTCTGCTTTTATGGCTTGACATTTAACATGGCCTTAAATTTTTTTGGTTTCTAAATAAAGTGTCCAAAAGTCATGGAAAAAAATAGTACCTCAGTAGACGCTATAATAGGGACGCAGCAGTTGCTAGCTTGCGTTAAAGCCTCCTGACTAACACTGTCTCTAACAGCAGCTTGGAAAGTGTCCCTCAGGAAAACCTGCAGGAAAGTAATGCGTTAGGCTGAGCTGGGGCATGAACGCCATTCGGATACAGGCATTGAAATATGCAACGTCAGGGCTGCGCTGTACAGGGCATAATATACGCTAGAGTGGGTGCTATTTGCAAACCCGGCAAAAACTACCCTGTCTCAGCATGGCAGTAGCAGTAAGCGGATTGGCAGGCTATGGCCAGGTATATAGCAGCTACGGGACATACTGGTGTGAAAAAAAGGGGTTTCTGATTTTAAGATAAGAGGGGCTGCTGCCTGCACTGAGGCATGAGAGGGAGTCTTCAGCCGCGTCCCTCTAGCACCAGAACTGCAGAACTGGCTTGGTACCAACATCACTGTAGACACTGAAAAAAATAAATGTTAAGAGGATTGGAAAGAAAAGAAAGTATTGCAGAAAGTAGTGGGTTTTGGTTTTTTTCTTTCCCACCAGACCCTTCTTTTTATATGGTAAAAGCTTGTCACCTTTTCTCACCCTCTTAGCGGAGCAGTGGGCCCAGGCAAATGAGGTATGTCAGGGTTACGCTAAATAAGAGCTTTAAAATGTCAGGGAGGGGAACGTTTTTGGATGAGACAAAGCCAAAGCAGAGGCTGGAGAACTGAGGTTTTAAAACTCCCAAGTGTGGGAAATTTATTTATAGGAATTATTTTCATAGGTAGTGTTTTCTGCTGTTTGACCATAAAACGCAAAGGAAGAATCTGCATACAGAAAGAATAAATTAGTAAGTTTATAATTAAAAAATAGAAATAATTACATTGCCTTTAGAAAGAGTAGTGAGCATGAACTAGCAATTGCAGATAGTGCAGTTATGTGGGCGTTTGGAGCAAAGTGACACTTTGATCGTATTGTAGAGTAGGTGCGTCCCTGGTCCTTTCATGAAGAGTCGAGCAGGCAAGGGCAAGCGGGGGCCAGCGTACAGCGCACACCTGTATTCAATTTCTGTTACTTATTACTCAGAGCACAGGAAATGTTTCTTGCAGGAATCTGGCCCCGAGTAAGTTATTTCAAGAATTAAAGACTATGGATTTGGGTCTTGTAGAGCTTTGGGCTAACTCAGCACGGTCAGGCGTGGTCCTCCGTCATAAAAGTATATGGCGCCGCTGCGGGGAGCTCGGCGCGGTCGCCCTGCTTGTGTCGCACCTCGGCATCTCGCCGACTGCGTCTTTGGGGCGGCGCTCCTGCAATTTCTGTTGAATTAGGTCTTTCCAGCCTAACTCCGGAGATTCAGTTCCTCCTCCCAGGACAGGAGCACGCAGAGGTTTACTCACGTAAAGACAGCCCGCGTGCCAGCAGCCGCCGGTCGGCCGGGGGGCTGCCCGCGCTTGTTGGCGGCGCGCGCCCAAGCTGTTGCTCCCGCCGCGCTCTCCGAAGGACGGCGGAGCCGAGCGGGCCCGGCTGAGCCGAGCGGCGCCGCAGCGGCCTGGCTCTCGGCGGCTGGCGCGAGGGGGGCTCGGTGCGTGGCAGGGGTCGGTCCCCGCTGGCAAAGAGGCGCTCTTGCGAGCGCGCTGCTGCCCTGGGCCGTCCTGCCGTCTCCTGGCAGAGCGCATTCGGCTTTTGGCGTTTCTCCGTTTAGGCGTTTTTCCCAGGCGGCAGAGTTTTGCAGCCTTGGGATGCAGAAAAACACAAGTTAACGGGTTCATCTGTCATGATAATATGGGCTCGTTGCACTGGTGTCTAAATATTTCACAGCTGCATACAAGATAATACTTCATATTACCAGACCTGCAAGCTGCTTTACTTCATCCAGGGGCCACTTGGGAAATTGTGGGTAATCTCCTGCTTTATAGCCCTAAAGGTTCCTTTGGAGGAAGAAATTAAGCATTTAGAATTAAAAAGAAAAATGTAGAAAGATGTCAGCACATGTGTAACATTTACCTCTTCTGTGAGTCTATGTATTTTCCTAACAGTTTTGTTACCTATGCAATGTAAAAAAATTGGAGCTTTGCAAGTACTGTAAAATACTTTTGTGACTATTGGTTTCAGTTTCTTATTTGTTACACAGCTTTTCTTGGAAGATACTCTTGCTTTTTCCTGTGTGTGTCTACTATTAGCACGGATCTGTGTGATTTTTACAAAAATTAAACATCCCGATTGCACATTCAGGTTTTGGAAAAAGCTGAATTTGCTCTTCGCTTGGAGAGGTATTTTGCGTTCACCTCAACAAAATACAAAAATGTTCCTATGTCATTTTTCTACCCGTCGTAACCCACCGCTGCAGATTGTATTTGTCATATTCGCCAGTCAGTGACAGAATAAAAATAATTCAGCATACTTGACAAATTAATTAAAATAATGAATAAACCCAAGGAAATAATGATTGATTTGTGAGCAGCCATTTCACTAGCGGAAAGAAAGCGAGCGATTGTGAGTTATTTGCTGAACATAAGTATGCAGTCTATCTTAATGAAATGTTGCAGTAGAAAACTTAACTACTTTTGTCTGGGTTCTCAAGGGAAACCATTACCTTGATCGCTTTGAAATTCCTGGCCTTAATTTCATGACGTTTGTATATAGTCTTCGGATTTATTATTGCAGTTCTCAATAAGATAGAACAAAAGGAGAGAGACAGCAGATTGACTTGATTTTCCACTTGTTTGGTGTAAAATCTGGGATAAGTCTGCTGTAGTCGGTGATTGGACTCAAGTAAGAGTAATGAAAGAGCTGAGAGGGAATTGATTTTTGCGTGTTGGCTAGTGTATTTGCTTACGTATCTTTCAACAGGCTGAACGATATGTGTCTGTATTTGAAGACGTGCTTAAAAGGCACGGTTTATTTTAAGTATCAATGTGTGAGAATTTAAAAAAGGATAAATTTGTATTATGGAGCAGCTCTCAGGCTGCTTTGATGTCAGCTGACAGTTCAGAGTGGTTGTGGAGGTGGCACAAGGGTTCAGCGGCGTGGAAGCCTAGTCAGCGCTTGTCCAAATAGAGACAAGCCCCTTGCACCCTGCAGGGGCTGAAAAGATCATCTCACCGAAAGCTTAACATGTGGTAAATAGTTTCCCTCCTCCTCTTTGCCCAAGTCGCACCTGCGCTCAGGGCGTTGCAGCAGGGCGTTGCTTGCCTGCTCCCGTGCTCGGCGTTGGGTGCGAGCGCGGCCGTGACGAAGGCGCGCGGCGTCCCCGCGGCCGTCGCCTTCGCTTCCCCACAAATTGCGTTGTAATGCGGCGCGGCGATAACGCTGAAATAACGCGTTACCAACCTGCACCGCCTTCTGTGGGGAAACATCACCTGCCGCGTAAGTTAATTTTATGAATGCATCGGTCGGAGCTCTTGCCATCTGTTCTACCCCTTTCAATAAATGCAGAAAGCGTGCGTTTCGCAGTTGCCTCATTAAGAAGAGATGAGTGATGGCAGGGCGCGCGCGCTGACGGTCAGGCGGGCAGAAGCAGGCAAGGGGGGAGAGAGCCTGCGCCTCGGCAGCGGGCGTTTTGTGATCCAGCGGGGCTAGGGAAGCGGGTTTGCCTGCCGTGCCTCTTGGGAGCCGCAGGCAGCCTCGCAGGGGCTGCCTGCCGCGCTGCCTCTCGCGTCTCCGCCCGGGGCGGTGGGGCGTAGAGCAGCCGTCTGCTGTCCCCTCTCTTCTTCTGGTCTGCTCCGCTGTGACTCGCTGAGCTGCAGCCCCTACCTGCCCCGATGTTTCGAAACGCCCTCTCCTGTCCTACCCGGCAGTGAAACTCGGAGGAAAGCGCAGGAAGACCTGGAGGAAGGGCGTTTTCGTGCCTGAGGCTGAAGGCGCCCTACTGCTAGCCCTGTCCCGTAGAAACCAGCAGCCAAGAGCAAACCTGTGGGGAGTTCAGAGGCTGAAACCTTGCCCTGTCCCGCGCCCCGCGGGGTGACGGAGGGCGAGAGCGCTCCTGGCGAGAGGAGGCGACTCTCCTCCCGTCCGGACAGCCGCGCGCTCTGCCCCGCGGCCCCGACCGTCGCGCAGTCAGGTGTCGCGACACTCCTGGCGCTTTCGCCTACGTCTCTTCCCACAACGCAACGAGTAGCTTTGTTGCAGTGTGCCTTCTGAGGAATGAAGTTCGGGGGGGTCTGGCATTGCGTTTGCATGGAAAACGCGCCGCTGAGTTTTTCTTTTTTTTTAACGAAAAAGCTGCGCTCGCCAGGGCGGCTGTCGCCTCGGTCCTGCTGCCCGGTCGCGGGGCAGGCAGTGTTTCTGGTCTGAGGGCGCCCGCGGTGCTGGGCTTGACGCCAGCAGCTCCTTAAAAGCCAAACCATCGTCCCCAGAAAACAAAGGTGCAGTCTCGGTTCCCTTCCCCTGCGTAAAACGTCGGACAAGAGCTGAAATGTCTCTTAAGAGGGTCTACCCAAAGTACATAAGCAAACAGCATGTACTAGTTTAGGTTATATGTGTTGGTGGCGTTTAATATTTTTAAAATATTTAACATTTTGGTAAAAATCAGAGCTGAATACCTCCACAGTGAGGCTATCCCTAGTTTTGATTCTTATTCAGTATACCCAGTGCTATACGTACGGTTTTCAATATCACATTTTCAGTCAAACCATGAATTTTTTAGTGTTTCCTGTAAGCTTAAGACAAGCATAAATGCCTTTTTTTTCCTTCCTTTTCTCCTGAAACGTGCATCACGCATCTTGTAAAGGGTGCGCTTTCCTTGGTCGAGTGGCGGTCTTGAAGAGCGACAGGGACCCCCGTCGGAAAGCAGCCCGGCGCGGGAACGGCCTGCACCGCTCAGCAGCGCCCCCCCCCCCCCCCCCCCCCCAAAAAAAAAAAAAATCGGTGAAAAATCAGTTTGGGGAGTCTGGTGGGTTAGCTTGGATATAGCTCGCTTGGCGTCAACGTTTGCACGGGGCCCCGAGCTCCCTGTGCCCAAGTCGCAAGGGGGGAGCCTCGCGCGGCCCCCGGGGCTCTCCCGCCGCCCAGGGGCGGCTCGGAGCCGCGCGCGCGGGAGGTGCAGCGGCAGTTTAGCGCCTCTCTGAGCTCCCGCGGCGTCTGGTGTCCGAAACGCGCTGCAGTCAGCGTGGTGCCGATATTTGCAGGGATGGCTTAATCCGCTTCCTTATCTCGCGGGGCTCTGCTCCGGGCTTTCGGGGCCCGCTCTTCCTCTACCCCGCTGAAGCGGGGTTGCCCGTTGCGGTGGCGCCTGTGCGGCGGCCCTGCTTTGGTGTCGAAGTCGCGGGGGCAGCAGGTTTGGCCCTTTCCTGTTTTCGCAGCCTGGCGAAAGCCCCTGTGAGGGAAACCAGCCCCAGCAAATAGCGTGGTTTCGACACAGCCTGTGTGCAGCGCTTACCGGCCTCTTGATGTCAGACCTGATGAAAATGGAACGTGACATCGGTGGAAATAGCGTGAAAATCGCATTTTCTTTGTTTTGTACCTTTTTTTAGGCTAACCTATGCCTGCAGTTTGTCTTTAGATAATTTCTCCTTTGGGTCGTTCCTGAATTTTGAATGCCTTTGTTGAAAATTTCCTGTGCCGTTCGTCCCTGGTTGTCAAAGCGGCTTTTATTCCCCCCCCCCTCCCCCGGCAACAAAAAATAGCGCTGGTTTTAATTATAATTCTAAAAAGCTTCATAGCCACGGCAAACTCAGAATTTACGTCGTTTTTATGATAGCCGCACCGTTCCTGGCCTGTTGCTGTTGCGATTTGCCTCGCTGCGTTGAGCGGCGCCCGGCGGGAGCTGCGCCGGGGGTGGAGGGCCGGGGGCGCGCGCCCCCGCCGGCCCGGGCCGCCCACCGGCAGCAGCTCAGCGCCGACCCGCCAGCGCAGCCAAGTTTGCCTTCTCCTCCTTGACCCTTCCGGCTGGACAAAGTTAAAACCGTGCGTGTTTTTCCTGCGTTTCCACCTCGGCTCTTTAGAGCAACCCGTGTCTTCTACCTGGAGAGAAAAAGGGTCTCGTGGCGCGAGGCCGGGCGGCGGCGAGGGGCTGTGCTGCGCGGCCGGAGCAGGTCTGGCCCGAACCAGGTGCTGCTCCGAAGGAGCCCTCGAGAGACGAGCTGCCTGCGGGCTCCCGCCGCTCGGCGGTCTGTCTGCCTCACCGTTGCACCGGCATTACGTTGCGGTATTTCATTTTGGGGGCGGGCCGCTCTGCTCCTGCGTTTCTGGCACCTTTTAGGGTGAACAGAGCTTCCTCGGCTCTAAATTAACTTTTGGGGGTAACGCAGTGATTATCGTGCTCGATCTGATCGCCTAAAAGCGATGAAAACGCTGGACGCAAACCAGGGAAGCAGGCGGATTTGTGTTTTCTCAAGAAGGCGGTCATTGGCAGTTAATTTCGGGGACTGGCAGGGGACTGGACGGCCCTGCCGGCGTCCCGACCCCACCGCGGCGGGCGCAGGCGAGCAGGGCTGGGCGTTCACCCCAAACCCGTGACCGTTTCTTGCCCGAGGCAGCGCAGGAAGGGACCGATTTCGGTCGTCCTCGAGCCCCGCCGCCTGCGCTCTGGCCGCGCTCTTGCGCTGGGCTGGCGCCACGAGGCAGCGCGGCCGCGGGAAAGCACAGCCGCCTGCAGTTCGATTCCGTACAAAATCATTACGCCTCCAAAGGAAAAGGGTTTTTTAAGGGGGAAAAAACAGAACTGCCACGGCACAGTTGCGTTTTAGTCCTTTAATCATAAATTGTGTTTATACAAACACATGCGCACAATGCTTATGCAGCAAGGAATATTATCCCGTCCTTTTAAGCAGCTAATTTGCGGCATCGTTTGCAGAGCTCCACAGAAGAAACCCAGGTCGTGAAAGTCACGCGTGGGTATTAAGAGGATCGCGTGGAGAGTCTTGTTGGGTTTTGAGGAATAACGTTTGGGCTTGCGTCTTTAATGTTTCCTTCCAAATACAGATCTAACTTTAAGTGAAGCACCAAGGGCGCTCTGGCACTCAAATATCAGTTATGAGATGAATAGAAGCAGTGGAAAGTAGATTATCTGGGTGTAAATCTGAGAGCAGGTTTGGTAAAATAGCTTTGAGGGAGACAAGGATAGAAATCCTGTTATTTTAGACCAGGTGACACAGGGAGAGTGCAAGGTAGCAGCCTTAGAAAGGGCTGTTCCATGATGAGCTCATTTGTACAGCTGATTTCTGTTACAGAATATCATTTTCCTTTTTTTTTTTTAACCAAAAGCCCATGGGATCTAATTTTGCTTTTGTTTACCCTTTGGTAGACCCATAAACGTCAAAGAAACAAATGAGATAATTCTGTCTTCATGTGGAAGTAACCTCTGCTTCAGTCTTTTCTAATTTTTTTAAAGCTCTTTTTGAAGTTATTTTTCCAAGTCATTGAACGAGAGTGCAGTAACGCTGTTATGATAATGCATACGCAGTTTGTGCAGCGTGCTGTTTTCTCACTTACAATTCTTTTTCCTTTCTCTCATTTTACTAGAGAAAGTGAGGATTTCTTGATTGTTCTTTTGCAAGAACATGAAGCTTTCAAGAACGATCAAGAATATTTCACTATATAATTCTGCCTCAATATCCTGTCAGTCAAAGCTAACTGCAAGGCAGTCATGATATGGTAATACTGGAATATATAATTATTTTTTCAAAAAAGAAAGAAAAAGAAAAAGTCATAATTTAACTTGTTTAAGCTGATAAAATGATAGGCTTATGTAAAAGTGAGACATGGTACACAAGATTTCTTAATGCAAATGGTTTGCATCAAGATTCCTGTAAGCTTCTTGCCACACTTCCGGGTGTTGGACATACAACTCCCCATAACCAGACTAACTCTCAGTGCAGCAAAACATTTCTCTTTTTAAAACAAGTTGAAAAATTCTTGTCGTGCCGTGCAGTGGGAAATGGATCTTTCTGTGTGAAAGTTAGCTTCAGACATGAGTTTGGATTCTTCTCTCGTCTACCTTCTTTCATGACCCCTTGGTAGCCCCATCCATGAGTTTCACCCTTGCACCTCCATTTATTTTCTGTGTAATTTATACACTTAAGCTCAGCTCATGTGTCACATCTTCTATTGATTAGGCCCTGCTTTTAAAACCTACGAGGAAGATGACTGCTGCAAGGAGGTCAAGTGATTGTCCTGGAATGATTGAGTGAATTAACAGTGGGCTAGCAGTTACGGGCATGTTTTGGGGTTTAGTTCTTGGGTTTGGGTTTTTTGCTCTTCTGTTCTGTTCTGTTCTGTTCTGTTCTAATTTATTTTTTAAGCTCTGCCTTGAACACGTGTTGCTTTTCAGAGGTGTGGCTCTTGCCCCTGTGGAGCTGCTGCAAAGCTGAATTCAGAGTTACTGCTCGGGCGTGGAGAGGTTAAGCAGCAAGTCCTTGTCACTGAGTTAGGTGAGCAGGCCGTCTCAGTAGCGTGACTGAGAAGGATGGGAGAAATATAGTGTCCCGGCAAGGTTGTGCAGGTGTCCTCTTTATGTACGTACAAAAGATTAGTTGCTTTGAATGCAGGAAAGAAAACTTTGGGACAGGGCTCTTCTCGGCCTGTTTTATTAAGGTGCTTTCACATGTCGTTATGAATTAGACATCAGAGAGTTTGTCAAAAGGGTCAGTTAAGGTAACTGGTATGCTATTTTGATCCAAAATTGCTACCCAAGCTTCCTAAGGAATGGGAATTCTCTTGTGCAAGACTTCCTTTTTGTTATGCCAGTCCTGGCAAGGGAACTGCCTGTCTCTGCTGTGAATATATTTATGGATTGATGACAGGAAAGATTAAAACAAAATTACCAGCAAGCAGGAAAGTTTCAAAGTCTTATTGATTAAGCTAACTTTTTAAGCTGCTTTTTTGCTAATGGCTCCAATTTTTTAAGTCTTGGAGAATCCTTACTGAATGGCTAATAAGTAAATATCAATTGAATGATCAATTTAGACATGTAGCTCTTTATATTTAAGAAATTACAATGTCTAAGATGACCTGAAGGATGAGGCTGTTACTTTTAAAAATGAATTATTTTTCTTAAAAAATAAAAAGCAATTTGCGCAGAAAAATATTGAAGTCTGTAATAGGACATTTTATAAACAAACCAGCATCTGCAACACTGTTGTAGTAAGGTGTAAAGTTAGTTAATCGTTAGCCATATTTCTAGTAATAAACCACCTATATGTATTTTTTCTTTTCTAAATAGGTATACAGTTATTTCATGAAGCTGTTTTTACCAGTAGTGAGTGGAAAAATTCTTTCAAATTTCTGCTAATTAAAAGTCTTGCATTCCATAGATGAACATAGATTTTAAAGTTATTTTACTAGAATCTTCTGTGAGCTGGAACAAAGCTCTTTGGAGCAGACCTATCGTCCTGTTTTGGCAGTGCGTGTTGTCTTGGAGGTTACAGTTGTCCCTTGACACTGGGGTTTCTAAACTGTGAAGCGTCAGATCCAGGGTCAGGCTATTCCCTGTCCAACAGTTAATCTCACTAAGCTAATAGTGATCCAGAAGGAAAGCTGGAAGAAATGCTTCAGTACCTCTTAGGCTGCTTTTAAGTTCTACACACGAACTAGGCTTACGTGATGATATCAGGCACCAACAGGACTTTTTGATAATGTCTTCGCTTTTAAGTAGAGATACTGCAATTCAGTAAAACCTTAACACTATTGTACCTGTTTTACCTTTTGTCTTTATAAAGGTACTGTGCGTCACTGGTAGCATCATCACCAGTTATCCATTGCAGTTATCCATTGCAGTGAGTGATCTTCAGCACTTTTGATACACGCTCTCCCATGATCTGTGCTTTAGGTTAGTACTTTAAGTGTCCTGAGGCTAGGGAAGCATATTTTAATTTAGACATGATGTAGGTAAGTGGAGCTGGAAGGGGTGCATTCAGTTCCTGACGTTTTATAAAACCTCAGTGTGTTGCTGACAGCTGTACATCTGCAGGGCGGATGTATAAATCTATTAAAGAGTGAGGGACTCGAATTCTACAGCGATCATATAAATGCCAAAAATAGATGAAGACCATTTGCTTCTGTGAATTAAGTGCAGTAGTCCTCCCGTTTCATGTAGGTGGAAAGAAGCCGTCCCTGGTGAATATGTGGAAGAGCTGTCGCATATGTTTTCTGCCCAGTTCCTTCAGGATATATAGTAGTGCCACATTGATTTGGTAGAAGATTATTGCTCAGACAGTTAAAGATCTGCTAACAAAAACTGAATGTAGTGATCCAAGGATATTGGATGCTTATGGTTCATATGGTTGTTCAAATAGGAACATTTGTTCCAAAATGCTTGTAAACATAAATCTACAGGATAGATTGCTGTCCTTGCCCTGGAGATAAACATTTCACAGATGACATGAATTTGGCTGGCTTGAAAGCAATCAAACAAAATTGCTTTTTGTCAACTGTGGTACAATTTACTATGTATCTCCGTAGCACTTCAAAGCTTTTCAAAATTGTTATCCTAACTAGGTCCAAAGATGACCAACAGCAACATCATTTTTGATTCCCATTTGACAGATCAGATCATTAGATCATTTATTTGTTTTCTTTCATTCCTTCCCCATCATCTTTTCTAGGTTTTCTTTTATCTCATTTTTATGTTTAATTCTTTTAGTTGTTTTTTCTTAGCCCCTTACGTTCTTTAGATACTCTGAAACGTTTTGGGCTTTGATTGGTTTTGTGCAGGTAAAGGCCTTTTATTAACAATGCAGGTGAATTTAGCAGGTGTTTGCGATTTAGTATAGACTTGTGGAGAGGAGTGGATGACAGGAGAGGACACAAGTCACAAAGGCATTACTTGTGTGACACCTTCTTTATAAAATGTGGCATGGATGATTAACTTGAAGCTGGATAATTGCTGGGGGAAAATGGATGGGTCTTCAGTTCATACGGAGCCTCCCAACAAACATTTCATTTCAGGGAGTGGACTTTGTATCCCTCAGCAAGACTAAAAACGAGAAATCATCAGGGTTTAGATTGCCCTGATCAGGAGTCTTCTGTGAGGCTGTGAACACAGAGAGAAATGAAGTTTGCTCCTCCTCTGAGCTCGCCATATGAAAGACAGGACAAGATCACTCCCACATCTTCAGTGAATCAATAGGCTGGAGAAGGCTGTTTGGCAAAAGTTCAGCAGTTAATGGCTGACTACGTTCAACTCGGATGGTCCAGAACAGCCTCCAGTTGAAAGGTTTTTTTGCAGACTATGCCCTAACTTAATAACAAAGTAGCATGTTTTTTATTTACATCCTTTACTAGTCTTCTCAGGATACCAGGAGAGTTAGTTGCTTTCTCCTGTACAGCATACAGAGTGCCCAGGGAAGGGCACAGTACTGTTTTTGTGAGCATAGTGCAAATATAAATAAATATATAAGTGTACCTAGCAAGAGCTCACTCTTTAATCAGAGATTTTATAGCCTAAGTGGTTAATACAAAGATCCAGAGCACATGTATGTTAAGTTATTTCTTTGAAATTGCACAAGAGAACAAGCAGATTTTGGGCAATGAAGAACAGAGTCAGAGCTGTGACCATAAGAAGTAATTCCAGTGGGAATTTGGATGAGGGACTAAAGTTCATTGCCTTGAGTTGTGAGAACGAAGTTTGATGCAAATGCCATGAAATGCTTGGATGCTTCAGGATGAATGCAAACATCTCTCTGCTACCCTTAGCACCGTCTCGCCTAAACTTGCCCGTATGCTTATCTAGTGTTGATTAAGAGTCAGCCGCGGTTATGGTGTCCAAAATGAGATGCAATGCTAAGAAATTACAAATATGAAGACGTTTAAAACAACCAGACGAGCAGGACACTGCGTGTACGATGAAGCAACCCCTGGAAAGCAGTTCTCAAATGTTTTTATGGTATCTATTGCCTGAGCTTTTTGTATCAATGGGCAGACAGCAGCCTTAGGAGTATAGTTATGGATTGTGACTTGGGTCTGATTCTTTATTTCAGTAGGCGTGAGAAGTCGCATACACTTGCACTGGGAAAGTAGGGTAGCATGTAGTCGGAGTGAGGAGCCAGAAGTTGTGGCATGTGGACCCCAGCCGTTTCCGAGCATTTACATGTTAAAAACAAAACCTTTGACTTAGGTAATGCCCAAACAGGTAGGCAATGAAGAAGAGAAAGCTGTAGCTGAACTAAATGGCTCCTTGTCTTGATGTCGTCGAAAACCCATATTTGTCATTCTCTGATTGTTCAGTGGCCTACAACAGATAAATGTAGAATACTTTAACCTTATGCCTCTAAGGTACAGCTGCTGTTGCTGAATCGGTGTAAGAGAGAACAGTCTTCTACTGAGGCAGAAAAAAGGGGTGAAAAAACAAAACCACAACCCGAAATCAAGAAAGCCAGAAGCAGACTCTCCCACTCCCAGCCTCACCCTGGAGTAGGGGCTTGAACAACCTTGTAACCAAGGCTGACTCGCTGCTGTGACTTGATTCACATTTACCTTAGTTGGTATTTTTTTCCCTCTTAATTTTTGTTTTAGGAGTTAGAAAACATATCTCAAGTCCCTGATTGACTGCAGGCGATAGAATTAATATAAGGTAGTATGTAATATTAAAGGGGATAGATGTCTGCAGACTAAATGTCAAAATTTCTTTTTGCTCTGTCATGCTCTTAACTGGTTAAAAGAGGTGCTGCTGGGTGTCTGGCCCTGGAGCGAGTTCACCTTCTCTTAATTGCTAAGGTCTGCCACATTTGCTGGCTCTGCAACAGCCTCTATCTCATCATGTAATTTTCGTATTTGCTGAAAAAAAATCTAAGCCTCTTAAAGGCTAGGGCATGAGAGCCCGAGTTTTCCTCTCAGACCTGCATTTGGTAAATGTTTTAAAATAAAAAAGCGTAATCAACGAGACACAGAATTAACAGGTTTTTTGCTAAGCAGCCCTGTGAAATGACTTTGCTTTATCCTGGCAGCGTATGTTGGCATCCAGCCCCATCCCCGGTGGCTGCGCACGCCCAGCCTGTTTGCTGAGCTCTGGCGGCGATGAGCCGGGCCGGCGGGCAGCCTGCGGGCAGCTCCTGGTGGCGGCCCGAGCTCCCCGGGCAGCTGGTAACCCGGCGCGCCTCTCCGACAGCTCCTCTCCCGGACCGCGGGGCAGCATCCCCCCCTCTCTTCGTTCGACTCGCTTGAATTTCTTGCAGCCCTCTGGCCTGCTGAAGGCACGTTTCAGAAATGCAGATAGCACAGAGCAAGTTTAGCGTGCCTTCGACGACTGTCAGTGTATACACGTTTTAGTATTAAGGGATGACGCGGTCTGTGTCCTTCATTTTTTGAAGTTTTGGTGCTCTAATGAGTGTGATACTGTATGGAACATATGCATAGGATCATTACCACGGGAAAAAACCCCAACCCTAGCTGCGTGCTGCTATATTGATCTGCCTTAATAGCTAGCCTGCGGAGGCTTATTTGTTTTTTCTTCAAAACGAGCGTGACTTATGTGCTGTTAGTTCCATGTAAGTAATACCGTGTTGGTACGTGGGGAATATGTGAACAGCGGTTGTGTGATTCATACACATTTGGACGCGTGCGTGGGGCAGCCGGGCTGGCGGCGCTGGCGGTGGAGCGACGCTCGCGATGCCCTCCTGCAGGAGCGGTGCTTGCGGGGAGCGCCTGGTCCCTACGTGCACGCTAGACCTTTATGTTTCATAGCACCACGCAGACGTGCTGAAGGGAGGGGATGGACTTCTTCGTGTTTGGACCGTAAGTGATGGCCACAGAGGTGTGCAGGTCGGGGCGGGAGGCAGCAGCTCTGGCGTGATCCTCCTCCAATCCTCAACGTCCGGGTGGTTCCAGCCTCCTGCACCTCCTCTGTCCCCAGGTTCTCACATTAAAAATTATATTAATTAAATTTCTCTATATTCTTTTCTCTACAAGTACCTTAGTTTCAGATTTTCCACAGTTTCATAGTATCATCCCTAATCTAGAGTTGATTTCCTATGAATGAAGTGTGCGACTGGCAATGACTTTCCTGTTGACCTTATTGGGGATCAGAACTTTTCTTTGTACATGGCATTCAATTTAAAAAAATAAATAAAACAGTAAATATCTAAGTTAGTGCAAACCTTCCCAAAACGTAAAAAACAGCATCCTAAGTAACTTTCATATTCTCTGACACCTATTTCATCTGCCTTATTCCTTCCCCTTTTCCCCTTTGGGGCTATGGCAGCGAGGAACAACAGATGGTTATCAGTCAAGAGTAACTAGGGAAACTGCAAAACCTGCCCCAATCGCTATGGCGACAGCCATTTATGTGCTTGGTATGCGCTGTTGGTGACATCAGCTACCAGAGAGAGTTTAAAAAAAAAAAAAGACGTGTCCTCAAGCCCCTGATGTTGAAAGGAGATGTTGCTTGCGCGTGTGTTTATTCGTGTCGGAAGGGGCAGGAGGGCTCTGCATGTTCATTTGCCTGAACCTGATGCGATGTCTATTCTTGACAGCAGCGTTTTGAATTGTGAGTTAAAGTAATAATAAAAAAAAAAAGTTAGGGCAAATGTTTAATACTTTCGAATAGTTTGTTGTTTGGAGAGTAATTATTTATAAGCAGCTCTTCCCCTCCCAGTCAGTCCCCGCTCCCTCCTTATTTACCAATAAATAATGCTTCATCCCTAGCTTTTGGCAAAACCACATCATTTTAAAAAAATGGAATTTTGGAACCCTTGAAAAAACCCCAGCGGGAGATTTCAGCTCGATCACAGCAGCTCAGGCATCTGTGCTTTACACCACCAGCGTACTCCACTGGAGAATTATTTCAATGTTAATTTAATGTATCAATTCTATAACTTTTCTAATGCAAGCAAGTCCCTGAAGAATGAGTTTTAGTAATGCTTCAGTAAACTTAAAAAATAAAAGTGAAAAATGTATTAAAAACAGCATTGAAATACTTTTATGTTATTTCAATTTCATTGACTTTAGTTTAGCTTAAAGTGTCATCTTTTGCCATTTATGGTGCTTTCTGACCAATTTGATTTAAGGATAGGGCCTTTGGTTTTTGTATGTGAGAAGTTTTACATAGATGTTTGGGGTCAATTTCTTTGAATTACTAACATCCGAACAGTTTTGTAAAGACTGGCTTTGAAGCTGGACGATAGATGTGTGTCTTTCCAGAGAGTCTTTCTAATTCCTGTGGAATACTGAAAAGCCCCAGTATATAGGCAGTAAACTTTACAGGAAAGCAAATGCGTATAGCCTGCAGTTTCTTTTAGAATTGGGGGAAAAGGTTGCGCAAGCTGAGACACTTGATTAACAAAATCCATTTTTATCTAGCAACAGTTCTCTGAAGAATAAGATACAGTGGATTTACCTCCCTGTGAAAATAGCTGTTGAAAAATCCTTTATTTAAAATATTTTAGTAAGACAATACCTTTAATATAGATGCTTTCGGTTAAATATGCGATATAGTCTTTCATTAGATAGGAAATAACGTGGCTCTCATATAATTTTGTGTTTTTATTTTTAAAACAGTAGACGTTTCTTGAACGTGCAACTGTTTTCCTAAAAATACTTCTCTTTGTGCTAGAATTCTAAAATATAAGAATTAAAGATGATTGAAAAGTGTTTATTATATATATGTTAATACAGGCTGGTATTTAAATATTTAAGTAGATTCTGGACATAATGTGTAAAGAGGAAATATTAATTAAACTACTGTTACAGTATAATTAAAAACCAGATTAACACTTGAGCTCTGCAGTGGTCTCAGTAATGTTTGTAAATGAAAAATAAATCCCTCAGTAAAACAAAAAAAGTGCAAAACACTGATCATTTAGTTCATTATGGTGCAATGTTTGATACGCAAAGGCCCTCTTCTTCACGTGTATGAGTATGGCAGAAAAAATAGTGAAAATTATTATATGTGGCATCAGAGTAGATGGTGTTATTTGAAGAAAGACGGCTAGTAGTGTAAGAGTAGATTTTGAAACATTAGCTATCATTTAATGCCAGGAAAAATTACATAATTTCATTTTGAGAAATTTTTACCCTGAATGAACTCAATTATTTAATATTCTAGGACAGCTTTTTTTTAACGTTAAATCCAGTATCATGATAAAAATTACATTAACTTTGTTGCTGGGGATTTTTGTCTCATGAATGCATTCAGAAACTAAATAACTGTTCTTTGTTGTTGTAAGCAAAGATTCTCGACCACTGTTATTTAATGATTATTTTAAATGGCAAAAGAATATCAACAGTGTAAAATCCTATTCTTTCCAAATTTTGTTTAAATGTAACTCTCAAGTGTGACAGATAGCGTATAAATCCAAATGGATAAGGCAGTGTGATACACCGTCAGGGGAATTGTGTGCTGAGCAGTTAATGCGGCGTCTTGGTTAAATAACCGTAGCATAGCTTGTGATATGAAGCTATTAGGATGCAGAATAATTTCTCATTTTATAGAATGGTGATGTGTCTCAATTTCTTGCTTTAGAATGTCAATTTTAGAGATAGAAAATGATAATCAGTTGCATATAATTTGGTCACATAATTAATTTTACTGCTTGTTAATAAAACTGAGATTACCTAGCCAAGGTTGTAACAACACATGGCATCATATCTACTGTATGAAGGGTGCCTTCTTCCCCAAATAATTTCGCACCTCCTATCACTGTTTTACAAGCAGGTGTCTGTTTCACGCTTCACCTAAACCCCAAATATCTGCTTTTTTTTTTTTCTCCTCGCGAGCTAGTGCTTTCTGCTGCGTTCTCTGAGGGCGTCTTGCGTTGCTCTTTGTAGCTCGCGGTATTGCCTGGCTGCTAATTGCCTGTCACAGGACTCAGCGCCGGGAGCCTCCGCGGCGAGGTCGGAGGAGGTAATGCAATCACCCGCGTGCTGCTGGCTTTCCCGGGCGTGCATCCCAGCCAGCGACACTTCTGACAACGTCACGGAGCCAAAGTCCTGCGCTTTGTGTCTCAGCGTTTAGCTTTTAAGCCGCAAAGCGTGCTTTCACCCGTGTTAGATATGCATCTCATCTAGCAGGAACCTGGAAGCTCAGGGTAAAGTGTGGTACTGTTTCCTCGTTCACACCTTGGCTTGGAGCTTTTGTAATACGTCACTGCTTCACGCAGTTCAGCTTTTGGAGTTTCATTCGTGGCATAGTGTCTTTTGAGTGCAGTGGCTCGCTTTTTCAGCATGAGAGCACTTATTTTCTTTAGAGGCAATTGAATCACTTGGAAGGTTTAGATAAAGTCTGAGATTGGAGTTGCATTCCTTCGAAAGGCAGGAGTGAACGGAGGCGTAAGACGTGACTTTGTCCATTGCAGAAGTGCGTCTAAAATCTGAGCTTGTCTCTTCTGACTTTTTTTGCCATTTGATGCATAACATCCTGTTTGTAGTAATGAGGAGGAAAAGGTGTTCTAGGAGGGATCTGAACACTGATGAACAGAAGCGCTATCTAAATCGGAATAAGTGCTACTGCTGACTGACTGAGATGACCTTTGAGCCTGGAGTAGCTGGTACGTGTGCCAGTGGCGTTGAGCGTTGAAGCTCCGATCACATTGTGATGATCAGAGGAAACAAGAGTTGCGTAGTGAGCGCCTGGAGGAAATACATGTGCCAGCTGTTCCTGGATACTGGTTTTATAAGTCTTTTTAAAGTAGAATTCTCTGTTTTCACTTTCACCGTGTATGATTAGTTTTACTCCGATAAGGTGTTCGTTTCAGCTGAAGCTGGGCCCGTCTCCTGTGCGCGTTGAACAGCATACCCGTTTGGCATATGTTGTCTGGCTGCTAGCCCATGTCATGGGCTTCTTGTTTTCTCTGCATGGGTATAAAAGTGTGTGCTGACACCTGCCTTGGACTTTCTGTACGGCCACAGCTCAGGTTTTCTCCAGAGTTTAAAATGACACGTTGTTTCGGAAGGAAGGCAGTCCTTTAGCCCTTGAGCTCTCAGATCTCCAGTCTCGGCTTAATCACTCACAAGGGTGCTATACAAATGCAAATAAACAGCATTTCTGTTTTTTACGTATTGAGAAGCAAATGGGGAGGTGAAGGCTCTTAAATGCAGTCAGACATACTTACTTTTAGGACAACTAATAATTGCCCTGGTTTTTGAGGAGGAGTTCTCGTGCCTTAAACGCAGACCTAATGTTTGGGGGTGGTAGGTGTCAGGAGCTACCAGCTCTGACTCCCGTCATGAAGCATTAAACGTGGGGATGCCTCCCAGAGACTGTACGGATGTAGTTTATGGGGCACACACAATCCGGGTATATTGAGTATAAAGGGACATCCCTAGTGATTTTTTCTCCATTTAGTGACCATCCTGCTAAGCACACGTCTTCTGGGTGTCTGGTGGTTTCCCTTACGGTGGTCCTGCGGGTTAATCGCGTGAACTGAACGTGGTCGTTAGGGTTAGCATGGCTGCACCTACAGAAATGTGATTGAGATTTAGTCGTTACACTTTCTCAACAAAAAACAACCTGTGAGAATAATATTCTTTTAAAAAGCAATATGCCACATGCCTTCATGAATAAGCGTTCGTGGCTAAGAAGGCTTAGTGATTAGCGCGCTTGGCTTATTTTAGGAAGTTTGGCAGAAAAATCAATATTACAAAGTAACTCAAAAATAGGCAACATGTAGTACTTCACTTCAGAAGAAAAGAAAGCGATGGTTCTCAAGTTGCTGCTGTTTTTTCTTCGTCATGTGCCAGCTTTATATTTAATAAAGCCAGCTGAAGTGTAAAGTACTTAGTTGTGCAACCTGTGTTATATTTAACCCCATTTTAAGTTTATTCCTCCTGAAATCCACGGTCCTTTCTATCTGAGCAACACATTTTTAAAAACCCACACAATGAAAGAGAGATCCCAGAAGAAGCCACTCGGCAGCCACTTCATCCTCCCAGCAGCCAAAAATACGGAGACTTTAACGGCTTTGTGGGGTGGTGGAAGAGGCAGGGAGAACGTAAGTGGGTATGTGTATGCTTACGTACGCGTGTATGCCAAGCATACGTGAACTCTCAGGCTACAGAAGAATCCCTTTTGGGTGGTTTTACATCCCGGTACCTGTCAGTTTAAGAGACGTTGCTGGAAGTTTTGCCAAATTCAGCATGTTCTCCTAAGTTATGAGAGCTATGAGAAAACTTAGCTGGCTTTATGCTTGCTAAGGTTTTTAGTAGGTCTTGCAGTCTCTGTGATTTCTCATGCGCTGAAATCATGAAAAGCCTGACGTCCACAGAGACTGGACTGCGTTACCAGGGATAAGTTTCCTATAATCTTCAAATATATACGTATTCAAGATGCTCAGTGTTAGTACATGAAACCGTATCCACGTAGGGGCACATGAAGATCATGTTTGCAGCTGTTGCTTTAAAACCTGTGTATTGCCATGTGCTTTCTAACCAAAAGATACTTCATTTTTATTTAGTAATTGTAATATAGTACTTACTCTATACTTTATTACTATGGCATGAGAAAGTCGTTGCGACAAATGTCTGCTTAGAGCGAAGATAATGTACAATGGATAATTGGAAAGAAGTTGGCAAAACTTCCTGTTGCACAGGTGTAATATATTTGCTATCCACGTGTATATTTTAAATGTTGTTTTATGTGCAGCCGGAAAATTCCCCAAACCAGCAACCAGAAGCTCCCAATGAAATCTTTGTGTCTTTATTGGTGGCATTTTACACACACAGTATAAATGTGTCCTGCCTCAGCAAATCTACGCTGTACGCTATGCAAAGCGGGGGGTTAATAAGTCGGGAGGATGCAACTATCTTTTTTTTTTTTGACATTGTATTATATGCAAGTAGGTACATAGCTTTATTTCTTCAAGCGTAAAATTTAAAGGATCGCGTGTCAGAAAATGCGATCCCTGAATTTTGAATTGCAGCTCTTAACTTTAATTTTCTAGGCAAAAGGGACAGATGCGGCCGCGCCGCTCCATCCACTCACGTTGTAAAACGCGTTCAAATTGTACATGTGCAGGCCAACAAACGGGAGACCTCCCCGTTCCAGATATTAAATTACCCATTTTAAGGCGAAGCAGCCTTTTTGGTGCGCGCGCGCGTCGTGCTCGCCGCCGCTGGCGCGCTCCCCCCTCGCGGCTGGGGAGAGCCCGCCTTAGCCAGAAGCCTCTCCGGAGGGAGCGGGCTACCAGATGGGGCCACTGACAAAGCGGAGCCGCATCGAACCGCCACAGACATGTGGTGCTTAGAATAATAAAAAGACTATAAAATTAGATTAGTCGAGTCTAATTTGGAATTGGTGTATTCCCGGCGCACTCTCGCAGCTCTTGGGCAGATAAAGCCCGGAGATTTAGTACCGTCAGGACAGAGGACTCCAACTTCCAGTAAAAGGGAAAAAAGGCATTCTGGGAGGTCGCGGAGGGCGGCCCGGTGACCTCCCCTGATTTACAGGCCTTTCGCTTAATGAAATTGTTTCAGTGACATGACGGTAAAAGCTCATAATGGATTGGATGCCCTAATGTAATGAAATTACTCCCTTCTGCCTTTAAAAAAAAAAAAAAAGGCGCAATTAATATTTACTGAGACCTGACAGGCTTCAGTGCGCGGGGCGGCGCGGCTCCGTCAGGCAGCAGACAGCGGCGGCGGGCTGAGCTCCGCCGGGGCCGGGGCCGGGGCCGGAGACGGGGACGGGCCAGGGGGTGGGGGACACCCCGGCGGCGGCGGCGGCGACCGGCAGCGGTGGCCAGCCCTCATCCTCTCCCTTCCTTCCTGCAGGCAACTGGACAACAACCAGATCAGCTGCATCGAGGACGGCGCCTTCCGAGCCCTGCGCGACCTGGAGATCCTGTGAGTGGACCCGGCCGGTCCCCGAGGCGGTGGCGGTGGCGGGGGGGGTCCCGGGGGCGCAACCCGGGGGCTTGCTGCGCCTGCTGCTCGCCCCCCGGCCGGCCGCGTCGCCGGCACCGCGCGGTCGCGCCCTTCTCCCCCGGCCGGGGTTTCGGCTCATTAAACCACAATAGGCGGCCGGCGCGGTGCCGCGGAGGTCGGCCGCCGTGGGGGCGCGGGGGGCCGGCAACCTGCTCCGGGCTCGCCGGCGCCAGCCTCGTAGGCGAGCGTAGCGCGAGGAGTCTGCGGATGGACCGCAGCGCAGAGCTGCGCGGAGGGTGTTTGGTGTGCCGGAGGGAGGAGAGACGGGGGCTTGGCAGCCCCGCTCGGTGCAGCCATTGGTTTTGGGGAGGATCCTGCGCTGGGGGCTAAGTGACACCACGGCGTGCGCTTCGTGCACCACGAACTTCGCAGAGCTGCAGCCCAGACCGAAAAAGGACAGGATTTGACAGCAAAACCTGACTCTTAACAGGCAAAAAGCACAGCAGATTTATGGTAATGTAGAAGATGATATTGCACAGGACTCTGTATCCAAGCAGATAATTTGCTTGTTCCTGACAGTTACTTATTCACATAGAGAGACCTTTGCTAGGATATGGTTCGACTGTGCAAACTGATAAAGGCTTCTCCGTTACCTGAAAGTTTATTCTGCGACCCTGAAAGCGTTAATCCTTCCAAAAGCACGCATTTCTAAGCCAAAGAAAGGAAATGGAGAGGAAAAAAAGCACCCCTAAATTCAACCCCTGAGCTACTGAAGTGAAGTTAGTACTGGTCTGGTAGTGACGTGCTATTCAGCTGAAGGCAGCAGAGCAGGCGCGTTTGGGCTGCTGGGAAGCTCACCGTTAAGTTAAGCGGTACGCAATAGCGAGCGCTAGGTGGGCGAAGCAGGCCCCTGCCGGAGGGACGCGGGCGCCGGGAGGCTCGCCGGGCTCGCCCCGTCCTGTCCCATCCCATCCCTTGGGCTGAGCAACGATGCTGCTCACCTGACCTTCCCAACCACGCGTCTGCTGCTGCGGGACCGCTTCCCCCAGGGCCGTCTCCAGCTTGGGCGAAAAGGGGTTTTGCCATCAATTTCTGCAGGAGCAAGGTCCGCTTTCTGAATGACCTCTGAGGGTTTTTTGTGCTCGTTTGCTGAATGCGATCGTCTCGTGCACCTTTGGTCTCTCTCTGCCTCGCGCTAGGACGTTGGTCAGATGTTGTGCGTTGCTCGTGTTGAGCTAACAGGAGGTATCTGAAGAGTTTCTTCTCTAGGAACTGATTTTATCAAGGGTATTTTCTGAATTCTATATTAACAGCCTTTTTTAGAAAAAGTAGTGAGTTGCCACTATGAAGTTTTACTTGTCTGTCAGACTGAGAGCAGCATGGAAAGAAAAGGAAGGAAACAAAAACATCATGGCCTCCTATAAAGTTGGCCTTTTTTTTTTGCCAGACTGTTTTCCCATACCTGCAGAGAGTGAATCAGTCCTCCACTGACACTAGACTGTGCTATACCTTTCGCTAAGATAGGCTGGAAAATAAAGGGAACCTTTCTTGTAGTATATTGGAATCTCTAGGCGCTGAGAAAATTGCTAGGAATGCGTTTCTGCTCCCTCGAACGTAGTAAATGTTGAATTACTTACCTCTCCGCTTATAATTGCTTAGTTCTAGAGCAGTTATTTGTGGGTGGGAGAAGAAAAGGATAAAATACATCATAATCAGTTCTTTTATGCATTTTTAATTTGCAGCACAGACATGCTGCTAGAGGAAAAATCAATCTTAATTCTTAATTGGAAGAGAAGGGAAAATAGACTGATACTATCTGTTTCTAAAGGTATTTTTCTTTGTGGTCACAAAATTTGAGCTGTGTACTTCCAACCTAACTTGAAATTGTTTCTAAGGTTTTCTTCAAAGAAAGTTTGAGCATTTAATTCTCTCAAGCAAAATAAGTTTGCTTAATGCCCGAGAGGATGTAATATCTTCAGTTGTACAACAGTCGTTATCGTTAAAAAACTAAAGCATTTTGAACCATCAAGAGTATTAACAAGAGAAACCAAAGGACATCAAGATAACATCTCAGAGCTCAGCTTGCTATGTGTATTTTATGCAAATATATTTTAACTTATAACGTAAAATGTAGCAAATAGATAATAGTTCTAGCAAAAACTAAGTTATCTATTTGAAATTTGCAAGAGTACAAAAAAGTGTATTTTTTATCTGACTCACTGAAATCTTGTGACTCTTCTTATACCAAACATTTACGTTTCGGCATCGCTTCTCTCCACACCCGTGTCTTTACATCCTAAATTCTGTAGATTACTTGGGGCAGAGACAAAATGCTTAGTGTTAGCCAGAAAATGAAATAACAACACTTTTTTTTAAAGCACTTGTCTCTGGATTGCATTTTTCTTTCAGCTTGAACTCAGAAACCATTAGTGTAAGGAAGGAGCTTGGTGCTTTGGTAGGTGTGGGAGCAGAAGGATGTTACGCAGTTATCCTTAGAATTAAAGAGCACTTCACGGTCCCTATTATTTATTTCTGGTTGTCAAATACACACTTGTACTTTCATTTTCTTTTTTCAGTGTTATATGAATAAGTTCCTACACCAACACACAGTGCAGAGCCAGAAATGAAAACAAGACTGAAATTTGTAACAAATTACAGTACTCTAAACGTATTTTAACATGGGTTTGTGCTACCATCATAATCCCTGGGGGCAGTGCAACGAGTTGCTAACTCCAGCTGAAGCTTGGATCGGAGCCAGGGACTGACTGTGATGCCCAGTACAGACACGGTCTTTGGATCACTTCTCCGTTTATGAATTTCAGTGTTTCAGATGTCCCGAAAGATGGCTCTGGTCCTGTGCTCTGCCCTGTGTAGACCATAATGCAGGTGCCCAGCACTACCAGTGACTGCAGGATTTGGATAAACAGACCTGTGAAAATGTTGAGAATAAAGTGCTTTGGTGCCTTCTCTTGATCATCTTTGCCCACTGTCTGACAAATGACATGCAGAACAGACATACTTACCCAAACCTCATTTGTTTGTAGTTTTGGACTGAGGCAGGTTTGGTTTTTTTTTTTTTTTTTTTTTTTTTTGCATTTTGCATCAAATTTTCTGTACAGCTTCCTGCATAGGTTTTATTTTTATCTGTTGATAAGGTAGGGATTTTTTCATTGGCATACTTTCTTTTCCCCTTTCTGTAAGAAAATAAAACATATTTCGTTAGGCTTGTTCTTGCATTTCAGAACACAGAAAGAAGGTGTGTGCAACCACTTAAACAGTAATAAAATGTAGAAGTGGCATGATTTGTGGAAGTTGACAGAAAATTTTAAATAAATTACGACCTGTCAAAATAGAAATGTGCAGAAAACTCAAGGAAAATTGATGTGAAATTTCCAGTGACCGAAGTGTCATTTTTGGTAGGAAAAGGTTTTCTGCTCTGCTTCACTTAATTGTTATTTATGTCCTGTGGCAATATCTGACAATAACAGTATTACTGAAAAATATTTATTAGCGTAGCTGTAAGTAAATTAAGATTATTAAAAAACAAAAATTCTTCAAAATAATTGTCCGGTGTTCCTAGTGGGGTGTGGCGATAAGACATTCTGCTCCTTTGTAGAGTAGAAACGTATTAGCCGGTAGCTTGACAGTCAGACGTCCAGAATGGAGATGCAGAGGAGCTAACACTCTGTCGGAGCTCAGAATTTCACCATCGATCTCGTAGGATACTCGAGCAAAAGGAGTTAATTCCAAAGTGACTCAACGTGTCCAGGCGAACTGGATAAACTATTAATATCGCGCTGACGGTCATGCTATTGCCATTAGTGTGGAAGTGCTGAACAATAGTAGTATTTTTAGGATCCATTTTGCAGTAAGACACAGAACTCAATTTAGCAGCAACCCCTTTTAATTTACTTATTATTGTTTTGTCTCACTGAAGCAGCTTGAAAACAGCGTGGTAACATGGCAGCGGTGCCGTGTGGACAGGCGAGGAAGCATTATGAGCCATTGTTGGCAGCTTTTCTGGAGCGTCTTCCTCGTTTGGTCTTGTAAAAGCTGTTTCTCCTCACCCTTCAGCTAGAAGGGTTGGCGCTTGAACACTTTTTGTTCATTGCAGATTTTCTGCGGAAAAAACTTACCGCCCCAAAACTGTTTATCCTAGCAAGAGCTTATCCTAAAAGGACTGTTGTTAGTATTGTATTAGAAAAAGAAAACAGCAAATGAATTCTTAATGTACAGAGCTAGTCTAAGCGAACGGCTTAGATGCAAGTTTGTTGTTAATCGTCTTAGTTAATGGAGATCTTGGCTTGCATTCATGTAGTGTCTCTCCTGTCCCAAGCTTCAAAGCTTTCAAATCCTGGACAGAGCCTAAAAATCCTCTTTCCTGAGTTCACTGCTTTTCGAGATGAATGAATGAAGGCTGAGTGTGTTGTTAGGAGTCTGCAGCAGCAAACCGCGCATGGAAGTCCACCATGCAACTCCGGCCCCTTTAGTGTGGAAAAACGTGACAATAGGCTCCCATTTAACGCCGAAGAAGTACCGGCACAGTGACCCAAATATCCACATCAAATCTGAGCTGTAAGTTCAATTCCAAATCAACCCGAAATATCTGAACTTAAAATAACCAAAAGCCAAGTAATACTCAAACCCTTAGTGGTTTTTAGGTTGTAAAATGTAAACGTAAATGAAAGCACACCATACTGCCATGCCTGAAATCTTAACATGAAAAACAGTAATGGCAGTATTAGAAATTAAAATTGTTATACCAGTAATTGAATATATCCCTTTCTGACCAAACGTTTGTGCCTTGCGCTTTGCACTGCCTCCACGGTAAGCCCCCGAAGCACGCCGCTACAAGTGTGTTGCACTATTTTCTTTGCAACTTGCGTTCAACCGGCATTGCGTGGTGAAGAGCGTGGTGCAACCTGCTAGGCCAGTTCCAGTTTGCGTCTCATAGTTCTTTTGTACATTGTGTAAAACATGCATGGACCGT